>NC_137844.1:16932500-19670000 GCF_948465745.1 Chenopodium album
TTCCGGCTCCTATCTTACCGGATATTCCCATTGATCATCACCTTATTGATACTTCAGATGTTGTTTTGGACCAGATTAGGGGTTTTCCGCGTGGTACGTCATGCGGTAGAGACGGCTTGCGTGCTCAACACCTTATGGATTGCTTGAGTGGTGATGTAGTTGCTATTTTAGGTGAGTTGGTGGACTCTATTACGCAGGTGGGTAATCTCTTTCACGCTGGGAAATGTCCTATTGAGTTGGGAGAAGCTAGTGCTCTTCTCACGCCACTTGTTAAGCCTGGTGGTGGTATTTAGCTTATTGCTATGGGTACCGTTTGGAGGCGTCTGGTTTCAAAGGTTGGCGCTGCTTTAATTGGTCCGCATTTGAGAATCTATTTAAGGGTACTTCTGTTTGGTGTTGGGGTGCCGGCAGGTGGTGAGGCTATTTTTCATGTTGTTAATCGTTTGGTTGAGGCTCATGGTGGTTATGTTGACCTTTCTATGTTGCTGGTGGATTTTCAGAATGCCTTTAATTTGATTGACCGTTCGACTATGTTGCGTGAGGTTCATCTCCGTTGTCCAGCTCTCTCGCGTTGGGTTGAATTCTATTACTCTTCTCCTGCCAGGTTGTTTTATGGGGAGCTTACCTTATGGTCATGTCAAGGAGTGCAACAGGGTGATCCTCTTGGCCCTTTGCCTTTTGCCTTTTGCCTTTTGCTTTGGTTTTACATCCGTTGGTGTGCCGAATTAGGGATTCTTTTGACTTATGTTTGTAGGCTTGATATTAGGATGACGACGCTATTATTGGTGACACCTTGGTGGTAAGTAAGGTTATGGAGTTGATTTTGGCGGAGGGACCCCGTCTCGGCCTCCATGTCAAGTTGAGAAAACGGAAGTTTTCTGGCCCTCAGAGGACCTTCTAGCCATCTTGTAGGTGTCTTTCCTCTTGATATTGCTCGTCCTATGCATGGTGTTAAGTTACTTGGTGGTCTTGTTAGTGCAGATTCCTCTTTTTGTGGTGAGCTTGTTTCGTAGAGAGTGTCAAAGACCATTGTGTTAATGGATGCTGTTGCTAAGCTCGATGATCCCCCATGTGAGTTGTTACTTCTTCATGCATGTACTAGGGTTTCCAAACTCTACTTTGCAATGCGCACTTGTCCTCCTCGTCTTTTTAAAATGGCCCAGACTTCTTTTGATGTCACTCTTTGGGCTTCTTTTGAGCACATTGTAACTGCTTCGGGGTTTGGTTTTTGTGATTGGCAAGGGCGACTTGCCACCTTACCTGTTTCTTATAGTGGTCTGGCTATTTAGCGGGAGATGTTTGGCAGTATGCTTTCCTTGCGTTGCGCTTGCAGTCTTCTAGTCTTCAGGCTACGCTTCTTTACAATTTTGGTACTGATGGTCTAGGATCGGCATTCGATGATGCTCTTAGTCTTTATAATATGACTGTGGAGACTGACCTTATGAGTAACCCTAGTGAAATCGCTACCCCCAAACTCATGAAGAAATTGGCAGATATATATTTCACGAAGGTCACTACATTTGCATAATCCATTATCTCCTTATCTCTGCGTTAGGTTGCCTTGTGGAAGTCCCAGCAGGGGGGATCACACTTTGGCCTGGTTGCGAGCGGTTCTGATGATAGGTTTGGGTCAGAATATGAATGGTAAGACTTACCGTAGTGTTCTTTGCTACCGATTGGGTGTTCCTTTGTTCTCCGTTTTGACACCGTATTTTGCGTGCTCAAGGGTTTTTGATGGGGATATTTATGGGGATCATGCAGTGTCTTGTGCTGGGATGGTGGTTATTAAATATCGGCACAACGTTGTTCGTTACACCCTTGTTGATATTTGTTTTCGATCTAACATTTCTGCAAGAAAGGAGGTTAACGGTGGGTTGTTTAGAGGGAACGACAGGGCTCTTCGCTCAGCAGATGTGTTGCTTTATTCCTGGGATAGAAGCCTTGATGTATGTGTTGACTTAACGGAGTCTTCTCCTTTGACACAATGTGGGTTGTCTGACTTCGTTTCTGGACATGTTATGTCGGCTGCGGCTCAGCGGAAGTGAGACAAGTATGGGGCGCGTTGCAGGGCTATTGTATATGGTTTTCTTCCTTTCTCCTTTTCTTCATTGGGGGAATCGGAGAAGGATGATGTTGCATTGCTGAAGCGGGTTCAGGCATTCACTGGGACTCAAGATATTGGTGCTCATGCAGCTACTCACATCTTCAACGGGATCGAGTTCGCTATAACTAAAGGGGTGGGGGCCTGGATTATATCTCGGATCCCCACTAATTTCTTGTTAATCGAGTGACTTTGTAGGTTTTGGTTATTTTTTTCATAATAATAATAATAATGCAGTAATAATAATAATAATAAATTATAATAATAATAATAACAACAACAACAACAATAATAATAATAATAACAATATTTATAATAAAAATGATAATGATAATAATAATAATAATAATGAAATTTGATCTGCTGTGCTCTGCTACAATCTGGTTTGCTCTGCTGAAATCTGATCTTCTCTACTCTGCTAACTCTTGCTCTTCTCTGCCCAAAAGCTCAAAAGAACAGGGCCTTAGAATAGTACTATGATATAAGGTTCCAGTGGTACAATTACAATACAGTTTACATCATGTAATGACTATCTAACATAATATAGGTGGGGTCCACCCACCAAACTTGTTAGTAAGTGTTATAATGGTTACACTGTGAGTGTTGTAGGGGATACTTTATTGTTAATTATTTAAGAGTTACTCAATTAGTATAATAAGGGGCTACTCTAATCTGTTAATAAAATAGGAGTTAACTTGTCGGTGTCATAGGTGTTACTTTTTCTTTTTACAAGCGGCCACACGGTGTGCCAGTCACATAGAAAATGTGTTTTATATTTTGTGTATGTCGTCACGAGTGAAATGTAAAAGTAATATGCATTTTTTTTACTTCTCTTATATCTGTGTACATATAACTTTTTTTCACTATTATATACTTGTATGTGCAATAAAAAATCAAATGATTACATATAATAATAATAATAATAATAATAATAATAATAATAATAATAATAATAATAATAATAATAATTATTATTATTATTATTATTATTATTATTAAAAAAGACAATTAATCAAATGATTAAGGGAAAGCCTAAGCATCCTTCTAAGGTCATATATAGAAAGGTTACAATTTTTGAAAAAAAAAAATTGTACTAAGCAGTGGCTTTTCAGATTTTTAGACGTGCAAATTTTTGGATGTGGAAGATGCAATATGTGTGTGGTGATGAGGTTGATTCATCATGTGATAAAATTTAGTAGATAATGAGACAAGATAATTTTTATTCTCCATGAGGGAAAGAAAAATATGAGAACTAATATTTACATACATAATAAAACTACAACAACTTTTTGGTGCAGAAGGCCACACCTTGTGGCAGGGGTTACCCGAGTTATTTTGTTAGAGGTTACCCGAGTTATTCAGTCAGTGGTTACTCGAGTTACTCGGTTAGGGGTTCGAACAGGGGTTACTCGAGGGGTTCACTCGATTCTAGGGTTACTTGAGGGGCTACTCGAGGAGTTACTCGGTCATGAGTTACTCGAGTAACTCGGTCAGGGGTTACTCGAGTTACTAGGTCGGGATTATTAAAGGAGTTCGGTCAGGGGTTACATACTCAAGTAATTTGGTTAAGGGTTATTTAAGGAGTTAGGGGTAACTTGAGGGGTTACTCTGTCAAGGGTTACTTGAGGTGTTCGGTCATGGATTACTCGAGGGGTTACTCGGTCAGGGGTTACTAGAGGAGTTACTCGGTCAGGGGTTACTTGAGGAGTTACTCGAGTAACCCCTAACCGAGTAACTTCAGTAACCCCGACAACTCGAGTAACCCATGTCGCACGGTACAGCAGGCCGCATAAAAAAAAATTGTGATAAACATATCAAATGTCTATAAAAAGATGTGACTATATTCATGCTATATGTGAATATAAAATTTCCTATTTTTAGAAGTTACATGTTAAATTTCAAGTGTCTTAGAGGCATAGAGAAAAAAGATATGACATTATTTGTGATATATGAAATATAATATTAATACAATGATCATGTTGTTTTATAATAGAAATTATTTTTCCAAGCATACATTGAGTTCACAAAGTTTCATATTCGGTTGGCTACACTGTGTGGCCGAGATTACACTAGTAGAAAAATAGCAAAGGGCACCGGTTCAAACCCGGCCTAAGGCAACGGTTTGAACCGGTTTCAATGTGGGGGGTGCCAATTACCCCACTTTTTGCCACCGGTTCAAAACCGGTGCCATAAAAGCTTTTGGCACCGGTTAACCGGTGCCTTAAATACTCCCGCGCATTTTTTTTTTGGTGGCAGATCTTTTTGGCACCGGTTAACCGGTGCCTTTTCTGTTAAATTTTATTTTTCTTGCAATAATATTAAAAAAAACACCATGTTATTCCAGCAATAATAACCTGTAATTCCAGCAATAATATCAAATAAAATAATTAATAATATTATTATTATATTATTATTGCAATTACTAATAATAATATTATTATTAAATATTATAATTAGATACAAATAATATTAAAAACAAGAATTCATATATGTATAGATATAAATATTCCCAAACGCAATACAATAAAAAAAATAAAAAAATAAAAAAGTGTTATATATATATATACAAATGATAGTAAGGAAATAATGAATAATAATATAGTTAAAAAGTTAACATAAATTTACAATTAAAATGACATTTACATGTTGAAGGTGATAAAAGACGCCAACATGTCACGAACTTCATTAAGTTCCTTGATTGTCAACGGACCATCCTTTTGTACCTTGCAAAACTTGAAATACAAAAAAATTATGTTAGAATTAATTAATTAGGCAAAACAATATGTATTTTATCAAATATGACCTATATGGCTTCTATTTAGCCCATTTCCTACATTTCTTATCAAATGAACTATTTCTTTCTCATAACATGTCAATGTCACCTAGTTTTATGTGTCTAAGCCCTAAAATTGAATCAAAAGAGCATTTTATTAAAATTTAAGACGATTTTTACTCAAAATGGCCCGAATATGGCCTATATGACTTTACTTTGCCCATTTCCTAAATTTCTTATCAAATGAACTTTATTGATCTCATAACATGTCAATATTATCTAGTTATAGGTGTATAAGGAAAGAAATCACTTCAAAAGAGCATAATAACACAAAATGGCCCAAATATGGCCCATATGACTTTTATTCAGCCCATTTTCTACCTTTCTTATCAAATGACCCATTTATTTCACATAACATGTCAATATTGGATAATATTACGTGTCTAAGGCTAGAAATCACATCAAAATAGCATTTCATTAAGTTTTAGGACGCATTTTACTCAAAATGGCCCAAATATGGCCTATATGACTTCTATTTAGCCCATTTCCTACATTTCTTATCAAATGAACTATTTCTTTCTCATAACATGTCAATGTCACCTAGTTTTATGTGTCTAAGCCCTAAAATTGAATCAAAAGAGCATTTTATTAAGGTTTAAGACGATTTTTACTCAAAATGTCCCGAATATGGCCTATATGACTTTACTTTGCCCATTTCCTACATTTCTTATCAAATGAACTTTATTGATCTCATAACATGTCAATATTATCTAGTTATAGGTGTATAAGGAAAGAAATCACATCAAAAGAGCATAATAACACAAAATGGCCCAAATATGGCCCATATGACTTCTATTCAGCCCATTTTCTACCTTTCTTGTCAAATGACCTATTTATTTCTCATAACATGTCAATGTTGGGTAATATTAGGTGTCTAAGGATAGAAATCACATCAAAATAGCATTTCATTAAGTTTTAGGACTTACCTCATCAAGCTGTTGACTGTTCGTACAATGAGTCACTATGTCAAGCATAAATCTCATCACATACAAAGCACAATCAAGTCCATTTTCTTGTTGTGCGCACTAGCATATGACGAACAAATCACATCAGTGAAACATGCAAAGGAAATTAGCAAATATTTACTAACATAGATTTTGAAGATAATCACAATATCATGTAAATTACCAACGGTGACTTCCATGTTGGACCCTGAGGAGCACGACAATGTAGCTTCTTCATAACACTGTAGTAAATAAAGTAAATTCAAATTTGATTATTCTTTTGACTACCAAATTAGTTATTATTAGCAATAATCATCACTAGGTAGCTATATATGTTTACTTTTGCAATATAGACTTCACTAGCCATTTCTCCGATGATCGAGCTGAATCAAGGTGATAAATTGTGTTATTGGAATTACAAATCACCATGAGGCTCCAATGCTCCTTACATAAGTTCACAATAGACAAGAAAATTAATATTTAGGAGTCAACATATAATGAGGCCAAATCGATTGAATTTGACATGGTTAGACTTACTCTCTATAACATGGGGCGAATATGAACTTGTCTCCCGCACGCGCTGATTCCCTGATACTCTGTTCAACATACAACACGTCACGGGGGTTGCCTATGATTCTAGTAGTGGATAACTTCTCGGGGCATAACCACCCAACTTTACAAGGATAATCAGTTTTAGTTAAGTGCTCCTGTAGTGCTCTGCGTGCATGAACATTGAATAATTAATCACACGTAGGATAATCACCATAAATTTGAATAACTTGAAAAAAGTGTAGATTATGTGGGCATTGAAGTACCTCATGAATGTTTGAATGAGGGAAATGTTAAGCTTTGCACCACGTAGAAATTCCTTCATATCTTCTTTGCTGATCCATGCAACTACATCCTCATCATAGTGGAACATTGCCTTAGGAAGTGCAACTTCCTTGGGATCGACCAAATGAAGAGCACGGTTGTGAAGAAAGGTCATGTCAGCAGAGAGCGATTGAAGAACAATGTCTTCAACAAGTGGAGTAAGTTGCATGGGTGAACCTTTCGAAGAGTGCAACTTCGACGCCTGTTCACTCTTGGACCGTTGTTCACTTAGTTTCTTGTTAGGTTGATCAATGCTTTTAGGCTTCTCCACCCTCTTTCTCTTTGAATTTTTCCTTCCATGCGAAATCTGATATAGTTTGAGAAAGAATAAGTTTATAAGTTGAGAAATGAAGAAAATAGGCATATTAAAAGTTATTTTGGCTTAAAATGGTTTTATTTTGATGAAATGGACCCATAAACTTAGAAATTAGCTTCTTTTATGTAGTTTCAACTCACAATCACTTATAAATATTTAATTATGAGATGGTTTGAGAAAGAATAAGTTTATAAGTTGAGAAATGAAGAAAATAAGCAAGTGAGAAGCCATTTCGGCTCAAAATGGCTTTATTTTGATGAAATGGACCCAAAAACTTAGAACTTAGCTTCTTTTATGTCATTTAAAGTCACGATCACTTATAAATATGTAATTATGAGATGTTTTGAGAAAGAATAAGTTTATAAGTTGAGAAATGAAGAAAATAGGCAAGTGAGAAGCCATTTTGCCCAATAAAGCTTTATTTTGATGAAATGGAGCCAAAAACATAGAAATTAGCTTCTTTTACGTCATTTAAACTCACATTAACTTATAAATATGTAATTATGAGATGGTTTGAGAAAGTATAAGTTCATAAGTTGAGAAATGAAGAAAATAGGCATGTGAGAAGCCATTTTGGCTCTAAGTGGCTTTATTTTGATGAAATGGACCCAAAAACTTAGAACTTAGCTTCTTTTATGTCATTTCAAGTCACAATCACTTATAAATATGTAATTATGAGATGTTTTTAGAAATAATAAGTTTATAATTTGAGAAATGAAGAAAAGAGGCATGTTAGAAGCCAATTTGGCTCAAAATGGCTTTATTTTGATGAAATGGACTCAAAAACTTAGAAATTAGCTTCTTTTATGTAATTTCAAGTCAAATTCACTTATAAATATGTAATTATGAGATGGTTTGAGAAAGAAAAAGTTCATAAGTTGAGAAATGAAGAAAATAGGCATGTGAGAAGCCATTTTGGCTCTAAATGGCTTTATTTTGATGAAATGGACCCAAAAACTTAGAACTTAGCTTCTTTTATGTCATTTCAAGTCACAATAACTTGTAAATATGTAATTATGAGATGTTTTGAGAAAGAATAAGTTTATAAGTTGAGAAATGAAGATAATAGGAAAATGAGAAGCCATTTTGCCCAATATGGCTTTATTTTGATGAAATGGAGCCAAAAACATAGAAATTAGCTTCGTTTACGTCATTTCAACTCACATTAACTTATAAACATGTAATTTTGAGATGTTTTGAGAAAGAATAAGTTCATAAGTTGAGAAATGAAGAAAATAGGCATGTGAGAAGCCATTTCGGCTCTAAATGGCTTTATTTGGATGAAATGGACCCAAAAACCTAGAATTTAGCTTCTTTTATGTCATTTCAAGTCACAATCACTTATAAATATGTAATTATGAGATGTTTTGAGAAGTAATAAGTTTATAAGTTGAGAAATGAAGAAAATAGGAAAGTGAGAAGCCATTTTGCCCAACATGGCTTTATTTTGATGAAATGGTCAAATACAAGCTCATTTAAGTCATTTATGGTCATTTTCGCCTACTTATGCTCCTATATACATGATAACTAAACTATATTTGCAGTGAAACTATTACTAACTTTTAATCATACTACCTCAATCTAAAATTCCTTCGTTGTGGTCTGATCGCATATAACCTGCTTTGTTGTCTATGTCATTTAGTACAACAGGTCTAGGAACAGTGAAAGGTGCAGAATCATCAAACACAACATATTCTTCCTCATTCTCAACATCTCCAATGCCTAGGACCGTACGCAAGCCACCGTACTATATCGGTCACATTAGTATCATCTAATCGACTCATTACTCGATCACGAAACCAATTAACAAACCTCTTATTATGCAACTGCATAAGTGCCCTTTCACCTTTCGATGGAAATTCGTCACGCAAACTAGCCATGTGCTCGTCTAAATATGGGTGCACATCTGAAACATGGTGCAACACATAAAGGTGTGCTCTTGTAAGAACTGATCTCGGTCAGGTGACATTCGTTTCGACCCAATTGTGCCATGACCATCAAGTCTACCTTCATGTCGAGAAGTAGAAAGACCAATAGGTTGAGCAAGGGCTATGTAGTCCGCCACAAAGTTACCTATCTCCTCACCCACGGTCCCTTGCATCATACTTCCTTCAAGGTGAGCCCGGTTCCGTACTTTATCTTGTAATGTACCCATGTGTCTTTCAAAAGGGTAGCACCACCTCATGAACACTGGACCGCACAACTTAATCTCACGCACCAAATGAAGAACCAGATGAACCATTATGTCAAAAAATGAGGGTGGGAAATACATCTCAAATTTGCACAAAGTCACAACCACATCTGCTTGCAAAGCATCTAGTGTACAAGGATCAAGCACTTTGCTACAAATTGTATTGAAAAACGAACAAAGGCTTGTAATCGCTTCCCTCACGTGCTTCGGTATAATACCACGAATTGCAATCGGTAGGAATACTTGCATCATAATGTGACAATCATGGGATTTCATACTTGTCAGCTTCAATTCTCCATTCAAGGTTAAAAATCTTTTCATGTTAGATGAGTACCCTGATGGAACCTTAATGCTTTACAGACATGCACAAAACATACGTTTCTCTACCCTTGACAATGTATAGCAAGCCGGGGGTAAATAATTCTTTTCATCCTTCCCTTTGCCCTCAACTTTCTTCTTTGACGCATCTGTGGCCTTTCCCTTTCCCTTGCTCTTCTCCTTCCCTTTTTTCGAAACATTTTCATCTTCTTTTCTCGGTTCCTTCCCCTTTCTAACCTTTTCCTGAGGCCACAATTCTGGACGAATCTCCATCTCTTTCAAATCTAACCGTGCACCCTTTCCGTCCTTTGTTTTGCCTTGGATATTCATAAGCGTTCCCAAAAGAGCATCACACACATTCTTCTCTATATGCATCACATCAAAACAGTGCCTAACGTCATGTTCTCTCCAGTACGGAAGCTTCCAAAAGATTGATTCTTTCTTAAACAGAGCAGCTGAGACCACAGTTTTTTCTGATTTTCCAAACATCGTTCGAATCCCTTTCACCCGAGCACAAATCTCAACACCAATCAATGGTCTAAGCGTAGTATCCTCTTCCACTGTTCCATCAAAAGCCTTTTTCTGCCTACGGTACGAGTGATCACGCCTAAGGAACCTTCGAGTCCGCAAGTAGACATCTTTGCGAGAATGAGTAAGGTATACGCTTGATGTGTCATCAATACATATGGGGCATGCTTTTTTCCCTTTGACCTTGTACCCACATAAGTTTCCATGTGCAGGGAAGTCATTCATGATCCACATAAGGGCTGCACGCAATGTGAACACCTCGTTTTGATGAGCATCGAAAACGGAAACCCCTTCGTCCCACATCTTTCTCAAGTCGTCAATAAGCGGCGCAAGGTAAACATCTATGTCGTTTCCAAGTTGCGTAGGCCCCGTTATTAGCAATGAAAGCATTACATACTTACGTTTTATGCACAACCAAGGAGGCAAATTATAAATCACTAAAAGTACCGGCCATGTGCTGTGTTGGGTACTAAGAGTGCCAAATGGATTCATCCTGTCCGTGCACAACCCAAGCCTTAAATTTCTGACTTCATCACCAAATTTCTCAAACTTCTCTAATGATTTCAACACTATCAACCACATTCACGTTATTACAATCAACACAAGGACAATAAAGACCTTTGCCACCTAGTTTGCGTTGATAAGCTAAAGCCCTCTCGAAAAACTCTTGAACCCCATTCCAAAATTCCAATGTATCGCATCTACCATACATCCAACCACGATCCTTCTCCATTTAGTAAATTGTCTCTAAACATATATAGCAACATATAATGAATAATGTGTAATTGCTACATATTTTATGTAAATCAAATTCAAGTACAAAACGTGAATATACCATTCATATAGTGAAAAAATGCATGTTTCCAAAAGGTCCTTATCACTCCAACCTAACCCATCCTTGAATTTCTACTCTCACTAGTGAATGTATGTCAACTTTCCAATTTTAAGGAAAATCCGGCAGCATTTCCCCCTAGTTCTCCAAGTACATGATGTAGATAATTAATTACCCACATATGTACCCAGAGAACATAGTGAGGAAATGGTAAGCCAAGATGTTCCTTAAAATCGAAAAGAAAACATACATTCACCACCTAAGTGAGAGTACACATTAAAGAACAGTCCCCAACCGGGGACTATTCAAGACTTTCTCCTAATGAGAAAGCCTTGAACGGGTATCTAGGCATATGTTGATGCAAGTATTCTATATATTGTTGTATTTATTTGCAATTAAATAATACACAAGTTGCAATATCATGAATAAAATTTTATTAAATGGATAAATAGAAAGAAATATAGCTTAGTAAAGTTTATAAGTCATACCAATATAGCAAGTACAATGGATGTACACTTATGAACTACCCACTTGAGCTCAATATGTAGTCTTCAAGCTAAACTCGTGCTTCAATTCACATATGAATCTATTTAAAAAAAAAAAAAACAAAAATTAGCAACGTCACTAATTCTCTAATATATTCACAATTCTCTAATTTATTCACAACTAATTAAGTGGCAATATTACTATTTCTCTAATTTATGCACAATTCTCTAATTTAATCACAATTCTCTAAATTATTCACAATTCTCTAAATTATTCACAATTCTCTAATGTAATCACAATTCTTTAATTTATATACAATTCTCTAATTTATTCACAACTAATTAGTAGCAAGGTCACTAATTCTCTAATATATTCACAATCACCCATTAAAACAACCTAAAATTACACATTAAAACATACCAAAATTCAACTAATTAAGTAACATTTTTACTAATCTCTATTATATTCAAAATTACTCATTAAATCAGCCTCAATATAACCCATTAAAACATACAAATTTTTCAACTAAGGAACAAGGTAATGCAAAATTACTCTAATCTATAATATGTATTCAAAATTACTCTAAACATACAAAATTACTCTAATCTATAATATGTATTCAATATTTCTCAATAAACAACCAATGCAAAAATTAAAAAAATTAGGGTAAAATTATATTCAATCCTTGACTTTAATTTTCTTAACAATAATTGTTCAAAATGCTATTGAAAATAATAGAATTACATATTTCAAAATAATTGTTCAATTTTTAACAAAAAAATAAAAACTTACCCTAAACTAGTTGGAGGTGGAAGAAGCTAAGGGGAGGAGAGATTGAGGACGACCCTCGATGGTGGGGGTAGCAACGGTGGTGCGCACTGGTGGTGGCAGCGCGGCGGTGGAGTGGTGGAGGCGGTGCGCACTGGTGGAGGCAGCAGCTGTTGTTTTCGAACAATGCTGGTGGAGGCAGCAGCTGTGAAAGAGAAAGAAAGGGGAAAGAGAAGGGTAGGGGAGAATTGAAAGAGAAGGGCGGTGGTTTTCGACAATGCTGGTGGCCGGTGAAGGTGGCGGCTGTGGTGGAGGGAAAAAGGGGGAGGGTTCGTTTCTCAGTTGATGAAACAGTGAAGGAAGTCGAAGAAGGGAAATGAAAGAGAAAGAGAGGAAGGAGAAGGTAAAGGCGGGTTTTTTTTTGTTTGAAAAGGCACCGGTTCATTTGGCACCAGTTCAAACCGGTGGCCTTTACATTTTTGCCACCGGTTCAAACTGAACTGGTGCCATATGTCTAGCCCGGTTTAAAGCTGCTTCATTCTTAGCCTTTTTGCCACCTGTTTGCCTTGAACCGGTGGCAATATTGGGGTGCCCTTTGCTATTTTTCTACTAGTGTTACTTGGTCAAATCAGGGGTTACTTGGTCAAGGGTTATTCGATCGGTCAAGGGTCACTCAGTCAGTTTGGGGTTACTCGGTCAGGGGTTACTCGTGTTTTGGCATGTGTCAGCCATGCCAGTCACATAGAAAAAGCTTTGTATATATTGAGTTAGTGGACAGAGTTTAATTATTTTTAAAATGTGGTGGCTAGTGACTCAAGTAGATATGAGGAAAAAAATTGACTTAATGTAGGGATTGATTATCAGTACTTCATTGATTGAGTTGAATTATATTTAAAAACTTTACATTCAATTTAAGAATAAAAAAATTGTCTTTAAAGTAGATATCATTATTTTAAGAGATTAAAAATGCATGATTAAGACATCTATGTAAGTAAATTCATTATTACTCATTAAATCGTTTTATCTTAAAATTTTGTAAAATGAATATAAGTAATAAGATTTGTAAGTCATGCATCGCACGGGTGCTATGCTAGTTAAAGAATTAATTTAAGGAAAATACACAACATTGCCATGAGATTTTGTATCTATATAAATTAAAGAATTAATTTAAGAAGAATATATGAGTATAGTAGCTCTTTGCCCGAGCAACGCTCTGTATTACTATAAAAAAAAATTATTTTATAAACAGTTACTCTAAGTTTGTATTTCTTTATAGGTTTTGTATACATTTAAACATCTATTTACGTTATCAAAATATTATAGATAAGACACGCTGATATAAGTATCTCTATTTTTGTAGTTTGCTGACAAATAATGAATTTTTTTTTTTTTTTGAACGAACAAATAATGAATTTAAAATTGAATTAGAATCCCTTTTTTTTAGTAGGAAATGAACAATTCATTTGATAGAATAACAAATGAAGATTCAAGGGAATGTAGAATATTTTCGAATTTTAATATATAATTAAAAACTTTTTTTTTATTTTTATGATCTTTTGTTTGCCACAATAAATTCAGTTGAATTTATTTAGAAATTTGAAGGGTAAAAATTAAGTAATCTTCTATGACTCTACTTGTTCGTTATTTTTAATTTTTTTTAATTACTTATCTCACTTTTCTCATTTATTTATGAAGCAAAGAATATTTTTTTTACTTATTTACAGTTGTGATTAATATTTTATATTTTAGGACTGTTTAGGCTATAGATACTTTTTTTTTTTTGAAATAAATTATCTTTTTATTTTTTAAGGGAAAAATAAAAGGAAAAAAGCTTTTGGCAGGAAAATAATGATTGTGGATGCAACACATGTATTTTTGGGATAATTTTTGTGATTAATTTAGTATATAGTATTAATTGGTATTTGTAGTGTAAACAAGAACTATTTGTCTTCCTAAAATGAACATGGTACAACATATGTGAAACTTTTTTTACGAAAGTGGTGCAATATAATTACTACCTCATTTTCATATTATTTGCAACATTAGGGTTATTTGTGAGAAATAAAATATTCAAAAGTTACAAATAATATGAAATGGAGGTTATTAAAAAAAGGGAAGAATTATAAAAACAAGCTAACATTCTCACGTGTAGTTTTTTTTTTTTAATGAAAATAAAGTATCTCAGCTTTGCTCCCTTTTCCTAAACAATCCCACCTTTGATTTATTCCAAAAATAATCACACCTTTGACCCCTTATCTTCTTCTAACAACCCTTGACCCAATGGTAACCATCTAGTTTCATAAGTTTCTTGTTCCATGTCGCCTTAAAATTGATTTGAATCATTTTTTTTTTTTTGAAGAAGGTCGATTTAATTTATTGATTAAAAAGACCCTCCACGCCCATCCCCGAAGAATAACTTAGCCACCCCTTCCCTACCTTCCTCTTCTCTGACAGTCGTAATTTCTCTTCCCGGTAACCTTAGCCGCCCTACCCCAACCCCCTTTAATATTTCACTAAAAAAATTAAACCATTTTGAATTTACTCCGAAAAAAAAAGAAAAAAAAACAACTCATACAAATATACAATTTACATTACAACTAAACAAATATTAAAAAAAAAAAAATTAAAAACCATAGAAAAACAACGAAATCCCTAAATCATTCATCATCTCAAACCCTAACAAAATAACATCACAAACTGCAAACTAAAAACACAAATAACCGAAAATAATAACAATGAGAGAGAGAGAGAGAAAGATAAAGTTACGAGAAGGCCGCGTTGACTTCACCTTTGATTTTGTTACCCCCGTCGCGTCGCTCATTTTAGATGGCATATGCCAGTCTCTGTGTTGTCGATAGGGCTCGTTAACTTCCCCACTCGGGATTGTTCCGAAGCCTTTCGCCTAACTGTGCCTGGATCAGTTGCTTGTACTGCCAGGGTTTGAGGGTCGGTATGTAGTTGCTTATTAAAGCTTAAGGGATGATTTTCTTAGAATGGGTCGTCGAGAATTTTTTGGTTTGGCTAGGACAAAAGAGGAGATGAAGATTGGTCGGAGAGGGTTCTCTACTAATAATAATATCTAGTAAAAATAATTTCAATTCAATAAAAATAAGTTTAAATCAGCAAAAAAATATTTCAGTTCAGTAAAAAGCAACAACTAGTTCAAACAATTTCAATTAATAAAAATTAAATTAAGTTCAGTTTTAATTTAAATTTAGTAAAATTAATTTCATTTGACTAAAAATAATTTCAGCCTGCAAAACTAAGGTGAAGTGAATTGGGCCATAGCCATGGAAATTAAGTCTCATTGGTCTTATTAAGGTCAAGCCAAGTCTTGATCTTTGTCCAACATTTGAGTACACTAGCAGAGAGCCGCTTCTACAGCTTGAGTGACACCGCCGACCATCAATTCTGCAACTTCACTCTTATTTTATGAGGAATGAAGATGAAGGAAGCAGCGAAGATTGTTGGAGTTATAAAGTGTGGTGATTCACTATCTCAAGCAGGAAAGGATGTTGCCGAAGATTTGTGGGTTCATGGGGGTAGGGGTGATTATGTCTCTTTAAAGGGTTTTTAGGGTTGGGGATTTTCGAAGGTGGGTAGGGGTTTTCAGTGCTGGAGGTTGGATTTTTGGGGGTTATTGGGGGGTTTTATTATATTTGGGGCTGGGAGTTGGGTTGTTAAGGTGGTTAGGGTTTTTTTTTCCCTAACGTGGCCTGGGGTGGGGGATTGTGGTGTTTGGGGGGGGGGGGGGGGTTTGGGGTGAGGGGTGGGTGTGGGGTAGGTGTTTAGGACAACAGCGGGTGGGGCTAGGGTTACATCTCAAGAGGCTTTGGGTTTTTAGGGTGGTTCTTATGGTAGTTGCCATGAATGAGGGTGAAGAGGAGGGAGGAAAGAGAATCCCTACCTTTTTAGAAGTATAAGTAAACTTTTATGAATAGTGTTGAAACTATTATACTTCTTAAAATATTTATTTACGTATTTACCCTTTTTAAAAGCATGACTACACTTTATGAATAGTGTTGAGACGATTATATATCTCCTCAAAATGTTATTAATATATTTACCCTCATTAATGTTAATCATTGTTATTATTAATATTTTGAACTCTTAAGAATAGTGTGTGAAGGTGTGGACATTTATAACCCTAAAATATTTGTTTACATATTTTCCCTAATTAATGCTACTAACAACTCCGAACCGAACTTTCGAACAAAACTAGCTATGATGCGCACATTGCGTGCGTTAGCCTCTCTAGTTGTAAAAAAAAGTCGATCAAAAGGATCTTTAGAAGAAAATAGGGGTTAAAGGTGAGATTGTTGTGGGAAGATGGAGCAAAGATGAGACTATTTACTTTTATATTCTTTTTAAAAGGAAACGTGTGATTTTGTCAAAAACAATATTCTTTTAATATTTTATCAATTTTCATACTACATAATACTTTTATTTATATATTTTTTTTTTTATGAATAATAGGAATTTTATTGAAAATGTTTAGCAACATATAATTTAACTTATTTCTGACTTATAATATTTAAGCATGAAATGATTGTAGATATACATCAGCATTCATCTTAAGCATGTCTGATCGATCTTACTCGCTAGTATTATGAAATGATTGTTTTTGGTAAATTAAGAAGCAACTAATCGTCATGTAATTTCTTAATGCAACTTTTTCTTGAAAAAGTCTACTAACATTATTAAAGAATTATCAACACAATTTTGTTGATATCTGATTACCAATTTAATTAAAGAATTGTAGCCGGCCATGGGTCATGTGAACAAAATAAAATGAAATAAAATACACTTTTCTAATAATCATATTGTATGATTATTTGACCTTAGCTTAGTGCCAGCAAAGGAGATGACAATATAACGTAGAATAAGAAATTACGAACTAAGATTTGTTAGGATTTTAAGATGGGCTAAAGAAGCAAGATCTATTGACTTCAATTTATTTTAAGTAAGAAATCGACCCGAATAATTTTTATATAAGAAAAATTAATGACTAATAATCATGAGATAACCTCATAGAAGTTATATTATTACTAAAAGAGGCACAAAAAGGAGATCAAGAGATAGCACCACACGATCAAATTCCATACGATACAATAATTCCTTTAATTTTTCTACCAACGAACCTAATCTATGATACCCCTTCCTTCCCCATTGATGTGAATTGCATGAGCGAAGAAGAAATTAGGTCTATTGTAGATCATCCAAGGTGCAGTTTAGTTGTGGATGACATACCACCTCCGGTGCCACTACCTTTTTTCAAAGTGGATAGGGGCGACTTCCCTTGTGGTTTCCTCTTTGGTGCCTCCACTTCTGATCTTCAGGTTTTTCTTCCTCTCTTTCTTTAAGCTCAAGTTTTCTCACTATTCTTTCAGAAATCCATCTGAAATTAGTAGTTACATAGTATAATCGTGTTGAAACCCATTGTAACCCACTTGTTAGTGTCCCATATTGGAGAAAGAGGAGACATTATTCCACTTTATAAGGTAGAGGAGTAACTCCTATTATTGCCAATTGGTTTTAGTATGGAAGCTCCAAAGCCTAGTTTGTGGACCAAACTCTCCTCTTCTTTGTTCGGGTTGCCCAACCCCATTTCATATTGTTTTGAAATTTAACAAATCACGTTATTTAGTTATAACTATGGATTTACAGTTTGCCAATTGATTTTTTTTTTTTTTTTTTTTTTTTTTTTTTTTTTTTTTGGAAATCGGAGAGTTAGCATATTCATTCACTTTCTTAATTTGCATTAACGGAACTATTTGCTTCTAATTGCATTCGGGGTTGTGGTGCGCTAGATTTAGCATTTTCATTGTGCTCTTTTATCTTAAAGCACTAATAATTACATCTTATAAATTATTGCTTTATTTCTAAATATTTATGAGCTATTAATATGCATGATTTATGTACGTGCATGACATGTATTAGACTGAAGGACGAGGAGATGAAGGAGGAAGAGGAAAAGGCACTTGGGATTCCATGATTGAAGCCGAGAAAGGAAGGAAAGCAGTTGACTCTTACCATCTTTACAAGGTATATATAAATTATTATTTCCAAATCATACTCTATATAGACTATATTATTTGTGGTTTATTGATAATTAAGAGGAATTATGAATTAATTAATCTAAAATAATTATACAGCTATATTAGCTCCATTTGCACATCTAATAATTTTCTTAACTAGTGTCGGAATCTCATTATATTGTCCATTACTCTTTCCAATTCAATTTCTTGTCATAGTCACATTGTCTCCACTCACCAACCCTCAAATATTTTATATTTCGAGTTTACGACATATTAGCTTAGTTCTACCCAATAGCAGATAATAAAATGGATAAATAAATAAATAAATAAATAAATAAAAGGGAAACACGTTTATAATTAATGTCAAGATCTCTGTATGTCTCTTGTGTCTAACATAAATTAGGCCATGTTCTCTTATTGGGATGATTTTAGAATGAGATATATATTGTGAAAGATATTATTGTAAATATTTGTGATTATCTTTAGGAAGTTTAGAACTTTAATCACAAATATTTACAATAATATCTTTCACAATATATCTCATTCTAATATTATCCCAATATCTCTTAACTTCAAAACAATAATATTTTGTAATAATTTTAGTTTGATAAAACTAAGTTCAGTTTAGCAAAAATAATTTCACCACAATAAAATTTAGTTTTAATCAATAAAAACTAGTGACTTTAAAAAATAAATATAATAAAGAATTAGTAAAAATAATTTCTCTCTATCAACATTTTTTGTTGCACATACTTACTGTTTCCAAACTTTCATTCAAAGAAAAACTTCATATAAGTGAGTTGACCTTTGAGAACAGAGGTGGTATATATTCAAGTTAAGTCATTAATGAACAAGTTGAAAAAAAAAAAAGAAGGGTGATAAATGCAGGAAGATGTGAAGCTGTTGAGAAAAATGGGCATGAATACGTACAGATTCTCCATTTCATGGTCAAGGATATTGCCGTGTGAGTGCCTTGAAACCTTGACGCTAATTATTTATATGTACAACATCCCTCTTAGTGTTGGTAAATAATTAAATCCAATCTTATGGATATTATGAATATATGACAGTGTAAAATTTCTTGAAATATATCCCTCTGATTTTTCTTACATTCATCACTTACTAAAATTTGTTTATATACACTCGGGTGTACCGCACATCCAAGTGTATTTTGCTTATTTAACAAAAAATTTCATTTTAAAATCTAAAATGAGTAAAATTATATCAAATGAGCAAAAAATTTACCTTTGGGAGCACGTACCTCTATGTATATCCGGATGGATATAAAAATAACTAGCCCTCACTTACCTTTAGCAATATTTCTTTTTAAAGTGTGTCACTTATTTCTATTGAAACCTTTTTTTTTTTTAATTTACAAAAATTATTTTTCTCTTTACATGTCTTTCACTTTTATTTTATTGTTAATTATTATTCTATAAACATTATATGCAGATGGTACCATCGACATAGAGGTTAATGAAGAGGGCATAGACTTCTACAACAATTTGATTGATGATTTGATTGCAAATGGTAACCTTCTATTGCTAATTCAACAATTTGACAATATATACTTGTTTTTTTTTTTCTAAGTTGCAATATCTTGATTTTTACAATAGTAACTGATAAACAGGCATGGGTCACACCCGTCACAACTGTCCACTTTATACGACTAAGGAGGTTCCACCTCAAAACCATATGGCGATGAGGGGAGTAGCCCCTTAACCTTATAAAGTGGACACAATTATCTTTCTTTCTTAAATGTGGGATACACATCCCTATACAAACTCTCACTTATAAATGTGGGACAACACACCACTCACATGTGGGTTTTCTCATGGGTTTAACACTCCCCCTCACATGTGAGTTGTCCATAATTGACCTAGATCACAACACAACCCAACCTAGCTCTAATACCATGATAAACGGGCCTAGGTCACACTCGTCACAACTGTCCACTTTATACGACTAAGGAGGTTCCACCTTAAAAGCATATGGCGATGAGGAGAGTAGCCCCTTAGCCTTATAAAGTGGACACAATTATCTTTCTTTCTTTAATGTGGGGTACACATTCCTATACAAACTCTCACTTATAAATGTGGGACAACACACCACTCACATATGGGTTTTCTCATGGGCTTAATAGTAACTGATAGAAATTATATATATTCTCCATCAATAACTGTTGGATTAAAGAGAGTAAAATTCATGTTTTTAGAAGTTGATCGGTTTACTTCACAAGTGTAGAGTACACTTTTTCATATCTATTCTAAAAGAAAATCAGCTTACCCCCACAAGGTAGTAGGTTGTGGTCAACATTGATTGCCCACAAGTGGGTTGTGGAGTAGGCTAGTTCATGTCTAAAGTCATTCTCTAAGTATTATTTCTTCTTTCTCTTGAATTTCCTGTAACCTCCATTAAATTGAATGATTATGGTGATTTAATCAACCTCATTATTTTGATTTAGTCATCCCATTGGTGTATAGATTCATTCTTTGAAGCTCCTTGCATTATTTATATATTGCTTGGAACATTTACTCAAAGTGAATAGACATACTAAAATCACTACAAAAAAAAAATGTCCATATAGAAACGAAATTCTAGTGACGGAATTCAATCCGTTTCTAAATTAGAGACGGAATTAAAAAATCCGTCTCTAAATTAATTTAGTGACGGAATTAAAAATCCGTCTCTAAATTAAAGACGGAATTAAAAAATACGTCTCTAAATTAGCAACAGAATTGAAAATCCGTTTCTAAATTAGAAACGGATTTTTTTCCATTGCTAAATTAGAAATGGATTTTTTTTTTCCGTTGCTGAATTTAGAGACAAATTTTTTTTTTTTGTTGCAAAGTTAGAGACGGATTTTTTTTTCGTCTCTAAATTAGAGACGGATTTTTTTTTTCCATTGCTAATATGAGCGACGGATTTTTAATTCCGTCTCTAAACTACAAACGAATTTTTAAATCCGTCTCTAAACTAGAGACGGATTTGAAATTCCGTTTCTAAGTTAGAGACGGATTTGAAATTCCGTCTCTAATATTTCTTCACTTATTATCAATTATGTGCGTAGAAGTAAACAAATGATATTTGGTATAGTTGGTAAGAGTTTCACTATGTGACTTTGAGGTCACGAGTTCAACTCCTAGCAATCCCAATTCTTGCGATTGGGGATTCAAGGAGCCTTATATGCAAAGCCGAGTCAGGGTGACCCGAGTGAGGTCGAACCAAATAGACTCTCCTTTTAGAGTCAAAATATTTTTTTCCGTTGCTGATATGAGCGATGGATTTTATTTTCCGTTACTGAATCTAGCTATGGATTTTATTATCTGTTACTAAATCTAGCGACAGATTTGTTTTTTCCGTTGCTAAATCCAGCGACGGATTTATTTTTTCCGTTGCTAAATCTAGCAACGGATTTTTTTGCGTTGTAAATCCAGTGACGGTTTTTTTTTTTCCGTCTCTAAATCCATTTAGCGACAAGGTTTTTACTAATGGAGTGATTTTGTCGATATATCCGTATCCGTAGCTAGCTATATAACCTTAGAGAATGTAGCAGCAATTCAATGTGCACCCTGTTTGCACCATAATTCGTTTTCAAAGTCAGTGATGAAATATCACACCACACAATCTTTCTTTAATCAAACAAACACATTATTCATTACATTTTTGTAGCATTTGAAACACTTATTTTACAACAGTAACATATTATAATGCATCGCAATGCATATTTCAAAATACTAGCTTCTTTCTATCAAAAAAAAAATATACACATAAATACTAGCCTCTTTTTAAATTTAGTTCAATTTATATTAAAGATGTAAGTTTCTATTAACAAATGTAAAAGTCAAAACATAATGTGTTGCTATGTACTTTTTCTGTGTATACCTTCATCACTAAATCATCCAATATTACCAGGTATTACTCCTATTGTTACTCTACTGCATTTCGATCTGCCACAAAGTATACAGGACAAATTTGGGGGCTTCTTGAGTCCAAGCATCAGGTTCAAGTGCCAATGAATTTAGTCGCTCCATCATTTTCACTATTATCAATTGTAATCTAGTCGAATCAAGAATATTTAAAGGAAAATTTGTCAAAAACCTCTTTATAAAAGCATTGTCTTTAGAAAAAACCTCCTTATAATTTTTTTTTTGCGAACACTACTGTGAACAGTCGGAAACACCCTATTTTCCATCGGAAAACGTGTTTTCGACGGAAAATTTCATCGGAAACAATTTTGTAGGAAAAACGACATTTTCCGACGGAATTCAAATGCCAGAAGAGGTTTCTCAAGCCAAGAAAAGTCTGTCGGAAATTTCCGACGGAACAATTCAGACGTCAAAAGAGGTTTCTCTGGCCCGGAAAAGTCAGTTGAAAATTTGACTCCATTTTTTGGCGTTGACTACCCCAACCCCACCCACAAAACAACCCCCTCCACTCACAAAATCACCCCTCCTTAGCCCCACCCACAAAATAACCCCCCTCCACTCACAAAATCACCCCTCCTTAGCCCCACCCATGAAACCGTCTCCCATCCTCATCCCTACCAACAGAATCGAACCCCCTCCATTTCCACCACCCTGTGAAGTTGGGGTTTAGGGTGGCTCGAGTGTAATTAAATTTAGGGTTTGGGGGATGTAGCTGGGGATGCCAGTGCCGACAATGGAAGGGGAGGGGTGGCTAGGGCATTTAGGGTTTGGGGGATGTAGCTGGGGATGCCAGTGCCGACAATGGAGGGGGGAAGGGTTGCTAGGGCTGTAGAGGAGGGTTTAGGGTGGTTAACGCCATGATAGGGGTGGGTTTAGGGTGGTCAATGCTGTGAAATGGTGGTTTTGAAGGTGGGTAGTGGCCAGGTCTGTTGGTGGATTGTGGTAGTCAATGCCGAAAAATGGGGAAAATAGGGTCAAACCCCATTTTCCTACATAAAGGTGTGACTTCGTAAAAAAAATTTATTAAGGTATGACTTTGGAAAAAAAAACATTTATAGGGAGATTTTTCCAAAAAAAGTTTTTTTTATAAGGAGATTTTTGACAAATTTTCCAATTTTAAATTTTAAATGTTCTTGCATATACATTAAGTAACGTTATTTTGCATACAGAGAACTCTTTAAGGAATATGCAAGGCTATGTTTTGAGAAGTTTGGTGATCGAGTAAAGTTTTGGGAGACGATTAATGAGCCTCTAGTCTATGTTTACCTTGGAAAATTGATGGGATTTCCTCCTCAACTTCAGATTGATGCTGAAGCTCCCTACATTGCATACCATAATATTATCTTAGCTCATTCCGAGGCTGCAAAACTCTACAAGCACGAATTTCAAGTACGTACCACTTGTTTTCGACGTTTGGAATCCTACTTGATGCGACAAAATAAGTTGGTTTTCGCAATCTAATTGTGATTTTTTGAAGAATTTGCAAGGGGGAAAAATTGGAATTTCATTGCCAATTCAATGGTCTATGCCATTTAATCAACATGAACCTAAGGATGTAAACGCAACAGAAGCAAGTTTGTAGATCTCCATTGGTTGGTATGTTTTCAAATTATCTAATGTTTCCTCCAATATCCTAGGTGTTAATCATTTTATGTTTTCATCCGTTTTTTTTATTCTATTCACTTTTACTTTATTCCTATTTTATCAACCATATATTCAATTTTTTTATATATATATATTTTTTATCATATTATAACCCTACTTTGTGGGGTCGATATATTTAACAAAACTTATACTCTCTGTTATTTGGATGATATATATTACAAGAGCACTGGTGAATTGTAGTATATTCCTAATGCCTACTTTTTGCGGAATATAAAATTGATTGCTGTTAGTATCTTAGACAATGCAAAGCGGATTTTACGAGGTAAACATCCTGAGCCTAACTGGAAGTAAAACCTCGACCCTTCAAGGGATTTCAAGCCAAACCAATTCACTATAATAGGCCAAACACTCCTAGTTACAACCTATTACAATTAGACCTTTCTCACAAGTTCCTAACTAGAAACTTACTACTCGATAGGACCCTATCCTACCCAACCTAAGTCTCAGACTTAGATTCACATAGCACTCCTAGAGGACTATTCACTCGGCCTCTCACTAGAAGCTCACTAGGCTTCACCCTAGAAGCTCACACTTTGCACTCATAGAATTATGATAACGAGAATCGTCACAAACTCTCACACCCCAATACATATAACACTCAAATCCCTTTTTTCCTTTATAAAATCTCAAAGAATAACTCTAAATACATATCAATGAATAAAGAGATAAAACTAATATGCTAGACATTCGAGATCTGTCTGGAACTGACTAGATGAATTGAAACCAAACCCTGATTGGAACTTTGACCTGGAGGACTGACTTAGCTTCGTGGTGAAGGATGAAACCATTAAACACGACCACTGCGCTTCGTCAACCTCAACTTTGAATGAATACATATGAACATATTTATAATACACCCAAATTAGTTTTTTTCGTAAAAGATAAGTTTTATCAAAAGATATGTTTCAAAGATATATTCCAAAAAGATATATTTTTGTTAAGAATATATTATGTCAATAATACTTAGATATACTTCTTTCGTTTTATATAGATACAACACCCTTTGGCACACATTTTAAGAAAAATATTGTTCATTGGTCCCCACATGACTTTAATTCTTCCATTAACACTTTTAATTACCCACCCACTACTTTATAAAGTTTTAACTCATCCTGCAAAATAAACGAACCCACTAATCAATACCCATTGTAATCAGCCATCTCCACTGCCGAAGCTGTCGCATGCCGCCTGCCGCCTGCCGCTACCGTCACTCTTACCGCCACCAGCTCCACTATTGCCACAAAATTAATAGGAAAAAAAACTTGACAATAATATCAAAGAAAAATTTTCCAGATCTAAGAAAACTAATTAAATTATTTAGCAAAATATGGATTACTTATAACCACCACCACAAAAAAATCTTATCTACCTTTCTTCCTTAAATTTATCATCATCTTCACGACCACCGGTACAACCGTACAATTATTGAGAAGAGAGAAAAATCAATTATCCACCATTAACACACAAGGGGGAGGATGTGGTGAACTTACTATTCTTTTAGCATAAGTGGTGGAAAAGGGTGGTCATTTTGGCGATATTTGTAGAGGTGGGTGGTGGTTCAGTGGCTCGGTGGCCGGTCGGATTAGGTGGTTGTTTTAGTGGCCCGGTGGGATTGGGTGGTGGTTTCGATGGGATTATTGGATGGTGGTTTCAATCAAAGTGGTGGCTGGTGATTTGGGTGAGGTAGGCGGTGGTTATGCTGGGAATAGTGGTGGTTATTTTGGTTGTTACGGTGAAGGTAATGGAGGAGTGGGTATGTAAGGATTGAGAGGAGAGAGAAAACCACTTTAAGAAAGGTGGGTAAGTGGGTTAATTAAAGAAACTTAAATTGGTTAAGTAAGGGCAAGCTTGTAACTTTGGCTAAGAAAAGTTTTCATATATAATGTGTTGCAAGTATTGTGACATTTCTGTTTTAGGGAAGTGTTGCAAGTAAAAAAATGGATGAAGTATTTACCATAAAATCAGATTTTATTTCAAACATATATTTTCCAAATATACACGTTTATCTTTTTTAAAATATATACTAACCATAAAATCATATTTTATTCAAAACTTACTTGTGCTGAAAATACTTTCCAAAAATAACTTATCTTTTTTCAAAAATGATTTATTAGAAAATAAATATCTTTATTCTTTAAAACCAAATCCCTAAAAGATATGCACGTATTAGCTAAATATTTATAGCATTATTAAAACCGATTCTTAAAGACGTGCAGACTTAAGTTCCTATTAAGTTCTGGAACTCTGACAGCCTCTGAGTTCGTGACAAGTCAGTAACTCTAATTTATTGATTGTCTATAGTTCACATTGGTTTTATAGACTTGTTCCAAACTGACTTTTATGTCCAACATACTTACATGAATCCTAGAGCGATATACTTCAATTTCTTCGTCTTCATGTTGTTTCTCTAAAACTCTTGCTCTGAAATCTTGTAGTTTTGATGTATTCTAGATTTTAGGGCAATGTTCCTCTTCTGGAACCGTAGTCCAAGTTTCTAACTAGAACTTGCTATCACTCTTGTTCATTCCTTATTGGAACTCGCAGACCAGATTCCTTCTGGAACTTGTTGTCACTTGCACTCCTGTTTGGAAACTCCTCATGAATCTGTTAGGGAACATGCTCCGGCTCTCGTGGAAAAGCCTGCTTTAGTTTCATTTATTCTCTCATGTTCCTCTTGAATTTTTCTAAGTTCCAACCCATTGACTTCACCTAAGTCAGTTCACGTCTTCACATAAACACTTAAGAGACACTTAAGAGAACATTAGATTGAACTTTGTTTGTCATAAACAAACTTCAAGTGAGAGAACTAATTAAACTTAAAGCAACATAATACTCCTACACATATACAACTCATGTATGCATAGAGTACTTACCTCATGAACCTAACATATGCAAACACCCACCTACTTACATATATAATTACCTTCATGGTTCCTTCGCCATCATCATGCTTATCAACCATAACACTCATCATTGTTCTTGTGTCCTATATTGCTTATCCTATATTGCTCAAGTTCCTTATATATTACCTCCGATTTTTTTTAGTTGTAATTTTGGAATATATCTCTCAAATAATACCCCAAATTTGCAACTACAAAAAATAAAATCGGAGGTAGTATATACTTGTCAATACTCTGGTTCCTTGTATCTTGTTCCAAACATAACTTATTCTTTGTATACACAACTTAACAAACACGTTAGATAGATACTGATCATTAGTTTACAATTATCAAAACCTAATTACTCAACACTCTCTATCTTTCTCCACTTTAAAATAAAAGTACCGACATATTCCTTTTTTCACTTTATATTGGTTTGTACAGAGAGAGTAAACTTAGAAAACGGACGTAGTAATTCTTACACATTACCCTAACTGGTAATAAAAACTGAAGTATAATTTTACTAAAAGTAATATGTTATGTACGTAATGTGCAGGTGCGCACTATTACATACTACCTCCCTTTTTAGTTATTTGACAATTTTGAATTTAGCAATATTTACACGCTTTCCTTTGGTCGTGTGTTGTGATTTATGCGTTATGAAAAATATATATTCACGTGGGGTCTTATTAGATATATCACGATATATATTTTCAAAATATCAACTTTTTAGAACTTTTGCTTATCAATTATTACAGTTATTAACGGTTAAATTTCTACATTAACAAACGTAACTAAAGAAACGTGTCATCTAAAAAAAAAGGAGGAAGTAATTCCTTTGTTAGTCTGTTACCATAGATTATTGTTACATTTCGATTTTCATTGTTTTACAAGCTCACTATGAATCTTACACTCTTATACCATGCATTTTTCCGATTATACCCAAATATTTTAAAATGTTATTCCCTTCATTTTTCTATCAAGTATTACACATATATCGGTATTTTTTTTATTTTATTTTTTTACAAGCACTTTGATCGGTAAGATTGTTACATAATACTACCTTCGTTTCATATTATTTGCAACGATCAGATATTTTTTTCTCTCTACTTTATGTCTGATTGTTGCAAATAATATGAAACGGAGATAATATTATACAAAATACAAGTATCTCTAATAAATTTCATTGACAAATTTGATGAATTAGGTTTATGAATCCACTTGTTCATGGAGATTACCCGGAATGGATAAAAAAATAACGTCTATGGACTCCCAAAGTTCACTGATGAGGAAAAGGAGCTTGTGAAAGGAGCCTTTGATTTCATTGGTGTTAACTATTACTCTTCAAGATACATCCAACACACTTTCTCTTTCGATGGACTAACCGGTGAAGTCACAGTTTCTTTCAAGCCACGTACCGGTATGAATGATTTTACTCTTGGTACCATTAAATTTAAGTACATGTTCTAGCATGCTTGTACATGGGTTTGGGCCACACCTGCCACGAATGTCCACTTTATAAGTCTAAAGTCGTTTTATCTCATCAATGCCTTAGGATACAATACACATTTTAACTCTCGCCTAACTCTTATTATTCATTTAATTTGGGACAACACTTTCACTCACATATGGCTTTGTTTATGAGCGATAATTTATCTATGAATGATTACTCCAGAGAATGTTGAGAAAAAGAATCTTAGAAGGCCAGCCGAAGGAAGGAATGACATCTATGATAATCCTGATGGACTTAAGCAATTGCTACTTCACATGAAGAATAAGTATGGTAATCCTATACTATATGTCACTGAGAATGGTGAGTTCCTTGCATTATTTAATTTGAACTACTACTACATTCCATATTATCTCAGTCACCATTCAATAATGTAGTATCTAATTTTGTTAGATACTTAGATCGAGATATGAAAATCGAAAAATATATCACTGCACATTTACATCTATTCCGAGAAAGTATATATGTTTATAATACTCCGTAACACATTAAATTGGGTTATTGTGTCTAAAATTTTACTCCTTATCGTTTAGTTATACAATTTGAACAAATGGTATGACAAATATATATAGTTATGTGAAGGTAATATATTCTACGAAGTACATCATATCATATCATTAATAATAGCATTTTAATCAGAGGAGAACCTTTCATCGGGGCCATTTGGAACCCGACCCCCAGTAAATTATTGTAATTAATTAGTTAATGAACTTAAATAACCTTATTTTACTTATAAAATATTATAACATAGTGAATAGTTTTGAGCAAGAGGTAAAAGATTTAAATCTTATTAGGAAAAGATATAGTAGTATCTTTACAAAATCTTATTGTTAGGCAAGATATATTTGTTAGCCATATTTTCTAGCTTGTCTTAGGAAAGGATAATTAGTTTCCTAGTATGATTATATTTGCTAAATCTCTTCCTTGTGGCTCAAGGAGAGTAATTGTATAAATATTTGAGGTCTTGGAATAATAAAATCAAGTAATTGAGTTTCAATCTTATCAAATCTCGACGCCTCTAATATTTTTTGTCAAGATTCGCCACTGATTTTAATGGTAACTTATTTCATACACTTTCTCTACTTTTACATGATGAAAAACACATACATGTTTGAGCGATTATTATATCTTTAGTTACATGTAAGTGTAAGTTAGGATGATGTTGATATTTTGATGTTATACGTTGAACTAATGCTAACTAAATCACAAGTTGATCGGAGTAACAATTTTTACTTTGGTTAAAAGTAGCACAATACAATAGAGTTAAAGTGAGAATGAGGAATAATAAAATCAAGTGATTGAGTTTCAATCTTATCATGGTATCGGAGCTAAGGTTGCTTCAATAATTTTTTTTTTTTAAACCTTCTACCGCCATGCCTGGCGAAGACAATACACCCCCACCACCCCATCGTGTGAATGGTAGGTGGATCATCGACACTGGTTGCTCCCATCATGTAACCGGCGATATTTCTTGTTTATTGGAGGTCCATGATGTTCCTTCGTGCAATGTAGGACTCCCGGATGGCCAAAGTGTAGTTGCCATGAAAGAAGGGGTCGTAAAATTAACGGACAAAATTACTCTTTATAATGTCCTTTTTGTTCCAAAATTAAACTGTAACTTGATTTCGGTTTCACAATTGTGCTCTACTACTAATTGTGAAGTCATAACTAACTCTGCAATTTGTACTATACAGGACCAACGCACGAGGGAGGTGATTGGAACGGGTGATCTAAAGGATGGACTATATTATCTTCGGGAGGAGGCATCAATAGCGGCTATATCCGTTGAAGACACTTTGAAGCTATGGCATAGGCGTTTGGGTCATCCTTCCGAAAAAGTTGTAAAACTCCTTCCTTTTCTTAGTAGTTCTAGTGGGCATTTAAATAAAGATTGTGAAGTGTGTCATCGTTCTAAACACACTAGAGACAAATTTCCTTTAAGTGAAAATAAAGCTTCCCGTATTTTTGAGATAGTACATTGTGATTTATGGGGACCATATGCCGAACCCTCTTCTTGTGGTGCTCATTATTTTTTAACTTTGGTAGATGATTACTCTCGAGCAGTTTGGATTTATTTATTGATTGATAAAACGGAAGTTTTCAGAGTATTCATGTCGTTTATTGCTATGATTGATAGGCAATTCTCACAGAAAATAAAGATTGTACGCAGTGATAATGGTACCGAGTTTTTTTGTTTGAAAAATTATTTCCTTGCCCAGGGTATTTTATTTCAAACCTCTTGTGTAGGAACCCCACAACAAAATGGGAGGGTAGAGAGAAAACATCAACACATTCTTAATGTTGCTCGTGCTCTTCGTTTCCAGGGGGGTTACCAATTTATTTTTGGGGGGAGTGTGCTTTAGCTGCAGCCCATGTTATTAATCGTACCCCTTTGGTCCTTCTAAACAATAAAACACCCTATGAAATGTTGTTTGGCTCCCCACCTCTTTTTAGTGAACTACGTGTGTTTGGGTCATTGTGCTTTGCTCATAATCAACGGGCAAAGGGCGATAAATTTGCAAGTCGTAGTCGTAAATGCATCTTTGTTGGGTACCCCTTTGGGAAGAAGGGATGGTATTTATTTGATCTTGATAAAAAGGAATTTTTTGTGTCTAGAGATGTTCGTTTTTTTGAGGATGTTTACCCTTATTTGGATGCCGAAAGCACAAATATAGATGTTACTACTGATGGTATGAATGCAACTATTAATTTGAGTGATAATCCGGATTATTTTTATCCGATTGATGAGGGTGACGATGGGTAGCCACTGCTGCCGCCACCTGTGGCTGTGCCGCCACCGCCAAACCCTACTACAGCAGCAGGTAGGGAGGAGGAGCTTGGGGATGCCACGACACCCGATCTAATGGGGCGTGGGCATCGTATTAAAATTCCTTTGACAAGATTCAAGGGGTTTGTTACTCATACTAATGTGGCACGAAATAGTCCTTCAAAAGATCCTCCTAATCCAATCGTTCCACCTCCCTCAGGTATGTCGTATCCTATAGCAAATTATGTTAGTTGTGATAAGTTTTCTGCAAAACACCGAAATTTTGTTGCAGCAATAACAGGTGGAAAGGAGCCGCGATCATTTAAAGAGGCAATGCAAGACAGTGGTTGGAAGCAAGCAATGAAGGAAGAAATGCGTGCCCTTGAAGATAATGGCACATGGACCTTGGAGAAATTACCTCCCGGGAAGAAGGCACTTGGAAGTCAATGGTTGTACAAAATTAAATACAACTCTGGTGGGAGCATTGAAAGATTAAAGGCGAGATTAGTTGTCTTTGGTAATCATCAAACCGAAGGCATAGATTATGCTAAGACGTTTGCTCCACTTGTCAAGATGACCACTGTTCGTGCATCCCTTGCCATTGCCGCTGCAAAGAACTGGGAATTACATCAAATGAATGTACATAATGCGTTTCTCCATGGTGACTTGAATGAGGAAGTATACATGAAACTTCCCCCGGGCTTTACCACTGATGAACCGGGTCTTGTTTGTCGTCTTCGGAAGTCTTTATATGGTCTCAAACAAGCTCCTCGATGTTGGTTTGCTAAGCTTACTACGGCTTTGAAGAAGTATGGTTTTGTTCAATCTTACCCGGACTACTCACTATTTACTTATACACAGGGCTCAATTCAACTTAATGTCCTTGTTTATGAGGACGATCTAATTGTTGTAGGGAACAATTCTACAGCTTTAAAATTGTTCAAAAATTATTTGAGTTCGTGTTTTCATATGAAGGACTTGGGTGTTCTCAAGTACTTTCTTGGCATCGAGGTAGCAAGGAGTAGTACCGGTTTGTTCCTATGTCAACGTAAATATGCACTTGATATAATTTTTGAGACGGGGCTTCTAGGATCCAAACCGGCTTTAACACCCATGGAGCAAAATCATCGCTTGGTTCGTGATAATAGCCCCCTTCTTGATGACCCAGAACCGTATAGAAGGCTAGTTGGGCGCCTAGTTTACTTGGCTGTTACTCGGCCAGATTTGACATACTCTGTACATGTGCTCTCCCAATTCATGAAGGCTCCACAACAAGCTCATTGGGAGGCTGCTATACGAGTGGTGCGTTACTTGAAAAGCACCCCGGATCAAGGCATCTTGCTGCGTACGAACAGCGATCTCACCCTTAATGGGTGGTGCGACTCGGACTGGGCAGCATGCCCTCTCACCCGTCGCTCCTTATCAGGCTGGCTGGTTTTTTTGGGTCGTTCTCCCATTGCTTGGAAGTCCAAGAAGCAGCCCACTGTAGCTACTTCTTCCGGTGAAGCCGAATACCGATCCATGTGTGCTATTACCATGGAAATGAAATGGTTAAAGGGCCTACTATTGAGCCTAGGGGTCCAACATCCTCGTGCTATTCCTATATTTTGTGATAGTCAAGCGGCAATTCATATAGCTCAAAACCCGGTGTTTCATGAACGAACAAAACACATTGAAGTTGATTGTCATTTTGTTCGAGATGCAATTCAAGAAGGTTTAATTACTCCAATTCATGTTCGTACAAATGAGCAACTTGCGGACATTTTTACCAAGGCCTTGGGTAAACAACAATTTGATTATCTCCTTAGCAAGTTGGGCATCTTTGATTCAAGTGCTCCAACTTGAGGGGGAGGGGGGTTATTAGGAAAAGATATAGTAGTATCTTTACAAAATCTTATTGTTAGGCAAGATATATTTGTTAGCCATATTTTCTAGCTTATCTTAGGAAAGGATAATTAGTTTCCTAGTATGATTATATTTGCTAAATCTCTTCCTTGTGGCTCAAGGAGAGTAATTGTATAAATATTTGAGGTCTTGGAATAATAAAATCAAGTGATTGAGTTTCAATCTTATCAAATCTCGACGCCTCTAATATTTTTTGTCAAGATTCGCCATTGATTTTAATGGTAGTTTATTTCATACACTTTCTCTACTTTTACATGATGAAAAACACATACATGTTTGAGCGATTATTATATCTTTAGTTACATGTAAGTGTAAGTTAGGATGATGTTGATATTTTGATGCTATACGTTGAACTAATGCTAACTAAATCACAAGTTGATCGGAGTAACAATTTTTACTTTGGTTAAAAGTAGCACAATACAATAGAGTTAAAGTGAGAATGAGGGATAACTCAAGTGGTTAGATTTTCCCTTCTGATTCCAAGAGATTTTGGGATCAATTTTTATCACCTGTCCTTGTGGCTCTCTAAACATTATAAAAAAAATAAAAAAAAAATACAATAGAGTCAAAGTTACGTTAATTTGACCGTGTAAATAATGAGTGAGTTAAAAAAAAGGGGGGTGGTGGGGCCGATAGTATGTACTATTAACAAATCATGAGGGATAAAACTCTATGAATTTCATCAAAGTAAAATAAAATATTGTGCTCATTTTAATAGGTTCTACATTGTCTAATTCAATTTGATCATGCATTGACAGGTACTTCATCGCAACCAACGATAACAAGCTCAGTTAAGGATTTAATTGCTCAGGGAAAATATGAAGAATTGCAAGCCGCATTTTATCATTATGACAGAGTCAAGTATGCTGCGGGGCATCTTATGGCTGTTCGTGATGCAACTAGGTAAATTATGAATCAAAATGTTACAATAATATTGATACAAACTCTTAAATAAACATCCCTAAAAAAAAATAAAAAATAAAAAATAATAAAATAATAAAAAAATAAAAAACTCTTCATGGTTCACATTCATTACTACTTTTATTTCTTTTTAGTTGCAACAAAGAAGTATGATTCGTGTGACATAAAAAACTATTTTGTGGTAATTAAAAAGTAACAGAGATAGTAATTGTGGACCATTAATTTTATTCATTGAAAAAAAGTGCAGATGCTATGTTAAAATTAATATTATTATGTTAATTAAAGTCATTGTATTACTATAAAAGTCATATGAGTTAATTTTTTTTAATGAAAATAATAATATATTGGTCAATGTGAATAATGAAGGTCATTAATTTAAAATTAAGATCATTATGTTCAACATAACACCATATTTTAGATTCACAATAATATTAAGGAAAATTTGTAAAATATCACCTACTATTGTACTCATTTTTTACAATACCACCAACAATTTTTTTTTTTTAATTTTATTTTACCACCATCTTTTTTTCAAATCCTTAAAAATTACCACCATGATGTCACTGTGTACAATTTTTAAGGATTTGAAAAAAAAGATGGTAGTAAAATAAAAAAAAATAAAATTGTTGGTGGTATTGTAAAAAATGGTAATAGTAGGTGGTATTGTACAAATTTTCCTAATATTAAAAGTCACACAAGTTTTATTAAAAGTTACTATGTTAAAATTAAGGATACTATATTAAAATTAGAGTCATTATTATGTTCAAATACAGTCGTTTGCGCGCATATGAATATTATTGTGAATTTGATCCACGCAAGTTTCTTTTCCTAATATTGAATCTTGAATGTTATTTGTTGTACTGAAAATAGGGAGGGGGCAAACGTAAAGGGTTATGTGGTGTGGTCATTGATGGATACCATGGAAGTGGCAAGAGGTTATGATGTTCGCTTTGGTCTCAACTTTGTTGATTATTTTGATGATTGCAAGAGATATCCCAAGTTATCTGCTATATGGTTTGCTTGGTTTATTCAATCGCATATAAATTGAAACTAGTAGTTCCCTGGTTGAGATAGTTGCCCATTCAAAATCCTACTACTGTGATCTGATTTTTTGAAGTACGAAACTATTAATGATATTGTTCTTTTCCATCAAAAAAAAAAAAAAAAAAAAAAAGCTCAGAGTCATAATAATACAAATATTGTTCACTATTTTTAATAGGTAAGTGCAACCCGTGTGTTATTTGTTAAGATAACTCGTATTTTATCTTGATTTGATATTTTGATTAATGTAATAAAAATAAGCTTAATCTTTTCATGCCTTAACATGTACATTTGTTTAAGTTAAAGGTATTAATTTGCTTCACTTTTTTTTTTCAACAAAGCAGGATTAAATTGCATTGTAAGAGTTTATGTTAATACAATAAGAAATACTAGGCCTATTAAGACCTTTACAAGAACAAAGGTATGAACAACACTTGCTCTTATAAACATAACAATATATACAAGCCAACATAAATGAAAAAATTGTTTAAGTTTACTCGATCATGAATGTTGGAGCCACTTTGTAGATAGCACCATCTTGATTCTAGCGAACTAATGCTCTAATATATGTTCTTTGGAATTTGTTATATACACCCAGATGCGTGCATCGTACACCAAACTAACCCAAAGTTAGTTTTTGCTCTTCATTTGATGATTAAATGAAAAACAATCATCAAAATGAGAACAAAATACTCGTTGGTGTACGGTGCATCCGGGTGTATATAACAATCTGTCCATGTTCTTCTCAAGGTCCATTCTTTTTCTAACAAGGGTGAAACTTGGTAATTCACCTTGATATAATCTCCTTGAATCGTGTTGAGCTTGAAAGACAAAAACAAAGCTAAAAAACGACAGAAAAGTAATTTCATGAGTCATTTTGGATTAATCATCCTTAACCTTTTTTAATTGGGTTCTTTAAATTTAGCAATGACCATATCGGCACATATTTTACAACCTCAAAGATCAGCCATGTGGCTAACTACTTTCGACACGTGAACACCTGCCACTTGCATGACATGCAGGCCACGTGTGGCTAGGTTAATCTCCCTATGAATTTCCATTAATTTGCACATTTACAAGGGAAGAAACTCACCATAAATACTCACTCCATTATTTTAATATATTAGCATACTTTAAAAGAAATCCTATTAAGATAATTTATGGGTTTTTTTTTATACTACTAGTGGAAAAAACTTCATTTGTAACGGGTTATTTGTAACGGACATCTTTAAATTTGTTACAAAATGACTATTTGTAATGGACAATATTGACGATCAATACAAATAATAGTTATTTGTAATGGGCGAAATTTTGACTGATACAAATATAAAAACTTGATATTAATAAAATATATAATTCGACGAATCTAACAAGATCCCACTTGACTATATTATCTCCTATACATTAATGGGAATTTGCGGTTAAAATTATTAAAAGTTGACTAAAAAATTAGTTATGGGGCAAAAAAATAGGAACAGAAGAAATAACAAGTATTTGTAACTGGCAAAATTTTGACCTTTTTTTTTTAATCATTTAATTGTAACAGGCAAATAAGACCCGGCTCGCTACTAATAGGTCACGTGTTAGGGTTTAAGACATTAGCTTCCCTGGGTTTTATTTCCTTCTATCGGCCGTTTTTCCCCGTGTCTCTCTTTTTCCTCTTTCTCTCTCTCTCTCCTCAACCTCTTCTCCCTCTAATCTTAAACTTTGCAACTCTAATTTCTCAGATTTTCATTTTTGTGATATGAATTATGAATTTCTATCAAACTATTCGGACTAATTGTACTTATATTTAAAGAAACCAAAAAATTACTTCCTCCGTTCTTTTTTACTCGACCCGTTTTGACTTTTACACTATTCACCACCCCTCCTTTGACTGTCTTTTGTGAATAGTATGTAAGGAAAAACATATTCATGTGAGATCTTTTTAAATTCGTCTCAATAAGTACTATCATTATATATAACTTTTGTAATTTTTACTTATGGAGAATTAAAGTAATTAATTGTTAAAGTTTTGCATTGGCAAGCGTGATAAAAGAAACATGTCAAGTAAAAAAGAACACAGAAAATATGATTTTATTGAGATATGGTTTGTTATTTTTCACCCAAGTAATTAATAGATTCCTCTTTTATAAGGTGTGTATCTAAGAAATTGGATTATAGTTATATATGGCCTGGTTTCTTTGTTTTCACCAAAATCCGGATATCTCTCTTGTAAGGTTTGTTTAAGAAAATATAAGTGATTTATATATATGGTGTCTTAAGATATCTCTCTTATAAGATTTGTTTAAGAAATCAAACTTGAGAAACCAATCTTAATCAAGACACCATATAAATATCTTATTTGATTTCTTTCGCAAACCTTATAAGTGATATATTCCGTTTTTTAGGTGAAAACTAAGAAACCATATATCACTATAATCTAATTTCATAATTAGATACAAAATCTTATAAAAGAGGAATATATTTTCATAGATGAAAAATAAGAAACCATATATCAATCAAATCATGTTTCTTAGATTTCTTAAATATATATAAAAACAACCCCTAAAATATCTTTCTATGATTTCTTCTAAAGTGAGGGCTTCTATAGATACCAAAAAGAGACTCTCTATTTAACAAGTTATGATATAGCAAGCTATATGTATTATTTTATAAACTATACAAATTATATATTTGGTGAATTGGTCAAGAACAAGTGGGTTGAAATACAAGTTGACTTGACATGTTTTGCTATAGGTTCATGCCAATTTTTGTTAATGAAGCCCATGTACAGTCTAGGTCCATTAGATCGAGTGCCTCTTGAGCCGTGTCAAGCTTATGACTAGCTCGTTGTGGATCGGACCATTATCTTCTTTTGTCTAACCGGCCCTCATGCTGACCTAGTCTACTCTAAACTCTTAGAATATTTCTTCGAACCTATTGAAACCCCTAATACTTTAGAATTAAGAAAAAGCCTTCGTCTTTGAGCAAAGAGGGGGTTGGCAACTAATTAAGTGTGCCCTACACATCTAGCTATCCACTTGGTGCACAATTGCGGATCACACTTTTCTCAAATGTTTGTCGTGCTACCTACGTGTTTTATGCACACATCCTACGTATCGTTGTATAATCTAGGACTTTGGGCTTCATAACCCCCATTTTTTATAAACTAGGCCAGTCAACGCGCACGTTACGCGCGAGATGGCCAACCTTTTCGGCTTTTCACATAGATAATGGACTGATAAGGAATATCTCTCTATTGCTTAAGAGGGCTTGTGTTTGCACTTCACATGGAAAGGACAGATATTTGACATGGAAATACCAAATACTATAGTAGTGAGGAAGAGAAAGCATCCATTAGCTTTACATAACAATTATATAGGAATTTACGAAACTAATATATGTTTTGCGCTCATTGACCTAATTGGAAACAACAAGGTTGTACAACATATAGCAAATACAGGGTACATCACAATACATAATAGTGGCATTAATATATAATACTCAGTATATATTCAGATATACATGATTTATAATGCTTAAAAGTTAAAATATAATTAGAAAATAAACTTGGACAAAATGCTTCTAAGAATTTATTTTTTCAGTAAAATTAGCTCTATGCAGCTCCACTTGTAGCCTCTTTGTCCACCCTTGCTAATTTCCTTGAATCCCTTTTTGCTTTCTTCCCCTTTTCATCGTAGTCAGTTTGGTTTCCTTGCTTCCTAGTACATCTATTTCGACACAATTATAGATTAATTTTTATTAGTCTCTATGTCCTTTAAGCACAATTATGGGTAAGTCGTTAATTTTGACCTTCACAAAATAAAGGAAAAAAAATGCCCACATAAAGCAACAACTTTGCGTTGTCCAATGACTAATGTTGTCATGTAATTAAACCATTACCCCTTGCTAACCAGTCGACGGATCTTGGTGCTGTTTTATTAGAGGACTTACGTGGCATGGCTATTCCTAAGATGATTCCAAAAATTAGCTAAGTTGGGTCTTGAGTATGGGAGTAGTTTTTAGTTTGTTTTTCTGCTTTCTTTTTCTTTATGTTGCTTTTGTTTTCTAGTTTGTAGTTTCTTTTCTTTTCCTTTGGGGCTTCCCTTCGGCTTTACCAAATTAAAACCATAACCCCCATTAAATATGAAGAATTTTAAACTTTATTATTCTATTCTCCATTTAATTTCTAATTAATTGATGGGTCTTTCAAATTCATCCGTCTAATGAAGTCACCAAGCTCTACTTCATCATATGGGGTAATAAAGTAAATAAACATTTTGAGGGGTAACTATTCATAAGAACAATCTCCTACTTTTTATAAGATAGGGATATCCCCCTTGTTTTCTCCATGTTAAAGAGGTTAAAACCCATCTTAAAATTCTGCCAAACAATCAAGACTTATCTATTACCTTTATTTTTTATTTTTTATTTTTTTTTTTTTTTTTGAGGCAAAGACTTATCTATTACCATTATAATTCTTATTGATTTTTAATGAAAAAATTGTTATCTTTAAGAAATATTTTTCTACCTAAAGATATACTCCCTCCGTGTTTTAATAAGTGTTACACTTACCAAATGACCTTTTAAGTTATTAACTTACTACTAAGTACGTGTTCATCATCACCATTTCACTTTGCTATCACATACATTGGAGGGTGAGAGTAAGGAGTAGCTCAAGTTGTGAGAGCTTTCTTCCTGATTCTAGAGATCATGACATTGATTCTCATTATCCACCTTTGTGGCTCTCTAAACACCACCAAAAAGAAAAAGAAGGATGGTTAACATAGTAACGTATCCTTCACGTTAAATTATAATTTCAAATAATAAATGCAATAAAAAATCAATATAAATAATTTCTAACCAATAAAAATAATTTCAATTTAATGAAATAGTTTTATTTCAATAAAAGTAATTTAGTTTTATTAAAAATAATTATTTCACCAAAATAACGTGAATATAACCTGGCTTAATCATAAATTAAATATCTGCTCGTCCATCAAATGTCTATCCATCTATCTAAGATAAATTCACATTTGAATTTGGTCTCACATTGAAAAAAGAGATTGAAGATGACAAACATATTTGTCTAATGTACTTCATCTATTGTCGGTTGGACTTGTGGTCGAACTCTTATAAAAGTTAAATTTTTAATACTTCCCTTATTAACCATATATTGCAACTAAACATTAAGGGTTATTATAATTATCTGTCATTTAAATCAACAATTGCCAAATATTTAAATATGTCATTTATATTGGACGCTTTAAAAGACTTATAAATTTTAAAACGTGGGTAAATTATAACACAATGATAACAATAATTTATTCTACATTCTAAAACATATATGTATTTATATATAAATTTGGATTAATAGAGCATGAATTAATTCTACCTAAAATGGTAATACATGTGGTTTCCATTTTTGGGGTTCAAATCTTCTTGCATACATTTTTAATTATGATCATTGGATGATGTTGTGACATGAACCTAAAGGTTCTTGAACGATGATGTGATGCTATACCGATGTAAGAAAGGATACACATGACACATACACATTTTTTTGAACGCTTTTTAATCAATAGTATAGATATCTTGAAATCCATTGGCAAGCTTGCCTAGAATCTTCTTCACAGCATTAATTGCAGTAAGTAAATCTTACTAAACTGGTAAATATATATTAGCGTGTTAAAAGACACCTTACATGCATGTGAATTTGTCCCACATCGAAGAAAGAGTTGAAAGGTGACTAGTATATATGTACATATTACTCCATCTGTTGTTAGTTGGGTTTACGATGAAATATTATTGGACTTGTTTGTGGTCAAACTCTTATACACAAGGATTTAGCCATCCATCTAAATTCTAAAGGGTTTGACCAAATATAAGTCCAATAAAATATCAATGTAAAACTTTCTTTTTAAATTCTTAATGCAAAGTTTTCTTGCTCTTACAATGAAATATTGTACGTTTTACATGAAAATAAAAAACTAGTGTACTTCTTTCGTCTCATAACAACTGACATAGTCAAACTTGACACAAATTTCAACGCATTAATTTGACCTTAAATTATATAATTAAATATTAGTAAATAAAATTAAAATGTTTATATTATGAAATACTATATTAATACCGATTTAATGACATATATTATTATGAAAGAAAATTTGTCTAGAAGGGACATATATGTTGACTATTTTGTTTGGAAGGATCTTATATATTTAAAGTGGTCTAAAAGGACCTTATAAATTGATTTTGTTATTTGGGGGACCTTAAGGTCGGAATCCAGCAATAATTGACTTTTTTTCTCCAAGATTAACCTCTCACGTGACCTTAAATAATGACCCCCCTTTTTTTTTCCACAATTTCCCTCCAATTCCTCCTTCTCTCTCTTCTAATCCCCAAATGATACAAATCAAAATAAGAAAATTTAAGGGAAATCATGGAAAAAAAGAAAAGGGGGTCATTTTTTAAGGTCACATGAGAGGTCAACGTCGGAGAAAAAAGTCAATTATTGCCGGATTCTAATCTCAAAATCCCCCCAAACAACAAAACCAACTTATAAGGTCCTTTTAGACCACTTTAAACATATAAGGTCCTTCTAGACAAAATAGTGAACATATATGTCGCTTCTAGACAAATTTTCCTTATGAAACTTGTTTTTCATATGTTACTAGAAGTTTTGATCATATATAACTTAGAGTCTCTTGATTTAAATTGTATGTGATACTACTAACTATTAGATCATATATAAAACTCTTTATGTCTAATATCTTAACAAAGATGAAACATTTAACATCATTTTGCTAAAGTCTTGTAAGGAGTTGAATATATTTGCATTATTGCACCAATACACCTTATCCAAATATTTCCTTCTTTAATTTCCTTACGACTTTTGATGCTTTTCCAATTTATGATAGATATTGATTTCTGCTGCTTTTTTTGTCGCAATCCTCAATCACTGTATTTCCTTCATTTCCTCACATACATACTTAATCCTAGGTCTAAAGAAAGAAGTTTTAAATATTTATCTTTAGTAATTTGAGGGAAATTTCAACTTTGTTTGTTCATTTGATCTAGATTTTTATCTTCAATTGAATATCCAGCTCTCTCTAGTTGACCTATAGTCATTTTGTTTTTATTATCTTCATCATCTAACTCAAAATTTGGTCATATTTTTCCTTCCATCATGTTATTTATTTTCATATCTTCTTGTTCTTCATTATTATTTTCACTATCTTTAGCCTACAATATTTTTTTTGTTATTACTCAAAGCAATTCTTAAGCCTGAACATCTACCCATTTGGATATAGCCTAACTAAGCTTTATTAGTTTCTGGATTATAAAAAAAAAATAAAAATTCTAAAGCCTCGTCTTTTGATACTTCTATGCAGTCCCAACTACTTAAGGCTTTCTTACATCCATTAGCATAATATCATAATTCTCCACAAGACCAAAACTTGCATGTTCTCTTTATCTCAGGACAATATGCTATTTTTCTTGAAAAATCAATTGCGCTTTCTATACTTATTGTAGACACCCAAATGTGTCTCCCCAAAACAAAACCCAGTGATGAATACCTTTCACGTCATTTGATTATCGAACAAAGTGAAAGTGTGGAAAGTCTAGTGATGAGGATGTTTTTATTAAAATATTTCTCTTTCTGCTTTCAAAAATATTTCTTTTCTTACTCTATTTATATAAAAATAGCCAGTCTAATTTGGTTTGGTCCATGATAAGGGTCCGATAATAGTATAATTGGATTGGGTTGAAAAGAGCTTTCCAATGATATATTATAAGCCCAATTCCGATGAATTATGAGGAAGTTATGGATTAAATTAAATTAGGCCCAAGGATTTTAAATGTGGCCCAATGATCTAGAGGAGGGCCTATTAATTACTATTCCTAAAGTAATTAGGATTGATTTTGATCTTCTAGGAATATCTAGAAGATTCTCTTTAATTCTAATAAGATTAGGATTGATAATTATATTTTTTTTTTAAAAAAAGATGTTTTATTTTGAATAAAATATATTAAATCTGATTTTAAATCTGTTTGGATGTAGAATTACCTGTAACTGTTAAAAGGTGATTCCGCGTGTAAAAGCGCGTTGTACTTTTGAACCAGCGCGAGACGACAAGCTCGTCGCCAGGCGACGAGCTTGTCGTCTGGCGCTGACTCCTGTCGTTGGTGACAGGAGGTATTTTATTCCGAATATGATTTTCTTTGATCCCGTGCTATTTTTCCTATAAATAGGGGACGAATTTCCCTGTTTTCAATCATCTACAATTCACAATCATCAATCTCTTTCTCTCTCAAAAAGCTAGAAGCTTCTCTCTCTCTTCTTTTTCTAAACTTTCCCCTTTTTACGAAATACAAAATTCCTCACTCATTAGTTCTAGACACACCTAGCCAAGTTCGATGTTGCCTTCGCCCTAGACGTGAAAGGTTGATAATTTCTGAGGGTTTGGTCCCAAATCCCTATTTCAATTATTTAATTTAATTGTTTTGTTTTATTATTTTCCTTGAAATTACTAACGTGTGTATTTTGTTATTAGAAAGAGGTACGGAAAATCGAAGTAAGTACTTTAATTGCTTTATTGATATTTTGATATAGAGATCATGCTTAGATTATTTTGTTGACTCCTAGTGTCATGTTAGGATGTTTTATTGATTCCTAGTATCATGTTTAGCGTAATAACTAAGATTTCTAATATCATGTATGTTTATATGATGCTTCTTATTCTTTCTTAATTATGTTAGTATCATGTTAGGGCTAAAGCTCTGATCTTTTTTGTTTAGTAACATACTAGGATTTGTTATTAATCTTGTTAGTATCATGCCTAGGGTCTTGCTAATATTATTAAGCTTTAATGAGATTAAAAATATTATTATGATGATGATTATTATGTTGCTTGATATATTTTTATTGTTATTGCTTGATCACGCCCTCTCTTGCAGGTTTAAAGAGAATTTGTACTTGTAATCACGCTTAATAAGATAATTAATAATCTTGTTTAGGCTAATATGATTATAATTCAAGTGATCGCCAATAATAGATTTGTTTGTGCATTAATATTCAACCAACATGGATAAAAGGGTTTAGGGTAAACCTATTGATTGCATATTAGTCAGAAAGCGCACATGAATACGAGAAGAATAAAGTAGAGGCCTATTTAGGGCAGGTTCAATCTCTTTTAGGTTGGATTTATACCTTCATCCCCGAACTTCCAGTCATGGTTCCAGACCTATTGGAGTTAACAATCTCCTAGATCGTTAAGGGGTGTAACCTTCAACCTGTGAACGGTTTACAAGTTCCTAAATCTTGTTGGCGACTCTTTTACTCTAGCTTCCTTCCCTTTGGACGCTACCATGCTTAAGTGTATGATCACAGTGGGGCTCAAGTGTAGGATGCTTGAAATATTCCCTACAGTTTTTTGGCGACTCCACTGGGGAAGGATTTCTATTTTAATTCCTAAAATTTATTTTGGCAATAATTTAGAATGAGTGGATGAGACTCGAAAAGTTCTAAGTATTTTATGTGCGTAATTTTGATTAACAGTGTCAGCGCTGAGCGATGGCTCTGTCGCCTGGCGACAGTACTTGTCGTCTAGCAACGGAGGCATCGTCTGGCGACAAACGCTATTTTCTCGCGCCGAATTCTTCCAATACCGAGCCAAAAATCTACCTTCTTGTTTCGACTAGTTTTCTAGTACTGTTTGCTCAGTTTTACTTCCTGATTGAGTTTTTCCCTTTTTCTGAAACCCATATGTGTTCTACATATGGCCATAACCCTATGAGGATTCACGCTCCATCTACCCAATCGAACTCTCCTGGCAACGAAGGGTACATCCGAGTTTGTTGAATTCACCAAACCGTGGAAGCGAGTTTAACTCGCGGGGTCCCATCCACTCGCGCCAACCCTTCCAAAAGTAAGGCTTCTACGCGGTGCATCCGGACTCATAACCATGGACCCTCTTTGACTAACCCATATCCTGAACTTTAGAGAACTAGAGCCATGGTTAGGTTGTAAACTCATTGCATCATGTTGTGACTATTTGACTACTTGTGCATTACTTTGTTGTTCATAACCTACATGTGATTAAACTAACCGTTTGGTTTGACATGTAATTATGAATATGCTTAAATAAACTAGGACTAAAGGACTTTGCTTAATTAATTGATTAATTAATTTGAGCTAATAAATATGTCTAAAATCGAGTCATAGTTCCTTTGAGTCAACCCGGCTTTTTTTATTCCCGTATACTGCACAAGCGTCAACTTGTTTTGGTCATAGCCGGAGTTCTAGAAAGAGATACGAGTCGTACAACCTATGGATCTGTAGCCCCGAGTTTTATCTTTTATTTGGCGTTGGTTTCGTCGAATTCGAAGTCACAGATCAAAAGTTATAACAAAAATACTACAGCCTGTCTAGTTTAGTGCACATACGTGATGTAATACCTCGTATTTTTATACGTATTTTATTTAAAATAAGTATTTTGAGAAGTATATAATTGAACTAAATGTTTTATTTAAAGTATTTTATTTATTTATTTTAATAAGTTGGAAATATTTTATAAAAGGAAAATTTATTTAATTAATTATTTTAATTAAGTTGGGGTTAATTTAAGAAAGTTTATTTTAGTAAAGTTTTATTAGGGATGGGATTAGGAAAATTAAAAAGGGAAAGTTTAGGGAGAAGGGTCTTAGAGAAGGGGTATAAATATCCCACATATGAGGCAAATCAAACTTTGCCCAGAGTGGAGAAAACCCAAAGTAAACTTCTCTCTCCTTTTTCCTTATTTTCTTTCTCCTTTATCCCCTTCCTTTTCTTTTTTTTTCGGCCACCCCCACCACCACTGCCAGCCACCGGCAACAGCGTCAGCCGCCGGCAGCCGGCGTGGTGGCTGCCGCCACCTTCTTCCTCCCTCTTTTTCGAATAAAAAAAGAAGGAACTGGCGGATGTGGAAGTGAAAGAGAAGAGAAAAGAGATGGGACAAAACTCTGGGAATCAACAGGGTAACCAGAATAGCTTCAAAAAGCAGAAGTACCACCATAACAACAACAACTTCCACAATAATAACAATTTCCAAGGTAACAATCGTCAAGGAGGACGTAACTTCAATGGAGGGGTTAGGAATAATAACCAAGGGAATAACAGAAATGAGAGGCGTTATTTTTGCAGGAGATGCAAGAATAACCATCCTGGAAAAGATTGTGAGGGGAACTTGGTTGATTGTCGTGCTTGTAACAAGCTTGGGCATCGAGAGTATGAGTGTTTCTCTAAAGGTTCTAATGGGAATAAACCAAGCAATAATTCAGGAGGGACCCAAAGGAACTTTCAGGGAAACAACAACAGCTTCAATGGGAATAAGGGAGCGCAGCAGAACAGAGCAAGGAATAATAATAACAGCAGCAATGGGAACAATCAGTAGAAAAGTGGAGCTGTAGGAAAATTGAATGTGTTGAGTAGGCATGAGGCAGATTCCACAAAAGATGTCATCACTGGTACTTTTTCTATCCACTCTATTCCTGTTAAAGTTTTATTTGATTTTGGTGCAACTTTTTCTTTCATTTCGAAAAGAATCGCTTCAAAACTTAAAGGCCGTTTGAAAACATTAGAAGCAGTAGATTTACCAATAACCATTCCAACGGGTGGGGTAGTGAACTGTACCAAAACCTTTAGGAATGTACCTTTAGAGATCGAAGGGAAAGTGTTTCAGTCGGATCTGATTGAGTTTGGGTTAAAGGATTTTGATGTCATCCTAGGAATGGATTGGTTGAGCAAGTACTATGCAGAAATAGGTTGTCGATCGCAGAAAGTAAAATTGACCACAAGTGGGAACGAGGCAGTGACTTATTGGATGCATGGCAAAGTCAAATGCCCTAGATTGATTTCTGTATTGAAGTTGGCAAAGTACATGAGAAAAGGACATCTAGTATACTTTTGTAGTGTGAGGAACATGGATTATGAGGAGGCAGTTAAGCCAGAAAATATAGAAGTAGTAAATCAATTTCTGGATGTATTTCCGGACGAGATCCCTGGGATGCCACCTAAGAGGGCAATCGATTTCACTATAGACTTAGTCCCAGGAACATCACCAATATCCAAGGCACCATATCGGATGGCACCGGCAGAAATGAGTGAGTTAAAGGAGCAATTGCAGGATTTGTTGGACAAAGGGTACATCAGGTCGAGTGCATCCCCTTGGGGAGCACCAGTTCTGTTTGTTAAAAAGAAAGACGGAAGCATGAGGTTATGTGTCGATTACAGGGAACTAAATAAGGTGACAATAAAGAACAAGTATCCACTTCCAAGGATTGATGATTTATTTGATCAATTGAAAGGCGCAACCGTGTTTTCTAAGATTGACTTGAGGTCTGGATATCATCAATTGAGGATTGCAGATGAAGACATCCCTAAAACTGCTTTTAGGACGAGATACGGACACTATGAGTTTACGGTGATGCCATTTGGATTGACCAATGCTCCGGCAATCTTTATGGATTTGATGAACAGAGTGTTTCATCAATTTATGGATAAGTTCGTTGTGGTATTCATAGATGACATATTGGTTTATTCTAAGAACAAGGAGGAGCATGTGGAACACCTGAGAGCAATTCTGCAAACTCTGAGGGAAAACAATCTTTATGCAAAGTTCTCTAAGTGTGAATTATGGTTGGAAAAGGTAGCATTCTTAGGTCATTTCGTGTCTAAGGATGGTGTGGAAGTAGACCCAGCCAAGATAGAAGCTGTAAAGGGTTGGCCTACGCCCAAAACAGTGTATGACGTTCGGAGTTTCTTAGGTCTAGCAGGATACTATAGGCGTTTTGTGAAAGATTTCTCGAAGATTGCTAAACCTATGACTACTCTAATGAAGAAAGACAAAAAGTTTGAGTGGGATGATAAGTGTGAAGACGCATTCCAACTCTTGAAACAGAAGCTGGTGACAGCACCAGTGCTTACCCTGCCAGACGACATTGGTATCTACGATGTGTACAGCGATGCGTCAAAGAATGGTTTGGGGTGTGTGCTTATGCAAAATGGGAAGGTAATTGCATACGCATCAAGGCAGTTAAAGACCCATGAAGTGAATTACCCAACCCATGATTTAGAGCTTGCTGCGATTATCTTTGCACTGAAAATCTGGCGTCATTACTTGTGTGGAGTGAAATGTAGAATTTATACAGACCATAAGAGCTTAAAATACATTTTCACTCAAAAGGATTTGAACTCTCGACAGAGGTGATGGTTGGAATATACGACGGATTATGACCTGGACATACAATACCACGAAGGGAAAGCAAATGTAGTTGCAGATGCTCTGAGTCGTAAGACCAATCACGGATTAAATACCTTGATAGTAGCTGATGATTTATGTAGGGAAATGAGGAAAATGAACTTAGAAGTGGTAGAATGGGGAGTACCAGCTGGCATTCTTGCGAGTCTGACTATCCAACCAACCATATTCGACGAGATAAGGGAGAACCAAGCAGGAGATGTGAAATTGGATAGGATTCGAGAGAAAATAAAGCAAGGCAAAGCTACAGATTTCATAATTCATGAAGATGGAAGTTTGAGGTATAAAGGTCGATGGTGTGTACCTCAACAGTGTGAGGAAGTGAAGAGAAAGCTAATGGAAGAGGGGCACAATACGCCCTATTCAGTACACCCAGGAGGGGATAAGCTATATAAGGACTTGAAAAGGGTGTATTGGTGGCCTAGAATGAAGAACGAAGTTGCGGAATTCGTAGCAAAGTGTCTGACTTGCTAAAAAGTGAAAATAGAACACAAGAGGCCACAGGGAACGGTGCAACCATTGGAAATTCCTGAATGGAAGTGGGATTGCATTTCGATGGATTTTGTGACTTGCCTTCCAAAATCAAAGAGTGGAAATGATACCATTTGGGTAGTGGTGGACAGACTGACAAAATCTGCGGTGTTTATACCAATAAAGGAGACTTGGAAGATGGAGCAACTTGCAAAGGCTTACATCAAGAATGTTGTGAGGTTACATGGAATTCCAAAGGATATTGTGTCTGATAGAGATTCCCGTTTTCTCTCAAAATTCTGGAGAAACGTACAGAAAAACTTTGGTACGACACTTAAGATGAGTACAGCGTTTCACCCTGCCACAGATGGGCAAACTGAGAGAACCATTCAAACCTTAGAGGACATGTTGCGAGCTTGCGTTATAGACTTCCAAGGAGGATGGGAGGATAGCTTGGATTTGATTGAATTTTCTTACAATAATAGTTATCATGCGAGCATAGGAAATGGCTCCATTTGAGGCATTATATGGGAGAAAGTGTCGTAGTCCAATTTGTTGGAACGATATAAGCGAAACAATGATTCTAGGGCTTCAAATGATTGAGGATACAGTGAAGCAAGTAAAGAAAATTCAAGCCAAGATTCAAGCAGCTCAAGATCACCAAAAGAGCTACGCAGATTTAAAGCGTAGAGAAGAGGAGTTTGATGTTGGTAATAAGGTGTTATTAAAGGTATCACCAATGAAAGGAGTAATGCGATTTGGAAAGAAAGGGAAACTGAGCCCAAAGTACATTGGTCCATATGAGATACTGCAAAGAATAGGCAAAGTAGCTTATAGGTTAGCCTTACCTATGGAGCTAAGAAAAGTACACGATGTATTTCACGTGTCTCAATTAAGAAGGTATATACCTGATAAGTCTCATGTGCTGCAACCTGAAACCATAGAGCTAGACCAAAGTTTGACCTATGAAGAAAGACCTGTCAAAATTCTTGATAGCAAAGTGCGTAGTACACGCAATAAGAATGTTAAGATTGTGAAGGTGTTATGGTCTAATCAAGAGTATGAGGAAGCCACTTGGGAGGCTGAAGATGAAATGAAAAAGAAATACCCAGAGTAGTTTTAGGTATGTTGAGTTACAGGGACGTAACTCGTTTTCTTTTAGGGGGGTAGAATGCGGTAGAATTTCGCGCTTTTCCCTATATTTTCAGTTATTTTTGTGCTTTTTGCACAATTTTATCGAATATTTTGAGTTCTTGTGTTCTCAATGAGACGCAAAAAGGGTAAAGGTATGACAAAAAGTACAGCAATATTATACTAATTATGGAAAAATTTCGGATTTCATTCCCTAAGTTTCGGGACGAAACTTCTTTTAAGGAGGGTAGATTGTAATACCTCGTATTTTTATACGTATTTTATTTAAAATAAGTATTTTGAGAAGTATTTAATTGAAATTAAATGTTTTATTTAAAGTATTTTATTTATTTATTTTAATAAGTTAGAAATATTTTATAAAAGGAAAGTTTATTTAATTAATTATTTTAATTAAGTTGGGGTTAATTTAGGAAAGTTTATTTTAGTAAAGTTTTATTAGGGATAGGATTAGGAAAATTAAAAAGGGAAAGTTTAGGGAGAAGGGTCTTAGAGAAGGGGTATAAATATCCCACATATGAGGCAAATCAAACTTTGCCCAGAGTGGAGAAAACCCAAGGTAAACTTCTCTCTCCTTTTTCCTTATTTTCTTTCTTTTTTTTCTTTCTCCTTTTTCCCCTTCCTCTTCTTTTTTTTCGGCCACCCCCACCACCACTGCCAGCCACCGGCAGCAGGTGGCTGCCGCGGCCAGCAGCGTTAGCCGCCGGCAGCAGGCAGCCACCAGCGCTGGCAGCCGGCGTGGTGGCTGCCGCCACCTTCTTCCTCCCTCTTTTTCGAATAAAAAAAAATTATTAATTTTTGTTTTAAAAATCAATTTAATCCTAGATCTAAATATTAATTATGGGTTTTGTGATTTGATTTTGATGTTTGATTAAAAGTATTATGTTAATTAATTTTCAGATTATGTTTTTAATTAAAAAGCCCCAATTTTTGAAACCCTAGGTTCTTGATTTATAAATTATTGAAGGATTATGATATATAATGGTGTAAACCTTTGATTAAAGTGTTTTAAGACTAAATTACAGCAAGATTTAATTAAAATAAAGTGCTGGAATTTTTGGTAAAGCATTAGAAATCAAGTTTCTTTAAGGAATTTTAATTACCCATTAAGTGAGATTGAATTATGATGTTTTAAATATAATTTCAGCTTATTTTAAATAAATTATGAGGGTTTTATAATAGTATATATTGCTGGAAATTTGTTTAGAGTGGGTTTTAATATTCTTTTATGATTTTAAATTGTAGGAGACTTTGAAGTGAGTGATTTCTATTAATTGTGGCGATATTAAGATCGTATTCAAGGTACGTTCGCGTACTTAGCATAATTATGTTGATGTAATAGCATGCTAAATGTGTTTGGTTGATTACAAGTAGTATCATGCTAGGTTTGGATTGAAAATTATGATTTGGATGTTATTGGTGATTGGATTATGAGGCATGATTTATTTGTGATGGATTATTGGATGGAAAATAATAGTTTGGAATATTATTTATGAACCACATATTTATTTATGGCATGATAGAGAGCATGTTTAATTAAACTAAATGTTTAATTTGGTTTGGGATATTGAAAAAGAATTTATTTATGGTTCATATACTTTTTATTGATGCTATAAGCATGAGGAAAGGAGCTATATAAGTTTCTATGTACACGAAAAATAAATTGTATGTTGGTGCCTTAGTGCACTTAAGGTATTTTTAACACCGAGGGATAGGATTTGTGGCGCTTTATGCGTTTAAGGTGTCATTGGCACCGAGGTAGAATAAAAAAGGGTTCAACATTAAATATTATGTGGTCGCTAATTATTCAAGAATTAAATTGATATATTTGATTGTTTGAATAATTATTGTTGATTGAATGATTATGGTTTGAGAGTCATCACCAAGTTTAATAATCTATAAATAACGTAAAGTGAAAGAGATTACGCACCAAAACTCTTGGAACGTATATACCTTGAGTATGAACATATGGGGGGAGTTATGGGGTTTTATACTTAACCATAACTTCTAATGGAGTACAGGACGCTGTATATTCCTTTTTATTATTATTATTATTATGCGCAGAAATTCCGCCACCTATGTGTGGTTTTGATGCTGGCACGGTTAGCTCCCGTGTCAGTAACCTCAATTTATTGGGGGAGGTTAGGGGGAAACCCGTTTGATGCGTAGTCAGTGCTAAATAAATTATTTAGTGTCTAGTGAGAATTTTTATTGAATGTTGTATGCTTGAAAAATAGGTGCAACAAGGTAAGTCGTGTGCTGATAGGGAATTGCATGCTAGTGTGGAAGTTACGCTTATGTACTCCGCTTTGCTGATTGTGTGTTTTTTGTGTTTGTTGGCCTTGTATTTATCTTGGCCCTATGATGACCCATTTATAATGGAGAGTAGTAGAAATAGGTAGAGATAAGCTTTTCAGGTGTTGAAGCATATTCATGAATGGGCATGAGTGAAGAGCGTATCATGCTAGTTTCCATAAGTTTATGATGTGTTTATTGCTTTAATTATTTATGATAATGTTATTATGCGTGACTAACAAAGAGGTTTTGAATTTGGTTTGGTTTTAATAAGGACCTAAAATGGTTCCAAGTTGTAGGTTGATTTTATTTTACTTCGTTTGACTTTGGTTTGACTTTACTTTCGTTGATTGAATTTTTTTAAGTTACTTGTTTTGAAAGGGTTTGAAATTAGTCTTCCGCTGTGTGTCTTTGATAGTTACCTTAGCCGTTATCACGGTGGCGGTAATGTCTTAGATATTCCTAATTAAAGTTTTAAACAAGTATTTTAAAAGAAAGGAATTTCTAGGGTGTTACACGTGAAGTCTTAGCTTAGTCCTTAATTAAGTCTAGTCACATAGTCTAGTCCCATGGTCGTGACACGAGTCAAACATGTCACCTACATTCACTAGCCTTAGCACACACTTTTTGAATATGCCACCATGACCATGTCTTAGGTTCATGCATGAGTCGTTCTTTCCATCATTTCAGTTGGGGGTCCACTCTATTCCTAATTTTTCCATATCTCTCCATCCACATCGTCTTTCCATTCTCTACATGCTTTCTCCATATCACAACCTTCATTCTTCCTACCTCCTTCCATTTATTGCATGTTGAATAGAGCTTGAGTCAAAAATAAAAACTTACCCCAATTTCCCTTTCCATAGAACTTGGTCAAGGAGAAAGGGGAGATTAATCAAGGACAACACCTTTGTTCAAATACTAATTTTTGATAAACCAGTTAGTCGGAAAAGAAAAGCTAAGAAGATAATGGTGTCTCAAGAAAAAGTTAACGAACTTAGGAAAGACGTGGCCAACTTAACTGAATTGATGAAGGCCATGGATCTTCAAATCAATGACCCTGTAAAGCAGCAACAAATGGAGCTCATGCAAGAAAGCTTGAGCAAACTCTCCAATGACTATAGATTCCAGGGCATTAGCTCACAAGGGGTCTTAGTGGACAAGGAGCTTTTTCCGCATAAGTTCAATGCCAATGACATCCCTAAGTTTAAGCCAACTAACAATCCTTATTTTCAATTAAGGGCTTTTTAAACTATAATGAACATTAAGGGAATTGATAGGAATATTTTTCACTCTTTGTTCTCACTATCTCTAGAAACCATTTGTCAACATTGGTTCTTTTCTCTTGATAAAGAGAAGACCTCTACTTGGGATGGAATAATAAACGCTTTCATTGATAGATATAAGTGCAATATTCAAGCTAAGTTGAAACAGACGATAGACAACTTGACATGCTAAAGCAAAAAGAAAACGAAGGGTTCACCTTTTTCTTTAACAAGTGGAGGAAACTTCCGCTAATATGGTCGAGGTCCCTACTGAAAAGGAGTCTGTAAGGATGTTCATCAAGAACCTTCAAGACAAGTATTCGAAGCATTTGAAATATCAACATAATTTGAATACTTTCAAGGCCGTCTACGACATAGGCATTGAAATTGAAGTTGACCTTGCAAAGCAAAAGGCTACTAACAATAGCAACAACAGTGGCTGGAAAGGAAAGAAGAACGACAATCCTTCTTCTTCTGAAAACACCCACTCCAGTAACAATGTTAGTACCTTTGACCTAAATGATGTCTTAGCTATGGATAATCAAAGATATAAAAAGAAACCAAAAAGAGAGTTCACGCCCATTGGAATGACTTATGATGCTGCTTTCGATCGTCTACATGATCGAGGATTAATCAAACCTATTAGCCCTACTGAAGATCCAACGCCAGAAAGGCGATCTTCAAGATGGAATCCCAACTCTTATTTCAAGTACCATCAAGGAAATGGTCATACCACGGATGAATGTTACAAATTTCAAAATCTCATTCAATATCTCATAGAAGCAAAAAAGATCCCATTGCCTCTAGCTAGCAAGAAGACCGGGTGATGATCAAGCAAAAGACACAAGGTGAGCTTCAACGACAAGATCTCGTGAATTTTTTTTTATCTTCTTCCTTTCCCCAATAAGTCTAGCATAGGCACCCTCTTATTTTCCTTAGTTTTTATTTTGTAGGATTTTTCTTTTTTTTTCCTTTTAATAAAATGAGCATTTCTTTTCTTGCATATGATCAACGCATTGCATTGCATTAAAAAAAAAAAAAAAAAAAAAAAAAAAAAAAAAAAAAAAAACGCCAAGCTACTTGAGGCACCCCTTGTAACCTATCATATCACCTTTCACCTTTCAAATATACAATTGTTTCTTGATAAACTACTTTTAGCCTCGTCTAACGATAGACCTTTCTTTTTTCAACCCACATCTACCTAACCTTGGGATGGGTTGGTGTGCAATTTATGCAAATTTTCAAAGAATAAAAGCTTCAGTGATTTTATAAATATTTCAAAAGAATAAAATAGCAATAAAAGTGTACAAAAGGGCAAGTGTTCCAATGTCTTTGATATAAATATGTCTTTGATATGAACACGTCTCAGATTGCGTCTCTTATCGAGTGCTAGGTACCGTGCCTGAGAAACATGAATGCCAAGTGAGTGATAGACCACATGATTGGGATTGCCCACACTTATCAACAAAAAAAAATGCAAAAGCAATAAAAGAGAGCAAAAAAAAAAAAGTGAGAAACCTCAAGCATAATAATATAAAGATTTCAAAAGCAAGGTTGCACACCTTGGGGGCTTATCTAGGGTCTTGAGCCTTTATCCCCTTCTTCTTCAACCTTTAGCCTAACCACGTTATAACCCTTAAAAGACCTCTTTGAGGTATACACACACTTGTGCGAGGTTCGGCTAGAGCTACGTTCGGCCTGATTCCTAACGGATATGTAGGCAACCTTACATCGAGGTGCGGCCGTAATAAAAATGCATTCATTCGCATTCATATTTACATTCATACATGATCATATCAAGGGATCTCCAATGCTCATCCCTATCCATTTAGAGCTAGACTTGGGGGCTTGATCCCTACTTCATTAGCCTCCCAACCTAAGAATCACCACTATTTGACTCTTTTCAAAATACTTTTTCCATACACTTAGCCTTTGCAGCCTAGCTTTAGTGTCACTTTCACACACATCACAGATACATAGACAAATAATCCTCCTCTTAGGAACCCTTTGTCATGAAATCTTAACACAACGATGAAGCACGCCTTGTCATATCAAAATTATTCATCGTTGTAATCATCATTGCATCACAAAGTATGAAGTGCTTAGCCTCCGCGCCTAAGTTACCCAAATACTTTCATCATCAAGTCAACAATTGAGATAGCCTAGGATGTTATAATCCTTGCACTATGAGATACAACGTCGACACATGCATTTGACTAAAATCATTCAACATGCACCATCAAACACTTCACTTCTTGCCTTTTGTGTCTTTCTTTTTCAGGAGAAAGTCGGTACCCTCCACAAAAATGACGGAAAATTTTTGCATTTTTGAATCATGTACACATTGAGTCATGTCGTGTCATCACATCGAGTTAATTCTATAAACACGAGTCATGCACATTGAGTCATGTCGTGTCCAAACGCATTGAGTCAATTTCAAGTCAATCAATCACGATGAGTCAAGTATAACAAACCTTAGGTCAACCCTAAGAAAAACATGAGCAAAGTCTTATAGTCCAAAATATAAATGCAAGCACACTAGGTCCCAGACGGACAAGTGATCTTTACAAAAATTTTGAAGCAAAAGGACGCAAACCACTTAGCAAATCAACTAGAGTCAAATGGTCATATTGATTGATTGGGTTCCTTGGTACGCCAGTTAGCCCCTATAAGCAAATTGACATGATTAATAGTCGGCTCGATTACAATCGCGATCAGTGATCGGCCTGACGACGATCATCTCACTTAGCTTAAGTGCCTAATCATTAGCTAATTACAAGCACCAAGGCATTGGATCAAAAGCAAGCACATCACCAAAACGACAATTTTCTAAGATTGTATTGTCATCTCAAACTGACAATATTTCCAAGAGTGGATTGTCGAGCATCGTTCTTCAACGACAAATGTTCCAAGATTGGATTGTCCCATTTGGCAATGTTTCTAAGCGTGGATTGTCGTGCTCCTTCTCTATTTGGCAAGTTTTTCCAAGTTCGGATTGTCATAAATTCATCAAATTTTTGACAATTTTTCCAAGATTAGATTGCCATCTCAAACTGGCAATGTTTCCAAGCATGGATTGTCATGCTCCTTCTCTATGTGGCAAGTTTTTCCAAGTTCGGATTGTCATACATTTATCAAATCCTTGGCAATATTTTCGAGATTGGATTGTCATGTATCAAGTTCCCTATGGAAAAATTTCCCAAAGGATTGTCATAAGTCTTTATTCATCTTAACATTTCAGCAAAGGTTCCCTAACGTGGATTGTCATTCATTTCAGTAGTGGCAAATTTTCCAAAAGGGATTGTTGATCGACTCTTTTTTGGAAATGTTCCAAGATGCGGATTGTCAATTGTGGCAATATTTTCCCAAAAGGATTTTTGCATAATATTGGCAAATTTCCAAGGTGGATTGCTTTCAAGAGTTATATTCCAAGACGTGGATTGTCGGTCGTAGTAAGGTTCTTATGACATATTGTTACGAAGCATTGGCAACTTTTCCCAAATTTGGATTTTGGCAAAATTTCTGAGATATGGATTGTCTCTTCATCGTGGCAACATTTCCTAGGATGGATAGTTACGTGGCATTGACAACTTTCCCTAAATCGGATTATCGTACATCATTCAAGAGTTGTGTTGGCAACTATTCTTAAAGAAGAGAGGATTGTCATCACCCCTAAGGCATCAACACATCAAATATTCAAGCAAAGCATTGAAGATGGCTACAAGTAGTCACCTTCGACGATGTTCCCGAGGTACTAAGGAGGATTGTCACAAACAATCGAGGATAACTACAAGCAGTCACCTTCGACGACGTTCCCTAGGATGTGGAGAGTTGTCATAAACAATAGAAGATGGCTACAAGCGGAGTTATCTTCGATGGTGTTCCCTAAGATGTGGAAGAATAAAACAGCAGAAATTGAAGGCAGCTACAAGCGGAGTAGTCTTCAGGCGATATCCCCTAGCTTGAGGAAGATCGTCAAACAAAATCAGTTACTCTAGAGACGTTTGCTCGACGGTGCAAGATACGCATTTCTTAACTCTTTTATCTGTGTAACTAATGTTAGTTTGCAGGTATCGGCGTTACAAGAATGATTTAATATTGCAGAACGTTCTGAATCATTCTCCGTCCCTATCGCTACTTTGACTTTCGTTTTCGAAACTTGCGTTTCTCCAAAATCAGTTAAAGTGGGGGCTTCTGTAGACACCCAAATGTGTCTCCCCAAAACCAAACCCAGTGATGAATATCTTTCATGTCATTTGATTATCGAACAAGGTGAAAGTGTCGAAATTCTAGTGATGCGGTTGTTTTTAAAAATATCTTTCTTTATGTTTTCGAAAATATTTCTTTTATACTCTATTTATAAAAATAGCCAGTACAATATAGTTTGGTCCATGATAAGGGTCCAATAATAGTGTAGTTGGATTGGGCTCGAAAAGTGCTTTCCAACGATATATTATAAGCCCAATTCCGATGAATAATGAGGAAGTTATGGCCAAAATACTAAATTGGGCCCGAAATGAGTTTTATATGTGGCCCAATGATCTAGAGGAGGGCCTATTAATTATTATTCCTAAACTTATTAGGATTGATTTTAATCTTCTAGAATATTTAGAAGGTTCTTTTTTAATTCTAATGGAATTAGGATTGATAATTATGTTTCAAAGAGTTTTATTTTGAATAAAATAAGTGTTTTATGATAAACCTGATTTTAATTTGATAAACACGGAATTTGATGCTTAACCATATTAAGAAGAGGATTCCGCATACAAACGTGTTTTTTCTTTTAATTAGCGCCAAACGACAGAGTCTGTCGCCTAGCGCTAACGTTTGTCGCCTGGCGCTAATGTTGTCGCCTGGCGACAGATGCCAGTTTTATTCCGATTAGGACTTGATTTGTTTCCAGACTATTTTTCTATAAATTGGGGTTGTATCTCCCCGTTTTCCATCATCAAGAATTCACAATCATTAATTCACAATCATCTAATTCTATTCTCTTCTCTCTAAAAAGCTAGAAGCTTTCTCTCTCCCTCTTTTCTAAACCTTCCCTCTTACAAAATTCCACATACATTAGTTCTAGACACACCTAGCCAAGTTCGAAGTTTCCTTCGCCCTAGACGTGAAAGGTTTATAATTTCTGAGGGTTTGGTCCCAAATTTATGTTTCAATTATTTAATTTAATTGTTTGATTTATTATTTTCCTTGAAGTTACTAACGCGTGTATTTTGTTATTAGAAAGAGATACGAGGCATTGAAGTAAGTAATTGCTTTAATTGTTGTTATTTTGATATAGGAATCATGCTTAGATTATTTTGATTCCTAGTATCATGTTAGGATGCTTTTATTGATTTCTAATATCATGCATGTTTCTATGATAATTCCTATTCTTTCTAATATCATGTTAGTATCATGCTAGGAATAAAGCTTTAAACTTTAATGTTTAGTTACATGCTAGGATTTGTTATTAATCTTGTTTGTATCATGCCTAGGATCTTACTATTATTATCATGCTTTGATGAGATTGAGAATATTATTGAGATGATTGTTATTATTATGCTGCTTGATATATATTGTTATTGTTATTGCTTGATCGTGCCCTCTCTTGCAGGATTAAAGGGAATTTGTACTTATAATCACGCTTAATAAGATAATTAATAATCTTGTTTAGGCTAATATGATTATAGTTCAAGTGATTGCCAATAATAGTTTTGTTTGTGCATTAAATTCAACCAACATAGATTAAACAGGTTTAGGGTTAACCTATTGATTGTATGTTAGTCAGAAAGCGCACATGAATACGAGAAGAATAAAGTAGAGGCCTATTATTAGGGAAGGTTCAATCTCTTTTAGGTTAAATTTGTACCTTCATCCCCGAATATTCAGTCATGGTTCCATACCTATAGAGTTAACGATCTCCTTGATCGTTAAGGGGTATAACCTTCACCCTGTGAACGGTTTACAAGTTCCTAAAACTTGTTGGCGACTCTTTTACTCTATCTTCCTTCCCTTTGGACACCACCATGCTTAAGTGTATAATCACAGTGGGGCTCAAATGTGGAATGCTTGAAATATTCCCTACACAAAGTGATATGGAAAGTCCCAACAAATGAAAATTGTCTCTTTATTTGCTAAGTTCCTATGACCTCTCTACTTCTTTTCAATCCAATTTCTTGAAAAGCATTTTAATTTGTTACCTAGAGTATCCCTACTTATGTATTTTTCTTTCAATTCTTGATATTTTTTCACTAATTTCTCCATTAAGAGGACTCGATATTTTATCGTAGAACATTCCAAGATTTATCTCATTTTCACCAACTTTGTAATAATATGCCTCGAATTCCATAATGTATTTTTCAACATAGTTCATATAACAGATGGATAAATTACTTAATTTTCTTTGGTATTCCATTCTTTCCTCATTAAGATACACTTTGGTTCCAATGAATTTTGACTTAGATAATGTTTCAGTGATTTTTGGGATAATGCAACACTCGTACGGCCTAAACACATGCTGAATACAAATCTCCGATTTATTAGAGATCTGCCTCCGATGATCAAGTTGGTGTCCAGTAGCGGAAGTTTAAAGAGAGAAAGTAAAGAGAAGAGAGAGCATACTTTGGGCATTGTGCCTTCTATAATTGTGAAGTTTTCTTCCCATCATAGAATTATAGGGTATTTATGTTATGTGGGAGATCAAGCTCTTATGGTTTCATAACCTAGGAAGATCGGCTGCTCTATACATGGTTAACACATGTCTTAGGGTATGCTTTATGTTAGGTATTCTTCCTTTAATGGGATTTGAGCTCTTCATTGTTTGATGTCTCTCTTAGGCCACGTGTCATGCTCATATTTGGCCTTATTAGTTGAGCAGGATGCCAAGTGTTCGACTTATAATTGGGCTACTTGTCGGCCTCTTATTTGTCTTTAAAGGGGATTAAGATACCCCAAAATAGATAATGTATTGAGTCAGTAGTCTAAACATTCTAGTAGGGACTCAATAGCTCTTAATGTGATATATCATCACTATCATAAAACTATTCTCAATGTAATTTAAGAAATTTTCAGTGTCCATTCAATATTTAAGTTAAGTATACTACATACTCATACCCTTTTTTCATTGGTTTATTTGGAACACCTTGTCTATCTCTAACTTCATCAAATTCGAACTTATAACCAATTTGGCTAAAACGTTCAAGCTAGAGCTACTTCTTCTTGTTTAGGCACTTGTTTTGGCATGACCTTGACACTAAACAAGGTAGTTTTCACTGATCTTGGTCATGTACTACTTTGGTCCCTTCTCCTTGATACCTAGATCTTTGGATAACATTGTTTGCATTATTGAAAATTTCTTCTCCAATTCCCTTATTATACTTTACTCTTTTTTCAACTCTAGCCTGTTATCAATATTTTTTTTTGAACAACTTCTGTAGGTGGAAATTCTAATTAGTCTAATTTTAATTTATTAATCACATTTGTTGATATATATATAAATATCGTAGTATATCTTCTTCTAAAGAAACAGAATTATTTCCTTCTATTTTGTTATTAGAAGCAACCCCTTTTTCTGAAATCATTTTCATAATTTTGTTTAAATCGCCAAGGTCTTCTTCTATATCATACAAAGATTGTAATTTCTCACCTGTCTTCTCCTGAAGTTTCTTGCACATCTTTTGTTTCTTTGTTCTTGTTTTGTTCTCTAGGAAGCTTCTTAGGAAACTCTACAAAATTAAATATTAGTTTTATCCGACGAATTTTGTAAAGGATATTTATATTTATAAAGAACTTTTTTTCTTTAATAATCGGATTCTCCTTATTAAACTGATGTCTTACCTCATTTGTTATAGCAAGTCCTAAATGCTTAACTTGTTCTTGGATTTCAGATGACTTCTTACTAGTGCCTAGTCATAACCCTATTACTTTATTCTCAATTTTAATACTTCGGCTACATATATTATCAAATTTTGCTGTTAATTCACTAATTTGATCTACTAAATAATTAAGGTTTGGACCAAATTTATTATTGTTATTAGGTATATGATAATATTCAAATTCAGGTTTCTTGCACTCCCAAGAAGTCCTATGATTATCTATATATACTTGATTACTAAATTTAGCAACTTGGCTTTGATGCCAAATCTATGGCTAAATACCAAACAAAATCAAAATCGACATAGCTTAATACCAATCAATTTAGTATGGGAATACCAATTTTATAAACACCTTGATTGGTATTTTGGTACTACTGAAGTTGGTATTCTTAATTAGCTATTTAGTTAGTATTGAAAACATATCTAAAATGTTGCAGGTATTCAAAGTTTGCTAGTCTTCAAAACCTCTAGTAGGTATATCCTGAGAAATTTTCTACACTTACAGCTTGTTTGGATAAGAAGAAATGGAGGGAAAGGAAGAGAAGGGAAAGGGAGGGGGATTAAATCCATTGTTTGGATAACAAATAAAGGGAGTGAGGGAAATGGAAGGGAAGGAAATGAAGGGAAAAGTTTTGTTTGATTGTTAATGAATAAAATCCTTCCAAATTTGAAAAGATTTGGAAGGAAAACATATGATTAACATTCAACTGGAATACTGCATTCAACCTATTATATAATCTTTCTCCTCTATTATTTCCTCTCTCCTCCTCCATACTAGCATACTGTTCTCACGATTATTTTCCCCCAAATTCTAGGGTTTTGGCATTTTTAATTTATCACTTTCAATCTCTTGAATTTTCAAGGTAAGGCCAATTAATTCACCAAGTTATTCTACTCTGCTTCTCACGAATTTTATCCTCCAATTTCTAGGGATTTGTTGCTCTTCTTCATTGCTAATGTTTAATTGATTTTCAATTCGTTTTTTTTTTTATTTTTCATTTTTTTTATGTATTTCTTTGATTTTTTTGTTTGAAAATCAGTTTTGGAAAATTTGTTTGAAATCAATCTGATGTTTTAGATTAATTTACAAAAGAATTTTTTTTTTTGGAAGAACATAGGATATTTTAAATTATTTGTTTGAGTTTTGCTTGATTTTAATGACGTTTATCAATATTTTTTTTTAAAAAAAAAATCAGGTTTATATTATAATACAAATAACTACAATATTTTTCTGAAAAATTAGTATGATGTTGAATGCAAGCAACCCACAGATTAAGAAAAAAAAAATGGTGAATGTTCCTCCCCTTCCTCCCTTTTCTCCTTTTATCCAAACAAGGAAGGTTCAATTTCTTCTTCCCTCCCCTCCCCTTCTCTTCCCTCTCATCCCTACCCCTTCCCTTCCTGCTAGTGTATCCAAACAAGCTGTTAAGTATTTTTATAGCTCGGGGGACCAAGTACTAAAGTGCGCGGTCTAAGTGCACCCACAATGGATGACTCAATACCCTCCCCACAATACCATCACTTATTTATAGGTAGCTCACCATTGTGAAAGGTGATTCATGGGGTGAGACTCCTCCCTCTTTCAAGTCACCGACCGCCTCGGCACACGAGCCCAGTAAACAAACAAGAAGATGACAAGTAACAAATTTTTGCATTTTCATTTAATTTTTTTGCCCAAAATTATTAACATAAAATAATTTTTTTAATTGTAGCGAGCTAGCTCACTATTGTGAAAAAAGTAAATGAGCGACTCTTAATAGTGACTCAAGTTAGTGGAATATGATGTAGAAGAGTTAAAATTGAAGAGAGAAATTGTAAGCTACACAACCAATGTCGATGCTCTAACAATTGGTTATTAGTACTCCGAATTAAAATGTCTTTTAACAAGTTTTTTATTTAGCATGATGAAAAGCGAATTAGAGATTTAGAGCAAGGACTGAATTTAAACAATACATAAATGTCTTCATGGACTAAAAATAATTGGTAACCTAAGACATTGCAATGAAAACACATTCATGGAAGACAATTTTATTGTTACACAAATAAACAAGAAACATGTTAACGATTTGAGTATTCTAAACTTTGGGCCTTTGGTCAACGATTTTTTGAATGTTTTTGAGAGCATCAATAGCAACCTCAAGGTAGTGGCTAAGAGAAGGTGCAATGCCAGCAAGGGGATCAGCAAGGAGCTCTTGCTTTTCGTCGTCGGCAGCAGTTGGAAGAGGCTTGCTCGGATCCTTCTCGAATTCCTTGGCTTGCTCAAAGTATGTGTCCATACGCGGAGTTGCATAAGGACGTATATTTTCATCTTTACCTCTTGAAGCAAAACGTTGTCGATCATGGCAAGTCTCAGAACAACAAGCGAAAGAACGGCCTTTGTTTTTGTACGTTTCTTCTGATTGTAGAAACTTCACCATTTCATCCAATTCTTGTTTCAATGTCTCAATCACCGAGTTTGGCTTCTTAAGGTCGATATCCTCGAGCATATTACGAGCTTTAACAGCCTTATTCAGACCCTCTTCCAAGTTGTTTTGGTCAGCTAGGGCTCTTGCTTCTTTCATAAGTTCTAGTGTTTCCACTCGTTTTATCTCGGCTTTAGTTGCGTCTGCTTGTTGAGTCACTGGTGTGTTTGATCGGGTTACACGAAAAACAGAAGGATTGGTGCTTGTTAAATTCCCAGTTTCTCCCCTGCAGTTGTCATATTAAAATAAGATAAGTTGTGTAAAACTTGCAAACAGTTCACCGTATACAATATCGATCAATTACATACTCTAGGCAAACATACCCAATAGTTAGGATTATTAGATAATAAACCTTAGTTGGGATTATTAAAAGTAAATCGCTAATAGTTAGGATTATTAAAGTGTATTTTTCCTTAATAATTATACATTTTGTTTACCCACTAAAAACGGTTAACCTTATTTGCTGTAGTACATATGTGAGTATGTAATATATATGCTTGGCCCTTATGCATTGTATGTACGGCAACAGGGGAGGATAAGGAAATTCTTACCCCCAAGTCATCTCTAATGTAAATTGATCCTATAATCTCCTGGTTGTTATATTACTCGACCAACTGACCAAGCTAAATACTTCTTGATAACTAATTCTCATATCCAACGTTAGAGTAATTAAAAAAATTATTTGCGGTACAACAAACCTGTATGTACATACGATCTCGAGCGCGTCGAGATCAACCTCCTTAGTAACTTTAGGGAGAAGAAGGTCAACCAAAACTGAGCGTATCTCAAATTGGTAGAGATTGCCAAATGAAACAGTTACAGAGCCGGTTGCATCATCGGTTGATTGTGGATAGTTTCCTGCAAAAACCTTGATGATTTTAGTTTTTACCTTCTCTCTCCTACTCACTTTATCTTCGAGTGGCCTTAGGATTAGCTTCACTTCTTGAACTAGTACACTGAGTAGCCCAGCCAAACATTGAGAGAACGCAATGCTCAAATCTCCTGGATTTGCCAAAGAAAATGTCCCTCCATTACTATTCTTTGCGACTGCATTGAGTACCTATTCAACAAACAATATACAATAATTATTCAAAGTGGAATATATAAGTAAAAGTGTTGCAAGAAATTAAAAAAATAAAAAAAAAAAAAAAAACCGCGGGAAACACTTAAAAGTTCAATTATATGTTATTTGAACCAAAACTGAGCGTATTTCATATTCCTGAGCTTTAACCATTAACTAAGTCTTTTGGTTGAGATGGTCCAATAACAATTCAAAGCGGAGTATATATGAATAGAGAATAAGTAAAAATGTTGCGAGTAATTAAAAAAAAAACGCAAGAAGTACTAGATAGGTACAATGACTTACACGTGAGTCGTACTCTTCACCGGATCCAAAACCGAAAGTAAAGACAGGAAATTGATCAATAGAAATGAGGGCGGCATCACCACCCGCATTTTGCATACCATCAGACATCAACATAACTGCCCCAGAACGCCGAGTTGTGAATTTGCGGTCGCTGAGAACTTTTATTGCCGTCTGAAGTCCAGCGCTGATGTTGGTACCGCCATTTGCTACAAGATTCTGGACGAGAAAATCGATTTCTTCTCGAGCATTAGGAGTTATTTGACGCAACTTGCATTTCCTTTCAGCATTCGATGCAAAGATGACAACCGATAAACGATCAGATGGGCTTAGTTTCCTTAACACAAATTGCATTGCTCGTTTCATTTCAACCAACTTTGCTCCCTCCATACTCCCGCTAACGTCTAAGACCATCACGATATCTGCTCCTAGTCTACTGTTGCTAGCTCCTCGTCCTGAAAGCTCTAGTAAGAGTTTGTAGTTGGTTTCTTCAAGTGGTACTTCTGGTTCATTGTCGAATTTCAATGGCACCTTTCCAACATCATTTGCACCACCTATGTCACCTAGTGAACAATTTTACAAATGTGGTATCAGTATGTACTGTGATAATTGGGCTAAAATTTTTATTTTAGAGAAATTTGTGAAAAAAGACCTTATAAGTAGTCAACTTTGTTTAAAAGGACCTTTTATGTGAAAAGTTGTGAAAAAAAACCTTGTAAATTGTATTATTTGTTTAGTGGATATTTGGCTGGATAGTCTGGGTGGTCAATATTGGAGTTTCGACATTGACTTTCACGTATTAGCCACGTGACTTTAAAAAATAAAAATTAAAAAAAAAAAATCGAATTCACGTGACTTTGAGAATCGAGCACCCAAATCTATTCCATTCCAATTCGAAAATGCTTAAGCTGATGGTTGAAATTCCACTTTGAAGGAGGGGCGGATGAGATTCGAACCCGTGACCTTTGTGTCACGCTGAATCTAATACCATGTTAGTGGACCATCTCAACCAAAAGTTTAAGCTGATGGTTGAGGCACAGGAATATGTTTTATACTCTATCATTGATGTATGTAAACGTTGTGACAGAACATATGATAGTAAAAGCAAAACTCGTCTCGACTATGTTGCAATAGAAATGGGCGTTGCCCCCAAGATTTAACATCGATTCCGTCCTTTTATTGTCCACTTATAAAAAAAAGGAAATAGAAACTCACAATATGCTCAGAAAAATTAATTTAAAGCGGCAATGGTCGCATCAGGATACTCCCTTCTAGCCAAAAGCACAAGAAGTACTTAAAATTTTTTAAAACTTACATTTATACAAGGCAAAACTTTTTATCCCACCAATGTAGAACAATACCAATATAAAACAAGCAAGCTTCCACCATTCCCTGACATTATAGCCAACAATAAAATCACCTGACTTTTTTTTTTTTTTAGAACCAACTTCCTCAATTTAATAAAAAGGTAAAAAGAATGGAAGCACTATGTAGTTTATTTTTCCTAAACTTCCCTTTATAAAATTATATGTTTTTTAGGACAATTTTCAAATGGCTACAATGAAATTACAGTTATTATAATTGGATGAATTTTAGCCTTTCAATTAATAAAATTCATCTTATCCATCTATTTAGTTGACTTAAAACATAATAAAAAGTCAGTTTTTCAAAAACAAAAATCCATATAGATCATTTAATCAAAATTTATACATTGTATCCAACAATAATTACAATCAAATAGATTTCAAATAAAAATCTACCGAAAAAAATTTCAACTATTTTTAGTACTGGAAAATCAAGTCTCATGATTAAACCTATGATTTTTATCTTATTGGACGATTTTAATCTTATTGGAGGATTTTTAATTTTTTACCTTTGATGTCAAATAATTGGTTTCTTGAAATTAGAGACAAATCTCACATTTTATAATCTTCATCTTCTTCGCCCTTTTTTCTGGTTTGTTTTATGCATCATAGAGGATGATTATTTCTTTAATAAATTCAATGGAATTATTATGAATTTTGTAATGCTGTAGAGACTAGAGTAGTACTACTGAGTAGGTTTATTGTTGATAAAATAAAATCAAATGTTGGTTTTAATGGATATTGGAGAATCCTTTGAACTTAGAAATTGCAGGTATAGGCGTCAATGACAAAGTTCAGTTTTTTGTTTTAGAAACCGATCGAAAACCCTTTTTTTTTTTTTTTTAAATCAAAATCTAGATTTTTTTTATTTCTTATTAAATATTTAAGTCAAGTAGATGGATGGACAAGATTGCTCATTAAAAATAAAGGGTCAAGATTAAAACTAATTACAATACCTACAATTTTATTGTAGCCATTTAATAGTCTAGAAGTCCTAAACATGAAACACGCTAAAAAAAAAAAATCTAGATTCGCTTCCTTGTTGATGGAAAATTGACATGAGTATAACAAGTTATCAACGAGAAGATTCCATGTACTGTATATACCAACCACATACTACGTATATATAAAGAATGCATGTAATAAAAACTGTGAAAATCTAGCGGTCTAATTGATATGAGTTCCGATCCAATTGAATAATTCTACATTAATTGTCAATAAAAATAAATAATTTTAATCTTTCAAAAAAAAATTAAATTAAAGAGAAACCAAATGCAGTTTAATTTAACATGTACCTGAGTTATCTTGATCAATGAGGATCTGCTCATCATCATCGTATTTCGGGTTAGTCATTTTGGTGTAGGAAGAACACTCGATATTTTACTCAATACTTATTTTATATAGTACTCTCTGTCGCATATCTTCAGTATTTATAACAGCATTTCAAAATATTTATATAGTGATTATTTTTTGGTTTCAAAAAAATATAGTGATTATTTTATTTGTCTTTTGTCGTTTACCCTGGTCCCAACCCCCTTTTATATATATATATATATATATATATATATATATATATATATATATATATATATATATATATATATATATATATATATATATATATATATAGTTTTACAATATACAGTATGTAATATCTTGAAGTATTAGATAATGCTAAAAAGAGTGAGGTTAGCTTAAATGGTAGAATTCCCCTTCCAATTTAAGGTTATTCTAGGATCAATTTTCATTAATCACCCTTGTAGTTTTGCAAACACTAAAAAAACTAAAAAAACAAAAAGAAACTAGAGATAGTGTAAGCCATACTCGGTTTCTAAAATTAATATGAAGTATTAATAATAATATAAATATAGAAATCTCTATTATAATATAAGTCAATAGTCAACCATAAATAATAATTAAACTTGTAGATAAATTAATAATCTTGTATAAAATAATAAATAAATAAAAATTATGGAGGGAAAATTCCTACTAAGGTCTCGTTCATTTCACCTTATTTTTGCTAAAGTAAAATTATTTTTCCTGAACTTAAATTATTTTTACTAAACTCAAATTGTTTTTGCTGAACTGAAATTATTTTTACTGATTTATATTTCTTTATTAAAGTCACTGAGTTTTACTGAAATTGAAATTATTTTTACTGAATAAAAATTATTTTTACTAAACTGAAATTATTTTTACAGAACATTATTATTTTAATTAAGATTAATTGAACTAAGCCTAAAAAAGGTTTCACATTATTATAGGTATATAGATTTTTTTTTTTTTTTTTTTTTTTTTTTTGTGAATACATAGGTATATAGATTTAGATTGCACTACATAATTTTGATTTTTTTATTTTATTTTATTTATTTTATAATTTTTTTTAATAGAATTTTGATTATATATCATTCTACAATTTTTATTTTTTTCCCTAAGAGTACGAAGTACATACAAAATTTAATGGCTCACGATGCATTTGATAAAGCGAAAAAATTAGAATGTTGCATCCTTTTTAAAATAAATCGAGGTGATATAACGTATATCTTCCATTCTTTACTTCCTTCTTTTTTATTGTTTTTTTTTTATTGAGACACTCTAACTTGTCATACGATTCACAAAATTATATTTTGACTAACTTTACAGTTATGATAAAACATATTAAAATGTGATCTTGATATAAACATTTCAATATGCACAAATTTTCATATGTGGCTGGCCACACGGTATGACCAGGCCACAATAATCAACTCCAAACCTTAATTAACCCAAACCTCCATCACCTCTACCCCATACCTCCATCATCTCCGTCGTCGTCTTCGTCTTTGCTGGCATAATCAACCCAGACCTCCATCATCTCCGCTGTCATCTTTGTCTTTGTCGGCCAAATCAACCTAGAACTCCGCCGCCGCCGTCGCCGTCGTCTTTGCCTTCTTTGTTGCAGAAATCGCCAGCCAAACTGACCTCCGCCCCGTCGTCTTCGTCTTCTTTGTGATGAATTGTAGATTGATTTGAAGGAGATTGCAGTGAATTGCGATTAAATTCGAAGCTCCAAATCCTAATATTTCCCCCAAATTTCAACAAATCATTCAAGTACTAATTCATCATTTTCATTCCTATTTCCTCCATTCAATAAGTTTTTGCGGTTTAACTGGTGATCTCCGCCGTCTTCTTTGTGGTGAACAACAGATTTGAAGGAGATTGCGAAAATTGCGACATTAATTTCGTCGTAGGTGAGATGCGTGAGATAAGAGGTTGTTGCGGTGGTTAGGTGGCCTGAGATTGATGCCGATTGTAAGGAAGGTGAGGTGGTCAGGTGTGGTGGAGGAGCGGTGGTCAGGTGCAGTGGAGTTTTTGTGAGGTGTGAAGGTGGTCAGATGTGTGAGATGAGTGAGGTGCAGCAAGTGGTGGTGTGGGGGAGTTTAAGGCTTTGAGGTGGTGTAGGATTAGGGGTTACTTACTTGGTTAGGGGTTACTAGGTCCGGTCAGGGTTTACTTTGGTCAGGGTTACTTGGTAAGGGTTACTGGTTCCGGTCAGGGGTTACTTGATCAAGGGTTACTTGGTCGGGTCAGGGGTTACTTGGTCTAGTCAGGGGTTACCAGGTGGGTTAGGGATTACTTGGTTGGAGGGGTTACTAGGTTGGTGGGGTTACTTTCTCAATTGATGAGGCACTCTGCCGCATGGTGCGGCCAGTCGCACCAGAAACGCGCTATTCAATATGTATATATGAGTCATCAAAAAAGATATGTGTGATATATTTTTCCTAGATATAATTAGAAGAATAATATATTTAGAATTATTTATGTTAAGCTAATATTTAGAGAATATATCTTTAGGATTTATGGTAGATGTTATGTCTTTTATGAAGTTGTTTCCTATCTTACGAGGGTAAATTTTGTATAAATAGTCATTTTATTATGGAAAAATTGAAAAGAATAATCCCACCTTAGGCACATCTGCTCAAAACAATACCACCTTTGCGCATTCCAGAAATAATCCCACCTTGTACCCCCCATCTTCCCAAATGGTGCCTTTTACCTTCAACTTGTAAAAACAGGTTAGATTTTCTTTTTTTAAAAAAAAAAATTCTTTTAATCCCTCCTCTCTCACCTCACCTCTTCCATCACTGTCACTACCTCTACACCACCATCCACAATCTTAATTCGACGGCACCACTACCACATATACACCAACTCCCACGCAATCGCAACCACACAACCACTTGTCCCTGCTCAACCGTCCATAACAACAACAAACCACAAATCACTGCTAATCCCCACCTTCTGCAGCCCCCATACGGCCACTCAACCTCAACACAGAACTCCAACTCTAACAGCCCTGTCTTCTCTTACCAACGTGCACCACCTGCGAGTTCAACCACCAACAAAAGCTTACCCCCAACCGTTTCATAACCCCGACAACCGTAGCATTCACCTCGCTATTCACCCAAACCAACTACTGAAATTGGGTTGAATTGGGCTGCAAATGCTGAAATTGGGTTGAATTGGGGCTGCAATAAGGGAAATTGGGCTGCTAAAGGTGTTAGATTGCGGCAGCACTAGCTGCTATTTTGTTGTTGTTGGTTTGGGTGAATGGTTCATGGGGAGTGACGGGGAAGGGGAGTTGATTAAAACTCCACCCCTACCCTCATCCTCACCCCCGAATCTGCTGACGACGTTCTCACGCTCATCCCCCATCACTAGTTTTTATGGGTTAGGGAGGGGGAGGGGTCATCTGTTCGGCGAGGATAGGGGTGGGGGTTGCTGTTCGGTGGGGAAGGAAGGAGTTGGGTAGGAAGACGGAAAGGGGAAGGAGAAGGAAACAGGGAGGGAGAAGAAAGGACGGAGGTGGCTGCCATGTCTGCCAAGTTGTTTCAGCAATGGCGGGCCGTTTCAGTCCGGCGATGAAGGGGGTGGTCGTAAACGGGCTAGGGCTCGGAGATTTTATTATTTTTAATTAGCTTTTTTAATTATTAAAAAATAAGACCAATTAGAAGGTGACAAGTGTCAAGTCACCTTCTAAAACAGGTTACTAATTTTCTAAATCGGTAAAAGGACCATTTGGGAAGATGGGGATACAAGGTGGATTATTTTTGGAATACGCAAAGTTGGGATTATTTTGAGCAGATGTGCCAAAGGTGGGATCATTGTTTTCAATTTTTCCTTTTGCTATCTTTTCACTTTAAATTTGTCATGGTATCAGTGTGAGTTAGATCTTTGTTTTAATGTAATTACATCATGATGTGTGGCTTGTGTGTCGGTGTTAATGAGAATAAGATTAAGTTGTTAGTGGCCTTGTTGACCTACAAATAAGGAGACATCATACATACATGAACAAGAAACATAGTTTCCTTAAAAAAAAAAAAGTTTTTCGGCTCTCTTGTGTCGTGAGACAAGACAAAATGATTCTCTTTATGCCGTGAGACAGGGAATATTGGTTCTCCTTGTACCTTGAGACAAGGGTTTTAATTGATCTGAGTATGGTTTGATCTGAAACACCAACATTTGTTAGGAGCTTGATTTTGCTCTTGAAAAACCAAAATACGAAGAATTCGAGAAAAAGAGGCGTTCTCGTTGTAATTTTATATTTGCATATTTGAAAAAAGTGACGTTACTATTTGGTTGTTGATTAATGGGTTCGAAAAAATGAACGTTCACATCATTCAAAAAAAAATAAAGGCGACATCACCCGAGTATGTAGTGCATCTCTGCCTTAACAAAGTGAACAATTTCCAATCACAATGTTCGTGTTACTATCGTTAGGATTGTGGGAGGGTATTAGAGATATGAGATATCGAAAAATATATTGTGATATATTTTCCGTAGATATAATTTGAAAAATTAAATATATCGGAATGTTTATGTTAAGATAATATTTAGAGAATCAGTACGAACTCTCATATTGTATTACTTCAAATGAAGTTTTTATTAAGCGATTGTTAAGCAAATCTATGATGTATTTAGTTTTAAGGTGTGTATTTGTGTTGTAATTCTTGATTTCTTAGGAATTATATGTAAATGTCGCTTGGCTATATTTCTTTTTCTTCTTGGAAAAAAAAAAGATTGATTGTTTCTTATCTTATGAGCGTATGATATATGAATAATAATTAAGCTATCTAATTATCTCTTTCACCCTAAATTTGTCAATATATGTTATAATTAAAAATAATAATCATTGAATTTGTGCATTGGAAAATGTAATAAAAAAATTGTATGTGATGATTACAAAATGTTTTTAAACTAGTTTAGAACCCGTGCGATACACGATTTATATAAAATCTTGTATAAAAAAATAAGTAATTTTAAAATTTTAGATTTTTATCAAAATTATGATATAATATGATTCAACGTCAACATTAATACATATCTCAATGTAGGAGGTTATTTATTAGTATGCCATTTAAAATTATTTGAATTTCCTAAGATAAATGGATAGGTTTTAGTAGTATATACAAGCTTTCAATATTTAAATTTTAAACATGTTACATATAATAGCTCCACAAAAAAAAAAATTATAATAATAATAAAAAATTAAATTAAATTTAAAAAAAATGACGTCATCTTTGCATTTAGGTGGGAATTTTTTTATCAGAGAGCAACATGTAGGCAGTGGTGATGTCAACATACTCTATTTTAGTAATACTTAATAAATCAGCTAAACTTTTCAAACAAAATTTAATTAAATTTGGCCAGATGCTCCATTGAATATTTTAAATAAGCTTGCGAGGCATCCAGTATCAAACCCATAGTGTCCCTTTGTCCCTACTTATTTGTCCCCTTGCGAGGCATCCAGTATCAAACCCATAGTGTCCCTTTGTCCCTACTTATTTGTCCCCAGTCATAAAATAAGAATATTTTCAAAAACTACATACTTCCTCTGTTCTTTTTTTATTGCACTATAAGGGGTTTCACACTTGTCAATGCATTACTTTGACTATTAATATCATTAATTATACTTTTGTAAAAATTATAAAAAAATTGATATTTGAAAAGTAGATTACAAGATGAATCTAACTAGATCCCACATGATTATGTTTTTCCTAACAGATAAATCACAAAAGATGGTCAAAAAAGATTAAGTGAATAGTGTAAAAGTCCTTATGGTGCAATAAAAGAAAAACGGAGGAAGTATTATATTTGAAAATAAACCATGAGTTATGTTCAAAAATTTATTGAAAAAAGAAAAACAATAATTTATGTTTGCTAACCAACAAAAATGAAGGGGGGGGGGATTTTCTCATTGATAGCCATGTACATTTGCATATTCTCATTAGTAAAACTAGTATATTACCCGTGCAATTGCATGATATAATTAATAAGTTTGTATTAGAGATGGTTATTGGGTAGGGTAGCCTAATGATAATAGGCTCAGGACTTAAAGGGCTTTTAATGGACATGACATTTAACGGATAGATCCCTTATTGGGTAAGGTCAATATAGTTATATAGGGCCAAAATATTTTTCCAATTTAATAGACAAACAAAATAATAATGTAAAAGTAATTACATAAATAAATTTGTACTAATATATACTTAATAAAGGTTTTGTTTAATATTTATTTTAATTGATATTTTATTGGACCGTCCATTATTGATCCACTATTGACCTACGACCTGCATTGGCCCGACCCGCTATTGACCCTATAAAATGTGACCCTTTTTGACCCGACCCGCAATCGACCCACACTGACCCTAACCTGACCCGCCTAATAACCAGGTCTAGTTTATATGTATTATTTACTTGTCAAAGCAATTTTTTAATAATGATGAAGTGGAAATCAAAAGTTCACTCTAACATATATAGCTCTTAGAAATATCATAGCATGATTTAACGTTGTTATATACATAATTATTGTAATATTATTTTACTTATTAAATTATTTATAGACTTAAAATTAGGAATGACATGTGGGTATAAAAATGTAAGTCCCGCATATCACCCGTCAAAGTTGGAGCGAGTATAGGTCCAACTTTGACGGGTAAGTAGGCGGATATGGGTACAAAAGTCATACCCACCGCGGGTAGTGGATAAGCGGTGAATTTGATGTCATACCCCCTATTACCCGCCTATTCGCCAGTTACACGCCTACCTGCCGAAGCAACCTGTCGACTTATTACTACCACTAACTTTTTAATTAATTCTTTTTGTATTTGTAACGATGAAGGACTACTTTTATACAAATTGACTATTTACTTATATAATATATTATTAAAGTATGTATTTACAACAATTTAAAGATAGCATAATGACATGTTGTTCTATAGGAAATTTATCAAACAAATTTTGTTAGTTAGCGGATAATAGGTAGCCGGGTAATGGATATAAAAAATTTACCCATTGCGGGTGCCAGGTAGGTCACATGTGGCAGATGCAGATACGGGGGTTGGGGTACCCGCACCACCCAATTGTCATCCCTACTTTTGGGTAAATATTTAAGTAGTATTTGTTTTTTTTTTTTTTGGTTATATTCACTTACGTTTGTGATGAGGTATCCAACGTTAATATTTCACCAAATATTTTAAGCATGTATGAATGTATGTAAATATATAGATTTGATATTTTGATATATGGATAATATTGAGTATACATTAAAATGATTATAGTAAGCTATACGTGAAGATTTTATTTGTATATAAATAGCAAACGATGACCATATTTTTTTGTTTGATCCCATAAATAAAACGATGGCCATAAGTATACAAGTTTATATTATACTCCGTATTATTTTTCATAAATATCTAAATTGGCAAAACTATTATATAAGATCAATAATCATTATTCTAGTATGTATATTCTAATATCAAAATTATATTTAAGTTATAATAATTAACTTTCTTGTGTAATGATATTTAATTTTGACAAATTTATTTGATATGTTGATTTTTTATTTTAACAATAATAATGAACTGTTATGTACATATATATACAAGTTAAACTATCAGACAATAATTATATCACATAAAATCAATAAAAGTTATATTTCTTTGCCAATATATTATATAAGCTCAATTTAATGTATAATATTGTCGTGAGTATTGATAACTTTAGACCAATTACCTTTAGAGGAAAAAAAATGTATGTGGAGAAGGAAAATATTTTAAATGTTAGGAAATAATTAGCTAGATTTTTTTTTTAAGGAAAGATTTAATATCTATATCATACGTTACACATACAAAGTATCCAATATTTTTGAGATAATCAATTTGATTATGTAAATATTTTGTTATCTTCTGTTATTGTATATTATCTTTTCTCACTATCTTGTCAAAAATATTATTTTATCAAATATATTTCATTCTTTATTATATATAGTGGAAAAATAGAAATTTTCTACTTTTAAAGTTAATGAAAATATTTTGTACATAGGATCAATAAAAATCATGTCATTTTTCGCAAAAAATTATATAAGATCAATCAATATTATTTTAGTATATATATAAACTAGTATTTTTTTATATATTATACGTAATATTTAAAGAAAATAGAAGATCTTAGATTATTTAATGAATAATTGCTTAATTAGGATAGCGGAAAAGGGCGGGAAAATTTTGCATGGAAAAGTGACACGTGCAGCTATTTTTTTTAGTGCCCTCTATTTTAGTATAGTTATAGATTTTTTATCAAATTTCTCTTGAATAGTATTGTAGTTAGAAGTTTGCTATAATCTAGCCATCAATCAAACTATGTACTAAAAAAAAATACACTGGCAATGACACGTATCATCTTCTCGTGTGTTATTAATTATTTTTTTTAATAAAATAATCTGTTAAGAATCAAATTATTTATAATAAAATATTTTTTTATACATGTTTCAAATTAATAAATAGTAATCATTATATCTTTTATTTAATTTAAGAGACGTTTTCTAACATCTCACAAAATTCCTCCAAAACTCCCATCCTACAATTTTGTGCACTCCATTTATTCATTTTTTTTTTTTTTGGCAATACCTCCCAATATCTTCCTTGCTCCAAAAAGAAAAAAAGTCTATAACTTTCACTTATACTATTTTCTTCTTTCTAACTATACATACAATGTATATCCCGTGCATTAGCACGGATGCACTCTAGTTTAATTAAAATAAAAGATTTCAAAAATCTTTATAAAAAGAATTTGGACAACTATAAACCAAAAATCATATTCTTAAAATAATTTATGACCTGTTTTACAACAAGAAAAATATTACTCAGATTTTTCACCTACTTAGATGTGTATTAAAAAAATGCAAATATCAAATCAACATATCACATATTTTTATTAATCTTCAACTAATTTATTAATCCTTAGAAACTCAACAATGTCAAGGACATAGCTTTAAAAATGCTAATATCAAATCAACATATTACATACTTGTATTAGTCCTTAAAGACTCAACAATCTCAACGACATAGTATAGAAAACCTTTTATTATATAATTAATATAACTTATAGACAAATAACCAATTCAACATGTATTTTTATGTATGATCTGTTCTTTATTTAATCTACTCCATCTACTTCTAAATGCTTTATCCGTTCATTTTAGTCCCGATTAAAGAAATTATATTTTGACCACAATTTTCCACGATTACCTTATACATATATTCAATATTATTATTTTAATCTATATCCCAAATAATATATTGGTAATTTACCCATGAGTATCAACATCAAAACGTTATTGTTATACATAAAAAAATAAATAAACTATAGTTAAAAATTCCGAAAATTTGTCAATTACAACCAGTAAAATTACCCATTTCGCAAATTACAACCATTACTTTATTTATGCAAATTACAACAAAAAAAAAATTACTAATCATCTTAAGCTACAACCAAAATCAAAATTTCCGCCATTTTTACCGGAATATGACGTCATTATATCAATAAATGATCCCAAACTAATATTAGCTCGGAGTTATCTGTTATATCAATAAATGATTAATGACGTTACATTCCAGTGAAAGTGGCCAAAAATCAGATTTTGGTTGTAGTTCATGTTTTGTGACCTTTTTTTGTTGTAATTTGCAAAAATAAAAATTGATAGTTGTAACCTGCAAAATGGATACTTTTATTGGTTGTAATTAGCAAATTTGTCTAAAAGTCATAGTCTAATTAACGCATGGACTGTATGACAAACTGACAAGTAAAAATTAAGACTGCTCACAAATTAACTAACGACCAATAATATTAATACGGTATTGAATAATTATATACACTACATGCACCTAAGTATCTTACCCTATTTTTCCATTTCAAATGCACAAAATACTCAATATTCAAATTCAATTAATTAAAAAAAATTAAAACAAATAAAAAATTAAAAAAAAAAAAATCCCAATAATAAACCTGTACATTGTAAGGGGCAAAAACCCAGTTGTTTGTCATTAGACTTATTTGTCTATGTCAACATGTGTTGCACGACTGAACATTAATTTACCATTTGTTTCTACTAACTATTAATGTTAAATAATGTTGGATTTTTTTGTTTTTTTGTTTTTTTCAGGAATGGTTTGTATCTAGACTTATTTGAGAACCAGATGTGTCTGTCACCATGTGTTACACGAATGAGCATTTATCTACCACATGTTTCTACTACGAGTAATTAATAGCATTAAATAATACATTACAGTATTGGAGAATATTTTTTTTGTTTTTTTTGGAATTGTTTGATGTATTTAGATTTTTGGAAAACCATGTGTCTATGTCACCATTATTTGTTCGTTCCTCGATTGAGCATTTATCTACTTCTTTCATTATATATTAGTTGTAATTTTGGGGTATTATTTGTGAAACATATAAATTCTAAAGTTGCAACTTATAATGGAGGAAGTAATCTAAATAGTTTGTTTAACTTTCTTTCAAAAAATAATACAGTAAAAGAAAAAAAAATCATTTTTTTAATTTCACAACCAAAAATAGATCAAACAATCCAATATTATTAAATTATGTCTTGTTTAGTTCACCTTATATTTACTGATTAGAACTCATCTTTTTTCATAAAATATGATTTATTGATTTGATTTTTTTTTTCATCTTATATCTACACTTAGCAATACAAAATAATATATCAACTATGGTCTTGTTAGATTTATAATAACATGTATTTTATTGAAAATTTGATTTTTGCCGCCATATAAAAAACCAATATAGGATTTACCACCTAATATTTTATTATTATTATTATTATTTTACCGCCACAAAAAAAAAAAAAAGTCACCGACTGCCGTGAAGAAGCTTCCGTTAAATCTAACAAAATAAAAAATCTAATATTATATATATATATATATATATATATATATATATATATATATATATATATATATATATATATATATTCTCGAATATTTAGAGCATCGGAGTCACGTAGGATTTTAATTTTTATTAAATTATTAGAACGTCATGTAGAATCAATATTTTTAAAGCGCTAAACAGTCGGATTATGCCATGTAAGATTAATTTTTTTTTAAACCTCTACGTAGGATTATAATAATAATAATAATAATAAAACGCCACATAGGATTAATATTTTGAAAAGCTACAATAGAATTATGATACGTAAGTTTAGTTATTTTAAAGCGATACTTAAAAATAAAAAAATTATCAGAGTGACAAATAAGATTATTTTTTAAAAAATTTAATCATGAATAAAATTAAATGATTTATTTGGGTGATTAATGGAACTAACATTATGATAATTTTATACAAAAATTACATAAAGGAGAGTTTTTTTAAGATATTTTAAAGCATCACATAGGAAAATGTTATATTTAGCCAATGAAAAGAAGAATTGCAAAAACAAATTATAGTACGTGTATAAAGGTTTTTTATGTTCCGAATGAACTTTCATAAACATAATAGTTTGATTAGTATGGACATGGTTTTAATTGACGATGAAGTATGCCTTTTTTTATCATACTTATCGTATTAAATTAATTGCATAACATTTATTTATTTATTTTTGATTCATTGTTTAACTTACAATATATATTAATTTAACTTAATTACAATATTATTGTTGATGTGGAGGATGATTATGTCCATGCTTCAATTAAAGGAAAATTTGTCCAACAATTACGTTCAAAATTAATTGAAGGCAAAGTTACACAATTCAATATTTCTCCGTTGTACCTACCAAGAATGAATATCGTGTTGTGAGCGATAACAAGATAATGATACAAATTTTTCATCATACTTGTGTTGCAAATAATAATAAAATTCCATTGCATAGATTTGCTTTTGTTCAATTGCAACATTTAGATTAGTTTCGTAGTAATGCAACACTCCTTGGTATATATTTTACATATTTCCCATCTTTATTATCTTAAAAGTTCTATAGTGCCTCTAAGTTCGTGGGATACCAAATTTTGTACTTCGTAATTTTTACCTAAAGTTACATAATAGTGTAAGTATATGATCCAAAAATTTGACAATTGAAAAGAAAATAAACAACTTGATAATAATTTAGTGTCAATTATCAACAACAACAACAACAACAACAACAACAATAATAATAATAATAATAATAACAACTTGTCCTCCTAGTACTTTTGAGGCGGCTCAGCGCTTTCGATGGGGCTCTTCGATCTTCTTTAGAGTGTATTGTTACTGCTTCGGGGCCTGGGTTTGGCGATTGGCAGTGGCAGCTTGTCACCTTACCATTTACGTTTGCAGGGTTTGGTGTTTATTCCGCAAGTGATGTTCGTCACTATACTTTTCTTGCTTCTCGGTTGCAGTCTACTGGGTTGCAGACATACCTTCTACGGCATGCTGACATTGTTGGTCTTGGACGAGCCTTTGAGGATGCGTTGAGTCTGTTTAATGGAACAATGGAGTTTGACATTTTGAGTAATCCTAGTGAGGTCGCTGCCCCTAAACTCATGAAGAAATTGGCAGATATATATTTCACAAAGGTTACCGCTTCTGCAGAATCTGCTTATTCTTTAACTCCTCGACAATTAGCATTATGGAAATCACAGCAGGGAGATCACACCTCTGCTTGGCTTCGGGCGGTCCCTATTTTGGGGTTGGGTCAGACGATGAATGCCAAGACTTATCGCTGTGTGTTGTGCTACCGGTAGGGTATTCCATTGTTCTTTATCACGATGTCGTTCTCTGCTTGTTCAAGGGTTTTTGCTGGGGATATTTTCGGTGATCATGCGGTGTCTTGTGCTGGTATTGTGCGCATTAAACATCGGCATAATGTTGTTCGGGATACCCATGTTGATGTTTTCTATCGGTCAGGGATTCCAACTAGAAAGGAGGTAGACATTGCGTTATCTGGAGGAAATGACGGGGTCCTCAGACCTGCAGATGTGTTACATTATTCTTGGGATCGTGGTCGCGATGTCTGTATTGACTTGATAGGGTCTTCTCCTTTGACACAGTCTGGGGTATCTGACTTTGTTCCTAGAGGGGTAGTGACTGATGTGGCCAATCGGAAGCGGGTCAAGTACGAATCCTGTTGTCGAGCAATTGGATATGGCTTCCTTCCTTTCTCTTTCTCTTTTCTTGGGGAGTTAGAAAAGGAGGTTGTTGCATTGCTGAAGCGAATCCAGAAATTCTCGAAGACTCAGGACATTGGGGCACGTTCTGTAGCTCATATCTTGACTATGATAGGATTTGCTATAGCTAGAGGAGTGGAGGCCCAGATTGTATCTCGGCTTCCCACTAATTTTTTGTAGGTTGTATGACTTTGTCTATTTTTGAGATATAATAATAATAATAATAATAATAATAATAATAATAATAATAATAATAATAAATAGTTTACAACATAAATAATTTATTTATAATTGGTTAAACTCTAATATTATATCACATCATATCATATCATATCACTAATAAATAAAGTCGGTCTCGCAACCAGGCAACAAGACCGCGACACTTGACAGTTTAGGTTTTTCACCAAATGTTTAGCCACGTAAGCAACAAATAAGTATTATTGTGATTAGAATAGATGACACGTAAGTGTTATTTTATAGATTTATCTAGAATAATAAAATAATTTTTTAATTTATTTGAAAAAGAAATCATCTTTTTTATTGACAGTAGAATTTTACTTATAGCAATACACCACATATTATAATTAATTTGAATATCCAATTAATAATAGAATTTTACACCTATATAAATAACTACGTAACTATAATTATAAATATGGCCATGTACCATTAGTGTTTTTTTTTTTTTTTTTTCAGTCTACCATTGATTTACCATTAAAGCTTTTAAATCATGTATTTTTTCATATTTGATTTTAATAGTTTTGTATGTTTGTGATATTTTTTTTTTTTTTTATGAAATTAAAGAAGAAACTAAGACACAACAGAAATTGTACAATACAAGGGAATTTTCAAGTGAATTCAGATTAATGTTAGCAAGGTCTTAGAATTTTAGGGTTTTTTCACTTAAAAGTCTTTTATTTTTTTTTTACTAATCATGATATTTTTTTTTAGCTATTCAGCATTATCAAAAGAGATTATAGGACCATATTTAAAAATTTTATCAACAATCCAGGCATCGCCCGCAAGGGCACAAAACTAGTTTTCTTTTATTTTCGTGTCAAATACATGGTCTATAGATGTTTTGGGGTCATTTTGACCTTTAAGGATCCGATTAGAGGTCCAACTGAGAAAAAGTTATCGAAAATGACTCGAGTTGTGTGTTTCTCGCAAACCAAAAGGCACTTCTAAGTAAGAAAAAACAAGACATTTTCGATTATTTTTTGTCAATTTTGACCTCAAATTAGATCTGTAAGGCCAAAATGATAAAATAATTTAAGTATGTGAGAGATAGATATTTATTAATTGAGTGAGGACCACAAGAGAGAAAATTAATAAAATAATTTAAGTGGGGTTTAAAGTAGAAGTGCGCAAAAATTCAGGGGACTTGTTAGGAACCGCAATATTCGAAACTGGAACCTATACAAGAGGCTCTGGTTCCGGGTAGTAAAATAGAGAACCTGTTGCAACAGGTTCCAGTTCTCGATATTTTAGAACTGAAAAACCTGTAGGGTACCTTGTAACCTAATAAAAGGGTTACTAAAACCCACATCATATATCAATTTAAGGCCCAATTTTTATTTAATATAAATAAAAATAATTGTTATAACTATATGTATTAAATTTGGTAAACAACTATTTATGGTTATTATATTTGCAAACTTAATGACCCCACAACTAAAAAAACTGCAAAAAAGTACAAAATTTAGTAAAAGACGAGGTACTCTTAATCGGAACCGGAACAGGTTCTGATTTCCAATTTTCAGGAACATGTTCAACAAGTTCCGGTTCTCATTTTTAGGAACCTGTTGCAACAGGTTTTGGTTGTTCCAAGTAATTTAACAGGGTACCCCGTTATAGTCACCCCTAATTTAAAGTAAGAAAAACGATAATGTATAGTATAACGTTACCAATTATAGAAGTGATGCATTAAAAAAACATCTATAAATTTTAAAAAAAAATCAAAGAGGATATTCTCTCTGTGTTTTAATAAGTGTTACACTTACCAAATTCAGTCGTGTTTTAATAAGTGTAACATTCTTTTCTTTTCTTTTTTTTTTGGCAAAAAACTACTTTTTTTTATTTATTATGATTATATTTTTAGTTTTTTTATTTTCACATTCATTACTTTTCAATAAACTATTAACCACACTATCTTTCTTTTACAATTTTTTAATATTTCAACTACCCTATTTACTTCTTATTATATTTAAATCAATTAAATTGCTTACTATGTGACAGTTAAAGTATAATACTTATTAAAATACGAAGATAGTAGTAACAATAATAATGGCTTGTGTGTTTTAAATTGGTACCTTTTTTTAACATTTTTTTGTTAATATATAAATTTTTTTGTAAAGGGTCACGAGGGGCTTGATCCCAAAATTGGTACAATCATTTTTTTTTTCTATTTTTTTTTGGTACTGACTAGGGGGTAGGCCCCAAAATTGGTACAGTCGTTTTTTAAATTTTTTTGGTACAGGCCCCAGAATTGGTACAATCATTTTGTTTTTATTTTTTGGTACTGACGAGGGGCTAGGCCACAAAATTGGTCCTATCCATTTTTATTAAGAAGAAGAAAAATCAGCTTCCACTGCACCACTGTACGTCTGTAGCATCATTGTCCCACCATGTGTTCCTAGATCGAGCATTTATCCACCATTTGTTTATGATAATAGCATTAAATAATCTAGATATTTTTTCTTTGGAAAATTGTTTGTATTTAGACTGATTGGAGATTTGGAGAACCATATGTGTCCATTGATTCTATATTTCTATGTCACCATGTGTTCCACACTTCCGCCAGAATAAAGCATTTATCTAAATATCTGCTCCCTTCGTTTCTTAAATAGGGTTACATTTGGTCATTTTGGCGTTAATGGTAACGGTTTAATTGATTCTACTAGATTAATACTTGTAATGCACGATTTAGAAAAAAACTCAATAAAATAGAGTATAAATTAATTATTTCTCAAAAGGAGGGTTTTGGTATAGTACATTAACTACATTTATGGTTAATTGATGCTCACACTTCTGATATACGTAGTATTTATTTGTTACTAAGAATTACTTTCCCAATCTTAAATTTAGAAGAGATAAATAATAATTAGGAAAGAAAATGATATCATAAACAATTTTGGAGGGAAATTTTTCATAAAAAAAAATACTCCGTAACTTGTATACAAAGGTGATATAAGAGGTTTTTATTTTAGTTATAATTATAGATATTAAAAATAAAGGCAAAATTGGCTGTAACACTCTGAAATATGGCTTAGGTGCAATGAGCACTCTGAACTTTTCATAGTCCCCAAAACACCACAAACTATGGTGTAAGGTGCGATACATGCCTTAAATGAAAAATTCCGACCACTTATTTCATCGGATTAGGTGAATCTTCACTCTCCGGAATAGTTTAAAGAAATGTTAACATTTCCCATCAACTTAGCAAGCTCGAATTCACCTCCTTCTTCATTTAAGACACACGCCACACATTACACCATAGTTGGTGTTGTTTTGGCTACTACGCAAAGCTCAAAGTGCTCAGTGCACCTCTATATAATTCAGGGTGTTGCGGTCAATTTTGCCAAAAATAAATATTAACCTACCCCCAATACAAATATTTCTATTTTAAGCTTAATTTATTGTCTTAATACTTGATATATGTGGCATCTAGTCATTGCTTTCCAGTATTTGTTGTCCTTATTAATAGTGTAAAATCACCGAACATAATCTTCTTTCGGGAACGGGTGTAGGGATTAATAATTGTGTTTAGGGTAAAACTATCTATCTAGCTAGAGTGCTAGACTAATCAAATGCACCACATGTCAGCTAGCTCATTACGTACTATCGCTTTAACACCGATAATAATATTTTGGAAAGTAGGGTAAAAACCCTAATTCACGTGTAATTCCATACACTATATAATCCCATCATTTATGATGGTAAGCACACGAAAATACATCGTAATTAATACTCACAAGAGTGATTAACTCATCCCAATTTACATGCTTTGACTTTTGACCTTTCAGTACTAACTTGACTATTTGAAGCGAAATTCCATCAAATCAGAATGGGTGTTGTTAAATGTCGCTCGCAAATTACATAGTAACGCTTCCATTTTTATAAAAAATTTCCTTTTCTACCCCTAACATATAATTACGGAGTTTCTATTCAACGAGTCACATATTTCACTCTCTAACCTCATTCACTCTCATTTTCTCTCTCTAAAAATTTAAATCTGAAAATTTTATAAAAATCTGAATTTTTTTTAAAAAATCTGAAATTTAACTCCTAAAAAAAAAAAAAAAACCATCACCAACAACCACCTTACAACCACCACTTGAAGAACAAGGCAAAGGGATGGCTGATCCGAGGCGAATTAGGGTGACTTACGGTGGTCGTGGATTAGATGGCGGCGGCGAACAGGTGAAATTTTTTTTTTTAAAAAAAAAAAAACGGAAATTGGGACTTCCGCCCAAAAATTCCGGAAGTCCCATGGAGGATCCGCCTGAGATTTCCGGAATTTCTAGGCGGAAGTCCATATCCGCTTGAAATTTCCGGAAATTGCTTGGAGGATCCGGAAATTTCAGGCGGATCCTCCAAGGGACTTCCGGAATTTCTGGGCGGAAGTCCCAATTTCCTTTTTTTTTTTTTGTTTTTTATTTTATTATTTTTTCGTAAGTAAATCTTATTATTATTATGATTATTGTTATTTTTATGATTTTTATTATGATTATTGTTATTATTATTATTATTAGTAATAGTAGTAATATGTTATTGTTAGCATGATTTTTGTGATTATGATTATTGTTGTTGTGATTATGATTGTTGTTATTGTTGTTGTTATTGTGATTATTATGTTAGTAGTACATTATTTGTAATGTTATTGTTATATTTAGTAATAGTATTATTATTATTGTTATTATTATGATTGTTGTTATTTTTATGATTTTTATTATGATTATTTATATTATTATTCTTATTTTTGTTATTATGATTATTTATATTATTATTCTTATTTTTGTTATTATGATTATTTATATTATTTATATTATTATTATTATTCTTTCTTTCCTTTTTCCTTTTTTCCTTTTTTTTTTTGTTGAAACCTTATTATTCTTATTATTATTAGTAGTAGTATGTAAATGTTAGTTTATTTTTGTGATTATGATTATTATTATTCTTATTGTTGTTATTATGATTATTAATATTATTATTCTTATTATTATTCTTATTTTTTTTAGTTATTTTTTTTTGTTGAAACCTTATTATTCTTATTATTATTAGTAGTAGTATGTTATTGTTAGTTTATTTTTGTGATTATGATTATTGTTTTTGCTATTGTGATTATTATGATTATGATTATATTTTAAAATTTGTAGTTGGTATGATTATTTTTTTGAGTATGGTTTTTATTATTATTAATATTATTATTATTGTTGTTGTTGTTGTTAATGGTGTGTTGGTATGAAATTAATTAATTTGAATAGTATTTTTTGTAGTCCAACTTTAAACAAGTAGTATTTTTTGTAATTATTACTGAAATTGGATTTTGTACTTATTTTATGTAGATCGAGGGTTCTGGTGCTCGACATGCAATATCACAACGTTTGAATGCGTTTGTTAGGAGACAATCATCTCGTTCAGCACCGTTTCAGCCCGAGCAGCAATACGGGTCTACTAGTGGTTGGTCGGGAGACCAACAGTCAGGAAGTAGTCGGCCTATGTATTCGCCAGGTGGAGTACCTACATCTGACGAGGAGGAAGTCTTGGTTAGTCATGCTGGTGACCGGGATGAAGAATCGAGCCCCCCTCAGGATTATCATATGGTATATAGGGGTCAGTATGGGAGATTTGTTGGTAGTGGATCGAGTCAGCCTACTACCAGCTCTGTAGAGGCATGGTTAGTGCAGGAGCCGATGCCGGGTGGTCCTGAGGATGGGACTGTTATCCCTAGTTTTGGTGGTCACGTGGCACGATATATATGGATCGAGCAGGAGCGAGGTATTTTGTGGTGTTTGAGTAGGTTAAAGCTGTGTTCTGAATTGGTTACGTGGCGAGGTAGTCAATCAGCGGAGAACCTCCAGTTGATTGATGGTAGTTGGTTGTCTCACTTGCCCGGGCTGATGTCTAAAAAACTTGATTGGCCGTTGATTTCTGCTTTTGTTGAGAGATGGTAGCCAGATAAAAACACTTTTCATATGCCATTTGGGGAGATCACGATCATGTTGCACGATGTGTACAACATTCTTGGGCTACGTGTACATGGCAAGATGGTCACCACTACACCTAGAACGGACTACTTACGGGACGCGTGCTCGATTACCATGGATATGACTCCGGATGATTTATCTGAGATTTACGGCACAAAGACGATTTGGCAGGGTAGTGGGGTGTTGACTGATAAGATTTTTGAGTCGGCATTGGAGGTTGAGAGGCAGTTTAGTGCTCAATATACTGCGTACTTGTGGTTAGTGCTTGGAGGTTCACTATTTATAGACAAGAGTGGTAACCGTACGCATCCTTCCTTCCTCCACGAGCTATGTTATATAGATGTCCCTATTAACGAGTACGCTTGGGGCACAGCTGCACTGGCTTACTTGTTTAGGCAATTGGGCACGGCATCACGGAAAGGTGCTGATTCGATCGCGGGTTGTCTCACGCTTCTACAAGCGTGGATTTACGAGTACTTTCCGTGCTTTCGGCCTCAGCAGGGTACCTTGACGAGGGACCTTAATATCCCTCGTGCGTCTACTTGGGATGTTGGAGCGGGATGTCCTAGCAAGAACTTGGAGTGCCTGATATCTTTTCGTACTAGAATTGATGCGCTGACTGACCGTGAGGTGAACTGGCTACCATACGGAGTTGATCCTGGACTTGGAGTGCCCCCCACTTTATTCATTGGCTGCATTCAGTACAGTAACATCATAGAGACGTGGAAGGCATTCCACATGACATTATCAGGCCAGAGAAGGCCAAGAGGCCGACTAACTTGATGATGTACCGGGTAGACTTCCCGACCGAGATGACAGATGTGATGTAGAGGAGGTTTGTCCCTGGGATATCTCAGAGTGTAGTTTTAGGTGCCCTCACCAAACTTAGTGCTGGAGCTTCTTCTGTTACGCCTGGTTACATGCAGTGGCTGTACAGGTTTTCTCACCCTCTGGTATCTCCAGGTCCAGCAGTTACAAGCAATCTACCAGAGCGGACTAACACTGATTATGTAAGTTTTTGCGTTTATTTTACTATTTAGAATGACTTATAATAATTGTTGTTTATATAATATGTTATTATGTGATTTGCAGTGGATGAGTCGATCCATGTAGATTCACCAAAGAGCACTGGCTGAGTATCCTCACATGTCTAGTGAGACTAGGACAATGACGGAGCAGCTTGTATTTGATTGGAAGTCAAAAATGGGACTCTAGATTGCTTTTTTGGTCGTGTTAGTGATTTCTATGTGAACTTGTTTGAATTGCTTTATGTTTCTTTTTTATTAGTCATGTACAATAAGAACTGGACAGTGTATATTGCTTAGTTTTTGTTGCACCTACTATCTAACTAATGCATCCCACATGTTCCTTCTAGCTTCATATTGTTGATCCCATCCATTAACACTAGCCTCGTGGTGCTCAGTCCACCAACCGGCGATCGACGGGAGAGGTAAATCAGGTGCAAGGTCAAGACGGATGAAATGTGATCCACCAACTGTAGCAATTACGAACTCCCGACTTGGTGACAGGACCCCATTTCGTGCCCTCAGCGGTAACATTGTGATGCATGGGTAGTAGCAAGTTGGTACTAGGCCTACCCCGAGACAAATCACCCTTGCGTTGAACCACATAGCAATAGGAAATAAATCTTGAATAGTTACCATCCAATGCCGCTCCCCAACAGCCCCACCATCCCATCGAATACGCTCTATGTTCATCCATAGTCAACCAAGCCCGTAAATCCGTTCGTACAAATCAGGATGACCAGCGATCTCGTTCGCTATTGTTTCCCGAGCGTCAAACCATAGTCCCTGATCACCAAAAAAGAAGTCGGCGACACAACGAAAGCCACAGTTCCCATCACCAATGACATCCTTCCAAGACGTAATGTACGGCAACATCGGGCCCGGAAGCTGGTTCAAATACCTGCACTGACTAATGTCACACGGATCTGCTGCACATAATTACAAAGATTAATTATTAGTAAAGCTACAAGATGAAATACATATAATTTTTAAAATCACTAGACTTTTAATATTACCTGTTTCTTGGTCACCACCACGTTGACTGTATTGACGATTCACATGCTCGAAATAACTTCGATCACGCCTGGTGTCATTGTTCCTCCGTCGACCACGAACGTTGAGGTTCACATGTGGTTCTTCAAGTTGTGTGTGATCCGGGTGCAGCTCCTCTTCAATGATGCGCGATAAATTTCGACGTACAGCAGGATCACTTTCCGTGACTTCATCAACCAGGGAACGAAAATGTGCAGCCTCCTCGGTCGAATCGTTAACAAATTCTGGAATGTTAACACCATCACCAATAACCAAAGTCTTCCAGAAAGAATGAATTTGGCTGCTATACAAGCCTGTCTCTGCAACTAGCGAATCATGTATCTGGCAGGCACACGGTACACCATGAGTCACACGCATAGCACATCCACAGCGTTCATAAACCTGGTAACTCAAATCCCGCATCCTTTTGGTCTCCGCATGAAGTAATTTCAAGCAATGTTCAGACACTTTGCCATTTATACGTGACAGTGGCAATTGTCTGTACATCTCCCCAATTTTAGACCTTGATGCCTCCAAACTATTACGAATTTCAATAATTCGATTACCGATATGACAATGGACTCGGGCCCATACGGTATCCAAAGAACCTGCCATTGATTCCAATTAGTAAAAATATTTTACTATTATTTATTATAATTACAGTTATGAAATAAAGACAACAACTAATATAGTAAAACAACTAACCTGTGGATGATTCAAACCACGTTTTCACTGCTGAATGTTGGCTCTCAACTCTACAGTTGGTGGTTTTACCAAAGTGAAGAATTTGGTTCGTCCAATACGTCACAAATTTGGTTTTATGACACAGCCATGTTCCCTCAACGTACTCAATCACTGCCGGAAAACTTGCCCACCTTGCTTTCATGGTAGCCAGAGCATGATCATACTCCGCTTCAGTTGATGCATCCATAATACATTTCCATTTGCCCTTTTTAAAACTGGCACTAATCTTCTTGTTTTTGAACATCTTCGTCACCCTAGCCTCCACATCTTTGTTAATGTGCCATCGACATAGTAAATGCGACGTCCCTGGAAACACTTCTCTCAAAGCCGCACATAGCCCAAGTTCACGGTCTGACAAAAATACCGATGGCTCTTTATCAAACCCAATCAATTCCCTTAATCTCTGCAACACCCACCGATAGCTAGCCGTGCACTCGTTGCGCATGAAAACATAACCAACTAGAAAATTCTGGTTTATCGGTGTCACGCCTACTATCTCAAAGAACGGCATGCCATATCGATTGGTCTTGTAAGTAGAATCTATCCCTATGACTGTGGGTATGTGCGGAGTATGTTGACCGTGATCGAGTGCACCATAAATGAATGTTGCAAGACGTCGAGATCATCGGACATGACCCGGTAAATGTACTTACTCTCTCTCGCCAAACGAAGAAATTGCTGAACAACTCCTCTTCCTTCGGACATCTCCATCCTAAAGTCATTCCAACAGTTGTAAATGTGCCTAATGTTTGGATGATCATCAGGAAATTGCTCTGCAATAGTTGCCATGATGTTACGGGGCGCAACCTTGGACTTTGTCATGTCACGCACAACCTGTTTTGCACCCGAGCTCAATCCGCTCACTTTACGATGACCCTCTTCATACACAATCATTGGGTGGTTATGTGTCCCGGTGTGATCATTTTTCGCACGGATCTTCCAACTATCAGTGCTGACTTCATAATATATCTTGATGTAGAAAGGACAACCATTAGCTTTGGTTTTTGTGTCTTTCCGTATCGCGTTCTCCAAATCTCTCGGCTTGTTCCTCCGTGACCGATCACATCTCAAATATCGATACGACCGACCATCTCTGGTTTTGTTATAAGACGATTTCACCAAAATAAATCCCAGATTTATGGAAATAGCATCCGCCCATGTAACTGCATCCTCAAACGTTGGAAATAACGTATCCGTGACGAAATTTCCACTATAATTTACACCGTCACCGCCGTCTTCAGATTCTATATGCTATACAAATTAAACAAAACAACGGTTTATGTCATTATGTTCGTTTTTATAATATTAATTATAATATTTATAAAACAATATTACAGCTAATAATATTATTAACATTAATAACTAATACTAATAATAACAACAATCATAATAGCAACAACAATAATCATAAACACCACCAACAACAACAACAATATTAATAATATAAATAACAAAACAATTAATACCCTAACATAATTACTAATTAATATAATAATAATAATAAGGTTTCAAAAAATAAAATTACTACTACTAATAATAATAATAATATTACTACTAATGACAACAACAATTACCAAACAATAATAACATTATTACTAATTACTCAAATTATCAAAAACTAAATCACAACAACAATTAAAAAAAATTAATTAACTTAAACAATATTACAACTAATAATATTTATAAAACAATATTACAAATAATAATATTTATAAAACAATATTACAACTAATAATATTATTAACATTAATAACAAATACTATTAATAACAACAATCATAATAGCAACAACAATAATCATAAACACCACCAACAACAATAACAATATTAATAATATGAATAACAAAACAATTAATACCCTAACATAATTACTAATTAATATAATAATAATAATAATAATAATAAGGTTTCAAAAAATAAAATTACTACTACTACTAATAATAATAATAATAATAATAATAATAATAATAATAATAATAACATTACTACTAATAACAACAACAATTACAAAACAAAATAACATTATTAAAAACTAAATCACAACAACAATTAAAAAAAAAAATAATAATTAACTTAAAAAAAAATGAAAAATGGGACATCCGCCCAAAAATTCCGGGTGTCCCATGGTGGATCTGCCTAAAATTTCCGGATCCACCATGGAACATCCGAAAATTTTGGGCGGATGTATACTTCCGCCTAAAATTTCCAGATGTTCCATGGTGGATCCGGAAATTTTAGGCGGATCCACCATGGGACATCCGGAATTTTTAGGCGGATGTACCATTTTCAGAAAATAAAAAAAAATAAAAAAAAAACTTACAGAATGTTCCGACGCATTCTCCGCCATACGGATGTCCCATTCATCCATCATCCAAGACCCGTCGGAATAAACTTGATGATTAAATTTAAAAAAAAAACGATTGAAGGTGGTCGTGGGGACCAATTTGGTTTGAAGGACGTGGGGATCGATGTGGTGGGCTCGGGATTCACGGTGTACTACTTTGAGGGGACCGTTAGTATATAAAATGTCCATGAAGGGAACAAAGTCCTTTTTAAATAGTACAACTTGCATAAAGGACATCTTTATCCATTCAAGTCAAAATGAGAGCGTTACTATGTAAAATGGGAGCAATGAATAGCAATTCACATCAGAATTTCGTTGTTTTGCAGGTGCGTGGATTGAGGGCAGCATATTCAATTTTGCTACTATCCCACGGGACATCAAAAAACCTTGAAGCAATTGGTTCTAATTAAAAACACATTATTATTATTATTATTATTATTATTATTATTATTATTATTATTATTATTATTATTATTATTATTTTGAAATGTACTTTGTACATCGCTACATCTCATTTTTTCTATATATCATGCATTTTTATTATTCTTTCTTCATTTAACACTCTCAAACAAATGTTATTTTCTAGGTGTTTGTGTCTAGGTCTTTGATGTAAGTATATAAAATGGAGATAGTATACAAATATAATTTAGTATCATATAATGAACTTTATATTAATATACAATGTATGATTATAAATGGTAAATTTTGTAAAATAACACCACAAAAAGGTCAAAACTGGATTATAACACCATAGTACAAAATTTATATTTTTATTTATAACCCTCTAAAAAAATCCAAAAAATGGATTTCACCACCACTAAATGAAAATCCATTAGTGGGCCTACCATGTACACGGGGCACTCATTTATTGGTTTTTTTTTTAAAAAAATAAATAAATAAAAAATCCAAGCCCTAACTCAACCACCACCCACACTACCAGCGACACTAACCCACACCGGCGACAGCCCCATTCCCTTCCCTTCCCATCGTCGCCTACCCCGACACCCCTTCCCCATCCTCAAGACCTCAACCATCGAAATTATCCAAACCGACCACCAACAGCCTTGAAACACTCTACCCCGATGGGGAGGGGGCTGCGTGTGGTGGCTGGGTTAGGGTTTAAGGGTTTTTCTTTTTTTAATCATATTGGTTAGTGACACGTGTACACAGTTGACCCTACTAACAGATTCCCTCTAATTTTTTTTAAGTAGTGGTGAAATTCATTTTTTGGATTTTTTATGCTGTTATAATACAGTTTTTAAAATTGTAGTGTTATAATCAAATATTTGAAAATTTTGTGGTATTATATGTCAAAAAAAATCCTTATTATTTCGTACGAAAGTATAAAATATTCAAATATTTCAAAATCAAAGTTAAATGCCCAAAATAATGGGGCACAAATCTAACAATAATATATATATATATATATATATATATATATATATATATATATATATATATATATATATATATATATATATATATATTAGAGAGTCGCATATGATAAAATTTTCTTAACGCGTCATGTAGGATTATAAATTTGAGTGATAGCCAATCAAATAAGAGATTTATAATTTCGTTTAAAATTAAATAATCAAAATGCCACATAAGCAAAAATATTAAATGATATACTACGTATAACTAATAAAATAACAAATTTAATCCAGTAATATAAAAACTTTTTTTGTAAAAAAAAAATACGAACAAACCGTACATCGTACGGGGTTCATCTAATACTGAATTATTCAATGCTATAGTAGAAACATATGGTAGATAAATGCTCAATAGTGTAACACATGGTGAAATAAATACATATGGTTCTCCAATAAGTCTAAATACAACAATTCAAAAAAAAAAAAAAAAAAAATCCAACATTATTTAATGCAATTAATTGAACAAATGGTAGATAAATGTTCAGTCGTGCAACACATGGTGACATAGACTTCTCCAATAAGGCAATAAGTCTAAATACAAACAATGCTAAAAAAAATGAAAAACAATTAGAAGTTCGGAACAAACGGTAGGTAAATGCTCAATTGAGGAATAAATGGTGACATAGACACATAAGGCTCTCCAATAAGCCCAAATACTAGTACAAACAATAATTGCAAAAGTTAAAAATAAAAAATAATATAAAATTATCACTAACATTTTTTTGAGGCAAAAATTATCACTAACATGTCAAATAAAGATATTCCAAATAATCCAAATACAAAAAAATTAAAAGAAAAAAAAATGACTAGTAAAGATATAGAACTTAGCTCATAGAGTCATAGCTACACTTAACTAGAAATCTGGAACACTACACTTTTACACTTCTTCCATCTCATTTAAAAACAACCTCTCATTAAAAACAATTTAATAAAACAAGTCAAATGAGACTAAGAGAATACTCGAGATAATAACCCCCCAAACAACCTAATTCATAAACTTTTATGGACTACGTTATATTGCGATAATGATTTTTGAACAAAATCTATACTTTCTTTGTTTTCAATATCTCCAATTCCGTATTATTAAAAATTATAATTTGAAACCTGAATGGTGAGATGATTTTAACCGGACACAATTTGATGGAAATTATGGTTAAAACATAACTTCTTTAATCAGGAATATAATGAATAATGGATAAATCATTTAGACCCTGTTCTTTTGAACTTCTGGACAGAGCAGAGCAGATTTCAGCAAAGTAGAATTTTCAACACATTACATAACACATTTAAGCAAAGCTTCCAATAAAGAGCAAGGAAGAGCATACCAAGAGAGAGCATACTAGCTCAAAAGAACAGGGCCTTAGAAGCAGATGGAGTAGATTAAATAAAGAAAGGATCATGCACAAACATACATGTTAAATTGGTTATTTGATCTATATTATTAACAATTATGTTATGCAATTAACTAATAGATTAAAGGAAAAATTAGAAATAATAATCCCAACTTTCACGAATTATGTTTCAATAATCCCAACTTTAAATTTTTCTAGAATAATTCGAACTTTGGGTGTTGTTGGTTTTCTTCAATCCCAAAAACCGGTGACCGGTTGAATGGGTGATTTTTTTTTATTTTTTTAAAAAGTGACACGTGTCACAATTTAATTGGTTAAAAATAATTTAAAACAAAAAAGACAAAAAACCAGTTAAACCCTTGAGCCGGCCACCTGCCATGACCGGCCGTCCAACAGCGTTGATTTCCCCCTCCCCTCGCCACCGTCGCCAACACTTTTCCCCCTCCTGCCGGCCAATTGGCGCCAGCCAAGACCCCTTTTCATTTTCTCTCTCCTCTCAATTGCCTCTAAGCACTCCAACAATTCCCTTACTCTAGCAGCTCGCGAAAACTCCCCTCAAACCCTTCCCCTATTCCCGAAAACACCTAACCCACCCCTAAAACCTCCGCTTTTGTTGGTGGGTTATTGGATTTTGGCTGGAATTTGCGATTTTGGGGTTTCGCACAGTGGCTGCGATTTGAGGATTCGGTGGTTGTAAGTTTGGGGAAACAGTGGTTGCGTGGGGGAATGGGAGGCGGTTTCGAGAAGGGGGAAAACGGCGATGCAAGGGGTGGGGGAGACGTGGCAGTCCGGCGAAGGGAGGGTCGGCAGGCTGGGCTATGGTGGTGGAGGCTAGGGTGAACCGGTGGGGGAAGGGGAAGTTGGCTGATTTCTGATTTTTTTTAAAAAAAAATTTTATTTTATTTTTTTTTATTTTTCAGACCAATCAGGACTTGACACGTGCTAAGTGACCTAATATATAAGGTCATTGACTTTTGTTGACCTGTTAGGGATTGAAGAAAACCAACAGCCCCAAAGTTTGGATTATTCCAGAATAATCTAAAGTTGGGATTATGAAAAAAAATTCGTGAAAGTTGGGATTATTATTTCTAATTTTTCCTAACTTAAATCATGTGCCACACACGACATTTATAAGTTTTCATAAAAAACAATATTAATTAAATATTACCTTTTGTACCTAAAATAATAGGAAAATTTGTAAATTGCAGCCATTTAAAATTCGTATTTTGCAAATTGCAACCATTTAAAAAAAATTGCAAATTGTAGCCCAAAAGTTCGTATAAATTGTAAATTGCAGCCCGATTCAACTTTTTCATCGGTTTACATATCAAAAAATCTTTAATTAAAGTTTTAGGGGCCATTTTAGTCCTTAGGGGTCCGAATTGAGCTCGAAATTAGCAAAAAAAATAACGCAAGTGTCTCGTTTTGCGTAACAAAAATGTATCGATTTGTGGAAAACTGTACACTTACATTATTTTTTTGTTAATTCAGAGCTCAATTCGGGCCTCTAAGGCCTAAAATGAAACCTAAAACCTTAAACGAAAATTTTTCGACATGTAAACCGATGAAAAAGTTAAATCGGGCTGCAATTTACAATTTATATGAACTTTTAGGCTGCAATTTGCAATTTTTTTTTTAAATGGCTGCAATTTGCAAAATACAAACTTTAAATGGCTGCAACTTGCAAATTTCCAAAATAATATTTTGGTGGTTATTTTATGGTAAGATTAAATTAATTAATTTTCCTTTTAAATAAGATGTTGTTGGTTGTTTAAATGGTAAGACAAAATTATTTGATTTACTTGTAATAAAAAAAAAATTGGAAAAAATAGGGGAAAAATAAGATAAATTAGAAGAAAAAAGTTTTACCACAACGTGATGACAAGTGTCATGTCAATAATTGCTTTTAGTATGGGTTTATAGGTAGAAAGATAGATATCTTTAAACCTAAATTAATAAAATTTACAATTGTAATTAATTTGAATGATTTATTTAGAAGAAAAATTCCAAGTTGTTTCTATAAATACTGGTCCAGTAAACACCTACAGTATGAAAGACACTAGATTACCTCCAGTTAAAAAGGTCAACACCCTTTCAGGCTTTTTCCTTCTCCAGTGTGAGCTAACTTCATATCATTCTAAATACAAATGGTGAGCTTGTTAGCTAATTAATAAATACATTGATTTATCTTCGCTATTCTAAATTCTCTAACTAATGTTTTTCTTATATTTATTGTAAATCACCATGTGAAAGCTAATTTTTTTTTTTCTTTTTTAATTTTTTAATACTCCGTATTTACTAAAACAAATACAGTGTACTTACAGTATTAAAAGTAGTTTAAACAAAAGTAAAGTTGGAAACTTGGAACCAAGGGAAGATGTAATTAATATACCTTATTTATTTGATGAAAAAAATTAATTAATGTTTATTAATTAATATGTATGCGAGTATTTTTTTTTTTTTATTTATTGTATTAATATCTTAAATGTGGAATGATCATAATTAGCTTAATAGGAATGTGTCCATGAACACTCGTTAGAGACTCGAATATCGAATTCATGAATAGAAGCTAGCTAGGTCCCCTTTAATTTATTAGCAAATTTACTTGCTCAACATAACACTTTGTAAATTACAAGATGGAAGAGAAGATTGAAGAAAACACGCAAGAGAAGAGAGGAAGCATTGCATTTTTTGCAACGTATCGACCACCCGTTCCATTAGATATATATTCAGCAAAATATCCACCGGTATCGAACCGAGATGAGGCCCTCATGACGGATGGGAACTCCTATAACTACAACGGACAAATAATTCCAGCTTCAGCTCTCAAGCTTATCCTTCAACGACCAATACTGCGCGGACAAGGCACAGCGGATGATGTCGATTCGGGCCGTCTATCAGCAATGATATTTGTGTCTGAACGGACTCAAAACCTCGAGACGCTTCACATAGCTCTCTTATTCCAAGACCAACCGTCCAAAACACAAGTGTTTAATTTTGCTCAAGTTTATGACATATTCAAGGGTGTTCGCATGGAAGACAGTGGTTGCATTGCTGGGGATTATCTTATCTATGTTTCTACTATGGAGCCTGCTCCTGAGCCTCATCAACCTTGGACTGCGGTTTACAAAACTAATCTCAAGGACGGGAAAACTGAACGCCTAACCCTTAAAGGTATTTTTTTTATTTATTTTTATTTTATTTTATTTTTTCCGTTTACAAATAATTGCAACAATTTAATATTTGTTTATTATTAGTTTTAGGGTAGTGAATTGAACGATGTAAAATAATAGGTAAGTGGAATGTGTTGGAAGATTAATTACTGTAGAAAAGAAATAGTGGAGCAAACCTTTAAAAATAAGAAGACCTTGTGTTTTCTACCTGATAAACAAAATTTATTTATCGAATGGCAAAATTGTAAACAAAACTTGTAATTTATCCAATTGAGGTTGTGAAAGGAGAGAAATTATACTCCGTATTAGTAAAAAAACAAGTGATGAATTTCGATAAGTAACGAAAAATTTTACATAAAATTCAAATGTTACTCCTACTGTTTTTTATACTATATATGTATCAATTTATTTTCTGTTCATATTAATAAAATGAAGTAGTAAGTGTGCATTAGTGAGCTTGAAAGTCAAATTTCCATGTACAGGACAAGCAGATTTAAGTCCGTCGGTGTCACCCGACGGCAAGAGAATAGCTGTGGCATCTCTCCAAAGAAAGGCTGGTTGGGATGGTGAGATTGAGGATCTCAAGACTAGCATTTTTGTTATGAATGTAAATCGGCCATTAAATCGTGAGTTGGTTGTCGTCGATGGTGGGTGGCCTACTTGGGGTAGTGACAACGTCCTCTATTTTCATCGCAACATCGAGAAGGTTAAAATACAAAAACGTTGGGGGGTGTTTCGAGTCGACCTTCGTGTGGGTCCCAAGTCCGTGACTCGTGTGACCCCGGAGGAGATCAGTGCTATGACTCCAGCAGCTATTGATGAGAGCAAAGTGGTAGTTGCTACTGTTCGTCGAAGTTTTACATTCGACGATCAGGATGAACGTGAAGTAGATCAATACCGGCACATTGAGGTCTTTGATATGAACCAACCGAAAGAGAAAGTCATAGAAATCACTAAGAAAACTAGACCTATGGCAGATCATTTCAATCCCTTTGTTGTTGGTGATGCCATCAGTGGAGTAAAGCGTATTGGTTATCATCGTTGCCATAGTGACAAACTTAAAGCGGTAAGTTCCAGCTACGAACTTTTATTGAAATACGCTCTATTCCCATTTTATATTGCTTCATTTCTAACATTTGAGTCAAACTTTAATAATTTTGACCATTAATTTTGATTTTTATTTTTATCAATCTACAAGCTACAAGATTCACGCTTCGCGTGTACAATATAGAATATTTTACTTGTGATATTGTTATTGTAGATTTTTTCGAAAATCAATACTCACATAAAACTTTAAATTAAAGATCATAAGAGAGAGAAAAAAAAAAAAAAAAAAAAAAAAAAAAAAAAAAAAGACAATAACAAATTTACTCCACTTCTTGTACCTTAACTTTAGAAAAATTGTTGATTGTTGAGTTTTTTGTATAAAAATTCAAGACTACAGAACATTTACATTAATACTTCGTACATAGATTAGAAAATGTGTTTTTTTTTTCTTTAATTTTCTCTTTTATACACGTTTTTTTTTTCTTCTTCTTTCTAATTTAAGAGAGATAGATGAGCGTCCAGTAGTATATGTTATATTGGTGTTAATTTTCCTATTTAAATAAAATTAGAAAACATTTGTTAAGAATAAACCAACCTTTTTCCGTTTAGCTCAAAATAAATCAACCTTTTGATTAACTAAAAATAAGTCGACCTTGATGGAGTATCTTTTCAAAATGAGTGATGACTTGTTAAATTTTTGAGTAATCGATTGTTTTGGTAAATTATACCACATGTCATTATATGGTTGATCTTTTTTTTAAAAAAATTAATTAAGATTTATTTTTGATTAATTATTATTTAAAAAATTCAATAAACATTTCAAATTAAAAAAAAATTAAAAAAAAATCCTAAAAATCCCAGCCACCCATATGGCCCTACCCACTGCCATCCCCTTCCCCACTAGCTCCCCTGCCACTTTGTTGATATAATCATGATTTAGATTTTTTGGATTGTCTTAAAACAAAATTATTTGAATAAGTTTTTATACACAGTATATTTTTGTACGTGCATAGATATAGAGACATATACGTTGTTTGAAACAATGTTGGAGATTGAAAAAGTTTAATGAAGCATAAAAAAAGAAAAAACTAAAATTGAGACTGAGGAACTATATAGTTTATGAACATGTAAAAGTCATCCAAATTTATAGAATAATTCAAGAGAAATACAAGTTGATATCCAAATCAACGTAACTTGTTAATATCAAGGGTTTTTTTGATAAATTATTAAGCAAATACCCCCTCTCTCCTCTATCACCACTGAACCACCCACTTGCACCATCTTCTACTGCCGCACCATTACTAACATTATCATCCGACCATCGTACGGCCTGACCATTCGACTACCGTACGACCACTATGACCACCAATCGATCACTTCCACCACCAATTGACCACTGCACAGCCATTAGTATCACTAGACGGCTGTCGCACCTCCGCGAGCATTACCCCGGGTTAGTATGACCCCACTTTACATATGTCCTACTAGGATGTCTTTTGTTTGACCGGCCAGCCGTTCTAGACTCGCAATAGTGATCGGATGGTCGGAAAGACTATGGAAGGGGAGGAGAGACAAAATTGGGTGGCCATGGGAGAGAGAAGTACTATTATTTTCGAGAATGCCACTATATGTAGGATATCAACGAGGACAGCCTCATAATTCAAGTTATAAATATGAATCCTACAACTAATAATACTTATGTTGAAATTAATTTGACAGTATAGCGTTGTTGAGAAAGATTTCTACAAGCTACAATCTCCGGATCCGAAAATAGGAGTATTCAGGGTGTCGGGTGTATTTCCATCAATTTCAGAATGTGGCAAGAAACTTGCATTTGTTGACAACGAGTTTAAGGCTGTGTGGGTTGCCGATAGCCGCGGATTACATATGGTTTACAAGGTACATTCTTTGAGTATTATTCCATCCGTCTCTAAAATTTGTTCGTTTCCTTTACTTATGAAACAACAATCAAGCAATATAGGAACAACATTTAGAGAGGAGATTTTTTTTATTTTCAATTGTTTTTAACTTATAGTCTTGTGAATTGTGTGATCGATGGTGTAGAGAAACGATTCAAACAGCATATTTTCTCCGGTTTGGAACCGTGGAAAGGACATACTATATGTGTGTGTTGGACCTTCATTCAACCAAAAAGAAACCGTTCAGATTTTGGCGATTATCAACGTTTCCGAAAATAAAAGAGAGTTCAAATTTCTAACACAAAGGAAATACAATAGTGCTTTCCCATCTACCAATGGAGACGGTGAGTCACTGAGTCTTCATAATTTTACTTTTAGAAACGGAGATAGTATAATTGAACATACATAGAGGTTTAACTAAAAACTTTCAATTCAGGGACGAGATTAGTATATCGATCTACAAAGAACGGATCCAAGAATTTATACATTATGGAAAATGCTCAACTAGGAGAATTTGACGGAGCCAAAGTAACAAGACTAACAGAAGGGGATTGGACAGACACACATTGCCAATGGTCTCCTACACAAGACTGGATAGTATTCTCATCGAATCGTTCGAATCCCAAGGCCAAACAACTCGAAGACCTTCCTGATCCAGGGTACTTTGGTGTGTACATGGTTAAGGCTAATGATAAAAATGTGGTCATAAAAGTGATAGACAGTGGAAATACATATTTGGGTGGATTATTTCCGGGACATGTGAACCATCCATTTTTCAGCCCGGATGGCAAGAGTCTTGTTGTGACTGCTGATCTTGCGGCGGTGTCGTGTGATCCGGTGTCGATGCCTATATTCCTTCACTCCGTGAGACCCTACGGCGATATATTTATCGTTGATATTGATCCTAGTGACATACAAAAGAATGAGAATTTGAAAAAATTCATACGTGTTACGCATAGTAGATATGAAAACGCTACTGCAACTTGGCCTATGGCCTCGACTAAGGACTTGCTTGCAAAATGGAACGTCCGATTAGCCGGTAACGATGATGCCAAGAAGTACAAACCAGAATGTCCATATATGCACAAAGGCGGAGCTGAAAGCTTTCACATGACTGGACATCTTTGCATTCCAGATAATCGTTGCTGTTAGATTGAATTTTCTCTCTATTTACTGTGATGGAAAGTTATATTTTTTTTAATGTACCAATTATTTCTATGCTTGAAACATGGTTGTGAAGTTGGCTGGTTGATGCATTCAATAATCAATTGTTGCATTGTTACCTCTCGCTAACTTGTTTGCCACTATGTATTCCTCCTCTTCTCATGTTTATGCCAACAAGTAGAAAGAAACTAGCAAAGGTCTTGGGCAATATACTGATGCATTGGGTTTTAATTTATCGTAATTTCTTGTCCAATCATAAAAATTTTATTACATAATACTTCCTCTTTTTTCTCAATACTTTGTCCATCTATATTGTCTTATACATTATAGTTTTTGTAAAAAAACTACCTTATTAAAAAAAGATGTTGTAATAAATTACCTTATAAATACTAGATGTTGGAAGAAACTACCTTATAAGTTATAAAACACCTAATGTTGTAAGAAGCTACTTTTTGCCAGATTATTGCATTGAATAAGGGATGTTTAATGATCCATTTTCAATCATTTTTTCTCTTTTTTTCTAACTCAATTTCTCCATAGCCCCCTTATAAGTGGGTTTTAGTTATGGAATATTTAACCCACAAGGGTTCAAATAAATGAATTGAGCTTAGTTAAATAGCATAGGGTAGGTCCAATAGGAGTATGTAAGGATTGTATACATACGAATATTTAAACGAGCCCAAATAATTAATAAACGTTTAGTCCAAAAATATATTTTACTTTTATAAAATTTTATATCTAAAATACTTTAGCCCTTTAAAGTATTTAATTGAAATAATTGAGCCCTTAATATATATATTTTAATTAATTAAAGAAAAAAAATTAGAAAATAACACCATAAATTTCACAAAAATTTGATTATAACACCACAAATTTTCAAAATTTTATTATTACACCAAAAAAAAAAAAAAAAAGAATTTTACCACCATCTAATTAACAGTTTTTTGGATGAAATCCATTAACGGGACCCATGATGGACACGTGGCAATAAGACATTGGTTTAAAAATAGATAAATTAAAATAAAAATAAAAATTAAAAAAAGGAAAACCCATCCACCTGCGACTGTGACTCCACCGTCATAGACCACCCACTACCACTGAAACCACTTCTTTCACCGGCGCAACAACCCGCCATCACCCCTACCCACCACAGCCCCTCCTTCACCATCAAAACCACTTTTCTACATCAACGAAAAGGAAAGGTCGCCACCATCACCTCCTTTTCCCCATATCCGTCGAAACCACAGCGGCCACCAACAATCCTTTTCGCTGGTTTAAGGTTCGTGGTTTCGTGACGCTAGCAAGGGGTGAGGTCTGAATCTGGCAGGGTTGCGGGTGGAATTGGGCATGGTTTTCTCCAGAAGTGGGTGGTTTTCTCCGACAGTGGGTAGTTTTCTTCGACAATTGTTGTGGTGATGGGGTTGTTGCAAAGTGATGGGGCGACGGTGGTGGTTCGTTGGTTTTAGTGGGGGTGGTGGGGCTCGCTAGTTTCGATAGTGAAGGTAGGGCAAGAAGTGCCAGTGGTTGGGGCTGGGCTGTTGGCAGTGGTAGTGGTGGTGGTGGGGCTGGGTTAGGGTTTAGGATTTTTTTTTTATATAAAAAATTTTTGTTTTAAATTTTATTTATTTAATTTTTTTAACAAATAGCTGAGTGACACGTGTCCAAGGTGAGCCCCACTAACGGATTCCATCCAAGCAATCCGTTAGATGGCGGTGAAATTTAATTTTTAGATTTTTTTGTGGTGTTATAATAAAAGTTTGAGAATTTGTGGTTTTATAATCCATTTTTTGCAAATTTTGTGGTGTTATATATTTCTAATTTTTCCTTAATTAAATAATTTTAAAAAATACATTAAAATACGGGATATTACAGTTTATCCCCTTTAAAAGAAGTTTCGTCCCCGAAACTTAGTTACGAAAACTTTAAAAAACTTTTTTAAAGATGGATAAATACTTAAAATATCAAAAATCTTCCTTAATACTTTTAGTTGCTATACTTTTTGTGACTCATACTTTCTATTTCTTTTATACAATTCTGCACAAACTTATATGTAGAATAGCGAATTTTTTAACAACTTACACAACCTAGTGTGTAAAATAACAACTAAACTAACAAATTTACACAAAACATTGTGTAAAATATGAAACTAATTAACAAAATTACACTATTTATTAGTGTATGATTCATCCTTGCTAATAAATTTATACACCTGGTGTGCAAGATAATCAAACTTAATAATAAAATCAGTGTAAAACTGATGAAAAAGCACTTAAAATGCCAAAATTAAGGAAAAAGCATGTAATTATACCACATTGTACCCCCCTTAAAGAAAACGAGTTACGGGCCCTATAGGCGTCATTTGAAGCTTGCCTACGTTAAGCATGTGGTGAATATGCTTGACACTCATAGGAAGTGGGAATTGACATAATACGATTAGAGACAAGGAAAGTAGGGAGCCGCCAACAAGTTTTTTAAGGAACTTGTAAACCGTTCATTGATCATAAAGGCAACCACAACTAAGGGACAACGATAGGCAACAATGATTGACCCGTGAAGGTTACACCCCATTCATAATCCATGAGATTACTAACTCCATATGGTCCGGAACCACGAAAGGAGGATCGGGGATGATGGTATAAAGTGAGTCATAGAGTCACACTCGCCCGTATTGGCCTCTACTCGATTCTTATTGTGAAAAGTATTTCCTGCGATCTCAAAGGCATACAAACAAAGATTCAATTCGCTCCAAACTATTATTATGCTAAATTGGTTGAATATTAATGCAACATATAATTCTAATTATTAGTGATCACTTTGATTAAATAACAAGATTAAAAAGGAACCTAAGCCGGTTGTCCAAATTATCTTATTAGTTATGATTTTCAATTACATATTCCTTTTAACATGCAATATGGTGATCATAAAAAATATAATAAAATCAAAATTAATATTGAAAGCAATTTAACCATAATATCGTTACTCAAATCAAATCATAATAAACTTAATCATGATACTAGCAATATTAGAATAAAATAAGTAATTAAATTAATTAATTACTCACATTTTGCGCGCTCCTTTAAATTGCTACATCATGAATAAATTGTTAGTAACTTCAATAAATCATAAATCAAATGGAAATTAAATTAAATAAAAGTGGAGTTGATTTGGTCCAAACCCTCAGTTAATTATACTCTTCACGTCTTGGTTAAAGGACAGAACCTCGGGTCAAGTATGGACTCCTTGGAGTGCTTAGGGGAAGTATTATGGAAGAATAAGGGAGGCTAGTATTTAGGCTAAAGCAAGAGAGAAAGAGAGAAGAGATTGATTTTGGTGTAGAAAGAGAGAGAATGATTTTTGGTGCCTTGAACTGCACAAAGGAGGGGGGTATTTATAGAGGAAATGAGTAGGGGATCACACGGAACCCTAGAAAAGAAAAAAACCCTAATTTGGGGCACCGTGACACGGTCAGTGTCTGCCGTGACACGATCACAGGTATGTTACACTGTGGCGCGGTGCAGAATTTGCCCTAAAATGATAAAGCGCGTGAAGTATGGTATGCGGAGAGAATGCAGAAATTTCCCGTGTCACGGTATGTGTACCGTTGCATGGCAAAGAACACCGCGATGCGACACTGTCCACCGTGGCGCGGCACGTGACGCCCGTGTCATGGTATAGATTTTCTAGAAATGCGAGGAAAAATGCGAAAAAGACACAGTACAAGCCACTGTGGCACGTCAGCAATTGCCGTGACACAGCAATTTAGTTGTTGTGTGGCAATTCCAGTTTTGTACGCATTTTTAAAACTATGATAACTTTTGATCCGTAACTCGAAATAAGGAATATAATATATCATTGGAAAGCTTATCAAGTCTACTTTCCAACCCAATTGGAATAAGGTCAAAATCATTTGTAGATTTTAAGATATGGCCGTTTTGGGCCGAGTTTAGTATTTTGCTCATATCTTCTTCGTTTTAAATCGGAATTGTGCTATGATATATCGTTGGAAAGATTATTTCAAGTCCTATCCAACCAAATAATAATTGGATCAAAATTATAGGGCCACAAAATCAGTTTCTCTCGATTTTGTGATGTGGACACGAAAAGTGGAAAGTAAGTTATAGTTTAGGGAAATGAGCTAGGAATTGGATTGGTTTATGAAATTTATTGGAAATGAATATGGATTTAAGCAATCCAAAGGTTAAATACTCAACTCGAGCAATAATAGCGGTGAAAGGTTGTTAATCATCGGGTTTCATTTTGGGGAGACATTTTTAGGTGTTTACAGAAGCCCCCACTTTGACTGAGTTTGTAGAAACGTCAGTTTTAAAAACGATAGTCAAAGTAGTCGATAGGGACGGAGAATGATTTAAGACATTCTGCGATCCTAAATCATTCTTTATACGCCGATACTTGCAGAAAAATGTTAGTTCCATAGATAAAAGAGTAAAGGGATAGAATGCTTATCTGACAACATTGTATCGGTGGCAAATATGTTCGATAGTATCTGACACCAGTGGATCGGTGGCAAATGAGTTTGGTAGCTTTCTGTGCTTGAAGAAATCCACCGGATGAAGATTGTTGTGATATAATCGCTGACTTCTTCGCCTTGAGAGGTGGCAACGACCGACAATTTTCCATGCTTGAGGAAAAACTTGTCGGATGATGAGATTTCAAGTCTCTGTGTATTGAGAACCTTGTGCCATGAATCGTCTTTACCTGGGAGATGATCACTAAATATTTGAAAAATGATGATAGTTTGATTGTCCAATAACGTGAGCTATATATGGTTCGCTTGTCCCCGAACGTGGGCTGTAGATGGTTCGTTTGTCCCCGAACGTAGGTTGTAGATGGTTCGCTTGTCACCGAACGTGGGCTGTAGATGGTTCGCTTGTCACTGAACGTGGGTTGTAGATGGTTCACTTGTCCCCGAAGGTAGGTTGTATGGTTCGCTTGTCCTCGAACGTGGGCTGTAAATGGTTCGTTTGTCCCCGAACGTGGGTTGTAGATGGTTCAATTATCCCCGAACGTGGGTTGTAGATGGTTCGCTTGTCCCCGAACGTGGGCTGTAAATGGTTCGCTTGTCCCCGAATGTGGGATTTAAATTTTTCGCTTGTCCCCGAATGTGGGCTATAAATGAGACCTGCAAAATGAAATTTTCCAAGGGACACGTATATACTGTGATTGACTTGACCAAATGACTTGACCAAGCTTTACATGACATGAAATGTGTATAACTTGTGATTGTGTGTGTATAGTTTGAGTGTGTGTGCAGACACAAGCAACCGAAAATGCAAAAGCAAAATTTTCCGTCATTTTTGTCATGAGACGAGTGGAGGGTACTGACTTTCTCCCGAAAAAGAAAGACGTGAAAAAATGAAGTTTTGTTTTCCCTCGATGAAAAATTTTGAAAATGTTTTTGAACTTCCCTAAAAGAAAAGACATGAAAAAGGGAAGAAGTTTTGAACTTCTTCATTGAGCAAGACGAAATGAATCGTATGGATTGAATTGCTTGTCTTAAAAATAATGTATGCATGATGAATGTTCGTAGGGTAGGAGGCTAAGGACAATTACATCATGTGACATGATAAATGAATTCACTTAGGTCATGGAGCTAAGCATCATATATAGTGTAAAGAAACGATCTTGAACGTCACTTAGGTCTGGAAGCTAAGCACGTATATAGATGAAGTGATTACTGAGTATTGCATAATGAACGTAGCTTAGGTCAAGGAGCTAAGCACGATATGCTTTGTATGATCACAGATCATTGATATATAAATGTTGCTAAGCACATTATGCAATGCGTGAAACAATGAATATTGCTCAGGTCAAGAAGCTAAGCAAGTATACAATATTTATTTTGATGAATGTTGTCTTGAAAGATGATGAAGCATGCACGGTAAGGGTTCCTAAGGGAAATATGATATGTCTATGTATGTGTGAAAGAAGTGTGTGAAAGTGATACTAAGGTGAGGCTACAAAGGCTATGGTGATGGAAAGAGATGTGAGAAGAGTCGAGATGGTGACTCTTTAGTCTAGGTAAGCTAAGTGACGTGGGTTCAAGCCCCCAAATCTAGCTCTATATGGGTAAGGATAAGCATTGGAAATGACTCGATCATGTGTGGATATGAATATGAATGTGGCTGCACCTCGATGTGAGGTTTCCTACGTATCCGTTAGGAGTCTAGCCGAACGTAGCTCTAACCGAACTTTGCACAAGTGTATGTACACCTTAAAGAGGTTTTTCAAGGGTTGTAATTTGGTTAAGCTGATGGTTTAAAGAAGAAAAGGATAAAAGCTCAAGATTTGAGAGAATCCCCAAGATGTGTAATTGTGTATGTTAAATTTGAACTTTTTAAGTCTTATTTTTTCGCATTTTTTCCATTTTTATTCTTTTCAATCAATGTGGGCAATCTCGGATCATGCGATCCATCACTCACTTAGCATTCATATTTCTCAGGCACGGTACCAAGCACTCGATGAGAAACGCAATTCGAGACGTGTTCAATCAAAGACATTGGAACACTTGCCCTTAACATTGTTTTAATGTTACTTTGTTGCTTTTTTTTAACTTGCTTTTTGAATGTTATACAGAATACACACCTTCCCATCCCAAGTTTAGGTGAATGTGGGTTGAAGAAATGAAGGCCAAACGTTAGACGAGGCTCAAAATGGTTTGTGAAGAAATGGAGTGTATGTTTGAATGGTTAGTGGAAAAAATGGGTTGCAAAGGTGCCTCAAATCATTGGTGTACCTTGTATTCGGTTCGAAAATTGATTTTTTTTCTTTTTTTCTTTTTTTTTTGTTGTGTGAAAATGATCGAGATGTAAAGAATACTCAATTTATTGATGAAAATGGTGAATAAGCTAACAAAATTATCAAATTACAGAAAGTGAAATCTATGCTAGACTTGAATTGGGGAAAGGGAAACTAATAAAAAGAAGAAATCATGAAATCTCGCGCGAAGGGCTCGCCGTGCACTTTGTCTTCATTGCTGCTTGTCACTTCTTACCACCTAGAGGGATGGGAAGTTTGCTGGCATCTACTAAGTCTTGAATGGCGTCCTTCAAATTCCAGCATTATTCGGTAGAGTGATTCCTTCCTTGATGGTACTTGCAATGGGCATTGGGATTCCATTTAGCGCTCCTTTCTTCCGGGTTTGGCTCTGGAAATAGCCCAATAGGTGTGATCAAGCCTTGACTGTAGAGGCGATCAAAGGCCGTATCATAAGTCATTCCTAAAGGAGTGTAAGTTCTCCTTTGCTTGGGCAATGGAGCATCAAGAGCTAACACTTCATTGAGATCAACTTGACTTATATTATTGGCAGTATTTTTGTGCTTAGAAGACGAAGAAGAAGGAAGGTCGTTCTTCTTGTTTTTCCAAGTGTTGTTATTTTTATTACCACCAGTCTTATTAACTCGTCCTCGATGTTGATGTCGATATCATATAATTTTTCGAAAGTGTGTTCAATTGCAGAAATTTAAGATGTTACTTGTACTTGTAAGTTAGGTTCTGGATGAAGAGGCGAACCATCTCTTTTTCTTTGGGTGATCTACTAAGAGTGCAGCTGTTTCCCTCCACCTGTTCAGATAAGCGGTGAAGCCTTCATTCTCTTTCTATTTGAGAATGGAGAGTTCATGTTTAGAAGTTCTGGTTTGAATGTTACACTTATAACGATTCATGAAACTGTTGGTGACATCTTGCCAAGTTGCAGTATGCTTGGCATCTAGGGAATAAAACTATTGTTGGCAAGCATGCTTTAAGGAGAGAGGGAACACCGTAGGGAAGAGTGTTATCTCCAATCCCTTGAGAGACATGGTTGCAGAGAACGCCTTCAAATGGAATATTGGATTGTCAGTAGGCTTGAATTTTGGAATATCAGCAGTGGAGAACTTTTCAGGGAGCCTGTCCTTCATATCCAAAGGAGTGGGAGGTTGTTCCACATAAGTGAAATCCTCAAAAATCTTACTTATCTGTTCTTTCAATTTGTCAAGGGTAGAAACAGTGACCTTGTTTTGTTCCATGGTAATGACCCTAGTGGTAAGGGTTTGCATCATGGCAGACAGTGCCTCGATGGATTTGTTGATGTTCTCAATATCTTCCTTAGTGGCCGTTGGAACGAACTAAAAGTAGTTTGAAGGTGAACGCCTCTTAGATCTACCCCTGCTCCTTGACCAAGTACTGTGAAATAAAACAATTCACTTAATTATTTGACGCACTGATCGAAATCGAGAAAGGAAGAGGGAAAGATAGACATTTGAAAACAGGTAAGACAAACTCCGATCCACTCATTTTTTGTGACGGAAAAAAGAGGTGCATGAACCTAGTATACGATCATAAATGACATGGTGCACGACTCGAGTCGGAAAATAAAGCAAGTATGTGGACTATACTTGACTCGTGAGTGATTAAGTGATGTTATAAGACACGTGATATGATCGTATGGCTAGACATGTGAACAGTAACCAAAATGACTGACGCGAGGACCAAATTAGCACGGAAGACCAAAAAAATGCTGACTGGATTTATTCCCTAGGCACCGTGACACAGAGAAATGTACCATGTCGCGGTACAAGCTACCGTGACACGGCACTGATTGCCGTGACGCGACACTGATTGTCGTGACGCGGCATTTCTGTCATGGCGCGGTGATCGGTTGCAGGTCTTTTGTGTGTTTTTTCCAGTTTTTTTTTTCTTTTTTTTTTAAATTTTATTTTAGTGTTTGCGCTAATTACTAAGTGAGTACGGTTCATTGGCATTAGTAAGTCATAAAATAAACCATTATAGACAAAGAAAACTCATTAAGGTTAAGATCAAAACGATCGCACACAGGGCACGTAGGCACAATGATGCAAAGAAGAGTTCGCAACCTATGGTCAAGTTTTATGTTCCACTATGGTCAAGTTTATTTGGTGTCAAAAGGGTACCATGGTTAAGAGTTTGGACGCGTTACCAAGGCAGCCTCCTTTGAGGGTGTATGCCAACGGGCGGCTTCGCAAGTTCGTGATTAAATCGAACTTGACTCCATGGTTTGGGTGGATTTAATAACTCGGATGAACCCTTATTGTCACGAGCGTTTTTGGGTTGATAGAGCTTAAATCCCCAGGGGCTAAGATGTATGTAGAACACACACGTTTTTTCAGAAAAATCAAAGGAAGCTGACTATGAGAAGAGAAATAAACCCACTTGAAAGATTTCAGGACTGCTGCGACATGGCAGAATATACCGTGTCACGGTGATGAACACCGCGTGATGGTGCTTTGCGGCGTGACAATGCATGCTTTGCTGTGGAGCGGCAGTTAGGAAATCCGACTGGTGCCTCTGTTTTCTTCGTTTATGATTAGGTTATCCAATTTTTCCTACGGGACATACCTGAATACGATGTTAAAACTTCTATGCTTACGCAAAAATGCCAATTTAATCACAGGAATACTTTTCAAGAATCTTTCAAGTCTCATCCACTCATCTTAATTAAATACTGATCACTCAAATCGATAAATAACCAAGAATCCTCCTTAGTGGAGTCGCCAAATTGTAGGCGTCATTTGAAGCGCGCCTACGTTAAGCATGTGTTGAATATGCTTGGCACTCATAGAAATTGGCAATTGACATAATACGATTAGGGACAAGGAAAGTAGAGAGCCGCCAACAAGTTTTTTAAGAAACTTGTAAAAGGTTCACGGATCATAAAAGGCAACCACGACTAAGGGACAATTATAGGCAACAACGATTGCCCGTGAAGGTTACACCCCATTCATAATCTATGAGATTACTAACTCCATATGGTTCGGAACCACGAAAGGAGGATCGGGGATGATGGTACGAAGTGAGTCATGGAGTCACATTCGCCTGTGTTGGCCTTTACTCAATTCTTATTGTGAAAAGTATTTCCTGCGATCTCAAAGGCATACAAACAAAGATTCAATTCGCTCCAAACTATTATTATGCTAAATTGGTTGAATATTAATGCAACATATAATTCTAATTATTAGTGATCACTTTGATTAAATAACAATATTAAAAAGGAACCTAAGCCGGTTGTCCAAATTATCTTACTAGTCGTGATTTTCAATTGCATATTCCCTTTAACATGCAATATGGTGATCATAAAAAATATAATAAAATCAACATTAATATTGGAAGCAATTTAACCATAACATCGTTAGTCAAATCAAATCATAATAAACCTAATCATGATACTAGCATTATTAGAATAAAATAAGTAATTAAATTAATTAATTACTCACATTTTGCGCGCTCCTTTAAATTGCTACATCATGAATAAATTGTTAGTAACTTCAATAAATAATAAATCAAATGAAAATTAAATTAAATAAAAGTAGAGTTGATTTGGTCCTAACCCTCAGTTAATTATACCCTTCACGTCTTGGTTTAAGGACAGAACCTCGGGTCAAGTATGGACTCCTTGGAGTGCTTAGGGGAAGTATTATAGAAGAATAAGGGAGGCTAGTATTTAGGCTAAATCAAGAGAGAAAGAGAGAAGAGAATGATTTTGGTGTAGAGAGAGAGACAATGATTTTTGGTGCCCCGAACTGCAGAAAGGAGGGGGGTATTTATAGAGGAAATGAGTAGGTGTAGACACCTGATTGTGTCTCCCCAAAAACCAAAGAACGAGGTAAAATGTGAAAGAGTCTCGTGATGCATCTGTTTTTAATAAAAATATTTCTTTCTGTTTTCGAAATTATTTCTTTTCGTACCTTATTTATGGAAAATTTCAAATCCAATTTAGAATGGTCCATGACATGTGTCCAATAATAGTGTAGTTGGATAGGGCTTGAAAAGAGTTTTCCAACGATATATTATAAGCCCAATTCCGATGAATAATGAGGAAGTTAGGGCCAAAATATTAAATTGGGCTCAAAATTATTTTAAATGGCCCAATGATCAAATGGAGGGCACATTAATTATCATTCCTAAATTTATTAGGATTGACTTTAATTTTCTAGAATGGTCTAGGAGGTTATTTTAAATTCTAATGGAATTAGGATTAGTAGTTACACTTTTATATTATTTAGAAAAGATAAAGAATTCAATTTAAAATAAAACAAGTGTTTTAAAAAATAAATCTAATTTTAATTAAGATAATTACGGAGTCTAATTACCTAATTATATTGGGAAAAGGACTACGTACTGGATTTTTATCCTGATCGCGCCATCCACTACTACAATTTTCGTATTTTATGGACGCTTTTACCTCGACGCTGTGGTACTAGCGTCAATGTACGGATTTATATTCCGCTTATTGTCGACGCTTTTCCAAGTTGAAGTAATCTATGGACACTAAAAAGCGTCGACAAAGTCACATGACCCGCACGTGTCCCTAGAGTTAAACCGCCTAGGTCAGATCATTAGAGTTGCTAACTTGCTACGCCTCATCTATCTATCTGTTCTCCACTCAAATTCATTCCAAAATATAAAATAATCTCCGATTAATTCATCACTCAGTTTAAATTCGTTCTAGAAATTGTGGGAATCTTCTTCTTCAACTTGTCAATTTCATCGATTAATAGAGGTAAACTTTCTTGCTTTTCCTTAATCTCTGGTTCGAATTTCATCTAGGGTATAGTATAATGTTCGAATTTCTCATGAATTTTCGATAATCTTTAGCCTTTTACGGTTTTGAATTGAAAGAGAACAAGCATCGCCATACCGATACTTCGAAGAATTCATTGACGGCGCATCAGGTAATTTTCTACACTTAATTAGATACTTAAACGTTTTTCAGTTCATAATTTGTGCTTTCAATTTCCAAATTTGTTGTTCCTCAAATTTTCCCTTTTTTTTAAAAAAAAAAATGGGTCGTTTGTTTGTTTTATGGCGATTTATATGGCATGTTTGTTTGGATTTTCTAAATTTTCTCAGTCTAAGGTAAAGGATTTTTCATCAGTTGTTAAGTTTAGCTTAATTTCCCCTTTTAATTTTGCCTAATTTTCATCTGCTTCGCTATAACCCACGCAACCGATTTAACGAATGTTTTGGGTTTTGTCAATTTCTCATTATTATATGCTTATTCTGCCAATTTTGATTCTGTTCTGCTTAATTTTGTTGAATTTCGTGGCTGAATGCATTTGCATTCTAATTATTTGATCTATACTGCCTAATTCCTACTGCTTTTTATGATTATAATACTTGCATTCATTCTTGCACCCATGGATTTCGAACACTCTCTAAAGCAAAGGTAGAATATTGGTTTTTAGTGCCATTATTGGGTTTGCTTAAGGTGTGTTTAGTGCCATTATTGGGTATGCTTCACCCGTCTTTCATTTTACAAGTAGAGATTTTAAAAACCTGTGACACTTAGTGATCTTGACCTTATTACTTTACTGATGGAAAATTCAGTGTCAAAGATCTGTGCTTAATTAGATACTTCTCAATTTTACTATACAAGGTATTACTCTGATACAATATGTTCTTGCTTAGGCACTAATTTCCTGAATAATAGTTGCTACTTGCTAGAGGATGCATTAACTGTAGTCTACTGTGTTTTCCATTTATATAGAGAAGTATTAGGCAAGGCCTTTCACTACTATTAAGTTGGATATATTCCATAATTTACATGGGGAAACATCTTGTGTGGCCTTTAATTCTATTAATTGAGTCATTGAATGTAATGATTATTAGTTGGGTAACCCTATTATAGCCTTTTTGTTCTGTTAATTGAATCATTGAATGTAATGATTGTTACCTTGGGAACCCAATTTGGTATACTTTTTTTTCCCCTTTCTATAGTTTGATATCACTTATCCCATGTTTTATTTGTAGGCTGATTGCTTTATTCCATGTCCCTTGGTACAATAGCAACACGGCTCACCAAGGTGAAGGAGATGAGATGATGTCATATATGGAACCATTACTCTATGCTGCTGGTGTAGACATGGTGCTTGTCGGGCACGTGCATGCTTATGAACGATCGGTACAAATGTTTATAAATTATTTTATCCTGTTGGTCTATATAAGAAATTGTATGTTAAGTATTTTCAAATATTTTGACTGAATCGAGTGTATGGAAGTAAATCTGACCGTTGTGGTGTTGTCCATGTAACTATTGGTGATGGTGGGAACTCTGAGGGTTTAGCTTGAAGGTATGTACTCATGAACCTTCTTCATCTGCACTTTACATTTGTGTTTACCTTCTGTCCTTGTTAGCAACTCTTTGAAGGTTTGGATTTATTTGGAAGTTTGTTCTATGAACATTCCACGGAGGTCTTTAAAGTTAACACATTGTTTGTCGTAGGTGTTGTGTTCCAGAATTAATTCTACGCTGCATGCAGATAAGTGTGTTATGGTACTAGTAGCCACTCAAATTTTCTGTCATTTGCATTTGAATGGCTAAATGTGCCTATTGTTTGTATCAGTAGATCTTGAACTCCACTTGTAACTATGTTTGCAGGTGTCTGTTTCATTTGTGGAGTTGTTTGAGGTTTCTAACAGGCTTGTCGAGTTGATTGAGCTTGTTGCTTGCCCAGAATCAGGATATCTTCATTTATTTAGTCAACAGCAACTGTAGGTACACTAATTACCCTAAAAAAATAATTCCTTAAATTATAAAGCTTATCTTTGTATGTTAGTACTTGCTGATTTTAGTTTATTGGTTATGACATTCATCTTGGTAAGAAGATAATGGAGATCATTCCTACATTTCTATAGCCATCATAAATTTACTGGCTTCTCAGCTTATTAGTGATAGGTTTCTTTGGTGCAGCCAGTTCTAAGGTCGCTGCATTATCGTGTGAGCATCTTTTGAGTGGTTTCAAGTCCCAATTTAATTCAAGATAACTAGATAACAATAAATTTATTTCCCTTGGATTGAGCCTTCAAGGAAATTACAAGATTTTGTGATAGCATAAGCTAGAGGAGTCAGAAGGTGTAGAATTTAGTCTTTTATATAACCTTCTTCTAAGTGCATTTCTTATAGGCTAAGTTTGTGTACTTAATATAATTAACCTTGTGCAGCTTCAAGATCTTGTTAACATGTTGACGGAGCTTTGGAATCTAATGGATACACCAGTTGAAGTACAATAATAGTTTCAACATGTCACGTGTAGTATTTCTGCTTTAGAACATGCATGAGATAACTGACTAGCCCCCAACATGTTGTCAGCAGATTTTATTGAATATATGAGTTGCATGCCTCCTGTCTATTTCTTTTTCCTTGAAATTCCTTACAAATAAATTGGTGGTTTACTAATAGTTGATCTCATCTAAAAATCTATGTACTTGTGCATGTCGTGTACTCTTGGCAGAAGTTTCCAGGATAGAAGAGAAAATAAAGTAAGATGAAAGAGCGTGCCTCAAAGAATAAGGTAGATCTAGATGAAATTTGTCAAAAGATACATGATACATGATTCATGCAACAGATTGTGGAAGAGAACTTCTTATTGAAGCAATTTAAATAGGTAACTTGCTATCAGCATTTAATTACTAGTTTCCATTGTGTGCTTATTTGTTTTCCAACAATGCTTAATTTTCTTTATTGAGGAGCTTTGGACCCTACTTTTTCCCCAGAACAAATGGAACAAAAATTTTCTAAGGTCAAAGAAGAAGTTGTTAGCCGCATTCTATCGTCGGTAGGCTGGTATAACAGACAATTTTCATAAAAAATATTTGATTGTTTTTAACGCTATGCAAGGATTTGGAGGCTTTGGCTACAAAATGTGAACTTAGGGAAAAAGAGAGAGGTTCCTGTATAGTGGTATACTGCTATACGTATATATTCTCCAAAGTCTAAAAGGTTAATGGCTTTTTTTTCCTCTTTGGATTGCAAGTCTGAGCATTTTGTCAAAATTTGAACTTTGTTTTTCTCCCTCTTGGAAGCAGATTAAGAAACCATAATTGTGGCTTTTGACGACTAGACGTGTAACGAGAATAGTCAAGAAGAAAAAAGGTACTTCACCATCCTCTCTTTTTTATCTTAGCTCTCCATATTCACCTATTATTTATATTCATTGCAAAAATTGTAACTTAAGAATTTTGATAATACTGGCAAATGATGTCTTGTCTTCTAAGTGTATAGGTGTCTGGATACTTTTGGTAAGTTCGTTACTCCATAATTAGCTATGAACGTTGGTTGTGATTTTTGTTTGCTTAAATTATTAGGTGGAAAGTATTTTTCAGAAATTGTATTCTCTGTGTTTTTTGGTAGATGGCTTCCTAATGTTAGTAGTTTTGATCTAATATTTTGTTTAGATTCACTTGTTGATGTATTGATTGATGCATATGCTTTAATGTGTTGCAGGATCAAAATATTATGTAGACATCCATGTATGAATACCGAGAAACGGTAAAAAAAAGGCTAACAACTAACACTGCAATATTTCAAGGACGGAAGAAAGATATATTTAAGCTCTTTAAAGATTTCAATTAGTGATTCGGAATTTGTTCCACTACAACTAGTCACGAATGAATTCTAAGTTTCAATTATAATTGTTGTAATAGAAACTCATTACTATGAGATATTGTATATATGCTAGAAATCATTGTCAGTGAATGAAATATTTTATTTTAGTATTTTTGATTTTTTTTAAAAAGAATATGGACAAGTTAAAGCGTCCCCAAATTAGAAAATGTGGACAGGAAAAAGCATCGCCAAAATGCTAGGCAACAAATGTATGAAAATCTGGACATAGAAAGCGTCACTAATCCTAAGATTCTTGAATACAAAAAGCGTCGCCAAAGTTAAGAAAGTGCGCCAACTGTTGCAAGTTGTGACACTTCGTATAACAATTTAGACACAATAAAGCGTCGAGATTCGCAACGCTTTTTTATGTCCAACAAAATTCTCGACTCACTTATTCTCGACGCTTTTTAGAAGCGTTGAGAGAAGATTTTGCGACGCTTTTTAGTGTCGAAAATAAGGCTAAAAAGCATCTAAAAACACGCCTTTTGTAGTATTGATCGCACTGCGAAGAGACTATCGCGTCGCAATAGCTCTATCGCATCGCGATAGAGGCTGTTTTATTTTGAGTTAAATTCTGACTCTTTTCTAAGCGTTCCAGATGTTTTCTCTATAAATAGGGGCATTATTTCCTCGTTTTCAATCATCAACAATCATTTAATTCCATTCCCTTCTCTCTTTAAGCTAGAAGCTTGTTCTTTCTCCCTCTTTCTAAGCCTTCCCTTTTCAAGATACAATACCGCATTCACGAGTCTTAGACGCACCTAACTGTAGGGAATATTTCAAGCATCCCACACTTGAGCCCCACTGTGATCATACACTTAAGCATGGTGGCGTCCAAATGGAAGGAAGCTAGAGTAAAAGAGTCGCCAACAAGTTTTAGGAACTTGTAAACCATTCACAGGGTGAAGGTTACACCCCTTCACGATCCATGAGATCGCTAACTCCATAGTGGTCTGGAACCATGACTGGATATTCAGGGATGAAGGTACAAATCCAACCTAAAAGAGATTGAACCTGCCCTAAAAATAGGTCTCTACTTTATTCTTCTCATATTCATGTGCGCTTTCTAACTAACATACAATCAATAGGTTAACCCTAAACCTGTTTAATCTATGTTGGTTGAATATTAATGCACAAACAAATCTATTATTGGCGATCACTTGAATTATAATCATATTAGCCTAAACAAGATTATTAATTATCTTATTAAACGTGATTACAAGTACAAATTCCCTTTAAACATGCATAAAAGGTGTGATCAAGCAATAAAAATAATAATATATATCAAGCAACAATAATAACAATCATCATTATAACCATGTTCTCAATAAAGCATAATATTAATAGCAAGATCCTAGGCATGATACTAACAAGATTAATAACAAATCCTAGCATGTCACTAAACATTAAGGATCAAAGCTTTATTCATAACATGATACTAACATGATATTAGAAAAAATAGGAAGCAACCTAAACATGATACTAGAAACATACATGATATTAGAAATTTTAGTTATTACCCTAAATATGATACTAGGAAGGAATAAAAACATCCTAATATGATACTAGGAATCAACAAAATAATCAAAGCATGCTTTCTATATCAAAATAATAACAATTAAATTACTTACTTCGATGCCTCATATCTCTTTCTAATAACAAAATACACGCGTTAGTAACTTCAAGGAAAATAATAAACAATTAAATCAAATAATTGAAATAGAGATTTGGGACCAAACCCTAAAAAATTATCAACCTTTCACGTCTAGGGCGAAGGCAACTTCGAACTTGGCTAGGTGTATCTAGAACTTGTGAATGTGGAATTTTGTAAAAGGGGAATTTTAGAAAAAGAATAGAGGGAGAATAAGCTTCTAGCTTTAGAGAGAAAGAAGAGATGATTGTTATGAGTCCTTGAAAACGGGGAGATATGACCCCTATTTGTAGAAAAATAGTCCGAAAACGATAGAAAATACTTCTAATTCTATATGGAATAAAACTGGCATCTGTCGCCAGGCGACAGGATTAGTGCCAGGCGACAGACATTAGCGCCAGGCGACAGACTCTGTCGTTTGGCGCTAACTAAAAGATAAGATGCGCTTTGTACAAAATCCTTTTCCTAATATAATTAAGTAATTAGAATCCACGTTAAACAGTTTTAAGATCAAATTTATCATAAAACACTTATTTTATTCCAAATAAAACTCTTAAAATATAATTATCAATCCTAATCTCATTAGAATTTAAAAGAACCTTCTAGATTATTCTAGAAGATTAAAGTCAATCCTAATAACTTTAGAAATAATAATTAATAGGCCCTCCTCTAGATCTTTGGGCCACATATAAAATTCATTTCGGGCCACTACAACAAATTGACTCTTGTGCCACGAATTATGCCACGGGAATACAAAATTTGTGGCATAATTTGAGCTAGCCACGGGAAAAATAAGTTCAATTATAAACTTGATATGATAACAAATATTATGCCACGGGAACAATTAATTTCATGGCTAATTGAAACTAGTGCCACGACTAAATTTTTTTCCCGTGGCAAATAAACACTTTTGCCACACGTAATTATGTTCCTGTTGCAAATGGACATTGTTGCCATAACAAATATTTTTCTTGTGGCAAACAAACACTTGTGTCACGGATTGATTTTTTTTTTTTTTTTTTACACCGTGACAATCATTCTAACATTTGTGCCACATTAATATTTATTTCCGTGGCAATATGTTAATACCAACGAATCATATTTCTTGTAAGGAAAATAAACTTAGACTAATGTTATCAATCTTTGAATTAGTTGTAACCATGAGATACAAACTACTATGTAAAAATAGAAAATAAACTTAGACTAATGTTATCAATCTTTGAATTAGTTGTAACCATGAGATACAAACTACTATGTAAAAATATTTATTTATAAATTCTTACAAGTAAAATTGAAGGAAACTTGATTATGCACCATTATAAATTTATAATTGTATGACATTTACCCAAATAAAATGCAAATTAATGCATTTTTTTTTTAACAACTTTATTAATTATTAATTTTGGGATTTTTTTTTATTTTTTTGCATCAAGTTATTAAGAAACTATTCTCATATGAACTTTTGTAAATTGCGCTAAGCTGGTAAGTCTTAATAATTAAGGAGTGCAACACATTTTCCTAAAAGATTGTACATGAGCATAATGACCTATAAAACTTCCTATTATAAAATTTTAAGACAGGACTTCGTATAGATTTCTCAAAATACCAATTAAAAAGTATCTTAAAATCAAGAATATCTGAAGAACAATTGCTACCAAGAAAGCCAGATAAAAGGTCCATGTTTTATTTCTTACATGACATACCTGCATTTCTCTCGAGATTTTTTTTTTTTTTTTTTTTTTTTTTTTGGCAAATGAGGTACAGGTACCAAAAGAAACAAAAACAAGAAGGCAACAAACCAACTAAAAAAAACTAGAATGGTACGGCACTAGCAAGGCACTAAGGGGGAACCAGTCATGGAATATCCACGCCTTGGATATCCTCCTTTAGGATCCTAGCTAGTTCTAAAGGAACATCTAACACTAAACTAAAATTATTTGATTGAGCTACACCAACATTAGCAAGCTAGTCCGCCGCGCGATTGCCTTCACGATACCCATGGCATACCAGGACTTCCCAATCTTCCTTTCGTATCAAATCTTTACAGAAATATTGATTAAGTGGGGACATTCACCCACATCATTTTTGCTTGTTTAATTTGAAAGCACTTGGAACACAAGCCTTGTTATTTAACTGCACCACAAGTCTGTCAATACAGAGATACCTAGCTAAGATCTGACCCTTCTTAAGTGCCGGAGTTTCAGCTTGAAAAGCTGAGCAATGCCCAAAGTTGGCAGAACACCCCAAAACTAACTTAATTGTCTCATCCCTAATAATATCCCTTCCCCATCTAGCCCAAGAGCGCCCTTTGCTGCTCCATCCGTGTTAAGCGTGCACCAGCCCACTGGCTCATGGGAAAGGGATGGGCTCTGGCTGCATGCCTTCTGCAGAAGCTCGGTCTGTCCTTTGCAACGAATTGAAATAAAACCAGTGGCAGTTGCAGCAGATGGAAGGTGCCCAACATACTCAATGTCATCAGCACTTCCTGTCTAAGGATTTCATAGCTGGACATAAACGAGGTGCAATATAGCTGTAAGCGCCATGTTCATTGGCTCTTCCTTCCATGTGCCAAAGAAATCCACAAAGTAATATGAGAAGAGGATCAAATTTCCATGTGGAACCATTTTTCGAATATAGCTGTACAATAAATCCACAAAGAAATAAGAAAGGAGGATCAAATTTCTAAGATACAAGTATGAAAGTACGAGACAGCCACTATATGGCACATCTTTTACATACGATTTTAACATGAAACTTAGCTAAGCATCATTTAATTGGGCCAATTATCAGTGTTTGTGCAACTTTAAGTAAGTCAACAAAAAAAACTAAGTCCACAACTCAAGCAACAACACACAATTGCGAAGCCCTGTCTTTTACTAAAGAAACCTAGTTCATTTCACATAATAGTGAACAGGGCACTTTTACATCAAATAAACAGTTCACTTGGATGAGATAAATAATGTAAATTGGACATTTTGCGAGCTGAAATCAACATGCATCATGTATTCATGTAATACCCCCTCCTATTCACCCCGTCAGTTTCACAATACATGTATGTAAAACCGAAGTAGTTATATGCAGCCAGCTACACAGAGTGATGATAGATAACTAGAGCAATTACTTGAAAATAGACCAAGAGCAATACAGGACAATAAAATTAAAAGAAGGGAGTATGCATATATATAAACATCAATCCCAGCAATACCCTTGAACATTTGAAGCAAAGTAATACCCTTGCATATATATATCTATTATTGATGCAACCAGAGCTACTAATAATAGTTCAGAATATATGTCAGACCATTTTTTCTAAATCCAAATGTTTAAAGTCATAGCTATTAAATTGAATATAGAAATAGTACTCGTAATTGGAGATGGTTGAAAGTTTTTAGGTGTACATTGCCATTATTCTAGACACTAATTATGTGTGATAAATCACTAGATTACATGAATATTATCTCTCCTCACCTACTGTAAAACCAACCCAAAACTTCCATTATCCCGTGATCCGCCATTGATCAACCTTTCCTACCTCTCATCTTCTCCAACATCTAAAGATAAATTATTTGTTATTTAAAAAATAATCAATTTTCTCAATTATGTGTTAACAGCCTGATTAAGGTCAAACAGATAGAAACAAAATTCAGGTGCAATTGTTCAATTTCATTCCCCATTTTCTTAGGTCCTAAAACATGATAAAACAATACTCCATAATTATAATGATGATGTACTATGTATATGTTGATTGTTATATTGTACGGAGTAAATAAATAGACTTTACAAATACTTGAAAATTTTCCATGTTTTGGAATTGGATTTAAATTATGAGTATCCAAACGCAACATAAAGCAATTGCAAATTTATACTCTCAAATCAACTGAATGAATTTAAATGATAAAATGAATAAACGAAGGAGTGTTACCGAATAATGCTTTTACAAAGATGATGAATGGATGGCGCAGATATGAGATCTTGTCTAGCTTCAAGAGAACGGACTACTTTGAGCTTGAAATCGGTGATACTATTCGACCGCAACATGCCGGAAAGACGCTATGTGGTGGCGTCAGTGGCGGCGTCATCTGAAAAGAAGAAAAGGAAGAGAGTTGGAGCTCAAGTTTTGTTATTATTTCGGGGATTCGTCTTCGAATTCATTCTAATTCTCCATGTCCACTTGATCTATGGGAAATGGTGATAGATTAAAAAAAATTCACAATCCATGGAAACCCCAAATTGATATCAATTATGTTAAAAAAATTAAACAGATAGAAACCCCAAATTGATTTGAAGAAACCTAATTTTAGAGTAATATTAAATTTTAGATCTTGGAGAGGAAATAATTAACTATGATTTGAGATTTCCTACTTGAGTAGAGAAGAGAGCAGATGATTGTAAGAGAATGGAACATGAAGAGAAGAACTGAAGAACACAGGAGGGAGTAGGCTTTCCTTCCTCTTTTTTTTTTTTTAATAAATTACATGCATTTGGAGGAAGTTTTTCCGCCAAAGACTTCTTTTAGAGGGAAGAATTTCCCTAAAATTTTAACCAGGTTATATGGTTTTATTGATTATGGAGGTAATTTTCCCTCCTAAATTTCACCTGTATTTTTTGTAAAATTGCAATATTGATAAATTTTTTTTTTATTGATTAACAACTTTATTTATAAAACTGTAATTTTGTATACGACTTTCTCGCTATATTTTTTATTTTTATTATTTTTTTTAGTATAAAACAATAACATAGCACTCGATCACTAGGCAAGAATAACTCTAAATTCATTATTTTATAAATATAAATTTAACATGGTATAATTGAGTAGTAGATATATGAGCATAGTTGCAAATCTGCATTACATATATGATGGAAATTTTTATTTAAGTAAACCTAAATTTATTACATTATTAGTTTAGTTGTGTGGTCTTCTAAAATATAAATGATGTAATTTAATATTATTGAAAAACTGCATATGAAGTGAGCTAGCTAGACCAAAGACTAAACTATTACATAGCATGACTAGGTTTACTCTAATAGATCAAGTTTTAATTCGAGATAGTTCATTTCGAATTGAAAACCCTTACGAGTATATGAGTTTGGCTAGATAAAAATATTTGGAATCAAGTTGTTAAAACGTGTTTTAACAACCAGCTATTGTTACTCAGCTCTAATAATGTTGTTAGTCAACTTTTATTAGATTATTTTTTTGGTTTTTAAAGAGCCACAAGGGCGGGATGAGAATCGATCCCAGGATTTCCTGGAGCTGAGAGGGAAGCTCTAACCACTTGAGCTATCCCTCACTCTCACTTTTATTGGATTATTAATATAGTATTTGGAGTATTAACTAGTAAGTTACTCTCTGGCTATTTTTTTATTTGACCTTAGTTAAATAGGTAAAATGATAAAACTGATGTAATAACCTCATTAAATATTCAAATCTTAGTTGTAAGAAAAAATGATAATGTTTTTCATTACTTGACATTATAGCAATGTTTTGTGTTGTTTTCAACACTAATGTTTAAGTGCTTGAATACACGGAATTTCACAAGCAGTTTAGTTATTGACCCGATCCAAACTCATCCCGAATACCCAATTTGCCAAATCTAGTTATTACATGATGATGTGGTAATCTTGTTATTCACCTAAACCATTTTTAGTTTTTGACCCATTAATCAATAATAATTATATATACTACGAATATAGGAAACAACATAGTAGTGTGTGTACTTGTCAGAAATCAACATTATGAATCTTTTATTAATAATCAATTGTTATAATTGAAAGTACTTGATATTTACTCAACTTTTCTTACAAATGATTGGGTTTTATAGACTTGTTCTCTTTAACTTGTTTCAGATAATTATTATTTATTCCTTAATAAATCCAGATCAGAACTTTTAATTATTATCACTTACTTATTGCTAAATATCATTAATTGTGTATTTTGTTTTGATAATTATTAATTCAAATTAAATCAGACTAGACCAGATAATAAAAGTTTAGATCATGTCAGATTAGACACTAAAAACACCATACTATATCTCCTTGTCTTAGGTGACACTGCAACAAATTGACACTTGTGCCACATCAAAATATATAGTTTGGGACATACATAATTTAACCCAAAGTCCAGTAACATTCATTCAAGGAAAAAAAAAACTTTGACTAATTTCGATATATTAGGAAATAATTATTATATTCACGACTAATTACTTTTAATCATGACTCATGAGATACATATTATATAAAGATATATGGATGTGGGTATGAGGTGGGGATGGGGCGGGTACAACTTAAAATCCACCCTCGTCCCATCACCCATGACGGGTATGGTTTTTATCCCCATCTCCTCCCCACCACCCGCCAAACCGAGACCCATCCCCGCCCTACTGGGGCGGGTTTTCTACTTGACCTGCTCCACTGACATCCCTAATCATGAGATACATATTATATAAAATTTTCTATAAAATCTCTGTATGTAGTAGTACCTTTAATAAATATTTCCTCTGTTTTTTTAGATGACACCTTTCTATGACCACGCTTGCCAACACATGTTTTTAACGATTAATATATCTAATTATCAACATTGTAAAATTATAAAAAGTGGATATTAATAAAATATACACTGAAACGATTCAAACAAGATCTCATATGAATATGTTTTATCGTATCTATAAACCACAAAAGTGAGTTAAAGCGTGTTGTGTGAATAGTGTAAAAGACAAACGGTGTCAACTACAAAAGAAAAACGGAGGAAGTATATAAGTATATTAGAATTGATGAGTAGTATGGTACTTAATGTAATATAATTGATGTTCTTTTTTTCAACGAAAACATTGATGGAATATGGTAATGTAATACTATGAGCAAATGATTAAAGTTATTGTAAATTATAATTATAAAGTATAGATTAAAAAGGCTATACATCGTAGTATATATATATTTATTTCGAATACGTTATACTTGTGTAAAGTATCACTTGAGCTTAGTTTGTACGATATTTTATATATGTTACATTATAAGATCATGTTTCCTTCCTTAAATAAAATAAAAAAAGAAGAGTATAACCACTGATTGTTAGATTTTTTTTTTTTTTTTTTTTTTTTTTTTTTTTATAAAAAAAAAAAACCTACTGATTTGCTGATTAGGCAGCTGATTAGCCAAAACAAAAACATCACACAAATCCCAAAATTGATTAGGCGCTTAATTCCCTTTCATTAGCTGCCAACTTATTAAAAAAATTAGCAAAACCACAAAATTCCCCTCAAAAATTAGAATCCTCCCGTAAAAAAAAAAAAAAAAAAGAAAGAAAAGAAATCATAAAACTTGTTTGCTGAACAATCAAAACCGTTCGAACTACCCCTAATTCGAAGATTCGACTAATCCTCGCAAGATCAATTCTTGGACAAAATTTCAAGGTTAGATCTATAACTTGTTCGGTTTTCTCATATGTAGTGTTTTACTATGTGAATCAATGGTGATTTTAATTTATTTTTTCCAATACCTATGTGGTAGCAATTGAAATACTTTGGACTCTAGTTCCTATGCTCGAATAGAATTGTTCTCGAATTTTGATTTTATTTTTGCAATTTCAGCTTCAATTTGGTGTGGCTCAACTGATTTTGCTCTCGCTTTCCTATTTTCATTTAATTAATTCGATTTTTTTTGTAAAAAGTAATTTCTTTGATTATACCTTTTTTTTTTTTTTGTTTTTTTTTTTGTATAATCTGTTCAATCTTCTGATAATTTGTTTGCATGTGCTGCTATTCAGTTTTTTTGGGCTAAAAAATCAATTATAACAATTTTCCGTGAATATGATTATATGACTCAATGTTAATAGATTATCAAATATGTGCAATTCAACTCTTCAATTTACTCTTTGAAAAAGCTCTTTGCCAAGTGTGTGTGCAAGGGAGGGGGAAGGTATGTAGTTAGGGCAAGGGGGCAGTGTGCAGGGAGCACTAGTAGGGAAAATTCATATAGCGTTGTCCGAATATCCAACAACTGAAGACTGAAGAAACAATTAACAGATCACCATTTACTTCTAGACTCTCTTTCTATTCCCATCAAATGATTGAATTGAAAAATGATAACTTATAACTCTTAAAATAATAGATACCAACTCTTACTATAACTTTACTGCAATATGAAAGTTTAAGAAACAAACTACGGAGTAATAATGCATGAAGTATATAAAATAGTAGAATGTAAGAAATAGTACATTTGCAATTATTTTGGCTTCCCTAATTAAAGTCATTCATATTTAGTGGGGGATCATATATGAAGTGGGGTAAGCCATAGAAAACGAAAGATACACAGAGTCACATAATAACAAAACCAATAGTCCAACAAAACAAAAGTAAATGATGATTTAAATAATGTCAGGTCCACTTAGATAAGTAAGACTATTTATCAAACCAAACCCACAAAAATTAGAACAAAAGCTTAATCTTGAACTACTACGGGATAATACTAGCTCTAAGTACAAATCTATTGCAACATAAACTGACATAAGCTCACTAATGCAAGTTACTTATAAAATAGTATAATGTAAGACAGAGAGGATATTTCACTAGATAGTATAGTGTGCAGGAAAGGGGGCGGAAAGAGAGGGGATAAGTGTGTGCGGGAAGGGGGCAGAGAGGTGATGAGTTCAGTGTGCAGGTAGGGGATGAGTGGGATGAGTTCAGTGTGCAAGCAAGGAAGAATTGTGTAGGCTGGAGGAGGGAAGTTGTGCAACAAGGGGAGGGGGTATAGTGTGCAGGAAAGGGGGCGGAAAGAGAGGGGATTAGTGTGTGCGGGAAGGGGGCAGAGAGGTGATGAGTTCAGTGTGTAGGTAGGGGATGAGTGGGATGAGTTCAGTGTGCAAGCAAGGGAGAATTGTGTAGGCTGGGGGAGGGAAGTTGTGCAACAAGGGGAGGGGGTAGGTTTGTAGGCAGGGGAAGCGAAGGTGTACACTCGGGGAGGAAGCAACCATTAAATGAACATGTTGATTATTACTTTACGGAAGGAACATGTTGATTATTACTTCAAAGAAGTAATTGTTGAGTATTTGCTTATAAGGAATTTTTCTATATTGTTTTCCTTTCAAGTTAGAGCACAACTTAATTCATTTTTTTTTTTGAACTTTTTATGTATTTATAGCCCTTCTTTACACATGGATACTTTGGATGTTCAAGAGAGGTTAGAGTGGATGAGGTGTGCTAATAGGATAGATAACTTATACATAAAAGGAGTTCATTCATTTCTTGAGTTTGCTTTTTGTGACTTAGCATCAAATAGTGATATAGGAGAGGAGGATAAGAAGGTACCTTGCCCTTGTAATCGTTGCAACAATGTTCAACATAAAACAAGGGATGAAATATATAGTGACTTGTTGGTGAATGGAATTGTGCAAGGGTATGTTCGCTGGATCTATCATGGAGAATACAAACCCCCACAAAAAAAAAAAGTAGAAATGATTTGGGAGAAAGTGCTAATGATGATATACTAAGGATGATCCATGATAGGTTTAATCCTGGAGTCTCAAATGATGAGATAGATGACATGTGCGATGAGGAGAGTTTGATTATCCTAGATATACTAAGCATACAAATGAGCCAAACATGTTTGAAAATTTGATGAGAGATGCTCAACAAACTTTATACCCTGGTTGTGACAAATTCTCTAAATTGTCATTCATTCTAAAGCTATTCCAAATCAAATGTATGGATGACATGACTAACAAAGCTTTTATTAATATACTTCAATTGTTCAAGAATGCTTTGCCCGAAGGTGCTGATTTGCCTTCAAATTATTATGAAGCACGTAAGATGATTACTGATCTTGGTTTCGACTATAAGAAAATAGAAGCATGTGAAAATGATTGTATGTTATTTTGAAAAGAAAATGCTAACCTTGAAAAGTGTTCCATATGTGATACTAAGCGCAATAGAGCTTCTCCAAAAGTACTACGCTATTTCCCACTAATTCCAAGGTTGCAAAGGTTGTTTATGTCATCTAAAACAGCAAGTGAGATGAGATGGCATTTGATAAACGCGAAGATGATGGAGTCCTTAAACACCCGGTAGACAGTCAAGCTTGGAAGCATTTTGATAAAGAACATCCTTCTTTTTCTGCAGAGATATGTAATGTAAGGCTGGGTTTAGCAAGGGATGGATTCAATCCATTTGGCGGGCTTAGAAGTGACTATAGTATATGGCCAGTAGTTCTTGTTGTGTACAATCATCCTCCATGGATGTGTATGAAACAACCTTACACAATACTATCTTTGTTAATTCCAGGGAAAAGTGGAGCTGGAAATAACATTGATATATACTTGCAACCATTAATTGAGGAGTTAAAAGAATTGTGGGAAACTGGAGCCAAGATTTATGATGCTTCAAAGGATGCGCACTTTCAAATGCGTGCTGCATTATTATGGACCATAAATGATTTTCCAGCATACGCTAACTTATCTGGGTGGTCTACCAAAGGCTATAAAGCATGTCTATATTGTATAAAGGAAACTAGCTCTGCTGGACTACCAAATCAGGGAAAATGTTGTTACATGGATAATCGTCGATTTCTTCCTACAGATCATAAATGGAGAGATAACAAATCTTTTAATGGAAAAGTAGAAATAAGAGGTCCTCCTAAACATTTATCTTCGAATGAGATTTTAGAGCAACTTAGAGATCTTGAAAACATGAAATTAGGAAAAACAATGAAATTGCCAAAGAGAGATGATAATTGGAAGAAGAAAAGTATTTTTTTTGAATTGCCTTATTGGAGTACCCTTTTGCTTCGACACAATCTTGATGTCATGCATATTGAAAAAAATGTACTTGATAATATTCTTGGTACTTTGCTGGATATTGATGGGAAGTCAAAAGATAATTTAAAGGCTAGACATGATCTAAAGTATTTGAAGGTTATGAAACATCTAGCTCCCGTATTAAAAAATGGAAAGTGGCATATTCCTCCAGCACTTTACACCTTGTCTAAGGCACATAAAGAAAAGGTGTGCAAGTTTTTAGAGACTTTAAAGGTTCCTGATGGATATTCTTCTAACATTTCAAAATGCATAAACCTTGACAAGCGTAAAATATATGGTCTTCAAACTCATGATTGCCATGTGCTTATGGAACAATTATTGCCACTTGCTATTCATGGGGTATCCTTACCCAAAGTGTATGATGTGGTAGTGAAGTTGAGTACATTTTTCAAGGACTTGTGCTCTAAAACATTAAAAGTGAAAGATTTAGAAAATCTTGAACATGAAATTATGCTCACTTTGTGTGAAATGGAGAAGATTTTTCTTCCATCTTTTTTCACTATCATGGTTCACTTATGTGTCCATCTAGCTACAGAAGCAAAATTGGTGGACCTGTACAATATCGTTGGATGTATCCAATAGAAAGGTATTCCTTATATATGAATTTTTTTGTTATGTTTCTTTATTTAACTATTTCAACATATTTTTAAATATTTATTATTTTGTAGGCTCCTACGTAGGTTTAAATGTTATGTTCGAAATAAGAGTAGGCCAGATGGTTCCATCGCAGAAGGTTACATCATTGAGGAGTGCATGTACTTTTGTTCAAAGTACTTGCATGAAATTGAGACCAAAGTTAATCAACCCGAGAGGAATGATGATGCGGGAAATAATGACTACAAAGGTCTATCGATTTTTGCATCATCGGGTATTCCTTTGGGTAAGGCTAAAAGTAGGTCTCTCAATGAAGAAGAGTTAGCTAAAGTTCGAGAATATGTACTTAAGAATTGTGATGAAGCACAACCTTATTTAGAGTATCAGATCTTACTTTTATTTTTAATAAACTACTAAATATACTTTCTCATGAATATCGTATAATATATATTTATTTGAATTCAGTGAATATGAAGAGAGAACATCTGACAAAAATTTAGTGGATTGGTTTCGTGATCGGGTATTTTATATAATCAAAAGTACCTTTATTTTTTTTTTATTATCAGTTCATGTTAGTCTCATTTTTTTTTTTTTTTTTTTTTTTTTTTTTTTTTTTATCTTTTTTATTTTTCATATTTAGGTTATGGATCTGCCTAATGAAGGCAATGATCAAGTGGAGAAAGATTTGAAAACTTTGGCTTTAGGTCCTTTAAAAGGTGTGTTATGTTTTATGGGATTCATGCAAATGGATTTAGATTTCACACAAGGGATATTGAAATGAAAAGGGTACATCAAAATAGTGGTGTTATGGTCAAGGGCATTGTTGGGAATACAGAAAAATATTACTATGGGATTTTCACTGATATACTTGAGATACAATATGTGGATGGAAAACGTGTGGTGTTGTTTCGTTGTGATTGGTGGGATGTTCATTGGGTTGGAAGAGGTGTTAAGGTTGACAAACATGGCAATTTGAGTGTCAATAGTCATTGTTCCTTGCATACCAAAGAAGCCTTTGTGCTCATGTCTCAAGCTCAACAAGTATTCTATGTTGGTGACGGACTTGACCCTGATTGGCTTGTTATTGTGAAGACCCATCCAAGGCATCACTACAATGTTCAAGAAAAGGAAGTGATTGAAAGTGATGAGGATGCATTACAACAACTACAACCCAATATCGATGAAGGCGCTCATGTCTTTAGCACAACTAATTTGGAGGAGACTCATGATCCACCTGTTGATACAAGAGACGATGTGGGCGAAATCTTCATAGATGCCACCGAGGAAAATCAGCCCAAAGATTTCAGTGTTGATGAATATGAACAGTTTCATGATGACGATTTACTAGAGGATGATGAGGATGATTGTGAGACTGACCAAGAGAGTGATGATGATGATATTGATCTTGCTTGATTTAATTTTTTTTTTGTATTTTTTAAATAGGAATTGCACGTATTAATACATATAGTTAAGGATTCTGAATTAACTTTTATTCTTATGTTTGCTTCTTTATTATTTTTTTGAATAAATATAAGTAAGAATGCCTTTGTTTTTGTAAATCGTGACTGATAAATGGCTTTAATTGACTAAGAATAGCTTTGCAGTAGCTTATAACACTTTTGTAGTTTTGGCAGCATCTTTACAGCAACTATACAGTAGCTGGCAGCATCTCTACCACATGGATGCGTGGCTGGCAGTAGAATAGTTTAGGCCTTACTACTACTTGTATTTGTTGGCGATTTCTGATTTTTATTGTTTATGTAAATACAGATGAATGATTACGAAAAAAAGAGGTTGCTTACAATCGAAGCCGACAAAAAAGGCTCAATTTGTTGGGCGTAAAACAAATTGCTTCCTCTTTGACAAGTTTGGTTGAAAGTTCCAAAAAGAAGAAAAGAAAAGAAAAAACCAAATCTAGCAAGGAAGATGATGAATATGTTCCCTGTAATGATGAGCTTGAGATGCAAGAACTTGAAAATGTTCCTGAAATTAGAGTTACAAAAAAGGTATGTTGGGCGTACAATGATTTAAGTAGTCTTTCCATTCATGTCAATAGTTCTTGTAATTTGTTTGTTATTTTGTATCAGGCAAACATAAGAAAGCTGAGAGCAGGGAACAAAAAAAGCAATTTCATTCCACCAATGTCAGTGGCGAAGTTTCTAAAGACGAACAAGAGAACAAAAGAAGCTATGGCCATGGACATTTTAGAAAAAGGTGTCTGTATACTTTAATCTTTTTAATTTTTTATTTGTGTAGCTTTTATTAGGGAGGGCAATGTGTTGTAAATATATAGAGTGATGTTTCGTAGCATGCTAGGAGGGTGTAGTACAGGTAGGGGGCATGCATAGAGGGGTACATGTGCAAGGAGGGGGTGCAAGGGATAAGTGTAGTTGTGTAGGCAGGGGGTGCAGGGAAGTGGGGGAAAGTGCAGGCAGGGGTTTAGGGGATCGGTAGGGGCAGAGAGGTAGGGGTAGGTTTAGGGGTTGGGAAATGGGTTGTAAATGAGGGATGCAGTGCAGGGAGGGGGCATAAGAGATGGGAGAGGGATTGTAAAGGGAGAGGGTAGGGATAGGGATAGGGAGGCAGGAGGCAGGATGGGGGTACAGGGGGTCAAACACATTTAGACAAATATTGCCATAAATAGATGTATGTGTACAAAAACTAAATCAACACCTTAAACTTGGCATGTAAGTTGTTTTTCTCTTCCTCTATGGCATTTATCTTCACTTCAACTTTCATTTGAACAAATGGAGTTAATAAGAGACCAATTGCAATCACAGTTTATAATAAAAGCTCATAAGTTGTTGTCTTATATGCTATCTTTGCTTTAACTCTCATATTGAACAAATGGAGTTAATAAGGAACATACACTCTACAAAAGTTCCTTTCTACTTTCAGAAATAGGACTCATGTTAATGATGATGGTCGTGCTTTTGTGTTGTTTAAGTGCAATCAAATTGTATGACCGATTTTTTTTTTCCCCGCATCCATATGCACAGAAAATGATGAAACTGGAGAGACAAGGGATAATAGTAACACAGAGGGATGCCATGATTTGCAATTACAGATTGGTCAAGACCTTGAACGTGAAGATGCGTGTTCGTATAGTGAACCATTGAACGGTGACACACTCATGAATGTAGCAGAGGAAGAGGAACTTGACATTTCCATAGGTATTATTTATCCCTTTATACATATATGATGCACAATAGATATCCAATTCTATGCCTACTGAGCTTTTGCATGATCTAGGTAAAGTTGGAAAAAAAAGAGGGACAGTTTATTGCAGAAAGCTTACCCTATTACCTCCTGGTGAAAAACTAAATGTGGAGTTTGATGAGGATGGTGTTGCCATTGGTGACAATGCCTCATTATTTTCTTTCTTCTTGGGTCAACAAGTTCGTAATAAATCTGTTTGTCCAATACAAGTCAAAGGTCGGCATGAGTATACATCTGAAGTCTTAGACCATTTGTGGGCATGCATCCAGAATATCGTATCATAATACACATGTTCATGAGGTTTTTTTTATTTCTCTTACTAAATAAGTAAGCATTAGAATGTCAGTTAATTAGTTCAATTTATTAAAAAGCAATTACTCTGATTATATTTTTTGTGTATAATTGTTCGATTTTCTGGTAGTAATTTTGCATGCGCTGCTAATTACTTTTTTTGGTGGCATAATTCATAATTACTGTTGTGTTTGATTATGTATTAGTTTGACTCACTATGGTATCTGATGTCTGTTGGATGGAGATTTTTAGAAAGCTTTTTCTAGATTGATTCAGTGTCTGATGTGGTAAAATGGAGGAGGAAAGTTGTGAAGCTAGGGGAGGGCATTGTGTGTAGGCAAGGAGCACGAAGGGAAGCAGTGTGCAGGGAAGGGGGCAGGGAGGGGAACAATGTGCTAGCTGGGGAAGGGGCAGTGTGCTGGGCAAGGGGAAGGTCGGGGAGAAGTGAGCAGGGAAGGGGAAGGGATGGAGGGGATCAGTGTGCAGGGTGGGGAGTAGTGAGCAGGGAAAGGGAAGGGAGGGGATCTGTTCTTTGGGTTCATTAGGCTCTCGGCTCTCACTGTAATCCACTACTAAGTAGGTTAAATGATGAATTAAATCCTGGTAGTTAAAGATAAGTACAGATTATATAATTTTTTCTATGGTATTGAAGTATTAGTAGAAAAAACCTCATTAGTAACTGGCTTAAATTACGTAAGTTACCACAAGGATATTAGTAATTGGTATAATTAGTGCAAGTTATAAATAAATTAGCTTAGTAACTGACATAATCAAGGCTAGTTACAAGTATCAGGTCAAAGATAGGCTTTTCAAACATTATTAATGGGCATAAAAGAGTATTTACAAATAGCTTGTCAAGATTGTATTAGAAAAAAAGTATGATTTTGGTCATTTTTCTCTTTTCTGAACTGCTTTGTTCATGTGGGAAAATACCATTATTCATTATATTTTTATAAAAACCTGGCCCTACGATTATGATAATAAATATAGTTAAGCTTTAGAGGTATTAATGAACTTATTTTTTGTATATTTCAGAAGAAGTGGTCATTTGATGACCCTGAACAAAGGAGGGAGTGTGTCCTGAAACACGCACAGCGTATAAATTGAAAAGGGAGTACTTTAGTAAGCTAAACACAAAAGAAGAACGTGTCAAAAATAAGCCAAGTCACATGACTAAAGTTGAATGGAAGTTCTTGGTCGACTATTGGAGTAGTGACCCAGTTATGGTAATATACTCCGATACTACATATATTTATTTTTACATAAATTACATATGTAAATGTTTAAATTCTTATTATTGTAGGAGAAGAGCAAAAAAGCAAGTGAAAGTAGGGCTCATCAAAAGATGCCTCACTACAATGGTACTAAAAGCTTCGGTCGCACTACACAAGAAATTGTACGTAAATAAATGCATTACTTATTATTGATACATGATAGAGTACATTTAATGAGTATAATATGAATTTAAAATCTCTGCGATGTAGAGGAAGAAGAATGGTGGGAAGTGTTCTCGAGTTGATCTACTACTTGCATCTCGTAAAAGAAAGTCTCAGAAATCTGTGAATGCAACAACTTTAGAAAATAACACCCTTGCAGTAGTAAGTAGTAAGTTATGAATTGTTGATTTCATATAACATTTTTTAAATCTTAGCTTCTGACTTGACAACTTTCTGGATGTATAGAATGAGATAAACAAACTGAAGGAGCAAAGAGATCAAGGTCTCAATGAGAAAACGGATGAGCAAATCACTCGAGATGTGCTTGGCAAAGATACACATGGATACTTGAAAGCTTATGGACCTGGTAGAAGCACTACACAACATTTCAAAGTAAAGCCTTCTAGATTAGATCTTTCTAAAGAGGTGAATGAAGTTAAAAAGCAAGCAAATCAAGCAGTTGAAGAAGCAAGAAAAGATGCTGAAAATGCTAGAGCAGAAGCAGAACAAGCTAAAATAGAAGCTGTGCAAGCCAAAAAAGAAGCTGAAGCCGTTAGGAATGACGTGGACAAAAAAATTGCAGAGAACAATGCAGTTTGGGAGAAGAAATTTAGTCAACTTCTGGATTTTCTTGGAGCTTGAGATTCTTTGAATAATGATGATTCAGGAAGTGAAGATCCATTCGAATGAAGTACAACTTGATCTCTCTAAATTACTGTTTCTCTCCCTTTATCTGTAATTTGCTTTGATTTGAGAGTTGGTCTTTCTTGCTATAATTAACTTAGACAAAAATCTGTTGTCTAACCTTGACATAATAATGAGCAATGTATTCAGGTAATTCTGAATTGTTGTGTTTGTGATAAAATCAAAATGATAAATTTTATAAAGTAACAAGATAAAGCTCAAAAGTCGTGACTTTGACATTGTAGGGAATATTTCAAGCATTACCCCTAAGCTTGAACCCTACTGTGATCATACACTTAAGTATGGTGGCGTCCAAAGGGAAGGAAGTTAGAGCAAAAGAGTCGCCAACAAGTTTTAGGAACTTGTAAACCGTTCACCGGGGTGAAGGTTACACCCCTTAACGATCCATGAGATCGTCAACTCCAAAAGGTCTTGAACCCAATAGGGTTCGGGGATGAAGGTACAAATCCAACCTAAAAGAGATTGAACCTGCCCTAAAAATAAGCCTCTACTTCATTCTTCTAGTATTCATGTGCACTTTCTGACTAACATGCAATCAATAGGTTTACCCTAAACCTGTTTAATCTATGTTGTTTGAATTTAATGCACAACCAAAACTATTATTGGCGATCACTTGAATTATAACCATATTATCCCTAAACAAGATTATTAATTATCTTATTAAGCGTGATTACAAGTACAAATTCCCTTTAAACATGCATAAAAGGCGTGATCAAGCAATAACAGTAATAATCAATATCAAGCAACATAATAATAATCATCATAATTAAAATAATCATATTAAAAATAAAACATAATAATAGCAAGATCCTAGGCATGATACTAACAAGATTAATAACAAACCCTAACATGTCATTAAACAATAAAAATCAAAGCTTTAGCCCTAACATGATACTAACATACTATTAGGAAAGAAAATAGGAAGCATCCTAGAAATCATAATGGATATAAGCAAATCACCCTAAATATCATACTAAGGTAAGCATCCTAACATGATACTACTAACCAAAATAACAATCTTAACATGATTTCTATATCATAAGACCAATTAAACAATTAAAGTACTTATTTCGATGCCTCGTATTTCTTTCTAATAACAAAATACACACGTTAGTAACTTCAAGGAAAAGTATAAAACAAACAATTAAATTAAATAATTGAAAGAGAGATTTGGGACCAAACCCTCGGAAATTATAACCTTTCACGTCTAGGGCGAAGACAACTTCGAACTTGGCTAGGTGTGTCTAGTGCTAATGTATGAGGAATTGTGTTAGAGGGAAGGTTAAGAAAAAGAATAGAGAGAAGGAAAGCTTCTAGCTTTAGAGAGAGAAAGATGATTGTTGTAGATTGTAGATGAGAATTGATGATTGATTGTGGATTGTAGATGAATAAAAACGGAGGTTCAGGACCCTATTTATAAGAAAACAGTCCGGAAATAGGTAGAATTTGATAAGGAATAAAACTCCACTCTGTCGCTGCAAAACCGACCTTGTCGCGTGGCGACAGGCCTGTCGTTTGGCGATAGCCTGGATTCCTACGCGCTTTCAAACACGGAGTCCACTTATCAATCAAAATTGACTCGTAAAGTCCGTATGAAAACTGAAATCGTATTTTTCATAAAATAATATTTTATTTCAAGTAAAACTTATCAAAATATCTAATTATTAATTCTAATTCTATTAGGATTTAAAAGAACCTTCTAGAGAATTCTAGAAGACCGTAATTAATTCTAATAACTTTAGGAATAATAATTAACATTGGGCCCTCCCCTAGATCATTGGGCCACATGTAAATATCAAACCGGACCCAGTTTTGTATTTTGGCCATAACTTCCTCATTATTCATCGGAATTGGGCTTATAATATATCGTTGGAAAGGTCTTTGCAAGCCCCATCCAACTACACTATTATTGGACCCATATCATGGACCAAACTAAACTGGATTGACTATTTTCATAAAATAGAGTTGTTTTTCGAAAACAGAAAGAAAGAATTTTTAATAAAAACTAACCGCAACATCTGACCTTTCACACCTTCACCTCGTTCGATTATCATTCGACGCAAAAGGTATTCAGCACTGGGTTTGGTTTTGGGGAGACACATTTGGGTGTCTACAGACATACTGTGAGAAACTCAACACTCAAGCACAGAAATTCATATTACAAGCAATAAAACAGAACGCAAGAAAAGAAACAACAGCCAAGGAGGATCTTTAGATTAATTGATAGGGTAGTATCTTGAGATATATACAAATCAAATACAAAAAGTATTATTATTTAATTGTGGACCTGTCAAACAACTCAACAACCTGTTGTTGATTTTTTGGGTTTTGTGCTGGAATTTGGTGTTGCTTGCCCAATTTGTTGAATTGTCATTTTTTTTACCAGTTGATTTTGCTATCTGTTGTTGAAATTTGCAATCATTTTTGATGGTCATTGATTGGGTAAAAGGGGGTAAGAAGTAGTATATGGAAATGGTAGATTTAGTCTTGTGAGATGAAATTTTTTGTAGAAGAATTAGTACAATTGTGGTGGGATTTTAGAAGATGAAAATAGTCTTCTTATGTTGCATATGGTTTAAATATAGCTGCTACCTTAGGTATAATGAAAGCAACATCCTAAAAAAAGGGGGGTTTTACCCTTTAGGTAAGCTATCACTATTGGAAGAATTTGAGTTGTGCTTGAGCTAATGCAGTTTGGAACAGTAGTATCTGCATTGTGACAGAAGAATGGTTTCGTGGCATGGATTTTACATATTTGATCAAATTTCATATTATACCTGATGTATACATTAACTGAGAACTTGAAGCAAATAAGCAAAGATTAATCTTTGGCATGATTGGGAAGTAAACTTCAAATAGGGGGGTTAGCTATAATAATCTATTAAATATCTTAAAAATGAAATTTTATCAAATACGAAGTATTTATTAGGAATGTATGGAGTATCTTTTATATATCTTGGCTGTGCTGGTGGGTTGCAGATATAGTGTTGTTTTTAGGGGTGCAGGCATAGTGATGCAGGAATTTAAAAACTGAAGAGGTGAAGCCGTAATTGAAACTTAATTATGATGTTCTCCAATAGTTAACCAACTGGTGATGGGTTTCCATTAGTAGTCTTTTTGTTTCTTGGCCACCAAAAATTGGGTTGAGTAAACCCTTTCCCCCTTTTTTAACTCCTTAAGTAGAGCACTTTTCTCAAAATGAAAGCTTTGGAAACAAGACTTGTCAGTTTCTTGTGAACCCAAGAATGGGTTGGTTGAAGTAGAACGTTTTTAGGGTAAATAAAGAATATGCCAACAGTTTTTTTGGTTGCACGGCTTGCACCTATACAAATGCACACTCTATTATGACTGTCTTCGGTGATGTGATCTTGTTGGGCCGATAAAAGTGCTAATATATGTACCTTGTTTGCAGTGACATCACATAAAATAGTTGGGCCAATAACATTACCCTGCTTATTTCTTGTACCCTGAATCATTACAATAATATATCGGTCCTTTATGCGTAAAAAAAACATATATAGAAGTATATAATCAACTTCTAAAGAAAGCTGCAAGGAAAGCATAGAGGTTTCTTTCACGTGTTGGTTAAATTGTTTATAATCTATAGTTTATTAGGCTTTTATAATGACTTTTATAACTAATTCTTTTTGTTTTTTTTATTCTTGTAGGTAAACAGGAGAATGCAAAGCACAAGATTTACTACTATGTATTTTTATCAAATTACCTATAATGTAGTAAATTTATTTTTCTTTAGCAGAAGGTTCTAGGGAACGACTTTTTTATTCCTCTTTTTCGTGTGTGTATGTGAATAGTGATGAATCATACTAATTTCAAGTATTTTTGTTTGTATGAATATTGAACATCAATTTGATATTTTGTTTCTCCAAATTTATTATGTGTTATGAAATTTATATTTTTGTCTAAAAAAAATACCAAATGTGACTTATTTGATAGAAAAATGTCAATTAAAACCTTAAGCCACGTGCTGATCAAGCAACGAGCCCAAGACAAAGATCATCGATAGTAAATTTGGTAGCCACGGTAAAAATTCGTGACAATCAACTTGTTTAACCACGATAGTATTTGTGGCAGTGGATATTATTTGCCACGGTAGTATTTGTGGCAAACAAACATTTTAGCAACGGTAATATTTGTGACTACCAAGTTTATTAGCCACGTTATAATTTGTGGCAAATTGGTTGTTAGCCTCGTTAGTATTTGTGGCAAAATAATTTGTTTGCCACGTGAATACCCATGGCATAAAATTCAAAATTTGCCTTGACATCCTTTTTCCCGTGGCAAATTTCTTGCCACGACCTCTTGTGCCTCGGGAGTAAATTTTAAATTCTCGTGGCTAAAATGCATAGCCACGGGAATTTTAAACTTGTGCCACAATTTTTCCCGTAGCACAAAGGTCAATTTGTTGTAGTGCGCCCAATTTAGTATTTTGGCCATAACTTCCTCATTATTCATCGGAATTGGGCTTATAATATATCGTTGGAAAGCTCTTTTCGAGCCCAATCCAACTACACTATTATTGGACCTTTATAATGGACCAAACTAAATTGGACTGGCTATTTTCATAAATAGAGTAAGAAAAGGAATATTTTTGAAAACAGAAAGAGATATATTTTAATAAAAAACATCCACATCACTAGACTTTCCACGCTTTCACTTCGTTCGATAATCAAATGACGTGAAAGGTATTCATCACTGGATTTGGTTTTAGGGAGACACATTTGGGTGTCTATACTAACCAAACTCGAAGTTGCCTTCGCCCTAGACAGGAAAGGTGGATAATTTCTGAGGGTTTGGTCCCAAATCTCTATTTCAATTATTTAAATTAATTGTTTGATTTAATATTTTTCTTGAAGTTCCTAACGCGTGTATTGTTTTGATAGAAAGAGATACGAGGCAACAAAGTAAGTTGTTTTATTGCTCTATTTCTTTAGAAAGCATGTTTAGATTATTTTAATTTCTAGTGTCATGTTAGGATGTCTTTTATTGCTTTACAGTATCATGCTTAGGTTGCTTTCTATTTCTTCTATCATGCTAGTATCATGTTAGGGTTAAAGCTTTGATCTTTAGTGTTTAGTAACATGCTAGGATTTGTTATTAATCTTGTTAGTATCATGCCTAGGATCTTGCTAATATTATTATGCTTTATTGAGATTATGGCGATGATGATTTGTCAATATTATTATGTTGCTTGATATTATTGTTATTGCTTGATCACGCTCTCTCTTGCAGGATTAGAGGGAATTTGTACTTGAAATCACGCTTATTAAGATAATTTATAATTTTGTTTAGGCGAATGTGATTTTAATTCAAGTGATCGCAAATAATAGTTTTGTTAGTGCATTAATATTCAACCAACATAGATTAAACATGTTTAAGGTTAATATATTGATTGTATGTTAGTCAGAAAGCGCACATGAATATGAGATGAATAAAGTAGAGGCCTATCTTTAGGGCAGGTTAAATTTTTTTTAGGTTGGATTTGTACCTTCATCCCCGAATATCCAGTCATGGTTCCAGACCACTATGGAGTTAGCGATCTCATGGATTGTGAAGGGGGTGTAACCTTTACCCTGTGAACGGTTTACAAGTTCCTAAAACTTGTTGGCGACTCTTTTGCTCTAGCTTCCTTCCCTTTGGACGCTACCATACTTAAGTGTATGATCACCGTGGGGCTCAACTGTGGGATGCTTTAAATATTCCCTACAGTTTTTTGGCGACTCCACTGGGGAGGATTTCTATTTTAATTCCTAAAATTTATTTTGGCAATAATTTAGAATAAGTGGATGAGACTTGAAAAGTTCTAGGTATTCATGTGCGTAATTTTGATTGACATTATTGGCATAAGCATAAAAAAGGTCCGCATTGGATAAGACCATCCGTAATGCGTCAAAAACATAGGCTTTTTACACGAAGGATATTTGGGAAATATCTTTCACAACTAGAATTGAAAAAACGCTGCGAAAACTGGAAAATTCTAATAACAAAGAGAGTTGCTAAGGCATGTAGGAATTGGCGCTAAGAAAACAGTGCCCATCGCAGCGCGATGGCTTTGTCGCGGTGCGATAGCAATATCGTGGCGCGATAGGGCTATCGTCTCGCGATGGTCCCTGTTGTCTCGAGCTAAGTTCTTCCAATACCAAGCCAGAAATCTGCGTTCTTGCTTTGACCGATTCTAGTATTGTTTGCTCGGTTTTAATTCCTGATTGAGTTTTTCTCACTTTTCTGAACCCATATGTGTTCTACATATGGCCATAATCCTCTGGGAATTCACGCTCCATTTACCCAATCGAACGCTCTTTGCAACGAAGGGTACATCCGAGTTTGTGAATTCACCAAACCATGGAAACAAGTTTAACTTGTGGCGTCCCATCCATACGCGCCAACCCTTCCAAAGGTAAGGCTTCCGCGCGATGCATCCGGACTCATAACTATGGACCCTCTTTGACTAACCCTTATCCTTGAACTTTAATGAACTAGAGCCATGGTTAGGTTGCAAACTCATTGCATCATATTGTGCTTACTTGACTATTTGTGCATTCTTCCTTATGCATAATCTATATGTGTTTACACTAACCGTTCGTTTGACTTATGTATAAGTCTAAATAAACTAATTAATGAATATATAAGACTTTGCTTAATTAATTAATTAAAACGGTTAATTAAAGCCTAATAAATTGACTAAATCTGACTTAGTATGACTATAGGCTTGTCCTTTTAAGGTAGAATACTAGAAACAGGTTAAGACTGTCGTTTCAGTAATGACGCGAAGGTTTGACCTGTGGCGCGACACGAAAGTGTCCATCGCGACGCGATAACATCATCACGCCACGATGGCCCTGGCGTATCGCGACAGTTCCGTTGCTTCGTCGATGGTTCAGTTTTCTACCTGAGTCCTCACGCCGATGCTAATTAATCAGTTTATTAATAAATAAAGCTTTATTTAGTCCTTATTTATGTCTAGGCGCATACTCCCATGGTCTTACACAAGTGTCAAAGCATGCCACTTTCACTCACTTTTTAAGCACACACTTTGTATATATGTTCACCATGACCATGTCTAGAGATTCTTGTGTGCGCGTGTTTTCCGTCATTTTTTTAGGGGGGTAAGTCGGATATCAATCCTCCCAACATAACCATGTTGTTCGAACCCATACACGATTCCCAAACCCAATGACCCTATTTTTGCTTTTGCTTTTCAAACCCAATAAGTCAAAGTCAATTTGAGTCAAGTCATTAAGTCAAAGTGGTTTAATATTTACAGCACTTGGTCAAGAAAGGAAGGGAGACTAATCAAAGACAACACTTTCGTCCAAGTCTTACTTTTTGACAAACCGTTTTGACAGAGAAGAAACGCTAAGAAGAAAATGGCAACCTAGGAAGAAGTTAATGAGCTAAGACAGAACATGGCTAGTTTGACCGAGATGTTCAACACTCTCGCTCTCCAAGTCAATGACCCTGCGAAACAACAACAACTTGAGCGAAAGGAAGAGAGCTTAAGCAAAATCTCCAATGACTACAAGTTCCAAAGGATTAGCTCACAAGGGGTCTCTGTGGACAAGGAACTTCTTCCGCAAAAGTTCAATGCCAACAACATCCCTAAGTTCAAGCCAACTGATAACCCTTACACTAGTAGAAAAAAGAAGATTGGCACCGGTTCAAAACCCCTCAATGCCACCAGTTTTGAACCGTTGAGCATTTAAGGGATGCCAATACTTCTATGGATAGCCACCAGTTCAAAACCGGTGGCAATAACACACATTAGCACCGGTTAACCGGTGCTAATAATAGGCATCCACTTTTAAAAAAATAATAATTCATTACTTTTGGCATCGGTTAACCGGTGCCAATAGTGCCCAAAAAATCAAAAACAAATTTTTTTTTTTTTTTTTTTTTTACTTTTTTCACTTAAAATTAGTAGACAATGATATATATATTTTTTTTGATGGAAAGTTAAGAAATTTTATTAAGCAGCAACATCACTTACATCAGCCATAACAGAAGCAATTACATCAACTAGAAAATCCTCCATCCAAAACATAATACAAGTATATTTAATAATCACATATGTATATTCATCAAATAAATTATTATTTTACAATTTCAAAAAAAAAAAGAAAAAAAAGAAACTGCAACATCGAATTAAAACACCAAAATCATATTCTAAAATCAACATCTTGAATCCTTTTGCTATGTGAAGTGTAAAATCTGCATCAAATTTGGACACCAAAATTAATAAAAACCCACAATAAACTAACATTCTGAAATCCAAAAACATTATAGAACAAAAAAAAATCTAGTAATATAGAACAAAAAAAACAAGCAGCAACAAATAAAAAACTGTTCGAATTCCTAAAAAGAAAAAACCCAGTTTGAAATTACAGATCTTGATATTTAATCTTGATATTTGTTAAAAAAAAATAATCTTGATATTTAATCCTTAAAACTCAAAACAAAGAAAAAAAAAACCTAAATTAGATCTACAAGACAAGCAACAATTTTGAAATTACAGATCTAATTTGGAACAACCCACCACAACCACCAGCAATAAAATTAAACCGCATAGACCACCAGCAACCAAATTAAACCACAACCACCAGCAACCAAATTAAACCACAACCACCAGCAACCAAATTAAAGTAAAAGTTTCAAAACTACATATCTAATATGAATAATTGAACCAAAACGCAAAGCTAAAGAACCCAGAAACACTAACCTTAAAAGGGCTTGATTAACAAACAACGACGAGGAAGGATGACCGATGACGAGGAACAACGATCGGCCGACGACGAGGAAAAACAACTGACGACGCTTCAATGGAGATAACGGATCTACGCTTCAATGGAGAGAGAATGAAGGCCGAGGGAGAAGAAGGAAATGGCGATGGAGAAGAAAGGAGTTCGAGGGAGAAGAAAGGGCTGAGGGTTAGGGTTTGGTTGAGGAGAGAGAGGGGAGAGAGTAGGAGAGACGTACATATGAGGAGAGAGAATGAAAATGATAAAAGAAAAGGAAAGAGAATGAATAGGGGAAAGAGGAAACAAAGGGCCGGATTTGTTTTAAATGCCACCGGTTTAAACTGGTGCCCTTTAAGGAATTTGGCACCGGTTTGTTTTGAACAGGTGCCAATTTCCTTTAACCCAATCCCGCCAATTTTTTTCCCCACCGGTTTTTAAAAACCGGTGGGCATTACTCGGTGCCTAATTCTTATTTTCTACTAGTGTTACTTTCATTTAAGAGCTTTTGAGACAATAATGAACATTAAGGGGATTGATAAGAAAGCTTTCCATTCGTTGTTCTAATTATCTTTAGAAACCGTTTCTCAACAATGGTTCTTCTCCCTTGATAAGGAAAAAATCTCCTCTTGAGATTCTCTAACAAACGCTTTCATTGATAGATACAAATGCAACGTTCAAGTTGAAACTGACCATAGAGAACTTGAGATGTTGAAACAAAGAGAGAACGAAGGATTCACTTCCTTTTTCAATAAATGGAGGGAAACTTCTGCTAAAATGGTAGATGTTCCTAGTGAAAAGGAATCTGTGAGGTTGTTTATCAAGAATCTCCAAGAAAAGTATTCAAAGCATCTAAAATACCAAAGCAACTTGAGTACTTTCAAGGCCGTCTATGACATAGGAATTGATATTGAAGACGACCTTGTGAAATAAAAAACTGCTAGCAACTCTAACAGTGGCTGGAAAGGAAAGAAGAACGACAATCCTCCTTCTTCCAAAACCACCCACTCAAACAATGTTAGCATCGTTATCTTAAACGAGGTCCTAGCCATGAACAATCAAGGACAAAAGAAGCCATTTAGGAGAAACTTCACACCTATTGGCATGAGTTATGACACAACATTCAACCGTCTTCACGCTAAAGGTCTCATAACTCCTATTGGACCATTCAGAGATCCACCAGTCGAAAAGAGGACGGCTAGTTGGAACCCCAACGCAAATTGCAAGTACCATGAAGGCAAGGGCCATCTCATTGAGAACTGTTGGAAGTTGAAAGAACCTATTCAAGATTTAATTGATAGCAATAAAATCCCATTGCCTCCTGCAAGTAAGAAGCCAAGTATTAATAGTGCTCCACTTTCAGACTCCTTGGCGATTTCTAATGAGGAAGGCCATGCTGATTTATCCCTCCTCATTAAACCGGTTGAAGATACTCATGCCATCGAAGAAGAGGAAGAAACCTTTTTCGATGCCATGAGCAATTTTCCCACAAGAGAACAACCGGCCACTAAAGTGGAGGTATGGCTTCTCATAAACACATGAGGGAAGCAATAGACATATGTCGCGAGGCCCTCGACCATGCAACGTTGGTACAAAGTAAGCGTGCCACTAAAAAAATGATGCCTACAAAGACTACTGAGAGAAAACCATTTACTCTCAAAGTAGTTGAAACACCCAAAAGGAGTTACAAGGTATATACACATATTGAGACTTCTTATGCGAACATGTTTCAAATGCTCTTCGAGAATGGGAAGATCAAACCTCTTGTGCCAAGACCATTTGAATCGTTGAAAAGGACAGATAGGTTCCATTGTCCGTACCATCAATCAGGAGGACATACCATAGAGCACTGTTTTAAATTCAAGGACCTAGTCCAAGGATTAATTAACAATAAGAAATTGGTTCAAATTCAACCAGAAAAAGATGTTAGCATCAATGGAGTGTGGGACAGTGATGATGAGGACGTCTACCTCAAAGACATAAAAGAAACTCCACTCTCCTCAATTTATCCAGTTGATGATATTTGGGATGAAGAGGATTCCCCTATCGATGTCCTTACAAGATTAGGGAGAATGCAACCTCCCATCACAACGCAACCTATTCCTACCACTCAACAAGTTCCCATACCAATCATAGAAGACAACGATGTTGTCAAAAAACTAAAAAAGACTAAGGTCGAGATGAACGTATGGAAACTATTAGCTACATCCCACGAACATAGGCTCGTAGTAATGGATGCTTTAGCTAACGTATGAATAGACTCAGAAACCACTCCTTAGGGGTTGGCTAATATCCTTACAAGTGATCTTCCTAGCCCTATCAATCTAATCACCTTTTCTAACAAGGATTTACCTCCTAAAGGTGATAAACATAATAAAGCCTTGAATCTCACAGTAGTGTGCAAACGAATGAACGTTCCAATGACCCTTATAGATAACGGATCGACAATTAATGTTTGCCCACTTAGAACTGCGAGGATGCTAGGAATAAGGGATAAAGACTTGTCTCCATCAACACAAGGCATAATAGCATATGACAGCACTCGTCGCCAAGCTCTTGGAACTATTACTATGAATGTCACGACGGGGGTTATTGAGCTTCAAGTGGTAGATATTAAAGCCTCCTTCAACCTATTATTGGGACGCCCTTGGCTTCACGACCTTAAGGCCATCCTTTCATCCCTCCATCAGCAAGTTAAGGCAATAGTTGGAGGACTTCCTGTCATAATCGACGCTTCTCCTATGAGGATCAAGGAAATTGATAAGCCTCTCATAAATGTGGAGCATGATGAGAACGATGAAGACTTATGGGGCTTCAATGATGAAGAGGTCTCTTTCATCGAGGAAGATGAGAAGACCCCTCTTCACTACGACCTCCTTCGAACATGATAGTCAATGGAATTCTCAGAAATTAAAGGCACTTTCCTATAATGACTATAGGAAAGAAGAAGGGAGTAGCAACACAAATGGGATTGCCTGGCCTTCCTAAATTAGATACTTTTGGACTTGGTTTTGAACCAACTCCAAAGGACTATAAGCAAGCTCGAGAAAAGATCAAAGCGTGGAGAAATGCTCGTATCCAAAAGAAAGAAATCCTAATGGATCATTACCCTCTCACTCTAAACGGACAATTCTTAAAAGAGGGTGAAGATTATCCGTGCTATGAATTTCCCGAACCCTTTGTCAAGGATGGGGTAAGACAACCACGATTCGAAATCTTTTTGGGTTGCAACTTCCTAGATGAAATCCCAACTCCCATTCACAAGGAGAAAACACCTCCATACTTTGACTTTAATGTCATGGGACTACTCTTTGGATACGAGAAGAATGAGCCTAAGCGCATCGACGATGATTCTACGCTTATCCAAACGGTCTGACAAAGCGAAAACTTTGATCCTATAAAGCTCATTACCCCGTCAGAAGGATTAGTTCGAGGATGGAGAAAGACTGTGAAGGTGACTACACCAAGTGGAAGAAAGATCTCCATAACAACAAGACAAGGACCAATGTTCGATGAGTCTGAGTCGTCTGGATCTGAGTCTGAGTCTGAGTCTGAATTCAAGTCTTCTGCAGTCAAGTCTTCTAAACCTCCATAGTTGCTTCTCCTTCTGTCCTTTCTAGTTTAAAATCTACTCCTAGGATAGTTAGTAGTCAGGTCCCAACGGACATTTCTTTATTTGATGTAATGGTTTCCGAGTTCAATAACATGTCTTCATTTGCTTACTCCTTGTGTCATTTTCTTACTCACGATGACGAGCATTGCTTAACCAACAATAAAAGTGACAAGGAAATAATAAAGTAGTAGAAACGATTGAAAATAAAACACCAGTAATTGAAGACACCGAAACGGTTGATATCTCAAAAGATCCCACTATTAAAAGAGAGGTTAAAATTAGTTTAACTCTTAATAAAGAAGAAAGAACCAATTTAATTAATCTACCAAAAGAATTCATTGATGTGTTTGCTTGGTCATACGAAGATATGCCATGAATAAATAGAGAAATAGCCCAACATACAATAACAATATTAGGAAGCAATTGCTAATATTGTCATTCATAACATCTTGTAAAATGGTAAGACACTTTACAATCAATCATACATTTCGGCATATTGTAATATTATCAATGCAATATCCTTTTGAGTTCTCATAAAGTCCTTTAATAGATATCATGTATTCATAATCTTTTTGGTGAACATGCTAGTCACTGGACAGTATGACATGGCAGAGGGTCTTCCGCGATGGGCCGGTGCCCATAACATAGAGCAGGTGCTCAACATAGTTGGGCTGGTGCCCCATGGGTACATGCATTGCATGACCGAAACAGACTAGGTCTTTCACTTTCATTTATCATGTTTTGTAACTTTTAATAAGTTACTCATAGATTATTAACATACTTTTGTGAGATCCAAAGATCAATAAAACATTGTATATTCATAAAATCATTCGTACAAATTCTCATGACTGAAGTACATCAATAACCACATTATCATCCCGCAAATCATTTAAAATATATTCAAAGATATAAAAGAGCATATCATGTTATTTGCACATAACATGCTTTTAAATCAATAAATGCCCAGCATATCATACGAGCATACATATGATACAATAACATGACATTAAAATTACACATGTGCACTCATAATTACCAGACTTAGTTGTCACATGTACGGGTCTAAACACAGTTGCTAGACATAATAGTTACAAAAACGGGAATAAGCACAATTGCTAGACATAAGGATTATCTCATACGGAACACATTTACTATACATAATAGTTACTCATACGGAATAAAACACATTTGCTACACATACAAGAATAAACATAATTGCTGGACATAATAATTACCTCATTAGATCATCCTTAATCATCTCACTTAGCTTATTCTCCCATAGTCATCATCCAAACTCTCAACCTCTGTCATTAGTTTCTCATTGTCATGACTCATTCGATCATACCCATTATAATAAATACTCATTAGTAACTTCTTAATTCAAAACCTTTGATAAAGTAAAGTATAAAATTATTTTTATATAATGAAACAAGTATTAGCTCATGTAAGCACTACTTTGAAAATAGATACTACTATTATTCATACTAGTAGAAAAAGAATAAAACCAGGCCATATACCTTAGTTATTATTATTTAGCATTGAATTTATATATATATATGATGAAACTTGCTAAAGTGATAAGCATGGGTATTGAGGAACCAATTATAAAGGAGCAAAAATTAGACTTTGTAACATGAATTTCTTAACCGTGAAGAATAACGAAGAGGTGTAATTTGTCTTTTTGTTGGAAGGGGATAAGCTCATGGTTAGGCTAAGGGCCTTTTCATATTTACTGAATTGAACTGATTGGAGCTGAACTGAACTAAACTGAATTGATTGGAGCTGAACTGAACTGAACTGAATTGAACTGAGCTGAAATGAATATTTTATGAGAGAGGGAAATTAAGAGCTGAACTGAACTGAAATGAACTAAACTGATTGGAGCTGAACTGAACTGAACTGAAATAAAGTAAATGTGAACAGACCCTAAGTTTCATGAATCAAACTTTTATTTTGTTTGAGCATGTAAAATTAAGCAATAAGTAAAAGAATCAAGCTAAACCGATTCGGCTTTCAATACTTAGCCATGAAGCAGAATAGGTAAATGGAAGAGGTGGGTTTTGTTTCTTATGGTTAATGAATTGAACAAATGAAAGAAAAGAAAATGGATTTCAATCCCCATTTCTTAACCGTGAAGGAGGAGAAGAAATAAGAGGGGGTATTTGTCCTTTTTTATGAATAAGGGTATTTTGGTCATTTTACAATCTCGGGTAAACATACAGATTTTTAATGAAAGTCACTGGAAAAAAAATATTACTTGACCCGAACTACATTTTAAAATAAATAACTTTCCTTCGTAAAATTAGCATCCGAAATGAACTAATCTTATAATAAAATTTAAGACTAAAACATTCGTATTGAATAAATAGAGATTAAAAATCAATTAAGCTAATAATATAAAATTAGAGTATAATAAATTAAGTTTTAAAATCTCGAGTATTACACGCCACCTGAACCCAACCAGCCTACGACCGACGGGGAGGTCCACACGGACCAAGATTCAAATAACGATTGTGAGGTCGAAACTTATGTGGCCCCTAATAGGTCACTCATCTCAAAGCGCCTCCGTCCTAGAGATAGGCTAGAACGGGGCAACAACGAAGCTGGTACCAGCAGGTCTGCTAGACCACCGCCTGAGAACACCCAAGCGGCGCAGGGTCAGGCTCCAGTCACCCGAGACAAACTCATGGAAGTCATGACAAGTTTCAAGGGTGAAATCAAGGACCTGATCAACAAGAGGACTGCTAGCTCTAGCAAGGGTCAGTCAGCCAAAAAGTCTCCTCAAGCTGAGAGGAGAAAGTCAGTCTGAGACAGGCAGCCTACTCCACACCCAAAGGAGAATACTATGCCTGCCATTAACTGGTCCAAGATCCTTCTGCCCCAGACGGGAAAAAGGAAGGTCATCCGTGCTGTTCAGCCGGATGGCAGCGAGAAAACCTTCTCCGATGCTCGACACATCATCGAGCACAACCGGAGCCAGCAGTTGTCTGAGTCAGCCTCTACATTAAGCTTTCTAGACAGCTTCAAAAATACATCCGCAAGGAATTTTCAATCCTTTCATGAGAGCCATACAGGCAGCAAGTCCGTCCATACTGGCCCTCAGATGATTGGGGCAGTCCTGTATATGCCTCAAATGCCATACGGGCAGTATGTCCCACCATTCATGCAGCCGGCCCTCTTCGGAGGTCAGGCGACACACAATGTCTAGCCCCTGGACTAGCAGCTCCATCTGCTCAGACTTGGTGAACAAACCTCTGTGTTCACCAAGGAAATAACCGAGGCGGCACAGCCAGCCAAGGTTAAGAATGTCTTGGTTGGTGCTTATGATGGTACCACCAACCCTGAGGACCACCTCATGGCCTGCACCAACCATATGCACATGCAAGGGTTGGAGGACGCTATGTGGTGCCAATTCTTCCTGGCTATCTTGAAAGTCATAGCCCAACAATGGTTTGGCAACCTGCCAGCCAGATGCATTGATAGCTTCAAGAGGCCTGCCTTCCTGTTTGCCTCCAATTTCTCAATGAACATCCCTGCCAAGAAAACAAGTCTCGACTTGAGCACCATACGACAGGGAGAGAAAGAAGGACTCCGCTACTATGTCAGGCGGTTCAATCTGGTGAGAATCCAGATTCAAGGGTTGTTTGACGAGGTATCCTACATAGACTTCTTTAAGGGTCTGAAGGATGGGTCAACCTTTAAGTCTAACCTCGTCCGAAAGAGTGTCTTCACCCTCCAAGAGGCGTTGATAGAGGCGGAGAGCTTTATTCAAGCCACCGACCTCTGCTCGTCTAGCCATCAGTCAGACTCCAAGAAGTCAGACAAACAAAAAGAGAGCCAGTCTGCTCAGCCGGCTCAGAAAGCTGAAGAGAGCAAAAAGAGAAAAGAAGTTTGGGCGGTTGATGAATCTGATCAGCCGACCCAGAAGAAAAAGGAAGAATTCAAACCGTACGTCCCAAAGTACGAGTTTAATAAAGACTGCAACTCCATTCTCATGGAGATAAGGAACCAGATGACCATTGAGAAGCTAAACCCCATGAAGAGTTCCGTCCAGTCGCGGAACAAAAATAAATACTGCCACTTCCATGAGGAAGTTGGCCATGACACCAACGACTGCTATAGCCTCAAGCGGACGTTGGACCGTCTGGCTGACAATGGGTGTTGAAATCTTACATCTTGAAGCCCAAAGTGACTGTCAAGACGAATCCTGGACAGTCGTCCAAGACTGCCCGGTCTGCTAGTAGCTCGAACACTGACAAAGAGCCGGTCTACACCATAGCAGGAGGCTTCGCAAGCGGTGGTCCGGCCATTCAGGGCACCAAGGATCATCGGAAAAAGATGATTTATGCTGTTGATGAGGGGTAGGCATCCGCCAGCGGAACCTTCCCAGACGTCCTCATTACTGAGAAGGATCGGGGCAATGTCCGTCGGCCGCATGACGACCCGGTCATCATTGAATGTAAGGTCGCCAACCAACTGGTTGGTCAGATCCTTATAGACACCGATAGCTCCTCTGACCTCATCAGCTACAAGTGCATGTCCAAGCTAAAGTACAAGTTGGACAACCTACGCGAGGAGAGAAGTCAGGCGGAAGCTACCGAGGTCAAAAAGCTGTTAGACGCTGGGTTCATTTAGCTATGTAACTTCCCTGATTGGGTTGCATACGTTGTACTTGTAAAGAAGCCGAATGGTACCTGGTGCATGTGTGTAGATTACACTAACTTGAACAAGGCATGTCCAAAGGATAGTTACCCGCTTACAAAGATCGACAGCCTGGTCGACTCTACAGCCGAGTATGCCTTGATGAGTTTTATGGATGCCTACTCGGGCTTCCACTAGATACCCCTGTGGAAAAAAGATCAAGAGAAGACGGCTTTCGTCACTGATCAGGGGTTCTTCTGCTATATTGTGATGCCATTTGGCTGAAGAATGCGCCCGCTACTTTCCAACGGATGATTAATATTGTCTTCATTTATCATATTGGGAGAAATGTATAGGCGTACATTAATGACATGATAGTCAAATCCAAGCAACAGACAGATCATCTTGTTGACCTCCGAGAAACCTTCACCACACTCAGGTGGCACAAGGTCATGCTCAATCCCAAGAAATGTGTCTTTGGTGTTGAGCCTGGAAAGTTTCTCGGATTCCTAATTGATCAAAGGGGGATAGAGGCCAACCCGGAGAAGATACAGGCGGTGATAGACATGAAGTCACCTCGTACTATAAAGGAAGTCCATAAACTTACCGGTTGTCTGGCGGCTTTGGGGAGATTCCTCAACCGGTCAGGTGACAAGTGCATCTATTTCTTCCAAGAAATCAGAAAGAAGACAAGGTTTGAATAGGGGGATGATGCTGAGGCGGCCTTTCAAAAATTGAAAGAACATTTACACTCTTTGTCAAGGCTTGTTAGCCCTCTGCCCAAAGAAAAGCTTTACATGTACTTAGCCGTCTCAAATCATGCCCTCAGTCCCATTCTCCTTGCTGAGAGAGACGGCATTCAGCTCCTGGTCTATTACATAAGCCATGTACTCAGAAATGCTGAACTGCGGTACCCCATGGTTGAAAAATTTGGCCTTGCTCTTTACATGGCTGTCAAGAAGTTGAAACCTTACTTCTTGGCACATCCGGTTGTGGTCTACACAGACCAACCTCTTAAGAGACCAATGACAACCTTGGAGTCATCCGGTAGAATGCTCAAATGGGCTATTGAAATGCAAAGTCTTGAAATCACTTTCGAACCAAGAAAGACAGTGAAGGTTTAGGAGTTTAACGACTTCATTGTCGAAATGACAAGGCCGGTTTCTCTGGACAATTTTGATCAGGTTTGGAAGGTGTATGTAGACGGGAGCTTTACTATGAACGGCTGTGGTGCAGGCATAATTTATCAGTCTCCTAAGGGGGACAAATATGAGTATGCATACGGTTCAAGTTCCAGGCCTCAAACAACGAGGCAGAATATGAAGCCCTACTAGCCGGTACCCGCATGTGTAAGGCGGCAGGGGCAACAAAAATTGACGCCTACTCTGATTCACAGTTGGTCATAAGCCAATACCATGGTGACTATGAAGCCACCCACCCGGCTATGATCAAGTATCTTCAGGCAGTCAAAGCTGAAGATGGGACACTTGAAGAATTCCATTTGAGTCAAGTGCCCAAGTCTCAAAACAATCGGGCGGATGCACTGTCAAAATTGGCATCCTCCGCCTCCTGTGATACGCCTCGGTCAGTCTTCTGGGAAGTTATGGAAAAACAAAGTATTACTGAAGAAGAGCCCATTGGAGTACTTGACCAAAGCTCTACCTGGATGGATGGCATCCGGGCTTACCTTCAAGACGGCACGCTGCCTGACTCACCACAGGAAGCGGCTGTCTTGAAAAAACGAGCTGCAAACTTTGAGATTAAAAACGGAGAACTTTTCAAGGCAGGTTTCTTAAAGAGCCTGTTGAAGTGTGTTACCCGGGAAAAAGGGCAGGAAGTTCTCGAAGAGTTGCATGCGGGATACTGCGCCTCTCACATAGGAGGCAGATCCTTGGCTGTCAAGGCCAAGCAGTAGGGTTACTTCTGGCCCACTCTTGAGTCAGACGCCATGGAGATGGTCAAAAAATGTGACAAGTGCCAAAGGTTTGGAAAGCTCATCCATCAGCCGGCCACTGACCTGACAACAATCCATAGCCTAGTCCCGTTTGCTAAATGGGGCATGGACATCTTGGGATCGTATACGCCTGCACCAGGAGGAAAACAGTACATACTGGTGGCTTTGGATTATTTCACCAAGTGGATTGAGGCAGAGGCGATCAAGAACATCAAGACAAAGGATGTCATCTCTTTCATTTGGAAAAACATCATCACCCGGTTTGGGGTACCTATGTCTATGGTGTTGTATAATGGCCCTTAGTTTGAAACGCCTCAGCTCAAGACTTGGTTGGGAGATCAAAGGATCTCACATTGTTTTGCATCAGTCGGCCGACCCCAAGCAAACGGCCAAGTTGAAATCTTCAACAAACTCATCTCAAACGGCATCAAAAAGAAAATAAAAGAGCCGGGGGTTTATGGACTGAAGAATTAATACACGTCCTATGGGCCATCCGGACAACTGAAAAAGGGGCAATCAGTGAAACCCTATTCCTCATGGTATACGGTGCTGAAGTCGTCTTGCCTATCGAACATTATGAACCGACTCTACGAGTGATGTTATATGATGAAGAGGCAAACTGGGAGGCCATGCGGCTAGCATTGGAATCACTCCCAGAACGCAGGGGCAATGAGCCTTGCGTCATGAGATTTACCGTCTCAGAATGAACGGAGCATACAACAAGAAAGTACACAAACGGCCCTTGAAAGTTGGGGACTTTGCGCTACAAAAAATGGAAGCAACTGGTAGGGCCAATAAGCAAGGAAAGTTGACTCCCAATTGGGAAGGCCCCTACCGGATCTATGAAGAAGTAAAAGACGGAACCTACCGCTTGGAAAATTCAGACGGTAGGCGGCTGCCCAGAACTTGGAATGTAGACAACTTAAAAAAGTACTACTTCTAAGAATTGTAAATTTTTGTAAATGAAACAATGAAAAAGTTGCTTTTTGTTTTCAATACTGTTATAAAAAAAAACATTCTTTAATATACATGTGCATTGTTTTAAGCACCCGCTGTACAATGTATAGACAGTCAACCTTCACGTACCGAAGTTAAACTAAGTTAAAAACTTAGTAGCTAGACAGACGTCTAAGAGGCGTGATCATACACTTAAGCCCCACTGTGATCATACACTTAAGCATGGTGGAGTCCAAAGGAAAGGAAGCTAGAGTAAAAGAGTCGCCAACAAGTTTTAGGAACTTGTAAACCGTTCACAGGGTGAAGGTTACACCCCTTAACGATCCAGGAGATCGTTAACTCCAATAGGTCTGGAACCATGACTGGAAGTTCGGGGATGAAGGTACAAATCCAACCTAAAGGAGATTGAACCTGCCCTAAAAAATAGGCCTCTACTTTATTCTTCTCGTATTCATGTGCGCTTTCTGACTAACATACAATCAATAGGTTAACCCTAAACCTGTTTAATCTATGTTGGTTGAATATTAATGCACAAACAAACCTATTATTAGCTATCACTTGAATTATAATCATATTAACCCTAAACAAGATTATTAATTATCTTATTAAGCGTGATTACAAGTACAAATTCCCTTTAGTCCTACAAGAGAGGGTGTGATCAAGCAATAAAAATAAATATCAAGCAACATAATAACAATCATCATCATCAATAATAATATTATCAATAAAGCTTAATAATAATAGCAAGATCCTAGGCATGATACTAACAAGATTAATAACAAACCCTAGCATGTCACTAAACAATAAAGATCAAAGCTTTATTCCTAGCATGATACTAACATGATATTAGAAGGAAATAGGAAGCATCATAACAACCATACATGATATTAGAAATCAATAAAAGCATCCTAAACATGATACTAGGAAATAATAAGACATCCTAACATGATACTAGGAAATAACTAAAGCATGATGTCTATATTAAAGCAATTAAAGCAAGTAAAGTACTTACTTCGATGCCTCGTATCTCTTTCTAATAACAAAATACACGCGTTAGTAACTTCAAGGAAAATATTAAAACAAATTGAGCGTCCGATGCCTCGTATCTCTTTTCCACGCGTAATTACCTTCAACATCGGTTGCAGGTAATTAAGCGTCCGAGCAGTTTTCAAAATCAGTTTTAATATATTTTATTCTAAATAAAACATCCTTTTTAAAATAATAGTTAATAGGCCCTCCTCTAGATCATTAGGCCACATTTGAAAATCATTGGGCTTAATCTAATTTAATCCATAACTTCCTCGTAAGTCATCGGAATTGGGCCTATAATATATCATTGGAAAGCTCTTTTCGAGCCCAATCCAATTACACTATTAGTGGACCTTTATTATGGACCAAACCAAATTGGACTGGCTATTTTCCATAAAATAGGAGTAAGAAAAGAAATATTTTTAGAAAACAAAAAGAGAAATATTTTAATAAAAACATCCTCATCATTAAACTTTCCACACCTTCACCTCGTTCGATAATCAAATAATGCGAAAGGTATTCATCACTGGGTTTGGTTTTGGGAAGACACATTTGGGTGTCTACAGCCAGCGTTACTTCATCAGATGGTACCTCCAATGTACCGTCTCTTCTTCGCCGTCTAGTGGTTGTTTGTTTGGTCCGAGCCATTGTGTCCTGCACGGACACAAAGACAATCGGTTTTGGGGATGTACAAGGCTGCTCCATACACCTAGAGCCGACACCCCTAGTGCTAGACTCAGCCGTACCAGGAGACCGGCTGACTACTGCTTTAGGCTGTGCCGTGTGTGATGGTGATGAATTCATTTATTTGAATGTAAATGTACAAACGGAAAAATCAAGAATGAGTTGAAGGGGGTAGAGACGGTACCTTAAAATCTGACTCTGAAGAGGGTCAGGCGTTGACCAGCTGCAGCAAGCAGGTTGTGAGTGATTCTGCTTGTAGATAACACAAGAGGATGTAACCGGCTGGGAAGGCGGACGAAAAAGGGGATTGTTTGTGTATAACACAGCGGGTCTCAAACTCTCTCTCTCTAAAAGCTTGACTTTCTCTCTCTAGACTTTTTTTTGAAACATCCAAAATGAGAGGGATAAAACTTGTATTTATAGAGGGGTAATTTCAGGGGCATCCCCGTAATTTCACCCGAATGTGAAAAGTTAAATTTCACAGTTAAAATCATTCAACCAGTGGTAGAGTGACATGTGTCACAGATGCCACGTGGTATGCCACGTCACATCTATGATGGGGCAAATGTTTTGGGTAAAAATTACCCATTTCGCGTGGACCAGCCAGAAGACAACACGTGTCAACCCAAGATAGGGACAAAGTGGGCCTATCCCTATTTGACACGTGGCGTTCCCAGAATTCAGGAGAAAAGACGGCCTTCAGGGCCCAAATCCCGATAAAGCCGTAATTCGACGCTGCCCATCAGAATTAGATCAGACTGACCTAATCAGGGGCACATTTACCAATGACCCTATAAATAGGGAGATTACCCCCATTTTGGGGACATCTATAGTTCATCTATTACAACCAACCCTACATTCTCTCACATCAGAGAAACACCTGATCTCGGAATCCGAGAAGATCTCACTTTTACCTTTCTGCACTTTTTACATTCTCCAACACGTTCTAACTTGATCGTCAGAGGCGGAGCTCCTACCAACCTGAGTCTCCGTGTTTTGCAGGTACAGAGCGCGTCGGACCAATCTTCAAGCTGTAACTCTCCCAAGGGTCAAAAACACCCAAAATAAATACAAATTAGAAATTCCTAAATTCCTTGCGAAAGGACGAAAGAAGATTCTTAGTGTATGAAGATGAATATTATTATAAAATTTAGAAGTTGCAAAATTCATATTTGTAAGAATGTCTCATGAATTGTACTTATTAAACCCCTTCCATGACCAAAGTATGAGAGTCATACTAAGGTGCTTGGATTGAGGCAAGTTATATAATTTAAGTTGTATATGTTTTGAGAAAACGTATCACATAAGTAATACTTTAACTTGCAGAATTATGTTTATCAATTGAAACAAAGTTTCAATCTTATTTAATCATGGTTATGATATTAAATAAAATGTTCAAAATAATTATGGATTGATGGGCTCATCAGGTTGATGACCTGGTGAATGAAACCCCACAGTTGAATAAAATCCATATATTATTTAAGTTCCAAGTTCAAAATCATTAAAATGGACATAAATGATTTCAATAAATGGACAGCATGTAAGATTGATTGGATAGCGCAGTTTCATGGGTTATAGGGGCATAGTGATGATGCTCGGTCACATGGATATGCATGAATGATTCATATCGAACTGTAGACCTACTTCAAAGTTCAAGTATAGAGCTTCCGGATATATTAGTGGATTCCTTTGACAAGAGTGGAACATTGATTCCATTCAATGATTGATTTAAATGTGGTACATTCAAACGTCTGCCCGTAACTGTAAATTATAAAGGATGTTTCCTGGTTGCTTCAAGAGTTGAGTGGGAGCTTTGGTTGCCACAAGATTGGATTGAGTTTACCTATTTAATTAGGAATGTGTCTTGGCCCCTTGAAGAGGGAGAATTCAGAAAATTCATGGTCGTGCTTAAATGGATTACATAGTAATCATTTGTTTTGTAATTCTAACTCAGATTTCAAGAACAGATTTGTAGATTAATATGATCATGACATGAGATGCAATCATATTATCAAATCGACGCACATTGACTTAAGGAATTTGAATGTTGCGCACTTGTCTCAGACAAGTGGGAGTTTGAAGGAATTATGTCTTCGATAAGTGCAATTACTAGATATATCAAGGATCACTATTATGGAGATAATAAGTTCATTCTTTTGGGTCATCATTGTTTGGTGCTAGATATGACAAATAATCTTTAGGCTAGTTAAGTAGTCCAAAGCCCAATAGAATGGATCTTATGAGGTCACACAACAAGGGTATTGGGTTAAACAATTGCAAGTAAGAGGCCCATTAATGGACCTCATGAGATCATGACATACCACATGGAGTGTTGGGCTAGAGTAGTTTCATTAGGGTTAGGACTTTAGGCTTGACATGGACTCTTATTTAGAGATATTATCTATAAATAAGATCCATGCCTAGGGTTGAATTAAGTCACAATGAACAGTCAGTGAATTGTGAAACAAGGCAACTAGTTTTCCCAAAACCCTAAACTCCCTTTTCTCTCTCCTCACTCATTGCCCTCCCCTCTCTCCTTACGTTCGTACGGCCGGCGCACCCTCGTGGCGGCTCGTGGTGTTTGTTGTGGTGGTTCATGGTTAGTTCGTGTCTCTCTTCTCCGTTGAAGGTTGATTGAAGCGTTCAATCACGACTAACTAGCATTAGTGGAGGTTTAACTTGTGCTCGTGGACCAAGTAGATGAATCACGCTTGGTGTTCTTTATCTCCCATTGTTCTTGCTCGATCGCACGTGGAATCACGCTTCAAAGGTACAATTATATGTTCTTTATGTGTTGTGCAATTATCTTTGTTATTAGATGCTTATGAATACGATTCATGAAATTCCGCTTAGAGTATCTAAAGTCCTACATAAACGAGGCTAAAGCCATCCTCCACCCCGAATCAGAAAACCTTCACTAGAATTGAGACAATATATTATCTATGTGAGAGTAAATAGAATCCGGTAGACTGGCAAAATATGATTAAAAGAAGCAATCAACACCGAGTTGATAACAATAAGCATTGCCGCCACAGAAAGATGCAATGTTGAAAAAACAGCCAGCTTGAACGCCACCTTATCCAGAAGAAACCCAAACTCTGCACATTTACTGCGTCCCAAATATAATGGAAGTCTCAAATATGAACTCAAACGGGATTGGGACTTAAGATTCAAACAACGAACTAGATAGTCCCAATAATCCTCTGATAGAGAGTATTAGGGTTGAACTTAACATTGAATTCCTAGAAATTGTTCATTTAGCTTGAGATATCACAAAACTCGAAAACCTCCTATATCACATGATCACAGGATGAATGAGAGACCTGAAAGGATAACAGAGTGTTATCTGCAAAAAAAAAGAGTGAGAAATAGCTGGAGCACGCCGAGCAATCTTGATTCCTTTGAAAAGACCGGAACTCTCACCCCGTAGAAGCATAGCTGAAAAGAGCTCCATACATGAGATGAACAAGTAAGGGGAAAGAGGGTTTCCCTGCTTGAGACCACATTGTGGTTGGAAAGAATTGGTAGGCGAACCATTAACTAGCACCTGATAAGAGACAGTAGAAATAAATTGCATGATCAAATGGACCCAATAGGGAGGAAAACCAACCACCTCAAGAACCTTGGTCAAGAAATCCCAACGAACTCTGTCATAAGCTTTATTCATATCAAGCTTAAGAGTTGTATAAATTCGTTTTCGAGCACTAGAGGCATTCATGAAAGAAAGCAATTCATGTGCCATTAAACAGTTATCCGACATCAATAGACACAGAATAAAGGCATTCTGGAAATCCAAGACCAAAACCGGCAAAACACAACTGTAGGGAATATTTCAAGCATCCCACACTTGAGCCCCACTGTGATAATACATTTAAGTATGGTGGCGTCCAAAGGGAAGGAAGTTAGAGCAAAAGAGTCGCCAACAAGTTTTAGGAACTTGTAAACCGTTCATAGGGTGAAGATTACACCCCTTCACGATCATTGAGATCGCTAACTTCATAGTGGTCTGGAACCATGACTGGATATTCGGGGATGAAGGTGCAAATCCAACCTGAACGAGATTGAACCTGCCCTAAATAGGCCTCTACTTTATTCTTCTCATATTCATATGCGCTTTTTGACTAACATGCAATCAATATATTAATCCTAAACCTGTTTAATCTATGTTGGTTGAATATTAATGCAAAAACAAAGCTTTTATTGGTGATCACTTGAATTAAAATCATATTAGCCTAAATAAAATTATTAATTATCTTATTAAGCGTGATTTTAAGTACAAATTCCCTTTAAACCTGCAAGAGAGGACGTGATCAAGTAATAACAATAAAAATATATCAAGCATCATGTGATAATATTGATAAAACAAATCATCATCATAATAACAATATTCTCAAAGCATAATAATATTAGCAAGATCCTAGACATGATACTAATATGATTAATAACAAATCCTAGCATGTCACTAAACAATAAAGATCAAAGCTTTAGCCCTAACATGATACTAACATAATATAAGAAATAGGAAGCAACCTAATCATGATACTAGAAAGCAATAAAGAACATCCTAGCATGATACTAGGAATTAAAGTAATCTAAGCATGCTTTCTAAAAGAATAGAGCAATTAAATTACTCACTTTGTTGCCTCGTATCTTTTTCCATCAAAACAATACACATGTTAGTAAGTTCAATAAAAATATTAAATCAAACAATTAAATTAAATAATTGAAATAGATATTTGGATTGTTTTTTTGGGAGACACAATCAGGTGTCTACAACAGTGAAGACGATTAGCAAAGCATTTAGCTATGCATTTGCAAATAACATTGCAAAGACCAATAGGATGGTATGGTATTGCGACACCTATTTCGGATGATCCACTTTTGGGAAGTAAAACCAAAAAAGTCCTATTCCAATCCTTTAACAAATAAACATGCATAAAGAAGAACTGAACTGCCCGAATAACATGATCTCCCACTATAGGCCAATGAGTTTTAAAGAAAGCTGCCAAAATTCCATCCAGACCAGGAGACTTATCATCATCCATGCTAAACATAGCATGTTTAATATCCTCTAGAGAAAAAGGGAGCAACAAAATTTTACGATTACACTCCGAAAGAGAAGGAAGGGAAAGAGAATCCCCAGAAGCATAAGAAATCAAAGGACTATCCATAGGACTACTATACAAAGACTTATAGAAATCCAAGATAAGAGATCAAACACCCCCATCATAAAAAATCCAAGAACCATGATCATCCTTTAAACTTAGAATAGTATTTTGACGCTTACTAGCCTATACCAACGAAAAAAGGAAGACAAGTATGAGAATTACCACAAGCATCCCGTTTTGTTTTAGCCCGTTGCTTCCAGAAAACAAGGGTCACCTGAGCCTTAGCTATCCTCTCATGCTGAAAAGTAGTGAATAAGCAGTGGTTGCCCCGAGTCTGAAGATTAGATGAGGCCTGGGAGATATCCATTATCAAACCCTTCCAATCAATACCCTAAGTCTGTTTATGAGAAACTCATCAGGCAAGTATCCTATGCCGAAGCACACACAATTTCCTTAATAGGCCAAACATAAGAGAACCCGCAACATTCGAGCCAAAAATAGAACTAACTAAAGCCGCAACCTCTGAGGACTACAAACAACAATTCTCAACTCTATAATGTCGTTTAAGAGAACCAGAATTAGCAGTCACAAAGGATTATAGCAGCATGATCCGGGAAAAGGATCAGGTTGATGTTGAACACAAGTTGTTGGTTGATCAGTAATCCGAGGAGATGTAACATATGCCCTAGACATTCAAAAGCGGGGTCCAAAACAGTTCTACCATTAGTCCAAATGAAAGATGGTCTAGAAAATGGGACTTCAAGTAACCCATTATTCAATCTCCATAGCATGAATACGACCAGGCACATTAGAATCGCCACCAACTTTATCATTCAAAAACTCAACCGGATTAAGGTCACTAATCCAACAAAAGATTCAGATACTCTTGAAGAATATCACTAATTTCCAACCAAAAAGCAAAACGGTCAGAGACGTGAGGCGCACGATACACAAAGAAAACATGTTAATAACTTGATTGTCCGCTATTTTACACAAAATTACATGGGAAGTAACCAAAAGAGGAAAAACCTCTACAGGGGAAAACCATAACAACAAAAAAGATAAATAAAATAAAATAAAGTCCACCACTATGCCCCAAAGAGTCTGTACCCACAGAACCAGGAAAAGGTAAGGAAGACAACTTATTCACTACTATATTCACGAAAACCATAGTTTCGGCTAAGAAAATAATATTTACACCCCAAAAGCTAACTTATTAAGAGGTGATATATGGAACTTCAGGGGAGTCCGCTTGACCCAAGCCCCTACGGTTCCAAGAAACAACCTTCATCTACCCCCTGGTGGCTCGGAACAGGGAGCCACCGAACCCTCAGAAGTTAAACTAGATCGAGAACCAAAAATAGGTGAAGAAAGACTAACTCCTTTATGTTTCTTGAATGGAGGACAGGGAAAACAGTAAGAAGACACAAATAAAAGGTGAACAAATTTAAAATTATGTTCATCTTATTTTTGACGAACTAAAATATTTTTGCTTAAATTATATTTTTAACTTATTTTTACTGATCCTTTATTATATTTCTCTTTAAAGAAACTGATTTATAATGATGTAAACTTATTTTTACTGATTGTTTTTATTAAGTATTATTTGAATCAGGTGAATAGAACAAGGTTTTTAGTCTACAAAATGAAAATGGGCCATATTTACTAGAAACTAGTGGAAGCTAGGAAAATATTTTCATAATCAATTCAATAAACACCAATATTTTAATTTCTTATAAAAGATTGAAATATAAACCGATCTTAGACTTCAATAATCACCTTATTTTTTTGTTGAGTTGATCATTTAACTTAGTATCAGACACAAAGATCACGAGTTCAAATCTCATCCACCCTTCCTTTCAAAGCGGAGCTTACTTAGCACTGGTTCAAATCTCAGGCTTCAACAAATAGTAACAGTTTTTTCCAGGTGGACTTATTAATATGCCTATATGTACTATTTAAATGTTTGCTTTGGAAATATCTTAGTTTTTTTCTAATTTACATGTCTATTGGAAGAAAAGGTTGTTTAGTCCACAACCTAGGGACCCTAAGAATCCTACAAGCTTCAAGTAAGGAGAGAAGAGCTTGGATATCTTGAATCAACCAACATAAAGAAACATCCCTCTGTTGTCGGCAGCCTAGAATCAAGCACAAGGTTTCACAGTCCAAGTAAATAAGGATCCTACGTTAACCCCTACCATAGGCACTAGGCAAACCCCAAAACTGGGCCTGGAAATCAAAATGTAAAGCGGGCGACGAAAGAGAAGCGTAAGTGCCCCCACCAAGCACCATATGGGAAGCACCCAATCACGAAAAATCTAACCAACTCCCGCCTAGTTGTCGGAATACCAAGAGCCATCACAAAGCAAACAAATATCCAAAATCAAAAGAGGGTCTCCACAAAGGCAGGCAGAAAAGGCCGAGACACATGGCCTAGGTCAAAGAGACAAACCAGAGGACTTGAGGTGAAAGGCTTGAACTTGGAAACCCCGATCACACCACTAGGAAGCAAGACTCAACACATCAACAGGAGAAACATCTAAATGCCAAAACTGGACATTATTACGAGAAAACTAAATCGCCCACAAAAAAGAGAAGAAGCTGACAAGACCTACCTAGTCCTTAGTAACACCCAGTAGAGAAACCATAGTAGAAAACCACTTAAGGAACAAAAGGCGATGAAGATCGGACCTATGAAAACCCAAAGAATTACCACCCTAGAGAAGGCTAACAAAATCACTATCCCAAAGCAAATGGGCAACCATCTCCGGCTCACGACGACAAAAACAACAAACAAGATCAACTTAAAGCCCTCACACAGAGCTGAAGCAGTGGCGGGGCTGGGCAGTGCAAGGTGGGCGATGACTCAGGGCCCCTAAAGAAAAGGGCCTCGTAAATTAGTATATATATTATTTGTTTCACTAATAATCACATCAAACACTAGTTGGATCAGTGGTAATGTAGTATTTATGATAATCTGAAAACAAGGGTTCGAAACCCATTAGAGTGTATTTTTTTTTTTTTTTTGCCACCAAGAAGGGGATGGGCCCCATAAGAGAAGCCAAAGAGTCCTGCTGAAGAAAAGGCAAATAAGCTGACTTTCTGAAAAATGACCCATCCCTGGTAAATTTCCAATAAATAAAGTCGTCCACTACATCCTACGGACAATCTAGACTAAGAATCTGACTGGCAGTCAGACCTTCAAAAAGCCGATGGACCCTCAAGGAGTCCCACGCGTTTGAACGCGGATCAATAATAGAAGACACATGAGTTGGGAGCTCTGACTCAGATAAACCATCCCTGCAAGAAACTAAGCCCCTTGGAGCCCAATCATCAGCTGTAATATGAACATTCGAACCACTACCCACCTTCGAACGGACTCCTTTAGCCGTAGACGACATGGCCAACTGCAAACCACAACAACCCCACGAGAGACGGGTTATCCGAGTCGCCGGCGAAGCAAAAAGAATGGGGTACTTAAAACCATGAGCTTAGATACAAGCAACTGAAAATTATGCATCATCCTCCACCCAGTACCTGCGAGGAGAGCGAAATTAAAATAGCCAATATTATGAAGACCATGACTTTCTAGCCCCTTTGGTAAATGAATGAGAGAAGCCGATCGCAGAGCTATGATCCTTTCGTGGAACCTAAAGATCTCCACCAAAAATTGTTAAGCATACTATTAAGATAAGAAGCAACAGATGAAGGAATCTTGAAAAAGGACAAGATATGATCAAAACAAGTCACCAACACCAAGTTAATAACAACCAGTTTTGCCGCCATAGAAAACTGTTGAGAGGCAAACGCAGATAAGCGGTTGGCAACTTTGTCAATCAGAAACTTGAAATCCGAAACTTGAAAATTTATGTTGTATGAATTGAAAATGATTTTTGTGAGTGTTATATATATATATATATATATAGAGCGCATTATTCTAGAGGCATAAGTAGATGTTGGCTATCCTAACCGTCTTAGCTTTTCTCAAACATTAAAAATAATAGCGTTTAAGAGTAGTAGGTAGCGTTTGTTAAGTTTTGGTTAATATTTTTTACAACAATTTAAATTATTATTAATATATTTAAGTAATGCAACTGCTACTTTTGCCAAATACACTACAGATAACCTTTACCCACTACTATTGACAGCTAGTCGCTACCTTAACAGCTACCCGCTACTCGACCGCTAAAAGCTACCCACTACCGCTAACTTTGCTAAACAAGTCCCTTAAGAGGGGTGAGAAAAATTTCAGAGCATCATGAAAATCGGTTAATTGACCATATTGGTATAAAAGTAAGCACCTTGGTGACATATTGGTATAAAAATTAGCATCGGCGACAAATTGGTATAAAAGTTAACAAACAATGACATATTGGTATAAAAATGAACAAGATGCGACATTTAAACCTTTTAGTTTTAATTTTTGAAAAAAAATTCATTGTTGTTACTCCCTCTGTCCCACTTTACTTGCAACATTTTGACTGGACACACTTGTCGATGCACAAGAGTGACCGTCAATATCTTTTATTATATACTTATATAAGCTTTAAAAAGTTTATATTAAGAAAATATACATTAATATAGATTCAATAATATCTTACATGATTACATTGGTTTTCATATTATAGCTAAAAAAGATGGTCAAAGTGAGATTTGTGAATAGTGCAAAAAATCAAAGGGTTGCAAATAATTTGGGACGGAGGGAGTAATACTCATTATTAACGACAAATAATTCTCTCCTCCACGTCCATGCACCTAAAATTATTGGCAAATTAAAACAAAAAAATTTGTAAAATTAAACAAAAATCTCAAAAACTAATTTAATGCCTCAAAAGTTGAAACTCACATGTAAGTTTAATGATTAAGAAGTTGGGAGAAAATTATTTATATAATGTTGAATATTGCAAAAAATTGAAAGCTCAACGTAATCTCGAATACATGTAATAAAAACTTAATCTTGTAAATTTTCTCGATTAATTTCTATGCATAATCTTAATTATTCCTCTATTCTTATATTTCCTCCCCTTTTTCCTTTTTTCTTTTTTTATTCTTTGGCTTTTTTTTTGCTTATAATATTGTTTAAAAATAATTCAATGAATATTTAAAGCAAGAAAATTACAAAAAAATCATAGTATAAAGTTACAAGAATAAGATTAAATCATGTGTACAATTGTGCTTATTATTCTGGTTAGAAAAAAGATTAAACGTCGTCACTGGCTATCTTTTATATCAATAGTTTGTCATTTGCTAATTTTAATACCAATGTGGTTAATTGGCCCATGAAAATCTCTTTGTCAAGACTTAATATGTGAAGTAGAAGTATTAGAATGAGTTCATTGATCTGCAAAATTGTGAACAAAGAAAGGAAATAATGAGAGATTGTTATATACACCTGAGTGCACGGTGCACTGAGTCATACATGAGTACTTTGTTCTAAATTTGATGATTGTTTTTAATTTAATCACCAAGTGGACCAAAAACTTACCTTGTGTTGGTTAGTTGGGTGCACATGCACCCAAGTGTATATAATAAATTTCCGAGAAGGATGGGTGAGAGGGGGAAAAAGAATAAAATTCAAGTTTATAACAAAGATGTACATTTAGGGTATTGTTTACGTTGTGGGGATATATGTAATAACATTTATCCAGCAAACGTCCGTTTATAGCAGATGGACAAAAAAATGTTTATAGGACTCGTTTGTGTAGGTGTCATTCGAAACGCGCCTACGTAAGCATGTTGTGAATATGCTTGGCGCTCATAGGAAGTGGGAATTGACATATACGATTAGGGATAACGATTAGGGACATAAAAGTAAGGATCCACCAACAAGTTTTTAGGGAACTTGTAAACCGCTCATGGATCATTTATAAGACTACCACGATAAGGGACAACGATAGGTAACAATGATTGACCCGTGAAGGTTACACCTCATTCATAATCCATGAGATTACTAACTCCATACGGTTCGGAACCACGAAAGGAGGATCAGGGATGATGGTACAAAATGAGTCATGGAGTCACATTCGTCCGTATTGGCCTCTACTCGATTCTTATTGCGAAAATTATTTCCTACGATCTCAAATGCATACAAACAAAGATTCAATTTGCTCCAAACTAATATTAAGCTAAATTGGTTGAATATTAATGCAAATATAATTCTAATTATTAGTGATCACTTGATTAAACAACAAGATTAAAAAAGGAACTTAAACCGGTCGTCTAAATTATCTTATTAGGCGTTATGTTCAATTACATATTCACTTTAAACATGTAATATGGTGATCAATAATAAGAATAGAATAAACATCAACGTTGGAAGCAATTTAACCATAATAACGTTAGTTAAATCAAATCATAATAATAACCATAATCATGATACTAGCAACAAGAATAGAATAAACATCAACGTTCCGCACTTCTTTAAATTGCTACATCATGAATAAATTATTAGTAATTTCAATAAATATAAATCAAATTGAAACAATTAAATTGAACGAAAAGTAAAGTTGATGTGGTCCAAGCCCTCAGTTAATTCTACCTTTTTTGCGTTGATTTAAGTATAGAACTTCGGGTCAAGTATGGACTTGTTAAAGTGCCTAGGGGAAGTATTGTGGGAGAATAGCAAAGCTAGTATTTAGGCTAAAGAGAGAGAAGAAAATGATTGTTGGTGCCTGAAACCGAGGAAATCAGCCTCGTATTTATAGAGAAAAAGAGTAGGGTGAAGCACAAAACCCTAAAAGTGAAAAGCACCGCGGAGAAAACCCTTGAAAAATACCGTTTCATGGAATATTTATCGTGCCACGCTGGCATTTGTAGTGTCACGGCAAAAATTGTCGTGGCGCGGCAAATTCCAAATTTTACGCATTTTTAAAACTTTGATAATATTTTATCCGTAACTCGGAATAAGGCATATAATATGTCGTTAGAAAGAATTTCAAGTCTACTCTCCAACCCAATTAGAATCAGGTAAAAATCTTTTATAGATTTAAGATATGCCCGTTTCAGTTAAAGGGTGTCGATTTTAGGTCGCGTTTAGTGTTTTGCTCATACCTTCTTCATTTTAAATCGGAATTGGGCTTAGAGAAACTCCAATGGTTGTAGCTAGGGACTTGCTTGCAATTACAATAATTTCCTAGCTATTAGCTTGACCATTGGAGCTAGAAAACTCAATTAGCTTGGCTAAGCAAATTAGCTTTGCCAAGCTAATTTGCTTGAGAATTAAACTTGCCAAAATGAAAATGCTCATTGCACCAATTAAGCTCTTTTTATGTATTTTCTATCCAACAACTACTAGTCTACTACTAAGCTAAAAGCTAGCCATTGGAGCAAAAAGTAGCTCAAAGGATAATTATCTTAAAAGCTTATGTGGCATGACTAGGTAATTGTCAAATTAGCTTGCCATTGAAGTTGCTCTTATGATATACCGTTGGAAAGCTTATTTCAAGGCCTATCCAACCAAATAATATTTGGATCAAAATTATAGGACTACAAAATCAGATAAGCTCGATTTTGTAATGTGGACACGAAAAGAGGAAGATTAGTTATGGCTTGGGGAAATGGGCTAAAAATTGGGTTGGTTTATGAAATGTATTGGATTGAATATGGATTTAAACACTCCAAACATTAAATACTCAACTCAAACAATAATGGCAGTAAGGTTTTTCATCATCGGGTTTGGCTTTGGAGAGACATTTTTAGGTGTCTACAGTTTGGTATCGTTGTGGTTTTGATTTTTTTTTTTTTTTTTTTTTTTGAAATTATATAATATGTCATAGAATGAATTAAAAATTAGTCAAACTTATTAAAATCATACTTCCTCCGTTCTATTAATAACAAGGATGAAATTGAAACATTCCAAAGCACATTTTATATGCTAAATATCTATAATTGTGTAAGAGTAAAAATTGTAAAAAGTTGATATTGAAAAGTATTTATGAGACGAATCTAACAAGATCTCACATGACTATATTTTGTTTAATGTATGAATCATATTACATATATGGTCAAACAAGAATGATGAATAGTGCAAAAAGTCCATTGTTGCAATATTAATAAAACGGAGGAAGTAATACTTTTGAAAACTGACAACTAAAAATTAAAAACACATTTTTCTTGTTTCCTACTTTTATTGTTTTGCTTTTTAAAATCAGAAAACTAAAATCAATAAACAATACCAAACAAGATAGTGTTATCATTCGAAGTCATGGAGCTATGGTATTTATGTATCAACCTTTGTTCAAAAAACTTCCACCTAAGCAAAATCTGAAAGACTTTCGCAAACAGTAGCCAAACGGTAGCAAACATTGAATAATCTAATTCCTACATACTCGATACTCCCTCCGTCCCTTTATTACATGCCTATTTCTTATTTTGCACGGGAATTAAGAAAGTTAAAAATTCCTTAAAACTAATAATTGGGAGTATAAATATGCATGTGGGGTTAGAGAGATATAGAGAGAAAGAAAAGGTGGTTGGGAATTAGGAGAGAGAAAGTATTGGGAATTGATGTTAAAGTACAAAAAAGAAAAAAAAAAGGATGACAAATCATCAAAAAAAGAACAATATTGTAGAAAAGTATAACCTATAAATAGAGACAGGCACTTAATTTTGGTCACCCCAAAAAGGAATACAGGCATGTAATAAAGGGACGAAGGGTATACTATTTTCTTAAACAACGTATCGTCGCAAACTTTTTGCTGGACTCGCGACAAGCCATAGCAGGCTAGTCCCATTAAACAAAAATAAACAATTACTAAAAAAAAATTTAAAAAAACAAAATTACTATAAAAAAAATGAATATTTAATAATTGAACATTGCAATATATAGAAAATGAACATTTATAGTATTAAGAGTAAAATAAAGAGACTATGAAACTGAAAGGAAAAAAAAAAGTTGTACATCTAATATTATATAACTGAACATTTCAGTAGCAAATAAAAATGAACATATTATGTTGTTGCTTATTCATCAATATTTTTTAAGCTTCAAATAAAACCTTGATTTGTTCAATTCTCTTGAATAAATATCTTGCAATTTGCTGAAATATATAACACCAATAAAATTAAATCAACAATATGTTTTTTAATGATGAACAAAATGCTAACCTCAACACTATTAATGCTAATGTTAATTGAACATCCTTTACTATAAAAACGAACATTTTATACAACTGAAAAAACACAAAAATTTGTATAAATTATAAAAAAAATGAACATTTATTTTAGAAGAATGAACATCATACTGCATGAAAATAAACATTTTACTTAATAAAAATGAACATCATACTACTTGAAAATGAACATTTAATTATTGAAAAATGCAAAATTATTGTAAAATATGCTCAGTTAGAAAATGTTCATTTTTGTTATAGTAAATGCTCATTTCTCAATGAGGGACAAGCCATAGTGAACAAAAGAATATAACAGAGTAGCAGTTTTTTTGCCCAAAAAAATAAAAAAAGAATATAATAGTTTTCATTTGATGTACTTGATCAATATATTTAAAATCTTTTTCTTAAGATGAAAATTAATTTATCTAGTTTGGCTTATACTTCTAGGTGCTTTTATTTCTCTTAAACATCCTAATTAATTAGAAAACTCCAAATTACAAAATTGCACCTGAATTGGATTAATGAAAATGTATTATCATCACTCATTAATGGAGGGAGTCATTTTACATTAGTTGTTCTTTCTTTAACCAAAAAAAAAATATAATATATAGATAAAACTTAAAAAATAAATAAAATAAAAAATAAAAAAAAAAACTACAACAAAAACCCTTACATCTTAATATTTGTAACCTAGCAAAAAAGGATGCACCTGGAGAGTATGATATCTCAGAATATATCTTTCCAGGGACCATGATATTACTCTTCAACATGAACCTCATCCTTAACTTTCTTCACTTTCTTGGATTTTTTCTTCTTGGCCTCACTTTTTTCTTTGGAAGCCTTTTTCCTCTTTACTGGCAGTGCATCTTCTTCATTTTGATATTGCTGCTCATTGCTAACTTGAATCTCATCTTTATGTGGATCTGTAGCAATTGTCGTTTCTGTCCAAATATTGATCATTCCATCAATACTAGTTTATTTCAACAAATACAAACTACTAATTAAGTTCTTTCACACACACACACACACACACACACTACAATTACAGATGAAGAAGTATGTAAGTTTGTGAGAGAAATAATGTGAACATCAGTATTTCAACTTTGCTCTGGAATAATTGTGTTTTTCTTCTTGAATTTCCCAAAGCATACCAAAACCTTCAAATGTGTCATGGACTAGAGATGACATTTATGAGATACACAAAATTGAAATTGTATTACCAATTTACCATAGACTTTGCCAAGAGGTTTTCTTTAGAAGCCTTTTTTCTCTTTATTGTCTATCAAACAGACCATTATTGCACATAAAATAATCCTTTCACTTCATTACTAATCGGCTTACCAATATTGAAAATAGAATTAAAGGAATTTTTTAGTTGAGGCAATAGCAAATTAGCAATGCAAGAAATGGAATAATTTATGCATCCTTATGTGAATCAAATCACTACCTCAGTATCTAGAATTGTACACGTACAATTCTGTTATAAAACTACATAATAGAATAGATCTCTTCTCTAATAGGTCAGGGAATTCGGACTAGGACTAGGATTAAGACTGAGACTGGTTCATGACTCTTATGAAAACACTGGCTCTGACAACTGTAAAACGGTTCAAAGATTCATAGCAAAGGGAGAAAGAAATGCACTGTAACTGGTTTAAGTGAATACTGTGTCAAAGTTGCATTGAAAATCTATGTAATGAGTGTATGACCATTAAAAATTTAATTGATATCCCATGCACAGTTGAAGGTCAAAGAATAGAAGAACAACAGGTAAGAAAGACATAATAATAAATATGGAAAAATAGAGAAAGTAACCTTGTAACATTTTCTTTATTTATTTATTTATATATATATATATATATATATATATATATATATATATATATATATATATATATATATATATATATATATATATATATATATATATTTTTTTTTTTTTTGTGAATAACATTTTCTTTATTTAGATGTTGAAATCAATCCTCCCATAGAAAAAATCAAGGTAGCAACAAAAATAACAATCGCTTAAATACATGTAAAATAATCATATCACTTTCATAGTTTCATGTAACGAGTTTCTCTCAAGTTCATGAAAATTTCTATAATATATACTAATCCATATTGAGAGGCATCAAAAGGTGCCATTGAAGAAATGAACTAACCTTCATCGGAAAAATTTGAATCAAACACCACATTTGTCAAATGTTGCTTTAAAAACACCTGCACCAGCATTACAAATGAAAAACAATGTTTCAGATATGTGGCAAATATAGAAGTTAAAAAAGAATCATCGCAATGCAATACAATCAACCTGGTAAAGGTGCTAGATAAGTACTTTCTCCATTTCCCAATTTACTAGGACACGATGTGCAGTATAGCGCAGAGAAACAACTGCATAGCTAGAAACAATCATAATTGCAACTGATATATTTACACTTTCTTGAAAGCTAAACATTCTGATGGAGGACACTTGTGTAATGTTTGCTACGTAATTATTTTCATAAGAGGCAGCAAGAGTTGCAAATTATGCAAAGAACAAGCACCAGCTTATGAATCCACTTATGAACTTGATAAACAAATATACTAGTCTTCTTTACATCATCACAACAAAAATTAAGAAGCCCATTTGAACATTTAAGGTGCAATTATATTAGAATTTTGATGCCAAAACTGAACTACAGTTTATAATAGGAAACATTTGATCACCATGATAAGATAGTCATACTTTTTCAGTCACAAATCAATCCAACCAACCAACTTATGAATCCACTTATGAACTATATACACTCTACTACAGTACAAGTGGAAAATAATGCTATTCTGATGTTGCATTTTAATTGACCACAACAAGAATATCAATTTTTAATCTCTGCTTATATAAGTACAAACTAAGACAATCCATACAGGCACAAAGTAAACAGAAATTGGTTTTCTTAACTGCTCAAGTTGCAGTTGATCTAAAACAAGAAGCCTCTTCAGCATATTAGCACAGTCCTTTCAGAAGAACCAAATCAAGTTACAGCTTCAGAGGGCCCCCAGCCAATTTGTTTTTACACAACTATTTCCCCAGAAATCACATGAATGACCAACATTTTCATTGTATCCTTGTATATATTAGGCTACACAAGATGAAAAAAACATAATTTAACTTCAATAATAAGAGCATCTTTAATGCAAAACTGCTTGAGTAGCTAAAAAGCAGCCGTTGTGCAAGTAAATACAAATCTAATGAGCAAAAACATCAACACTTATACTTTGAGCTTAGTTCCCCAATTTTCCCTCCAAAACACAACACATCACAAATCTTGCATTTTTGTAGGGAGACATCAACTTGTATGCATAGATTCAGGGAAATCAGATTGGAATACGAAGAACATTTAATAATTTAATGAACCCATTGGGAGCAATAGTTAGAAACGTCATACAGTGTTGAAAATCTGTGATGTGTGAAATTAGTCACAGAAGCTCCTAAAGACAATCATTTAATTGGCAACAAAGAATTACCGCAGAAAGAAGCTGCCTAGAATTAATATCCCAAAAGCGCACGTAACTGTCCAACCCTGATTCAGAAAGGAAAGTATTAATATAAGAGTTCTACAAACAGCAATCAAAGGTCATCTTAGATCCGAAATGAGAAGGCACCTCATCCTTCGCTTTTAGCTAATTTGTAGTTATATATACATGAAAAGAAAAACAGTTAACCCCACCTCTTTCACATCTAAAAGAAAATTATTAATGATAAAAAAATATAGCTAGATAAGACATAATTTGATCAATAAATGAACAAAAATAATTCATCAAGTAATTACCACATGATGCTATGACAGAGTGCTCAGGGTGTCTGGTTATGGAACGAATACTACCAGAACACTTTCCCAAGAAGCATCCCAGTAACTTCCCTGTTACAATTCAACATAAAAAATACATAATTAAATAAAGGAAACAGTTTAGTCTCCAATGAAAGCCTGTTACACTGACCAAATTTCATGGTAGTAAGAAATTAGCATCAGCGTCAAAAATTTGAAGTCATAGACTCATAGATTCAAAACAAAAAACAAAAAAGTTAAAGGAAAATCATATACTTCAATTGAATACAATTAACACTACTTTTTCCCCTAGAATAAGAACTAGATAAAAGGGAAACAAAGCAAGAAGACTGCACATCTTAAGGAGAAACTTCAATACATAAAGCTCAGAAATGACATTCTTTTCCCATCATGTATCCCTACAATCCAGATTCCTAGTATTTTTAAGTGATTTGATAAATTTCATATCCCAGAAGTTTGTGGCTGGCTTAAGGTTAGAAGGGTATGTAAACACAACATTGCTACTTACTAGAGTCTACTGTGGGTAAGGTTTGAAGACAAGAAGCTTTGGAGCATTAAAAGTGCTTAGATAACTGCAACAGTGTAAAAAATTTGAGGGTCAGAGAACAGAGCTTTTGAAATCAAACTCTATGTCATCCAAGGAATTGGTAAGTGTATCCATGCTGTGATGGAAGTGAGTAAGGCTTCTTGTCCTGTTAACTATCAAGTATGCTGTATCTTGGATGGAGACACTACAGGGTGGGTGTTCTGTTTGGTCTTCATATATATGAAAACAAAACCTATACTGGGGAGCTGTTCCACCCTGAACCCCCCCCCCCCCCTCTTCCTTCTCTTAAGAAGATGCCTTTCTTTTCACTTGAAGCTTATTTATGTAGAAGCTGCTCAACACACTATCACTAGAACCCCCTTCTGCTCGATGTCTATTCCACATAAGTTGGGAGTTCACTCATATCAGAACCATGCCATTTTCTGCTCCCATCTTCTCTTAACCACTATACCCAGCCTCAATTAACAGCTTCAAAAGGGAAAACATCATCTCTAACAACAGCATCAAACTAAGTTTATTCCCTTTATCAGCAAAAGAAACATGTAGGAATTTAGTTCAACAAGTCCTCAGCATTGTTGCTCACTTGTTCTGTGCTCATAAAGTTAGAAAAAAAAAATTAGAATAAGTTGGGCCATTGACATGTCCTACAAACCTATAAGCTGCTTATATCTCTGGCCAACATCATTTCATATTAGCAGACAAGTTACCAGCCCAAAGAAACCGAAAGGAACAAAAATCTGTATACCATCATCATTTAAGGTGAACCAGTTGGTTGTTTATCATCAGAGCAAGTGGCAGGTAATCCAAGACTGGAAAGGGAATCAACTCAAATGTATTTCAAAAATGATAACAGACCCTTAAATTGCCCATATTTCGTTGAGTAAAAGCACTACAACCTCCTGGTGATATGCCATATAAATGAGAACATGCTCACAGATTTCTCTAAGTGCTTCAAAATGCCTAAACACAAACCCAGGCACAAGTTCACAAGCACTTCAATGTGCATGTGATCATGCTTTAACTTTTTCCACCCAAAAACCAGCTCAAGACTGATTTGAGCGCTCACGAAAGTCGAGCCACAAACAGCTACAACATGTTTGTCCATTAACTCGGCAGTTGCCAAGTTTTTGTAAATCAAATTGTGGCATAACCCTCCCAAGGTGCATGCAGATCAAGAATTCTGGGGAGGAAAGGTAAAGTTCAGTAGTTTTTGGCCAGGCACCACCTTCACTTCGCAAAGCCAAGGCCCCTCTCATCATCACATAACAGATTGCAGTGCAACTTAATAAAGTAAGGTTTTTTATTTAACAATCTACACCCAATTGAAAACCAGAACTTTATAAATCTGCCTCCAGTGAACACTAACTTTTGCACACTCTAGAACTCTTCCACTATCTTCTTGTCACATCTTTTTCAAACCAAATGAGCACTTAACACTATCTATTGGATCTTCTAGCACTCCCTTTAAATAAAATAAATAAAAACTTCACTTTTAAGCTGATTGAATGAAAACTCTTCACAGGTTGAGAAGCATGCGTCAGCTTTAAAGTGAGCACGCAAAAAGGAGAAAGGAAGCAGAATATTAAAAGTTTAAAACCAAGAGATATGGAGAAAGGGCAGATCCATGCTTTCAAACCATGCACATCTGTTACATTAAAAAATGTAGGAAGTAGGAACCCACTCAGCTGTTTCCAGCAATGTGCTTATACTAAAGATTTACATCAAGTTGCATTCGAACTGAAGATAAATACTCCGTACTTGATAGTTTAATTTAAACCAAGCCAATTCAACATTTTTACCCCCGCATCCAAAATTTCCACCTTAGGTGCCAAACTTCAAAGTAATGGCTCAAAAACCAGATTCACTTCACACAAATTGAAACTGAGTGTTACTGATGTAACTTCAGTGGTGTAAAGCCAGGAATTATCACTAATCTGTTTTTAGCTTTACACTTCAGTTTAGCCCTGAGAACGGCAATTTTGCAACTATTGAAGTTTAACAGAGATGTTCTCACATTAGACGAAAAGATTGATATTGAAATTAAGTTCTGCAAAAAGATAATTCCAATTTTCCAGCTCTATGGCATTTTTGTTTTTGTTAAACATGTTCATATCATTTCAGAATCACAGGTATGAGCAAAGAATTAACACTCAAAGAAAATATCGGCCAGCTTTCTATTGGGAATGCATTAGGGTTGTGTACCGTATCAATGATTTATAGGCAGCTTCTTATTGTGTAGGATGATTTTTCAATATTGACAGCTGTATTGGTGTTTATAATGTGTATTGCTCTCTAGCAAGTGAGGAGTCTCGTATTCCACTCTTTCTCAACAGTACAATAAATGTTAAACTAATGCTATATGAGATTGCTTGGGTGCTTTGGTTTTTGTGCTATAGATTATTTATATCATAATATCCTTTTGAATATTAACCAAAACTTCAATATGCCAAAAAAAATTAATGAATAATTAATAATGTGGTATTCAGGATTGGCAATTATGCACTAGAATTTGCCAACTTAGCCCAGACCCAACTATGTATAAGCATCACAAAGAAAGATAAGCCTTTTCAAATAGGAATAAAAGCTCAACTATGTACTACAAAAAGAGATAAACCAACATTAAGAGAAGTTTCTTAAGGATAAAACACTAGTGATGTGATTGACTGAATTAATGAAATTGCAATGCTATGAACAATAACCATATGATCTACTTATCCAAATATACAATCAATCAACCAAACACTGGCATGCGAATATGTTACGCCAAAAAGACAAGATAATTATATTTCAATATGTTCAAATTCACTACCTGTACGAATGTCAAAAGAACCCAGATCACCAGAACCATTCCCTACATATATAGTATGTCCATCTAAATCTTCTGCAACTGATTTAATAGGTGTCTCCCTGAAATCAATTGATAACACAGGCCTTCTCTGAGCTGATGTATCGTAGAGGCGAACCTATCCAGACAAAGGTGCATAAGCTAAAATTTAGTAAAACAAAAATAACGCAAATAAAAGGTAAACTCGCTATTACACTTCCCTAAAATCTTCAAAATATAATTGTATCTCTTTAGTCACTGATTAAAACTAACAGCTCTCAAATATGACAAAGAAGATGAAGAGAAAGAATAGAATGTTTTAATGGCTATTTGTACTTTCTGTTTAAATAGATGAAGGGAATATTAACATCTTTCTAGTTTCTAATGAAGCATTTTAGTAAATATGACTTATTTAACTTCCTTGTGGACTAAGGCAGATGGGTTTATAACAATTTCTCAGTTAATTCAAAAAACTGGGCTAGTTTATTATCTATTATTCCGTATTATTTTTCGAATACATAAAAAATGTGTAAAAAAAAAAAAATTAAAACTTCTATCACGTAAGGTAACCAGAGGCAAATATCTTATTGAGTTGAATAACCATCTGAAAAAGGAAAATTTAACACTTAGATCAACTTCTGAAAAAAGGCTAAATTAAGTGGATTTGATTTGCAGATTCCTGAATAAGGCCTTGTTTAGTTCACCTTATTTTTACTTATTTCAGAAAAAATAAGTTCACATCAGAAAAAAAAAGTTCACGTCAAAAAAAATAATTTCAGATCAGATCATCGTTTTATGTGCAGTTTTTTATCGCTAAATATCTTTAATTTCGTAATGAAAAAAATTATGAAAATCACATATTAATAAAATACACATTATTACGAATCTAACAAGAGCCCACTTGATATATTTTTTCCGTATAGATTATCGTATATTTAAGGTCAAAGTTTGGTCAACTTTGACATTCAAATCAGATCAGATCAGACTAGATCAGATAACTTCAGATAAGCAAAAATAAGGTGAACCAAACAAGCCCTAAGCCCTGGGATTTGATGGGTCACATTCGGGAAGGTCCACAACAAGAATAGGTAGTCTCCGCAGGGTACAAACACTTTAGATAAATAATGGTATATAAAAATATCCATGAAGTAATGCAGTGACCAAGGCCAAGAGTAAACCACTAGTGGCTGATAGAAAGCGACACTCACACAAGCAAAGACAGTTTCACTCATTTCGATTGTTGAGTCTATGAAAAAGTTCTTGCATCCCTAGATGGGAATTACTAAAGCTACTCTCCATCAGCTCAAATACGCACCCAGATTGATCTTAGGAAAGGATATGGAGCATTGCTCATGCATCTTTACCCAGAGTAATAGAAGTTGAGACATTTCAGACCCTAAGTCAACAAAGAGAAAACCTTTTTTGAAGAAATAGTGCAGATTAAACATACATCATTTGTCAACACACTTAACAGCAATCTGTAGTTTAGGTACGTACAAATGTGCTCAGACATGATACCCCCTTCCCCCCCCCCCCCCCCCACTACTCATAGGAAACTGGGTATATACTATATAAGATTATAAGGATCTCCCAGATCTAAGGAAAATAATAAAACAAAGCATGGTCTTAAAAAGGACCACATTTGCCTCCAAAAAACTGACAACAAAAATCTCCAACAGCTAATATTACCTGGTGGTTTTTGGTACCAGCCACAACCTTGCGATGATCATCATTGCTTAGGAAGGTCAAAGATGTAAAGCAGGTTGGCGTAAAAATTCCAAGATTATTTGCTTGGGGCTGCAAAAGAATAACAACAATAATTAGAATTTATGTCTGCTTGACAAAAGTGAAAAACAAGGTCACATTGCAGTTCAGGAAGGAATTAATTAGTAAAATTATTTAGCTTACAGATTTTGCACTCCAAATCTTACTAGTCTTCTCCAGGTCCCACATGTTAATTTCAATGCCTTTCCTAAAAAAATCATAATAATAGAAATTAAAGCATATCACTCAAAAAAAAATCAGCATTATTTAAATGAAATGAAACAGCATAAAGATCTTAGTTTCTATATTTTCTAAGAAATATAGTTCTGAATACACAAGGCTTACCCTCCAAACACAGAGTAGCCTTCATCAGCATGTACTTTAGAGCAGCAAATCTCACCAGAACCGCACACATTCCACATTTCTGGAGTAGCAGAAGAAACAGAACCAGTTTGTGAATCAAAATCTTCAATTCTCCTCAAGATTGCTTTCCCTTTAGTTGTACAAGAAAGCAAGGTGCACAACCTAGTTACACATAAAACATATAGAGATTAATTTAACACCACCATAGTGACCCCATTGTATCCTGTACTAACTCAGGTCAAAATTTAAAAACCAAAAAGAAACTTTTATTTTCTGATCTTATCTCTGTCATACACAGAGAGTTAAAATGACCTACCTTGATGATGACTCTACCATCCGCTTTTTAAATAAATGCAATCCAGCGAACGGGTCATCTAATGGAGGAGTGTCATCACCATCATCAGAGATTGAAAAACGCAACTCTCCAGTAACCGGACTCAAAACTTCAATCTGAATAGTACAATACCGTGTACACATTTCAGCAAAAAACTATGAGCTTAAAACAGGATATGCATGATACCATTTACATTGGTGTTGACATGGGTAGCAAGTAACTTACTGCGCCATTTTTTCTGGCAACTGCTAGCAACTGCAGCAATCAATAACAATATTTAGAAGATTTTTCAATTGAATGGATACAATGCAGTAGGCCAATAGCGTAATATATACAATATCAACAACTTTTCCTGTGAAATTAAGGCATACGACCATACGAGACAAGAAAGTATATGACACGCCACACCCTTAGAATAAAGCTTTATCCATCCAGAATTAATTGTCAAACTGATGATATAATTTAAACTCATAGTCTAACAGCGAAGGCCTCTTCATGTTCACATTATTTCCACTTATATAAATAGAACAAACTCTAAACCCAGACAGGGATAGTTAAACTACAATCCCAAACATGCACTGTGAGTCTAAAACTCCATTTCATCAAGAAATATAGCCAATGAAACAAATATACAGTCCTCAAACGCATTAAGAAGGCGTTGTCAAGCAATAACACAAAATATTAGACTTAAGCAAACACAGTACAAAAACCAAAAGAACAAGCTCATCACAATACATTAACTTTACAAACACACACACACTCAAAAGTAAGAACATAAGCAAAAATATAAACAAACATAGGAATAGAAAACTCATACATACAGGGTTGGTTTTTCGGTCATTGATAGAAGCGGCGAGGATAGTTTTAGAGGAATCAGGGTCACCCCACCTCTCTACAACCTTAGGAACTCCGTCTTGCTTACTCCGAGCTTCAATTACTGAACAACAATGGCAACAATTTTGTAAGGAAATTATTCAACAAAAATAAAAATACAAAAACACCCATGAAATGAATAAATTGTATGGTAATAATAAACGTGAATTAAGATTAAAGTTAGTACCTTTAACAAGGCCAAGTACGTCGAAAGTTAGGGCTCTTAATGGTGGGCAACCTGGGCATTCGATTGTGGTTGTTCGCGGCATTTCTGTATATAGGCAGAGGACTGCAACACATTTAGCAAACAAATTTGACTTGAGTATACAAATCTTAAATTCTTCAACTAATTATATAGAATAGTTCAATCATCTGAACCCTAAATTGAGTATACTGAAAATTAAAATAACGAAAGTGTGAAATTAAGCAATTGATTGTGAAATTGATATTTGATGATTAAAATGAAGGTAACTTGCCTCAGAAGCTGTTTCAATGGAGGAGAGAAAGCTCAGAAGCCGCTTTAATGGAGAATTTCAGAGTATGCTTCAATGGAGGAGAAAGAGAGGGAAGGCTGCAGCCAGGAGCGTATTTAGGGTGGGTTCAAGTGCGAACCCGATTTTTTGAAAATAAAATAAATAAATAACAAAAAAAAAAAAAAAAAAAAAAAAAATTGTATAAATACAATTTGTTTGCATAACTAAGGAGTATCTGTACGGCCTGTTCTCATTAACTGAACTGAACTGAACTTATTAGAGCTGAATTGAACTTATTAATTAGTGATTTTTAACTACCGATTAATGATCTTTGATTATTTATTATTATATATATGTGTATATACAAATATACATATTAAAATATTTAATAAAAATAACCTATATAATTAAAATATTTATGAAAAATATATTAAAAATATGGAACCCGAAAACATTTTAAAACATATACTATATAATTAAAAAATAAAATATTAAAATGACAGAAGAACACAAAACACTTTTTAAAAAATTATCAAAATTAAAAAAAATAATAATAAAAAAACAATAAAAAAACTAGAACAAAAGCAATAGAGCCAATGGTCATCCCTTCTCTTTTATTCCCATTAATACAAGGCTTAACCCCAAACCAACTTTCTCTCTCTTCGTCCCTTTCTCCTTCCTCCAATAATCCTCTAAATCCGGCCACAACTATTGATTATCGTTGTGGTTTGTTGAAATTGTCGATCTCAGCTCTAGTCCTCTGCTTGTCTGCTCAGCGTCGAGTGTAGGAACGAGGGTGTTCTTCTCGAATCCTTTTGCCGGCCACAGCTATTTATTATTATTATTATTATTATTATTATTATTATTATTATTATTATTATTATTATTATTGTCGTTGTTGTAATATAAGCTTAAAAGTATGAAATTTTGCTTTATATCATTAGCAATATCATTAGACATAAACTGAACTTATTAGAGCTGAATTGAACTGAAAATAATCTGATGAGAACAAGGCTTACGTGACTTCTTTGTACGCCTTAGGGCTTAGGCTACCAACTTAAGAGATCAATTCCAAGTACATCAGTTTTAACTTTTAAGCCTTTTAAATATTTTTGAAAAAATTGAAAAGAATAATCCCACATTTGCTCAACCTGCTCAAAACAAGCTAAGCTTTGGAAATTCTGGGAACAAGCCAACCTTTGCCCCCTATTTTCTCAAAACACTTCTTTTACCGGTTTTTAAAATTATTAACTGGTTTTAGAAGGTGACTTGCCACATGTCACCTTATAATTGGTTTTTTTATCTTAAATTAATTATTTGGAAAAAAAAAACAGCCCTCTGCTATCCTTTCTCATTCCCCTTCCCTGCGCTTCCCCGATCCCACTAAACCAGCTTCTTCTCACCGCCACTTTCTCCTCTCTCTTGCAAATTTTTTAAGATCCGGTTATTTGGGTTGTTTTTGGTGATGGGTTGATTTTCGTATGGTAAAGATTGTTTATGGGGATGAATAAAGAGGTTTTGGGGGTGGATGAAGATTTCAAGCTTTCATTGCTTCCTTATTCTTTTAAATCATATTTTGTAGGAATTTCAATTAATTGAATTGCATTAGCATGAAAAATTGAATGATTTTGGTCCCTTTGTTAGGTTGGATTTTTTTAATCAGATTTGTTTTTGTTTTCATTCTTTAGACTGTGTTTTTGGGTGGGTTTCAATTGGGTGATTTCGGTAATGGGGTTTTTGGTTTTACGGTGGTTTCGAAGGTTGGGGTTTTGGGTTTTAGGGAAGTTTTGAGGTGGGGGATTAGGAAAGGGTGGTTTTCTGGGGTGGGGGAAGTGAAGGGTGGTGGTTTGGGTCGGGCGTAGGTGGTTTCGGGTCGAGCATGGGTCAGTTTGGTTCTTGGGTAGTGCTGGTGGTGTTTATCAAGGTGGTTTCCATGGAGGAGGGTGGCGAGTGGGAGGAGAAAGATTAACAGTATGTTTGGATAAAAAGAAAGGGGAAGGAAAACAAGGGGAGGGAGGATAAGAGGAGGGGAGAGAAGAATGGTGAGTTTTCCTTCCAAATCTCTCCATTGTTGGAGGGATCAATTTCCTACAATTTTATCCCTCCATTTCTCTCCCCTCCAATTCCATTCACTCCTCATTTATTATCCAAATGAAAGATACCCCATCTCTCCATTTCCCTTCCCTTCCTTTCCCTCCATTTCATTCAATCCAAACACTCTGTAAAGGCAAAAAAAAAATTTAAAAGAAAAAAAATTAACCTGTTAAACAGGTAGTGGGTAAAAAGGCTTGTTTTGAGAAAATAAGGGGCAAAGGTTGGCTTGTTCACAGAATTTCCAAAGCTTGACTTGTTTTGAGCAGGTTGAACAAAGGTGGGATTATTCTTTTTAATTTTTCCAATATTTTTTCCCTAATTATTTATTGTCCCTAACTTTCTTCTCCAAAGTACATGAAAATAGGAAAATAGGACTCGTAAAAGTTGACCTGGCCCGAAAACACAACCTAAACTTGACCTGAAAATAGCGGGTTAGAGTTGAGATTTTGAACCCGAAATCTTAAATGGGTCAACATGAACCTGACCTGAAATTAAATGGGTTAGGTTAGGTTGAGAATTTCAACCCAAAATAACCCACATAACCCGAAATATATATAAAGGGCCACCAACCAACTACACAACTTATAAGGCAAGTGTGCTTTAGACCCAACTACACCAGCCCAAATATTCCTAACCCTTTGCACGCCTAACTCTAAGTATAAATAATAGTCTCTTCCAGTCGTTTTTTATTTTTCAATCTTTCATCCTCTCTCTCTTCATCCCTTTCTCTCTGATTACTCTTATCAAAGATAGTGATTTACCTCAACCATTAATTTCAACTCAGCATTTCTCCACCACCTTCAATTGTTGCTCTCTTTTTGCTTCACCAGATTCACCTCATCGTTGCTTCACTATCCCTCAACTGATCTAGCAACGAGAATCGTAAATTATTTATATTCTTTTGTGTTTGTAATTTTATACTACCTCCGTTTTTTTAGTTGACACGTTTTGACTTTAGCACTATTCACACACTCCTCTTTAACCGTGTTTTTTGCTTTATACGTGATAAAAATATGTGGGATCTTGTTAGATTCGTCACGATTATATTTTCAAAATATCAACTTTTCATAATTTTTTCTTATCGGTATTAAAGATATGAATGGTTAAAGTTGTGCATTGGCTAATGTAATACTCCGTATTTTTATAATATTTTTTTATATATAAATTATTTATTTTATTTATTAAAATGATTTATTTCATTTTAAAAGAAATTAATTATTTAAATAATATGTCAGTGTGTATAAATTAATTGAGTTATGAATTGAGGAATAAAAGCATTTTGTATTGGGTCAATTTTATTTAAATGATTGGACCAACTTATTGGGAAGTTAAGGAAACTTAGGAGCCCAATAAGTTGGCCCTAAAGGAAAAGTTAAGTGGGAGTAGGATGTAGTAATTGCAGTTTTGTAATTATGAGTTTATGTTTTAAAAAGGAAGTATAAATACTTTAAAACCTCAAGATTTTTCCACTCAAAATTCATTATTGTCAAATTTCACACAAAAAACCCAAAAATTCTGTCTTTATTTTCTTTCTTCTTTTTCCCTTATTTTTCCTCTTTTTATCTTTCTTCTCCCACGCCACTCCCTCTCTTCTCCCCCTCACTCATGCCGGCAGCCACCGGCGCCACCACTAGCCACTGGCTGCCAACAGCAGCAGCCGACGACCACTGTCGACCACCTTCTCTCTCCCCTCCTTTTTCAGTTCGGTATTATAAAAAAAAAATTAAAAAAAAAAGACACTCTTTCTCTTCCTAATTTAATTCTAGTGTTTTATTATTTCTAAAGCATGATTTTAATTATGTTATATGGTATTGATTTTGGGTATATGATGTTGTTAAATTATTTATATAAATTTCAGATTTTTATTTAATCAAGAACCCTAATTTATAAACCCCTAGAAATTGGGGATTTTATGTAATTGGTTAGGGATTGATGCTAGGTTGTTGTTATTGATTAATTCATGGTTTAAACATGTTTTTAATGAGTTTAAAGCCCTCATTTTAATGCTGTAATTTAATTATGCACACTACTTTTCAATTATTGAGTTAGGGTTTAATTACCCATAAAAAGGAAAAAGGTTTTAATGATTTAAATATAATTCCCTTGTCTAAAAGTGATGTTTAATATTAAATAAGTATGCTGGAATTTTATTTAAGTCATAAAAATTAAGTCTTTTCGAAAGGATTTAAAGTACCCACTTAAATAAAAGGTTTTATGGTTTTTTTGTCATTAAATTGGGTTGATTAGTAAGGTTTAAAGAGTATTATAGTTGCCGGAAATTTGTGAGAATAGTGGACTAATTATAGTTATGTATTTTTTATTTGTAAGAAGCTTCAAGCTAGGTGATTTCTAGCGAGTGTGGCCAATTTTATGCAATATTCAAGGTACGTATGTGCACAAGTATCACGTTAGGATTGTGAATTATGATTTAAGTGATGTAGTAGCATGTTTGGTTGATTATATGCTTGGAATTGATGTTGGATGAACATGAATTATTATGCAAGCATGTAAGTATGTTATTTGAAGCATGATACAAGTTGAATATATGTGAATCATGGAAGTATGTTTTATTTTCAAGTATCAAGGAAGTATGAAATTTATAAGCAAGACTTATGTATGTTTAAAAGAGCTATAATTAGAATTATTGAGCATGATTCACGAATTTAGTTCTCACCTATTTATTATTGGTGTTGAGTCAAGAAGTTAGTTTATTTATTTACTCACTCAAGTAAGTTGAGATTGAATCAAGGAAGTTTATTAGTGCATTTTATGCACCAATGTAGTAATCATGCAATTTTGTGCACAAAACTAGGCAAAGAACCTTAATTAAAATAAATAGTATGTGTTCACTATTTAATTTAATAATGAATTGGAAGTATGTATTGAATGTTGTTATTTTTATTCTTGATTGATTGGTTGGAATCATCACATATTAAATTGGTAAAACACGTAAAGTTTAAGAGGATAAACACCAAAACTCTTTGAACGTATACACCTTGAGTATGAATACATGGGGGGAGTTATGTGACTTCATATTTGATCATAGCTTTTACAGGGGTACAGGATGCTGTACTTTCTTTTATTATTAATGTGTTGGAATTCCGTTACCAAGTGTGACATAGTAGGTGCCAATTGGGGTAACTCCCTGATTGGAAGCTCCATTTTAATGGGCTATTTTTAAGGAAGGAAACCCGTTCGATGCGTATTCTAAACCTATTATTTATTAATTAACATTGCTAGTTATAAGTCAAAGGTAAGTTGACTTGTGATTGTATGACGAGCATGTTTTAATTATTATATTAATGATAGGATATTCATGTTAGTATGGTGCATATGTACTCAGCTTATACTGATTCATACTTTTATGTTTGTGTTTGTGTTTGGTTTTCCTTTGGTTAGCCCTATTATGACCCATTCATATGGCGAGTAGAGGGTTGAAATAAAGGGAAATAGGCAGGTACTTGAAGCATGAAGAGCATGATGGGAATGAGTGCGGAGAGTTACTTGTTATGCTTAACTTCCTTGGTTATATTTAGAATTATTGGATTATTGGTTATGAACTAACATTGTTGTGTTTATTTTTAAGTTGGTTTTAAAAAGGGTTATGTTTGGATTGGTTCCAACTTGTAAACTATTTAATTCTAATTTTGTTTTGAGGATGTGAACTCAAGTTCTACTTTAAAAGTTGGTTTTTATTTTAGACTTCCGCTGTGTGACTTTGAAAAATAGCCTTAGCCGTTATCACGGTGGCGGTAATATTTTGGATATTTCCTAAAAATAGTTTTATTTGGATATTTCCTAAAAAGATTTTTTATTTAGAGTAGAAAGTGTATTTTTAAAGAAGGGAATTTTCAGGGTATTACAGCAAACGTGACTAAAGAAATGTGTCAAATAAAAGAAAACGGAGGAAGTATTATTCAATTTCAGTGCCAAGAGGCAGGAGGTCATCAATTGAAGTATAACTAAAGGATATTTCAGCAAATAATTTAACTTGGAGACACATCTTATTTTATTTTATTTTAGATCGATCTTATGTATTGTTAAACAATTTGGTTGTACTATAGCTTATATATTTATAATCTACATTTTTAATTTGTTGATGATATCAATTTAATTATTTTATCAATGATTTTTTGTATAAAAATAAGATGTTAATATTTAAAAATCAAAAGGGAAACATTAGATCTAAATGTTTATTATTTTAAGCTAATTCAAAATCGAAAAATTAATGACCCAAAAAAATTAGGTCAAATTTGGGTTGACCCAAACCCGAAAAAATCAGGTTAGGGCTGATCTTTTTGACCCGGAAAGTTAACTGGGTCAGATTCAAGTCAGGGGTTTACAACTCGAATTTGAACTGACCCGAATATGAACCCGACCTAACCTGATTTGTTTGCCAGCTCTATAAGGAAATCCGAATGTTTTTGTAGACCTTTTTTTTAATAGTATTAAGTTATATGTTATCTGTCGTAATCCAAATTTGAATGTATCTATTATTCTGTAAAATTTAATTTATACTTCCTAGTTCGTTCCTACATTCTTTTAATTGCAACATTTGTGCACATTCCTTTGATTGTTTTTGGTGATTCATATGTTGGAAAAAAATATACATAGTCAAATGGGATCTTACTATAGAATGGTGTGCATTAGCAAGCGTGAAATCGCCAACATTGCAATTAGAAAAAACAAAGGACCTAAATCTTACTCCACTTTTTAACGATTTCGAACCACACTTCTGAATTCGTGAATACACCATTTGCTATAGCAGCGCATCTTATACACAGGAAACAATTCCAAACGGGGAGGATGATAAATGTATTTTATTTTTAATTCACTTTTAATGACAGTTTGTCAAAATGATAGTACAATCAAACTTGACATACATGTCAATGCAACTTTTTTGACCTTAAATATAGTACTCCATTCATCTCATATTACAAAGCCTATGTTTCCTTTTTAGGTAAACCAATTAAAAGCATATTTCTATTTAAATGTTGGATATTTCTTACAATAGTACCATCTTTTTTGATGAGTTGTCATCTTTTTTTTTTTTGTACTAGTGATTCAATTCCCAACACTTTTTCTCTCTATCTCTTTAATATTCTAACTATTTTTTATTTCTCTCTATCTCTCTACACCACATACACATTTGTACTCCCAATCATTAATTTTAAGGAGGATTTCTATAGTGATCAAAGTATTTTTGATCACCATAAGCGATTCCACATGACACTCTCTAGGCTACAAAAAATAATGTGGTCCCTCTATTTTTATTTTTATTTATTTTTTTATTTTATTTTTTTTGCCAAATTTCATTTAATTGATTATCTAAATTTCTAAAAATCATTTATGGAAATTATAAAATAATTTTAGAAATGAAAAAAAAAATCCAACCACCTTCTTCACCAGCCCCACCTTGCCGCGACCACCGCCACCGCCACTGACTGTCGAAGACCACCGACGATAACCTCTGACTATCGACGACCACTAACCCAGCACTTTAACACACTAACGACCCAGATATCTCCCTTTCCCCTTACCGTGAAACCGCTGGCGACGCCCAGCCCAAACCCTTTCTCGAAACCGAAATTAGCCCCCATTACTTTCCTCCACCCCGAAACGACGCCCCTCGCCGTTTCGGGGTGGGGGAAAGGGAGGAAGGCTGGTTTCGTGGCTAAGGAAGGAGGTTGGTGGGGATTCGAGCTCGATCGCTGACCGTGGGTGAGCGTCGGGGTTAGGGGCGGGGAATAGAGGTTGAAGTAGTGTCGAGGTTAGGGGTTGAAGCAGACAGGGCGGCGAAGGGAGGGGATGGGTTGGCTAGATGGCGAAGTGGGGGGGGGGGGGGGAAGTGGCTGGCCGGTGGTGTTGGCGCTGGTGGTTTTGCTTTTTTTTTTTTTTCTTTTTTTTTAAAATCAATTTATTTATTTTAGAAATTTTAATTTTTAATCAAGTTAGTTATTGTTGTTGTTATGGTTAATTTTTTTTAAGAGAATGGTTATTGTTAATATTAGTATTATTATTATCGGAATTTTCACCATATACTACCGAGTTTTAACTTAATTCACCATATACCACAAAAAACTTTCTAATTCACCATGTACCACTGAGTTCCTGTGCAATACCACAAAATACATTTTTTGATAACTGCCGTTAGTCTGCCGTTTGGGGTATTTTACTAATTCACCATATACCCATGTTTATAAAGTTATTTCACCAGATACCATTAAATTAAAAGATATTTCACCATTTACCTAGAATTTGCAACGGCTATTTTAATTGTTGCATCTACTATTTTTTGCTGCTTCACTACTCTTTTCTTGAGCTCCTTCAACATGCTCTCATCTCCATGACATTGTGTGTCTATGCTTCCCCTGTTTTGAAATTCATAAATCGAAAGGACATTTTGCTCGGCATTACCCTTGCAACATCGAAATTTCTCTCATATATCACACTTATAGTACAACTTTTATGGATATTTTGCCGAAACACAGCTCCTTATTGCAAATTTCTTCCCACATACATGTACAAGTTTTGTTTGGCATTCTTATGTATGCATATTCGTAAGATGACGATGATGATTTCGAGTGTGTTGACATCTTTGCAAATGCTTTGAGAAGGGTGAAGTGCTGCTTCAATCCCTTAAGTATTATGTTTATATATATAAACTATCTGTTATAACAGTCAACGACTAATTTTTTTTTATTTTTTTTTTTAAAAAATACCCATTGTAATTTCTGGGAATATCTTTTAATTTAATGGTATATGGTGAAATAACTTTATAAATATGGGTATATGGTGAATCAGTAAAATACCCCAAACAGCAAGCTAACGGCAGGCTAACGACAGTTACCAAAAAAGGTATTTTGTGGTATTGCACAGGAACTCAATGGCATATAGTGAATTAGAAAGTTTTTGGTGGTATATGGTAAATTAAGTTAAAACTCAGTGGTATATAGTGAAAAAACCGTTATTATTAGTGTTATTGTTGTTATGGTTATGTTTAATATTAGTCTTCTAATGGATATGATAAGCTTTTGTGAACATAGTAGCTTAGATTTATATACAAATAATACTCATAATGTGTTATGTGTACTATGTCTACTTGTCTAGTGGCTAATTATTAAGCTTATCAAGAATTTAAGCATTGAATATTTGAATATACTAAGTATATGTCTTTTTATACATTTAGAAAATTATTCTATCTAATGATAATATATTTGATTTATTTAATTTAGATAGACCTTTCTCCATGAAAATGACACTCAAATTAATATTGTCTACTTCTCAAAATAATTGTGAAATTTATTTTATTAATGCTACTTTATAGTTTTTTTTGTAAGCAATAAAGATTATCACTAAGGATGTTAATAAAATTTAGCAACAACCTCAATAATTTTTTCATTAATTATGAAAATAAAATACCATAGTTAATAAATGATTTGGTACCTCCAATGAAAAGTTAGAAATTGTGTCTAACACTCACCCCATTTTAAGTTTAAAGCCAAATTTATACAATGATGATAAATGTTATATTATTATAAAAAGTAGACAATATTGATTAAAATTGAACAAATGAAACAATGTAATTAAAAGATAATGAAGAAAGATATGCGGGAAAGAGCTAGTATAAAATACTTTTGTTAAGAGAAAAGATTTTCTTAAGTTTTACATTGAAAAATAAATACATAGTATTAATAAAAAGAGGTTATAAAAAGAAAAACTTAAGTCATTATTTTCCCATGTCCCACATTGAAAAAAAGATGAGGGATATCAACAAGAAGAGATTATAAAATAAATCATTTAACCCTCTCTTGCAAATCTATTAAAGCTTGGGCTTTTTTTTAAGGTTTAGCTTATTCAAATAATGACTCTAATTGATAAAGTTGGAATTTCACTTTATCTAGCCTTTTTTATTCTTTTTTATTTTAGCTTGATGTAAAAGTACGAAAATGCTCAGTTTTGTGGTTGGACTAGTTTTGTGGTTGGACACTACCTGTAGCCCTAAATTTACAAAATAAAGAAGTATTGTTTTTTATTGTAATATGTTACAGTCGTAGCACTATCCTAATGATACTTAAACTCTTGATTAAAAATCTACGATGCACAATCAATCTAGCATTCAATTCTCCGCAAGCATAGAATGCTGAAATATTGCACGGTTCGATTCAGTAGAAACGCCGAATAAAAATTAGTAAAGCGTTTGGGATAACAATCAACTTAATTTAAATAATTTTATACATTTTATTGTTTACATAATAATTATTTAATATGCATTACTGTTAAGTTAATACTTTATTCAAGAAAAATGTTAATTAACTAATGACTAACATTACTAATACTTTAGAAAAATTTTAAAGCAACTAATATTGTTGCTAAGGGTGCTAATTGAGTTGAGCATCTTTTGATCGACAAATCGGCTCGGTTAATATTCGGTCAAAACTTGACTCGAGTTGTTTCGACTCGTCGTAACCTTAAAAAGAACTGGTTAAGCAAGTTATAACTCAGTTCGATAAGCTCGTGAACACCTCTATGACTATTTTGATTAATTGTGAAAAAAAGGCATAGTTAAAAAACAATGTGAGGGAAGCTATTTATGTCGACAACTGTAGACACCCAAATGTATCTCCCCAAAACTAAACCTAGTGATGAGTACCTTTCACGTCATTTGATTATCGAACTAAGTGAAAGTGTGAAAAGTCTAGTGATGAGGATGTTTTTATTAAAATATCTCTTCTTTCTGTTTTTGAAAATATTTCTTTTCTTACCCTATTTATGAAAAACGTGCGGTCCAGTTTAGTTTGGTCCATGATATGGGTCCAATAATGGTGTAGTTGGATGGGGTTTGAAAAGAGCTTTCCAACGACATATTATAAGTCCAATTCCAATGAATAATGAGGAAGTTATGGCCAAAATACTAAACTGGGCCCGGTTTGATCTTTACATGCGGCCCAATGATCTAGGGGAGGGCCCAATGTTAATTATTATTCCTAAAGTTATTAGAATTAATTATAGTCTTTTAGAATTCTCTAGAAGGTTCTTTTAAGTCCTAATAGAATTAGAATTAATAATTATATTTTGATAAGTTTTATTTGGAATAAAATATTATTTTATGAAAATACGATTTCAGTTTTCATACGGACTTTACAAATCAATTTTGATTGATAAGTGGACTCTGTGTTTGAAAGCGCGTAGGAATCCAGGCTGTCGCCAAACGACAGGCCTGTCGCTACGCGACAAGCCTTCTCGCCACGTGACAAACCTTGTCGCCAAGCGACAAAGTCGGTTTTGCGGCGACAGAGTGGAGTTTTATTCCTTATCAAATTCTACCTATTTTCGGACTGTTTTCTTATAAATAGGGTCCTGAACCTCCGTTTTCAATCATCAACTATCAACAATCATCAATTATCATCTATTCTCTCTATGCTCTCATCTCTCTAGCTTTTCACAAACACAATTCCTCATACATTAGTTCTAGAAACACCTAGCCGAGTTCGAAGTTGCCTTCGCCCTAGACGTGAAAGGTTATAATTTCTGAGGGTTTGGTCCCTAATCTCTATTTCAATTATTTAATTTGATTGTTTAATTTTATATTTTCCTTGAAGTTACTAACGCGTGTATTTTGTTATTAGAAAGAGGCACGAGGCATCAAAGTATGTAGTCTTATTGCTCTATTCTTGTAGAAAGCATGTTTATTATTTGTTTAATTCCTAGTATCATGTTAGGATGTTATTATTGCTTTCTAGTATCATGTTTAGGGTGCCTTTTACTCTTTTCTAATATCATGTTAGTACCATGTTAGGTTTAAAGCTTTGATCTTTGATGCTTAGTGACATGCTAGGGTTTGTTATTAATCTTGTTAGTATCATGCCTAGGATCTTGCTATTATATTTAAGCTTTATTATTAACATGATTATGATAATTATTATAATTTTTATTATTATTATAATTATAATTTTTATTATTATTATGTTGCTTGATGCTTATTTATTGTTGTTGCTTGGTCACGCCTTTTATGCATGTTTAAAGGGAATTTGTACTTAAAATCACGCTTAATAAGATAATTAATAACTTTGGTTTAGGCTAATGTGATTTTAATTCAAGTGATCGCCAATAATAGCTTTATTTGTGCATTAATATTCAACCAACATAGATAAACAGTTTAGGGTAAATATAATGTTTGCATGTTAGTCAGAAAGCGCACATGAATACGAGGAGAATGAAGTAGAAGCCTATTTAGGGCAGGTTCAATCTCTTTTAGGTTGGATTTGTACCTTCATTCCCGAACCCTATTTGGTTCAAGACCTTTTGGAGTTGACGATCTCCTGGATCGTTAAGGGGTGTAATCTTCACCTCGTGAACGGTTTACAAGTTCCTAAAACTTGTTGGTGACTCTTTTGCTCTCTTTTCTTTCCCTTTGGAAGCCACCATGCTTAAGTGTATGACCATAGTGGGGTTCAAGCTTGGGGTTAATGCTTGAAATATTCCCTACAACAACTAACAAATTTTAAATTTTGAGTGAAATTAATTATATGATGATGATATATTTTTGTATAAGGTAGACAAGAATGATTAAGATTGAACAAATAAAACAATGTAATGAGAAAAAAGAGGAAGAAAAAACTATTAATATAGAGTAATTTTGTTGAGCAAAAAGATTGACAAAAGTCTCACATTGAAAGAAAATAGAAAGTATTGACATTGGGAGGCTATAAAAGAAGAAATAGCTATTATCATAATTATTATTGCTCTTGTTATGGCTAATGTTAATGTTATTATTGCTATTACAATAATTATTAATATTATTGTTCTTGTTATAAAATAAAGGGAATTGTGGAGAGAAGAGTTCAATCTATTATTCCATTGAGTGGGGAAAATATATATAGAAATACAATATAACTAGGATTTGCTTGGATATCAATAAACCCTAGATCTAGAATATTCCAGAATGATACATAAAGATAATGGATATCCACACAATATTTCATAACATTCCCCCTTGGATGTCCATTATCAAAGACTGTGCCTCATTAAAACCTTATTAGGAAAAAACCCTATGGGATAAAAACCTAATGAAGGAAAAAGAGTACAACATTCTTCGTAAAACGCTCGAGATGCTGCCTCATTAAAAACCTTACCAGGAAAACCCAATGTGGGACAAAACCATGGTTAAGGGAAAAAGAGTACAACGCGTATTTTCTCCCCCTGATGAATACATAACTTGAGATATTCTAGTGTTGCGGCAATGAATCCAATATGGTAAGATATCTTCTCATATGTATTAATTAAAATATCATTCGTGTTGAAATTCGATTCTCCTAAATTGAAAATTCATCTTCAAGCCTTCAAGCCTTTACATGAATATGTGAATGTCTACGTACATTTCACCATACATGTGTATATTTCAATATCATTTCAAATCTCTATTTAACATTTGATTTAACGGTTACAATTATGCGGTTATGCCTTCTTCTGGAGGTTGTGAATAATAGAAATTGATATTCATTATTTGATCAAATATTTATTGACAATAATTTCATGACAACACAAGATATTATTAAGTCGTTTTTCAATCTCTCATATGAATTATAATATAACGCATGTAATTATATACGTTGATATGGCTCTTCTGGACCATAAGAAAACATTCTCAAGCATAAGTATCGCTATTAATATTCTTTAGACGTTTCATAATTGACACGATAATTCTCATGCAAATACAAATAGTATTCTCGATCTCACTAATTCTTATATGCTCAAAATTCAGGTTGAGATGTCAATAATATAGTCACATAGACCAAAAGTTTGATAAAAATTTATAGGGCTGGATAAATACGTCGTACATAAGTTCTTCAGGAACTCTTCTTACATGATTCATAAAATGCTATAAAATCAACGTCATCAATAATTTCATCACACCTATAAGCCCATTGGAATATAAATATTTCTTCATAATTTTCCATAAAAGTTACAAATACGCCTTACTATATTTTGAACAAACATTCACATATACCACAATTATTGTATAGAAACTAATGCAGCAATATGAGATATAGAAAACAAAATATACAATGAGTAATGCATCTAACAACTTTCGATATATGCAATGAATAATACATTAACCTAGACTCACACATGCATATGAACATACATAGGACTCAAAATAATACAAGACACTGTACAGTGTGGATTTAAAAATCCATATTTCATTAGACTTCTGGTCCGTGATAAACTTTAGATTATTCTCATTATGTCGACATCAAAATGGACGTATTTAGATCCCTCATTCACTAGTCCATTCTATCATGATATGCATTATTTATCAGTTCCATCATATATATATAATTCTTCAAGATATAATTTTAATTTGCATGCTATTTTGACAATGATATCTGAATACATTTTTCATTGGTACCATCATAATTTTTCTTACATCATAGGCCATCTATTGTAATAATTCAGATATCTATACCACTTTTGGGGTATTTATACACTATTAGTGTTAGCTGCACTATCTTGCCATATATCATATCTATTAGACATATCTTTATTTTAGAACCGATCATACAACCTACACTTCAGGTGTAGTGATTCAAGTGTAATTGACAAGATTTTATCTCAATGTATACATATAATTAATTTGACCAAAATGTATCTTCAACGCTATGCAACATGAGTCATAACTGAATACAAATCAAATCATAAATGTGCAACATATCTTGATAATATATAGACAAAAGTTGGCATATAACTTTTTAAACTACCATTATAGGGATCATAATTATTATTATTTTTTTTTTTAATTTTTCCAACTTTTGCTGATTTGTTCTTCTCCCCCTAAGTTGATAAAATATCTCATTTATAGAGGCGCCTAATTTTATACCAACTTAGTAGACAAATTAGCATTAATAAAATTCACTTCATTAGGAGGATCACAATCAAAATTTATTTCTCAGAAGATTTGTATTAAACAAGTTCTATCTCTTCTGGAGAACAATTTTTATGAATAATCATTTCTTCATTAACTCTACATTGCATGTGTATTTATTATTACCTTTTTCATAATATTTTCTGGAAAACAATGTCAATACAATGTCAATGGGGAGATATGTGTTGTGCAGTTGTACGTTTTTCCTTCTTTTTCAATTTCTTATGTGCTGACATATAATAGCCCCAATCAAAAGAATTGTTATACAAATATAAATTGCTTGCTTGTAATTCTACTAGTGGTGATCTTCTGGATCTTTAAAAGCTTAAATAGTGTATTTGGTGAGCTTCTGGTCACCTAATAGTTGACAATAATATATAAGTTATTTTGGTGAACTTCTGGTCACCCATTACTCTTTTATATAAGAAATCAAAACCTATCAACTCTTGAAATTTTCATCAATACAAATTATTATGAATCCAAAAATATAGTTCAATCTCAATGTTATGTCTTGTCATTCAATTCATTTCATATATCTAACATTGAGAGAGCGTCAGCACATTATCAAATGAAATTTCAGGTTTCCATAACGAGTAATTATTAAACCCGGATGGTCTAATTTAATTATCACATCCAATCACTTCTCTAAATTTGAACTTTGGTCAGTTTCCAACACTAGTGATCACTTTATTAAACTTACTTTATGTATGGCCATGAATATGATGTGATATTATAACATCAATATATATTTCCTTATACAATTGGCAAGACAATCAACTAATCCAATAATAACTCATACTCTTGATAAACCTTTGGAAATAATCTTGATACATGCTAAACTTGTTGGATATATTGTACTCTTCTAGAGTATTTTATATAATTATGGTACATATCCATTAATAAATATAATCTCTTCTAGAGATCTATTCAAATGTATCACCTCGTCAAATTATTGTCAATAATTGCTCTGTTCCTATTTGAAGTTTCATATCTTTGGAACCCATTGGGCTATCACGCTTCAGGCGTTCTTTAGGTTCATTGGAGCATTTATTGCTTGTATATATATAGTCAATGAAATTTATTTATATCCATCTTCAAGATGGTATCATTACAAAATATTTAATTAACATGTGGTCACTTCTATTATATAAATCGTTGATATTTAGGTTAATATATGTACCAATTAAACTGACCATCAATATATTTTATTATTTATGTGCAAGGATTACATAAAATAATAGAATAAATACAACAACCTTTAAATGTCTTCCACCTTTTAAGGCATAAATTCTTTTACCAATGCATGTATCAAGCATAATAAAATTACTCTTATGAACTCAACTCGTAACTCTTGCCCAATTATATTAATCTTTTATAAGTATGGGTATAATAAATATATTTTGTAAGTAATAAGTTGCTCATAATGTCATGATTAATTTCTTGAACTCATAACACCATTTCTTGTTCAAATAGATATTCTTATGAATTTTTTTCATGAATAATATAATTAAATGAACATCATGCAAACATGCTTATTAGTTTTCATTCAATCATGCAATTTCTCATTCACTTCTGGGAATGAGCTAGTGAGTCTAGTTAGCTATCATTCATCAATTTGATCTCACACAGTGTTTGCTGTTAAAAATAAATATATTCAACCAAAAGAAAGATACATCAACTCCTTAAAAACTTTATTTATATATTTTAACATGATAGACAATCTAGTCAGCATACTTTAGAAACTATGTTAGTCATTTCTGTTTTCATAATATTCTTGAAGGTCTTTGACCCTTGCTTTCATAAATTTAGGTAACTTCATATCCATTATATATACAAAAATTACATGTTCAAATAACTTCATCATTCCAATAATCTAATTTTATGTATACATATACTATCAAATACTATTGATATTGACCACACATTACTCATCAAATATCATGTAAATATTAACAATCTCACTCATAAGGGTAATTAGAAACAATAAAATGCTACATATCATAAAAAACAAACCAAATCATACTCATATCTATTAGTTCTTGATTATGACTGTAAATATTTTTTTTTAGAACCTATTATTCACGAGGTCAATGAAATTATAACGTCATTCAAGTGCAAGTAATATCACTCATAAAAGTACAAATAATATTACAATCATAGTTAAAGACTTCAATAAATTACCATAAAAATAATCCATGATGTTTAATTCATACTCATCATAATCACATAATTTGATCAAATTAGGGTGCTGATATTGCCAAGGCAAAAAAAACCATTTCCAAGGCAACGTATCTAACCGCTACCCGTAATATTTGAGAATCAAAAAATGTTAAACTTATTAATTCAATAATATACTTTGTAATATTTTATTGCCTATAATTTTAGTAGCTAAATATTCCAATTAAAATCTTTCCAACTTCAACTACTAATTATTCTCTTCAAAATCTACAATTAATTAAATTATTCATCACCATTCACTCACTAAATTTAACATTTTATTGGGAGAAACACCATTACCAAAGCTTTACAGGTATTAGCTACCTCTAAACTTGTTTATTAATTAATTTTATTTATTTATTAAGTGCGTAATTAATTTGTAAATGACTATTAGTATAAGTGTTTTCATGTCAACATTATACGTATAAATGTTCATGTTCTACTCTTATTATAAAATTTTCCATTGAAACAAAAAAAAAAAAAAAAGCATTATGTTTGTATATTAACGTGGGATACTTCATTCTTCAAACTCTAATTAAAATCTGATTGTTGGGCATTCGATCTTAAGGATTGGTAGACAAATATTTTCTAAACATTGCATCTTAATTATCTATCTATTTCTTTGACAAATTATTGCTAATCATAGGCAATAAAATATTACAAAATATATTAATGAATTAATATGTTTGACATATTTAGATTCTCAAATATTACGGGCAGCGGGTAGATAATTTGCCTTGGAAATGGTTTTTTTTGCCTTGGCAATATCAGCACCCTCAAATTAAGACTTCTTGAGCAATTAGCTTAGGCATATAGTACAACTAAATATTATATATACTTGTTAAGAAATTTTCCTCAATATTTTCTTTCCCTTTTTAAATTCCACTTCACTGTCTAAATCTACAAGTAATAACAATACTCTATAACCGTGTCCTTGATTCAAGCCAATGATTATGTGTGCATAATCAATCTACTCCTAGTTTACATAAATTCCACCTAATTATCACCTAGAATTACATACACAAATTTTTATCAATATCTCCTAATATGGTGAAGTATATCCTCTAATTTTGGGATATAATTTAGGAAATCATATCGTAACAATACTCAATAGTAAATCAAATTATCAAAACTAATTTAAATTTCTTTAGCATTAAACATTTAAACCTATATAAACTTATGTCATTAATATGTAAAAAAAAACCTTATATAAATTCATACTACAAGCCTACAAGGTTCAATTAAAAAAAAAAAAACTCAAAGACGTACAACGACAACTTCAGTTTTAAAAAGTCTTTAATAAAATTTATCGATTGCACGTCTACAATACTATAACAGTAGCAGCCTGGGGCAACGCCCGGACTACTCACTAGTTATTATTATTATTTGTGTCATTATTATGATTATTGTTGTTGTTGTTGTTGTTGTTGTTAATAATAATAATATTATTAAATTATTATTATTATTATTATTATTATTATTATTATTATTATTATTATTATTATTATTATTATTATTATTATTATTACAGAAAACCAGTCTTCTTGTTAATTACCAAGATTGTGGTTGGACATTACCTAAATCTAGTTTTCTTGAAAATTACCAAGATTGCGGTTGGACATTAACTAAACCCAGATTTCTTGTTAATTACCAGTATTGGGGTTGGACATTACCTAAACCCAGTTTCCTTGGATTTAACCTAACTCTAGTTGCCTCTACTCGAGCTAAGCAAGATAATATTTTTATTTAATTGCGAAAAATAAAATATCATTGTTTAAAATTAATTTGGTACCTTTCAAAGAGAAGCTAGTACTTATGTCCATAACTCATCACATTTAAAATTTGAAGGGAGATTAATTAGATGAGATGAAATACTATTTTACGAAGTAGACAATATTGATTAAGATTGAACAAGTGAAACAATGTAATGGAAAGAGGAAAGAGAAAGATGTGGGAGAAAAAGCAAACCATATATTAATTTTGTTAAGCAAAGAAATTGCTGAAATCCCACATAAAAATAAATAAATAAAAAAAAAGACGAGTATTAATTAAAAGTGCTTATAAAAAGCAAAAATCATGTCAAACTTTTACTTAAGTCCCACATTGAAAATTAACCAAGTACTATGAGTTATTCAAAGCTTTGAGGTTCGTATGGATCCTAATGTGGAGGATCTAGTCTATTGAAAAGGGAACTCTCAAGGTAAATTCACTATAAAATCAGTATTGAGTATTATGCGACATGAGACCGATATTGTAGATGAGAAATGCTAGAATGTTGTGTGGAAAGCCCTTGTACAATAGCGTATAAGAGCTTTTTGTTTGGTTAGCATGCCATGACCGAGTCTTGGGAAACCATCAATCATCAATTATTAACCTATACTAAAAGCGAATCTAAAATGACACTTGTCACGATGTCATTAATAATTTTCCCTCTTTTTTGCACTTTTCTTTTTTTTTTTTCTTTTTCTTTTTTGCCTAATTTTAATGACTTCCATTTTATAAGCTACAACAATAATACTTATTTCTATTTTGACAACCTATCTAATTCAATCATACTCAATTAATTTTTTTTAACATATATTCTATATACTATTAATCTTTTAGTTACAAATATACTAACATAGATTAAAAATAAGGTATTGAAATATATCATTGTCCAAGATTATTATAATATTAATAAGGAGTATCAATTTTTTCCTCCAACATTAATCATTTGACAATAAAATTTATTTTAATTAAAAATAGAAAAACCATTTTGGTAGCGTAATTTGTATGAATCTTAAAATTATACATAACATTTATACAAACAATTGAACAAAATTATTTTATTATATTATACTCCCTCCGTTTTTTATAGACTAGAGTTGGATTTGCACATTTGCCGAGACACAACTTTAATTATCAACATCATTAATTAGAGATTATTAAAAATTATGATTTTTTTTTATATATAAAAGCAGACAATATGACAAATCCAACAACATAATATATGATCATATTTATATTATATATTGGTAAAATAAATTAAATAAATGATGACACATGAATAGTGTAAAATATTTTAACTCAACATATATTGAAAACTTCAATCTAATTACTCTACACATTTTATGCAATGTGATTATTAAAATTAAAATAAAAACCGCTACTACTCACTATAAATATATTTTTAAAAAGTTGATTACGGAATACTAATTATCCTAAAGTAATATAAAATCAACTAAATTTTCATTTAATGCCGGTCAAAGTGTGTCAACAAAAATATAAGGACAAATGTATGTATATGAGTTCGTATACGGGTACTAACCTTTTTTTTTTTTTTTTTTTTTTTTTTGAAGACATATATGGGTACTAACCTAAACTTATATTTTCATTTTCTTATATAAAACCTAATAGCTTCTAAATTTCTATTACTAAATTATTTTTTTATAAAATTCAAAATAATAACCTTTACGCATTTGGTATAAATTAAAATTCAAGTTATTTTGTCACAAATATTTTTTTTTTTTGGATAAATTATTGTTAAATTAACAACCATTCTTTATTCCCATCAAAAATAAATAAATAAATAAAAAGAAAAAAAGAAAACCATTCTTTATAATTTGGACTTAACCTAGTAATCGATATAAAAGGCATCTCACAGATAGTCCAAGGTGTTATATTTGTGGAGCAGCCGAGGAGACTACCTTGCACATCCTTCGTGACTGCTTAGCTGCTAAAGTGGTATGGCGAAAAATTTTGTCCCCTTCCCTCTTTGGTACGTTCTTCCATGGTATTTTGAAAGATTGGATTACAAAGCATGTAAAGAACATGGATCACAATGATGAAGAAAGCTGGGCTACCTATTTTGGGGTTGCGGTTTGGTGGATTTGGAGGTGGAGGAATTGCTTTGTTTTTAATCGACAAGATGAAATCCCTTTAGATATTGGTGCTACCTTCAAGTGCGCTATGATGAAGCTCGACGCAGTATTATGGGATTCTAGGATGAAGCAAGCAGTAGTAGTGGGTCAAAGCAACAAATTTATGTGTCTTGGCATCCCCCTAATGGAGGTTGGTATGTGTTAAATTGTGATGGACCAGCTAAAGGCACGCCAGGGGCAGCAAGTGGGGGTGCAATAATTCGTGACCATAGGAGAGGGTTTGTTTCAGCCATCTTAGCCAGCTTTGGGATTCGTAGTGCGTTCAGGGCTGGGATCCTAGCTCTAACTCAAGGCATCAAGCTAGCTAACTCGTAGCCTTCAAATTCAACAGCTAGAAATTCAGTTGGATAATCTAGCATGTGTCCAAATTTTGCAAAATAAAGTCTCGAACAGGGGTGAGTGTGCTCATGAGATTACCTACTGCCAGAACATGCTACACGATGCAAGTTGGTGGATCAAAGTTGCATATATATAGAGAAGGCAATCGCACGGAGGATTGGTTGGCCAACCGCAGAGTCTTTCAAGACACACGAGTTAGTTTAATTGAGTCAATTCCGTTAGAGTTGAGTAGGATTTTAGATGAGGATAGGAGGGGTGTTGCTATGCCTCGCTTAGTGCCTCCTTAATTTTCTTTTCTTCCTTTTGTTTATTTCTTGTTCTGTTGGTGCGTTTGGTTTATTTCTTCTTGGAATTTTGTTCCTCGTATGAATAAAAAAAAAAAAAAACTGAGTATTATGAACATGGATTATAATAAAAGACACTTAATTCTCTCTTATAAATTATTATTATTATTATTATTATTATTATTATTATTATTATTATTATTATTATTATTATTATTATTATTATTATTATTATTATTATTATTAGGGTATTATCATGGTTTTTATTGAGCAAATCAATGATTATAAAATTATATGCCATAAATTTTGTAAACAACCTTAATAAATGCGAGTTGAACAAGCTATAACTTAGCTCACATAGATAATTTTTTTTATTAATTATTAAAAATGGGTTATAAATAATAATTTTGGGCTCATGTTTGCTTTGGGCTTAAACTCAACTTTAGCATGACTTAGAAATTTCGAATAAACCCAGGGTTTTGACGATGATTACCAACCATTATTGATGGACACTACCAAATGGCCCTAGTAAAAAAAATAATAATAAAAAAACTAAACTAAATTATGCACACCTGAAATTTTAGAATGTCTCGGGGTAGATTCTAAATTTTTAGGCGTTTCTTGGTATGAACGCCTGAAAGTTTAGAATCTTTTTGGCACAGTCTAAATATTTTAGGCGTTTCATGGTATGAACGCCTGAAGTTTTAGAATGTCTCGGGGTAGATTCTAAAATTCTAAGTGTTCCTCTGATTGCATTTTAAACATTCATGGGGAACACTTGGAGCATCCTGGATCTTTAGAATCCATCTAGGGACATTCTAAAATTTCAGGCGTAACACCCCTGAAATGCCTGAAATTTACGCCTGAAATTTTAGAATGTTTCATGGAGGATTCTAAACTTTTAGGCGTTTCTCCCATGGTACTTTTAAATATTTTAAACTGGGAATAGATAATGTCCTACCACAATCTTGGTAATAAACCAAGAATATTGGGTTTAGGTAATGTCCAACCACAATCTTGGTAATTACCAAGAAAACTGAGTTTGTTTTCGTAACTTGATATATAGCTAAAAAAAAAAGGCTAGATAATGTCATAAATTTAAAGCCCAAATTTGGGCCCAAATTTATTAAATATAGCCAATGTTTGAATAACTCAATCCTCAAATAGGAGCTAAGTTATTCATACTATTGAAAGAGAGACTAACTTTCTCTTTTTATAATATCTCCATGTCAATACTCTCTATTTTCTTTCAATGTGGGATTTTTACAAATCTTTTTGCTCATCAAAATTACTCTATATTAATAGTTTTTTCTTCCTCTTTTTTTCCCATTACATTATTTCATATGTTCAACCTTAATCATTCTTGTCTACCTTATACAAAAATATTTCATCATCATATAATTGACTTCACTCAAAATTTAAAATTTGTTAGTTGTGGACATAAGTAATAGCTTATCTATATAGAGGTACCACATTTTTTTTAACTATGCCTTTTCTATATTCACAATTAATCAAAATATTTATGGAGGTGCTCACGAGCTTATCAAGCTGAGTTATAGCTTGCTCGACTAGTTCTTGTTAAGGTTATGACGAGACGAAACAACTCAAGTTGAGTTTTGACCGAATGTTGACCGAGCCGATTTATTGATCTCAAGATGCTCAACTCAATTAGCACCCTTAGTAATAATATTAGTTGCTTTAAATTTTTCCTAAAGGGTTAATAATGTTACTCATTAGTTAATTAACATTTTTCTTGAATAAAGTATTAACATAACAGTAATGCTTATTAAATAATTATTACCTATAAAATAAAATGTAGTTGATATGTAGTTATCCCAAAAGCTTTGTTAACCATAATCTAAACAATGAAATGTATAAATAATTTTGATAAAGAATTTAAATTTAAGTTGATTAGTTATCCCAAAAGCTTTGCTAATCAATTTGGAACGGTAATATCCATATTAATTAAGTTCATGTAAAAAAACACTACTATTACTACTACCACCACCACCACCACCACCACCAATAATAATAATAATAATAATAATATCAACTTTATTTAAAAAAATGAAAATGAATAACAATAACAAAACCAATTAACAAATCTAATAATAATAATAATAATAATAATAATAATAATAATAATAATAATAATAATAATAATAATAATAATATCAACTTTCTTCAAAAAAAAATAAAAAAAAATAAATAACAATAATAACATCAATAATAACAACAAATCTAATAATAATTAATTAAAAAAATAACCATAACAACAACAATAATAATTAATATTAATAATTAATAATATTAATATTAATAGTAACAATAACCACTCTTTAAAAAAACTGGATGTTAGGTAATGTCCATCCAAAATCTAGATAATTACTAAGAAAATTGGGTTTTTTTTTCGTAACTTGATATATAGCTAAAATAAAAAATACTAGATAATATCCTAAAGTTAAAGCCCAAATAAACTTGGGCCCAAACTTATGAAATATGACCAATGTTTGAATAAGCCAAGCCTAAAATAAAAGTTAAGTTATTCATACTATTGAGAGAGTAGAGGTTAAGTTTCTTCTTTTATAACCTCTTAATCTTAATACTCTCTATTTTCTTTCAATGTGGGACTTTTGCCAATCTTTTTACTCAACAAAATTACTCTATATTAATATTTTTTCTTCCTCTTTTTTCTCATTACATTGTTTTATTTGTTCAATCTTAATCATTCTTGTCTACTTTATACAAAAATATCTCATCATCATATAATTAATTTCACTCAAAATTTAAAATTTGTTAGTTGTGGACATAAGTAATAGCTTATCTTTATAGAGGTACCACATTGTTTTTTAACTATGCCTTTTTTTTCACAATTAATCAAAATAATTATGGAGGTGCTCACGAGCTTATCGAGCTAAGTTATAACTTGTTCGACCAGTTCTTGTTAAGGTTACGATGAGTCGGAACAACTCGAGTCGAGTTTTGACCGAATATTAGAAAAAGTGCTATTTGTAACGCCCTAGTAGCAACTGACATTAATTATGTTAGTTACAAAAAGACACTAGTAGAAAATACTTGATGGGAAGCCCCAAATGGCAAGAGGTTTTAAAAATCCACTTGCCATTTACCTAATTTTTTAATAAAAAACCTCTAATATTGAATGCCAAGCGGTTTTGGCGCGAACCGCTTGCCAATAATAGTGACAAGCGGTTTGGGGTTGAACCGCTTGCCATTAGATATAATGGCAAGCGGTTCAACCCCAAACCGCTTGCCATTTAAAAAAAACCTAAAATCTGCCCACCCCTCCCTTTATTTCTCTCCCGTTTTCCCTCTCTCTCCTCTTCTCTTCCCTTCGCTCCTTTCTTCTTTCACTTTCTCTTTTTCTTTGTTCTTTCTCTTCTCCACAAATTCGAACCAAAACCAAATAATTTCGAGCAAATTCAACCAAAACCCCAAGAAAAATTTCGAGCAGATTTTGAGGACAATTTCGAGTACAATTTCGAGCAAATTCGTGCATGCGTGTGGGTGTTCAAGTTTTTTAGGTCAAATTCGACCATGAAAACTCTAGATCTAGAGTTTTTATGGTCGAATTTGACCTTTAAAACCATAATTTCAAGCCCAAATCGGCGTTTTCATGGCGACGGATCTAGTTTGGGTGGAGGTCGTGGTGGGTTAGATGGTTTTTTTTTTTTTTTTTTTTTTTTTTTTTTTTTTTTTTTTTAAGGTGGGTCTAAGTTTTTTTTGTTTTTTTTTTTAAATTTCGATTTTAGTTTTAATTTTGATTTTAATTTTGTTTTTGGTGGGGGTCGTGGTGGGTGGGGGTTGTGGTTTGGGTTAGGGTCGTGGGGTGGGGGTCGTGGTTTCGGTGAGGGTTTTGATGGGTGGGGATCTGGTTTTGGTGGGCGGGGGTTAGGTGGGGGTTCTGGTGGGTGAGGGTCTGGTCGTGGTGGGTGGGGGTTGTGGTTTGGGTTAGGGTCGTGGGTGGGGGTCGTGGTTTCGGTGAGGGTTTTGGTGGGTGGGGATCTGGTTTTAGTGGGTGAGGGTCTGATCGTGGTGGGTGGGGGTTGTGGTTTCGGTGAGGGTTTTGGTGGGTGGGGGTCAAGTGGGGGTTTTGGTAGGTGAGGGTTTGGTCGTGGTGAGTGGGGGTTGTGGTTTCGGTGAGGGTTTTGGTGGGTGGGGGTCGTGGTTTGGGTGGAGGGACTGGTGGGTGGGGGTCGTGGCTTGGGTGGGGGGTGGTGGTGGTGGGTGAATTTTATTTTATTTTATTTTTTTTTTGTTTTTTATGAAAATCAGAAAATGTAATATTAGAATAATTTATTAATGAAAATATTTATGTTTTTTCATATGCTTAATGTTTGTGTATCAATTTATGCGAAAAAATAAAAAAAAAATTGTTTTTTATACCCATAATGGGCAGCGGTTTGGCGCCAAAAACCGTTGCCCTTTATCTAGTAATGGCAAGCGGTTCTGAACCGCTTGTCATTTAAATGGCTAATGGCAAGCCCCCTAAGCCCATGCGGTTCAAAACCGCTTGCCATTAGGGGGTTTGAACCGCTTGCCATTACATTTATTCTACTAGTGAGAGTATTAGTAATTGACATAGATAGTGCGGGTTACAAATAAATTAGTATTAGTAACTGGCATAATCAAGGTCAGTTACAAATAGTAGGTCAATGATAGGCTGACCAACTATTACTAAGGGGCATAAAAAATGCTAGTTACAAATAATAAGTCAACTTTATTGACCGTATTAATTGTAAGGGACTTTATTAAGGCCGGTTACTAATATTATCGCGCACCACTCACACTTCACTTGTATTCTTATTTATTTATTTATTTTTAATTTTACAACAAAAAAAATTAGTTGTAACATGCGCTTCTTTTACCTACACTCCTTTTTTTTTTCCATACATAAACTTGCAACTTTATCTCTCCTTTGAAACTGCTCTGATCTAACGCTTCTCCTAAACTATTTCATCAAGAATATCAAGGTATGCTTTTGATCTCTTTTGAAAAACGAAAGGTATCACTACAAGAAAAAGCTTTTTGGGAGACGAGTGCGTTTAGTAAGGGCAACGAAACTTCCTTTCATTGCACATTGTTGATATTTTGTGCGACGAGATTAAATGTGTTATGGGCAACAAGTTATGTCTTTGTTGCCCTATACTGATATATGGGCAACAAAACAGGGGATGAGTTGTCCTTTATTATATTTTTGGGCCACGAAATATAACTTGATTGCCTATTAGGATAGTTAGGCGACAAATAAACTTAATTCGTTATCTATTTTTATTAAATTAATTTGAGTGATATTTTATTTGGTTGCCCAAATCCCACTAAAAATTTGGCGGAAAAAAATCAGAATAGTCAAACAAAAATTTCAGTACTGCTAAAAGAACTAACCCTTTACCCACGATCAAACCAATTTCCCTTTCTCAGCAACAGGATGCATACTTTGGGTTTGTCCGTCTCCCAAAATTTTCCACTAAGAGTTCCCTTCGCTTTCAGTGCCAGCTCGGGTTCTCATCAATGTTAGTGATCTGCGCTGTTGATTCATCTCGACTGCTTCGGTTCATTTGGCTTCTCTTGGTCCACTTTTTGGATGTGGTTCGGTTTTATGGGGGTCCGGGCTTTGCAGCTATTGGTTTGTTGCAAGACCATTTCAATGTTTGGTTCTCTTCGATCTTCCTGTAATGGTACTTAGTGTGTGTAGGTTGTTAAATGTCCTTGTTTTAGTTGGTGTTAGGTTGTAATTCTGTTTTTCTTTAATAGTATCTTTTGTAAAAAAAAAAAAAAAAAAAAAAAAAACCAATTTCCCTTCTCTTTGCTCTGTGCAAACCAAAAGCCGCCATTGAAGAGGTAATTCTTCCATTCTTTATTTTTGCAGTGCTTTGTAAAATTTCAGTATTTCTTTTGCTAATTCATCCGTTGATTCAGCCATAAACCCTAACTTATTTAATATGTAGGTGAGGCAGCGGTGACGGCTGGTTAGGGTTCGAAGCAATTGACGGCGGGTTTAGGTTTGAGGCATTTGACGGCGGTGAGGAAGCAGGTGGGTTGCCCATCTTCTCTCTGTTATGCAGTTATCTTTTTTTATTACTACTAATTATTTGTGATCTCTTGAATTATGGTTTTAAATTTTCAATTTCTGTGAATTATCCTTGTATTATTGGTTTTTTAGATTAATCATGATGTATTGTATACAAAATTTTCATTGATTTTAATTTTTCTGTGAATTTTTTGGTCCTCATTGTTTCTGTTGATTTTTAGCCCCCTTTTTAAAGGTTATCAAAAGGTATAATTTGGATATATGATGCCGCACAAATGTCCTTTTAGGTTGTTCATTAATTCTATTTGTTTGCAACAAAACATCTATATTTTTACATAACAAATATACCATATAAATCTGGGTTTTGTATCACACAAATATTTACATTCAACCACGAGTTTTCCACTACTACAATATATTTCCAGAAATTTTTGGAGTAAAACAGTATACCACCTAAACTAATTCAAGAGTTTGAAAGAATCAACCCACCTGCATCTAACTGATAAAAATTGATTGATTAACAAGAAAGAAATAAGTGCTGTTAATTCACTAGGGATGACAGTATAGGTGCGCTTTATAGAAATTGAGAGATTATTATTATATTTTATTTATTTTTTCTGGTAAGCTTTTTGTTGAGCTTTAATTTTAATTACTAAAACTCCTGCAAAAAAGGCACCTAGTGACACAAATAATTTTAGATCCTCACTTGATAATTGAGCATTATAACTAACAAAAGGAATTTCATCATCTCATATCAAATATATCAGTGAAGTATGAGTAGAGTTTGTGATTGCAATAATGATGTAGAAAACTAGATCAACTAATTGAATAGCTGCATATTCAGATTTATAAACTGATCTGTAGATGTCACAGAAAGAAGAAAATTTAACATTTTCTATTGGTTGTTGATAAGGAATAAAATCTATATTATGTTGCAACCAAACACCTCCTAATACAAATCTTTTTGTTCATCCTAGTGGTGATTGTCTATTCTCTTAATCAAATTCATACTTCCACCATATATACTAGCTGCACAGCTAACCGTAGTTCCTAGCAGACAAGAAATCAATTTATCATAATAATTTGCCAAAAAGTGAGCTCAATATTATAGCTAAAGATAACATGGCATTCTAAGATGCACATTTTTGCCAAATTTGTACAGGCACCCACCACTAACTAGTACTGTAATATACTTATCTTACTATCATTGCTTAAATATCAATCAATCAAAGCCTTAATTCCAAAGTGGGGTCGGCTAACACGAACCAAATTTAATTATTCTGTGTAGTCATCAACATAAATCTTTCTCCTCCATCCCTTACGATCCAAAACTTCATCCTCACGTAAATCCATGCACTTCATATTCTTCCTCACTCCTTCCAACTAAGTCATTTTTGGTCTCCCTCTTCCTCGTTTAATCCCTCCATGGTCCCACTCTTCCACTCTTCGCACCGGTGCACCCTCGGGTCTCCGTCTTACATGTCCAAACCAACGCAGACGATTTTCCCTTAATTTATCTGCAATGCCTGCCACACCTACTTTCTTGCGAATAACCTCATTTCTGATTCTATCTCTTAAAGTGTTTCCACACATCCACCTTAACATGTGCATTTCCGTAACCTCCATCTTTTTAATATGCTCTTTCTTAGAAGCCTAACATTCTGTACCATAGAGCAACATTGGTCTTATGGCAGTCCTGTAGAATTTTCCCTTCAACTGTAAGGGAATGCTGCGGTCGCATAACACTCCCGTGGCCGCTCTCCATTTAAGCCACCCTGACATAATCCTGTGGGCCACGTCTTGATCAATGTCACCATTCTTGTGGATGATCGACCTAAGATACTTAAAACATTCACTCCTGGTCAAATCCTTTCCATCCAAACTCACCAATTCATTGTTTGTCCCCCTCTGAGTGCCAAAACGACATACCAAATATTCAGTCTTACTCCGACTTAGCTTAAACCCTCTAGATTCCAACCTTTGCCTCCACTGCTCCAACTTGGCATTAACCCCATCCCTAGTCTCATCCACCAAAACGATATCATCCGCGAACAACATACACCATGGGACCTTATCTTGAATTGGTCTAGTTACTTCATCTAAAACCGTTGCAAAAAGAAAAGGGCTTAATGCAGACCCTTGATGCAATCCGATTGTAATAGGGAAATCTTTTGTCAACCCTCCACATGTCCTCACATTTGTTGACACCTCTCGATACATATCCTTAATTAGGTCCACATACCTTCGTGGGATACCTTTCTTCAACATTTCCCACCAAAGTATCTCTCTTGGCACCTTGTCATATGCCTTCTCTAAATCAATAAAGACTATATGAAGATCCTTCTTCTTTACCCTATAAAACTCCATCATTTGTCTTATCAAATGGATTAGTAGATCTCCCAGGCATAAAACCAAATTGGTTATCTGAAATGCTTGTGCATGCCCTCAACCTTTGTTCAATCACCCTTTCCCACAGCTTCATAGTGTGGCTCATAAGCTTAATTCCTCGATAGTTTGAGCGTCCCCTTTGTTTTTATAAATCGGGACCAATGTGCTCTTCCTCCAATCTTGTGGGATCCCTGTAGCCGTCCATATCTTGTTGAAAAAGTTTGTTAACCAATCAATACCAATCTTACCCAAACACCTCCACACCTCTATCGGCACCCCATCAGGGCCAACCGCCTTCTTAGATTTCATCTTGTTCAGTGCAATCTCTACCTCTAATCTCCTAATCCTTCGCACATACTCCATGTTGATTTCTTCATCACTCACAGAGGTATCTCCTATCACAACTCCATCACTTCCATTAAATAATTCATCGAAGTACCCCTTCCACCTGTCCTTGATGTCCTCCTCTTGTATTGGGAACATTTGGTTCTTATCTTTGACACACCTCACCATTCCTTAAATATCAATGATTAAAAATTTTTAGGCCATAAAAGGACATATGTGCAGCATATAAGTCACAAGTCACAACCTCATGCCAGCCAAAATCTTTAGAGTTTCAAAACTAGAAAATTAAATTATAATATAATATTTTATTATAACAATATTAGCAAATCATACTACAATTTCATAAACAAGCAAAACAAATATCATAGCTATTAAGCAAACAAAAACTCCGTTATATATATAAACTACTAATTTACACATGCATACTCACAAATTCAGAAACATAAGAAAAGCAAATAAAAATACATAAAAGTTTACTGACTAATTATGCTATTAATTATGCCTGTTGTTGTAGTGGTACTTAACCATCTAATTTTCTTACGTTCAATTTGTTAAAGGTTTTCTTTTGTTTTCATTTCAAGATTAATAGAGATCGAACTTGGATGAACCACAGTGGTATAAAGGATAGGCAAAAACCAGAGTATAAAGTAGGGGTTGATGAGTTTTTAGAATTTGCTTTTAAAGGAAAAAATAGTAGGACATTGTTAAAATGTCCTTGTTTGAATTGTCGATTAATGATGGCTCTAAATCGAAAAACTATGCAATGTCACTTACTAGTATATGGTATAGACAACAGTTATAACCCATGGGTGAGTCAAGGAGAAAATGATAAGCAAGATGATAATAATGAAAATGATGAGAACACGATGGAGGTCTCAGATGACGAAGAGGATGAAATGCCTTTTGATGACATGGCTCCATTGGTTTTTGATGCAACAAATAATGCATGGAATAATAATACTACAACTTCTGAAGTTCCCATTGATAGTGGTAACACCATGGAGTTTGGTTCTAGTAGTGGCAATAATGAAACTCCTAATAAGGAGTTCATGACATGTACTAGTAAGTTACATTCAATTTGTTCACATAGCATTTAGACACTCTTAATACTCAATGCCTTGTAATCTTCTCAAGATTCAATAAGTTAAGAAATCTATTATCACTACTTGAGTAAGTTAAACTTTTATCGTTTGAACCTTTTAAGATATCTCACGAGCTCATATTCTAGAAATTATTGGTCTTTGTGATAATAGTTTGGCAGGTTGGTTTTGGATGCAGGGTTCAATATTATTTTAAGCTTATTCTACAAGCACTTTTAAAAGGATGAACGACTTAAGAGAGGATGATTTCTACAAGAAGTTGTCAGATTGTTCTGTTTTAGAAATCACAATAATGCTCTAATCTGTTTAGTTCAAATCATCTCTTATCACTCTGTTCTTTTAGGATGACATACATGTCTTTTGTAGTTGAAAGTTGGTGACATATTTGTAATTTACAAGCAATCATGTTCTATATTGTATAATTGATGATGTAATGTCGATTAAATTGGGCCTTACGTGGTTTAGATTAATATTCATTGTATTTATTATAAAAGTTGGGTTAATAATTTATGGTGCTTCACAAAAAAAAAAAAAAAAAAAAAAAGTGTAGCGTGGGTGGTGGCACTAGGGAAATCTGCTACTACTGCCTTTTTTTTTAAAAAAAATATAATGAAATGTTATTCGTAACTGGCGTTAAGATTTGCTAGTTACTAATAATACCCTATTTGTAACCGGTGTAACTTAATGCCAGTTATGAATAGTATGCTTTCTAACTTGAAAATAGTTTATTTGTAACTGGCGTTAAGTTAAGCTAATTAGGAATAGTACATTATTTGTAACTAACATTAGTCGGTTACGAATAATTTTCACTAGTTGTGACGGTGGCATTCGCAACCAACAATGCCAGTTACAAAACGTGAATTTCGCTAGTTACAAATATCATTTTTTCTACTAGTGGTTGACTGAGCAGATTTGTCGATATAAAGATGCTCAATTCAATTAGCACCTTTGGTAATAATATTAGTTGCTTTAAAATTTTTCTAAAGTATGAGTAATGTTAGTCATTAGTTAATTAACATTGAATAAACTATATTAGCGTAACAATAATGCTTATTAAATAATTATTATCTAAACAATAAAATGTATAAAATAATTTAAATTAAGTTGATAGTTATCTTAGTCGCTTTGCTAATCAATTTTAGATGTTAAAAACCATCATTTTTCTCATCTTATCACATTATTTCACTAGATTTTCTACCTCATCTTCTCATTACATTATTTCACTAGTTTAATCTTAATCAATATAGTCTACTTTGTACAAAGTATTTCATCACCATTTAATTAATTTCTCTTTGGACTTAAAATGGGGTGAGTCATATACATAAAACTTATTATAACTTCACTCTAAAGAAATACAAAATTATTTTATAAAATATTATTACAATTCTTATTACATAACCAATATAATTTGTTCAATCTTAATCAATCTCTTGTCTACTTTTTACAATAGTATTCTATCATCATTTTGCCTTTAAAGTTAAAATGGGGTGAGTGATGGACATAAGTTCTAACTTTTCTTTAAAGAGGCATACCAACTTATTTTTTAACTATGATACTTTATTTTCATAATTAATAACAATATAATGAAGGTGGTCACAAGATTATCGAGCCAAGTTATAGCATGCTCAACTCGTGATTGTAAAGGTTATGAGTTCGAGTCGAGACAATTCGAGTTGTGTTTTGACCAAGTATTGATCGAGTCGATATCGAGTTGCTCAATTACGAAAATGCACTATACTTTTCTTATTCATTTTTCTTAAAAAATAAGTCTTATGAAATAAGTTCTTTTCTTCATTATAATAAACCGTAGAGTAATGTAATGAATCAATCCCTTCCCTATTAAGATAATATTCTTATACATTTGAAACATAGAATATTAAGTTAATTTAACGTAATATTCCACGTTACTTTGATTTTGTTCAAGATATTACAAGCAATTTTTATTTTCTATGCTCTAAATAAATAAATTTATTATAAGACAACATGGAGTACTTAAAATAACCAAGTATGACATGAGTCATAATAATAATAATAATAATAATAATAATAATAATCTAATGTAATATATATATATATATATATATATATATATAAAGTAGGCATTTTTGGAGAGCATTTGGAGCGCCACGTAAGTAAAGGTATTATTTTAACCAATAAGAAATATAAGAAATTAAATTTCTAATTTATTCTAGAATTAAAAAATTCACTCGCCACCTAGATAAAAGTGACGAATTAGATTTGATATATCTCGAATTTTAATGACACGTGAATTAAAATTCACAAATTAAATTATTTTAATGAACAAAATAAAGTAAAAATCCAATGATATAGATAAACTACATGTTCTCCAAAAAGATATTATTAATTAAACTACTATACATTCTAAAAACTATCAATTAAATTATTTTAATGGAAAAAAAAATTAAAGTAAAAATCCAATGATATTGAAAAACTACATGTTCTCCAAAAAGGTATTACTAATTAAACCACCATACTATCTAAAAACTTGCATCAAAAAAACTATACTATCTAAAAACTATCTTCATGAGAAAATACTACTATGTAAAAACTATTGAAGGCAAGCCTCATGGTAGTTTGTTGAGCTTTGATCCTATTACCAAAGAAACATCTATCTTATTAATGATAATATCTATAAACTATCGAAGGCAAGCCTCATGGTAGTTTGTTGAGCTTTGATCCCATTACCAAAGAAACAAAAATATTAGATAAACGTAGCTATGGTTTTTTCATTAATAAGTATTTTTAATTTATTTTAATAATAACCCAATAAAATAAATTAACAATACTTACAATCATATCACAAAACATACCTATCAAGATAAATTTTGATGGTATTTATGATAAGAAATAAAAATTTTGTTAATTATAATTAAATTAAAATTTATGATACTTACCATTATAAATTGACGCATCATATGACACTAACAAAATTTCGTATCAATACAAAACAAAATCAAATAAATTTTGTGTTAGTGATTTTGTATCAGTTTTAGATCAGCTATGGTTGGGTAATCCTTAGCTTAATTTTTAAATTTATATTTGTAATTATTACTTACATTGTATTTATATTGGGATACTTTCACAAACAAGATATCTTAATAAGTTTGGATACGATCTTATTGGACGAGGAGTTATTTCTTATAATATATTTACCTCTATTAATTTTTTTTTTTGAAACCTCTCTTAATTTCTTATTTTTAATTACAGGGTGATTACATTCATGTCTTAATTAAAGCCAACTTTGTTCAACCCTTTTGTCCGAAATTGATTTAAATTTTCCTTTTACTTTTTAATATAAATTTATAATTTTATTGTTTATCAATTTTAATTTATTCCCTATCAACGAAGCATTTTCCCATTGTTAATTGACTATGTACTCCCTAATGTAAAATACATCTTGATGACTATTAAATTTTCAATTATATTGGGTTCAAAATAACTTACATTCTCAATATTGACATACATTCCATGCATGAGTTTATATATATATATATACTAGTATAAGACCCGTGCCATGCACGGATAGAATTGAATTATTATTATTATTATTAATCATGGTCATTATATAAGATCTTTTTGTAATGGATTTTGTTTTTTTATTTTTTTTTAATGAAGAATTGTTATAGGGCTATATCCATCTATAAGAGATGGTTTTTTTTTTATTTTTTTTTTTTTACGAAGAATTGGAAGTTAAATTAGTAAGTGTTAACCATTCTTATAATCATATACTTTAATACATATATCGTCACAAGATTGTTCTTTTATATTGAATTTTTTTTTATACCATACAACATTTTTGTAGTTAAACTTTTAGATTCATATATAAGGTCGTGGCAGGTACATACTCCCTCCTTCCCTTATTGATAGTCACTTATACCAATTTTAAATCCCAAAATGATAGTCCTATTTGCTTTATTCAAGTACCATTAATATCATTTTTTTACCAAAACTTCCTCCAATTCATTTGCAACAATATTTGTGCAAATTTAACTTTTCCATGTAAATTTGTCTTTTCCATGTTCTTTTATTACCTTGTCAATCATGCATAAAAGTAATATTTAATGGTAAATTTAACTATATTTAGATAGTATGTATTGTGGAGTATAAAAATAATATTGGAAGTTTGAAAAGATTTTATACTGCCTTTTTCACATTATTTCTATTTTGTGAACGATATCGTTGATATATTTACTATGTATATATTTTCTTATATTAGTTTAATAATAATATTATGCAATAGAATCATACACAAATATTATGTTATAATAATATATAAGAATATAAGTATATAATAAAATATAAAAAAAATAATAATAATATTATAAAATATAATAACAATTAAATACGGAAATAATGAAATTGGCGGGAAAACAGTTAATGAAATTGTGCCAAGTGTCATTATAGGTTCGCTTTTAGTATAAGTTAATAGATATATATATATATATATATATATATATATATATATATATATATATATATATATATATATATATATATATATATATATATATATATATAAATGTTGATATCATGAACTTCTTAAAACATAGGTAGTATTATTATTTTTTCAAGAGTGTTTATAACGCCACAAGGATAATAAGAGATTTAGCCAATAATAAAAAGAGATTTGCAATTTCATTCAAACACTTTATCTTTCCTATTATTCCATCAAAAGTTCTTCATATTATTTTATTAAAACATTAAATTTTCCTAATATTATATATTTTTTTAACGTGTTGATAATATTAATCTTATTTCATGATAATATCTTCTTTTAATTATGATGGTTAAGATTGTTATACAGAGTATAGGATCTTGAGAATATAATTACCGAGTTTTATTATATTGTTATGTATAATTTTTTAGATTTAACTAATAAAATTAAAATAACAAAAATATAAAGGTAAAGATCAATATGTTATAAATACCGTGTATCGCACGGTCTTACATTTAGTAATAATAATAATTAATAATGAAAATACATTAAACAACAACAACAACAACAACAACAACAATAATAGCAATTCCAATACCAAAAAAACAAAAATAATAATAAATTTTTTAAAAAAGCATAAACCACTACCACCAGCCAGGCCAACCATTAGCCTTCGCCGCACACTCGCCCAGATTTATCCCAATCGTCGGCCAACCTTCCTGTTTTAATTCGCCGACCGACCTTCCTACTTCAATTCGCCGGCGACCTTGCTTCAATTCGTCGGCAGACCTTCCTGCTTCAATTCGCCGCCGACCTCTCTGCTTCAACCTTTCTTCAATTCACCCACAGCCGGCGACTGCAACAATAGCCCGAAACCCCACCAAGCTCTCTCCCCGACCATGAAAGTAGCCTATCTCCCTTTCCCCCACCTTGAAACGGCTGATTTTGGGTTAGAACTTGGGCTAAGTGTAACACCCTAGAAATTCCTTTCTTTTAAATACCTGTTTTGCTCTGTTTAAAACTCAAAATAGGAAAATCTAAGACATTACCACCACCGTGAAAACGGCTAAGGCAACTATCAAAGACACACAACGGAAGACTATCTTTAAAACATTCAGAACGACTCAACTTAAAAAGTCAACTAATGGAAGTAAAGTCAAACCAAAGTAAAACAAAGTCAACCTACAACTTGCACTAGGTGAAAAAATGAAATTGGCACCGGTTCAAAACCCCTCAAGGCCACCGGTTTTGAACCGGTGCCAATGTGGGGGGTGCCAATTACTTGGATGAAAAGCCACCGGTTCAAACCGGTGGCAAAAATGACCCCAAAATTTTTTTTCATTGTTTTTGGCACTGGTTCAAAATATTAATTTTTTTTTTTCTTTTTTCACTTAAGAATTAAATAAACTAAAATAAATAAGAACACAAAATATAAATCCAATATCAATCAATATAATCGAATCTCTACAATATATAATCAAAAAAATTTTACAATATAGATCAATAAAATAGATCAATTACAACATATAAATCAAAAAAAAAAATTTACAATATAAATCAAAAAAAAATTTACAACATCACAATAAAAAATAACCCCATACAACATCTAAATCAATATACTTGCACCTTGATTCTTGCATCAATATACCTGCACCAATTAAAACAAAAAAAAATCGACAAATAAAAGAAATTATAGTAGCTGCGAAAAAAATATTAAAAAAAACCCGGAAAATAAAAAAAATTTAGTTAAACACCCAGAATATAAAAAAAAAATCGAATTAAAATCGATTACAAAAAAAAATCGATTAAAATAAAAAACAAAAATCGAAAATCGAAAATCAGTTAAAAACCCAAAAAATAAAAAAAATCGAATTAAAATGAAAAAAAACCCAGAAAATAAAAAAAACGAATTAAAATCGATTAAAATAAAAAAAAATCGATTAAAACAAAAACCCAGAAAATAAAACACAAAAACGAAATAAAATCGATTAAAATAAAAAAAACCCAGAAAATAATAAAAAAAACGAATTAAAATCGATTAACATAAAAAAAAATCGAATACAACAAAAACCCAGAAAAAAAAATGAAAAAAAAATCGATTAAAATAAAAAAAACCCAGGAAAAAAAAACGAATTAAAATCGATTAACATAAAAAAAAAATCGATTAAAACAAAAACCCAGAAAAAAAAAAGATTAAAATCGATTAAATCTCGAATAGTTTTGGACTAAACCCTAACCTTGCTCATGCATGTGTTCGTGGTGGTTTTGGTGGTGGTGGAAAAGTCGATGTTGCAAACGAAAGTGGCGGTCTTCGTGGCGGTCTTCGAACGAAAGAAAGGAGGAGGACACGAGGGAGAAGGAGATCGAGAAAGAGAAAGAGAATGAGGAGATCCAGAAAGAGAAGGAGGAGATCGGGGAGCAGGAGAAGGAGAAGGAAAGAGGAGGAGAGGAGAGAGAAACGGCTGAGAAGAAATTAGCTAGGGTTGGGGGGAGTTTAAAGGGCCGCGTTTTTTTTTAAATAATTAAAAGGACCGGTTCGGTTCAAACTGGTGGCCTTTATGTTTTTGCCACCGGTTTGAAGTGAACCGGTGCCTTATATCCTGGTTCAGCTTCCCATCAATTTTTAAGGCTATTTTTGCCACCAGTTTGGACTGAACCGGTGGCAATTAGGGGGTGCCTTTTTGATATTTTCTACTAGTGTTGGAACTATTGTAGGCCCTTATCAAAACCGAACCAATTCAAAACCTTTGCGTTAGTCTCACAAACATAATATGATAAAATAATGAAAACAGTAAACATATTATAAACTTATGGAAACTAGCAAGATTCGCTCTTCACTCATGCCCATCATGAATATGCTTCATCACTTGAAAAACTTCTCTCTACTTGTTTCCACTACTCTCCATTAAAAATGGGTCATCATAGGGCCAAGGTAAAGATAAGGCCAACAAACACACAAACACACAATCAGCAAAACTGAGTACATAAGCGTAATTAAATACACTAACATGCTTTCACCTATTAACACACAACTTACCTCGTTACACCTGTTTACAAGCACACAACATACAACAAGACTTCTCAGCTAAGTAACTAAACAATTTATTTAGTATTGATTATGCATCGAACGAGTATCCCCCCTAACCTGCCCCAATAAAGGGGTATTAACACGGGAGCTAACCGTGCCAGTATAAAAGAACCACTCGTAAGTGGAGGAATTCTTGCGCATAATAATAAAAGGAAAATACAGCGTTCTGTACTCCCAGTAGAAGTTATGGTTAAATATAAAACCCCATAACTCCCCCCGTATGTTCATACTCAAGGTATATACGTTCCAAGAGTTTTGGTGCGTAATCTCTTTCACTTTACGTTATTAACAAATTACAACTTGATGATGACTCTCAAACCATAACAAAATCAAACATTACAATTATCCAAACAATTAAACATTCCAAGTTAATTCTTGAATAATTAGTGACCACATAATATTTATTGTTGAACCCTTTTTAAATCTATCTCGGTGTCAAAGACACCTTAAACGCATAATGCGCCACAAATCCTACCCCTCGGTGTTGAAAACACCTTAAGTGCACTAAGGCACCAAAATATAATTTATTCCTCGTGTTCAAAGACACTTAAATAGCTCTTTCCTCATGCTTAAAACATCAATAAAAATTATATGAACCATAATAAAATTCCTTCTCAATATTCCAAACTCAATCAAACGTGTAGTTTAATCAAACATGCTTTCTATCATGCCATAAATAAAAGTGTGGTTTTATATACAACATGCCAACGATTATTTTCCAATCATTAATCCATCACAAATAAATCATGCTTCATAATTCAATCACCAATATCAACCAATTCACAATTTTCAATCATAATCTAGCATGATACTACTTGGGATTAAATAATCAAGCCTAGCATGTTACTACATCATCAAAAATATGCTAAGTACGCGAACATACCTCGTATACGATCTAAAAATCGCCACAACTAATAGAAATCACTTACTTCAAAGTCTCCTACAGACCAAAATCATAATATTATATGGCATTAAAATCTACTCCACACAAATTTCCAGCAATATATACTCTTATTAAACCACTCATAATTTAATTAAAATAAGCTGAAAATTAATTTAAAACCTCATACTTTAATCCCAATTAATGGGTAGTCAAAATTCCTTCAAGAAACTTAATTTTTAGCATACTAACAAAAATTCCAGCAATATTAATTAATGAAAATTTGCTGTAATTATACTTTAAAACCCTTAAATTAAATGTTTAAACCACCCTAAATCATATTCCTTCAATAACCAATTAATTCATAAATCTAGGGTTTCAAAAATTGGGGCTTTTTAATTAGATTTAAAATTTGAAAATTAATTCACATCATACTTAAAATCAATCATCATAAAATTATCACAAAACTCATAATTTATAATTAGATCTAGGATTAAACAACAGAAAAATAATAAAAAAAAAGAATAATTTTTTTTCTTTTTTTGAAGGATGGTGGCCGGACAGCAGCCACGGCACCACAGCCGGCTGCTGGTGGCGCCGCCGCTGCTGGTGGTGGTGGCCGACGGCCTACCGGTGGTGGTGGTGGCCGGTGGTGGTGAGTGCCGAAAAAGGGGAAGGGGAAAAAGAAAGAAAAAGAAAAAGATAATAAAGGAGAAGGGAGAGAAAGTTTACCTTGGATATTCTCCACTCTGGGCAAAGTTTAATTTGCTATTTGCCCAAGTGTTGAATATTTATACCCCTTTCTCTAGAAACCCTTCTTACCTAAACTTTCCCTTTTTTTAATCTTTCCTAATCCCTTTCCTAATAAAACTTTACTAAAATAAAACTTTTCTAAATCAAATCCCAACTTAATAAAATAATTAATTAAATAAAACTATCCTTTTATAAAATATTTTCAAACTTATTTAAATTAAATAATTAAAATGCTATAATTAATTTATTTCAAATTATTTAGATACCCCTCAAAATACTTATTTAAAATAAAATACGTATAAAAATATGGGGTTTACACTGGGTGTCGCCGGGGGTAAGGGGAAAGGGAGAGCTGGGTCGCCGGCGTGTTAGGGGTGCAGGGTTGGTGGTCGGCCATAGACAGAGACAGTCATCGGTGGTCTCCGACAGTCAATGGCGGTGGTGGTGGTCGCGGCACGGTAGAGGTTGATGGAGAAGGTGGCTGGGTTTTTTTTTTTAAATTTCTAAAATTATTTTCCAATTACCATAAATGATTTTTAACAATTTAGAAAATCAATTGAGGTTGTGTTTGGAAACATGACATTCATTTCAAATGTTAGAATTGAAATTCGGAATTTCAAATATTAATATTCAATTTCAATATTGGTGTTTGGGAAATATCAGAATTTAAATTCCAAAATTTCAAATTATAAACTATGTTTGGAGATGAGTGAAATTTTGAATTAAGCAAATGAATTTACACCTTTTAACTCATATAAATTTCCTTTCTCTCTCCTCCTCAATCTTAAATTCCCAAATTCTCCATTTTTTTCTTCAACAAACCTTAAAATTAAATCCAAATTTCTTTGATTATTCAGCAAGTTACTACCAAACAAGTTCAAATATACCCAAAATTATTCCCAAATATCCTCTATTAAATCCAAAATCCTCTGAATTCGAGAACCCCACCCCACCAACCACCAACTGCAATCCACCGAGCCGCACTACACCACCATCTTGCACACGTTCCCCCTTCCAAACGGTGCAACGCCAACCTGCAACAACAACTCCCGCAACAACAACCAGCCAGGGCAGCCGTAGTCCTGCAGCGCCACCAATTCCCCGCTTTAATGGAGAATCGAGAGTCACTTCAATGGTGGAACGAGAGGAATAATGTGAGTACACTCTATTGGTCGAGCAAGAAATTCAATGCTTGTTTTAATGGAGGAGGGGTGAGAGAACTTGTGTATGCTTCAATGATGAAGAACCCTAGGAGAAAGAAAAAATTGGGGAAGAGGATAAAACTTGTGTATGACATAGGAGAGAGAGTTGGGCTTTTTAAATGAATATTAGAATTTGAAATGACATGTTTAGGATTGGAATTTGAAAATATCAAAATATACTCATATCTTATTGGATTTGGGCCAATTTCAATTCCCAAATTCTGAACACATCCAAACAACATAATTGGGCCAAATCCAGAATTTCAAATAGGCCATAAATGATTTTTGGGAAAAAATATTAAGAGGAACCACTTTGATTATTTGTGGCCTAGAGAGTGCCATGTAAGATGGCTTAACGTAATAAAAAACTATTTGATCACCTTAGAATTTTCAAATTAAAAGGAATCTACAACCTCCTTATTTCTTGTGAAAAAAAAAAAACTCAAATAGGCTTTGTAATATAATATGGAGGGACAAATAACCTACTTTTTAAAATTAGCAACCATAAAAGATTTTATTTTAAAATAACATCCAAAATAAAAGTTAGTTTTTACCACCAAAATAGTTAAATTTAATGTTTTTAAAAAATTTCTTTGATTTTCATGCCAAAAATATGCTATTTAGGGCCTGTTCTGATTGCCCAAACTGAGCTGAACTAAACTGAACTTGACTGAATTAAACTAAACTTATTGGAGCTGAAGTGAAGTGAAATGAACTGAACTGAAAATAATGTGAAGAAACAGGCCCTTAGAGATTTTGGGGTCATTTTTGTTCAAAGAGTCTGATTTGAGGTCAAATATTATGTGTGTATGTTTTGCTTTAATTAGGACAAAGATAGAGAGTAATTTAAGATATTTATTCAATGTAATTGGGCTCCACACATTAGGGTTGTTTTTTTATAAATAAAAAATGAATAAAATATTAATAAATATTATTATTATATTAATTATTGCTATCATCATTAATTATTTTTATTTTTATTATTATTATACGAAGTATATGTTATTGTTAATTAATATAAGTTATCAATATTAAACTACCTCCATTTTTATTTAGTTGACACCTTTCTATTATCACGCTTGCCAACGTACTCTTTTAACAATTAATATCTCTAATTCTTGAGATCTCACTTGACTATGTTTTATCGTAGCAATAAATCACAAAAGTTAGTCAAAGTCTACTTTGTGAATAGTATAAAAGATAAATGGTGTTAACTTAAAAAAATGGAGGAAGTATAAATTACTGCTACTACTAAAATTGCTATTACTTAATTTAAAATTTATATATATTTTCATATAATTATATGTTCATAAAAAGAAGAAGAATGTTCATAATCATCATAATCACTACATTTTTAACCTTCCTTCTTTAGATAAAAAATACTCTTTTGAAAAGAGTATGTGTAGTATAAGTCCTCTAAAAGTAGCAATCATTTTTTTTTTTTAATTTTTTTTTTTTGAGGAAATAGCAATCAATTTCAAATCCGTTTTTAATAACAAAATATGCCTTTTCAATTACAAAAAATTAAATTAATTAATTAAAAAGACGTTATCAATTATTTATGTCAATAGGTAGAATATTAAGAGATGATTCTCTATATTGTAATACAATACGTAAATTACTCTCAATTGAAAATTGGCCAAAATATTAAAAATAATAATAATAATAATAATAATAATAATAATAATAATAATTAAAAAAAAACAAGATATTCTCTATAAAAAAAAAACCCTAGCCTCAATTCTTGATTTTCGAAGGGGCTTCCATCGGTTTTTACCGATGGAAAGCCCCAACCTTTATTTCTTTATTTTTTTGTTTGTTTTTTTGCTTTATAATAATGATTTTTCCTACAAAAGAAAAGATTTTCGATCTCCTTTGCAATACAAGGTTTTTTCGATCTCCTTCGAAAGACAAGGTTCTTCGATCTCCTTCAAAAGACATGGTTTTTCTCCTCTTTTCGAAGGGGAATTTCTGTAGCTTAAACTCTGGGATAATAGATCTGAAGGATTGCCGTGAAATTGTTTCGTTGGTGAAAAATTATGCGGTGTTGCAAAGGTTTTCAATTTTTCGAATACGATCAGATGGATCCGATGGAAATCATCCTCACGACTACAAGGGATCGTTAGATTGTCTCACCAATAAGGCTTATTTTCTAACGATATAAGCGGGAGATGTTACACATTGCAAAATCTGCTTGACGATTGTAGTTTTATGAAGAAAATTTTTATTTGATTCAAATTATGTATTTGTTAAAGTTGATTATCGTTGTAGATGTTGTATGATTTTTTATTAATAACATAATTTTACTACTATTAAAAAAAATAAAAATAAAGTAGAATATTAAAATTGACTAAATTTAGTTTAAGTAAAGCAAATTTTTAAAATTCAATGTTGTTATCAAGATTGTGTTGCGTCCAGTTTTTATATTTACATTATGTAAATTATTTAAATTTGAATAGTGATGACTTAATATCAATTTGATGTTCATATCAAGACTGTGTATGTTCATTTTAAATAAGTTGTTTTTGTTCATTTATAGAAGGCTAGGTAGAATATATCATGATTTATGCACACAAATTACGACAATCATGATGAAGATAGTAGGCAAGAAAGAAACATTTTTATCTACTAGGCGAAAATTAATCAAAGTTCTTCAAAAAAATATGGCTATATTCGACCCTTTTGTTATAATTTTTTGGAGTTGTCTTATAAAATCTCAACTAGTTTTTAACTCGGGCGATGCCCCGGATAATTGTATGTATATTAAAACTAAATTTAAATATGATAAATTAAGTGAAATATAATTATTATTAGTTAATATTTTTAAATGATTACTGAACTTTTTTTTTTTTAAAGTACTTGTACTTTTTTTTCAGAAATTATTGAACAGAAAAATTCATTATCTAACAGTGAGTATCCTAAGTTCTTCAATTGTTATAAGAATTCCCCTAAAATGGAAATTTAAAAAAAAAAAAAAAAAACATTGTTAGCATGAAAAGTACTACATATTTTTTTAGTTATATATATTCTAAATAGTTGTACAGTTGTATGTTTGAGCAAATGTAAGAGATGAGATTAATTTTGTTATTATATTAAACTCTATACACTGTTGTTAAATGTATGTGAATAATATATATATATATATATATATATATATATATATATATATATATATATATATATTATTAAAGTTTGAAATTTATAAACATAATTAACTATTGAAGTGGTGGTAAAAATTAAATCATAATGATATAATGAATATGGAAATAATGAAATTAATGGTACGGAGTATTACATAGCGTCGCATCATATACTAAGTAATGGGGTCATGTGTCACAATTACATGCCTTTGGTGACACATGACAGAATTGCATGTATTGCCATTGTAATATATATATTGACTAGTTTTGTGCCCCGTGCGATGCCCGGCTTATTTATTGAATTTTAAGATAAATCAATAATATAATACTAAAACAGACACCAAGAATGACACGTGTCATTTCTTGGTGCTGTCATTTTCCCTCCAAAACCATCCTCCATCTTCTCTTGCCAAAAACGCTTTAGAGAATATTTATATAATATGATTTGTTATTATTGGTTTTCCTATATCTTCTATATATATACACATTTAACTAAAACTTTATTCTAAATATTATAATTCGTATCTTTTCTTGACAAAGTCTTTTAAAAGAATATATGTATAATATGATCGATTTCCTATTTGGGCATTTTTTTTGGGTAATCATGTTTTTTTATATAATGAGATGAATTTTTAATTTCATGAGATGCATTTTATATTGTGTTAGGAAAAATAACTAATTAATGTAATTATTTTCTTTTCTCCAAAAAATTGCAAGATCACTTAGACTATCAACTAGACTCCATTTCTTCTATTAAATCTCATTTTACCATATCACATCCTATTTTGTTTATTTTTCCTTTTCACTTCGTATGTACCAAGGAGTAGAGTATCAAACATTATTATTATTATTGTTGTTGTAGTAAGTTACATATTAATTTTAAAACTATTTCAATAATATACAACTTTAATTTATGCAAAATTAAATTTTTTTTGGGTTAAATCTGTGCATTGCACGGGCACTAATCTAGTTATTAATCTATATATATGTCAAAATTTTAAATATATCATTGATACAAAATTAGTTAGGAATTGATGTGCTTTTATGACAATTTGCTATCTAGTAGGCATGTAATGACTAATAATAATGTTGGTGAAAATGTTCACTTTAATATATTTAAAAAAAAAAAATTAGCAAAAAATAAACTAAATAAAATAAATGTTTAAATCACGTTGGATTGACCCGAACCCAAAACTTTGGGCATGAGTTGAACATTTCTTGACTCGTAACCTGAAGTGACATCCGAGATGTTTCCTGACCCAACTCTAATTGACAGGTATCCATTCTATTAGATTGTGAAGTATATAATTTTAACCAATTATTATATATTATAAATGGATGTATTACGCTTTGAACTACTTCATTCGCTCAAAAAAATTGTCCAATTATAATCTAATAATTTTTTTTGAATAAAATTATAATTCAATTTGTGTATATGAAATATTGATATTTAATCAAAAATAAAACTATAAACTAACAATTTTATCCTAAAATTCTATCCAAATAGAATTATAAACTAACATTTTTATCTTATAAAATCTATTTAAATCTATCCAACGTGACGCGACACTTGGCGAGAAGTTGAAACGCCAAGTGTCGCTGTCTCGTGATCTGGCTAAAAGTTTAGCTTTATATATTAGTTATATGATATGATATACTGATAAACTAACATCATTGGGATATTGGAATTAGTTGAGTATTTGGTTTTAATTTAGTGTTTGTGGAGTAGGAGTATTGTGATTTGTGAATTTGATTTGGTGGAAAAGAGTTATGTAGGATTGCAACAAGTATCACAGTTTGATTTTTCTATGAAATAAATAAGATGAAACTCGTCCTCACGGTTATAACATATTGTTAGGCCATCTCTCATTCTCTCGCAGTTATTAATGTCATTTGACTTTTTATTAAGAATTAAATTTACTATAAAAAGAAAAGTAGTATTTTTAATTGTTTTGTAGCCAAAAAACAGTTAATCGATGAAATTTCAAGGCAAGAGATGTGATACATAATTGTCTAATACTTTCCATAATTGTTATGCCACAAGCTACAAATGTGAAACTGGTAATATTCAGCTGATCACGCCTTGACAATAGCTACTCCATATGTTTTACATGTCACAGCAAATTGATTAGAAGACAAGGGCGCAAAGCTATACTGCAATATCCAGCCAATTCCTCCACACCTCCTCATGTTAACAAAGACGAGTAATATATCGATGCTCCCTAATCTCCATATTGTTAAAGAGTTCAAAACAAAAAACACACAGGAGCCCGACATCTACAACCTTGAGGTATAAATGCATCTCATCCTGAATCCAATGTCCTGCATCACCCAGGCATTTAAAATTGTAATGGTTCTGAAATGTCTTTGAAATTTACTTATTCAAATATAGAGACAAATGAAATAAAACTACACAAACAAAAATGTTTTCTCAAATCATCACACTTTGGACTAGAGTGTGGCCTCCAAGCAGTTTGTACAGGATTTGAAATCAACTATCAAAAGCTTTGTCACTTGTTTAATACAGAGTACTCTATTATTCAATGAGACAATATAAGAAAATAGCAAGCTTCATGTGAAAAAAATAAATAAATAACCAATACAAAGTATATTATGCAAGAATATGTTCCAGACATACCATTTCAGTTAGATTGAAGACTGTTGTTCGGGGCTTGACCATAAGTAAATCCGTCAGCACCTGAAGTTGCAGGATAAGAAACATTTCCACCAGCAGAAGGAAAGCTAGAGACAGCAGGCATATTTGTCCCTCCAAAGCTCCCGCCAGCAGGAGCACCCTGGAACCCAGGCTGTGATGCAGTTGGAGCACCACCATTAGTAACAGGAGGCGTTGCTCCGGGTACTGATGTTGAGGTATTCAAAGGAGGTGGCCCAGGTGGACCATTTGCTTGCACTGGTGCACCAGGAGCACCTGGTTGTCCCGCAACTTGTCCTGGAGGTGCCCCATAAACTGTAAACAATTTGGAGCTGTTAATTAACTAAAAGAATTTAACCCCAAAAAAAAAAAAAAAAAGAAAAAAAAAAAAAGCAAACAGTACAGTAAGTGATGAGACAGAAAATAGCAAAACAAAAAATAAATACCCTCCTGTAATGCAATTAAACTTATGCTCATCTTCAATAACTGATGCAACAAAGAAAATGCAAAACCAAGAATATACAATACTTCAGGTAAGCATGTAAGATCTGCTGCGGAAACAACATACTTGTGAACACAAAGCCAATTCTATAGTATTAGTCATTAAGTACAGCATATCAGTATATTACCAAAAAGTTAAAACATCTTCGCTAATCTTGTATAGTTTCAGTCTGAACCGGCACAAGGTCTCCCTGTCCTCTAATCCCAATATAATTTCCACAAACTATCATCCATAATCATTTGTTCAAAATGACAAGAATTGACCAGTGTTACCTCATCTGCAGATCGCTTCAGATCTTAGAACAGGAAGTCAGGAACAGGATTGCAATTGCAGGTGGGTGATTTTATAATTTGTGGCCTTGTGGGTGATCTATTGGGTATCCTTTTTTCGGATCATTATTGGTCACAGGTATGAACTCAGTATACAAAATTTATAATTCTAAGGAAAAATGATACAGTAATATATAAACAGGCATATTTATAACTTTCCCTAACGATAAATCAAAGCCACTCCACCATCACCGGAGCAGACAACTAATCTCTCATGGCTGACCACACTAATGACATAAAAAAAACCCAGATATTCTATTCAAATGAACATTCCTAAAAAAGACCCAACATTTTGAACAATATATTTCACATACTACCTCCGTTTCTGAAAGTTCGACTCATTTACTATTCATGTAGTCAAATAAAATATATTAACAAGTTTGATCTTATTAGATTCCTGATGATAAATATTTCAAATATTAATTTTTTAAAAATTTTACTTATACATAGACGAAGTTATTAATGGTCAAAGATGTTAATCGGAGACCGTGCAAATGTAAAGTGAGTCGAACTTTCGGGAACGGAGGGAGTATTTCACTTTCAATAAACACAAGTCTCATTTCTCAAACTCTAGATCTCAAAGTTCCCTTGATTTGTGTTCCCTTCATTGCATTTAATCTACCGTCTACAAACAGAAGGTGACAACTACATGTTTAGTAATGTCAATTTGGACAAACTAGCTCATGCACCTGATTAAATTGGCACCTACAAACTGTGATTTGGAACAAACAACTTAAAATATACTCTGTGGAGGGAGAAAGATAATTAGGTAACACAGGGATTGACTATCGGCATAAAGTTATCCTTCCAAACCTTGATTAGCAAAGGCTCAAAACAATACCATTGATTTAAAAGTCCATTGACGTCTATTTAACAACACTTGAGTCAGAAATGCCATTGTACATTGAATGTTCAAAATTATTTCCTTTGTTATTAAATTATTGCAACACTTCACTTTTAGGAGGTTGCAAAAATAATGTCAACATTACTTTCTACTGATAATGGGTTTCCCTATCTCTCCTCTTATCACATGGGTCCCTCTATGTATTTCACTCTATCAATCCCCTCATCATATGGGTCCCTCTATGTATCTCACTTTAGCAATCACCTCATCACATCGGTCTCTCTATCCAACTCTCTCAATCTATCTCCTCATAGCATTCCCTCTATCCAACTAAACCAAGTTCTATGCACTTGAAGAACACAAAAGGAGAAGAAAAAAACCTTCCATCTCTGCGAAAAAGCAACACAGACACCTTCCCCCCCCCCCCCCCCCCCCCTTCTCTCTCTCTATCCCCTCCTTTAACAATACCCTTAATCTGAGTTTCTAGGGTTTTAAACATTGTACAGTTCATGAATCATGACCCAAACTAGATCATTTGAAACACATATCTTGAGTAGCATATAAACTCATGCCATAGGTTGCTGTTGAGAAGGGATTCAAACCCTTACACTTCGATTTGAAGCCACCACTAATCCACTGAGTCCTAAGCCACACCCAGATAAAATTGGTTCCAACAAATGCTCTCAAAGAATAGAAACCTTTCCTCTCCAATCACTTCGGATTGTTTCTTTCTAAAAGACCAAGGTCAGTGAATTATTAAGTTTATGGTTGTGTAAAACTGACCAGCAATAAGGGACTTATTGAGTCGCTAACAATGAAGCCATGCACATATGTTCAATGTATTTGCTAAATTTTGACACAACCTAGTTAGCAAGAAGTGCTACAACATTTAGCATTCAACATGAAAGCTGGAACCAATCTGAAATCCCCGGTCAAATTATTCTCTAGTCTGATCAATGAAAAAAGGTCATAGTGACCACAAGATAGCAATAAGAAAAACTTCAAAGAAATATTCTAAATACCTTAGAGCCCTAGCTGAAGTAAATAGTATGTTGTAAAGCCTATAAATAAATGGGACATTTTCTGGTAAAAATATGCCTCTCATAGGGACTATAATCATGAGGAAAGAAAGCCTATTCCTAATCTAGGAAAGCACAAAGGATCCTTTCCCTATTTTACATGTATATATAGTTCTTTACTGATTCGGATCCTTGTTTACTAAACAGGAGCAACTTTAATGATACTTTGTTTTACATAGTTTGATTGTCCAGCTACTGACCTACTTATCTTGATATCTCATCAGTGGTATGATCCCATTTGAATCCTTAAGCATCATATGGTAATCAGTTAATTGATTATTTAGTTATGTTTTCACTAAGCTGCTTGGATTATCTTGCAGTCAGAATTTATAAGGAAACATGCAATGTAACTGAATATTAAAAGATCTGTAATTTTCCATAAGATAAAATATTTGATCACATAAGAAAACAATAAAGATTGAAAGCATCAACTTACCCGGAAAACCAGGAGGTCTAGGAAAAACAGGTAGCCTGATCCCTGGAGCCATTTGAGCATTGGGGGGAAGGGAACCTGGAATCGGCAATGGTGCAGGAAGAATAGGTGGTCTAACACCAGGTCTCCATGCTGCATAGGCAGCACCAATTTGAAAAGCACCTTGGCCACTAAGATGCTCCTTGATTCTCTGATCAATCAAACTTTGCGTTTGTTGCTCCTCAAATTGTTGATAGTATATCCGTACATTTGCCTAACATCGAATACAAATAACAATCACAAATAATTTGCCGGAAATGATCAAAAGCATAGGTTATTCAATTAAGAATTTTGTACAATTGAATCAAATTTGGAAATATTGTTCTTTCCACTGCCTACTGAGGCAAAGCTAGCTTACCTTATGCTTATAACCTGCATTATGTTGCTTCCTGACAGAAGGCTGAGAGCAAAAACAGTATGTCAGCCAAACAAACATGGGGTTGATACATATATTTTCTAATATTCTACGCCAACAAATGAATATGTCCCTCTCACATTTCTTCTCCCAAAAACTGAAATAAAATCATCACTCTAATCTTTAACGTGGAACACAAACACAGGAATCAAATTATACGAGTGAAATGCCAAGTACATATTCTAGCCAACTCCTATATGTTTTTTACCACACTCACATTGGAATTCAATAATTAGAGTTAAAATACAAACAATCAGCATAAATCAATTTTCGAGAAAAACAACACAAAAAGTAATAAACACATAATCAAACTTTGAAGCGCAACAAATTTGATAAAACAAATACTTACAGAATCATGTGTCAAGTAAGTGTCGCAGTAATCACAATAATACCTGTCAAAAATTCAAAAACAAATTAACGATAAAAGTAAAAATAAAACCTAAATAACTACCTTTCGAAAAAATTTCAATCCATATTTTGAAGAACAGCAAATACATTACCTAGGCATTGGGTTGAGTTATGTTATTTTATAGAATTTATACCACCAGCTTCTACTCAACGGAGTCCGATTTGTCAGCAAAAACCCTGGTTAAGTATAGAAAATTTTGAATGCGACAGAGTTAGCAACGAAAGCAATTGAGGCAACCAGTGATTTTAGCACCTTCAATTCTTGTAGGTTAAGAATGTGATTAGCAAAATTTTTAGCAACAAAAGATCTTTCCGAAAAATAAATTATAGCCAATAGTCCAATAATCCAATTTAAGAACCCTAAATTGAGTAAACTGAGAATTAAATTACCGAAAGTGTGGAACTAAACCCTTAGATTGAAAAATTGATATTCGAACATTTCAATGATTAAGAAAAACTATTACCTCAGAAGCTGAATCAATGGAGGAGAGAGCTATCAAGCCGCTTCAATGGAGGATTCAGAGTGCGTTTCAGTGGAGGTGAGAGAGAGGGAGGGGTGGAGCGTCGCAGCTTACTGGAGAAAAAGTTCGGGTAAAATTAGACGTAAGAGGGTTTATTGAGTCTACCACGGTAATACGGTATAGCACTATAGCCCCACCACCAATCCACATTATGTTAAATTTTTTTTCTTTTTTTTTGATAGGTACATCCTCATCTAAAGATTGGCAACGGGTCATGCCGTGCCGTCGCGGGCCGTGCCTGGCCGTGCCGCGGTGGTGGGCGTGTCGTGCTGTGCCAAAATTTGGTACACCCCAGCCTACGGCACGGCACGACACGACCCACGTGCCTGGCGGGCCGTGCCGTGCCGGGGCGCGGGCCAACCCGTGCCATTTTTTTTTTTTTAATAATAAATGTAAATAAAAAAAACGATATATATATAATTTTTAGTACAACTAAATTTTATATAATAATGTTATTAATTTATGTTTATGATAAATTAAGTTTTTAATAATAATAATAATAATAATAATAATAACAATAATTATAACAATAGTAGATTACTTGGGTCAATGAGATCTCAGGTAGGAGAGGTTAGGAACGACGTTGTCCAGAGCCCAAGTCCCGCCTTAGATAGAGCTCACTAACAATCAAAATTATCCACAATAGAAATAGAAACTAGTTTTTATATAAATTAAGTTCCATGAAAACAATAATAACAATAATAATAACAACAACAATAACAACAACAACAACATTAATGATTATAAAAATAATAATAATAATAATAACAACAACAAGAAATCAAAATAAAGTTGAGTTAGATCTTACAACGACGCTTCGATTGCTTTCCACTAATAAATTTCCGGAACTTATAATTTTTTTGTAATTAATTTTTATAATTGAGAGAATTAGAGAATTTAGAATTATATGAGATTTTATTTTATTTTATTTATTTAGTAGAGTTTATAAGAGAGTAGTTTTTGTTTTTTTTTTTGGCACATAAGAGAGTAGGAATTAGAGAATAAGAGAGATGAGTTGATGAATTGTGGAAAAAGTTGGATGAAGAAGTGAAGTATTATAGGAAAATTTGGGAAGCAATTTGGCAAAAACTAGCCGTTAATGGCTGTTGCAAAGTAGCCGTTTATAGCTGTTGGAAAACGGCTACTTGCACAAGTCGTGCCCGGCGGGTCGCATGCCGTGCTGGGCCGTGCCGGCGGGCCGTGCCACGGGTAAAGGTGGGCACGGGCCGTGCCGGCACGCGGGCGGCACGGGCCCGGCACGGGCACGGGGGTCGGCACGGCACGGCTCGGCGGCCCACCTGTGGGCCGTGCCGTGAACAAAAATCCGGATTCCGGCACGGGCACGGCACGTGGCACGGCGGGTGGCACGGTGACCGGCACGTGGGCCGGCACGCTGGCACGACCCGCCGGCACGGCACGTGGCACGGCCAGGCACGGCCCGGCACGAAGCCAGGCACGGCACGGCACGGCCCGTGCCTTATTATTATTATTATTATTGTATTCTTGGAACTACTTAATTATATAAAAACTATTTTCTATTTTAATTGTGGGTTATTTGGATTGTTGAAATCTGTCTAAGGCGGGATTTGGGCTCTGGACAACGTCGCTCCTAACCTCTCCTACCTGGGATCTCATTGATCCAAGTAATCTACTATTATTATAATTATTTTTAAAAATTTAATTTATATAAAAACTACTTACTAATTAATTCTCATTGATCTCATTGTTGTTAATTGTTACTTTGTTATTGTTAGTTGTGTTATTATTATTAATTAATCATGGCATCAAACCCGAACGTTATTATTAATTAGTGCGTCGGGAAGAGTTCTAGACGATAAAAGAACAAGACTAAAACCCGAAACACTTGAAATGTGTGTTTGCTTCAAGGATTGGTTGGATGCCGAAACTCGTTCTCAAGATCGTACTTATGCACAAAACGACGACGATGAAGGAACGTCGACTTCTTTTAGTTCTCATACTTCTCAATCCACTCAATTGGCGGATGAACTTGAACCTCTAGGAGACGAAGACGAAGATGAAGACGAAGGCGAAGACGAAGACGAAGACGACCAATAATAATTACATGATTACATATTTACATTATACACTATTGTATTCTTTTTGTATTATCGAACTTCGTATTCCGTATAATAAATGAAGTTATTCAATATTCATACACTATTGTACGATTTTTAATTATCATTACTTATTTTGTAATTTTGTATTATTGAATTATCGTACATTCGTACCGGCTACCGTCATATAATAAAATAAGTTATTCTTCAATTTTTTGTGTTTTCGGATTATCGCACACGTATTTTTTTTTATTATATGCATTGTTGTTTTTAATTCGTTTTTTTTATCATTTTTTTTAAAAAAAAAAAGAGTGGCACGGTTTGGCCCGCGGCCCGGCACGGCACGGCCCGCTAGGCACGTGGGCCGTGCCGTGCCGTGGGCTGGGGTGTGCCAATTTCAGGCACGGCACGGCACGGCACGCCCCCACCCCGGCACGGCACGGCCCCCACCCCGGCACGGCCCGCGGCGGCACGGGCACGGCCCGTGCCCATGTTTAGCCACGGGCCGACTGACCGTGCCGCCCGCCGTGCTCGTGCCTTGCCTATTTTAAAAAAATTTGTTCACGGCATGGCCCACGGCCCACACCTGGGCCGCCGTGCCGGGTCGTGCCGCTGGTGGGCTCGTGCCGGATTCGTGCCGGGCTCGTGCCGCCCGCGTGCCGGCACGGCCCATGCCCACCTTTAAGTTCAGGTCATAAAGTATTGGATCAAATCATTTGTTGGTTAACATCAGGTCAGGGTCAGGCCGGGTTACATGTCACTACTTTCACCTTATTGTTCGGGTACAAGTCAGATACATATCATTGCCAGTTCAGGATGGGTTCTCGGGTCGGGTCAGTTTTGGGTGTTTTTGTCCCTTGGGAGAGTTACAACTCGAAGACTGGTCCTGCTGACTCTGTACCTGCAAAAACAACGGAGACACCGGTTGGGTGGTGCTCCGCCTCCAACGCTCAAGTTAGTAACTTGAAGGAGAATAAAAAGTGCGGAAATTTAGGTGGGGATCTGCTTGGATTCCAAGCTCAGGTGTTCTCTGATGAGAGAGAAAGTAGGATGTAATAAATGATAGTAAATTTCTGAAAATAATCATGTCCCCATTTTGGGGGAATATCTCCCTATTTATAGGGTCCTTGGGAAAAGTGCCCCTTCCTAGGTTATTTTAACCTAGGACTGATGGGCTGCGCCGCCAAATAGCGGATTTTTGGGGAATTGGGCCCTTGAAGGCCGCAACTCTAAGGGAGTATCTGGAGAGGCCACGTGTCAGCTGGGGATTGGTCAAGGGTGACTTGCCAGCCTCTGACACGTGGCACCTCCTCATTGGTCCACTTGTCGTGGGTGAAAATACCCCAAACATCTATAGTTAAGTGAGAGTTAAGGGCTATTCATCATATTAAAATATTAAATGGTGGTTTTTGTTTTTCTTAATTTATAAATTAATTTAATTATTAAATAGTTAAGTGAGAATTAAAGGGTAATGAAAAGAAACGAGGGGAAGTAGAGGTTAATTAAGTGTATTAGAGGTAATTGGTTGCTTTGCCGTTTTCAGATTTTTTCAGAACTCAAAGTAAGGTAACCATCCGTTTCCTTCTTTAAGTTTTCTTCTTTTTCCTTTTTCTTTAGCCTGTATACGCTCATTTCCGGCTGTATACATTAACTTTTCAAAAAATAAAATGAACTCTCCATTTGCACACACGGCACTGCCTAGGACGCTCAGCCGGTCACCAGGGATGGCTGAGTCTAGAACCGGGGGTGCCTTGTCTGGAGTTTCTGGAGTGCTTTGCTCATCTCCGGCTTCTTCCCTCTCTGTGTCTGTGCAGGACACAATGGCTAGAACTAAGAAGACGACTACCAAGCCCAGCAGGCGGCGCACTAGGGAAGTGCCCGCAAGTGAAGTTGTGAGGGAGGAAGACTACGAGGCGGCTGAGCAAAGTAACTCAGCTGAGGACACCCCGTCTACTTCCAGCAACAGCGACTCAAGGGGAGACGGTGAGGAAACCGCCTCCTCTCCAGACCAAAGTAACTCAGCTGAAGAAGCGGCTGAGGAGCAGGAAGGATCCGGGGCGGAGGGAGAGAACCTCGCTGAGGCTTATCGCCAAACAGCAAAGAAAGAAGCAAACCCGGATCCTACTAAAACCCGGATGAAGCCTGGGGACAGGGCCCTTCTTGAAAGTGGCTTTGAGGCTTTCAAACAACAACACCCCTTTGGGGAAGACTGGGACATCATTGTCCCTCCGGCTGATGCTGTTTTAGCCTGGGGGGATGACATTGACAATGCAGACAATTACTTTGTCTGCTATGAGGCGGTAATAGAAGCCGGCCTCCGCTTTCCCCTTCACAGAGGCATCCGGAAGATCCTGAAGGGATATGACTTAGGAGTGTGGCAATTAACGCCTAACTCTTGGGTCAATATCCTTAGCTATATCGCCGCCTGCGAGCTCCAGGACATTGAGCCCAGCTTCACCGCCTTCGCCCATATGCACTACCTCAAGAGTGCCCCAGGCGGATATGGAGCGTGGTATACTATTTCCACGCTCCCGGAATATTTGATGACCTTAGACAAAGTGTCCAAGTGGGGAGGTTGGAAAGATAAATGGTACTTGGTCTCCTCCCCTCAAGTGAGGATAAACAAGATTCTCCGGCGCTACAACAAAGAGCCGGCTTTGGTGGGCCAGAAGTGCGTACGCCCAGCTCTTACTACCAAAGCCCGGGAGCAAATAATAGAGCCGGAGCTTTTCAAGACAACAACTGAGCCCTTGGGGGATGGGACTCACATAGTTGTTCCAAGAAACTGGATCCCCCACCCGGATTTCTTTGCGGATGAGAGATTCTTGTCCGCCTGCGAGTTGAGCCCTATGTTTCCAAAGGGTAGATACACTTACCCACCCGGCGGTCTTCCGTCTGCAACTTAAATTTCATTGCTTTGAACTTTTTCTTGTTCCAACTCTTTTATGTTTTTCTGCAGAGGAAGCAAGAAAAATGGTTGACCCAGCCAAAACACCGGCTAAGTCTGCGGCTCTGCTCCGCAAAGAGAATATTATGGCCAAGAAGGCCAACATTGAGGCTAAGGAGGCTAAAAAAGGCGGGATAAGATAACTTCAAACTTCTCTTAAATTTTTCAAGTCTTTTTGATACCGGATGACTTATGGTTTCCTTGCATTTTTGCAGGCTTCAACTGGCATCCTCCCCCGTTCCATGACAAAGGTCTTAAAAAGACCTGGGGATGAGAACCTTCAAAAACCGGCTGCTAAAACCGGGAGGAAGGCAACCCCAACGGCCTCTGGCGTTAACGCCAAAGGTTTCCCTACAACCGGGGGAAAGGGCCCCGAAGCCATGGCAACTCTGAGTGAAAACTCAGAGAAATCAAAGAAAAAGCCGGATGCTCATGAAGCATCGAAGGATGGCGAGCCATCCAAGGCTGCAGGTGGTGCTGCAGCCGCAGGGGAGGAGCCGGCGAGGGTCGACTCCAAAGGTAAGATTGAAATTCCTTGGCCGCTTGACTTTATGCGCGTCAAGACTATGACTGACCCTTCCGGGGGGTCTGTAAGTAGCCGGCAAAGAATGAATGCCAAATACGCTGCTAGCCTCTCACCAAGTTCTTCTTATGCTGCAGATGCTACTTCTGCCCCGGACCTGGCGGGGTTTGGCAAACGGATGGTGAGAACTCTCACCCAGTCGGAAAAGAACTCCATACCCAACCGCCACGAGGTCGACTTCGACCAGATTCTGGGGCAGCTGGCGGAGGTAAGTGAAACTTGCCCCTTATCTTTTTCATTTCTTTTCATTTCATTTTGTCTTTCAATTTTGCTAAGTGTTTAGATTCCTGGATGACCTTGCTCAGGTGATGGGCTCCGGTTGCCTTTCCGGAAGAAGCAAGAAGAGGTAACTGATGCCAAGAGAAGGGCTCAAGCCAATCTCAACTCTGCTGAATATGCCTATATAAATTTTGATGTTGAGATTAAAGCCCTCGAGTTGAAACAGGAGGAGCTGGTCAGGACTTTGACGGCTGCTAATGATGAAGCCAACAACAAGATCAGCGACTTGGAGCTTCAGCTGAAAACTGCCGGCTCCAACCTCAAGGCCTTGGAGGGGGCTGATCAGGAGAACACTTCCCTAAGGGCAGACAAGTCCCGGCTGACTGCTGAGCTTGCCACTCTGAAGGGCAAGCATGCTGAGGAGCTCGAAGCTGAGTAGGCTCGGCTCATCAAAGAGAATGAGCAGGACAATGAGATCCGCCTCCGATACGCTTGGGGGCTTCTCTATCCTGAAGTAGACTTTGAAGTCTACAAGCTGAGGTACAACTACGCCACTGAGGTGTACGATGCCAAGGTTCTCCAGGATCCTGCTCCGGCTCGCTTCAAGGAATGGGCCCTGGAAAACGGTGCTGAGGTTTCGGACACAGAGGAGCCGGACCTGGACGAGATTATAAAGGAAGTGAACAAGGACAGCCAACCTGAAGAGGCTGTGGTTCCGGATGATGTTCCTTCAACGACTCCAGCCCAGCCGGAACAGCCAGCAGCATAGCTCCCCTACTTCTCTGCGGCAGTATGCCAACCTTTTGCTTTTCCGGCCTATGCGCTGAGTAATTATGTAACTTTTATTTTTTCTTTGTCTCTTTATACCGGATGTGGATCCGGCTAACAATTATTTCTGGCCTTGAGCCAGTTTATTTATTGAAGTATACCGACTTAGTCGGTTTTCTTATACTTGCACAGTTTTTTCAATTTTTTCACTTTTGCATATATACTCAATATATATATACTTGTGAATTTGCCTATCTTATGAAAAGCATGCGGCAGGTACAAATCCGGCTGTCCTTGCCCCTGGGCGGCTGTGTGGTTGGTTTAATCTGAAAAAGGATTGATTGCCTTGGAAACTTCTCATACTTCAAAGAGTATGGGATGTTTGTAAGGCAATCAATCACAATAGTGATTGCCCCAAACCAAGTACACAGCCGGACAAATGACAGACATACAACCTCTGCCCCAGTCGGTATCAAACCGCCTGGGTATTCTTTATAGCCATTACGCAAAAAAAGGGTTTGCCCTAAAAGTGTGCAACTTGGAGAAAATTTAACTAAGTAAAAACTTATGATGGTACTCCGGCTGATACTGGTAGGCAGCCGGAGCATTTACAACCAAATATTCCTTAGTAGAAATAACACGGTCAGACAGCTATGCGTTGGCTGTTTTAACCACTCAATCTTTGCCGCCTGCATGGGTATGTAGAACAAGCAAGGTGGCTGTTCTCTGCGACGATTGCACCCGGAGGGGTGTTGCCGGACGCCTATATCCATATTGGGATAGACGAATTTATGAAAATGGACAACCATCTGGCCCTTGGCCTCAGGTCTTGTTGAAGACCGGCTGATAGCCACTAAACGGTTTTGTGCTTAGCTTAAGAATCCGGCTGTTAGCCTCTGGTCTTTATGGACTTTTGATTTCATATACTAAGTATCAAACTTAGTTATCTGGCCATTGGCCTCAAGTTATTCATATATTAAATTTGCTACTGAACCTTTCATCATTAGTATGGGTAAACCCAGCCGGATAAAAAGACAATAAATGAAGCAAAAGCATCTCTCATTAATACTTGTTACAAAAAACTTACAATACTCAGAAGTAGTACTTTTTTAAGTTGTCTACATTCCAAGTTCTAGGCAGGCGTCTACCGTCTGGGGTTTCCAGGCGGTATGTGCCATCCCTAACTTCTTCATAGATCCGGTAGGGGCCTTCCCAATTAGGAGTTAGATTTCCAAGCTCATTGGCCCTACCGGTTGCCTCCATTTTCCGTAACACAAAATCGTCCACTTTCAAAGGACGTTTGTGCACTCTTTTGTTGTAGGCTCGCGTCATTCTCAGACGGTATATCTCATGTCGTAGGGCAGCATTGCCCCTGCGTTCCGGGAGGGAGTCCAATGCCAGCCGCATGGCCTCCCAATTTGCCTCTTCATCATAGAGCATCACTCTGAGCGTAGGCTCATAGTGTTCAATGGGTAAAACGGCTTCAGCCCCGTATACCATGAGAAACGGGGTTTCTCCGGTTGATCCCTTGGCAGTTGTCCGGATGGCCCAAAGAACATGAATTAACTCTTCAGCCCAAAGACCACCGGCTCTTTCAATTTTCTTTTTTATGCCTTCTGAGATGAGTTTGTTGAATGCCTCAACCTGACCATTTGCTTGAGGACGGCCGACTGAGGCAAAGTAACTTGAGATACCCTGGTCTCCTAACCAAATCTTGAGCTGAGGCGTCTCAAACTGAGGGCCGTTGTCAAATACCATAGACATAGGTACCCCAAACCGGGTGATAATATTCTTCCATATGAAAGAAATGACATCCTTTGTCTTGATATTCTTGGCCGCCTCTGCCTCCACCCATTTGATGAAGTAATCCACAGCCACCAAGATATAGCGCTTCCCGCCTAGAGCAGGCGTATAAGGACCCAATATGTCCATGCCCCACTTAGCAAACGGGACTGGGCTGTGGATTGCCGTCAGATCAGTAGCCGGGCGATGTATTAGCTTGCCAAACCTCTGGCATTTATCACATTTCTTCACAAATTCCTTGGCATCTGCCTCAAGAGTAGGCCAAAAATAATGCCGCCTGGCTTTGACGGCTAGGGACTTGCCGCCTATGTGGGAGGCGCAAAATCCCGCATGCAGCTCTTCGAGTACCTCTTTCCCCTTTTCTGGGGTAACACATTTCAACAAGGGCTTGAGAAATCCAGCCTTGAAGAGTTCTCCGTTCCTCAACTCGAAGTTTTCTGCTCTCTTTTTCATGACGGCTGCTTCCTGAGGTGAATCAGGGAACGTGCCGTCTGCAAGATACGCCCGGATGCCATCCATCCAAGTAGAACTTCGATCCAGAATTCCAATGGGCTCTTCATAAATACTTCTTTTTTCAAGAACTTCCCAAAAGACTGACCGAGGCGTATCATGGCAGGCGGATGATGCCAATTTTGACAGTGCATCCGCCGGGTGGTTATCTGACCGGGGCACTTGATTCAATCGGAATTCCTCAAGGGTCCCGGCCTCCTCTTTGACTGCCTGAAGATATTTGATCATTGCCGGATGGGTCGCTTCATAAGTGCCCTCATACTGGCTAACAACCAACTGAGAATCAGAATGGGCGTCAATCTTTGTTGCCCTTGCTGCCTTACACATGCGGATTCCGGCTAGCAGGGCTTCATACTCTGCCTCGTTATTCGAGGCCTGAAACTTGAACCGTAGTGCATACTCATATCTATCTCCTTCTGGAGATTCACACACAATGCCTGCACCACAGCTGTTCTTTGTAGAGCTCCCATCTACATACACCTTCCAAACCTGATCAACATTATCCGGGAGGACCGGACGGGTTATTTCAACAATGAAGTCGGCAAACGCCTGACCTTTCACTGCTTTCCTTGGTTCGTAAGAGATTTCAAGACTTTGCATTTCAATAGCCCATTTCAACATTCTGCCGGATGACTCCAGAGTGGACATTGGCCGCTTGAGGGGCTGGCCGGTGTAGATTACCACCGGATGTGCCAGAAAGTATGGCTTCAATTTTTTGAAGGCCATATATAGAGCAAGACCAAATTTTTCCACCATGGGGTACCGGAGTTCAGCATTTTTTAACACATGGCTTATGAAATATACCGGGAGCTACGTACCGTCTCATTCAGCAAGGAGAACGGCACTGAGAGCATGGTCTGAGACGGCTAGGTACATGTACAACTTCTCTCTTGGCAAAGGACTAACAAGCCTTGGCAAAGAGTGCAAGTGCTCTTTCAATTTTTGGAATGCCGCCTCCGCATCATCCCCCCATTCAAATCTAGTCTTCTTCCTGATTGCTTGGAAGAAATAAAGGCATTTGTCACCTGACCGGCTGAGGAACCTCCCCAAGGCGGCCAGGCAACCGGTGAGTCTCTGAACTTCCTTGACAGTGCGGGGTGACTTCATGTCAATTACCGCCTGTATCTTCTCAAGGTTAGCCTCTATCCCCCTTTGATCAATCAGGAATCCGAGAAACTTCCCAGACTCAACACCAAAGACGCATTTCTTAGGATTTAACATAACCTTATGCCGCCTGAGTGTGGTGAAGGTTTCTCGGAGATCAGCAAGGTGATCCGCCTGCTGCTTGGATTTGACTATCATGTCATCAATATACGCCTCTACATTCCTCCCAATTTGATTAATGAAGACTGTATTAATCATCCGTTGGAACGTAGCCGGCGCATTCTTCAAGCCAAACGGCATCATAGTATAACAGAATAACCCCTGATCAGTGACGAAGGCCGTCTTTTCTTGATCTTTTTTCCACAGAGGTATCTGATGGAAGCCGGAATAGGCATCCATAAAACTCATCAAGGCATGGCCGGCTGTTGAATCAACCAGGCTGTCGATTTTAGGAAGTGGATAACTATCCTTTGGGCATGCCTTGTTGAGATCTGTGTAATCTACACACATCCGCCAAGTACCATTCAGCTTCTTTAGAAGCACAAAGTTTGCCACCCAGTCGGGGAAATTACAAGGCCGAATGAACCGGGCATCTAACAGCTTTTTTACTTCGGCAGCTGCCGCCTGACTTCTTTCCTCACCGTGGTTTCTCTTCTTTTGCCGGATGGGCTTCATTTTTGGATCCACGGCGAGCTTGTGGACAGCGATATCCGGGCTGATGCCTGGCATCTCTTCCACTTCAAAGGCAAACACATCTTTGAATTCTTTCAGCAGAAGGTGCAAGCCTGCACCCAGAACAGCATTAGCAACCGTCCCAACCTTAATAGTTCGCTCTGGACGGCTGTCGTCCAGAACAAGATCAATGCTATCACCAGCCGGTTGGGGACGGAGCTCCTCTGACCGTTCACCGGTCAGTGATTGCTATTTCTTTTCTTTCTTCACCACCACCAGCTCTGCAGCTTTTCTCTTTTTTCCGGCTGCTGGTGGAGGTGAAGGAGCATCCTTGACGTTGTCAAGGTCTATTGGTTCCTTCCCTTGGCCGTCTGCGGCCACAGTATCTCTGACGGCTAAGAGGTAACACTCCCTGGCCGTCTTCTGATCCCCGTTCAGGGAACCAACAGAACCATCATCCCTCTCATACTTGATAAGCATGAGAGCAGGGATGATTACAGCTTTGGCTTCGTTGAGGGTTGGCCTCCCAAGAATAATGTTGTAGGCAGTCAACTCCTCAACGACCAAGAATCTGACGACAATATGTCGTCCCTGGCCCTTCTCACCCAGCCGGATGGGTAGGTCAATTCTTCCGGCTGGATAGACCATCCCACCCCCAAAACCAACTAAAGGGTGGGTAACCGGATGCATGCTGCTGGAGTTGTATTTCAGCTTCTGCAAGCACCGGAGGCTGATGATGTCTGACGAGCTGCCGGTGTCAATAAAGATGCGCCCAACTAGCTGGTTGGCGACCTTGCATTCAATAACAACCGGGTCGTCATGCGGGCGGCGGACGCTGCCCCTGTCCTTCTCAGTAATGAGGACATCCGGAAAAGTGGAGCTGGCAGACGCCTGCTCCTCATCATCCTTGTCCATCTTTCGAAGATGGCTTTTGGTGCCCCGGATGGTAGGGCCACCACAAGAAAATCCGCCTGCTATGGTGAAGACCGGATCCCTGTCGGTTTCCGAACTACTAGCAGGCTGGGGGGTAGCCTTAGAGGACTGACCCTTGTTCTTCTTCTTCGTCCCGGCTGGGGACTTAGAAATATAGGACTTCAGATGCCCTTTGTCAGCCAGACGTTCCAACGTCCGCTGTAAACTGAAGCAATCGTTGGTGTCATGGCCAACATCCTCATGGAATTGGCAATATTTGTTTTTGTTCCGAGACTGGACGGAACTCTTCATTGGATTCGGCTTCTCAATGGACAGCCGGTCCTTTACCTCCATGAGGATGGAGTTACAATCTTTGTTAAACTCGTACCGGGGAACGTACGGTTTAAACTCTTTCTTCTTCTTCTGGGACGGCTGCTTAGAATCACTGACCGCCCAGACTTCTTTTCTTTTCTTGCTCTCTTCTTTTTTCTTCGCCGGCTGAGCAGACCGGCTCTCTTTTTGCTTGTCAGACTTCTTGGAGTCTGACTGGCTACCAGGCGTACAGAGGTCGGTTGCTTGTATATAGCTTTCCGCCTCCCTCAGGGCCGCCTGTAGCGTAAATGCCCCTTTTCTGACAAGGTCGAACTTAAAAGTCGACCCGTCTCTCAGACCCTTGAAAAAGTCTGTGAATGCTACCTCGTCAGACAGCCCCTGGATCTGAATCCTGACCAGGTTGAACCGTCTGACATATGAGCGTAGCCCTTCTCTCTCTCCCTGCTTAATGGTGCTCAAGTCTAAACTTGTTTTCTTAGCAGGGATGTTCATTGAGAAGTTGGTGGCAAACAAGAAGGCTAGCTTCTTGAAGCAGTCAACAGATCCGGCTGGCAAGTTGCCAAACCATTGCTGGGCAATGCCCTTCAATGTAGCCGGAAAGCAACGGCACCAGGTGGCATCGTCCCAACCTTGTAAACACATTAGGTTGGTGTATGCCATCAGGTGATCTTCAGGGTTGGTGGTGCTGTCATAAGCACCCACCAAAATGTTTTTAACCTTGGCCGGCTGAACCGCCTCGGTTATATTGGCTGCAAAGGCAGACGGCTGTTCGCCTAGCCTCATCAGCCGGAGCTGCCAGTCCAGTGGCTGGACATTAGTATATGATGCCTGACCTCCGAATGGAGGTGGCTGCATGAATTGGAGGTCATATTGCCCATACTGCGCCTAGGGTGCGTATGGCATAGACCCTATCATCAGCTGAGGTTCGGTGTTGACGAATTTACCGCCTGTCCGACTCTCATGAAAGGACATAGAGTTCCTTGCAGAAGCTTCCTTGAAGCTGTCTGGAAAGCTTGAGGTAGAAGCTGACTCAGACTGCTGCTGCCTCCTTCGATTGATGACTTCTCTAGCATCGAAGGTGGGCGTTTTTCTAGCCTCCGGCTGGGGCCGCCGGGGCATCAGAATCTTAGACCAGTCAAGTGTTGCGGCTGCCTTCTCCTTTGGATGGGGAGTTGGCTGCCTGTCCTTGACCGGCTTCTTCTTCTTCCCATCATTGGGAGTCTTTTTAGCCGGCTGAATCTTGGAAGAGCCTGCCTTGTTGTTGATCATCTTCTTGATTTCACCCTTGAAGGAGTTCATGAATTTCATGAGCTCGTTCCGGGTGACTAGAGCTTCTCCTCTGGTCTTCCGGGTTTCCCCGTCTGACCTCCCAGTGGGCCGGCTGCTTGGGCCCGCCTGATCCAGATTTCGTTCCAGCTGGTCTCTGGAACGGATGGATTTAGAGATGAGAGAACCATCTTTAGTCATATAAGTCTCCACATCATTGTCTTCTTCTTCTTCCTCCTCCTCTGTGAATACCTCTGGCTGAGACTGAGGTGGAGGCTGAGGGATTTCAAACCCTACCGGCTGAATAACCGGTTGCAGGTCGTCCAGGTTACCCGTCTGAGTACCCGGACATAGAGAGGTAGAATTGAGAATTGGTACAGAATTTTGAACCATCTTGAGGTACTCTCCCCACAGACGGCGCCAAATGTTTTGGGTGTTTTTGTCCCTTGGGAGAGTTACAACTCGAAGACTGGTCCTGCTGACTCTGTACCTGCAAAAACAACGGAGACACCGGTTGGGTGGTGCTCCGCCTCCAACGCTCAAGTTAGTAACTTGAAGGAGAATAAAAAGTGCGGAAATTTAGGTGGGGATCTGCTTGGATTCCAAGCTCAGGTGTTCTCTGATGAGAGAGAAAGTAGGATGTAATAAATGATAGTAAATTTCTGAAAATAATCATGTCCCCATTTTGAGGGAATATCTCCCTATTTATAGGGTCCTTGGGAAAAGTGCCCCTTCCTAGGTTATTTTAACCTAGGACTGATGGGCTGCCCCGCCAAATAGCGGATTTTTGGGGAATCGGGCCCTTGAAGGCCGCAACTCTAAGGGAGTATCTGGAGAGGCCACGTGTCAGCTGGGGATTGGTCAAGGGTGACTTGCCAGCCTCTGACACGTGGCACCTCCTCATTGGTCCACTTGTCGTGGGTGAAAATACCCCAAACATCTATAGTTAAGTGAGAGTTAAGGGCTATTCATCATATTAAAATATTAAATGGTGGTTTTTGTTTTTCTTAATTTATAAATTAATTTAATTATTAAATAGTTAAGTGAGAATTAAAGGGTAATGAAAAGAAACGAGGGAAAGTAGAGGTTAATTAAGTGTATTAGAGGTCATTGGTTGTCTCCAAAAAAAAAAAAAAAAAAAAAATTATAAACAACATTGATGTGGCCATGAAATTTTTAAAAGGTTATCTGGACAAAATAAAGTTCCTTTAATCCGTTTGTTTTGGTGGAAAACATTGTCTTAGAAAATGATTTTCCTCCTTCATCTTTCCATTTTCCTTTATTTGTTTTGATAAGAGATGGAAACTAATTTTTCTAAATGTGGAAAATTACACTTTAAAAAACGAAATTGTTTTCCTTTGAAAAAGAAGGTATGTCACATTTTCTTTTCACTCGTTACTTCTTTTTATACTCTCCTCCCATCCTTCTTTTCCTTTTACTTCATTTTTCATTTATCCTTAAGTTTTCCTCTAATCAAACGAACAAAGAAAACTTTCTTTAAAATCATGTTTTCCATTGAAAATTGTTTTCTATAAATTCATGTTTTCCATGACAATTGTTTTCCTTTAAAACAAACGAAAGCGTAGAAGATTTTTTCTAAAAAAATTACCAATAATGAAATGCCACATAGGCAATGCAACCGGTTGTACCGATTTGGTGACCTGCTAACATATGGGAAGAAGGGGTTGGTAGGATTAAAATGGAATAATTCAAAGGTATGATTATTTTAGAAGAACATAGCAAAGGTTGGATTATCTTAGGTAATTTTTCCTAAGTTGTAATATTACATTCACCTATGCATAGCATTCTGTAGCAATTATATGGAGGAATATAAAGTTGAGAAAGTATCTACCCACAATCGCTTGAGCAAAAACGGAAGCTTGTCATTACTAGCTAAGCAAACCTCTTCGAATGATCCTATGATAATCTTCATGTTGTAACTCAGCAATTTCATAATAATTTCTGGTAGACTGGTAATATTGGCAAATTACAATCGTAACACAAAACACGGCATACAATTTTGTGTTGATGGCATTATTTTGCTTTGGAAAATTTGTCAGAAACAACCTTTTAAAGTGTCTACTTTATTTAAAACAACCTTTTAAATTTTTTTTTGCAATTTCAGACCACATTATAAAATTTTTTTATCAAAGACAACCAAATGTTACTTTCCGGTTTCGACTCTATTTTTCCTTACGTTGACCACGAGTGTGCGAGTCACGTGACCTCCTATATTGCTTAATACACCCCTTTTCCCTCCAATTAACTCCTATCAAAACCCCTGCTTCTCTTTCATCCCTCTTTTAGTACAAGTGAATTGGAGGAAAAATTGGTGTATTAAGCAATATATGAGGTCATGTGCGTTGCACAGTAGTGGTCAACATCGGGGAAAATAGAATCAAGGCCGGAAAGTAGCACTTGGTTGTCTTTGATAAAAAAATTTTATAATGTGGTCTGAAGTTGCAAAAAAAAATTTAAAAGGTAGTTTTAAGTAAAGTGGGCACTTTAAAAGGTTGTTTATGACAAATTTTCCTTTTGCTTTAGAACTATTGATAATTAAAATTGAAATTATTGGAGAAGAGGGCAGTAATTTGTGCCTCGAGATTCAAAGGGTACATCAATGTGATGGCATTTATGTGATCAAATTCTCAACTGATGATAACAAATAGGAACTACCTCCCCAAGCAACAAGAGGTCATAATTTAGGAGCTAAAGAGGCCTAGAGTACAAGGATATGAAGAACAATACAATAAGCATCCTACTCCGATTACCAATCCTCAACACACAAACTACTGAATGAAGATCCCAATGATCATAACACAAAATGGGGGTGCTAGCTAACCATCATTTCAAAGTTGGTCTTTTGGAATGTCAAGATTTTCGAAAATAGGACTATCTACGCCTACTCCCATTGCATTTAGACCATTGTCTACATAGACTACAGCCCCTGTAATAGCAGATGCCAAAGGTGATGCCAAGAAAGCAGCAGTGTTTCCAACTTCCTCTGCACACATTATTTCACAAGCTTGTCAAAAAGGGTGTATGAATTAAAGAGAATTTAAAACCCTAATCAATTCACAATATATCCTACCCGCAGATAGTTCCTTTTGCAATGGAGCATTAGCTATAGAATAGTCAATCATCATATCGATAAATCCAATAGCCTTTGCAGCACGACTCCGAAGTGGACCTTGAGATAAGACATTAGATGATTGGTTAGGGATAAAAGCTGCTTAGCATTTACCTCACAAAATGTTGTCATATACAATGTTTGATTACAGAAACTTAGATTTAACAGATAAGTAAATCTCAGTAGATATCAGATTCATACCCTTTGTTTGGTTTTTAACTAGATAAATTAGAGAGAAGAGAAATGCAGGAGAGCAGAGGAGTTGCAAAGAGAGAATTAACATTTGACAAAATGTAGAATTCCTTCCTTAAGGAAAATCTTTACCACCCTTGGGAAAACATATTCAATCTATGAAAATAATTATGCTACTTTACCAAATCAAGCCAAAGAAAGTAGGAAAACTAGATTTCTTGGAATATGATTTTCCTCCCAGACAAACACAAGCATTAGAACAGGGAATTTGGTGTTTTTGTTGGTAATGAGTGGTACATAGGTAGCTGGTAGCTACAGTGAGCAGTTTCGATGGAAATTCAGGGAAGCTTACCAGCTGATATTGTGTTCACTCTAATCCTGCGTTTCCTCCCTGCTTCAAATGCCATTACCTAAGCCAACCAACTAATATCAGTAATGCCAGGATGAAAAAGGCTAGTAATTACATCAAAGAAGTGACAATAAGACTGTCCCTTCCCCTCTAGAAAACAAACAGATATACAAGCGTACCTTTGTGTCACTCTCTAATGCAGCTTTTGCTGAACTCATGCCTCCACCATAACTGTGCAAGAAATAAGAAATCAGGTTCCAAGGGAAAAAGACTATATAATTCAGAATAATAGCACTGAGAACGGAACTTACCCGGGAATTATCCTCTCAGAAGCAATGTATGTGAGTGACAGAGAAGAACCACCTGCAAGCAAAAGATTAAACAATAAAATTCAAACTACCTCATACAGTAAAAAGATTTTTTTTTGTCTACCAAAAAATAAATAACACTCAAAATACAATACCACAAAGACAGATACCTGGGTTCATTATAGGAAGGAAATGCTTGAGCAGCGAAACATAAGAATAACTTGAGGCAGAAATTGCAGCCAGATATCCATACCTTGATGTTTCTAATAGAGGTTTAGTGACCTATAGATAAGTTGTTACTTAATCAGTTAGAAAATAGTTCGCAATACTAATACTTCGTATCAAACTTAGAAACTCAATAACTAATGACCTCAGGTCCATTGGCAAGCGAATGCACGAGGATGTCAATGCTCCCAAAATCTTGCTTTACTGTTTCGACAACTTCCTACAAGCCATGAAAAAGATTCAGTACAGTATACTTTCTGGCATTTAAAATAATAGCAATATCTACAACAGTAATATCAGAAACGGAAGTAATTTGAGACAGTAATTCATATGTTAACCATGCATTCCAAAATTAACAGAGATTTTATACCTTCACAGTCCAATTGCTAGACCCTGCATACCGCTTGTTTGCTTTAACCTGCATTGTGCCCATCATTAAGAAAATTAGATATATGCCTCATGGTTACAAACTCAAACTGCTGACATACGTAGTCCATCTTTTTATATCTATTGAGTAAAAATTTCACAAGTATCCTTCATTATTTAAAACATACTATTTTCACCATACCAGTGTAGTAATTCTATGTTAAGAATATCCTCAAAAATAAAAGAGGCAAGTTCAAATTTTGTGATTTAAAAAGAAAATAATAGAAAGTGGCCAAATCCACTGTAAATCAAGAGAATAATCATTGATAGTCCATTACATCTTCAGGGACATCTTCTGGACTGTCAAAAACTGCATCTAGAGGATATACTTTGGTGATCTCCATCAATGAACCATCAGGCAACCTAAAACATCAAATGAACACTAAGGCCAATGCAAGTATAAGTCTTACAAAAGGGGTCAAGCAAACAGAGACTCTTACACTCGAGATTCATCAAATTTTCCACGTCTTAGACTTGTTTCAAAAATGTTCAGTGCCTGTAAGAACACCAAAAAGACACAAAGACCAAGAAAATTAAGTAAGAGACTTATACAAGTAAACATCAAGCTTTTATTCAATAAGGTGGAGCAACCGCAGGTAAAAGACTCTAATGAGTAATTACTCACAGGGACCCAAGTTCCAACAAGAATCTCAGCACCAGCAGCAGCCAGAGACTTTGCAATTGCCCAACCATATCCATTATCATCAGCTACACCAGCGATAAATGCCCTCTTACCTGAAAATTAGTCTTTGTTAAATTACTAAATTCAAACTAAAGCAAAATCTAGGCTATGAACAAGACAAACTATATCTATATTCATCTGCATTATCACATAAACTACATTTACAAAATATTTCAAAAGGTGCACGAGAAACAAGGCAATAACACATAGCAACAAAAGCACATAACACTTTAGATGGCTAATTTTCGGATCAACTCTACAAATTTGTACTTGGCAGCTTCTGCCTCATATTTAAAGCCCTTCCATGCCCACACATATGTTCAATAGCCCAAAAACATGCTTAATACTTAACTCAACCTCGTATTAAAGTTATACGTTGCAGAAATTTGATTAGTCATCTCATACCAAATAAACTCATTAGACCTCAAACATAACAAGCAAATCACTAGAAATAAAGAGGGAACTCCGATGCACTTCAAATTAAAGAGAAGTTTATTCATCTCACTTCCTTTTTTTATCTAGATGACCATCCATTCCTACACTCCATAGTCAATACGTGTTCGATACTTCACTAGTATCCCTCTTCCACAAGAGAAGCAGCATAAGTTACCAAAGCAGCAAAAGAATTGGAAAATAATTTTTCAAATTTCCTCATTGAACCAAACTACTTCGTATATATATCCAACAATAAAACAACTCTCTTATAACTGTCATTTACATGTATTCAACAAAAAACAAGGGCAGGAGAGGTTATAACCCTTTTTTTTTTTTTTTTTTTTGGTTCAAGAAGGAGAAGAATTGAGCTTCCTATACTATTGATTCTTGTTAATTCGACCATTTGTATATCATATCGCTTCATGAATGTCAAAATTGAGCTTTCTAGAGTCTAGATTAGTTCTTTATATTATTATATATTTGATGACATTATTCCCTTTGACAATGACAAAAAAGCATAAACAAAACACACAGATTGTTATAATATCATGTAAAGCATAATGTACTGAAATTCGACCTTTTAAGTTAATAGGCAATCCCCCTACAGGCTTGTCACTAGATTCCGCCATTGCCTTGATGACACCCTTGCCAGATTTTGAGGCGGAAGACGAGAACCTGTGCTGGAAAGGCTGTACAGATGATATATGACAAGCACTTGTGAGCTTAGCCCACGATGCCCGTCTCATATCAGCATTGCAAAATGCAGCACCAGCACCAAAGATAGGGCGAGGGGAAGACACACATGGCTTTACTGCAGCCATTTGCAACCCTGATGCTGTGGAAGCTGCCATTTTCAATCTACTTGCTCTAGTAAACCCAGTTAATAATCTGCTAACCAATCAAACAAATGAATTTCTTAGTATTCAATAGCAGGGTAAAATCAAATTTTACTGTAATTGAAATTCAGCAATACCCTACAATTCAAATTTCGTAGGACAATTCCGATTCAAACTAAAGGAAACCAGCAATTTAAACCAATCCCAGAAAAACCCAAAAAAATTCGAACTTCAAAAAGTTAAATATTCCATAATATAACAAAATTAACAATTCAAGCATTACAAAATAACCATTAAAATGGTATACATCCAATATAAATGTAATCAAGATTCAAACTTTATCCGTTAACTTCATCACATTAACCTAAAAAAACAAACATGAAAGCAAGATCTCAATAAAAGTAGTACAGAAATGAAACAATGTGGGTTACCTAGAAGCCAATGTGAAGGATGGAGGAATGAGAGACAAACAAGAAAATAGTGATTAAAGAGAATTGGGTTTCGATGAAAACGAAGTTCTCTCCAACTAACAGTATGGGATAGTGTAGATAGAGTACAGAATTTGATGGGGGGGGGGGGGGGGGGGGGGGGTTTATTAATTGGGACACTTTGGTTCTGTCGAAGTAGAAGGGAAGAGAGAGAAAATTAAGGAGTATTGGTGTAGGTTAGATGAAGAGTTGGTAAATTGTTTGTTACTCCGTATTAGGACTTTGATTAATCTACATCTACATAAGTAATTTAATTAAGATAGTGGTTAGTTTAGCCCCAAAATGTGACATCATTTTTAGTGGTCTCCATTGAAAATGATGTCATCAAAGTCTTATTAAGACTCAGTAAGACTTGTACAAATTTCACTTTACCCCTACGATTCAAATATATGACATATTATATGTAGAAAAGTTTAAAAAAAAAAAGGATAATAAAAATAAAAGTGAGATGGATCCCAACCTCAAGTGTTGAGTTTTGAAATTTCAAGACTCAACTTGATATTTGCTTGAGATTTAAGAAGAAAAATAGGAAAATTTTTAAGCATAAGTCTTAAGACTCAAAATGATAATGTCACCCCAAGTCTTAAGGGCTAAACTTGCTCTAAGGCATATTCTGATATGAACTGATCTGAACTAAACTAAATTGATTGGAGTTGAAATAAATTGTATTGAACTGAACTGAAATGAATTGTTTATGAGAGAAGGAAATAGGTACTGAACTAAACTGAAATTAAGCTGAAGAGAACAGGCCCGCAACCTTTTTTTTTTGGGAAGTTTATCTTATTTTGACTGATTTAATCTGAACTTATCTAGCTAATTAACCGAATAAAAATTAAACTACAGTCATGTTCTCTAACAACAACTACATAATTGTTATTTGCATAATTTTGTATATTTTACTATATTCTTTTTGTATACTCTGATTTGATTGTTAGTGTTGCTTTGATACTTGTTTATTATTGCATATAATAATATATCTTGATCACCATATTATTTAGGTGCTATATAAGACCAGTATTTGATGAATCTCACATTTAATAAGATAATTATAGATAATGATCGGATTAGATACCTTGTAATTTTGATGGCTATAACAAAAAAGATTGTGTTTTTAATATCAACTACATATTAATAAATTAGTTGAACCTAATTGAGTTTTGTATGTACGTCTCTATAAACTGTAAATAATGTCACTAAATGAATAATGTATAGGCCAATATAGGCGAAACCAGCCTCATGATTGTTTTTTATATTGTCATCATCCACAAAATGTAGATGGTCCAATATTATATGGAGTCAACGCTCTTATGTATCATTGTGGGTATAACCTTGATGGATTAAGTCTCTTATTCGTGGTTGCATTTGACTTGTCTCATTTGAATATTAATCTATTAACGGGTTAAAAGCTCTTTTAAAGACGTGTTGATGGCTCACTACTTTTCCTTTATCGTTTTGCCCTTAATCGTAATATGTCAAATTCACAATTTCCTTTGTATTGCTAAGGATATTCACATATGCTAATGTAGTCCAATTCACCGACGCATAATATTTGGCTACTCAACAAGTCCACATGGAAGAATTCTTAATTAGCCATCAATTTGAGTGAATGGTGTTTAGTTAAGACGAGTGGATGAAATATGATGGTTTTAGACATACATTTTGTGATTTAACTGATATTATGACGTAAGTGTCTTTTGCATCCACGATTGACGCGATTTACCTATTTTGTGCTGGTTGAAATAAGCTAATCAAATTTTCCGCATAAGAATGTGTCATTCGTAGCTAACTCTTGGGTTTTAGACTACGTACACCAACTCAATGCTCTAGGATCGATATTCGTCCTAGTACTAAACCAACCAAACGATGGCAATGACTTGTCCTCATGGGCACATGGCACAAGGCGCATGATGATTTTGTACTTGAACGCCCTTAAAATGTGAGGCCTCACTATGCATCAACCTCTTAGTTATGGACCTTTTTTTACCATCCTTAGCCTAACCATAGTTTCAAATGTATTTTCCTCTCTTAGGTTGGAATTTCATATCCGTCATGTATGATTTATGTGTTTATGTGTCCATATTTTTGTTTTTTCTTTCCTAATCATACTACTTAGTAAAGTCAAGTCTTGGGAATCTTGCTTTCAAGTCAAGGTCACCCCATATTTATTACCAAATAAAAGATATGCCTAATTTAGGAGTCATATTTTAAGTGTTTAGGTTTAACTTTTTTATTCGATCCTTCTGTCTAAATCTAAGTCATGAGCAATCTCCTACTTCTTTTAGGGTTCTAACTAGCTTAGCTAGTGTGTATACAGACAATGCCTAAGATTTTACTTTTTGTGATAATTTTTTAAATGAGGATTTTTTTTTCTTTTTTTTTTTTTTTTTTTTATATGTAATGAGGTAATAAGTAATTGTATGATAAGTAACCTTGAGCAATAATCAGCTCATCTGCTTGGGTTGGTGGTTTGCTACGGTGACTTGCTCGTTTAGTTGATCGGTGCAGTGGTTCACTCAATTTTCATGGAGGCTCGGTGCTTGTTCAGCGGCAGGTATAGGGGCCTTGGGATGACCGATCGATGGTCTAATGTTTGTTACTGTGAGGGTCTCTTTTTGTGTGACTGTACTTGTGAGGGAGATTGAAAAAGAGAGAGTAAGGAGACTGAAATTTAGAGAGGAAGATGAAAGTGAGGGAGAAAGATTGGAATAGATAAGTTTTTGAGACTTGAGAGGATGAAATGAAGGGCGACTAAGGCTAAAAATAAAAAAAATACTAGAAGATGACTTTAAATTTTTATGTTAAAATAAAAAAATTAAACATGTGAACTAGGTTTCCAGTTTGGACCAAAAAATTCATATTTCTACCCGGACCGGGTCGGAAACTCGCAATTCCTTAATTCTAACGATCGAGGAACGAACCGAAATCCACTAGTCCGACTCGGTCCAAATTTTATTCGGCTTCCAGTTCAGGTCCAATTCTGCATACCCCTACCAACAAGTACTCACGAGGCTATATTTTTTCTTATGTACAAATCACAAATATTGGTCAAAGTAGGTTAAATAAATAGTATAAACAAAACAGATGGAGAAATTCATTGCTTGTAAATGTGTAGTTGTAGATTTACTTCATTTTAAAAAAGAAATGGTAATTTTTTTTTTCAGTCTTCGAACTTCTTTCCTAAAAACAAGGGTTAAAAAAGATAATGTCACAAATAACTTTTTTTTTTTAGGAAATGTCACAAATAACTTAGGTGTAAAAAATTCATCCTTATAATTGACATGTGTCTACTCCGTATTAATGATGCCAGCAATGATTTGTTTTAGTACTCCCTCTATTTTAGAAGATTTTGCATTGGTCTGGGTACATACCAGTGTTGGTGAGCACATTATAATTTGGTCATTTTACATACGTGAAAATTTAAATTTCTATAGTATATTTTAGGAAAATTTGCCAGGAATAATACCACCATTGCTCGATCTTCTAATAATGGAACCACCTTTGGATTATTCCTAAATAATACGACCTTTAACACAAATCTTCTCTAAATGGTAACTCGTTTTACAGGTTTTATTTGGCACGTGTCGCGTTGTAAGCTGATAAGAATTTTTATTTATTAACTAGTTTGGGGCTCGGGCAATGCCCCGGGTTATATTTAAATACAAAATGAAAAAATTACCTTGAGTTTAAATAATATTTTGTAACCAATACCTTAAGTTTAAATAATAAAATAAAAATGGTAAATTAATTGGGGATAAAAAGAGAAATGCAGTAGTATTTGTTTTACAATTAAGTAGGGAATTGTATATAATGCTTAAAAACTTTTAGAATCTATCCTTAATGAAAAGTTACAATTTACATATGAATGTTAATTTAGCAATAAAGTGACATTAATTGTGGAATAATAATGGTAATGAAAAAGAATTTCAAAAGATGGAATGGTTCAAGTCTAATCCAAATATTAATGTGTTGTCATGTCATCATCTATGTGGCGCTATGTCATAAATTTTATGATGACAAAGTATGACACGTGACGTTAATATGTTAATCCCTTGGGTTTTAATAATTATATAGATAACAATGATTTTGCTTTATAAAAAACCTCAAAATTAAAAAAAAAAACCTTAATCAATACTATTGTTTTAAAACAGGATGTTGGAGGGACACTTGTCCTCATCCTATTTTTCTTGTTTTAAAATAATTTTAAAAAATTAGAAATTAAAAAAAAAAACCCTCTTTCATCCCAATCCCTTAATTATGTCTATTCAATAAAGTAACTAATTGGATAAAAAAAAAAAATCCATCCCAACTCTATAATCATGTCTATTCAAGAAAATAATTTTTTACATTAAAAAAAACCTATACTAATATTTTAAAATAGGAAATTTAAGGACATTGGTTCCCTTTTTTTTTGGGTTTCAACTAAAGTGCAAAAAAAAAAAAAAAAAAAAAAAATCAATTCAATCCCCTCAAAAAAGATTAGTATCAATTTTCATTTAATTTGTGTCTCTTGAGTTTTACTCCCGTCAAAAAAGATAAGTATCAATTTTCATTTAATTTGTGTCTCTTGAATTTCACTTAATTTCATTGTATAAACTTTCAATTACACAAACAACTTAGTAGTACGAGTAGCTTATCTTCCCTTCTCTAAATTTTTACTCTTTCTCTATTTACCCTAAATCTACCATTCATATCAAGTACTCAAAATTTTTTTTATTGTCATGATTTATATAAACTGCAAAAAATAATAGTGATATTGAATTTAAGGGAGCAATCAAGATATATTTTCACAACTTTCTTTACAATTTTTTTTTTCAAATGTCTTTTTACTTTTAAGTTGTTTTTGTATTTAATCATTTTTTTAAAAATTGTGCTTTAGAATTTTGTCTAGGTTTTAATAAAACTTTGTATGGAGTATGATTTTTTTTTTTCCATCATCATTGTTTAAAGATAAGTTTTCTATTAATTTCAATATTTTTTTAATAATTTTTTATTTTATCATTCGTGACTTTTTTTTTCAAATCTCAATTTGTATTAAGTTTATTTAGTATTTTAATATTTTTCAAATCTTTTCTGAAATTTGTTTTTGAATTTTTGGGTGATTGAATTGGTGTTTAATTGTACTTTTTTTTAAGAAGAATTGTGTATCAAAATTTCATTTGGATAATCTTATAAGATTTGCATAATCAATTTTTTTTTACAATGTTTAAAGATCGAGTTTTTTTACTTCTATTTTCATTATTTTTTATTTTGTTCTTAAGATCTCAATTTAAATATTTTTTTATTTCGTTTTTGTCTATGATTATCATTTATTGTGTTTTTAATATTATATTTGTAAAACAATTTTTTTATTTGATCTAATTTTTTAAAAATTGAACTAGATTTGCAAAACAATTTTTTTTATTTGATCTAATTTTAATTACGTTTTAAAACTTTTATTTCCACTTATTGCAATATGATTATTACATGATGCTTTTCATGTGGCAGAATAGTTAGTTGTATTCTTTCCTTGATGCTACATGGTACTATCATTATATGATAAAATTATGAGTATCTATTTTTAATGTTTAAAATGTTCAGTTGCCCATATGCTAGACTCTATATTGGTTTTTTTAATTAAAAAAAGTCCTTTTCTAAATTTTACATTTTACTCCACTATATTTTTTTTGCTTTAATAATCGATTTTAGCTTTGTTTACTATTTATTTTTAAGTATTATTGTTGATTTGATTTATTAGTTGGTGATTTTATGTGTTTTCTAGGTGAAAAATTCAATATTCAACAAAGGAACAATATATTAAGATGGAAACTACATTATATCAAATTTGTGAAGAGATAATTGAATATAATTTAAAAAGAATTCTATATGATCAGTTTTGTACAAATAATTTTATTTTCATTGTACTCTCATAGTGTTTCACTGTTTCTTCATATTAACTAAAAAAAATATAAATAATATAAAACTTAATAAGAAGTATTAGTATTTGATTAATGTTTAATGATTTTATTATAAATGATTTTGTATTTTACAATTTTTTATTTAATGCATCCATATGTATGTAGGCTAATGTTTTCCATCACATGTATGTCAGGTTTGGGTTAAACCTCTATTATTAGTTGTTTTTTGCTTGATGCAATTTGTATTTCTAAATCTTACATGGGTTATGATGTAATTTATTTGTTTTTTGGATTAGTATATATTGCCTCACATTCACTAGTATTTTTACTAACATAATACAATGTATATTTACACATGTTTTGATTAGAAAAAAGCCTAAGAACAATTTAAATACACAATAGTAATTAAAATTCTTTATTGAAAAACATATATTTTATATCAGGGCCGTCCCAATCATCATGGAGGCCTTGAGCAATTAAATAAAATTTGGCCTCTCTAATTCTCTATTATATACAAAGTACTATTTAAAAGAGAACACATATCAGCAATCACCTTTAATACTAGGCCATGTACAAACAATAAGTTTTTATACTTCATGTTATTTAGAAATTATAGTACTTAAGTTTTGGATTTTGGGAAAAAAACTTAAAAAGTCTTGAGAAATTGTAAAACTACAATTTGATAGAGAAATTAGTTACTTTAGTTTTGGATTTTGCGAAAAAAAAACATATTCTAATGCTTTTAAAAACATTTAAACGTGCACCTTATTCCTTTAATTCATGCACTAAAGTACTCCATGCTAAACCAGTAAGCTGTGTGGAGATATATGGAAAAATAGTGTAACATAATACTAATATAAAAATCTGAAGGCCCCTTCAATTATTGGGCCCTATGCCGTCGCTCAGGCCGCATAGAGTAAGGGCCGGGCATGCTTTCTATTTAGCCAACAAGATTAACCCGTGCATCGCCCCGGCTAAATACTAATTTTTTTTTGTTTTTAAAAAAAAACTCTTCTTGACTTTGTCAGTAGCCTCCCCTCCACCTCCACCTGGCCCCTACCACGAACTCCCTCGGCCACTGATAACCACCCTAACCTGGTCGGAATTCACTAGAATCAAACTCCCTCCCATTCCCACCCTCGAATCCGCTTCTTTAAGGTCATAAATAACCGCTTCTTCAAGATCTCAAAGTCGGAAACCACCACTTAATTTTTTGGGATTTTCGGGTTTGGTAATGGGGGTTTGGGTTGGGGTTCGAGTCTGGTGGAGGGCAGGGGTAGGGGTTGGGATTTTAGCGGTTATTGTAATACCTCGTATTTTTGAAACGTATTTTCTAATTAGTATTCTCTTAAAAAGGGTATTTTAGTAATTTATTTTACTATTTGAATTTTGGAGCCAAAATGATATTTGAATTTCGGCGCCTAAAGTATTTTAGAACTTAATTATTATTTTTTGATTTTAGATAAGATTTATTATCCATTTATTTTATTTTAAAAACCGAATTATTTATATATATTCCGGATATTTTAATTAAACAAAATTATATTTTATTATTTATTTAAAAGGGCCGAAAATTCCTAAATTATTAATTATGATTTTCGGATTTTCTATGTGTAGAAAATCTGATTTTCTTAGTTATTTTATTTAGTGAATAATTGATATTTTCCTAATTAATTATTTTATACAAAATATATTATTTACGCAAACATTTTTAATTCCTTAAAACTAGCAAATTAATTCCCTAAATATCTAAAGCCACCATGATGGATTTTTGGGTGACTTATTTTGGTAAATTATATTTTTAATTATCTCCTTAAAATCTCTTATTTTCCTTAATTCTATTTCTCCATCTTTTTAATATCTAATCATCATATTTTCTTGCCATTCACTCTTCTTAATTATTTCGCAAGTAATTCTAATGTCCTTATTATTTTTCATGACATACATACATTCCATATTCAATTATACACAATCACCTTAATATCCAAACTTTCCTTAATTCTTTTACTCACTTCTCCAAGTAATCTCTTAAACCCTACTTGCCATAATTCTTCCTACATTCTCTTGCCATAATTCTTGCATGAGTTGGCCTATAAATACCCCTTCATACCTCTCATATTCTTCACACCAAAAACTCAATTCTCTTCTTCTCTCTTATTCTTCTTTTCCCTAAACCTTTTCATACTTTTCTTCTCCTCTTTTCATACAAATATTATCCCGTATACCTTTGAATCGAGTTTTTGGGCACTTTTGGTCAGTTTTTGGGGTATTACAAAAGATTGTTCCTCTCGAAAAATCCTTGAGGTTAGGCTCAAGAATCACCCAATTCGGAGTTATATTGAAGGAGTTATGACCTCTGCAAGTTCTGCCTATTCTTTCCAACGAAAATTTAATTCTCTTTAATCCTATTCTTTTATTTTCTTTATGGTGTATTCGTGATTGAACTTTGAAAGTGTGAAGTGTTGATTGGTATTCGGAATCAAGGTTCTTAAGGTTCTTTTTGTGTGGTTTTTCTAGCAAGGATCAAGTGTTGACTATTTTCAGGTGGAGTCATGAATGAGCATATGGGAGTCCAGGGGTTTGCTTCACTTAGTTTAGGAATGTTGGTCTTGTCTTTATCTTAAGTACTTATAACAATGTTACTATTTTCATAAGTATTAATAAAAGAAAGTTGAGTTTCCGCTGCAAGTTTTGTTATGGAGTTAAGTATTTTGAGTAGCCTTGCGTAATCACGCGGCGGTAACACTCCTAAGTCTATCTCTACGGTATAATTATACGTATTATACTGGTAACACTCCTAAGTCTATCTCTAGGGTGAGGGGTGTGGTTGGCCTGTTAGGGGTGGTGATTGGGGTTTCAGGCATTGTCAGGGGTGGAGGAGAAGGCTTGTGTGAAGGGGATGGGGGTGTTGGAATTTGGTATATATATGACTAAAATTAGAGGAATACAGGGTTGGTCGGGGAGGGGAGATGTAACACCCTAGAAATTCCTTTCTTTTAAAATACCTGTTTTGCTCTGTTTAAAACTCAAAATAGAAAAATCTAAGACATTACCACTACCGTGAAAACGGCTAAGGCAACCATCAAAGACACACAGCGGAAGACTATCTTTAAAAACATTCAAAACGACTCAACTTAAAAGTCAACCAACAAAAGTAAAGTCATTCAAAGTAAAATAAAGTCAATTTACAACTTGGAACCATTGTAGGCCCTCAACAAAACCGTACCAATTTAAAACCTTTGCGTTAGTCTCACAAACATAATATAATAAAATAATGAAAACAATAAACACGTCATAGACTTATGGAAACTAGTATGATTCGCTCTTCACTCATGCCCATCATGAATATGTTTCATCACCTGAAAAGCTTCACTTTACTTGTTCCACTACTATCCATTAAAAATAGGTCATCATAGGGCCAAGGTAAAGACAAGGCCAACAAACACACAAACACACAATCAGCAAAGCTGAGTACATAAGCGTAATTAAACACATTAACATGCTTTCACCTATCAACACACAACTTACCTCGTTGCACCTGTTTATAAGCACACAACATACTACAAGACTTCTCAGCTAAGTAACTAAATAATTTATTTAGTATTGATTATGCATCAAACGGGTTTCCCCCCTAACCTGCTCCAATAAAGGGGTACTAACACGGGAGCTAACCGTGCCAATATAAAATAACCACTCGTAAGTGGCGGAATTCCTGCGCATAATAATAAGAGGAAAATACTCCCAGTAGAAGTTATGGTTAAATATAAAACCCCATAACTCCCCCCATATGTTCATACTCAAGGTTATACGTTCCAAGAGTTTTGGTGCGTAATCTCTTTCACTTTACGTTATTTACATATTATTAAACTTGGTGATGACTCTCAAACCATGACATAATCAAACATTATAATTATCTAAACAACTAAACATTCCAATTTAATTCTTGAATAATTAGTGACCACATAATATTTAATGTTGAACCCTTTTTAAATCTACCTCAGTGTCAAAGACACCTTAAACGCATAATGCGCCAAAATTCCTATCCCTCGGTATTAGAAACACCTTAAGTGCACTAAGGCACCAACATATTCCTTTAAAATCTCGGTGTCAAAGACACCTTTTTAATATTCCAAACCAAATTAAACAATTAGTTTAATCAAACATGCTCTCTATCATGCCAATAATAAATGTGTGGTTTATATATAACATGCCCAAAATAATTATTTCCATTCAATAATCCATTACAAATAAATCATGCTTCATAATTCATTCACCAACATCAACCAATTCACAATTTCCAATCATAATCTAGCATGATACTACTTAGGATTAAATAATCAAGCGTAGCATGTTACTACATCATCAAAAATATGCTAAGTACGCAAACGTACCTCGTATACGATCTAAAAATCGCCAAAACTAATAGAAATCGCTTACTTCAAAGTCTCCTACAAACCAAAATCATAATATGGCATTAAAATCTACTCCACACAAATTTCCAGCAATATATACTCTTATTAAACACTCATAATTTAATTAAAACAAGCTGAAAATTAATTTAAAACCTCATACTTTAATCCCAATTAATAGATAGTCAAAATTCCTTCAAGAAACCTAACTTTTAGCATACTAACAAAATTTCCAGCAATATTAATTCATGAAAACTTGCTGTAATTATACTTTAAAACCCTTAAATTAAAGGTTTAAACCATCCTAAATCATATTCCTTCTATAATCAATTACTTATAAATCTAGGGTTTCAAAAATTGGGGATATTTAATTAGATTTAAAATCTAAAAATTAATTCACATCATACTTAAAATCAACCATCATAAAACCATAACTTATAATTATATTTAGGATTAAACACAAGAAAAATAAAAAGAATATATTTTTTTTTCCCGAGAGGGAGGCCGAACAGCAGCAACAGCCACCACGGCACGGCTGGGCTGCTGCCGCGTCCTGCCGGTGCCGCCGCGGCTGCTTGCCGCTGTGCTGGTGGCTGTGGTGGCGGCCGGTGGTGTGTGTGGTGGTGGCCGGCCGTGCAAAAAGGGGAAGGGGAAAAGAAAGAAAAAGAAAAGAAAATAAAGGAGAAGGGAGAGAAAGTTTACCTTGGGTATTCTCCACTCTGGGTAAAGTTTAATTTGCCCAAGTGTTGAATATTTATACCCCTTTCTCTAGAAACCCTTCTTACCTAAACTTTCCCTTTTTAATATTTTCTAATCCCTTTCCTAATAAAATAGTACTAAAATAAAACTTTCCTAAATTAAATCCCAACTTAATAAAATAATTAATTCAATAAAACTTTCCTTTTATAAAATATTTCCAAACTTATTTAAAATAAATAATTAAAATACCATAAATAATTCATTTCAAATTATTTAAATACCTCACAAAATACTTATTTAAAATAAAATACGTATAAAAATACGGGGTATTACAGTCTACCCCCCTTAAAAGAAGTTTCGTCCCGAAACTTGGTAAACGAAATTCAAACTTTTTCCTCACTTTGTATAATATTGTTGTACTTTTTGTCATACCTTTACCTTTTTGTGTCTCTTTGAGAACACAATTACTCAAAATACTAGTTAAAATTGTGCAAAAAGCACAAAAATAACTAAAAATATAGGGAAAAGCGCCAAATTTTCTACCACATTCTACCCCCCTTAAAGAAGACGAGTTACGTCCCCGTAACTCAACATACCTGAAACAATTCTGGGTATTTATTTTTCTTTTCATCCTCTGCTTCCTAAGTGGCTTCTTCATATTCTTGGTTAGACCATAACACTTTCACAATCTTAACATTATTATTGCGTGTACTACGCACTTTACTGTCAAGAATATTGACGGGTCTTTCCTCATAGGTTAAGCTTTGGTCTAACTCAATGGTTTCAGGTTGTAACACATGAGACTTATCAGGGATAAATCTTCTCAATTGAGACACATGAAATACATCATACACTTTACTTAGCTCCATAGGTAAGGCCAACCTATAGGCTACTTTACCTATCCTTTACAGTATCTCATATGGGCCAATATACTTTGGACTAAGCTTTCCTTTCTTTCCAAACCCCATCACTCCCTTCATTGGTGACACCTTTAACAACACTTTATCACCAACTTCAAACTCTTCTTCTCTACGCTTCAAATCTGCGTAGCTCTTTTGGCGATCTTGAGCTGCTTGAATTTTAGCTTGAATTTCCTTTACTTGCTTCATTGTATATTCGATCATTTGAGGCCCTAGAATCATTGTTTCACTTATGTCGTTCCAATAAATGGGACTACGACACTTTCTTCCACATAAAGCCTCAAATGGAGCCATTCCTATGCTCGCATGATAACTATTATTATAGGAAAATTCAATCAAATCCAAGCTATCTTCCCATCCCCCTTGGAAGTCTATAACACAAGTTCTTAACATGTCCTCTAAGGTTTGAATGGTTATCTCGGTTTGTCCATCTGTGGCAGGGTGAAACGTTGTACTCATCTTAAGTGTTGTACCAAAGTTTTCCTGTACACTTTTCCAGAATTTGAAAGAAACTTGGAATCTCTATCAGACACAATATCCTTTGGAACTCCATGTAACCTCACAACATTTTTGATGTAAGCTTTTGCAAGTTGCTCCATCTTCCAAGTCTCCTTCATTGGTGTGAACACTCAGATTTTGTAAGTCTGTCCACCACTACCCAAATGTTGTCATTTCCACTCTTTGACTTTGGGAGGCAAGTCACAGAGTTCATTGAAATACAATCCCACTTCCATCTAGGAATTTCCAATGATTGCACAGTCCCTTGGGGTCTCTTGTGCTCTATCTTCACCTTTTGACAAGTCAAACACTTAGCTACAAATTCCGCAACTTCATTCTTCATTCTAGGCCACCAATACACCTTTTTTAAATCTTTGTATAGCTTGTCCTCTCCTGGGTGCACTGAGTAGGGTGTATTGTGACCCTCTTCCATTAACTTTCTCTTAACTTCCTCACATTTCTATGGTACACACCATCTACCTTTGTACCTTAAACTCCCATCTTCATGGATTTTGAAATCTGTAGCTTTGCCTTGTTTTATTTTCTCTCAATTCCTATCCAGCTTTACATCTCCTTCTTGATTTTCTCTTATTTCATCGAATATTGTTGGTTGGATGGTTAGGTTCGCAAGTATGCCTACTGGCACTCCCCATTCTACAACTTCTAAATTCATTTTCTTCATCTCTCTACATAACTCATTAGCCACTACTAAAATATTAAATCCATGACTAGTCTTATGACTTAGAGCATCCGCAACTACATTTGCTTTCCCTTCATTATACTGTATGTCCAAGTCATAATCCGTCGTATACTCCAACCATCTCCTTTGGCGAGAGTTTAAATCCTTTTGAGTGAAAATGTATTTCAAACTCTTATGGTTTGTATAAACCCTACATTTCACTTCATACAAGTAATGCCACCAAATCTTTAGTGCAAATATGATTACAGCTAATTCCAAATCATGGGTTGGGTAATTTACTTCATGAGTTTGTAACTGCCTTGATGCATATGCAATCACCTTTCCATTTTGCATAAGCACACATCCCAAGCCATTCTTGGATGCATCACTATACACATCATAGATTCCATTATTGTCTGGCAGTGTAAGCACTGGTGCTGTAATCAGCTTCTGTTTTAAGAGTTGGAATGCTTCTTCACACTTATCATCCCACTCGAACTTTTTGTCTTTTTTCATCAGAGTAGTCATAGGTTTAGCAATCTTTGAGAAATCCTTCACGAAATGCCTATAATACCCTGCTAAACCTAAGAAACTCCGAACATCAGATACTGTTTTGGGCGTAGGCCAACCTTTCACTGCTTCGATCTTTGCTGGATCTACTTCTACTCCATCCTTAGACGCAAAATGACCTAAGAATGCTATTTTCTCCAACCAGAATTCACACGTAGAGAACTTTGCATAAAGGTTGTTTTCTTTTAGTGTTTGTAGAATTGCCCTTAGGTGTTCTACATGCTCCTCTTTGCTCTTTGAATACACCAATATGTCATCTATGAACACTACGACGAACTTATCCATAAATTGATGAAACACCCTATTCATCAAATCCATAAAGATTGCCGGTGCGTTTGTCAATCCAAATGGCATTACTGTAAACTCATAATGTCCATATCTTGTCCTAAATGCAGTTTTGGGAATGTCCTCATCTGCAATCCTCAATTGGTGATACCCAGACCTCAAATCAATCTTAGAAAACACCGTTGCACCTTTTAGCTGATCAAACAAATCATCAATCCTTGGTAATGGATACTTATTCTTTATCGTTAATTTATTCAGTTCTTTGTAATCAATATACAGTCTCATGCTCCCATCTTTCTTCTTAACTAATAAGACTGGCGCTCCCCAAGGAGATGCGCTCGGTCTAATGTATCCTTTTTCCAATAAATCCTGCAGTTGCTCTTTTAACTCACTCATTTCTGCAGGTGCCATACGATATGGTGCTTTGGATATTGGTGCTGTCCCTAGGACTAAATCTATTGTGAAATCAATTTCCCTCTCAGGTGGCATTCCAAGGATTTCCTCTGGAAACACATCCAGGAACTCATTCACCACTTCTATATCCTCTGGTTTAGTTGCCTCCTCGTGATCCATGTTTCTCACACTGCAGAAGTACACTAGATGTTCCTTCTTAATGTACTTTGCCAACTTTAGCACGGATATCAACCTTGGGCACTTGGTCTTACTATGCATCCAATAAGTCACTGACTCATTCTCACTTGTGTTCATTATCACTTTCTGCGATCGAAAACTGATTTCTGCACTGTACTTGCTCAACCAATCCATTCCCAGAATGAGATCAAAATCACTCAACCCAAACTCGATGAGGTCAGACAGAAACACTTTTCCTTCAATTTCTAAAGGCACGTCTCTAAAGGTTTTGGTACATTTCACTACCCCACCCGTAGGAATGGTTATAGGTAGGTCTGCTATTTCTACTGTTTTCAAACAGTCTTTAAGTTTTGAAACAATACCCTTTGAAATGAAAGAAAAGGTTGCACCAGAATCAAACAAAACTTTAACAGGAATAGAGTTAATGGAAAAAGTACCAGTGATGACATCTTTCGTGGAATCAGCCTCATGCCTACTCAACACGTTTAGTTTCCCTGTAGCTCCACCGTTCTGTTGATTATTCTCACTGCTATTGTTGTTGCTCTTCGCTTCATTTTGCTGTACTCCCTTATTCCTAGAAAAGTTGTTGCTGTTCCCTTGAAAGTTACTTTGGGTCCCTCTTGAATTATTATATTGCTTGTTCCCATTAGGATTTTTGGAGAAACACTCATACTCCCTATGCCTCAGTTTATTACAAGCACGACAAGTAACCAGATTCCCTTCACAATCTTTCCCAGGGTGGTTGTTCTTACACCTCCAGCAAAAATAACGCCTTTCATTCTTATTATTCCCTTGGTTAAAGTTTCTAGCCCATCCATTAAAGTTTCGTCCTCCTTGATGATTGTTACCTTAGGAATTATTGTTGTTGTGGAAGTTATTGTTGTTATGTGGTACTTTTGCTTCTTAATGTTATTTTGGTTATGCTGTTGGTTTCCAGAACTTTGCCCCACCTCTTTCCTCTTCTTCTTCCCTTCTATCTTACTAGCTCTTTCTTCTTCTTCACTTCTAGTGTATAAAGGTGTGCGGCTCTCCCATACACTTCATCCAAGGTTTCAAATACTTATCCACACAACTTCAACTACAAATCAGTAGTCAAACCCCTCTCAAACTTTCTAGCCTTTGCCTTCTCTGTAGCAACAGACCCTTCAGCAAAACGAGACAGCTCAATAAACTTTGTGTAGTATTCAATGACTGACATCTCCTCCATCTTAAGGTTTGAGAACTCCTCAGCCTTATGCTTCTATAAGAAGCTAGGGTAAAACTTATCTCTCACTTTCTCCTGGAACTTAGTCCAATTGAATCCAGGTAATGCCCTAATGGTAGCTTCATTTTGCTACCACCAAAAGGTCAGCTTCACCCCTCAAATAAGAAGTAGCATAACCCACCTTAGAATTTTCTGGGCATCCAACTACCCCAAACAATTTCTCAAACTCCCTTAATCAATTTTCCAGTATGGTAGGGTCAGGCTTTCCCTGATAGGTTGGTGGTTTGCTTTGGGCCGCCTTCTTGAAAAACTCTTCTTGGGCATCCCCATTATTAGTTGAATTCCTTGCCAACTGTTGGGCAACAACTGCCAATTGCCTCACAACTTCACTCAAATCACCTCCATCATTATTGTTACCACTTCCCCCTGCCATTCTTCTCCCAAATTAAGAACATGGGTCTATATTAGATATGGTCTTGGTTAGCTCTCAAGGTATACACTTATCTATTAATTAACTCCCTTGAGACATTCGCAGTAAATTTGAAGCTAACAACTTGGGATAGCAAAAGCTAAAAATTCCCTATATTTGTAGCTTTGTCAATCAATTATTGATTGCTAACCAACCATACATTTAATAAAGCATCACATAAATAAAGAAAAATAATTCCCATAAATTCCTATAGATTAGAAATAATTTATTGGGTTGCTTTTGTTTGATGATTGGCTCATTGGAATAGTGATATGAAATGAACAATTTTGGAAGTGAAAGGAATTTTTGTCAATACAATAAATTAATTGACAAGGAAATAAATATAATTCTATTAATTATAAAGGAAATGAATAGAATTACTGAAATAAAATGAGTTCTAAAAACTCATGCATTACATAAGCTCACCGACTCACTATGGTCATGCCACTTATTACTTCACTAGGATTGAAAGAAATGTTAAACGAAAATGAAACTAAGAATCCTTAATGAAATGTAACCATAAAAGTCAAATCCTTTCGAACGTTGTCCCTCTTATCAGTGGACTGTTTGTAGCTTCCATGATCGAACTCAGGATCATCTGTCTCCTCCATGGGTTCAGGTGACTCTGGTTCAAGCTCTACTTGCATGAACTCTCCCTCTTCCTCCTCATCAGATGAAATATCAATTATTATTGGGGTTGGAGGTAGATTTGGATTAGAAATCTCCATACGGGAACTGTCAACAGTGTTATTACTCTCTTCCATCGCTTCTCCCTGTTCTTGCTCTCCATTTGCCCTTGATTGATTTCCCGTGGAAGAAGAACTACCTGACTGATGGCTAGAAGAAGGGGGATTATTCCCCACTTGATTGTCATAGTAGCAGTCTGGATAAGGAATGTCCATACGTTGACAATGGGTTTTCTTGATCCTAATGAGATAAGTGATGAAGAATCGATAATCTAGATACCATTGACCAAAGAAATCCTTATGCTTGGAGTAGTTTGGAATGTTCCCTAGAAGGTAGAAATTAGAGAACTTTGCCTTTACAGCAAGATATGGAGGCTCATCCGGAAGGCAATGAACGATCATAGCAGATATACGATCAGGGAGGTCATAAAGTTTGTTTCCAAGAACGTTACTCATATAGGAACAATAGTAACGAATTTTATCCACATAATCGTAGGGGTGTTCATTGTTTTTCTTGACTAGTGTACCAATTTGGGTGTTTTTAGAAGGGAGGTTCGACATCCTGTAAAGGAAAAGACTTAGAAAAGAATTCCCTTTCCCGAAGAGAACAAAATAATACAGTTCTTGCATGAATTAGGTTCAATGTTCAATCAAACAATTTTCTTATTTTTGATCACATAAATAAATGCTCACAAGTAATCCATTCACATGATTAAACATCACAACCTAAATATTAATGTACATAAGAACATGATTATTTCTAACTTATATGCCCAAAATATTTCCTACCCAATCTCACCAACATACTTTTAAAAGGTTTTAACACATAATACTTACCTCAATCCTTGCTTTCCTGCAAAATGAACAAACTAAAAAAAATATTTTTGACTCCTCTTAAATAAAATTTCGAAAATAAGCATCAAAAGACCAAAAATTTCGGCCCCCTTTTAAAAAAAAATTCGGACACCCTTAAATAAAAAAAGAAATTTCGGATATCCCTTTACTAAAAAAAAAAAAAATTTCCCCACCTCTCTCATAAAAAAAAATTATCGGATTATAATTTAATCAAATAAAATATTTGATCTTCTCAAAACAAAATTAAATAAAATAACTCTCTTTAGAAATCCACAATTAAATAAGTACTTGGCCAAGTTTTTCAAAATAAAACACTTTAAAACACATTTTTGGCTTTAGTGGTAATAAAATCTCAACCAAAGCTCCCAGATACCACTTTGTAACACCCTAGAAATTCCTTTCTTTTAAAATACCTGTTTGCTCTGTTTAAAACTCAAAATAGGAAAATCTAAGACATTACCGCCACCGTGAAAACGGCTAAGGCAACCATCAAAGACACACAACGGAAGACTATCTTTAAAAAAATTCAAAACGACTCAACTTAAAAGTCAACCAACGAAAGTAAAGTCAAACCAAAGTAAAATAAAGTCAACCTACAACTTGGAACCATTGTAGGCCCTTAACAAAATCGTACCAATTCAAAACATTTGCGTTAGTCTCACAAACAATATATAATAAAATAATGAAAGCAATAAACACATCATACACTTATAGAAACTAGTATGATTCGCTCTTCACTCATGCCCATCATGAATATGCTTCATCACCTGAAAAACTTCTCTTTACTTGTTTCCACTACTATCCATTAAAAATGGGTCATCATAGGGCCAAGGTAAAGACAAGGCCAACAAACACACAAACACACAATCAGCAAAGCTAACAAGAGGAAAATGCATGTCGTTATCTACCCTTTCCCCAAGTCAAACTAAATTTGTAAACACCTAACCAACCTTATATGAATATAGGGCAAGTTAAGGGTCGATCCCAAGGGAATGCAATGATGAAAACTAAAGTCTAAGTCAAGCTACCTCGAAGTCGAAATTGAGATTATGGTTGGTACTAAAGTGAACTAAATCAAGTTTAACAAGTAATCAAAGGTCGAAACACTAGGGATATGGGTTCCACATGCAAGATCAATGATAATGCTAGTTTAAAGCTGAATCAATTAATTCAAGTATTGCAATGGACAAACAATAGTAGCAATCAAGAGAGTTCAAATGCTATCCCCTATACGCCAATCTAGTGGTCACTATGAAAGGCAAACCAAGAAGAATCACAAACAAACTCAATCAATTAGAGCAACCTTCAAATCAATTGTTCATGTCATTAAGAGTTGCAATGCAATCTAGATTAATCTTATAGGGTGATCAATCCTAGTCTAATCAATCTCATGCAAAACTATGTCAACCAATTTAATTGCAACAAATCAATCAATCAAAGAGCATCAAATAGCAATTCCATTAATCAAACATGCTTCCCCCTTTCCCTAGCAACTAATCTACTCACTAATCATGGTGAAATTCAAGAACAAATAACTAGAAATTGCATTGATCATCATTCTATATCAAAATCTAATAGAAATCAAAGTATTCAATAATATCAAACTCAAATCCAAAGAAAAACAAGCATCAAGCAAAAATCAAATAGCAAGTAAGTAAGAGATGAAAGAAGGAAGAGATTCTCACTAATATTGATGATTGAAAATGAAGAAATCCAAACTTGATTGATCAAATGTTGAGTTACAAATCCAAAACCAAGAACTTCTCTCTAACTTCTCTCTAGATTCTCTCTCTAAAACTAAGCTAATGAAATATTATCAAAAAGTTGGATTCAAAAAGGAAATACAATTCTATTTATAATCTAAGAAGAAAACAGCAGCTCCCGCGCCCTCTCCCGATAGACCCGCGCCCGCGGAGAAATGGGTACGGAACCCTCCGCGGGCTATCTGGGCAGTACCCGCGCCCGCGGCATCAGGGACCCGCGCCCGCGGCAATGACACCCGCGCCCGCGGCTAATCCCTTGCTCCCAAAGGCTGATCAGGGGGGCCGCGGTCTCTCTGAGTGGAGCGACCTCTCCATTTTGCCCGCGCTCACGGAGAGCCCTCGGGGCAACCGCGACAAGTTCCTGCCTCATTTTGACACTTTTGAGCATCTTGGGCCCGCGCCCGCGGCAAGATGGCCCGCGCCCGCGGCCTGCTGGAAATGCCTTGGAGACCTCTCCGAGGCCTCTCCAAGGCCTCTCTAAGCCCTTTCTAGCCAAATGCTTCTTCCTTGCTTGATCATTGAGGTCCCTAATTGCATCCTTTGCCAAGGTGAATCTCACAATACCTACACAAGTAAAAAAAGGAAGGAAATAAAAGGGAAAAAGAGCCAAATAAAGGAAAACACGATAAAAACACGAGAATCATAAAGAAAAGAGGAAAAAGGAGAAACTAAAGGAAAGAGGACCCAAATTGAGAGAAGAAATCATGAAAAAGGGAAAGAAATAACCTAAAAGACTACCCTATGAGTGCCAAAAATGACACTCATCAAATTCCCCCAAGCTAGACTTTTGCTCGTCCCGAGCAAAACAAAGGCCAAGAAGGAATAAGAAGGGATTATTCGAAATAAAAAGAAAAAGAGGGGCAAGAATTTACACTAAGACTCACTGTCGTAGGAATCACGGTTGTTTTTAGCTACAACAAGCCATTTTGAACCCCTAAATCGCCCTAGAGGACGAGTGATGCTCTCGTAAGGGTATCCTAAGAGTTTACCCATAACTCTCCAGCAAACCCCCAAGAGGCAAACCAAAGAAAGAAAAGAAAGAGGAAAAAGGAAACAAAATCTTTACGAAATGGACTTTACAAAGAGAATATAATTCAAATGAATAACAACCTTTCTAAAGTGAATTATGGTATGCACGTTATAAGATACCTAAGGTTGATTGAAACATAACTAGTTATCACACTCCACTTTCATCCGAAACGGTCTTACCGCGTTCCCCCTACTAATCTCGTATCTCCCCTTAGTGAGCATCTCATAGATTCCGCGAAGGAACCAGAAAAAAGATCAAAGTTTTTAGGCTACTCGACATCTCGATTTCGCATCCCCTTTCCTTAGTCCACAACCTATGATTCCTTCCACCGATGAAAGACTCAACTCCTAGGTCCAAAGGTCTTCCCCAAGGTTGTAACGTAAGGCAAGTAGGGTTAAGGTAGGCTAAAAATTTAAAATTTGGTGGTTATCCTAAAATGTGAAGCAAAGACCGGCCAAATCTCAACACCAAACTTAAGTAATCACCAAACAAAAATGTATTAACACCCCCAAGCTTATTCAAAGCAATACTCTACTAATATAGGAACAAAAAGCGTGAATGCTTTCCCCCCCCCCCAAGCTAAAGGAAGCATTGTCCTCAATGCAAAGAGAGGTGAAAGTCACTTGGAAAATTTTTTTCATGTTTTTATTTTTCTCTTTTTTTTTTTTTGTTTTTGAATTTTCTCTTACACCTTTAAAGCATTAGTCCTTGCCTCTTTCTCAATTCGGACGGCTTTTACAAATATGCTCTTATTAACATCCTTGCCTTTTTTTTTAAAAGGACGGCTTTTACATAAGCATTTGCCATTATTTACAAAATATAAACAACTCAAATATGTGTACCAAATTGAACCAAACCCCAACTTCATACACCACAATCACCAAACATTGACCTTTGCTTCACAAAAAACAAAAAGAAAAAGAACGAAACAAAAGGCTCAAGATATCTAATTATGCGGCTTGAAAAGAGGGAAAAAGGTTCAAAGGGGGTAACAAGTAGGCAAAATGTATCCCAAACCCAAAAAGTAAACATAAAAGGGACTATCCTAGAAAAAAGAAAATACCTCCCCGAAAATGTTGCCTTTGTCCTTCCTAGGTAGTTCGGTCACGGTCTTAGGAATCATACGCTAAGATTCTAGATTAGGTTTGCGAAAATCAAGGATCCATGCCGCTCATGCAAGAATTTGATGAAAGCTTGAACAATTATACATCTCACATGGTTGTATCAAAAACTCACTAAGGTTGTCAAATCAAAGATAGGGAGCAACTACCAACATGCCACAAACGAGTAGAATCCGGTTTCATGATCCCCCTAGTTCTAGACAACTATCTTAGCATGCTTTATCCTAGAATCAACCAAACGTAATCTCAAACCGTGCATATCATTATTACCTAGGAAGACTATTATTCAAAAGCAAAAGTCCATTGCATACAAGTTCAACGTTCAAAAAGAGAAAGAGTAAAAAGAAAGCCTCAAAAAGATATGCACACCAACAAGAACAAAAGAAAAGGGAAAGAAAAGAAAAGATGGAAAACTAAGATAAAGATAAGAAAGGGAAAGAGGAAAGGGCAAAGATGGAATCATAACACATTTATCCCAATCGACATACAAGTGGTCTAATGGCCACATCGCCAAAGACCCCAAACACACTAGGTGTTAAATTCATACATCCTCGAACCGTTCAACTTCCCCTAAATCTAATCCTAATCTAAGCAACCAAGAAAATAAAGAAGTGAAAAAAAAATAAATAAAAAAAAAGAGTAAAATAAGAAATGCCTCACCAAGCGTCCGTGCTAGACTAAAGTACCCAAGGAGTAGGAACGAGCTTCTCCAAAGGGTTCCGCAATCCAAAGCATGAGCTACGAACAAGGTGAGTTAAAGAAAAGAAAGCTATATATATACAAAATGAAATTGTTAGTAAATTCCAAACAAAAGCAAACAATAAAACACTTAAACACTAACTATATACAAAAACCTAGAAGAACCTATCATCATCAAAACCAATTTTTTTTTTTTTTTTTTTTTTCAAGAAGTTCCTAAAAACATCATCCAAAGAAATAAACAACAACAAACAACACAACAACGAGACCAATAGCCAAAATCCACCAAAAACCTTATCAAAAACTTCCCACCGAGCCCAAGGTGCCTTCCCCACGCTAACACATCCCTTTTGACCCTCCCCCCTCACAAAATGAAAGCATCGACCCCGATGCCGACAAACATGCAAAAATAGGGAAAGGGGAGAACAAAAAGGGAAACAAACATGCAAAAAGGGGACTATTGGCCACTAGGGCCGACACCATCATCACCTCCAACATCATCACCCCTATCCCAACCTCCGGTGAAACCAGGAGGAAACCCATAATGACCCTTAAATAGGTCTTGCTGGGATGGGGTCAATTGGTCAAAAGGCTCTTGTTGAACAAGGAGCTCGGGGTGACGGTGGTGAACATAGTAATATGCGGGATCACCCCTATAATCACTCCCCCCCGAGACCCTATAATCATAGGGCGGGAAGTTGTGCCTTGGCACATCGGGATTCTTAACCCCGTGCCAATAAGGTTACGTAGGGAGGCCGTCACCACCCCGGGAAGGTACCGGCCCTTGTTGGGGCGGCACATAAGGGTAGTTGACCGGAGGTGCGACCTCCCCCCTACGTACACTAGCGTCATACAAGGCGCTAGTTTGATAAGATAAAGTTTGATGGTCAGAATACATACCTTGCATGCTCAATTGCATGCGTTCCATGTTGGCTCTCATGGCCTCCATTTCCCGGAGATAAGCATCTCCTTGGAAGTCTTGTTGTTGTTGTTGTTGATGTTGTTGTTGTCGTTGTTGTCTTCTCTCTCTTCTTCTTCCTTGAGCATCCTCTTGGAAATGCTCATGTTGTTGATGAAACGGCGGTTGTTGTTGTTGTTCCTCTTGTTCTTCTCCTCTTCCTTCCTCCTCCTCCTCATTGACTCCCTCAAACCCGGCTCCCTCAACAAAATTTACATCCTCCTCCATCTCATCCTCTTCTATCCTACCATTGTCCCTAGGGACCATCCAAACATTCATAGCTTGGCGAAAGATGGAGGTAGCAGCCGGGTTAGGGAGAAGGCAATGGTGGGTATTCCTCACTAGCCAAGAGTAAGTACCGGCTCTCCTAGTACTAGTTATGAAACGGAGGGTGTTAACCTGCTTCAAACTAATCCAAATGTCTTCACTCCCTCCAACCGGAGTACAAGACTCTAAGAACCGCTCTTGCTTAAAATACCTCACTAGACGGGTCACCATGCCCCCACAATGAATCTCCCCCGTCTTAACCCCATGCATAATCTCCTTGCAACACTCCATGAAAATATAGCCAAAGTTTATCCTAGATCCCAACTCCGGCTTAATAGCCATCCACAAAACCAAGATCTCCTCTCGAGATAACTTCCCCAAATCTTGCTTATTATAAACCGAATACCCGAGAATTCTATGGAGGATCCTAAGGGCCGGATGGATAATCTCACTAGCAAGGGATATCTTTGAGTCAAACTGCTTTTTGTGTACTATGGTTCTCCACCAAGCAACCTCATTGTACTCACTTTGGGCAAGGGAGATAAGGGGCTCGAAGATATCACCATTTGGGTTGAAACCGAGGGCTACATTAAACTCGGCTAGGTTCATGGTGTGTTTTACATTGAAGAGTTGGAAGGAGATGATGAAGTCGGTGTCCCCCACCCTATTGAATTCAAATGTGGAGAAAAATTCAATTGAAGGCTCTAAATAGGTTCGAGGGGTAGATTTCAAAAACTCACCCAAGCTTAGGTTTTCGAGGAGTACATCAAGATCGTTATCTATGCCTAGCTTGGCCATGTCCTCACGAAAATAGTGGCGGGTGGGTCTAAACCTTTGGTCTTTCATTTTGTTATATATGGGCAATTGTTTAGACCGGTTCCACAATTTTAGAGGTGGTAGAGGAGGAGGGGCGTCATCTTGGGTTGAGGAATGTGTTTGGGGTTGAGGGTTTGAGGATTGGCCTTGAGAAGATTGGCCGGGAGATTGGTTCGAGCGGTTTTTGCTACTCTTGACTTTCCTCAACAAATTCATTTTTACCACACAATTTCACAAAAATTCACAAGAAATACTCTAACTCCCTCAAACAAACAACAAACACCTCAAACACTCACAAACCTCGTTACAAATCCAACCAAACCCCCAAAAACTACAAGGTACATGTTTCAATCAACACAACAACCAAAATTCCAACAACAAATACCAATATCAACAATCATCCATCAAATATATGCAAGATTTATCAAGAAAAATCAATCATCACTCAAAAATACCAAATTTCACAAAAACAACCATGAAACACAAAAATCATGCTCAAAATCAAGGTAAACAAACCAATGTAAAGAAATCAAGTGAAATTGACAAAAATAATACAAAGGTTAGAAGTATACAAAGATTGGAGACTCAAATTAAGCTTAGAGCACCACACACTACCGAAATTTGTCGAAAAACCACGAGAAAATTGAGTAGGAGTGATGAAATTTGAGAAATAAGGTAGATTATGTGAAGATTTGATGGAAAATTTGAAGAAAAGAGTAAGAGTTTGATGATTTGGGGTTAGGGTTTGAGAGTTTTTAGAGATAGAAGGGGGAAAAGTAGAGAGGAGGTAAGAAAATAAGAGAGGAGAGAGAGAGGAGAGGTGCGTCCCGGGTTTAAGAAACCCAGCAACCCGCGCCCTTTACCGATCTTGCCGCGCCCTCGGGAACTCTCCCGCGCCCGCGGAGAGACCGCGGGGCAACCGCGGGGAGTTCCTGCCAAAATTTCAACATTTTTACCTCAAGTGAAGCCGCGCCCTCTCCAAATATGCCGCGCCCGCTCCTGAACTTCCCGCGCCTGCGGAGAGACCGCGGGGCAACCGCTGTCTCTGATCCAAATTTCATTTTTGTGCTGAAATGAGGGCCGAGCCCTCTCCAATTTTGCCGGGGCCTCTCTAAACCCCCCCGCGCCCGCGGAGAGACCGCGGGGCAACCGCGGGGAGTTCCTGATTGTAAATGTTCTTTAAAGCCGAAGAGGCCCCCGAGGTTTCTCCAAGCCCTCGGGGAGCCCTTTTCCCTGTACTCTAAAATCTTCATAAAACCCCTTCTTTCCAACATGAGATGATAATAGGCAACCTACAAAACAAACATAAAACCAACACAACATAAGATCAAAAATTAATCAAGGAAAATTAAAAGAAAAGAAAAGAAAAGAAAAGAAAATAAAAATGAGATGAGAATCTGGGTTGCCTCCCGTAAGCGCTTTTGGTTAACGTCGTTAGCTCGACGTGCACCACCCTCTCAAGGTGGCTTGAAAAGAATCATTTTGTGAACAAGACCAACAAACACTCCATCAAAGTACTTCTTGAGCCGATGACCATTAACCTTAAATGAAGATGAGGAATCCAAAGGAGAAATTTCCACGGCACCATTACCAAAAACATCCTTCACCAAGAATGGACCACTCCATCTTGACATGAGCTTTCCGGGGAACAACTTCATTCTAGAATTGTAGAGGAGGACTTTGTCACTTACACAAAACTCCTTTTTCTCAATCAACTTATCATGAACCTCTTTGGAGCGAGCTTTGTAGGTGCTAGCACAATCGTAAGCATCAAGCCGAAGTTCCTCTAACTCATGAAGATCCAACCACCTCTTCTCTCCCGCACTTGCTAAGTCAAAATTGATCTTCTTGATGGCCCACAAGGCACGATGTTCAAGCTCAACCGGGAGATGGCATGATTTGCCATAGACAAGGCGAAATGGAGTGGTACCAATGGGTGTCTTAAAAGCCGTCCTATAAGCCCAAAGAGCATCATCCAATTTGTCCGACCAATCCTTTCTATTGCGAGCAACCGTCTTCTCAAGAATAAGTTTGATTTGACGGTTTGAAACCTCAACTTGGCCACTCGTTTGAGGATGGTAGGGAGCCCAAATCGTTGATGCACACCATGTTTCCTCAACATCTTTTGAAAGGCGTTATGGACAAAATGGGATCCATTATCACTTACCACCGCTTTTGGGACACCGAACCTTGGAAAGATGATTTTCTTAAACAACTTCAATACAACCTTGTGATCATTTGTTGGAGAGGCTATGGCCTCAACCCACTTAGAAACATAGTCCACCGCCACAAGGATATATTGATTCCCGTATGAAGAGGGGAATGGTCCCATGAAGTCAATTCCCCACACATCGAACACCTCCAATTCAAGGATAGGTTGTTGAGGCATCTCATTTTGCTTGGAATGTTCCCAACTCGTTGACATCGGTCACATGACTTAACAAAACCCCATGAGTCCTTGAAGAGATGTGGCCACCAAAAACCACTTTGAAGAACCTTGGTAGCGGTCTTGGAAACACCCATGTGCCCACCACTAGGGTCCGAGTGGCACATCCTCAAAACACTAGGCACCTCTTCATTTGGAACGCAACGCCTAAGCAAGCCATCAACCCCACGTTTGTATAAGATAGGATCATCCCACAAATAGTGCCTTGCCTCTCTTTTGATCTTCTTCTTTTGGTTCTTTGAGAAAGAGGGTGGAAACTCCCCACATGCTAGAAAATTGACCAAGTCGGCATACCATGGGAGTTCCTTCACCTCTATGGCATACAAGAAGTCATCAAGCATTCTATCTTCTATTGGTAGACCATCATCATGAATTTGATCCCCTTCAAGGCGAGAAAGATGGTCCGCCACAACATTCTCCGCACCCTTCTTGTCCCTAATCTCAATCTCAAAAGCTTGCAATTCAAGCACCCATCGAATCAACCTTGGCTTGGACTCTTTCTTGGCAAAGAGATACTTGAGGGCCGCATGATCCGTGAAGACTATGGTCTTGGAACCCAACAAGTAACACCGGAATTTCTCAAAAGAGTGCACAATTGCCAAAAATTCTTTTTCCGTTGTTGTGTAGTTCTTTTGAGCCCCATTGAGAGTCTTGGACATATAGTAAATCACATGAAGCTTCTTGTCTATCCGTTGTCCCAAAACACCTCCAATCGCCCAATCACTCGCATTACACATCAACTCAAAAGGAAGATCCCACCTTGGGCCTTGAACAATAGGAGTAGAGATTAGGGCCTTCTTCAATCTATCAAATGCCTTCAAGAATTTGTCATCAAAATTGAACTCAACATCCTTTTGAAGAAGGTCATTAAGGGGCTTAGCAATGAGTGAAAAATCCTTGATGAATCTTCTATAAAAACCCGCATGACCAAGGAACGATCTCACTCCTTTGACATTCACCGGAGGTGGAAGTTTCTCAATCACTTCTATTTTGGCCTTATCCACCTCAATGCCTCTATTTGAAATCTTGTGCCCAAGCACTATACCTTCCTCCACCATAAAGTGACACTTCTCCCAATTCAAAACAAGATTGACTTTCACACATCTTGCCAAACACTTCTCAAGATTCACAAGGCACTCCTCAAAAGAAACACCCCCCACCGAAAAGTCATCCATAAAGACCTCCATTTTTTCCTCCAACATATCTCCGAAGATACTCATCATGCACCTTTGGAAAGTAGCGGGTGCATTGCATAACCTAAAGGGCATTCTCCGGTACGCAAAGGTCCCATAAGGACATGTGAATGTGGTCTTTTCTTGGTCATTGGGGTGGATGGGGATTTGGAAGAGTCCGGAATACCCATTGAGGAAACAATAAAACTTGTGCCTTGTTAGTCTCTCAAGCATTTGATCAATAAATGGAAGAGGAAAGTGATCCTTCTTGGAAGATGTGTTTAGACGTCTATAGTCTATACACATCCGCCAACCGGTGACCGTCCTAGTTGGAATGAGCTCACCCTTCTCATTCTCAACCACGGTCATGCCCCCCTTCTTTGGAACGACATGGACGGGGGAGACCCACCTAGAGCTAGAGATGGGGAATATGATCCCCGCATCCAATAGCTTGGTGATCTCCTTCTTAACTACCTCTCCCATTTGGAAATGTGGTTTCCTTTGTCGTTCAATAGAGGAAAGGGCGCCTTCCTCAAGCGTTATGTGGTGTTGGCACAAGGCGGGGCTTATACCTTTAAGGTCATCAATTGTGTACCCCAAAGCACCTTGGTGTTTTCTCAAAACACCACATAACGCTTGAGCTTGGCTCACGCTCAAGGATGCACTAACTATCACGGGGTAAGTGGAATGAGGGCCCAAGAATTCATACCTAACGTGTGATGGTAGAGGTTTGAGCTCTACCATAGGCACACCATTACCTTCTTGTGATGTGGCCGCTTGCAAAGCTTCATTGCTTGAGATTTTCAAGCACATTTGCTCATCCACTTCCTCCACACTCCCATCAAGTAACTCCTCATAGAAAGTCATGTCTTTGCATGATGCACCTACTTTGTCTTTGTTCAACAAAACATTCTCAAGAGCATCGTTAGAAGTGAGCAAGTGCTCATGCATGGAAGACACAACAATATCAAGTGAATCAATCATCATACAATTTTCCAAAGAAGAACATGGATACTTCATGCTCTCATTCAAATCAAATTCTATAACCTCTTCTCCTACCTTAAAGGAGATCTTTGCACTCCTCACATCAATCATGGCTCCCGAGGTAGCAAGAAAGGGTCTACCTAAAATGATTGGAATGGTAGCATCTTCATCCATTTCAAGAACAACAAAATCCACGGGAACCACAAACTTCCCCACCCTCAAAGGGACATCTTCTACCTTACCTTTTGGAAATTTGATAGACCTATCCGCTAATTGCAAGGTAATGTTAGAAGGTAAGAGTTCCCCTAGCTCAAGTCTTTGATAAACCGAATATGGCATTAGGCTCACACTAGCTCCCAATTCACATAAGACATTATCAATTTGCATCTTGTTAATGGCACAAGGGATGGAGAAGTTTCCGGGGTCTTTCAACTTGGGTGGCATTTTGTTCATGATGATAGCACTACAATTTTCGGTCAAATTGATGGTCTCCACAACCTCACAAGTTCTTCTCCCACTCAAAATGTCTTTGAGGAATTTGGCATAGTTTGGCATTTGGTTGATCACATCGGTAAAAGGTAGAGAAAGGTGGAGTTGTTTTAGCATCTCAATGAATCTCCCAAATTGTTCATCCAATTTGTGTCTCATGAATTTTTGTGGGTAGGGGAGCTTGGGTCTCACAATTTCTTTCTCTACTCTCACCTCTCTAGGTGTCTCAACCACTACCTCATCCAATGATGCCCTATCCCCCTTATTCTCAACCAAAACCTCCCTAGGAATCTCCTTATCTACACCCTTCCTAGGCAATCTCTCCTCAAGAACCTTCCCACTCCTTGTAACAATAGCATTCACGGGTTTTTTGGGATCAAGACCTTGGGAAGGTAAAGAAGAAGGGCTTGCATGATCTTTCAAGGCATTAGCAAGTTGAGAGATTTGGTTTTCAAGCATTTTATTGTGGGTCATCATTTCATTGAATTTTTTATCACTAACGGCCATGTATGTGTTCAACAACTTGGTTTGATTCTCAATTATTTCTTCCAAATTAGTCCTAGGTGAAGAAGGTTGGGAATAGGAACTTTCACCTTGAGTCTTTGGAACAAATCCGGGTGGGGGACCTCTTTGAGAATTATTTTGAAAATTACCCCTTCCTTGATTGTTCCAATTACCCCTATTTTGACTTTGACCATAACCTTGATTATGGTTTCCACCACCTTGATTATGATTACCACTACCTGGGTTATGATTTCCATAACCTTGGTTTTGGTTACCATAACTTTGGCCTTGATTACCATAATTTTGGCTTTGATTTTGGCCACTATAACCTTGATTATTATAGCTACCACGAGAACCTTGGTTCCCTTGGTTTCTATAACCACCACCTTGGTTATAGTTGTCAAAATTGCCTTGGCCTTGGTAGTTCCTATTCCATTGACCTCTTTGATTATCAAACCTTTGACCATTGTTATTCGTCACATAATTCACATGTTCGCTCTCATTGTTATCAAACTCATCAACACATTCATTAGGACAAGTACTAGAGTCATGATCATACGATCCACATGCATCACAAAACAAGCAACCCATAGGCATATTATGTGAAGAGGGAGGGGGTTGAGAGTTAGAAGGAGTACCTCTCCCCTTAAATTGGGAGGGAAGATTCGAAGCTTGAGAAGAGGAAGAAGTGCTCTCCAACTTAGCTTTGATTGCGGTGACCTCCTTTCCTAAGTTTGTCATTTGGGAGGAAAGGTTGTTGATCGCATTTAGATGGTCCACCGAGTACAATGAAGATTGCTTGCTTGAAGAGTCCCTCTCCCCATCTTGTCAATCCCTATAGTATGTCACCACATCCTCATTTATGTCCACAACTTCTTCTTCTGTCTTGTTCATGATAGGGCCCCCGGCCCCTCCATCAAGGCATGACTTGCCTTGGGGACTTAAACCGCCATAGAAGATTTGGATCACTTGTTATGTTGGGATTCCGTGGTGAGGGCACTCCCTTTGATACTCTTTAATCTCTCCCATGCTTCGTAAAGGCTTTCACTTGGCCTTTGCTTGAACCCTTGAATTAAGGCTCTTGCCTCCGCCGTCTTCTTTTGAGGGTAGAAGCGGGACAAGAAGGCCTTTGTGACATCGTCCCAAGTTTTCAAGGAGTTGGGCTTCACCTCTTTGTCTAGCCACTCCAAAGATCTTCCTATGAGCGAGAAAGGGAACAACTTGAGGCGGATGAATTCTTGAGAAACCCCATTGACTTTGATGGTGTTGCAATATTTTTCAAACTCCTTAAGATGGTTCAATGGGCTCTCATTCTTAGCCCCACTATATTGTCTTCTCTCAATCAAGGTGATCATTGCCGGCCGAATTTCGAAGTCATTTGCCGGTGTAGTAGGTGGAGCTATGCCGCTCTCAAACCTATATGCACCGGGCACCCCAAGCTCCTTCAAGGCCACTCTAGGATTTTCACCCATGCCTTGCTCTTCTTGAATCTCTTCTTCGCTTGAAGAACTATAACCCAAGGATCTATTATCCACTCTTCTTCTTGAAAGAGTTCTCTCAATTTCCGGATCAAGGGGAACAATGGAACGATCACGGGTACTATGCATGCAAAACTCAAAGAAAATATTAGTAGCACGGCTACAAGTGTAGCCTAAAGAAACAAAATCTTTTTGTATTTTTCAAATAAAATGAAGTAGACTCAACAACAAAAGCTAAGCACCAATAGCAGTCCCCGGCAACGGCGCCATTTTGACAAGAGGAAAATGCATGTCGTTATCTACCCTTTCCCCAAGTCAAACTAAATTTGTAAACACCTAACCAACCTTATATGAATATAGGGCAAGTTAAGGGTCGATCCCAAGGGAATGCAATGATGAAAACTAAAGTCTAAGTCAAGCTACCTCGAAGTCGAAATTGAGATTATGGTTGGTACTAAAGTGAACTAAATCAAGTTTAACAAGTAATCAAAGGTCGAAACACTAGGGATATGGGTTCCACATGCAAGATCAATGATAATGCTAGTTTAAAGCTCAATCAATTAATTCAAGTATTGCAATGGACAAACAATAGTAGCAATCAAGAGAGTTCAAATGCTATCCCCTATACGCCAATCTAGTGGTCACTATGAAAGGCAAACCAAGAAGAATCACAAACAAACTCAATCAATTAGAGCAACCTTCAAATCAATTGTTCATGTCATTAAGAGTTGCAATGCAATCTAGATTAATCTTATAGGGTGATCAATCCTAGTCTAATCAATCTCATGCAAAACTATGTCAACCAATTTAATTGCAACAAATCAATCAATCAAAGAGCATCAAATAGCAATTCCATTAATCAAACATGCTTCCCCCTTTCCCTAGCAACTAATCTACTCACTAATCATGGTGAAATTCAAGAACAAATAACTAGAAATTGCATTGATCATCATTCTATATCAAAATCTAATAGAAATCAAAGTATTCAATAATATCAAACTCAAATCCAAAGAAAAACAAGCATCAAGCAAAAATCAAATAGCAAGTAAGTAAGAGATGAAAGAAGGAAGAGATTCTCACTAATATTGATGATTGAAAATGAAGAAATCCAAACTTGATTGATCAAATGTTGAGTTACAAATCCAAAACCAAGAACTTCTCTCTAACTTCTCTCTAGATTCTCTCTCTAAAACTAAGCTAATGAAATATTATCAAAAAGTTGGATTCAAAAAGGAAATACAATTCTATTTATAATCTAAGAAGAAAACAGCAGCTCCCGCGCCCTCTCCCGATAGACCCGCGCCCGCGGAGAAATGGGTACGGAACCCTCCGCGGGCTATCTGGGCAGTACCCGCGCCCGCGGCATCTGGGACCCGCGCCTGCGGCAATGACACCCGCGCCCGCGGCTAATCCCCTGCTCCCAAAGGCTGATCAGGGGGGCCGCGGTCTCTCTGAGTGGAGCGGCCTCTCCATTTTGCCCGCGCTCACGGAGAGCCCTCGGGGCAACCGCGGCAAGTTCCTGCCTCATTTTGACACTTTTGAGCATCTTGGGCCCGCGCCCGCGGCAAGATGGCCCGCGCCCGCGGCCTGCTGGAAATGCCTTGGAGACCTCTCCGAGGCCTCTCCAAGGCCTCTCTAAGCCCTCTCTAGCCAAATGCTTCTTCCTTGCTTGATCATTGAGGTCCCTAATTGCATCCTTTGCCAAGGTGAATCTCACAATACCTACACAAGTAAAAAAAGGAAGGAAATAAAAGGGAAAAAGAGCCAAATAAAGGAAAACACGATAAAAACACGAGAATCATAAAGAAAAGAGGAAAAAGGAGAAACTAAAGGAAAGAGGACCAAAATTGAGAGAAGAAATCATGAAAAAGGGAAAGAAATAACCTAAAAGACTACCCTATGAGTGCCAAAAATGACACTCATCAAATTCCCCCAAGCTAGACTTTTGCTCGTCCCGAGCAAAACAAAGGCCAAGAAGGAATAAGAAGGGATTATTCGAAATAAAAAGAAAAAGAGGGGCAAGAATTTACACTAAGACTCACTGTCGTAGGAATCACGGTTGTTTTTAGCTACAACAAGCCATTTTGAACCCCTAAATCGCCCTAGAGGACGAGTGATGCTCTCGTAAGGGTATCCTAAGAGTTTACCCATAACTCTCCAGCAAACCCCCAAGAGGCAAACCAAAGAAAGAAAAGAAAGAGGAAAAAGGAAACAAAATCTTTACGAAATGGACTTTACAAAGAGAATATAATTCAAATGAATAACAACCTTTCTAAAGTGAATTATGGTATGCACGTTATAAGATACCTAAGGTTGATTGAAACATAACTAGTTATCACACTCCACTTTCATCCGAAACGGTCTTACCGCGTTCCCCCTACTAATATCGTATCTCCCCTTAGTGAGCATCTCATAGATTCCGCGAAGGAACCGGAAAAAAGATCAAAGTTTTTAGGCTACTCGACATCTTGATTTCGCATCCCCTTTCCTTAGTCCACAACCTATGATTCCTTCCACCGATGAAAGACTCAACTCCTAGGTCCAAAGGTCTTCCCCAAGGTTGTAACGTAAGGCAAGTAGGGTTAAGGTAGGCTAAAAATTTAAAATTTGGTGGTTATCCTAAAATGTGAAGCAAAGACCGGCCAAATCTCAACACCAAACTTAAGTAATCACCAAACAAAAATGTATTAACACCCCCAAGCTTATTCAAAGCAATACTCTACTAATATAGGAACAAAAAGCGTGAATGCTTTCCCCCCCCCCCCAAGCTAAAGGAAGCATTGTCCTCAATGCAAAGAGAGGTGAAAGTCACTTGGAAAATTTTTTTCATGTTTTTATTTTTCTTTTTTTTTTTTTTTGTTTTTGAATTTTCTCTTACACCTTTAAAGCATTAGTCCTTGCCTCTTTCTCAATTCGGACGGCTTTTACAAATGTGCTCTTATTAACATCCTTGCCTTTTTTTTTAAAAGGACGACTTTTACATAAGCATTTGCCATTATTTACAAAATATAAACAACTCAAATATGTGTACCAAATTGAACCAAACCCCAACTTCATACACCACAATCACCAAACATTGACCTTTGCTTCACAAAAACCAAAAAGAAAAAGAACGAAACAAAAGGCTCAAGATATCTAATTATGCGGCTTGAAAAGAGGGAAAAAGGTTCAAAGGGGGTAACAAGTAGGCAAAATGTATCCCAAACCCAAAAAGTAAACATAAAAGGGACTATCCTAGAAAAAATAAAATACCTCCCCGAAAATGTTGCCTTTGTCCTTCCTAGGTAGTTCGGTCACGGTCTTAGGAATCATACGCTAAGATTCTAGATTAGGTTTGCGAAAATCAAGGATCCATGCCGCTCATGCAAGAATTTGATGAAAGCTTGAACAATTATACTTCTCACATGGTTGTAGCAAAAACTCACTAAGGTTGTCAAATCAAAGATAGGGAGTAACTACCAACATGCCACAAACGAGTAGAATCCGGTTTCATGATCCCCCTAGTTCTAGACAACTATCTTAGCATGCTTTATCCTAGAATCAACCAAACGTAATCTCAAACCGTGCATACCATTATTACCTAGGAAGACTATTATTCAAAAGCAAAAGTCCATTGCATACAAGTTCAACGTTCAAAAAGAGAAAGAGTAAAAAGAAAGCCTCAAAAAGATATGCACACCAACAAGAACAAAAGAAAAGGGAAAGAAAAGAAAAGATGGAAAACTAAGATAAAGATAAGAAAGGGAAAGAGGAAAGGGCAAAGATGCAATCATAACACATTTATCCCAATCGACATACAAGTGGTCTAATGGCCACATCGCCAAAGACCCCAAACACACTAGGTGTTAAATTCATACATCCTCGAACCGTTCAACTTCCCCTAAATCTAATCCTAATCTAAGCAACCAAGAAAATAAAGAAGTGAAAAAAAAATAAATAAAAAAAAAGAGTAAAATAAGAAATGCCTCACCAAGCGTCCGTGCTAGACTAAAGTACCCAAGGAGTAGGAACGAGCTTCTCCAAAGGGTTCCGCAATCCAAAGCATGAGCTACGAACAAGGTGAGTTAAAGAAAAGAAAGCTATATATATACAAAATGAAATTGTTAGTAAATTCCAAACAAAAGCAAACAATAAAACACTTAAACACTAACTATATACAAAAACCTAGAAGAACCTATCATCATCAAAACCAATTTTTTTTTTTTTTTTTTTTTCAAGAAGTTCCTAAAAACATCATCCAAAGAAATAAACAACAACAAACAACACAACAACGAGACCAATAGCCAAAATCCACCAAAAACCTTATCAAAAACTTCCCACCGAGCCCAAGGTGCCTTCCCCACGCTAACACATCCTTTTTGACCCTCCCCCCTCACAAAATGAAAGCATCGACCCCGATGCCGACAAACATGCAAAAATAGGGAAAGGGCCGACACCATCATCACCTCCAACATCATCACCCCTATCCCAACCTCCGGTGAAACCAGGAGGAAACCCATAATGACCCTTAAATAGGTCTTGCTGGGATGGGGTCAATTGGTCAAAAGGCTCTTGTTGAACAAGGAGCTCGGGGTGACGGTGGTGAACATAGTAATATGCGGGATCACCCCTATAATCACTCCCCCCCGAGACCCTATAATCATAGGGCGGGAAGTTGCGCCTTGGCACATCGGGATTCTTAACCCTGTGCCAATAAGGGTACATAGGGAGGCCGTCACCACCCCGGGAAGGTACTGACCCTTGTTGGGGCGGCACATAAGGGTAGTTGACCGGAGGTGCGACCTCCCCCCTACGTACACTAGCGTCATACAAGGCGCTAGTTTGATAAGATAAAGTTTGATGGTCAGAATACATACCTTGCATGCTCAATTGCATGCGTTCCATGTTGGCTCTCATGGCCTCCATTTCCCGGAGATAAGCATCTCCTTGGAAGTCTTGTTGTTGTTGTTGATGTTGTTGTTGTCGTTGTTGTCTTCTCTCTCTTCTTCTTCCTTGAGCATCCTCTTGGAAATGCTCATGTTGTTGATGAAACGGCGGTTGTTGTTGTTGTTCCTCTTGTTCTTCTCCTCTTCCTTCCTCCTCCTCCTCATTGACTCCCTCAAACCCGGCTCCCTCAACAAAATTTACATCCTCCTCCATCTCATCCTCTTCTATCCTACCATTGTCCCTAGGGACCATCCAAACATTCCTAGCTTGGCGAAAGATGGAGGTAGCAGCCGGGTTAGGGAGAAGGCAATGGTGGGTATTCCTCACTAGCCAAGAGTAAGTACCGGCTCTCCTAGTACTAGTTATGAAACGGAGGGTGTTAACCTGCTTCAAACTAATCCAAATGTCTTCACTCCCTCCAACCGGAGTACAAGACTCTAAGAACCGCTCTTGCTTAAAATACCTCACTAGACGGGTCACCATGCCCCCACAATGAATCTCCCCCGTCTTAACCCCATGCATAATCTCCTTGCAACACTCCATGAAAATATAGCCAAAGTTTATCCTAGATCCCAACTCCAGCTTAATAGCCATCCACAAAACCAAGATCTCCTCTCGAGATAACTTCCCCAAATCTTGCTTATTATAAACCGAATACCCGAGAATTCTATGGAGGATCCTAAGGGCCGGATGGATAATCTCACTAGCAAGGGATATCTTTGAGTCAAACTGCTTTTTTTGTACTATGGTTCTCCACCAAGCAACCTCATTGTACTCACTTTGGGCAAGGGAGATAAGGGGCTCGAAGATATCACCATTTGGGTTGAAACCGAGGGCTACATTAAACTCGGCTAGGTTCATGGTGTGTTTTACATTGAAGAGTTGGAAGGAGATGATGAAGTCGGTGTCCCCCACCCTATTGAATTCAAATGTGGAGAAAAATTCAATTGAAGGCTCTAAATAGGTTCGAGGGGTAGATTTCAAAAACTCACCCAAGCTTAGGTTTTCGAGGAGTACATCAAGATCGTTATCTATGCCTAGCTTGGCCATGTCCTCACAACAAATACCAATATCAACAATCATCCATCAAATATATGCAAGATTTATCAAGAAAAATCAATCATCACTCAAAAATACCAAATTTCACAAAAACAACCATGAAACACAAAAATCATGCTCAAAATCAAGGTAAACAAACCAATGTAAAGAAATCAAGTGAAATTGACAAAAATAATACAAAGGTTAGAAGTATACAAAGATTGGAGACTCAAATTAAGCTTAGAGCACCACACACTACCGAAATTTGTCGAAAAACCACGAGAAAATTGAGTAGCAGTGATGAAATTTGAGAAATAAGGTAGATTATGTGAAGATTTGATGGAAAATTTGAAGAAAAGAGTAAGAGTTTGATGATTTGGGGTTAGGGTTTGAGTGTTTTTAGAGAGAGAAGGGGGAAAAGTAGAGAGGAGGTGAGAAAATAAGAGAGGAGAGAGAGAGGAGAGGTGCGTCCCGGGTTTAAGAAACCCAGCAACCCGCGCCCTTTCCCGATCTTGCCGCGCCCTCGAGAACTCTCCCGCGCCCGCGGAGAGACCGCGGGGAGTTCCTGCCAAAATTTCAACATTTTTACCTGAAGTGAAGCCGCGCCCTCTCCAAATATGCCGCGCCCGCTCCTGAACTTCCCGCGCCCGCGGAGAGACCGCGGGGCAACCGCGGGAAGTTCCTGATCCAAATTTCATTTTTGTGCTGAAATGAGGGTCGAACCCTCTCCAATTTTGCCGGGGCCTCTCTAAACCCCCCCGCGCCCGCGGAGAGACCGCGGGGCAACCGCGGGGAGTTCCTGATTGTAAATGTTCTTTAAAGCCGAAGAGGCCCCCGAGGTTTCTCCAAGCCCTCGGGGAGCCCTCTTCCCTGTACTCTAAAATCTTCATAAAACCCCTTCTTTCCAACATGAGATGATAATAGGCAACCTACAAAACAAATATAAAACCAACACAACATAAGATCAAAAATTAATCAAGGAAAATTAAAAGAAAAGAAAAGAAAAGAAAAGAAAAGAAAAATGAGATGAGAATCCGGGTTGCCTCCCGTAAGCGCTTTTGGTTAACGTCGTTAGCTCGACGTGCACCACCCTCTCAAGGTGGCTTGAAAAGAATCATTTTGTGAACAAGACCAACAAACACTCCATCAAAGTACTTCTTGAGCCGATGACCATTAACCTTAAATGAAGATGAGGAATCCAAAGGAGAAATTTCCACGGCACCATTACCAAAAACATCCTTCACCAAGAATGGACCACTCCATCTTGACATGAGCTTTCCGGGGAACAACTTCATTCTAGAATTGTAGAGGAGGACTTTGTCACCAACACAAAACTCCTTTTTCTCAATCAACTTATCATGAACCTCTTTGGAGCGAGCTTTGTAGGTGCTAGCACAATCGTAAGCATCAAGCCGAAGTTCCTCTAACTCATGAAGATCCAACCACCTCTTCTCTCCCGCACTTGTTAAGTCAAAATTGATCTTCTTGATGGCCCACAAGGCACGATGTTCAAGCTCAACCGGGAGATGGCATGATTTGCCATAGACAAGGCGAAATGGAGTGGTACCAATGGGTGTCTTAAAAGCCGTCCTATAAGCCCAAAGAGCATCATCCAATTTGTCCGACCAATCCTTTCTATTGCGAGCAACCGTCTTCTCAAGAATAAGTTTGATTTGACGGTTTGAAACCTTAACTTGGCCACTCGTTTGAGGATGGTAGGGAGCCCAAATCGTTGATGCACACCATGTTTCCTCAACATCTTTTGAAAGGCGTTATGGACAAAATGGGATCCATTATCACTTATCACCGCTTTTGGGACACCGAACCTTGGAAAGATGATTTTCTTAAACAACTTCAATACAACCTTGTGATCATTTGTTGGAGAGGCTATGGCCTCAACCCACTTAGAAACATAGTCCACCGCCACAAGGATATATTGATTCCCGTATGAAGAGGGGAATGGTCCCATGAAGTCAATTCCCCACACATCGAACACCTCCAATTCAAGGATAGGTTGTTGAGGCATCTCATTTCGCTTGGAATGTTCCCAACTCGTTGACATCGGTCACATGACTTAACAAAACCCCATGAGTCCTTGAAGAGATGTGGCCACCAAAAACCACTTTGAAGAACCTTGGTAGCGGTCTTGGAAACACCCATGTGCCCACCACTAGGGTCCGAGTGGCACATCCTCAAAACACTAGGCACCTCTTCATTTGGAACGCAACGCCTAAGCAAGCCATCAACCCCACGTTTGTATAAGATAGGATCATCCCACAAATAGTGCCTTGCCTCTCTTTTGATCTTCTTCTTTTGGTTCTTTGAGAAAGAGGGTGGAAACTCCCCACATGCTAGAAAATTGACCAAGTCGGCATACCATGGGAGTTCCTTCACCTCTATGGCATACAAGAAGTCATCAAGCATTCTATCTTCTATTGGTAGACCATCATCATGAATTTGATCCCCTTCAAGGCGAGAAAGATGGACCGCCACAACATTCTCCGCACCCTTCTTGTCCCTAATCTCAATCTCAAAAGCTTGCAATTCAAGCACCCATCGAATCAACCTTGGCTTGGACTCTTTCTTGGCAAAGAGATACTTGAGGGCCGCATGATCCGTGAAGACTATGGTCTTGGAACCCAACAAGTAACACCGGAATTTCTCAAAAGAGTGCACAATTGCCAAAAATTCTTTTTCCGTTGTTGTGTAGTTCTTTTGAGCCCCATTGAGAGTCTTGGACATATAGTAAATCACATGAAGCTTCTTGTCTATCCGTTGTCCCAAAACACCTCCAATCGCCCAATCACTCGCATTACACATCAACTCAAAAGGAAGATCCCACCTTGGGCCTTGAACAATAGGAGTAGAGATTAGGGCCTTCTTCAATCTATCAAATGCCTTCAAGAATTTGTCATCAAAATTGAACTCAACATCCTTTTGAAGAAGGTCATTAAGGGGCTTAGCAATGAGTGAAAAATCCTTGATGAATCTTCTATAAAAACCCGCATGACCAAGGAACGATCTCACTCCTTTGACATTCACCGGAGGTGGAAGTTTCTCAATCACTTCTATTTTGGCCTTATCCACCTCAATGCCTCTATTTGAAATCTTGTGCCCAAGCACTATACCTTCCTCCACCATAAAGTGACACTTCTCCCAATTCAAAACAAGATTGACTTTCACACATCTTGCCAAACACTTCTCAAGATTCACAAGGCACTCCTCAAAAGAAACACCCCCCACCGAAAAGTCATCCATAAAGACCTCCATTTTTTCCTCCAACATATCTCCGAAGATACTCATCATGCACCTTTGGAAAGTAGCGGGTGCATTGCATAACCTAAAGGGCATTCTCCGGTAGGCAAATGTCCCATAAGGACATGTGAATGTGGTCTTTTCTTGGTCATTGGGGTGGATGGGGATTTGGAAGAATCCGGAATACCCATTGAGGAAACAATAAAACTTGTGCCTTGTTAGTCTCTCAAGCATTTGATCAATAAATGGAAGAGGAAAGTGATCCTTCTTGGAAGATGTGTTTAGACGTCTATAGTCTATACACATCCGCCAACCGGTGACCGTCCTAGTTGGAATGAGCTCACCCTTCTCATTCTCAACCACGGTCATGCCCCCCTTCTTTGGAACGACATGGACGGGGGAGACCCACCTAGAGCTAGAGATGGGGAATATGATCCCCGCATCCAATAGCTTGGTGATCTCCTTCTTAACTACCTCTCCCATTTGGAAATGTGGTTTCCTTTGTCGTTCAATAGAGGAAAGGGCGCCTTCCTCAAGCGTTATGTGGTGTTGGCACAAGGCGGGGCTTATACCTTTAAGGTCATCAATTGTGTACCCCAAAGCACCTTGGTGTTTTCTCAAAACACCACATAACGCTTGAGCTTGGCTCACGCTCAAGGATGCACTAACTATCACGGGGTAAGTGGAATGAGGGCCCAAGAATTCATACCTAAGGTGTGATGGTAGAGGTTTGAGCTCTACCCTAGGCACACCATTACCTTCTTGTGATGTGGCCGCTTGCAAAGCTTCATTGCTTGAGATTTTCAAGCACATTTGCTCATCCACTTCCTCCACACTCCCATCAAGTAACTCCTCATAGAAAGTCATGTCTTTGCATGATGCACCTACTTTGTCTTTGTTCAACAAAACATTCTCAAGAGCATCGTTAGAAGTGAGCAAGTGCTCATGCATGGAAGACACAACAATATCAAGTGAATCAATCATCATACAATTTTCCAAAGAAGAACATGGATACTTCATGCTCTCATTCAAATCAAATTCTATAACCTCTTCTCCTACCTTAAAGGAGATCTTTGCACTCCTCACATCAATCATGGCTCCCGAGGTAGCAAGAAAGGGTCTACCTAAAATGATTGGAATGGTAGCATCTTCATCCATTTCAAGAACAACAAAATCCACGGGAAACACAAACTTCCCCACCCTCAAAGGGACATCTTCTACCTTACCTTTTGGAAATTTGATAGACCTATCCGCTAATTGCAAGGTAATGTTAGAAGGTAAGAGTTCCCCTAGCTCAAGTCTTTGATAAACCGAATATGGCATTAGGCTCACACTAGCTCCCAAGTCACATAAGACATTATCAATTTGCATCTTGTTAATGGCACAAGGGATGGAGAAGTTTCCGGGGTCTTTCAACTTGGGTGGCATTTTGTTCATGATGATAGCACTACAATTTTCGGTCAAATTGATGGTCTCCACAACCTCACAAGTTCTTCTCCCACTCAAAATGTCTTTGAGGAATTTGGCATAGTTTGGCATTTGGTTGATCACATCGGTAAAAGGTAGAGAAAGGTGGAGTTGTTTTAGCATCTCAATGAATCTCCCAAATTGTTCATCCAATTTGTGTCTCATGAATTTTTGTGGGTAGGGGAGCTTGGGTCTCACAATTTCTTTCTCTACTCTCACCTCTCTAGGTGTCTCAACCACTACCTCATCCAATGATGCCCTATCCCCCTTATTCTCAACCAAAACCTCCCTAGGAATCTCCTTATCTACACCCTTCCTAGGCAATCTCTCCTCAAGAACCTTCCCACTCCTTGTAACAATAGCATTCACGGGTTTTTTGGGATCAAGACCTTGGGAAGGTAAAGAAGAAGGGCTTGCATGATCTTTCAAGGCATTAGCAAGTTGAGAGATTTGGTTTTCAAGCATTTTATTGTGGGTCATCATTTCATTGAATTTTTTATCACTAACGGCCATGTATGTGTTCAACAACTTGGTTTGATTCTCAATTATTTCTTCCAAATTAGTCCTAGGTGAAGAAGGTTGGGAATAGGAACTTTCACCTTGAGTCTTTGGAACAAATCCGGGTGGGGGACCTCTTTGAGAATTATTTTGAAAATTACCCCTTCCTTGATTGTTCCAATTACCCCTATTTTGACTTTGACCATAACCTTGATTATGGTTTCCACCACCTTGATTATGATTACCACTACCTTGGTTATGATTTCCATAACCTTGGTTTTGGTTACCATAACTTTGGCCTTGATTACCATAATTTTGGCTTTGATTTTGGCCACTATAACCTTGATTATTATAGCTACCACGAGAACCTTGGTTCCCTTGGTTTCTATAACCACCACCTTGGTTATAGTTGTCAAAATTGCCTTGGCCTTGGTAGTTCCTATTCCATTGACCTCTTTGATTATCAAACCTTTGACCATTGTTATTCGTCACATAATTCACATGTTCGCTCTCATTGTTATCAAACTCATCAACACATTCATTAGGACAAGTACTAGAGTCATGATCATACGATCCACATGCATCACAAAACAAGCAACCCATAGGCATATTATGTGAAGAGGGAGGGGGTTGAGAGTTAGAAGGAGTACCTCTCCCCTTAAATTGGGAGGGAAGATTCGAAGCTTGAGAAGAGGAAGAAGTGCTCTCCAACTTAGCTTTGATTGCGGTGACCTCCTTTCCTAAGTTTGTCATTTGGGAGGAAAGGTTGTTGATCGCATTTAGATGGTCCACCGATTACAATGAAGATTGCTTGCTTGAAGAGTCCCTCTCCCCATCTTGCCAATCCTTATAGTATGTCACCACGTCCTCATTTATGTCCACAACTTCTTCTTCTGTCTTGTTCATGATAGGGCCCCCGGCCCCTCCATCAAGGCATGACTTGCCTTGGGGACTTAAACCGCAATAGAAGATTTGGATCACTTGGTATGTTGGGATTCCGTGGTGAGGGCACTCCCTTTGATACTCTTTAATCTCTCCCATGCTTCGTAAAGGCTTTCACTTGGCCTTTGCTTGAACCCTTGAACAAGGCTCTTGCCTCCGCCGTCTTCTTTTGAGGGTAGAAGCGGGACAAGAAGGCCTTTGTGACATCGTCCCAAGTTTTCAAGGAGTTGGGCTTCACCTCTTTGTCTAGCCACTCCAAAGATCTTCCTATGAGCGAGAAAGGGAACAACTTGAGGCGGATGAATTCTTGAGAAACCCCATTGAATTTGATGGTGTTGCAATATTTTTCAAACTCCTTAAGATGGTTCAATGGGCTCTCATTCTTAGCCCCACTATATTGTCTTCTCTCAATCAAGGTGATCATTGCCGGCCGAATTTCGAAGTCATTTGCCGGTGTAGTAGGTGGAGCTATGCCGCTCTCAAACCTATATGCACCGGGCACCCCAAGCTCCTTCAAGGCCACTCTAGGATTTTCACCCATGCCTTGCTCTTCTTGAATCTCTTCTTCGCTTGAAGAACTATAACCCAAGGATCTATTATCCACTCTTCTTCTTGAAAGAGTTCTCTCAATTTCCGGATCAAGGGGAACAATGGAACGATCACGGGTTCTATGCATGCAAAACTCAAAGAAAATATTAGTAGCACGGCTACAAGTGTAGCCTAAAGAAACAAAATCTTTTTGTATTTTTCAAATAAAATGAAGTAGACTCAACAACAAAAGCTAAGAACCAATAGCAATCCCCGGCAACGGCGTTATTTTGACAAGAGGAAAATGCATGTCGTTATCTACCCTTTCCCCAAGTCAAACTAAATTTGTAAACACCTAACCAACCTTATATGAATATAGGGCAAGTTAAGGGTCGATCCCAAGGGAATGCAATGATGAAAACTAAAGTCTAAGTCAAGCTACCTCGAAGTAGAAATTGAGATTATGGTTGGTACTAAAGTGAACTAAATCAAGTTTAACAAGTAATCAAAGGTCGAAACACTAGGGATATGGGTTCCACATGCAAGATCAATGATAATGCTAGTTTAAAGCTGAATCAATTAATTCAAGTATTGCAATGGACAAACAATAGTAGCAATCAAGAGAGTTCAAATGCTATCCCCTATACGCCAATCTAGTGGTCACTATGAAAGGCAAACCAAGAAGAATCACAAACAAACTCAATCAATTAGAGCAACCTTCAAATCAATTGTTCATGTCATTAAGAGTTGCAATGCAATCTAGATTAATCTTATAGGGTGATCAATCCTAGTCTAATCAATCTCATACAAAACTATGTCAACCAATTTAATTGCAACAAATCAATCAATCAAAGAGCATCAACTAGCAATTCCATTAATCAAACATGCTTCCCCCTTTCCCTAGCAACTAATCTACTCACTAATCATGGTGAAATTCAAGAACAAATAACTAGAAATTGCATTGATCATCATTCTATATCAAAATCTAATAGAAATCAAAGTATTCAATAATATCAAACTCAAATCCAAAGAAAAACAAGCATCAAGCAAAAATCAAATAGCAAGTAAGTAAGAGATGAAAGAAGGAAGAGATTCTCACTAATATTGATGATTGAAAATGAAGAAATCCAAACTTGATTGATCAAATGTTGAGTTACAAATCCAAAACCAAGAACTTCTCTCTAACTTCTCTCTAGATTCTCTCTCTAAAACTAAGCTAATGAAATATTATCAAAAAGTTAGATTCAAAAAGGAAATACAATTCTTTTTATAATCTAAGAAGAAAACAGCAGCTCCCGCGCCCTCTTCCGATAGACCCGCGCCCGCGGAGAAATGGGTACGGAACCCTCCGCGGGCTATCTGGGCAGTACCCGCGCCCGCGGCATCAGGGACCCGCGCCCGCGGCAATGACACCCGCGCCCGCGGCTAATCCCCTGCTCCTAAAGGCTGATCAGGGGGGCCGCGGTCTCTCTGAGTGGAGCGGCCTCTCCATTTTGCCCGCGCTCGCGGAGAGCCCTCGGGGCAACCGCGGCAAGTTCCTGCCTTATTTTGACACTTTTGAGCATCTTGGGCCCGCGCCCGCGGCAAGATGGCCCGCGCCCGCGGCCTGCTGGAAATGCCTTGGAGACCTCTCCGAGGCCTCTCCAAGGCCTCTCTAAGCCCTCTCTAGCCAAATGCTTCTTCCTTGCTTGATCATTGAGGTCCCTAATTGCATCCTTTGCCAAGGTGAATCTCACAATACCTACACAAGTAAAAAAAGGAAGGAAATAAAAGGGAAAAAGAGCCAAATAAAGGAAAACACGATAAAAACACGAGAATCATAAAGAAAAGAGGAAAAAGGAGAAACTAAAGGAAAGAGGACCAAAATTGAGAGAAGAAAGCATGAAAAAGGGAAAGAAATAACCTAAAAGACTACCCTATGAGTGCCAAAAATGACACTCATCAAAAGCTGAGTACATAAGCGTAATTAAACACACTAACATGCTTTCACCTATCAATACACAACTTACCTCGTTGCACCTGTTTACAAGCACACAATATACAACAAGACTTCTCAACTAAGTAACTAAATAATTTATTTAGTATTGATTACGCATCGAACGGGTTTCCCCCCTAACCTGCCCCAATAAAGGGGTACTAACACGGGAGCTAACCATGCCAGTATAAAATAACCACTCATAAATGGCGGAATTCCTACGCATAATAATAAAAGGAAAATAATCGCAGTAGAAGTTATGGTTAAATATAAAACCCCATAACTCCCCCCATATGTTCATACTCAAGGTGTATACGTTCCAAGAGTTTTGGTGCGTAATCTCTTTCACTTTATGTTATTTACATATTATTAAACTTGGTGATGATTCTCAAACCATGACATAATCAAACATTATAATTATCTAAACAACTAAACATTCCAATTTAATTCTTGAATAATTAGTGACCACATAATATATAATGTTGAACCCTTTTTAAATCTACCTCGGTGTCAAAGACACCTTAAATGCATAATGCGCCAAAATTCCTATCCCTCGGTGTTAGAAACACCTTAAGTGCACTAAGGCACTAACATATAATTTATTCCTCGTGTACATAGACACTTACATAGCTCCTTTCTCATGCTTATAGCATCAATAAAAGTTATATGAACCATAATAAAATTCCTTTTTAATATTCCAAACCAAATTAAACAATTAGTTTAATTAAACATGCACTATAAAATTAAGTCTATATAGCACCAACTAAATTTGTTGCTATTTACCAAAAATTCGTTGCCAACTCTATTTAGCAACGGGTTGGAAACGAAAATTTGTTGTTGCTAAAAGGCTTGTTGCCATGGGGATTTTGGCTACCAGTTGCAAAGCAATTTTGTTGCAATGTTGCATCCATTTAAATACAGTTTCCATGATGGTTGCTGTTTTTGATGCATTCGTTGCCAACTTTGGCAACAGATTACCAGTGTTTGTTGCTAAAATTAGCAACAAATTATTAATGTTAGTTTCTAAAATAGCAATAAATTATTAATGTTGGTTCCTAAAAATAGCAACAAAGTATTAAAGTTGGTTCATAAAAATAGCAACAAATCATAAATATTGGTTGCTATCAACACTACGAGACAAAAACCCAATCCCTATTTGCAATTCGGTTCATCCCGATCCCAGCCTTTACCAATCTGAAACCTCAAACCTCACCCAAGTCAACTCAGCTCGACTTTGCATGTAAGGCTCTTTGAATCCATAGTCTCAAGAATCGCAGTTGGTAGGAGTCGAACTTGTGACCTTAAAGTCATATGGTGAATCTCTTACCAACTATACTAAGTACTATTTGTTTACTTCTATGCATATAATTTATAATAAATGAACGAAATATTAGAGATGAAATTGAAAAATTTGTCTCTAAATTAGGGACAAAATAAAAAATCCGTCTCTAAATTAGAGACGAAGCTGAAATTTGTCTCTATTTGATGTCATTATAGCAACAAATAATAAGAAGATTGTCTTCAAATACTTTTATACATAATAGCAGCAAAAAGTGGCCTGCATATAAATTAACAACAAAATGTAACACTTGTTTCCAATGACAACAAATAAAAAAATACGTTATCATCTAGCAACAATAGTTTAGATGACTTGTTTCTAATGGAAACAATTCAAAAATTCATTGCTTTTGTTTGTTTCTAAATCAATACAAATAAAATATTTGTTGACATAGTTTGTTACTATATGACAACAAGAGAAAAATATGATGCCATCCAGTAACAACTAGTAAGACAATTTGTTTTAAACAACAACAAATCAAAAACATGTAGGCATTAATTATTAAAAAACTAAAGCATAAAATGTCGCTTTTAATTAGGCAATGAAAAAAAATTATATTCGTTGCTATTTAGCAACGTTCTAAAAATCTGTTGCCAAACATAGTTGCTAAATTTTTTTATTTTTGTAGTGTAAAAAAAAAAAAAAAAAAAAAAAAAAAAAAAAACTAAAAAAAAATCTTAAATCTAATACATAAAGTTATTAAAAATAATTACTAAAAATTAAAAAAACAAAAAAATTTTAAAAAAATCTCGTATACCCAACCCCTGGGGTAACCCCCCTCCCCCATCCCCTACCCTCATCTAGCGCCGCAGATAGTCAGAGACCATTAGTTGCGCCCGACCTACCTCATCCCACTCCCGCCACCCTTATAATTTCCCTTCCCCCAAACCGACACCTGTAGACACCCAAATGTGTCTCCCCAAAACCAAACCCAGTGATGAATACCTTTCACGTCATTTGATTATCGAACGAAGTGAAAGTGTGGAAAGTCTAGTGATGAGGATGTTTTTATTAAAATATTTCTATTTCTTTTTTTAAAAATATTTCTTTTGTTACTCTATTTATATAAAAGTAGCCAGTCCAATTAGGTTTGGTCCATGATAATGGTCCAATAATAGTGTAGTTGGATTGGGCTTGAAAAGAGCTTTCCAATGATATATTATAAGCCCAATTCCGATGAATTAAGAGGAAGTTATGGATTAAATTAAATTAGGCCTTATGATTTTAAATGTGGCCCATTGATCTAGAGGAGGGCCTATTAATTATTATTCCTAAAGTAATTAGGATTGATTTTGAAGGTTCTCTTTAATTCTAATAAGATTAGGATTGATAACTATATTTTTAAAAAGATGTTTTATTTTGAATAAAATATGTTAAATCTGATTTTAAATATGCTTGGACGCAGAATTACCTGTAACCGGTTAAAAAGTGATTCAGCGTGTAAAAGCGCGTTGTACTTTTGAACCAGCGCGAGACGACAGAGTCGTCGCCTGGCGCTAACTTTCGTCGCTTCGTGCTGACCTTCGTCGCTTGGCGACGAGCTTGTCGTCTGGCGCTAACTCCTGTCGTTGGCGACATGAGGTATTTTATTCCGAATATGATTTTCTTTGATCGCCTGCTATTTTTCCTATAAATAGGGGTTGAATTTCCCTGTTTTCAAAGATCTACGATTCACAACCATCATCTCTCTCTATTCTCTCTCTAGAAGCTAGAAGCTTTCTTTCTCTCTATTCTTTTTCTAAACCTTCCCTCTCACAAAATTCCACATTCATTAGTTCTAGACATACCTAGACAAGTTCGAGGTTGCCTTCGCCCTAGACGTGAAAGGTTGATATTTCTGAGGGTTTAGTCCCAAATCCCTATTTCGATTATTTAATTTAATTGTTTTGTTTTATTATTTTCCTTGAAGTTACTAACGCGTGTATTTTGTTATTAGAAAGAGATACGAGGTATCCAAGTAAGTAATTTAATTGCTTTATTGATATTTTGATATAGAAATCATGCTTAGATTATTTTGTTGATTCCTAATATCATGTTAGGATGTTTTATTGCTTCCTAGTATCATGTTTAGGGTTAAATAAAATTTCTGATATCATGTATATTATTATGATGCTTCCTATTTCTTTCCTAAAATCATGTTAGTGTCATGTTAGGGCTAATTGATCTTTGATGTTTAGTGACATGCTAGGGTTTGTTATCAATCTTGTTAGTATCATGCCTAGGATCTTGCTAATATTATTATGCTTTGAGATTAAGAATATTATTATGATGATTGTTATTATGCTGCTTGATATTATATTTGTTTATTGTTATTACTTGATCATGCCCTCTCTTGCAGGTTTAAAGGGAATTTGTACTTGTAATTACGCTTAATAAGATAATTAATAATCTTGTTTAGGTTAATATGATTATAATTCAAGTGATCGCCAATAATAGATTTGTTTGTGCATTAATATTCAACCAACATAAATTAAACAGGTTTAGGGCAAATCTAATGATTGTATGTTAGTCAGAAAGCGCACATGAATACGAGAAGAATAAAGTAGAGGCCTATTATTAGGGCAGGTTCAATCTCTTTTAGGTTGGATTTGTACCTTCATCCTCGAACTTCTAGTCATGGTTCCAGACCTATTGGAGTTAAAGATCTCCTGGATCGTTAAGGGGTGTAACCTTCACCCTGTGAACGGTTTACAAGTTCCTAAAACTTGTTGGCGACTCTTTTACTTTAGCTTCCTTCCCTTTGGACGCCACCATGCTTAAGTGTTTGATCACAGTGGGGCTCAAGTGTGGGATGCTTGAAATATTCCCTACAGTTTTTTGGCAACTCCGCTGGGGAGGATTTCTATTTTAATTCCTAAAATTTATTTTGGCAATGATTTAGAATGAGTGGATGAGACTCGAAAAGTTCTAAGTATTTCATGTGCGTAATTTTGATTGACATTATTGGCATAAGCATAAAAAGGTTCGCATTGGAAAGACCATCCGTAATGCGTCAAAAACATAGGATTTTTACACGTAGGAATCTAGGGAAATATCTTTCACAACTAAAGTCGAAATAATGCTACGAAAAAAACTGGAAAATTCAAGAACAGAAAGCTGCCGAGGCATGTAGGAATCAGCGCTGAGAAAACAGAGTCAGCGCCAAACGATGGTGCTGTCGCCTGGAGACAGTCTTGTCGTCTAGCGACAATGCCAGCGTCTGGCGACGACACTATTTTCTCGCGCCGAATTCTTCCAATACCGAGCCAGAAATCTACCTTCTTGTTTTGACTATTTTTCTAGTACTGTTTGCTCGGTTTTACTTCCTGATTGAGTTTTTCCCTTTTTTCTAAAACCCATAGATGTTCTACATATGGCCATAACCCTCTGGGAATTCACGCTCCATCTACCCAATCGAATGCTCCTGGCAACGAAGGGTACATCCGAGTTTGTTGAATTCACCAAACCATGGTAGCGAGTTTAACTCGCGGGGTCCCATCCACACGCTCCAACCCTTCCAAAGGTAAGGCTTCCGCGCGGTGCATCCAGACTCATAACCATGGACCCTTTTTGACTAACCCATATCCTGAACTTTAGAGAACTAGAGCCATGGTTAGGTTGCAAACTCATTGCATCATGTTATGACTACTTGACTACTTGTTCATTATTTACTGTGCATATTTTATGTGTTTCCCCTAACCGTTTGTTTGACTCGTGAATGAATTAAATAAATTAATTAATGACTAAAGGTCTTTGCTAATTTAATTAATTAATTAATTAATTATAAATGATTAAAGTCTAATAAATTGATCAAACTTGATTTAGTACGACTTTTAGGCTTGTCCCTTTAGAGAAAAATACTCGAAACAGTCCCAGATCGATGTTCCAGAATGGCGCAGAGATTTGGACTGTGGCGCCACGCGCTAGAGATTAGCGCTAGGCGACGATCCCGTTGTCTGGCGCTGACGACAGCCTATATTTTTGCTCGAGTCTTCACGACGAGTCTGATTAATCAATTTGCTAAAATGGTTTAATCGTTTTATTAATGGCAGTAATCATGTTCAGTCCTTAATTGAGTCTAGGCATATAGTCCCATGGTCTCACAAAAGAGTCAAAGTATGTCACTTACATTCACTATTAAAGCACACACATAATATGTCATGTTTTGACCATGTCTAGAGAGTCTTCTATGCGCGTATTTTCCGTCATTTTTTTAGGGGGGTAAGTCGGATATTAATCCTCCAATTAAACCATACTTGTTTAAACCCTTGCTTGGTCTTCAAAAATACACCCTATTTTTTGCTTTTTTGTTTTTAAAATCAATAAAGTCAAAGTCAAATTCGAGTCAAGTCATTAAAACAAATAAATGGTTTAATTTACAGCGCTTGGTCAAGAAAGGAAGGGCGGTTAATCAAAGACAATACATTCGTTCAAATACTCCTTTTTGACAAACCCATCACTCGGAAAAGAAAAGCTAAGAAGATCATGGCATCTCAAGAAGAAGTTAATGAACTCAAAAAGGATATAGCCAACCTAACTGAATTGATGAACAGTATAGCTCTTCAAGTCAATGACCCTGTGAGGCAACAACAAATGGATCTCATGCAAGAAAGCTTGAGCAAAATATCCAATGACTACAGATATCAGGGCATTAGCTCACAAGGGGTCTTAGTGGACAAGGAACTTCTTCCGCATAAGTTCAATGCCAATGACATCCCTAAATTCAAGGCAACACATAATCCTTACTTTCACTTAAGAGTGTTCGAGACAATAATGAACATTAAAGGGATAGATAAGAAAATTTTTCATACACTGTTTCCTTTATCACTCGAAACTATTTGTCAACAACGGTTCTTTTCCCTTGACAAGGAGAAAACCTCTACTTGGGATGCCATTGTAAATGCTTTTATTGATAGGTACAAGTGTAATATTCAAGTTGAAACTGATCATAGGGAACTTGAGATACTTAAACAAAAAGAGAATGAATGTTTTACTTCTTTCTTTAATAAGTCGAGGGAAACCTCTGCTAAGATGATTGAGGTACCGACTGAAAAGGAATCTGTGAGATTGTTCATAAAGAATCTCCAGGAAAAATATTCTAAACATCTCAAGTATCAAAGCAACTTAAATACCTTTAAGGCCGTCTATGACATTGGGATTAATATTGAAGATGACCTTGCAAAGCAAAAAGCTGCTAACACTAACTCCAACAGTGGCTGGAAAGGAAAGAAGAACGACAATCTTCTTCTTCCAAAACCACCCACTTAAACAATGTTAGCACCTTTAACCTGAATGAAGTCTTTTCTATGAACAATCAAGGACAAAAGAAACCATTTAGGAGAAACTTTACTCCTATTGGTATGAGTTATGACACCGCATTTGACCGTCGTCATGCAAAAGGTCTTATAACTCCTATCGGACCATCTGGGGATCCACCAGTCGAAAAGAGAACGATTAATTGGAACCCCAATGCACACTGCAAATACCATCAATGCAGGGGCCATCTTACTGAGAATTGCTGGAAGCTAAACGAAGCTATCCAGGACTTAATCGACAACAATAAATTCCCAGTGCCTCCTGCAAGCAAGAAGCCAAGCATCAACAGTGCACCACTTTCTGACTCCTTGGCTATCTCTGATGAGGAAAATTCTATTGATCCCTCATCTTTGATCAAACCAGTCGAAGAAACTCATGCCCTTGAAGAGGTAGAAGAAGTATTCTTCGACGCCATGAGTGAACCGTCCCCAATGCAACAACCGCCCACTAAGGAAGATATATTGCTTCTCGTATATTCGGTAGAGAAATTGGTAGGCATATGTAGAAGAGTTCTTGAACGCACAAAACAAGAACAAAATAAACATGTCAACAAAGAGGTAACACCAACTACGAAGAAACCATTATTTCTTCAAGTAGTTGAAACACCCAAAAGGAGCCGTAGGCCCTACACTCCAATTGGGACCACCTATGCGAATATGTTCAAAATGCTCTCCGAGAGTGGCAAGATTATACCTCTCGAACCGAGACCATTTGAATCACTAAAGAGGACGAATAGGTTCTACTGTCCATATCATCAGTCAGGGGGACATACAATAGAACACTGTTTTAAATTTAAGGATTTAATTCAGAAACTGATTGATGATAAAAAGAAATTCTAAATTCCACAAGAGAAAGATGCTACCATTAATGGAGTTTGGGACAGTGACGATGAAGACGTCTACCTTAAGGATATGGAAGAGACCCCACTCTCCACAATATATCCAGTGGACGACATTTGGGATGAAGAAGATTCACCCATAGATGTTCTCACAAGATCTGGGAGAATACAACCTCCCATTACTGTGCAACAACCAGTTCCTACTACTCAGCAAGTTCCCATACCCATTATAGAAGACAACGATGTTGTCAAGCAATTAAAGAAGACTAAAGTTGATATGAATGTATGGAAAATCTTAGCTACATCCCATCAACATAGGTTGGCAGTAATGAATGCTTTGGATAAAATAGGAATAGATTCTGAAACCACTCCTGAGGGATTCGTTAACTTTCTCACAAGTGATCTTCCTAGTCCCATTAATTTGATCACCTTTTCCGACAAAGACTTACCTCTAGAGGGTGATAAGCATAACAAAGCATTAAATCTCAGAGTAATCTGCAAGAGAATGAATGTCCCAATGACTCTTGTATATAATGGATCAGCAATCAACGTCTGTCCACTCCGAACTGCGAGAATGTTAGGGATAAAAGATGAAGACTTGTCTCCATCTACACAGGGAATAAGAGCCTATGACAACACTCGCCGCCAAGCTCTTGGGACTATCACCATGAATGTAACGACAGGAGTCATAGAACATGCTACTACTTTTCAAGTGGTAGATATTAAAGCATCTTTCAACCTATTGTTGGAACGCCCTTGGCTTCACGACCTAAAGGCCATCCCTTCATCCCTTCATCATCAAGTGAAGGCTATAGTTGGAGGAATCCCTGTCACAATTGATGCTTCACCAATGAGAATCAAGGCTATCGAGAATCCTATCATAAATGTGGAGCACGATGAAGATGACGAAGACTTATGGGGCTTTAACGAAGAGGTCTCCTTAATTGAGGAGGATGAAAGGACTCCTCTTCACTACAACCTCCACTCTAACATGATAGTAAATGCTATCCTCAAGAAACAGGGACACTTTCCTAGAATGACCCTCGGAAAGAAGAAAGGGATAGCAAAGCATATAGAACTATCTGGCCTCCCTAAATTGGACACTTTTGGACTTGGTTTTGAACCGAATCCTGAAGATCTTAAGAGAGCCCGGGAAAAAGCAAATGCACGTAGGAATGCTCGTACCCAAAAGAAAGCAATCCCAATGGATCATTATCCTCTTACCCTAAATGGACAATTCATAAAAGAGGGAGAGGATTATCCATGCTATGAATTTCTTGAACCCTTTGTTAAGAATGGGATAAGACAACCTGGGTTTGAAATATTTTTGGATTGTAATTTTCTAGATGATGTCCCAATTCCCATTCATAAGGAGAAAGCACCCCCATGCTTTGAGTTTAATGTCATGGGACTTCGCTTTGGGTATGAGAAGAATGAGCCAATGAATATCGAAGACAATTCTTTGCTCATTCAAACAGTATTACAGAGTGATAAATTTGATCCCTCCAAACTTATCACTCCAGCAGAGGGTCTAGTTCAAGGATGGCGAAAGACTGTGAAGGTGATTACTCCAAGTGGAAGAAAGATCTCCATAACAACCGAACAAGGACCAATGTTCAATGAATCGTCTGAGTCACAGTCCGAGTCAGAGTCTTCCCCTATCAAGTCTTCTAAGTCTTTAGTCGTAGCACCCTCTCCTAGTTCTTCTTCCTTAGCACCTTCTCCAAGAATAGTTAATAATCAAGTCCCAACGGACATAACTTTATTCGATGTAATGGTGTCTGAATTCAATAACATGTCTTCTTTTGCTTACTCCTCGTGTCATTCTTTAACTCAAGATGATGAGCATTGCTTAACTAACAATGAAAGTGACAAAGAAATAATTAAAGCAATGGAAACACTTGAAAATCAAACACCAGTAATTGAGGATACTGAAACGGTTGACATCTCAAAAGATCCAACCATTAAAAGAGAAGTTAAAATCGGACTAACACTTAATAAAGATGAAAGAACCGATTTTGTTAATCTATTAAAAGAATTCATTGATGTATTCGCTTGGTCATATGAAGATATGCCAGGCATTAATAGAGAAATAGCTCAACACACAATTCCACTAATTCCGGGAATGAAACCTGTAAAACAAAAGTTACGTCGAATGAAACCTGACGTAGCCCTTAAAATAAAAGAAGAAGTAAAAAAACAGATAACAACAGGTTTTATCAGGGTATCCAAATACCCCGAATGGGTCGCAAATGTAGTCCCAGTTCCGAAGAAGGATGGAAGGGTACGAATGTGTATCGACTATCGAGATCTAAATAAGGCAAGTCCAAAGGACGAATTCCCTTTACCACACATCAATATTCTAGTAGATAATACAGCAAACCACACACTTCTCTCATTTATGGATGGATACGCAGGGTACAACGTTCATAACACCTTGGGGCACTTACTGTTACACGGTGATGCAATTCGGGTTGAAAAACGCGGGAGCCACTTACCAACGAGCAGCAACTGCTTTACTCCATGACATGATGCACAAGGAAGTCAAAGTCTATGTAGATGACATGATTGTGAAATCAAAGGATCGCCCAGGGCATTTGGTAGCCCTAAGAAAATTCTTTGAAAGGTTAAGGAAATACAACATGAGATTGAACCCATCCAAGTGTGCTTTTGGAGTCACCTCAGGAAAACTCTTGGGATACGTCATTACCTCTAGAGGAATAGAGATAGACCCAACCAAGATTAAAGCAATCATGTCAATGCCACCGCCCAAAACCGAGAAGCAAATTCGGGGATTCATTGGTCGGTTGCAATACATAAGTAGGTTCATATCAAAATTGACAACGATATGTGAACCAATATTAAAAAAACTTAAAAAGAATGTGTCGGTAATATGGGACGATGAGTGTCGAAAAGCCCTTAAGAAGATCAAAACCTATCTCGCTAACCCTCCTGTATTAGCACCAGCACTCCCAGGGATTCCTCTTAGGCTATACTTAACAGTCACCAAAGAGACAATGGGGGCTATGCTCGCACAGGAAGTAGAAGGAAAGGATAACTCTATCTACTATCTAAGTAAAAAGATGCTCGAGTATGAAATACGCTATACACCACTTGAGAAATTATGCATCGCATTGGTGTGGGCCACAACCAAGTTAAGACATTACATGCTCGTTCATACGGTCTTCGTAGTATCTCAAATGGATCCACTCAAGTATCTTTTCGAGAAATCTATACTAAATGGGCGAATATCAAGATGGATAGTCAACTTAGCCCAATTTGATGTAAGATTTATGCCCCAAAAGGTTATTAAAGGATCCGTGATTACAGATTTCTTGGCAGATTTGCCAATAGAAGATTCCACGCCTATACATGAGAATGATTTTTCAGACAAAGACTTGATGGTCACAAAAGATGATACGTGGACTCTCTACTTCGACGGAGTCTCAAACCAAAAGGGATGTGGTGTAAGAGTACTATTGGTATAACCTAAAGAAGAACATGTTCCAATCTCCATAAAGCTAGATTTCGACGTTAGCAACAACGCTGCAGAATACGAAGCATGCGTGGTAGGCCTCGAAACAGCATTGGCATTGGGAGTAAAGAAACTTCGAATTTTTGGGGACTCTTCGTTGATCATCAATCAAATTTCCAAGAGATGGAAAGTAAGGAGTGAAAGCTTGGCCCCTTACTAAACCTACCTGGAAACTCTCACAAACCAATTGGAAAAGGTAGAATACACATATCTACCTAGAGAGGAAAATCAATTTTCTGGTGCCTTGGCAAGACTAGCCTCAATGGTTAGAATTCCTACGGAAATCGAGAAAATGCCCTTAACAATAGAAAAAAGGCATAAACCGGCTTATATCCAAGCAATAGAGGATGACGAAGTAACCCAAGAAGAAGAAGAAGAGGAAGAACCTTGGTATACAGACATCCTCAATTACGTCACAAAAGGAGAATATCCACTCCTTGCTGACAAAAGAGCAAAACGAGCCTTAAGACTTTTGGCTTCCCAATATGTGCTCATTAACGACGAGTTACACAAAAGGGTACCTAAAGGTCGAGCTCTTCTATGTGTAGGCAAAAAGGAAGCCCAAAGGGCTATGAGAATAGTCCACGAAGGGGTATATGGAACACACGTAAATGGCAAAATGCTAGTCCAAAAGATAATACGCGAAGGGTATTATTGGACTACCATGAATAAGGACTGTCATCAATATGTCAAAAGATTCCCCAAATGCCAAATATATGCTAACTTGCAACATGTTCCTCCGTCTCTCCTTTACACCTATACATCACCATGGCCATTCTCAACATGGGGAATAGATATTATAGGAAGAATTACTCCTCCAGGAACAGGAGGCCATGAATACATACTAGTAGCAATTGATTACTTCACTAAATGGGTTGAAGCAAAATCATATGCTAAACTCACTGCAAAACATGTAGCACTCTTTATCGAAAGAAACATTATTTATCGATATGGAGTCCCACATGAAATGATAAGTGACAATGGAACTCCCTTTCAAGCAGAATGTGAAGAGTTGTTACAAAAGTATGGCATTAAACACCATCATTCTTCTCCATACAGACCTCAGGCAAATGGTGCAGTTGAGGCAGCTAATAAAAATTTAAAGACGATCATTGAGAAGATGACTAAAAATTACAAAGATTGGCCTGACAAATTCCACTTTGCTCTGTGGGGTTATCGCACGTCAATTCGGTTATCAACAGGGAATACGCCATTTTCCTTAGTCTATGGAATGGATGCCGTACAACCTGTAAAGCTAGAAATACCTTCTCTATGCATCGCGTTAGAAAGTAAACTGGATGAAGTAGAATCGACTAGAGCAAGATATGAAGAGCTAATTCTACTTGATGAAAAGCGACTAGAGGCTCTACATCGTACTCATTGTTATCAAACTCGTATGGCTAGACACTTCAATAAGAAAGTCAACACAAGAAATATTAAAGTAGGAGACTTGGTGTTAAAAGCATTAAGGAAAAATGTTTTAGACCCAAAAGGCAAGTTTAGACCCAATTGATCTGGGCCATATATTGTCAAAACTATCCTATCAGGAGGAGCTACAAAACTGATTGATATGGATGGCAATGAGTTCTCAAACATGATAAATCTTGACCAACTTAAGAAGTACTACCCATAATTACTTGAGTAGGGCACTTAAGAGAGCTACGTTTGGCCTGATTCCTTAGGAAAGGATGCGTAGGCAACCCTTATAGGGTGCGGCCACTTTAATTTTTACAAACCCCGCATTCCAGCAAATCAACTCAGAGCAATTATCGAGAAAATTTGCAAACGCATCCCAGAAAAGTTGTCGCCTGACGACAAATGTCAGCGTCGGCCGACAGCAGTAGCATCTGGCAATGAAGGTCAGCGCCAGGCGACAAACAACAACGTCGGCGATGAGGACAGCGCTAGGCGACGAACACCAGCGTTTGGCGACAAACCTAAATTGCGACGCCAATTTTTCTGCATTAAACTGGGCGAATTTCGGTTTTTTCGAAAATTTTCGACTTCCGTACTAGAATATTTTCAGAAAAAATAATTAAGTGTTTTCATTGCTTTAATGGAGATTATAATGTAAATGTTGATTTAATTTAAAAAGCTAAAAATTGCATTAATAAAATAAAGTAAATTACATTATTGATGGAATTTAAATGAAAGCTTAAAAAATAAATTAACTTAAAAATTAAATTTGTCTAATAAGTTGAAAGTAAAGCAATGCTCTAATCTTTCTTCTCTTTCTTTGCTCTCTTCCAATTCTCGTCAGCTTCTTCTTCCTCATCCATTACTTTTGCTAGCAAGCATCCTTTAGAGGATCTGCATTCAATTTTGGTGTTAATAGTTTCTCCCTTAGCCATTACACCATGTTTCTTCTCTACCCATATCTTCTTTTCTATAGAGTCAGCCTTCCTTATCTCTTTGCCTTTACCAGTGTCTTTCTTTTTAGGCATCATAGGAGTTTTAAATTCAACTTTTTTGCCTAAGCGTTCCTTAACAGGAGCTATCTTGTCTCCCAGATGATTCTTCACATTGGTTTTATTTTTATCTTTATTTTTGTCCTTTTTAGGCCTATCAAGTAGCCAAAGCTTCACATCCTTAGACAAAGAAGGAGGAACCTTTTGGGTGATAACTTCCCATAAAGGCCTAGAACTCCAATAAGCATCAAACCTCTTTACTTCTTGTGACACAAGAAATTCATAAGGACGACGAAGATCTCTAGAAGGAATGGTTTGAGCAAGGCCATACTGCCTTTTTACCCTGCAGGGGTAATAAAAAGTCAACTTGGATAAGCTTGGAAGACGACAGAAGGGTTGCTTGTTGACACCAACCATCTTCTCAATTCTCCACCAAGGGATGATCCATTTGATAGCAAAATCACAAGAAGCGAATATTTTACTCCACTCCCGACGACCCATCTTTATGGAGAAGCATTTCTTTCGCCTAACAAAGCAATTTGGTGTATATTTTTCAATATTTTCAGGAGGACTAATTAATTCTAGCCTCTCCATTAGCCACATATGCAAAAATTCAATGCAAATAATTAGTATTACTATACAAAAATATATATTTTTGATTTCCGTAATTAAGAATATTATTTTTCTACCTTTAATAAAATTGGAGAGCCTCGAAAAGGTGCTTTTGGATTTTTCTTTAATTCATCTAAACTAAGCGTAGTCTCTTTAACAATTAATGGCATTGTATTCCTCCCTGATTCAATTTGTTCCATGACAGACACTAAAATTGCTTGACCCTCACGATTATTTCCACTAGCGAGGAGATATTGGCTAAACATGCAAAAGAGAAAAGCTCTCCTCCTATAAACATGAAAAGACTCAGAAATATGGCCTATCAAAGTAGTGGCGTGCAAATTCTTTCAGATTTACTACATTTCCATCTACAATATTTGTTAGATCCCTGTCTTTAAGATTAAAGAAAAGCTTAAAATCTTTATAATAATATTCACTCATATTAGGAATTACCGCAAGATCCATGGAAGGAAAGCCTAGAATAGCACCAAATTCTTCCGGTAAAGGACTAATTTCATCATAGCCTAATCTAAAGCAATGAGTGTCTGGATCCCAATATTCTAAGGAGGTATGAATAAAATCTATATCAATGTCTACCCCCTTAATACCATAAATACCTCCCAGATGAAAGAAATCAAGCTCTTCTCTCTCCCTAGCAGTCAAAGATCGGCACCACTCACGAGTAAAATCACTAAAACTTTTAGACATGATTGCTGAAAGAGAATTAAAGCTATAAGTATTATTTTAATCTGTTCAAAATATACAAAATTCGGCAGATTTGGGGGCTATTTATGCACAAAACTGGTACAGTTTGTTTTCTGAAAGGATTCGGAGAAAAAAAGTGCGTCACCAGACGACAAGGACAGTGTCTGGCGACGAGGACTGTCGCCTGGGGACAAGATTAGCGTTTTGGCGACAGAGAGTCCGTTCGACGACAGCTTTCTCACGTTATGCAAATCATATGTTTTTTTATTAAGACTTGATTTTGTGCATTGACTTTACGCTTTTATCCCTTTCAAACACTTTTCGACTAATTTAAGCTTAATTAATTTTAGGATTATGGTAGTCAAAATTTTATTTTTCATTTTTCTTTTTGGGGAGAAAGTCGGATACCCTTCATTAATAATAAAAATGACAAATTTTTTACGCAAAAAAAAAATTAGTCACCATTTTTTTCACACACTCACATGCACATAAAATAAAAAATAAACATATTAAATTTGTATATACAATATGTCTAATATAGAAGTCATATAATACAAATTGGCAAAGTCCTACAAGTCAAATAAAATAAACACAGGTACAGCTACGGTGCCGGAGGACGCAAATGTGGAGGCAGTCCCAAAGTGTCAAAGAACAGGGTGGATCGTGGAGTATGTCCCTCACCGGCTCCAGGATCGCCGACAATCGGGATCGATAAAGTAGGGCCAGCCCATCCAGGCTCACCCTGATGCTGAGTAGCCAACGGCAAAGGCTGCGGCGGCTGCTGTTGCGACAACGAGCCAACCTCGTACGTCTTACCACCCCCTAAAGGTGTCGACGCACGCCTCCTTGGCCTGCCGGCCTAGCGTATGCACCCTCTGACGAAGAGCCTGAACCCTCTGGTCTCTTAGCTGGAGCCATCTCCGATCGGCCACCCTCACCCTTGGAAGAAGTACGACGACGCCTCGACTCAGACCCGGACCTCTCTCTCCTAGCCTCAGGTCTCGTCCGAGTGTGAGGAGGAGGAATAGGTTGTCCTTGCAAAAGTAAATTATGTCAGATAATTAATGAGTAAATAAATCATGAGATGAGGACAAGAGAAATACCTTTGCAGTGTCGTCACGGCGACAGGAAGCTCGATCCCTCAATCTCACCAGCTGATAACGAAAAGCGTCCAAACCCCTCGCCATCCTCGTAACCACCTCGCGAGAGAACTGTCAAGAGACAAGTTAGTAACAATCAAAGACATATGTACAAGTAAAAGAAAAATAAATGACTCACCCAAGTCTGGTGCCGTGGTATCGACTGCTCGATAAAGCGGTGATCCAGAGGGGCTAGAGGAATCATCTCCTCAATGGGGCCATACATCCCCTGATAGGTGATGGACACAGGTGGAGCGACGAACTCCGCGTGCACATCCTACAAAATAAACTAAATAATCAATATCTACTTGGGGGCTGTATAAGGGACAAATGCATAAGATAAAGAATACCTCCTATGCTCCCTCTAGCAAAGCAGGTGGTGGAGCCAAGAGCTGCAGTAGTGCCTCTGTGTAGCATAGCTCCGGACGAGCGTGAGTCCGCCAAGGTGTGCCCTCTGGCGCCCTACTCGCCAAGGTCCTCAACCTCGCCTTATCGAATATATGCCGAGGAGGGCGAGCAGGAACAACAAAAGCCTCCGAGGAGTGTTGAATAGCCACTCTCTCGCCTAGATACACCGCAGCATCATACGTCCCCTGAAAGTACCGACGCTGTCAGTGCTAACCAATTACCATATGAAAATGAATGATCATAAGATAAAATCCTTCTAAAGGTATAAGAAGGCAATTATTTGAGGAACATACCGAGAGGATGAACTCTTGAACGCGCCTAGTAGTAGTATCCGCACTACGACGACCTCCCCAACCGGCAGCAACGGAGAACTCGCAAGGTGAAGGTCTCGCCGGCGCAAGAGATGGAAAGTACTCGTAGTACCAAATCTATGAAGATAAAGAAATGTCAATGAATGCCAAAATAGATCTAGAGCTAACTTTAAAAGAAATAAAGTATACCTCTACGACTCTCCAAAAGCTGGAAAGCGCGATGTCTCCCTCGAAGGAGCTGTGACGACTAGTAAGTCGCAGTCCGACTAGGAAGTCCGCGCAGGCCAGGCTGGCCCAATTATACGACCCGACCGTAGGAAGGTCGCGAAGAGCAGGCAGGTAGTAGAGTAGCACTTAACTACCTCTGTCAGGTGAAAAGGTCCCTGACAACAGGATGAGCGCGAAGATGCGCACCCGCTGCTCTGGGGTGGTCGCATTGTCCCGAAAGGCCGCCACAAGCGTGGTCCGGCGAATGCATCTAGTGCTAAGCTACGTCAGATCAGCCTCAGCACGAGCCCGAATAGTGATAGGGCCCAACAGCTCCAGTACCTCCGGAGAAAAGACAAAGATCTCGCTATCAAAAGGAAGCGGGACCAAAGTGAACTCCAATCCCGTGATAAGACTGTATTCAGTAGGGGTAATAGTCATCTCACCCCAGGGAAAATGGAAGGTGTTGGTGGTGTCCCAAAAGAACTCCACCAAAGCTCGGACTACGTAGTGGCTCTGTCCGAAAGAGTACATAGCCTGAGTGGCTCGCAACAGTGGTGTCAAGCCACATGACTCCCATAGAAGGCGCAAACCGTTATGGTCGCGGAAGTATGTATCGTATAAAGAGCCAATGGTCGTATTGCCAGAACCATGGCTGCGGACTCGCTCGCTGTGAATCCCTCGACAAACGCGCTTTGAAATGTGAAACTCAGGCGCGAAATATAGAGTGCACTCGTCCCACTCTGGAAACCTCCCTAGAGAAGAAGAGGTCCCTACGCCGGCGTCAACGGGATTGTCCTCTCGATGAGCCTCCCTAGAACGAGAACTCAAACCTCGTCGTCTAGCCATGCTATGTTATGCAAAATCACAGAAGATTAAGGTTCTATAGTATCTAAGGTTCACCTAGCCGCATGATACTATGGTCACACAAAAAAAACAGAGTACGTAGTACTAAAATAGAGCATGATTTCAATTCAAGCATAAATGGCAATTTTCAACAATCAAATACTATGGCAAATATTGTGGCAAATTTTGACAAGAATGGCTAGCAAAGACACAAAGAACAAGTCACATTGTTCTCACGAACTCAAGGGGTTCAACAATGGCAATATGCTCATTTCTTCACCAAATTGAGTAAAACAAGTCTCAAAATGCTCTAAACATGATATATAAACATAATCAAGCAATTTCAAGGCATAAAATTCAACGAACGAAGCGAATTAAGCATAATTAGGTTCGATTTTTTCGAATACCTGCGCATAAACATCTCCGAATTCAGCAAAAACCGAGACAAGTTTGAGAAAAACTTAAATAGATCGGGAAAATAGATGAGATAAGCTTTGATTTGCAACAAGTTTGAGCGAATTTGGTGGACAAACGAGCAAGAACGTCCTATTTGAAGTCGCGAACGCAAATGAATAATAGCAGCAGCAATAATGGCAAATGAAGAAGAAAAGGGTTTTATTTTAAAAATCTGACATCAGCACCAGACGACGAGTTCATCACCAGGTGCTGACCTTCGTCGCCTGGCGACAGAGCTAAGACCTGGCGACGGTGTGTTCCAACGTGCGCTGGTGCGGCGATAGGATATGTGGCCCTCATAAATGACTATGCGGACCTTATACAGAAATTTCGGGTTCCTTGGTACGCCAGTTAGCCCCTATAAGCAATTTGACATGATTAAGTAATCGGCTCGATTACAATCACATTAGGTGATCGACCTGGTAAAAGATCGTCTCACTTAGTTTAAAGTGCCTAAACATTGGCTTATCGCAAGCACCGACGTAATGGTTCACAAGCAGCAAAATGCGCCGACTTACTGGCACCGCGGTAATTTCAGCAATTATATCAGCAGCAAAGTTCAAGCGAGCTTTAAGGATCGACAAGGGTTGGTCTTCGGTAATTTTCTTCGGAATATTATCGCAATAACTGAGGATGACTTCAAGTGAAGTTATCTTCGACGGTGTTCTCTAGGATGTGGAAGGTTGTCAGAAATAGGAGGTGACTTCAAGCGAAGTTATCTTCGATCGTGTTCCCTAGGATGTGGAAGATGGTCATAAAACAGCGGAAATTGAAGGCAGCTGCAAGCGTGGTAGTCTTCAGGCGGTATCCCCTAGCTTGAGGAAGATCGTCAAACAAGATCGGTTACTCAGAGACGTGTGCTCGACGGTACAAGATACGCGTTTTTAACTCTTTTATCTGTTTTAACTAACGCTAGTTTGCAGGTATCGACGTTACAAGAATGATTTAGGATCGCAGAACGTTCTGAATCATCGCTACTTTGACTTTTGTTTTCGAAACTTGCGTTTCTCCAAACTCAGTCAAAGTGGGGGCTTCTATAGACACCCAAATGTGTCTCCCCAAAACCAAACCCAGTGATGAATACCTTTCACGTTCAAACGGAGTGAAAGTGTGGAAAGTCTAGTGATGAGGATGTTTTTATTAAAATATTTCTCTTTCTGTTTTTTAAAATATTTCTTTTGTTACTCTATTTATATAAAAATAGCCAGTCCAATTTGGTTTAGTCCATGATAAGGGTCCAATAATAGTGTAGTTGGATTGGGCTTGAAAAGAGCTTTCCAATGATATATTATAAGCCCAATTCCGATGAATTATGAGGAAGTTATGGATTAAATTAAATTAGGCCCAATGATTTTAAATGTGGCCCAACGATCTAGAGGAGGGCGTAGTAATTATTATTCCTAAAGTAATTAGGATTGATTTTGAAGGTTTTCTTTAATTCTAATAAGATTAGAATTGATAATTATATTTTTAAAAAGATATTTTATTTTGAATAAAATATGTTAAATCTGATTTTAAATTTTCTTGGACGCAGAATTACCTGTAACCGGTTTAAAAAGTGATTTCGCGTGTAAAAGCGCGTTGTACTTTTGAACCAGCGCGAGACGACAGAGTCAGCGCCTTTCGTCGCCTGGCGACGAGCTTGTTGTCTGGCGCTGACTCCTGTCGTTGGCGACAGGAAGTATTTTATTCCGAATATGATTTTCTTTGATCCCGTGCTATTTTTCCTATAAATAGGGGTTGAATTTCCCTGTTTTCAAGGATCTACAATTCACAACCATCATCTTTCTCTATTCTCTCTCTAAAAGCTAGAAGCTTTCTCTCTCTCTATTCTTTTTCTAAACCTTCCCTCTCCCAAAATTCCACATTCATTAGTTCTAGACACACTTAGCCAAGTTTGAGGTTGCCTTCGCCCTAGACGTGAAAGGTTGATATTTCTGAGGGTTTGGTCCCAAATCCCTATTTCGATTATTTAATTTAATTATTTTGTTTTATTATTTTCCTGAAAGTTACTAACGCGTGTATTTTGTTATTAGAAAGAGATACGAGGTATTTAATTAAGTAATTTAATTTCTTTATTGATCTTAGCTTTTGATATAGAAATCATGCTTAGATTATTTTGTTGATTCCTAGTATCATGTTAGAATGTTTTATTGCTTCCTAGTATCATGTTTAGGGTTAATTAAAATTTCTAATATCATGTATATTATTATGATGCTTCCTATTTCTTTCCTAATATCATGTTAGTGTCATGTTAGGGCTAATTGATCTTTGATGTTTAGTGACATGCTAGGGTTTGTTATTAATCTTTTTAGTATCATGCCTAGGATCTTGCTAATATTATTATGCTTTGAGATTGAGAATATTATTATGATGATTGTTATTATGCTGCTTGATATTATATTTATTTATTGTTATTGCTTGATCACGCCCTCTCTTGCAGGTTTAAAGGGAATTTGTACTTGTAATCACGCTTAATAAGATAATTAAAAATCTTGTTTAGGTTAATATGATTATAATTCAAGTGATCGCCAATAATAGATTTGTTTGTGCATTAATATTCAACCAACATAAATTAAACAGGTTTAGGGTAAATCTAATGATTGTATGTTAGTTAGAAAGCGCACATGAATACGAGAAGAATAAAGTAGAGGCCTATTATTAGGGCAGGTTCAATCTCTTTTAGGTTGGATTTGTACCTTCATCCCCGGACTTCCAGTCATGGTTCCAGACCTATTGGAGTTAAAGATCTCCTGGATCGTTAAGGGGTGTAACCTTCACCCTGTGAACGGTTTACAAGTTCCTAAAACTTGTTGGCGACTCTTTTACTCTAGCTTCCTTCCCTTTGGACGCCACCATGCTTAAGTGTATGATCACAGTGGGGCTCAAGTGTGGGATGCTTGAAATATTCCCTACAACACCCAACCATGCCGGAAACGACCAATTTCAGCAATTTCAACCCGCAACAACCCACCGTTGTCGTTACCCTCTTCAGTCCTCATCGCCACACACAACTGTCAACCCAAACTGCCCAATAGCCTGACACCCACCAAGAAGCCATCATAGCACCTCTCTTTACCGTAATAGAGCAGTCTGCAAATTGATACCGCAGCACCAGTTAAGCCCCAATTCGATTAAAATTTATACTGGACACTACCGGCAAGGGGAAGGGGAGGCGAGTTGTTTCCGGCAAGTGGGTGGGTGTCAAATTGGGGGAAGGGAGAGGATATGAGTGGTAGGGTGGGTGTCAGCTTGGGGAATGAAAGAAGATAGGGCTGGCGGTGGTTGGATGGGGTGGGTCGACCGGCGTAATTGAGGGTGTCTAGGGTGGCAGCCGACGGTGGGGAATTAGGAAGGGGTTGCGGCTGGGGTGGGGAGGGGTGGCTGGTGGATGTCAGAGGGGGGGGGGGGGAGGGGTAGCTGCCAAGTGTCAGAGGGGGTGGGTAGGGGAGGATTTTTTTTTTTTAAAATAGATTTGCTATAAGTTTTTTATTTAATTTATTTTATTAAAAAATCTAACCTTTATTTAATGGAATTCTTATGGTAGTTAATTAGTACAAACCACAGGTGTACCGTAGATAAATAAAAGTAGATTAAGTGTATCATTGAGCAAAGTCAAAAGCACAAGTGTATCAATGATAATTACCCTATAATTAATTAAATCAATGTATCAAAATCCAAATTTTGGAAATGTAATGTTTACCACCCATAACATTATAACAATAATTAAATCAATGTATCAAAATCCCAATTGAAAAAGAATAAAATATAAATTTGTATGGAAAACGAATATATAACCAATTTTAACAATTGAGTGTGTATTACATGGGATCACATTAATAACTTCATTTTAAAATAGTTAGGGGATGAAGAGATTGGGCCGGCCCATGCACAAATAACAGACCAAGTAAATTTGACATGGTGGTGGATTAATTGAACATAACCCACACTAGCTATACTTAACTAAAGGACTCAAAGTCGAACCGAGCCAAGAAAAACTATCCGTTTCGAACTATAATTGATCCAATTTGATCCGAAAAAGATAAGATCCAAACCCGATCTATAACTGAACTTTCTATGCTTTATATTTGTCACATCTAAAATTTGCTACAAATATTTTGAAGTACTTGAACATTAAAACCTCTTTTTTCAACTCGATAAATAAATGATACATGAATCACTTGATATTCAGTCAATAATATGGTAAAAACTCAATTATAGCCGTAGTTTAAAAATAACCTTATTTGGATATGAATTGGGTCAACTTGATTAAAATCCAGCCAACAAAATGGAATTGAATCAAAATCGACTAATTAATGAATCAAAGGATCAACTATCTTAATCAAATCGAACTTCAATGAACCAAAATCATTCGAACTGAAATCAACCCAACCTAAATTCATCCGACCAGAATTAACCCGGGTAAACCCGTTTTGAACCTGAGCCGAATTTATCCGAACCAAACATGAACCGATCCTAGTTTTTTTTTTAAAAAAATTGTGCCTAACATATCCGATCCAAATAGACTCAAACCGAATAGACTCGACCCAAATTCCATCCGATTATCCGAATTGACACCTCTACACTTGACTACAGAATCCTTGTAGAATATCAGGGGATTAATAATAATAGGCATGAACAGTGCTACACTGCTACATGTTGCTTCCCTGTCCCCCCTTAATAATTCCTACAATAATTTAGGAAGAGTAATAGAGCTCTAATTACATGTCGAAGGCAACCTCTCTGTTGTAAAATAGGATAACCTTCAAGCAATCTATATCCAAATCGGTTTACTTTTTATTTTATTAAAAATCCCAACAAAAATATTTACAAGTTCAAAGTACAAATTGACCCTTAAATTAAAATTAACCTCAAATATAACAACCACAACGACAAACTCCTCTGTCCTCCTTCTTGGTTAGACAGCTTATCACTTATTAGTCATTTATTCGAACACCAATGGGTCTTACAATAACATCCTAATATCACCGAGAGGTTTGTCACACCACGGCCCGAAGGTTAGGTTATAAGATCAACCAGCTAGGGGGTGTAATAGAATTTTCCTAATGATTGTTGTAGGTAAGTTTATAGATAAGAGAAGCTTTCTCGAGAGGCGAGTTCAACAATGGATTCAATCTAGCTGGCAGATTAATGGGAAAATTAAAGTAGAAAAAGTGGGATTAGTGTTCATGTTACATTGCTCTAACATTAAAGATAGGGATAACTTAGTTGATCAAGAGTCTGCCTCATTGTAAGGAGCCTTATTTGTTATGACACCGCGGTTCCTTCAGGCATCTGTATAGGCATTCAAGTTCAAAAGGGCTTGTTTACGGGTGCGAGTTGAGGGCCTTCCACTAACAGCAGCCAGTCCAGAGTTTGTGAAGCCCATCCTTAATGAAATTAGAAAAGTGTTGTATTTTGATGAAGAATCATTAGCACCGGGATTAAAGAATTTTTAAGGGTTAAGATGCGTGTGCCTTTAGAGCTATCACTAATACCAGTTTTTAATTTCAAAGAAATTGAAGGAGAATTTATTTGGGTGTACCTTCGATATGAACATGTATTCGTCTAGTGCTCGGTTTGTGGAAGGATTGGGCATACAAAGGATGGATGTAGGGTAAGTGTCGGCAACATGCAACATCTCTAGGCGAAGAATGGGAAATATGGCCAAAAAATAAGAAAATGTGAAGTATGAAGACAGTCAAACATTTATGTTCTCAGATAAGATAATTGGGCTTAAACAATCATTAATACACAAAAATTCTTCTATTAACTTGGTCAATTACAAGAGATTGAGACCGGAGAGAGTGATTAGGCATAAAAAGAACTCGGAGCAGAGCAGTGACTCTAGTTCGAGTTCAGAAGCCTATCCTGATACTATTGACATCGACAAACGTCGAAGGAAGAGAGAGGTAAAGGAACCTGACTGTGTTAAAATAGAGGGGCATATTTGGGAAAACATTGAGGAGGAGGATTGTCGTAGAAAGCATCAAAAGGTCAGTGTTCCTTTGGTGAGTCGTAGAGGATTGAAAAATCTTACATTAATTTGTCCCTAGAACTTGTCATGGGAAGATGTAGCTGATGGTTGGGCATATGACCTAATGGAGAAAGGTAAGAGTGTTGAGCTTGGGGGTCAAAGCGACGTCGGAATAATGGAAAATTCATCACCTTCTTTATAACATAAAGGCTAATACTCCTTGTGTTTTGTTTAGTTCCTCAAACTAATGTCTTAGTAAAAAGTGATGTATAATACGTTGTTTCTTTAACGTTGCAGTTATTAACATGTAAAAACATGTAATTGTTATGGATGAATGTGGTATTTATTGTCGTTGAAGGGGAGTTTATTGCTAGCGGTTAATCACTTTAATTATATATCTCAGTTGAAAAATAATATTGTGAAAGTATTTTTATCATTTACTTTCTATAATCAAATTAGTAAAATTATATTAAACAAAAAATATTCGAACGTCTAGAGGGGACATATTCAGTAACCCAGCCCGTAAAAAGAGTAGATACCATATTCAAATCCAAAATGAGGGGACCTTTTCTATAGCCCAACCCATAAAGAGTAGATACCATGTTCAAATCCAAAATTAGAAGCTATTTACTAAATGGCCCAGCACACAATTATCGGAAATGGTTCTATTACATTCAGAATCGGATCCAAAAGCACCGACTGCAATATCCTTAAACAAATTGTGGAAACAAATCACTGTACTTCACTTGAACCCGAAATTGGAAATAGTAATTTCTCTCCCTTCGCACACCATAAAAATCCCATAAAATATCACAAATTCGATCGATCTTTTCTTCCAGAAATCCAACGGTTTGACGATACTTTTTGTATTTTATTATCCCTGATATCATCAATCGCAACAATCAGGTGTGTTATATGTCATTTGTGTTGTATATGAAAACCTAGATGTAAGAGATATACTGATTTTTTGTTTGACCTTGTTCGATTTCAGTTGTGACTGTTGTAGTTCTATTTCTTTATCTTGGTATACATGGATATGTGTTTAATTAGCATACTTGCAAAATCAATTTTACTTGTCATTCACGGTGTTCAATATCTGTAGTTGTGACGATATCATTTTCGTCGGTTCGGATCTGTACTTGGTTGTTAGCTTGAAATGTTCTTGTCGTTCTTATGGTGTATATTATTTAAATGTCGTTGATGTCCTAATTGGGGTACTATATGTAAATGGTGATTATTTCTATCCCTTCGCAATCCTCAAAAATTGCAAAAAAATATTAGATTTAAAACTTATGAATTTCATATATTCAACTCCACATTAGTATTAGAGATACAGTTTAAAATGATTTAATTTGCTGATTTGAGGTGATGTTGTTTATTATGATTGCCCTTTTTAATTTATCTATCCTTAGACTGCTCTATGTCGCAACTACGGATAAGGTAACAATGAATGATAGATTCTCAGAAGAGGAGCTCCTTCGAAGTTGATGTATATCTTGAGCAATAAGCTATAGAAGAAAGAGAATATCATTCTAAATGGGAGAGGTAAGATTGTGTGAGACAGAAAGGAGAGACATAAAACTCAAAAAGATAAACAAATTAAGCATAATCAACAATGGTTAGTGAACTAAGCAATCAATCAATCAATCAATCAATCAAAGCCTTAATCCCAAAAGTGGGGTCGGCTAACATGAACCAAATTTGATTATTCCGTGTAGTCATCAACATAAATCTTTCTCCTCCATCCCTTACGATCCAAAACTTCATCCTCACGTAAATCCATGCACTTCATATCCTTCCTCACTCCTTCCAACCAAGTCATCTTTGGTCTCCCTCTTCCTCGTTTAATCCCTCCATGGTCCCACTCTTCCACTCTTCGCACCGGTGCACCCTCGGGTCTCCGTCTTACATGTCCAAACCAACGCAGACGATTTTCCCTTAATTTATCTACAATGCCCGCCACACCTACTTTCTTGCGAATAACCTCATTTCTGATTCTATCTCTTAAAGTGTTTCCACACATCCACCTTAACATGCGCATTTCCGTAACCTCCATCTTTTTAATATGCTCTTTCTTAGAAGCCCAACATTCTGTACCATAGAGCAACACTGGTCTTATGGCAGTCCTGTAGAATTTTCCCTTCAACTTTAAGGGAATGCTGCGGTCGCATAGCACTCCCGTGGCCGCTCTCCATTTAAGCCACCCTGACTTAATCCTGTGGGTCACGTCTTGATCAATGTCACCATTCTTCTGGATGATCGACCCTAGGTACTTAAAACATTCACTCATGGTCAAATCCTTTCCATCCAAACTCACCACTTCATTGCTTGTCCCCCTCTGAGTGCCAAAACGACATACCAAATATTCAGTCTTACTCCGACTTAGCTTAAACCCTCTAGATTCCAACCTTTGCCTCCATTGCTCCAACTTGACATTAACCCCATCCTTAGTCTCATCCACCAAAACGATATCATCTGCGAACAGCATACACCATGGAACCTCATCTTGAATTGGTCTAGTTAATTCGTCTAGAACCGTTGCAAAAAGAAAAGGGCTTAATGCTTTAAAGACTCCACCAATTTCGAGTAGAAATATACATTGGAGAGTAGAGAACATGAGGAAATTAGTGAAAGGAGGCATGAGCTATGTAGGGATTTAAAATGACACCTTTTGGGATTATAATTGGAATTCATGTAACTGTAGTTATTATATAAAAGGACTTGGATTTGGGCCAAATAAGTGTCCAATTTCCTATAACACCAAAACTTGTTGTTAAGGCCAATTCTGTCATATCAAATGAATGTGGTGTTCCCAAACAGACCATTAGGTTATTCATATGGTTTTATACAAGTGGTTCTGGATATGAAGTGAACAGGTTATCAACCTGACTGAATTAGTATTTCTAGTGTTTTATCTGCACCTGCATACTAGTAGGTTTTGAATTTGAGACAGCAATTTCAAGATGATATTATCAGTAGGGAGTTTTAATTATGATTAATGGGGTGCAAGGTTGTTAGTTCTATTTTTGTTTAATTTATACAATTATATAACTCCTACGCCATGTATCTCACACACTTTACAATTCATTCCCTTCTGAAAAAGGTGTATAGTATATTAATTTGACTACGCTATGCATTTGACAGCATCACATACCAGCATCACAAGTGTAGTTACTTGTGAGGTGAAATGTTATTCTATCCCAACAGTAACTATGCTTGTGGATCAGAGATGGAGCCATAGTAGTAATGAGATGGGGTGTCAGGACATGTGAACATGATCATAGCAATCTGACCAGAAAGTCTTGTAAAACTTGTTTAAAAAAATATTGAGGTCTTGCGTTATTAAATGATAGAGAATTAAGGTCATTTTTATTGTTGGTGTGTATGAAGAATGGTGTTTGGCAAGATTAAACACCATTCTTCATACACACCAACACTAAAATGACTTGTGTACAAAACAAAGTCATTTTATTCCGTGGTGAACTTATGGAAGTGGGTCTAAGTTTGAGTGCCTTATGGGAGAAGGTGTATAAAACAAAGTCAAAAAATTAAAAAAAATGTTAATTTCCTTTATCTTTCCTAGTGAACTTAGTTTTGAGTATCTTATATTTGTATTTCTGGTGCCTAATGTTGAATGACAACTTGGTCGCTTACTTCTGTACAACATAATTCCTTTAGAAGACTTGTGTACAACTTAATTTCTGCTTTTAATCTGACCTGTTCTTCGCGTTATCCACTTCTATAAGAACAGGAGGCCTGTGTATGACATAGGGTCGAAGGTTGTGAATGCTCTAAGGCAAATGTGGCATATTAGAACACGATGTGCGTTCACACTCGAACGTAGGAGGAAACATTATCTGGTTAGCATTCTAAACTAGTACATTGTTTGAATTTCGAAGACATAGTAAGTGCAAGCTTAATAAGTACGTGTGCTTATAACAGCCTATATAAAAGCGAATGGCTAAGGAGATGAAAGATCTTCTACAGAAGAAAGGCGGTGATGGCTTACTCCGCCTTCACCGAGCCACAGAAGATAAGGTCTATATAGTTCAAATGCATGAAGTGAGAATGAATGATGGGGTTGAAACACGCCTCAGCAAAGGGTGGAGTGAGTTTGTGAGGTCAAATAGCCTTGAAATTGGTGACTATATTCAGATTGATATGGAGGATTGGCAAGAGTGGTTATTTAGGGTTAGAATATGGCGGAATGACCACGAAGTAACAATAGTTGACCCGCATGTGATCATTGAGAATGACGGGACGATAAGTGATGTTGAAAGTACGAAATTCATCCCAATGGAAGCCCTTGGAGACGATTTCCCAGAGTTCAAAGCAACATTCACAAAACCCTACATCAGAGTTGGTTGGATGGAAAGTGTTTTATACAAAACATGTAATTTACGTGAATTAAGGATTTAGTTCATTGTCACTGAATGTTTTTGTTTTATTGCAGTATGTGCCAGTAGCATTTGCACGACTTCACTTCACCGAGCTTGATGCAACAACAACAGTTGAAGTTTGCACGAATAAAGTATGGACGGCTAAAATGCACATCTCATATGACAAAGGTGTGAAAATTATTTCGTGCGTTATTAAGGATGGAACTGACAAAATGATTCAGGGCGAAGGAATTCAACTAGGAGAAACAATTTTCGTTGCCTTGCTATGGAAAAAACCCCCAGAATTTAACTTAATTATTTTCCTAAGTATATATGATTGTTTTACATGCGTAGTAATTTTGTTAACAACCATGTAATTGTGTAAATCTCCACAGTTATGTGTAACAGTTGTGTTAGCTTGTGAAGCAAATAGTAAATGTTAGCTAGTAAGTTTAACACATCTAATAAAGAAATTACACAATCAAAATAAAAGTAAGTAGATTGTCAACACAACAAAAAACACACAACAAAATACTTTGTAGATTGTCCCGCTAGTAAATAAAAGTAAAAAACTAAAAATAAAAGTAGACTTAAACAACTTAACTATTACACTTAAAGTAGACTTAGTTGATGATTGTTGTTTTGCTAATCAATTCTTGCTGCCTTTGAAGGAGGAACTACTATTTTACCACTAGTTTGCTTACATTTACTCTACATTAACAGTAGGTATTATGAATAACTGTTAAACTAGCAAAAAATACAGGGCATAAGGATGGATAAGTAATTAAATGATACATTGAGTGGTCTTTCCATCTGTATTTGATAAAGGGACCAATTTAGTAATCAGTTTCACCTTTGGTACCACCTGCAAACTCAATAATGGAAAAAACGTTAGTGGGTTTCAAATATGGAAGGCATTAATTTAAAGGTAAACAATTGACCACTACCTTCATCTATTTAATGGGCTTTTTAAGATTGTTGTCGATCTTCATTGTCCCAACCATTCCTTTTTTGGTTTTGTTGCCTTTTACGATGTTTTTACCCTATCCAACCCTTATTTTTGCCGGTCGTTTTTTGTTGACATTGGTTACTTTGGTGTCACCTCCTTTGTTTGTAGGTTTTTTGGTGGTGCCTTTTGTTGACGCCTTTTCCGCTGATGATGAATTTTTCTTGCTCACCTTGGCATTGTCCTCTCCATTGTCCTTTCCACTGTCCCTGCTGACTACCGACATAATCCTTCTCCTCACCACCGGTTTCTTAAAACCCATTTCAGCTAATGTCTTGTGTCTTGAACCCTTCGGCCGGCCTCAAGGTTTCTTTGTTACCACTGGATCTTGTATGATTTTGTCAAATTCTGGAGGACAAGAATATGAGAGGTGCATATCAAATTCATTCACTTGATCGACTCCATTTTGTGTCTACTGAACTGTGGATATAGTATTTGCATCGTCAAGCACAGTTGCATCGTCTGGAAAAGATAGGATAGTACATTCATCTGCCTTTATTATCTTGCAATTTTCCACCTCAGCCCGTAAACTCGACAAAGCTTTACTTACCAAATCAACAGCTTCATCATTCACTATAGCAGCTTCATCACACAGTGTTTCAAACTCATTCATCAACCTACTGTATCTTTTCACAACATCACTCTTATTAAGGTCATGGTAAGAAACACGTACTTTAGTATGTTTTCTTAGGATATCCTTGCGCCACCGATTGACAACATATTTTTCTGGTATGTCAACCACAAAATTCTGATCAAGTATGCTCATCATATGCTTCCACATAATACCATGAGTAACAAAGCTCCTACAGTTACATGATACCTCGTTGGTTTCCATGTTAAAGGTTGCTGAATAATACCTCCTTCGACCAGTAAAAAATTCCTCACTTTGGCCTTCAGGCACAACCCAAACACGGTCTTCAACTGCATACTAAATTGTATTTTCATCCAACATCTTCTCCACGCTACAATAACAATACATCATTCGTGTAATACTCCATAGTTAAGCGTGCTTGGCTAGGAGTAGTCTTGGGAAAACTGTCCTCACAGACCAACACGAGTCCTTCCGGCGCATTTTGTCCTCACTCATGCGCACCCAGGGAAAACTTCCCAAGAGGTCACCCATCCCAAGACTAATCCCAACCGAGCATGCTTAACTATGGAAAATCTTAGCATATGGGCTCCCTAAAAGGAAGATGCACCTTGTTGATATGAGTAGTATATTAAATTCCTTTAAAGCAATCATGAGGGGTATTACATACACCCCCACTTGAGAAAGGTAACGCCCTCGTTGCGCCTAGAAGCCTGAGGACTCCAGTATTATGCCTAATGGCAACTGGGTAGCCAAAGTGTTACATCTAGTCTGGCTACGGCCATATGGCCCCAGAATTCTCCCCCGCTATACGACTGACATAGGATTAATTATCCACGATCGGCACGCGGTCGTAGGGTTGGTCTAATACCATTTGTAACACCCCGGCCCCAAACAAATTAGGGAGGGTCCTATTGTCACGAAATGTGCATCAAGGGCCAACAAATGTCCCCACAAACCAACACAAGTCCTTCTGGCGCATTTTGTTCTCACTCATGCGCACCTCGAGAAAACTTCCCAAGAGGTCACCCATCCCAAGACTACTCCCAACCGAGCACGTTTAACTATAGAGTATCTTAGCATATGAACTCCCTTAAAGGAAGATGAATCTTGTTGGTATGAGTAGTATATTAAACTTCTTTAAAGCAATGAAGAGGGGTATTACATAATACCCCTCATGATTGGTTTAAAGGAATTTGATATACTACTCATATCAACAAGGTGCATCTTCCTTTTAGGGAGCCCATATGCTAAGATTTTCCATAGTTAAGCGTGCTCGGCTAGGAGTAGTCTTGGGATGGGTGACCTCCTAAGAAGTTTTCTCGGGGTGCGCATACGTGAAGACAAAATGCGCCGGAAGGACTCGTGTCAGTCAGTGAGGATAATTGTTAGCCCTTGATGCGCATTTCGTGACAATAGGCCCCTCCCTAATTTGTTTGGGGTTGAGGTGTTACAAATGGTATTAGAGCAACCATGCGACCGCGTGCTGATCGTGAATAATTAATCCTATGTCAGTCGCCTAGCGGGGGAGAATTCTGGAGCTATTTGGCCATATCCAAACTGGATGTAACACTTTGGCTACCCAGTTTCCATTAGGCGTAATACTAGAGTCCCTAGCTTTCCAGGCACAACGAGGGCGTTGCCATTCTCAAGTAGGGGTGTATGTAATACCCTTCATGATTGCTTTAAAGGAGTATGATATACTACTTATATCATCAAGGTGCATCTTCCTTTTAGGGAGCCTATATGCTAAAATACTCCATAGTTAAGCGTGCTTGGATGGGAGTAGTCTTGGGATGGGTGACCTCTTGGGAAGTTTTCCCGAGGTGCGCATGAGTTAAGACAAAATGCGCCAGAAGGACTCGTGTTGGTCTGTGAGGACAGTTGTTGGCCCTCGATGCGCTTTTCGTTACAATAGGCCCATCCCTAATTTGTTTGGGGTCGGGGTGTTACAATTCGAGTACACTCTGTTTATACCTCTTGAAACTTGGTGTCGGTGTACAGTCTTTGAAAAAACTTTTCAACTGGGAAGCCAGTAACTTGTCTCCGAACATATTTACCGTAATTTGCGTCAGCAACAGTCTTATCACGAGTAGTCTTCATTCCTGCCCAGAAATAATCTCTCACATACACGAGGACCCACATTTGTCGCTTATACAACCCTTTCAACCAATCATTGGTTTCCAAATTAAAATCAATAAGTAGGTCATTCCACCTCCTCTCAAACTCCTCTTCATTCAAACTTATATACACGACTACCTTCAGCACTCCCTTAAAGTCTTTGTAACTGTACATAAAACCACTTGAAAGTAGTAAGTAAGTCAGAGTACACGTAACTATAGAAACTGTATAAAAGAATAATATATAGTTGAGAATGCTTACCCTTCACATTTCCCAAGAATAATAATTGTACATACGCGTTAAAGGCATGACATCCTCTATGGGCTTCCTCATAGCCGCAACCTGGTCTGCGAGAATAGTAGCGGGGGCTCAGTTATTCATACATGACAACCTTTCCTTAAATATCCATGCAAATGTGTCAGAATTTTCATGAAAAACAAATGCATAACCTAACAATATAGATTGGCCATGGTGGTTTACACCCACGAAATTCACAAATGGCAATTCATAATCATTTGTTAAATGTGTAGCATCAAAACATACAACATCGCAAAATTATTCATAAGCCGCACGACTACGCTCATCTACCCATAGTACATCTTTCAACCTACCCTGTTGGTCTAATCTTTGCGCATGATAAAAATGCTGGTTACCCTCTTGCATTTGTTTAAAACACGACATCATGGCTGCAGCATCGCCCCCGGCTATTTTCATCTTCCTAGCCTTGTAAACCACATGCGCCAAGTCTTTTACACTATATTCCAAGTCATCTTCCCCTTCAATTTTACTGGCCAAGCATCCATGAATTTGTGAGACATGTACACCTTTATCAAAAAATTTCATCAACTTCCTTCGAACAGTAGTTGTAAATTTCTTCATTTGATACTCTTTAACTATTTTGCGTCTCCAAGATTTGGGGTGTGATTCGAATGTTCCAACTCCACTGTCCTAATCACCCACTCCCCCTCACGATTCATGCGAGCATAAATCTTTGCCTTACACTCACATTTTTTTGACTTCCGCTTATGATTGCTCAGCTCGTCAGCACACACTATACCACCAACTACCCCGCCAGTACTAGGCCCACCTATAGCCTTAGACCTCTTCTTTGCTTCCCTCATTGCCCTCATGTCCGGTCTTCCCCAACATTCACACCACCAAGTAGTTGCAATCCAATCCCTTCCCTCCCCTTTAGAATACACACCTTGTGCCCTAGTGACACCAAACCCCTTTTGCTCGGCATATGTTTTGTAATAAGTCACAACCTCTTGCCAACTCTTAAAAACCATCCCAACCTCTTGCCAACATAAGATAGTAAAGTCACGTGATTACTAACAGCACCTGTCTCTGTTCTCTCGATTGTTTCAGTTGGGGTTAGATATTGTGCACAGTTTTGGTTATCAGACCCCTTTGGTGTGTTTAAACCATCACCGTCTTGGACCACCTCATCAATAAACATTCCAGAGGAGTCAGTGTCATGGTCACCTCCATACCCACCTTCAAAATCGTTATCCATAATCATGACCTCCCGTATATCATAACCAAACCTTACGTTGAACTCAATCAAAACTGCATCACATGTGTCACATTATTAAACCATCACGTGACATAGAAGAAATTTTTTTTACATAAGCAGCTATAACGAAGGAATTGAAAGCTGAAAAAAATTAAAAACATTAACATATTAACAGCACTCTTATCTCTATTCGACAAATTCTACGTCACGGAAATCGCCACACAGGCGGCGGCTACCGCCGCACCTACCAGCCATCACTCCACCGGCAGCTGCACCTACCATCCACCACCATCGCCCAAGAAAAACAGCATAGCCGTGCTCTACTCCAACAACCTTCTTGCCCTTCGACTCTTCTAGGTAAATTAATTGATTTTGGAGTTTTTAATTTCATATTATACACTAATAGTTCACATGCTAGGTTGATTTAGTGCGTAACTGAGTTGTTTATTTTATTAAATCTACTCAATTTAATGTATTTGTTCTTTGAAATTGTTGATTTGTTATTAAATTTATCAAATTGAGGAGTTAAGGTTTATGATTTTTTTAAGAATTGATAATTCCGAATTGCTGCTTATTTTTGCATTGAAATTGTTATTATAAATGTACAATGGCCTAGTAAGATTAATTATTTCATATTTAATCTATGAAATTAGGGGCTTTAAGAACTTAATGATTTTTTTTTATATATATTATATTATATATATATATATATATATATATATATATATATATATATATATATATATATATTTTTTTTTTTTTTTTTTTTTCTTTTTGTTGTTGTTGTTGTTTTTCTGTGGAATTGATTACTTTGGAATATTGCATTACTGATTATGTTTAGAGTGATTTTAGAAGTAGTCAATTGGATATAGTGATTAGTGCTTTTGAATAGTTGCCTTCAATTTGTATATGCTTAGTGCTAAGCTCACTATTAGTGTTAAAGCTACACTTTATTATCAATGTTATGGTGACACTTGGAGCCTTGTTGAAATCCCATAGGACATTGATTTATTGTACGCCTTTGAAAGAGCTAGATTTGGGAAAAAATAGAGAAAATGTAGAGTTCAAGAACGTGGAATACAAAGCTTTATTAGTAGACTTTCAACATGGGAATCTAAGGAATTGGGGATTTAATGGAAAAAAAACATAGGTTTAACAGCAATTGCCACGTAGGATGGATGCCTCCTACAATTGGTTACAATTGGCAAAGGACCAATATGAGAAGAGGTGTGGGAAAGTTACCAATTTTACTTTTAAATATATGTTGTAAGTCAAAATAAGATAGTAAGATTTACAGTTTTTAGTACAAATTAAGATAATTTGGGAAATACCTAAACATGGTTGGTTTTCTATAAAATGTGGGGTGATTTTAAGATATGGTACAACGGAATTCAATCGATTGTGTTCACATATAACCAGTTATTTTGTTTGTTTTATTATGGTATGTAAGGGTGTCATTTAATCGCATTTTCAATTATGCGTTTAGTCAACAATCACTTAATTTCATGCATTGCTAGTCAAACATTAATGTAAAATTTACGGCGGTTATTTCACCAAATGGCTCTGAGTTATTTTTTTATTCACCATATACCCATGAAAATTTTTAAATTCACCATATACACTTGAGTTACACAAAAATATCGCAAAATGCCCAAATGACTAACGGACGTTAACTGCGTTAGTCGTTAAGGGGTAAATTTGCCACGTGGCAACCTGTGATTGCCTAACATTTATATTCATTAAACTTTAATATAATTATTTTATTAATTATCAAAAAATAAATAAAATCAAAAATAAAAAAAAAAACCCACCCATCACAGCCGAGCACCGCCACCTCCTTGTCCCCACCAGTCCTCCACGCCCCACCGGCGCCGGCACTAGCCCGAACCTAACACCCCACCTGTCGATGCCCCGTTGCATCCCCTGAACCACCCACTCCCTAATCACCTCAACCTCTCTCACTCAAAAACCCCTCCCCTCCCCTCCCCACCGCCGGCATCTAAACTCCTATCCCCATTCTGGTGAGCCAAAACCGCCACTCCCCCTGCTATCCCTACCCCTGAACCACTACTCGAAGGCCCAAAATAAAAAAAAAAAAACCCCAAATTCGAAACCCTAGATTTTGATTTTAAGGGTTTCGAATTTGGGGTTTTACGATTTTAGGGTGGTGGTTTTTGGCTAAGTGGGCAGCGGCGACGTGGGGGAGGGTACTTGGACTACCGGCGAAGGGGTATTGTGATGGTTGCCTGACGTTCGACTTTGGTGGAAAGGTTAGGTGGGGTTTTTACGATTTAAGAGGAGGGATGGGTATGGTGGTTCAGGGAAATGGGCGGGCATTGGTTCAGGGTTGAGAGGAATGGCACCGCCGGAGCGGTGAGGAGGGAGTCTAGGCACCGACGACAGTAGGTGGCTGGGTGGTGGTTGTGGGGCAGTGGTAGCTAAGGTGGCTGGCTGGTGGGGGGTTAGTGGTTGTAAACACCCAAATGTGTCTGCCCAAAACCGAACTCAATGATGAATACCTTTCACGTCATTTGATTATCGAATGAAGTGAAAGTGTGGAAAGTCTAGTGATGTGGATGTTTTTATTAAAATATCTCTCTTTCTATTTTTGAAAACATTTCTTTTTTTACTCTATTTATGAAGATAGCCAGTCTAATTTAGTTTGGTCCATGATAAGGGTCCAATAATAGTGTATTTGGGTTGGGCTCGAAAAGAGCTTTCCAACTATATATTATAAGCCCAATTCTGATGAATAATGAGGAAGTTATGGTAAAAATATTAAATTGGGCCCGAAATAAATTTTATATGCGGCCCAATGATCTAGAGGAGGGCCTATTAATTATTATTCCTAAAGTTATTAGGATTGATTTTAATCTTCTAGAATATTTAGAAGGTTCTTTTTTAATTCTAATGGAATTTGGATTGATAATTATGTTTCAAAGAGTTTTATTTGGAATAAAATAAGTGTTTTATGATAAACCTGATTTTAATTTCATAAACACGGAATTTGCTGCTTAATCATATTAAGAAGAGGATTCCGCGTACAAACGCGTTTTATCTTTTAATTAGCGCCAAACGACAGAGTCTGTCGCCTGGCGCTAACGTTTGTCTGTAGGAGTTTATAGGTACTACGCAGCGGAAAAACATGAATCATATTCATACAGTACCTAATCCTAAGATCTAATGCATAACACATAAAGAACATATAATCGTACCTTTGAAGCGTGATTCCACGTGCGATCGAGCAAGAACAATGGGAGATAAAGAACCTCAAGCGTGATTCCTCTACTTGGTCCACGGGCACAGATTAAGACCTCCACTAATGTTAGTTAGTTGCAATTGAACCCTTCAATTGACCTTCTACGGAGAAGAGCGAGCAACGAACCACCATGAACCACCCCGAACCACCACACGTGCCACCAAGGGTGGCCGGCCGTATGGACGAGAAGAGGAGAGAGATAACCGTGAGTTAGAGAGAGGAATTAGGGTTTTTGGATTGGTCGCCTTGATGTCAAAATACATTGTGTGTGAATTATGACTTCTTGCTAGCAACCCTAGGCATGGATCTTATTTATAGATCTCATCTCTAAATAATAGCCCATGTCAAAAGTCCAAAACCTAATTCCACTCTAACTATGCTAGCCCAATCCATTTCATGATTAGTTAATTGCTCATGAGGCCCATAAATGGGCCTTTTACTTGCTTAACCCAATACACTTGTTGTGTGACCTCATAGGATCCATTATAATAGGCTTTGGACTATTTGACTAGCCCAAAGATCATTGATCATAGTCTAGCAACAGATAATGATGACCCAAAAGAACGAACTTATTATCTCCATAATAGTGATCCTTGATATATCTAGTAATTGCACTTATCGAAGACACAATTCCTTCAATCTCCCACTTGTCTGAGACAAGTCCGCAATATTCAAATTCCTTAAGTCAATGTGTGTCGATTTGATGATATGATTGCATTTCATGTCGTGATCATATTAATCTACAAATCTTTTCCTGAAAACTGAGTTAGAATTACAAAACAAATGATTACTATGTAATCCATTTGAGCACGGCCATGCATTTTCTGAATTCTCCCTCTTCAAGGGGCCAAGACACATTCCTAATTAAATAGGTAGACTCAATCCAATCTTGTGGCAACCAAGGCTCCCACTAAAATCATGAGGTAACCAGGAAACACCCTTTATAATCTCCAGTTACGGGAAGACGTTTGAATATACACAGTTACATCAATCATTGAATGAAATCAATGTTCCATTCATGTCAAAGGAATCCACTAATATATCCGGAATTTCTATACTTGAACTTCAAAGTAGGTTTATAGTTCGATCATGCATCATTCATGCATACCCATGTGATTGACCGAGCTTCACTATGCTCCTATAGCCCATGAAACTGCGCTATCCAATCAATCTTAACATGCTAGTCCATTTATTGAAATCATTTATGTCCAGTTTAATGATTTCGAACTAGGAACTTAAATAATATATGAATTTAGTTCACCTGTGGGGTTCCATTCAACAGGTCATCAACCTGATGAGCCCATCAATTCATAATTATTTTGGACATTTTATTTAATCTTGAAACCACGATTAAATAAGATTGAAACTTTTTTTCAATTGATAAACATAATTCTGCAAATGAATGTATTACATATGTAACTTGTTTTTCTCCAAAAACAAATACAACTTCTAATTACATCATTTGCCTCAATCCAGTTTCATTAGCATGTTTCTCATGCTTTGGAAATGGAAGGGGTTTACTAAGTAGAGTTCTTGAGACATTCTCATAAACATGAATTTTGCAATTTCTAAATCTTATAATCATTTTCATCTCCATACACTAAGAATTTTCCTTCGTCCTTTCACAAGGAACTTAGAAATTTCTAATTTGTATTCCAACGTTACATTGGATTTCGATTGAAATCTATCATCACTTGTTCTTAAAACACGTGAATCAAATAGATGAGTATAGTCCATGACATGCATGATGCATCCTTTGCATATTGCATGAGGATCATCACTCAAAACTTTAATTTCATCAACCTTTCTCAAAGCATTGAATCATTAAGCAACGTGTCATGTTACATGGGATTGAAACTCCTTTCAATATAATGTTGAACCTTATAAGAATCTTATCAATATAAGCTTCTTAACCAAACTCAAACATCCTTCAAAAATATCTCTTAGATCTTGAATCCCAAATGTACTCATCTTCTTCTTCAAGGTTTTCATACAAAATGTATTACCCACCACTTGACTATTCAAGCAATGAATAATTTCTCTTTATACTAGACTAAGAAGACTTTATAGCTCCCACTAAACATCTTGTATACACAAGACCTTTTCTTCATTTTATGAGAACATCAAACGATTTGATTAACTCACAAAATTAAGAGCAACAACTCCATGATGCTTACTTCCATCCATTAATGAATCTTTTATGCATCCTTAGGATTATTGGATTCTCTGATTATATCACATACAAATCTTCTTTCATGAACAATTTCAAGAAAGTGTTTTGAAATCCATCTACCAAATCTCATAGGGCAGTAATCACTAAAATATCTTTAATAGATCTTTGCAACATGACTAATATAAAGTTTTCATCGTAGTCATAGTCATACTATGAATTAGTTGAATCCTTTAATAAGTCTTTTCTTTAGTTAGAAAACATTTTTCTTTCTTGTCTGTTTTGCTTATAATGGGTCTCACCCAATTAGGCAAATTATTCAAGTGTCATACACTTGCTTACAGACTTAGAATCTATTTCAGATTTCCTGGTTTTCAAACCACTTGGAGTCATAACTTGTCAAATCATCTTTATTACTTGCATAATCATAATGTTCCAAAATGAATATTTTAGAACTCTTAGTCAATATGAAATCATATTTCTTTGGCTAAGTTTTACATACGCTAGTCATCATTGTGGGTTTTTATGCAACAATTGAAACTCATACAACAGCTTTGTTTAGTTTTCAATGAGAAACGACAGTAGAGGATGTGCACTTGGAATGTACTACCTTCAACACATGGTTATTATTCCCATTACACTTAATGAGACCACGCATTGTCGTTTGTAACATGAGGTGAATCATGCTCATATTATTGCTTTGATTCGATTATTTCTCAAATTTCTTCAAGTTTTTCGAAATCATTTTTCTTGAACTCTTTCAAGGCTCTCGAACTTTTCGAGATTCTTATACTCCCACTTGCCTTTTTGAGGAGGCACTTTTAGCATAGGGTGAACCAACTATGGTTTGAACCATGTTTGTTTGTTGCTTTTCTCGAACTCTTTTAAGATTTACACTACTCCCACTTGACCTTTTGGAACAATTCCATAAGGGCACCTACTTGTGCAACAAACATTTTGTGCTAAGTATGATTTGTGTAGTAGTACCCCGTGCTCTGTATAGGAATTGATCGTGCATTAAACGATTTAATACAACATTTATTCCTTGCTTTGTAGAAAGACTTAATAAGAACTTTCTTATCCATATCACATATGAAGCCTTTGCTACAATTTGATTTGACCTATGTAGTTTGTTTAGTTTTGTAGCTTATCTTAAAAGTATATCCCCTGAATAATGGTTGAAAGATAGATAATTTTATCCATTATCAAAATATATCTCATATAGATTGATAGCTCCCTTCATAAACACTTCACAAGGTTTTCTTTCGGAGTTTGTCGTAAAATGATTTCACAACTCTTGGATGTTCATCAAGGTCTTGGCTTAAATTTTCATTATTACGATCATATCGCAATATTTTGAATGTGTTTCCAAGTAAATTTCTTGACTCAAATTTTCACAATTACAATCATATTGTAATGCAATCATTATCTTGTCAAGTTGATACTAAACTTCATACTGAACATTTTGAATTTTTCAAAATTTTCACTCTTATGCTTCAACTAAGCACAAGTAGTGATCACATCACAAATGAAGTTTTATTGTGCGTCTCTAGTCTTTGAACCTTTGGTTTTCTTACATCGATATGTATTCGACCTCGAGTTCGCATCATAATTTCTCTAGATGGTGATTTTGTCAAATTTTCAAATTAGAATGATAATTACATATATCAATGGATTCATAATCCAATGATATTGAAAGTCCATCCCTTTGGATCTTCCGCATGCAATGTTCATTTTCATTCGAATTAATTGACATTTTAGAGACAATTTATATATATAGAAATGTTTTAATTATTTCTATCATATAAAACTTTGAACCTATTTAGCAATCTCAAAACACATTTTGACTCAATGAAGCATAGAATAACATTTATTCCACGTTTTTAAATCTTCGATGCTTAGTCATTACTAAGATTGAATGGTGTTTTGATAATGGCAAGAATAAATAACATTTATTTAATTCTAGCCAATAACAAGGTAAGGTAAAATATAGGTTCTACTTGTAAAGTTGCAACTTTTGCTTCCAGACTCGCAGACTCTACTTGTGAAGTAGCAACATTTGCTTCTAAACTTGTAGATTTATTTCTTCTTTAGCCATACTTCTTCATTTAGTTCAACCTCATTCTCAATGAGAGTGAACTAAACAAGACATCATATGTCCAAGAAGTAGCAATGTCCTAAATCAATTTCTATAATATACTTCTTAAATTGGAACATTTCCATTCTTTTACCTTCCAACTATATGAGGTAGTTTTTAATCAATTGGAATTGGTCCATTTAATTTGAAACATTTGCTATTCATAACAACTTTTAGCATGTAAGTAGTTCTAGGTTTCAGAAGTAGCAACTTGTTTGCATTTCTTGGCCTATAACTTCTTAATGCAATCCTCATATTTCTTAAACCTTTCCCATTTGAGCCACTTAGAACATTTCTCTTAGGTTCAAAATAATGCTTTGCTTAACTACTTTAAGCACATTTCACGATTTTGCTAAGTATATTCTATCATTATTCATATTAGAGTTTAATCAACTATTTAACTCTTATAAAATTGATGAAGAATAACGTCACTTGATCAACTTTTGATCATAGTGATTTCCAATCACTTTCTTAAGTTCAATCATATTGAAGATAAGAGATTTTATTAGACTTCTATACTTGTCTTTAGAGGGTTTGTACCTCCCATCTCATTATATCCCTTGAAACACTTTTCAAAATGAAGATGTGTTGGCATTTTACTCAAACATTTTGAATAAAACCAACCTTAGACATGTGACATGGGTTTCTAAAACTTGCCTTTTAGAACCATCTTAGCAAAATTGGAATATAGGTTTATGGATTATCTTTTAACCTTTTGAGAACGTTTCTCAACTTTATTTTCAATTGAGGAGATTATATATAATAATAAAATTAGAACGACATGTTACTTAAAAGTAAACGCAAAATTCAATTATGTTTAATAAAAAAATTTAAAGTGCCATAAGCAAATTAAATTGGCAACTTTAGCATTTATACAATTTTAATTGATCCCTATTGAATAAAATGATTCCAAGATCCTTTATTTGTGCAATAATTGACCGGACTTTGGCCCTACCATCAACCATTACATTTTCAAGGTGAGTAAACTCTTTACTGATTACAACTCTTTGTAATTCTTGGTTGAATAATTAACCATCACATGTTTAATTATTCCCCTTAGCTTCAAGGTTCTAAACTCTTTAGGTAACCTTGTTGAGTATAACCAATCAAAAGTGTAAAATTTGTTTTACCCCCACTCCCATAAGATATAATATGACACCCTGCTTTGGCATGACCCATCATAAATATCGAAGGTTTCATCGGGTTTTTGATTGGAAAAGCAACCTTAATATTACTGGGACCTAGATTTATTATGTTGTGATTAAATAGTGAACTCTAGTGCATCATCACAAAACATTAATAAAATCTAACATGCATAAAATACTGAATGCATAAACAAGACATAGCATGGCCCCTAATCCTAAGAAAAACTAATAAAGTAAATGCTCCCACTTGAATCATCATGGATCTCATACGCCTTGCTCCTTTGGGCCTTCACTTCATGGGCTTCTTGGAATAACTACAACCTGTAATTTTACTCTATTCTATATACTACTTAAATAAAATAAAATAAAATTACAAAAATACTTTATCGGTACGTAGACCGTACTAAGATTACAAAAATACATCACGATGCACAGATCGTATTTAGTAATCTACTGGGCCATACTAGTCATTATATAGCAATAAATAACATAATATATTATAAAATTGCCACATAATAAATCACTCATCATGCTTTCCTAAACTACAACATCGAATGTTCACAATTAAGGAAACATGTTATCCAAATATCTCATATTTTAATTAATGCAATTAGATAATATCATATATTATTCATGACCATCAATAAAATATCATATATTTTAAATTATTCATGAGATAGAATCAAATCTTATTTTAATCTTAAAAGATAAATCATATTTATCCTCAAATATCATCCTAACAAAGTTAGGAAATTCTATCCTAATTACTAGCCAATCACAAAATTTTAAATCAATTATATCCAATATTAATTATGGGATAATCACATTATTTAAACTAGTTATTATCCTTTTGGAATATGCTCAGAATATCCTAATCAATCTTATCCAAAATTAACCACTTTAATTATGGATAATTACCAATTTAAAAACTTTAAATATGGATAATATCAAATATAACAACTTTTGAAAGATTTGATTTTATCCTAAAATAAAAGATTTTATCCAAATAAAACCGAATTTATCTTTCAAAATAAAAGATCATATTTTTAAAATATTTTATCTCATCCAAAATAAATATCTTGATATATTTTTTTTAAAATATAATTTTTATTTTTATTTTTATTTTTTTTTGAAAACCGTGCACCAGCCACCGTGGTGTGGCCAACCAAAGCCAGCCACGGTGGCCGTACACAGTGAGGTGTATGCTGCTCTGCAGCGGTGCACAACAGCAGCAGTAGTGCCGCGCAACCCTTGCACGGTGCTGCTGTTGCTGCCTTTGCTGACCCGTCCTCCTGCCCCACCCCGCCCCTCCCTCCGGACCACCTGCAGCGGCAGCCGCCGTGGCTGCGCCACCCAGCCGCGGTTGCCGCTGCTAAAAACCCTTTTTTTTTTAATTTAAATAAAACAAAAAATATTTTGTAAAATTAAATTAATGTTAATGTGGTCTAATTAATTTCAAAATTAAATCACATTCAATCTTAAAATTAGGGTTCTTCATGAAATTAATTCCCAATTTAATTTAACTCTTAAATTAAATGATTTGATCATGAAAAATTCATAATTTATCATGAAATCAAATAGATTAAAATCATTAGTTACATAGTAAACGAATTAAATCAAAACCAAAACACCATAATTTAGGGTTAGGTTTACGAAATTTTCAAAAAAATAGGGTGGGGGGTTCAAAATTTTCGAGTGATTAGGGGCAAAATTCGGATCTTTTCATGGCTATTTTGAGCATTATTAAATCACATTTAATCAATTCCAAAAGTTTAATCACATTAAATATAACAATTGAACCATAATTAAATTAATCTATCTCCTAATTGAATTAAAATTGTGGATTATCAAAGAATTATAGTCAATATGCGTAAATGCAAGAGGCTAACTGATACCACTGTAGGAGTTTATAGGTACTACGCAGCGGAAAAACATTAATCATATTCATATAGTACCTAATCCAAAGATCTAATGCATAACACATAAAGAACATATAATCGTATAGACGAGGGGAGGAGAGAGATAGCCGTGAGTTAGAGAGAGGAATTAGGTTTTTGGGATTGGTTGCCTTGATGTCAAAATACACCGTGTGTGAATTATGACTGCTTGCTAGCAACCCTAGGCATGGATCTTATTTATAGATCTCATCTCTAAATAAGAGCCCATGTCAAAAGCCCAAAACCTAATTCCACTCTAACTATGCTAGCCCAATCCATTTCATGATTAGTTAATTGTTCATGAGGCCCATTAATGGGCCTCTTACTTGCTTAACCCAATACACTTTTTGTGTGACCTCACAGGATCCATTCTAGTAGGCTTTGGACTATTTGACTAGCCCAAAGATCATTGATCATAGTCTAGCAACAGATAATGACGACCCAAAAGAACGAACTTATTATCTCCATAATAGATGCCAGTTTTATTCCGATTAGAACCTTGATTTGTTCCCAGACTATTTTTCTATAAATAGGGGTCGTATCTCCCTGTTTTCCATCATCAAGAATTCACAATCAACAATTCACAATCATCTCTTTCTATTCTCTCTAAAAAGCTTGAAGCTTTCTCTCTCCCTCTTTTCTAAACCTTCCCTCTTACATAATTCCACATACATTAGTTCTAGACACACCTAGCCAAGTTCGAAGTTGCCTTCGCCCTAGACGTGAAAGGTTTATAATTTCTTAGGGTTTGGTCCCAAATTTCTATTTCAATTATTTAATCTAATTGTTTTATTTATTATTTTCCTTGAAGTTACTAACGTGCGTATTTTGTTATGAGAAAGAGATACGAGACATCGAAGTAAGTAATTGCTTTAATTGTTGTTATTTTGATATAGGAATCATGCTTGGATGATTTTGATTCCTAGTATCATGTTAGGATGCTTTTATTGATTTCTGATATCATGCATGTTTCTATGATACTTCCTATTCTTTCTAATATCATGTTAGTATCATGCTAGGAATAAAGCTTTGATCTTTACTGTTTAGTGACATGCTAGGATTTGTTATTAATCTTGTTAGTATCATGCCTAGGATCTTTCTATTATTATCATGCTTTGATGAGATTGAGAATATTATTAAGATGATTGTTATTATTATGTTGCTTGATATATATTATTGTTGTTATTGCTTGATCACGCCCTCTCTTGCAGGATTAAAGGGAATTTGTACTTGTAATCACGCTTCATAAGATAATTAATAATCTTGTTTAGGCTAATATGATTATAATTCAAGTGATCTCCAATAATAGTTTTGTTTGTGCATTAAATTCAACCAACATAAAATAAACAGGTTTAGGGTTAACCTATTGATTGTATGTTAGTCAGAAAGCGCACATGAATATGAGAAGAATAAAGTAGAGGCCTATTATTAAAGCAGGTTCAATCTCTTTTAGGTTGGATTTGTACCTTCATCCCCGAATATCCAGTCATGGTTCCAGACCTATGGAGGTATCGATCTCATAGATCGTGAAGGGGTGTAACCTTCATCCTGTGAACGGTTTACAAGTTCCTAAAACTTGTTGGCGACTCTTTTACTCTAGCTTCCTTCCCTTTGGACGCCACAATGCTTAAGTGTATGATGACAGTGGGACTCAAGTGTGGGATGCTTGAAATATTCCCTACAGTTTTTTGGCGACTCCATTGGGGAAGATTTTTATTTTAATTCCTAAAATTTATTTTGGTAATGATTTAGAATGAGTGGGTAAGACTCGAAAAGTTCTAAGTATTTCATGTGCGTAATTTTGATTAACATTATTGGCATAAGCATAAAAAATGTCCGCATACGAAAGACCATCCGTAACGCGTTAAAAACATAGGATCTTACACGTAGGAAATTAGGGAAATATCTTTCACAACTAGAATCGAAATAACGCTGCGAAAAACTGGAAAATTCAAGAACAGAAAGCTGCTGAGGCATGTAGGAATTAGTGCTGAGAAAACAGCGTCATCGCCAAGCGATGGCTCTATCGCCTGGCGACAGTAATTTTCGTCTGGCGAGAGTGCCATTGTCTGGCGACAGGCACTGTTTTCTCGCGCTGAATTCTTCTAATACCGAGCCAGAAATCTACCTTCTTGTTTCGACTAGTTTCTAGTAGTGTTTGCTCGATTTTACTTCCCGATTGAGTTTTTTCCTTTTTTCTGAAACCCAAATGTGTTCTACATATGGCCATAACCCTCTGGGGATTCAAGCTCCATCTGCCCAATCGAACGCTCCTGGCAACGAAGGGTGCATCCGAGTTTGTTGAACTCACCAAACCGTGGAAGCGAGTTTAACTCGCGGGGTCCCATCCACTCGCGCCAACCCTTCCAAAGGTAAGGCTTCTGCGCGGTGCATCCGGACTCATAACCATGGACCCTCTTTGACTAACCCATATCCTGAACTTTAGAGAACTAGAGCCATGGTTAGGTTGCAAACTCATTGCATCATATTGTGACTATTTGACTACTTGTGCATTATTTGTTTGTGCATAACCTATATGTGTTTCCACTAACCGTTTCTTTGACTTGTGAATGAGTTTAAATAAACTAATTAATGACTAAAGGACTTTGCTAAATGAATGAATTAATTAATAAATAATTAAAGTCTAAATAAATTGATCAAACTTGACTTAGTACGACTTTAGGCTTGTCCCTTAGAGTAAAAATACTGGAAACAGTCCCAGACCAATGTTCCAGCAATGGCACAGAGGTTTGGACTGTAGCGCCACGCGCTAGTAATTAGCGCCAGGCGACAATGTTGTCGTCTGGCGCTGGTACTAAGCGTTTGGCGACAGTCTTGTTGCTCCGGCGACAGTCCATGTTTTTGCTCGAGTCCTCACGAGTCATGTTTTTAATTGAGTCTAGGCACATAGTCCCATGGTCTTACACAAGAGTCAAAGCATGTCACTCACAATCACTATTAAAGCACACACCTAATATATATGTCACACCCTGACCATGTCTAGAGAGTCTTGTAGGCGCGTGTTTTCCGTCATTTTTTAGGGGGGTAAGTCGGATATTAATCCTCCAATTAAACCATACTTATATTAATCCTCCAATTAAACCATACTTGTTTGAACCCTGACTTGATTCCCAAAATATACAACTTATTTTTGCTTTTTTTTTTTTTACTTTTTAAAAATAAAACTAATAAAGTCAAAGTCAATTTGAGTCAAGTCATTAAAACAAATAAATGGTTTAATTTATAGCGCTTTGTCAAGAAAGGAAGGGAGATTAATCAAGGACAACACCTTTGTTCAAATACTACTTTTTGATAAACCAGTTAGTCGGAAAAGAAAAGCTAAGAAGATAATGACGTCTCAGGAAGAAGTTAACGAACTTAGGAAGGACGTGGCCAACTTAACTGAATTGATAAAGACCATGGCTCTTCAAATCAATAACCCCGTGAAACAACAACAAATGGAGCTCATGCAAGAAAGCTTGGGAAAACTCTCCAATGACTATAGATTCTAGGGCATTAGCTCACAAGGGGTCCTAGTGGACAAGGAGCTTCTTCCGCAGAAGTTCAATGCCAATGAAATCCCTAGGTTCAAAGCAACATACAATCCTTATTTCCACCTAAGGGCTTTCGAGACCATAATGAATATCAAGGGGATTGATAGGAAAGTCTTTCATTCATTGTTTTCTCTATCTCTTGAAACCGTTTGTCAACAATGGTTTTTTTCCCTTGACAAAGAGAAAACCTTTACTTGGGATGCTATTGTAAACGCTTTTATTGATAGATATAAATGTAATATTCAAGTTGAAACTGGTCATAGGGAACTTGAGATACTTAAGCAAAAAGAGAATGAAGGTTTTACTTCTTTCTTTAATAAGTGGAAGGAAACTTCCGCTAAGATGATTGAAGTGCCTACTAAAAACGAGTCTGTGAGGTTATTCATAAATAATCTCAAGGAAAAATATTCCAAACATCTCAAGTACCAAAGCAACTTGAATACTTTCAAGGTCGTTTATGACACTGGAGTTAATATTGAAGATGACCTTGTAAAGCAAAAAGCTGCTAACACTAACTCCAACAGTGGTTGGAAAGGAAAGAAGAACAACAATCCTTCTTCTTCCAAAACCACCCACTCAAATAATGTTAGAACCTTTAATCTGAATGAAGTCCTCATTATGAACAATCAAGGACAAAAGAAACCATTTAGGAGAAACTTTACTCCTATTGGTATGAGTTATGACACCGCATTTGACCGTCTTCATGCAAAAGGTCTTATAACTCCTATTGGACCATTTGGGGATCCACCAGTCGAAAGGAGAACGGCTAATTGGAATCCCAATGCACACTGAAAATACCATCAAGGTAGGTGCCATCTTACTGAGAATTGCTGGAAGATAAAGAAAGCTATCCAAGACTTGATTGATAGCAATAAACTCTCAGTGCCTTCTGCAAGCAAGAAGCCAAGTATTAACAGTGCACCACTTTCTGACTCCTTGGCTATTTCTGATGAGGAAAATTGTGTTGACCCCTTATCTTTAATCAAACCAGTCGAAGAAACTCATGCCCTTGAAGAAGAAGAGGAAATCTTTTTCGATGCCATGAGTGATTGGGCCCCAATTCAATAACCGGCCAATAAAGAAGACGTTTTACTTTTCACATATACAATGGGGAAAATAATAATGTGTAGAAAAGTTCTTGAACGCACAAAATTGGAGCAAAGTAAACATGTCAATAAAGAGGTGACACCTATAAAGACTACTAAGAGGAAGCCATTTTCTCTCCAAGTAGTCGAAACACCTAAAAAGAGCAATAAGTCATACACTCCAATTGGGACCACATATGCAAATATGTTCAAAATGCACTCCGAGAGTGGCAAGATCAAACCTCTCGAACCGAGACCATTTGAATCACTAAAGAGGATAGACAGATTCTATTGTCCATATCATCAATCAGGGGGACACACTATAGAACATTATTTTAAGTTCAAAGATTTAATTCAAAAACTGATTGATAATAAAAAGTTAATCAAAATTCCTCAAGCGAAAGATGCTACCATTAATGGAGTTTGGGACAGTGATGATGAGGACGTCTACCTCAAGGATATGGAGGAAACCCCACTCTCTACAATATATCCAGGGGACGATATTTGGGATGAAGAAGATTCACCCATAGACGTTCTCACAAGATCCGGGAGAATTCAACCTCCCATTACCACACAGCAACCTATTCCTACTACTCAGCAAGTTCCCATACCCATCATAGAAGAAAATGATATTGTCAAACAACTAAAGAAAACTAAGGTCGAGATGAATGTATGGAAACTTTTAGCTACATCCCATCAACATAGGGTGGCAGTGATAAATGCTTTAGATAAAATAGGAATAGATTCTAAAACCACTCCTGAGGGGTTGGCTAACTTTCTCACGAGTGATCTTCCCAGTCCTATCAACTTGATCACCTTTTCTGACAAGGATTTACCCCTAGAAGGTGACAAACACAACAAAGCCTTAAATCTCAATGTAATCTGCAAGAGAATGAATGTCCCAATGACTCTTGTAGATAATAGATCAGCAACGAATGTCTGTCCACTCCGAACTGCGAGAATGTTGGGAATAAGGGATGAAGACTTGTCCCCATCTACATAGGGAATAAGAGCCTATGACAACACTCGTCGCCAAGCTCTTTGAACCATCACCATGAATGTAATGGCAGGAGTCATTGAACATGCTACTACTTTTCAAGTGGTAGACATTAAAGCATCCTTCAACTTATTGTTGGGACGCCCTTGGCTTCATGACCTAAAGGCCGTCCCTTCATCCCTTCATCAACAAGTGAAGGCTATAGTAGGAGGGATCCCTATTACAATCGATGCTTCACAAATGAGAATCAAAGCCGTCGAGAATCCGATCGTAAATGTGGAGCACGATGAAGATGATGAAGATTTATGGGGCTTTAAAGAAGAGGTCTCCTTAATCGAGGAAGATGAAAGGACCACTCTTCACTATGAACTCCACTCCAATATGACAGTAAATGCTATCTTCATAAAACAGGGACACTTTCTTGGAATGACTCTTGGAAAGAAGAAAGGGATAGCGAAACAAATGGGACTACCTGACCTCCCTAAATTGGACACTTTTGGACTTGGTTTTGAACCGACTCTAAAAGACCTTAAGCGAGCCCGGGAAAAAGAAAATGCATGTAGGAACGCTCTTACCCAAAAGAAAGCAATCCCAATGGATCATTATCCTCTCACCCTAAATGGACAATTCATGAGAGAAGGAGAGGATTATCCATGCTATGAATTTCCTAAACCCTTTATCAAGAATGGAATAAGACAACCTAGGTTCGAAATCTTCTTGGATTGCAACTTTCTGGATGATATCCCAACTCCTATCCATAAGGAGAAAGCACCTCCATGCTTTGACTTTAATGTCATGGGACTTCTCTTTGGGTATGAGAAGAATGAGCCAACATACATTGAAGATAACTCCTTGCTCATTCGAACGGTATTACAAAGTGATAATTTTGATCCTTCTAAGCTTATCACTCCAACAGAAGGGCTAGTTCAAGGATGGCGAAAGACCGTGAAGGTGACTACTCCAAGTGGAAGGAAGATCTCCATAACGACAGGACAAGGACCAATGTTCGAAGAATCGTCTGAGTCAGATTCCGAGTCAAAGTCTTCCCCTATTGAGTCTTCTAAATCTCTAGCTATAGCACCTTCCCCCAATTCTTCTGTTTTAGCACCCTCTCCTAGAATAGTTAGTAGTCAAGTCCCATCAGACATATCTTTATTTGATGTAACGGTTTCCGAGTTTAATAATATGTCTTCATTTGCTTACTCCTCGTGTCACTCTTTAACCTAAGATGACGAGCATTGCCTAAATAACAATGAAAATGACAAAGAAATAATTAAAGCAATGGAAACACTTGAAAATAAAACACCGATAATTGAAGATACTGAAACGGTTAATATCTCAAAAGATCCAACCATTAAAAGAGAAGTTAAAATCGGACTAACACTTAGTAAAGATGAAAGAACCGATTTAATTAATCTACTAAAAGTGTTTATCGAAGTATTCGCTTGGTCATATGAAGATATGCCAGGAATAAATAGAGAAATAGCTTAACACACAATACCATTAATTCCAGGAATGAAACCTGTAAAACAAAAGTTACGTCGAATGAAACCTGACGTAGCCCTTAAAATAAAAGAAGAAGTACAAAAACAGATAATTGCAGGTTTTATCAGGGTATCCAAATACCCCGAATGGGTCGCAAATGTGGTCCTAGTTCCAAAAAAGGATGGAAGGGTAAGAATGTTTGTCGACTATCGGGATCTAAATAAGGCAAGTCCAAAGGACGACTTCCCTTTACCACACATTGATATTCTAGTAGATAATACAGCGAACCACACACTTATCTCATTTATGGGTGGATACGCGGGGTATAACCAGATTCTCATGGAAGAAGAAGACATGGAGAAAACGACATTCATAACACTTTGGGGCACTTACTGTTACACGGTGTTGCCATTCGGATTGAAAAATGCGGGTGCCACTTACTAACGAGCAGCGACTGCCTTACTCCATGACATGATGCACAAGAAAGTTGAAGTCTATGTAGATGACATGATTGTAAAATCAAAGGATCACCCAGGACATTTGGTAGCCTTAAGAAAATTCTTTGAAAGGCTAAGAAAATACCACATGAGGTTGAACCCATCTAAGTATGCTTTTGGAGTCACCTCAGGAAAACTCTGGAGATAGACCCAACCAAGATCAAGGCAATCATGTCAATGCCACCGCCTAAAACAGAAAAACAAATTCGAGGATTCATTGGCCGGTTGCAATACATAAGTAGGTTCATATCCAAATTAACAACGATATGTGAACCAATATTTAAGAAGTTTAAGAAGAATGTGCCAATAATATGGGACGACGAGTGCCAAAAAGCCTTTGAAAAGATAAAAGCTTATCTCGCTAATCCTCCTGTATTAGCACCAGCACTCCCAGGAATCCCTCTTAGGTTGTACTTAACGGTCACCAAGGAGACAATGGGGGCTATGCTCGCACAAGAAGTAGAAGGAAAAGAGAATGACATCTACTATCTGAGTAAAAAGATGATCGAGTATGAAATACGCTATACACAACTTGAGAAATTGTGCCTTGCATTAGTGTGGGCCACAACCAAGTTAAGACATTACGTGGTCGTTCACACAATCTTCGTAGTATCTCGGATGGACCCACTTAAGTATCTTTTCGTGAAATCTACACTAAATGGGTGAATATCAAGATGGATAGTCAACTTAGCCCAATTTGATGTAAGATTCATGCCTCAAAAGGCTATTAAAGGATCCGTGGTCTCGGACTTCTTAGCAGACTTCCCAATAGAAGATTCGACACCAATACATGAGAATGACTTTCCAGACGAAGACTTGATGGTCACAAAAGACGACACTTGGATTCTATACTTCGACGGAGCCTCAAACCAAAAGGGATGTGGCGTAGGGGTGTTATTGGCATCACCTAAAGAAGAACATATTCCCATCTCCATAAAGCTAGATTTCGACGTTACCAACAACGCTGCAGAATATGAAGCATGCGTGGTAGGCCTTGAAACAACATTAGCATTAGGAGTAAAGAAACTTCGAATATTCGGAGATTCTTCATTGATCATCAACCAAATTTCCAAGAGATGGAAGGTAAGGAGTGAAAGCTTGGTCCCTTACCAAACATACTTGGAAACTCTCACGAACCAACTAGAAAAGGTAGAGTACACAAATCTACCTAGAGAAGAAAGTCAATTTGCTGATGCTTTGGCAAGACTAGCTTCAATGGTTAGGATTCCTACAGAAATCGAGAAAATTCCTTTAACGATAGAAAAAAGGCATAAATTGGCTTATATTCAAGCTATAGAGGATGATGAAGTGATCCAAGAAGAAGAAGAAGAAGAACCTTGGTATACAGACATCCTCAACTACGTCACAAAAGGAGAATATCCCCTCCATGCTGACAAAAGAGCAAAACGAGCCTTAAGACTTTTGGCTTCCCAATATGTGCTCATAAACGACGAGTTACACAAAAGGGTACCTAAGGGTCGAGCTCTGCTATGTGTAGGAAAAAAGGAAGCCCAAAAGGCTATGAGAATAGTCCATGAAGGAGTATGTGGAACACACGTAAATGGCAAAATTCTATTCCAAAAGATAATGCACGAAGGATATTATTGGACTACCATGAATAGGGACTATCATCAATATGTCAAAAGATGCCCTAAATGCCATATATACACTAACTTACATGGCTACGAACTATCCCACTGTGAATCCCACGCCGAACACGCTTCGAGATATGGAACTTCAGCACAAAGTACAGAGTGCGCTCGTCCCACTCTAGGAACTCCCCTAGAGAAGAAGAGGTCCCTACGCCGGCATAAACGGGATCGTCCTCCTGATGAGCCTCCCTAGAACGAGAGTCAGAGCCGCGTCGTCTAGTCATGCTATATTATGCAAAACAGCAGAACAGAGTACGTAGTATGGTTCACCAAAACAGAGTACGTAGTACTAAAACAAAGCACAATTTCAATACATGCAGAAATAACATTTTTTTTAGCGATCCAACAATTTCTTGCAATACTATGACAAATATTGTGACAAATTGGACAAGAATAGCTAGCAAAAATGCGAAGAACAAGTCGCATTGTTCTCACGAACTCAAGAGGCTCAACAATGGCAATTTGCTCAAGAGACATTAGCGCTTGGCGACAGAGTTGAACCCTGGCGATAAAGCGTATCAGCGTGCGTTGGTGTGGCGATAGGATGTATGGCCCCCATAAATAATTGTGCGGACCTTATACAGCAAATTTCGGGTTCCTTGGTACGCCAGTTGGCCCCTATAAGCAATTTGACATGATTTATTAGCCGGCTCGATTACGATCGCAGTAAATGATCGACCTAACAAATGATCGTCTCACTTGGCTTAAAGCGCCTAAGTATTGGCATCGCAAGCACCGAAATAATGGTTCAAAAATAAGCACAAGCGCCGAGGTACCGGCTCATTCACAGAATGCGCCGAGGTACTGGCACAGCAGCAAAATCAGCATCTATAAAGCAAAGCACTAAGGATCAACAAGCGGGGGTCTTCGATAACTTTCCTGGGAAGGTTATCATCATAAAACTGAAGATGGCTACAAGCAGCGGTCTTCGACAATGTCCCGAAGTAGAGTGGAGATTGTCTATAGCGGCGAGGCACAGCAGTGGCGAGGTATTGCCACAACCCTGAAGATGGCGAGAACTGCCACAACCCTGAAGATGGCGAGGCACAGTCACCTACGACGATTTTCCCGAGCACTGTGGAAGATTGTCACAAACAAATGAAGATAGCAAGGCACTGTTACCTTTAGATGGCGTTCACGAGGCACTGTGGAGGTCGTCACCAACAAAAGCAACGAAGTCGATTACTCTAGAGACGTGTGCTCGAAGGTGCAAGATACGCATTTCTTAACTCTTTTATCTATTTAACTAACGCTAGTTCGTAGGTATCGGCATTACAAGAATGATTTAGGATCGCAGAGCGTTCTGAATCATTCTCTGTCCCTATTGCTACTTTGACATTCGTTTTCGAAACATGCGTTTCTCCAAACTCAGTCAAAGTGGGGGCTTCTGTAGACACCCAAATGTGTCTCCCCAAAACCAAACTCAGTGATGAATACCTTTCACGTTATCGAACGAAGTGAAAGTGTGGAAAGTCTAGTGATGTGGATGTTTTTATTAAAATATCTCTCTTTCTATTTTTGAAAACAATTTTTTTTTACTCTATTTATGAAGATAGCCAGTCCAATTTAGTTTGGTCCATGATAAGGGTCCAATAATAGTGTATTTGGGTTGGGCTCGGAAAGAGCTTTCCAGCGATATATTATAAGCCCAATTCCGATGAATAATGAGGAAGTTATGGTCAAAATATTAAATTGGGCCCGAAATGAATTTTATATGCGGCCCAATGATCTAGATAATGGCCTATTAATTATTATTCCTAAAGTTATTAGGATTGATTTTAATCTTCTAGAATACTTAGAAGGTTCTTTTTTAATTCTAATGGAATTAGGATTGATAATTATGTTTCAAAGAGTTTTATTTGGAATAAAATAAGTGTTTTATGATAAACCTGATTTTAATTTCATAAACACGGAATTTGCTGCTTAATCATATTAAGAAGAGGATTCCGCGTATAAACACGTTTTATCTTTTAATTAGCGCCAAACGACAGAGTCTGTCGCCTGGCGCTAATCCTGTCGCCTGGCGCTGATGTCTGTCGCCTGGTGACAAATGCCAGTTTTATTCCGATTAGGACTTGATTTGTTTCTAGACTATTTTTCTATAAATAGGGGTCGTATCTCCCCGTTTTCCATCATCAAGAATTCACAATCATCTCTTTCTGTTCTCTCTAAAAAGCTAGATGCTTTCTCTCTCCCTCTTTCTAAACCTTCCCTCTTATAAAATTCCACATACATTAGTTTTAGACACACCTAGCCAAGTTCAAAGTTGCCTTCGCCCTAGACGTGAAAGGTTTATAATTTTTGAGGGTTTGGTCCTAAATTTCTATTTCAATTATTTAATTTAATTGTTTGATTTATTATTTTCCTTGAAGTTTGACAAGGGAATAATCGCGTCGTCAAACGACTACACCTAGATCAAATACAATTTATACAACCTAAACAAACCTAATACGAGTATAAGGCAAGCATAGGGGTCGAACCACAGAGAACGGATAAACACCACCAAATGTTATCGACAATTAAGCTAGTCCGGAATAGGAGATAAATAAACTAAAGTCTAAAAATGTTAAAACAAAAAATAAAACATTAAGGGAAATGGTTTAGGTATAACATTCACTTGAACATAAACAAAGGCATAGAAATTGAATTAATTATGAACTAAACATGCTCAAATATCGAAATAAAGGATCCAATATAGCCGCCTTCCGGGGTCAATTGGCTTCTCCTAACATAGCCTCTATGTTTCCACATTAGAACCATATACTAGGAGGTACTATTAAATAACAATCGATACTAATGAACCTTAACTAAGTCAACTTCCGTTCCTTGTTAGCAAAGATTCACCTTTAATCAACCAACAATGTGCACTTGCAAGGAGATTAAAAAATATCAAGCATATAAAGACTTTAATCACAAATAAATCAACTCTAAACCTAGAACATGCTCAAGATCCAACTACACCACAACCATCCCCTCAATGGGGAAATTACTCACTAATCATGATAACAACAAGATTAATCAACAAATAATCAAGAATCAACATGATTAACAAGCAATACCAACAACAAAAACAATAGTCAAGAGAAAGCAAATAAAATAGAGGAGAGAGAGTTAGAGATTCTCATTGATTGAAGATGAAAGTCTACAAACAAGATGATCAATCTTCTTCTTCAAAATCCTAGCTCAACAATGGTGAAACCCTCACTTTCTCTCTCTAAACTACTCTAATCCTAAGCTAAACCTAGAGAGAGAATCTCTCCTAAAACAAGGGAAAAAAATCTAAAAGAATGAAGTTCTCCCCGTACAAAACAAGCCCCGCAATATATAAAGAATCGCGCAAAAACGCTGAACAGGACCCGCTGTGCGCCCGCGCAAGGATTTGTGCGCCCGCGCGTGCGCCCCCGCAGCGGTCTGTGCGCCCTCTCAGCGGCCTGTGCGCCCGCGCAATGTAGCTGCGCGCCCGCGCATTTGTGGGTTGCGCGGCTTGTGCTTGGGTGTGCGCGCCCATGCTGCTGGATGCGCGCCCGCGCACCGTAGCTGCGCGCCCGCGCGGTGTGGGTGTGCGCCCGCACACATATCGCGCACAGGCCGCGCAAAACTTTCTGCCTCGATTCTGCAATTTCGCCAATTTTGCGCGGGTTCTCACAGGGCTGCGCGCCCGCACATTATTCGCGCCCTTGCACCTTGCTTTCTTCGATTCTTCTCTCATGCTTTCTTGGCTTCTTCTTTGCAATCCAAGACTTCAAATACCTAAGCACAAACACCATGGGAAGCAATAAGGTATAGGGAACGGTGCAAACACGCAATGAAGGCAAGCATTCAACAATATACGCGATTTCATTAAAAATACATCGAGACATGTTGCACGCATTATTTGAACAAAACAACTGCAGAACACCCTAAGACAAGCTAAAACAAGGCATAAACACTATCCTAGGAGTGACATAAAATGTCACTCATCAAAGTTACTAACGTGTGTATTTTGTTATTAGAAAGAGATACGAGGCATCGAAGTAAGTAATTGCTTTAATTGTTGTTATTTTGATATAGGAATCATGCTTGGATTATTTTGATTCCTAGTATCATGTTAGGATCCTTTTATTGATTTATGATACCATGCATGTTTCTATGATACTTCCTACTCTTTCTAATATCATGTTAGTATCATGCTAGGAATAAAGCTTTGATCTTTAATGTTTAGTGACATGCTAGGATTTGTTATTAATCTTGTTAGTATTATGCCTAGGATCTTGCTATTATTATCATGCTTTGATGAGATTGAGAATATTATTAAGATGATTGTTATTATTATGTTGCTTGATATATATTATTGTTGTTATTGCTTGATCACGCCCTCTCATGCAGGATTAAAGGGAATTTGTACTTGTAATCACGCTTAATAAGATAATTAATAATCTTATTTAGGCTAATATGATTATAATTCAAGTGATCACCAATAGTAGTTTTGTTTGTGCATTAAATTCAACCAACATAGATTAAACAGGTTTAGGGTTAACCTATTGATTGTATGTTAGTCCAAAAGCGCACATGAATACGAGAAGAAAAGTAGAGGCCTATTATTAGGGCAGGTTCAATCTCTTTAAGGTTGAATTTGTACCTTCATCCCCGAATATCTAGTCATGGTTCCAGACCTATGGAGTTAGCGATCTCATGGATCGTGAAGGGGTGTAACCTTCACCCTGTGAACGGTTTACAAGTTCCTAAAACTTGTTAGCGACTCTTTTACTCTAGCTTCCTTCCCTTTGGACGCCACCATGCTTAAGTGCATGATCACAGTGGGGCTCAAGTGTGGGATGCTTGAAATATTCCCTACAGTGGTGGTGTTTTATTTTTAAAAAAAAAATTAAACATTTTTTATAAGACTTAATTAATTAATTTAAAGAATAACCAATAACATACTGCCACGTGTCATAATTAACCCTAATGACAAACGGAATTAATTGTCGTTAGTCATTAAGGGCATTTGGTGACATTTTAGTGAAACTCAAGTGTATATGGTGAATTTGAGAATTTTCATGGGTATATGGTGAATAAAAAAATAACTCAGGGACATTTGGAGAAAAATCCTTAAAATTTATGACGTCTAACTTTTTTTTTTTTTTTTTGAAACCAATGACCTCTAACTTTATGTTATAGGTTTAGAGTTTAATATTCTGTATATATAAGCTAATGTATATTTATTCAACAATACAGTTTCCTTTAAAAAAACTAAATTTAATATTACAGTGTTTGTTTTCTGTGTTTTTAGTTATTTTCATAAGGATGCCGAGAACAAGTACTGTTTGCAATTCAAGGCGTGGGCGTAAGCCTTTAATACAAGGATCTTCACCGATGATGATTGAGGCAAATGCTATGTCAGCAAGATGTGAAGGACCAATTTTCCATTCTGTTTTTTCTGATTCGTATCATTCACAGGGAATTATTGTATGTCTCGTTTGCATATCTAAAAATAAATGTAGATTGTTTATGCTATGTGACTGTCAATCCTATTGTTTTGTTGTGTTAATAACTTGTTTTTTTATGCAGAATGTTCCCGTAGATTTTGCTAGGAAACATTTACACAGGCTCGGGAAAACAACTAATGTTGCGCTTCAACTATATGATACTGAGTTCAAAGCTCAACTCAAGATTAAGACTACTGACAATAAGATTATCCAGTGTGTTATTAAGAATGGAGTTGATAGATTAATTGATTATTATGAAGTCCAGGTTAATGAAGGTGCTTTACTAAAATAATCGGCTAGGGAATCGTATTGTTTTTTATGTTAAATTACAATTAAGTACTTAAGATTGATGTGGTATATAATCGAATCAGTAACTGTTTAAGTTCTTTGGTTGCTTTGATGGGTTTGTTGGTATCTTTAGATGATTTAGATTAATAAAAATGAGTTACATATGATGGTTCTAGTATTTTCGGTCTGTTTAAAGAGAAAACAGTGTTTGCATTGTGATTTTGTGCAATTTTTGCTACTGTTATTTTATTAATAATCATGTTAAAAAGTGTTTGAACTATTACTTGTTAGCTTTTTCTCCTTAATTACTTAAGTTTTAGTTTTTCCCCTTAGTTTCTGAGTTTTTTTTTTTTTTTTTTTATTTTATTTTTTTTAAGTTTTTGAGGTTGGTCCTAAGCCTCTAAAACAAAAACGACGATTCGAATGAAGTCCAGCGTACACTTACTATGTGTATCAATGTTGGTTTTCCTATTTGTAAGTGATTTCAAGGTTTAATTTTAGGATTCTTGTACAAACTCAGCAAAATAATTTGATAGTATTGTATTTTATCCCTGATACTAAAAATTGAATTTATGTACTACATTGAATACATATCATATCATCTAAACACACAGGATGCAGAACTAAACACAATTATCAACCATTAAGAAATGTTTAAATTCAAATTCAATACACTGATGTTAGAGGACATAATACAAATATATATCAGACACTAATATAAACCAAGCATGATACAGGCTAGTTTGCTAGAAGTTTTTGTTTCACAGCACTAACCTTAGAAACACCTTCAAATCTGATCCGAGTTGGTCACAAGCATCTTCTCCACATCATAAGTTTCATATTCGAAGTTGTACTCCCTCTAACTTCAAACTTGATGCTCAAAATACTTCAAACTTGATCCTTTGAAGACTCTAAACCACCAACTACCAAAATTAAATTCCCTGCTAAACTTAAAAAATTCTTTTTCTAGCAACTTGAACAAACAAACATAGTAACGCCATCTGCATACACTATTTGCCGACGTTATAATATCGCTTGCCTATGTGGTCGTTTCCGCTTGCCTACATGTCTAATTCCAAACCTGACTCATCCGGCTGTAAGCACAAATGCTGAGTTGTCGACCAAGATTGACAAACTTCTGCAATCAAAGAGGTAAACTGGGCAACCCCCATCAAGAATCGAGTCTAAGTCTGTCAAGAAAGTAGTGGCTTTTGTGAGCTTAGAGATCACTAATTGGCTGTCAGATTCAATCAACACTTTCTCCAGACCATACCTTTTAGCAAGTCTAATTCCAAAGAGTATGGCCTTGCACTCTGCTACCTTAGGAGCCTAGTACCCCCTGGTGTGTCGAGTGCTAGCAAACAGCACTTCTCCTTCAGCATCTCTGGCCACAGCTCCAAGGCCCATCTAACCTTCATTCTTCAAGCTAGCATCACAGTTTATTTTAATGAAGTCTGGGTGTGGAGGCAACCATGTTTTGGCACTCTTGTTTTTGTCTTTTTTGACACCCGAGCCATACACCATAGAGCAATACTTACCACAGTCCTCAACAAGTCTATGAACTCTATCACGAATTATTGAATGCGAGGTTTCCTTGTTGTTAAATACTTTATCATTCCTGCGATTCCAAATGTACCATAATAGTGTTACCCCCAACAGAGCTCTTCTTTGCATTCAAGTTTAGCCACCTAACCACCATCTCTTTAAAGTCTTCATGCGGGTCTGAGGGAACAAGGGAAGTGCAGTCACATTCCTTCCATAAATCTGAAACAGCAGGGCAGGAGAAAAACGTATGGTGAAGACTTTCTGTTTCCTTCTCATACCACGAACAGTAGCTGGAATCAAGCATATGCCTATAGTACAGCAGCTCACGAGTAGGCAATGAGCTTGTACACACACGCCAAAGGAAGTGTTTGACCTTTGGTGTAGTATCACAACTCCATATGTTCACCTAAGCCTTATGGAAGGCATCCAAATCATAAGATTTACCAAGCATGTAAGTAGTTTTAACATTGTATACTCCATTCATAGAAAAAGCCCAAGTCAGCCTATCCTCCGAGGTCCGGATGCTCAAGGGAATGGTCAAAATGCAGCGTGTGTCATTGTACACTCCATTCATAGAAGAAACCCAAGTCATCCTATCCTCCGGGGTCCGGATGCTCAAGGGAATGGTCAAAATGCAGCGTGTGTCTCGCTCATTGAAGTTAGAGGAGATTAAGCTGTAATTCCAGTCCTTTGTCTCAAGATCAATTAGGTCGCATACATAGGAGAGACCATCAATGCTCTGAGATTGAACAAATCTGCCATATTTATCAGAGAGCCAAGGATCGACATAAATGTGTTATTTTCGTACCATCTCCAACACTCCAAATTAAACCTTCCATTACCAAAGCCTTCGATCCCCATATGCTCTTCCAAGAGTAACTCCCATTAAGCCCCAAAGAAGCATCAAAAAAATCAGTTTTGGGGTAATACTTTGCCTTCATGACACGACCAAGCAAAGAATCCGGGGAAGTAATGAGCCTCCAAGCTTGTTTGCCAAGCAAAGCCTCATTGAAAACCTCCATGTATCTAAAACCAAGACCTCCCAAACACTTGGGTTTACACATAGAGTCCTAACTCAACCAGTGAACCTTTCTTCTTTAGCCCAAGTGACCCCACCAAAATTTTGTCGTCATAGATCGGATCTCATCAATAAAACTTCCTGGCAGCTTATAGACCCCTATCAAATACGTCAGAATTGCTTGAATTACTGACTTGACGAGAACTTCCTTTTCGGCCCCCGAGAGAAGCTTTTCTTTCCACCCTTGGAGCTTTTTTCAAAATCTATCTTTCAGAGCTGCAAACACCATTTTCTTCGATCTCCCAATAATTTTCGGAATGCTAAGGTATTTCTCATGAACATCGACAAGCCGCATATGCATTACATTTCTCATCTCTTCTTGTTTTTCCCGGCTCACCCCTTTGCTAAAAGACACCTCCGATTTCTCATAGTTAATTGAGGGTTGCATTCCAATCATTAATGTCAAGTTTAGAAAACAAGAGGTAGTATTGTGATTTGTGAAGTAGAAATACTAATGTTTTATACTCCCTCCATGCCTTATTTTTTGCCCCATAGGTCATAGCAAATATATAGATCAAACTTTTAATATTTTGACCATGAATTTTTGTTAATCTATAAATTATTATAATATATTCACGTGGGATGTTATTAGAATCGTCTCATCTCTAATATTATATTTTATTAATATCAAATTTTTATAATTTTTAACGGATATAAATATAGAGATATAATAGTTTGAATACGCATCTTGGATACCGTAAAAAGTCAAATGAGCCAAAAAATAAAGGATGAATGGAGTACTGGATAATGGGATGTTAACTCATAAGTTTTTTTTTTTTTTGACAAAGAGAACTTACAAAGAAACACACATAAACTAAAACTTATAACACAGTAAAAAACAACGCCGAGCAGAAACAACCAAGCAATGAGCATACTCAACCACCAAGCGAGAAACCTTCTGAATGTGGCATATATACATGTAACAGTGCCACGAGATCACGAATTTCCTGTTGGATCCATGAAATAGAAACATCAACCTTGGCTTGACCATTATGAACACCTAGAACTAAACTGCAATCAGTAAGAATTCTGATCCTTGAGCCACGGTGCGTAGCGTGACGTAAAGCATGTAAACAAGCCTGTAACTATGACTGAAAAGTAGAATTTGAGATACACTCCTAAGCACCTCCACCAATTCGAACCCTAGACGAAGCCTCAGAAAAGAACCATCCTGCACCTACCGAATGATCCCCGGGATCCCAAGCACCATCAAATACTATAATAACATCACATACATTAGAAGCAGACCCCTGAAGAACAACAGAAGGTGAGTGACTCGAAAACGTAGGGGGACAAGCTATAAAAGTGATGGAAATGAGATAACAAGCAGCTGCTCTCCTATCCTTCCAAGAAAAGGCAAGGTCAAGGATTAACCAAGGGGCATAAACTTCTGACCAAAAGTGGAGATTATTCTGCGCTAGCCAAATACCCCATAAAAGGCCAAAAAGACAATCCAGCTTAGACCAGTCCTTAGAATCAAAATAGTGCAAAATGGCCTGTTGTAACCAAGTTTTAAAAGGAAGATCAAAGCGAAGAGAAACCATCATATCCGGAGGATGAGACTTCCATAAATTCCTGGTAAAGGGACATTCCCAAAACAAATGTGAGGAAGTCTCTAGTAGATGATGAAAAAAACCACAGTGAGGATCAGTGGGAATGCTTTTCAAGGAAAGAGTGTATGCCATCGGTAAAGCACAGTGCATAACCTTCCAAGTGAATAATTTCCATTTTGGAAGAATTCTAGAGGCCCACAAACGTTTCCACCAATTATCCGTAGTCAAAGTTAGAGACAAGTTGACCTAATAAATAAGCGTACGATATTTTCATAGAAAAAGATCCATCACGAGTGAATTTCCAGTAAATAAAGTCGTCCATTTGTCGCATAGGGCACTCAAGCCCCAAGATAGATAAGGAAGTATCAAGCGGGAAGAGCTTATGAACCAAACCCGTATCCCAAGAACCAGTACAACTATCAATCAGACTAGCAATAGTAGAAGGCAGGCCTTTGCCTTCTAGAGAGTCCTTAAATTGAACTTTGACCCTCGGCACCCAGCAGTCAGCCAAAATATCGATTTTCACTCCCGAGCCCACCTTCCATGCGATCCCTGCACATAGAACAGTTGTGCCTTCCAAAATGCTTTGACACCCCCAAGAAGGCCAACGGATAGAAGAACGATCACGAAAATCCAATCACAATGTATGGGTACTTAGCTTTGTAAACTCTAGACACCAGAAGTTGAGAGTTATGGATAAGACGCCAAGTGTGCTTGGCTAATAAGGCAACATTGAAGCAACTTAATTTTCGTACGCCTAAGCCACCCAAACCTCTAGGTAAATGGAGTGAAGCAGAAGACGCCAAAGAAATCCCTCTTGAGGATGTTGTAGATTTCCACCATGCAAAAGATTATCCACTCGGTCACAAATACTAGATGGAAGCTTAAAGACCGAAAGGTCATGATTGAAGGAAGCCAGGAAAATCGGGTTTATGATTACTAACTTTGCTGCAGTCGAAAGATGCAAGAGGAAAAAGCAGAAAGCCTAAGAACAAACTTGTAAGAGCTTAACAAAGCACGAGCTTCCATACGTAAAGTAAAAGCTAGATAATCCTTGTAGTCATCAGGAGTATTCGAACTAAATTTAACAAATGACTTCTGCAGATTCACCATCTTACCCGAGATAGAGCAAAACTCAGAGATTATCGCCAAAATATTATCGCAATCAGAGGGACAGACTTCGAAAAACAAAAGGGCATCATCAGCAAAAAAAAATAGGTGGGAAATAAGAGGAGCTAACCTAGGTACTCGGATGCCATTAACCAGACAAGAAAACTCCGCTCGGCAAATCATCAAAGAAAAAATCTCCATGTAGAGAACAAACAACCTCGTCTATTGCTTACTCCAAATTAAATTAATCAAACTAAATATAAAGAGTCAAGTGTTTGGAATTGGTTAGTAAGTATGTTAAGTCAATTGCATTGTTTAAGTGTGGAGTCTAGATTAATGAATTCGTTTTGTATGTTTATTTACTTTAATTAATTGAGCATGTTAGGTTTTGTGCGTTGTAGCTTGTATGTACTCAGCTTTGCTGATTGCGTGCTTTTGTGTGTGTTTTCTTTTGGTCATGGCCTTCGCCTTTCAATGACCCAGTGATGATCTAATTATTACACTTGTATTATTGGGGAGCAGTATTGCACTGGTTAGCTTGATGATGTGAAGTTCGGGGATTTGACATACGCATTGTCAAGGGATTGGTGTGATTAAGAGTATTCGTTCTTTGTGTTGAACTTATCTATGTTTTACTATTTCAATTATGTTTTGGGATTTTGAATATTAGTTTGGTTTAATAAGAGCCTTTATGGTTCCAATTTGTAAGCTTTGACTTATTGGTTTTCTAAATTACATTATTTTAAGATTTAAGTTGGATTTCCGCTGCAATACTTTGATAAAGCCTTAACGTTTTAACATGTGGCGGTAATATGCCAATGGTTCTCCTCTATTTTTATTTAAATTAATTGGTTTGGAAACGGGAGAATTATTGGGGTGTTACAAAGTGGTATCTGGGAGCTTTGGTTAGATTTTTATTACCACTAAAGCCAATTTTAAAGTTTTAGGCGCCTAACGTTTTAAATCTAATCAGTTTGATTTAACTACATTATTTCAAGTTTAATTTAAATTTTTGAAAAAAAGAAAAAAGTATTTTATTTGTTTTATTTATTTTCGAATTACTAAGTTATTTTGAAATAAAATGAATTTAATTATTTATTTTATTTTCTTAACTTCTTTGCTTGTTTTATTTATCGGTGAGATTTGGGTAACTTTTGAAAGGGCGTATAGGATAGATTATTTCTTTCTATATACATTGTAATTAATTCTTTTGTGTTTTTATTATTGTATGAAATAATTATGCAAATTATTTAATTGTTTATGTTTTACCTAACGGTGCTACTTGATTGTGATCACCTAGTATCATGTTTAAGGTTTAAAGCATGTAATATGGAATTATATGTGATGATTTGTGCTATGTGACATGTGTAAATAATTATTATGTGAAGCATGTAGTTATGTGACTTATAATATATGTTTATTATATGTTTATTTAATTATATTGTTTATTTAATGCTTGAATTTTGGAGGGGATTGAATCAAGGGAATTATTTTTCTTGTGCGTAGGAATGATTAATATTTAATAATCATTTTCTTTAAAAGTGAATTATTAGGGGCAATCGTGTGGCCTTTCCCACCTTTCTACCTTAATATATTTTATGAATGTGAGGTGTTATGCAAGTAGAATTCATTTGTGTCAATGTTGGCCTAGAAGAGCGTTATACTTCCAGGCAGAGAAGGAGGATGGCTAACAACGATGCTTTAGCTGATGCTATTAGGCTTCTAGCTGAGAACTTGAACCAAAACCGCAATGATAATCCTAATCCTGCGGGTGAGATGTTTAAGAAGCTTGCTCAGGTCAAACCACCATACTTTAAGGGAGGTGGAGACCCAACTTTTCTGGAGAATTGGATTAGGGAGTTTGATTAGATCTTTGCTGCTTTGAATTGTCCTGTGAATATGAGAGTGGATCAAGCTGCCATGTATTTGAAGGAAGAGGCAGATATTTGGTGGAGGGATAATGGAAATGTACTTTGTGCTGAGGCTAATTTTGGTTGGGAGACTTTCAAAACCAAACTTAGGGAGAAGTTTTATCCACCATTCTTACGGAAGCAAAAGGCTCAAGAGTTCATCAATCTGCAAATGAACAATATGTCGATTACTGAATACTATAACAAGTTTATGAACTTGTCGAGGTTTGCTCCTGAAGTAGTGCCTACTGAGGAGTTGAAGGCTCAAAGATTTGAGCAAGGTTTGACTAAACAGTTTCAGAAGGACTTCGTTGGAAAGACCTTTAGACTCTTGATAAGGTTTATGGGAGAGCAGCGCACCTGTACAGTCTGAATGTCAGGAGTACACCTGAGAGTGGAAGTGGAAGTGTCGGAGAAAAACGTAAGGATTTTGGAAATTTGAGTAACCAAGGTAACTTTAAGAAGCCAAGGAATGAGAATTTCCAGAATACGAATGTTCAAAACAATGGAGGATCTTCTAGACCTAATGGCCAAGCTGAAAGGCATTACAACTGCAAGAGATGTGGCAAGGATCATCCTGGAAAGGATTGTGATGGGAACTTGGTTGTGTGTAGGTTTTGTAACAAGAAGGGCCATAGGGAGTTTGACTGTTTCTCCAAACTAAAGCAACAAGGGAATGGGAACAAGTTTACTCCAACAAGCAATCAAGGAGGGAATTCGAATGGTCAAATTGGGAATACAAAGAACGGAAATGTTAGCAACAACAACTCCGGGAATCAAGGAAAGAATGTCACTCCAAGTCGTTTGTCTGTGATGAGGAAGAAGGAAGCTGAAAGGTCTTCTAATGTTGTCACTGGTAACTTTTCTATTCATTCTATTTTAATTAAAGCTTTATTTGATTCTGGAGCCATCTACTCTTTTATTTCTAGTTCTGTTGTGAAACAATTAGGACTAGTTGAACCGAATCCGATTAACTTGCCTATTAGTTCACCTACTGGAGAAGTCGTGAGGTGCACCAAGATGCATAAGGGTTTACCTTTGAGGATTGGAGATACTGATTTTCCATCAGATCCTATAGAATTTAAGTTAAGTGACCTTGATGTTATTTTGGGAATTGATTGGTTGGCCACTTATAAAGCTAAGATTGATTGTGAGATACAGAAGATTCATTTAAGGAGTCCTTTGGGAAAGACTGTGTCTTACAGACGTTATGGGAAACCAAAAGGTATTGGAATTATTTCTGCAATGAAGTTGTCAAAACTTGTGAGTAAAGGGTATCCTTTATTCTTTTGTTGTGTGCAAGACTTGGAAAAGAGTAATAAGGTGAATGTGGAAGATGTGCCAATTGTGAATGAGTTTTTGGATGTATTTCCTGAAGAGATTTCTGGAATTCCACCAAAGAGGGAATTGGAGTTTACAATAGATTTGGTTCCTAGGACGGCACTAATTTCTAAGGCACCATATAGAATGGCACCTGCTGAGATGGGAGAGTTGAAAGTGCAACTACAAGAATAGTTGGATAAAGGGTATATAAGGCCAAGTGCATCTCCTTAGGGAGCATCTGTTTTATTTGTGAAGAAGAAAGATGGGAGCATGAGGTTGTGCATTGATTATAGGGAGTTGAATAATGTAACAATAAAGAATAAGTACCTACTGCCCAGGATCGATGATTTGTTTGATCAATTGAAGGGAGCTAGTGTGTTTTCCAAGATTGATTTACGTTCGGGGTACCATCAACTAAGAGTTGCTGATAAGGATATTCCTAAGACTGCTTTTAGGACTAGATATGGGCACTATGAGTTTACAGTTATGCCTTTTGGGTTGACCAATGCACCTGCAATCTTTATGGATTTGATGAATCGAGTATTCCATGAGTATTTGGATAAGTTTGTGGTTGTTTTTATTGATGATATTTTGGTATACTCGGAAAGTGAGGAAGAACATAAGGAGCATTTGAGGACCGTGTTGAGAACTCTTAGAGACAATAAGTTGTATGCTAAGTTTTCAAAGTGCGAGTTTTGGTTAGAGAAGGTTGCATTTTTGGGACATTATGTGTCTAAAGAAGGTGTTTCTGTGGATCCAAAAAAGGTTCAAGTAGTGAGTGAATGGCCTACGCCTAAGAATGTGTCTGACATAAGGAGTTTCTTAGGACTAGCTGGCTACTATAGAAGGTTTGTGAAGGATTTCTCGAAGATTGCTAGACCCTTAACTACCTTGATGAAGAAGGAAAGTAAGTTTGAATGGGATGAAAAGTGTGAACAAGCATTTCAAACTCTTAAAGAGCGTTTAACCACTGCACCTGTTTTAACCTTACCTGATGGAAGTGATGGATTTGAAGTATATAATGATGCTTCAAAGAATGGATTAGGGTGCGTGTTGCAAAAAAATGGGAAGGTGATAGCTTATGCTTCTCACCAACTCAAATCTCATGAAATCAATTACCCTACACATGATCTTGAACTTGCGGCTGTAGTGTTTGCATTGAAGATTTGGAGACATTATTTGTTTGGAGTAAAGTGTAAGATCTTTACGGATCACAAAAGTCTCAAGTATATCTTCACTCAGACGAATCTCAATATGAGACAGAGGCGTTGGTTGAAATTGTTCAATGACTATAACGTGAACATAGAATACCATGAAGGGAAAGCAAATGTTGTTGCGGATGCCTTGAGTAGGAAATCAAGTCATGGTGTGAATTCTTTAATCGTGTCTGACGAGTTATGTGAAGATATGAAGCGTTTGAATTTAGAGGTTGTGAGCTATGGTGAAGTAGAAGCAAGGTTAAGTGCTCTTTCACTTGGGAGTTCATTGTTGGATGAAATTAAAGAGAGTCACAAAGGTGATGAAGGAATCCAATTGATTAAGGAGAAAATGAGCCAAGGGAAGAATGTAGATTTCAAGATCCATGATGATGGAAGTTTGAGTTACAAAGAAAGATGGTGCATACCAGAAAAGTGTGAGGATTTAAAGAGAAAAATCATGGAAGAAAGCCACAATACTCCATATTATGTACACCCGGGAGGAGACAAGTTGTACAAGGACTTGAAAGAGTTGTATTGGTGGCCAAATATGAAAAGAGAAGTAGCTGAGTTTGTGACTAAATGCTTGACTTGTCAAAAGGTCAAGATTGATCACAAGAGACCTATAGGCAAGGTTCAACCATTGGAGATTCCATGTTGGAAATAGGATTCGATATCCATGGATTTTGTCACAGGATTGCCTAGAACCAAAAGTGGCAATGACACTATTTGGGTGATTGTAGATCGACTTACAAAGTCTGCGATATTTATTCCAATAAAGGAAACTTGGAAGAAGAAACAATTGGCAAAGGTCTATGTGAAGAATGTAGTTCGATTACACGGAGTGCCTAAGGACATCATCTCTGATTGATATTCAAGGTTCTTGTCCAAATTTTGGCAAAAGGTTCAAGCCAACTTGGGAACAACACTGAAAATGAGTACTGCGTTCCACCCAGCAATGGATGGACAGACTGAAAGGACCAATCAAACCATGGAGGATATGCTAAGGGCGTGTGCCTTGGATTTTCAAGGTACTTGGGAGGATCAATTGGATTTGATTGAGTTTTCTTATAATAATAGCTACCATGCTAGCATTGGCATGGCACCTTTCGAAGCATTATATGGTCGAAAGTGTAGAAGTCCTGTATGTTGGAATGACTATAGTGAGAATCTTGTTTTAGGAACAGAGTATATTGAGGAAATGGTGAACAAAGTGAAGTTGATTCTTTTAAAAACCCAGGCTGCACAAGATAGGCAGAAAAGTAATGTCGATTTGAAAAGGCGAGATGATGAGTTCAATGTGGGTGTTAAAGTCTTTTTGAAAGTCTCACCTACAAAAGGAGTGATGAGATTTGGAAAGAAGGGCAAATTGAGTGCCAAGTACGTAGGTCCTTATGAAATTTTAGAACGTGTAGGCAAAGTTGCTTACAAATTGGCATTACCTATGGAATTTGAGAAAATACATGATGTGTTTCATATCTCTCAATTGAAAAAGTATGTTCCTGATTCTAAGCACGTGCTACAACCTGAATCGATTCAATTGGATGAGACTTTAACTTATGAGGAAAAGCCTGTGAAAATTTTGGATCATAAGGTGCGTGGTACGCGCAATAAGGATGTGAAAATTGTAAAAGTTCTTTGGTCAAACCAAGAGTATGAGGAGGCTACTTGGGAGGCTGAGGATGATATGAGAAAGAGATATCCTGAGTTATTTAATGAGGTGAGTTACGAGGGCGTAACTCTTGTTCTTTAAGGGGGGTAGAATGCGTATAATTTCGTGCTTTTTGCCTTATTTTATGCTATTTTGTGGTGTTTTTATGCTTTTCATAGCTATTTTATTGTTTACGTATCAAGTGAAGTGCGTAAATTGGGATGGTGATAAGATATTAGTGTCAATATTTTGACACAACTGGAATTCTAGCAAGATAATTTTGAAAATTTTAAAATGGCTTTATGCAAAAGTTTTACAATTTAAGAGATTTTTTGCTAAGTTTCGGGACGAAACTTCTTTTAAGAGGGGTAGATTTTAATCCCCTGTATTTTTAAATATTTTATAAATGAAAATTTATTTTATTTATAATATTTATTTATATTTTTCCGGATTTTATTTTAAAAAAGTTTCAAATTATTAATTTGGGTCGAAAATTATTTTAGTTACAAACTATTTTATGAGCTTTCATTCTACAATTTATGCCATACAAACAAAGCCTAGTCCATTTCATTTACCTAATTGGCCCATTAATTTTATGAGGCCCAATACTCCTACTTACCCTACAACTCTCTCCCCTATAAATACCCCATACATCTCCAAAATTTTTTCCACACAAAAGGTTAGTCTAATTTTCTTTCTCCTTTATTTTATTTCTTTTATTTTTTTTATTTTTTTTTTCTTTTCCTTTTCTTTTTCTTTTCTTTTTTTTTTCCTTTTCTTTCTTTCTTTTTTTTTCCTCCTTTCCTACGTGAGAATTTTCTCACTTCCACCTACTGCTACTGTTCACCGCCAGCCACCACCGCCAGTCGTCGGCCGCCGCCGCCCCTGATCGCCGGCGTGCCACCAGCAGCCACGTGGCTGCTGTCCTTCCTCTCCTCCTTCCTCCTTTGTTTCATTATTTTGCTTAATGTTAATTTAATTGATTTGGGGTTTGATTTTAGTATAAAAATTATATTTTTAGTATCAAATTATATTTTGATGGTATAAAGAATATAAATTTCAGATTATATTTATATTATAAATTTTAAGATTTTATGAATTATAAACCTAGGATTTTAATTTATTTAATTTGGGATTTTAGGGTTCTAATAATCAAATTAATTTGGGGCTTTTGTTCCTATTCGATTTCTAATGATTAATTAAGCATTAAAACATGTTTTAAAGGAAGTTTTAAGGAGTTTTAATTAAAGTTATATTGCTGGAAATTAGTTTGGGTATTAATTTGTGATTTTTGATTGTTTTCTAGGAGGTGATTATTCCCTAGGAGACTTTTGAGTGATTAAAAGTGGCATAAAGGATTGTTTATACGAGGTATGTACATGTCTACTTTGTTGTAAGTAGTATCATGTTTAGGTACCAAAAAGAAAGAACTTAGCTTCATGTTTAGAGAACACTTGGATGGAAATTGTTTGGTTATACATTTAATAAATTCATGTGCTTCTGTTTATGAGACATGTTTTGGTGAATTGATTATGTTTGTATGGAATTATGGATGCAAGCATGTTGAATTATATTGGATTAATTGTTTGTATGGAATATTGATACAAGCATATTTTTATTGGATTGGTTTATTAACCACATTTGGATTATTGAAGGATTGGAATTGAATGGTTTAAGTGGAATGAATTTATTAATTATTCCACAAGGTTATTATTATTTTATTTATTACTCAAGCATGACTCGTTAGTATGTTAAGTAAAAGTGGATTAAGCCGAAATGGCTAGGTGGGTTGACTATGTTCAACAATTTTGGATAATTTGGAAGTTTAAAGGAATTAAAGGTCAAATTGTGATGTGATCACCATTGTCCTAAATAAGATTAAAAGTGAATTGATGATGTATGATTGTTATGTATGGTCTACTTAAATGAGTCGGCTATTAATTAAAATTGTAATCACGTAAAGTGAAACAAGGATGAGCAATAAAACTCTGGAAAGTGTGCACTTCTAGAGTATTGACAATTATAGGTTGGGGTACACGGTGGTAGCCCGTGGCTTTTCGAGGCTTGTTTGATCAACATGTCCTCTTCTCTTTTGGTATTTACATTTTTATTTTATAATGAAAGTTAGATCGGATCCTAAACTAACTTTGTGAGAATGGAGTCGTGCCCATTCTTGCATTGCGCTAAAATTTTAATTTAAATGGTCATTTGGGACCAAAATGATTTGGTGGGTTGGACAACCTCATCTATTGCTTACTCCAAATTAAATTAATCAAACTAAATATAAAGAGTCAAGTGTTTGGAATTGGTTAGTAAGTCTGTTGAGTCGATTGAATTGTTTAAGTGTGGAGTCTTGATTAATGAATTCATTTTGTATGTTTATTTACTTTAATTAATTGAGCATATTAGGTTTTGTACGTTATACCTTATATGTACTCAGCTTTGCTGATTGTGTGCTTTTGTGTGTGTTTTCTTTTGGTCATGGCCTTCGCCTTTCAATGACCCTGTGATGATCCAATTATTACACTTGTATTATTGGGGAGCAGTATTGCACAAGTTAGCTTGATGATGTGAAGTTCGGGGATTTGACATACGCATTGTCAAAGGATTGGTGTGATTGAGAGTATTCGTTCTTTGTGTTGAACTTTTTTATGTTTTACTATTTCAATTATGTTTTGGGATTTTGAATATTAGTTTGGTTTAATAAGAGCCTTTATGGTTTCAATTTGTAAGCTTTGACTTATTGGTTTTCTAAATTATATTATTTTAAGATTTAAGTTGGATTTCCGCTGCAATACTTTGATAAAGCCTTAACGTTTTAACACGTGGCGGTAATATGTCAATGATTCTCCTCTATTTTTATTTAAATTAAGTGGTTTGGAAAAGGGAGAATTATTGGGGTGTTGCATAGGAAACAGTGGAAACACACTGTTAATGATATGAACCCAATACAGAGGGAAACCAAAAGCGCACAACACCTTCTAGAGAAAATCCCACTACACCCTATCATAAGCTTTATTCATATCCAATTTTAAGGCGGCTGAGCAAAATTTACTCGACGAAGAGTTCATATAAGTAAGAATCTCATGCAAGTGGACTATTATCTGCCATTAGGCGACCTGGCACAAAGGTAGTCTGAAAATCCGAAATAAGCAGGGGTAAATACTGCCGAAGTCGGTTTGTTAAGCATTTGGCAATACATTTGTATATGATATTACGTAAGCCAATAGGACGGAATTGAGAAGGATTATCTGGCTGATTAACCTTTGGGATTAACACTAAGAAAGTGCAATTCCTTTGTTTAAGAAGATACCCATTAGCAAAGAAGAACTGAATAGCAGAAATCACTGAGGGTCCAATCGTGGACCAATGAGTCTTAAAAAAAGCCGAAGTAAAACCATCAGGACCAGGAAATTTATCGTCACCGATATGAAAAATGCCCTCCTTAATTTTAGAATTCAAAAACGGTTGCATAAGACGTCGATAAGCCACATCAGGTAGAACCGAAATATGTAGGTCATCCCAGTCGCAATCTACAGGGGAAGGCAAAGAAACATCACATTTATATAGAAATGAGAAATAATCCACTAAGATTTGAGTAACCCTTGTGGCACCCGATACCTATTCGCCTAACACATTCTTAAGACTAAAAAATCTTATTTCGTTGTTTACGCTCTTGGACTGAAGCAAATAAGACATGAGTCGGCGTGTCCCCCAGAGCATCCCATTTAATCTTAGAGCGTTGTTTCTAATACAAAAAGTCAAGATGGGCCTAATTCATAATTTATTTTCTGTTGTAAAGATACTGATGTGTGGAAGCTTCAAAATCCAAATTATCTGAGAGACGAGATAGCTTTTTGAGTACCCATCCAATCTATACCCCATAATTTTTTATGATGGACACACCAGGCCAAGAGTTGTCGTTGGAAATTATCTAGTTTTCGAGAAAGGGAAAACATTTTGGAACCCGGCAAACTGGTATGCTGATGGGAACTAACTAAGTGGAACACCTCACGGAAAAGATAACATCAATTTTCAATTTTGTAAGGATCTTTCGAAAAATAGCTATTACAAGATTCCCGAAAAATAATTGCCGCATGATCAGAAAACACAATCGTTTGGTGAAGAACACTAGCATTTGCGTGATCATCCATCCAAGTGCTTGTGGCATAAGCTTTATCTAACCTTTTTAGAAGGGGGTTTGCTAATAGTCCATTAGTCCAAGTGAAAGTGGGTCCCGAGAAAGGAACATCCACTAAATCAGCATTTGATTTCCAGTCAATAAAATCAATCTGTAGACACCCAAATGTGTCTCCCCAAAATCAAACCCAGTGATGAATACCTTTTGCGTCGAATGATTATCGAATGAGGTGAAAGTGTGAAATGTCAAGTGTTGCGATTGGTTTTTATTAAAATTCTTTCTTTCTGTTTTCGAAAACAACTCTATTTTATGAAAACAGCCAATCCAGTTTAGTTTGGTCCACGAAAAGGGTCCAATAATAGTGTAGTTGGATGGGGCTTGCAAAGAGCTTTCCAACGATATATTATAAGCCTAATTCCAATGAATAATGAGGAAGTTATGACCAAAACACTAAACTGGGCCCGATTGATCTTTACATGCGGCCCAATGATCTAGGGGAGGCCCCAATGTTAATTATTATTCCTAAAGTTATTAGAATTGATTATAGTCTTCTAGAATTCTCTAGAAGGTTCTCTTTGATCCTAATAAGATTAGAATTAATAATTATATTTTGATAAGTTTTATTTGGAATAAAATATTATTTTATGAAAAATACGATTTCGAGTTTCATACAGACTTTACAAATTGATTTTGATTCATATGTGAACTCCGTGTTGAAAGCGTGTAGAAATCCAGGCTTTCGCCACGCGAAAGACCCTGTCACCTGGCGACAAGGTCGGTTTTGCAGCGACAGCGTGGAGTTTTATTCCTTATCAAATTCTACCTATTTCGGACTGTTTTTTTATAAATAGGATCCTGAACCTCCGTTTTCAATCACTCAATTCTCATCATCTTCAATCAACAATCAATTATCTACAACAATCATTATCTCTCTCTCTCTAAAACTAGAAGCTTTCTCACTCTTTTTCTAAACCTTCCCTCTAACAAAATTTCGCATTCACGAGATCTAGATACACCTAGCCAAGTTCATTGTTGCCTTCGCCCTAGACGTGAAAGGTTATAATTTCTGAGGGTTTGGTCCCAAATCTCTATTTCAATTATTTAATTTGATTGTTTTGATTTATATTTTCCTTGAAATTACTAACGCGTGTATTTTGTTATTAAAAAGAGGTACGAGGCATCCAACTATGTAATCTTATTGCTCTATTCTTGTAGAAAGCATGTTTAAATTTGTTTAGTTCCTAGTATCATGTTAGGATGTTATTATTTCTTTCTAGTATCATGTTTAAATTCTTATTATGATTCTTTCGATTCTTCCTATTCTCTTTTCTAATATCATGTTAGTATCATGCTAGGGATAAAGCTTTGATCTTTATTGTTTAGTGACATGCTATGATTTGTTATTAATCTTGTTAATATCATGCCTAGGATCTTGCTATTATTATGCTTTATTTTTAATATGGTTATGATGATTATTATGTTGCTTGATATATTTATATTGTTATTGCTTGATCACGCCTTTTATGCAGGTTTAAAGGGAATTTGTACTTGTAATCACGCTTAATAAGATAATTAATAATCTTGTTTAAGGCTAATTTGATTATAATTCAAGTGATCACCAATAATAGTTTTGCTTCTGCATTAAGTTCAACCAACATAGATAAACAGGTTTAGGGTTAATCTGTTGATTGCATGCTAGTCAGAAAGCGCACATGAATACGAGAAGAATAAAGTAGAGGCCTATTTTCAGGGCAGGTTCAATCTCTTTTAGGTTGGATTTGTACCTTCATCCCCGAACCCTATTTGGTTCAAGACCTTTTGGAGTTGACGATCTCCTGGATCGTTAAGGGGTGTAACCTTCACCCTGTGAACGGTTTACAAGTTCCTAAAACTTGTTGGCGACTCTTTTCGCTATAGCTTTCTTCCCTTTGGACGCCACCATGCTTAAGTGTATGATCACAGTGGGGTTCATGTTTGGGGTAATGCTTGAAATATTCCCTACAGTTTTTGGCGACTCCATTGGGGAGGATTTCTATTTTAATTCCTGAAAATTATTTTGGCAATTATTTAGAATGAGCGGATGAGACTCGAAAAGTTCTAAGTATTTCATGTGCGTAATTTTGATTAGCATTATGTCATATGCATAAAAAAGGTCCTCATTGGATAGATCATCCGAAATGAGTCAAAAACATAGGATTTTTACACATAGGAAATTTGAGAAATATCTTTCACAACTAGAATTGAAATAATGCTTCGAAATCTGGAAAATTCTAAGAACGTAGATACCTGTTGAGGCATGTAGGAACTAGCGCCTAGAAAACAGGGCTTATCGCCTGTAAAGTGCTTCTGTCGCCTGGAGACAATTCTGTCGCTTGGCGACAGAGGTACTTTTGCGGCGACAGTCCCTGTAGTCTGGCGCAAGTTCCTCCAATACCGAGCCAGAACTCTGCCTTCTTGTTTTGACCATTTCTAGCACTGTTGGCTCGATTCTACTTCCTGATTAAATTTTTCTCACTTTTCTGAAACCCATATGTTCTACATATGGACATAACCCTCTGGGGGTTCACGCTCCATCTACCCAATCGAACGCTCCTGGTAACGACAGGTACATCCGAGTTCGTGAATGTACCAAACCATGGAAGCAAGTTTTTTTAACTTGTGGGGTCCCATCCACTCGCGCCAACCCTTCCAAAGGTAAGGCTTCCACGCGGTGCATCCGGACTCATAATCATGGACCCTCTTTGACTAACCCATATCCCGAACTTTAGAGAACTAGAGCCATGGTTAGGTTGCAAACTCATTGCATCATATTGTGACTATTTGTGCATTCTTTGCTTGTGCATACCTTATATGTGCTAACCGTTTGTTTGACTTGTGTTTAAGTCTAAATAAACCAATTAATGACTAAAAAAGACTTTGTCTAATTAATGAATTAATTAATTAATTTGACTAATTAAAGACTAATAAAGTAATTAATCTGACTTAGTACGACTTTAGGCATGTCCCCTTAGAGTAGAATTACTGGAAACAGTCCCAGATTAATGTTCCAGCAATGGCGCAGAAGTTTGGGCTGTGGCGCCGCAGTTTATTGTTTGTCGCCTGGCGACAAGTTTGTCGCTTGGCGACAAGCTTTAAACTGTGGCGACAGTTCTGTTGTTCCGGCGATAGTCCAGATTCTTACTCGAGTCATCACGACGAGTCTAATTAAACAGTTTGCTAATTAGTTTAACCAATTTGTTGATGGCTTTAGCCATGTCTAAGTCCTTAATTGAGTCTAGGCACCTAGTCCCATGGTCATACACAAGAGTCAAAGCATGTCACCTACACTCACTAGTGTTAGCACACACTTTATATAGTCGCCATGACCATGTCTTAGGTTCATGCATGAGTCGGTTTTTTCCGTCATTTGAGTTGGGGGTACATTCTATTCCTAATTTTTTCATATCTCTCCATCTACATCATCTTTCCTTTCTCTACATGCTTTCCCCATATCACAATATTCATTCTTCCTACCTTTTTCCATCTATTGCATGTTGAATAGAGTTAAGTCGAATAATTAACAACGAATATCCCTTAATTTCCCTTTCCACAGTACTTGGTCAAGGAGAGAAGGACGATTAATCAAAGACAACACCTTTATTAAAATTCAACTTTTTGATAAGCCAATCGGTCGAAAAAGGAAAGCTAAGAAGATAATGGCAAGTCAGGAAGAAGTCAACGAACTCAAGGGACAAGTGGCTAACATTGCTGAAATGTTGAAGAATCTGACTCTCCAAATCAATGACCCTGTGAGACAACATCAAATGGAGCTCATCCAGGAAAATTTGGGCAAATTTTCCAATGACTATAGATTGCAAGGCATTAGCTCACAAGGGGTCTCGGTGGACAAGGATCTTCTTCCTCAGAAGTTCAATGCCAACGACATCCCGAAATTCAAGGCAATGGATAACCCTTATTTTCATTTAAGAGCTTTTGAAACTGTAATGAATATTAAGGGAATAGACAAGAAAGCTTTTCATTCTGTGTTTTCCCTATCTTTAGAAACCGTTTGTCAGCAATGGTACTTTTCTCTTGATAAGGAGAAAACCTCTACTTGGGATGCTATTGTAAACGCTTTTATTGATAGATACAAATGTAATATTCAAGTCGAAACTGATTATAGACAACTTGAGATGCTGAGACAAGAAGAGAATGAAGGCTTTAATTCTTTCCTTAATAAGTGGAGGGAAACTTCTACAAAGATGGTTGAGGTGCCTAATGAGAAAGAGTCCGTGAGGATGTTCATCAAAAATTTGCAAGAAAAGTATTCAAAGCACTTAAAATATCAACACAACTTGAATACTTTCAAGGCCGTCTATGACATAGGCATCGAGATCGAAGATGACCTCGCAAAACAAAAAGCTGCTAACAATAGTAACCACAGTGGCCGGAAAGGAAAGAAGAACGACAATCTTTCTTCTTCCGAAAACGCCCACTCTAGTAACAATGTTAGTACCTTTGATCTCAGTGAAGTCTTAGCCATGGATAACCAAGGATCTAAGAAACAACTAAGGAAAGACTTCACCCCCATTGGAATGAGCTATGATACTGCCTTCGATCGACTCCATGCCAAGGGACTCATTACTCCCATTGGACCTATTCAAGATCCCGCGCCCGAAAAAAGATTGCCTAGTTGGAACCCCAATTCACATTGCAAGTACCATCAAGGTAGGGGTCATACTACTGAGATTTGTTGGAAGCTTAAAGAGGCCATCCAATACTTGATTGATAATAACAAGCTTCCCATACCTCCAGCCAGCAAGAAGAGCGAATGATGATAAAGCGAACGATACAAGACAAGAGGCGAACGTCAACGACAAGATTTCATGACCTCTTTTTCTATTTCTTTTTCATTTTTTCCTTTCCCTAAAAATAAGTCTAGCATAGGCACCTTTCTTAGATTTATTTTGTAGGTTTTTTTTCTTTTTTCCCTATAATAAAATAAGCATTTATTTTCTTGCATATGATCATTTCATTACATCGCATTGTAAAAAAAATAAATGAATAAATAAATCCATGTCAAACTAAGCACAAGATATACCAATGATTTGAGGCACCCCTTGTAGCCACATCATATCACCTTTCACCCTTCAAATATGCAATCCTTTTTTGATAAACCACTTTGAGCCTCGTCTAACGATAGACCTTTCATTTTTCAACCCACATCTACCTAACCTCGGGATGGGATGGCGTGCAACTTATGCAATTTTCAAAGAACGAAAGCTTGAGTGATTTTACATAAAACTCAAAAATTCAAAAAAAGCAAAAATGATAAAAGTGTACAAAAGGGAAAGTGTTCCAATGTCTTTGATATGAAAATGTCTTTGATATGAACACGTCTCAGATTGCGTTTCTTATCGAGTGCTCGGTACCGTGCCTGAGAAACATGAATGCCAAGTGAGTGATAGACCGCATGATCGGGATTGCCCACGCTTATAAAAAAGAGATTTGAATTTGAAAAAAAAATGATAAAGCAAAAAAGAGAGAGCAAAATATAAATAGTTAAAACACTCAAGCATAAAAATACAAAGATTCAAAAGCAAGGTTGCACACCTTGGGGGCTAATCTAGGGTCTTGAGCCTTTATCCCTTTCTTCTTCAACCAAAGCCTAACCATGTTACAACCCTCAAAAGACCTCTTTGAGGTATACACACACTTGTGCGAGGTTTGGCTAGAGCTACGTTCGGCCTGATTCCTAACGGATACGTAGGCAACCTCATATTGGGGTGCGACCGTAATAAACATGCATTCATATTGATCTCCAATGCTCATCCCTATTCATTTAGAGCTAGACTTGGGGGCTTGATCCTTGCATTATTAGCTTACCCAGCCTAAGAGTCACCACCATTGGACTCTTTTCAATATTTTTCCACGCACTTAGCCCTTGCGGCCTAACTTTAGTGTCACTTTCACACACTACACAGATACATGACCAAATAGCCTTTCCCTTTAGGAACCCTTCGTCATAAAATCTTAACACAACACTGAAGCATGCATTGTCATGTCAAAATCACTCATCATTCATTATTGCATCACAAAGTATGAAGTACTTAGCCTCCGTGCCTAAGTTACCCAAATACTTTCATCATTGAGCCAACAATTGAGATAGCCTAGGATGAGTTAATCCTTGCACCTTGAGAGATAGTATCAAACAACGTTTGACTAAGCTCATTCAACATGCACCTTCAAAAACTTCACTCCGATTCTTTTTCGCGTCTTTCTTTTTCGGGAGAAAGTCGGTACCCTCCACAAAAATGACGGAAATTTTTATTTTTCATTTTTCTGCATTTTGAGTCATGTACATATCAAGCTTCATGAGTCAACACTATGCACACACGGGTCATGAGTCACACGTGTCATTTCACTTCGAGTCGAGTCAACCTCGAGTCAATCACAACAAGTCAAGTTTATACCTTGAGTCGTGTCAAGTCAATGAGTCAAACAACACTAAGTCTTAGGTCAACCCTAAAGAAAGATAAGCAAAGTCCTACAGTCAAATATAAATGCAGGAGCATCCCAGCAAGCAAGAACATTCCCGGATTTTTTCGAAAAACCGCGAATATGACACATGAGATTCTTCCAAGATGAGAGGAGTTACATAGATCAGTAAATTAGAGATGAGGAGCTTTAATTTACAAAAGATTTGAGAAGATAGCACGAGATGGGCGGTCTTCGACAGCGTTCGCTAAGATTGTGGAGGTTGTCACCAAGATTTGAGAAGATAGCACGATATGGGCGGTTTTCGACAGCGTTCGCTAAGATTGTGGAGGTTGTCACCAAAATTTGAGAAGATAGCACGAGATGGGCGGTCTTCGACAGCGTTTGCTAAGATTGTGGAGGTTGTCACCAAGATTTGAGAAGATAGCACGAGATGGGCGGTCTTCAACAGCGTTCGCTAAGATTGTGGAGGTTGTCACCAAGATTTGAGAAGATAGCACGAGATGGGCGGTCTTCAACAGCATTCGCTAAGATTGTGGAGGTTGTTACCAAGATTTGAGAAGAGTGGTTCGTGATGAAGCGGTCTTCAACGGCTTTTGCTATGATTGGGAAGGTTGTCAATATGATTCAAGAAAAAAGCTTGAGATGTAGCAGCAATGATGGACGACGTTCCCTAGGATGTGGAAGATGGTCACAAGCGGAGGAGAATGACTACAAGCAGAGTTATCTTCGATCGTGTTCCCTAGGATGTGGAAGATGGTCACAAGCGGAGGAGAATGACTACAAGCAGAGTCATCTTCGATGAAATAGGAGGCAGCTACAAGCAGAGCGGTCTTCAACAAATGCAACAAACCGGTTACTTCAGAGACGTGTGCTCGACGGTGCAAGATACGCGTTTCTTAACTCTTTTATCTGTTTTAACTAACGCTAGTTTGCAGGTATCGGTGTTACAAGAATTATTTAGGATCGCATAACGTTCTGAATCATTCTCTGTCCCTATCGCTACTTTGACTTTCGTTTTCGAAACTTGCGTTTCTCCAAAATCAGTCAAAGTGGGGGCTTCTGTAGACACCCAAATGTGTCTCCCCAAAAACAAACCCAGTGATGAATACCTTTTGCGTCGAATGATTATCGAATGAGGTGAAAGTGTGAAAAGTCAAGTGTTGCGGTTGGTTTTTATTAAAATTCTTTCTTTCTGTTTTCGAAAACAACTCTATTTTATGAAAACAGCCAATCCAGTTTAGTTTGGTCCAGGAAAAGGTTCCAATAATAGTGTAGTTGGATGGGGCTTGCAAAGAGCTTTCCAACGATATATTATAAGCCTAATTCCGATGAATAATGAGGAAGTTATGGCTAAAACACTAAACTGGGCCCAGTTGATCTTTACATGCGGCCCAATGATCTAGGGGAGGGCCCAATATTAATTATTATTCCTAAAGTTATTAGAATTGATTATAGTCTTCTAGAATTCTCTAGAAGGTTCTCTTTGATCCTAATAAGATTAGAATTAATAATTATATTTTGATAAGTTTTATTTGGAATAAAATATTATTTTATGAAAAATACGATTTCGAGTTTCATACGGACTTTACAAATTGATTTTGATTCATATGTGAACTCCGTGTTGAAAGCGTGTAGAAATCTAGGTTGTCGCCACGCGAAAGACCCTGTCGCTTGGCGACAAGGTCGGTTTTGCAGCGACAGCGTGGAGTTTTATTCCTTATCAAATTCTACCTATTTCCAAACTGTTTTCTTATAAATAGGATCCTGAACCTCCGTTTTCAATCAATCAATTCTCATCATCTTCAATCTACAATCAATTATCTACAACAATCATTATCTCTCTCTCTCTCTAAAGGTAGAAGCTTTCTCACTCTTTTTCTAAACCTTCTCTCTTACAAAATTCCGCATTCACGAGATCTAGATACACCTAGCCAAGTTCGAAGTTGCCGTCACCCTAGACGTGAAAGGTTATAATTTCTGAGGGTTTGGTCCCAAATCTCTATTTTAATTATTTAATTTGATTGTTTTGATTTATATTTTCCTTGAAATTACTAACGCGTGTATTTTGTTATTAGAAAGAGGTACGAGGCATCCAAGTATGTAATCTTATTGCTCTATTCTTGTAGAAAGCATGTTTAAATTTGTTTAATTCCAAGTAACATGTTAGGATGTTATTATTGCTTTCTAGTATCATGTTTAGGGAAAAGGTTATAATATCAAATATGCTTATTATGATTCCTGCGATGCTTCCTATTCTCTTTTCTAATATCATGTTAGTATCATGCTAGGGATAAAGCTTTGATATTTATTGTTTAGTGACATGCTAGGATTTGTTATTAATCTTGTTAATATCATGCCTAGGATCTTGCTATTATTATGCTTTATTTTTAATATGATTATGATGATTATTATGTTGCTTGATATATTTATATTGTTATTGCTTGATCACGCCTTTTATGCAGGTTTAAAGGGAATTTGTACTTGTAATCACGCTTTGTAAGATAATTAATAATCTTGTTTAAGGCTAATTTGATTATAATTCAAGTGATCACCAATAATAGTTTTGCTTATGCATTAAGTTCAACCAACATAGATAAACAAGTTTAGGGTTAATCTGTTGATTGCATGCTAGTCAGAAAGCGCACATGAATACGAGAAGAATAAAGTAGAGGCCTATTTTCAGGGCAGGTTCAATCTCTTTTAGGTTGGATTTGTACCTTCATCCCCGAACCCTATTTGGTTCAAGACCTTTTGGAGTTGACGATCTCCTGGATCGTTAAGGGGTGTAACCTTCACCCTGTGAACGGTTTACAAGTTCCTAAAACTTGTTGGCGACTCTTTTCGCTCTAGCTTTCTTCCCTTTGGACGCCACCATGCTTAAGTGTATGATCACAGTGGGGTTCAAGTTTGGGGTAATGCTTGAAATAATCCCTACACAATCCGACCCAAATATTATTTGTTCCTCCAATTTTATCAACCATATACTCAACTTCATTAAAATCACCGAGCTAATAAAAAAAACATTATCTAACTCCCGGAGCAAAGAAGAGATTTCATGCCAAACAGAATTGCGTAAAGAAACATAAGGTGATCCATACACAAATGTACAATGTCTTATTTCTTGACCAGGAACTTGAAGTTCACAACATATTACATGAGGGGATACATAAACTAGGACTACTTTGAAAGGTGCAAACCAAAAAACAACTAAACCTCCACTCAAACCTACTACATCACTCCCACAAAAACCATTAAAGCCTAAAAGAGACAACTTTTTGATTGCTACATTTATAGAGCGTAAAGTTTCTACAAGGAACATAATATCTACTTTAAAGGAGCGGACTAGAGACAAAATTTATGGAACCTTGGGGGAGTCCTCCATGCCAAGCCCCCTACAGTTCCAAGATGACATATTCATGGGCCTGTTGGTGACTTAGAACGGGCAGTCACCAGATCCTCAACCACCTTGTCTTCACTAACATCGGAACCCAGAACTTGATTTTCTTTGCGCTTCTTAAAAGGTTTAATGCAAGAAGGGCATGCATCCAGGTTATCTTCACCTAACATTATCTGCTGACAAACATGTTCCTGAGAAGCTGAAACTCTCTTTTTAGGACAAATGTCTTTTACTTAGTTCCACATTTTATCCCCCTTCCTGGACAAATTTAAGTGTAGAGGTTTTTTCTCTTTATGCTGACCTGTAACAGAGATACCCGATTCAGCCATCGAAATCGTAGTTGAAGTTGTGAAGTCACTAGGATTATATTACTTTGAGTTATCAACTACTCACTCGGTCACTCCTACTTAGTTCTCGTAGTAATCTGTATGAATCATGCAAATATTGGTATACGTAGTACGGAGTACTCCATATATTTTATAATCCTTCAATCCCTTTAATTTTGCGGTAAAGTTTTCTTAGTCTAGTGGTAAGGTTTGCATCTTACAACCAACGTTGTAGGATCAAAACCCACTAGAGACAGTTTAGGGTGGGAATTCCTTTAATTGGTCTACGTTGCACCCTTGTGAAGCTATTCTACATGCAACATCGGCCCAATAAAGAAGCCCAGTTGCAAAACTCGCCCAAAATGAAAACGCGACCCAACCCAAACCCTCACTTCCTTAATGCGACCCACTCCCAACTGCCATATTCTGGTTTTCAATTAAAAAAAAAAAGTGTTTTACTTCTCATTAATTTTTCAAAAGCAAAAAAAAAAAAAAACACTTGGTCATTTCAAACATTTCTACAATTAATTTCTACTGTGATTTTCTCTATAACAAAGTTCATTCTCTCTCCTTTACATGATTTTACTTCACTAAAAACTGAAAAATTAACAATGGATATCAGAGAAGAATGAAAAATCAAAAGGATTCTCCCAATAAAAGATAAATTTTATGAATATCACTGACTTTCGTCGTTAATTTTGTCCGAATTTTTCGATACTTTGTTCGATTTTTTGATTCATAATCATATTAGGAAACTAATGCTTATGTTCATATTTTGAATGGTTATGTTCACTTTCTGAAATGCATATGTTCATATTTTTTATGCCTATTTCACAATCTGAAAAGCTAATGTTCACATTTAAGGGAACCTATGCATATGTTCATATTTTGCATGATTATGTTCATTTTCTGGAATTCATATATTCACATTTTTTTTTTTGAATATGTTTATATTTTTAATACTTATATTGCATATTTTTCATAATCACATTATTTTTTATTTCTTCAATTTTTATGTTCATAATTAAATGCCTTATATTCATAATAATATTTTATATATTCATTGATAATTTCAAATATTCATAATGTAAATATTTGTTGTTGATGAAATATTCTCATTAAGTCTGTTTATGCATATGTTCTCTTTCTTAATTGCATATGTTTATATTTTTTACGCATATGTTCACCTTTTAAATGTTTATATTCACTTTAAGGAAACCAACGCTTATGTTCATATTTTGAATTGTTATGTTCACTTTCTGAAATGCATATGTTCATTTTTTTATGCCTATGTTCACTTTCTGAAAAACTAATGTTCACATTTAAGGAGACATATGCATATGTTCATATTGTGTATGATTATGTTCATTGATAAAAAAAAATGCAGAAAATCAGATAAAATTCAATTCATTAGAATTAAGAAAATCATATATAACCTAATCAATTAAAATTAATCAGAAAGTCACTACATAAGAAATCAAAAATTACACGTAGATCAAATTGATCGAACATAACCAAAAATCAAATAAAATTCAATTCATATAAATTAAACAAAATACATAAGAATTGAATCGAAATTCATACACAAAATTATTCATATGAATTCAAAAATTCAGATAAAACTTAATCAATCGAAATTAAGCACAAATTCACCATATAATAAATCAAATTCATACATAAACACAAAATTCATACTTAATAACTACTTTCATGTTGTAAGAAACAAATTCAATCAAAAAAGTGTAAAAAGGGGGAAAATTAATAATAATAATAATAATAATAATATTAATATTAATAATAATAATAATAAATAATAATAATAATAAAAATAATAATACACAAGGAGAAAAAAGTGATATTTAAAATTTTGATCGAAATTCTGATGAAAATTAGGAAATAAAAGAGAAGAGAGAGAATTGGGAAGGAGGAAACCAAAAATCGCGGGAAGAACGTTAGAGCTGGGCTACTTTCATGCCATTAGTCATGCGTTTCATGTTGTTGCAGCTATCCTACATGCATGAGGATGCATGTAAGAATATGCGGATTTCCTCACCCTCCCCCACCCTACACTCTCAAAGTGTCTAGCCCGCTAAACCGGGCCGAGGGAAACCTATGAGAGGTTTCGGCCCGATAGGGCCCTTCTCTTAACCAACCAAAAAAAAAATAAAGATACTCGTATGTATAAAACACGTCTCAAAGACCGTAAAAAGTCAAATGGGCCAAAAAAATAAATAAATAAGAACATATGGAGTAATAATGGACATTTTTTCTTACCAAAAAAAAAAATTGACATTTTTTTCCCGATCTTTTACAATCAACATCTTTAATTATAAGTTACTAAAAATAATATAAAGTTGATATATCAATGATATACATTAAAATATATCCAACTTAAGGTTCGTTTGGTATAGGTTTTCTGTTTTATGGTTTTTTGTTTTTGAGAATCATATGACATATGTCACATAATGAATCAATAATTAATTAAACTTATTGAAATCATAATAATTTTAATTTGAAAACTGGCAATAGATTAGTAGAGACACATTTTTCTTGTTTTCTATTTTTTGAATTTTTTTTTTTTTTTTTTGCTACGGGCTACTGCATACGAATTTAAATTTTTTTTTTTTAAAAAAAAGGTGAAATGAACATATAGGTGTTTTGTAAAGAACATATACTTGTTTTGTAAAGAACACCCAGCTTTACGTTTTTATTTATATCCTAAGAACATCCGTAATATAATGTAATGAACGTTATTTTTAATCAACCACCATAATCTAAAAACAAAATTCAAAAAACATTTCAAAATAAACATAAACATTATGTCACAAATAAAAGTACTTTATACTGACAACCAAAGAACATGGAGATAAAGAACATTATTTAACAGTATGTTCTTTTCACTCTAGGTATATGTTCATTACATTTTAATAGTTTGTACTTTTCACTCTAAGTATATGTTCATTATATATTAATAGTATGTTCTTTTCACTGTAATTATATGTTTATCACATTTCTATAATATGTTCATTCCGCTTTTTTTTTTAATGTAACATATGCACCAAGTATCGTGCCTACGCCTCTGAACCACGGTCTGTCTATTTTTGGTTTTTTGTTTTTAGAAAACTAAAAACTGAAAACAAAAACAATATCAAACAAGTTCTTATTGTACTCCCTTTGTTTCATATTAAATGCAACACTAGAGTGTTCACAAAATTAAAGAAAATTTATAGGATAGGTCCCAAACAGGGATTTTTTATAATATAAAGTATTATTGGTAAGAAAGATAAATAATAATAATAATAATAATAATAATAATAATAATAATAATAATAATAATAATAATAATAATAATAAAATAGTATTAGTAAGGTTGGTAGTAAAGAGAAATCTATTACATACTCCCTCTCTGTCCCTATGTTTTTTGCCCCATTGCAAATAATGGGGTCAAACTTCAAAAGCTTAGACTATAAATTCTAATCAATTAATAAGAGGTAAAATAGTCATGTGGGATTTTGTTTGATTCGTCTCTTTGTATATTTTATTAATATCAAGTTTTTATAATTTTTACGTATATAGAAATAAAGTTATTTACGTTACAAGACACATCTTGGAGACCGTGCAAAGTCTAATGGGGCAAAAAAATAGCAGGGACATACTAAAAGCAAAACTAAAAATGACACTTGGCAATGTATATTAAAATTTTCCCTCCAAATTTACTTGCTTAAAAAAAATCATTGTTATAGAAAAAAAAAGGGTTTGTATCTAATTTATGACATTCAAAGTAAACTTCCTAAAATTAAAATGAAAAAATAAAAAATAAAAAGTATGTTGAAACCATTTCATTATTATTATTATTATTATTATTATTATTATTATTATTATTTTATTTTTTAACCTTTTTTTTTAGGAAAATAGAGCAATTCATTAATTAATATCAAGTTCCGCCAAAGTCAATAGGCTTTGGGGAAAAGAACTCATACAAACTCGATCTCTCCGACCATTCACTCGTATCCCATCTTGCAATAGAGTAGGATACTGAGTTACAAGCTCTGTTAACTTGTTAAGATAAGAAAACTTACAAGCATCAAATGACTTTGCTAAGTTGTGAACTTCATCATAGACAAGCCAAATTGGAGATCAGTCACACACACTACTATTCAAGGTGTTAATACTGTCAAAGCATCCCCTTCAATCCAAACCCGATCATAACCCAGCCTCTTAGCAACCTGGCATCCAAACTTTACCGCAGCCACCTCTGCAAGCTCAACATCCCAGCCTTTCGATATTCTCCTTAATGTTGCACATATAACGTCTCCATTCTCATCCCTAGCAACAGCACCCACACCACCCCACATATTATATATGAGTGAGTATCCACGTTGATCTTTATAATACTCGTAGGAGGCCTGCACCAGTTTGCACTCTGAGCCTGTGCGGTTTGTGGGTTAGCATTGAATATCCTGGCTGCACACTTCTTGTAATCATGAGTGAGGTTTGCAAATGAACAAGCTGTAGCACAAATAATCAAAGATGCGTTTGTTTGCAAACCACCATACAGACCAAGCAATTGTCAAGATCATACATAAATCATCCCCACCCACCTTGCTTGCAAACCACAGTACTCTCTCGGCAAAAGTCATGTGAGTTGGGGTATTCTGGATTAATTACACATAATTGCTAGACTCCCAGACATGTTTCACACCCACGCAATCAAATAGGATATGTGAAATCGATTCTATAGCAGAGTTACAAACACCACAGACCTCATTATTAGCAATGTGCGTGTTGTCTAAAGAGTTCTTGCTTCACACCAAGACTCCCTTTTCTAGCCCTCTAAGCAAAGTGGCAGAGCTTAGGAGGACCTTTCAATCCCCACACTAATTTCCACACTTTCTTCTCATCCTCATGCTGACCATTGCTGCCCATATGATCCCATCCCATCTTCCCCGGCAAATAAGCCGACCTAACAGTAAATTCGCCATTCTTTGATAGCCACCAGTAGTGCACATCTGAAGTGTGAGTAGTAGCTAGAGGGATTTGACAAATAAAAGAACATACCTGGTCATCAAAATAATGGCTTAGAGCTTCAATATTCCAAGCATTACACGAGATGTCAATCAATGAAGCAACACAAAGCTCCGAGTCAAAATGCATTGTGTGAGTTGGAGCTGTTGTATGGGGTGCCCCTGGTAGCCACGAATAGGTCCATACTCTTATCTCTGACCCTGATCCCACTCTTCATTTTAGGCCTTCAAGTAGCAGCGCTTTAGACCCCCACATATTTCGCCAGGTGTAGCTTGGGTCATGCCCTTTATAAGCTTCCATAATCGAGCTATTTTTGAAGCATGTCACTTTAAAGATATAGGAAAGTTCCCTTAAGAAAGAGATGAGACTGCTAAGGAAAGACTACTGACCCAGGATGTGGCTAAGAATTTCACTAATTTATTCTTAGTTACGTGGGAAAGAAAGAAGCTTGTTCTATTTACGGAGCTAACGAACTTACAAGAGAGGGGTACGGTTACTATACAATCACCATATTTGCTTAGCCAGTAATGCTTGATTGAACACTTTAAGGTCCCAAAAGCCTAGACCACCCATAGACTTCGACTTATAGAGAGAATCCCAACTATGCTATTGCATCTTTCGACTCGTACCATTCAACCCCCACCAAAAGCGAGCCAAGAGCGAATGATTCTCATCAATTAAGCTTTTTTGAATTAAAAATGCTCATCATGTAAGTCGGTATAGCTTGGGCAACGACCTTTATCAAAATTTCCTTCCAGAGTCCCGATAGTAATTTTCACACCAACATTGAATTCTTTGCCATATTTCCTCCTTAATGCTAGCAAAGATTACCTTTATTTATTTGCCAATGATTGTCGGCAATCCCAAGTATTTCTCATGCTTCTCAACTTCCTTTCCCCCCTAAGTATCCACGATCCCTTGTCGACGATTTGCAGCAACCTTTTTACTTAATACCACATCTGATCTGTTTTATCAAGATTGACACGCTGCCCAGATGCTCTTTCATATTTGTTGATAATGTCAGCTATCATTGAGCAATACGAATGTTATCCTCTGGAAAAAAAAAAAAAAAAAAAAAAAAAAAAAAAAAAGTGAAAAATTCGAGGGGCTCCCCGACGTATTTTTGCACCATGTATCAGTTTGGCATTTGCCGCCTTTGTTAATAAAGTTGAGAAAGATCTGCATCAATGAGAAATACGAAGTAAATAAGGAGAGATCAAGTCTCCTTGTCTCAGACCTCTTGTCGAAATAACTAATCCAGAATCTGCCCATTTATTTTGAAAGAAAACATGACACTCGACAGACAACCTACAATCCTTCTCACCCAGCTATCATAGAAACCCATTTTATACATCACCCTCTCAAGAAAACACCACTCCACCTTGTCGTACGTCTTACTCATATCAAGCTTCAGAGAAATCGTACCATGTCTTCCTTCTCCCCCTCTTTTCATGGCATGAAATATCTCAAAAGTTACTAGAGCATTGTCTTGAATTAATCTCTTTGGAATAAAAGCACTCTAGTGCACAAAAAGTCAGAAATAATGTCATCCAAAAAAGATTTCATTTTGTTTGCAAGCATTTTTGAGATAATTATGTAGATTACATTGCATCAGCTTATGGGTCGGAATTCCTTCATGTATTTAAGGTCTTTATATTTAGGAATTAAAACCACGCATGTTTTATTCACCACATTCTAATTTTCAGAACCATTCCACCAAGTCTTCACCAAACGAACAACATCATCATTTCTGACAATATGCCAAAAAAGTTTTAAATAATAAAGCATGTATATCGTCGGGTCCTAGAGCTTTGTTCGGATGCATCTGGAACAAGGCACTTTCTATTTCTTCTTCTGTCAGCTCAGTTTTAATTTTAACAATTTTAATATTATATACTACCTCCGCTTTTTTTAGTTGACACGTTTTGACTTTAGCACTATTCACACACCTCTCTTTGATCGTGTTTTGTGATTTATACGTAATGAAAAATATAATTATGTGGAGTCTTGTTAGATTAGTCGCGGGATATATTTTCAAAATATCAACTTTCTACAATTTTTGCTTTTCGGTAATTAAAAATATTAAGGATTGAAGTTGTGCATTGGCAAACGTGTCAACTAAAAAGAAACGGAGGAAGTATTTTATTTTTATTTATTCTTTTTAATACTTGGGAGTCAATTTAATACAAGTATATTTTATACCTTTCTTTGTAAAGTTATTTTCATTATAATTATTTAACAATCGTTCATTGCGCGGGACTTAGGGACTGTTCTGTTCAACTTAATTTCAGTTCAATTGCAGCTCCGCTCTAATCAGTTCATTTCCTAATTTTCTTCTCATAAACAATTATATTATATTCATTACAGCCCCAATCAGTTCAATTCGTTCAATTCAATTGTTTTCAGTAAATCGGAATAGATCCTTAACCTAGTAATAAAATATTTGTGAAAAAAAGGTTAGTGGAAGAGAGAAATTATAAAATAACAATTCATCTTGGGTAGACCCGATCCACAATAAACTTATTGTGGACCCAAAGTCTCACGTGCCCAAACCACCAAACAGAAGACACTGAAAATCTCTAGCCAGCCTACTAACCCTTAAACCCGTAAAACCCAAATAAAAGAAAAAATGTTGATCTCTTTTTCATACATCTTCGGCATCGACGCCATTAACAATTCACCATCAGAGTTCGAATTTTTTTTCCTCTCTCCTTCTAATCAATATCATGATTGGTTTCGTAAATGAAATATACAAAATAAATATGAGGAACATTATTATTAATGAAAGATGTGATATAATCACAATTGATATTTTATAATCATATTTATATTGATATAGTCACTTTTATATTGATATAATCACAATTGATATCTTATAATCATATTTCTATTGATATAATCACAATTAATATCTTATAATCATATTCATATTTGGTCCAGTAATTGTTTTCTTATATTGCACACATAAGCACATATTCTGCAATTTCTAAAGTTTTTCGACTAAAATCAATACACTAAAACTACGAACAATTCAGGAGAGAGAACCAAAACTACAAAAAAAAAAAAAAAAAAAAAAAAAAAAAATCCAGTAGAATTAAGCTAATAAAAAGTAAACCCTAAAAATCAAATCAAATACTAAAATACCTCTTGAAAATGAAATTTAAACACTAAAATTGAAAATCTAAAGTTAAATTAAACTGGATCGGACGATTTACACAAAAGTTTGAACTTATTAATCGAAACCTAATTGAATACCTTTGCAAGGCCGCCCAACTGATGATCGTAATCCTCTTCGTTTACTCCAATTTGATGATGAAATTCCATGTCTCGCCTTCACCATTGTTGATTTTAATGAACTTCCTTCTCTCGCCTTCACCATTGTTAAAGTATAATACAGAGAACATCAAAGGAGGAGAGAGAGAGAGAAAAAAAAAGAAGAGAGAGAAAATAATCTGTCATAAGGAGAGAGGAAATTAGAAGGAAGCTTCCAAAAAACAATCTTTGATAAGTCACGTGATTTTACTCGGACCACAATAATATTAATGTAACCAGGTTTATTTTAGTCTTTACCATAAAATAATGGTAAATCCTTACCAAAAATAGTAGTGTTGCATATGAAACAGCTGAAAATGGAAAATGTTGCATTAGATATGAAACGAAGGGAGTATCATTTTATTTTTTTGTAATAGTAAGAAAAGATGGTCAATGCTATGAAAAAGTCAAATATATCAATTATACCAACAAAAACACAGCTTATGTCAAATTATATTTACAATACCGCTCTCACAATTGAATTTGTACAGTTGTAAACAATAAATTTCATACACATTTGAAACACCATGAATAATGTATTTGAGTTTCAACACATAACTTAATTAGAGGGTTTAAATTGCAGAAACTCATGCTCAAAAAAAGTTCACAAGGAATATCTCCCCTTGCACAAAAGAGTTGCACTCATGCTCTGCTACAACTCGAATATTAAATACAAGTGCAGGGAGGGGACAACCTTGAACTAAATGAGCAACATTAAGCAGCCCAAAACTACAACTGATAGGCAGGAAACTATTGTTCAATCATAGCTTAGATGGACTAGCTGTAGCTTGCTTGACGAGCTCTCTCCTTAGGATCTTCCCTGAAGGATTCTTCGGAATAGCACTGACAAAAGCAACACGGCGTATCCTCTTATATGGACTAACCTGCAAAGATGTGAGAGCACAACTATAAGGTTTCACACAATACCTACTTTTGTGTTTTAAAAAGAATAATCAATCAAAAGTTTAAGAAACATCTATAAGACTAACAATTTCACAATTTCAATAATGGTCAGCGCTCCATTTTGCTATGCATGTGAATAACTGTATGACAAACAACCTCACTCTTACAAGGAAACTTTAAAACACCTATAGTATGGAATAAAACTACCCCAATGTGGTGATGCCACAACAAGGCTCGACGGGGTAGTAGGGGTGGTGTGTATGCAGCCTACACATTCAAAGATGTGTTTTCCGTTACTTTCAAACCTAAGTTGTCCTACTCAAAGTAATCCTCAAAAGGATTGGTAGTGTTTCAAATCAATCAGTAATAACATGGGCGTCAATTTATCACAAATGCAGTATTATGACACATATTCATACCACCAGATTTCTCTGCCAAAGGAATGGCCTCCTATAGTCAGCTAAACAGAAAACAGGTTTTTGACTTTAAATCTATAATATGATACTATGATTGCAACAGAAATTCAAGATCTACCGAAGTATTTTATAAGATGGCTACTGGCTAGTATAGAATTGTAAGATTAGATCCTCAGCTTGATAAATAATCACTATGAGTCAAACTCAATAAAATTTGATCAATCCTTTTTCTGTTGTCAAAGTGGAGAACTGAACCAAGAATTCTCTCTCATCAGCATCAATCGAATCACTGCTTGCAACCCAGGATTCTATTTTATCATCAATCCCAAACACCGTCCACCCTTTTTGTTTGACCCTTGCATAAAGTTTTGACAATATATATATATAAATTAAAGCAAGTTTGTTATCAGTTTAGAAAGGACATGCCTCTTTTGCAACATAATCCATCACTTGGGATGCAGTAATTCTGCTTTTGGGTTTACGGACTACGAATGCCATGGGTATTTCTCCAGCTTCTTCGTCAGGATAACTGCAGTCAGCAAACAAGGTTATCATACCTTTTTACATATATATATATATATATATATATATATATATATATATATATATATATATATATATATATATATATATATATCTCGTAACAACTAACATGATTTATTCCACATAAAATTGGTGATTGGGGCTGGTTCAAAAAAAGGGATCTAACTAAAATGTTGACTTCAGGTGAATATATAAGACATTTGGAGCCTAATATCAAATTAATTACCTGTGTTATAAAGTTATGAAAGTTCCAAGCAAAACACAACACCCCCCCCCCCCCCCCCCCAAAAAAAAAAATAAAAAATAAAAAACAAAAATAAAGAAAAAAGAGAGAGAGAGAGAGAGAAAGAGATGAAAAGGCTAACACAATTTACATTCAAGCCATCCGTGAGCAAATCTATAAAGCAATGCAGGGAGTGAAATGATGCAATCTACTATAGGATCATGTGTTCACAGTAGGAGACCAACTTACGGAATGACAGCAGCATCAGCAATTTCTGGGTGTGATAATAGCAAACGTTCCAACTCAGCAGGAGCAACCTGGCAATTGAAAAAGGAAATGATCCTGTCAATATAGAACAGTTTAAAAGTTGAAAATGATTGTCCTTGTCAACAAATGGCTATCTTGTAACCTGATATGCCTTGTACTTGATCAATTCCTTTAACCGGTCAACAATGTAAAGATATCCATCAGAATCAAAATAGCAAAGATCGCCAGTCTTCAACCACCCATCTGGATGGAAGGTAGCAGCAGTAGCCTCTTTATCCCCAACATAACCTACAGTTGTTACAATTGTGATTAGACAAATATCAGAGTCAAATTGATCATTTTTAAAATAAAATGATACGAAGTATAACACAAGACAATTTTCCTTTCCATTGTATAAATTATTAACAGATAAAGCTGATAATATCAAAATAGGACAAAAAATAGCCATCAATCTTGGCCAATTGAAATATAGGCAGAGCTGAAATGATGATGTCTGCTAACATTGACAGATGACAACAATATTTGCTAAACCAGTCCATAGAGCTTCCATGAGATAGAGAATGATAAGGATACCTTAGTATCCAAGGATTTCCAGAAACTACATGAGTGATGTATTTAGTTGCACAATAATGATCAGAAAATTAATATGGCTTCTTTTAATAAACTAATAAGGAAAAAACTAACAAGGAAAAAGAATCAATTGGCCAAAGGAAAAACAAATGTATTAACATAGAAATGGTCACTTTAAAGCAACCAAGAAATTTTAGCATCCAGAGCATCTTCTATATGCAAAACAGCAAAAGTCTACAATTTACTTGAAATGAAAAGAAATATTTTTTACAACAAAAGACCAAATAGTAGAGTAAAATAATTCCAACCTCAAATGAAACGCCTACCAAAATTATTCATTAAAACTCATGATCAATGAAATTTGTGAGAGAGATATTCTTTAATGTCTATATTTCTAATTCAACATTCCGTGGTGTTTGTTTATTGCGGTGAGCCATTTTGATGAAACTAAGGCCCCTATTGAAGTGTCCAGACAAGCTTAGAGACTAATCCATTCGTAACATTGCAGATGTATCTTGCACAATGGCTGTTTCACATTCAATTACCCTTCCTCGATTGTTAACATTCAAATATCCTTCCATGAAATCAAAAATAGCTCATAAGGATTATCTTGCACAGTATCAATCAAGTTGTCTATCTTGTTATAATCTTTTTCTATAAGTTTCATTCCACAGCAGAATGTATGAAATAGAGAAGACAGACCAGAAGTCCACCAAAAACTAAGGGATAAGGACCTCTAGGAATGAGATGAACAATTTCAAATGATACAGAAGTTGATAATTTTCCAGGAAACTGTAATTACGAGCCTTTTACTAGCAGCATGTTACAAAAGTAATATGTTTGTAATATGGGGGTGCTTAGCCATGACTCACACAATCAGATGCCCTATTACTTTTCACTGAAAAGTAGAGATATGGGAAGTATCAAACTTTTAAGCTAGCAAAAAAGTCACTCTTCATATTAAAGCAATGTCCATTAATAAAGGTATTCAAACGAGAGCCAGTAAGTCCAATAAGCATATCTTGAGTTGGTACGGAAATGGGACCCCCACTGATTTGTAAACTCCAAACCTTGACTACCAAGAACAATGCACCTTCACTTATCAAACTTTATATCCTAGTCATATACTCACGGACGTATATTGGCCCAGGCCACACAAACTATATTGAAGTGATTGTTGATAGGTCTAGTAACTAGGATGAAGATTGGATAAGAGTCTACAATGTTAAATATCTTCAAAGACATTATTTTAGGTTCAGCACATGGCAGAATTAATTATCTCAGCAGAATCTTCTCCTCTTACGAATGGTGTTAAATCTGCAAAGATCACAAGGATCTCCAATTTGATTAATAAGGAAATAGCCTGGGTGTCATTATACTCATTATCATTACAGCCGTAGAGATTTAAAGGATTATACCTTGTGAGATCGAATATATGACCAATAATATTCTTATAGACTTGAGCCAACTCAATGATGTCAATTCTAAGAATCTTAAACATTGCTTTCAATAACGCAAATTGCAAACTTCAAAGCTAATGTTGGACGTAAATGCACCATCATTCTAGCTAGTTTGATTGTATTGACCATCACCTTGCTTGCTATCAGCCTACAATACATAAAGTTGGCCCTCTACAAGAGGCTTGATTTTCTTCCTTGATCACATAAAAACAATATATACTTAGTATAATATAAAACATATCAATGAGCCTTGTTGGAATTTCCCTTCATAGATATGACATTTTGTTCCCAACTTTAAAACAAATACAATATATTTTATATGTATCCAAGAGACGCATAGAACTTCAGGGTAAATTTACCTTTCATGATGGTCGGAGCACGCAGCCATAGTTCCCCTTCTTTACCAGGAGGCAAGGCTTCTCCTGTCGACGGATCAACAATCTTTGCTTGCGAGTGCTCTTGTAGGCGGCCAACAGAACCATATCGTTCACACTCTTCAGGTCCAACTGTCGACGCTGCCCCACCCCCTGTCTCAGTCATTCCATACCCCTACAATAGAAGACAGAGCAAATATGAAAAAAAGAAAACATATGTTGAAGTTACAGAACCTCCCATGAAATTAGTTCCTTATACTTGCGGAATCTGAATCAGTAACCAGCAAGTTAAAAATCTTAAAAGTATTTTCTTTTCAGGGAAAAGTTACAAAACTTTAGCTTAACAGCAAGGAAGCTTGCTGCTCAGAAATGGCTACTGAAGTTTAACTAGCTTCCTAGAAAAAGAAAGAGTGATGGAGGGAAGGGAAGGAAAGAGATAGAACTAGAGAGATATAGTGAGAACGTGTCTCATTTGATATCTTAAATGACCATTACAACTAAGATACAACATCTTTCCTTGGGCAGTACCTCTGAACAAGATCAATCCGTTTTCCACAATTTGGTTTTACACATATGACAGGTTTTACACATATCAATATGGTTCCACACAATCACTTACATATCAATGTCCTTATAAACCTCTAGATGATAACTAAAAAATGATGTTAACCAACAAACTGGAATTGCATCTACAAGGTTAGTCTTATACCCAAAAATATTAAAAAATTTGTACAGTCATGTTAGTAGAAATCATTAAGGTGTCTTTTTTTATGCAAATTAAGGTGTCTTAATATTGTCATATCCTTCCAAAATTTACAGTAAATTTAAATTTTATACAGTTATATATTTATGCGCAGAGAATTGACAAATGCAGATAATATTTACAAATGTTGAGTTGTTGACCCACAAAGAAGACAAATATCCCAACTTAAAAATTACTCTCCTCCCATTTTCTTTTCTTCCTTCTCTAATTAACCCAGAAGATCTAATCTTTTCCAAAACAACTTACATTAAACATTAGAAACAAAAACTTAAAAGTCGAAACCCATGGCAAATCATTTTGAAGAACTTCAAAACCATGTAACTCCTAGTAACTGTTTTAAGTTCATTAAAGTAGTTTCCAAGGCCACACATAGCTTACTTCAGCTCACTCAGAGGAGGGAATGCTGTGATAGAAGGTTGGCTACTAATCCGTGTGGATGAGGGAAAGGGTTTTATGTGAAACAAATGGGAATTTAAGCTTCAGAATACCATGATAACTCTGAGCACCCAAGGTCGATCTTGGGTTTTTACCTTTAAATTTGTTCAGTTCTTATATTAATTTTGGAGTTTAACAGTTAGAAACTATTCTATTGATTGTTTTCAAATTTTCCAAATAAGTTCCTTTGTTAATTTGAATTTTAGAATTTTAATTGAAATGTTTCTTTGCATTTAGAAAATATTTTAAGCTAAGTCTATGTTGATTCCAAAAAGGAAAAATTAAACCCACTTAATGGTGTGCTTGTTTTGTATAAGAAACTCGAATATAGTCAAATTTCAGAAACAAAAAGTACATATAAATCTAATCAGTCAATAAACTGAATAAACTATTTCCAAGTTAGTTTAATGCTGTTAGGAATGGCCCTTGTTAACTTGATTAGCCAATTCCAATTCTTATTAGGAGGTTTAATATTACCTAATCTTCAATATAGGACATAAGCCAGTCAGACACTTCCCCTGCTTGCACATCAGGACAAGGAACCATTCCTCTTACTAGTAATTTTCACTGATTATCAATTAATCGTCAAATATATATAATCCAATCAAAATGGTATCTATACTCAATAATTTAACCTTAAAAAGATTAAAGCTATCAATCATTGTAGCAAGATTGACTTAGAACCCGAAAGTCAAGAATGCCTGCTTAAGGCCTCCTCTTAATATTAATTTCACAATTAATGCATTTCCCTTCTCCATTTGTGGTGGAGCCATGACTAATTCATACTATTCAATAAAATCCTTCCCTTCAACTCCATGTTTAATGATAACTAAAAAAAGTCATACCCATGACTTGTTCTAAAGTTTCATAGAATTGACATGCTACCAACTCATACATCTTTGTAATTTGATGCCTCTCCAAAACACCAATTCTTCCTCATTCCATAGCTTTAATTTTCAACACTTGACAATTTCATTTATTCTCTACCTCGTTCAGTTCTTCCTGTTATCCTAGTTAAATGCAGTGTAAAATTTCACGCAATACTTCTTTTGATAACCAAACTCCATTACTAGTCTACTACAATAATCACATTAACAACAATGATAATTACTTATATAATAACAGTATTTGTAAAGACATTCAGCCTTAATATAGATTTAAAAAACAAATACTTTACAATTACGTAGTACTAGCTTTATTTAGTCACATAAGAGGGCCAAAAGAAAAAGGCAGCAATTAACTAAATCAAGTACAGCAATAATCCCAAAAGTAAGGCAAACTCAACAGAACATTTCGTCATGTCTTTCCAGCATGACCACATTTTAGAAGGATCGTCTACATCATTTAATATGATTAAAAGTATCTCAAAATCATTTCAAGAACAGGATAATTAAACTCGATACTACTATATCAAGTACCTCGTATATAGTACAGAATATAAAATTTAAATTGATTTTAAGAGAAAACATCAAATTAAATACGAAAAATTACCTGTCCAATCTCCACATGAGGAAAACGTGCTTTAAATCTCTGAGCAACCTCCTTACCAAGCGGCGCGCCACCGCACCCTAAAAACTCAAGGGAGCTGAGATCATAATTCTTTGTCAATTCCGATTTCTCAAACGCCACCATTAATGGTGGCGAAACCGGCATATAAGTAACCCTATACCTCTCCACCGTCTCCAACATGTTCTCGAAATCAAACCTCGCCATTAAAACCAGAGTTTCCGCCATTGCTACCGCTCTAAGCAGCATAAAGAATCCAAACACATGAAACAAAGGCAGAAAGAAGAGAGAGATTGCCCGAGTTTTCGTCCCTTCTTCCTCCTCAGTTGCCTTCATTCTCCGATGGTGCAATCCAGCGAGCAACGCAATGAAATTCCGGTGAGTCAACTCGACGCCCTTGACTCGTCCCGTAGTCCCGGACGAGTATAAAATCACCGCGGAATTCGACTGCGGGATCGTAACTCGAGGGCCGGTGACTCGGTGAGTCAGCATTGATTCAAACCCAGGCGAGTCGAGGAGGATGACGGGAACATTAGAGGAACACGAATTAAGCTTTGAGGATATAGAAGAGACGGCGAATATGACAGACGGTTTAGCAAGTTCAATTAAGTGAGTCAACTCGGATTGGGTTGATAAAGGGTTAGCAGGGGAGACGATGACGCCGATGGAGAGGAGAGAGAAGTAGAGGACAGGGATGTGGAACGAGGGAGGAGACAGAATGAGGGCGACAGCGTTGGAAGTTAGTGGAAAGTTGTGGAGGTTGGATAGAGAATGAGAGAGGGAGTCGACACGGCTGAGGAAGTCGGAGTAGGAGAGAGATTGGTGAGTAGCGGAGTCGATGAGGACGGGGGATTTGAGAGAAAAGTCGGGGTTTGAGTGGAGGAGAGAGAAGACGTAGTCGGAGATGGAGAGAGGGGTGGATTCAGGTGGAAGAGGGGGGTTTTCGCGGAGAGTGTGGAAGGTTTTGGTGGCGGAGCAGTAGCCGTTTCTGGGATCGATTGATGAGTGTGCCATTTTTTCCGACGATGGAGGAGTTTGTTTGTTTTGGGAGAGAGAATGAAAAGAGGTGAATTTGTAGGGAGGAAATAGGGAGAAGTGATGAAAGGGGTTGGTGTAGTGTTTGGGGGAGTACTACTGGTTGTGGTAAATTGGTGCAATAAGTGGTCACAAAAACCTAGACATATCTAGTCTTAGATATTTGAATGTCCCGCCGTAACTACTCTCTCTACTTCAATTGTATTTTTATTTTTCTTTTTTTTACTCCCTCCATGGCTCCATTGATAATGTCATTTTTCGACTACTCATATGCACTATTTTAATTTAAATATTATATATAATTGGGAGGGGGTTCTAATCACTTCAGCTGTCTCTCACTCTTCAACATTTGGTATGTGAGAATGGGGGGAATGGGAGTTTGAGGATTAGAGAGTGAGATTGGGAATTGGTGGTTGAAAATTTATAAAAATGTTTATCTTTTGTTTGGTTAAAGTATGGGAATAAATTGAAAATAAATAACAAATTTACCAAAATAGTGTTATTATCACATTTTATTCTTTCTTATCATTAAGGGCAATCTTGTCTTTTAATTTATTATGAATTATCAACCCTCTAATATCACCCCCTAACCAAGTAAAAGCATCCACAATTGCTAGCTACATAGCTCTATCAACCCTATTTTGACCCATGATCAGCTCCCAAATTGGACTGAGCCTAAGATGATCAGCTCTATTTTGACCCATGTTTATTCTTTACACCTAATTGAACATAGACATGCATTAAAGTCATTTTTAAATTATTATTATTACGTAATAATAAAGATTGTAACGACATAATAACTATTACGCTCTTCATCCCAATTCACATGAGACTTTTTTCTTACTATTCATATACTAACATTCACCGTAGATTTTTAGTAACAAACTAAAAACAAATGTATAATCTATATCTATATTATTATTATTATTAAAACTCGTGGCAATAGATGTCATGTTGTCATGTGTCAATGACAATAGTTATGATGCCACATGTTATCGTTTGTTAGCCAATGACATAGCGTCAAGTCATATGTATAGTCATATCTATCTATATTATTTCTAAACCCAAATCAACTAATTACAACTTAAATTAATGCTATCAATTTAAATAAGAAATTTAAGATGAGAGAAAAAAAAAAAAAAAGTTTTAGCTTTTAAAATACAACGTACAAATTCACTGTCTTTTCGATTAACATTTAAATAATGGTCATAACTATTAATTAAATACTCATTAATATTTTGGTAATACTTCGTAACTAATATGAATCTAATTATTAATATGGTCGTAAAAACCACAATCACTAATTCTAATAGGGTACATCATGATTATTCATTGTGATATGAAAAAATTCATCTGAAACACATAGAGTCCGAAAAATGAGTGCAAAAATATAACGGTCATATCCAAAAAAATTTAAACTTATATTTTATATATAAAATTTGTGGGATCATCCAAATTACTAATTAGAGGCTAATGTGGCTTTGCAAACTATTTTTTAATGCATTATAATTAGTTGTAATGTGTAGACACCAAAAAATGTCTCCTCAAAATCAAACCCGATGATAAACAAACTTTCACCGTCACTATTGGGAGGGTTGAATATTTAATCTCGGGAGTGCTTAAAGTCCATGTGTCAATCAAACCTAACTCACAAAATAGTCAACAGATCAATCCTAATGTTTAGTCAAAGCATAGTCCAATTTATATTTTGGCCCAAACCTTTTATAATTCATTTCGTATTATTTATTAGTTGAGCCCCATTAATGAATAATAAATGTAAATCAGCCCGAAACTATGAAACAACACTTAAAATACCGAACTTAATGATAAAGAATTAGGTTAAAAATGAATTTGGACGCATTTTGGGCAAAACTGTACACCGCGACACGGTGAGCTATACCGTGCCACGGTGGACAGTACCATGTCACGGTGCCCAGTACCGTGTCACAGAACACACACCGTGACGAGGTGCCCAATTAGGGTTTTTCCACGGCTCTTATCACTTTTAGGGTTTCGTGGGATCCCCTGTTCATTTCCTCTATAAATACCCTGCTAATTTCTTTAGTTCAGGGGATCAAATAATTCTCTCTTCTCTCTTTTATGCTCTATCCTAAACACCAGTCTACCCTATTCTTCCACAATACTTCCTTTAAGCACTCCAAGGAGTCTGTACTTTACCCGTAGTTCTACTCTTAAGCCAAGGCGTGAAATGTAGAATTATGTGAGGGTTTGGCCCCAAATTAACCTTAATTTAATTTCCATTGTTGTTTTTTTTATTAATTTCCTTCAAGTTACTAACGTGTTTATTATTTTGTAGTTGCAAGCAAACAAAATCAAAGTAAGGAATCATGTTCCTTTTATTCCTATTATTTTTTAACAATTTTTATTATATTTGTCATATATTAATTGTTGGATTTATTGTTGAATTGTTTCCAATACTAATGTTAATTTTATTATATTTAGTGATCACCATTTTGCATGTTAAAGGGAATAAGTAATCGAAAATCACGACTAATAAGTTAATTTGGACGACCGGTTTAGGTTCCTTTTTAATCTTGTTGTGTTATTCAAAGTGATCACGAATATTTTAGAATTATATGTTGCATTAATATTCAACCAATTTAGCATAATAATAGTTTGGAGCGAATTGAATAATTTGTTTGTATGTCCTTGAGATCGTAGGAATACTTTTCACTATAAGAATCAAGTAGAGGCCAATACGGGCAAATGCGACTCCATGACTCACTTCGTACCATCATCCCCGATCCTCCTTTCATGGTTTCGAACCATATAGAGTTAGTAATCTCATGGATAATGAATGGGGTGTAACTTTCACGGGTCAATCGTTGTTGCCTATCGTTGTCCCTTAATCGTGGTTGTCTTTATGATCCGTGAACGGTTTACAAGTTCCTTAAAAACTTGTTGGGGGCTCCCTACTTTATCTGTCCCTAATCGTATATGTCAATTCCCAGTTCCTATAAGTGCCAAGTATATTCACAACATGCTTACGTAGGCTAGCTTCGAATGACGCCTACAATTTAGCGACTCCATTGGCGAGAATTCTTGATTATTTATCGATTTGAGTGATCTGTATTTCATTAATATGAGTGGATGAGACTTGAAAGATTCTAGAATCGTATTCCTGTGATTAAATTGGCATTTTTGCATTTTCATAGACGTTTTTACGTCATATTTAGGTTCGTCCTGTAGGAAAAATTGGATAACCTGATCGCGATTGAAGAAAACAAGGCACTGCTTGAATTTTACAAGCACCGCTCAACTGTAGAGGCGCCGTGGAACGGTACAGAACACCGTTATACGGTGTACTGCACCGTGACGCGGTATCTTCCACCGTGTTGCGGTGCCTATAAAATTCTCCCAGTGGTTCTGTCTTTTTTCTCGTTATTAGCGTCCTACGATTTTTCTGAAAAAACGTGTGTGTTCTACATACGTCTTAGCCCCGGGGGATTTAAGCTCTATCGACCCAAAAACGCTCATGGCAATAAGGGTTCATCCGAGTTATTAAATCCACCCAAACCATGGAGTCGAGTTCGATTTAATCACGAACTTACGAAGCCGCTCGTTAGTATACACCCTTAAGGGAGGCTGCCTTGTTAACACGTCCAAACACTTAACCATGGTACCCTTTGACACCAAAAGCTTGACCATAGTCGAACATAGATCTTGACCTTAGGTTGCGAACTTTTTCATTGCATCATCGTGATTAAGTGCTACTTGGATTTTTTTTTGCTAACCCCACATGTGTTTGTTCATTTTGTTATTTGGACTAACCTATGACCGAGGATTTTTTATTCTACATAGTATTTAGTACGGACTTAAAATCGAATAAAATCTAAAAAAAATCACGAACTGGACCTGAAACTGACCACCGTGTCACGACAGAAATACCGCGCCACGGCGTACAACGCCGTGCCATGGTGCGTTGTACCGCCTGACGGTATGATGCACCGTGTCACGACAGTGGCACCATGACACGGTGCCCAGGAAAAGTTCATTTGGCCTTTTGTGCGTATTTTCGTGGTTTGTTTGTCTCGTTTAGTGTCCTATCTAGCTGTACAGCTATAACACACGTCCATAACCTCACTTTATCACTCAGAGTCAAGTCAAGTTCACCCACATTTCCTTTTATTTGAGTTGTGCACAATGTCATTCATGACCGTACATTAGGAGGGTCTCGTGTCGTTTTTCTCGTTTTTTTAGGAGTAAGTCGGATGGTATCCTCCCATACATGCTTTTTTCTATAAAAAAAAAAATTATTCGAAAAATTTCTTGCCTTTTCTTTTTTCAAATGGGTCAAGGTTGAGTCTAGTCATTAAAGGTGCGTTTGTATTAATATCGCAGCCCTTAGTTGAGAAGTAGGGATATATTGTTACGGTTTGAGTCACTGCCTCAACAACCTCTTAAACCTAAGAGGCGTACAAGGAAACCATCGCAATCATCTCCACAGAATCCATCTTCGTCTCTAGTTCATTTTGAATTCATTCTAATGGCTTCTAGGGAGGAAGTTGAGAACATCAACAAGCCCATCGCGACACTCATGGCCATGATGCAAATGCTCACTACCAAAGTCACCACAATGGAACAGAATAATGTCACTGTGGTTGCAATGGACAAGATCAAGGAACAAATGAGCAAGATGTCTGAGGAATTTACCTACGTGGAGCAACCTGCCACTTCTTTAGCCGTCAAGGACAAGCTTCCTAAGAAGTTTTTCACTGTTGACATTCCAAAATTCAAGCCTACTGATAACCTAATGTTCCACTTGAAGGCCTTTTCTGCAACCATGGCTCTCAAAGGATTAGATGTAGCACTCTTCCCTATTGTGTTCCCTCTTTCCTTGGAGCATGCCTGCCAATAATGGTTTTACTCTCTAGAATCCAAGCACACTGCGACTTAGGAAAATGTTACTGAAAGCTTCATGAACTGTTACAGGTGTAACGTCTAGGCTAAGACTTCTGAACGTGAACTCTCCATTCTCAAATAGAAAGAGAATGAAGGCTTCACTGCCTATCTGAGCAGGTGGAGAGAAACAACTGCACTCTTGGATCCTCCCAAAGAGAAAATTTGACTCATAAGTACAAGCAACATCTGAAGTTTCTTCCCTTAAATACTTTCGAAGTCGTGTACGATATTGGGATCAATATTGAGGACGAGTTGATAAAGACTACAGGTAGCAATAATAACAATAACACTTGGAAAAACAAGAAGAACGATAGTCCTTCTTCTTCGTCTTCCAAGCCCAACAATGCTACCAACAACATCAACCTCAATGATGTGTTGTCTCTCAATGCTCCTACCCAGAAATTCCAAAGGAAAAGGAGGGTTTATACACCTTTGGGAATGAGCTATGATACTGCTTTCGATCGCCTGCACAGTCAAGGATTGATCATGCTTATTAAGCCGTTTCCGGAGCCTAGATCTGAGAATAGAACTACTAGCTATGACCCCAATGCTCATTGCAAGGCAAGCTAAGGGTCATACTACTGAGCAATGTTGGAAGCTAAAGGAAGTAATTCAGACCTGATTGATGCTAATCAGCTTCCTGTCCCTCTAGGGGACAAGAATCCTAATATTCAAACAGGTCCTCTTTCTGATGCTTTGGCTATCACAGGAGATGAAAATCTCCTTTGACCCGTCACTACTCATCCAATCTGTGGATGAACCTCTACCAGAAGTTGTTTTTGTTTCAAGATATGAAGAAGTTAATGGAATTTGGGATAGTGAAGACGAAGACGTCTATCTCAAAGATATAGCCTGTTCACCTCTTGGCGCTGTCAGCTATGAAGACAGTGAATATGTTTTGGGGGACCTTGAGGTCAAGGTTCTCACCAGGAATGGAAGATTACAGCAACCTAGCCCACCTCCACCTCCACCGCAAGCACAACTGATAGTTGACCCTATCGACTCTTTAAGTAACGATGTGATCAAACAACTGCAAAAGACTAAGGTGGAAATGAATGTCTGAAAGCTTTTGGCTACCTCTCACGAGCATCAAAAGGTTGTGATGAATGCTCTGGTAAAGATAGGATTTGATAGTGATATGACTCCTCAAGGGCTAGTTAATTTTCTCAATACTGAATTGCTGTGTACCTGCAATTTGATTTTGTTTTTTGATAATGACTTACACCCGAAAGGGGATCAACATAACAAAGCTCTACACCTTACTGTGGTGTGTAGGAAAATGAATGTTCATATGAGCCTAGTTGATAATGGCTCAGCAATTAATGTATGCCCACTGCGCACTGCGAAGAAGCTGGGTATAAAAGATGAAGAATTAATTCCCTCTACTCAAGTGCTTATGATAATACTCGCCGTCAAGCCGTGGGTACTATCATGTTGAACATCACTACTAGAGCCATTGAACGTCGTACCAAGTTTCAGGTGGTGGACATTAAGGCTTCTTTTAATCTATTGCTAGGGAGCCCTTAACTTCATGAGTTAAAGGCGATCCCTTCATCACTGCACCAGAAGGTTAAAGCTATAGTTAAAGGGGTTCCAATCACCATTGATGCCTCTCTTATGCTTATCCAAGTTATTGACACTCCCATTGTCCATGTTGAGCATGATGAAAGAGATGAGGATCTTTGGGGTTTTTTTCTAGAAGACGTTCTCATGATCGAAGAAGAGGAGAAGTGCCATCTCGACTTCGATCCTTATTCAAATGTAAATATCAATGCAATTATGAAGAAGCAAGGTCATTTCCTTGGAATGACCCTTGTAATCAAGAAAAAAATGGCTGAACTTTGGGGCTATCCTGGTGTGCTCAAGAAGGACACTTTTGGCTTGGGATTCAAGCCAACAAAAGAAGATGTGAAACAAGCTTTGCTGAAGATGAAGGCTCGCAATAATGCTCGAGCCATGAAAACAGAAATGACTATGGATCCTTATTCCCTCACTCTCAATGGTCGGTACATTAAGGAAGGGGAGGACTTTCCATCCTATGAATTTTCAGAGCCTTTCTTCCACAACGGAAGGCGTGAGTCGGGATTCGAAGTATTCTTGGATTGTGACTTCATCGATGAAGGTGATTTGTTCCCAACAGTTGGGGAACCAACCAGTCCAGGCTTCCATGATATGGGCATTAATCTTCTTTTTGGGCTCGAAAAAAATGAACTCAAACGCATCGATGATGATAATTCTGCGTTCATTAAAAATGTCATGTCAAGCAAAGATTTGACCCCTCTTAATTCATTGTCCCAACTGAAGGTCTTTTGAAGGGATGGTGTAAGACTGGCGAGGGCCCTATGTTTGATGAATCCGAATCATCTGAGTCCGAGTTTGAGTTTTTTGATAAGCCTGTAGGATCTAAGGCCGACCCCCTTTCTGATATCGAGTATATTTCTGTAGTTCCTCCCAGTATCGAGTCTCTTGTCGAGTCTCCCCCATCTATCCCTAATAATTCTAGCGAGGTCGCAGCTGACTTTGCCCTCTTTGATGTAATGCTTGACGAATTTAATAAGATGAGTACCTTTGCTTACGATGTGTGTCATTCCCCTAACCCTGATCAATATTGCTTTGCTAATGATGAAAATGACAAAGGTACTCATCTTATTAAATTCATCATATTGCTTTGCTAATGATGAAAATGACAAAGAGATAATAAAAGCAATGGAAGAACATGATAATAAAACTTGCAATAATTGAAGATACAAAAATAGTTAATATTTCCGATGATACAACTATTAAAGAAGTTAAAATTGGATTAACACTAAGTCAGGACAAACGCAAAGAGCTAATTAACTTGCTTAGCGAATTTGTTGATGTATTTGCTTTGTCCTACCAAGATATGCCAGGTATTGACAGGGACATAGCTCAACACACGATACCACTCATTCCAGGAATGAAGCCTGTCAAATAAAAGCTACGTCGCATGAAACCAGATGTGGCACTCAAAATCAAAGAAGAAATTAGAAAACAGATGGCTGTAGGTTTCATCAAAGTGTCCAAGTACCTAGAATGGGTAGCTAATGTGGTTCTAGTTCTAAATAAAGATAGAAGGGTTAGAATGTGTGTTGATTACAAGGATCTCAATAAAGGAAGCCCAAAGGATGGGTTCCCTCTACCTCACATCGACATTCTGGTCGACAACACAGCAAACCATGCACTCCTCTCCTTCATGGATGGGTACGCCGGATATAATCAAATATTAATGGCTAAGGAAGACATGGAGAAAACCACATTCATTACATAATGGGGTACATATTGCTATACGGTAATGTCATTCGGGTTAAAAAACGCAGGTGCCACCTACCAGAGAGCAGCAATAGCATTGTTACATGATATGATGCAAAAAGAAGTGGAAGTCTATGTTAATGATATGATCTTCAAGTCAAAGGACCGACCAGGCCACATTATTGCACTCCACAAATTCTTTGAACGACTCCGAAAATACAACATGAGATTGAATCCAGTAAAGTGTGCATTCGGAGTTACATCAGGCAAACTCCTTGGCTACGTGATCAGTTCTCGAGGGATTAAAATAGATCCCATAAAAGTCAAGGCAATCATGTCCATGCCACCACCCAAGACTGAGAAGGAGATTCAAGGTTTCATCGGAAGATTGCAATATATAAGTAGGTTCATATCCAAACTCACTGCGATATGTGAACCTATATTAAAATAGCTTATGAAAAACGTTCTAGTCACATGGGCTGATGACTGCCAAAGAGCTTTCGACAATATCAAAAAATACCCGACAAATCCACATATGCTAGAACCGGCAATACCTGACTTTCCTCTTCAACTCTACCTTGCGGTCACAAGAAAAACAATGGGAGTAATGCTAGCACAAGAAATCGAAAGAAAAGAAAATGCAATCTAATACTTGAGCAAGAAGCTTCAAGATTATGAGACTCGGTACACACCACTTGAAAAGTTGTGTCTTGCACTCGTGTGGGCCGCACAGAAATTAAGGCATTACATGCTGACTCATACGGTGCATGTTGTGTCAAAGATGGATCCTCTCAAGTACTTGTTTGAGAAAGCAACTCTTAATGGAAGATTATCAAGATGGATAGTCAACCTTAGCTTGCTCAGTTTGACTTAAAGTTCGTACCACAAAAAGCCATCAAAGGATTTGCAGTTTCTGAATTCCTAGCAGACTTCCCATTAGAAGAAGTTGAGAAGGCGGAAGAAGAGTATGATTTCCCCGATGAAGATCTACCTATGACTGAGGATGATAGTTGGAGGCTTTAATTCGATGGAGCTTCAAACCAAAAGGGTTGTGGTGTAGGAGTTTTGCTTGTATCAATTAACGAGGAGCACATCCCAATTTCCATGAAGCTCGATTTTGATGTCACCAACAACGCTGTAGAATATGAAGCATGCATCTTGGGATTAGAAACAGCTGTGGCCTTGGGAAATTAAGAAGCTTAGAATCTATGGCCCGACTCATCACTAATCATCAACCAGATCTCAAAGAGATAAAAAGTGAGAATTGAAAGTCTCGCTACGTATCAAGATTATCTGGAAACTCTCACGGAGCAACTAGATGAAGTGGAATACACGTACTTGCCTAGAGAAGAAAATCAGTTTGCTGACACACTAGCTAATTTGGCATCAATTGTTCGAATTCCAAGAGACACTATCAGAATGCCATTGACTATAGGAAGAAGATATGAGCCGACTTATGTTCATGCACTTGATGAGAACAAGATTCATAGGAAGAAGATGAAGAGCCATGGTACACAGACATCCTTAACTATGTGACGAAGGGAGAATACCCTCCTAATACTGACAAAAGGGTACGCCGTGCTTTGAGACTCCTGGCCTCATAGTATGTGCTCATCAGAAGAGAACACCATAAAGGATCGCATAAGGGAGAAACCTATTATGTATAGCTTAGAAAGAAGCATATAGAACCATGGAAAACCTTCATGTCGGGATATACGGAACACATATGAATGCTAAGATTAGTCCAAAAGATTCAACGAAAAGGTTATTATTGGACTACCATGGAGAGAGATTGCCACGAATATGTCAAGAAATGTATGAGGTGTCAAATCTACGCAAATTTGCAGCACGTTCCACCATCGCTTCTTTACACATACACTTCTCCATGGCTTTTCTCTACTTGGGGAATCGACGTCATTGGGAAGATAACGCCACCAGGACAAGGGGGACACGAGTTCATCCTTGTAGCAATCGACTACTTCACCAAGTGGGTCGAAGCTGCTTCTTATGCTAAGCTCGCAGCAAAACATGTAGCTCAGTTCATCAAGAAAAACATCATATGCTGCTATAGTGTACCTTATGAAATGATCAGTGATAATGGGACGTATTTCTAAGCCGAGTGCGCACAACTATTGCAGAAATATCATATTAAACATCACAAATCATCATCTTACAGATCACAAACAAATAGTGCGGTAAAATCGGCCAATAAGAATGTGAAAACTATCATTGAAAAGATGACGGAAAAGTACAAGGATTGACCAAGCAAGCTACATTTCGCTCTTTGGGGTTATCGAACTTCCATTCGTACATCAACGGGGGCTACCCCTTTCTATTTAGTCTATTGAGTTAAAGCCGTACAACCAATAGAGCTTGAAATCCCTTCTCTACGGATCGCGTTGGAAAGCCAACTAGATGAATTCGATTGGATTAGAGCGAGATATGATGAATTAGTCTTACTTGATGAAAAACGCTTGGCAGCTTTACATCATGTCCAAACCTACCAACAACGTATGACACGACACTTCAATAAAAAAAGTCAAGACCAGGATTATCAAAGAAGGCGATTTAGTGCTTAAGGCACTTTGCAAAAATGTGTTAGATCTAAGAGGAAAATTTAGACCAAACTGGTCAGGGCCATACATTGTCAAGTCCATTTTATCTGGCGGAGCGGCACAATTAGAAGACATGGATGGCAATGGTTTCTACAATTTAACCAAGTTGGATCAACTCAAGAAATTTTATGCTTAATTGCATGGGTTCAAAACCCAATAGAGCTACGTTTGGCTTGATTCATTTAAAGGATACGTAGGTAACCCTTCAAGGGGGCCCGACCACTTTAAAAATAAAAATCCCTTCATCGTCAACGAAACTACAACATAAAAATAGTGGAATACAAAAAAACCAAAGAAAATTGCACAGTATCAAGCACCGCGCCACGTCAGAACCCACCGTGCCGCGGCAGAACCCACAGCGACAAGGCAGACTCCACGCGACACGATGTACTAACTTTGCGGGAATTTTGCAGTTTTGGGTTATTTTAGTTTTGCGATTACCGTGCAACATAAGAACGCACTGTGGCTTGGCATTGTACACCGTGACACGGGATACATGTCGTGACACGGCGTATTAATTCCCCGGAAATTTTGCAGTTTTGTTTAAATTTTTGTTTTTGCGATTATTTTGTTCGACAATTATTAATGTTCTTCCATTGCGTCCGACTTCTTGACTCGGATATAATAAAAAAAAAGAGAATAAAATAATAAAAGTCATTGTAATTTTTAATTAAGGCAAAAATAAATACGCTATTATTAATAATGTCACTACAACTATTGGCATCATACGCCTTATTTAAAATTAAAACTTAAATCATAAAAGCAAAACGATATTGATTTAATCCTTCTTCACCTTAGGAAATTCTTTCTTCTTTTCAACTAGGTCGGCCTTCACCATTAGTGTGTCCTTTGTAGCTCGAACCGTCATACCTCTAGTAGAGCTTTCACCCCTTTCACCTCTTTCAGGTTTCTTTCTATACACCATCTTGTCTTTACCCTTTCTTCTTACCCAACTCTTATTCCTAGGCATGATAGGAGTCTTAAATTCAATTCCTTGTATTCTCGGACTAAGGCGATCTTTAGGAGGCGCCTTCTTACTTCCAAGTCGTCCCTTCACATCACCATCAAACTTACGTGATCTATTCCCTCCTACTTTGAGGATTCAACCATGACTTGTATGCACTAGATTAGGGTGGAGGAGGTTGGTTACTCGCAGAAACGGTCCACATTGGCCTTCTAATCCAATATGTTTCATATTTATGAACATTACTTTTCATGCAATGATACTTCACGAAGACTATCATTATAGCGTGGACCTACTAGTTCAAGTCCGTATTGTCGCACAATCGGAAAGGGAAATAAAAAGTCAACTTTGAAAGACTAGGAACATGACAATACGGAGTATCATTCGTCCCTACCATCCTAGTAAGCCTCCACCGAGGCACCACCCATCGAATGGAAAATTCTCTCTTCGCAAAGAACAACTTCCAGTCATTATAAGACATGTTTGCAGAGTAGTTTTTCTATCTACGAACTAGATCATTGGGACCATATTTTTCAATATCATCGGGGGCTTCGAAAAGTTCCAAGCGTTCCATCAACCAAACCTGCAAAAAAAAAGGCAGATGGTTAGTAGCGAAAAAAAAAGAAAAAAAAACGGCCTAAGCACCGTGACACGGTAAACAACACCTTGTCGCGGCAAGCAGCACCATGGCGCGGTGCACGCCACATGTCACGGTATTTACGCAGAACTAAGTTTACCTGCAATAGTACTAGAGAGCCCTTCATGACGGCTTTTAAGTCAGATTTTGCTTCATCAAGGTCACGCGAGTTTCTCCAAGGCAAGTGGGCATAGGGGATCTTCCAAATTCAACATGTTCAAGCAAAGAAACTAGACTAGCATGTCTTACTCTACCGTTTGCAAATAAAAGCTTGCTAAACATGCAAAAAATATAAGCCCTACTACGGTATACATGTTGTGATTCAGAGATAGGACGATTAAAATATAAATTTGCAAGTTTTTCTTGAACTACTTCTTTACCACACACAATTTTTAGATGACGCTCAAAATCCTGGTAATAGTATTCACGCAGAGTAGGCATTGCAACCAGAACTCTAGCAAGGAAGCCAAAAATAGAACCAAATTCCTCCGGCAGAGGACATATTTCATCATAATCGACCTTGAAATAATGGGTTTCCAGACTCCAATAATCTATGGCTGCTCTCAGAAAATCATGTTCAATTGCTACATGCCTTAATGCTAATAAACCTCTGACATGGAATAATTCTACCTCTCTTTTATCTGCATTGGTCAAGAAATACGACCACTCACGCAATGTATTATTAAAATTTTGAGACATTATTATTGAAATATGATATTCTAGCTATTTTATGTTTCGTAATTATGCATATCACGAATTATCTGGTCGTAATTTATAGCTAAAAGAGTTCATAAACGCAAAAAATTTATCCAACTGCACGCGCAAAAACACCGCTACATTGAAAGAGCACCGTGACACGGTAAAGTACACCGTGTCAAGGGAAAAGGCACCGTGACGTGGCAAGCAATATCGTGACACGGTATTCGCCACGTGTCACAATTTTTTTCACGGCACCTATTTCTTATCCTCGACCTGTTTTTCCAGGTTTTATTTTGTTTTTCGAGTGTTTTATTCCTAATAAAATTCTCCCTTTATTTTATTTTTATTTTATTTCTCTTTATTATTGAAGAAGTTGTAAAATTTGGGGAAGTTGTAAAACTTTTTTTCCAACATTTTTCGTCTTTTTCTATTGGGAGAAGGTCGGTACGCTGCACTTATGAAAAACTACGGATTTTTTTTCGCGTCATTAACAAATACACAATCACACACGATCGGTCAAGCACACACTAACATACACACGAAATGAAGAAATAAAATGTCTAATGCATAAAGTGTGAATAAAATGTACAATGTGAGTCATGATACATAAGTAATGCCAAGTGTCATCAACCAAGTACATAATAAAAATCCTCAGTCACTAATCTCCAAATCTAGAAGAACAAGGATCAGTGTCCTGCTGAGGCTACGGGGCAAGTGAATGGCGTGCCAAAAAGACCCTCCATCATCCGAGTGCAAGGAGTGATGTCCTTACTAGTCCCCGCAACTCCCGCAGAAGGCAAAGTCAAGGCAGGTCCCGACCAACCGGTAAACTGCGTAGGCTGACTCCAAGACGTAAGCATCATCGATGGAGGCATCGTCCCGAACACTAGAACCTGATGTAAGCCCTGATCCACAGGAGTAATGATTGGCCTAAGCTTAGGATGTGAAGGCGGAAATGGCTGAGAAGGCCACTGGTTCTGAAAATGCTGAAATGGCTGAGAAGTCTAAGGTTGTTGCAACTGCATCTGAAAATGCTGAAACGACTGAGAAGGCGGAGGCTATTGCCACTGGGTCTGAATATGCTATTGAATCTCAGGAGATCGTCTGCGATGACTAGGCTCCCCCTCGTCCGAGCCTCTATGTCTCAAACGCGAGTGAGACCTCCGTCGCTCCTGAAAGGCACAAAATGAATTTAAATGTTAGTGGTGTAAGATAATGCAAAAAAAAAAAAATTAAAAAAAAAAAAAAAAAAAAAAAAAAAAAAACCAACATGGAAAAGACAGGCAAATATACCTCATAGACATTGTCGGAACCACTCTGACAACTCGCACCACGTCGTAGCTTGATGATGCAACACTTCAGAGCATTAACAAGCTTCATCATGCCCATCATATCTGAGTGCGTGACCTGAAAGCAAAAAACCAATAACAACCAATATTAAGAAAAGTGAAAACTATGTCAAAAAGCTTACCGGATCGAACTCCTCAGGAAGGGACTCCTGCGCCTGTCTAAAACCCTTCAGTGCATCCGCGATATGATCCTCGACCATACCGATCGGCCCCGGGTAACAAACGGACTGGGACGGGATCTCAATCCTCCCCCTACGACGATCAGTCGCCTAAAACATGATCAAATAATCAAGTTATTCGACGGTTTAAACAGGGACTACAACAAAAAAATTCTCAAAAGTCAAACCTCAGGAAGACGTGATGGAGTAGCCAAGTGAGGAAGCAAATCTTGAGAATAATCAGCATCCATGCGCATGAGCTTTCGCCAGGAAAACTGAAAGCGCTTTCTTCCGCTCATAAGCGACTCCAACGAGTGTGAGTGCAACATCAACGCAGGTAGAGGCAACGACATTACAAAATAGTCAGCGCTGTGCTAACGGACCACACGCTCTCCAAGGTACCAGACAGGACATGATATAACAAATAAAACGGTACGATACATTGAGAGCTCCAAAGCCTTTGGAAGGTTAGTCAGGCCAGGCTAAGGTCAATACTAAATCTCGACCAGAACCTGAAAATGGTGAAAGAATATAGTGAATGCCAAGAAATAACATCGAAACGAAAAAATGCATTGTAAAGTCGATCCTTACGCCAACAGTGGTGGTACCCCGATGCAGCAACCCTCGCAGACTCGGTACTGACTCCACTCGAGACTCGCCCTGGTCACGCCAGCTAACACCGATAGGAAAGTCGTGGACCACTCTCCAACGCCGTCGAAGGGCTAGTCCTAGAAAGTACTCATAACACCATAACTGCAACAAGAATAATCTCTAAGTGCATGAGCCAAAGAAGTAAGAGCAAAACACAAAGAAAAAGGATCATCACTTCTACAACTCTCCAAAGACCGTAGACGATAATAGGAGACTGATCGTTCAGCTGCCAACATCCATGACGCAGCGACAAAAGTAGATCAGCATACCCTAGCGATCCTGGTCAAAGACGGCAAGTAGTAGAAAAGTACGCGAGAACTCCTATCATGAGAAAGAGTCCCGGAAATGATCAAGAAAAAGATCTGTACCCGCTGCTCGGGTGTCTTCTCAATCAAAGCCATGAGCAAGAACAGATGCCAACTCTGTCCGCCCACTGCGGGGACCACCTCGATGCACCGACTGAGTCCAAATATGCTGAATAATAGGACCTAGAAATCCCGCAACCTCACTCGAACTCCAAGTGAGGTCAGGTATCTGCTGGACTGGCCGAGTAGTAAAGCACAGGTCGTTGATCATGCTAAAGTCGAGAGGAGTCACCGTCATCTCCCCCCAAGAAAAGTGAAAAGTGTTGGTAGTATCCTAAAAATACTCCAACAAGGCTCAAATGACTATCGAACCACAACCTTGGGGGCTACAAAATCCTACAACGCTGAGTAGAAATCGCCTAAACTTGTGGACTCCCACAAAGCGTTGGTAACAGGATCCCTTATGATGAGCTCGTATACCTGGAGAATCAAATCTCCAGCTCCAAAACCGTGATGGCGAAGTACACCATCGACTAATCTAGCAAGTGGACGGTGAGAAACGTGGTTCTCACGGCAGAAAACCAACTCATCAAGGCTCGAGCTCCAAAGCCTCGGACTCATCCTCAGGAACAGAGGGAGTATCCTCTCTCAAGGCCAGACATCAACCGCGAGTAGAAATATCTCGGTCTCGTCGTCTAGGCATGCCATTATGTTAAAAAAAGATAAAAACCTAAATACTTAGCATCATTTCCTAAGTTATTTAGTTATTTATTCAAAACAGCTTAACAACTACCTAACGTTGCATTTCCTGCTATACGCTAAATTTTTACCTCAAGGCTAAAAAGTTAGCAAAAATAATGGAATCATTTCTAGTACTTAATTTCTCCATGACAAACTAATACTACAGTTTTCCGAGCCGAATGGTACTATGTTCTCCATAACAATGTAGTACATGTACAAAACAGAGAACGTTTCGAAATTGCACGATGTAGACATCTACTTTTGGCCTCCTATCCTGACAGGAAATGCTATGACGATAAATAAAACCATCTTTGTGTTAGATCAATGTGAAGAATGCTTATGGACACAAATTAAGTCACAAGAATGCAAAATGACTAGCCTAACCAAAAAAAAATGAATTAAGGTCCAAACTAACTAAGCTCGATCATAATTAGGCTTAAACCCGAGATTAAAACCTAATTATGACAGATTTAGAGGCTCTTAGGTTAAAAATCAATGCTGCCGCAGAAAAATCCGCGCGCATCTCAATGAGTCGCGCTAGTCTGGGGCGCGCAACTCACAAGGTTGCACGTGACACCCAGCGCAACATCTAGTGATGCGCTTGCGAAAGATTCAGAATTTCATAAAAATATAAAATCGAATCTTACCATAATACTGCGCGCAAGAGATTCAGTTGTGCTGGGCTATCGCGCGCAACCCGTTCTGATGTGCGCGACACCTACTGCGGTAGAATACTCAAAACCCTAAATGCATCCATTCCCTATAAATAGAGGCTTAATATGAGGTTGAAATAGTGAGAAAAAAACCTAAAACTTTGGCAGAAACTTTGTGAATTTGTGCACTCTTAACCCTGTTGTCCTAAACACTCATCCCCTCAATAGTTGTTACTACGGTGGAGGTTCCCGAACAAGGAGTCTATAAGTGTTCTAAATGAAGATCTAGCTAGGAGAAGTGGTAAATTCCCGAGAACTTAATTCAATCACCTTTGTTTTCTTGTTAAATAACTTTTAATTAATTAATTAGTGTTGTTTGATCACTTTAAATGAACTTATAGTTAATTAATTCCGCATAGTATCTTGTGCTAAATAAATAATAGAATTGAATAATTAATTGTTGATTGATCACCTAAGTCAAGGCGAATCTTGTTTATTTATTGTTCTTTTCACGAATATTGATTAAATAAGAATAACGACTTTTGCAATGTAATTCCTACCTGATTAATGCTTGTAAATAAAATCAACTAACTTAGTTTTTAGGAGCCACGTTGCATATATTGTTTGGTGACAAAATTGTGAAAAAGGAAGAGCTAGTAGAGGCCGCACTAGGGCTAGAATAGCGATTCCTTCCTAAAAGGAACGTTATTTTAATACCCTCGCTCCCGAACTCATTTCTGGTACACGTAGACCAATTTGGGCATGGGTAAACTTACGATTCGTTCTAAATATCCCTTGAACTCTACTTGGGAGAAAGGCATGAACGAGGTTTATGAGTTTTCCTAAAACTCATTGGCGACTCCTACTTGTTTCTTACAAAAAAGCGTAATGATAGGATCAATTTTAATTCAAGGTCCCCCAACCAATCAGGAATTCAAATCCTAATACACCCTAGCAAGTGTAAAGTCCTAGGCTTTTAAAGGGCCATGGGCATTTAAGGAGAATGATCCCTTATAATGGGCACAACCTCCTTATAGTGGCGACTCTACTGGGGACTTAGAGGTTTCAAGATCAATTTTTAGTTATGGTCCAAGGTTTCCAACACTAGGTTGCCTATGGGTTGTAACGGGAATTAACTTGGATAATCTCTAGTTAGAGAGCGAGATTTGAACGCATAATATCTTCCTTTTTCACAAAAGTAAAAACCAAACAAGTAACATTGCATCATGCATAATCATAGGACATTTTAACCATTGGGGATTGGCTCATTGATTAGGGGTTGCCAACACTAGGCTTCTATCCTGAAGTCAATAACAATCATCCCACTCATATCGCCAACAAAATGTTGGGAGGGCTATGTCATTGGGTCAACACGTTGAGTGATTGATTCATGCATCGTCCCTTAAGATATGGTACCTTTGGACACCCAAGCCTTGACCTTAGAATAGCATTGTATGCTTTGACAGTTCCTTTTATGTGCTTATGTGACTACATGAATATGCGCTTATTATATGGTTCGTGTCTAATCTAATTAATTCCAACTTGTAACCTAGAGATATTAGAAAATATTCGCAAAAAAATGTGGTTTGACAAAAAAAAAAAAAAAGTCGAACCTACCACGTGGCGCGCGCAACTATCAAAGTTGCGCGCTGCTCTTTCGCGCAACTCTGTGATTTGCGAGCGCCCACTGTTCAATGTTGACATTGACTCGTTACGAGCAATGCTATACGGAGAAAACGATATTACCGCTTCAAGGTTAATCGTTAAGTAGGTGCTAAAAATATCTTTTTGGCTAACAACTTGTTTAACTTAGATCGCCTTTTTCAAAAAATCCAAAAACATGTTTTTTATCATTCTTTTTGCGTGTTCGTAAAAAAAAAAAAACATGCATGTGGCAAATGCTACTCTTGTATTTGCACTTTTCACCTTAGCGCAAGATGGAAAATTGCACGCGATGCTATTTTCGATTACGATGATTCCTTTACGTACTTTAAAATCGAACTAATGACATTACTCCTTATAAGGTTCATCATTAGAAGTTCGCAACCCTTAATAGGACGTCATCAATATTCGCATTCTTAAACGTGCCTATTTTTGTGTTCATCATTTTTTTAGTTGTAATTGATCAACCTTGATTTAAGAGTATAATTTATTTACCTCTTCTATGGTTTAAAAAGAAAATCTCAAGAACCTTTCTTGGGATGATTGCCTCACACGAAAAAAGAGAGAAATAGAACGAAAAAAATATAATAAAAAAAAGATCGTTCTTAAAAAAAAATATATGATACAAAAAATTATTATGAATGATAAATTCGAGAAAATGATTTAATTATTTCTTGGATTTCACATTCGGAGGCCATCATTCTTTTTAAGCAAATAGTAATATATTATACTTTAAAGATGAGCAATATGAGAATCATAATAAAAAAAAACGATAAAGGTCTCTATTGTAACCTAAATGATCAACAAATACCATATTTCTAGTATATTGATCATTTTAAGGAATGCAGTAAGGTTGACTAATATTTCTAAAAATTTGATTAGCTTGTCAATCCAACTTTCCCTTTCTTTCTCTTCTCCCTTTTTTTGAAAATAATTCACTTCAAGTAAAATCCTTAGATGATTACCTTGTTGTAGTCAACACAAATCATGACATTCCATTAATGATTGTTCATGAATTTTTTGACATTCTTCATCAACAAACTTTCTTATAGTGAATTCGTATTACAAGAACTAAAAAAAAATCACTTTTGATCATTGTTTGAACGCTTGGCAGAAAAGGTTTAAGTGAACGCGCTCAATTTCTCGTGATACACATTACTAGATCATCTACCACATTCGCATACTAGTCCGATCATGGGTGACAAAGCAGCATTGAAGAAACTTAGAGAGGACCTCCAAAACCTAAGGCCCTCGAGAAGAAGAAGCCCAAATGAAGGCTCATAAAAAAGCAGAAAAGGCTAAAATAAAAGCAGAAAAAGAAAAAGAAAACATTCTGCAAGAAAAAGCAAGAGCCGAAAAGAATAGAGGCCTTGGAGAAACTTGTCCTTCAAGCTAGCTCAGGGAATAAGTACTTCAATTATGAGCTTGCACCACAACCTAGTGGCAAGACTCTCCCAGAAAAGTTCTTAACTACGAATTAACTAACCTTTAAGGTTACAAACAATCCTAGGACACACTTAATGAGCTTTATTGGAATTATGACATTGAAAGGGGGTTGAACATAGCTAACATGCATGTACTTTTCCTCTTTCATTGGACCCAACTACTAGATCATGGTTTTATAACCTCGATGCAAAACAAATTTCCACTTGGAGTGACATTGTAAAAGCGTTTTTAGCCCAATATGGAGACAACATCGAGCTCACAACTACCTTGCGCGATCTTGAATTGCTTAAGCAAGAGGAAGAAGAAGGCTTTATTGACTTCTTTTCCAGGTGGCGATCAAAGGTTGCTCTTCTTACACAAAGACCTCCGGATCATGAGTTTGTCCCAAAGTTCATAGACAATATGTCTCTACCATACAAGTGTCATTTACAATACCTTGGTTTAGACACATTTTAGAAAGTCTATACTGTGGGAACATTAATTGAAAGGGACTTGATAAATGAAAGCATGAATCATATAGATGGACTAGATTTTTAGAGAGGATTTCACCTACGTTGGAAACGGACAAAGCTCGAAGACGCAATCTCAAGAAGTTGTCAAAAATTCAAGATGTAGCACCCTAGGTCTTGTTTTGTTTCTTTTTCTTTTGTTTTCTTTATGGTGGACTAAGAGATTCATGCTGTTGAATCTACTTATTATGTACTCTCATTAATTAATGAATAAAAATTATATTTTGAAGTACGTCTATCTTGTTTTCTTTTCAATCTCTTTGTTGTTATTAGCTCGAATTGAATAAAACATATATATGCAAATAGGCAATATAAAAAAAAAAAAAAAAAAAAAAAACAAAAAAAAAGCATACATACTCAACACTTTAAGAATCTTGATGAGCTTTGGCTTACAAGATGTATTGGATGAAAAGAGGCCCATCTTTTTGGCCCACTAAAAAGAGATATGATGATTACACCAACATAGGAGGCAACTTGAAACTCCACGTAGATAATCCCACGTTAATAACCTTAGAACAATCCATCTTTTATTAGCCCTTATGAGCTTCGTCAATTGAGCCTTACTTATTCAACCTACATTATTCCAAACCTTGAGATGGGAATGGTGTAAAGAGATACAAATGAAAATTGGGGGAACGAAACATAAGAGGGGAACACAAAGTTAGTCTAAACCTAAAAAAGGAAAGATCGAATGCAAAATCGTTCTAAACCCAAAACCAAACTTGTCAAAAAAGAAAAAAAAAAAAAAAAGAAAGAAAGAGACGGAAGACAAGAAAAAGGCAACTAATGTAGGAGTTGTCACACAAAGTAGAAAGGTTTTAATTTGAGAAGCACCAAAAGTAAGGGATTGAGGGAGTATACTTGAGCCTGTCCATTATTCATAACCTTGAGCCTAGCCATGTTACAACTCTGGAAAGGCCCTCCTTGAGGTAGACCATAATCATGTACAACAAAAATCATCATTCTATGAAAATATGGCCCACTTTAGGCCTTTTGCACATATGGACCTACTATTGAGTAGTTATGCCCATACATAAAATGCATAAAGTGTTGAGTAATGATTACAGAAACATATAAAAAAAATCAAATAACTTGGATGATTTGATAGCCATTGGCCCGATTACATCATTTTAGTAAAGCAATCGAATCAAACTAAATTCGACGTTTTCCATATCTTTTGCCAAGAAAAATGAGATGATTATCACTTTAAAAAAACAATCATCTTATTTTCTTTTAATAATAGGGCTATTTGTTACCAAGGTCACTCCAGTTCTATATACATTTCCTAGAAAAAAAAAGAGTTAATACAATAAATTGATTTTATATATCGACAGTCTCGACGTCAACTTTAGATGTCTTTTACAACTCTTGAGAATTGGTCTTCTCACTTATCATGAGCAACTAATATGTCCGCATGCGTGGGATGTCTTCATCCTCTCTAAGAAAGGAACATTGATTGAACATGATCGCTACATGAAAAAAATGATCGTTATCGCTATTACATGTATACCTCACTGCCAAGTTATCACGATGATTCAACTATTAAGTCGATAATTCTTGCTTTTCGAAAACATGTCTAAACCTTTTCTTTATTCTTCTATGGGAAAGTTGGATTCCCCTTTCTTTTTTTATGCAAATTTATCTTTCACTTCTTTTTTAGGGGGGTAAGTCGGGATGATCCCTCCCATTGGCAAACTAAAATTTCAAAAATGGTAAAATGGTAACAAATTTTTTGTCCATGGAGGCTCAAAAAAGTCAGGACATCCCTACTTCCCTCTATTTACAGTTTTGAACACGCTAATTATGTTACAAAATCGATGTCACATGCAAAGATTATTACCAACCATCATAATAACTTTAAATGACAAACGGAAGAACATTACTTCGTACTTGATCAAACAATTCATGATAAACATTTGCAAAATCCCAAAAATTGGAAATACAAATCTTGGGACTCTAAATAAACGTGAGAAACATCCTCTAACATATGTATACATGAATTCCAAAAACCACCTAAGTCTACACTTAGGGGCTACGAAACTATAGGCCTCACATTAACTTTCGTTTTGAAATGAGGCCATATAATGGAGAGTGATTCGAATGATTTTATAAACTATTCTAACACTCCATAAAACCTAAGTTTGATAACATTCATTCTCAAACTACAGTGCCTATTTAATTGGAAGAACTTCACTTTCAATTAGCAAAATATGACAATGATGACAAACACTAAAAAGAAAAACATAAGCAAAATTAGATATACAAAGTTTGCTCACATTTTCATAGATTTGTTGAAATAAGTTGCAAATTACAACTTACCTTCATCAATCTTGGACAAAAAAGTCACACTCAATTACGAGCTAGACTTTTCTTTCCATTTTGGGTCCAGTTTCGAAAATAACATGATCATATATTTTTTAGTGTACTAGAAAAGTTGCTTCATTTTATTTTCAAAACACTTTTATTAAATTTATTGGACCCTCTCCAAATTTTGAATTCTAGTTCGTAATAACATGCTTCTTACTCTCTAAAAAATAATCTTCAAAATTTCCTTAATTTTTGTTTCATTTTCTCAAATAAATAAATTTTCAGATTCTCAATAACCGTTTGGATAATACATGCATATAAATAAATATTTTCAAAAGGAATGAACTAAGATTCGACTTCTTCTTGCTCGAACTTATTCTCGCCTAGTTATCGTGCGAATATGGGCTTAGGGATGGTAAACGAATCACCTACAAACCAAAATCAAAGATTGATAAGAACAATGAAATCATTTAATGTTTTAAATCAACTTTGAAAAATAATATTACCGCAATGATCTCTACGAACGTTTTGACATTAGGTAAAGATTACTAAACCTTAAACACAATTGTTTTTGGTTTGTAAACAAGCAAAGAAATAACTTTCTTTCTTGAACATGACTTTAACTAAGATGAGAAAACCATGTCATTGTCTAAAAAAAAAAAGGAATATATACATAGGTCCATCTCAATATCATGATTATATGAATGGCCTAAACAATAGCAAGTCATTAGAACTACCCCAAATTGGGGGCTCCAAGACTTGAGAAATTGCAAGAATGCGCATAACTCGACACATGGGGGCTTCAATATAAAAATGAGATGTTCAAGCCATTCGACCTACTTTCAAGAATCAGCTAAACTACAAATGGTTTACATAGATCTTGAGCCTTACAATTTTCAAATGCATCACAATGATTTAATAACCATTTTGTTCCTTTGAAAACTAAGTTTGCAATTGAACTTGGCCATAGAACAAGCTACATATTCGAGCCATTTTCAAGTTCAACTTCAAACACTAATCTTAGTGAATAATTGTTGTTTCAACACTTCAATTTACTCTATAGAATAGAGATTAGTACGACTAGTATGGAGCAAAATCATGAATAGAATTCTAACGCATACAACGTACTTGCTTATACGAAAGTTTAGTACTCAAACATTCATCATGAAATTTGTATCAAGACACTTCATAAGACAAACAATTTCATGAGTTAGAATAAAAGACTCCTAAATTCTAAATTAAGAGGTCTTCATTTAAAATTCTCTAGTTGCATGAATAAAAAATTGAAAACATTGGAATTTCACAAAGAGGATAATATCTACTTTCTCGAGCTTCAATTAGTAACAAAATTTGAACTCAAGAGAAAGAATTCGAGAGTAGTGAGAATAGAGGGAAAAGTTGAGCAACATTTCATTTTTTCCTCTTACTTGTTCCAACGAACGACTAATATTACTAGACTTAGCAAATTTCATTTGTTAAAACTATGAATGGTCGAAAACGATTTAAACACACTCGTTTAAACGTTTCAAAGATCCTAGTTGTTATAACGATAAGACAAAACAAGGGATTTCTAGAACTATTTCGAGCAACATGAAAGGGTCTAATTCTTAAAAACAAATAAGTCATCGAAACTACCTAATATTGGGGGCTACGACATTCAAAAAATAAAATGGGGGCTTAAAAGCTCGAGATATAGTCAAATTACACCAGCTCGATGATGTCTTCAAGAATTTCCTAAACTAACTAGTTTGGTGCAAATCTTGAAATCATAGTTTTATAAGTGAATAATAATAACTATCGGTTATTTTTGTCATTAATAAAACCAATTTTGCAACTTAAGCATGAACACAAGTCGCAAGAACAATTTCATGCCATTATCAAAGTTCAAAATTTTATTTCTAATTTTAATGCATAATTGTTGTTCTATACATTTCAATTTACATTAAAATTTATAAGTATAGTCCATGTGAGCGAAAAAGAAAAGTTCAAGCACAGATTCAAAATTAAATGAACAAAAAAAACACATATATGCTTGTATATGCTTATACAGGATCAATACTTTACCACTTCACATGAAACTTGTTGCAATATATTGCTTAAACATATCACAACAACATAAAACAAACAAGCTCATGAAAACAAGTCGAATCGAAAGCCCCCAACATCTAAAAGTTAGGGTTTCTCATTCGACTTTCTCTATTTTATTGACCAAGTTCAAAGTCTGGTACAATAAAAGGAGTAAGATTTACTTTCCTTAGCTTCAAACAAAAAAACGAGCTTTGTAGAGAGAGAAAGAGATCGAAAATGGAGAAAGAGGAAAAAAAGAGAGCGAGCTGCAGATCACGCTTCTCCACCTCTTTTTACTAATTCAAATGTCGCGCGCAACTCATCAAGTTGCGCGTGGCATCCAAGCGCAACTCAAAACTATGCGCGCGCCTGGCCAGCGTGACCCACTGAGTTGCGAGCGGATATTGGTCACTTAAAAGACCGATACTCAGATTTCAATCCGTTTTGAATTTTTTCTAACGGTTTTGTACGTTATTAGACGTAATGACGCACGAATTATCGAAATCTTTTAAAATTGCTTTGCATCTAGTAGTTTATTTTCTTCTTGGATAGTTTTTTTGCATCATCCTGCATGCACACCGTGCTTTATGCCTACCCTAAGCATACATTTTGGACGTTTTTCGTAAGCGTGTCTTAAAATGTTCCTTAGTGATGCTTTGCGTAAAAGCTCCCATAGATAGGTTTGTCATTTTACAGTACTGACTGTAGAAATGTCACGTTCTTTTCTTTCTTTTTGGCGTCCACAGCAAAAAGAATGGCATATTGTGCAGCGTAATTGTATGGCGTATCATACAGCGTAAAATTGTATGGCGTAGGTGTTGCATAAAATTTCACCTCTTCCCAGCAATGTGATCTACCTCCCATAACTAAAACGGTGGAATTTCTGTCTTTCGGCGTTAGCTAAAAAAGTCGACTGGCGCGCCGAACCATCGAGGACAAGGCACATTCTCGATTGGAAGCAAATACGGTAGTTAGTGAGCTTACTGGCTTACCGGACAGTTAGGGTGTCCGTCCACCCCCTGTATAAAGAGCGACGCGCGATGTCGAATCTGTTCAGACACATGCCCCCAGTCTTCAGACACGTGTTCTCATCTTGTGGACAAAACTGCTGAGAGAGTTGCCGATTTTCTTCTCTCTCACTGGATTTAGATAATATGCCTCCAGTCCTGAGACATGTATTTCTATCTTGTGGACCCTGAATACTGCAATTTGGCAAGCGAGTTTCAAGAACTTTATTCACGTGTTAGGCTACGAATGCCAAAACACCTTTCCTTTTATCATCTTTAAACTTGTGAAAATCATAGACTAAAGTTTCAATAACATATCGAGGGACTTTAGATCAACAATGCCATAATTGAGTGGATATCATCCTCTTTACTCTTTTTCAAAACCGATATCTTCTCATGACATGACATCACCCAGGACAACCTTTACTTGTAAAAGCATTCTACATTTGCAAAGAATCAATCTAGATTCTTTAGCGCATTAAGACTAGAAAATAATTTTTCTAGCCTTAATAGCTACTTGTCTGAAACACTTAGCGAATCAAGGATCGTTTTGACATCCTTAACAATACTGAAAGATTCTCTATTCTTAGGGAACTTTGCAGAATGAGTCTCGAATTTATTTCCTTGGCTACTTTGATCCTCGTCTATTCTAGACTCGATCAAAGTGGGGGCTAACTGTAGACATCTACTTTTGGCCTCCTGTCCTGACATGAAGTGTTATGACGATAAATAAAACCATCTTTGTGTTGGATCAATGTGAAGAATGTTTATGGACAACTGATTAAGTCACAAGAATGCAAGATGACTAGCCTAACCCAAAACAAAATGAATTAAGGTCCAAACTAACTAAGCCCGATCATAATTAGGCTTAAAACCGAGGTTAAAAACCTAATTATGACGGATTTAGAGGCGCCTAGGTTAAAAATCAATGCTGCTGCAGAAAAATCCGCGCGCATCTCAATGAGTCGCGCTGGTCTAGCGCGCGCAACTCACAAGGTTGCGCATGACACCCATCCCAACCTCTAGTGATGTGCTTGCTAAAGATTCAGAATTTCATAAAAATATAAAATCGAATCTTACCATAATACTGCGCGTAAGAAATTCAGTTGCACCACCCATAGCAACGCATCTAAATCACTTATGCTGGGCTATCGCGTGTAACCCGTTTTGATGCGCGCAACACCTACTGCGGTAGAATACTCAAAACCCTAAATGCATCCATTTCCTATAAATAGAGGCTTAATACGAGGCTGAAATAGGAAGAAAAATAACCTAAAACTTTGGTAGAAACTTTGTGAACTTGTGCAGTCTTAATCCTCTTTTCCTAAACACTCACCCCCTCAATACTTGTTACTACGGTGGAGGTTCCCGAACAAGGAGACCATAAGTGTTCTAAACGAAGATGTAGCAAGGAGAAGTGGTAAATTCCCGAGAACTTAGATCAATCACCTTTGTTTTCTTGTTTAAATAACTTTTAATTAATTAATTAGTGTTGTTCGATCACTTTAAACGAACTTTTAATTAATTAATTCCACATAGTATCTTGTGTTAAATAAAGAATATAATTGAATAATTAATTGTTGATTGATCACCTAAGTCAAGGAGAATCTTGTTTATTTATTGTTCTTTTCACGAATATTGATTAAATAAGAATAACGACTTTTGCAATGTAATTCCTACCTGATTAATGCTTGTACCTAAAATCAACTAACTTAGTTTTTAGGAGCCACGTTACATATATTGTTTGGTGATGAAATTGTGAAAAAGGAAGATCTAGTAGAGGCCGCACTAGGGCTAGAATAGCGATTCCTTCCTAAAAGGAACGTTATTTTAGTACCCTCGCTCTCGAACTCATTTCTGGTACACGTAGACCAATTTGGGCATGGGTAAACTTACGATTCGTGCTAAATATCCCTTGAACTCTACTTGGGAGAAAGGCATGAACGAGGTTTATGAGTTTTCCTAAAACTCATTGGCGACTCCTACTTGTTTCTTACAAATAAGCGTAATGATAGGATCAATTTTAATTCAAGGTCCCCCAAACAATCAGGAATTCAAATCCTAATACACCCTAACAAGTGTAAAGTCCTAGGCTTTTAAAGGGCCATGGGCATTTAAGGAAAAGGATCCCCTATGATGGGCACACCCTCCTTATACACGAAAACAACAGATTTGCACATCATGGCATGTTTTACAAGATCTATAGCAATTACATTATCATTTCAAGTGCAAGGAATAATAAGAACAACATGAACACCATTTCACACACAAAGTTGTACCAAAAATGGTGATTTGCTCATTACTTCACCAAATTATGCAAACTTGGTCTCAAATTGCTCACAGATCAACGTATATGCAGATACAAACTAATTCATGGCAACAATTTCGACAAAAAAATCTCAAAATAAAAAACCCCCTATTTGATTTTTTGAGGTCTTTCACATGAAAATTGTTCATTTACAGCAAAATTTGAGATAAAAGGCAAGTAAACTCACATGGATCCTTGTAAAAATTCAAAAATGAGGAATTTTGGCAAGAAATTTGAGTGAAATCGGTGAGGAATTGAGTGAGAAATGCTCGAAGAACAGCAGCAGCAAACGCGAAAACTCGAACAACAGCGAAATGAAAGTGAAATCAACAAAATTTCACGCATGCTTGAATTTAAGCATCCGAAAAAACGCCGTGACGCGGAACGAGCACCGCGTGACAGCACAGAATGCTGCGTCACGGCAATGTATCCCGTGTCACGGTTCTCAGCCACATGACACGGTAGTTGCGCGTGTCCTGCAAACTGCAGGAATCTTTCAGCTAATATTCTGGCATCCGTTGACCAGTTTGAACAGCTTTCCACAACACTTTGACAGTTATTTTTTCACCGAAAACTTGCGGGAAATTCTAACTAATATTTAAATGGTACTAAAATTACCATTTTGCCCCTAGCAAATATTAAAGTCATATTTCTGTTATTTCAAGCACCTAATACAGTCGAATATACTCGACTTAAAGGTCTAATCATCTACGGCCCACGTTAGGGGACAAGTGAACCTTCTACGTCCCACGTTAGGGGACAAGTGAACCTTCTACGTCCCACATTTGGGGACAATCGAACCATCATCACTTTTTAAATATTTAGTGATCATTTCCCAAAGCGAAGACGATTTACGACGGAAGGTTCTCGATACACAGAGACTTGCAATCTAATCATCAGACAAGCTTTTCCTTAGGCATGGAAAATTGTCGGTCATTGCCACCTCTCAAGATGAAGAAGTCAGCGATTATATCATCTATCAACATTGTTCAAGCGTGGAAAATATCACAACAATCTTCATCTAGTGGATTTCTTTAGGCATAGAAAACTTCAAACTCATTGGCCACCGATACACTGGTGTCAGATACTATCGAACATATTCGTCACCGATACACTGGTGTTAAATACGCATTCTATCCTTTTACTCTTTCATCTGTGGAACTAACATTTTTCTACAGGTATCGGCGTATACAGAGTGATTTAGGATCGCAGAACATCTTAAATCATTCTCCGTCCCTATTGACTACTTTGACTATCGTTTCAAAACTGATGTTTCAACAAACTCTGTCAAAGTGGGGGCTTCTGTAGACACCTAAAAATGTCTCCTCAAAATCAAACCCGATGATGAACAACCTTTCACCACCATTATTGAGCGGGTCGAGTATTTAATCCCGAGAGTGCTTAAAATCCATGTTCAATCAAACCCTGCCCACAAAACAGTCAACGTAACAGTCCTAATGTTTAATCAAAGCATAGTCCAATTTATATTTTGGCCCAAACCCTTTTTAATTCATTTCGTATTATTTATTAGTTGAGACCGATTAATGAATAATAAACCTAAGTCAGCCCAAAACTATGAAACGACACTTAAAAATACCGAACTTAATGATAAAGAATTAGGTTAAAAATGAATTTGGACGCATTTTGGGAAAAACTGTACACCGCGACACGGTGTGCTATACCGTGCAACTGTGGACAGGTGCCCAGTACTATGTCTCGGTGCCCACACCATGATGCGATGCCCAATTAGGGTTTTTCCAAGGCTCTTATCACATCTAGGGCTTCGTGGGATCCCTTGTTCATTTCCTCTATAAATACTTGCTGATTTTTTCGGTTCAGGGCATCAAATAATTCTCTCTTCTCTCTTCTATGCTCTAGCCTAAACACTAGCCTACCCTACTCTTCCACTATACTTCCTTTAAGCACTCCAAGGAGTCTGTACTTTACCCGTAGTTCTACTCTTAAGCCAACGCGTGAAAGGTAGAATTGTTTGAGGGTTTAGCCCCAAATTAACCTTAATTTATTTTAATTTAATTTAATTTTCATTGTTGTTGTTTATTAATTTCCTTGAAGTTACTAACGTGTTTATTATTTTGTAGTTGCAAGCAAACAAAATCAAAGTAAGGAATCATGTTCCTTTTATTCCTATTATTATTCTAATAATTTTTAATATGTTTGTCATATATTAATTGTTGGATTTATTGTTGAATTGCTTCCAATACTAATGTTAATTTTATTATATTTATTGATCACCATTTTGCATGTTAAACGAAATATATAATCGAAAATCACGACTAATAAGATCATTTGGACGACCGGTTTAGGTTCCTTTTTAATCTTGTTGTTTAATCAAAGTTATCACGAATATTTTAGAATTATATGTTGCATTAATATTTGTAGGGAATATTTCAAGAATCCTACACTTGAGCCCCACTGTGATCATACACTTAACTATGGTGGCGTCCAAAGGAAAGGAAGCTAGAGCAAAAGAGTCGCCAACAAGTTTTAGGAACTTGTAAACCGTTCACAGGGCGAAGGTTATATCCCTTCACAATCCATGAGATCGCTAACTCCAGAGTGGTCCTGAACCATGACTGGATATTCGGGGATGAAGGTACAAATCCAACCTAAAAGAGATTGAACCTGCCCTAAATAGGCCTCTACTTTATTTTTCTCATATTCATGTGCGCTTTTCGATCAACATACAATCAATATATTAACCCTAAACCTGTTTAATCTATGTTGGTTGAATATTAATACACAAACAAATCTATTATTGGTGATCACTTGAATTAAAATCATATTAGCCTAAATAAAATTATTAATTATCTTATTAAGCGTGATTTCAAATACAAATTTCCTTTAAACCTGCAAGAGAGGGCGTGATCAAGCAATAACAATAATATATCAAGCAATATAATAATATTGATACAACAAATCATCATCATCATAATATCAATCTCATCAAAGCATAATAATATTAGCAAGATCCTAGGCATGATACTAAAAAGATTAATAACAAATCCTAGCATGTCACTAAACATTAAAAATCAAAGCTTTAGCCCTAACATGATACTAGCATGATATAAGAAATAGGAAGCAACCTAATCATAATACTAGATGCAATAAATAACATCCTAACATGATACTAGGTATTAATATAATTTAAGCATGCTTTCTAAAGTTATATAGCAATAAAACTACTTACTTTTTTGCCTCGTATCTCTTTCTATCAAAACAATACACACGTTAATAACTTCAAGGAAAATATTAAATTAAACAATTAATTTAAATAATTGAAATAGGGATTTGGGACCACCCTCAGAAATTATTAACCTTTCACGTCTAGGGCGAAGGCAACTTCGAGCTTGGCTAGGTGTGTCTAAATCTCGTGATGGACAAATGGTGTTTGAAATGGGAGGGCTTAGAAAGAGAGAGAAAGAATAAACTTCTAGCTTTAAGAGAGAAGGAGAATAGAAAGATGATTGTTGATGATCGTTGGTGATTAAAACGGAGAAAAAAGACCCTATTTGTAGAGAAAAACATCCGAAAACGATAGAAAAGAGTTAGAATTCGAATCAGAATAAAATTCCTTTCGATGCGGCAAGATAAAAAGCATCGTGGCACGATGGGACCATCACGGCGCAATTAAAACAGTTTTTTTGCGGATTTTGTTTTTATCATATCTTTTGATCTAGAAGTCTAAATAAGTCATATAATATGTCGTTGGAAAGCTCTTGAAGTATAAGTCCCAACCCAATTAAAATTAGATTAAAATATTTTGTAGAATAAAAGATATGGCCGAAATAGTGGAAGGGTGTCAGTTTTGGATAGAGTTTCGTATTTCTTTCATATCTTTTTCGTTATAGCTCGGAATTAATAATATAATATATCATTGGAAAGATAATTTCAAGAGCTATACAACCATATAAGGTTTAGATAAAAATTATGAGGCACGAAAATAATATCTGATCATCTTTGAATGTCTTTTATTTCGAATAAAATTAGGACTTTCAAAAAGAGGAGTTTTATCCAATTTCAAATTCTTTAATCTTTTCTTTTCTAAAAGGGATAATTAAGATCTTTTAGAAACTTATAGAAGCTTCTAATTAATCCTAATTGTTTTAGAAATATAATTAAGATTAATGGACCCTCCACATGATCATTGGGTCGCACATCAAACTCGTTTAGACCCAGTTTAGTATTCTGACCATAACTTCCTCGTTATAACTCAGAATTGGGCTTATAATATATCGTTGAAAAGGTCTTTTCTAGCACCATACAAATACACAATTATGGGACCCTTTTTATGGACCATACTAAACTGGATTGGTCGTTTCATAAATAGGATACGAAATGAATTATTTTCGAAAACAGAAATGAATTATTTTTATTAAAATATTTTAGAAAACAGAAGAATTCACGAGACTCTTCAACATTTCACCTTACTCAATATCAATGACGTGAAAAGTACTCATCACTAGGTTTGGTTTTGGAGAGACAAAATTTGGTGTCTACAATATTCAACCAATTTAGCATAATAATAGTTTGGAGCGAATTGAATATTTTGTTTGTCTGCCCTTGAGATCGCTTGAATACTTTTCACTATAAGAATCGAGTAGAGGCCAATACGGGCGAATGCGACTCTATGACTCACTTCGTACAATCATCCCCGATCCTCTTTTCGTGGTTCCGAACCATATAGAGTAAGTAATCTCATGGATTATGAATGGGGTGTAACTTTCACGGGTGAATTGTTGTTGCCTATAGTTGTCCCTTAACCGTTGTTTTCTTTTATGATCTATGAACGGTTTACAGGTTCCTTAAAAACTTGTTGGCAGATCCCTACTTTATCTATCCCTAATCATATATGTCAATTCCCACTTCCTAGGAGTGCCAAGCATATTCACAACATGCTTACGTAGGCGTGCTTCGAATGACGCCTACACAATAAAATTGAAATTATGGTGATTTTATTCTCATATTACATTAGATGACCCGTGGGGTCACGAGCCAACAACTAGTTATATATTTAAAGTCAAACTAGCTTAATGCAATGGCATTTCTACCAAGTAATTATTTTTAAATCGATAAGTATATTGGTACATACCCATGTAGAATAAACCAATACACATCATGTCAATTTTGTAAATAATTTAAACTTTTTACGAGATACTCGGTATAATAGTAAAGATATCATTAAGTGAATAAATAATGCCATTATTAGGTAGTGTAATGGTATTATAATACCTTATGATGGTATAAATATCTCATTATATAACATATAGAGCTTTATATGGACTTGGTAAATTTCAATGATACTAATGGTACACAAAATATACCATTAAGAATCCAATGATACTATATTATGTTTCCAATGGTACATAAAATATAGGGAAATTTGCCAACAATAATACCACCTTTGCGCAGCTTCCAATAATGGAACCACCTTTGAATTATCTCAAATTTTCAATAATACAACCTTTGATCCAAATCTTCTTTAATGGAACATAGCCTATTAATAACGTGTATAATATGTTATATGTGACATGTGTCACAATGGCAGCAGTCAATTTTCTTTACAATTTTGATTTTTTTAAAAAAAAAAACTTAAATTGAAAAAAAAAAGGAAAATTGAAAAGATTTATTCCACTTTTGCTCAAAACAATCCTAACTTCAAGTAATCTGGAAACAATCCCACCTTTGATACACATCTGCTCAAAACGAAACTATTTACCTCCAACCTGTTTAATAGATTATTTATTTATTTATTCTTTTATGAGATGTCTGTTTCCACCCCCCTTCATGGCAACCATTATCACGACCACCACAACTCCATCTCACCTGACTTCGATACCCCACCTTACTAACGACCACCATGACCCCACCCTTTGACACTCGGTCTTTCCTTGTGCCCCTTTTCCTTCACTCACTACTCTCTCTTTATAAAACTCTTATATTTTATAAACTCTAGAAAATTACTCATCAAGATTAAATTTTGATTAACACCCATTTCAATTGTGGGTGAGATTCGATTTGGGTTTCAATTTCTTTTTGAAAAAAACAAAATTTTATTTTGGCTAGCAAAAACAAGGGTGGTTTAAAAAAGAGATACAATTAGGGTAAGTTATAAAAAGGGCAAAGATTATTAGTTAAAACTGTATTAGAAGATCACATCAATAATATTAATTATAAATGATAGTAATGATGATTATTGTTTTTCCAATTCAAGTAACTTGTATTGTCCATCTGTTGTTGAGCCAAGAAATGTGGTTGGTGGTTGAATTAGTGTGATTGATCGAGTTGCGAGGAGTGTGGGTGTTGCGCGGGGCTTAGTGGTGTGATAGGCAGTGGTCGTGGCAGGGAGTTGATAGTGTGGTGGGCCGCGATGGTCGTGGCTAGGAGCCGAGGGTGGTGGTGGTGCGGGGGATTAGGGAAAGGGTTGAGGTAGGCTCCGGTTAGGCTGGTTTAGGACTACATGTTCGGGATGCGGTTCTTAACTATGTTTTATTTTTTTTTTAATTATTTTTATTCTTAATTTTTTTAATTATTAAAAAAAATGAAGTAAAAGGTGACACGTAGCAAGTCACCTTCTAAAACTGCACACCAGAATAACAAACCGGTCATTAGGGCTGTCAAACGTGTCGTGTCGTGTTGGGTTCATGTTCGTGTCGATGTTAAATGGGTTGAAAACCCCTTGACCCAAACCTAACCCGTTTATTAAATGGGTTAAAAACCCTTGACCCAAACCTAACCCGCTTGTTAAACGGGTTACGCGGGTAACCTTTTACCCACATAGTATGTAATAAACTAATTAATATTTAATTCAAAAAAAAAAAAACAAAAAGACAAACATCATTAATTCATTAAAGATACTACAATATTTTAAAGTTGGTAGTTTAGCAAAAGATACCACAAGGATTTAAAGCTAGTAGATTTAACAATGTACCACCATACATAAGAATTTTCAAATTAACCTCCAAATTAAATTTTAATTTACAAAATATAAAAATTATAATTTTGTAGCTAAATTAACTGTCAAAAAATTACCAAAATGTATAAATGGTATCAAGGTAATTACAAAATTACAAGTTTTGAATAAAAAGTTCAGTTTTTTTTTTTTTTTTTTTTTTTTTTTTTTTTTGCTACTTAATTAATAGTTTAAGCATGTTGAGTTCAGGTTGAAAATTTCAACCCAAACCTAACCCGTATAATTTGGTGTCGTGTTCATGTCGACCCAATTATGTAAACGGGTCGAGAATTGTTGATCCAAACCCGCTTATTTCGTGTTGGGCTCGTGTCAGGTTATCGTATATATCGTGTTAGTTTTTGACAGCCCTACCGGTCATGGGACTTTTTGGAGCAGAAAGGAGGTAAAGGTGGAATTATTTCCAGATTATTTAAAGATGTGATTATTTTGAGCAGAAGTGGCAAACATAGGATTATTCTTTTTAATTATTCCTTATAGAAAACCTTTAATTAAAAAAAAACCTTAAAATTATAAAAAAAAAAAAGAAACCTTACCCAGCCCTTTCCCACTAGACAGCCTCCCCACCACCGGAAATAACCAGGCAACCAGCGTCCTACCCTCCTCTTGTAAAACCCCGTACTTTTATACGTATTTTATTTTAAATAAGTATTTTGTGAGGTATTTAAATAATTTGAAATGAATTATTTATGGCATTTTAATTATTTATTTTAAATAAGTTTCGAAATATTTTATAAAAGGAAAGTTTTATTTAATTAAATTATTTTATTAAGTTGGGATTTAATTTAGGAAAGTTTTATTTTAGTACTATTTTATTAGGAAAGGGATTAAGAAAGATTAAAAAAGGAAAGTTTAGGTAAGAAGGGTTTCTAGAGAAAAGGGTATAAATATTCAACACTTAGGCAAATTAAACTTTGCCCAGAGTGGAGAATACCCAAGGTAAATTTTCTCTCCCTTCTCCTTTATTTTATTTTCTTTTTCTTTCTTTTCCCCTTCCCCTTTTTGCACGGTCGGCCACCACCATGCACACCACCGCCAGCCACCACAGCCACTGGCACAACAGCCAGCAACCGCGGCGGCACCGGCAGGGCGCGACAGCAGCCCAGCCGTGCCGTGGTGGCTCCTGCTGTTGTTCGGTTTCCCTCTCAAAAAAAAAATTATTCTTTTTATTTTTCTTGTGTTTAATCCTAAATCTAATTATGTGTTATGGTTTTATGATGATTGAGTTTAAGTATGATGTGAATTAATTTTCAGATTTTAAATCTAATTAAAAAAAAAGCCTCAATTTTTGAAACTCGAGATTCATAAATAATTTATTTTAGAAGGAATATGATTTAGGGTGGTTTAAACCTTTAATTTAAGGGTTTTAAAGTATAATTACAGCACGCTTTCATGAATTAATATTGCTGGAATTTTTGTTAGTATGCTAAAAATTAGGTTTCTTGAAGGAATTTTGACTATCCATTAATTGGGATTAAAGTATGAGGTTTTAAATTAATTTTTAGCTTGTTTTAATTAAATTATGAGTGGTTTAATAAGAGTATATATTGATGGAAATTTGTGTGGAGTAGATTTTAATGCCATATTATGATTTTGGTTTGTAGGAGACTTTGAAGTAAGCGATTTCTATTAGTTTTGGCGATTTTAAGATCGCATACGAGGTACGTTCTCGTACTTAGCATATTTTTGATGATGTAGTAACATGCTTGGCTTGATTATTTAATCCTAAGTAATATCATGATAGATTATGATTGAAAATTGTGAATTGTTTGATATTGGTGATTGAATTATGAAGTATGATTTATTTGTGATGGATTATTGAATGGAAATAATTATCTTGGGCATGTTATATGAACCACACTTTATTATTAGCATGATAGAGAGCATATTTTAATTTTTTTTTATTTTTTATTATAATTTTTTTTAGTTTTAGATTTTTTTAATAAAATTATTTTTCTAAAAAAATTAACCATCGTTTAACGGAATGCCTACGGTAGTTAATTAGTATAAAACACAGATGTACCGTTGATAAATAAAAGTAGAGTAGGTGTGTCATTGAGAACAGTCAAAAGCACTAGTGTGTCAATGATAATTTCCCTTAATTATATTATAGTTTCCTCTTGAAGCTAACAGGACGAAGCTAATTGGTCGAGGGCGATGTTAAAATCGCCCCTCTTTGCCTAATAGGGCGACCTTTTAACCTAATACGGAGATTTAAAATGCCCTCCTTAATCTGATTTGTTGTAGTGCATATGGGAATACACATGTTAACTTAATTCATAATTTGAAAAATAATCTATTATCGCAACCATCTGGGACGTACACTTGTCAAAAAAAAATAAACAAATACTACGGAGTACATAATAATGGATTGTACACTTAATTACATTTTCAAGAGTAAATATGTAGTACCTAATCATCTTCTTCGACAGAAATTAATTAAATACTCAAATATAAATTAATAATCATGAATTATATAACCATCACAGGTAAAACATTTAAGTACAAAGCCAAAAAAAATTGTTGGAGCATAGGACAAGGGTTTTTGGAGCATCGAACCTGCAACCTAGGTACAACAACGTAGGCTTAAAACAACAAGGCTGCTGGATGCAACTTTAAAATTGTTACCCATTTTTTAAATATTGAACTATTATTTGGTGAAAAATAAAAGTAAGACAAGAACTGTTGAGCATCGAACCCGCGACCTAGGTGCACGAACATATAGGTTTAAAACCACTAGGCTATGACTCTTAAACTTAAAATTATTCCTTTTCTTTGTTTGTTAAATAGTATTTAATGTCAAATAAAAGTAGCCTTTTGTTCAGGGACTAGGGCTCCAAACGATCTTAGCTGAGTCGAGTCTTGTACTTGTTCAAGCTAAACTTGAAAAGAGATTTCAAGTGTTCGAACATGGTCGAGCTTGAACGAGCTTCATAATTTTGTGTTTAAGCTTTGTTCATTAAGGTTTTGCCTTGTTCGAGCTCTCCTTGAGCTCGTTCGTTTGTGATTCGAGCTCGAGCTTGAACAAGCTCTACGTTGAATGAGCTAAAACGTGAATGAGCTCAAGCTAATGTTAATCAACGTGGAAAATTTATAACTATACCATAAACAGAAAAGTCGTTTGATGATATTCATCATAACAACAAGATAGGAAGTAATTGAGTAATTGATATTATAAAATGAGAAATTTGAGCAAATATATTATTCACTTTTTTAAAATTAATACTCCATATATTCTAATTTTAAATGATATTATTAACATGGCTAATTGATTATGTACAGTAATTGATTATAATTGATTTGGTTCTATATTAAAATTGTACTATTTTAAGAATAATTAAAACAGTGAAACTAATTGTTTCGAGCCATGAACAAGTGCTTGTGAACATTAACGATGGAAGGAATTTATACATTTCTTATGTTGACTTGTACTAGTTATGTTGAATTTATAGAAATTTCTTGTTTAATGACATTTTTAATTTGATATAACATGGTTGTATTTTTCCCTTTTTTTAATGATTTTTGTACTGTATGAAAATTTAAGCAATTTCCCAATATAGGGATCTATGTAAACAATGGCTTAAGTGCTTAACCCTAATATCCAACAACAATGTATTACATTTAAGAAGTGGCTTAAATTTAAGCAATGAAATAAACTAAGAATTTTCCAACTTTATCTTATCTTAAAAAAATACATTTTGACTTTCAAACAAGTAGTATTTTACATAAAATGATTTTATGGACAACAATGTATAACTCTACTTACTTACTCTACTATTAATAATAATAATAATAATAATAATAATAATAATAATAATAATAATAATTTTTTTCCTTTATTATTGATATCACATTCCGTAATACAAATTAACACCTACAAGGATTTCTCCAGAAACAAAACACTCCACCCTGCAAGCATTACTTTAAACGATACACATACTAAAATATATGAAGTAGACATAACTTACATAGTACAAAAGATTAATAGACCCATGCTTGCACAAATGGTTACTACCAATTTTCACTACAAATATACTAATATATTATATTTTAATTTTTTGAAAGAACAACACCTGATTGTTAAATCTGATCTTTACTACCATATTTTTAATTAGCATTTTTTTTTTAATTTTCTTATAAAAATCCTGATTTTTAATTTTTTAATTTTGTAAAGATGGTTACATAAAAATACTAAGTAGTACAAAATAATTTTTTTTGTTATTAAAACCATTATACCCCGATTAAGTACTACCTACACCAAGGAAACCCATGATACGGACTAAAAGCAAGAACACCAAGTGCGTACGTGGCAACAGATCAAGTACTCACTTGACCTTAGGGAATACGAAACACTTTAAAAAAACCCTAACTTCCACCACGGCCCCAACTTCTTCCCATCCACCTTCTTACCATTCTCTCCTGCCCTGCTGACTAGGTCTCCCAAAGTCAATACTTTGGCTTGAACATCACTATTCCCCTCCAGATCATTCTCTACCTTCAGCAAATCGGCAAGAATTTCAATTTTGACCTCAGATTCGGCCCTAGTGTGCACAGGTGTGAGGTGGTTTGCAACCAGACTCGGAGTGTCGAAAACACTATCACAAAGGATAGGAAAGGAAAAGCTTGATAGTCTAGGAAATTCCTCAATCTCAATGGACAGCTTGTCCTTGTGAAGCTTCGGGAAACACCCACAACAGACACTGTGGTTTTCCTCTTCTAATTCCATGATCCACAGCTCGTTGGCTGATAGCTCGTTGTCTTCAACATCGTCAACATCAGCCGGTGCTCCATGAACTTGAGCATCCGTCGTGCCTATTATTGGTACCGCAATCCGATCTCTATTCCCTAGAACGAGAGTGCCTTCTCCAAGCCTATTAGAATCTGAAAGTATATAGATTTTCCCAGTAGATATTATAATTGCAGGGCGAGCAAACTTTTGAGGTAGGGAGGAAGACATTTTTTGAAGTAAACTTAAAAAGCTTTGAAGGAAGATTGTGATGGTGTATGGATGAATAAAGAAGCGTGAGTTTATATGTAAGAGGAAAGAGAAGATGACTTAAATGTATGGGAGTGAAAGTAGTTGGTGAGGAATAGTGTGAATAAATAGGCAATGGAAACTCATCAATATGTGAGTTCAATTTGGGTTTGTATAGAGAAAAAGGCATAAAATATATCCCTTCTTCTACTGTTTTGCTTACGTGTCGGTAAACAAATGAGGTCATCATACTAATTTTATATAATTTGTTGTACAGTCGATCTTTCGTAGTTCCTGTAGGGTTTTCCATTTTTCATGCAGTAGATTTACTACAAACTTCTTCCCTAATTGTGGTGGGTGTGGCTAAATAATTATGTAAGATAAATTATTGTTATATAAACCCTTAACATTTAATTATTTCATCGTAATAATAAAAACACATACTTTGATTAATGTTGTATATGCTATGCCATTTAATTTTTTCCACTAAATGATAGCTAAATAGTTTATCTTCTCTCTCCAAAAACTAAACAACCAAAAAACAAATCCCTTCACTTTTTGCATGCATGTATTAAAATATTGTAAGACATATAAGCGATTTTTTTGTTTAAGCTACGTACTCCCTCCGTACCATAAATTATATTAGTACTGTCCTCTAATATATGAGGAATGAATAAAAATACATAGAATTATATTTTAGGGACAGAGAGAATACTTGTTAGCTAAACTTGTGCCACCAATTTTAATTTTACCATAATTTTATGTCATCAAAAATTAAGTACTAAAAAGATACAATCAAATTAGGAAAAATAGGTTCTGATCAACTTATCTCCTTATATGTACATATTTATCGTTAAATATCTTTACGTTCAGAATGTAAGAAATTAGGCAAAATAACATATTATAGAAAAGACATTGATGCGAATCTCACAATACCCCACCTGATATAATTCTCTTGTATAATTTTTATCAAAAGTTAGGTTTCAATACATTTACATAGGTAGTGGATGTACATTCGTTTAAAAAGGTAATCATTTTTTTGCCCTATTGTTAGGGCCTGTTGGCTTGGGGTTTAGTTCGGTTTAGTTCAGTTTATTTTATTTCTGTTTATTTCAGTTTACCTCAACTCAGTAATTCATAATAGGCCCTCAAAGTAAGCTTTTGTGTTTTAGTCTAAAAAGGTTATATATGTTTCTTTGTTGTTTCTTAATTCTAAATGTTAATAAACTCTATGTTGTATTGTTATAATTTCACTCTTATTTTAACCAACTTAATTAATTTTTAGATTGGAAAACCGTTACATCCACTCCTAAATGTACCACTTAACGTTAATAATGGTCCGATGATATAAATATTTTGACTGATTTCTTTGCAGGTTGTCTAAAGATCTCTTCAAATATTTTGAAGACTAGCTTTATCTGATGGTAGGTGTGCTATATCATAATTACTAATTTGCTTGCTTCGACATAAATTGAAGACTATCTTTTTTTAAAAAAAAGAATTGAACACTCTCTTTCTAATATACATCAAAATCTTTTTTCTTATTATATTACTTAATTTAAAAACAAAATCGTGTATAATTTTTGTCCTTGCTGAGTCTATCGAACACGTTTTAAGGGAATTTTTTATGTGTACCCCCAATTTTGTGTAACATACGTTGTGTATTGAACTGAACTAAATTGAACTTAACTTAAATGAACATTTTACGAGAGGAAATTATGAATGAACTGAACCGAACCGAACCAAACCGATTGGTGCTGAACTGAACTGCATTTGCGATTTTGGATATTACGATTTGCGATTTTAATTAAGTCTACTATATACTGAACTGGTGTAGTACTATATTTTTACGGTGTTCCACCAGGTTCACCCTTTGGGGTTATGCGGAGTTGTGGATGAGTTCTGGGTGGTTAGGTTCCAGTACCCTTCCAATTGTTGTTACAGGGGATCGTTAACACGTGTTCTCCCTACCAAGTGTAGTGCCAATCACCACTACACCAATATCTAATTGATAAATGAATTAAAATCTAATAATGTAATATAAATTGATACTTAAGGAGTCTTTAGTTATAAAATGGACATGTATTGTGAGTCATAAGGTAATTGGTTCAACATGTTAACCAAAGGATAACAAATCCACGTCACGGGTTATTATGAATTATCTAATGGCGCTAAGTTATTACTATTTTTTTATCAACCTTTTGGCACGGGTTGTAATTAATCTAGTTATTACTACTTTTTTCTTTATTTACATCAAATTGAACATATGTACATTATTATCATGAATATGTCAAAGTGTCTCTTGGAAAAGTCAATTACAGTTATGGTAATCCTACGCCACCAATTTCATTACAAATTCTGCTACACATACTTGTTTAGCTTCCATTTTTCCTTATCCAAATACATTTCAATAAGCAATTTCATGGCTGTATTATTTTGTTCAATGTCAATCCATTAATTTTCACTAAGTAAGTGATGACAATGTTGATAATAGGCTGTAGGACACTTATGCCGGTTTAATTTCTTTTTATTGACGTCTGGGTTAGGCTTGTATGACACTGCAACTCTTCTCAGGATACTTCATTCATCAAGTTATCCTATACCAATCCCCAATTGCTACCTCGGATTAGAAGATGTAGGTGGTAGCAAATTTACCCTTTAAAAAAATCTTTCATTAATTGTTACTACTTGTAGTACTACTAGAGGAGTAACTACTTTATTCCCTATTCTGAATATATATATGATTTTTTCCCCATTTTGTAAAGCTTATCATTTGCTTTTCCAAGGGTTGTACTCTACTATAGTCTGAGTGACCACTGTTAACATACTATAATACCACTAGGTGTAAGCTATAAATACGATAGTTGATGATTTTATTCCCTCTGGAAGCCCAAGAATTTTGTAACAAGGCTTTTAGAATTACATCAGTATTTTCTACATAATTAACTTTCACTTGTTGAGGGATATAATGTTCGAAATTAGCTATTCAACATTGTACCAACGTATTATTAATCATTAACCTAACATAAAAATATATGTCTTAAGTATAAAAGTTCAAAAAATTTAAACCAATTAAAAAATAATTATTATGCATGTATGAATCATTAACCTGTCGGAAGACCAACTCAACCAAAAGTTTAAGCTGATAAGTGAGGCCCAGAAATATGTTTTTATACTCTATCACTACCCCGCACATGAAAGGCCTTTTGGGCTTGAAATATGCAACACAGGTCCACCCATACATGGTGCGAATGAATTCCACTTTGAAAGAGGGGCGGATAAGATTCGAACCCGTGACCTTTGTGTCACGCTGGCTCCGATACCTAATTTGCTACCAAAATTAGAGTACCAAAATATAATATAATAGAAGAAAGCTGACTTTTCATTACTCAATTTAAGAAACATAACATCAGTGTCTTATATAGGCCAATATCCCAAAAACAAACAAAGCTAAAAATAAGGAAACTACTTACATAATATTAGGAATAAGATTCCACTAATAGAAAGTTCTTAAATAAATAAACCCACTAACTTCTAACATATTGTTGAATCAAGATAAAGACTAGCAACTAATTTAGAATACTTTAGGAAATAAATAGCCAACTAACGAAAGTTCATATTTTGAAGCATATTACTCATTATAACCTAACAATAAAAATAAAATACAATACATTAAAAGACGTAGGTAGTATGTATGATCCTTTCTATTATTAAATATTTTTTTGACATAAACTAAGGATTAAAAGACACATGAGATAAATGTTACTCCCTTCGTCCCAAATTACTCGCAACATTTTGACTTTTTACACTATACACACATCTCACTTTGACCATATTTTTTAGTTATTATATTAAAGTCAATGTAATCATGTAAGATATTGTTGGCTCTATTTTAATGTATAGCTTCATAATATAAAATTTTTATAGCTTTTAAAAATATGTAATAAAAGATATCGACGGTCAAACACATGCATCGGCAAGTGTGTCAAGTCAAAATGTTGCAAGTAAACTGGGACAGAGGGAGTATAGAGTATGTTTTTTTCTTTTTTAGTTTAATAAATATATGTCTTTGTAGTGACTAAAATTGTTAGTTAACTTTTAGTTCTTTTTATTTCAAAACAGTGCATATTTTAAAACCAAATTAATATACGGGCTTAATTTTATGGGCTTCACCTTATGACGCAAAGGACGGACTTACTTGTTAGTAAATATATGAACTTCATCGTCAGTAGCAGATCCAGGAATCCGAACTAGGAGTAGCACTACTAAACGCATGCTAGAAAAATAAAAGGGATGAAATAACCAATATACGAGGCTACGACTAATGTAATGTGATTCTGTATAAAATGTTACCATCAAATTTAAGATGATGAAAGCACAGCATGTTAACGTTTTTGCATAATGTATTTTGATTATGTGTAAAGTGTTACCATCAAATTTCAATCATCTATCCATTTTCCTAAGAGTTATTATCACAGATAAAATTATGTACAACATATATGCTAATTATAAAAATATATGTTCATTATAATTTGCTAGTTATCAAAATATATAATCATTATAAGTTTTGTTATTATCACAGATAAAATTTCAAACATATATACTTCATATTAGAATCCAACAAAATTAGTCAAATTAATCAGATATTACTAATCTTCTTCACGGACGAATTATCTATATGTATTTCATACTATTATTGTTGTTGAACAAAATTTTATGGTAGTTATCTGTATCTAATGTATTTTAAAATGAATGTCAAGAAAGTGGAAAGTAATTTGATCTATTTGAATATAAATTTCAATAAAGAGAAAATTTATTTGGAGGTGGGGGGGGGGGTAATCAATAATAAAGCATTCATAGGTTTTCTTTTTCTTTAAAAAAAACATAAAATAAACAAAAAAAATGGTACCATGGAAATGTATGGGGACTCAAAGGAAGCTTAATTAACTTGCTTTGAACTTTAAAGAGTGGTTATTTAATTAAACACAGAAATCAGTGGTAAAATCAACTGAAGTTGATTCAGGGGGTTTTCATTTACATTTTTTCTCAATCAGATTAATTCGACTATGGACAGTTTCACGTTGTAGATAGTGACAAAGTTTGTTAGTTTGTTAGGCAAACATTCTAGTTCGTGATGCATTCTATTCATCCAAAGCATAAAGTGGATAAATGCTAATCTTTTCCTCATAGAATGCACGATAAGCAGAAAGACCTTAAATATTAATATAAATTTTACAACAGACATCAATCACCAAATTGAATACGTACCTATCCTATTGTAGACCCACAACGTTATAACTAGCCACATTAATTAAACAAAAGAACTAATTCTAGAACAAGATAACTCTTAACGTACTAATAACCTTAATGATTCACTACCCTACAACATGAATACAAAAAAAGAACATACGAATTATTAGAAAACATAGCCTAATTTTTGGACGTACGAATTATTAGGAAACCTAGCCGAATTAAATTAAATCACCACTTACCGACATAACTGAGAATTAACCCTACTCGAAAATAAAGTGAATTACCTATAAGTCATAGGAAAATAAAAAAAATAAGGTTAATTACAAATTAGGGTAATTGGAATCAGTCCTAGTTTCACATATTTGGTAAAACATTAATGGCATCTTCATTAATTATTTTTCACCTCCAACAGCTAGTTTGGAATGTGTGCACCAAAATTTTTTCATGGGTAACAAACAATTTTTCCGGATCCAATTCATTAAAAGTCGCCCAAAGATCATATAAACCTTGAAGAGGTGCACCTAAATCGCCAGCTACTTTAAGCAACATAGGCCGAGTCCTATGATCCTGGATGTTGAATATGATGAGCATAAATCAATGACCCTTATAATAAACTATAAGGGCACATGGTGTATGGGCTGGCTCAGCATCCACTGGTCGAGGTGGACTAATAAGGTTGGGTGATGGGTTAGCTACGTCAGCTACTTTAGGCACGTCAAAGTTTAGGGCTTTTGGACGTGACTTCCTTAGCCTATCAAGGGTTCTCCCTAGTATTGTGGCAGATTTAGGGTTTTTTAAGCGGTTAATATATGAACGATGGGCACGAGCTATTTTAAGACGTTTGATGCAGGTAGAGGATGGTGATAGACCATAATGAAGTGGGCTACATATTGATCGGTGAGACGGTGAGGAGGAAGATGGTTGTAATGGGGAAAGGTCTGACATGTTTGGAAATTAGAATAAGTAATGTTTATTAACCCACAAATATTATTGGTATACTTTCATATGCATGGACATTACATCTATATATAGAAGATGACAAGCTTATAGCTCTTGCAAGTATACCCTCACACTTATAATAAAACCGACCCATTAGCCAATTTTATTATAATATGTAAATTATACTACAAATTAAATCTGAAATCAAATAAATGGATCCAAATTAATTAATATTACAAATTACTTATAAATTTTATGGTTGTAAACAAACGTACTACGTTTTCAATGACATTGATCAAGACAATAAATATTAAATAAAATAAAGGAATCCAAAGTAATTTCACATATTACTAATAAACTCTATGGTTGTAATAAATCGATACAATATTTCACCATAATTTACATTATTATGGTACTAACATACCGATACCGTATTTGGCTAAGATCATATTTAATAAAAAAAATAATATTACATAATAGACTATATAATAATAATATTTTTAACCTTTTAAAATAGTCCTCTAAAAATTGAAGGGCACAATTTTAATAGTTAGAAAAGGGCCACCAAATTGTCAGAGACAACCCTGCTAACGATTATGGTTATTTTAACATGTATTATCAATCTTAATACGTTTAGATGTGTCAAGATCGGACGTATATATCAAATCTATTTTGACCCGAATTGATATTAACCAAAATAGACTATACACCGTCCGATTTTAATCTAATTTGATTTTAACCAGGCCATGATTTTAAACACATCCTTAAAATGAGCTATGTCTTTCAAGTTGTAACTCTACTTCACAGTTACAAATCCCCTAATTATTGATAAGTAGGAATGTATGATTAGGCCCCAAGATGACTATTTCACAAGAGTCGAATGAATGAGAAAACTAATTATACGTATTTCGTATTAAAAGTAACACGAATTTCGGGAAATGACACATGGGTAATCGATAACACGACTAACATCGGCACGGGCTCGAATCTGACCCTATCCGAATTTGACCCGACACTCGATCTTAATTAATGAATAATTGTGACATTAAACATTTTCAATTCAAACAGATCCGAACCAATAAGTTGCGACCCAAACTCCAATCGATTATCTGAAATGACACCTCTACAACTTTGACTCATAACTCATTAAGAGATCATTATGATTGTAATATTCAAAATCCAACGCCGCAGAAGATTAACTTGAAAATGTTTGTCAACAGTCAACTTTTACTATAATATCAATGCATTAAGTACACCACCAACTATATTGTACATGCAAAGAGGACACTCAGTTGTATAGAATTGAAGCAGCTCCATAACTCTAAACTTTGTAGAATATCATCCACCATTAAAGACACCACAAGTGCATTTCCAAATCATTTCCCACAGGAGTTGAAGCAAGGGAAGGGTGTATTCATCAATTGCAATTGCCAAAACGCCCAGGTTGTCAAGGTATGTTTATTCCTTACCAGATATGATAATAAGTAATCATGTTAATCTTATGTCAATTGGAAACTGTAATGTAGATATACCTATTTGGCCCCAAGTGGCTGGACTATAGGTTTTTGTTTGTATCATTTCTAGTAAGGAATAAACAAACAAAGAAAATCTTGTTATTGTGTATGAAATGGCAATTGTTAATCACTAGTTTATTATAATTTTCTTTTTCAATTCTTGCAATTTATGACCGTTTATATCAAGTTTTATTTCAAACACGTATATTCAATACGTAAGTCATAATTTATTTTAGTAATGATTATGTATGTTTTGTTAACCAAATGATGGATTATAATTTGGAAAGATCTACAACAAGTCGAAATTAGATTCACACGAAGTCCTGCTAAGGAATCAAATTTCTTAGTCTGTTGTTGTTATTGTTCGTATTACAAGCCATAACGAGAATAATTTAAACATAATAGCATAAAATATGCTAACAATTTATAATAAAAATATGTACCTTGAAGTATATTTTAACATTACCATCATAGCTAAATGGATCATAATGTTAGACCCTAGATATTATATTCACATTAATTTTAATTTACATAGATTGGGGACTGTATTCGTGGAAAAAATACTCTAGGATGCCTATATTTGATTAGTAAATTATTGAATATAGTACTTATGTAACCAAAACACAGTTATAAAATCGAAATATAGTCGACTACATTTCTATTTCTGTTTGATATGGTTATTGTTATTTGTAATTGTTAGTTTTTTTTTATAGTTACTTCATCGATGGAAGGAATTCGACCTGCTTGGTTTCAGCTTATGGTGGGTGATTCGACAAGGCAACGTCTGGTGAGATTGGATTATTATTACATATGGTTATAATAGAAAACATGTTGTTACTCAACAAATTAGCAATGATATATTCTGGTGTTTCTATTGTGTAGTTTGTTCCTGAAAGGATTCAGGAGATGCTCAATTCCCCATCAGGAAAGTTTTATGTCGTACTTGGTATGAACGATGCACCATATTCACTAATCATTAGGTTGGTTGAGATTGCCAACCAGTGGAGGTGTTTCATTGAAGATGGATGGGCCACTTTTCTAGAATATAATAACCTAAAGGATGGTGATATAGTCCAGATTTTTACTACGGTCGTCACTACTTCCGTGCTAGAGTTTACAGACGTGGTAAAGAACTTGTAGCAGATAACGACTATTCTGAAAAGGACTCATCAGACGATGACAATGGAAGGCACATTGATTGTAACCCTCCGGCGTTCTTATCTCGTTTCACACAGCCGTACATTAGGGCGGGAAGATTGGTACGTTTTTATAAAAAATATTGATAATCGTTTAATAAAATTCACCCTGATATGTATTATTCTAATATATAACAAACTTGGTTATTCTAAAACGGTGTTTTATTAATTGGGATTATGTTATGGTTTCAGTATGTACCGGTGACTACAGTAAGGGAGTACTTAAATGGATTCCCCGCACTCTCACACGTCCAACTGTTCATGAAGCAAAGGATTTGGGATGCAATGTTGCAGATAAGTACGATGCTAATAACAACATCAAACAATGCATCATCAAAGGGGGTGTCAAATCGATGATACACTGGAATTCTATTCAACCTGGGCAGAGAGTAACGATGGAGTTGTTTGCCGATGTTGGCCCCCCCCCCTTTTTATATCCTATGCTTATTGAGTAACTGGTTTAATAATGTCATTAAGTCACTACGGCTATGTTAAGATACCCGTCTTTTATTTTGATGTGCAACTGTTCGCAAGTTATAGAGTATTTGTACTAAACTAATCTTGTGTGTCCTCCTCCATGTATTATTTTCATATGGGCTTTTTTGTAATGTTTCAGTAGTTGGTCATCATAGCGTGGTCATAATATATTTTTTTTTCTTAATTTTTTTTGGTTATTTTAATGTTTTTTGTTTTGGAAAATAAAAGTTCACAGATTATGTTGATCTTATTGTCTAAGCCACACCTTGTAATCGTTAACAATTCATTCACTACAATTTATGGGTCACAACTTAAGAGAAATTAATGTTAATATTCTTAAAGTTTTTTATTGATAAGCATGATAAAATAAAGAGGTAATGTTAAAAAGAATTGGAAAAATATTGGTTATTAGTTTTTCAAGCAATATGTGTACCTTTTTTCTGAATAAGGGTGAAGCTTCAGTCGATCCGAATACAATCCATTGTTGTCAGTGGCGTATACAGGAATTCAGAATCGCTAAAAAGCACAATATAGATACCCCATCTTTTTTAATTACAACGTTGGAGATTTCACGTTTGTTATTGGCTCATTGCACATTCTAACTTAATTATCTTAGATTACATGTTTGTAAAAATTTAAGAAAGTTGATATCAAGAAAGTTTTTCCTAGATGAATTGAATAAAAAAGAAATGTTTTTACTATATATATTTTTCAAATGTAAGAATCAGAAAATAAAAAATACAATAAAAAAGAGTAAGTAAATATTGTGTAATTATATATGTTGTAGTTAAAATTTTAATACATATGTTGGAATATTGGGGGTTTAGAGAAGTCTTCGAAGAAAAAGGGAAAAATAAAATATTTTTAAAACCTATAGAAAGAGGATACATGAGAATCAAACATAAGAAAAAAAGGTTAAGAAAAAGAAAAAAGGTTAAGACAAGAGAAGCAAAAGGGGAAAAAATGATAAATAGGCTGAAAAAGATGAAGGGATTAAATTTTAAATAAGCTAAAAAAAAGGAAAAGGGAAAAAAATAAAAAGGTTTAAAGAAGAGGTATTTAAGGATCGAACCTCAGTCTTAGAAGGCTAAAAAGCGTGCATGCAAACCTATCCACTACCACTGAGCTCCGTTATTTAATCTTTATCATTTGTTTACAATAATGATTTGTAATTATTTTGTACAGTGTTTATTAAAAGAGAATTGTTATTCTAGAAAAATTAATGGGTTCAATGAACCCACTTGAACCCAACGTGGATCCGCACTAATTGTCGTGTCTAGTTGTAAAAATATGATCACAAATGAAATTTTAGGTTAAAAACTTGTCATTAATATTTTTGGTATAAAAAATTAATACTTTCTCCGTTTTTTAATAATTACAACAATTCACTATAATGTAAATGTCAATATACTTACAACATACTATACCTTGATAGTTTTTTGGAAAAAGTTGTAATCTTTATCTATTCTGAAGCATATTGTCCACTACATCGTAATTTTAAAAACCTATCACCCCAATTTTAAAGTGTATTACCGCAATAGAAACCCACTTCTCTCAAATTGTTGTACCTATTAAAAAATGGGCCAAGTACTAAATATAGAAAATTGAGCAATTTAAGTATATAGTCAGTTGGCAAAGTGTAAGTATAAGACATAAATGGAAGTCATAAAATAAGAGCAAATGTTACTACTTCTGGGAAGGGTTTTCTTTTTCCTTTTTTTTTGGAAACAAGGATATTTTTCTTTGTTGGCACGCTTTAGAGTGGCAGGTATTTGTTTTAAGGTGACTTCTAATGTAAAGCAAATATCTGAAATAAATAATTAAATGATAGGAAGTTGTAAATCAGGGAAGTAATCCGTTCCCAGCAAGCTAGCAAATGCGCCTAATGTAGCGTCGCAGAATAATCTGGGTTTTGGAATATTTGGGTGTAGCAGAATCAACGCTCAGTTTTAGCCTGGACACAATATGTAGATTTTTGGTCGTTGGTATTATATATAACTCATTAAACTTCTGCATTAGGTAGCTACACTACAATATTTTAGGCCAAACAGAGGGAACATTAGATTTACCCCATTAAATGGGTTTTCTTTTTCCATGCATGAAGATAAATTGATGAAGACTTATTCTGACGTGTAGCGCTTAGAACCATTCACTACACCGTCTATTAATGGCGGGCAGTGTAAATTAGAAAATATACAAGCCAGAAATATGTATCAATCTACCTAAAATGTGTTGCTATACTTGCTCTAATTAAAAAAATGGATGTGCAGTGCCTAAGGTCAGGTTACTACGACCCCTAAATGTATATAAAATTATTTATAAGTATTCAAATTTTGTGTTCAAGTTGTAGCTGTATTGACTCTTGAGAATCAATATGGCCAAAATTGTTAAGAGAGTATTTAGACAAACACGTAAAAATGTAATGAATTAAACCTACAAATATAGTAACATATTGAATAATGACAAAAATATGTTTTATAATAGTTATACTAAATTCTCCTAAGGATGAAAAAAGATATAAATATATGCATTATCATAATTAATAAAAGTAACTATGAACTAGTTGAAGTGATGGAGCAAGGTGTGTTTCAAATTAAAAAATTCATAATAGAAATTATAATGGGGCCAAGACAATCCAATAATTGTAATTGAACATAGATGAACAAGTAATTGGATACTAAAGTGCTTTCCCTTTAAAGTGGTTAGGTTCGGACCTTATGGGATATATGTTATCCACAAAGGACATTTTACACGTATAAGTAGCGAGAAAATAATTGAATAATGATGTATATTGTGTAAGCTAAACTTTAATTAACAGAACTGAACTAAACTGAAAAGGAACAAGCCTTCGTGAATGTATTAGGCCCAAAATGGTAAAAGATGTTTTGAATAGAAACGTGAGTAATTTTAAGTGCTCAAATATTATTGATGTAATTTTAATCTAATTAGACATAATTTTAAGGTGGCATAGGTTGCGCTTTGATTTTTAATAATCTGATTCCTTTCATAATTTTGTCGACAATATAACGTGGCATTTAGGGAAATATTTATCATTTACAAAATTAATTGTGTAATTGGAATTGGTAAACCTCCCACAGTCTATTAAGTACAATGCAATGGCACACAGGAATATTAATATGTCAAGTCCTATCACAACTTATTCAAACACACAATGAAGACCAAATGTAGGCTGGGCACTTTTAATATAATCCTTATTGTAGATAGTAAATGTGAGGGGATAGCATGGTAAAGGCAAAATGAGTTATTATATTATTGTAATTGACCAATTAGCTTTACATCATACCCATCCGTTGCATTATGTGAGTCCCATAGACTAGTTAAGGCATAGTTTTCTCTTTCCCTATTTTACATATTAAATTTTAATTGGTTTAATTAATTAATTGTTGGTTGATGGCTATAAGTAAAGAATTCTCATCCTTGAAATATGATATTATGGCTAATAATTTCCCAAAAAATAAGTCAAAAAATTTTAAACCAAAAGCAAAAATTTTTATGAACAAGAATTTGTACTTTAATGTTAGATTAAGTATGATTCTGTTCTTATTTTATTTGATTGATTTTATATAGGACTAACATATTGAAATGGAAGAAGTTACAAATTGCAACCATCAGTGTTGTGATTATTCCATGCTAAACATTCATCAATTACTATGGTTAAATATAATTAATTGGGTATTCTGATTAAACGAGATTGTAGGTGGAATAGAGTATATTAACTTAATTATGATAGGTAGTATCAAGTATAAGGTGAAGGCTTCGTACATTTTTTAATCTTATTATGATTGTATGAAAGTACATACTTTGATTAGGAGTAAGTGGAATAAAACTATCACATATTCTTAGGGTTGTCCATTATTAATTGATATTGCATATCAAGATTAGTATACATATCATTTTGATTATCTTGATAAGTAATGTCAATTATATCGTAGTGCATGTAATATACGAGTACTTGTTGGTAATTGGTATAAATGAATAACAACAGAATCCGATGTTTAAATAGGAGTAATGTCGTCTTGGTCGAGAGGATTCAATTTAACTAGTTATACTTTTTTGTTCCATTTTTAATCTAGTCTACATATGGTGTTGATTATTGCTTAAACTTTGAATAAATGATAAACAAATAGCAATTGGTATGTCTATACGTAGAAAAAAAATACAACAATAGACTTGAAACCCAATATACTTGTGTGAAGGAGAGTCGAACAGACGACCTTACCAACTAGGGAAGACCTCTTGTATTTCAAACAATGGTCAAGAATAATATTTTAATCTATAGCGTGTAAGTGGGTTCTGAGTGGGCAGATGTCCCCCCTTCGTTCTAAGCTTTGTAAGCCTATTAAATAGCGGACTATTGTTGACTATGCAGGTCGTAATTTAATAAAAAAAAATAAACAAGAGATGAGTGTTGTAGGCGTCGCTCGAAGTGCGCCTACTTTAAAGCATGTTGTGAATATGCTTGGCACTCATAGGAAGTGGGAATTGACGTAATACGATTAGGGACAAATAAAGTAGGGAGCCGCCAACAAGTTTTTAAGGAACTTGTAAACCGTTCACGGATCATAAAAGGCAACCACGAATAAGGGACAACGATAGGCAACAACGATTGACCCGTGAAGGTTACACCCCATTCATAATCCATGAGATTACTAACTCCATATGGTTCGGAACCACGAAAGGAGGATCGGGGATGATGGTACGAAGTGAGTCATGGAGTCACATTCGCCCGTATTACTCGATTCTTATAGTGAAAAGTGATTCCTGCGATCTCAAAGGCATACAAACAAAAATTCAATTTTCTCCAAACTATTATTAAGCTAAATTTGTTGAATATTAATGCAACATATAATTCTAAAATATTGTGATCACTTGATTTAATAACAAGATTAAAAAGGAACCTAAACCGGTTGTCCAAATTATCTTATTAGGCGTGATTTTCAATTACATATTCCCTTTAAACATGCAATATGGTGATCATAAATAATAATAGAACAAACATTAATATTGGAAGCAATTTAACAATAATAGCGTTAGTCAAATCGAATATAAAATAACCTAATCATGATACTAGCAATAATAAAATAAGAGTAACTAAATTAATTAATTACTCACATTCCGCGCGTTCCTTTAAATTGCTACATCATGAATAAATTGTTAGTAACTTTAATAAATAATAAATCAAATGGAAATTAAATTAAATAAATGTAGATTTGAATTGGTCCAAACCCTCAGTTATTTTTACCTTTCACACCTTGGTTTAAGGACAGAACCTCGGGTTAAGTATGGACTCCTTGGAATGCTTAAGGGAAGAATGGTGTAATTAGGAATATGGGTTTAAGGCTTAGAATATGGGAGAGAGAGAAGATAATGATTTTTGGTGTAAAAGAGAGAAAGAGAGAATGATTCGATGAGCTTGTTGGTGATTGAAAAAGGGTAGATATGACCTCTATTTATAAGGAAAAAAGAGGGTCGAAGAATCAAGAAAAGATAAGAATTCGAATTGAAATAATACTCTTGCGATAGACAGCAGTTTTTGCGGTTTTTGTTTATATCATATGATTTGATCCAGAAATTGAAATAAGATAAATAATACATCGTTGGAAAGCTGTTGAAGTTTACTTTCTAACCCAATTGGAATCAGATTAAAATCCTTTGTAGAATAAAATATATGTCCGAAATAGTGAGACGGTGTCAGTTTTGGATAGAGTTTGATATTTCATTCATATCTTTTCCGTTATAGCTTGGAATTGATATTATAATACATCATTGGAAAGATAATTTCAAGGGATATCCAACCATCTAATATTTGGATAAAAACTATAAGGAACGAAAATAATATATGTCTATCTTTGAACGTCTTTCAATTCGGATAGAATTATGACTTTCAAAAAGAAAAGTTTTATTAATTTCAAACTCTTTCATCTTATCTTTTCAAAAAGGATAATTAAGATATTTTAGAAACTTATAGAAGCTTCTAATTAATCCTAATTGGTTTAGGAATGGGATTAAATCATTTGGACCCTCCACATGATCATTGGGTCGTAGGTAAGGTGGGCTTAGGTTCGGTTTGGGCTCAGTTTAATATTTTGGTCATAACTTATTCGTTATAACTCGGATTTGGGCTTATAATATATTGTTGGAAAGCTCTTTTCAACCCCATCCAATTATTAAATCATTGGACCCAGATTATGGACCAAAATAAACTGGATTAAATGTTTTTATAAAAAGGACACGAAATGAATGATTTTAAAGGACACGAAATGAATTATTTTGGGTTTAAAGGCACGAAAAGAGGAAAATAAGTTATGGTTTGGGGAAATGGGCTAGGAGTTGGGTTGGTTTATGAAATGGAAATATGGATTTAAGCACTCCAAGATTAAATACGCAACCCGACCAATAATGACGGTGAAAGGTTGTTCATCATCGGGTTTGGTTTTGGGGAGACATTTTTAGGTGTCTACAAAAGCCCCCACTTTGACTGAGTTTGTAGAAACGTCAGTTTCGAAAACGATAGTCAAAGTAGTCGATAGGGACGGAGAATGATTTAAGACGTTCTGCGATCCTAAATCACTCTGTATACGCCGATACCTGCAGAAAAGTGTTAGTTCTACAGATAAAAGAGTAAAGGGATAGAATGCTTATCTGACACTAGTGTATCGGTGACAAATGAGTTTGGTAGCTTCCTATGCTTGAAGGAATCCATCAGATGACGTTTTGTTGAGATACTTTCCATGCCTGAGGAAAGTTGACAGATGAGTTTGGTAGCTTTCTATGCTTGAAGAAATCTACCGGATGATACTTTCCATGCTTGAGGAAAGTCGACATATAAATTGATGGTTTTCTATGCTTGAAGAAACCCACCGATAATACTTTCCATGCTTGAGGAAAGTCAACTGATGATTTTGGCAGTTTTCTATGCTTGAAGAAACCCACCAATTGAGATACTTTCCATGCTTGAGGAAAGTCGACATATGATGTAGTCGTTGACTTCTTTGCTTTGAGAGATGACAACGACCGACAATTTTCCATGCTTGAGGAAAAACTTGTCTAATAAGATTGCAAGTCTCTGTGTATCGAGAACCTTGCGCCATGAAATGATGATGGTTCGATTGTCCCCTAACGTGGGCTATAATTGGTTTGCTTGTCCCCGAACGTGGGCTGTAAATGGTTCGCTTGTCCCCGAACGTGGGCTGTAAATGGTTTGTTTGTCCCCGAACGTGGGCTGTAATTGAGACCTGCAAAATAAGGAACTCGTATAGACTATGATTGACTTGACCAACTGACTTGACCAAGTTTGACTTGACACGACATGATATGTATATAACTTGTGGTGTGTGTGTGTGTGTGTGTGTGTAGACACAAGCAATCGAAAATGCAAAAGCAAAAATTTTCCGTCATTTTTGTCATGAGACGAGTGGAGGGTACCGACTTTCTCCCGAAAAAGAAAGACGTGAAAAATGAAATTTTATTTTCGAACTTCCCTTGATAAAAGTTTTTGAAAAAGTTTTTGAACTTCTCCAAAAGAAAAGGAAAGAAGTTTTGAACTTCCTCGTTGAGCAAGACAAAATGAATCGCATGGATTGAATTGCTTATCTTGAAAATAATGTATGCATGATGCATGTTCTTAGGCCATGAGGCTAAGGATGATTACATCATGTGACACGATAGATGAATGAACTTAGGTCATGGAGCTAAGCATCATATATGGTGTAAAGAAGCGATCTTGAACGTCACTTAGGTCTAGAAGCTAAGCACGTATATAGATGAAGTAATTATTGCATAATGAACGTTGCTTAGGTCAAGGAGCTAAGCACGATATGCTTTGTATAATTACAAATCTTGATATAAATGTTGCTCAGCACATTATGCGATGTGTGAAACAATGAATATTGCTCAGGTCAGGAAGCTAAGCAAGTATACAACGTTTCTTCTAATGAATGTTGTCTTGAAAGATGATGAAGCATGCGCGGTAGGGAAACAAGATTTCATGATAAAGGGTTCTTAAAAGGAAGGATGATCGATTATGGATATGGATGTGTGAGTGAAGTGTGTGAATGTGATACTAAGGTGAGGCTGCAAAGGCTATGGTGAGGGAAATAGATGTGAGAAGAGTCGAGATAGTGACTCTTTAGGCTAGGTAGGATAAATGATGTGGGTTCAAGTCCTCAAGTCTAGCTCTAGATGGATAGGGTCATATGATTAAGCATTAGATATTCTTTGACTCGATCATGCATATGAATGTGGCCGCACCTCTAGATAAATCACCTTTTTTATTGTTTAAATAATTTTAATCAGTTAATTAGTGTTGTTGATCACTTTAAATAATTTTTTAATTAATTGATTTCACATAGTATCTTGTGTTAATTAACTAGAATTGGAATAATTAATTGTTGTTTTATCACCTAAGTCAAGGCGAATCTTGCTTATTTATTGTTTTTTTCACGAGCTTGAATTAAATAAAGAATAACAACTTTGCAATGTAATTCCTACATGACTAATATGTGTAAATAAAATCAACTAACTTAGTTTTAGGTATCACGTTGCATATATTGTTTGGTGATGAAATTGCGAAAAAGGAAGAGCTAGTAGAGGCCGCATTAGGGCTAGAATAGTGATTCCCTCCTAAAGGGAACGTTATTTTAGTACCCTCACTCCCGAACTCATTTCTGGTACAAGTAGACCAATTTGGGCATGGGTAAACTTATGATTCATGCTAAATATCCCTTGAACTCTACTTGGGAGAAAGGCATGAACGAGGTTTATGAGTTTTTCTAAAACTCATTGGCGACTCCTTACTAGTTTCTTACAAAAAAAAAGCGTAATGATATGATCAACTCTAATTCAAGGTCTCCCAAACAGTTAGGAATTCAAATCCTAATACACTTTCAAAAGTGTAAAGTCCTAGGCTTTTAAAGGGCCATGGGCATAAAGGAGAATGATCTCCTACGATGGGCACACCCTCCTTACAATCATATATCTACTTGCCTAACTTCTAGCAGCAATGAGGGTTCAAGTATCGAGGAGGGGAGTGAGAAACCTGCAAGAGTTTTGACTATTACTAGGCTTTAATGAAAAAAAAAACCCATGAATTTTGAACCATGCCAAGTGCAGTCCTTTACACCACTTTCTACCTTTAAGTTCTCTACCTCGTCAAGGAAGCATAAAAGGTCAATCAAGTTAAGGGTGAAGAACAAGAAAGGTAAAAGGTATAACATGCTTTGTTTTTGCAGGATCAAGAAACACAAGGGATCTAGTGTGGAACATTTTATGGCTAGTACTAGTGATGAATCCCCTCAACCCCCTTATATATATTTTCAAGCAATCCACAATGTTTGTACCCTTAATCCCCTTTTTATCACTTGTATTAGTATGGTTAAGAGAGTTAAGTCGTCTCACTGTAGTTTCGAGTCAGTTGGGAGCTAGTCTCCTTTCTAGACCATTGTAAAAAAAAAAAAAAGGATTGAAATCGTCAGCTTTCTTCTATTTGAACGATCCACTATGGCTTATTGATTTTCCCTTTTCAATAATAACATTATATGGTTGCACGTACTTCCACTCCATTTATGCCCCAGTTGTTTAATTTGTATCATTAAAATATTATCTTACCAACTTTACTCAACATAAACAATTCAATTAAATTAATCCATCACACTTTTCCTTAAACTTTTGAATAAATACTAAAGTCAATTGCACGAATACGAATAATGTAAACTTTTAATTTCTTAGTATGTAAGATTTTTCCCTCCTAAACTTATTTTATTTAATTAATTTGATCCACTATGGCCTATTGATTTACCCTTTTTAATAATAACATTGTACGGTTGCACCTATCTCCACTCCATCTATGCCCCACTTGTATAATTTGTGTCATTAAAATATTATCCCACCAACTTTACTCGGTATAAACAATTCAATAAAATCAATCCATCACACTTTTCCTTAAACTTTAACTTTTTAATAAATACTTAAGTAAGTTGCTCGAATATGAATAATTTAATTTCTTGGTATGAAATATTTTTTGCTCCTAAACTTATTTTATTCAATTAATTTCTACTCCATAGTTTATTTATCTCGGAAACAATATGCTTTATATTTCCCTAAAAATCTTTATGACAAAATTATATTCTATGAATGAAAATAACCAATTCTATGTTTTATTTTTCTCCGTTTATTTTTAAAGTATAAAAACTTTTAATTATGGAAAAACAATAATTAGTAAAAGGAAGTAGACGTAGAAGTAGAGATTTTTTATTGTTTGCCTTGATCACATCACGTAAACTTGTTCTTTTATAGGCAAATTTTACACTATATTTCGGTATATTCCACATTAATGTATTAGGTAAATGCTCATGTGAACTTCATTTTAGTTTTACTCTCAACATTAAGTATATTTTGTCTACTAGTTACATTTTCTTTTTACTAGGAGTAATTATTTACTAACCCAAATTTTAAAAATTAACAAATGGTTACATAAAAAAACAAAATCACACTCTAGTTAATCTAAAATTTCAAGTTGGGCTTGACTAAAAAGCTTAACATGTGTAGCTATTAAAAAATTTAATAATTACTGATAAAAATTGTTAAAAGGCAATCGATCATGTCACAATCCAAGTAACCTCGAGAAAAATCAAAAATGAAATCTCAACTTCCCAAGCAATGAATCAAATGCAATCAATTAGACAATTACTATCAAATTAAACCCAGAATCAAGCATCCTCTTTCTCTCTTTACACTTCAAGCTTCCAACAATGGCGGTTTCAACATCACACTATTCTCAACTACAAAATCGACGGTACAACCCAGAATCGACACACCCAGAAACCCCATCTCTTCCATTACACTTTTCACTCCGACGAATTGAACTCTTCCTCAGATTTCTGGGTTTCATCCATGATTCCCGCTTTTCACTTTCAATCTCCTCACTTTCTTTCCTATTTTTCGGTGTTGGCGCTCCTTCTCTTGTCATCATCTTCTTCTACTGCGGCTCTTCCGATGCCGCCGCTTGCCGGAAATACCATGTTAAAAGTTTTGAGCTGGAGACGCTGTTTTTTCAGGCTACTGCTGCTGCGGTGTCGTTGCTTTGTTTTTCGCGGAGTTTTAGGAAATATGGGCTCAGGATTTTTCTTTTTGTTGATAAGTGTCATGAAATTGGTGATGAATTTCATTTTGAGTATATCCCCAAAATCAATGTAAGTTTTTAGTATACCCTATTCTTTTCAATTTAATGCTTTGAATTGTTATGTATATTGTTATTTTTCAAAGTGTGGAAGTTTAGTGTGCGTTTTTCTGGCCAAAACTTAGTTTGAGATTGTGTGATATTACTATGTTTTAAGCTGGTTTTGTCTAATGGATTGTTTTTGATGAACTGATGATTTGTATGGTTGAAAAAGAATTAGAGCAATAATTTTAGTTAGGAAATTGGATGTGGGTCCCACAAATGGAAGTTTGTAATGGACTCTTTCAGTTAGTAGTGTCACCCAAAGAATGGCACTATGTTATGGGAGAAAGGAGTAATTGTTTATGGAAGTGACAAGTATTCTGTACTTGGTTGCAGTTCACAAAATTTGTTCTTTTCTTGCACTAGAGCCTATAAGAAATTCAATGGCGACAAAAGTTGGACTATTATGGGACGAAGGGAGTATTTGTTCATGGTAGAGACAAGTGCTATTGTATTAGGTAGTGGATTGATATTTCTTTTCTTACCCTAGGGCCTAAAACTAAGAAAATTCAATGGTGACACATGTTGTACTATTATAGTGTTATGTTTCTAAAAGTCATCTATTGATATTTGAAGTGGTTAATATTGCTTGGTTACTTGTTGAAGTGATTGTTGTAAGACTTGTAACTTATGAGAGATCTAGAGAAAGAAGAAAATGAGGAAGGAAAATGAAAGTGTTAATCTGATGTACTGATTGTTGAACACGATCCTCTTTAGAGAGTTAGTTTTTTTGGCACCTTGATAATCTGATGGAGTACTTGTGTATGTAATTTCTTAGAATCCAATTGTGAAGTATCAAACTTGACTTTGACATTGATCTGATCTAGGATTTATGTTTTGCTTTAGTGTATTCATCAGCCCTACAAACCCAGTGGTTTATGCCATTTATCTTGGAATTCCATATGGCCATATGGGGCATGTAAAGTTTTAAGGCTATAATTCAAATTTGTGTAAATATGGGGATTTGGTACCATGTAATATTCTATTCTAGGTTAAAATAACCCCGTCTTGACATATCCCGAAACTTGTAAAAATGTCATTAAAAATTATGAGTTTGGTTGGTGGTATTGCGCTTAACTTTGATTAAATTTTGCCTTATTTAGAATCTTAGATCACTTCCTCAGTCTCCTAAAATCAAGACATCTCTGGATTGGATAGGGAAGATTGAATTTTTAGAATTAGTCTTTCAATAATGTAGAAGAGAGAATGTACGTGAGCCATTATTGTACGTGTAGAGCGTGCTCAAAATTTTGGTGGGGATGAAGGAGTCAACTCTCGGAATCTTGACTATATGGCTGGAAAATTGGCTTAAAGTTCTACTTTTAATAGATTTTTTAATTCAAGATATTATTTGACAAAAAAAAAATTCAATAAGGTAAAGAACAAGGTATTTTTTGACAAGTTAGAATTTTTTATTGACAATAAAAAGAAAGTATTGGCTACACCGTAGAATTTTTTATGGTTCTAACTTTAAAATGTTTCAAAAAATTTAAGGGTATGGAAGGCTCACACTAGGTCTGCCTCTACTTCAAACCTTCAAGATAATTTTTAGGCTTGGGTAGTTTTTAAGAAATAGGTGTTTCATGTTTAACTTGTTCCTTTAAATCTTATAATTTTGAACTCTTTGATAACTATTTTATCCCTATTTTCATAAGTTCGTAAAATTTCACCCTCTAAGATCCATTTTGGTGCTTCATCTTTATGTTAAGCTACTCTATTAACTGCACAATAGATGGAAGGGGGCTAAGGTGACTATCTTTGTAGCTGTTAGTCTATTAGCTTCTTAATTTTACACATGTGCTCTAACAAAAAGTAAATTATCAAATTAAATGCTTCTTTAGTAAGTTCAGTGGTACAAATTGTGGCATAAAGTTATACTAAATCTCAATGGATATCCAAAGAGAATTTTTTTATCCTTTCTCATTAACATTTGGTTTTTTTTTTTTCAATCAAGAAATATAATTTGTTTGGAATTGACATATATCTAGCTCTTCTGGAATCAGTCTGTGAGACCATTAGAAACTGTATAAACTTTGCTCATGTACTGAAATGTAGATGACTAAGCATACTTGTCCTTTTTGTGATTATGATATACATCCATGACAATTACAGAAAGTGTCATATTGCAGTGGTTAGATGTAATTTAGCAAGAACTTTTTCCAATGATTTCCCTATCTATCATGGTCTGATCTTAGCGGATTATGTTGAGGGATCAGACTATCAGAGATGTATTAAGTTTACATCTTCTTCACTACGTTATCTCTCTGCTTGTGACTTGCATTGCTAGAAATTTTGCTTTTGCATTACCATGTGTCCTACGACAGTGACATTATCTATGCCTCATATACACATTTTATCTGTAATTTCTTTTTATCTTTTAGGCGGGATAGAGAAATTCATCAAAGCTTGTGTGATAAACAATTGAGCTGCTGTCAATTTTGTTCAGGACTTCTTTCGCTCGCTGGCTGTATGGGTATTGCCATGCGTTATCTTGAAGATGACACGGGAGGTTGTTAGGGTTATATATGTCCAGAATGATTCACTGGTGCAATCTATGATGGTTGTGTGTGTTTTGCTTGTTTCCTGGACTTATACTGCTACAGTGTACCTGACTGGAAACACCTTGTTCAGTTTGGTATGCAGTTTACAAGTTATACACTTTGAGAACTACAAGAAGCTTTTGGAAAGGAATTTGGATGTTTTAGTATATATTGAAGAGCACAGTCGTCTTACCTTTAATCTGTCCAAAATAAGTCACAGATTCCGAATTTTCCTTATATTGGAGTTCTTGATTGTAACTGCTAGTCAAGTTGTGACTCTGCTTGAAACGACAGGGAACAGTGGTACCATCAATTTCATAAATGCTGCGGATTTTGCAGTAAGTCTCAATTTTAAGTTTGCCCTTGAATATATGGAAACTGAAGAATTTCTTGATAGCACCTTTACAGTATGAGGCAGTGTATTTCTTTCCTTTGTTTTCTTATGCTACGTATGGCTTAGAAGCTACTTAGACAACCAAGTTCTGGACTCTATATTTTTGTTGCCTGTCCAATGCTTCTGCTAAAGTATCGACAAATATCCATGATTCTTTAAAAGGCGTCAGGAAAGATAAATTGAAGTTTAGCTGTGTAACTAAGAATGATAATATGACATAGCCATTATGTTAGGGATTTTAGTCTTACTAGTTATTAATGTTGTATTATATTTAACTACTGATGTTGTACCGCGCCATTCATTTGCATGTGTAATAGTTTTTGCAAACTTTACTGTGCTCTAATTTATTATGGAATTCTACTTACTTTTAGTAATGGCAACTTGCAGATCTCCTCCATTGTTCAGGTAGTCGGAATAATTATTTGTCTGCATGCTGCTGCAAAAATATCGCATAGAGCTGAAAGCCTAGCATCATTTGCTAGCAGATGGCATGCGCTACTAACATGTCATTCAAATGAGACTCTGGGGGCATCAGAAAATGGCGGGAACTTTAATTTTGCTGGTTCAGCAATTGCATCAATGAACTACCCAGAGAGTGACATGGAGTCTGTTGACTACATGTTACCATCTATGAATGTAGAACTGAATCCAAAGGTGTCTTCATATCTCAAAAGACAAGCATTTGGTGTGTGTTTCTAGTGCTAATTCACGCTTGCATTGTAATTCATATAGAATCATCTATTTCTCACTTTTTTTTTTTTTTTCCTGAAGTCATGTATATGCAGGCCAACCCTGGTGGAGTGACCATTTTTGGATGGACAGTGAATAGGGCATTCATGGATACAATATTCTGTGTTGAACTCACTATGGTTACTTTTGTTCTTGGCAAGACATTAACATTTACAACAAACAACACTTGAAGAAGCCTGATACACGAGTGCACAATACATATTAATCTGCCTCTTAAATGAGGCACGGACGGCTGACTGATGGTAATAATTTGGTCTTTTGTTATCATCCTATTACATGACGTACCTGTGCAATGAATTTCTAGAAGCCTCTTAAATTTGATGAAATTATCTATAATCTTGCCTGGGTATGTTTATTTTTAAGAAAATAATCAAGCATGAATAGAGAATTGTGTGAATGCTCCCCAAGTGGAATAATTGGGATGGATCAGTAAGATTACCCCTGCATCCACAACCCTTGTTTGTGTTTTATTATATTTACCTTTCCCCATTGAGATTCAAGGATTTCAAGCTACTCCTGTTACCCAGAAATATAACTATTGGAACCTGAAGCTCAGTAGTCACCATGCACAAGCCATTAGGTTGGAAGTTTGATTATGATAATCACATCTTGTATTTTCAGATGGATGGGGTTAAGTAGTGATCTCTCTAGTCCTTGTGCTGGCCTTCCAGCATCAGAAACTAGGGTGTCTATATGAAATTATGAAGTCCCCCCCCCCCCCCTCTCTCTCTCTCTCTCTCCCCCTCTTAACCTCTCCACTGGTTTGCAAGGCTGGTTCCCTTGTTACTTCCTCTGGCCATCTCACCATTGCAGTTTGCTCAAACTTATAGGTGATCAATGGTTGTGTGGTTATCAATTGTTATTTTATTAAATGAAGTAGTAGTAGAGGTAGGACTGTAGGAGTCAATGGGATAGTTTTTAATTGGGATAGGATGTGGGGTCAAACATTTTAGTAAAGGGAAGAGAGGTAATAATTATATATTGGCGGGTTCTTTCTTAAAATGGGATTGTATAGATTAATACTAGACAGTTTTAAAAGAATGTAAAGAGTGTTTTGGGATGGAAGGAGTATTGAAATTCCTATTAGTAAATAAGCAAAGTCAGCTGCTTTACATAGCATTTTGTATTTAGCTAATGTAAAGAGTAGTATTGGACAGTTTTAAAAGGAAACTGTAAAGAGTATTTTGGGATGGAAGGACAAAGTCAGCTTGAATGACCCGCTTTACATAATATTTTGTATTTAGCTAAATGTACCTTATGAAATACGAAGAACATGTCTTGCTAAGGCCTACCGAACTTAAATTATTTTTGGTAAACTTAATTTATTTTTACTAAATTTAAATTAATTTTGCCAAACTTTAATTATTTTCACTGATTAAAACTTATTTTTTATTGATTTGCTATTATATTTGATTTTTAAAGTTACTGATTTTTACTAATTAAAACTTATTTATATTGAACATAACTTATTTCTGCTGAATTTAATTTATTTTTACTGAATATTACTCCTCCATTTTTTTAAGTGCCCCATTGACACTTTTTGCACTATTCATTTCACCCACTTCGACCAATGTTTGTCAATTATACATAAGAGAAAATATAGTCTTGTAGATACTTGTTGAAATCGTCACAATGAATAGAGTATTAATATTTACTTGTTATAATTTATGCTTATTGGTAATTTGAGATATTATTGGTCAAAGTTGTACATTGGCATGTGTGCCAAGCTCCTTTAAAAAAAACAAAGGGAGTATTATTTTAAGGTGAAGAGAGCATGGCTTAGATTTGATTGCTTTAACCTTAAGGGTAGTGTTTTGCATAGAGAATGTCTTATTAGGTTGTTGTTGGCCCCTCAATAATGTGTAAGATGGTTTTTTTTTTTTCCCTTAATTTTTACTTTATTGAATTTATTGGTGGTAAAATAAATTTTCTCTAACGACAAATATCATTATATCAACATATACTTAGTCATCATGTATTGATCCTTATAATGTGCAACATAGAGTTTTTTTTTGTTATGAAAGTAGAACAGTAAATGCTTCTCTTTGCAAAAGGAAATGCTTTGTATAGCTATAAATTATTTGTTGCTCTTTAGGAAAAGTGGTAACTGCACAAGGATCACTAAGATGGAAAGTAGTGTCCTTATAAGGTCTAAAATATGGGAATTAAGAATAACCATTTTGCTCGTTGCTTTGGAGCTTATTGCTTAGCTGTAAAATCAATGTCTATATACCTATCAAGTATTCAAGTATCAAGTTAACACATAAAAGCTCTAAGAGCTGAAGAGTACGTTCGTAAATCATAACCATCACGCACCCCCATTTGTTGCTTTACTTGTTTGCAATTCGAATTACTTGCATTCTATAATTTGATTTATTCCTTATTGAGACAATTGATGACCTGAATAACTCTTTGAAAATTTTGGCTTTCATTTATCTTCTAATCATGTATTACAAAGCTGTTATCTTCTTTTGGATCATACAATCCCTCCACTGAATGTTTGTATCATCTTTGGGTGTTGTATCTCAAATCTTGAGACCCCATTTTGACTTTCTACCTAATCGCCTATCGCATTTGTTCATTGTTAGTGTAGTGAGACCAATTCAACACTAACAACCGAAGAATCGAAGTATTCTTCTCTATCAGTGATTTTACCAAAGCTTTTCCCTGTTTTTGGAGTTTTAGAAGATTAGATTACTCCATTAATATATATCTATCTAGGAAATATTTTTACTTCCCTTCCTCATCCTCTAGTTCCTTTTCTTCAAGGATAGTAAAGCATTGGGTAGAGTTAGATCAATATCCATACTCATTAATCTTTCACATGGTCATATTGACATAGTTAGATATAATTTTCGAGTCGTGAAAAATATAATGACTTGGATATTCCTATTATGATTGAACTACACCAAGGATCTACATTGTGTCCCCTCATCTTTGCAGCAACATAGATGAATCAACAAGGTCTATCCAGGATGAAATACTATGGTGTATGTTGTTTATGGATGATACTGTATTAGTGGACAGTATTAGAGTTGGAGTAATGCCGAATTGGAGCAATATATTAAAAGTTGGAATCTCTGTGGTTTAAACTAAGCCAAAGAAAAATTAAGTACTAAGGAATGTCATTTCAGTACTAAGTGGGAGTCAAGTGAAGATATAGTAACATTGGATGGTAAGGATCTGTCCAAAAGTGAGTGTTTCATATACTTTGGGCCGATTGTCTATAGGAATGGATATTTTGACCAATATTCGAGTCACAACAACCTAGGTATTGGGTTGATGGTATGGAGTTTCCCTAAAGTGAGTGTTTCAAGTACCAGTGGTCGATTCTGCATAGGATTGGAGATATAGACTAATATTTGATTTATAGAATTGAGTCTGGTGATTATAGTATAACTTAAGGTAAAAAGGTTTGCTTTATTGGATGGGTATTAAACCACCAATGTTATTGATTAAAAATATTAGGCATCTAGGATGGGTCATATTTGGAAGATATAAGAGATAACCTAAGTTTTAATCGATTAGTGGGAATACTTTTCTGGATAAAATAAGGACCACCAAGCGAAACCGGTGGTTTCTTGGTCACGTCCGGCTACTAAAGATATTCAAGGGGGGGATTAAAGCTGGAATTAGGGTTAGAGTTGTGGCAATGATATAAATTAAGGGAAAATCATTTGTGTTGATTTGGGCAAGTAAGACAAACCAAAAGAGACTTGAGATCACAGAGATCTTAGTAGAAGCCGAAGTTGGAGGACTTGGATAAAAGGGAGCAGGAATAAAGACTTGAAATCATGAAGATCTTGGTAGATGGCGAAGTAGACCAAAGACAACTTGGATAAAAGGGGTAAGGAATAACTACGAAGAAAATGAGGTTACAAGAATATGCAAAAGTGCATTGAAGGGGATCTTGGTTGATGACCGCTAGAGATAAATTCTTAGTTGATATAGCTCACCCCATCATCAAAATAAAGGTGCTGTTAAAGTTGTTGTAGTATTAACTTTTCACATCACCTATAACCACGTAGTTTTACTTCATCAATCCATGTCTATGTCCACTCCCACATGTATTTTTCAAAACGTTTTGTAATGCTTTTCAAGCTTTTTACAATGTTGTATAATTATTTATAGGTGTTGTTTAAAGGTACTAACGCTGATACTCCATACATTTAGGTTATGTGTGTGTGGTAGGTGTGAAAACTTTATATTTTGGTTTATCACATACAAAATGAAAATGCTCACATTACTATTTGGAGAATAGACAGCACCATTATCATGGCTAATATATGCTTCATCTATTTATTTCTAACATTTTGTTTTATCCTTTTGTGTTTCTTTTTGGTGTATTTTTATTACTCCGTAGTTAGTTGGGTTTTGTTTTGATTGACTCCTATCAGTCAGATCTAAAGAACGTCTTGTTTTACATGGTTTATATTTTTTTAGTATATAGTTCTGCATGACTTTGTTCCTACTGACTGCCCTTATCATATATATCGCCTTAGAAGGGCCATCTATTGCCTCAAACAAGCAACTATAAAATTGCATAATCCCTTAAGCACCTATATGCTCCTGTGACAAAACATATATTATCAAAGTGATCAAACTCAACCATATCTTTATGCATGAAACAGAGATTTGTATATTCTTATATATTTTGATCATTCCCTTATGACTGAAAACAATCACAATCTCTTTCATTATCTTATCCAGCTGGTGTCTTGGCACTTCGCAATGAATCTTGGCAGTTTGCGTTATTTTTGGGTTTTAGGTATGTGATCTAGTTGTGTCCCAAGATTAAAAAAAGTTTTTGGTCTAGTCCCTGATAAACAGTAAAGGTGTAATAAAGGTGTATAGCCAAACCCATACTCATTGCTTCCATTATTTCTCTATTCATGGCAACCTACAGCCTAAAGGGGTTATGATTTAGCTAATCTTGCATAATTTATCTATGTGGTTTCAACAATTTACAAATGATCTCTGTACTTTTTATGTTGCTGTGAAGCATATTTACAGGTACTTGCTGAAATGGTAGCTGGTAGCTATCTCTTCAGTCGCAGCAAGAAACCTGGAATGGTAGCTGGTAGCTATGACCTCTTTTGTCGCAGCAAGAAACCTGTGTTGATGGCAAACTTTGTTGCCAACTAGGGGATGTATTGATACCAACGCATACTTTATTTTTCGGTTTTTCCACTACCTGGGTTCTATTTTACTCACATGATAACCAAAAGGAACAACCCACAGCCCCAGTCAACCGTAGAGAATACAAGCTGAGCAGTTACATTTATTTATTGAGGCATTTTGGAACAAACAATTACTTGTATATATGTAGCAACTGGACCGTATCTTTGTCATCCAATCTGTCTCTAGTGTGACAGATGACTAAGATGCACGATTATATAGAAAGCTGAGGCTAAGGTTAATATCTTACTATATGTTTGGCAAAGAGTCGTGAATAGGGCTGTCTATGCTCCATGCTTTGGAAGCCAATTTGTATGGTCCATCCGGTGTACAAAATTTGTGAAGTATGATCTTATTATTTTGCAATATATATGATGCTAGCCTCATAGCACTCCTAGAGTTACAATACAGGAAAGTTTGTAACTATGTAATTTTAGGATTTATTTACATTTATTGAACTGAATTAAACTTATTAGAGCTAAGCTGAACTGAACTGAATTGATTGGAGCTGAACTAAATTGAATAGAATTGAATAGAGCTGAAATAAATATTTTACAAGAGAAAAAAATTAAGAGCTAAATTGATCTGAACTGATTGAAGATGAGCTGAATTAAACTGAAGTGAAATTAAGTTGAAGTAAACAGACCCTTAATTGTTACACTATTCACATACTCTTGTTTTAATATGTAAGGTACCATTTAAGAGTATTTGATTTCAGCTTCAAGAAAAATCATAGTTGTTTAAGACCTGTTATTTTAGCATCATCATTTATTGTTTTGGGTCTTGTCATCGACAAAAAATTTATGGAAGGCATTCATAAAATTAACGTGCATTGGGTTACATAATCTAAACCTAAAATATAGCTTTATTATTCATAAAATTAACTTATTATTGTACGATCATTTATTGGAAAAATTGAAAGAAAACTCTTACATTATGGAGCAATAAAAATGTCAATAAACCACAAAACTCCAAAACCCAAATCTCATACACTCCTACCCAAAATACTATTCAAATGCAACTTAATTTCAACATAAAGTGAGTTAATTAGAACTACTTGGGTGATTTCATTGACTGAATAAACAAAACTGAATATTTTGTTAGTCTATAATTAACTGTTAACTACACTTGGATTTAATTCATACTCCCCCCCCCCCCCCCCAATTGCATAGCTAAGACAAAAATTCAAACGAATATATCGTTAATCATACTATAAATCGTGTCAAAAGTTAAGACGAAACGTATTGCTAACAATATTGTAAAGTCTACGAAATAAGCATCAGATTTCATTGACTCGTCTGCTCATCATCATTATTTCAAACTGTAGCTACATACCATAAAATTTTCCAAAAAAAAAAACAAAAATAGAAGTATAAGCAACAGAACCTAAGGAATACATGTATATCAAAAATCTGATAAAAGAGTCGGAACATGAAGGATGAAGCACATGAACTTCTCATCATCCATGAAAAGTAGTTGTCCATCTCAACTTGTTCGGTGCAGGACTTTATGGGATTTAGCCAATATGTTGCACTTCGAATTATAATAAAGCAAACAAAATACTTCCGTCTAAATCCAGCATGACTTAAGAGAGACCACCACCCCACCCACTCTGCATTTATATTCGACTTCAATTTGGATCACGATAGAGGAGGCGCTGAGATCTGATAGAGTTAAGCTCTGATTGCCTAGCACTACTAGTAAATCCAACTCATGTAGTTTCAAGCATAAAATTCGGACAGCTGGGCATTACAATTTGTCAATTTATTGGAAAACCTATATCAGAGTTTTATGTTGTGAAAAAATATAAACAAAAATGCACTGAATACAACAAATATTAACTCAACCTAATTACAAATATACCAACTTAGTGAGCCAGGTGCAATTCACAGAAAAATTATCCTCACTTCAATTTATTTGCTTCGAAAGCTATACATACTAACAACTTCAGAATGCTGTGCTTTATGATTTAACAGCTAGAAGAAAGACATGTATCACCCCGGAGAAAAGGCTGGCCTAACCTTATATAATGTAAAGAAGTTACCGTTTGTACTGGTAAAGCATTACAGGAGTCTCCTTCATGTAACAAGTAGTTCAAGTGTTGCGGCCCAAACTTCTGAATCTTGATCGTGACCTCTATGATGTTATCAACCAAAAAAAAACAAGAAAAGAAAAAAGCAAAACCACTAAAGCTAAATAAATAATCGCAAGTTGAACATAGATACAGTACTCCCTCAGTTTACCATAAATGAAGTACAGAGTACAAAGCTCCAGCTGATCCTGTATTTGTCCATCTCTTTTGAAGCTCACACATCCAGGGGAAACAGGAATTTTATAATCAAATTCATGCAAGGAATGCCAGCTAAGAGCAGAAGACCATGCAGTTAACATACCAGCCCAACTCCAAAGATTAATGCTGAACGGCAGAATGCTAGAGTACGAACCTAGAGTGAACGGCAGATGGTTAACTGGAGATGACTACGAACCTAGAGTGAAGAACTGCCAATTCAATATCAACTCTTCTGCTTCGATCAAACACAAAGGAGAAAAGACCAAAGAAGGCAAAAAAGGATTATTAATGACATAACAAGTTGCCACAAACATCAGCCTGCTATACAACATTTCTCTAATAATAAATCAAATAACAAGTTCAAGAACCAAATAATAATCTATAAATTACAGATGGCCAACTAATGGATGGAGCCTGTACTATTTGTAGCACACGGTTTTAGATTATTACATTGCAATATATCATGTCAAACACCTTCTAACATGTAGGACCTAATCATATGATGTGCTAATGATCTAGGAAGTAGTAGTCAGCAACAAATTTGATGAAAGCTAATGCGAAAGATAGCTTATGTACAGAAAATACAAAATCTTTAAAAAAAAAAATTAGGATTAGTTAACATCAATGCTGCTCAAGTTTAGACACCCTAAAAGGGCTTAAACATTTACATGCGCTTAGACCTTGGAAGAGGATGTAAGCAAAGATGAACCAGAAACATAAACAATAAGCCAGCACAACAGTTTCACAAAGCAACTTCAAGCATTGCACTGCCACATCTGCAATCCATTATCAAGTAAATACCTGAAAAGCTTGAAAAGTATCTCCTTTATTTGAGGCATGAGGTTAACAGTTTCCAGTGCCCCTTTTATGCAGCAATTCTTGCAAAAATAAGTGCATGTAGAACATTAAGAACAGGTCAAGATGACAAAAATAAGTATAATTTTTATGGTACTCCAAAGGCAGTGTATAAATTAAGGAAGAATGTACATAAAAATACTGGTTTATTTATAAGAGTTTCCTCAAATCTCCACCAATTAGTGTATGAGATAAAAGCAAAAATGATTAAAGAAAGTTCAAAACAATCATGACTAAGGAACAATTGAAAGGGGGGCAAAATATGATCACGGAGAAATGAATTGCTACTTCACACCTTACATGTTAATGCAGGTGCCTGAAACATTTTTTTTTCTATCGAGTTCAGACATGCAGCTCCTTTTCAATTACAAAGTCTGCTCCATCACAATGGCTAATTATGTCCAACCTCCAAAACGGGCTCAGATCTGTAAGAGCACAGGATACAATGGTAGTAAATCCTATTCAGGAAGGTAATATCAGTCAAAAAAAATCTGCAACTTCCTGTATTCATATGCGAAACCACCAATTCATCATCAAAGCAGCACATCATAGCCAACCATTGCTGCAAACCCCACCACAATGTGCCTGACTGTATCTGTAAAAGCACAACAGAGACACAGGAAGTAATAGATCCCAGAAACAATTAATGCAAATTTCACTTCCCATTCACTGCATGTTCCAAATCTGTCCAACCCAAGCTGCCACCCCGCCAATAGATAGTCATTCAACCAGCCTCAAATAACCAGCTATAGATGCCCTAATACTGCCAGGTGAAGTCCACAGAGACATGATAAGAGATCCCATTACGATCAATGATAAGACAATGTCAAGCATCAAGCCTCAACTTGCCAAAACTACCTTGTCTGCTGGGAAAGTAGGCATGAACTCTTTAGAGTTTGGAAGAGGAACCTCTTGGAACCAGGGATGGCTGAGGGCCTCTTTTGCTGTTATCCTCTGCAAAAACAAAAAGGAACAGAACTCAAATAAGAACAATTTAAAATCCCAAAACAAGAACATATAAATAAAACTAGAGCATCCTGTAAGTATTTTGAAAGCAGACATACCATTTCAGGGTCATAGGTCAATAACCGGCTCAGCAAGTCAAGCCCTGAATCAGAAAGTGCTGGAGAGCCTGTAAAAGAAGCACGAGGGAACTTCTTATGCAATTGATTATACCTGAAACCAGAATAATGATAACATAGTTAGGACTTAGGAGCAACATCCTAAACAAGGATAGTAAACCATGAGAGTACAACAAAATGAAACAGTATGACAGCATATACTCACGGTTGTTGAACAAAGTTAGCTTTGATCCCAGGCAATTGAGAATACTTCGGCCATATCTTGTCATTAGGCGTGCCCAGTGTTCTGAATATCTGCAATATAGTCATCAACAAATTAAATAATCAAGCATTCAAAAGATAAGACAAAAGAGAAAACTGCATATTGAAAGAAGGCAAAATAAAAGGAACATATGTCTACCTTGTCAAGCTGCTCTAACTCAGTTTTTCCATCAAATAATGGTTTATTGGTCAATAGTTCAGCCATTATGCAACCCACTGACCACAAATCCACAGCTGTAGAGTACTCCTTGGCTCCAAGAAGAAGTTCAGGAGCCCTGGAAACACGACAGAACACCATCAATTACAGTTAGCAACCTAAATTAAAGCACCAAACAGAATATGATCGTTAATTCAGAAGAGGAAAAACAAAGAGCAGCAACTCTACCTGTACCAAAGAGTAACCACCAATGAAGTATAAGGCTTCAACGGGCTACCATACTGGCGTGCCATTCCAAAATCACATATTTTCAGCTCACCCGAATTATTCAACAAAAGATTCGATGTCTTCAAATCTCTGTGAAGAACCCAATTATCATGAAGATAACTAACACCCTCCAAAAGTTGAAGCATCAAGCACTTCACTTCACTCTGCCTAAAATGCTGCTTCCTGGCTTGCATCAGCGCCTTAAGATCATGCTCCACATAGTCCATCACCATATAAATGTTATCAAATCCCTCAGCGCTTTCATCCACCACTACTTCTCGCACATTTACAATTGAAGGGTGGTTCAAGGACATAAGAGTATTAATTTCCCTCAAATAAACCACTGGGAAACCCTCTCTTTGATTTCCCAACTTCATCTTCTTCAAGGCAACCATCTCACCACTCTCCTTGTCCTTTGCTTTGTATACAATACCATAACTACCCTCACTAATTTTACCAAGTTTTTCGTAATCAAACACCGTTCTACAACCTTGCAGCATATTTCTCCTTCCTTGCCCTGCAACTCCAGCCTCAATGTCCTCATCATCACTCACATCAATCTCCATCAATTCATCACCATCCAATTCGCTTTCCGAAAATTCACCCTCACTATAGTATCTCCGCACACATCCTCCATCAGACCCAGAAGACCGACCTCCAGAATAATCAGAACTCTCCTTTTGTGTAACCCCACTCTCAGGACTCGACCTTCTTCCCTTCGACTCGTCCCCTTTACCCTTCTCTTCCCTACTGCCCTCCTCAAGGTCATCATCATTCGCCCAACGAGACATCATAATATTAGGCGCCCGAGAAAAATCCTCTTCGTCAAGCTGCCCCGGCTCCTGATCATCATCAAGGTTCATAACAGGAGAGCACTTCCTCCTCTTCTGAAGAGGCGAAAGCACAATCCCATCATCAAATTCCATACTATCATCTTCAAAAACACCCCTCTTTCCACCCACATAATCCAAATCTTCATAAACTTCAGAATTAGACCTAATCCCAGAAGCTTTTCTTGAAACATGAGAAAGATCTACACTCCTTGACACATTGATTTTATCGGCAGCCATAACATCAGCACACACAAAAATTCCCTCAATTAACGAGAAAAAGAAAAACAATTTAAGGATTAGAAATCCCTAAACCTAATTCTCAAAACTATGAGAAAAATTTTTTGAACCCTAAACAACGAGATCGTTCAATTACAGACAAATCAAATCCAAAATCAATGATATCACAATGAAATTGATGAAGAACAACGGGTATATAGCCTTAGAATTCCCAGATCTGGGAGAAATCAATGTTACAAAAATCGAAGGCAAAACCCTAGAAAATCGCAGCGATTTTCCTCAATTTGGACAAGAATTATTAGTCAAAAGTGAAAGGTAACCGAAGATCTTACCAAACAATGATGAAAGAGATTATCGGATGAAATCGCAGAGCCACAAAATCGGAAATCGTCGACGATAAGATGAGGAGAGAGAAAGTGAGAAGGAAAGAGAAGAACAAAAGTCGTCGACGCTACTTAACCCAGCGAATCAACGAATTTTCGAGAGTAATTTATAGACGGATGCCCTTTTATATTTTCTTAGGTCGGCGGAAGGAAATTAGCCGGTTTTTAAAAACAAAAAAAAAACAATGACTTTCAAATTAGGAAAACTAGAATGGACCATGGGATATACTTCCTATGTATGTTTTGGAAAAAAAATATGCATCAGAATTGAGAGTTGGGGATTTGGAGTGCTGTGATGAACGGTTGGAAAAACAACTTGATTATCTTTTATATGGGTTGAATTTCTTTTTTTAAAAAAAATCGTGTAAAAATTTCCTGACTAGTTAAAATCGGGTTATAAATACTTTTTTGGAAAAATTGTCAAGAAAAATACAAGCTTTGTCCAGTTTTTAAAAAATATCACGACATTTTGATTATTGCTCAATAAAAAAAAATAAAAAAAAACCTTTGACACTGATCTTCCATAAATAGTATGTAACCAGTTGGTAACATGTTCACTAAGTTAATGGTGACACATGTTACTTTGTAATTGGTCGATTGTTATGTTTTAGTTTGTTTTTTTGTTCAAAGCTAAACGTTGCCCTCGAATCTTCAGCTAACGCCCACAAGTACTTATCCTTATTATAAAAATAATAAATTTTACCTCAACTAAACACTTTTACCATACATAAAAATTTTAACCGCTCTCTAGTGGTCACCGTCCACCAACAATCATCTGTCAACTACCAACCACCGTAATTTTTAAAATCAAACAAATAATTTAGATTTTGCAAATCAAATACGTTGGATCTCATGGACGACAACGACAGACCGGAAACACCATCTACGATGCTCGCCAAAAGCTCGTCGGACCGTACGAATTCGGTACGTCTATTAAATATTTTTTTGTTTTCGAATTTCCAAGCAAACGCCCATAAATTTTGAAAACCCTAGGTAGAACCGCCCACTTTTTTTTGAACACCCTAGGCAGTTTCGAAAAAAACTAGGTGTTTTTGCCTAGGGTTTTTGGAATTCCTGGTCATTTTCCTAGGAATTTCAATTTTTTTTTGTTTTGGATTTCACGTATTTGTTAGTATTATTATTATTAGGCCCTGTTCTCTTAACATTAAAAAAATAATATTAAGTAAAAATAATTTCAGTTCAGTAAAAATAAGTTTAGTTTAGTAAAATTAATTTCAGTTCAGTAAAAATAATTTCAGTTTAGTAAAAATAAGTTCAGTTCAGTAAAATTCAGTTTTCTTAAAGAAGAATTATAATAGAAAATCAGTAAAAAATAATTTCAGTTCAGCAAAAATAATCTCAATTCAGTAAAATTAATTTAAGTTCGGTAAAAATAATTTATGTTCAGCAAATATAATTTTATTTCAGTAAAAATAATTTCAATTCAGCAGAAATAAGGTGAAGAGAACGGGGCCTTAGAATTATTTTGATTACTATTAGTTGTGTTTGTTTTATAATTAGTTATCAAGTATAATTTTACGTGCAGCATTAGTTTATTGAGGGTGTTGATACTAATTATAACTCTCTTAGCATTATACTTGATAAATCAATAAATCAAACTCTCCTAGCATTATACTTGATAAACTGTAATACCCCGTATTTTGAAATGTATTTTCTAAATTAATTAATTAATTATTATTTTCTAAAAAGGGTATTTTAGTAAATTATTTTCCTATTTGAATTTTGGAGCCAAAATGATATTTGAATTTTGGTGCCAAAAGTATTTTAAAACTTAATTATCATTTTTTATTTTGGGTTAAGATTTATCATCTATTTATTTTATTTTAAAAAACGGATTATTCATATATATTTATGATATTTTAATTAAGCAAAATTATATTTTATTATTTGATTGAGAAGTCTGAAATTTCGTATTGATTGGCTATCATTTTCGGATTTTCCTAGTTGGAAAATCTGATTTTCTTAGTTAAATTATTTAGTGAATAATTGGTATTCTTTTAATTAATTATTTTATACAATATATATTATTTACACAATTATTTTTAATCCTTAAATCTAGCAAGACATTTCTCTAAATATTACATAAGGTGTCCGAAATTTTGAGCTATGGGAGCTTAAAAATTTCGGCCACCATGGTTGGATTTCGGAAGATTTATTTTGGTAAATTGTATTTTTAATTATCTTCCTCAAATCTATTATTTTCCTTAATTCTTATTTCTCATCTCCTAAATATTTGATCATCTTATTTTTCTACCTTATTTCATTCTTGATTATTCCCCAAGTAAACCTCTTTTGCCAAATTATTTTTTCATGACAATACACTTTCTTTAATTTAATTATTCTTAGTCACCTTAATATTAAAACTTTTCATAATTCTGTAGCTCTCCTCTCCAAGTAATTTTCCTTAATTCTTTTAATCATAATTCTTCCTACATTCTCCTACCATAATTCTTACATGATCTAGCCTATAAATACCCATTGATTCATGGCTAAACACTCACACCAAATTCTCTAATTCTCTCTTAATTTCTATTTAATTCTGTTCTGCTTTTCTTCTTGTTTCCTTGCGCCATCAGCACCACCACAAATAACCACCTCCACCACTGGCTGCCAGCTGCCGCCACCTTCTTCTTCCTTTTTTCTTGGTTTTCTACCTTTTCTTCTCTTATTTAATTAATTATTATTATTATGAGGTTTTATAAAAATTAATATGAGCAGTTTTAATTAAATAAAATCATATTTTTATTCAAGTTTATGAAAAATAATTTATAAGATTCATGTACATATAGTTGGGGGTTTTTAAATTAATTGTTGTGATTATTTGTTAAACTTATATTAATTAAGGTTATGTTTAATTGTAGGGTGTGTTTGATCAAAGTTCTTGAAGTTGTTTTGTGTGTGCTAAGCAAGGATCAAAGGTACGTTTAGGTGGCTAAATACCTCTGAAAGTGATTGGTTTGAATAAGCATGTTTCATATGATTTTTATGGTGATTGAATTAAATTGAATTGAATTATGATTTATGAAACAAAAATATGTTTAATAATTGGTTTTGATAAATAAATTGGAGGATTGATTTTTATATCATGTTTTGAATGATTAAAATTATTTATCATGTTTTAAAGGGTTGATTTTTAAAGCATGTTGAATTTAATTAAAAAGGAGTTTGAGTTATTTATTGGAATTATTGAATTAAAGAGGTTTAAGTTATTGAATTATTTATTTAACTGCTTTTAAGCATGATTATTATATTAATCCCACTATGCGGATTCATTGAAAACTATGGATTTTGTATGACCTAGTCTTTCCATAAGAATAGCCTTGAAATAGTAGGAGACTAGCTTGGGGGTGTGCACACTTAGAGAGGAAATTGGGTTTTTGAAAAGAATTGATTTTGATAATCATTATTATTGAATTGTTGAGTTATTGGAATTATATTTGAGAATTGGATTTGAAGCATGAGTTCTGGAATTGTTGGATTAATTATTGGAATTGGTTTTAAAAGCATGTTTGCAAATAAATTGAGTTTATTTATCTTGCACTTATCGTACTTAGCATATTTTGCTAATCTGTATTTTATATTTGTTTTAGTTTGCCCTGTTTACTTTAACGGTAAGTAGTGTTGAATAATTTCAGGTGGAGTCCATGTTTGATCATCTGGGAGTCTCGGGATGTTCTTCACCTAAATTTAGGAATGTTGGTCTTTGTTTTATTGTGAGTACTCATGACAATGGTTTCTATTTATAGTTATTAATAATAAAGAAAGAGTTTGAACTTTTGCTGCAAAGACTTGTTTTGGTTAGTAGTTTGAGTAGCCTTGCGTAATTACGCGGCGGTAATACGTCTAAGTCTATCTCTACGATATAATTATACGTATTATACTAGTATTTCCGTAGAGGAAGATTTGGGGGTGTTACATAAACTAATGTTAAACTCACAATTTTAATATCAACTACTCGTATCACTCAATAATAAAATCTTGATAAAATTAGAGTGTTATGGGTTAAAAACTTGTGGGTGTTGAAGATAATTATATTGTTTATAATTAGTTGTGTGTTGTTAGAATTATTATTATTAGTTGTGTATTGTTAGAATTATTATTATTATTATTATTATTATTATTATTATTATTATTATTATTATTATTATTATTATTATTAGTTGTGTTTCTTGGTTCTCAACTTTTATTAATATTTGTTTTTATCGTTATTATATATTATAGGATTTTGAGTTCGAGTATGGTGATGGTGTGGAATACAACGGACATTTTTTGACAGACATTGTGTTTTTGAGTTTTGAGGATGTTGTTCTATGGGCATAAAATGTTTGTCGGCTGCTCGAATATATGTTAGTGAAATCTTCTTACAAGAAGGATAGGAGTGGTCAGCCGTATCGATAAATGACTTGTGATCGTGGAAAAAAGAGCATGATAAGAGTACTGATGAACGCGATACGCAAGGACACGAAAAGCAAGGCAAACAATTTTCCCTTCAAACTCAAGGTTGAGTATGTGAGAGTAAAAGTGGTTGGAAGCTCAATTGTTTGAACGTTACTCACAACCAATCTTTGGTTGTGTATCTCGAGGGTCATCGAAAAATCAGCGGTCTTAGTTCTGCTTCTAAGCAAGTAGTATGTGACATGACTCAAGCATAGGTGCTGCCTCAGCATATCATAAGAGCTCTTGTAGAAAAGTTTCCCGAAGACCATCAAAGCATCAGACATGTCTAAAACTACAAGATTAACATCATAATGGAGCGATTTAAAGGAAGAGAGGTAGCTCATCACCAAGTGCTTCATTTGGCAGACAAAGCAAATACCTTACTTGGGTTATGACTGATACCTACAATGTGTTGCAACATGCTTACACCAAATCATGATAAATTTGCTGCACACATATCCATACGTGATAGGTATGGATTCCACTTATAAGACAAACTGGTGCGACATGCCATTCTTTAAGATTGTTGGGGTTACACCAATTAATTAGAACTCTCTTGTTGCATACGTATTCATGAGTTCGGAGTCCAAAGAGAGTTATCGGTGGGTGATTCAGTGCTTGAGGTTGTTGATTAGTCATTATAGAGAGTCGTCGGTACTACTGAAAGATAGGGAGCTTGGCCTTTGTGCAGCGTTGAAGAGCGTTTTTCCAAACATAAGGCACATGTTGTGTGTGTGGCATATCAACAAAGATGTTGAGGGCAAGGTTACTTCCTTGTTTGTCAATAAGGAGATTGGTCTGTAGGCACTTGATTGTGTCTCCCCAAAAACCAAACCTAGTGATGAGTACCTTTCACGTCTTTGATTATCGAGAAAGTTAAAGAGTTGAAGAGTCTCGTGAATTTCCCTTTAACCTTAACAATATCGATCCTAACCTTTCCTTAAATGTTTTAAACCAAAATAATTTATTTCATGCCTTTAAACTTAAAATTATTCATTTCGTGTCTTCAAAATCATTCATTTCGTGTAATCTTTATAAAAACGTCCAAACTAGTATATTTTGGTCCATAATTCTGGTCCAATAATTGTGTAGTTGAATGGGGCTTGAAAAGCGCTTTCCAACGATATATTATAAGCCCAAATCTGAGTTGTAACGAAGAAATTATGGCCAAAATCCTAAGCCGAGCCCAAATCGAGCCTTACCTATGACTCAATGACCATGTGGAGGGTTCATTAACCTAAAACTCATTTCTGAACCAATTAGGATTTATTACAAGCTTCTAGAATATTGTTTTCGATCCTAAATACCTTCGGATTTATTATAAGATTCTAGAATCCTCTAGAAGGTTCTAATTTATCTTGTTTTCGAAAAGATAAAGATTTAAGAATTTTACATCAGATAAAACATCTGTTTTTCAATAATACTGATCTCGGTTAAAATAAAATACATACAAAAATTTGATTGACCCAATTAGATTGGAAATTGAATTATGTACGAATTCTTCTCTTTTCAAAACCGTCGCAGAATGACAGAACCATCACGCCGCGATGGATCCTGTTGCGACACGATAATCATGTTGCGCCGTGATGGTTCCGACGCACAACGATGGTCCCGACATGCTGCAATGGTCCCGCCGCGCCACGATGGACCTATTGCGCCACGATAAAGCTGTCGTGCCGCGATGGACTCTGTTTTACTTCAAGTCGAATTTGACTCTTTTTCTGATCCTTCGACCCTCTTTTTTCTTATAAGTAGAGGTCGTTTCACCACATTTTCAATCATCAACAAGCTTGATCACCAACAATCATCATCTAATTCCTCTCTAAGCTTGAGCTTCTATCTTTCTCTCTTCTTGCTTGGTTTCTAGCCTAGCCTAAACATATTCCCAACAGATCCTTTGATACTCTCCCCAATCAAATACCATACCTCCTTCACGAGCTTGAATACTCCAAGCCCTTCTCGAAGTTGCCTTCGACCTTGACGTGAAAGGTTGATATTTCTGAGGATTTGGTCCAAAATCTATATTTCAATTAATATTTGATTTATTTATTTGGTTTAATCTTTCTTAAAGTTTACTAAAGTGTGTATTTTTTTGATAGAAAGAGATACGAGGCATTGTAGACACCTAATTGTGTCTCCCCAAAACCAAACCCAATGATGAGTACCTTTCATGTCATTTGATTATCGAACGAGGTGAAAGTGTGAAAAGTCTTGTGATGCGGTTGTTTTAATAAAAATAACTCTTCTATCTGTTTTTGAAAATGTACTTTATTTATGAAAATGTCCAGTCCAATTTGGTTTGGTCCATGATAAGGGTCCATTAATAGTGTAGTTGGATCACTACTACATAAACGAGCAAATGCAACCCCTAAAAACCGTTACAATAGGGCAAAAAACCGTTGTTATAGACCTATTGCAACGGTTAAAGGACCGTAGCATTTGCGGCCATTGCATTAGGTTTAATGCAACGATTCATTTTACCTGACGCAACGGTCTTATACCATTAACCATGGACCGTTGCATCAGGACCTAAAGCAACGGTTGATAAAACCTAATGTAACGGTTCTTTAGAAATCCTACAAACCGTTGCAACAACCCTAATGCAATGGTCTTTTAGTTCTAGTGCAACACCCATTACTTTCTATAGAACCGTTGCATTATTATTAGTATTATGATTATTATGATTATTATTATGATTATTATGATTATTATTATGATTATTATGATTATTATTATTATTATTATTATTATTTATTATTATTTAACGCTTGTAGTAAATAAAACAATTAATAAAACTACAAAGAACAAATAATGTAAACGAAATTATATAACAACCATTTTATTTTTCCCTAGAAATATGTATATATATACATTAAGTAATTTTACATTGATATTTGACTTTGCAAAAAATTCCATAAAATAATAACAATATTGTCACAATAATCCCATCACCATTCTTGCTTCCTCCTCGATATACATCATGTTGTTCATCATCATATCACCATGTACCTATATATATAAAACAGACAACTAAATTACATTAGAGAATAAAATCATTTAATCACATCACTCTACATTAAAAAAAAAAGTTAGTTTAAATTCTTATTGGATAAATTTGTTAGAAAAGGTAATAATACATATTTGTCATAATACAATGATATGTTGATACCAAGGAAGCCTATATAATTAATTTAAATGTCAAAAAATTAAATAGAACCACAAACCCAAAAATAACTTTTAAATTTAGAAACACGCATAAATAATAATCTAAAAACTAGAGGTTCGTTTGGCATCACTGCGGTTTTTTGTTTTTTCGTTTTTTGTTTTTTAAAAGTATATTATATATTTAACATAATGAATCAAAAATTATTTAGAATTATTAATATCATGATAATTTTGAAAACTGACAACAGAAAAGTGGAAACACCTTTTTCTTGTTTCCCGTTTTTGGTTTTTAGTTTTAAAAAAAAACTGAATACTGAAAACCAAAAATGATGCCAAACAAGCCCTAGATGAGCAAATTACATAAAATCCCCAAGAGAAAAATAATCTAAAAACATAATTAATAGAAGTAGAAGAGTTTAATGAAATAATAATTAAGGACTTGAAAAGAACTATATATCATGACCAACATAAATTAACTATAAAATTATTCAATACAACAAGGCATTAGCTAAATAATCATTGATTTGTAATAGCAAATTATAAACAAAAATTAAGTAAAATTGTACTACACACATTAATTAATACTTCATTTATGAAAAAATTTAAAGAAATAAAATTCACATAATTAAAACTTACAAAGAAGATGATAATGGAAAGTATTGAAGCTTGATGTTGGAAGTTTGGAACTTGAAGAGAGAGAGAGACAAGATAGATATAGAGAGAGAGAAAGAGAGTAGAGGATAAACACTAAGAGTATGTATGTGGTAAGAATTTATTTCAAAAATAATGATGTCCCGCCGATTAACGATTTTAAATTTTCAAAAAATGATGGGAGCGGGAAACAAGACGCGTTTTTGGATTTTCTCATTTTAACACCTAGTGCAACGGTCATTTTTGGACCGTTGCAGTAGCCTAAAATTCCGTTGCATTTGATAGGCTGATGCAACGGTTATGTTAGGACCGTTGTAATAGCCTACAAATACGTTGCATTAGCTTTATCCGTTGATTTGACCTGTTGCATTAACTATCACCATTACATCAGACCGTTGTACTAGTTTTAACCGTTGCATTTGTCCATTGCTTTTGCTCGTTTATGTTGTAGTCGATTGAGCTCGAAAAGAGCTTTCCAACGGTATATTATAAGCTCAATTCCGATGAATAATGAGGAAGTTATGGCCAAAAATACTAAATTGGACCTGAAATGGGTTTGTGGCCCAATGATTTAGTGGAGGGCCCATTAATTAATATTCCTTAATTTATTAGGATTGATTTTAATCTTCTAGAATAATCTAGAAGGTTGTTTTGAGTTCTAATGAGATGAGGAATAATAATTATATCTTTTATGAACATAAAGAATTTTATTTGGATTGAAACAAGTGTTTTTCAAAAGATTAAATCTGATTTTTAAAGATAAGTACGGACATTGTTAGTCGAATTTATTTAGATTAAGGATTTCGTACAAGTAATCTAGAAAACGCGTGAATCAGCGCAGAACGACAAAGCTGGCGCTGATCGACAAGCCTGTCGCATCGCGTTAGAATCTGTCGTTCTGCGACAGTGGCAGTTTTACTCATAATGGGATTCGGTCTTTTTCTGATCATTTTCGGGCTATTGTCTCTATAAATAGGGTCGTATTTCCCGTTTTTAATCATCAACAAACATTCACAATCATCTAATTCTCTTTCTTCTCTCTCTCAAGCTAATAGATTTTCTTTCTCCCTCTTTCTAAGCCTTCTCTTTTCAAGTAAAATACCACATTCACGAGTCTTAGATACACCTAGCCAAGCTCGAAGTTGCCTTCGCCCTAAACGTGAAAGGTTGATAATTTCTGAGGGTTTGGTCCCAAATCTTATTTCAATTCTTTAATTAGATTTATTATTTAATATTTTCCTTGAAGTTACTAACGTGTGTATTGTTTTGATAGAAAGAGATACAAGGCATCGAAGTAAGTAATTTAATTGCTTAATTATTTTTTTGATATGGAAATCATGCTTTTAATTCCTAATATCATGTTAGGATGTCTTTATTGCTTTCTAGTATCATGTTTAGGGTTGCTTTTTATTCTTCCTAATATCATGATAGTATCATGTTAGGGTTAAACCTTTGATCTTTATTGTTTAGTGACATGGTAGGGTTTGTTATTAATCTTGTTAGTATCATGCCTAGGATCTTGCTATTATTATGCTTTGATGAGATTGAGATTGATTATTATGATGATGATTGTTGTTATTATGTTGCTTGATATATTTATTGTTATTGCTTGATCACGCCATCTCTTGCAGGTTTAAAGGGAATTTGTACTTGTAATCACGCTTAATAAGATAATTAATAATCTTGTTTAGGCTAATGTGATTTTAATTCAAGTGATCGCCAATAATAGATTTGTTTGTGCATTAATATTCAACCAACATAGATTAAACAGGTTTAGGGTTAATATATTGATTGTATGTTAGTCAGAAAGCGCACATGAATACGAGAAGAATAAAGTAGAGGCCTATTTTTAGGGCAGGTTCAATCTCTTTTAGGTTGGATTTGTACCTTCATCCCTGAATATCCAGTCAGGGTTCCAGACCACTATGGAGTTAGCGATCTCATGGATCGTGAAGGGGTGTAACCTTCACCCTGTGAACGGTTTACAAGTTCCTAAAACTTGTTGGCGACTCTTGTGCTCTAGCTTCCTTCCCTTTGGATGCCACCATACTTAAGTGTATGATCACAGTGAGGTTCAAGTTTGGGATGCTTGAAGTATTCCCTACAAGCATAAAAATGAGCAATTTGATTACTTATTTATTCTTTTGATATAGAAATCATTGCTTAGAATATATTATTTTAATTCCTAGTTGATGAGTCTATTTTAACTCCTAGCTTAGGATATATCTTTATTCGCTGTCTCGCAGTCATATTTGTGCTTATTTGAGATTTCTGGAGCTACTTTTATTATTAATATACGATTTCTAGTGTTTTTGTAGAGTTGATATTAATTTGTAGGAGTTTGCAAAGTTATGACAATTCCCGAGCTTATTGAGTCACTACAAAGATATTAGAATTGGATCGTATTTTATGACCGAATATTTTAAGCCCAAGGCCGAGTCAAGAGAAATTTAATTTAGTAATTAAATAATTATTCATCCCTACAACCTAGAGCACATAACACTCTCTACACCCCCCCCCACTAAAACAATGTCGTTGAGAACTATCCAGTACGCAGTTACACACCCTTCCCCCCTCACCCCCACACTAAACCTACAATAAGTCGGTAACATCTTTACTTTAAAATCTTACATATATACAGTACAATCATTAAAAAATAAAGCATCATTTTCTCTCTCCTAAATTTGAGTTTTTTTCTCTCTCATCTCAACCTTCATTCCTAATTCTTTCCTCTAAAAAAAAACATTCCTTCTATACCACTATACAGTAGATTAATTCTAAAAAGTCGTGTAACACCCCAAATCTCCCTCTACGGAAATACTAGAAAAATACGTACAGTTATATCGTAGAGATAGACTTAGGAGTATTACCGCCGCGTGATTACGCAAGTCTACCAAACTTACTAAATAAAACCAATACTTTGCAGCGGAAACTTCAATACTCTTATATTAATAAAACCATAATAATAACCCTTGTCTTGAGTACTCATAATTAAAAACAAGAATCGACATTCCTAATCTAGATGAATACATTCCCGGGACTCCAAATGCTCACATATTGACTTCACTTGAAATTAGTCAACACTGCTTACCATTACGGTAAACAGGGCGAACCAAAACAAATAGGAAATACGAATTAGCAAAATATGCTAAGTATGATAAGTGCAAGATAATGTAAACTCAATTTATTTGCAAACATGCTTTCCAAACCAATTTCCAATAAATTCCAATACTCATGATTTAAAACCAATTCTCAATACTCAAATATAATTTCAATAACTCAATAATTCAATAAGAATGATTATTAAAAATCCATTAATTCAAAACTCAATAATAAGAATGATTTATAAAATCAATTTAACTCAAACTCCCCTCTAAGTGTGCACACCCCCCAAGCTAGTCTCCTAGTATTTCAAGGCTATTATTGGAGAAAGACTAGTTCATACAAAATCCATAGTCTTCAATGAATCCGCATAGTGGGATTAATATAATAAGCATACTTGTAAAGCTTTTTAAATAATCAATAACCTCTTTAACTCGTAAATTCCAATAAATATCTCAAACTCCTTTTTAATTAAATTCAATATACTTTCAAAATCAAGTTTTTAAAACATGATAATTAATTCAATTCCTTCAATTTATTTATTAAAACCAATTAATTAAACATGCTTTATTTCATAAACCATAATTTAATTAAAATCAATCACAAATAAAATCACATAAACATGTTATTCAATTCAATCACTTTCAAAGGTATCTAGCCACCTAAACGTACCTCGATCCTTGCTTAGCAAAACCACACAAAAGAACTTAAGAACCTTGATTGCACACACCCTACAAATAAATATAACCTTAATCAATATAAGGTTAACAAATAATCACAACAATTAAATTATAACCCCCCAACTATATGTACATGAACCTTTTAAATTATTTTCTTATAAACATCATTAAAAAACTGATTTTATTTAATTAAAACTAGTCATAATAATTTTTATAAATCCCCCATAATAATTATAATTAATTAAGTAAGAGAAGAGAAGAAGAAAAGATAGAAAACCAAAGGAAAAAGAGGAGGAGAGGTGGCGGCAAGGGTGGCCGGTGGTGGCTACTGGAGGCGTCGGTGGCGGCTGGCGGCGGCTGCTGGTGGCAGCCGTTGGTGGTCAAGGTGGCCGGTGGTGGTGGCCCACAAAAGGGGGAGAAAAAGAAAAGAAAAGAAGAGAAGAAAATGAGAGAGAAATAAGAGAATTTGTGTGAGTGTTTGGTCATGAAATAAAGGGGTATTTATAAGCTAGTATGGGCATGAATTATGGTAGGAAAATGTAGGAAGAATTATGGTAAGAAGAGTTATGGAAATACTTGGAGAAGTGAATAAATAAATATGGAAAATTTTAATATTAAGGTGATTGTGCATAATAAAAATATAGAAAGTGTGTTGTCATGAAAAATAATATGGTAAGGGAGATTACTTGGGGAATAATCAAGGGAAATAAAAGGTAGAAAAATATGATGATCAAATATTTAGGAGATGGAAAAATAGAATTAAGGAAAATACTAGATTTTAAGGAGATAATTAAAAATACAAATTACCAAAATAATTCTCCCAAAAATCACCCAAGAGGGCCAAAAATATTGAGCTTCCTTAGCTCAAATTTTCGGACCTCTTTATAGTAATTTAGCAAGTTATTTTGCTAGTTTTTAGGAATTAAAAATAATTCTGTAAATAATATTTATTGTATAAAATAATTAAAAAAATTAAATAAATAAATACCAATTATTCACCAATAAAATAACTAAGAAAATAGATTTTGTATACATAGAAAATCCGAAATTCTTAGCTACTGTTTGGGAATTTGCGGACCTTTAAATTAATTAATAAAATATAGTTTTTGCTTTAATTAAAATGTCCAAAATATATAAATAATTCGATTTTTAAATGGATAATAAATCTTATCGAAAATCTAAAAAAAATAATTAGGTTTCAAAAATATTTTTGGCGCCAAAATTCAAAAATCATTTTGGCTCCAAAATTCAAAAATCATTTTGGCTCCAAAATTCAAATAGTAAGTTGATTTACTAAAATACCCTTTTATGAAATAATAATTAATTAATTTATTAGGAAAATACGTATGAAAATACGGGGTATTACAGCCTACCCCCCTTAAAAGAAGTTTCAACTCGAAACTTACCTAAAAAGAAATGAAAAACATTTTAAGGTTTTGGTTCATGCACATCCTAACTTGACTCAAAACTCCAAACAAAATTAAGAAAGACTCAAAATCACTCACAAATGACTCGAAAAGCAAACGCGCGAAACTGTATCGCCCTCTACCCCCCTTAAAAGGAGTTACGCCCCCGAAACTCGACCACTAACCTTAGGCAAACAGTTCTGGGTAACGTTTCCTCATATCAGCCTCAGCTTCCCATGTAGCCTCCTTAGTTTTCTGATTCGACCACAACACTTTCACAATACTTACATCCTTGTTCCTTGTGCTCCTTACTTTCGAATCCAGAATCTTTACTGCTCTTTCCTCATAAGTCAAATTCTCATCCATCTCAATGGTTTCTGGTTGCAACACATGTGTCACATCAGGAATATACTTTCGAATTTGGCTCACATGGAACACATTGTGAACCCTTTCTAGCTCATTTGGCAAATCCAACTTATAGGCCATTTTTCCCACTTTCTGGATGATTTCATAAGGCCCTATGTACTTTGGGCTCAGTTTCCCCTTCTTCCCAAACCTCATCACACCCTTCATGGGTGAAATCTTCAACAAAACCTTCTCTCCTACTTCATATTCTTCCTCCCTCCTTTTCAAATCAGCATAGCTTTTTTGTCGATCTTGAACTGCTTTGATCTTTTCTTGGATCAACTTGACCTTCTTTACCATGTCCTCAATCATCTCTGGCCCAAGTACCATAGTCTCACTTATATCGTTCCAACAAACTGGGCTTCTACACTTCCGACCATACAAAGCTTCGAACGGTGCCATTCCGATGCTTATGTGGTAACTGTTGTTGTAAGAGAACTCTATCAAATCCAAGTGGTCTTCCCAAGACCCTTGATACTCCATCACACAAGCTCTCAACATATCCTCCAATGTTTGAATTGTTCTTTCCGTTTGACCATCTGTCGTAGGATGAAACGCCGTGCTCATTAACAACTTTGTTCCCATCGCCTTTTGTAAACTCTTCCAAAAGTTAGACAAAAATCTCGAACCTCTATCCGAAATGATATCCGTGGGTACCCCATGGCACTTCCCAACTCTTCCAAAAGTACTTCTCATAGGTATGAACGCTGCTGACTTCGTCAACTTGTCTACTATTACCCAAATGGTGTCATTCCCTGCCTTGGTCTTTGGCAAGGCTCCTACAAAATCCATAGAAATTGAATCCCAATTCCATTTGGGCACCTCCAAGGATTATACCTTTCCTTGAGTCCTGCGATGCTCAATCTTCACTCTCTGACATGTCAAACACTTAGCCACAAATTCAGCCACTTTTCTCTTCATATTGGGCCACCAAAAAGTCTTCTTCATGTCCTTATACAACTTATCCCCTCTAGGATGCATTGAATAAGGAGAATTATGGGCCTTTTCCATTAATCTCTGCTTCAGATCTCCACGACTCTGCGGTACACACCATCTTCCCTTAAAACGAATACTCCCCTTATCACCAATAGTGAAATCCAACACTTGACCTTCATCAATCTTCTCTTTGATTGCCTTTAACTTCTCGTCCTCCAATTGACTTTCCCTTATCTCATCATAAATGGATGGTTGAATCACCAAGGCATTTAACATCCTATTCACTTCACCATGCTCCATCACTTCCAAGTTCAACTTTCGCTACTACATTTTCGACCTATTGCAACCCCCTAATCCGTTGCATTAGGCGTCAAAATCCGTGGCATTAGGCCTATTGCAACGGCCATGTACCGTGACATTTGCTGGCGTCGCAGTAGGTCTAATGCAACGGCATATGACATCTAATGCCACGGTATCAATGATTCGTTGTGTTAGATCAATACCTAATGCAACGGTAATATTATTGACGTGGCATTAGCTACAACACCTAATGCCACAGTTTCCTATACCTAATGCCACGGTGCATATACCCTTCCCTAAACCTAATTTCACAGAGTGCATATACCTATTGTCAATGATAATTATAATAATTATAATACAATTAAAATCAAAATTTTCAATAAAAAAAAATAGAATTTAATTAATATAAATTATAAGTTTGTACATTGTTATATATAGGGGACTACAAAATTGAATTATCACGAGTTAAAGTAAGGAAAAAAAACAATTCAAAGTTAAAACTAATCATTATTTCCCCCAAAATACATTTTCAGCAATTCTTTAGACCGCATTATCATTTCTTTCTCTTGCTTTCTCCAATTTTCCTGAAGCATTATCTTTGGCTTCAATATCCACCTCTAGCACTATTCACACATATCCAATCCCCTGATAAACAAAACACACAAACAAATCAAATGGAAATATAGAAGAATCAAGCACTTAAAAAAAAAACAAATTTTAAATACAAAAACTGATATCTTTTCTTTGATTTTCTTTCCCTAGAAGATAATGATAGATGAGCTTGGGCCCCAAGCCCCCAAGTGAACCCATTTGCACAATATAAGTTAATATCATAAATAAACAAATTGAAATCCCTATAAGGTTTTTTTTTTTTTTTTTTTTTTTTTTTTTTTTTTTTTTTTTTTTTTTTTTTTTTTTTTTTTCACAGCACCCCAGTAAGTTGTACTAACCAAAAGTCCAAAATAAACATGAAAACGGGTTAAACATAATCAAAGCAAATTAGCTAATAATCTCAAAATTTTGCGATAATAATCAATAAACCATGAGTCTGACATCTTTACGGTTTAGCCATTCCTCCTTTTTTGCAATATTTTCAATGTTTCATGTGCCAACTACTTATTCATGCATCTTTAACATGGAACTCCATTAAAGTGACAGTTCACTAATCAAATTGAGTTCAAATGCATAAAATGTCACATGCAATTATTTTTTCTCATCAATCCAAATGCGTAAAACTTCAAATGCAACTCTAGTTGACTTATGCTCTACTTGACGTACTAATACTAATTAATATTCTGTTACAACAAAGGACGCATTTCGAAAGTGAATATTGACTAAAGTCATTAGACCCAATTGCATAATGTGAGAGGTCTGTAAAATCAAAATTCAACCAAGCATAATAAATAATATCCTAAGATATAATTATTTTAATCAAATGTATTGTATGTAAATGTTCTTAGCTAAATCAACAAGCCAACCACCTAAAAACATTGTGACTTGCTGGTTGAATACAAGTGTAAATAAAAGGTTGATTTGTATATTACGAAGACAACAAGCTAAAATAAATTGTGACCATGGCATAGAAACCTAAATGATGCCTAAAGATCGAATTTAAGAGAACAATAAATTTAAACAAAGAGGAAAGATTGAAAGACACACTCAATGCAACGATTCAAGATATCCTTATGTGACATACAAATTCAATAAAAAAAGCTCATAGCAATATATGCTCAAATTCTTGAACTCTCAAGTTGAAGCAAACACTACAAACATCAACAATATACAACATACAGTAATAACAACACTGAATAACCATAACCAACCACCGAAAATATACAGAGCAGCAACCAGGAACGGTATAATATGAGCCTAGAACCAACCACTATTGAATCAAGGCAGTAGCAACAAAAAAAAAATACCAACCACTATTGAATCAAGGCAGTAGCAACAACAAAAAATACCAAGAGAAAAAACTAGAACCCACAAAACACACTCATAAAACTTCAACCCAAATAAAAATTGAAGCAAATAATTTTAAAAACCTAAAAAGGATATTTAACAATAACACCTCTTTTTAATACCAATTAGGCAACTATCAGTAACCAGAATAGCAAAAAATAAAAACACTTAATTTGGTGACATAACCACCATAACAACAATCAACCAATGTAGCCAATCGTGTACATTAATCATTTGATAATATTTAACTATTAAAATCAATATGTTTTGAATTAAAAGAAATGAATGATCTAGTCTTTAACAGTAAATATCAAGTTTATAAACATACCTGTCCAGACATAGATCTTGGAGATTGAAGCTAAGTCACAAATTGAATTGGAGTAGAATCTTTCTAAGTAGGAGCAGCAACAATTTGACTCATCTTTAGCCTTTTCGAAATCCTGTGGAAACATTATCGTGGTTTATTGAGAAAAATCCCCAAACCCCTAAAATTTGATTTCATTAAATCATTTTAGTTTTAAATGGAAAATTAAGAAACGCAAAATCAAATTACGCACCGTAATAAAAATTGAGTTCATGAAACTTGGAATTAATCAAATTGAAAGGCAAAGAAAGCCTCAAATCAAGCAATAACGATAATGAAATAGCCCGTCAAAAAAAAAAAAAACGATAATGAAATAGAGTGGAGAAGAAACGGGAAAAGAAATTGAGGATTTACCTTAGGCGAGCAACGATCCAACAAAAATCCATCTTCCAAGAGAAGTTTAATTAGAAGAGTTCAGGGAAGAATGATTTAAGAAACTAGATTGTAAAAGAGGCAGGGTGAAGAAAATATGCAGATTGGAGGAGATAGAGGAAGATGGGAGGGGGCGGAGGAGGAGGAAAGATCTAGGGTTTAGGTGAAAATTCCAAAAGAGCAGCGCCAAAAATGAAATGTCCAAAAAAATTAAAGCGCTAAATGGGCCAGGCCTACAGTCATAGGCTGTCGCATTAGACCACCCTATTACAACGGTCTTGCACATGTCGTTGTATTAGGGAGAAGCAATTACGTTGGAACATGCTACTATAGGTAGCCGTTGCATTAGACTCATCTATTACAACGGTATTGAATGACGTCGTGGCATTAGCTCTATTCCTGGCGTTGCATTTGATCAAAAATGTAGTAGTGTTTTGAAATTTAACACACAACTGATTTGGCACTACCATCACATTCATTGAATGTTCTGACTTCCTGCTCAAAGCATTTGCCACCACATTAGCCTTCCCTTCATGATACTGAATATCCAATGTATAGTCACTCATATACTCCAACCATCTTCTTTGCCTCCCATTTAAATGCTTTTGGGTGAAAATGTACTTTAAACTCTTATGATCCGTGAAAATCCTACAAGTCACCCCATACAAGTAATGCCTCCAAATCTTCAAGGCAAACACTATTGCAGCTAACTCCAAATCATGGGTTGGATAATTCCCTTCATGAGCCTTCAATTTCCTTGAAGCATACGCAATCACCCTTTGACTTGCATCAAAACACAACCTAGTCCAAACCTCGATGCATCACTATATACCTCATACAAATCACTTCCATCCGAAAGAGCCAGCACATGTGCTGTGGTTAACCTTTCTTTCAAGATCTTAAATGCTTCCTCACACTCTAGAGTCCTTGAGAACTTATCTCCTTTTTCATTAAACTTGTCATGGGCTTCGCGATCCTTGAAAAATCTTTCACAAACCTTCTGTAATAGCCTGCTAAACCCAAGAAGCTCCTCACATCTGACACATTCTTTGAGGTTGGCCAATCACTCACAGCTCGAATCTTGCTTGGGTCCACTGCAACTCCGTCCTTAGAAATCACATGGCCCAAAAATGCTACCTTTTCCAACCAAAATTCACACTTTGATAGCTTGGCATACAACTGGTGTTCCCTTAGGCTCGACAACACTTGCCTCAAATGCTCCTTATGTTCCTTTTTATTCTTTGAATACACCAAGATATCATCGATAAACCCCACCACAAACTTGTCCAAGTATGGCCTGAAAATCGTATGCATCAAATCCATGAACACTGCTGGTACATTGGTCAAACCAAATGGCATGACTGTAAACTCATAATGACTATAACGGGTCTTGAAAGCACTCTTTGAAATATCTTGCTCCGCAATTTTCAATTGGTGATACCCTGATCTCAAATCTATCTTTGAAAATACTCCTGCTCCTTTCAGTTGGTCAAACAAATCATCGATCCTTAGCAATGGATACTTATTCTTTACTGTCACCTTATTCAATTCTCGATAACTGATACACAACCTCATACTTCCATCTTTTTTCTTTACAAACAACATTGGAGCTCCCTAAGGCGAGGAACTAGGTTGAATGTAACCTTTCTCCAATAAATCATCCAACTGAGTCTTCAACTCCCTCATCTCAGCTGGAGCCATCCTATATGGAGCCTTAGAAATAGGTCTAGTACCGGGCACTAGGTCGATAGTGAACTCAACATCCCTTACTGGTGGCATACTAGGAATCTCATTTGGAAACATATCTGGAAACTCTTCCACAATAAGAATATTCTCATCACCTTTCTCTTCCTCACTTTCAATCTTTAGAACACTACACAAAAACAGCGGACAACCCTTCTTAACCAACTTCTGCAGTTGCATTGCAGAAACAATTCTCAACTGTGAACTTTTCCCTTCCCTTTTATACACCACTCGAGCCTTACTTGGGCTAGTCAAAGTAATCTTTTCGGCCGCACAATCGATCTTTGCTTCATACTTCCCCAACTAATCCATACCCAGAATTACATCGAAATCCATTAAATCGAACTCGATCAAATCCGATAGAAACTCTTCCCCAGAAATGAAAATAGGCACACTAAAAAGCAACGTGGAACAACTCCTCACTTCCCCAGACGGAATAAACACATCTAGAGAAACCGACTCAGGACTTTCTAACCCGAGACTTCCAACTACTCTCTTAGAAACAAAAGAATGGGACGCCCCCGAATTAAACAAGTTTTTTACAGGCAAAGAACTTATAGAGAAAACACCAATTACCACATCATTAGCAGACTCAGCCTCACGACTATTCATCATGAACACACGACCCTTTGGGGCAATTCCCGCACTGCCACTGGTTCCAACCTTGGGTGTAGGTCCACTAGACTGGATCGGTTTATTGGGAACACTAGGTTCTTTCACCTTTCCTGATTTAACATCAGCCTCTTTCTTGAAACACTCATACTCTCGGTGTCCCAACTTCTGACAGTAGCGACAAGTTACCGGTTTCCTCTATAGTCTCTTCCTGGGTGGTCTTTCTCACACCGCTTGTAGAAATACTTTCTCGGAGGCTTCTCACCCTTTTGGTTTCCATTCCCCTTAGCATTGGACGAATGTCCTCCATTCCCCTTCCCAAAGCTTCCCCTATTGTCCTTCCTCTTAGAATTCCCCTAGTAGTTACCATTGGGCTTATGCCTCTTTTCACCCTCGTGAAAAGAGTCCAGTTCTTCCTTTTCTCTCCAACATGCTCCATTTCCCTCCCCTTGATTCTGTACAGATGGGCTGCACGGCCATATAATTCATCCAGGGTCTCAAAGGTCACTCCCCCTAGCTTCCCTTGGAGGGTTAAGGTTAAGCCTTGCTCAAATCTCTGAGCTTTGATGGTTTTGGTAGGGACTACTTTCGGGGCAAACCTTATCAACTCAATGAACTTGTTGTAGTATTCACTGATTGACATGTTCTCCATCCTTAAGTTGGTAAACTCCATGCACTTCTGCTTTCTCAGGTAGGAAGGGTAAAACTTCTCTCTTAGGGCTTCCTTGAACTCATCCCATCCAAAGTTTGGTTTCTTCAACAGCTCATCTTTTCTTTGGGCCCACCATAAATCAGCTTCCTCCCTTAGATAGTAAACTCCATTATTCACCATCAGCTCACTTGGGCAATTGATTGCATCAAACAACTTATCAAAATCCCTAATCTAGTTTTCAAGGCTGGCAGGGTCCTCCTTTCCCAAGTAAACAGGTGGTTTGGCTGCAGTAACTCTCTTGAAAACCTCACTATAAGAGTCAAGTTCAAAGCTTCGGTTTCCTTTTTTCACCACTTTCGTGATGTTCTCAGTAATATGGGTTAGCTTTTTAAGGACCTTTCCTACTTTGGAACCAGTGCGCTTACTTCTCACTTGGTCTCTCATTCTTGCAGACATACTTCCTAGGTATAATTATCATACTTGAAAATTAAAACAAGTTCTATCACATAAGCATTTAATTCACTTAATAACATAAAGAAATTTTAAATAAATCATTTTATTTCATTAATAATTAATGAAAATACAACTTTGTCATTTAGGACAATTATTGAAACATTAAACAAAATCATAGTTCAATCATTTAATCAAGCAACACTACGAGCATAACCATCTTCAATAGGATCATAATCAGGATCATCTTGCTTATCACTTGGCTCGGCCATGAGAGTTGGGTTATACCCATTATAGCTTGGAATATGGTCTGAAGAGCTTGACTCAGAATCACTTAGATTTTTGTCCGGGCCAGGAGTGTAACTTGGGCTTTTGACTGGGCTCACATTACCACGAGGTTGGCTTGAAGAAGCATTGGGATTTTAGGCTTTTTATTTGGCAGTTTGGGCACGAGTTCGTGGCCTTTTTGCAACATGGAAATGGACTTTTAGGCTAGGACATTTTGGAGGTCCATAGCTTGGAGTACGGCTAGGAGAACGGTAATTCTTGCTCCTACCGAGAGGTGGTATGGACTCATCACTGGATTCCACAAATTCATGACGCTCCCTTCGATATGAAAAAGGTAATTGGGCTTTTAGTTAGTACATTTGGTCATCTTCTCCAAAGGTGCAATCCTTTGAAGGCTTGGGAATGTTCACAACTTTTCTCCTAGGTTCATACTTACACTCCACATAGTGTAAGTCCCTCTTAAGGCTAGACATGCTTGCTAACCACTTCCCTTCATGATGGTGCTTTTCATTCCACATCCCATTTTCTTGATCACATCCCCATACTTGTCAAAGAGAGGTTGATATTTCTCAACCCTGGGTAAATGAGCTAAGGCCAAAAGAATCATCCAAGGTGGTTGGGTCAAGGCTTCCAATTCATACTTCTCATAAAGGGTTAAAGTCAAGGTAACAATTCCAGTTATGAACTCACTAACTGTGACTCCATTATCTTTCAAGTAGTGCAAGTTAAAGTAATTCTTTCTCATATCATCAATATTCTCCATTTGTTTCACATACACATGCAAAACAATAAATTTAATGCTAAATCACATAAACAATTCAATTCAAAATCCATTTGCAATAAGCAATTCATAACTCAACCAAGCAAGTATAACTCAAGATCACACCCAACCATGGGTAATATCATTAAAAATTTCGGACCCCTATACACACTCTAAGGTGGTTTAACACCAACTTTAATGCACACTTAAGTTTCAAATAATTTCAATTCTTTTTATTTTCGAAAAATAATAATAATGTACTTAAGTCATGATTATAGGACTGTCGAGCTCGCGTCTCCCAGGAAAGTTACCTACGATGTTGAGGCGAGCCTTTCCTAGACAGAGAGTTGTACCCATTATAGGCCTCCATAGAGAACTTGAGAATCCTTTTCTCATTCATCTTTCCACAAATAGGAATATAGTTTTACATAAAAATAAAGCTTTTGACTCTCACACAAATGCGAAACTCTATCTATCCTATATGCCCTCTTAAGTCTACCCACAATTTTTATTATTACTCCAATTTTAATCTTTTTAGGACCGGAAAATTGATACCACTTTATAACACCTCCAAATCTCCCTCTACGGAAATACTAGAAAAATACGTACAAGTATACTGTAGAGATAGACTCAGGCGTATTACCGCCGCGTGATTACGCAAGGCTACCAAACTTACTAAATAAAACCAATACTCTTTTATTAATAAAACCATAATAGTAACCATTGTCATGAGTACTCATAATTAAAAACAAGATTCGACATTCCTAATCTAGATGAAGACATTCTCGGGACTCCAAATGCTCACATAATGACTTCACCTGAAATTAGTCAACACTTCTTCCCATTACGGTAAACAGGGCAAACCAAAATAAATAGGAAATACGAATTAGGAAAATATGCTAAGTACGATAAGTGCAAGATAATGTAAACTCAATTTATTTGCAAACATGCTTTCCAAACCAATTTCCAATCAATTCAAATACTCATGATTTAAAACCAATTCTCAATACTCAAATATAATTTCAATAACTCAATAATTCAATAAGAATGATTATTAAAAATCCATTAATTCAAAACTCTTTAATAAGAATGATTTATAAAATCAATTTAACTCAAACTCCTCTCTAAGTGTGCACACCCCCAAGTTAGTCTCCTACTATTTCAAGGCTATTCTTGGAGAAAGACTAGGTCATACAAAGTCTATAATTTTCAATGAATCCACATAGTGGGATTAATATAATAAACATGCTTGTAAAGCTTTTTAAATAATCAATAACCTCTTTAACTCATAAATTCTAATAAATATCTCAAACTTCTTTTTAATCAAATTCAACATACTTTCAAAATCAAGTCTTTAAAACATGATAAATAATTCAATTCCTTCAAAACATCATATAAAAATCAATACTCCAATTTATTTATTAAAACCAATTAATTAAACATGCTTTATTTCATAAACCATAATTTAATTAAAATCAATCACAAATAAAATCACATAAAACATGTTATTCAATTCAATCACTTTCAAAGGTATCTAGCCACCTAAACGTACCTCGATCCTTGCTTAGCAAAACCACACAAAAGAACTCAAGAACCTCACACACCTTGCAAATAAATATAACCTTAATTAATATAAGGTTAACAAATAATCACAACAATTAAATTAAACCCCCCCAACTATATGTACATGAAACTTTTAAATTATTTTCTCATAAACATCATTAAAAATCCGATTTTATTTAATTAAAACTAGTCATAATAAATTTTATAAATCCCCCATAATAATTATAATTAATTAAGTAAGAGAAGAGAAGAAGAAAAGATAGAAAACCAAAGGAAAAAGAGGAGGGGAGGTGGCGGCAAGGGTGGCCGGTGATGGCTGTTGGCGGCGCCGATGGCGGCTGGCGACAACAGCCATGGGTGGTCAAGGTGGCCAGTGGTGGTGGCGCACAAAAGGAGGAGAAAAAGAAAAGAAAAGAAAAGAAGAGAAGAAAATGAGAGAGAAATAAGAGAATTTGTGTAAGTGTTTGGTCATGAAATAAAGGGGTATTTATAGGCTAGTATGGGCATGAATTATGGTAGGAAAATGTAGGAAGAATTATGGCAAGAAGAGTTATGAAAATACTTGGAGAAGTGAATAAATAAATATGGAAAGTTTTGATATTAAGGTGATTGTGCATAATAAAAATATGGAAGGTGTGTTGTCATGAAAAATAATATGGTAAGGGAGATTACTTGGGGAATAATCAAGGGAAATAAAAGGTAGAAAAATATGATGATCAAATATTTAGGAGATGGAAAAATAGAATTAAGGAAAATACTGGATTTTAAGGAGATAATTAAAAATACAAATTACCAAAATAATTCTCCCAAAAATCACCTAAGAGGGCCGACAATATTGAACTTCCTTAGCTCAAATTTTCGAACCTCCTTATAGTAATTTAGGAAGTTATTTTGCTAGTTTTTAGGAATTAAAAATATTTGTGTAAATAATATTTATTGTATAAAATAATTTAAAAAAATTAAATAAATAAATTACAATTATTCACCAATAAAATAACTAAGAAAATCAGATTTTCTATACATAGAAAATCCGAAATTCCTAGCTACTTTTTGGGAATTTTCGGACCTTTTAATTAATTAATAAAATATAGTTTTGCTTTAATTAAAATATTCGAAATATATAAATAATCCGATTTTTAAATGGATAATAAATCTTATCCAAAATCTAAAAATAATAATTAGGTTTCAAAATATTTTTGGCGCCAAAATTGAAATATCATTTTGGCTCCAAAATTAAAATAGTAAGTTAATTTACTAAAATACCCTTTTTATGTAATAATAATTAATTAATTAATTAGGAAAATACATATGAAAATACGGGTATTACAAGTCAAAATTCATTGCAATAATCAATCACAATATCTGATATAAGAAAAAAGCGCACAATTGCTAGAAAAATCACCAAAAGAACAACGTAAATCGTAATTGTAATATCTAATAAGCATTTTGTTCATTTTCGTACAGAAAAGAAAAATAAACTCTAGTTTCTTTCTACTTTTTTTTGCAATCGTATTTCACGATTCCTTCTTTCCTCTAAAAAAAAAACATTCCTTATATACCACTATACCAGTAGATTAGTTCTAAACAGTCGAAATTCATTGCAATAATCAATCACTAAATCTGATATAAGAAAAAAGCGCACAATTGCTAGAAAAATCACCAAAAGAACAACGTAAATCGTAATTGTAATATCTAATAAGCATTTTTGTTCATTTTCGTATAGTAAAGAAAAATAAACTCTAGTTTCTTTCTACTTTTTTTTTTGCAATCGTGTTTCACGAAAAAAAAATCATGTGTAGAAAATATATTTATGAATTTAAATTGTTATTCGGTGAATTTTGGCTAGTAAATTTAGGCCCTGTTCTTTTGAGCTTCTGGGCAGAGCAGGGTAGATTTCAGTAGAGCAGAGCACATCAGATTGAAGCAGAGAAGAGCATATTAAGTATTATTTTTAAGCAGAGTAGATTGAAGCAGAGCAGAGCAGAGCAGAGCAGAGCAAGGCTCAACAGAGCAGATTTCAGCAGAGTAGAGCAGGACTCAGTAGAGCAAAGCAGCTCTAAAGAACGGGGCCTTAATCTATTATAAATGTTCATTTTGGATGAACTTCATGTTCATTTGTAGAAGGATTATTAATATTCAAAATATAATAACTATAGCTTATAAATTTGATTAACAAAATAATATTTAATTTTCAATTAATGTTACTTATTTCGTTAATTTAAGTAATTATTCAGTAAATTTTGGCTAGTAAATTTAATAAACTAGCATTTTGGCCAGTTTAATGCACGGGTTATAACTTAGGTTATTTTTATATGAATGTATGCTTTTCAATAGTTGAAACTACGAAGTTATTGTTACATGACTATTGAGGTGAATGTTGTGAAAACTTATAAGAAAAAAAAAAGTTAGGGTGGAATTGTGGAAGAAGATGAAGGAATTTAGTTAGGTATATATACATAAATATTGTGGAACATGAAATGACATATTAGTTTAAGCTATATTTTGAAGTTTAAGAGATAAAAAGACTATTTATATAATACTTCATATGTTTATGTAATAGTTAATTCAACTTTATTTTATCATGGTGGAAATGAAACACTTTATTTTTTTACTTAGACGTGCAAGTTACAAAATGCATAAAGACTTTAACATTATGTAATACATTAAATTTAATTTTTAATATTAGAAAGGTAAGGGAAATAACATGTGGCATATGAGTGAATTGTGAGGACATGTGGCATATGAGTGAGTTGTGAGGACATGTGGCATATAAGTGATTGTGGTTTGTGTTTTTAAATACTAAGTATAGATAGATTATAAATGTTCATTTTAGATGGATTTCATGTTCATTTATAGAATGAATAATATTATATTCAAATCATAATTACTAAAATCAATGACTAATTTTAAATTTGTTTTATTTTCATTTGAAATATAATACTAGTACTTAGTTTCATTATCATATTGAAAAATGTTCGATTAAAGTCTTAAATTTGTCCATTCTCATATTAAAGGATGTTCATATGACTTTTAAAACTTGTTCAATTTCATGCTAATAAATGTTCATTTAAATTTTAATTATTTGTTCATTATCATACTAAATTATGTTCATTTTTTAACAATGTGTGATATTTGTATTTGTAAAAATTTATCTAGTTATCCAGTTTTGTTTATACTTCCTCCATTCCTAAATGTTCTTTCAATTTTGAATCTTGACACAATCATAAGACGATAGAATCTTAAATATACTCTTAGGGCCTGTTCTGATTTACTGAACTAAATTGATTGGACCTGAGCTGAACTGAATGATATGTCTATTTTATATTGTAATTTACCCCCGTCCCTTGGTCATAATTAGGATTATTTTTGGCTCTTTATAGCCACTTTTGTTACTAATATGTGTTTTCTAGTGTTTTCGTAGTTTTGGTAGTATTTTGTAGGAAATTGCAGATTTGTAAAAATTTCCCGGTTTTATTTGGAGCCATTACGAGCACTAGAAGATATTGACCGTGTTTCATAGCCCAAGGCCGGTTAGAGTCATCAAACCGGTGATTAAGGCCTCAACTTAGAAGGAAACAAGGCATTGGACCGAGTTATCAAGCCCTGAAGAGGAAATCCGAGTTGGGCTAAGAATTGAAGCCCAAACGAGAAGCATAACCATTGCCCAAGTAAGTTCGCCCGATCGGGAAGCCCTTTCCTTGAGGCGTGCCCGACCGGGCAGGGCATAAGAACAAAGAAAGGCATCCATCGCCCTATCTCGCGCCCGACCGGGCGCAAGCGAAGACTCGAGCATCAAAAAGGCGGGCTCGGCAGGGCGAGATGGCGCCCAACCGAGCGCGTGTTTTAGAGAAGGATTTTGACGAGTTTTTTTTACTTATATTTTAATAAGGATTTTTATGTTTTGTATAAATATGTTTTATATAGTTTTGATAGAATTACCTCTCTTTCATTAGCAAAAATTCTCCCTTAAGCTTAGACTTCTCTCTTGTTTCTCTCTCTATAACTCTTGGTTTTAATTCAATTCATTATTTCCATTAACTTTGGTAACGATTTCTTCCCTTTTAATTTCAGTAATTTATCGCTTTTCTTTTTATCATGTTTTGTTTAACTACTTTGATTAGTTTAGATTTAATTATGTGTGAGTAGATTATTTTCTAGGGTTGTGGGGATCCATAAATAATATGAAGGGGTAATTTATTATTGTTGATTGTCAACGCTTGATTAATTTCCTATTGATTAATTTGATGCTATGCAATTAGATTAGGCCTGGTTTAATTGTATAAGTTACGCAATATTGATTCGAGATTTGAAAGATGAGAATTGATGTTTAGGCTTAGTTTCAATAGGCAGGTTAATTTATAAATGGTTAAGTCAAAATTCGAGAGATGCGATTTAATACCCGTAGATTAATTCTGTGATTGTAATACGTAGAAAAAGCCCTTTATGATCTGATTAATTGATGCATTGATGATTGATAATTGTGTTTTACCTTGGAATATTATTTATTGGTGAACCTATACCCTAGGCTTTTATTATTTGATTTCTTTCTACTTTAATCTTCTTAGTTTAATTCTTTTTACAACAATAAATCGGTTACTTAATAATTTAGATTATTTTAATTAATTAGGAATAAATTGACTTGTTTCCCTGTGGTTTGACCCTACTTCCCTATTTACTTAGTTAGAGGACTTAGGTAATTCTTTTGATTAGGAGATACGACTTTATCCTGTCAAAATTTGGCGTCGTTGCTGGGGAAACGATTTTATTTTTATTTCTGATTCTTTTGTAGTCCAGATTATTCACTTTTGTCTCAGAGAACGTAAGTTCTTTGAGACAATTCTCATATTTGTTGTTTAGTTCTTTGTTTATGCCTAGGAGTTTTAGATCAGGTTATATCCCATTCGATCTTGAGATCGAGCGCTCTTTTCATAGACAGAAGAATCTTTACAGGAAAATACTGGCGAGTTCAGGGGGTGATATTCCCAGGGACCCTTCATCTGATTCTAGTGATTCGAAAACTCCTTCACAACCAGAATCAGAGATGACAGAACCTCCACCTCGTAAGCTCAGCAATTATTCGCAACTGTCCCTGACGGATTTTCCACATCTTACTCCTACTCAAGCTCTTGACGGAGTAAAATTCGAGATCAAACCCCAGTTTATCACGATGATCGAAAGAAAGAAATTCAGTGGAGCTAAGGGTGAAGACCCTAATATTCATATTGTAGATTGTATTCCAATACCATTAGGCAAGTTGGGGTCACGCAAGACCAAATTAGGGAGATTCTTTTTCCCTTTTCTTTATGTGGTAAAGCTAAATTGTGGTATAATGGATTGAATAGAACTGCACTTGGTAATACTAACTGGGAAACTCTTGCTTTGAATTTCTAATAAATATTACCCTGCAGAAAGAACAACTTTATTGAGGAGTGCAATTCAAAACTTTGCCCAAGAGCAAGATGAAACTTTATATGAGGCTTGGGAAAGATTCAAGGATCTGCAGATAGAATGCCCCTATCATAATTTAGCACTGTAGGCGTCGTTTGAAGTGCGCCTACGTTAAGCATGTGATGAATATGCTTGGCACTCATAGAAAGTGGGAATTGACGTATACAATCAGGGACAAATAAAGTAGAGAGCCACAAACAATTTTTTAAGGAACTTGTAAACTGTTCACGGATCATAAAAGGCAACCACGAATAAAGGGACAACGATAGGCAACAATGATTGACCTGTGAAGGTTACACCCCATTCATAATACATGAGATTACTAACTCCATATGGTTCAGAACCACGAAAGGAGGATCGGGGATGATGGTACAAAGTGAGTCATGGAGTCACATTCGCCCGTATTGGCCTCTACTCGATTCTTATAGTGAAAAGTATTCCCTGCGATCTCAAAGGCATGCAAACAAAGATTCAATTCGCTCCAAACTATAATTATGCTAAATTGGTTGAATATTAATGCAACATATAATTCTAAAATATTTGTGATCACTTAATTAAACAACAAGATTAAAAAGGAACCTAATCCGGTCGTCCAAATTATCTTATTAGACGTGATTTTTAATTACATATTCCCTTTAAACATGCAATATGGCGATCAATAAATATATAATAGAATAAACATTAATATTGGAAGCAATTTAACAATAAATTGTTAGACAAGTCAAATATAAATTAACCTAATCATGATACTAGCAATATAAAAATAAAATAAGTAATTAAAATAATTAATTACTCACATTACACACGTTCCTTAAAATTGCTACATCATGAATAAATTGTTAGTAACTTCAATAACAATATAAATCAAATTGAAATTAAATTAAATTAAAAGTAGAGTTGATTTGATCCAAACCCTCAGGTAAATTATACCTTTCACGCCTTGGTTTAAGGACGGAACCTCGGGTTAAGTATGGACTCCTTGGAGTGTTTAAGGAAGCAATGATGTAGATAAGAAATCAAGTTTAAGGCTTAGAGTATGAGAGAGAGAGAGAAGAGAATGATTTTTTTGGTGTTGAAGAGAGGAAGAGAGAATGATTTCGTGCCCCGAACTGTAGAAAGGAGGGGGGTATTTATAGAGGAAATGAGTAGGGGATCACACGGAACCCTAGAAAAGATAAAATCCCAAATTTGGGGCACCGTGACACGGTCAGTGTCTGTCATGACACGGCAATGGGTGCTGTGACACGGTACAGATTACCGTGTCTCGATTCGCAGTTTTGCCTTAAACTTGTGAAAATTGTACATGAAGAGTACGCATAAAAATCCCGTGTCACGGTATGTGTACCGTGACACGATAAAGGACATCGCGACGCGGCACAGTCTACCGTGGCGTGGCACGTGGCGCCGTGTCATGGTGTACAACCTACCCAAAATTGCGTCCAGATTCATAAACGCGGGAGAAAATACACGAAAAAGCACCGTGACACAGTGAAGAGTACTGTGTCACGACAACAGGCACCGTGCCACGTCAACTTTTGTCGTGACGCGACATTTTAGCTGATGCGCGGTATTTCCAGTTTTTTACGTGTTTTTAAAACTATGATAACTTTTGATAAGTAACTCGGAATAAGACATATAATATATCATTGGAAATTTTATCAAGTCTAATTTCCAACCCAATTAGAATCATGTCAAAATCATTTATAGATTTTATGATATGGCCGTTTTAGTTAAAGGGTGTCAGTTTTGGCCGAGTTTAGTATTTTGCTCATATTTTCTTCGTTTTAAATCGGAATTGGGCTTATGATATATTGTTGGAAAGATTATTGATAGGCCCATCCATCTAAATAATAATTAGATCAAAATTATAGGGCCACAAAATCAGTTTCCCTCGGTTTTGTGATGTGGACACGAAAAGTGGAAAGTAAGTTATGGTTTAGGGAAATAAGCTAGGAATTGGATTGGTTTATGAAATATCTTGGGAATGAATATGGATTTAAGCACTCCAAAGTTTAAATACTCAACACGAACAATAATGGCGGTGAAAGGTTGTTCAGCATCAGGTTTGGTTTTGAGGATACATTTTTAGGTGTCTACAGAAGCCCCCACTTTGACTGAGTTTGTAGAAACGTCTGTTTTGAAAATGATAGTCAAAGTAGTCGATAGGGACGGAGAATGATTTAAGACGTTCTGCGATCCTAAATTATTCTGTATACGCCGATACCTGTAGAAAAATGTTAGTTCCACAGATAAAAGAGTAAAGGGATAGAATGCGTATCTGACACCAGTGTATCAGTGGCAAATAAATTTGGTAGTTTTCTACGCCTGAAGAAATCCACCGGATGAAGATTGTTGTGATGTTTTCCATGCTTGAGGAATGTTGATAGATGATATAATCGCTGACTTCTTCGCCTCGAGAGGTCGCAACGACCGACAATTTTCCATGCTTGAGGAAAACTTGTCTGATGATGAGATTACAAGTCTCTGTGTATCGAGAACCTTGTGCCGTGAACCGTCTTTTCTTTGGGAGATGATCACTAAAAAAAATGATGATGGTTCGATTATCCCCGAATGTGGGCTGTAGCTGGTTCGCTTGTCCCCGAACGTGGGCTGATAATGGTTTGATTGTCCCCGAATGTGGGCTGTAGATGGTTTGTTTGTCCCCGAACGTGGGCTGTAGATGGTTCGCTTGTCCCCGAACGTGGGCTGTAGATGGTTTGCTTGTCCCCGAACGTGGGTTGTAGATGGTTCGCTTGTCCTTGAACGTGGGCTGTAGATGGTCCGCTTGTTCCCGAACGTGGGTGTGGATGATTTGCTTATCCCTGAACGTGGGCTATAGGTGAGACCTGCAAAATAAAATTTGCCAAAGGACCTGTATAGACTGCGATTGACTTGACCAACTAACTTGACCAAACTTGACTTGACATGACATGACATGTTTATGACTTGTGAGTGTGTGTGTATGTGTATGATTTGAGTGTGTGTGCAGACACAAGCAAACAAAGATGCAAAAGCAAAAATTTTCCATCATTTTTGGCATAAGTGGAGGGTACTGACTTTCTCCCGAAAAAGAAAGACGTGAAAAAAAGTTTTGTTTTTTACTTTCCCTCGATGAAAAATTTTTGAAAAAGTTTTTGAACTTCCTCAAAAGAAAAGACATGAAAAAGGGAAGAAGTTTTGAACTTCCTCGTTGAGCAAGACGAAATGAATCGTATGGATTGAATTGCTTGTCTTGAAAATAATGTATGCATGATGCATGTTCTTAGGCCAGGAGGCTAAGGACAATTACATCATGTGACACAAGAAATGAATGAACTTAGGTCATGGAGCTAAGCATCATATGTGGTGTAAAGAAATGATCTTGAACGTCACTTAGGTCTAGAAGCTAAGCATACATATAGATGAAGTGATTATTGCATAATGAATGTTGCTTAGGTCAAGGAGCTAAGAACGATATGCTTTGTATGATTACAAATCATTGATATATAAATGTTTCTCAGCACATTATGCAATGCGTGAAACAATGAACATTGCTCGGGTCAGGAAGCTAAGCAAGTACATATAATGTTTCTTCTAATGAATGTTGTCTTGAAAGATGATGAAGCATGCGCAGTAGGGAAACAAGATTTCATGATAAAAGGGTTCCTAAGGGAAAGATGATATGGCTATGTATGTGTGAACGAAGTGTGTGAAAGTGATACTAAGGTGAGGCTGCAAAGGCTATGGTGATGAAAAGAGATGTGAGAAAAGTCGAAATGGTGACTCTTTAGGCTAGGTAGACTAAATGATGTGGGTTCAAGCCCCCAAGTCTAGCTCTAGATGGATAGGTTCATAGGGATGAGCATTGGATATTCTTCGACTCGATCATGCATATGAATGTGGCCGCACCTCAATGTGAGGTTGCCTACGTATTTGTTAGGAATCAGGTCGAACGTAGCTCTAACCGAACTTTGCACAAGTGTATGTACACCTTAAAGAGGTCTTTCAGGGGTTGTAATGTGGTTAACTTGATGGTTTAAAGAAGAAAAGGGTAAAAGGCTCAAGACCCGAGAGAATACCAAAGATGTGTAATTGTGAATTTGAAAATTTTGAATTTTGCAAGTTTTATTATTCATAAATTTTTTTCTGCTTTGAATTTTTTTTTCATTATTTTGAATCACTGTAGGCAATCTCAGATCATGCGGTCCATCACTCACTTGGCATTCATGTTTCTCAGGAACGGTACCAAGCACTTGATGAGAGACGCAATTTTAGACGTGTTCATATCCAAGACATTGGAACACTTACCTTTAGACATTGTTTTTTATTTACTTATTCTTTTTTTTTTCATTTGAACTTGCTTTCTGAATGTAACACAAATTTCACACTTTCCCATCCCAGGGTTAGGTGAATGTAGGTTGAAGAAATGAAGGCCAAACGTTAGACGAGGCTCAAAATGGTTTGTGTCAAGAAATGGAGTGTATGTTTGAATGGTTAGTGGAAAAAATGGGTTGCAAAGGTGCCTCAAATCATTGGTGTACCTTGTGTTCGGTTTAGAAATTGATTTTTTATTTTTTTTTGTGAAAAATGATCGAGATGTAAAGAATACTCAATTTATTGATGAAAATGGTGAATAAACTAACAAAATTATCAAATTACAAAAAGGGAAATCTATGCTAGACTTGAATTGGGGAAAGGGAAACTAATAAAAAGAAGAAATCATGAAATCTCGTGCGAAGGGCTCGTCGTGCGCCTTGTCTTCATTGCTGCTTGTCACTTCTTACCACCTGGAGGGACGGGAAGTTTGTTGGCATCTACTAAGTCTTGAATTTCATCCTTCAAATTCCAGCATTGTTCGATAGAGTGACCCCTTCCTTGATGGTACTTGCAATGGGCATTGGGATTCCATTTGGCACTCCTTTCTTCAGGTTTTGGCTTTGGAAATGGCCCAATAGGTGTGATCAAGCCTTGACCGTAGAGGCGATCAAAGGCCGCATCATAAGTCATTCCTAAAGGAGTGTAAGTTCTCCTTTTCTTGGGCAATGGAGCATCAAGAGCTAACACTTCATTGAGATCGACTTGGCTTATATTGTTGGTAGTATTTTCGTGCTTAGAAGATGAAGAAGAAGGAAGGTCGTTCTTCTTGTTTTTCCAAGTGTTATTATTGTTACTACCAGCAGTCTTTATTAGCTCGTCCTCGATATTGATGCCAATGTCATATATAGCTTCCAAAGTGTTCAGTGGAAGAAATTTGAGATGTTCCCTATACTTGTGAGTCAGATTTTGGATGAAGAGGCGAACCATCTCTCTTTCTTTGGGAGGATCTACCAAAAGTGAAGCCGTTTCCCTCCACCTATTCAGATAAGCGGTGAAGCCTTCATTCTCTTTCTGTTTGAGAATGGAGAGTTCACGTTCAGAAGTTTTGGTTTGAATGTTACACTTGTAACGATTCATGAAACTTTCGGTGACATCTTGCTAAGTCGTAGTACGCTTGGCATCTAGGGAATAAAACCATTGTTGGCAAGCATGCTCTAAGGAGAGAGGGAACACCATAGAGAAGAGTGTTACGTCCAATCCCTTAAGAGCCATGGTGTAGAGAACGCCTTCAAATGGAATATTGGATTGTCAGAAGGCCTGAACTTTGGAATATCAGCAGTAGAGAACTTTTTAGGGAGCCTGTCTTTCATATCCAAAGGAGTGGGAGGTTGTTCCACATAAGTGAAATCCTCAGAAATCTTACTCATATGTTCCTTCAATTTGTCAAGGGTAGAAACAGTGACCTTGTTTTATTCCATGGTAGTGACCCTAATGGTAAGGGTTTTCATCATGGCAGACAGTGCCTCGATGGATTTGTTGATGTTCTCAATATCTTCCTTAGTTGCCATTGGAACGAACTGAAAGCAGTTTGAAGCTGAACTCCTCTTAGATCTAAGAGATTGTTACGGTGATGACTCGAATCGTATTAATCTACCCGTGCTCCTTGACCAAGTACTGAAATAAAACAATTCACTTAATTGTTTGACTCATTGCTCAAGATAGGAAAGGAAGGGGAAAAATAGACATTTGAAAACATGTGAGAAAAAAACTTCACTCGTTTTTTTATTATGACGAAAAAGGGGTGCATGAACCTAGTATACGATCATAAATGACATGGTGCACGACTCGAGTCGAAAAATAAAGAAAGTGTGTAGACTATACTTGACTCGTGAGTGATTAAGTGATGTTATAAGACTCGTGGTATGATCGTATGGCTAGACATGTGAACAGTAACCAAAATGACTAACGCGAGGACTAAATTAGTACGGAAGACTAAAAAAAAGCTGACTGGACTTATTCCCTGGGCACCATGACACGGCGAACTGTGCCGTGTTGCGGTACAACCTGCCGTGACACGACACTGATTGCCGTGATGCGGCACTGATTGCCGTGACGCGGCATTTCTGCCGTGGCGCGATGATCAGTTCCAGGTGTTTTTGTGTTTTTTTTTCCTGTTTTTTTTGTTTTATTTTAGTGTTTGCGCTAATTAATAAGTGAGTACGGTCCATTGGCATTAATTAGTCATAAAATAAACCACCATAGATAAAGAAAACTCGTTAAGGTTAAGATCAAAACGATCACACATATGGCACGTAGGCACAATAATGCAAAGAAGAGTTCGCAACCTAAGGTCAAGTTCTATGTTCCACTATGGTTAAGTTTATTTGGTGTCGAAAGGGTACCATGGTTAAGAGTTTGGATGCGTTAGCAAGGCAGCTTCCCTTGAGGGTGTATGCCAACGGGCGGCTCCGCAACTTCGTGATGAACTTGACTCCATGGTTTGGGTGAATTTAATAACTTGGATGAACCCTTATTTCCATGAGCGTTTTTGGGTTAATAGAATTTGAATTCCCCGGGGCTAAGACGTATGTAGAACACACACGTTTTTTTCAGAAAAAATCGAAGGAAGTTGACCGTGATAAATAAAAAGCCACTGGAAAGATTTCAGGACTGCCGCGACACGGCAGAATATACCATGTCACGGTGCTGAACACTGCGTGACGGTGCCCTGCGCCGTGTCACAGCATGCCCTGCCGTGGCGCGACAGTTAGGAAATCTGACTGGTGCCTCTGTTTTCTTCGTTCACGATCAGGTTATCCAATTTTTCCTACGTTAAAACTTGAAATACGACGTTAAAACTTCTATGCATATGCAAAAATGCCAATTTAATCACAGGAATATTTTTCAAGAATCTTTCAAGTCTCATCCATTCATCTTAATTAAATATAGATCACTCAAATCGATAAATAACCAAGAATCCTCCCAAGTGGAGTCGCAAAATTGTAGGCGTCGTTTGAAGTGCGTCTATGTTAAGCATGTGGTGAATATGCTTGGCACTCGTAGGAAGTGGGAATTGACGTATACAATTAGGGACAAATAAAGTAGGGAGCCGCCAACAAGTTTGTAAGGAACTTGTAAACCGTTCACGGATCATAAAAGGCAACCATGAATAAAGGAACAACGATAGGCAACAACGATTGACTCGTGAAGGTTACACCCCATTCATAATCCATGAGATTACTAACTCCATATGGTTCGGAACCACGAAAGGAGGACCGGGGATGATGGAACGAAGTGAGTCATGGAGTCACATTCGCCCGTATTGGCCTCTACTCGATTCTTATAGTGAAAAGTATTCCCTGCGATCTCAAAGGCATGCAAACAAAGATTCAATTCGCTCTAAACTATAATTATGCTAAATTGATTGAATATTAATGCAACATATAATTCTAAAATATTTGTGATCACTTAATTAAACAACAAGATTAAAAAGTAAATTAAGCCGATCGTCCAAACTATCTTATTAGACGTGATTTTTAATTACATATTCCCTTTAAACATGCAATACGGTGATCAATAAATATATAATAGAATAAACATTAATATTGGACGCAATTTAACAATAAAAGGTTAGTCAAATCAAATGTAAATTAACCTAATCATGATACTAGCAATATAAAAATAAAATAAGTAATTAAAATAATTAATTACTCACATTAAGCCCGTTCCTTAAAATTGCTACATCATGAATAAATTGTTAGTAACTTCAATAAAAATATAAATCAAATTGAAATTAAATTAAATTAAAAGTAGAGTTGATTTGATCCAAACCCTCAGGTAATTATACCTTTCACGCCTTGGTTTAAGGACCGAATCTCGGGTTAAGTATGGACTCCTTGGAGTGCTTAAGGAAGTAATGATGTAGATAGGAATACAAGTTTAAGGCTTAGAGTGTGAGAGAGAGAGAAGAGAATGATTTTTTTGGTGTTGAAGAGGGGAAGAGAGAATGATTTCGTGCCCCTAACTGTAGAAATGAGGGGTATTTATAGAGGAAATGAGAAGGGGATCACACGGAACCCTAGAAAAGATAAAATCCCAAATTTGGGGCATCGTGACACGGTTAGTGTCTGCTGCGACACGGCAATGGGTGCTGTGACATGGTACAGATTACCATGTCGCGGTGCGCAGTTTTGCGCTAAACTTGTGAAAATTGTATGCGGAGAGTGCGCATAAAAATCCCATGTCACGGTATGTCTACCGTGACACGGCAAAGGACACCGCGACGCGGCACAGTCCACTGTGGCGTGGCACGTGGCGCCGTGTCATGGTGTACAACCTACCCAAAATTGCGTCCAGATTCATAAACGCGTGAGAAAATACAAGAAAAAAGCACCGCAACACAATGAAGAATACCGTGTCACAGCAACAGGCACCGTGCCATGCCAGCTTTTGCCGTGACGCACCATTTTAGCTACTGCGCAGTATTTCTAGTTTTTTTACGCATTTATAAAACTATGATAACTTTTGATCTGTAACTCTGAATAAGGCATATAATATATCATTGAAAAGGGTATCAAGTCTTCTTTCTAATCCAATTGGAATCAGGTCAAAATAATTTTTATATTTTAAGATATGACCATTTTAGTGAAAGGGTGTCAGTTTTGGGCCGAGTTTAGTATTTTGCTCATATCTTCTTCGTTTTAAATCGGAATTGGGCTTATTATATATTTTTGGAAATCTTATTGAAAGGCCTATCCAACCAAATAATATTTGGATCAAATTATAGGCCACAAAATCAATTTCTCTCGGTTTTGTGATGTGGACACGAAAAGTGGAAAGTAAGTTGTGGTTTAGGGAAATGAGCTAGGAATTGGATTGGTTTATGAATTGTATCGGGAATTAATATGGATTTAAGCACTCCAAATTTTAAATAATCAATCTAACCAATAATGGCGGTGAAAGGTTGTTCATCATCGGGTTTGGTTTTGTGGAGACATTTTTAGGTGTCTACAAGCATAGTGGTAGTTAATCCAAGCCTTTTACAATGGGATTGGAAATTCATCCAAAACAATTTTAGATTCTGCAGCTAATGGTAGATTTATGATTCTAAATTTAGATGATGCAGGTCAGGTTATCGAAGAGATGGCGATTCATAATTCCCAATACGGGAATCCTATAGGCTTTGCAAACAAAGGCAAACATAGTGTCGATTCCGTATCCTTTTTGCAAGCTCAATTAACTTCTATTAGCCAGAAATTAGATAATCTTAGTACTGCTATTCCTACTTCTATAGCTAATGTTTCTGCTGTTAATAATTCTAACGAACCTTTTTGTTAAAATTGTGGAATTGTAGGACATTGGAAGCAAGATTGTAGGAGTTCCATGGAGCAAGTTAATGCCTTCCAAACCTATAGGCAAAATAACCCATACTCCAAAACTTATAATCTTGGCCTCCGAAACCACCCATATATTTCCTACCGGAGTACCAATGTGAAAAATCCCCCACCTCCACAACAACCACAACAACAACCACCACCACAACAGAAATATTACCATCCTAACTCTGGACAAAAAACCCAATCACAAACCCCTCCATCTTCAGACCCTGCTTTGTCAGAAATTAGAGCGATGTTATCAAATATGCAAAAGCACATGGAGAGTAGGGATGCACAAATTGATTCGATCCTAGCTAATAATAAAATTATGGATAATCAAATTGCGCAGATTTCATCTACCCTACAAACCCGTCAGCACGCCAATCCACCCTACGGATCATGCTAATGCAATTACTCTAAGGAGTGGTTCACACCATGATGGACCTCTTATGCCCAAAGATGATGAATTTGTTTCAACAACAATTGCTAATCCTGATCCCCTTGTACCAATTGCTAATGTTACTAACCCTGCAGGGCTACAAGAGAAAACTAATTCTTCTAATGTTTCTTTGCAAGGTAAATCTCAGGACAAGGGTGGAGATGTGCAGGGCCCAGTCATTAAACTTCCATTCCCAAATAGACATTTGAAGAGTAAGTTTAATAAGCAATTTGGTAAGTTTTTGGAGGTTGTGAAAAATTTACAGGTAACAGTTCCTTTCACTGATTTAATCACTCGGGTCCCTGCATATGCTAAATTTATGAAAGATATTTTGATTAGGAAAAGGGCCTTTGATGAGGTAGAAACTGTAGCTTTTACAGAGGAATATAGTGCTTTATTGCAAAATAAATTCCCTCCTAAATTAAAAAATCTTGGTAGTTTTTCTATCCCTTGTCATATTGGTAATGTCTTCATTGATAAAGCATTATGTGATTTGGGTGCTAGTGTTAGTGTTATGCCATCGTCTGTGTGTTCTAAACTTAATATGGGCGATTTAAAAGTTACTAACATTACTTTACAAATGGCAAATCGTTTTGTTAAATACCCCTTAGGTATTCTAGAGGATGTCCCTGTCAGAGTTGGTAAATTTTTTGTACCTGTAGATTTTGTTGTTTTAGACATGGCTGAGGATACACAAATTCCCATTATCTTAGGTAGGCCTTTCCTCCACACTTCAGGAGCCATAATTGATGTGAAAAATGGAAAACTAACCCTTTTTGTTGGAGATGATAACAACACTTTTAATTTAGGGAAGGTTTTGAAAGGACCTATGCTAGAGGAAAATTGTTGTGATTGATATAATGGATGATATTTGTGAAGAAAGCTTACCACAGGTACTTGCAAGAGATCCCTTGGAGGAAGTTCTTTGTGGTGCATTTACTGTAGGTGACGCAAGTATTTGGATTAAAGAGGTGGACGCCACAGAAAAAGCTCTCGCTATTTACGAACTTGATCCTAAAGAGAGGAAGAAGGTAGTAAAATTAGTTTAGGATTCAAAGCCTGTGGAGGTCAAGAAACCTGAACTAAAACCTCTCCCTTCTCATTTAAAATATGTTTTTCTTGATGAGCATGAACTATACCCTGTGATCATTAGTACTGCACTTGATGACCCACAAACTTCCCAACTTTTAGAGGTTTTTCGAACCCACGAAAGGGCAATAGGGTACAGTATTGAAGATCTCAAGGGTATTAGCCCTGATTTTTGTATGCACAGGATATAATTAGAGGACAATTACAAGCCATGCATTTAACCCTAGAGAAGGTTGAATCCCAATATGCAAGAAGTAGTCAAGAAAGAGGTTATGAAATTACTTGATGCAGGTATTATCTATCCTATTTCCGACTCAAAGTGGGTAAGTTTTGTTCAGGTGGTTCCTAAAAAGGGTGGGATGACTGTGATTAAAAATGATAAAAATGAATTAATTCCCTCTAGAACTGTAACAGGGTGGCGTATGTGCATTGACTATCGTAGATTAAATATAGCCACTAAGAAAGATCACTTCCCTCTCCCTTTTATTGATCAAATGCTTGAGAGGTTAGCTAATCATAAGTTCTTTTGCTATTTAAATGGGTATTTGGGATTTTTCCAAATCCCAATTCACCCTGAAGACCAGGAAAAGACTACATTTACATGCCCTTATGGTACTTTTGCTTATCGTAGAATGCCCTTTGGTTTGTGTAATGCCCCTGCTACCTTTCAACGTTGCATGATGAGTATTTTTTCTGATTTCATAGAGTCTATCATGGAAGTTTTTATGGATTATTTTAGTGTGTATAGTTCTTCATTTGATGCATGTCTAGTTAATCTCACTAAAATTTTGAAAAGATGTGAAGAATGCAATTTGTTTTTACAAGGGAAAAGTGTCACTTTATGGTGACTGAGGGAGTAGTTCTTGATCATATTGTATCTGATAAGGGTATACAAGTAGATAAAGCTAAAGTTTCTGTGATTGAGCAATTACCTCCTCCAGTTAATGTTAAGGGGGTTAGAAGTTTCTTAGGTCATGCGGGGTTTTATCGTCGCTTTATCAAAGATTTTTCTAAAATTGCTAAACCACTAACTCAGCTTTTACTCAAGGATGCCCCATTTTATTTTACTGATTAGTGTCTTGAGGCTTTTAATAGGATCAAGCAGGCTTTGATATCGGCAACTATCATATGTGTTCCCGATTGGAATCTTTCTTTCGAGATCATGTCTGATGCTAGTGATTTTGCATTAGGAGCCGTGCTAGGACAGAGAAAGAACAAAGTTTTGCATGCTATTTACTATGCAAGTAAAACCTTGGATGAAGCCCAAGTCAACTATGCCATTACGGAGAAGGAGTTTCTTGCTGTGATTTATGCTTTAGAAAAATTTAGATCATATCTAGTTAGTTCAAAATATATTGTTTTTACGGACCATGCAGCTTTGAAATATTTGATAGCTAAGGCGGAATCAAAGCCTAGGCTCCTCCATTGGGTTCTCTTGCTCCAAGACTTTGATGTGGAAATAAAGGATAAGAAAGGTACAGAGAACGTTGTGGCAAACCACTTGTCACGAATCAGGTATGATGACAGTAAGGATTCTCTTCCTATAGATGATTTTTTCCCTGATGACCACTTGTATGCAGTCGTAGAGCAACATCCTTGGTATGCCGATTTTGCAAATTATTTGGTGCGCGGTACTTTACCTCCTGACTTGTCCTACCAATAGAAAAAGAAATTCCTTTTTGATGTTAAACATTATTTTTGGGATGATCCTTTTTTGTTTCGTGAGTGTGCAGATGGATTATTTTGCAGGCGTGTTCCCGAATGGGAAGTTCACGGTGTTCTCACTAGATGCCACAACTCTCCTTATGCAGGACATCATGGTCCCACCAAAACGGTGGCTAAGACCAATGAGTCAGGATTCTAATGGCCTATCATGTTCACGGATGCTAACTCTTTTGTGCAGGCTTGTGACTCTTGCTAGAGGACTGGCAACATCTCGCGGCGGCATGAGATGCCTCAAAATGGTATGTTGGAAGTTGAAATTTTTGATGTTTGGGGTGTTGATTACATGGGACCTTCTCCTTCTTCAAGGGGGAATCGATATATACTTTTCGCCATTGATTATGTATCCAAGTGGGTTGAAGCCATTACCACACCCACTAATGATGCCAAGGTGGTCCATAGGCTTTTCAAGAAAACCATCTTTCCTAGATTTGGAGTACCTAGAGCGATAATTAATGATGGATCGGGAGGATCTTACTTTCATGAGCGGAAGTTAGATACCCTTCTCAAGAAGTATGGTGTATACCATAGGACATGTTTAGCCTACCATCCCCAAACTAGTGGCCAAGTTAAAGTTTCTAACTGTGGATCAAGGCCATTCTAGAGAAGGTGGTAGCAAAATCTAGGAAAGATTGGAGTGATAAGTTGGACGACACCCTTTGGGCGAATAGAACCACATTTAAGACCTCAATTGGTATTACTCTCTATAGACTTGTGTATGGTAAAGCATGTCACCTCCCGGTGGAATTGGAGTACAAGGCATATTGGTCTATTAAAGAGCTCAATTTGGATGCTAAGCTAACGGTAGAAAAGAGGCTTCTACAACTTAATCACTAGATGTGTTTAGGTTGATGGCCTATGATAGTGCATGCGTCTACAAGGAGAAGACCAAGAGATGACACGACAAGATGATCCTTCGAAGAGAGTTCAAAGAGGGTGAAAAAGTTTTGTTGTTCAACTCTAGACTTAAAATTTTCCAAGGAAAGTTGAAGTCAAAGTGGTCGGGTCCTTTTACTGCAAAAAGGGCAAATAAATTTGGTTCTGTAGATTTACACGATGATCATGGTGGTGAATTCAAGGTAAATGGTCAAATACTTAAGCTATACCACGAAGGGGCTACGATTGGTGCGGTTAAATTACTTCACCTAATCAATTCCGTTTCATCCTGATTGACATATGGTAAGAAGGTCGTGCGGGACCTAGATAAACTAGCGCTTGGCAGGAGGCAACCCATATTTTCTTGCTTTTTAGAAAAGTTTTTTTCATTTTCTTGCGTGAGAGGAGAGAGGAGGGAATTTAATGTGTTTTAGAGTTTTTGTACAAGTTGGAGAAAAAGAGTTAGTTAAATTTGGAATAAAGAGTAGAAAAATCAGACTCCTAAGTGCTGTAGCGCTCCCGATCGGGCGAAGCTTCGCCCGATTGGGCGTGAGAAGAGAGTTCGAAAAGGAAGAAATCCGCCCGACCGGACGCGAGTAGAAGAGTGAAAAACCCCGTAAATTCACCCGACCGGGCGCGAGAGTTGACGAGTACGGAGTGAAAAATTTGCCCAACCGGGTGAAGCACCGCACGACCGGGCGCGAGCCCAAGTTCAAAATCCCAAATCAGATCGCCCGATCGGGCGCGAGAAGGACAAAAATCAGAACGAGATCGCGCCCTACCGGGCGAGAGGCTCACCCGACCAGGCGCGACACACCCCCTACGCCGGGCTCCCCTCTTTCCTTCTTCTTCTTTCTTCTTTCTTTTCTCCATTATTTCTCCAACCTCCATACTTTCTCTCTCTAAAACTTAAATTTTCTCTAACTTCTCTCTAAGATCTCCTTTCCATCTCTCACCCAAATCCAAAATTTTTTACATATTCTTTCTCCTCTCTTCATCCTCTACATTTCTATACCATTTTTATTTAATTTTGAACAAATTTTTCCAACACCCATTCTCTAAAATGGCTTCAAAGAGGGAAAGAACTCAAGGAGGAAGGGGTTCGGGTTCGAGCCAAGCTTACGATCCAAATTTGCAGCTCGAGCAATGGGCGACCATCCAAATTACCACACAAACTCAACGAGAACAGCTCATCAAGCTCTATTAGTGTGAGTTATTCTTTCTCGGTGGTTATACTGACCTTCTCTTGAGTCTTTAGGATTATATGATAATGTTAGAAGATTCATGAACGATATTGGTATGAGAAAATTTGTTGATATGCACTATCCTACATACCGTGAATTAACATATGAATTCTTGTCTTCTTTGAATATTGAACAATCTAGGAATGGTCCTAATTTGCATTTTAGGTTGAATAATAGAAATATTAGTTTAACTTATGTTGAATTTTGCAAATTGTTTGATCTTGAACCCTAACTCCCTACGGCTTAGCATGAGAACTACAAAATAAAAGATATCTACACTGTGTTAACGGGTTTACCGACCCCAAATTCCCAACATGCTAGTACTCGACCTTTTCAGCATCTCGTCCCTAAAATTTTTTAAGGATTTTCAGGCACTTGTTTTCTAGTTAGACATGAACCGCACAATGCACAAACGAATGAACTAGCTATCATCGGACACTATGTATTTGGGTATGGGAAGTTGAAAATAGGTAAATACATCATAAACCATCTAGGTAGGCATGCCACCTCTAGTGGTGGTCCGGGTAGGACCCCTATCCGAATAGGAAGCCTTATCACTAGGATAGCGGTCAAGAAAGTGGGGTTTAGTGAAGCTAGGAGTGAGGGTTTCACTAACTGTTGGGGGGGGATACTCTTATGACCACTAGATATTTATAGAGTTTGGATTGGATAGAGTTAGATTGTCAACAAATCCCCCATTGGTGTGTTAGGGTAGGAACGGACCCCTTGCTTATCTTTCCCCTTCCTAACCCCGAGTTGACCGCTTTTCCCCCTGGGCAAGAGACCTACACATATGACATTTTAGTTGCCCATGCCTAGGGGCAAGCACCACCACCACCCCATGTGCCACAGCCTGAGCCCATGGTACCACCATCACCACCTCACATACCACAGCATATACCTTTACCACCCCCTAGGCATGATCCCGAGACAGTCTGGGACTTGTAGAGTATAGGACAGGCCATAGGTCATATTGAGGGGTCCTATGGGGAGCTTAGGAGGATGCTTGGCTCCATAGACCAACGATTAGGGTATATTGAGAGGAACTAGGGTAGAGCCCTGTATCCTATGTACGATGACTATGCTCGTCGAGGTGCCATTCCCGACGAGGCTATTTACCCGATTAGTTTCAGCCACCACCTTAGGGATATGTAGATCCCACCTCCCATGGCATTTATACTGACTATTCGGCTTTTCATGGGTATGACCTGGACATTCCTTTTGGGGGGCCTACGGTGGGGAACTTTAACCCTAACTATTTTATTGGTAGCTCTTCTGGTGGTGCAGGTGGTAGCGGCGGAGGATTTGGAGCGGTAGATGATGAGGATGATGATTAGCTATGCTGGGCTAATTCCTGAGTCAATGAGGACATTGTCTGATTTTGGCTTTGGGGAGATTTTTGGATTTAGGTATCTTTTTCTTCTTTCTCTTTTATTTTTGGTGTGTTTAGTATATATTTATATCTTTCTAGTATAGATTTTATTGCTTTGAAAAAATTAAAAAATACAAAAAAATTGGAAAAAAAATACAAAAATACGATCCAATGAATGATAAATCATGCTTCCTTATACCCCATACATATATGAAAATTGGTTTGATCACTACAAGAAAAAATATCAAAGAGGGCGACATAAATTAATCAAGGAGGGCGAGTTGTACTTTGCCTTGCTAGTTTCTATCAAGGAGGGCGAATCTATAATCGCTCTTTTATTACAAAGCAAAAGCTTCGGCTAGTCATGGAGAAGATTGGCCTTGATGCTTGATAGAGGTAATATTTTCTAGCTCACTCTTTGCCTTGTGGATGCATTTTTAACCCATGCTAATATGTCGAGTTCAAGCAAATTGAATTTGTAGCTACCCTTTTTGCTCTTTACAGGTATAAACTAACATTTCATAATCCAAAACTAAATCTGCTACATTTTTGACAACTTATAATCCATTAACATTTCAAAATTAACTTATATGCTCCAACATGTCTCTCTGGAATTCTTTCATGGTATTGACCTGCCTGATAATGTGGCATTACAACAAAAATAATCATTTAGAGAGGCCTTGAAGACTGAAATATAGCTGGAACTGTCAAATAAGTTCATTTCAGTTGGATAATTTTAATTTTATGTTGGGTTTGAATTTGGGTTGATTTTGGGTCAACTCCACTTAGTTGTTTTTAGTTAGTTCTTTGGGATTCTGGCAGCCAAAAGTTTGCTCATGACCATGGTAATTTGTTATAGATCTCGAATTATGGATTATAGTCAAGCCGATATCGTTGTTATTCTTATACAAAGTAACTGCTATACTTTATGATCTCCTTTCTCCAAATTTTTTGAATTGCGGTATCTTTGTGATGTTGAAAGTAGAGTAGTAGTGGTCTATTGGATAGTATAGAGTAAGATGTTTGGTTAATAAGGGTTACTTAGGAGTAAGAACACTTATATTTATACCTCCATGATCTGACAAAATAGGATCTAATTGTGTAGTTGTTGTTCATGTACACATTCAGCTTACCTTCTTAATCTCTTGATTGCTGGCAGGATAGATAAAACTGGAGAAGGATACAAGAAAGTGCAAATTCAAGATATACAAGATGAAGGAAGTAAGATAGAAAATTTATCTAGCAGAAGAAACATAGAAGGAACGTACATTATTACATTTTAGTACTCTTTGGCTTAGTTATATTTGCTATTTAGGAAAACTTGGTTAATACTTTTGTATATATAATGACAAAATTAGAATTTATGCCTATTAGCATCTTCTTTTTTTTTTTTCTAAATGTAATTCCTCCTAGAATTATTTTTTTTAAAAACTAAAAATTGAACAAAGAGGGCAACTTTGATTTTGCCCTTTAAAATTTGATCAAAAAGGGCGATTTTTTAGCAAGGAGGGAAAAATGAATTGACTTGTATGAGTTGTTTACACAGGGCAAAAAACTTTTCGTCTTGCTTAATTTAATCAAAGAGGGCGAAAATTTTGCCTTATTTGTTTTTTGACCAAAGAGGGCGAAATTTTTTGCCTTCTTTGATATTTAACAAAGAGGGCAAAAAATTTGTATGCCCTTTGAAGCTAATAGGATGAAGCTAATAGGGCAACTTGGGGGCGATTTTAAAATCGCCCTCTTTGCCTAATAGGGCGAAATTCAAACCTAAGAGGGCGATTTAAGTCGCCCTATTTTATATAATATCTTGTAGTGGATTCTTGGTATATGATGATGAGTATTGTGGATAGGCTAGCTATGATTTGATGTTTGATTGCTTGGATGCCTTAACATGAGTCAATTTTGTCCAACTGCTTGTGAATATAGTGCTTGACTAGTTGATTTGGTTAGGAATGTGTGTTAGTTCCTGGTATGTCAATGAATTTGAGTATTGCTTTGCAACTTTGAGTAGTGTTTATATGACTCATTATTATGCACATTGAGGAGGATGAAGACATTTGTTCTTTTAGGTAGCCTTCAGATGAATTTAGATACATTAGTTCCCTTCTTACTACCTATTTTTGGTAATTTTTACCCAAGCAACGTGGGCTAATCAGATGGCGACACGTGTTAGCCTCGGATTTGTCCAAGCTGGACCCATCCCCATCTGACACGTGGCGTTCCCAAATTTCGGGAGAAAAGGAGGCCTTCAGGGCCCAAATCCCTAGAAAGCCGTAATTCGGCATAGCACTTCAGAATTAGGTCAGAGCTGAGTGACCTAATTAGGGGCACATTTACCAATAACCCTATAAATAGGGAGATTCTCCCCATTTTGGGGACATCTACAATTCATTTTATTACTTCCTACCCTACATTCTCTCACATCAGAGAAAACACCTGATCTCGGAATCCGAGAAGATTTCACTTTTACCTTTCCGCACTTTTTACTTTCTCCAACGCGTTCTAACTTGATCGTCGGAGGCGGAGCTTCAACCCACTAGAATCTCCGTGTTTTTCAGGTACAGGCCACGCCGAACCAGTCTTGGTGACGTAACTCTCCCGAGGGACAAAAACACCCAAAACATTTAGCACCGTCTGTGGGGAGAGTACCTCTAAGATGGTTCAAGAGTCTGTACCGCCATTTGAACCTAACCGTCCTGGAGTCGATGGGGTGGTGTACTCAGACCATGATATAGACAACGACTGTGAAGTCGGAACCCGGGTGGGTCATGATGGGTCACTCCTCTCTAAGCACATCCGTTCTAGAGATAAGCTGGAAGTACTTAACAATGAAGCTGGTACCAGCAAGACTGCTAGACCACCACGTGGTAACACTCAGGACGCAAGGGGTCAGGCTCCAGTAACCCGAGATGAACTCATGAAATTCATGACAAGTTTCAAGGGTGAAATCAAGGACCTGATCAACAAAAGGACGGTTGACCCAAGCAAGGGTCAGTCGGCCAAGAAGACTCCTCAAGCTGAGAGGAGAAAGTCAGTCAGAGACAGGCAGCCTACTTCATATCCTAAGGAGAAGACTACGCCTGCCATTGACTGGACTAAGGTCCTTCTGCCCCATACGGGAAAAAAGAAGGTCATCCGAGCTATTCAGCCGAATGACAGCAAGAAAACCTTCTCCGATGCTCGACACATCATCGAGCACAACCGGAGCCAGCAGCTGTCTGAGTCAGCCTCTACATTAAGTTTTCCAGACAGCTTCAAAGATACATCCGCAAGGAATTTTAAATCCTTGCATGAGAGCCATACAGGCGGCAAGTCCGTCCATACTGGCCCTTAGATGATCGGGTCAGTCCCATATGTGCCTCATTTGCCATATGGGCAGTACACCCCTCATTTCATGCAGCCGGCCCTCTTCGGGGGACAGGCGGCATATAATGTCCAACCCTTGGACTGGCAGCTCCATCTGCTTAAACTTTGTGAACAAACTTTCGCGCTCACCAAGGAGATAACCGAGGCGGCACGACCGGCCAAGGTCAAGAATGTGTTGGTTGGTGCCCATGATGGTACCACCAACCCTGAAGATAACCTCATGGCCTACACCAACCTTATACACATGCAGGGGTTGGAGGATACTATGTAGTGCCGATGCTTCCCGACTACCTTGAAGGGCATAGCCCAACAATGGTTTGGCAACCTGCCAGCCGGATGCTTTGATAACTTTAGGAGGCTTGCCTTCCTATTTGCCTCCAACTTCTCGATGAATATACCTGCCAAGAAAATAAGTCTCAACTTGAGCACCATACGACAGGGAGAGAGAGAAGGCCTGCGCTCCTACGTCAGACGGTTCAATCTAGTGAGAATCCAGGTACAAGGGATGTCTGATGAGGTAGCTTATACAGACTTCTTCAAGGGTCTAAAGGATGGGTCAACCTTTAAGTTTGACCTCATCCGCAAGAGGGTCTTCACCCTCCAAGAGGCTTTGATAGAGGCGGAGAGCTTTATTCAAGCTACTGACCTCTGCTAGTCCAGCTATCAGTCAGACTTTAAAAAGTCTGACAAACAAAAAGAGAGTCGGTCTGCTCAGCCGGCTTAGAAAGACGAAGAGAGCAAAAAGAGAAAAGAAGTTTGGGCAGTTGATGAGCCTGATTAGCCATCCAAAAAGAAAAATAAAGAATTCAAATCGTATGTCCTAAGGTACGAGTTTAATAAAGACTGTTACTTCATCCTCATGGAGATAAAGGATCAGCTAGCCATTGAGAAGCCGAATCCAATGAAGATTTCCGTCCAGTCACGGAACAAGAATAAATACTGTCACTTCCATGAGGAAGTCGGCCATGACACCAACGACTGCTATAGTCTCAAGCGGACGTTGGACCGTGTGGCTGACAAGGGGGTGATGAAATCCTATGTCTTGAAGTCTAAAGCGAATGTCAAGATGAATCCAGGACTATCGTCCAAGACTATCCACCCTGCTAGTAGTTCGGACACTGATAAGGAGCCGGTCTACACCATAGCAAGTGGATTCGCAAGTGGTGGCCCGACCATGCGGGGTATAAAGGATCATCTGAAGAAGATGATCCATTCTGTTGATGATGGACAGGCGTCTGCTAGTGGTACTTTCCCCGATGTCCTCATTACTGAGAAGGATTGGGGCAAAGTCCGCTGACCGCATGACGACCCGATCGTCATTGAATGTAAGGTCGCCAACCAACTTGTTGGTTGGATCCTTATAGACACTGGTAGCTCCTCTAACCTCATCAGTTACTAGTGTCTATCCAAGTTGAACTACAAGCCGGACAATCCGCGCGACGTCTCCAATTGGCTTTGGGGGAGGGGTCGTGCACCTAGTCGGACAAATTGACTTACCCATCCGGCTGGGGAAGAAGGGAAAAGGGCGATATATGATCGTCTGATTTCTGGTGGTTGAAGAGCTGACCACCTATAACATTATTCTAGGCCGACCCACTTTGAACGAGTGCAAGGCCATTATCATCCCAGCTCTCATGTTGCTAAAATATGAAAAGGATGATGGCTCTGTTGGCTCCCTAAACGGGGATCAGAAGACGGCTAGGGAGTGCTACCTCTCGGACATCAAACCAAAGGCTGCTGCAGCCGGATAGGGGAAGGAGCTAATAGACCTTGACGGTGTCAAGGACTCTGACCCAGCCCCACCAGCAGCCGAAAAGAAAAGAAAAGCTAATCGGCTTGTGGAGGTGAAGAAAGAGAAGAAATAGAAATCACTAACTGGGGAACGGTCAGATGAACTCCGTCCCTAGCCGGTTGGTGATCATATTGATATTCCTCTAGATGACAGCCGTCCAGAACGAACTGTTAAGGTGGGGACGGTTGCCTTTGAAAGGTTGGGTGCAGACTTGCACCTTCTGCTGAAAGAATTCAAAGACATTTTTCCCTTTGAAGTGGAAGAGATGCTAGGCATCAGCCCGGATCTCGCTGTCCACAAACTCGCCGTGGATCCTAAAAAGAAGCCCATCCGACAGAAGAAAAGAAATCACGGCGAGGAAAGAAGTCAGGCGATAGTTGCCGAAGTTAAAAACTTGTCAGACGTTGGGTTCATTCGGCCATGTAACTTCCCTGATTGGGTTGCGAATGTTGTGCTTGTGAAGAAGCCGAATGGTAACTGGCGCATGTGTGTAGATTACATTGACTTGAACAAGGCATGTCCAAAGGATAGTTACCCGCTTCCAAAGATCGACAGCCTGGTCGACTCTATAGCCGGGCATGCCTTGATGATTTTATAAATGCCTACTCAGACTTCCATCAGATACCTCTGTGGAAAAAAGATCAAGAGAAGACGCCATTCGTCACCGATCAGGGGTTATTCTGTTACACCGTGATACCGTTTGGCTTGAAGAATGCACGTGCTACTTTCCATAGGATGATTAATACTGTCTTCATTAATTAGACTGGGAGGAATGTAGAGGCGTACATTGATGACATGAAAGTCAAATCCAAGCTACAGACGGATCACCTTGCTGATCTCCGAGAAACCTTCACCACACTCAGGCGACATAAGGTCATGTTAAATCCCAAGAAATGTGTCTTTGGTGTTGAGTCTGGGAAGTTTCTCGGAATCTTGATTGATCAAAGGGGGATAGAGGCTAACTCCGAAAAGATACAGGCGATAATTGACATGAAGTCACCCCGCACTGTCAAGGAAGTTCAGAAGCTCACCGGTTGCCTGGCGGCATTGAGAAGATTTCTCAGATGGTGAGGTGACAAGTGTCTATATTTCTTCCAAGCAATCAGGAAGAACACAAGGTTTAAATGGGGAGATGATGCTGAAGCGGCCTTTAAGAAATTGAAAGAACACTTACACTCTTTGCCAAGGCTTGTTAGCCCTTTTCCCAAAGAGACTCTTTACATGTACTTAGTCATCTTAGATCATGCCCTCAAGGCCATTCTCCTTGCTGAGAGAGACGACATTCAGCTCCCGATCTATTTCATTAGCCATCTGCTCAGAAACCCTAAACTACGGTACCCCATGGTTGAAAAATTTGGCCTTGCACTCTACATGACTGTCAAGAAGTTGAAACCTTATTTTTTGGCACATCCGGTTGTGATCTACATAGACCAACCTCTCAAGCGGCTAATGACAACCTTGAAGTCATCCGGTAGAATGCTCAAGTGGGCTATTGAAATGCAAAGTCTTGAAATCACTTACGAACTAAGAAAGGCAGTGAAGGGTAAAGCATTTGCTGACTTCATTGTTGAAATGACAAGGCCGGTTGCTCCGGACAATCATGATCAGGTTTGGAAAGTGTATATAGATGGGAGCTATACTATGAACGGCTGTGGTGCATGTATAATCTGTCAGTCTCCTGAAGGGGACAAATATGAGTATGCACTACGGTTCAAGTTTAAGGCCTCAAACAATGAGGAAGAATATGAAGCCTTGCTAGCCGGCATTCGCATGTGCAAGGCGGCAGGGGCGACAAAAATTGACGCCTGCTCTGACTCTCAGTTGGTCGTTAGCCAATACCATGGTGACTATGAAGCCACTCATCCGGCAATGATCAAATACATGCAGGCGGTCAAAGCTGAAGCTGGGACACTTGAAGAGCTTAATCTAAGTCAAGTGCCTAGATCTGAAAACAATCAGGCAGATGCTCTGTCAAAATTGGCATCCTCCACCTCCTGTGATATGCCTCGATCAGTCTTCTGGGAAGTTATGGAAAAACGAAGTATTATTGAAGAAGATTCCATTGGAGTACTTGACCGAAGCTTTACCTGGATGGATGGCATCCGGGCATATCTTCAAGACGGCACGCTGCCTGATTCACCACAAGAAGTGGCTGTCCTGAAGAAGCGAGCGGCAAACTTCGAGATAAGAAACGGGGAACTCTTCAAGGCGGGTTTCCTAAAACCTCTTTTGAAGTGTGTTACCCCGGAAAAGGGGAAGGAAGTTTTCGAACAGCTACATGCGGGATACTGCGCCTCCCACATAGGCGGCAGATCTCTGGCTGTTAGGACCATGCAGCATGGTTACTTCTAGCCTACTCTTGAGTCAGACGCCATGGAGATGATGTGACAAGTGCCAAAGATTTGACAAGCTCATCCATCAGCCGGCAACTGACCTGACAAAGGATGTCATCTCTTTCATTTGGAAGAACATCATCACCCGGTTTGGGGTACCTATGTCTATGGTGTTTGATAATGGCCCTCAGTTTGAAACGCCTCTGCTCAAGACCTAGTCGGAGATCAAGGGTTCTCACATTGTTTTGCATCAGTCGGTCGACCCTAAGCAAACGACCAAGTTGAAGCCTTCAACAAACTCATCTCAGACGGCATTAAAAAGAAAATTGAAAGAGCCGGTGGTTTATGGGCTGAAGAATTAATTCATGTCCTATGGGCCATCTGGACAACTGAAAAAGGGGCAATCGGTGAAATCCCATTTCTCATGGTATACGGTGCTGAAGCCGTCTTGCCCATCGAACATTATGAGCTAACTCTACGAGTCACGTTATACGATGAAGAGGTAAACTGGGAGGCCATGCGGCTAGCATTGGACTCGCTCCCAGAATGCATGGGCAATGCCGCTTTGCTTCATGAGATCCATCGTATGAGAATGACCCATGCCTACAACAAAATAGTACACAAACGGCCCTTGAAATTTGGGGACTTTGTGTTACGAAAAATGGAGGCAACAACAAATTGGGAAGGCCCCTACTGGATATATGAAGAAGTAAGAGACGGCACCTACCGCCTAGAAACACCAGACGGCAGGCGGCTGCCTAGAACTTGGAATGTAGACAACTTGAAAAAGTATTACTTCTGAGACTTGTAAATTTTTGTAAATAAAAAGCCCATCAATGAAAAAGTTGCTTTTTGTTTTCAATAGTGTTCTTTAATTGTTATCTACACATGCGCAATGTTTAAAGCACCGTTTGTGCAATGCACAGATGGTCAATTGTCACGCATTAAAATCAAACTAAGTTAAAAACTTAGTAGCTGAATCAATGTCCAAGAGACATGAGGCCAATGGCTGGATGACTCCTACTTTAAAAATTCGCCTGCTCCAACATGAGTATGGCGTCCGGCGACGCCCATCCGGATGGAATCGTCGCAGAGAGTATCTCCCATCAGGGTAAAAAAGTGCTCTACAAACTCTTACAGGTAACAAAGATTGAATGACCTAATTGGTCAACTCATAGCCATTTGACCAACATAATCTAAAGAACGACTAAGTTTACAAAAACCGGATGTCTAAGGACATCAGTCGGTTCCCGACTAAAGTTCTAACTTAGATTATTTTCGAAATTATGCAAGTCTTCCCAATGGGGAAAAAGGACATTGAGCATATTTGGATTGCAAGAACCTCAGGCGGAGAAGAAAAAAGTTCAGTACAACTATCTCACCACCTGGGCTAACAGTTGTTTTCTTGTATGAATGGACTGCTGTGTACTTGGTTTGGAGAAATCACTTCTGTGATTGATTGGCTTGAGAACCTCTCATACTCTTTAAAGTATCAAAAGTTCCCAAGCCAATCAATTAGCAAGTGCTGAAACCAACCACACAGCCGCCCAGGGGCATGTACAGGCGGTTTATTATCTGCCACATGCTCTCAAAGAGTTAGGCAAAAATTCAATATACATATGCAAAATTCAAACGCAAACGCAAAAATTGAAATAGATTGAATCAAAGCCAACTCAGTCGACACTTTCATTAATAAACCCCGACCAAATTAGCCGGGAGGAAATGTTAGCCGGATACCCATCTGGGGAGAAAGGAAATAAATTGTTTATTCACTACATCTAAATACTTGGCACGCAGGCCGAAAATGCAGACGACTTTAAGCCAAAGTAAAGACAGTAAAACCTAATTCTGGGGCGCAGCCGGGACCTCCTCTCTTGCCTGTTCAGGCGGCGGTTGAGAAGAGTTCACTTGGGCATCTTCTTAATTCTGCTTTTTCTCACCTCCGCATGTAGCTTGAGCTGGCTCTTCTTCTTCAACCTCCCGGTTGGCCCAAACATGGAATGTCCCAGGGTTTGGTCTGCCCTCGGCCTTGGCATTAATGACCTTATCAACATACTGATAAGCCAAGGCCTAGAGACCATACTCTAGCCCTAGGCATAGAATGTCCCAAGCAAGCTTCATGCGGTCCATGTAGACGGACTCGTTTTCTAACGATCTGGTCCTGCTCGGCCTCCAAGGTCACCTTGAAGTTTTCTTGAGCCTGGGGCATCTCATTCTTCAGGTGGTTAACATTTGTACGGAGATATGTGTTCTCCTTGTCAACCGCCTCAAGCGCCTTGTGGTCCGATTGAGCATTCTTCAGCGCAACCTCAAAGTCAGAGGCCTTTTTCATGGCAGCCTCCAACTCAACTGTCAAGCGCCTGATATTTTTCGCTTGTTTCAGTTCAAATGCTTTAGACTCAAGTTCATTTATTGTATTTGAATAAAGAGCAATGTCTGCGAAGTCTTGTGTAGCTTTATTGGCTCGTTTTACCTCAGTCTGCTTGCTGTGCCATGGTCTCTTCAACCCATCCACCCTCAGCATAGCCTATGGACACAAGCGGAATGTTAAGAGCTCAATCAAGGAAATACTTAATGAAATTTAATTTATATGGACATACCTCAGACAGGAGGGCCATGATCCTATCAAGATTGAACGTCTCTATGCCAGGGATGGCGTCCTTTTCCTTCTTGGGGGGAATCTGCATCACAACCAAGATTGGGTGAGTAAGCTACATAGGCGGCACCTATCTACAGACGGCTCCCTGATGAACCCTCTGAAGTCTACTGTGAGTGAGACTTCACCCACATGAGCCAAGGAAGCTCAAACGGTGATATGAGAGGACTAGCCATACCTTGTTCAATAATCTGCAGGCTGTCATCACCCACAACCGTGGCAGAACTGCGAGCCGCCTTGGGCTTTTCGTCCGCCTTAGGCACCACCGCTGCACCAAACTTCTTACCTAGGTCTATTCCTAGGCCGAAGCCTTGTAGGTTGATGCTCTTCCCCTCGATGTTGAGACGGGTCTTCCCAACCGGCAGTTCAGGAGCCGTTTGGGCCGATGACACTTTCTGAGATTTGGTGGAACTGTTGGCTGTCTAATCTGGCTTTTGCTTGATGAGCTTTTAAAAGGATCGAGGAACGCCCTGCAAGGCAAATGACACAATAAGTATACAGTCGACAATGAGTCGCCTCTAGTGGGATATTAAGACAAATTCAAAGTAAACAGGTCAAACGGTGAATACCTGACCCTTGGTGGCAATTTCCGCCCTTTGCTTCTCCGCCTTGTCCTTGCGGATTTGTGCTGCAGACCTTCTAGGGGTTTTCTCTTCAGATACCATGTTTCTGCCCGTCTCTGCAAACAAAGCGCCTGTTAGAATATACATAACAGAAATAAAATCAAGAATTTAACGCAGACGACATAATCCCTACCATATACACATTGGAAATACGTCTATCAAACATTGTGCTGAGACCGCAGGTGGACAAAAATGCCTCGTCTCTCGGCCATACATACCTAGGTATCTAATTTATGGGGACACTTATTGCTTCCCCGGTTGAAAGGTAGTCGATTGTAAGTTCGAAGAATCCCGGCTCTATGATTTTCTCATAGTCCTCGTCTGGAATGACAGGGAATTTACACTTTTGACTTAGAAGGTCCGGCTTCCTATTGTACCGCCTGTACTCGCGGTTCTCTCTTTCCTTGGAGGAAGACACCAGATAAAAGCGCTCCTTCTAGTTATCCCACTTAGACAGTTGTCTAAGGTCATTTGGTACTTGGGGTATGTGGTAAGAGTGTACCACGCTCTCCACCCGCCTGAGCTTCGACTGAGGTAATGCATATGTGCAAAAGCCTCCCAGCCAGGGTAGAGCCCTTGCTATTTGCAGGCAGCTATATAACCTTAAATGTTGACCCAAGAATTTGGAGTCAACTGCCATACACCATGGCTGTATCCCCGGAGGATGGCTTTAACCGCATCGTGAAGAGGGAAGCGGAGATCGGCTAGGAACGCCGCCTCATAGCAGCCGAAATACCGATTAGCATTTGTCTGTTCTTCCTCCTACAAAATGGTGCCTAGTTCAGGCGACACCTGGATGTTGAATCCGTCTCCTAGAGGATACTTAAAGCTTGAAATTGTCTAAACCCTTCTCCATTGCACCTCTGTCTTTCGCTGACACATGGATCTCAGCCGGGTTTTTCTTCTCTTTCCAGTCTTTGCGTTCCTTTTCCTCGCTACTCTCAAGCGGAGGAAGATCATCATCGTCACTAATATCCTCAGAGCTAGACCCTGAGGCAGTGCTTCCTCCGTCTCTCTCTTGGGAAACCTCATCACCGTCTGACCTTGAGTCAGATGCGGTTCCCTCCCCGTCTCCATCTTCGAGATCAACTTCTTCACACCCAGCATTGGAGGCGGCCTCCTCACCGTCTCTATCCTTATTCTCATACAAGATCCCGTCACTTGGGGTCCTAGGGATCCCAAACGGGGAGTATTCCCTCGAGTCGACTTGCATGTCTTCCCCCTCAACCGGGGTCACTTTATCTGACGGTACCTCCAATGTACCGTCTCTCCTTTGCCGTATGATGGTTGTTTGTTTGGTTCTAGCCATTGTGTCCTGCATAGACACAGAGACGGTCGGTTTGAGGATGTACAAAATTGCTCCATACACCCAGAGCCGGTACCCCCAGTCTTAGACTCAGCTGTACCAAGAGACCGGCTGACTACTGACCTAGGCTGTGCCGTGTGTGTTAGTGATGAGTCCATTTATTGAATGAAAGTATACAAGCGGAAAAAGTAAGAATGATCTTAAGGGGGTAGAGACGGTACCTTTAAATTTGACTCTGAAAGAGGTCAAGTGTTGACAAGCTGCGGTAAGCGGGTTGAAGGTGACTTTGCTTGTATATAGCACAAGCGGTTGCTAAATCGGCTGGGCAGGCGGGTGAAAAAGGAGTTGTTTGTGTTTAACACAGACGGTGGTCAGAGCTTCTCTCTCTAGAACTCTTTGACTTTCTCTCTCTAAGAACTTTTTGAAAACGTCCAAAAATGAGAGGAGTAAAACCTGTATTTATAGAGGGGTAAATACAGGGGCATTTTTGTTATTTCCCTAGAATGTGAAAAGTTGAAATTCACAGTTAAAATTAAACCAGTGGCAGAGTGACACGTTTCACAGATGCCACGTGGCGTGCCACGTCACATCTGTGAGGGGCAAATGTTTTGGGTAATTTTTACCCAAATCACGTGGGCCAATCAGATGGTGACACGCGTGTAGACATGCTAGGGTTTGTTATTAATCTTGTTAGTATCATGCTTAGGATCTTGCTAGTATTATTGTTTTGAGATCGAGAATATTATTATAATTATGATTGTTGTTGTTATTATTATGTTGCTTGATATATTTTTATTGTTATTGCTTGATCACGCCTATTGTGCATGTTTAAAGGGAATTTGTACTTGTAATCACGCTTAATAAGATAATTAATAATCTTGTTTAGGTTAATATGATTATAATTCAAGTGATCGCCAATAATAGTTTTGTTTGTGCATTAATATTCAACCAACATAGATAAACAGGTTTAAGGTTAATATATTGGTTGTATGTTAGTCAAAAAGCGTGCATGAATACGAGAAGAATAAAGTAGAGCCCTATTTTTAGGGCAAGTTCAATCTCTTTTAGGTTGGATTTGTAACTTCATCCCCGAACTTCCAGTCATGGTTCCAGACCTATTGGAGTTAACGATCTCCTGGATCGTTAAGGGGTGTAACCTTCACCCTGTGAACGGTTTACAAGTTCCTAAAACTTGTTGGCGACTCTTTTACTCTAACTTCTTTCCCTTTGGACGCCACCATACTTAAGTGTATGATCACAATGGGGCTCAAGTGTGGGATGCTTGAAATATTCCCTACAGTTTTTTGGCGACTCCACTGGGGAAATATTCTTCTCGTATTCATGTGCGCTTTCTGACTAACATACAACCAATATATTAACCCTAAACCTGTTTAATCTATTGTTGGTTGAATATTAATGTACAAACAAAACTATTATTGGCGATCACTTGAATTATAATCATATTAACCTAAACAAGAATATTAATTATCTTGTTAAGCTTGATTATAAGTACAAATTCCCTTTAAACATGCATAAAAAGCGTGATCAAGCTATAATAACAATAATATATATCAAGAAACATAATAATAACAATCATCATCATAATAATAAAGTATAATAACATTAGCAAGATCCTAGGCATGATACTAACAAGATTAATAACAAACCCTAGCATGTCACTAAACATTAAAAATCAATTATCTCTAACATGATACTAACATGATATTAGGAAAGAAATAGGAAGCATCATAAACATTCATAATATCAAAAATATTAGTTAACCCTAAACATGATACTAGGAAGCAATAAAACATCCTAACATGATAATAGGAATCAACAAAATAATCTAAGCATGATTTCTATATCAAAAGGTCAATAAAGCAATTAAATTACTTACTTGGATGCCTCGTACCTCTTTCTAATAACAAAATACATGCGTTTATAATTTCAAGGAAAATAATAAACAATAAATATAATCAAAGAATTGAAATAGGATTTGGGACCAAACCCTTAGAAATTATAAATCTTTCACGTCTAGGGAGAAGGCAACTTTGAACTTGGCTAGGTGTGTCTATAACTTGTGTATGAGGAATTTTGAGAGAGGGAAAAGAATAGAGAAAGAGAAAGCTTCTAGCTTTTAAAGAGAGAAAGAATAGAGATTGATGATTGTGAATTGTGAATAATTATTGATTGTTGCTGGAAAACGAAGGAGATACGACCCCTATTTTTAGAAAAATAGCATGGAATCAAATCAAGTGCTATTCGGAATAAAACTGGAATTTGTCGCCAGGCGACAGGCATCAGCACCAGGCGACAGATGTTAGCGCCAGGTGACAGGCTTTGTCGTTTGGCGCTAATTAAAAGATAAAACGCGCTTTTGTACGGAATCCTCTTCTTAATATGATTAAGCAGCAAATTCCGCGTTAAGCAGATTAAAATCATATTTGTGCCAAATCACATATTTTATTTAAAATAAAACTCTTTAAAATATAATTATCAATCCTAATCCCATTAGAATTAAAAAGGAACCTTCTAAATATTCTAGAAGATTAAAATCAATCCTAATAACTTTAGGAATAATAATTAATAGGCCCTCCTCTAGATCATTGGACCGCATATAAAAATCATTTCGAGTCCAATTTAATATAATCCATAACTTCCTCATTATTCATCGGAATTGGGCTTATAATATATCATTGAAAAGTTCTTTTTGAGCCCAATCCAACTATACTATTATTGGACCCTTAACACAAATTGGAGTGGCTATTTTTCATAAATAGAGTAAGAGAAGAAAACAGAAAGAAAGATATTTTAATAAAAACATCCTCATCACTAGACTTTTCACACTTTCACCTTGTTCGATAATCAAATGATGTGAAAGGTATTCATCATTGAGTTTGGTTTTAGGGAGACACATTTGGGTGTCTACAGAAGCCCCCACTTTGACTGAGTTTTGGAGAAATGCAAGTTTCGAAAACGAAAGTCAAAGTAGCGATAGGGACGGAGAATGATTCAAAACGTTCTGCGATCCTAAATCACTCTTGTAACGCCGATACCTGCAAACTAGCGTTAGTTAAAACAGATAAAAGAGTTAAGAAATGCGTATCTTGCACCGTCGAGCACACGTCTCTGGAGTAACCGATTTGTTGTTTGACGATCTTCCTCAAGCTAGGGGATATCACCCGAAGACTTCTACCCTTGCAGTTGCCTTCAGTTTCCGCTGTTTTATGACCATCTTCCATATCCTAGGGAACACGATCGAAGATAACTTCGCTTGAAGTCACCTCCTGTTTTATTACAACCTTCCACATCCTTGGGAACACCGTCAAAGATAACTCCGCTTGAAGCCTTCCTCAGTTGTCTGACAACCTTCCACATCCCAGGGAACGCCGTCGAAGATAACTCCGCTTGAAGTCATCCTCAATATTCCGAAGAAAATCACCGAAGACTAACGCTTGTTGATCCTCAAAGCTCGCTTGAACTTTGCTGCTGTTGATTCCTTGGGGGTGATGACAATCCTCTCTTCTTTAGGAATAGTTGCCAACACAACTCTTAAATGATGTATGACAATCCGATTTAGGGAAAGTTGTCAATGCCACGTAACAATCCATCCTAGGAAATGTTGCCACGATGAAGCGACAATCCGTATCTCGGAAATTTTGCCAAAATCCAATTTTGGGAAAAGTTGCCAATGTTTCGTAACACTCTATCATAAGAACCTTGCTACGATCGACAATCCGCGTCTTAGAATATAACTCTTGAAAGCAATCCACCTTGGAAATTTGCCAATATTATGCGGCAATCCTTTTGGGAATTTATTGTTACAATTGACAATCCGCGTCTTGGAACATTTGCAAAAAAGAGTCGATCGACAATCCCTTTTGGAAAATTTACCACTACTGAAATGAATGACAATCCACATTGGGGAACCTTTGCCGAAACATTAAGATGAATAGAGACCTATGACAATCCTTTGGGAAATTTTGTCATAGGGAACTTGATGTATGACAATCCAATCTCGGAAATATTGCTAAGGATTTGATGCATGTATGACAATCCGAACTTGGAAAACTTGCCAAATAGAGAAGGAGTACGACAATCCATGCTTGGAAACATTGCCAGTTTGAGATGACAATCCAATCTTGGAAAAATTGTCGAAGATTTGATGAATGTATGACAATCCGAACTTGGAAAAACTTGCCAAATAGAGAAGGAGTACGACAATCCATTCTTGGAAACATTTCCAGTTTGAGATGACAATCCAATCTTGGAAAAATTGTCGTTGAAGAATGATGCTCGACAATTCACTCTTGGAAATATTGTCGTTTTGGTGATGTGCTTGCTTTTGAACCAATTCCTTGGTGCTTGCGATGAGCCAATACTTAGGCGCTTTAAGCTATGTGAGACGATCATTTGTCAGGTCGATCATTTACTGCGATTGTAATCGAGCCGACTACTAATCATGTCAATTTGCTTATAGGGGATAACTGGCGTACCAAGGAACCCAATTAATCAATATGACCATTTGACTCTAGTTGATTTGCTAAGTTGTTTGCGTCCTTTTGCTTCAAAATTTTTGTAAAGATCACCTGTCCGTTTGGGACTTAGCGTGCCTGCATTTATATTTTGGACTATAGGACTTTTCTCATGTCTTTAAGGTTGAATTTGTGTGACTTAATGCTATTGCCTGACTCGATGTACTCAAATCGACTCGTGTGCGTAGACTTAACTTAATGTGATAACACGACATGATTCAATGTGTACATGACTCGTGTGTGCATTGCGTTGTGATGTGTTTGACTCAAAATGCAGAAAAGCAAAAATTTTCCGTCATTTTTGTGGAGGGTACCGACTTTCTCCCGAAAAAAGAAAGACGCAAAAGGAAAGAAGTGAAGTGTTTGATGATTCATGTTGAATGAGTTTAGTCAAATGCATGTGTCGACGTTGTATCTCATAGTGCAAGGATTATAACATCCTAGGCTATCTCAATTGTTAACTCGATGATGAAAGTATTTGGGTAACTTAGGCACGGAAGCTAAGCACTTCATACTTTGTGATGCAATGATGATTACAGCGATGAATGATTTTGATATGACAAGGCGTGCTTCATCGTTGTGTTAAGATTTCATGACAAAGGGTTCCTAAGAGGAGGATTATTTGTCTATGTATCTGTGATGTGTGTGAAAGTGATACTAAAGCTAGGCTGCAAAGGCTAACGATATGGAAAAATGATGGTGACTCTTAGGCTAGGTAAGCTAATGGTGTAGGGATCAAGCCCCCAAGTCTAGCTCTAAGTGGAAAGGGATGAGCATTGGAAATTCCTTGATACAATCATGCATGAATGTAAATATGAATGTGAATGAATGCATTTTTATTACGGCCGCACCCCAATTTGAGGTTGCCTACGTATCCGTTAGGAATCAGGCCGAACGTAGCTCTAGCTGAACCTCGCACAAGTGTGTGTATACATCAAAGAGGTCTTTTAGGGGTTGTAACGTGGTTAGGCTAGAGGTTGAAGAAGAAAAGGATAAAGGCTCAAGACCTTAGATTAGCCCCCAAGGTGTGCAACCTTGCTTTTGAATCTTTGTATTTGTATGCTTGAGGTTTCCTCACTTTTGAACTCTTTTTCTTTTATATTTTTTGCTCTCTCTTTGCTTTTGCATTTTTTTATTTTGACAAGTGTGGGCAATCCCAATCATGCGGTCTATCACTCACTTGGCATTCATGTTTCTCAGGCACGGTACCAAACACTCGATAAGAGACGCAATCTGAGACGTGTTCTTATCAAGGATATATTCATATCAATGACATTAGAACACTTGCCCTTCTGTACACTTTTATCATTTTTGCTTATTTTAATTTTTTGAAATTACTCAAGCTTTTATTCTTTGGAAATTGCATAAGTTGCACACCATCCCATCCTAAGGTTAGATAGATGTGGGTCGAAGAAAGAAAGGACTATCGTGAGACGAGGCTCAAAGTGGTTTATCAAGAAAGGATGTATATTTAAAGGGTGAAAGGTGATGTGATAGTCTACAAGGGGTGCCTCAAATCATTGGTATACCTTGTGCTTAGTTCGACATAGCTCTTTTTTTTTTTTTTTTTTTTTTTTTTTTTTTTTTTTGTGCAATGCAATGCGATAATCATATGCAAGAAAATAAATGCTCATTTTATTAAAGGGAAAAGAAAGATCCTACAAAATAAATCTAATGAAAAATAAAAGGTGCCTATGCTAGACTTGATGGGGATAGAAAAAATAAAGAAAAGAAAAAAGAGGTCATGAGATCTTGTCGTTGAAGCTCGCCTTGTGTCTTTTGCTTGATCGTCAACCGGTCTTCTTACTAGCTAGAGGCAATGGGATCTTATTTGCTTCTATGAGGTCTTGAATGAGATTTTGAAATCTGTAACATTCATCCGTGGTATGACCCTTTCCTTGATGGTACTTGCAATAAGAGTTGGGATTCCATCTTGAAGATCGCCTTTCTGGCATTGGATCTTCAGTAGGGCTAATACGTTTGATTAATCCTCGATCATGGAGACGATTGAAAGCAGCATCATAAGTCATTCCAATGGGTGTGAACTCTCTTTTGGGTTTCTTTTTAGATCCTTGATTATCCCTAGCTAAGACATCATTTAGGTCAAAGGTACTAACATTGTTACTAGAGTAGGTGTTTTCGAAAGAAGAAGGATTGTCGTTCTTCTTTCCTTTCCAGCCACTATTGTTGCTATTGTTAGTAGCTTTTTGCTTTGCAAGGTCATCTTCGATTTCAATACCTATGTCCTAGACGGCCTTGAAAGTATTCAAATTATGTTGTTATTTTAAATGCTTCGAATACTTGTCTTGAAGGTTCTTGATGAACATCCTTACGTACTCCTTTTCAGTAGGAACTTTAACCATATTAGCGGAAGTTTCCTTCCACTTGTTGAAGAAAGAGGTGAAACCTTCATTTTCTTTTTGCTTTAGCATCTCGAGTTGTCTATGTTCAGTTTCAACTTGAATATTACATTTGTATTTATCAATGAAAGCGTTTACTATGGAATCCCAAGAAGACGTCTTCTCTTTATCAAGAGAAAAGAACCAATGTTTACAAACGGTTTCTAGAGATAGTGAGAACAAGGAATGAAAAACGTTCCTATCAATCCCCTTAATGTTCATGATGGTTTCAAAGGCCTTTAGGTGGAAATAAGGATTGTTAGTTGGTTTAAACTTAGGGATATGATTGGCATTGAACTTCTGCGGAAGAAGTTCCTTGTCCACTGAGACCCCTTGTGAGCTAATGCCCTGGAACTTATAATCATGGGAGAGTTTGATCAAGCTTTCTTGCATGAGCTCCATTTGTTGTTTCCTCACAGGGTCATTGACTTGAAGAGCTATACTCTTCATCAATTCAGTTAGGTTGGTCACGTCCTTCTTGAGTTCATTAACTTCTTCTTGAGACGCCATTATCTTCTTAGATTTTCTTTTCCAACTGATTGGTTTGTCAAAAAGTAGTATTTGAACAAAGGTGTTGTCCTTGATTAATCTCCCTTCCCTCCTTGACCAAGTGCTGTGAAAAGGGAAATTGGGGATACTTACTGTTAATTATTTGACTCAAACTCTATTCAACATGCAATAGATGGAAGGAGGTTGGAAGAATGAAGATTGTGATATGGAGAAACATGTGGAGCATGGAAAGATGATGTAGATGGAGAGATATAAAAGAATTAGGAATAGAATGTACCCCCAACTCAAATGACGGAAAAAACCGACTCATGCATGAACCTAAGACATGGTCATAATGACATATACACAAAGTGTGTGCTAAGGCTAGTGAGTGTAGGTGACATGTTTGACTCGTGTCATGACCATGGGACTAGACTATGTGACTAGACTTAATTAAGGACTAAACATGACTATTGTCATTAATAAAATGATTAAACCGTTTTAGAAAATTGATTAGTTAGACTCGTCACGAAGTCTCGAGCAAAAATATGGATTGTCGTCAGATGACAGGACTGTGGCCAGACGCTAAGGGTCAGCGCCAGACGACAATATTGTTGCCTGGCGCTAATCACTAGCGCGTGGCGCTACAGTCCAGATCTCTGCGCCATTACTGGAACATCGATCTAGGACTGTTTCCAGTATCTTACTCTAAAGGGACAAGCCTAAAAGTCGTACCAAGTCAAATTTGATCAATTCATTTAGACTTTAATCATTAATTAATTAATTAATTAATTTAGCAAAGTCCTTTAGTCATTAATTAGTTCATTTAAAATCATTCATAAGTCAAACAAACGGTTAGGGGAAAACACATATAAGATATGCACAACAAATAATGCACAAGTAGTCATATAGTCACAATATGATGCAATGCGTTTGCCACCTAACCATGGCTCTAGTTCTCTAAAGTTCAGGATATGGTTTAGTCAAAGAGGGTCCATGGTTATGAGTCCGGATGCACCGCGCGGAAGCCTTACCTTTAGAAGGGTTGGTGTGAGTGGATGGGACCCCGCGAGTTAAACTCGCTTCCACGGTTTGGTGAATTCAACAAACTCGGATGTACCCTTCGTTTTCAGGAGCGTTCGATTGGGTAGATGGAGCGTGAATCCCCAGAGGGTTATAGCCATATGTAGAACACATATGGGTTTCAGAAAAAAGGGAAAAACTCAATCAGGAAGTAAAATCGAGCAAACAGTACTAGAAACTGGTCAAAACAAGAAGGTAGATTTCTGGCTCGGTATTAGAAGAATTCAGCGTAAGAAAATAACATCTGTCGCCAGGCGACAGAGTCATCGCTCGGCGCTGACTCTGTTTTCTCAGCGCTAATTCCTATATGCCTTGGCAGCTTTCTATCCTTGAATTTTCCAGTTTTTTCGTAGCATTGTTTCGATTTTAGTTGTGAAAGATATTTCCCTAATTTCCTACGTGTAAAAATCCTATGTTTTTGACGCATTACGGATGGTCTTTCCAATGCGGACCTTTTTATGCATATGCCAATAATGTTAATCAAAATTACGCACATGAAATACTTTGAACTTTTCGAGTCTCATCCACTCATTCTAAATTATTGCCAAAATAAATTTTAGGAATTAAAATAGAAATCCTCCCTAGTGGAGTCGCCTAAAAAATGTAGGGAATATTTCAAGCATCCCACACTTGAGCCCCACTATGATCATACACTTAAGTATGGTGGCGTCCAAAGGGAAGGAAGCTAGAGTAAAAGAGTCGCCAACAAGTTTTAGGAACTTGTAAACCGTTCACAAGGTGAAGGTTACACCCCTTAACGATCTAGGAGATCGTTAACTCCAATAGGTCTGGAACCATGACTGGAAGTTCGGGGATGAAGGTACAAATCCAACCTAAAAGAGATTGAACTCGCCCTAAAAATAGGCCTCTACTTTATACTTCTCGTATTCATGTGTGCTTTCTGACTAACATACAACCAATATATTAATCCTAAACCTGTTTGTCTATGTTGGTTGAATATTAATGCACAAACAAAACTATTATTGGCGATCACTTGAATTATAATCATATTAACCTAAACAAGATTATTAATTATCTTATTAAGCGTGATTACAAGTACAAAGTCCCTTTAACATGCATTTTGCATAATAGGCGTGATCAAGCAATAACAATAACAATATATCAAGCAACATAATAATAACAACAATAATCGTAATTATAATAATATTCTCGATCTCAAAACAATAATATTAGCAAGATCCTAGGCATGATACTAACAAGATTAATATCAAACCCTAGCATGTCACTAAACATTAAAAATCAATTTGCCCTAACATGATACTAACATGATATTAGGAAAGAAATAGGAAGCATCATAAACATTCATAATATCAGAAATATTAGTTAACCCTAAACATAATACTAGGAAGCAATAAAACATCCTAACATGATACTAGGAATCAACAAAATAATCTAACCATGATTTCTATATAAAAAGATCAATAAAGAAATTTAATTACTTACTTGGATGCCTCGTACCTCTTTCGAATAACAAAATACACGCGTTAGTAACTTCAAGGAAAATAATAAACAATAAATCTAATCAAAGAATTGAAATAGGATTTGGGACCAAACCCTTAGAAATTATAAACCTTTCACGTCTAGGGCGAAGGCAACTTCGAACTTGGCTAGGTGTTTCTAGAACTAATGTATGAGGAATTTTGTAAGAGGGAAGGTTTAGAAAAAGAATAGAGAGAGAGAAAGCTTCTAGCTTAAAGAGAGATGATTGTTGTGAATAATTATTAATTGTTATTGAATGAATGAAAACGGAGGAGATACGACCCCTATTTATAAGAAAAATAGCACGGAATCAAATAAAGTCCTATTCGGAATAAAACTAGCATCTGTCGCCAGGCGACAGACATCAGCGCCAGGCGACAAGCTTAGCGCCAGGCGATAGACTTTGTCGTTTGGCGCTAATTAAAAGATAAAACGTGCTTTTTTACGGAATCCTCTTCTTAATATGATTAAGCAGCAAATTTCGTGTTTATCAGATTAAAACCAAGTTTATCATAAAACACCTATTTTATTCCAAATAAAACTCTTTAAAATATAATTATCAATCCTAATTCCATTAGAATTAAAAAGAACCTTACAAATATTCTAGAAGATTAAAATCAATCCTAATAACTTTAGGAATAATAATTAATAGGCCCTCCTCTAGATCATTGGACCGCATATAAAAATCATTTCTAGCCCAATTTAATATAATCCATAACTTCCTCATTATTCATCGGAATTGGGCTTATAATATATCATTAGAAATCTCTTTTTCGAGCCCAATCCAACTACACTATTATTGGACCCTTATCATGGACCAAACCAAATTGGACTGACTATTTTCATAAATAGAGTAAGAAAAGAAATATTTTTGAAAACAGAAAGAGAGATATTTTAATAAAACATCCACATCACTAGACTTTTCACACTTTCACCTTGTTCGATAATCAAATGACATGAAAGGTATTCATCACTGGGTTTAGTTTTGGGGAGACACATTTGGGTGTCTACAACGTGTCAGCCCTGGATTTGTCCAAGCTGGACCTATTCCCATCTGACACGTGGCGTTCCCAAATTTCTGGAGAAAAGGCGGCCTTCAGGGCCCAAATCCCTAGAAAGCTGTAATTCGGCGTAGCCCATCAGAATTAGGTCAGAGTGACCTAATTAGGGGCATATTTACCAATGACCCTATAAATAGGGAGATTCTCCCCATTTTGGGGACATCAACAATTCATTTTATTACATCCTACCCTACATTATCTCACATCAGAGAAACACCCGATCTCGGAATCCAAGAAGATCTCACTTTTACCTTTTCACACTTTTTACTTTCTCCAACGCGTTCTAAATTGATCGTCAGAGGCGGAGCTCCAACCAACCGGAGTCTTCGTGTTTTGTAGGTACAGGCCATGCTGGACCAGTCTTGGTGACGTAACTCTCTCGAGGGACAAAAACACCTAAAACACGACCCATGTTGTTGCCTTGACTTTTTGTTGTTTATTAGCCACATTACAAGCCGTTTTGCCCCATTGGTTACTAGTCCCAAGCTTGGCTTGGGGAAGCTATTAGTGAGTGAGGTGAGGGAGTTTGTACTGTGCTTTTTTTTTGCACAATTTGGGGTGGTATTGAGAAGTTAATTGTTCTTGATTGTGGTTTATTTTTGATGATTTTAAAAGTTGAATTTCTTGAAAAAATAAAGCATGATAGTGAAAAAAAAAGAATAGAAGTTCAAAGAAAAAATAAGAAAAAAAATAAGTAAACTTCAAAAGAAAAAAAAAAGAAAAAAAAAGAGAAAAAAGAGTAAAAAGAGAAAAATTGTTTAATGTTCAAATGTTCTAAGTGAAGGTTGATCAAAAGGAAAAAGAAATGAGTTTCAATAAGAAAAAATTCAAGTTTAAGTTTAAAAAAAGAAAAAAGTTCAAAGTTTGTTTGTTCACTCAAGTTCTATGATATTATATTTTTATGAGTGAAATTGTAAGTGTTGGGAATGTTTGATATCATTGGATTTGATGTTTGGTGAACTTTTGGTAGAGTTGAGTTATGTTGGAGATCGATGATTGGTCATTATTTATTTTTGACCTTGGTTTATTAGGATTTTGGCTCCCTTAAGCATGGCTTTACTCTCACATTTTCCCAAATTTATCCTACCTTTACCCTAAGCCTTACATTACAAGATTTAAAGACCGTCCGACCTTTGTGCATAGAGTTGTGTGAATGTGAAATTAGTTGCTTATCAATGTAAAGAATGATTTGATATATTTCGAGTCGACTATTTAGGTTGAGTGCATGTTTTTCAAACACACGAGTGTTATAAGTTGAGAGGGCATTGTTCACATAAAGGGGTTGGGATGGAGAGTGATCAGATACATTTTATATCCGACACATAAATGAGAGCTGAGTGTGTGAGCGCTAATCTTGAATTTTATATGCTCTTGTGGTTTGCTGTATTTGACAATTGTTAGGGAGGATGAGTGATTGGATGGATTTGATTGGTTGGTTTTGATGCATACTTGTTGGATTTGCCTTGAATTGATTATGTTTGTTTTAGATCGACTTGGGGTGAATTATGTTTTATTTGTTCATTGATGAGCTCTTTGCTTAGGGACAAGCAAAGGTTTGACTTGGGGGAGTTTGATATGTCTATTTTATATAGTAATTTACCCCGTCCCTTGGTCATAATTAGGAGTATTTTTGGCTCTTTAGAGCCAATTTTGTTACTAATATGTGTTTTCTAGTGTTGTCGTAGTTTCGGTAGTATTTAGTAGAAAATTGCAGATTTGCAGCATTTTCCCGGTTTTATTTGGAGTCATTACGAGCACTACAAGATATTGACCGTCTTTCATAGCCCAAGGCTGGTTAGAGTCTTCAAACCGGTGATTAAAGGCTCAACTTAGAAGAAAATGAGGCATTGGACCGAGTTATCAATCCCTGAAAAGGAAATCCGAATTGGGCTAAGAATTGAAGCCCCAACGAGAAGCATAGCCAATGCCCAAGTAAGTCTGCCCGATCGAGCAGCCCTTGCCCTGAGGCGCGCCCGAACGGGCGCGGCGGAAGAACAAAGAAAGGTGTCCATTTCCCTATCTTGCGCCCGACCGGGTGCGAGCGAAGACTCGAGCATCAAAAAGGCGGGCTCGGCTGGGCGAGATGGCGCCCAACTAGGCGTGTGTTTTAGAGAAGGATTTCGACGATTTTTTTTACTTAGATTTTAATTAGGATTTTTATGTTTTGTATAAATATGTTTTATTTAGTTTTGATACAATTACCTCTCTTTCATTAGCAAAAATTCTCCCTTAAGCTTAGACTTCTCTCTTTTTTCTCTCTATACAACTCTTGGTTTTAATTCAATTCATTATTTCCATTAAATTTGGTAACAATTTATTCCCTTTTAATTTCAGTAATTTATTTGCTTTTGTATATCATATTTTGTTTACCTGGTTTGATTAGTTTAGATTTAATTATGTGTGAGTAGGTTATTTTCTAGGGTTGTGGGGATCCATAAAAAATATGAAGGGGTAGTTTATTATTGTTGATTGTTAATGCTTGATTAATTTCCTATTGATTGATTTAATGCTATGCAATTAGATTAGGCCTGGTTTAATTATATGAGTTATGCAATATTAATTCGAGATTTAAAAGATGAGAATTGATGTTTAGGCTTTTCAATAGGCAGGTAAATTTATAAATGGTTAAGTCAAGATTCGAGAGATGCGATTTAATACCGGTAGAATAATTATGTGATTATAATACGTAGAGAAAGCCCTTTATGATTTGATTAATTGATGCATTGACGATTGATTATTGTGTTTTACCTTGGAATATTATTTATTAGTGAACCTATACCCTAGGCTTTTATTATTTGATTTCTTTCTACTTTAATCTCCTTAGTTTAATTCTTTTTACAACAATCGGTTACATAATAATTTAGATTATTTTAATTAATTTGGAATAAATTGACTTGTTTCCCAGTGGTTTGACCCTATTTCCCTATCTACTTAGTTAGAGGACTTAGGTAATTCTTTTGATTAGGAGATACGACTTTATCCTGTCACTGAACTGAATATTTTATGAGAGAAGGAAATTAAGAACTAAACTGAACTGAAAATAAGCTGAAGTGAACATACACTTTATATATGAACATAACATAATCATGTTGAGCCTTATTTGTTTTGTTGCAATGAGTAGATCATTAACTTCATATTCAATTGATACATTTCTTTCTAATATACAACTAATGATGATTTTTTTGCCAAAATAATGCATTAGCAAATGTGTCGAGTTAAAGTATGAAAATATTTAGGAACAGAGGGAGTAATATGCGTAATTTGATTGTTACTAAAGTTTTTTTTTTAAAAAAAAAACAAAAAAAAAATAGAATACTGTAGGGAATATTTCAAGCCATTAACCCCAAGCTTGAACCCCACTGTGATCATACACTTAAGCATGGTAGCGTCCAAAGGGAAGGAAGCTATAGCAAAAGAGTCGCCAACAAGTTTTAGGAACTTGTAAACCGTTCACAAGGTGAAGATTACACCCCTTAACGATCCATGAGATCGTCAACACCAAAAGGTCTTGAACCAAATAGGGTTCGGGGATGAAGGTACAAATCCAACCTAAAAGTGATTGAACCTGCCCTAAATAGGCCTCTATGATGAATGACATTTTTGGCACTCATTTGGTTCCTTTTTGGATGATTTTTATTTCATTTTATCTCTCTTTTCTTTAGTTTTCCTTAGTTTTATTCTTATTTTCTTCATTTTATGCTTTTTGTAGTTAGTTTCTCTTTTTCATGTCTTTTTCTACTTTACTTGTTATTTTTCTCTTTTACTTGCTTTTTATCTTTTGCTTGTAGGTGGTAATTGATTGTCCAAGAATTCCCGAGCCTCCTCTCTACGAGTTTTCATTGCTTTTATGCCTAAAGAAGGTGCAAGAAGTTCCAAGTCAAAGGTGGATCCAATGGGCGAGCTTCAAGGCTTTGTTTATGCCTTATTCATGGCTTTAATTCTTCAAGAAATTTAAGAAAGTTTCTGCCCACTTTGTCCTCCATCATCATCATCCTGGATGCGTGCACCACTTGAGCTAGGACGAAGAGAAGAAGGGGAGGAAACCCAGCTATGTGCGGGCGCACAAAGGGAGTGTGCGGCCGCACATTGGTCGTGTGCGGCCGCACACCAGGTGCGTGCGGGCGCACATTCCTGGGTGTGTCCCGTGCACGCCTTTCTCCCTCCTCCGAGCGCCCGCACTTACGAGGGTCTATTTTTGGGCGTCATTACCGACCTCCTCCTTGTATATATAGTTATTTCTACCTATTTTTAGAGAGTGAGTTTTTAGTTTTTAGATTGAATTTGATAGTTAGTTTTTGGGGAGAATTTTAGAGAGAGAAACTCAAGAACTAGAGAGAGAAACTCATGATTTTTGGTGATTGCTCAAGGATTCCTCATTGTATTTGATCTTTTGATCAAAGTTTTGTAAGGATCTTCTTCTTAATCTCAATACAAGTTTGTTTTTAGTTGATTTCATTAGTTTTTCATGTTGTTGATGATTGATTTGGTTATTGATCGAATTTTGATTGATTTTGATTGATTGTTGGTTTAATCTTTGAATTCAAGTATGTTGATGATGGAATTGATGATTGTTGTAGTTTTGATCTTAATTTCTATGGCTAGTGAGTAGTTTCCTAGCTAGGGAAATGGTGAAGCATGTATGAATGATGGAATAGTGTAATTTGGGGATAATTGATGGAGTTGATGATATGATTAAATTTGGTTGATCTTTCATGTGCATGAGTGTGATTAATTGAGGTTTGTCCATCTTTGATTAATACACTAGATTGCATTGTAAGCTTGCTATGATACGGACCATTGATTAGTGAACTTGCAATTTCACGATTGAGGTGCTTTGTGACGTTCCCTAGGTAGTGTTTAGCGTAGTTGACGCTAGTTAGACCTCTAGGTGAACCACCTTAGTATGCTCTTTTGGATACATGATGATTTTCCTTCATATCGCTTGACTTAGTCGGTTTGACCTCCCAAATTACCGTTTCCATTATGATTGCATGTGGATCCATTGCCCTAGTGTCTTAGATTGATTTTATACAAGTTTGCATTACCTAGTTTAGCCTTAGTTCTACCTCAAACCCCTTCTTGATTCCGAAATAGCTTGATTTAGACATCGTGCACTTGATATCCATTCCCTTGGGTTCGACCTTGACTTGCCACTACGCTAAATAGGGGTTAGTTAAGTTACAAATTTTGTTTGATAGGGTGGGGTGGTAGCCCAACGACCTACCGTTCTCCTTCCCATCAAAATGGCGCCGTTGCCGGGGAATGGTGCTTGAGTGTATGTTGTTTTTGAGTCTATTTCATTTTGATAAAATACAAAAAGATTTTGTTTCTCTAGGCTACACTTGTAGCCGTGCTACTAATATTTTTGTTTGAGTCTTGCATGCATAGAACCCGCGATCGTCCCCTTGTTCCCCTTGATCCGGAAATTGAGAGGACTCTTTCAAGAAGAAGAGTGGATAATAGATCCTTGGCTTATAACTCTTCAAGTGAAGAAGAAATTCAAGAAGAGCAAGGAATGGGTGAAAATCCTAGAATAGCCTTGAAGGAGCTTGGAGTGCCCGGGGCATATAGGTTTGAGAGTGGAATAGCTCCACCTACTACCCCGGCAAATGACTTCGAAATCCGGCCGGCAATGATCACCTTGATTGAGAGAAGGCAATATAGTGGGGCTAAGAATGAGAGCCCATTGAACCATTTGAAAGAATTTGAAAAATATTGCAACACTATCAAAGTCAATGGGATCTCTCAAGAATTCATCCGCCTCAAGTTGTTCCCTTTCTCTCTAATAGGAAGATCTTTGGAGTGGCTAGACAAGGAGGTGAAGCCCAACTCCTTGAGAACTTGGGATGATGTTACAAAGGCTTTCTTGTCCCGTTTCTATCCCCAAAAGAAGACGGCGGAGGCAAGAGCCTTGATTCAAGGGTTCAAGCAAAGGCCGAGTGAAAGCCTTTATGAAGCATGGGAGAGATTCAAAGAGTATCAAAGGGAGTGCCCTCACCATGGAATCCCCACATACCAAGTGATCCAAATCTTCTATGGCGGTTTAAGTCCCCAAGGCAAGTCATGCCTTGATGGAGGGGCCGGGGGCCCTATCATGAACAAAACCGAAGAAGAAGTTGTGGACATCATTGAGGACGTGGTGACATATTATAGGGATTGGCAAGATGGGGAGAGGAACTCTTCAAGCAAGCAATCTTCATTGTATTCGGTGGACCATCTCAATGCAATCAACAACCTTTCCTCCCAAATGACAAACTTAGGAAAGGAGGTCACCGCAATCAAAGCTAAGTTGGAGAGCACTTCTACCTCTTCTCAAGCTTCTAATCTTCCCTCCCAATTTAAGGGGAGAGGTACTCCTTCTAACTCTCAACCCCCTCCCTCTTCACATAATATGCCTTTAGGTTGCTTGTTTTGTGATGCATGTGGATCGTATGATCATGACTCTAGTGTTTGTCCTAATGAATGTGTTGATGAATTTGACAACAATGAGTGTGAACATGTTAATTTTGTGTCAAACAACAATGTTCAAAGGTTTGATAATCAAAAAGGCCAATGGAATAGGAATTACCAACACCAAGGCAATTTTGACAACTATAATCATAATGGTGGTTATAGGAACCAAGGGAATCAAGGTTCTCGTGGTAACCATAACCAAGGTTATAGTAGCCAAAATCAAAGCCAAAACTATGGTAATCAAAATCATAATTATGGTAATCAAAACCAAGGTTATGTAAATCATAACCAAGGTAATGGAAACCATAATCATGGTGGTGGTAACCATAATCAAGGTTATGGTTCAAATCAAAATAGGAGTAATTGGAATAATCAAGGAAGGGGAAATTTTCAAAACAATGCTCAAAGAGGTCCCCCACCCGGCTTTGTTCCAAAGACTCAAAATGAAAATTCCTATTCACAACCTTCTTCTCCTAAGACAACCTTGGAAGAGTTGATTGATAATCAAACCAAGATCATTAACACCTATATGGCGGTTAGTGATAAGAAATTCAATGAGATGATGACCCACAATAAGATGCTTGAGACTCAAATTACCCAATTAGCAAGCACTATTAAGGATTTTGCTAGTCCTTCATCTTTGCCTTCCCAAGGTGTTGAACCAAAGAAACCCGTGTACTCTATTGCCACAAGTGGTGGAAATGATTTTGATGAGGGAGTTTCTTGTTCAAAAGAGGGAAGAGATGAGAGTGGCGCTAAGGAGAATGAAGTGGAAAGGGTTGAGTCTAAGGAAATCTATTGTGAGGTTGACAAAAGAGAAGAGTGTGTTGGTGAAAAGATGAGTGAGATAGAGAGATTTCTCGATCTACCATATCCCCAAAAATATTTGAGATTCAAAATGGATGAGCAATTTGGGAAGTTCCTTGAAGCTTTTAAGGATGTTCATGATTCTACACCCTCTACCGAACCAATTCCCGACATGCCTAAGTACTCCAAGTTTGTTAAGGAGATCTTAAAAGAGAGAGAGGATTTTGATGAGGGTAGTTCGGTGGAAGGAGGGAAGTTCTTTAGTGCTCTTATCCATGGTGAACTCCCAAGGAAGATGGAGGATCCGGGGAATTTTTCAATCCCTTGTCAAATTAAGGAAATGGTTTTTGAGAATGCTTTGTGTGATCTAGGGGCTAGTGTGAGTATTATGCCCTTTTTGGTCTTCGAAAGGCTTGATCTTGGTGAGCTTCAACCATCCAAGATAACACTTCAATTGGCCGACCGTTCTATTAAGCTTCCTAAGGGAAGAATTTATGATGTCCCCTTAAGGATTGGAGAGTTTGTTTTTCCAGTGGATTTTGTTGTTCTAGAGATTGAGGAGGATGAACATATTCCAATCATCTTAGGGAGGCCTTTCTTAGCTACCTCGGGAGCTTTAATAGATGTCAAAGGAGGTCAAATTACTTTGAGGTGTGGGAAATTAGAAGAGAGTTTTAAGTTGAAACCAATGCATGAGTCTTTGTCTTGTGTCCAAGATATCGCATGTGCTAGTCTTTCTCGTTCCATTGATGGTATGTGCCTGATTGATTCTTCTACTAACAATGTTTTTGAGATTGTTGATGATGTTTGTGCAAGTATTAATGATGTTAGTGAAGAAGAATTTGTGATTTAAAAGCCAAAAGATGAGAAAGATATTGGTTTTCCAAATTGGTTCAAGCTTAATTCTCATGAGGAAGAGAAAGCTTCCATGACTAAGGATGTTGAAGTCAAGCCGAAGAAAAAGGCTCGTGACTCAAAGAAGGCAAGAAAAAGGAAGAAGTTGAGAAGTGAAAAAGAAGAATTTGAAAAGAATTTTGTGAGAGTTTCATCAAGCGATAATGAGAAGTTGCCCAAGGTTGAGGAAGAATTTGCTCTATCAACCACCTTGAAGAAGGTGGTGTTCTTTGATCCTCCATGATTAGGAGGAAGGGTCGAGCTTAGGACCTTAAGCAAGCGCTTCCCGGAAGGCAACCCGGAGTTTCTAACATTTCTCTTTGATTTTTGAATTTTCTCATTTTTGTTTCTTTTATTACTTTGTCTTTTCTTTTACTTTTCTTTTTATTTGGACTTTTAGGATGTCCGTTTGTGGGATTGGAATTCAACAAGCATGCATGATGGATAGAAGGTGTTCATGGCACAAATTATATTTTGTTCGATTCTAATTGAAATTTGAGGGAAAAGGGTAAGAATTTTAGAAAGGTGAGATAGGAAATTCATATTTTGAATAATGGAGGAAATTGATACTTAGTGAATTTTTGAGGTGTGCACATGAATTTTCAACTTTGAGGACTTTGAAAATGATTTTAGCTACTGCCTATGTTGTTCCTCATCATCAACATGATTCATGTGCGCACCCAAATAGGCAGTAAGTATCAAATTTTTGAGAAAAAAAGAAGGAAGGAGCACGCACAGGGATGTGCGGCCGCACACGAGGCATGTGCGGGCGCACAGCCTGCGTGTGCGGGCGCACATCAGCGCTGTGCGGCCGCACAGATGCTGAACGTGCCATTTATCTTCTTCTTCCTCCTTTTTCCCTTCATTTTCTCATTTCCCTCATCTTCCTCACGTACACTCTCATTCAAACCCTCCTTTGTGTGCACTCCTCCACCCTCATTCATCATCCAAAATCACTCAAATCCTCACTAAAATCACTCCATTCTCACTCAAAATCACTCACAAATCTTTCTACACTACAAATTCCTCACAATTTGACCCAAATTTCACTAACTCTCTCTCCTACTCTTGGTGGCCGAAAATTGGGGGTTTTGTGTGGAGTTGGAATTGCTTGCTCAAAATTGGTTTATCTTGCTTTTTTTATGGTATAATCACTAATCCTTGCTTTAATTTTGCCAATTATATCATAAATTTGCATGAATTACAAATTTGTATGAGCATGAATAGTGTAGTATTGATTTTGTGATTTTTGATGCTTGTACTTGATTTTGCTTGTGATTTGGTGATATTTGATGATTGATTTTGCATGACATTGTGTTGTTTGTTGATTTTGTAGCGATTTTCATCAATTTTGGTTGAATTCTTGTGAGTTGAAATTTTGGAAAGTTGGTAGTATGTGGTGATTTCGGTATTGGCTTTGTGTTTGCTCGTGGATTGATTGAAAAGGAATTTTTTTTGGTACATTGATATTGTTGATTGGTTTGGAATTGGTTTGATTGGAAAGAATTGAGAATTTGGAGTTTGGTGATTTTGGTAGTAAGCGGTGAATTTGGGTGTGGTGCTCTTGGTTCTTTGGTTTGCTACTTGATTGGTTGTTGGTGATCTTCTATACCTCTCACAATGTCTAAATACCTCAAGAAACTCACCAAAAAGCGAAAAACCGATGTTAGCATCGAGGAACCTCCCCGCCTAAGTACCTCCACTAGGCCTAGTACATCTTCTAGGCCTAGTACTTCCAACCCATCTTCCACTCAAACACGACCTCCAACCTCTCTTCCAAAAAAGAAAAATTTCACCGATAAACAAAAAGCCTTCTACCAAAATCTAAAAGATGAAAGAACCCTCAAACAAACCCGCCATTACTTTCAATCCGATATGCTGAAGTTGGGGATTGATAATGATGTGCGGTCATTGCTTTTGAATTTGAGATTGGGGACTTTCATCGCCGATGCCTACCGCACCTACAAGGAGCCTACCTTGGAGTTCTTGGCTACCTTGGAGCTTGTACCCATTGGAGGGGTATATAGGGTGCGGTTCCAATTGTTCAACAACATCTTTGACCAATCTTTAGAAGAGTTCAACGCCGCTTTGGATTTTGATCCCCATGGGGATATTATTAATGTTGAACACTTCATCTTCCCGGATTATGATCAAGATTCTTGGTGGGAAGACATCTCCGGTGGTAGTGAGTTCATCGCCAACAAGGCCAAGATCTCGGACGTGTACCAACCTTGTCTTAGGGTTGTACACCGTCTATTGGGCTATGTCTTGTTCCCCAAGCAAGAGATGGGGAAATTGAGTAAATTGGAGCTCAAGGTCCTTTGGCTATCTACTCGCCCGGAGTTTGTGGGCAGGTTGAACTTGGGTTATATCTTCGCCCAATATTGCTTGGAACTTCGCAAAAGGAGGACGGGAGAGATCCCATGTGGGGGTATGGTAACTAGGCTTTTGACTCACCTTTGCCTCAATGATTATCTCCCATTTTGTAAGGAGATCGGGGATGCAGATTCCATCTACCTCGATATGCAACAATTGGGTCAAATCCAATTTATCTCCAAGGGTTTTAGTGAAGGGAGATATGAGTGGCTAAGGGGCAACGAGCATTGGTGCTTCTTGCCTAACCCTAGCTTGACTTCTTTGGCTAGGATTGCCGACAATGTTTGGCATGTTCCCAGGTCCTTCCGGCATCCCAACTTTGATTCCGAGGAGGATGAAGAAGAAGAAGATGAGGAAGAACAACAAAATCAACAACAACAACAACATCAACAACAACAACATTTTTCTCCACAACAACAAGCTCCTCATGAGCAAGAACAAGAGCAAGGGCAACATGCTTTTGCCAATGAAGATTTGAGGGCTCTTAGTGAGCAATTGAGTGGATTGAAAATCCACGTAGATGGCATGTACGATCAAGACTTTGGGGCCCTCTATGACCAAATAAGAGGTATTCAAGAGATGCAACAAGGTATGTTTATACAACAACAACAAATTTATGAAGCGGAAGTTAACCGTGGGAACATTACTCCCCCGGTTAACTATCCGTATTTCCCGCCCCAACAAGGTCCTCTACCTTCGTTTGGGCATCCTTATTGGTCGGGGCCTTCTAACCCCGACACCGAGCGTCACTATTACCCGGACGAGCATGGTAACTATGATTACAAGGCTCCGGGTGGTAGTGACTATAGGGGGGATCCTGACTACCCCCATGTCCATCCCAACCACCCCTTTGAACTCACTTTTCCCGATAGCTTCACCCCTCTTGCTCCTTGGCAACACGATCTTTTCAAGGGGTATTATGGGTGGCCCGAGGGGTACACCGGAGGATGGGAACCTTACCCTCATCCCTTCGATGACCCCGAGCGCAACAGAGACCCCGATGGGGCCGGGCCAAGTGGGAGTGGTGGTGGTGATGGTAGTAGTTATTAGTTCCCTTTTTAGCTTCTCATGCTTTTTACCTCCATCCCTCATATTTTTGATACTTGCTTTGTTTTGATCGGGATGTTGAGATGTATTTTCTATCTAGCTTGGGGGAACTAGTAACTTGCTCGGTGACCTTGTTGTTGTTGTGTACATATCTTAGTTGCTTGCATGTTTATTTTCATTCCTCTTTTTGGTTTCCTCATTTTCTTGATCTCTAGGCTACTTTCCTTGTAGCTAGCTTGTTTGCCCTATTTGCTTGGATGTTTGTTGTTTGTGAAGTTGTTTTGCTTGGCATGTTGTTGTTGATGATCCCTTATATCCAAATCCCTTAAATCCAACTCTTGTAGTTTAGAGTAGTTCTTTAGTTAGTCTAGATTTTATTTCTTTTATTCTTTATTTTCTTTGGTAGTTTAGCTTTTCTTTCCTTTAGTTGTATATACTTCTTGCTTTGTTTATTTTCTTTTATTTGTTGTTTTCTTTTATTTGTTTTGAAGTTACTAACCATTTTCTTTGTTCATAGTTTCTTTTATTTCTTTTTTCTCACTTGGTTCCTTGAAGAGCTTGTGGATATGGAATGCTACGAGGTGGTTTCTTATTGCTTCGTTTATTTTTGCTATGCTTGGAATCCCGGTGAGACCTTTCTTATTTTTCTCTTTATTTTCCTTGGTTGCATAGAATAGGATTAGTTTAGGAGAAGTTGAATGGTTCGAGGATGGATGCTTGTTAACACGTAATGTGTTTGGGATCGGTGACTTTGTTGTCTATCGATCACTTGTTTGTCGATTGGGATTATTATGTGCTTAACATGCTTTCTAGTCCTTTGCATGCTTTTCTCCTATGTTTTCCCTTCCTATGTCTCCATTTCTTTTCTTTTACTCTCTTTTATTTTACCCTTTTTCTCTTACTTTCTTTTATTTTTCTTTTTATTTTTGATGTGATTTTGAGACATTATTTTTCATTTCTTTTCTTTTGAGATGAACCTTGTACATTGGACTTGTCTTTTGCATGACTTTCTTCCTAGGTTGTAAAGGTATGCACGGTTTGAGATTATGTTCGGTTGACTCTAGGATAGTGTATGCTAGGGTGGTTGGTTTGAACTAGGAGGATCATGAAGCCAGATTCTACTTGTTTGTGGTATGTTGGTAGTTGCTTCCTATAGTTGATTTGACACCATTGGTGAGTTTTTGCCACAACCTTGTGAGGTTACTTGTTTTTCTAGCCTTCAACATTCCTTGTATGAGCGGTGTGGATCCTTAACTATGCAAACCTAATCTAATAAAGCTTGATGTATGATTATCAAACACGAGACCGAACTATCTAGGAAGGACAAAGGCACATTTTTCGGGGTGGTATTTTTCATTTTTCCTATATTTTGTTATTTTCTTTTATTTTGGGTTTACATTTGCCTTCTTGCAACCATTTGAGCCTTATCCCTTCTTTTCAAGCCACATCTTTAGTTATTTGACCTTTTGTTTCATTTTCTACCTTTCTTGATTTTTGTGAAGCAATATGATCATTTGAGATGAAGTTTGTGGTGGTTAAGTTGGAATTTTGGTTTTTATGAAAGCGAGATTGTGTTATGATTTCTTTGTGAATAATGGCAAATGAGTATGAGTAAAAGCCGTCCTTTATTATAAAAGGCATGGACAAATAAGTGCAAAAGTTGTAAAAGCCGTCCAAAGTTAAAAAAGGCAAGGACTTTGCAATTACAATATAAAAACAAAAAAAAAAAAAAAACAAATGAAAAGTGAAAAATTCAAAAATATTTTGATGTATTCTTTTCTCCTACTAAGCATTGAGGACAATGCTCCATTTAAGCTTAGGGGAGAAGCGTGTATGCTTTTTGTATATATTTTTGTGAGTATAGCTTCAAGTAAGCTTGGGGGTGTTGCTTTTGTTTGGTAATTTCTTGATTGTGGTGTTAAGGATTGATCACCCTTTTGCTTCACTTTTTAGGAAAATCACCAAATTTTAAAATTTTTGCCTACCTTCACCCTTTATGCCTTACGTTACAACCTTGGGGAAAGACCTTTCGACCTAGATAGTTGAGTCACTATTCGGGGGAGGGCATCATGGGTCATTGCCTAAGGAAAGGGGATGCATAGTCAAGATGTCGAGTAGCCTAAAATATTTCTTTTCCGGTTCCTTCGAGGAATCATTGGGACACTCACTAAAGGGAGATTTGAGACTAGTGGGAAGAACGCGGTAAGATTGTTTGGGATGAAAGTGAATTGTGATAACTAGTTCCTATGCCTAGCATACCCTATGTTTCAATCAACCTTGGATATCTTGAAACGTGCATACCTTAACTACTTGAGAAAGATTGTCATTCATTTGCTTTATAGTCTTTATGATGATTCATTTCGTAAAGGTTTGTTTTTCTTTCTTTTTCTTCTATGGTTTACCTCATTGATGTTTGGTGGAGAGTTATGGGTAAAACTCTTAGGATACCCTTACGAGACCTCACTCGTCCTCATAGGCGACTTTGGGGTTTAAAGGGCTTGTTGTAGCTAAAAACAACCGTGATTCCTACGACAATGAGTTTTAGTGTATATTCTTATCTTGAGTCTTTCTTTTTCGTTTTTAATAAAATTTTCATCCTCTCTTTTTCTTGCTTTGTTTTGCTCGAGGACGAGCAAAAGTTTAGCTTGGGGGAATTTGATGAGTGACATTTTTGGCACTCATTTGGTTCCTTTTTGGATGATTTTTATTTCATTTTATCTCTCTTTTCTTTAGTTTTCCTTAGTTTTATTCTTATTTTCTTCATTTTATGCTTTTTGTAGTTAGTTTCTCTTTTTCATGTCTTTTTCTACTTTACTTGTTATTTTTCTCTTTTACTTGCTTTTTATCTTTTGCTTGTAGGTGGTAATTGATTGTCCAAGAATTCCCGAGCCTCCTCTCTACGAGTTTTCATTGCTTTTATGCCTAAAGAAGGTGCAAGAAGTTCCAAGTCAAAGGTGGATCCAAGGGGCGAGCTTCAAGGCTTTGTTTATGCCTTATTCATGGCTTTAATTCTTCAAGAAATTTAAGAAAGTTTCTGCCCACTTTGTCCTCCATCATCATCATCCTGGATGCGTGCACCACTTGAGCTAGGACGAAGAGAAGAAGGGGAGGAAACCCAGCTATGTGCGGGCGCAGAAAGGGAGTGTGCGGCCGCACATTGGTCGTGTGCGGCCGCACACCAGGTGCGTGCGGGCGCACATTCCTGGGTGTGTCCCGTGGGCGCCTTTCTCCCTCCTCCGAGCGCCCGCACTTACGAGGGTCTATTTTTGGGCGTCATTACCGACCTCCTCCTTGTATATATAGTTATTTCTACCTATTTTTAGAGAGTGAGTTTTTAGTTTTTAGATTGAATTTGATAGTTAGTTTTTGGGGAGAATTTTAGAGAGAGAAACTCAAGAACTAGAGAGAGAAACTCATGATTTTTGGTGATTGCTCAAGGATTCCTCATTGTATTTGACCTTTTGATCAAAGTTTTGTAAGGATCTTCTTCTTAATCTCAATACAAGTTTGTTTTTAGTTGATTTCATTAGTTTTTCATGTTGTTGATGATTGATTTGGTTATTGATTGAATTTTGATTGATTTTGATTGATTGTTGGTTTAATCTTTGAATTCAAGTATGTTGATGATGGAATTGATGATTGTTGTAGTTTTGATCTTAATTTCTATGGCTAGTGAGTAGTTTCCTAGCTAGGGAAATGGTGAAGCATGTATGAATGATGGAATAGTGTAATTTGGGGATAATTGATGGAGTTGATGATATGATTAAATTTGGTTGATCTTTCATGTGCATGAGTGTGATTAATTGAGGTTTGGCCATCTTTGATTAATACACTAGATTGCATTGTAAGCTTGCTATGATACGGACCATTGATTAGTGAACTTGCAATTTCACGATTGAGGTGCTTTGTGACGTTCCCTAGGTAGTGTTTAGCGTAGTTGACGCTAGTTAGACCTCTAGGTGAACCACCTTAGTATGCTCTTTTGGATACATGATGATTTTCCTTCATATCGCTTGACTTAGTCGGTTTGACCTCCCAAATTACCGTTTCCATTATGATTGCATGTGGATCCATTGCCCTAGTGTCTTAGATTGATTTTATACAAGTTTGCATTACCTAGTTTAGCCTTAGTTCTACCTCAAACCCCTTCTTGATTCCGAAATAGCTTGATTTAGACATCGTGCACTTGATATCCATTCCCTTGGGTTCGACCTTGACTTGCCACTACGCTAAATAGGGGTTAGTTAAGTTACAAATTTTGTTTGATAGGGTGGGGTGGTAGCCCAACGACCTACCGTTCTCCTTCCAATCACTCTACTTTATTATTCTCGTATTCATGTGCGCTTTTTGACTAGCATGCAAACAATAGGTTAACCCTAAACCTGTTTATCTATGTTGGTTGAATTTAATGCACAAATAAAACTATTATTGGTGGTCACTTGAATTATAATCATATTAGCCCTAAATAAAATTATTAATTATCTTATTAAGCGTGATTACAAGTACAAATTCCCTTTAAACAATGCATAAAAGGCGTGATCAAGCAACAACAATAATAATCATCAAGCAACATGATAATCATAATAATCATAACAATCATAATCATGTTAAAGAATAATAATAGCAAGATCCTAGGCATGATACTAACAAGATTAATAACAAACCCTAGCATGTCACTAAGCAATAAAAATCAAAGCTTTAGCCCTAGCATGATACTAACATGATGTTAGGAAAGAGAATAAAAGGCATCGCAGGAATCATGATAAGCATATTTGATATTATAACCTTTTCCATAAACATGATATTAGGAATCAAAATAGGAGCCTAAACATGATTTCTATATATCAATAAAACAATTAAAGCACTTACTTGGATGCCTCGTATCTCTTTCTAATAACAAAATACACGCGTTAGTAACTTCAAGGAAAATAATAAATCAAACAATCAAATTAAATAATTGAAATAGAGATTAGGGACCAAACCCTCAGAAATTATAACCTTTCACGTCTAGGGCGAAGGCAACTCCGAATTTGGCTAGGTGTTTCTAGATCTCGTGGATGCGGAATTTTGTTTGAGATTAGTTAGAGAGATGAGAGCATACAGAAATAGATGATTGTGGATTGTAGATGAATAAAAACGGAGGTTCAAGACCCTATTTATAAGAAAACAGTCCGGAAATAGGTAGAATTTGATAAGGAATAAAACTCCACGCTGTCGCTGCAAAACCAGCCTTGTCGCGTGGCGACAAGCCTGTCGTTTGGAGACAACCTGGATTCCTACGCTCTTTCAAACACGGAGTCCACTTATCAATCAAAATTGATTTGTAAAGTCTGTATGAAAACTGAAATCGTATTTTCATAATATAATATTTTATTCCAAATAAAACTTATCAAAATATAATTATTAATTCTAATTTTATTAGGATTAAAGAACCTCTCTAGAGAATTTTTAGAAGACTATAATTAATTCCAATAACTTTAGGAATAATAATTAACATTGGGCCCTCCCCTAGATCATCGGGCCGCATGTAAAGATCAAACCGGGCCCAATTTAGTATTTTGGCCATAACTTCCTCATTATTCATCGGAATTAGGCTTATAATATATTGTTGGAAAGCTCTTTGCAAGCCCCATCCAACTACACTATTATTGGACCCTTATCATGGACCAAACTAAACTGGATTGGCTATTTTCATAAAATAGAGTTGTTTTTCGAAAACAGAGAGAAAGAATTTTAAATAAAAACCAACCGAAACACCAGACTTTTCACACTTTCACCTCGTTCGATAATCATTCGACATGAAAGGTATTCATCATTGGGTTTGGTTTTGGGGAGACACATTTGGGTGTCTACAGAAGCCCCCACTTTGACTGAGTTTATAGAAACGCAAGTTTCGAAAACGAAAGTCAAAGTATTGATAGGGACGGAGAATGATTCAGAACGTTCTGCGATCCTAAATCATTCTTGTAACGCCGATACTTGCAAATTAGCGTTAGTTAAACAAATAAAAGAGTTAAGAAACGCGTATCTTGCACTGTCGAGCACACGTCCCTGGAGTAACCGATCTGTTGCATTTGTTGAAGACCGCTCTGCTTCTAGCTGACTCCTATTTCATCGAAGATGACTCTGCTTGTAGTCATTCTCCGCTGCTTGTGACCATCTTCCATATCCTAGGGAACACGATCGAAGATAACTCTGCTTGTAGCCATCTTCAGTTTTTTGACAATCCTCCACGTCCTAGGGAACATCGTCGAAGATAACTCTGCTCGTAGCCATCTTCAATTTTGTGACAATCCTCCACATCCTAGGGAACATCGTTGAAGATAACTCTGCTCGTAGCCATCTTCAATTTTGTGACAACTCTCCACATCCTAGGGAACGTCGTTTATCATTGCTGCTTCATCTCGAGCCTTTTCCTTGAATTATAGTGACGACCTCCCAATCATAGAAAAAGTCGTCAAAGACCGCCTCATCACGAACCGCTCTTCTCAAATCTTGGTGACGACCTCCACAATCGTAGAGAAAGCTGTTGAAGACCGCCCATCTCGTGCTATGTTCTCAAATCTTGGTGACAACCTCCACAATCTTAGCGAACGCTGTCGAAGATAACTTCGCTTGAAGTCATCCTCAGTTGTTACGATAATGTTCCAAAGAGAATTACCGAAGACCAACGCTTGTCGATCTTAAAGCTCGCTTGAACTTACATTTTTGCTTTTTGTGAACCATTATGTCGGTGCCTTTGCAATGAGCCAATGTTTAGGCGCTTTAAGCTAAGTGAGACGATCTTTCGTCAGGTCGATCACTTATTGCGATTGTAATCAAGCCGACTACTTAAACATGTCAAATTACTTATAGGGGTTAACTGGTGTACCAAGGAACCCGAAATTGCTGCATAAGGTCCGCATAATTTAACATGGGGCCATGCATTGCGTCGCCGCACTGGCGCCTGCTGGAAGACTCTGGCGCCGCGCTTTTCTTCTGTCGCCAGGCGACCGATGTTATCGCCAGGCGACAGCCTTGTCGTCTGGCGCTGGAGTCGGGTCTTCCCTATTTTGCCTTTGCTGCTGTTGTTCGTTGCTTAGTCGTTTCCTTTCAACCAAATGCGCTCAAATCTTTTGTAAATTAAAGCTCTTCATCTCTAATTTACTGATCTATGTAACTCCTCTCATCTTGGAAGAATCTCATGTGTCATATTCGCCGTTTTTCGAAAAAATCCGGAAATGTTCTTGCTTACTGGGATGCACCTGCATTTATATTTTGGACTATAGGACTTTGCTTATCTTTCTTTAGGGTTGACCTAAGACTTAGTGTTGCTTGACTCATTAACTTGAGGTTGGCTCAATGTCACTGACTGACTTGAGGTTGACCCAAGGTGAGTTGACGCGTGTGACTCATGACTCGTGTGTGCATTGTATTGTGATGTGCTTGACTCAAAATGCAAAAAAGCAAAAAATTTCCGTCATTTTTGTGGAGGGTACCGACTTTCTCCCGAAAAAGAAAGACGCAAAAAGGAAGAAGTGAAGTGTTGGATGGTGCATGTTGAATAACTTAGTCAAATGTATGCGCCCACGTTGTATCTCATAGTACAAGGATTGTAACATCTTAGACTATCCTAGTTGACTCGATAATGAAAGTATTTAGGTAACTTAGGCACGGAGGCTAAGTACTTCATACTTTGTGATGCAATGATTTATCTTGATTTTGACATGACAAGGCATGCTTCAGCGTTGTGTTAAGATTTCATGACAAAGGGTTCCTAAGGGAAGTATATTTGGTCATGTATCTGTGATGTGTGTGATAGTGACACTAAAGTTAGGCCGCAAGGGCTAAGTGTGTGGAAAAATATATTGAAAAGAGTCAAATGGTGGTGACTCTTAGGCTGGGTAGGCTAATAATGTAAGGACCAAGCCCCCAAGTCTAGCTCTAAGTAGATAGGGATGAGCATAGGAGATCCCTTGATATGATCATGATGTGTTAATGTGAATGTGAATGCGAATGCATTTTATTACGGCCGCACCTCGATGTGAGGTTGCCTACGTATCCGTTAGGAATCAGGCCGAACGTAGCTCTAGCCGAACCTCGCACAAGTATGTGTATTCCTCAAAGAGGTCTTTTGAGGGTTGTAACGTGGTTAGGCTAAAGGTTTGAAGAAGTAGGGGATAAAGGCTCAACACCCTAGGTAAGCCCCCAAGGTGTGCAACCTTGCTTTTGAATCTTTGTATAATTATGCTTGAGGTTTCTCACTTTTGAACTCTTTATATTTTGCTCTCTCTTTTTTGCTTTATCATTTTTTCAAATTCAAATCTCTTTTTTATAAGTGTGGGCAATCCCGATCATGCGATCTATCACTCACTTGGCATTCATGTTTCTCAGGCACGGTACCGAGCACTCGATAAGAAACGCAATTTGAGACGTGTTCATATCAAAGACATGTTCATGTCAAAGACATTGGAACACTTTCCCTTTTGTACACTTTTATTGTTTCTATTTTGCTATTTTAATCTTTTTAAGTCACTCAAGCTTTTTATGAAATTTCAAATTGCATAAGTTGCACACCATCCCATCCCAAGGTTAGGTAGATATGGGTTGAAAAATGAAAGGTCTATCGTTAGTCAAGGCTCAAAGTGGTTTATCAAAAAAGGATTGCATATTCGAAGGGTGAAAGGTGATACGATGTGGCTACAAGGGGTGCCTCAAATCATTGGTATATCTTGTGCTTAGTATGACATTTTTTTTTTAAATGCGATGTAATGAAATGATCATATGCAAGAACATAAATGCTTATTTTATTATAAGGAAAAAGAAAAAAAAACCTACAAAATAAATCTAAGAAAGGTGCATATGCTAGACTTATTGGGGAAATGAAAAAATGAAAAAGAAATAGAAAAAGAGGTCATGAAATCTTGTCGTTGACGTTCGCCTTTTGTCTTGTGTCGTTTGCTTCAACATCACCCAGTCTTCTCGCTAGCTAGAGGCAATGGGATCTTGTTTGCTTCTATGAGATCTTGAATGAGATTTTGAAACCTGTAGCATTCATCGGTGGTATGACCATTTCCTTGATGGTACTTGCAATAGGAATTGGGATCCCATCTTGAAGATCTCTTTTCTAGCGTTGGATCTTCGGTAGGGCCAATGGGTTTGATTAATCCTCGATCGTAGAGACGATCGAAAGCAGCATCGTAGGTCATTCCAATGGGTGTGAACTCTCTCCTGGATTTCTTTTTATATCCTTGATTATCCATAGCTAAGACACCGTTATTGTCAAAGGTGCTAACATTGTTACTAGAGTGGGCGTTTCCAGAAGAAGAAGGATTGTCGTTCTTCTTTCCTTTCCAGCCACTGTGGTTACTATTGTTAGTAGCTTTTTTCTTTGCGAGGTCTTCTTCGATTTCAATACCGATATCATAGACGGCCTTGAAAGTATTCAAATTATGTTGATACTTTAAATGTGTTGAATACTTCTCTTGGAGGTTCTTGATAAACATCCTCACAGATTCTTTTTCGGAGGGCACATCAATCATCTTAGTGGAAGTTTCCCTCCACTTAATAAGGAAAGAGGTAAAGCCTTCAGTCTCCTTTTGTCTTAGCATCTCAAGTTGTCTATAATCGGGTTCGACTTGAATATTACATTTATATCTATCAATGAAAGCGTTTATAATAGCATCCCAAGTAGAGGTTTTCTCTTTATCAAGAGAAAAGTACCATTGCTGACAAATAGTTTCTAAAGATATAGAAAACACATAATGAAAAGCTTTCTTATCTATTCCCTTAATATTCATTACAGTTTCAAAGGCTCTTAAATGAAAATAAGGGTTATCCATTGCCTTGAATTTCGGGATCTCGTTGGCACTGAACTTCTGCGGAAGAAGATCCTTGTCCAGCGAGACCCCTTGTGAGCTAATGCCCTGCAATCTATAGTCATTGGACAATTTGCTCAAATTTTCCTAGATGAGCTCCATTTGTTGTTGTCTCACAGGGTCATTGATTTGGAGAGTCAGATTCTTCAACATTTCAGCAATGTTAGCCACCTGTCCCTTGAGTTCGTTGACTTCTTCCTGACTTACCATTATCTTCGTAGCTTTCCTTTTTCGACCGATTGGCTTATCAAAAAGTTGAACTTGAATAAAGGTGTTGTCTTTGATTAATCGTCCTTCTCTCCTTGACCAAGTAATGTGGAAAGGGAAATTAAGGGATATTCATTGTTAATTACTTGACTCAACTCTATTCAACATGCAACAGATGGAAGAAGGTAGGAAGAATGAATATTGTGATATGGGGAAAGCATGTAGAGAATGGAAAGATGATGTAGATGGAGAGATATGAAAAAATTAGGAATAGAATGTACCCCCAATTCAAATAACGGAAAAAACCGACTCATGATTGAACCTAAGTCATGGTCATGGTGACATATACAAAGTGTGTCCTAAGATTAGTGAGTGTAGGTGACATGTTAATACTCGTGTCATGACCATGTGGCTAGACTATGTGACTAGACCTCACATATGTGCACTAAACTGGACAGGCTGTAGTATTTTAGTCATACCTTTTGATCTGTGAATCCGAATTAGACGAAAATAACGGCAAATGAAAGATAGAACTCGGGGCTACAGATCCATAGGTTATACGACTCGTAGCTCTTCCTAGAACTCTGGCTATCACCAAAACAAGTTGACATTTGTGCAGTATACGGGATTAAAAATCCGAGTTGACTCAAAGGAACTACGACTCAATTTTAGACATATTTATTAGCCAAATTAATTAACTAATTAATTAAGCAAAGTCCTTTAGTCTTTGGTTAGTTTATTTAGACTTAAACACAAGTCAAACAAACGGTTAGCACATATAGGGTATGCACAAGCAAAGAATGCACAAATAGTTCAAATAGTCACAATATGATGCAATGAGTTTGCAACCTAACCATGGCTCTAGTTCTCTAAAGTTCAAGTATATGGGTTAGTCAAAGAGGGTCCATGGTTATGAGTTCGGATGCATCGCGCGGAAGCCTTGCCTTTGGAAGGGTTGGCGCGTATGGATGGGACCCCGCAAGTTAAAAACTTGCTTCCACGGTTTGGTGGATTCACAAACTTAAATGTACCCCGTTGTTGTCAGGAGTGTTCGATTGGGTAGATGGAGCGTGAACCCCCAGAGGGTTATGTCCATATGTAGAACACATATGGGTTTCAGAAAAGTGAGAAAAACTCAATCAGGAAGTAGAATCGAGCCAACAGTGCTAGAAATGGTCAAAACAAGAAGGCAGAGTTCTGGCTCGGTATTGAAAGAACTTGGCGCCAGACTACAGGGACTGTCGCCGCAAAAGTACCCCTATCTCCAAGCGACAGAACTGTCGCCAGGAAACAGAAGCACTTCACAGGAGACAAGCCCTTTTTTCTAGACGCTAGTTCCTACATGCCTCAGCAAGTATCTACGTTCTTAGAATTTTCCAGATTTCGCAGTATTATTTCAATTCTAGTTGTGAAAGATATTTCTCAAGTTTCCTACGTGTAAAAATCCTATGTTTTTGACACATTTCGGATGGTCTATCCAATGAGGACCTTTTTTATGCATATGACAATAATGCTAACCAAAATTACGCACATGAAATACTTAGAACTTTTCGAGTCTCATCCGCTCATTCTAAATCATTGCCAAAATAAATTTCAGGAATTAAAATAGAAATCCTCCCCAGCGGAGTCGCCAAAAACTGTAGGGTATATTTCAAGCCATTAACCACAAGCTTGAACCCCACTATAATCATACACTTCAGCATGGTGGCGTCTAAAGGGAAGGAAGCTAGAGCAAAAGAGTCGCCAACAAGTTTTAGGAACTTGTAAACCATTCACAAGGTGAAGATTACACCCCTTAACGATCCATGAGATCGTCAACTCCAAAAGGTCTTGAACCAAATAGGGTTCGGGGATGAAGGTACAAATCCAACCTAAAAGAGATTGAACCTGCCCTAAATAGGCCTCTACTTCATTCTTCTTGTATTCATGTGCGCTTTCTGACTGGCATGCAAACAATAGGTTAACCCTAAACATGTTTATCTATGTTGGTTGAATTTAATGCACAAATAAAACTATTATTGGCGATCACTTAAATTATAATCATATTAGCCCTAAACAAGATTATTAATTATCTTATTAAGCGTGATTACAAGTACAAATTCCCTTTAAACATGCATAAAAGGCGTGATCAAGCAATAACAATAATAATCATCAAGCAACATGATAATCACAATAATCATAACAATCATAATCATGTTAAAGCATAATAATAGCAAGATCCTAGGCATGATACTAACAAGATTAATAACAAACCCTAGCATGTCACTAAGCAATAAAAATCAAAGCTTTAGCCCTAGCATGATACTAACATGATGTTAGGAAAGAGAATAAAAGGCATCGTAGGAATCATGATAAGCATATTTGATATTATAACCTTTTCCATAAACATGATATTAGGAATCAAAATAGGAACCTAAACATGATTTCTATATATCAATAAAACAATTAAAGCACTTACTTGGATGCCTTGTATCTCTTTCTAATAACAAAATACACGCGTTAGTAATTTCAAGGAAAATAATAAATCAAACAATCAAATTAAATAATTGAAATAGAGATTAGGGACCAAACCCTCAGAAATTATAACCTTTCACGTCTAGGGCGAAGGTAACTCCGAATTTGGCTAGGTGTTTCTTGATCTCGTGGATGCGGAATTTTGTTTGAGATTAGTTAGAGAGATGAGAGCATACAGAAATAGATGATTGTGGATTGTAGATGAATAAAAACGGAGGTTCAAGACCCTATTTATAAGAAAACAGTCCGGAAATAGGTAGAATTTGATAAGGAATAAAACTCCACGCTATCGCTGCAAAATTAAGAATTAAACAAATTTAAACATGCTTTATACAAGAATAGAGCAATAAGATTAGATACTTTGATGCCTCGTACCTCTTTCTAATAACAAAATACACGCGTTAGTAACTTCAAGGAAAATATAAAATCATACAATCAAATTAAATAATTGAAAGAGAAATTAGGGACCAAACCCTCAGAAATTATAACCTTTCACGTCTAGGGCGAAGGCAACCTGGAACTTGGCTAGGTGTTTCTAAATCTCGTGAATACGAAATTTTGTTTATGAAAAGAAACTAGAGAGATGAGAGCATAGAGAAATAGATGATGATTGATGATGAGAATTGATTGTAGATTGTTGATGATAATTGATGATTGATTGTGAATGAATAAAAACGGAGGTTCAGGACCCTATTTATAAGAAAAAAGTCCAGAAATAGGTAGAGTTTGATAAGGAATAAAACTCCATGCTGTCGCTGCAAAACCGACCTTGTCGCCAGGCGACAGGGTCTGTTGCGTGGCGACAAGGCTTGTCCTGTGGCGACAGGCCTGTCGTTTGGCGACAGCCTGGATTTCTACGCACTTTCAAACACGGAGTCCACTTATGAATCAAAATCGATTTGTAAAGTCCGTATGAAAACTGAAATCGTATTTTTCATAAAATAATATTTTATTCTAAGTAAAATTTATCAAAATCTAATTATTAATTCTAATCTTATTAGGATTAAAGAGAACCTTCTAAAGAATTCTAGAAGACTATAATTAATTCTAATAACTCTAGGGATAACAATTAACATCGGGCCCTCCCCTAGATCATTGGGCCGCATGTAAAGATCAAACCGGACCTAGTTTAGTATTTTGGCCATAACTTCCTCATTATTCATCGGAATTGAGCTTATAATATATTGTTGAAAAGATCTTTGCAAGCCCCATCCAACTAAACTATTATTGGACCCTTGTAGTGGGCCAAACTAAACTGGATTGGCTGTTTTCATAAAATAGAGTTGTTTTCGAAAACAGAAAGAAAGAATTTTTAATAAAAACTAACCGCAACACGTGACCTTTCACACTTTCACCTCGTTCGATTATCATTCGACGCAAAAGGTATTCATCACTGGGTTTGGTTTTGGGGAGACACTTTTGGGTGTCTACAGAAGCCCCCACTTTGACTGAGTTTGGAGAAACGCAAGTTTCGAAAACGAAAGTCAAAATAGCGATAGGGACGGAGAATGATTCAGAATGTTCTGCGATCCTAAATCATTCTTGTAACGCCGATACCTACAAACTAGCGTTAGTTAAAACAGATAAAAGAGTTAAGAAACGCGTATCTTGCACCGTCGAGCACATGTCTCTAGAGGTAACCGATTTGCTGCATTTGGTTGAAGACCGCTCTGCTTGTAGCTGCCTCCTATTTCATCGAAGATGACGCTGCTTTTAGTCATTCTCCGCCGCTTGTGACCATCTTCCACATCCTAGGGAACACGATCGAAGACAACTTTGCTTGTAGCCATCTTCAGTTTTTTTATGACCATCTTCCACATCCTAGGGAACACGATCGAAGACAACTCTGCTTGTAGCCATCTTTAGTTTTTGCAATAGTACTCCGAAGAATATCACCGAAGACTAATGCATGTTGATCCTTTAAAGTTCGCTTGAACTTTGCTTCCACTATGCTAGTACGTCGGCGCTTCTGCTGCTTGTGATCCATTGTGTCGGTGCCTTTGAGATGAGCCAATGTTTAGGCGCTTTAAGCTAAGTGAGACGATCTTTCATCATGTCGATCACCTATTGCAATTGTAATCGAGCCGATTACTTAATCATGTCAAATTGCTTATAGGGGCTAACTGGCGTACCAAGGAACCCGAAATTGCTGCACAAGGTTCACATAACCATATTATGGAGCCTTGTACTCTGTCGCCGCTCCAGCGCTAACCGGAACTGCTTGTCGCCGCTATTTATTCTTGTCGCCAAGCGACAGGCTTTGTCGCCGTTGATTTTCACTCGTTTTTGAACAAAAGAGCTTCTTTTAAAGAGATGTTCACGCGTCTCTGAACAATGGAGCTTTGAATTATATGCCCACGCGTCTCTGAACAAAGAGCTTTGATACTTGAATGTTTGTTGAGATGGTTCGGTTGACTGCGAATAGGAGCTTTGCTGAATGGTTGTATCCTGTAAAAATCAAAAGAATGCCAAAAGACTTTGCTGGTGTTTTTCTTAGGGTTGACCTAAGGTGATTGACTGACTTGAGGTTGACTCAATGTGTTTTGACACGTGTGTGACTCATATGTGACTTAATGTGTTTTGACACATGCGTTAGACTCAATTCGAGGTGACATGACTCAACGTACATGACTCGTGTGTGCATTATAATGTGATTGTGTGACTTGAAAAATGCAAAAAAACAAAAATTTTCCGTTCCGTCATTTTTTGTGGAGGGTACCGACTTTCTCCCAAATAAGAAAGACGCAAAAAAAAATCGAAGTGAAGTTTTTGAAAGTGCATGTTGAATGAGCTTAATTCGTTAATGTTGTCTCTCACAGTACAAGGATTGTAACATCTTAGACTATCCTAGTTGACTTAATGATGAAAGTATTTAGGTAACTTAGGCGCGGAGGCTAAGTACTTCATACTTTGTGATGCAATGATGAGTGATGAGTGATTTTGTTATGACAAAGTATGTTCCAACGTTGTGTTAAGATTTCATGACAAAGGGTTCCTAAGGGAAAGACTATTTGGTCATGTATCTGTGTAGTGTGTGAAAGTGACACTAAAGTTAGGCCGGAAGGGCTAAGTGTGTGGAAAAATATATTGAAAAGAGTCAAATGATGGTGTCTCTTAAGCTAGGTAAGCTAATGATGTGAGGATCAAGCCCCCAAGTCTAGCTCTAAATGAATAGGGATGAGCATTAGAGATCCTTTGATATGATCATGGTGTGAATGTGTGAATGTGAATATGAATGCATGTTTATTACGGCCGCACCTCGATGTGAGGTTGCCTATGTATCCGTTAGGAATCAGGCCGAATGTAGCTCTAACCGAACCTCGCACAAGTGTGTATACCTCAAAAAGGTCTTTTAAGGGTTGTAACGTGGTTAGGCTAAAGGTTTGAAGAAGAAAGGGATAAAGGCTCAACAACCTAGGTAAGCCCCCAAGGTGTGAAACCTTGCTTTTGAATCTTTGTATTTTTATGCTGGAGTGTTTTAACTCTTTATATTTTGCTCTCTCTTTTTCCTTTATCATTTTTTCAAATTCAAATCTCTTTTTCATAAGCGTGGGCAATCCCGATCATGCGGTCTATCACTCACTTGGCATTCATGTTTCTCAGGCATGGTACCGAGCACTCGATAAGAAACGTAATCTGAGACGTGTTCATATCAAAGACATTTTCATATCAAAGACATTGGAACACTTGCCCTTTTGTACACTTTTATTGCTATTTTACTCTTTTTGAAATCACTCAAGCTTTTTATGGAATTGAAAATTGCATAAGTTGCAAACCATCCCATCCCAAGGTTAGGTAGATGTGGGTTGAAAAATGAAAGGTCTATCGTTAGACGAGGCTCAAAGTGCCTTTTCAAGAAAGGATTATATATTTGAAGGGTGAAAGGTGATATGATGTGGGTGCCTCAAATCATTGGTATACCTTATGCTTAGTTCGACTTGGTTTGTTTTTTTTTTTTTATGAATGCAATGCAATGATCATATGCAAGAAAATAAATGCTCATTTTATTAAAAGGGGAAGAAATAATGATCCTACAAAATAAATGTAAGGAGAATAAAACGGTGCCTATGCTAGACTTATTGGGGAAAGGAATAAAAAAGAAATAGAAAAAGAGGTCATAAAATCTTGTCGTTGAAGCTCGCCTCTTGTCTTGTGCTTTATCATCACTCGGTCTTCTTGCCGACTGGAGGTATAGGAAGCTTGTTATTGTCGATCAAATATTGGATTGCTTCCTTTAGCTTCCAATAGCTCTCGGTAGTATGACCCCTACCTTGGTGGTACTTGCAGCGTACATTAGGGTTCCAACTAGGCAATCTCTTCTCAAGTGAGGGATCTTGAATGGGTCCAATAGGAGTAATGAGTTTCTTTGCATGGAGTCGATCGAAAGCATCATCGTAGCTAATTCCAATAGGGGTGAAATCCTTTCTTAGTTGCTTTCTAAATCCTCGATTATCCATGGCTAAGATTTCATTAAGGTCGAAAGTACCAACACTGTTGCTAGAGTAGGTGTTTCGGAAGAAGAAGGATAATCGTTCTTATTTCCTTTACAGCCACTGTTGTTATCGTTACTAATCCTGGCCTTCTTGTTGCATAGAGGAACATGAAGGAGACTTGAATCAATGAGGTCTTGAACACGATCTTTGAGAGCGAGACATACTTCAGTGGTGTGATCATGGCCTCTCTGGTGTTGATAATGAGAACGCTGTTCGATAACCATTATCCAATCTCTTACTCCTTCTATTGCACCCATAAGCGTGACAACGGTATTTCGTAGTTCCTGAACATCCTCTTCCAGGCTTGACGAGCTTTCACTAATATTACTTAAGGAAATTTCTTTTTCGCCGACCATTACTACAACCCTTTTGTTTTATAAAAGAGTGATGCTTTATCAAAAGTGTTGTCTTGGTTAAGTGCTCTTCTCTCTTTGACCAAGTACTGTGGAAAGGGAAATTAAGGGATATTCGTTGTTAATTATTTGACTCAACTCTATTCCACATGTAATGGATGGAAGAAGGTAGGAAGAGTGAATATTGTGACATGGGGAAAGCATGTACATAATGGAAAGATGATGTAGATGGAGAGATATGAAAAAAATTAGGAATAGAATGTACCCCCAACTCAAATGACGGAAAAAAACCGACTCATGCATGAACCTAAGACATGGTCAAGGTGACTATATAAAGTGAGTGCTAACACTAGTGAGTGTATGTGACATGCTTTGACTCTTATGTATGACCATGGGACTAAGTGCCTAGACTCAATTAAGGACTTAAACATGGCTAAATCCATTAACAAATTGGTTAAACTAATTAGCAGACTGTTTAATTAGACTCGTCGTGATGACCCGAGTTAGAATCTGGACTGTCGCCGGAACAACAGAACTATCGCCATAGTTTAAAGCTTGTCGCCAGACGACAAATTTGTCGCCAGGCGACAGGCATTAAACTCTGGCGCCACAGCCCAAACTCCTGCGCCATTGCTGCAACATTAATCTAGGGTTGTTTCCAGTAAGCTTACTTTAAGGGGACATGCCTAAAGTCGTACTAAGTTAGATTAATTACTTTATTAGTCTTTAATTAGTCAATTAATTAATTAATTAATTAGACAAAGTCCTTTTTAGTCATTAATTGGTTTATTTAGACTTAAACGCAAGTCAAACAAACGGTTAGCACATATAGGGTATGCACAAGGAAAGGATGCACAAATAGTTCAAATAGTAACAATATGATGCCATGAGTTTGCAACCTAACCATGTCTCTAGTTCTCTAAAGTTCGAGGATATGGGTTAGTCAAAGAGGGTCCATGGTTATGAGTCCGGATGCAGCGCGCGGAAGCCTTACCTTTGGAAGGGCTGGCGCGAGTGGATGGGACCCCACAAGTTAAAAACTTGCTTCCACGGTTTGGTGGATTCACAAACTCGGATGTACCTGTCGTTGCCAGGAGCGTTCGATTGGGTAAATGGAGCGTGAACCCCCAGAGGGTTATGTCCATATGAAGAACACATATGGGTTTCAGAAAAGTGAGAAAAACTCAATCAGGAAGTAGAATCGAGCCAACATTGCTAGAAATAGTCAAAACAAGAAGGCAGAGTTCTGGCTCGGTATTGGAAGAACTTGGTGCCAGACTACAGGGACTGTCGCCGCAAAAGTACCCCTGTCGCCAAGCGACAGAACTGTCGCCAGGCAATAGAAGCACTTCATAGGAGACAAGCCCTGTTTTCTAGACGCTAGTTCCTACATGCCTCAGCAGGTATCTACGTTCTTAGAATTTTCCAGATTTCGCAGTATTATTTCAATTCTAGTTGTGAAAGATATTTCTCAAATTTCCTACATGTAAAAATCCTATATTTTTTACTCATTTCGGATGGTCTATCCAATGAGAACCTTTTTTATGCATATGACAATAATGCTAATCAAAATTACGCACATAAAATAATTAGAACTTTTCGAGTCTCATCCACTCATTCTAAATCATTGCCGAAATAAATTTCAGGAATTAAAATAGAAATCCTCCCCAATGGAGTCGCCAAAAACTGTAGGGAATATTTCAAGCCATTAACCACAAGCTTAAACCCCACTGTGATCATACACTTAAGCATGGTGGCGTCCAAAGGGAAGGAAGCTAGAGCAAAAGAGTCGCCAACAAGTTTTAGGAACTTGTAAACCGTTCACAAGGTGAAGATTACACCCCTTAACGATCTAGGAGATCGTCTACTCCAAAAGGTCTTGAACCAAATAGGGTTCGGGGATAAAGGTACAAATCCAACCTAAAAGAGATTGAACCTGCCCTAAAAATAGGCCTCTACTTCATTCTTCTCGTATTCATGTGCGCTTTCTGACTAACATGCAATCAATAGGTTAACCCTAAACCTGTTTATCTATGTTGGTTGAACTTAATCCACAAATAAAACTATTATTGGCGATCACTTGAATTATAATCAAATTAACCCTAAACAAGATTATTAATTATCTTATTAAGCGTGATTACAAGTACAAATTTCCTTTAAACCTACAAGAGAGGGCGTGATCAAGCAATAACAATAATAATCATCAAGCAACATAATAATCATCATAATAATCATTATAACAATTATAATTGAAATAATCATGTTAATAATAAAGCTTAAATATAATAGCAAGATCCTAGGCATGATACTAACAAGATTAATAACAAACCCTAGCATGTCACTAAGAAATAAAAATCAAAGCTTTAGCCTAACATGGTACTAACATGATATTAGAAAAGAGAATAGGAAGCATCCTAAACATAATATTAGAAAGCAATAAAGACATCCTAACATGATATTAGGAATTAAACAAATTTAAACATGCTTTATACAAGAATAGAGCAATAAGATTACATACTTTGATCCTTGTACCTCTTTCTAATAACAAAATACACGCGTTAGTAACTTCAAGGAAAATATAAAATCATACAATCAAATTAAATAATTGAAAGAGAAATTAGGGACCAAACCCTCAAAAATTATAACCTTTCACGTCTAGCGCGAAGGCAACTTCGAAATGGCTAGGTGTTTCTAAATCTCGTGAATACGAAATTTTGTTTATGAAAAGAAACTAGAGAGATGAGAGCATAGAGAAATAGATGATGATTGATGATGAGAATTGATTGTAGATTGTTGATGATAATTGATGATTGATTGTGAATGAATAAAAACGGACGTTCAGGACCCTATTTATAAGAAAACAGTCCGGAAATAGGTAGAATTTGATAAGGAATAAAACTCCATGTCGTCGCTGCAAAACCGACCTTGTCGCCAGGCGACAGGGTCTGTCGCGTGGCGACAAGGCTTGTCCCGTGGCGACAGGCCTGTCGTTTGGTGACAACCTGGATTTCTACGCGCTTTCAAACACAGAGTCCACTTATGAATCAAAATCGATTTGTAAAGTCCGTATGAAAACTGAAATCTTATTTTTCATAAAATAATATTTTATTCCAAGTAAAACTTATCAAAATCTAATTATTAATTCTAATCTTATTAGGATTAAAGAGAACCTTCTAAAGAATTCTAGAAGACTATAATTATTCTAATAACTCTAGGGATAACAATTAACATCGTGCCCTCCCCTAGATCATTGGGCCGCATGTAAAGATCAAAACGGACCTAGTTTAGTATTTTGGCCATAACTTCCTCATTATTCATCGGAATTGAGCTTATAATATATTGTTGGAAAGCTCTTTGCAAGCCCCATCCAACTACACTATTATTGGACCCTTGTCGTGGGCCAAACTAAACTGGATCGGCTGTTTTCATAAAATAGAGTTGTTTTCGAAAACAGAAAGAAAGATTTTTTTATAAAAACTAACCGCAACACGTGACCTTTCACACTTTCACCTCGTTCGATTATCATTCGACGCAAAAGGTATTCATCACTGGGTTTGGTTTTGGGGAGACACATTTGGGTGTCTACAGGTACCAGAACCGTTAGTACTAACGGTACGGGTACCTGTCCCATGCTCACCCCTTGTGAATATGAGGTTGCATGGTGGAGCGGTGATATAGAGTCAAATTAGGGGGGGGGGGTTGCATGTATTTTTGCCTACACTAGGTTATAGGCAAAAATGTGTAGTAATTAAGGGCTCTATTTTGGGTAATTTTACCCATGCCACGTGGGCCAATAAATTCCTAACACGTGTCATACTCTGGTTGGTCCGAATTGGACCAGTCTCCATTTGACACGTATCCCTTCTAGAGCTTGGGAGAAGAAAGCGGCCTTCAAGGGCCTAAATCCCGAGAAAGCCGTAGTACGGCGCAGCCCAGCAGAGCTAGGTCAGAGTGACCTAATTAGGGGCACGTTTCCCCATGACCCTATAAATAGGGAGATTCCCCCATTTTCGGGACAAAAATTAATTATTACAGCAGACCCTACATTCTCTTACATCAGAGAAGCACTTGATCTCGGAATCCGAGAAGATCTCACTTTTCATTTTTCCGCACCTTCTCCTACCCTCATTCAAGTACTAACTTGATCGTCGGAGGCGGAGCTCCTACCACTCGGAGTCTTCGTTGTTTTGCAAGTACAGGCGCAGTCGGATCAGTCCTCGAGCTGTAACTCTTCCGAGAGACAAAAACACCCAAAACATTTGGCGCCGTCTATGGGGAGAGTACCTCAAGGATGGTTCAAGAGTCTGTACCGCCTCCTGACCCCAAGGCTAACCACCCGGAGGTCTTTATAGATAATGAGGATAATGATCCTCAGGTTGAAACGTACATAGCCAAAGATGGCTCTCTCATCACTAAGCGCATCCGTCCTAGAGACACTCTGGAATGCGGTGAAATCCAGGCGAGTACAAGTAGGCCCCCTGGGCAGCCGGACGGGGAAACCCAGTCGGCAAGAGTTTAGGCTCCAGTCACCAGAGACGAGCTCATGAAAGCCATGAGGAGTTTCAAGGGTGAGATAAAGGATCTGATCGAAAAGAAAATGGTAGGCTCTAGCAAGAGTCAGCCGGCCAAGAAGTCTCCTCGAACTGCAAGGAAGAAGCTAGTTAGGGACATGCAGCCAACTCCGCATCCAAAGGACAAGGCAGCCGCAACCCTTGACTGGTCCAAGATCCTTCTGCCCTAGAAGGGTCCAAGGAGTCCCCGCCTGGAGAAACAACCGGTGGGTAGCAAGTAATCTATCCCTAATGCTCGGAAAATCATGGAGCGCAGGAGAAGTCAACAGCTGTCTGAGTCAGCCTCTACTTCGAGCTTTCCAGACAGCTTCAAAAACACATCTGCAGGGAATATTCAATCCTTGCATGAGAGCCATACAGGCGATAATACCGTCCATTCTGGACCTCAAATGATTGGGAATGCACTGTATGTACCCCCTATGGTCTACGGTCCGTATTCTCCTCACTTCATGTAGCCGGCCCTCTTTGGGGGTTAGGCGGCATATAACGTCCAGCCTTTGGACTGGCAGCTCCGTCTGGTCAAACTTGGTGAACAGACTTCGGCGTTCACCAAGGAGATAACCAAAGCGGCACAGCCAGCCAAGGTTAAGAACGTGTTGGTTGGTGCTTATGATGGTACCACCAACCCGGAGGACCACCTCATGGCCTACTCTAACCTCATGCACATGCAGGGGCTGGAGGATGCTATGTGGTGCCAGTGCTTCCCGGCTACATTGAAGGGCATTGCCCAACCATGGTTTGGCAACCTGCCAGCCGGATGTATCGAAAGCTTCAGGAAGCTTGCTTTCCTGTTTGCCTCCAACTTTTCAATGAACATCCCTGCCAAGAAAAAAAGTCTTGACTTGAGTACTATCCGGCAGGGAGAAAGAGAAGGGCTTCGCTCCTATGTCAGGCGGTTCAGCTTGGTGAGGATTCAAATCCAAGGGCTGTCTGACGAGGTAGCTTATACAGACTTCTTCAAGGGTTTGAAGGACGGGTCGACCTTTAAGTTCGACCTTGTCCAAAAGAGGGTCTTCACCCTTCAAGAGGCGTTGATAGAGGAGGAGAACTTTATTCAAGCCACCGACCTCTGCTCGTCCAGCAACTAGTCGGAATCTAAGAAATTCGAGAGGCAAAATGAGAGTCGGACTGCTCAGCCGGCTCTGAAAGCTGCAGTCCAAAAAGAAGAAGAAGGAATTCAAACCGTATGTCTCACGGTATGAATTCAAAAAAGACTGTTACACCATCTTTACAGAGGTGAAGGACCGGCTGACCATTGAGAAGCCGAATCCTATAAAGAGTTCCGTTCAGTCGCGGATTAAGAATAAATTCTGTCACTTCCATTAGGAGGTGGGCCATGACACCAACGACTGCTATAACCTTAAGCGGACGTTGAACCGTCTAGCTGACAAGGGCTTGCTGAAGTCCTTTGTCTTGAAGTCCAAAGTCGTCAAAAATTGTCCAGCCTACTAGTAGCTCGGATACCGTCAAGGATCCGGTCTACACTATAGCAGGCGGATTCGCATGCAGTGGCCCGACCATCCGGGGTACCAAGTATCATCTGAAGAGGATGATTCACTCGGTTGATGATGGACAAGCGTCCTCAAGTGGAACATTCCCAGACGTCCTTATCACTAAGAAGGACCGGGGCAAAGTTCGTCGAACGCATGACGACCCGGTCCTTATTGAATGCAAGGTCGCCAACCAGCTGGTTGGCCGGATCCTCATAGACACGGGTAGCTCCTCTGATCTCATCAGCTACAAGTGTCTGTCCTGGCTTAATTACAAGCGGGATAGCCTGCGTGACGTCTCCCGTCCACTAGTTGGCTTTGGCGGAGGGGTTGTGCACCCAGTCGAACAAATTGACATACCTATCCAGCTGGGGGAGAAGGGAAAAGGGCGGCACATGGTCGTCCGGTTCCTGGTGGTTAAAGAGCTGACCGCCTACAACATAATTCTTGGCCGACCCACTCTGAACGAGTGCAAGGCCGTCATCATCCCAGCTCTCATGCTCCTCAAGTATGAAAAGGATGATGACTCTGGTTGCTCCCTCAACGGGGATCAGAAGATGGCAAGGGAGTACTATCTCTCAGACGTCAAGCCGACTGCTTTTGCAACAGGTCAACCGAAGGAGCCAATAGACCTTGACGACGTCAAGGACCCTGATTCACCCCTTCCAGCAGCCGCAAAGAAAAGAAAAACTAAACAGGTGGTGGAGGTGAAGAAGGAGAAAAAATAGCAATCACTGACCGGGGAACGGTCAGATGATCTCCGTCCCCAACCGGCTGGTGAGCACATTGATATTCCTCTGGATGACAGCCATCCAGAGCGGACTGTTAAGGTGGGGACGACTGCGTTTGAAAGGTTTGGTGCAGACTTGCACATTCTACTAAAGGAATTCAAAGACATTTTTGCCTTTGAAGCGGAAAAGATGCCAAGCATCAACCTGGATCTCGCTGTCCACAAGCTCGCCGTGGATCCAAAAAAGAAGCCTATCCGGAAAAAGAAAAGAAATCATGGCGAGGAAAGGAGTCAGGCGGCAGCTGCCGAGGTTAAGAAGCTGTTAGACGCTGGGTTCATTCGGCCATGTAACTTCCCTAATTGGGTGGTGAACGTGGTGCTTGTTAAGAAGCCAAATGGAACTTGGCACATGTGTGTTGACTACACTGACTTGAACAAGGCATGTCCAAAGGACAGTTACCCGCTTCCAAAGATTGACAGCCTTGTCGACTCTACAGCCGGGCATGCCTTGATGAGTTTTATTGATGCCTACTCCGGCTTCCATCAGATACCCTAATGGAAAAAAGATTAAGAAAAGACGGCCTTCGTCACTGATCAGGGGTTATTCTGTTATACGGTAATGTCGTTTGGCTTGAAGAACGCGCCGGCTACTTTCCAACGGATGATTAATACAGTCTTCATTAATCAGATTGGAAGGAATGTAGAGGCGTACATTGATGACATGATAGTCAAATCCAAGCTAGAGATGGATCACCTTGCTGATCTCCGAGAAACCTTCACCACACTCAGGCGGCATAAGGTCATGTTAAATCCCAAAAAGTGTGTTTTTGGTGTTGAGTCTGGGAAGTTTCTTGGATTCCTGATTGACCAGAGGGGGATAGAGGCTAATCCCGAGAAGATACGGATGGTGATTGACATGAAGTCACCCCGCTCTGTCAAGGAAGCTCATAGGCTTATCGGTTGTCTAGCTGCGCTTGGGAGATTTCTCAGCCGGTCAGGTGACAAGTTCCTTTATTTCTTCCAAGCAATCAGGAAGAAGACTAGATTTTAATGGGGGGATGATGCTCAGGCGGCCTTTCAAAAATTGAAAGAAGACGCTCTATATGTACCTAGCCGTCTCAGATCATGCCTTTAGTGTTGTTCTCCTTGCTGAAAGAGACAGCAATCAGCTCCCGGTCTATTTTACTAGCCATGTGCTCAGAAATGGTGAACTCCGGTACCCCATGGTTGAAAAATTTTGCCTTGCTCTTTACATGGCTGTCAAGAAGTTGAAACCATACTTCTTAGCACATCCGGTGGTGATCTACACAGATCAACCCCTCAAGCGGCCAATGACAACCTTGGACTCATCCGGCAGAATGCTCAAATGGGCTATTGAAATGCAAAGTCTTGAAATCACTTACGAACCAAGGAAGGCAGTGAAGGGTCAGGTGTTTGCCGACTTCATTGTCGAAATGACAAGGCCGGTTGCTCCGGACAACCTTGATCAGGTTTGGAAGGTGCATGTAGACGGGAGCTCTACTATGAACGGCTGTGGTGCAGGTATCTGTCAATCTCCGGAAGGAGATAAATATGTGTATGCACTACGGTTTAAATTTCAGGCCTCAAAGAAAGAGCCGGAATATGAAGCCCTGCTAGCCGGCATCCGCACGTGTAAGGCGACAGGGGCAACAAAAATTGACGCCTGCTCTGATTCTCAGTTGGTAGTTAGCCAATACCATGGTGAGTATGAAGCCACCCATCCGGCTATGATCAAATATTTGCAGGCGGTCAAGGCTGAAGTTGGGATACTTGAACAATTTCATCTAACTCAAGTGCCCCGGTCTGAAAACAACCAGGCGGATGCTCTGTCTAAGTTGACATCCTCCGCCTCCTGTGATACGCCTCGGTCAGTCTTTTGGGAAGTAATAGAAAAACGAAGCATATCTGATGATGAACCCATTGGAGTGCTGGACCAAAGTTATGCTTGGATGGATGGCATCCGAGCGTATCTGATAGACGGCACGCTCCCTAATTCACCTCAGGAGGCAGCCGTACTGAAGAAGCGTGCAGCAAACTTCGAGATGAGAGAAGGAGAACTCTTCAAGGCAGGGTTTTTGAAGCCTCTATTGAAGTGTGTTACCCCGGAAAAGGGGAAAGAGGTTCTCGAAGAGTCGCATGCGGGATACTGTGCCTCTCATGCAGGCGGCAGATCCTTAGCTGTCAGGGCTAGGCGGCATTACTTCTGGCCCACTCTTGAGTCAGATGCCATGGAATTTGTCAGAAAATGTGATAAGTGTCAAAGATTTGGCAAGCTAATCCATTGGCCGGCTATTGACCTGACGACAATCCACAGCCCGGTTTCGTTTGCTAAATGGGGCATGGACATTCTAGGCCCGTATACGCCTGCACCAGGCGGAAAGCGCTCTATTCTTGTGGCTATGGATTATTTCACCAAGTGGGTGGAGGCAGAGGCGGTAAAAGGCATCAAGAAAAAAGATGTCATCTCCTTCATCTGGAAGAACATTATCACCCGGTTTGGGGTACCCATGTCTATGGTGTTTGATAATAGACCTCAATTCGAGACGCCTCAGCTTAAAACTTGGTTAGGAGATCAAGGGATCTCGCATTGTTTTGCATCAGTCGGCCGACCCCAAGCAAACGGCTAAGTTGAAGCCTTCAACAAACTCATCTCAGACGGTATAAAAAAGAATATTGAAAGAGTCGGTGGTTTATAGGCTGAAGAGTTGATTCATGTCCTATAGGCCATCCGGACAACTGAAAAGGGGGCAACCGGTGAAACCCCATTTCTCACGGTTTACTGTGCTGAAGCCGTCTTGCTAATCGAGTCACGCTATACGATGAAGAGGCAAATGGGAGGCCATATGGCTAGCATTGGACTCACTCCCGGAGTACAGGGACAATGCCACCTTGCGTCATGAGATTTACCGTATGAGACTGACTCGTGCCTACAACAAAAGAGTGCACAAGCGACCCTTAAAAGTTGGGGACTTTGTGTTACGAAACATGGAGGCAACCGGTAGGGTCAATGAGCAAGGAAAGCTAACTCCTAATTAGGAAGGCCCCTACCGGATCTATGAAGAAGTAAGAAACGGCACCTACCAGCTGGAAACTCCAGACGGCAGGCGGCTGCCTAGAACTTGGAATGTAGACAACTTGAAAAAGTACTACTTCTAAGACTTGTAAATTTTTGTAAATAAAAAGCCTATCAATGCAGAAGTTGCTTTTTGTTTTCAATGTTAATTGCTTTGTATATATACATGCGCAACAATAATGCTACTGCCTGTTGAAAACACAGACTGTCTATTGAATAAATAAGCTAGGTTAAAAACCTAGCGGCTAACTTAATATTTAAAATTAATGGACCATCATCAGTGCAATGCACAGACGGCCCCTGTAATAAGTAAAACCAAGCTAAGTTAAGAGACTTAGTGGCTAAAATAACATTCAAACCGAGGCCAATGGCCGAATGCAAACTTATTTTATAAATTCGTCTGCTCCTATTTGAGCATGGCGTCCGGCGACGCCCCTTCGGGTGTTATCGTCGTAGACGACATCTACCAGGATATGCAGACGGCAAAGATTGAACGACCAAGTTGGTCAACTCATAGTTGTTTGACCAAAACAGTCTAAAAGAATGATTAAGCTTAACACCGGATGTCAAGTGACATCAGCTGGTTAATTACTGAAGTTCTGTGTTAGGCGGTTCAACGAAATTGTACTAGTCACCCCAATGGGGCAGACGAACCGGGTGAAATGGATTGCAGGTATCCCAGACGGCCTTTAAGCTTTCTGGGGTCCATCAGGCAGGCGGACAATATGTTCCTTGCTCCACTAACTGTCAGGCGGCAATTTCCTGTCTGGCTCATAAAGAAGTTATATTCGAATACCCAGTTGGGTAAAACGGCAGTTGTTGACAGTTGTGTATTTGGTTTGGGGCAATCACTAATGTGATTGATTGACTTAGGGGTATTCCATACTCTTTAAAGTATCAAGCATTCCAAAGTCAATCAATCAAAGAAGTACTGAAACCAATCACACAGCCGCCAGGGGCAAGAGTAGCCGGTATACTATCTGAATTGCAGCATGCTTTAAAAGTTGGGCAAAAATTCAAAAATTGAAATAAAATAGCAAATTCATCAAACCGACTCAGTCGGCAAATTTCATTCAAGCCGGTAAAAATCGAATATTAGTGTATACCGGATAACATCCTAGACAGAAAATAAAAATTGTCACCCGACTCCTCAGCCGGTAAAAATACACAAATACTCGGCATATAGGCTGGAAAAGCTTAAATTTGGCATACTGTCGCAGAAAATTCAAGGCTGGGCCGCCTCGTTCTCCTCTTTGGGATTCTCCCCATCAGATTGAAGCTCAATGACTTCTCCTTCTTCGGGGAGCTCCTTAGCAGGTTCCTCAAGCTTAGCGTTTGCCCAGGCCTCGAAGGACTCGGGCTCCGGCTCCGGCTCCCCCTTCTCAATTAAATACACTACATTTTCAGCATATTAAAAAGCCAGAGCCCACAAACCATAGTCCTTGTTAGGGTAGAGAGCTTCCCAGGCGATCTTCATCCGGGCGTCGGAGTCCGCTTCATTTTCAGCAATCAGGCGGTCTTGCTCTGCCTCGATTGTTGCCTTGATGTTCATTTGGACTCGCTCCACATCCTTCTTCAGCCTCTCAACCTCCGCCTTGAGCTTTACATTCTCCTGGGAGGCACCCTGCAAGGCCTTGAGGTCTTCCTCCGCCTTCTTGAGGTTGGTTTCAGCCGTGTTGGCCTTCTCCTTAGCCTCATCCAGGGCTTTTTGAAGACCCTTGATCTGATCCGCTTGTTGCATCTATTCGGCTTTAGTTTTAAGTTCATTAATTGTACATTGATATTCAGCTACATCTTGAGAATCCCTAGCTGATCTAGTGGCTCTCTTTACCTCCTCCCTCTTCCGGGCATATGGTCGTTTGAGTCCATAAACCCTGAGCATGGCCTATGGACACAAACTATTTAATTCATGCGGGATATATTATACTTAGTTCCAGCAAAGGGGAACAAGGTATACCTCAGACAGGAGTGCAGTGATACGTTCAACATTGAACGTCTCAATGCCCGAGATGACATCCTTCTCCTTCTTGGGAACGGCTGCCAGCATGGACCGGGCATGCGCCTGGACATCTGGCCATCTGGGGAATTGATCTGCACCATATGTGAAAGGGGGTGAGTGAGCTATATAGGCGGCACCAGCTTGATGCCAGCTGTCGGACGAAGAAGTCTGTTGAGAGTGAGATTTCACTCGCAACGGCCATCCCAGCTCAGGCGGAGATTCGAAGGGATTGTATTTACCTTCAGGAGCTTGGGGGATTGCACCACCCCCCAGGAGCAGAGAGGCCAGATGGGACCATATCAAAGCCCACTCCAAAGCCTTCAATGGTGACATTTCTCCCCACGACGCGGAGGCGGGTCCTCTCAGAAGAGCCTTCGAGGCCCGTCTTACCTGAAGCCGCTTTGGCGGATTTTGCAGGCTTGGTTTGGGTAGAGGTGGTCTCATCCCGTCCCCGTTTGGCTAGGTTCTTTGTAAAGGACCTAGGTGCCTCTCCACCCTGCAATTAGCGAAGTATTAAATATACAACCAGCAATGTTTGTTGGAAAAAATAGTTCAAGGAGTTAGACGGTTCTTTACCTCAGCCTTCAGCTTGGCGGCCTTAGCCGCCACCAGGTCCCTTCGGATTTGTGCAGAGGACCGCTTGGGAGTCTTCTCGTCAGCCACCATGTTCAAAGCTTCTTCTGCAAAAATAGTGAACACATGATTAGTGCAAAATCATAATTGGCTAACAATAGTACAAGCGGAATTAAACTGGATGTATATCAAACATACGCTTTGGAAACATCATGCTAAGCCCACAGGCGGATAAGAACACCTCATCTCCAAACCATGCGCACATGGGAATCTAATTATTAGGGACATTTATTACGTCCCCGGTTGAGAGTGTCTCCATATGGAGCTCAAAAAACTTGGTTTCCATGATAGTGTCATAGTCGTCCCCTGGAATCCGAGGAAGGGCACATTTGCGACCTAGTAGGTCGTACTTTTTATTATACCGGCGCAGCTCCTGGTTCTCTCGACCGGTTGGGGCAGACAGCGGGTAGAAACGGGTTTTCCAACCGTCATATTTTGACACTTTGTCTAATGTCATTTGGTACTGAGGGAGAGTGGTCAAGGTGTACCACGCCCTCCAACCACCTGGGTTGAGGCTGAGATAGTGCATGTGAGCAAAAGCCTCCCAGGTGGGATTCAAGTCTTAAATCTCACAGGCGGCAACATACCCTAGAATGTTAGCCCATGAATTTGGGGAGAGCTGCCAGACACCCAGGCCATAACCCCTGAGTATGGCTCTCACAGCATGGTGAAGCGGGAACTGGAGGCCTGCTAGGAATGCCGCCTCATAGAATCGAAAGTAGGCATTATCGTTCTCCTGGTCATCTTTCCAGGAGATGGTGCCTAGCTCAGGCGCACCTGGATAGTATATCCATTTCCCAGAGGCCGCTTCTGTACAAAGCTTTCAATGCCTTTTATCATTGCCCGCCTATCTTTAGCGGAGATATGGATCTGAAAGGGATCATCCATTGCTTCCCATTTTTTCCTCTATTCGGCCTCACTATCCTCAAGCAGGGAAAGAGGGGCATCACTATCATCCTCAAAGCTAGACCCTGAGGTGGAGCTTTCACCGTCTCCCTTGTCGCCGACTGACCCCGATGCAGACTCTTCCACATCTCTATCTCCGGGGCCAGCTTCATCAAGGTCCATCTGGGAGACGGCTCCCTGCCCGTCTCTACCCTCATCGTATAGGATTGTGTCACTTGGGGTTCTAGGAATCCCAGACGGGGAATATTCCCCTGAGCTTTCGTTGCTCTCTGACCCCTCAACCGAGGTTACCTCATCAGACGACACTTCCAAAGTACCGTCTCTTTGACGCCGTCTAGTGGCTGTCTGTTTAGTTCTAGCCATCGTGTCCTGCACAGACACATAGATGGTCGGTTGAGGAGTATAAAATTGCTCCATGCACCCAGAGCCGGCACTCCCAGTCCTAGACTCAGCCGTACCAGGAGACCAGCTGACTACTGACCTAGGCCGTGCCGTGTGTGTTGGTGATAAATCCATTTATTGTATGAATTGAAGCAAATGTAAATGATCTGAAGAGAGTAGAGGCGGTACCTTACGTTTGTCTCTGAAAGGGGGGAAAACGGTGATGACCGACTGAGATGTTGCTGAAGTTGACTTTGCTTGCTTGGGGCACAGGCGGTTGTAAACCAGCTGATGCAGGCGGAAAATGAAAAACGCATGTGTGCACTCGGACAGACGACAGATTTTCTCTTTCTAGGATTGGTGATTTTCTCTCTCTAGAATGTTTTGGAAACGTCCAAAATGAGGGGGTAAATTGTGTATTTATAGAGAGGTAAAAACAGGGGCATCCTGGTAACTTCCTTGGAATGTAAAAGGTTAAATTTTCACAGTAAAAAAAAAAAAAAAAAACACTATTTCCTATGGCTGATTGACATGTGTCACAGATGCCACGTGGCACGCCATGTCACATCTGTGAGGGGCAAATATTTTGGGTAATTTTACCTATGCCACGTGGGCCAATCAAAACCTAACACGTGTCATACTTTGGTTGGTCCGAATTGGACCAGTCTCCATTTGACACGTGTCCCTCCTAGAGCTTGGGAGAAAAAAGCGACCTTCAAGGGCCCAAATCTCGAGAAAGCTGTAATACGGCGCAGCCCAGCAGAGCTAGGTCAGAGTGACCTAATCAGGGGCACGTTTCCCCATGACCCTATAAATAGGGAGATTCCCCCATTTTTGGAACAGGAATTAATTAGTACAGCAGACCCAACATTCTCTTACATCAGAGAAGCACCTGATCTCGGAATCCGAGAATATCTCACTTTTCATTTTTCCGCACCTTCTCCTACCCTCATTCAAGTACTAACTTGATCGTCGGAGGCGGAGCTCCTACCACTCGGAGTCTCCGTTGTTTTGCAGATACAGGCGCAGTCGGATCAGTTCTCGAGTTGTAACTCTCCCGAGGGACAAAAACACCAAAACATGCTCAATATAGTAAAAGAGGTCCAAAGTTCCCACACGAAATACGGTCCATATAAGTAAAGAAACTAGAGCTAATGAGCTCTAAAAGACCAAGTCTAAGAACTAAAGGAAAATGGAGCATTGAAGCCCAGCTCGTAGCTCTAGCTGACTGGACCCGATTGGCTCGGTCGAATAGGAATATCAGCGCAACTTCAGTCATTGGGCTTGAGTATTTTTGCTCTTCTGCTATGGGCTGTTGTTGCCGATTTAGGTTTTGCTTGATTGGTTGTCATTGTTTAGAGGAGTAGTAGTTTACTTTTAATAGGATTCTTTTCTTATAAATAGGATAGCATTATGTAGGCTAGGGTTAGGTGGGTAGTATTAGTTATAGTTTTAGTTTTAGTTGAGTTTTTCATTAGTTTAGTTTTTTATTGTACGTTTATTGTTTTAGGCCCTGTTCACTACTTATTTTTGCTGAACTGAAATTATTTTTACTGAACTGAAATTATTTTTGATGAAATTAAATTATTTTTGCTGAACTGAAATTGTTTTTTCTGAATTGAAATTATTTTTGCTGAACTGAAATTATTTTTACTGATTCTATGTTATATTTCTTCTTTGAAATTACTGATTTTTACTGAACTAAAATTATTTTTACTAAACTGAACTTATTTTTACTGAACTTAAATAATTTTGCTGAACTAAACTTATTTTTATCGAATTGAAATTATTTTACTTAATATTATTTTTTTAAGGTGAAGTGAACAGGGCCTTAGTATTAAAATACTTCTGATTTACTTTTATTTAATGTATTGTTTTCATGTTTAGTCTTTTATTATTGTTTCTATGATGCTTTATTAATTATTTTATTTGATTGCTTATTGATTTTAATCATGTTGAATCTAACTGCTTTGTTCAGTTTAGTTTTAATTATGCAAGACTAATTTAATTATAGGGTTCTTGGGGATCCGTAATTAATAGGAAGGGATAAACTATTATTGTTGATTATTGATTTTGCATATTAATTTCTTGTTGAATTGTTTTAATTCTTTACAATTGGATTATGAATGGAGAAGATGTGATTTGATTGTAAAAGTATAACAATATTGGATTGATGAATCAAGCAGATGTTAATTTGATATTAAAGGCTACTTAGATCTAATAAATTGCGAGAGCTTGTTAGATCTATGTTGATTAATAAATTACGAGAGCCTGTTAATGATGTTATTTTTGCAATATTAATCATTGATTGTTATGTTTTATCCCGGTGTATTAATTATTGGTTAACCAGTGACCCTAACTTTTTTATTATTGATTTCTTCCATAGATTAATTTATTCAAACCTTATTTGTTTCTTGATAATTTAGATTATATTATTTAATTAGGAATAGAATAACATTATTTCCTTGTGGATTCGACCCTACTTTCCAATCTATTTTAGTCAGTGATTTTAGGAATTACTTTTGATTATGTGATACGACTTTAGCCTATGACTAGTATCAGGTTAGGATTTGATTCCTAGTATCATGTTAGAATGTTGATTTTGATTGCTAGTATCATGTTTAGGATGTTAATTAATATTGTTAATATCATGTTTCTGGTATCATGTTTAGGATAAAGCTTTTATCATGATCCGAACGACGCCATCCTGATTCATCACTACCACTCCTAGCTTAATCTTGTGCAACACAATGAGCTCGCAGATGATGGCGGCGGAAATTACCGGGGTTCGAACCCTGAGCTTTGATAAACAACTATGGCGTTTGAGATTTCCGAAACTTGAAATTGAAGCTAATAACACCATGTTGTTCTTGTTGGTGGTGTTGTTAGTAAACTCATTTAAAAAATTCCAGAAAATTTAACCTAGGCAAAAAGTAAACAAAAAAAATTACCCAGAAAATAAGGGAGGAAAATGTGCGAATTTGTTGGGGATTCCCCAATTTGCAAATCAAATGATTGACGACAAGCCTTAATTAATGGAGATAAAGTATAACTAGTTGGGTAAAGTTATTTTTTCAACATTTAAAAGTATTATTGCAAAGCTTATATCGGTTTTTCCCAATCAATTACACCTCTAATCAATAAATTATACAATAAAAAAAGAAAGAAAAAAACATTTGAGGACTGATGTTTGGTGGACGGCGGGGAAGGAGGTTGGTCTGGATAAGGCAGAGGGTTGCTACGGCTAGGGGGGGGGGGGTTACTGCTGACTCCTTTTTTGGTTTTTTTTTTTAAAAAAAAAATAATAACCAATCATAAGAAGACACGTGGCAAGTAACCTTGTTCAATAGGCTACCAACTTAAAAATCCGGTTAAAGGACTGTTTTAAGCAAATGGGGGGTGAAGGTGGGATTGTTTCCAGATTTCGAAAAGGTGGTTTTGAAAAGAAATGACAAAGGTGGGATTATTAGTTTCTATTTTTCCAATTTTTTATAGCTTATAATCATGATTTTCAGCCAAATTTTGTGTTTTCAGTAATATACCTATAATAATAAAAGTTTTACTAAATGGCAGCTGATTGGGTTTGTGTTGCACCTCCACCTGATCAGAGGTTGCTAATCGGAGGGTAGAGATTACGGGTTTGGTCGAGAGAAAGATGGTCATTAATGCTCTTAATTCTATTGCTAAAGTTAGTCTTTGTGGTATGCATTTCATCAAATTAAAATATTTAGCCAATAATTTATATGATTATACCATATGTATACAATAGTTATTGTCTTATTCTTACCTCTGATTCATCATTTATTTTAAAAAATTATAAAAGATTTTTACTTGGTACATTACTATATAAGTAATGTAACACCTTGATTTTTATTTCTGTATGGTAAAAACATAGTGATGACTACACAATCATATTTGTACGAGTTGGCCACCTTGTTATTGAAATACCCTACACTCTATACTCTATATACGAAGATTACCCTAAAATTTTGAAAGATAAAATAAAAGAGAAAAAACATAATTCATCTAGGATTATTATTAATGGCTAAAAAAGCTTCAAATCACCAATATCAAATGCCAAATAAATTCTGTTACACACCTCCTTGCACCTATCTAGTAATTATTAGAATTGCAATCAGATACGCATTCACAAAGGAGTGGACTGGCAATCAAACTCCCGATTGTGAAATTGTTTATACGTAAAAACCCAATTGTTATGTTTTGACACGCTAGTTTGATACTGCATACGTCAAAATATTGTTTAAGAGGACGTACGTAGTAACCCTGAGCTTTTAGAGCAAACTGTACAACATGTTCGCCCCACAAATCCCGAGAGATTGAATCTATAGGCTCATCTTGAAGGTGTGCATCCTCCTTGATCCGCATTCCAAATTGGAGGTGTTGTTTATCATATACAAGAAAAGCTTCAAGTGATGTGGATGAAAGAAACTCATCTTGGTGATACTCTAATGAGACTTGCATTGGGTCAAAACATATTAAGCCTTCATCCTTGTTAATTATTGTGAGAGTAAATTCCAAATCAGTTACATATTCACTGTTATTATATACTTTCATAGAAGACACCGCAACAGAATCAACTTGAAACTTTGGATCTGAAGTAAAATCATGGAAGATAATAAATCAATAACATCGGGACAACGGTAACTAAGCAGAAGAAAAAGAGAACGAATGCTAAATCTTCATTAGAAAATTTGTTATTGTCGCCGCTATTGGTGTCGTTGTTGTTGTTGTTGTTGTTGGGTTGCATTTTTCTTGTTGAATACTGGGCAAAAGACAAAAAATTATTATCACTACAAATTTCAATTGAAAAGTAATACTCCCTAGAAACAACATTATTAGTTTTCCAATTAAAATAAGATTTAATTATCAAATTAGGCTCAGATAAAATTCTTCTCTAGCAATTAAATTGCTTGGTTATAATTATTCATAAAGAATACTCTTTATGAATAATTAAAACGATGAACCCTAAATTGGGTATCTTGACGATTACATAAACGATAAACCCTAAATTGTGAAATTGATATTCGATGATTACAAAGAAAATATCTTACCTTAAAAGATGATTCAATGGAAGATACAAGAGGCAGGAGAGCGAGGAAGAGAACAGATACCTTTCTGATTATTAAGAGAGGAGGACACCTGATTAATTCGTATACTTTTCTACCTTAACTTAAGAGAGGGAGACATTTAATAAAAGATAATTCATGCAAAGGTTTAAGGACGTAATAACTCAAAAATATATTGTAATTAATAGTTAAATTTAACATTTAATATTCAATCATAAAATAAATATTAATACTACTACTAATTTTTTAGAAAAATTTGATTTAAATAATCTGACCTTTAATTGAGGTATTTTTAATAATCCAACCTTTTGATTATTTCACAAAAATCCAAGGTGTGGGGGTGATCTATTTTATTAGGCCAAAGTGACCGATTACTTGTTCTTTATGCATATTTTTATTTTTATATTTTCTTTTTCAATTTTTTAACAAAAAAAAAGGATTTTTTCTATTTAAAAACAAAAACTCTCCCTCTTCCTTCCCCAGCCACCCATCCCTTCTCATGGCCCTTTCCACTACCCCTCCATTCCCTTCATTCCCATACCACCTGATCCGCTCCTTTCTTTCCCCTTCCACCCTTCCCTGCCGGTGGCGGAGCTAGAAAATTTTTATTAAGGGGGACAAACTCTATGTAATCGGTATGTATTAATATCTCATGCACAAATTGGAAACTAAAAAAAAAAGAAAAAAAAACCTATATAATGGAAAAAATGGAAAAGGTAAATAAATTCCTAAAGTAGTGTTATATCCTACGATCTAATGAAGTGCTTCGTAGGATTTTTTTTGGTACTAAGTTCTAGTATCATACACTACACAAAAGTATTGAGATTTAAAAAAAAAAATGTATGGCATAGCTAGGCATCGAACCCATGATCAGAAACATTGAATTAGTGTAATAATATGCAACATATACTATATTCCTAAAACCATGGGGGAGGCCAAGGCCCACCCTAGCCCCCTTGGTTCCGCCACTGTTCCCATCCGCTCCCATAACTCTAACTCCGATGACGACCCAACCTCTTAATTACCCACCCCATCGTCAATAGTATATGAAGTTTATTAATGCTCATTTTCATGATATAAATCGGAATAATGATTAAAACAATGAGATTAATTGCATTAATTTTGTTCAACAGGTAGCTCGTAGAGATAGGACTAAAGTAATTTACAGGCATACAATGGCCAAATAAAAATTCATACCAAAAAATAGGGCAAAACCACAAGCAAAGACCCTAAAATTAGACATTTTCGTGGGTGGGGGTGTGTAGCTGGCAGGGGCGGGGGTTGCGTGGGTGGGGTGGCCAGAAATCGAAAAGGGAGGGGAAGGAGAGGGTTGTGGAAGGATGGCGCGAGTGCTGATCCAGGGGGTAAATAGAGGTATAACTCAATAGCTGTACCTCCATTCCCAAAAAAAAAATGAAAAAACTGTTGAGAAAATAGACCAATTTTTTTTTTTATTTTTTTATTTTTTTTATATAAAACCGGTCTCTTAAGTATTACCATAGTGAATTAGTACTCCACTCTAGCATGACGTAGCTGTAGCTGTAGCTGTAGCCGTATTCTTATAACGGTTGCAAGAAAGAACAAATAATGAATGTAAAATTGACAAGAAAAACACACACAAATTTACGTGGTTCACCAACGATCTGTTGGCTACGTCCACAAGAAGGCGAGAGTAATAATTTTATTGATCTTGGGGAAACATAATACAGATTCAGAATAGATTTGAGACCAATTACAAAAAACAGATGGTTTTCTCTCAGATTTCTAATGTTATCTATCTCAGATCTCACAGATGAGAAATACACAAAAGACTATCAGATTTCTGAATAATCACTCAACTTATCTAGCTAGGAATAACCCTAAGGGGTATATATAGAACTCTCCAAAACTGAAACTTATTTGGGCCAAAGCCCAGTTAATAACTACACGGACCAAAATCACATGACCGTGTACCTTGACCCGCACGACCGTGTGACATGCCTTGTAGTAACGGAACTACAGGACCATGTACCATGAGCCACATGGCCATGTATGTAGAAGAGTACATAATAACACTGACTATATGTTCGTGTACAATGGACTACATGATCGTGTACCTACTCGACCACCAGTTCAAGGCATGTCTCAAAACGCAAAATTAAAATTGGAAGAGATTGGTTTCTATATAACAGGTCTAGTTTCTTAGCTGCACCGTAGTAAACTAGTACTACAATCTAGCGTGGTGCTTGAAATTTAAAGAGACCGGTTGATAGATAACTAGTATCTTAGGCTTTCTTTTGTTTGATTTTTATTTAAAATCAGCTTCTTCTCTCTTTTTTTTTTATTATTTTAGTTGTGGATTTTCAATGCTATATGATTCAGGTGCAGTGTGACATAATTTTCTTTTGTACTTTGTATATTTAATTATTCCCACAAAACTTATACTCCGTATCAATCCTTTGGAAAAAAAAATCCCTTGGGGTGTCTATTTTATATAGTGATTTACCCCAATTCCTTGGTTATAATTAGGAGTATTTTTGGCTTTTTAGAGCCACTTTTATTACTAATATGTGCTTTCTAGTGTTTTCTTAGTTTTGGTAGTGTTTTGTAGGAAATTGCAGGTTTGAAACATTTTCCCAGATTTATTTGGAACCACTACGAGCATTAGAAGATATTGACCATATTTCATAGCCCAAGGCCAGTTAGACTCTTCAAACCGGTGATTAAGGGCTCGATAAAGGAGAAGTCGAGGCATTGGACTGAGTAATCAAGAGCCGAAGAGGAGATATAGTTTGGGCCAAGAATAGTGGACCTAACGAAGTCCATTCCTTGCCTACGAGCTTCGCTCGGCGGGATGGAGGCTCACCCTACCGGGCGGGGCGGAGAAGGAAGAAGCATCCTTCGCCCGAGCTCGCGCCTGACCTGGCGCGAGAGACGCTCCTATGAAGAAAAAGGAGTGCCCGATCGGGCGATGCACTGCCCGACTAGGCGCGTGTTTTGGAGACGATTTCCGACGATTAGTTTCTAATTAGGAATTTTAAGCTTTGTATAAATACGTTTTGTTTAGTCTTGATACAATTATCTCTTTCACTAGCTAAATTCTCTCTTAGGGTTAGACTTCTCTCTTGTTTCTCTCTCTACAACTCTTGGTTTTTATACAATTCATTACTTCCATTAATTTTGGTAACGATTTCTTCCCTTTTATTTTCAGTAATTTATTTGCTTTTATTCATCATGTTTTGTTTAATTACTTTGATTAGTTTAGATTTAATTATGTGTGAGTGTAGGGAATATTTCAAGCATTAACCCCAAGCTTGAACCCCACTGTGATTATACACTTAAGCATGGTGGCGTCCAAAGGGGAGGAAGCTAGAGCAAAAGAGTCGCCAACAAGTTTAAGGAACTTGTAAACCGTTCACAAGGTAAAGATTACACCCCTTAACGATCCATGAGATCGTCAACTCCAAAAGGTCTTGAACCAAATAGGGTTCGGGGATGAAGGCACAAATCCAACCTAAAAGAGATTGAACCTACCGTAAATAGGTCTCTACTTCATTCTTCTCGTATTCATATGCGCTTTCTGACTAGCATGCAAACAATAGGTTAACCCTAAACCTGTTTATCTATGTTGGTTGAATTTAATGCACAGACAAAACTATTATTGACGATCACTTGAATTATAATCATATTAGCCTAAACAAGATTATTAATTATCTTATTAAGCGTGATTACAAGTATAAATTCCCTTTAAACCTGCAAGAGAGGGCGTGATCAAGCAATAACAATAATATAATATCAAGCAACATAATAACAATCATCATAATTATAATCATAATCATAATAACAATCATAATAATAATAATCATCATAATAATGTTAAAGCATAATATTAATAGCAAGATCCTAGGCATGATACTAACAAGATTAATAACAAACCCTAGCATGTCACTAAACAATAAAGATCAAAGCTTTAAACCTAACATGATACTAACATGATATTAGAAAAGAGTAAAAGGCACCCTAAACATGATACTAGAAAGCAATAATAACATCCTAACATGATACTAGGAATTAAACAAATTTAAACATGCTTTCTACGAGAATAGAGCAATAAGATTACATACTTTGATGCCTCGTATCTCTTTCTAATAACAAAATACACGCGTTAGTAAGTTCAAGAAAAATTAAATCAAACAATCAAATTAAATAATTGAAATAGAGATTAGGGACCAAACCCTCAGAAATTATAACCTTTCACATCTAGGGCGAAGGCAACTTCGAACTTGGCTAGGTGTTTCTAGTGTTCGTGAATGCGGAATTTTGTAAGAGGGAAGGTTTAGAAAAAGAGAGAGAAAGCTTCTAGCTTTAGAGAGAGATGATGATTGTTGATTGTTGTTTGTTGATGAATAAAAACGGAGGTTCAGGACCCTATTTATAAGAAAACAATCCGAAAATAGGTAGAATTTGATAAGGAATAAAACTTCACGCTGTCGCTACAAAACCGACCTTGTCGCCAGGTGACAGGGTCTGTCGCGTGGCGACAGTCTTGATATCTACGCGCTTTCAACACGGAGTCCACATATGAATCAAAATCGATTTGTAAAGTCCGTATGAAACTGAAATCGTATTTTTCATAAAAAAATATTTTATTCCAAATAAAAATTTATCAAAATATAATTATTAGTTCTAATCTTATTAGTATTAAAGAGAACCTTCTAGAGAATTCTAGAAAACTATAATCAATTATAATAAATTTAGGAATAATAATTAACATTAGGCCCTCCCCTAGATCATTGGGCCACATGTAAAGATCAAACCGGGCCCAGTTTAGTATTTTGGCCATAACTTCCTCATTATTCATTGGAATTGGGCTTATAATATATCGTTGGAAAGCTCTTTGCAATCCCCATCCAACTTCACTATTATTGGACCCTCTTCTTGGACCAAACTAAACTGGATTGGCTTTTTTCATAAAATAGAGTTGTTTTCGAAAACAGAAAGAAAGAATTTAATAAAAACCAACCGCAGCACTTGACTTTTCACACTTTCACCTCGTTCGATTATCACTCGACGCAAAAGGTATTCATCACTGGGTTTGGTTTTGGGAGACATATTTGGGTGTCTACAGAAGCCCCCACTTTGACTGAGTTTGGAGAAACGCAAGTTTCGAAAACGAAAGTCAAAGTAGCGATAGGGAAGGAGAATGATTCTGAACGTTCTGCGATCCTAGATCTTTCCTGTAACGCCGATACCTACAAACTAGCATTAGTTAAAATAGATAAGAGAGTTAAGAAACGCGTATCTTGCACCGTCGAGCACACGTCTCTGAAGTAACCGATTTGTTGCATTTGGAGACCGCTCTACTTGTAGCTGTCTTTTATTTCATCGAAGATGACTCTGCTTGTAGTCATTCTCCTCCGCTTGTGACCATCTTCCACATCCTAAGGAACACGATCGAAGATAACTCTGCTTGTAGCCATCTTTAGTTTTTGGTGATCATCTTCCACATCCTAGGGAACACGATCGAAGATAACTCTGCTTGTAGCCATCTTCATTTTTTGCGACAATACTCCGGAGAATATCACCGAAGACCAATGCCTGTTGATCCTTTAAAGTTCGCTTGAACTTTGCTTCCGCTACGCCAGTACGTCGGCACTTCTGCTTGCTTGTGAACCATTACGTCGGTGCCTTTGCTGTTTATGAACCATTGTGTCAGTGCCTTTGAGCCAATGTTTAGGCGCTTTAAGCTAAGTGAGACGATCTTTTTATCAGGTCGATCGCTTGATTTAATCGTGATCGAGCCGATCATTTAAATCATGTCAAGTTGCTTAGAGGGGGTAACTGGCATACCAAGGAACCCGAAATTTCTGCATGAGGTTCACATAACCATATTATGGAGCCTAGTATTCTGGCGCCGCTTCAACGTTAGCCAGAACTTCTTGTCGCCACTATTTTAGCTTGTCGCCAGGCGACAGGCTTTGTCGCCAGGCGACAAACTTGTCCGTTTGGCGACAGGGTCGGGTTTTTTTAAATACCCTCCCTTTCTTCTTCATTTTCCGTCGGTGCTGTTCTGTTTTTCGCATTTGCTTAAAACTTCAATCTTTTCATTCTCGCTCAATTCTTAACCGAATTTGCTAAAACTTGTTGCAAATCAAAGCTTATTCCATCTATTTTCCCGATCCATGTAAGTTTTATTCAAACTCAACTCGGTTTTTGCTGAATTATGCGTTCTTTGTTCACGAATTTTTCGGAAATTCGAACATGTTTTTGCTTAATTCGCTTCTTTTGCTGAATTTTACGCCTTGAAATTTCTTGATTATGTTTATGCATTGCTTTGGGAGTGCTTTGAGACTTGTTTGACTCAATTTGGTGAGGAAATGAGCGATTCACCATTGTTGGACCTCTTGAGGTCGTGAAGAACAATGTGATCCGTTCTTGATGTTTTTACTAGTTCTTCTTGTACAATTTGTCACAATATTTGTCATAGTATTGCAAGAAATTTTTTGATTACTTGAAAATGCTAATTATGCTCATGTTGAAGTTGTGCTCTGTTTTTGTACTACGTACTTCATCTTTTTGCGAACATAGTTTCATGCGGCTAGGCGAACCTTAGATACCATAGAGCCTCATTCTTTATTATTTGCATATTATACCATGGTTAGGAAACGCGGCTCTGGTTCTCAGTCGAGGGATGCACGCCAGGAGGACGAGCCCGTCGACGAGGGTGAGGACCTCTCTACTAGACTTGGACCCCTTCCAGAGTGGGATGAGCACACTCTTTTCTTTTCTCCTTAGCACAATATTTCCGAGCTGGTGCGACGCGGGCTCATCAGCGGGAGGACTTGCAGTCATGGTTCTGGAAACAACGTCATTGGTACGCTATATAAAGTGTATTTCAGCAGAGACGAGGTGTTGCGACAGCTCTGGGAGTCCTGTGGGTTGACTCCCCTCTTTCGGGCTACTCAGGCCATGTACTCCTGTGATGGGGGCAACCTCGTTGTCCGGGCTTTGGTGGAGTTCTTTTGGGACACCACCAACACCTTTCACTTTCCCTGGGGTGAGATGACGGTCACTCCTGCCGACTTCAGTCTCATCACAGATTTGGAGTTTCGTTCTTCCCCGCTGCCTTTTGATAGTGATATTACTGTCTACTCACCGATGGTTTCGGAGTTATTGGGTCTGATTGCTGTTCGGGCCCGTGCTGAGGCTCAGCCGGGACAGCTTAGTTCCCGGTGCATCCGCCGTTCTACCCTAGTAGCGGCTTTTGAGGATGATGCGACCACTCGCGAGCAACGGGTGCACATCTTTATTCTTATTTTGCTGTCAGGGACCTTTTCTCCTGACAAGGGTAGTCTAGTACTTCTCTACTACCTAAGAGTTGTTCGCGACCTTTCTTTGGTCGGACGTATGACTGGGCCAGCTTGGCCTATGCTGACTTTCTTCTAGGCTTGCGACGTTCGTGCCGTCATAGGGCCTTGTCTGGAGAGGTCGCACTTTCCAGTTTCTGGAGGGTCGTAGAGGTATATTTCCATCCTTTTGAAATTGGCTCTAGACTTGTGCAAGCATTTGCTGACTTTTCCTTATCTATGTAGATTTGGTTCTACGAGTAGTTCCCCTCGCCTGCATTGGTGAGACCTTCACCTCGCGAGCTTCCCATCGGCGCTGGTTGGGGAGGTCGTGCTGGCCAGGTCGAGACTGCACGCATTCGAGATCTGATCCTCTCGGTAGGTTCTCATGAACATTTTTTTTTTGTATTACTTTTTGAGTGCATGAATCTTACATAGTTGTTTTGTAGGAGCCTGACGTGGTATACCGACCATGGGCTGATTTGGTTATACCTGCGCTGGCCATGCGGTATACTGCCGAGCGTCGTTACTTTCAGGGGACGTATGACGCTACAGTTTATCTTGGCGAGAGGGTAGCTATTCAGCACTCCTCGGATGTTTTCGTCATCCCCGCTTGCCCGCCTCAACATATGTTTCACGAGGCCTTGATACGTGACTGCGCGAGTCGGTCGTCTCCTAGCACTCCCTGGCGGTCTCATGTCCACTTAGGGCAGAGTTACGAGGATGACTTGCTGCCTTTGCTAGCCCCGACCCCTGTTTTATCTGAGGAGGCAGCGGTATGCTTTAGCTTTTGAATTTTATGTTATTAGGCTGGGCCTAGGGAGTTCGTCCTTCCGAGGATGTCGATCTATTACTAGGGCACGTCCGGACCGATCGAGGAGATGATTCCTCCAGCCCCCGAGGATCAGCGTTTTGTGGAGTGCTCCATTCCTCGTCACCAGACTCGGGTGAGCTTATCTTATTTTCTTGCTTTTGTATTTGTTCTGTATTATCACTGACATTATTCCCTTGACAGTTTTCTCGCGAGGTGGTGACAGCTATGGCGAGGTGTATAGACGCCTTTCGTAGCCAGCTCGTGAGGTTACGAGACCGAGCTACCTGTCAGAGGAACGACGTTGAGGAGGTATTTCTCTTATCTTTCTTTTTCATTATATTCTTTCCTTAGTGTCTGACTTGATTTACCTTTGCAGGGACAACCTATTCCTTCACCGCGCACTCGGTCGAGACCCGAGGCTAGGAGAGAGCCGAGTAGATCTGGCTCAAGGCGTCGCCGCACTTCCGATAGCGGCCGAGGTGGCCGGTCTGAGGCTGCTCTGACCGAGGGTTCGACTTCTTCACCTGAAGATGTCTTTGCTGGGCCGACGGGCCAAGGAGGTGTGACATCGACTCCTTCGATGGGTGGTGGGACGTACGAGGTCGGGTCGTTGTCACAGCAGCCCTTGCAGCCTCAGCCGTTGTCGATTGGTGAGCCTGGGTGGACTGGCCCTGAGCTAAGAATTCCGCCGACTGACGGGTTAGGAGGTGGTGAGGAGCATACTCCCCGGACTACAGCGTTCTTTGATATGATGGGCGTACCTCAGCATTTACAGCCTCCGGCGCCATAGTTTGTACCTGTACTTATTTTTGACTTCATGGGACTTTGTATTTCCTATTATATGACTCATATTGTATATACAAACCTTTTAAGCCTGTTTTATCTTTGCATTTTATTTTTCATTTTATGTGCATGTGAGTGTGTGCATCTGTGACTTAATTTTTTGCGCAAAAGTTTTCGTCATTTTTATTATCAATGGAGGGTATCCGACTCTCTCCCCCAAGAGAAAAAATGAAAAATAAAAATGGTGTCAATTGAAAATAAGCCTAAGCTCAATTTAATCAAAAAAGAGAAAAATCCATATGGAATGGATTTGTATGAGGGTATTGAATGACAGTGTGTAATGTGAAAAATCGAAGTCGAATCGAAGTCAAAAAAACGCGGGTTGCATAGCGCGTAATCGTCGCTTGCTCAGACGCGTTGTCGCCACGCGTGTCCTTTTGTCGCCAGGCGACAAGCTTTATCGCCAAGCGACAGACGTTGTCGTCAGGCGACAAACTTGTCGTTAGGCGACAGACTTGGTTTTCCAAATCCTTACAGAATTCGAAACTGCCAAAAAATTGTTTATAAATAGCCCCGAAATCTGTCGATTTCCGTATAATTCGAACAGATTAACTCAAAAAATTAATCATGGCTTTAATTAAAAAGAGTTTTTGTGATTTCACTCGTGAGTGGTGTCGTTCTTTAACTGCTAAGGAGAGAAAAGAACTCGACTTTTTCATATGGGGGGTATTTAAGGCATAAAGGGGGAAGATCTTGATATAGACTTCCTTCACACCGCCTTAGAATATTGGGATCCTAATACTCATTGTTTTAGATTAGGCTATGATGAAATTTGCCCTTTACCAGAAGAGTTTGGTGCCATTCTAGGCTTTCCTCCATTAAATCTTGTGGTAATACCGTCGGTGAGTGAGTATTATTACAAAGATTATGAGTGTTTTCTTGACCTTAGGGGTAAAGATCTAAAAAACATAGTGCATGGTAATAATGTTGATTTAAATGAATTTGCACATTTTTATTTCGATAGACCACGCTCCGAATCTTTTCATGTCTATAGAAGAAGAGCTTTCCTCTTTTAAATGCTTAGCCAATATTTTCTTACTAATGGTAAAAATAATGATGGTCAAGCAATTATAATATCTGTGCTAGAACAAATTGAATCTGGGAGAAATCCAATGCCGTTAATCGTCGGAGAGGCTATGCTTAGTCTTGATGAATTGAAAAATAATCCAGAAGCACCTCTTCGAGGTTCTCCAATTTTATTGCAGGTAGGAAAATAATATTCTTAATTGCAGAAATTAAAAATATATTTTTGTATAGCAATACTGATTATGTGCATTAATTTTTACAGATGTGGCTCATGGAGATACTAGAGTTGATTAGTCCTCCTGATAATATTGACAAATATACCCCCAATTGCTTTGTTTGACGAAAGAAGCGTTTCTCCTTGAAGATGGGTCGCCATGAGTAGGGCAAAGTGTTTGCCTGTTGTGACTTCTCCATTAAATGGGTTATTCCCTGGTGGAAGCTTGAAAATATGATTGGTTGTAATACTCAACCCTTTTGCCGTCTTCCTAGTTTCTCAAAATTGACCTTTTATTATCCCTGCAGAGTAAAGAGGCAATATGGGATTGCTCAAACTATTCCTACGGGAGATCTTCGTCGCCCTTATGAGTTCCCAGTTTCACAAGAAGTTGAGCGATTTGACGGGTATTGGTGTGCTAGGCCTTTATGGAAAGTGATTACCCAAAAGGCTCCACCTTCTTTGTCCAATGATGTGAAGCAATGGTTGACTGGTAGATCTCAAAAGGACCGAACCAAAATAGAGAAGACCAATGTGAAGACTCGCCTTGGTGACAAGAAAATGCCTGCTAAGGAACGCCTAGGTGAAAGAGTTGAGTTTAAGACTCCTGTGACGTCTAAAAGGAAGAGTGCTAAAAAAGACAAAGGGAAAAGAAAGGTGGACTCTTCGAAAAATAAGGTTTGGGTAGAGAAGAAGCGTGGAGTTTTAGCTGTGGGAGAGACTATCCATACTAAAATCGAATGTAGAGCCTCTAATGGATGTCTCTTGACAAAAGTGATGGATGAAGAAGAAGCCTCTGACAAAAATTGGAAAAGGATGAAGAAAGAAAAGAAAGATTAGGGTATTGTTGTTCCTTCGATTTATTAGACATGTTAAGTTAATTTTAATTTTTTAAGCTTTATTTAAATTCCATCAATGATGTAATTCTTTTACTTATTAATGCAATTTCAGCTTTTTAATTAAATTAACTTTACATTTGTTCATATGAAGTAATGAAAACAACTTAAAATATTTTTTCCGAAAAATTTCTTCAAGTACGGAAGTCGAAAAAATTTCCAGAATGCACCAAAGTTTTCCAGATATACGCAGAAAATTGGCGTCGCTCATACGGGTCTGTCGCCAAACTTTTTGCTTTGTCACCTGGCGACACGCTTGTCGTCTGGCGACAACTTTTTTTTTCGATGGTGGGACGCGAAATGCTTGATAATTAAAGTGGCCGCACCCTTTAAAGGGTTGCCTACGTATCCTTTCTTAAGGAATCAGGCCAAACGTAACTCTCTTGAGTGTCCTGCTCAAGCAATTATGGGTAGTACTTCTTAAGTTGGTCAAGATTGGTCATGTTTGAGAACTCATTGCCGTCCATGTCGGTTAACTGAGCTGCCCCTCCTAACAGGATTGTTTTGACAATGTATGGTCCGGACCAATTGGGCCTGAATTTGCCTCTTGGATCCAAAACATTTTTCTTTAGCGCTTTTAGTACCAAGTCTCCAACCTTGATTTTTCTTGTCTTTAGCTTTTTGTTGAAGTTTCTAGTCATACGAGTTTGGTAGCATTGGGTATGATGTAGAGCTTTCATCAAGTAGAAATACCTCTTCATACCGTGCTCTAGTCCATTCAACTTCATCGAGTTTACTTTCTAACGCAATGCGTAGAGAAGGTATTTCTAGTTCTACAGGGTATACGACATCCATTCCATAGACTAAAGCGAATGACGTGTTTCCTGTTGACGTTCGAATTGACGTGCGATAACCCCAAAGTGCAAAATGGAGTTTGTCAGGCCAATCCTTGTAATTTTCTGTCATTTTCTCGATGATAGTTTTTAAATTTTTGTTAGTTGCTTCAATTGCTCCATTTGCTTGAGGTCTATAAGGGGAAGAATGGTGATGTTGAATACCATACTTTTGTAACAATTCTTCACATTCGGCTTGAAAGTGAGTTCCATTGTCGGTTATCATCTCATATGGGACTCCATATCGACAAATTATGTTCCTTTTGATAAAGAGTGCTACATGTTTTGCAGTGAGTTTAGCATATGATTGTGCTTCTACCCACTTTGTGAAGTAATCGATTGCTACCAAGATGTATTCGTGACCTCCTGTTCCAGGAGGTGTGATTTTTCCAATTACATCGATTCCCCATGTTGAGAATGGCCATGGTGAGGTGTAAGTGTAGAGAAGGGATGGAGGAATATGTTGCAAGTTTGCATAAATTTGGCACTTAGGGCATCTTTTTACATATTGATGACAATCCCTATTCATGGTAGTCTAATAATATCCTTCTCGCATTATCTTTTGGACTAGCATTTTGCCATAAACATGTGTTCCACATACTCCTTCGTGGACTATTCTCATATTTCTGTGAGCGTCCTTCTTGCCTACACATAATAGGGCTCGACCTTTAGGTACCCTTTTGTGTAGCTCATCATTTATGAGTACGTATTGGGAAGCCAAAAGTCTCAAAGCTCGTTTTGCTCTTTTGTCAGCATGAGGATGGTATTCTCCTTTGGTGACATAATTGAGTATGTCGGCATACCATGGTTCTTCTTCTTCTTCTTCTTCTTGGATTGTTTCATCATCCTCTATAGCTTGAATATATTCTGGTTTGTGTCTTTTCTTTATCGTTAGAGGCATTTGCTCAATTTCCTTAGGAATCCTAACCATTGAGGCTAGTCTTGCCAAGGCATCGGCAAATTGGTTTTCTTCTCTAGGTAGATATGTGTATTCCACCTTTTCCAATTGATCGGTGAGAGTTTCCAGATAGGTTTGGTAAAGGGCTAAGCTTTCGCTCCTTACTTTCCATCTTTTGGATATTTGGTTGATAATCAAGGAAGAATCTCCGAATATTTGAATTTTCTTTACACCCAATGCTAAAGCTGTTTCGAGGCCTACCACTCATGCTTCGTACTCTGCAGCGTTGTTGGTAACGTCAAAATCTAACTTTATTGAGATTGGAACATGTTCTTCTTTAGGTGATACTAATAGGACTCCTACGCCACATCCCTTTTGGTTTGAGGCTCCATCGAAGTATAAAGTCCAAGTATCATCTTCCGTGACCATTAAGTCTTCATCTAGAAATTCATTGTCATTTATTGGTGTCGAATCTTCTATTGGAAAGTCCGCTAAGAAGTCCGAGACTACAGATCCTTTAATAGCCTTTTGAGGCATGAACCTTACATCAAACTGGGCTAGGTTGACTATCCACCTTGAGATGCGTCCGTTAAGCGTGGATTTCTCGAATAAGTACCTGAGAGGATCCATTCGTGACACTACAAAGACTGTGTGAATAAGCATGTAATGTCTTAACTTGGTTGTGGCCCACACCAATGCGAGGCACAATTTCTCAAGTGGTGTATAGCGTGCTTCATATTCGAGCATCTTTTTGCTTAGGTAGTAGATGGCGTTTTCTTTTCCTTCTACTTCTTGTGCGAGCATAGCGCCCATTGTTTCTTTGGTAACAGTTAAGTACAGCCTTAAAGGAATTCCTGGGAGCGTTGGGGCTAATACGGGAGGATTGGCGAGATAGGCTTTGATCTTCTCAAAGGCTTTTTGACACTCGTCGTCCCATATTACTGGCACATTTTTCTTAAGCTTCTTGAATATTGGTTCGCATATTGTTGTTAGCTTAGATATGAACCTACTTATATATTGCAACCGGCCAATAAATCCTCGAATTTGATTCTCGGTTTTGGGCGGTGGCATTGACATGATTTCTTTGATCTTGGTTGGGTCTATCTCTATTCCTCTAGAGCTTATGACGTATCCCAAGAGTTTGCCTGAGGTTACTCCAAAAGTACACTTGGATGGATTCAACCTCATGTTGTATTTTCTTAGCCTCTCGAAGAGTTTTCTTAAGGCCTCTTGATGTCCTAGACGATCTCTAGATTTCACAATCATGTCGTCCACGTATACTTCGACTTCTTTGTGCATCATGTCATGGAGTAGGGTAGTTGCTGCTCGTTGGTAAGTGGCACCCCCGTTTTTCAACCCGAATGGCATTACCGTGTAACAGTAAGTACCCCAAGGTGTTATGAATGTTGTATTCTCCATATCTTCCTCGGCCATAAGGATCTGGTTGTACCCTGCGTATCCATCCATAAATGAGAGAAGTGCGTGATTCGCTGTATCATCTACCAAAATATCGATGTGTGGTAAAGGGAAGTCGTCCTTTGGACTTGCCTTATTTAGATCTCGATAGTCGACACACAATTGAACTCTATCGTCCTTTTTTGGAACTGGGACTACATTTGCAACCCATTCGGGGTATTTGGATACCCTTATAAAACCTGTAGTTATTTGCTTTTGTACTTCTTCTTTTATTTTAAGAGCTACGTCAGGTTTCATTCGACGTAACTTTTGTTTTACAGGTTTCATTCCTGGGATTAGTGGTATAGTGTGTTGAGCTATTTCTCTATTAATGCCTGGCATATCTTCATATGACCATGCGAATACATCGATGAATTCTTTAAGTAGACTAATTAAATCGGTTCTTTCATCTTTGTTTAACGTGAGTCCGATTTTAACTTCTCTTTTGATGGTTGGATCTTTTGAGATATCAACCGTTTCAGTGTCCTCAATTATTGGTGTTTTATTTTCAAGTGTTTCCATTGTTTTAATGATTTCTTTGTCATTTTCATCATTAGTTAAGCAATACTCGTCATTTGGAGCTAAAGAGAAACACGAGGAATAAGGGGAAGAAGACATATTATTAAACTCAGAAATCATTACATCGAATAAAGAAATGTCCGTTGGGGCTTGATTGCTAACTATCCTAGGAGTAGATGATAAAATAGAAGGATTAGAGGGAGGTGCTACAACTAGAGACTTAGAGGACTCGATGAGGGAAGACTCAGACTCAGACTCTGACTCAGACGATTCTTCGAATATTGGCCCTTATCCTGTAGTTATTGAGATCTTCTTTCCGTTTGCAGTAGTCACTTTCACTGTCTTGCGCCATCCTCGCACTAAGTCCTCTGCTGGAGTGATGAGCTTGAAGGGATCAAAGTTCTCGCTTTGTAGGACTATTTGAATGAGCGAAGAGTTATCCTCTATGTATCTTGGCTCATTCTTTTCTTGCCCAAAGAGAAGTCCCATGATGTTAAAGTCAAAGCATGGGGGTGCTTTTTCTTTATGTATGGGAGTTGGAATCTCATCTAGAAAGCAACAATCCAGAAATATTTTGAACCCAGGTTGTCTTATGCCGTTACAACGAAGGGTTCTGGAAATTCGTAACATGGATAATCTTCTCCCTCTCTTATGAATTGTCCATTTAAGGTAAGAGGGTATTGATCCATTGGGATTGCTTTCTTTTGTGCGCGAGCATTTCTACGTGCTTTAAATTTTTCCTGAGCTCGCTTTAGATCTTCGAGAGTCGGTTCGAAACCAAGTCCGAAAGTATCTAATTTAGGGAGGCCAGGTAGTCCCATCTGTTTTTCTATCCCTTTCTTCTTTCCTAGGGTCATTCTAGGGAAGTGTCCTTGTTTTCTCAGGATAGCATTGGTTATCATGATTGAGTGGAGGTCGTAGCGAAGAGGGGTCCTTTCATCTTCCTCGATCAAGGAGACCTCTTCATTAAAGCCCCATAGATCTTCGTCATTCTCATCCTGCTCCACATTGATTAGTGGGTTTTCTACTGTTTTGATCCTCATAGGTGAAGCATCGATTGTAATTGGTACCCCTCCAACTATGGCTTTCACTTGTTGGTGAAGAGATGAAGGGATGGCCTTGAGGTCATGAAGCCAGGGGCGTCCCAACAATAAGTTGAACGAAACCTTAATATCTACCACTTGGAATGTGGTGGCATGCTCAATTACTCCTGTCGGTTATGTTCATGGTAATTGTGCCTAATGCTTGGCGACGTGAGTTATCGTAAGCTCTTATCCCTTGTGTTGATGGAGATAAATCTTCATCCCTTATCCCCAACATCCTTGCAGTTCTAAGTGGGCAAACGTTAATTGTCGATCCATTATCTACAAGAGTCATGGGGACGTTCATTCTCTTGCAAATTACTGTGAGGTTGAGAGCTTTGTTATGTTTGTCACCTTCCGGCGGTAGATCTTTGTCGGAAAAAGTGATCAAATTAGTAGGACTTGGGAGATCACTCGTGAGGAGATTAGCCAACCCCTCGGGAGTAGTGTCCGATTCTATCCCTACTTTAGCTAAGGCATCCATGACTGCGATTCTATGTTCTCGGGATGTAGCTAGAAGTTTCCATACGTTCATTTCGACCTTAGTCTTTTTTAATTGTTGGACAACATCGTTGTCTTCTATGATTGGTATGGGAACTTGTTGAGTAGTGGGAATAGGTTGTGTAGTAATGAGAGGTTGCATTCTCCCGGATCTTGTGAGGACATCTATAGGTGAATTCTCTTCATTCCAAATGTCACCTACTGGTTATATTGTCGAGAGTGGAGTTTCTTCGATATCCTTAAGGTAGACATCCTCATCATCACTATCCCAAACCCCATTAATGGTAGCATCTCGTTCTTGTGGGATTTGAACTAGCTTCTTGTTATTAATCAATCTTTGGACCAAGTCTTTGAACTTGAAACAATTTTCTATAGTATGTCCTCCTGATTGATGATATGGACAGTAGTACCTATCTGTCCTTTTTAGTGATTCAAATGGTCTCGGTTCGAGAGGTTGAATTTTACCATTCTCGGAGAGCATTTTGAACATGTTTGCATAAGAATTTCCAATTATAGTGTATGGCCTTTTGTTCGTTTTGGGTGTGTCAATTACTTGGAGGGAGAATGATTTCTTCTCTTAAGGAAGAGGTCTATTTTTTAGTAGCTTGTTTCGTTTCTTTACCACCTCCATGGCCTCGCGTAATGATTCTCTTGCTTCCAACACAACCTGAATAAGGATACACACTTCTTGTTTTGTCGCAAGTTCTTGTCCACAAGGAAAATGATCCTCGGCATCTTCGAAGATTTCTTCCTCTTCTTCAATAACTTCGACAGGTTTGATGAGGTTTGAGGGGTCAACCTGATTTTCCTCATCGAAAATAGCCAAGGAATCCGACAGTGGTGCGCTATTGATACTTGGCTTCTTGCTTGCAGGGGGCAATGGAAGTTTGTTGTTATCAATTAAATCTTGGATTGCTTCCTTTAGCTTCCAACAATTTTCTGTGAGATGGCCCCTACCCTGATGATATTTGCAATGTGCATTGGGGTTCCAGCTAGCCGTCCTCTTCTCGACAGGTGGGTCCCCAAACGGCCCTATGGGAGTTATAAAACCTTTTACATGTAAGCGATCGAATGCGGTGTCATAACTCATACCAATAGGAGTAAAGTTCCTCCTAAGTGGTTTCTTTTGTCCTTGATTATTCATGGCGAGGACTTCACTCAAATTAAAGGTGCTAACATTATTTGAGTGGGTGGTTTTGGAAGAAGAAGGATTGTCGTTCTTCTTACCTTTCCAGCCACTACTAGAGGTACTGTTAGTAGCTTTCTGTTTAGCTAGGTCGTCTTCAATATTGATACCAATGTCATAGACGGCCTTAAAGGTGTACAAGTTATTTTGGTATTTGAGATGCTTAGAATATTTTTCTTGGAGGTTCTTGATAAGCATCCTCACAGATTCTTTCTCACTAGGCACCTCGACCATCTTTGTAGAAGTTTCCCTCCATTTATTAAAGAAAGAAGTAAAGCCTTCATTCTCTTTCTGCTTGAGTATTTCAAGTTCCCTATGATCAGTTTCAACTTGAATATTGCATTTATATCTATCAATGAAAGCGTTTACAATTGACTCCCAACTAGAGGTTTTCTCTTTATCAAGAGAGAAATACCATTACTGACAAACGGTTTCTAAAGATAGAGAAAATACAGAATGAAAAGCTTTTTTTGTCTATTCCCTTAATATTCATTACAGTTTCAAAAGCTCTTAAATGAAAATAAGGGTTATCCATTGCTTTGAATTTCGGGATGTCGTTGGCATTGAACTTCTACGGAGGAAGATCCTCATCCACCGAGACCCCTTGTGAGCTAATGCCTTGCAATCTATAGTCATTAGATAATCTGCTCAAGCTTTCCTGGATGAGCTCCATCTGTTGTCTTGCAGGGTCATTAATTTGAAGAGTCAGACTCTTCAACATTTCAGCCATGTTAGCTACATGTCCCTTGAGTTCGTTGACTTCTTCCCGACTTGCCATTGTCTTCTTAACTTTCCTTCTTCAATTGATTGGCTTATCAAAAAGTGAGACTTAAACGAAAGTGTTGTCCTTGATTAGACGCCCTTCCTTTCTTAACCACGCGCTGTAGATTAAACCATATTTGTTTTAACGACTTGACTCAAATCGATTTTGACTTTATGGTTAAAAACAAAAATAGGGTGTATATTTTTGGGAATGGGGTCAAACAAGTGGTTTAATTGGAGGATTAATATCCGACTTACCCCCCTTAAAAAAATAACGGAAAACATGCATTCAAGAATCTCTAGACATGGTCAAGGTGTGACATACATATTAAGTGTGTGTTTTATAGGTGAGTGCAAGTGACATGCTTTGTCTCTTGTGTATGACCATGGGACTAGGTGCCTAGACTCAATTAAGGACTTAACAAATTGATTAAACTGATTAGCAGACTGTTAATTAGACTCGTCGTGATGACTCGAGTAAGAAGCTGGACTGTCGCCGGAACAACAGAACTGTCGCCACAATTTAAAGCTTGTCGCCAGACGACAAACCTGTTGCCAGGCGACAAGCAGTAAACTGCGGCGCCACAGCCCAAACTCCTGCGCCATTTCTGGAACATTAATCTGGGACTGTTTCTAGTAATTTTACTCTAAGGGGACATGCCTAAAGTCATACTAAGTCAGATTAATTACTTCATTAGTCTTTAATTAGTCAAATTAATTAATTAATTCATTAATTAGACAAAGTCCTTTTTCGTCATTAATTGGTTTATTTAGACTTAAACACAAGTCAAACAAACGGTTAGCACATATAAAGTATGCACAAGCAAAGAATGCACAAATAGTAAAGTAGTCACAACATGATGCAATGAGTTTGCAACCTAACCATGGCTCTAGTTCTCTAAAGTTCGGGATATGGGTTAGTCAAAGAGGGTCCATGAATTTGAGTCTGGATGCACCGCGCGGAAGCCTTACCTTTGGAAGGGTTGGCATGAGTGGATGGGACTCCGCAAGTTAAAAACTTGCTTCCACGGTTTGGTAGATTCACAAACTCGGATGTACCCGTCGTTGCTAGGACCATTCGATCGGGTAGATGGAGCGTGAACCCCAAGAGGGTTATGTCCATATGTAGAACACATATAGGTTTCAGAAAAGTGAGAAAAACTCAATCAGGAAGTAGAATCAAGCCAACAGTGCTAGAAATAGTCAAAACAAGGAGGCAGAGTTCTGGCTCGGTATTGGAAGAACATGGCGCCAGACTACAGGGACTGTCACCGCAAAAGTACCCCAGTCGCCAAGCGACATAAGCACTTTACAGGCGACACGCCCTGTTTTCTAGACGCTAGTTCCTACATGCCTCAGCAGGTATCTACGTTCTTAGAATTTTCCAGATTTCGCAGTATTATTTCAATTCTAGTTGTGAAAGATATTTTTCGAATTTCCTACGTGTAAAAATCCTATGTTTTTGACTCATTTCGGATGGTCTATCCAATGAGGACCTTTTTTATGCATATGTCAATAATGCTAATCAAAATTACGCACATGAAATACTTAGAACTTTTCGAGTCTCATCCACTCATTCTAAATCATTGCCGAAATAAATTTCAGGAATTAAAATAGAAATCCTCCCCAGTGGAGTCGCCAAAAACTGTAGGGAACATTTCAAGCATTAACCCCAAGCTTGAACCCCACTGTGATCATACACTTAAGCATGGTGGCGTCCAAAGGGGAGGAAGTTAGAGCAAAAGAGTCGCCAACAAGTTTTAGGAACTTGTAAACCGTTCACAAGGGGAAGATTACACCCCTTAACGATCCATGAGATCGTCAACTCCAAAAGGTCTTGAACCAAATAGGGTTCGGGGATGAAGGTACAAATCCAACCTAAAAGAGATTGAACCTACCCTAAATAGGCCTCTACTTCATTCTTCTCGTATTCATATGCGCTTTCTGACTAGCATGCAAACAATAGGTTAACCCTAAACCTGTTTATCTATGTTGGTTGAATTTAATGCACAGACAAAACTATTATTGGCGATCACTTGAATTATAATCATATTAGCCTAAACAAGATTATTAATTATCTTATTAAGCGTGATTACAAGTACAAATTCCCTTTAAACCTGCAAGAGAGGGCGTGATCAAGCAATAACAGTAATGTAATGTCAAGCAACATAATAACAATCATCATGATTATAATAATAATTATAATAACAATCATAATAATCATAATCATCATAATCATGTTAAAGCATAATATTAATAGAAAGATCCTAGGCATGATACTAACAAGATTAATAACAAACCCTAGCATGTCACTAAACAATAAAGATCAAAGCTTTAAACCTAACATGATACTAACATGATATTAGAAAAGAGTAAAAGGCACCCTAAACATGATACTAGAAAGCAATAATAACATCCTAACATGATACTAGGAATTAAACAAATTTAAACATGCTTTCTATGAGAATAGAGCAATAAGATTACATACTTCGATGCCTCGTGTCTCTTTCTGATAACAAAATACATGCGTTAGTAACTTCAAGGAAAATAAATTCAAACAATCAAATTAAATAATTGAAATAGAGATTAGGGACCAAACCCTCAGAAATTATAACCTTTCACGTCTAGGGCGAAGACAACTTCGAACTTGGCTAGGTGTTTCTAGTGCTCGTGAATGCGGAATTTTGTAAGAGGGAAGGTTTAGAAAAAGAGAGAGAAAGCTTCTAGCTTTAGAGAGAGATTATGATAGTTGATTGATGTTTGTTGATGAATAAAAACGGAGGTTCAGGACCCTATTTATAAGAAAACAGTCCGGAAATAGGTAGAATTTGATAAGGAATAAAACTTCACGCTGTCGCTGCAAAACCGACCTTGTCATGTGGCGACAGGCCTGTCGTCTGGGGACAGCCTGGATTTCTACGCGCTTTCAACACGGAGTCCACATATGAATCAAAATCGATTTGTAAAGTCCGTATGAAACTGAAATCGTATTTTTCATAAAATAATATTTTATTCTAAATAAAACTTTATCAAAATATAATTATTAGTTCTAATCTTATTAGGATTAAAGAGAACCTTCTAGAGAATTCTAGAAGACTATAATCCATTCTAATAAATTTAGGAATAATAATTAACATTGGGCCCTCCCCTAGATCATTGGGCCGCATGTAAAGATCAAACCGGGCCCAGTTTAGTATTTTGGTCATAACTTCCTCACTATTCATCGGAATTGGGCTTATAATATATCGTTGGAAAGCTCTTTGCAAGCCCCATCCAGCTACACTATTATTGGACCCTCGTCGTGGACCAAACTAAACTTGATTGGCTGTTTTCATAAAATAGAGTTGTTTTCGAAAACAGAAAGAAAGAATTTAATAAAAACCAACCGCAACACTTGACTTTTCATACTTTCACCTCGTTCGATTATCATTCGATGCAAAAGGTATTCATTACCGGGTTTGGTTTTGGGGAGACATATTTGGGTGTCTACAGTGAGTAGATTATTTTCTAGGGTTGTGGGATCCATAAGTAATATGAAGGGGTGATTTATTATTGTTAATTGTCAATGCTTGATTAATTTCCTATTGATTGATTTAATGTTATGCAATTAGATTAAGCCTGGTTTTATTGTATGAGTTATGCAATATTGATTCGAGATTCGAGAGATGAGAATTGATGTTTAGGTTTAGTTTCAATAGGCTGGTGAACCTATACCCTAGACTTTTATTATTTGATTTCTCCCTATACTTTAATCTCCATAGTTTAATTCTTTTCATAACAATAAATCGGTTACTTAATAATTTAGATTATTTTAATTAATGAGGAATAAATTGACTTGTTTCCCTGTGGTTCGACCCTACTTCCCTATCTACTTTAGTTAGTTGACTTAAGTAATTCTTTTGATTAGGAGAAACAACTTTATCCTGTCAAAATTTGGCACCGTTGCCGGGGAAACGGTTTATTTTTATTTCTGAGTGTTTTTATAGTATAGATTATTCCCTTTTGTCTCAGAGAACGTAAGTTGTATTAGATAATTCTCATATCTGTTGTTTAGTTCTTTGTTTATGCCCAAGTGTTCTAGATCAGGTTATATCCCATTCGATCCTGAGATCGAACGCTCTTTTCATAGACAAAAGAATCTTTACATGAAAATGCTGGCGGATTTTGGGGGTGATATTCCTAGGGAGCCTCCATTTGATTCTAATGATTCAGAAGCTTCTTCAGAACCAGAATAAGAGATGACAGCAGTTCCACCCCGTAAGCTCAGTTATTATTCGCAGCCGTCCCTGACGGATTCTCCACTTGTTACCCCTACTCCAGATCTCGAGGGAGTGCAATTCGAGATCAAACCCCAGTTTATCACGATGATCGACCGAAAGCAATTTAGTGGAGCTAAGGGTGAAGACCTTAATCCTCATATTGCAGATTTCTGTCAGTATTGCAATACCATTAGGCAAGATAGGGTCACGCAAGACCAAATCAGGAAGATTCTTTTTCCCTTTTCTTTATGTGGTAAAGCTAAAGTGTGGTATAATGGATTGAATAGAACTGCACTTGGTATTACTGATTGGGAGACTCTTGCTTTGAATTTCTATAATAAATATTACCCTGTAGAGAGGACAGCTTTATTAAGGAGTGCAATTCAAAACTTTGCCCAAGAGCTAGATGAAACTTTATATGACGTATGGGAAAGATTCAAGGATCTGTAGAGAGAGTGTCCCCCATCATAATTTAGCACAGTGGTAGTTAATCCAAGCCTTTTACAATGGGATTGGAAATTCATCCAGAACAATTTTAGATTCTGCAGCTAACGGTAGATTTATGAATCTTAATGTAGATGATGCAGGTCAGGTTATCGAAGAGATGACAATTCACAATTCCCAATACGGGAATCCTAAAGGCTTTGCAAACAAAGGCATACATAGTGTCGATACAGTATCCTTTTTGCAAGCTCAATTAACTTCAATTAGCCAAAAATAAACAATCTTAGTACTACTATTCCTGCTTCTATAGCTCATATTTCTGCTGTTAATAATTCTAATGAACCTTTTTGTGAAAATTGTGGAATTGTAGGACATTGGGAGCAAGATTATAGGAGTTCCATGGATCAAGTTAATGCCTTCCAAACCTATAGGCAAAATAACCCATACTCAACACTTATAATCCTAGCCTCCAGAACCATCCATATCTTTCCTACCGGAGTACCAATGTGTATAACCCTCCACCTCGACAACAACCACCACCACAACAGAAATATTACCATCCCAACTGTGGACAAAAAACCCTATCACAAACTCCTCCATCTTCTAAACCTGCCTTGTCAGAAATTAGAGCGATGCTATCAAATATGCAAAAGCACATGGAGAGTAGGGATGCACAAATTGATTCGATCTTAGCTCATAATAAAATTATGGATAATCAAATTGCGTAGATTTCCTCTACTCTACAGACTCGTCAGCAAGGAGCCCTACCATAGCAACCGATCCACCCTACGGATCATGCTAATGCAATTACTCTGAGGAGTGGTTTACACTACGATGGGCCTTCTATGACCAAAGATGACGAACCTGTTACAAAAACAATTTCTAATCCCGATTCCCTTGTACCAAGTGCTAATGTTACTAACCCTACAGGGCTACAGAAGAAAACTAACTCTTCTAATGATTCTTTACAGGGTAAAACTCAAGACAAGGTTAGAGATGTGCAGGGCACAATCATCAAACTTCCATTCCCAAATAGACATTTAAAGAGTAAGTTTGATAAGCAATTTGGTAAGTTCTAGGAGGTTGTGAAAAATCTGCAGATAACAGTTCCTTTCACTGATTTTATCACTCAGGTTCCTGCATATGCTAAATTTATGAAAGATATTTTGACTAGGGATAGGGCTTTTGATAAGGTAAAAACTGTAGCCTTTACAGAGGAGTGTAGTGCTTTATTGCAAAATAAATCCCCTCCTAAATTAAAGGATCCTGGTAGTTTTTCTATCCCTTGTCACATCGGTAATGTCTTCATTGATAAAGCATTGTGTGATTTAGGTGCTAGTGTTAGTGTTATACCATCGTCTGTGTGTTCTAAACTTAACATGGGTGATTTAAAAGTTACTCCCTCCGTTCCTAAATGTTTTTTACGTTTCCATTTAGGGTGTTCCTTTTTATTCTTTACATTTAGTATCTTTCCTATTTTGGTCATAAATTTTTTGGACAAAATTACCCTTATTTTACAATTTTTTTTACTCAAAAGTCCTTACTTTTCCATGTGCTATTGTACTTTTTGTACTATTTTAATAGTTTTCCAACACTTATTATTACTTTCTCTCTCCTCTCTCCTCTAATTTCTTCACCCCACATGCTCAACATTGTATTTTTCAATAAAATTGTACTTTCAATCATTGAAATATTCCAATATACCTCAACTTTACACAATTTCTTAATAACCGCGCATAATTCCAAACGTAAAAAACATTAGGGAACGGAGGGAGTACTAACATTACTTTATAGATGGCAGACCATTCTGTTAAATACCCCTTAGGTATTTTAGAGGATGTTCCTGTCAGAGTTGGTAAATTTTTTATCCCTGTTGATTTTGTTGTTTTAGACATGGCTAAGGATACACAAATCCCCATCATATTAGGTAGGCCTTTCCTGTACACTGTAGGAGCCATAATTGATGTTAAAAATGGAAAACTAACCCTTTCAGTTGGAGATGATAATATCACTTTTAATTTGGGGAAGATTTTGAAAGGTCCTATGCTTGAGGAAAATTGTTGTTTGATTGACGTAATTGATGTGATGGATGCGATTTGTGAAGATAGCTTACCACAAGTTCTTGCAAGGGATCCCTTAGAGGAAGTTCTTTGTGGTGAATTTACCACAAATGACGCAGGTATTTGGTGTATAGAGATGGACGCCATAGAAAAAGCTCTTGCTATTAAAGAACTTGATCCTGTAGAGAGCAAGAAAGTAGTAAAATTAGTTCAGGAATCAAAACCTGCAGAGTTCAATAAAATTGAACTAAAACCTCTCCCTTCTCATTTAAAATATGTTTTTCTTGATGAGCTAGAAATATAACCTGTGATCATTAGTACTACACTTGATGACCTACAAACTTTCCAACTTCTAGAGGTTCTTCGAACCCACAAAAGGGCAATAGGATACAGTATTGATGATCTCAAGGGTATTAGCCCTGATTTTTGTATGCACAGGATACACTTAGAGGACAATTACAAGCCATGCATTCAACCCCAGAGGAGGTTGAATCCCAATATGCAAGAAGTAGTCAAGAAAGAGGTTATAAAATTACTTGATGCAGGTATTATCTATCCTACTTCTGACTCAAAGTGGGTAAGTTTTGTTCAGGTGGTTCCTAAAAAGGGTAGGATGACTATGATTTAAAATGATTAAAATGAATTAATTCCCATTAGAACTGTTACAGGGTGGCGTATGTGCATGACTATCGTAGACTAAATATCGCCACCAAAAACGATCACTTTCTTCTCCCTTTTATTGATCAAATCCTTGAGAGGTTGGCTAATCATAAGTTCTTTTGCTATTTGGATGGGTATTCGGGATTTTTCCAAATTCCAATTCATCCTGAAAATCAAGAAAAGACTACATTTACATGCCTTTATGGTACTTTTGCTTATCGTAGAATGTCCTTTGGTTTGTGTAATGCCCCTGCCACCTTTCAACGTTGCATGATGAGTATCTTTTTTGATTTCATAGAGTCAATTATGCAAGATTTTATGAATGATTTTAGCAAGTATAGTTCTTCATTTGATGCATGTCTAGTTAATCTCACTAAAATCTTGTAAAGATGTGAAGAATGCAATTTAGTCTTAAATTGGGAAAAGTGTCACTTTATGGTGATAGAGGGAGTAGTTCTTGGTCATATTGTATTTGATAAGGGTATACAAGTAGATAAAGCTAAAGTTTATGTGATTGAGCAATTGCCTCCACCAGTTAATGTTAAGGGGGTTAGAAGTTTCTTAGGTCATACGGGTTTTTATCGTCGCTTTATCAAACATTTTTCTAAAATTGCTAAACCACTAACTTAGCTTTTACTCAAGGATTCCCCATTTAATTTTACTAACGAGTGTCTTGAGGCTTTAAATAGGATTAAGCAGCCTTTGATATCGGCACCTATCATATGTGCTTCCGATTGGGATCTTCCTTTCGAGATCATGTGTGATGTTAGTGATTTTGCATTAGGAGTCGTGCTAGGACAGAGAAGGAACAAAGTTTTGCATGCTATTTAGTATTCAAGTAAAACTTTGGATGAAGTCCAAGTCAACTATGACACTACGGAGAAGGAGTTTCTTGCTGTGATTTATGCTTTAGGAAAATTTAGATCATATCTATTTAGCTCTAAAGTTATTGTTTTTATAGACCATGGAGCTTTGAAATATTTGATAGCCAAGGCGGAATCAAAGCTTAGGTTCCTCCGTTGGGTTCTCTTGGTCCAAGATTTTGATGTAGAAATTAAAGACAAAAAAGGTGCAGAGAACGTCGTGGCAGACCACTTGTCACGAATCAGGTATGATGGGGGTAAGGGTTCTCTTCCTACAGATGATTCTTTCCCTGATGACCACGTGTATGCAGTTGTAGAGAAACATCCTTGGTATTCCGATTTCGCAAATTATTTGGTGGGCGATACTCTACCTCCTGACTTTTTCAACCAACAGAAAAAGAAATTCCTATCTGATGTTAAACATTATTTTTGGGATGATCCTTTTTTGTTTCGTGAGTGTGTAGATGGATTATTTCGCAAGTGTGTTCCAGAATGGGAAGTTCACGGTGTTCTTACTAGATGCCACAACTCACCTTATGGAGGACATCATTGTCCCACCAAAACAGTGGCAAAGATCAACGAGTCGGGTTTTTACTGGCCTACCATGTTCAAGGATGCTAACTCTTTTGTCCAGGCTTGTGACTCTTGCCAGAGGACTGGCAACATCTCGTGGTGGCATGAGATGCCTCAAATAAGTATATTAGAAGTAGAAATTTTCAATGTTTGGGGTGTTGATTACATGGGACCCTTTCCTTCTTCAAGAGGGAATCGTTATATACTTGTCACCGTTGATTATGTATCCAAGTAGGTTAAAGCCATTGCCACACCTACCAATAATGCCAAAGTGGTCCATATGCTTTTCAAGAAAACCATCTTTCCCAGATTTGGAGTACCTAGAGAAATTATTAGTGATGGAAGATTTCACTTTCATGAGCAGAAGTTAGATACCTTTCTCAAGAAGTATGGTGCATACCATAGGACAGGTTTAGCTTACCATCCTCAAACTAGTGGCCTAGTTGAAGTTTCTAACTGTGAGATCAAGGTTATTTTAGAGAAGGTGGTAGCAAAAATCTAGGAAAGATTGGAGTGATAAGTTGGATGACACCCTTTGGGCATATAGAAGTGCATTTAAGACCCCAATTAGTACTACCCCTTATAGACTTGTGTATGGTAAAACATGTCACCTCCCGATGGAATAGGAGTACAAAGAATATTGGGCTATTAAAGAGCTTAATTTGGATGCTAAGCTAGCGGGAGAAAAGAGGCTTCTACAACTTAACCAATTAGATGAGTTTAGGTTGATGACCTATGATAGTGCACGCGTCTACAAGGAGAAGACTAAGAGATTGCATGATAAGATGATCCTTCCAAGATAATTCAAAGAGGGTGACAAGGTTTTGTTGTTCAACTCTAGACTTAAACTTTTCTCAGGAAAGTTGAAGTCAAGGTGGTCGGGTCCTTTTATGTAGAATTAATTGATGAACATAGTGGTGAGTTTAAGGTTAATGGGCCAACAACTTAAGTTATACCACGAAGGGGCTACGATTGGTGCGGTTGAATTATTTCACCTAATCGATTTTGTTCCATCTTGATCAACATATGGTAAGAAGGTCGTGTGGGACCTAGATAAACTAGCGCTTTGCGAGAGGCAACCCGTATTTTCCTGCTTTTCAGAATAGTTTTATTTCTTTCTTTTCTTATGTGAGAAGAGAGAGGAGGGAATTTAATGTGTTTTAGAGCGTTTTTGCACAGGTTGGAGAAAAAGTGTTAGCCAAATTTGGAGTAAAGAAAAGAAAAAAATCAGACTCCTTTAGCAGTAGCGCGCCCGACCGGGCACGAGAGGAAGGTTTGAAAAGAGAGATTCTCGCCCAACCGGGTGAGATGGCGCCCGACTGAGCACGAGAAGAGGAGTAGAAAATCAAGCATTTTCGCTCGATCGGGCAAAGGAGCGCCCGATCGGGCGCGAGAGTTGACGTGTACGGAGCAAGAAATTTGCCCGATCGGGCGCGAGACGAAGCAACTTTCTTCACATCAGATCGCCCGATCGGGCGAGATGGCGCCCGACCGAGCGCGACACACCCATTCCGTCCAACTTCTCTTTTTATTTTCCTTTCTTCTTCCTTCCTCCTTATTTTCTCCATATTTTCTCCAACCTCCATACTTTCTCTCTCTAAAAACTTAAATTTCTCTAATTTTTCTCTAAGATCTCCCTCTATTTCTCACCCAAATCCAAATATTTTTACATATTCTTCATCCTCTCTTCATCCCTTACAACCCTACACCAATTTTGTTCAATTTTGAACAACTTTTTTTCAAACCCATACTCACAAATGGCTTCAAAGAGGGCAAGAATATTGGGAGGACGTGGTTCGGGTTCGAGTCAAGCTTATGATCCAGATTTGCAGCTCAAGCAATGGCCACCATTCGAATTACAACACCGACTCAACGAGAACGGCTCATCAAGTTCTATGAGAGTGAGGTAATTTGTTCTCGGTGGCTAGACTGACCTACTCTTGAATCTTTAGGATTGTATGATCATGTTAGGAGATTTATGAATGACATTAGTATGAAGAAAATTCATGGACATGCATTATCCGACATACCATGAATTAATTTGTGAATTTTTATCTTCCTTGCGTGTTGAATAATCTAAAAATGGCCCTATTTTGCATTTTAGGTTAAACAATAAAAATATTAATTTAACTTATGTAAAATTTTGCAAGCTATTTAATCTTGATTCCCAACCCCCTACTGCTTGGCATGAGAACTATAAAATGGAAGATATCTACACTATTCTAACGGGTTTACCGACCCCAAATGCCCAACATGCTAGTGCCCGACCTATTCACCATCCCCTCCCTAAAATCTTCCAAAAATTTTCGGGGACTTATTTTCTAGCTAGACATGAACCACATAACGCACAAACGAATGAGCTAGCTATTATCGGCTACTATGTATTTGGGTATGGCAAATTGAATATAGGTAGATATATAATTCATCACCTAGGTAGGCATGCCACCGCTAGTGGTGGTTTCACCAAGACCCCTATCCGACTAAGAGGTCAAATCACTAGGATAGCGGTTAAGAAGGCCAAGTTTAATGAGGCTAGAAGTGAGGGTTTGACCAATTGTGGAGGGAGGGGACAGTCTCATGAACTTGAGATACTTTCAATGGTTAGACTGGGTTACAATAGAACCGACCCCCCAATGGTGTGTTAGGATAAGATCAAACCCCTTGGCTATCTTCCCCCTTCCAAACCCCGATCTTACTACTTTTCCCCCTGAGCAAGAGTCCTACACCTATGACCTTCTAGTTGCCCATGTCCAAGGGCGAGGACCACTACCACCACCACCTCATGTACCATAACAAGAGCCCATGGTACCACCGTCACCGCCTCATGTCCCACGTCCACCCCCTAGGCATGATCCCGAGACCATCTGGGACATGCAGAGTATAGGTGAAGCCATAGGTCGCATTAAGCAGACTTAGGGAGACCTTAGGAGGATGGTTGGCTCCTTAGACCAACGGTTAGGGTATGTTGAGAGGAACCAGGGTAGAGCCCTCTTTCCCATGTACGATGACTATGCTCGTCGGGGTGCTTTACCCGACGATGCTATTCACCAAAATTGGTATTAGCCTCCACCTCGGGGATATGTAGATCCCACTGCCCGTGGCCTTTACACTGATTATTCCTCTTTTCACGACTATGGCCAAGACTTTCCTTTTGGGGGGCCGGGGGGCATGTTTACCCTAACTATTTTGGTGGTAGGTCTGGTGGTGTAGGTGGTAGTGGCGGAGGATTTGGAGCGATGAATGATGATGATGAGGATTAGCCATGCTGGGCTACTTCCCGAGTCAATGAGGACATTGTCTGATTTTGGCTTGGGGGATATTTTTGGATTTAGGTATCTTTTTCTTTTATTTTTGGTTTATTTAGTATAGATTTTATTGATTGAAAAAATAATTAAAAAAATACAAAAAAAATTTGAAAAATCAAAAAATTATAAAAATACGATCCAATGAATGATAAATCATGCTTCCCTATGCCCCATACATACATAAAAATTGTTCTGATTCTTGGTATATGATGATGAGTATTATGGATAGGCTAGCTATGATTTGATGTTTGATTGCTTGGATGCCTTAACATGAGTCAATTTTTCCCAACTACTTGTGAATATAGTGCTTGACTAGTTGATTTAGTTAGGAATGTGTGTTAGTTCCTGATATGTCAATGAATTTGAGTATTGGTTTGAAACTTTGAGTAGTGTTTATATGACTTATTATATGACTCATTATATGTCAATGAATTTGAGTATTGGTTCGAAACTTTGAGTAGTGTTTATATGACTCATTATATGCACATTGAGGAGGACGAAGGCATTTGTTCTTTTAGGTAGCCTTCGGATGAATTTAGATACATTTGTTCCCTTCTTGCTACCCATGTTGTTACCTTGACTTTTTGTTGTTTATTAGCCATATTACAAGCCAATTTTGCCCCATTGGTTACTAGTCCCAAACTTGGCTTGGGGGAGCTATTAATGAGTGAGGTGAGGGAGTTTGTGGTGTGCTTTTTATTTGCACAATTTGGGGTGGTATTGAGAAGTTATTTGCTCTTAATTATGGTTTATTTTTAATGATTTTGAAAGTTTAATTTCTTGAGAAAAAATAAAGCATGATAATGAAAAAAAAAGAGAAGTTCAAGAAAAGAAAAAAGTGAACTTCAAAAAAAAAAAGAAAAAAAAAGAGCAAAAAGAAAGAAATTGTTCAATGATCAAATGTTCTAAGTGAAGGTTGTTTAAAAGAAAAAAAATTGAGAGCAAAAGAAAAGAATCAAGTTGAAGAGTCAAAGTTTGTTTATTCACCCAAGTTTTACATTGTTATATTTTTATGAGTGAAATTGTAAGTATTGAGAATTATTGTTGTTGATTGAATTGGATGTTTGGTGAACCTTTGGTAGAGTTGAGTTATGTTGGAGATGGTTGGTCATTATTTATTTTTGACCTTGGTTTATTAGGATTATGGCTCCCTTAAGCATGGCTTTACTCTCACATTTTCCCAAATTTATCATACCCTTTACCCTAAGCCTTACATTACAAGCTTTAAAGACCTTCCGACCTTTGTGCATAGAGTTGTGTAAATGTGAAATTAGTTGCTTTTCAATGCAAAGAATGATTTGATATATTTCGAGTCGACCATTTAGATTGAGTGCATGTCTTTCAAACACACGAGTGTTGTGAGTTGGGAGGGCATTGTTCACATAAAGGGGTTGGGATGGAGAGCGATCAAATACATTTTATATCCGCCACATAATTGAGAGTTGAGTGTGTGAGCACTAGTCTTGAATTCTATATGCTCTTGTGGTTTGCCCTATTTGATAATTGGTGGGAAGATGAGTGATTGAATGGATTTGATTAGTTGGTTTTGATGCATACTTGTTGGATTTGCCTTGAATTGGTTGAGCTTGATTCTGGTTGATTTGGGGTGAAGTATGTTTTATTTGTTCATTAATTAGATCTTTGCTTTGGGACAAGCAAAGGTTTGGCTTGGGGGAGTTTGGTATGTCTATTTTATATAGTGATTTACCTCCGTCCCTGGGTCATAATTAGGAGTATTTTTTGCTCTTTAGAGCCACTTTTATTACTAATATGTGCTTTCTAGTGTTTTTGTACCTTTGGTAGTGTTTTGTAGGAAATTGCAGGTTTGAAGCATTTTCTCGGATTTATTTGGAACCACTACGAGCATTAGAAGATATTGATCATATTTCATAGCCCAATGCCGGTTAGAGTCATCAAACCGGTGATTAAGGGCTCGATATAGGAGAAGTCGAGGCAATGGGCCGAGTAATCAAGACCCGAAGAGGAGATATAGTTTGGGCCAAGAATAGTGGCCCTAAAGAAGTCTATTCCTTGCCTACGAGCTCCGCTCGGCCGGATGGAGGCTCACTCGACTAGGCGGGGCGGAGAAGGAGGAAGCATCCTTTGCCTAAGCTCACGCCCGACCGAGCACGTGTTTTGGAGAAGATTTCCAACAATTTTTACTTAGTTTCTAATTAGGATGTTTAAGCTTTGTATAAATACGTTTTGTTTAGTCTTGATACAATTATCTCTTTCATTAGCTAAATTCTCTCTTAAGCTTAGACTTCTCTCTTCTTTCTCTCTCTAAAACTCTTGGTTTTTATACAATTCATTATTTCCGTTAATTTTGGTAATGATTTCTTCCCTTTTATTTTCAGTAATTTATTTGTTTTTATTCATCATGTTTTGTTTAATTGCTTTGATTAGTTTAGATTTAATTATGTGTGAGTAGATTATTTTCTAGGGTTGTGGGATCCATAAGTAATATGAAGGGGTGATTTATTATTGTTAATTGTAAATGCTTGATTAATTTCCTATTGATTGATGTAATGCTATGCAATTAGATTAGGCTTGGTTTTATTGTATGAGTTATTAATAAATTGTATCTTATAAAAAATTTATAATGTATTACATTAATATAATAGCCTTTATAGTATGTGATAATGAATATTTAAGAAATTACACATTAAAATTAAATTCAAACTAACGATACATTCAAAGTTACTCTTTAAGGGATTAAATTTACCATAAAAATAGTTAAAGTTATCATCAAACTGACCATTTTACAATACAATTAACGTACACCAGCCTTACAAAAGATTTATTGTTGTAATAATTACAAAATACGCGTATACATAAAGTTTTAAGAAAATTATAGGGTGTAAATAATACTAACATTGCTCTTATCCTGAAGGTGAAATCCCCTGCATCTATGGCTGAATTTAGGCCAATTTCTCTTTGTAATGTCCTGTATAAAATTGCTTCTAAAGCTATTGTTATGTGGTTAAAAACTAGTCTTCTGGGAATTAGTTTGGAGAACCAAAGTGCTTTTATTCTGAGGCAAATTATCGCTAATAATGCTCTGATTGCCTTGGAGCTATTTCATACAATGAAAAAAGGTGCAATGAGAAAAAAAAGGTATAATTTCGATGAAGTTGGATATGAGTAAAGCCTATGATATATTTGAACGGTCGTTTCTTAAGAAGCTTCCGCTGAAATGGGATTTGCGGAGAGTTTGGTGGCAATGGTTATGGATTGTGTTACTTATGGTACTCATTCTTTCATAGTTAATGGAGGTGTTTGTGGATCAGTCACTCCAACTAGAGGGCTTCAATAGGATGATCCTCTATCCCCATACTTGTTTATTCTTGTCGTTGATGCTTTTTCAGGTTTACTTCAGAAAGATATGGATGATGGGCTCTACACATGGCCTAAGCTAGCCGCAGAGGTCGAAAATCTCTCATTTGTTTTTTGCCGATGATAGTCTACTCATTGCAAGGGACAATCAAAGAGAATGCTCGAAAAATAGTTAAAATTTTCAACATATATGAAGCAACTTCCATGCAGAAAATTAACTATGATAAATCGGAGATCACTTTTAGCAAAGGGTTAATTTATCGATGCAAGAGGAGTTGTTAGGGATTCTAGTACTGTGACGAGTGGACAATCATGGGAAATATTTAGGCATTCAACAATTATTGGGGAGTTTAAGAGGATGGTATTTTAGGCACTGAAAGACGTAATCTGGAAAAATTTGTAGGATTGGAAGGAAAAATTGTTGTCTCCAGCAGGTAAAGAAATTTTTTGGAAATTTGTAATTCAGGCGATCTCCACATATCTTATGGGTGTTTAGAAATTACGAGTCGGAATTATTCATAGTATTCATGCTATAATGGCTTGTTTTCTTTGAAGTAATGATGAAAACTCTTGGAAAGTTCACTGGAAGAGTTGGAATGATTTGTGTACACCCAAGTGCTTAGAGGGAAAGGAATTTCGGGATTTGAATGTATTTAATGATGCTCTTCTTGGTTGACAAGCGTGGAGATTGATTAGTAACCCAAGTTCTCTACTTAGCAAAGTTTTTAGAGCTAAATATTATGATAAGAGATCCTTTCTTGACTCTTGAATTGGGTACTTGTAGACATCTGATTGTGTCTCCCCAAAAATTAAACACAGTGATGAGTATCTTTCACGTTTTGATTAACAAGTTCCTAAAATGTTTTAAACCAAAATCATTTATTTCGTGCCTTTAAACCTAAAATCATTCATTTCGTGTCTAATTCCTAAAAACTCCCAAACCAGATTATTTTGGACCATATTCCTGGTCAAATTATTATATAGTTGGATGGGGTTTGAAAAGAGCCTTCCAACGATATATTATAAGCCCAAATCCAACTTATAACGAATAAGTTATGGCCAAAATACTAAACCAAACCCAAACCAGACCTAGGTCCACCTTGCTTATGACCCAATGATCATGTGAGGGTCCAAATACCTTAATCACAATTCTAAACAAATTAGGATTAATTAGGAATTCTAGAAGTCTCTAGAAGATTTTAATTTATCCTTTCCGAAATATAAAGATCAAAGAATTCGAAATTGAATGAAACTCTTCTTTTTTATAATCCTTATCTCGTTCGAATGCAAAAACATTCGAATATGATTTTAATTCCTCATAATTTTCATCCAAATATTAGATGGTTGGATAGACCTTGAAGTTATCTTTCCAATGACATATCATAATACCAGTACCAAGCTATTACAAAAAAGATATGAATGAAATACCAAACTCTATGCAAAACTAACACCGCTCCCCTATTTCGGCTATATCTTTTATTCTACAAAAGATATTGATTTGTTCCATTAGGTGGAAAGTAGAATTCAAGATATTTTGAAATATATATTATTTATCTTATTCCGATTTCAAGATCAAAAGTTATAATAAAAAAAAAACCGCAAAAACTGGTGTCTATCGCGCTTTATTCTGATTCATATTCCGACTCTTTTATGATCTTTGAACCTTGTTTTTTACTATAAATAGAGGTCGTATTACCTCGTTTTCAGTAACCAAAAATCATCATCTTTCCCCCTCCCTAAGCTAAAGCTTATTATTTCTCTTTCTTTATTCTCTTTTTAGCCGAGCCTTAGCCTAAAAACATCCTAAACATCCTTAAACACACATCTTCGATACTTTTCCCAAACAAATACCATACCTCCTTCACAAGCCTTGAATACTCCAAGCTAACATCAAATTTGCCTTCGACCTCGACATAAAAGGTTGATAGTTCTAAGAGTTTGGTCCCAAATCCATATTTCAATTATTATTTGATTTATTTGTATGATTTAATCTTTCTTGAAGTTTACTAACATGTGTATTATTTTGATAAAAAGAGGTACGAGACATCAAATTGAGTAATTCGATTACTTATTTATTCTTTTGATAGAAATCATGCTTAGAATATTATTATAATTTCAGTATCATGTTAGGATGTTGATTATGATTCCTAGTATCATGATAGAATGTTGATTATGATTCATAGTATCATGTTTAGGTGTTAACTAATATTTCTAATATCATGTTTCTAGTATCATGCTTAGGATAAAGCTTTGATCTTTATTATTAGTGACATGCTAAGATTTGTTTGTTATTAATCTGTTTAGTATCTTGCCTAGGATCTTGCTATTAATTATATTTTGATTATGATGATGATTGTTGTGTCAATTATGTTGCTTGATTATTCAGGAGTTGTTATTGCTTGATCACGCCCTCTTTTGCATGTTTAAGGGAATTTGTACTTGAAATCAAGCTAAAAAAGATAATTAATAATTTGATTTAGGCTAATATGATTTTAATTCAAGTGATCACTAATAATAAATTTATTTGTGCAGCAATAATCAACCAACATAGATTAAATATGCTTAGGATCAATTTGATAGAAAAGTGCACATGCATATCATAAGAATTAAGTAGAGGCCGATTTAGGGCAGATTCAATCTCTTTTAGGTTGGTTTCGTACTATCATCTCCAAATATCCAGTCATGGTTCCAGACCACTATGGAGTTAGAGATCTCCGTGATCGTGAATGGGGTGTAACCTTCACTTCAAGAAATAAGCTATTTTGCGACAGCCAAAATTTGTCGCAAAAAATAGTTACGACAGTCAACTGTCATAATTTTTCTGTCGCAATTAGAGTTGTCGTAAAATTTTAGTTTAACGACAGTTTAACTGTTGTTAAAATTATTACGACGGTTTTTACTAATTTTAGCGACAGTTTTATATTTTATCGTTGAAATTACTCTACGATAGCTTAAAACCATCACAAATTACGACACAAAAGAAACTGTTGTAAAATTTAATTTTAGCTACGGCCGACCGTCGCAAAAAGCCCGTCGCAAAAAATAAAAAAAAATTAAAAAATAAAGAAACCCCCTAACCCAGCCACAGCAGCCGTACTTGAAACCTTTCACCCAAAGTAGCCCAACTTCAAGCATCAACACCACCCATAACTTTCACAAACCACCACCCAACACCTTCAAAAACTACCTCCCACCACCATCAAAACCACCCACCACCACCGTAAACTACTAAATTAAACCCATAAAAACACAAAATACTAAAAAAAAAAAACCCAAGATCTGAAACTAAACCCAAAAAATAAAAAATCTAGAAATAAAAAAAATACAATTCTCACCAGCCTCCTTGCCCTTACAGCAACCTTTCACACCACCAATTCCTCTTTCCCACCACCGACAACTCTCCCTTCCCACCACCACCTTACACAAAGAAACTTCAAGATCTAAAAATTAACCCAACAGACCTCAAACAAAAAAAAAAAAACCAACATATAACAAAGATAAATAAAAATAAATTAAAATAAGAAAACAATAAACAAGAAATACAAATATGCATCAAATTATAAAAAATTCACAAAAATAGAACAAAATTTGAAAGAAAAAACAGAAATTATCGAAACAATACAAAATTCAAACACAAAGGCCACAATAAATCAAAATAAAATAAGCAAAATATAAGGTTATAATTATATTTTTAATATTAGGTTATAATTATAGCCGTCGACCACCACCACCATAACACCTCTTCTTCTTCTTCTTCTTCTTCTTCTTCTTCTTCTTCTTCTTCTTCTCTTTCACCTCTTCTATTTTTATTATTAGGTTATAATTATATTGTGTGTTTTTGATTTGTAATTGTTTCAAAGATGTTTAGTTAGTATCAAAATATTGTTATAATGACTAAAAAGTATAATTTCATTAATTAGGTGGATTTTAATTTTCTGATTTTATAATAATTCATTAAGTTAGGGTCTTAAAGTTTTTAAAGACTTGATTTTCAGGGTTCTTATACAAATTGATTTGGGGCTTTTGTTTACCTAATGATTCTATTGATTAATTGGGCATAAAAGTGTATTTTAAATGAAGTTTTAAGTAATTTTGATTAATTTATAATGCTGAAAATTCGCCCTAAGTGTAGTTTTGATGATTTTTATAAAAAGAGTGTAATTACCCATTATAAAGGAGATTAACTAAGGATTTTAAAGTAATTTTCAGATTATTATAAGTTGTTTAGAGTGAGTTTAAGTTGCTGGAAATTGTGTATACAAGGGTAATTAATATAGTGTTATTGTCCCTCTACGTAGGAGACCTTGATTTGGATTATTTGGGCAAAGTTGCGGATTTTGGTAGCGTTTCGAAGTACGTAAGCGTACTAGGAAATTTATTAAGCATGTAGAGACATGCTAGGGTTTATTCAATTTATTTCAATTTAGTATCATGGTAGGAATTGGTTAGAATTGGTTGGAATTGTATTAATTGAATTGGAATGGTTTTGGTGAAATATTTGTGAAGCATGATTGGTTAGAATAAATTATTTATTGGAATTGGGGATATTAGAATATTGTTATTGAACCATACTTTTATTATTGGCATGTTTGAAGGTTTGTTTTATTAAACTTAATGTTTAATTTGGTTTGGAATATTGAAAGGAAATTTTATTATGATTCATATCATTTTTATTTGTGCTTTTAAGCATGGGAATTGAGCTATTAAGTGTCTTAGTACACAGGGATAAATTATATTGTGGTGCCTACGTGCACTTAAGGTGTTTATACACTGAGGGATAGGATTTGCGGTACTTTATGCACTTAAGGTGTTGTTACTGTGAGATATTTTAAAAAGGGTTCGACATTTTATTAAATGTGATCACTAATTATCCAAGAATTGAATTGGAATGTTTGATTACTTGAATGATTCATGTTGATTGATTATGTTGTGGATTGAGAGTTATCACCAAGTCTAAAATATGTAAACAACGTAAAGTTAAAGAGATTACGCATGAAAACTCTTGGAACGTATATGCCTTGAGTATGGACATATGGCGGGAGATATGGGGTTTTATATCTAACCATAACTTCTACTAGGAGTACAGGACACTATATTTTCCTTTTTATTATTATGCGCAGGACGTCTGTCACTTCATGTGACATTTGCCTACCCGGTTAGCTCCTAGTGTAGTTTACCTCAATTTATTTAGGGCAAGGATTTGGTGGGAAACCCGTTCGATGCGCAATAAAATTAAATAAGTAACTTATTTATTTATTTATTAGTTTTGTTGTATGTTGTGTTCTTGCAAACAGGTGCAATAAGGTAAATTGTGTGATGATAGGATGAAAACATATTAGTGTGTATGGTTTATGCTTATGTGCTCAGCATTGGTGATTATGTGTTTGTATGTTTGTTTGGCCTTGTCTTTATCTTAACCCTACGACGACCCATTTCTAGTGGCGAGTAATGGGGACAAAGCAAAGAGAAACTTTTCAGGTGATGAAGCATATTCATGTTGGGGCATGAATGAAGAGCGAATATTATTTAGTTTCCATAGGAATATGATATGTTTTATTTTCTGTAATAACTATATAGTTGCTCGTGAGACTAACGCAATGTTTAAAATATTTTATTTGGGTTTTGAAAGGGCCTACAATGGTTCCAAGTTGTAGGTTTAACTTGTTTTGACTTTAATTTTGCTTGGTGGACTGTTGAACTTTGACTTTGTTTTGAAAGTTTTGAAAATGTCTTCCATTGTGTATCTTTGATAAATGTCTTAGCCTTTGTCACACGGTGGCGGTAATGCCTTGGTTATTTCCTTTTTTGTATTTAAAAACGTAAAATAGGTATTTCAAAAGAGTGAAATTTCCAGGGAATTACATTGCCCCTGGTGTTGGCTGCCCCAAAATTGTGCAACATGCCCTCTTTGAATGTCGCACTATTCGAGATCTTTAGAATGACTGTGAATGCAATCACCTTGTGGCTTAGCCTACTGATTTAAGCTTCATTAATTACCTGGACTTTTGGAGTAAGTTCAAGATGACTGAAAAGTGCAGAGGGGATATTCTAATGTGGAATATCTAGAACTTCCATCACGTGATTGTTGAGAGAATAAAGCGATTGACAAATGAATGCAACACCTACACCAATTTACAAGATTTATGTGATATAGAGGGGCAACAAATGTAAGAGTCCAAAGACTTGGATCATACCACCTAAAGACATCGTTAAGCTCAATTGCGATGCTTTAGTAATAGAGGAAGGCTGGGTGGGGCTTGGAGTAATTGCTAGGGACTGCGTGGGTGAAACCAGGCGTATTCATGATTTTTGGCCTCCAATTATTGCCGAAAGAAAGGCTGCTGTGATGGCGCTGAAACTTACATGCAGACAGGGGCTCTCGAACATTATTGTTGAATTAGATTGTCAGGTTCTTGTTGGAAGGTTATGCAAGGCTTCTATCTACTTTATTGACCTTAATAACATGCTGTAAGAACTCTTTGGCCTGGTTCTTTTTTCCAATTCCGTGTCTTGGTGTCATGTAAGACTGGAAGGAAATTGTGTAACTTATAATTTAGCCCATTTAGTGCCGTTTGGAGTAAAACAATTTTAGGTTAACTGTAGTCCTTGGGAGGTAAACCCATATATAATGATGGATAAATTATCAATATAAGGAACACCTTCTGTTTTTTTTTTTTTTTTATTAACGAAAATTATAGGGTGGGGACTAAAAGGGAATCTATTTTATAATACTTGTGAAAAGTAATGTAAGTGGAATTGCTAACCGAGAGAATTAATAAATATATTTGTAAAAATAAGATTAGTGGAATAGTAGGAGAGAGAAATCAATCAATAACATAATACTAAAACAAACACCTAGATTCCAAGAATGACACGTGTCACTTCTTAATGTTGTTTTTTCCCTCCAACTTTTTTTTAAACGTACATTAACTATTTATTGTAAAATATACTGTATATATATCCACCAAATCATATAATTGTGATTCAATAACCTACAAATAGATATCATTGTGATTCACATATTCTCCATATCTTTAATTATAATACCTCCGATTTTTTTTATGTGCAACTTTGGAGTATTATTTGTGAGACATAAAAAATTCCAAAGTTAAAAAAGTCGGAGGTAGTACATATATATCTATATATATATATATATATATATATTACTTCATATATCAGAGTACATAATATTCCATCTACAACTATATAATAAAGGTGAATCATACTTAACACGTGTCAATTCCTAAATAAAAGATAACCCGCCAAAATCTTTTTATGATTTTTGTTTTTTGCCAAATCATTTAGGAAATTTCTATTTTAGTATCATATTTTCCTTCCTACATCAATGTAGAGAATATTTCAACCATCAACTTTGAGCCCCACTGTGATCATGCATTAAAGAATGGTGGCGTCTAAAGGAAAAGAAGTTGGAGTAAAAGAGTTGCCAACAAGTCGTAGGAACTTGTAAACCGTCCACGGGTGTGAAGGTTACCCCCATTCACAATCACAGAGATCGATATAACTCCATAGTGGTCCTAAAACATGACTTGATATTTGGGGATGATGGTACGAATCCAACCTAAAAGAGGTTGAACCCGCCCTAAATACGCCTCTTGTTTATTCTTATCATATTCATGTGCGCTTTTCGATCAACATACAATCAATAAATTAATCCTAAGCATATTTAATCTACGTTAGTTGATTATTAATGCACAAATGAATCTATTATTGGCGATCACTTGAATTGAAATCATATTAGCCTAAATCAAATTATTAATTATCTTATTAGGCATGATTTCAAGTACAAATTCCCTTTAAACCTGCAAAAGAGGGCGTGATCAAGCAATAACAATATAAATAATCAAGCAACATATAATTGCACAACAATCATAATCATAATAATATCATCAAAATATAATATTAGCAAGATCGTAGGCATGATACTGAACGAATTAATAACAAATCATAGCATGTCGATAAAAAAATGAGGGTATAAAAGTTTTTTTATATATCTTAATAATTATGAAAATGTGAAATGTGACAAACATTTAGGGGGACAAAAATAGAAAAAGTGATAATCAAATGGGGACAGAGGATATGTCGTTGGAAAGCTCTTGAAGTCTACTTTCCAAAACAATTTGAATCAGATTAAAATCTTTTGTAGAACAAAAGATATGGACGAAATAGTGGAAGGGTGTCAATTTTGGATAGAGTAGGGTATTTCGTCCATATCTTTTTCGTTATAGCTCGAAATTAGGATTATGATATTTCATTGGAAAAATAATTTCTAGGGATATCCAACCATCTAAGATTTGGATAAAAATTTTGAGGCACGGAAATAATATCAGAATATCTTTCAATTCAAACCGGTAAGATTTTCAAAAAGAGGAATTTTATTCAATTTCAAACTCTTTGATCTTTATCTTTTAGAAATGATATATTAGAACCTTCTAGAGACTTCTAGAAGTTCCTAATTATTCCTAATTGGTTTAGGATTGTGATTAAGGTTAATGGACCCTCCACATGATCACACATGATCATTAGATCGTAGGTAAGGTGGACCTAGGTCCGGTTTGGGCTTGGTTTAGTATTTTGGCCATAACTTTTTCGTTATAAGTCAGATTTGGGCTTATAATATATTGTTCGAAAGATCTTTTCAACTCCAATCCTACTAAACCTTAATTGGACCAGGATTATGGACCAAAATAATCAGGTTTAGACGTTTTTATAAAAAAGACCCGAAATGAATGATTTTAGCTTAAAACATTTTAGGAAAAGCTAAAAATGGTCAAGGCTTAAGGGAAATCCACGAGTATCTTCAACTCTTCATCTAACTTGGTAATCAAATATGTAAGAGGTACTCATCACTAGGTTTGGGTTTTTGGGAGACACAATCAGGTGTCTATAATTACCATTATACTTCCTCCATTTTTTTTATTATATGTATCACTTTTGATTTTGCGAATTCCTAAGAAATTTTTGTTGTAGAGAAAGATAGAGAGAAAAAAAAAATAATGATGGCTCATGTTATATGAAAGAGACAGAGAGAATTTATAAATTAAAAGGGAAAGTGATGCATCAATATTGAAACTTCTATTTATAAAAAGTGATGTGTTTAATAAAAAATGGATGAAGTATATGTTTCTCAAATAAAAAAATTTATTTTTATCTTTTATATATCTTTATTTATATAAAGAAATATTAATTTAAATGTAATGCATTCTTTCTCTCCGAAATTCAGTAAATTTTTTTTTGCAATTACTTATAGATAATTAACCATATATTATTATAATAAAGAAATTCATAATTCTAAATTTAAAATATGTACATAAATTGTATGGGTAAAATCCTAAAATGTACAATTTGGAAAAATGTAAGAATACGAATTATTTATTGTATATTTTATAACAACCCATCTTGTGTGTAGCTAGCCACACCTTATGGCCGCTTGTAAAAAAAATAAAGTAACCCCTATAATATTGATCAAGTAATTTCAATAACATTGACAGTAACCCCTATAAAATTGGCTGGGTGTAGGAACTTTTACAGCCCATTATTGAGCCCTACTATGGTTCATGCTTTTAGGCATGGCGGCATTCCAAGAAAAAGAAGCTAGAGATAAAAGAGTCGCCAAAAAGTTTTAGAAACTTGTAAACCGCTCACGGGTGTGAAGATTATACCCCATTCATGATCACGTAGATCGCTATAATACCATAGTGGTCTGGAACCATGACTGGATGTTCAGTGATGATGTAACACCCCCAAATTTCTCTCTACGGAATTACTAGTATAATACGTATAATTATACCGTAGAGACAGACCTAGGAGTGTTACCGCCGCATGATTACTCAAGGCTACTCAAAATGCTTAACACAATAACAAAACTTGCAGCGGAAAACTCTTCTTTCTTTTATTAATGCTTATAAAAATAGCAACATTGTTATGAGTACTCAAAATAAAGACAAAACCAAAATTCCTAAACTAGATGAAGCAAATCCCGGGACTCCCATATGCTCATTCATGACTCCACCTGAAATTAGTCAACACTACTTAGCATTACGATAAACAGGATGAACCAAAACAAATAGGAAATACAGATTAGCAAATATGCTATGTACGATAAGTGCAAGATGAATAACCTCAATTTATTTGCAAACATGCTTTTAAAATCAATTCCAATAATTAATCCAATAAATTCCAAAATAATGATTCAAAACCAATTCTCAAATATTCTCAAAACGATTCCAATAACACAATAATAATGATTAATAAAATCAATTATTTTCAAAAACTCAATCTCCTCTCTAAATGTGCGCACACCCCAAGCTAGTCTCATACTATTTCAAGGCTATTTTTGGAGAAAGACTAGGTCATACAAATTCCATAGTCTTCAATGAATTTGCATAGTGGGATTAATATAATAATCATGCTTGTAAAACTTTTTAATAAATATTTCAATAAATCCTCATAAAATTCCTCTTTGAATAAAATCAACCTTTATAATAGGTTAACTCAAAACTTCTTTTTATTTAACTCAACATGCTTTCAAAATCAACCTTTTAATAAATACTTGAGGATTAAATATCATATAAATAACTTTTCAAAATCAATAACTTTTCCTTTGAAAACCTTTTATTTAATTCATCAAACTTTTAAAATCAATTTCATTATTCAAACATGATAATAAGTAATTCAAACAATTCAAAACATGATATGAAAATCAATCCTTCAAAAATACATTTGTAAAAACAAATATTAAAATTAATATCTCCAAACATACTTTATTTCATAAATCATAATTCAAATCAATTTAATTCAATCACCAATAAAATCATATAAAACATGTTATTCAAACAATCACTTTCAAAAGTATCTAGCCACCTAAACGTACCTTGATTCCAAATATCAATAATCACTTCGCACTTTAAAAGTTCAATCACGAATACACCTTACAATTAACATAACCATAAGATTATCACAACATCTTTAGACATAAACCCAAATCTAATGTACATGGACTATAAAACTCTTTTAATAATACTTTAACATAAAATTATAAATTTATATTTTAGAAAACTAACCATATATGAAGAAAATAAAAGAATAGGATTAAAGAGTATTGAATTTGCGGTGGAAAGAATAGGCAAAACTTGCAGAGGCCATAACTTCTTCAATATAACTCTGAATTGGGTGATTTTTTATCCTAACCTCAAGGATTTTTTGAGAGGAACAATCTTCTATGAAATATAAAAACTACCAAAAACTGACCAAAAGTGCCCGAAAATTGGCTTCAAAGGTATACAGGCTGATTTTCTTGTAGAAAAGAGGGAAAAAAAAGTAAGAAATGTTGAGGGAAAAGAAGAACAAGAGAGAAGAAGAGAATTGGGTTTTGGTGTGAAGTATATGAGAAGTATGAGGGGGTATTTATAGGCTCATGAATGAAAGAATTACGGTAGGAGAATGTAGAAGAATTATGGTAAAAAAGAATTAAGGAAATTAATTGGAGAAGAGAGCTAAAGAATTATGGAAAGTTTAATATTAAGGTGACTAAGAATAATTTTAAAGAAAGTGTGTTGTCATGAAAAATAATATGACAAAAGAGGTTTACTTGGGGAATAATCAAGGATGAAATAAGGTAGGAAATAAGATAATCAAATCTTTGTGAGATGGAAATTAAAATAGGAATTAAGGAAATAAGGAATTTGAGGAAGTTGATTAAAATACAAAACTAACAAAATAATTAACCCTAAATTAGCATATGATGGCCAAAAATATTGAGCATATCTATGCTCATATTTTCTGACCTGCACTTACAGTTTTAGGGAAATGTTCACTAGATTTTAAGGATTAAAAATGATTGTGTAAATAATATGTTTTGTATAAAATAATTAGTTAGGAAAATACCAATTATTCTCTAAGTAATTTAGCTAAGAAAATCTAGCAATTTTCGGACCTCTTAATTCAATAATAAAATTTAAATTTTGCTTTAATTAAAATATCTGAAATATGTATAAATAATCCAGTTTCTAAAATAAAATAAATGGATAATAAATCTTATCCAAAATCTAAAAATAATAATTAGGTTTAAAAATACTTTTGGCGCCAAAATTTAAACACCATTTTGGCCCCAAAATTCCAATAGTAAAACAATTTACTAAAATACCCTTTTTAGAAAATAATAATTAATTTAATTTAGAAAATACGTATCAAAATACGGGCTATTCTAGATGATGGTGCGAAGCCAACCTAAAAAAGATTGAACTTGCCCAAAATAGGCCTCTATTTAACTCTTATGATATTCATGTGCGCTTTTCGATCAACATAAATGCATCAAATTAATCCTGAACTTGTTTAATCTATGTTGGTTGATTATTAATCAAATATATTATTGGTGATCACTTGAATTAAAATCACATTATCCTAAATCAAATTATTAATTATCTTATTAGGCATGATTTCGATACAAATTCCCTTTAAACCTGCAAAAAGGGGTGTGATTAAGCAATAAGTATAAATCATGAATAATCAAGAAACATATGATTAATACAACCATCATCATTATAATTAAGAACATCATCAAAACATCGTTAGTAAGATCCTAGGCATGGTAATAAACAGATTAATAACAAATCTTAACATGTTACTAATAATCAAGATAAAAGCGTTATCCTAAAACTGATACTAGAAATCATAATAATTGTTAGGTTTCGGTAAGTCTAACTCACCGCGGAACAAAACCCGACCCCCAAGACTAGCTCACAATTAATATAACTAAATGACATAAATAACAAGAAAGAGAGAAAAGACGATCTTACCCTTGTCGCGTGCTTCGCTCACACCCGGAGCTCTTACTTCAAAGCCAAGTCTTGCAAGTGCAGAGACCTCCTACAGTATCCACCCGCAACTCGACCCAATCGATCTCATAATCGGAGTTTAGCCGAGTCGGACCAAAACACTACCAGAATATTATATGAACTTAAAGGTTTTCTCTAAGTGGAGAAGCCTTTTTGAGTTCCTACTCAAGTGAACAATCCCAAGGTATGCCTTAGCTATTTATAATGAGTGCTTCCTTGTGAATTCCTCTATTCTTTCAATGTGGGACTTTTTCTCAAAAAGATCCCACATGGAAAGAATGTTGAATTCAATTTCTAGTTAAATAAACCAAGGAATCACTAAGTAACAAGTGTCACATGGTTAGGTGAGGACCACTTCCTCACTTGCTCCCCAAGGCAACTCACATCAATTGTGAGCTAACCATGTGGCACCCAACCTTAAGCCCCAAGATGGGTTCGGTTGGGCTGCCACCCTTCGGCCCGCGTGCAAAACCCATCGCTTGGGTCCGCATGCCACATGGAGTGCTGCCACGTGCGCTACCACGTGGCGCACTTCCCTAGCCTTTTGCGTGGCTAGGGTTTTTACTTGTTACTTGAACCATTTCCCATCTTGCTAATTCCTAAATTTTGGCTCGACTTTTGAGAATCGTTTCCGACGCTCTAAGCTCGGAATCTAACGTCGTTGTTCATAATACTCGAGTGACTCATTTATTCCTATCGGATTAATTCGTCGCGTCGGATCATTAGTTGCTTGGGTGTGACCTAAAGGGTTCAGTCAAGATTAAGCTGTAATATTAATTATTCATTAATATTACTTATCGGAAGCAACCTTCAACTAAGAATTCCGATCACTTGACCTCACTGAATAATTAGCTTTCTAATAATTTGAACCCTCTATCGGAATAATACACTTGTTCGAAGGACATCATTCCTATTAATCTCCCACTTGACCTTCTAGACAAGTGCGGTTTTTGTGTATAGCCTATTTCCTATGTCACTTAATGTCTCTTCATAAAATATAAGGTAAGATTATTCATCATCCTTATTACGTCCAAAAGTGTTTCTTGAAATCCGAGTTCGAATATCAATAAACAGATGATTTCTTAAAATCCATCTGAGCACAGCCATGCATTTTAAAGTCTCGCTCTTTGAGAGGCCTTGTAAACAACAAAGACATGTTCCCTATTGTTAGTAGGGGGACATTCTCAGTCTTGCACTGTCAGCTTCTCTTACTAAGAGGACCTAGCCACCTAAGTGTTGCCGTTACAATCTCCATGTACGACAGACGTTTAACTAACATCAAAGCAGATTAGTACTCAAACAAGAGAACTCACAATACTCATGGCCGAGGAAAAAGGTTCCGAAAGCCATAATGAGAAGTATACTTATGACGATTTTTAAATCTCTTAAAGTACTCTCATAGGTCGATCCAGTATGGTTCTAAACCAATACCCGTGCAAATGATTTATGACAATCATGTCCTTGTAGCACAAGAAACGGTGCTATAAATCAAACTACACACTAATCTCAAGTGGTCATTAATCGTCCATCATTTAAATGACCTTGATTAGGGATAATTTTCGATTATAATATTCAATGTTCACTTGATAGGTGTTTCTTTATCCAAGACTGGTCTTGATACCCTATTTTGAATATTCTCATAATCGAATGGACTTAATATTTAATCCTAAACCACAATTAAATAGAAAAGGAGTGATAAAATTGCATGAAATTAAATTACTCCAAAACTTTAATGGTTCATCGTAGTGTTTTACATTAAACTGTTCATAATTAATTAAAACACTAAACAGGGAAATCAAAGCCAATCTCAGACGTGCCTGATTCCCATTGCCTCAACATGCTTGTTGTGCTTCACTTGAGGCAGAGGTTTAGTAAGTGGATCGGCTACATTGTCGTCCGTTCCAACTTTACAAATTCTGATTTCACCTTCTGATTTCCATTCCCATATCATATGAAATCGCCGCTTGACATGTTTGACCTTCTAATGTTCCCTTTGCTCTCTAGCCTGAGCAATAGCTCCATTGTTGTAACAATAGAGGGCTATTGGACCCTTGATGGAGAGTACAACATAAAGTTCACCAACGAACTTACGAATCCAAATTGCCTCCTTAGCCGCTTCAGCAGCTACCAAGTATTCGGCTTCAGTTGTAGAATCTGCAGTTGTGCTCTGCTTGGCACTCTTCCAACAAAACGATCCTCCATTTAGACAGAACACGTATCCAGATTGTGATTTAAATTGTCTCTGTCTGTTTGGAAGCTTGCATCGGTATAACTTTCAACAAGTAATTCATCTGAGCCACCATATACCAGGAATTTATCCTTGTTCCTTTTCAGGTATTTTAGGATATTCTTGGCCGCAGTCCAGTGCGCCTCTCCTGGGTTTGATTGATATCGGCTCGTAGCACTCAAGGCATACGATACATCTGGCCTAATACATATCATTAGCATACATGATCGATCTAATAAACGAAGCATATGGAACCTGATTCATCCTTTCCCGCTCATCAGGAGTCTTTGGACACTACTTCTTGCTTAGGGTTATGCCATGTGACATGTGTAGGTGACCTCTCTTGGCCTCCTGCATGTTGAATCGAGCCCGTACCCTATCAATGTAAGTACTCTGGCTCAATCCAATCATCCTTTTAGACATATCCCTATAGATCTTGATCCCCAATATGTACTAAGCATCTCCCAAGTCTTTCATTGAAAAACATTTTCCAAGCCAGGCCTTTACAGACTCTAGCATCGGGATACTATTTCCAATGAGCAATATGTTATCGACATATAAGACTAGGAAGGCGATGTCACTCCCACTGACCTTCTTGTAAACACAAGACTCACCTGGATTCTTGATAAAACCAAACTTACTGATGGCTTCATCGAATCGCATATTCCAACTTCTGCTAGCTTGCTTTAGCCCATAAATGGACTTTTTAAGTTTACACATTTTCCCAGCATTGTTTTGGTCGACAAAACCTTCAGGTTGTGTCATATACATAGTTTCTTCCAAAATTCCATTGAGGAAGGCGGTTTTGACGTCCATCTGCCATATTTCATAATTGTAATCTGCATCAATCGTTAGGATGATCCGAACGGATTTAAGCATTACGACCGGAGAAAAGGTTTCATCATAATCAATACCATTAATTTACCTGTAACCATTTGCTACCAGTCTAGCTTTATAAATGAATACATTTCCATCTTTGTCGGTTTTCAATTTGAAAATCCACTTACATCTGATAGGTGTGTAACCTTCGGGTAAGTTAACGAAGTCCCATACTTGATTTTCAAATATGGAATCCATTTCAGATCTCATGGCCTCTTGCCATTTAGCAGATTTGGTGCTCGCCATCGCTTGCTTGTAGGTTTCCGGTTCGTCTCCCTCCACTACCCAAATGTCTTGATTCTCGGTTAATATGACACTAAGATACCTATCAGGTTGAGACCTTGGCCTCTGCGACCTACATAGGGTAACGGAGTGAGCATTTGCATTGTCGGTTTGACTTTGCACATTTTGACCAACGTCAACAGATGCTGTTTGAGCACTTTGACTTTGTTGCTCGTCCTCTCGAACTTTATCGAGTTCGATTTTCCTCCCACTTGACATTTTGGAAAGGTGTTCCTCCTCCAAAAAGACATCATCACGAGCAACAAACACTTTGTTCTCGGATTTGTTGTAGAAGTAATACCATTTGGTTTCTTTTTGGTAGCCCACAAAGAAAATCTTGTCAGATTTGGGGTGAAGTTTGTCAGAAATTAATTTCTTGACATATGCTTCGCATCCCCATATCTTGAGAAAAGACAACCTTGGAGGTTTCTTCGTCCATAATTCATATGGAGTCTTTTCCACAGCTTTTGATGGAGCACGGTTCAGTGTTAGTGCCGCGGTTAGAAGTGCGTGTCCACAGAAAGAGATAGGAAGATCAATAAGCCTCATACTTGATCGTACCATGTAACACCACCAAATCTCCCTCTATGGAAATACTAGTATAATACATATAATTGTATTGTAGAGATAGACTTAGGAGTATTACCGCCGCGTGATTACGCAAGGCTACTTAAGATACTTAACTCAATAACAAAACTTGCAGCGGAAAATCAACTTTCTTTTATTAATACTTATAAAAATAGTAACATTGTTATGAGTACTCAAAATAAAGACGAGACCAACATTCCTAAACTAGGTGAAGCAAATCCCGGGACTCCCATTGTAACACCCCGACCCCAAACAAATTAGGGAGGGGCCTATTGTCACGAAATGCGCATCGAGGGCCAACAACTGTCCCCACAGACCAACACGAGTCCTTCCGGCGCATTTTGTCCTCACTCATGCGCACCCCGGGAAAACTTCCCAGGAGGTCACCCATCCCAAGACTACTCCCAGCCAACATCAAACTCTTTTAAAGAAATCATGAGGGGTATTACACCCATATGCTCATTCATGACTCCACCTGAAAATAGTCAACATTGCTTACCATTACGGTAAACAAGGCGAACCAAAACAAATAGGAAATACGGATTAGCAAAATATGCTAAGTACGATAAGTGCAAGATAATGTAAACTCAATTTATTTGCAAACATGCTTTCAAAACCAATTCCAATAATTAATCCAATTATTCCAAACTCATTATTCCAAAATCAATTCCAATGATTCAACAATCAAAATAATTAATAAAGCAATTCCTTTAAAAATCCAATTCCTTTTAAATCCAATTCCTCACCCAAGTGTGCACACCCCCCAAGCTAGTCTCCTTATATTACAAGGCTATTCTTGAGGAAAGACCTGGTCATACAAATTCCAAGGCCTTATCAAACCAAATCCGCATAGTGGAATTACTAACACGCTTGTAAAGCTTTAATTCAATAATAATTCAATAATTCCTCCATAAATAAAATAAACCTTCATAATAGGTTAAATCAAAACTCCTTTTTATTTAAGAAAGTCATGCTCTCAAAATCTACCTTTTAATAAATACTTCAGAATAAAATCTTATATTAATAACTTTTCAAAATCAATCTCTTCCTTTGAAAACCCCTTTGATTTAATTCAACAAACTTTTAAAATCAATTCCTTTATTTAAACATGATAAGTAATTCAAACCATTCAAAACACGATTTAAAACTCAATCATTCAAAATACTTTTATTAAAACAAATATTAAAATCAATATCTCCAAACATAATTTATTTCATAAATCAGAATTCAAATCAAATTCAATAATCATAAAATCATTCAAAACATGTTATTCGAACCAATCAATTTCAAAGGTATCTAGCCACCTACACATACCTTGATTCCAAATATCAATCAACACTTCACACTTTCAAAGTTCAATCATGAATACACCTTGCAAATAACATAACCATAAGGTTATCACAACATAAACTCAAATATAATGTGCATGGACGATAAAACTCTTTTAAAATAATACTTTAATATAAAATTGTAGCTTTGAAATAGGTATTTGTATTTTAGAAAACTAACCATGAAAAAGATAAAAGAATAGGAATAAAGAGAATTGAATTTTCGTTGGAAAGAATAGAAAGAACTTGCAGAGGCCATAACTTCTTCAATATAACTCCGAATTCGGTGATTCTTGAGCCTAACCTCAAGGATTTTTCGAGAGGAACAATCTTCTGTGACGTTAATACCCCCAAAAACTAACCAGAAGTGCCTGAAAACTGGCTTCAAAGATAAACGAGATGATTTGTGTAAAAAGAGGAGAAGAAAAGTTTGAAAAGGTTTAGGGAAAAGAAGAAGAAGAAGAGAAAAGAAGAGAATTGGGTTTATGGTGTAAAGAATATCAGAGGTATGAAGCGGTATTTATAGGCTCATGGTGAGGGAATTATGGTAGGAGAATGTAGGCAGAACTATGGTAAAAAGAATTAAGGAATTACTTGGAGAAGTGAATAAGGAAATATGGAAACTTTTGATATTAAGGTGATTAAGAAAAATAGAATTTAAAAAAGTGTGTTTGTCATGAAAATAATACGGCAGAAGAGATTACCTTGGGAATAATCAAAGATGAAATAAGGTAGGAAAATAAGATGATCAAATCTTTGTGATATGGAAAAATAAAATTAAGAAAATAAGAGATTTTGAGGAGATAATTGAATATACAATTTACCAAAATAAATCACCCAAAATCCACCATGGTGGCCTAAAATTTGAGCTTTCCTAGGCTCATATTTTCGGACCTCCCTTTAGATATTTAGGGAATTAATTTGTTAGTTTTAAGGAATTAAAAATAATTGTGTAAATAATATTTATTGTATAAAATAACTAATTAAGAAAATACCAATTATTCACTAAATAAATTCACTAAGAAAATCAGATTTTCTACACTTAGAAAATCCAAAAATCATAGCTTATTATTTAGGAAATTCGGACCTCCTAATTAAATAATTAAAATATAATTTTGATTAGTTAAAATATCCGAAATATATATACATAATCCGGTTTTTAAAATAAAATAAATGGATGATAAATCTTATCCAAAATCCAAAAATAATAATTGAGTTTTTAAAATACTTTTGGCGCTAAAATTCAAATATCATTTTGGCTCCAAAATTCAAATAGTAAAATAAATTACTAAAATTCTCTTTTTAAAAGAATACTAATTAATTAAATAATTAGAAATACATTTCAAAAACACGGGGTATTACAGTCTACCCCCCTTAAAAGAATTTTTGTCTCGAAACATAGCCAAAATAAAAAGAAATCGATTTTAAATTATTAGACTCATGCACATCCTAACCAGACTTAAGATCATAACTAACTAAAGAAAGACTCAAATTTACTCATAAATTTACTCATAAATCATTGAAAACACTGTAAAAGTCTCATATATATTTAATATAAGGTATGAACAGAAATCAAAATATTTAATAGAAGATTTTAAAATATTTTTGAAAATTTTCAATCAAAACAATTGTTTAAAAACAAGGAATACAAAACTTTATTTTGAAAACTGTATATTTGAAAATTCATTTTGCATACTTGTAGTAAAATACTTGTTTCAATAGAAGTCTTACTTTTTCATAAAGAAACTCAATAATCACATATTCAACTTTTCATAGTAAACACTGTCATGGGTACCAAGCATAAAAGGAACACATCTTATCTTGACCCTCTTATCGCTAGTAGATTAGTAACTTATTTAAGATTATCTTCCAACAGTATTCACGATTTTCCCAAAAAATTCATGATAAATCTGGTAACACAACCTTAAATCGTAATCATCAACTCTTGGTCACTTCAAATAAAACATTTAAAAATTTGATCATCTTTTCTCATAACTTTAAATTCCTCAATCTGGTTTATCTTTAAGGCAATTCATTAATAGCTCAATGCAATGATTGATTATTCCATCATCAATAGCTCCTCTATATCAATTAACTTTGTCGTCAATCTCTTAGAGTAAAATCCATTAAGTAACCATCCAAACAATCATTTCTTAGATAACTTCATTAAATCCCTTCACATGATACTATTTCTTCAAAATAAACTTCGATTTCAAACAAATCTCTTTATCTCAAATACTATTTCTTATTCATCCTTTCACTTCAATGGACTCAAATTCTCTAACTTTTGTATTAAGTTTCTTCAAAAATTCAATCATCAACAATTTTGCTTTAAATAATCATCACAATACTCATCCTTGCAATTTGGATACTTTAATTGCTACCTTTAAATACAAATGATCATGAATTAACGCTAATATCCACTTCATTCTCCCAAATATACATTCCTTACTCCAATACTTATATAGACCTAATTCAAATCATCATTACCACAAATAATATTTCCTTGCTCAACGTAAATCATATTCTAAAAATTAGGAAAGACTTGATAGCATAATTCCTCCAAATATAACTTCTCATTTATCCCATAGTAATCATCAAAACCTTTAATCTCAAAATAACAACTCAACCATATCGACCACATGTAAAACTCGTTCCAAATACTTGCCACATATCACATAGTCAATTATACCATATAAGATCAAAGAAATTAGTCAATAGACTATGTCGAACTTATACAAAATTCACACTTAAATGGATAAACCAATACAACAATTTATTGAAACTCACAATCATTCCAAGATATGAAAGAAATATTTCACAAAATACATAACATCTATTTCCATATAAGGAAATTATTTACCAATTTCAACATTAGGAACACTTATTAAGTAATTCTCAATCCACAAATTAATAATCTTGAAATGCATATATTCTATCATATAAACCATGTAAATATTATCTATACACACAATCTCATGATTTGCACATGAAAATAATTATTTTCAATTTCCACTTGATATAAGCAAATATGTATCTTCCACCTTGAAATTAAAATTCCGTAAAACTTCAACATGCACTCAGAATTCGAACAATTATGTTTCTCATGAAAACTTCACATGAACCTTGAAAATTCTAATGTTATCATAATTCAACTTTTATTAATGAGAGTCGCATAGAAGGATTCAAAAAACTTGAACGCATTAAAATTCTAAAAACATAGAGAACATATCAAGTTATTCAGAATATCCTTAGGAACACCCCCTTAGGAACATCCTCTCCATTGCTACTGGTTCCAACTTATGGTCCATTAGACTGAGATGGTTTAAATGGTTTCTTATTTTCTTGAACTTCCCCTGCCTTGACATCAGATTCCTTCTTGAAGCACTCATATTCACGGTGTCCTAGATTTTGACAATAATGACAACTCACTAGGTTACCTTCACAATCCTTCCTAGGGTGGTTCTTCTCACACCTTCAACAAAAATATAATCTTTTGGGTTTCTCTCTATTTCCCTAATCCCCATTTCCTCGAACATTAGTTTCTTGTCCATCATTTCCCTTCCCAAAGTTCCCCTTATTCCCCTTTCTTCCATTAAAACCTCCATTCCCTTGAAAATTCCCATTTGGCTTGTGTTTCACCTTCGTGAGACTCGAAACTCTTTCTTTTCTCTCCCCCTAGGCTCTCAAACTCCCTTCCCTTGATTCCGTACAAGTGGGCTGTACGGCCATAAACTTCATCTAGGGTGTCAAAAGTAACTCCTCCTAGCTTCCCTTGGAGGGTAAAGGTTAGACCTTGCTCAAATCTCTGAGCTTTGATGGCTTCACTTGGGACAACTTTAGGTAAAAATCTCATCAACTCAATGAACTTGTTATAGTACTCACTGATAGTGATGTTCCCCATTCTCAGGTTGGTAAACTCCATAAGCTTATACTTTCTTAGGTAGAAAGGGTAAAACTTCTCCCTCAAGGCTTCCTTAAACTCATCCCACCCAAAGTTTTATCTTTTAAACAACTCATCCTTTCTTTGAGCCCTGACAAAGGGATATAAACACGTCGTTAAGTGCCTAACCCTAAATCAAATAAGATTTGTATAACCTAAACGAACCTAATACAAGTATAAGGTAAGCAAAGGGTTGAACCGCAGGGAGAAGCTAAACACTGTGGTCACTACTAATCAATTAAGCTATCTCGGGACAAAGGATGGAATTATCTAAGAGATTAAACTAAGAGCGAAGTGAATTAAAGACAATATAGAGAAAACACCAAGGGGAATGGGTAGATGCAGGTTTCACTTGAACATGCAATAACATAGAAACAAATCGATAATGAACTAAACATGCATGAATATCGATATAAAGAGTCCAATCTAGCCACCTTCCGGAGTTAATTGGCTTCTCCTAACATAGCCTCTATGCATCCACATTAGAACCATATATTGGGAGGTGCAATCAAGTAACAATCGATACAAATGAACTTAGCTAAGTCAACTTCCGTTTCATGTAGCAAGGATTCACCTTTAATCAACTAACAACATGCACTTTGCAAGAAGATCAAAGAACAATCAAGCATGTAAAGACTTTAATCACAATCAACTTGAATCCCAACACTATAAGCATGAACAAATTCCAAATACATCATCCCCACACCCTTGGCTAAGTAACTACTCACTATCCATGGCAATCATCAAGTCAATCATGATATTAACAAGCAAAAACATGATTAATGAGTAATTAACAAAACAAAAGCAATTTAACACAAAATCAAATAGCAAAGTAAAGAGAAAAGAGTAAGGAAATGCTCATTCATTGAAGTTGAAGTTCTATAAAGAGGTTGATTAAGCTTCTTCTTCAAATCCAAGCTCAATAATGGAGTAATCCACACTTTATCTCTCTAAAATGCAAAAACTAATGGTGTTTCTCTCTCTAGATTAAGCTAAAAAATCAGAAAATTATACTAAGCTAATCTAATTACATCAAAAGGAGAGTAAGGACTATTTATATAGGTGCTTCTAAAAAGGAAGAAACTTAAGCAACAAGGCGAAGTAAAAGTTGGAACCTAGCGGTGCGCCCTCGCATGCGAACACTGCGCACCCGGGCAGGTGTAATGCGCGCCTTCTCAGGATGTTGTGCGCCCGCAACTTCGTGGGTACGGAAAAGTGAAGCGCTCAAATATGCGTCCGCACACAATTCTGCGCGCTCGCACAGGAAAGTGCGTGCCCATGCAGTAGTCGCACAGCAAGCGCGCAAAACTCTCTGGTTTTGTTCTGCTTCTTGTGCTTTGGCTGCGTGGAATCTGGCAGGGCTGCGCGCCCGCACGGTATTGGATGCGTGCCCGCGCAGTGGCCGTGCAGTAGTCGCACAAAACACTCTTCTTAGCCCCTTGAATTCTTCCTTTTGCGCGCCTTCTAATAGGGCTACGCGCCCGCGCATTAACCATGCGTGCTCTCTCCCGCTAGCGCGTGGCATTAACTCCTTGGCCCAAGGCTTCCTTCTTTCAACACCACGGTTCCTACAAAACACAAACAAGAACACCAAACTAGAAAATACAAAAAGGAGGTAAAACTAAGATAGAAGAGGGACAAAAGGAAGGAGAACTAAAGGTAAGAGAAAGGGGGTACAAACAAGCTACAAGTATGGGGAAAACTCATTAGAATGAACTCTTAATCGTGGCATAAATGCCACTCATCAACTTCCCCCACACTTGTCTCTTGCTTGTCCTCAAGCAAATAAAGCTAGAAGAAGATAAACTAACAAAGTAAAACCGAATTTGCTTTTAGCGTAAGCAATAAGCCATTTAAACCTCAAGGTCGCCGATGAGGACGAGTTGTGATCTTGTAAGGGTTTCCCAAGAGCTTTCCCACAACTCTTACAAAACAGTGTCCGAGACAAACCAAAAGGAGAAGACAAGAATATGGATCATCAAGCACATGAAAATCATAATCAAATCAAGCTTTTTATAGACAACAAGCATTAGTGGATACCAAACTTTCTACGTAGTGAAAGGTAACACGCAAGGGGATTCCAATGGTTGATTGAAGGATAAATCATGCTAAGCGTAGAGAACTCTAACATACACCACTCCCCCCGCATTCCATGCAATCTTACCGCGTTCCCTCATCTAAATTCAAATCCACCCCTGGAGGTAGCGTCTCATGACTCCACGAAGGAGCCAGAACAAAGATAAAACACTATAAATAGGGGAACCCGACATCTTACCAAGTCATGCTCGCTCCATATGCTTGAAATCTAGCTCCCTCCATCGACAAGTTACTCAACTATCCTAAGTCAAAAGAGCATTAGGAGGGTTGTAACGTTGGCTAGAGGGTAAAGGTGTGGTAAAATTGGAAATTGGTGCTTAGCCTGATCGTGAAAAAAAGGGTGATCAAGCCTATTTTCCAAAATCAAACATCCACCAATTTCAAACTACATTGCCACAAACTTGAATTACATTACCAAAAATTTTCGAATTTTCATCATCATTCAACAACTCTTTATTCTTTCTTTTTTTTTTTTCTTTTTGCAGAATCTTTTCTTTTTTTTTCTTTTTTTATATCCATGCCTTTTGATAACTATGGATGGCTTTTTCCAGGATTGCACTTGCTTTTATTTAAACAAATATTTACAACATCACTATTTCGCTTTCCATTAGAACCATTGCCTCCCTCATTTATTTCAGGATTGCACTTGCTTTTATTTAAACAAATATTTACAACATCACTATTTCGCTTTCCATTAGAACCATTGCCTCCCTCATTTCAAATCAAAACATCGATAAGCTTCTGGCTTGAGTTTCACGATACTAAGGGTGAAATCAAAACAAAAGGCCATGGCTTGTAATGTGCTATAATCAAGGAGGGGAAGGCTCAACATGGTAAGCAAGAGGGAAAAATGCAACCAAAAATACAAGAGAAAATAAAACAAAAGTTAATCCTAAAAAACAAAATAGTCATCGAAAGAAGAATGCTCTTTATCATCCCTAAATTAGTTCGGTCGCGATCTCGGGAAGCTAAACGCCAAGTTCTAGATCTAAGCATGCCTTGGTAAGGATCCTACGCCGCTCATACAAAAATTGTTGGAGGCTTGAACAATGAAACTCACATCGAGTTACAAAAAACTACCTCTAGGGCTTCAAATCCCCTAATGAGAGCAACACCTTCTTACCACAAACAGGTGAAATTGGGATCGATGGGCTTTACGAGTTCCAAACTAGCTATCTTAGCATGAACCTATCGTAGAGTCAACCGACGGTAATCCCGAAGCGTGTAAACGTTAAGCACTTAGTAAGAAAGACATTCAATCACGCGAGTTAACTTTTATTATGCTCAAAATGAAGATGAAACACTAAAGATTTTGTGGTTTGTCTTGAACAAAAAGAGCAAATCTTTTTTTTCATTTTTCATTTTTTTTTCAATTTTCAATTTTTTTCAAAAAGGAAGGAGAATAAAAGTGATAAGAGGCCAGTAAACATTTAATTCCCAATCAACAAACAAAGATCGTTCGGCATCAAACCAACGATCACTAGATTCCGTATAATCAAATGCATACAACCTCGAATAATAAACTCCATCCTAATCCAACTAAATATGCACACAAGAGAAAAAAAGAGAGGAAAGGTCTCACCACACACTGCTTGAATTAGAAGACAAGAAAATTATGCAATCTCACCGAGGGAGCTTATGCCGCTCCTTAGCTTTCCTTTTGTCCTCATTCTTCAAGCTACATGGAAAGTGAGCCAAAACGAAAGAAATCACAACTAAACAAGAAAAAGTTAGTAAACAAAGAAAGAGGGTCAAAGCAATAAACAAAAAGTAAAGTGAGGAAACAAAGAAAAGCTATCTACAAAATTTGGATCAAGGGAATTTGGATTATCAGGAGTTTGGATTTTCCTTCTTAGGAGCGTCTTCGCCTACACAAACACTCAAATTTTTGTCAAATTATCATTGAAAACTCGTTAGCAAAATCCCATCAAAATCACCATGAAAAATCATCATCAAAATCAAGAAAAACGACCAACATCAATACATGCTAGAACCAACCGAACCATGCAAACTCTACCACCCACAATGGAATCCCCCCACACTACCATGATACTAAACCTTCCCCTACACTACGCAAAACATCCCTTTTCCACTTACATCCCCCCCACAGTAAAACAAAGCACCGTCCGCGGTGCGCTAATTAAAAACAATGGGAAAGGGGGCAAAGGGGAAAAACAATCAAGGAGGGAGGCTAGTGGCCACTAGGGCCGGCTCCATCATCATCCTCACCTCCCACGGGACCATAAGAGAACCCGTCCGGAGGAATGCCATGAGGGTCCCAACCACTGGTGAAACCTGGGGGCCAACCGTAGTGACCTCGAAAGAGGTCTTATTGCCATTGAGGCAACGGGTCGAAGGGTGAGGGAATTTGAATAGGGCTGGGGAGCGAAGGGTCAACATATGGGTAGTTGGGGTCACCCCTGAAATCACTCCCTCACGGGAAACGATAATCGTACCCGGTCTCCGTCGGGTAGTCTACTTGGGGGACGCCGTGGGAGGAGGGCCCTTGCCAAAAGGGCCAAGTAGGCTACGATCCCTGCCACCGAGGGACCGGGCCTTGCTGAGGCGGCCAATGAGGGTAATTGACCGGGTGGTGACCTCGCCTCTCTCCACGGCCGCACCATAAAGAGCTTGAGTTTGCACGAACATACCTTATTGGTTCTCTAGCAAGGTTTGCATGCCAAGTTGCATGCTCATCATTTGTTGCTCAAGGCTACTCATGCCTTGATGATGTTAATGTTGTTGATGATGATGATGCTGTTGTTGCTGCTGTTGCTGTTGTTGTTGTTGTTGTTATTGTTGTTGTTGTTGTTCTCCAACTATCATATTTCTTGCGCCTCCCAAGGCGTTGGGCAACACACCATTGTCTTGTGGAACCTTCCACACATTCCTAACAATCTGCCCCAAAGATGTTCGGTTGGGGTTAGGTAAGATGCAATGGTGTTGGCGCTCGACACACCAATCATGAAAGTTGTTGACATCGGCAGTTGGCTGGATGAATCTCGCCCTTCTCATTTGCTGGACATCGACGAATAGATCTTTATCGGTCCCTACTTGAGTACAAGCGGGAAAGAAGCGCTTAAAACCAAGCTTACTAGCAATCCTAGTTACCATCCCACCAAGGGCGATTTTACCTGTCTTTTTGCCCGATTTGATCGCTTCACAACACAATACGAACCAAAAGCCCATGTTGAGCCGCCCTCTCAACTCCTTCATAGTTGCGACCCATAAAGTGAAGAGCTCTTCATGCTAAAGCTTGCCCAAGTCCTATTTACTGAACACCGCATACCCCAAAAGGCTGTGAAGAGTACGAAGAACAGGGTGGATGATTTGGCTTGCCACCGAATATTGAGTAGTGAACTCTTCAATATCGGCAATTGTTTTCCACCAACGAAATGCATCATATTCGGGGAAGAGCCTTGTGGATGGGCAAGGAGATCCGCATCAGGGTGGAAGTCCAACAAGGCATTGAGATCACGAAGCTTCATGGTATGGCGGTCGTTGAATAGTTGGAATGAAATTTGGAAATCATTGTTCCCACATGGTTCCTTTTCGAAGGAGGCGAGGAATTCATAGGTGGGCTCTTTGTATGTTCGATGATGGTATTTAATGAACTCACTCATTCCAAGGTTGTTGAGGAGTGACCTGAGATCCTCATCTATCCCAAAATCCCTTATAGAACGCTGATAGTAATGCCTTGTGGGGTTAAGCTTGCGTTTTATAAGGTCTTTGTGGAAGGGTGAATGGAGTTTATTGTGAAATTTCAAGATGGGAAGAGCAACGGGTGTTTGGGACTGAGTTTGAGCTTGAGGCTCGTCAATTACCAATTGGGGCTCCTTTCTACTCTTCCTCTTACTCATTTTAGCCACAATCAACACAAATATCCCAAGGAACACACCAACAACCAAACCAAATAGGAACTCAACTTTCCAAATCAGCCAAAGTTGAACCACAACAACAACAAATTGAGCTTCAACTTAACAATCTGTAAAGAGGTTAGTAGCAAGAACCAATCAACACAATAATAGCTCAAAGAACAACTAGTACCAACAACAATGCACAAAATCACAAAATATTATCATAAAGATGAAGGCATGTCAACAACAATATCAAATTACTCAAGCAACTTCCATAGAAATAACATCAACACAAATAATTCCGACAACAATACTTCAAAATCACATAAAATCACACCAAAATCCAACAATCATTAGCAATGATATCAAAAATCACACAAAATCCACTTAAGCTAAACCATGCTTAATAACTCAAAACCTTTGCATAATCTAATGAAATTAAACAACAAAATAACAAAGTTTAGAGTTATACCACCAAGGAGAAGCTTGAACACCACCAAGAACACCCACGACCACCACTTCGACCGACCTTGTACAACCACAAAAATGGGGGAAAAATTGGGTATTTTGGAGAGAGGAAGTGATGAATTTTGTGAGAAAAGTGAAGATATGTGATGGATTTGATGAAAAATCAAGGTAATTTGTGAGTTATGAGTGAATTTGAGGAGTTAGGGTTTGAGTTTGTGAGGAGAGAGAAGAGGGTTCGAAATTGGGGATTGAGAAATGAGGGAATGATTTGGGGAAAAAGAATTGAACCCCGATTAACCCAGCGATGCGCGCCCGCGCACAGGTCGCGTAGAAGGCGCACAAAACCTTCTGCCTTGTTTCTGAAATTAGCATCCTCCGTGCGCGGGTTCTGACAGGGTTGCGCGCCCGCGCCCCTTTTCCTTGCGTGCCCGGGCATAGGTCGCACAAAGGGTGCGCAGAGCATTCTGCCTTGAATTTTCATCTTGAGCCATACATGTGCGCGAGTTCTCACAGGGCTGCGCGCCCGCGCACAGGATCTTCAAGAGATCTTTGCACTCTAGTATTCTTCTCTCATCTTTGACATTGAAAAGTCTCAACCAAATAATCCAAACACCTATTAACCAAAAGAATGAAGGCGAGACCTAAAAAGAAACAAGAAGAAGGAAAGAGGTAAAAAGAGGGTTAGAAACACGGGTTGCCTCCCGGAAGCACTTTTGGTTTACGTCATTAGCTCGACGCTCCTTGAACTAAATCAAGGAGTATCATATGGATGATGCACATTAAGAATATTTGCAGAAGTCGGCTCATCAACGGGAGGATCATAGTAGGGCTTGAGACGATGACCATTGACCTTGAATGGGGAATGCCCGTCCTGAGAGATCTCGTAAGCACCATATGGAAACACCTTTGTAATAACGTATGGCCTACTCCATCGTGACCTAAGCTTGCCCGGGAAGAGCTTCAAACGAGAGTTGTTGAGGAGGACTCTTTTGCCTTTGACAAAATCCTTCTTGACAATTTGAGCATCACGCCAAGTTTTTGTCCTTGCCTTGTACATGCTTCCACTATCATAGGCATTCATTCTCAACTCTTCTAACTCATGTAACTCAAGAATTCGTTTCTTACCCGCAGTATGGAGATCGAAGTTGATTTGCTTGATAGCCCAATGAGTTCGGTGCTCCATCACTACCGTCAAATGACAATTTTTTCCATAGATAAGCTTATAGGGAGTGGTCCCTATTGGAGTCTTGAAAGCGGTCTTATACGCCCATAAAGAGTCAATGAGCTTAGAAGACCAATCTTTCCTTGTTCTAGCCACCGTCTTCTCTAAAATCACTTTGAGCTCCCTGTTGGTGATCTCCGCTTGACCACTCGTTTGAGGGTGGTAAGCAAGCCCTCTCTTGTGAGATACACCATACTTATCAAGAAGTCTATTAAAGTTGTGATGCTTGAAATGAAAGCCCCCATCACTGATTATAGCTCTTGGGACACCAAAGCTCGGAAATATCACCTTCTTGAATAGGTTGACCACCACCTTTGAATCATTCGTAGGAGAAACCACGGCTTCCGCCCATTTAGAGACATAGTCAACAGCTACCAAGATATACTTGTTTCCCTGAGAAGAAATGAAAGGGTCCATGAACTCTATAGCTCATACATCGAAGACCTCGAGCTCAAGGATAGGGTTTTGAGACATTTCGTCCCTTCTAGAGATGTTCCCCGTCCTTTGACACCTATCACAAGTCTTGACAAACTTCCAAACATCCTTAAATAGAGAGGGCCAAAAGAGCACAGATTGCAAGATTTTGGAGGCGGTCTTTTGACACTCATATGCCCACCACAAGGAGAAGAGTGGCACATATGAAGAACACTTTGAACCTCGTCGTTAGGGACGCATCTTCTCAATAAACAGTCGACCCCTCTCTTCAACAAAATAGGGTCATCCCATATGTATCTCTTGGCCTCATTCTTGAGTCTTCGACGTTGTTGTGAAGTGAAATCCAGAGGTATGGCACTATAAGCCAAATAATTCACTATATCCGCATACCACGGTTCCGTTTTCACCTCAAGAGCATATAACACATCATCCCTTAGGCAATCCTCTATTGGCTATCCATCATCTTGAAACCTTGCACCACCTAACCTTGACAGGTGATCCGCCACCACATTTTCAGCCCCCTTCTTGTCTCTCAATTCATAGTCAAAATCTTGAAGAACTAAAACCCATCTCAACAATCTTGGTATAGCTTCCTTCTTGCTTATCAAATATTTGAGAGCCGAGTGATCGATATACACTATAGTCTTAGAACCAATGAAGTAGGTTCTAAACTTCTCAAATGAGTGGATAACCGCCAAGAATTCCTTCTCGGTAGTTGTATAATTCTGTTGAGCATCGTTGAGAGTTTTGGACAAGTAGTGAATGACATGAAGTTTCCCTCCCTTTCGTTGCCCAAGAACCGATCCAATAGCCTCATCGCTTGCATCACACATGAGTTCAAATGGTAAAGACCAATCCGGTCCTTGAACGATAGGGGCAGTGAAAAGTGCCTCTTTCAACCTACAAAACGACTCTTGACAAGCATCATCAAACACAAGTTCTTTATCTTGTTGCAAGAGGGATGTGAGAGGTTTAGTAATAAAAAATCTTTTATGAAATGCCGATAAAACCCGGCATGGCCAAGAAAAGATCTCAATTCCCTCACATTGGTGGGAGGAGGAAGTTTCTCAATAACCTCTACCTTGGCTTTATCCACCTCGATGCCGGCATGGGAGATCTTGTGCCTAAGAACAATTCCACTTTCTACCATAAAATGGCACTTCTCCCAATTCAACACGAGGTTAGCTCTCTCACATCTCTCTAGGCAACGAGATAAGTTAGATAGACAATCTTCATAGGTGGCTCCTCCAACAGAGAAGTCATCCATGAAGACTTCTATCTCGTCCTTAATCATATCACTAAAGATTAACATCATACATCGTTGGAATGTTGCGAGGGCATTACAAAGCCCGAAAGGCATTTTACGATACGCATAAGTGTCGTAGGGACATGTGAAAGTCGTCTTCTCTTGATCCTTGGGGTCAATCGGGATTTGGAAAAACCCCGAGTAACCATCAAGGAAACAATAGAAAGAATGCTTTGTAAGCCTCTCCAACATTTGATCAATGAACGGCAATGGAAAATGATTTTTGCATGTGCTTGTGTTAAGTTGGCGATAGTCAATACACATACGCCAACCGGTAACAAGTCTAGTAGGAACTAGTTGATAATTATCATTTTTCACTACCGTCATGCCACCCTTCTTAGGCACAACTTGTACGGGAGATACCCAATCACTATGAGCAATTGGGTAAATGATTCCCGTATCTAGAAGCTTAGCAACTTCCTTCCGCACAACCTCTTTCATGGAAGGATTAAGCTTCCTTTTCCTTTTCCTAACGGGTTTAGAATCTCCCTCTAAATCAATTTTTTGCATGCATAAGGATGGACTTATACCCTTGATGTCATCAATGGTATAACCCAAAGCCTTCTTGTGTTTTCTTAAAACATTGATCAAGAGGGAGGTTTACTCCTCTGTTAGATTTGAATTTATTATTACAGGAAAGATTCATTGGAATCAAAATATGCATACCTCAAGCCTAAAGGTAGAGGTTTCAAGTCTACCTTTGGTGCTCCCTTACCATTGAAACTCTCTTCTCTTTCTTCAACTTGAAAGAGATCATGAATAAAAGGAGCCTCTTCCTCCATGCTTTCATCCTTGTACTCCCTTTTGTTTTCCTCAAGTAAATCCTCATAAAATTGCATGTCCTTCTTGTGAGCACCTATCTTGGATTCATTCAATAATACACTTTCAAGAGGATCATTAGTAGCATGCAAAGGGGAGTGAGAAAATTCATTGAGCACATTATCAAGAACATCAACTCTAAAACATTAACCACTAGAAGAAGGTTGTTGCATGACACTATTCAAATCAAATTCAATTGAATCTTTGTCAATTTTGAGGGTCATCTTACCCTCCTTCACATCGATGATTGCTCTAGAAGTGGCTAGAAATGGTCTACCCAAAATTATAGGAATCCTTTCATCCTCATCCATCTCTAGCACATAAAAGTCCACGGGAAATGTGAAATTTCCAACCCTAAGGGGGATGTCCTCAATTTTACCCATGGGAAACTTGGTAGAACGGTCCGTGTAAACACCCAAATGTGTCTCCCCAAAACCAAACCCAGTGATAAATACCTTTCACGTCATTTGATTATCAAACAAAGTGAAAGTGTGGAAAGTCTAGTGATGAGGATGTTTTTATTAAAATATCTCTTCTTTCTGTTTTTGAAAATATTTCTTTTCTCACCCTATTTTATGAAAAACGTGCATTCAAGTTTATTTTGGTCCATGATATGGGTCCAATAATGGTGTATTTGGATGGGGCTTGAAAAGACCTTTTCAACGATATATTATAAGCCCAATTCCGAGGAATAATGAGGAAGTTATGGCCAAAATACTAACCGGGCCCAAATCGGATTTTACCTACGACCCATTGATCATGTGGAGGGTCCAAAGGTTTAATCCTATTCCTAAACTAATTAGGATTAATTAGAAGCTTCCATAAGTTTCTAAAATAACTTAATTATCCGTTTTGAAAAGATAAGATCATAGAATTTGAAATTGAATAAAAACTTTCCTTTTTTAAAACTTTCTTTTTTTAAGTCCTAATTCTATTCGAATTTAAAGATGTTTAAAGACAGTCAGATATTATTTTTTTGTCTCATACACTTTATCCAAATATTATATGGATGGATATATCTTGAAATTATCTTTCCAATGATATATTATAATATTAATTCCGAGCTATAACGAAAAAGATATGAATGGAATACGAAACACTATCCAAAACTGACACCGTCCCACTATTTCGGTCATACCATTTTATCTACAAATTATTTTAATCTGACTCTAATTGGGTTGCAAAGTAGACTTCAATAGCTTTCCAACGACATATTATATGACTTATTTGGACTTCTGGATCAAAAGTTATGATAAAAACAAAATTCACAAAAACTGCTGACCGACGAGTTTTATTTCGATTCGAATTCGGATTCTTTTCTTATTCTTCGACTCACTTTTTTCCTATAAATAGAGGTCATATCTCCCCTTTTTTCAATCATCTACAATCAACAATCATCATCTATCTCTCTTTCTCTCTCTAAAAGCTAGAAGCCTTCTCTCTCTATTTTTTTTTCTAAACCTTCCCTCAAACACAATTCCTCATACATTGGTTCTAGAGACATCTACCCAAATTCGATGTTGCCTTCGCCCTAGATGTGAAAGGTTATAATTTCTGAGGGTTTGGTCCCAAATCTCTATTTCCATTATTTAATTTGATTGTTTGATTTTATATTTCCCTTGAAGTTACTAACGCGTGTATTTTGTTATTAGAAAGAGATACGAGGCATCGAAGTAAGTACTTTAATTGTTTAATCGTTTTATTATAGAAATCATGCTTTAATTATTCCTAGTATTATGTTAGGATGTTTTATTGCTTCCTAGTATCATGTTTAGGGTTAACTAATATTTCTAATATCATGTATGATTGTTATGATGCTTCCTATTTCTTTCCTAATATCATGCTAGTATCATGTTAGGGCTAAAGCTTTGATTTTTAATGCTTAGTGACATGCTAGTATTTGTTATTAATCTTGTTAGTATCATGCCTAGGATTTTGCTAATATTATTATTGTTTTGAGATTGAGAATATTATAATTATGATGATTGTTATTATGTTGCTTGATATTATATTGTTATTGTTATTGCTTGATTACACCTTTTATGCATGTTTAAAGGGAATTTGTACTTGTAATCACGCTTAATAAGATAATTAATAATCTTGTTTAGGGTTAATATGATTATAATTCAAGTGATCGCCAATAATAGTTTTATTTGTGCATCAAATTCAACCAACATAGATTAAACAGGTTTAGGGTTAACCTATTGATTGCATGTTAGTCAGAAAGCGCACATGAATACGAGAAGAATAAAGTAGAGGCCTATTTAGGGCAGGTTCAATCTCTTTTAGGTTGGATTTGTACCTTCATCCCCGAACACCAGTCATGGTTCCAGACCTATTGGAGTTAACGATCTCCTGGATCGTTAAGGGGTGTAATCTTCACCTTGTGAACGGTTTACAAGTTCCTAAAACTTGTTGGCGACTCTTTTGCTCTAGCTTCCTTCCCTTTGAACGCCACCATACTTAAGTGTATGATCACAGTGGGGCTCAAGTGTGGGATAGCTTGAAATATTCCCTACAGTTTTTTGGCGACTCCACTGGAGAGGATTTCTATTTTAATTTCTGAAATTTATTTCGGCAATGATTTAGAATGAGTGGATGAGACTCGAAAAGTTTTAAGTATTTAATGTGCGTAATTTTGATTAACATTATTGTCATATGCATAAAAAAGGTTCTCATTGGAAAGACCATCCATAATGAGTTAAAAACATAGGATTTTTTACACGTAGGAAATTTGAGGAATATCTATCACAACTAGAACCGAAATAATGCTGCGAAAACTGGAAAATTTTACGAACACAGAAAGCTGTTGAGGCATGTAGGAACTTGCGTCTAGAAAACAGAGCCTGTCGCCGAAGATATGGCTTTGTTGCTAGGCGACAGGGCTATATCGCGGCGACAGTCTCTGTTGGCTGGCGCTGCGTTCTTCCAATACCGAGCCAGAAATTTGAGTTCTAATTTCGACTAGTTCTAGCATTGTTGGCTCGATTCTACTTCCTGATTGAGTTTTTCTCTTTTTTCTGAAACCCATATGTGTTCTACATATGGACATAACTCTCTGGGAATTCATGCTCCATCTACCCGATTGAACGCTCTGAGCAACAAAGGGTACATCCGAGAATGTTGAATTCACCAAACCATGGAAGCGAGTTTAACTCGTGGGGTCCCATCCACTCGCGGCAACCCTTCCAAAGGTAAGGCTTTCGTGCGGTGCATCCGGACTCATAACCATGGACCCTCTTTGAATAACCCATATCCCGAACTTTAGAGAACTAGAGCCATGTTTAGGTTGCAAACTCATTGCATCATGTTGTGACTACTTGACTACTTGTGCATCTCTTACTTATGCATACTTATTATGTGACTAAACTAACCGTTTGGTTTGACTTGTGTTTGTAAATTAGTCTTAATAAACTAACCAATGACTAAAGGGATTTTCTTAATTAATTGATTAATTAATTTGAGCTAATAAATATGTCTAAAATCGAGTCATAGTTCCTTTAAGTCAACCCGGATTTTTTATTCCCGTATACTGCACAAGCGTCAACTTGTTTTGGTAATAGCCGGAGTTCTAGGATGAGCTACGAGTCGTACAACCTATGGATCTGTAGCCCCGAGTTTTATCTTTAATTTGGAGTTGGTTTCATCCCAATAATAGTCACATATCAAAAGTTATAATTAAAATACCACAGCCTGTCCAGTTTAATGCATATACATGAGGTCTTAACTTAGTCTTTGTTCGAGTCTAGTCACATAGTCTAGTCACACGGTCATGAGACGAGTCTTGAACATATCACTTACACTCACAAGTATTCACACACTTTGTACATACTCTTTTCACACCATGACCATGTCTTAGGTTCATGCATGAGTCGTCCTTTCCGTCATCTGAGTTGGGGGTCCGTCCTATTCCAGAAATTTCTATAGCTTTCCACATTCTTTCACATCACTTCTCCATGCATTAAATATCTTACACTTTTCTTCTTTCACACTTTCTACATTCATACACCACTTTCATCTTACATGCTTCCTTCATACATCATTCACCTCACTACACTTTTTTCCCATCCATACATGTTGAATTGAGTTTGAGTCATGTAATTGACAAACAAAAAAAAAGGGTATGTAATGATGAAACAAATGCACAAGGCAAGCTTCTCACCAAGATTTCATGCTTTCTTCTTCTTTTTTCAAACCCTTCCCCAATAAGTCTAGCATAGGCACCCTTCATCCTCCTTAGATTTATTTTTTAGAGTTTGATTTCTACCCTTCACTTTTTAAATAAAATGAGCATTTATTTTCTTACATATGATCATTGCATTGAATTGCATAAAAAAAAATAAAAAATAGAAAAAAATAACGCCGAACTAAGCACAAGGTATACCAATGATTTGAGGCACCCCTTGTAGCCACATCATATCACCTTTCACCCCTTTCAAATATACAATCCTTTTTATGATAAACCATTTTGAGCCTCGTCTAACGATAGACCTTTCTTTCTTCAACCCACATCTACCTAACCTTGGGATGGGACAGTGTGCAATTTATGCAATTTTAAAAATCTTGAGTGATTTCAAAAGATCAAAATAAATAAAATAGCAAAAACAATAAAAGTGTACAAAAGGGCAAGTGTTCCAATGTCTTTGATATGAAAATGTCTTTGATATGAACACGTCTCAGATTGCGTTTCTTATCGAGTGCTCAGTACCGTGCCTGAGAAACATGAATGCCAAATGAGTGATAGACCGCATGATCGGGATTGCCTACACTTATCAAAAAGTTTCAAAATAAAAAAAAATGCAAAAGCAAAAAAGAGAGCAAAAATAAAAAAAAGAAAAGAGTTCAAAAGTGAGAAACCTCAAGCATGATAATACAAAGATTTAAAAGCAAGGTTGCACACCTTGGGGGCTTATCTAGGGTCTTGAGCCTTTTTCCCTTTCTTCTTCAAACCTTTATCCTAACCACGTTACAAACCTTCAAAGACCTCTTTGAGGTATACACACACTTGTGCGAGGTTCGGCTAGAGCTACGTTCAGCCTGATTCCTAACGGATACGTAGGCAACCAAACATCGAGGTGCGGCCGTAATAAAAATGCATTCATATTCGCATTCACACGCTCACACCATGATCATATCAAAGGATCTCCAATACTCATCCCTATTCATTTAGAGCTAGAGTTGGGGGCTTGATCCTTACATTATTAGCCTACCTAGTCTAAGAGTCACCACCATTTGACTCTTTTCAATATATTTTTGCACCCTTAGCCCTTGCGGCCTAACCTTAGTGTTACTTTCACACACATCACAGATACATGACCAAATAGTCCTTCCCTTAGGAATCCTTTGTCATGAAATCTTAACACACCATTGAAGCTTACTTTGTCATAACAAAATCACTCATCACTCATCATTGCATCACAAAGTATGAACTGCTTAGCCTCCATGCCTAAGTTACCTAAATTCTTTCATCATTGAGTCAACAATTAAGATAGCCTAGGATGAGTTAATCCTTGAACCTTGAGAGATAATATCAAACAACATTTGACTAAGCTCATTCAACATGCACCATCAAAAACTTCTTCCTTTTTGCGTCTTTCTTTTTCGAGAGAAAGTCGGTACCCTCCAAAAAAATGACGGAAATTTTGTTTTTCTGCATTTCGAGTCATGTACATATCGAGCTTCATGAGTCAACACTACGCACACACGAGTCACACGAAGTGAGTCATCATTAAGTCAAGTTTATACCTTGAGTCATGTCAAGTCAATGAGTCAAGCAACACTAAGCCTTAGGTCAACCCTAAAGAAAGATAAGAAAATTCCCATAGTCCAAAATATACCAATTTTCTCACTTTTCTGATTGAGTTTTTCTCACTTTTCTGAAACCCATATGTGTTCTACATATGGACATAACCCTCTGGGGGTTCACGCTCCATCTACCCAATCGAATGCTCCTGGCAACGACGGGTACATCCGAGTTTGTGAATCTACCAAACCATGGAAGCAAGTTTTTAACTTGCGGGGTCCCATCCACTCGCACCAACCCTTCCAAAGGTAAGGCTTCCGCGCGGTGCATCCGGACTCATAACCATGGACCCTCTTTGGCTAACCCATATCCCGAACTTTAGAGAACTAGAGCCATGGTTAGGTTGCTAACTCATTGCATCATGTTGTGACTACTTGACTATTTGTGCATTCTTTGCTTGTGCATACTTTATATGTGCTAACCGTTTATTTGACTTGTGTTTAAGTCTAAATAAACCAATTAATGACTAAAAAGGACTTTGTCTAATTAATGAATTAATTAATTAATTTGACTAATTAAAGACTAATGAAATAATTAATCTGACTTAATACGACTTTAGGCATGTCCCCTTAGAGTAAAATTACTGGAAATAGTCCCAGATTAATGTTCTAGAAATGGCGTAGGAGTTTGGGCTGTGGCGCTGCAGTTTATTATTTGTCGCCTGGCGACAGGTTTGTCGTCTGGCGACAAGCTTTAAATTGTGGCGACAATTGCTCCGGCGACAGTCCAGATTTTTACTCGAGTCATCACGACGAGTCTATTTAACAGTCTGCTAATTAGTTTAATCAATTTGTCGAAGGCACCTAGTCCCATGGTCATACACAAGAGTCAAAGCATGTCACTTGCACTCACTTATAAAACACACACTTAACATGTATGTCACACCTTGATCATGTGTAGAGAGTCTTGAATGCGTGTTTATGTCATTTTTTTAGGGGGGTAAGTCGGATATTAATCCTCCAATTAAACCACTTGTTTGAACCCATTCCCAAAAATATACACCCTATTTTTTGTTTTTTTATAACCATAAAGTCAAAATCAATTTGGGTCAAGTCATTAAAACAAATATGGTTTAATCTACAGCGCGTGGTTAAGAAAGGAAGGGCGTTTAATCAAGGACAAAACTTTTGTTCAAATCTCACTTTTTGATAAGACAATCAATCGAAGAAGGAAAGCTAAGAAGACAATGGCAAGTCAGGAAGAAGTCAACGAACTCAGGGGACAGGTAGCTTACATGGCTGAAATGTTGAAGAGTCTGACTCTTCAAATCAATGACCCTACAAGACAACAACAGATGGAGCTCATCCAGGAAAGCTTGAGCTGATTATCTAATGACTATAGATTGCAAGGCATTAGCTCACAAGGGGTCTCGGTGGACAAGGATCTTCTTCCGCAGAAGTTCAATGCCAACGACATTCCGAAATTCAAAGCAATGGATAACCCTTATTTTCATTTAAGAGCTTTTGAAAATGTAATGAATATTAAGGGAATAGACAAAAAACCTTTTCATTCTGTATTTTCTCTATCTTTAGAAACCGTTTGTCAGCAATGGTATTTCTCTCTTGATAAAGAGAAAACCTCCAGTTGGGAGTCAATCGTTAACGCTTTCATTGATAGATATAAATGCAATATTCAAGTTGAAAATGATCATAGGGAACTTGAAATACTCAAGCAAAAAGAGAATGAAGGCTTTACTTCTTTCTTTAATAAATGGAGGGAAACTTCTGCAAAGATGGTTGAGGTGCCTAGTGAGAAAGAATCTGTGAGGATGTTTATCAAGAACCTCTAAGAAAAATATTCCAAGCATCTCAAATACCAAAATAACTTGCACACCTTTAAGGACGTCTATGACATTGGTATCAATATTGAAGACGACCTAGCTAAACAGAAAGCTGCTAACAGTACCTTTAGTAGTGGCTGGAAAGGGAAGAAGAACGACAATCCTTCTTCTTCGAAAACCACCCACTCAAATAATGTTAGCACCTTTAATTTGAGTGAAGTCCTCGCCATGAATAATCAAGGACAAAAGAAACTACTTAGGAGGAACTTTACTCCTATTGGTATGAGTTATGACACCGCATTCGATCGCTTACATGCAAAAGGTTTTATAACTCCCATAGGACCGTTTGGGGACCCACCTGTCGAGAAGAGAACGGCTAGTTGGAACCCCAATGCACATTGCAAATATCATCAGGGTAGGGGCCATCTCACAGAAAATTGTTGGAAGCTAAAGGAAGCAATCCAAGATTCAATTGATAACAAAAAATTTCCATTGCCCCCTGCAAACAAGAAGCCAAGTATCAATAACGCACCACTGTCGGATTCCTTGGCTATTTCCGATGAGGAAAATCAGGTTGACCCCTCGAACCTCATCAAACCTTTCAAAGCTATTGAAGAAGAGGAGGAAATCTTCGAAGATGCCGAGGATCATTTTCCTTGTGGACAAGAACCTGCGACAAAACAGGAAGTGTGTATCCTTATTCAGGTTGTGTTGGAAGCAAGAGAATTATTACGCGAGGCCATGGAGGTGGTAAAGGAACGAAACGAACTACTCAAAAGTAGACCTCTTCCTAAAGAGAAGAAATCATTCTCCCTCCAAGTAATTGACACACCCAAAAGGAGCAATAGGCCATACACTCCAATTGGAACTTCTTATGCAAACATGTTCAAAATGCTCTTCGAGAATGGTAAAATTCAACCTCTCGAACCGAGACCATTTCAATCACTAAAAAGGACAGATAGGTACTACTGTCCATACCATCAATCGGGAGGACATACTATAGAAAATTGTTTCAAGTTCAAAGACTTGGTCCAAAGATTGATTGAAAACGAGAAGCTAGTTTAAATCCCACAAGAACGAGATGCTACCATTAATGGGGTTTGGGATTGTGATGATGACGATGTCTACCTTAAGGACGTTGAAGAAACTCCACTCTCGACAATATACCCAGTAGGTGACATTTGGAATGAAGAGGATTCACCTATAGATGTCCTCACAAGATCTGGGAGAATGCAACCTCCCATTACTACACAACCTATTCCCACTACTCAGCAAGTTCCCATACCAATCATAGAAGACAATGATGTTGTCAAACAATTAAAAAAGACTAAAGTCGAAATGAACGTATGAAAACTTCTAGCTACATCCCGAGAACATAGAATCGCAGTCATGGATGCATTAGCTAAAGTAGGGATAGAATCGGACACTACTCCTGAGGGGTTGGCTAATTTCCTCACAAGTGATCTCCGAAGTCCTACTAATTTGATCACTTTTTCCGACAAAGATCTACCGCCGGAAGGTGACAAACACAACAAAGCTCTCAACCTCACAGTAATTTGCAAGAGAATGAACGTCCCTATGACTCTTGTAGATAATGGATCGGCAATTAACGTTTGCCCACTTAGAACTGCGAGGATGTTGGGGATAAGGGATGAAGATTTATCTCCATCAACACAACGGATAAGAGCTTACGATAACTCACATCACCAAGCATTAGGCACAATTACCATGAACATAACGACAGGAGTAATTGAGCATGCCACCACATTCCAAGTGGTAGATATCAAGGCTTCGTTCAACTTACTGTTGGGACGCCCTTGGCTTCATGACCTCAAGGCCATCCCTTCATCTCTTCACCAACAAGTTAAAGACATAGTTGGAGGAGTACCAATTACAATCGACGCTTCACCCATGAGGATCAAAACAGTAGAAAACCCATTAATCAATGTGGAGCACGATGAGAATGACGAAGATCTGTGGGGCTTTAATGAAGAGGTCTCCTTGATCGAGGAAGATGAAAGGACCCCTCTTCGCTACGACCTCCACTCAAACATGATAACCAATGTTATCCTGAGAAAACAAGGACACTTCCCTGGAATGACCCTAGCAAAGAAGAAAGGGATAGCAAAGCAGATGGGACTACTTGGCCTCCCTAAATTAGATACTTTTGGACTTGGTTTCGAACCAACTCTCGAAGAAAGCAATCCCAATGGATCAATACCCTCTTACCTTAAATGGACAATTCATAAGAGAGGGAGAAGATTATCCATGTTACGAATTTCAAGAACCCTTCGTTGTAAACGACATAAGACAACTTGGGTTCGAAATATTTCTAGATTGTTGTTTTCTAGATGAGATTCCAACTCCTATACATAAAGAAAAAGCACCCCCATGCTTTGACTTTAACGTCATGGGACTTCTCTTTGGGGAAGAAAAGAATGAGCCAAGATACATAGAGGATAACTCTTCACTCATTCAAACAGTCCTACAAAGCGAGAACTTTGATCCCTCCAAGCTCATCACTCCAGCAGAGGATTCAGTGCGAGGATGGCGTAAGACAGTGAAAGTGACTACTGCAAACGGAAAGAAGATCTCAATAACTACAGGACAAGGGCCAATGTTCGAAGAATCGTTTGAGTCTGAGTCTTCCGCTATCGAGTCCTCTAAGTCTCTAGTTGTAGCACCTCCCTCTAGTTCTTTTATTCCAACATCTACTCCTAGGATAGTTAGCAATTAAGTCCCAACGGACATTTCTTTGTTCGATGTAATGATTTCTGAGTTTAATAATATGTCTTCTTCCCCTTATTCCTCGTGTTTCTCTTTAGCTCTAGATGACGAGTATTGCTTAACTAACGATGAAAATGACAAAGAAATCATTAAAGCAATGGAAACACTTGAAAATAAAACACCAATAATTGAGGACACTGAAACGGTTGATATCTCAAAAGATCCAACCATCAAAAGAGAAGTTAAAATCTGACTCACGTTAAATAAAGATGAAAGAACCGATTTAATTAATCTACTTAAAGAATTCATCGATGTATTCGCATGGTCATATGAAGATATGTCAGGCATTAATAGAGAAATAGCTCAACACACTAAACCACTAATCCCAGGAATGAAACCTGTAAAATAAAAGTTGCGTCGAATGAAACCCGACGTAGCTCTTAAAATAAAAGAAGAAGTACAAAAGCAAATAACAGCAGGTTTTATCAGGGTATCCAAATACCTCAAATGGGTTGCAAATGTTGTCCCAGTATCAAAGAAGGATGGTAGGGTCCGAATGTGTGTCGACTATCGAGATCTAAATAAGGCAAGTCCAAAGGACGACTTTCCTTTACCACACATTGACATTTTGGTAGATAATACAGCGAATCACGCACTTCTCTCATTTATGGATGGATACGCAGGGTACAACAAGATCCTCATGGCCAAGGAAAACATGGAGAAGACAACATTCATAACACCTTGGGGTACTTACTGTTACACGGTAATGTCATTCGGGTTGAAAAACGCGGGTACCACTTACCAACGAGCAGCAACTGCCCTACTCCATGACATGATGCACAAAGAAGTCGAAGTATACGTGGACGACATGATTGTGAAATCTAGAGATCGTCCAGGACATCAAGAAGCCTTAAGAAAATTCTTCGAGAGGCTAAGAAAATACAACATGAGGTTGAATCCATCCAAGTGTACTTTTGGAGTAACCTCAGGCAAACTCTTGGGATACGTCATAAGCTCTAGATGAATATAGAAAGACCCAACCAAGATCAAAGCAATCATGTCAATGCCACCGCCCAAAACCGAGAAGCAAATTCGAGGATTTATTGGCCGGTTACAATATATAAGTAGGTTCATATCTAAGCTAATAACAATATGCAAACCAATATTCAAGAAGCTTAAGAAAAATGTGCCAGTAATATGGGACGACGAGTGTGAAAAAGCCTTTAAGAAAATCAAAGCCTATCTCGCCAATCCTCCTATGTTAGCCCCAGCGCTCTCAGGAATTCCTCTAAGGCTGTACTTAACGGTTACCAAAGAAACAATGGGAACTATGCTCGCACAAGAAGTAGAAGGAAAAGAAAACGCCATCTACTACCTAAGCAAAAAGATGCTCGAATATGAAGCACGCTATACACCACTTGAGAAATTGTGCCTCGCATTGGTGTGGGCCACAACCAAGTTAAGACATTACATGCTTATTCACACAGTCTTTGTAGTGTCACAAATGGATCCTCTCAGGTACTTATTCGAGAAATCCATGCTTAACGGACGCATCTCAAGGTGGATAGCCAACCTAGCCCAGTTTGATGTAAGGTTCATGCCTCAAAAGGCTATTAAAGGATCTGCAGTCTTGGACTTCTTAGCGGACTTTCCAATAGAATATTCGACACCAATACACGACAATGAATTTCCAGATGAAGACTTAATGATCTCGGAAGATGATATTTGGACTTTATACTTCGATGGAGCCTCAAACCAAAAGGGATGTGGCGTAGGAGTCCTATTAGTATCACCTAAAGAAGAGCATGTTCCAATCTCAATAAAGTTAGATTTCGACGTTACCAACAACGCTGCAGAGTACGAAGCATGCGTGGTAGGCCTCGAAACAGCTTTAGCATTGGGTGTAAAGAAACTTCGAATATTCGGAGATTCTTCCTTGATCATCAACCAAATATCCAAAAGATGGAAAGTAAGGAGCGAAAGCTTAGCCCCTTACCAAACCTATCTGGAAACTCTCACCGACCAATTGGAAAAGGTGGAATATACATATCTACCTAGAGAAGAAAACCAATTTGCCGATGCCTTGGCAAGACTAGCCTCAATGGTTAGGATTCCTAAGGAAATTGAGCAAATGCCCCTAACGATAGAGAAAAGACACAAACCAGCATATATTCAAGCCATAGAGGATGATGAAACAATCCAAGAAGAAGAAGAAGAAGAAGAAGAACCATGGTATGCCGACATACTCAATTATGTCACCAAAGGAGAATACCCTCCTCATGCTGACAAAACAACAAAACGAGCTTTGAAACTTTTGGCTTCCCAAGACGTACTCATAAATGATGAGCTACACAAAAGGGTACCTAAAGGTCGAACCCTATTATGTGTAGGCAAGAAGGACGCTCAAAGAACGATGAGAATAGTCCACGAAGGAGTATGTGGAACACATGTTAATGGCAAAATGCTAGTCCAAAAGATAATGCGAGAAGGATATTATTGGACTACCATAAATTGGGATTGTCATCAATATGTAAAAAGATGCCCTAAGTACCAAATTTATGCAAACTTGCAGCATATTCCTCCATCTCTCCTCTACGCTTACACCTCACCATGGCCATTCTCAACATGGGGAATCGATATAATCGGAAAGATCACACCTCCTGGAACATGAGGTCACGAATACATCTTGGTAGCAATCGATTACTTCACAAAGTGGGTAGAAGCACAATCATATGCTAAAGTCACTACAAAACATGTAGCACTCTTTATCGAAAGGAACATAATTTGTCGATATGGAGTCCCACATGAGATGATAAGCGACAATGGAACTCACTTTCAAGCCGAATGTGAAGAATTATTACAAAATTATGGTATTCAACATCACCATTCTTCCCCTTACAGACCTCAAGCAAATGGAGCAGTTGAAGCAGCTAACAAAAATTTAAAAACTATCATCGAGAAAATGACAGTAAATTACAAGGATTGGCCTGACAAACTCCATTTTGCACTTTGGGGTTATCGCACGTCAATTCGAACGTCAACAGGAAACACGCCATTCGCCTTAGTCTATGTAATGGATGTCTTACACCCTGTAGAACTAGAAATACCTTCTTTACGCATTGCGTTAGAAAGTAAACTCGATGAAGTTGAATGGACTAGAGCACGGTATAAAGAGTTAATTCTACTTGATGAAAAACGACTAGAAGCTCTACATCATACCCAATGCTACCAAACTCGTATGGCTAGAAACTTCAACAAGAAGGTCAAGACAAGAAACATCAAGGTTGGAGACTTGGTACTAAAAGCACTAAAGAAGAATGTGTTGGATCCAAGAGGCAAATTCAGGCCCAATTGGTCCGGACCATACATTGTCAAAACAATCCTGTCAGGAGGGGCAGCTCAGTTAACCGACACGGACAGTAATGAGTTCTCAAACATGACTAATCTTGACCAACTTAAGAAGTACTACCCATAATTACTTGAGTAGGACACTCAAGAGAGCTACGTTTGGCCTAATTCCTTGAGAAAGGATACGTAGGCAACCAAAATTGTCGCCAGACGACAAGCGTGTCGCCAGGCGACAAGGCGAAAAGTTTGGCGACAGACTCGTATGAGCGACGCCGATTTTCTGTGTATATCTGGACAACTTCGGTGCATTCTGAAATTTTTTCGACTTCCGTACTTGAAGAAATTTTTTCGGAAAAAATATTTTAAGTTGTTTTCATTACTTTAAATGAACAAATGTAAAGTTAATTTAATTAAAAAGATGAAATTGCATTAATAAGTAAAAGAATTACATCATTAATGGAATTTAAATAAAGTTTAAAATATTTAAATTAACTTAACATGTCTAATAAGTCGAAGGAAAAGCAATACTCTAATCTTTCTTCTCTTTCTTCATCCTTTTCCAGTTTTTGTCAGAGGCTTCTTCATCCATCACTTTCGCTAAGAGACATCCATTAGAGGCTCTACATTCAATTTTAGTATGGATAGTCTCTCCCACAGCTAAAACTCCATGCTTCTTCTCTACCCAAACCTTATTTTTCGAAGAGTCCACCTTTCTTTTCCCTTTGTCTTTTTTATCACTCTTCTTTTTAGGCGTCACAGGAGTCTTAAACTCAACTCTTTCACCTAGATGTTCCTTCTCAGGCATTTTCTTGTCACCAAGGCGAGTCTTCACATTGGTCTTCTCTAATTTGGTTCGGTCCTTTTGAGATCTACCAGTCAACCACCGCTTCACATCATTAGACAAAGAAGGTGGAGCCTTTTGGGTAATCACTTTCCATAAAGGCCTAGCACACCAATACCCGTCAAATCGTTCAACTTCCTATGAAACTGGGAATTCATAAGGGCGACGAAGATCTCCCGTAGGAATGGTTTGTGCAATCCCATATTGCCTCTTTACTCTGCAAGGGTCAATTTTGACAAACTAGGAAGACGGCAAAAAGGTTGGGTATTACAACCAATCATCTTTTCAAGCTTCCACCAGGGAATGACCCATTTAATGGAGAAGTCACAACAGGCAAACACTTTTCCCCACTCATGGCGACCCATCTTCAAGGAGAAACGTTTCTTTCGCCGAACAAAGCAATTGGGGGTATATTTGTCAATATTATCAGGAGGATTGATTAATTCTAGCCTCTCTATGAGCCACATCTGTAAAAATCAATGCACATAATCAGTATTGCTATACAAAAATATATTTTTAATTTCTGTAATTAAGAATACTATTTTTCTACCTGTAATAAAATTGGAGAGCCTCGAATAGGTGCTTCTGGATTCTCTTTCAATTCATCAAGACTAAGCATAGTCTCTCCAACGATTAATGGCATTGGATTTCTCCCAGATTCGATTTGTTCTAGCACAGATATTATAATTGCTTGACCATAATTATTTTTACCATTAGTAAGAAAATATTGGCTAAGCATGCAAAAGAGGAAAGCTCTTCTCTTTTAGACATGAAAAGATTCAGAGCGAGGTCTATCAAAATAAAAACGTGCAAATTCTTTTAAATCAACGTTATTACCATGCACTATGTTTTTTAGATCTTTACCCCTAAGGTCAAGGAAACGCTCATAATCTTTGTAATAATACTCACTCGCAGAAGGCATTACCATAAGATTTAATGGAGGAAAGCCTAGAATGGCACCAAATTCTTCTGGTAAAGGGCAAATTTCATCATAGCCTAATCTAAAACAATGAGTATTAGGATCCCAATATTCTAAGGCGGTATGAATGAAGTCTATATCAAGATCTACCCCCTTTATACCATAAATACCCCCCATATGAAAAAAGTCGAGTTCTTTTCTCTCCTTAGCAGTTAAAGAACGACACCACTCACGAGTGAAATCACAAAAACTCTTTTTAATTAAAGCCATGATTAATTTTTAAGTTAATCTGTTCGAATTATACAGAAATCGGCAGATTTGGGGGCTATTTATAAACAATTTTTTGGCAAACTTCGAATTCTGTAAGGATTTGGAAAACCAAGTTTGTCGCCAAACGACAAGTTTGTCGCCTGACAACAACGTCTGTCGCTTGGTGACAAAGCTTGTCGCCTGGCGACAAAAGGATACGCGTGGCGACAACGCGTCTGAGCAAGCGACAATTACGCGTTATGCAACCCGCATTTTTCTGACTTCAATTCGACTTTGATTTTGCACCCTCATGCAAAGCCATTCCATATTGCCTTTCTTCCTTTTTGATTAAATTGAGCTTAGGCTTATTTTTAGTCGACATCATTTTATTTTTCATTTTTTCTTTTGGGGGAGAGAGTCGAATACCCTCCACTGATAATAAAAATGACGGAAACTTTTGCGCAAAAAATTAAGTCACAGATGCACACACTCACATGCACATAATGAAAAATAAAATACAAAGATAAAACAGGCAGAGTTGTCTTCGATCATGTTCCCTAGGATGTGGAAGATGGTCACAAAAAACTGAAGATGGCTACAAGCAGAGTTATCTTCGATCGTGTTCCCTAGGATGTGGAAGATGGTCACAAGCAGCAGGGAATGACTACAAGCAGAGTCATCTTCGATAAAATAGGAGGCAGCTACAAGCATAGCGGTCTTCAACAAATGCAACAAATCGGTTACTTCAAAGACGTGTGCTCGACGGAGCAAGATACGCGTTTCTTAATTCTTTTATCTGTTTAACTAACGCTAGTTTCCAGGTATCGGCGTTACAAGAATGATTTAGGATCGCAGAACGTTCTGAATCATTCTCCGTCCCTATCGCTACTTTGACTTTCGTTTTCGAAACTTGCGTTTCTCCAAACTCAGTCAAAGTAAGGGCTTCAGTAGACACCCAAATGTGTCTACCCAAAACCAAACCTAGTGATGAATACCTTTTGCATCGAATGATTATCGAATGAGGTGAAAGTGTGAAAGGTCAAGTGTTGCGGTTGGTTTTAATTAAAATTCTTTCTGTTTTCGAAAACAACTCTATTTTATGAAAACAGCCAATCCAGTTTAGTTTGGTCCATGACAAGGGTCCAATAATAGTGTAGTTGGATGGGGCTTGCAAAGAACTTTCCAACGATATATTATAAGCCCAATTCCGATGAATAATGAGGAAGTTATGGCCAAAATACTAAACTGGGCCCGGTTTGATCTTTACATGCGACCCAATGATCTAGGGGAGGGCCCAATGTTAATTATTATTCCTAAAGTTATTAGAATTTATTATAGTCTTCTAGAATTCTCTAGAAGGTTCTCTTTAATCCTAATAGAATTAGAATTAATAATTATATTTTGATAAAGTTTTATTTGGAATAAAATATTATTTTATGAAAAATACGATTTCAGTTTCATATGGACTTTACAAATCGATTTTGATTCATATGTGTACTCCGTGTTGAAAGCGCGTAGAAATCCAGGCTGTCGCCAAACGACAGGCCTGTCGCCACGCGACAGGCTTTGTCGCCACGCGATAGACCCTGTCGCCAAGCGACAAGGTCGGTTTTGCAGCGACAGAGTGGAATTTTATTCCTTATCAAATTCTACTTATTTTCGGATTGTTTTTGCAAATGTTCCAAGACGCGGATTGTCAATAGTGGCAACATTTTCCTAAAAGGATTGTCGCATAGCGTTGGAGAATTTCCAAGGTGGATTTCTTTCAAGAGTTATATTCCAAGCTGTGGATTGTCGATCGTAGAAAAGTTCTTATGACAGATTGTTACGAAGCATTGGCAACTTTTCCCAAAATTGGATTTTGGCAAATTTTTGAGATACGGATTGTCGCTTCATCGTAGCAACATTTCCAAGGATGGATTGTTACGTGGCATTGACAACTTTCCCTAAATCGAATTGTCATACGTCATACAAGAGTCGTGTTGACAACTGTTCCTGAAGAAAAGAGGATTGTCATCACCCAAAGCATCAACAACAAAATTCAAGCAGCATTAAAGGTCGACAAGCGTTGATCTTCGGTAATTTTCTTCGGAATAATATCGCAACAAATGAGGATGACTTCAGGCAAAGATATCTTTGACAGCGTTCCCTAGCTTGCGGAGGGTTGTCACAAACAACTGAGGATGGCTTCAGGCGAAGCAATCTTCGATCATGTTCCCTGGCTTGCGAAAGATGGTCATAAAGCGGTAGAAGATCGTTTCAAGCGAAGCAATCTTCGATAGTATTCTCTGGCTTGCAGAAGACTATCACAGCGGAAATTGGAGGCAGTTACAAGCGTAGCAGTCTTCACGCGGTATCCCCTAGCTTGAGGAAGATCGTCACAACAAATCGGTTACTCCCAGAGATGTGTGCTCGACGGTGCAAGATACCAATTTCTTAACTCTCTTATTTGTTTTAACTAACACTAGTTTTTAGGTATCGGCGTTACAAGAATGATTTAGGATAGCATAACGTTCTGAATCATTCTCCGTCCCTATCGCTACTTTGACTTTTGTTTTCGAAACATAAGTTTCTCCAAACTCAGTCAAAGAAGGGGCTTCTGTAGACACCTAAATGTGTCTCCCCAAAACCAAACCCAATGATGAATACCTTTCACGTCATTTGATTATCGAATGAAGTGAAAGTGTGAAAAGTCTAGTGATGATGACGTTTTTATTAAAATATCTCTCCTTTCTATTTTTGAAAATATTTCTTTTCTCACCCTATTTTATGAAAAACGTGCATTCTAGTTATTTTGGTCCTTGATATGGGTCCAATAATAGTGTATTTGGATGGGGCTTGAAAAGACCTTTCCAACGATATATTATAAGCCCAATTCCGATGAATAATGAGAAGTTATGGCCAAAATACTAAACCGGGCCCAAACCGGATTTTACCTACGACCCAATGATCATGTGGAGGGTCCAAAGGTTTAATCCTATTCCTAAACTAATTAGGATTAATTAGAAGCTTCCATAAGTTTCTAAAATATCTTAATTATCCTTTTTGAAAAAATAAGATCATAGAATTTGAAATTGAATAAAAACTTTCCTTTTTTCTAACTTTCTTTTTTTAAGTCCTAATTCTATTCGAATTTAAAGATGTTCAAAGACAGTCAGATATTATTTTTTTTGTCTCATAATCTTTATTCAAATCTTATACGTTTGGATGGTTCTTGAAATTATCTTTCCAATGATATATTATAATATTAATTCTGAGCTATAACGAAAAAGATATGAATGGAATACGAAACTCTATCCAAAACTGACATCTTCCCACTACTTCGGCCATATCTTTTTATTTACAAAAGATTTTAATCTGACTCAAATTGGGATGGAAATTAGACTTCAAGAGATTTCCAACGACATATTATATGACTTATTTGGACTTCTAGATCAAAAGTTATGATAAAAAACAAAATTTGCAAAAACTTTTGACCGAAGAGTTTTATTCCGATTCGAATTCGGATTCTTTTCTTATTCTTCGACTCTCTTTTTTCCTATAAATAGAGGTCATATCTCCCCTTTTTTCAATCATCTACAATCTACAATCATCATCTCTCTCTTTCTCTCTCTAAAATCTAAAAGCCTTCTCTCTCTATTCTTTTTCTAAACCTTCCCTCAAACACAATTCCTCATACATTGGTTCTAGACACACCTAGCCAAATTCGAAGTTTCCTTCGCCCTAGACGTGAAAGGTTATAATTTCTGAGGGTTTGGTCCCAAATCTCTATTTCCATTATTTAATTTGATTGTTTGATTTTATATTTCCCTTGAAGTTACTAACGCGTGTATTTTATTATTAGAAAGAGATACGAGGCATCGAAGTAAGTACTTTAATTGTTTAATTGTTTTTTTATGGAAATCATGCTTTAATTATTCCTACTATCATGTTAGGATGTTTTATTGCTTCCTAGTATCATGTTTAGGGTTAACTAATATTTCTAATATCATGTATGATTGTTATGATGCTTCCTATTTCTTTCCTAATATCATACTAGTATCATGTTAGGGCTAAAGCTTTGATTTTTAATGCTTAGTGACATGCTAGGATTTGTTATTAATCTTGTTAGTATCATGCCTAAGATCTTGCTAATATTATTACTGTTTTGAGATTGAGAATATTATAATTATGATGATTGTTATTATGTTGCTTGATATTATATTGTTATTGTTATTGCTTGATCACACCTTTTATGCGTGTTTAAAGGGAATTTGTACTTGTAATCACGCTTAATAAGATAATTAATAATCTTGTTTAGGGTTAATATGATTATAATTCAAGTGATCACCAATAATAATTTTGTTTGTGCATTAAATTCAACCAACATAGATTAAACAGGTTTAGGGTTAACCTATTGATTGCATGTTAGTCAGAAAGCGCACATGAATATGAGAAGAATAAAGTAGAGGCCTATTTAGGGCAGGTTCAATCTCTTTTAGGTTGGATTTGTACCTTCATCCCCGAACACTTGTCATGGTTCCAGACCTATTGGGGTTAACGATCTCCTGGATCGTTAAGGGGTGTAACCTTGTTGGCGACTCTTTTGCTCTAGCTTCCTTCCCTTTGGACCCCACCATACTTAAGTGTATGATCACATTGGGGCTCAAGTGTGGGATGGCTTGAAATATTCCCTACAGTCCGCTAGTTGGAGAGTAACATTTGTGGGTGAGATGGTTCCTACACTAAGCTTTTGGTAAACGAAATAGGGCATAAGACTCACGCTTACTCCTAAATCACACAATGCTTTGTCAAACTCGACACCATTATGGAACAAGGAATGGAGAAGCTACCCGGATCTTTCAACTGTGTAGGAAGCTTGTTGGAAAGGATGGCACTACAATTTGCGGTTAAGTTCACTATTTCACACTCCCTTCTCCCTCTCTAGAGGTCTTTCAAGAACGTGAAATAGTGGGGCATTTGTTTCATAGCATCAACAAAAGGAAGAGAAACATGAAAATTTTTTATCACATCCAAAAACTTCCCAAATTGGGCATCAAGCTTAGCTCTCACAAATCGTTGTGGAAAGGGTAGCTTTTCCTCTCTAGGTTGGCGATTTAGGGGTAAGGGGGTAACTTCCTTCTCCTTTGGCACCTCAACATCCTCACCACCCAAAAACTCGTTGGCTTTTTCTCACTCTCATCCTTTAGTTCCACTTCTTCTTGAGTCTCTTCCTCAACTAAAGGGTCACTTCCCACTACCTTTTCACTCCTAGTTGTCACGGCATACAAAGGTTTTGGGTTGACTCCTTGACTCGGGATGGTAGAAGAAGAGGAAGGGGATGAATTAGAGGAGTTAGATGCAAGTTGAGCAATTTGAGTTTCCAGCATTTTCATGTGAGCATTGGTTCGCTTTTTATCCTCTTCGTGCATTTTCATTAAAGCATCTAATTTAGCCATCACGGGATCATTAGGGGGAGCTTCAAGTTGAAGAGGTTGTTGAGGTAGGGGAAGTTGGGGTTGATGGAAACCTGGAGGCCTATTAGTTTGGGCATGATTAGAAGCATTTTGACCCTTATTGCCTCTAGTGCCTTGGTTAGGAACATTTCTTTCTTGATTGTTTCCCTTGTTACTTTGATCACCAAAATTTTGATTTTGATGGTCATAGTATCGGGAGTTAGGTTGTTGGTTTTGATTACCATACCCTCTTTGGTTAGGGTAGCCTCTTCCATTAAAGTTGGAAGGGCCTCCCCGACCATGGTATTGGTTGTCATAACCACCACCACCTTGGTTCCAACCATAGTTTCCACTTTGATTTCAATTCCCTATTTGATTAGGGTTTGGCCTCATATTCCCCATTCTAGGAGAAAAGTTCATAGCATTAACATCTTCCACATTTTCATCATGTTCTTGGGGAGGGGGTTGGATTTCACAAGAATACACACATTGAGAGGTATCATGATCATAGGTTCCACAATTAGCACAAAACAAGCATCCTTGAGGCATTGTATTATAAGAAGAAGAAGAAGAATAAGAAGAAGAAGAAGGGGCGTTCATACCATTGCCTCCCTTGGTTGGAGGGGAGGTGATCCTTTGAGCATTAGATCTCTCCTTCATTAGCTCATCCATTTGCTTGGTCATCTTGGAGATTTGGGCAGAGAGGTTGTTGATTGTGTTAGCTTGCTCTAAATCATAAACATCCTTGCTAGATGTAGCATCCCTATCTCCTTCATACCAATCTTCATAGTGCTTTGCGGCCTCCTCTACGATTTATTCCACCTCATCTTCTCCTCTGTTCATGATTGGGCCACCAGCTCCGGCATCTAAGCTTGTTCTTCCTTGAGGTGTGAGACCACCATAGAAAGTATGAATGAGTTGATACTTGGGTATTCCATGATGTGGACATTGGCATTGGAGTTCTTTGTATCGTTCCTATGCCGCACTTAAGGACTCACCACTCTTTTGGCGGAAGCCTTGAATCAAAGATCGAGCTTCGGCGGTTTTTGTATGATTATAGAACCTCCTCAAGAATGCCGTAGTAACTTGATCCCAAGTTGTGAGAGAGTTTGGTGACACCTCCTTCTCTAGCCATTCTAAACCTTTCCTAATTAAAGAAAACGGGAACATCTTGAGTCCAATGTACTCTTGAGTCACCCCATTGGCTTTTATTGTGTAACAATACTTCTCGAACCCTTTTAGATGTTCATGAAAGCTCTCGTACTTCCTACCCGAAAATTGTTTCCTCTCTATCAAGGCAATCAAATTAGGCTTGATTTCGAAGTTATTGGCTTGAGTAGTGGGAGCTTGGATTCCACTTTGCGCTCTAAAGGCTTCGGGAGCCCCAAGACAACTCAAAGGTGTATTCTCTCCCATTTTTGGGGTTTGCAAACTCTTGAAGTCAAAGGTTGAAAAAGGATTGATTTCCGAACTTGGTGAAGAAATAGGACTACCTACGTCTTCACTTGAGGGTGAGGAAGGCGGAGTATCTTCTTCTTCTCTCACTCCCTCTCTTGTAGGGGTATGGGAGTTTCTACTCCTTGCTCTTGCTTCTCTTCTTAACAATGACAAAGACCTCTCAAGCTCGGGATCGATGGGGACCAAAGATCTTGAACGAGTTCGACCTCTGATCATACAAAAAAACTAGGAAGAAAGTAAGCACTGACAAGCAACAAAAGTAACCAAAACTAGCAAATAAAGGGTTGAGATAGTCTGAATAAAACAATGAAATAACAATGGAAGCCGTTTCCCCGGCAACGGCGCCAATTTGACAAAGGGATATAAACACATCGTTAAGTGCCTAACCCTAAATCAAATAAGATTTGTATAACCTAAACGAACCTAATACAAGTATAAGGTAAGCAAAGGGTCCAACCGCAGGGAGAAGCTAAACATTGTGATCACTACTAATCAATTAAGCTATCTCGGGACAAAGGATGGAATTATCTAAGAGATTAAACTAAGAGCGAAGTGAATTAAAGACAATATAAAGAAAACACAAAGGGGAATGGATAGATGTAGGTTTCACTTGAACATGCAATAACATAGAAACAAATCGATAATGAACTAAACATGCATGAATATCGATATAAAGAGTCCAATCTAGCCACCTTCTGGAGTTAATTGGCTTCTCCTAACATAGCCTCTATGCTTCCACATTAGAACCATATATTGGGAGGTGCAATCAAGTAACAATCGATACAAATGAACTTAGCTAAGTTAACTTTCGTTTCATGTAGCAAGGATTCACCTTTAATCAACTAACAACATGCACTTTGCCAGAAGATCAAAGAACAATCAAGCATGTAAAGACTTTAATCACAATCAACTTGAACCCCAACACTATAAGCATGACCAAATTCCAACTACATCATCCCCACACCCTTGGCTAAGTAACTACTCACTATCCATGGCAATCATCAATTCAATCATGATATTAACAAGCAAAAACATGATTAATGAGTAATTAACAAACAAAAGCAATTTAACACAAAATCAAATAGAAAAGTAAAGAGAAAAGATTAAGAAAATGCTCATTCATTGAAGTTGAAGTTCTACAAAGAGGTTGATTAAGCTACTTCTTCAAATCCAAGCTCAACAATGGAGTAATCCACACTTTCTCTCTCTAAAATGCCAAAACTAATGGTGTTTCTCACTCTAGATTAAGCTAAAAAATTAGAAAATTAAACTAAGCTAATCTAATTACATCAAAAGGAGAGTACGGACTATATATATAGATGCTTCTAAAAAGGAAGAAACTTAAGAAACAAGGCGAAGTAAAAGCTGGAACCCAGCGATGTGCGCCCGTATGCGAACATTACGCGCCCGCGCAGGTGTAATGCGCGCCCTCTCAGGATGTTGTGCGCTCGCAACTTCGTGGGTACGGAGAAGTGAATCCCTCAAATACGCGCCTGGACACAGTTCTGCACGCGCGCATAGGAAAGTGCGCGCCCGCGCAGTAGTCGCACAGCAGTCGCGCAAAACTCTCTGGTTTTGTTCTGCTTCTTGAGCTTTGGATGCGCGGGTTCTTGAAGGGCTTCACGCCCGCGCGTTATTGGATGCGCGCCCGCATAGTGGCCGCGCAGTAGTCGCACAGAACACTCTGCTTATCCCCTTGAATTTTTCCTTTTGCGCGCCTTCTCATAGGGCTGCGTGCCCGTGCATTAACCATGCGCGCTCTCTCCAGCTGGCGCGCGGTATTAACTCCTTGGCCCAAGGCTTCCTTCTTTCAACACCACGGTTCCAACAAAACACAAACAAGAAAACCAAACTAGAAAATACACAAAAGAGGTAAAACTAGGAAAGAAGAAGGACAAAAGAAAGGAGAACTAAAGGTAAGAGAAAGGGGGTACAAACAAGCTACAAGTATGGGGAAAACTCATTAGAATGAACTCTTAATCGTGGCATAAATGCCACTCATCAAGCCCACCATAAGCCAGCTTTCTCCCTCAGGTAGTAAACACCATTGTTCACCTCAACTCACTTGGGAAATTGATGGCATCAAATAGTTCGTTAAACTCCTTAATCTAGTTTTCAAGACTGGTTGGGTCTTACTCTCCCAAGTAAACAAGTGGTTTTGCTATAGCAACTCTCTTAAAGACTTCACTGTAATAGTCAAGTTTAAAATTTCGATTTCTCTTGTTCACCACTTTCGTGATGTTTTCAGTGTTATGGGTTAACTTTCTAAGGACCTTGCCTACTTTGGAACCAGGTCGCTTATTTCCCATTCTTGAAGACATAATCCCTGGTTATTCATACCATTCTTGAAAATTAAAAGGAATACACCATGAAAACACTTAATTCATTCCAAAATATAGAAAAATCGAACAATAATCACTTCACTTAAGATATTTATTGAAAACATATAAAAGTAATTCAACCACTTAATCAGAATTCTCATAGTCAAATTCTTTATTGGAAAGATCATAATCTGGATCATCATAATTTTCCTTACCATTCACTCAATAAGCTTTAATAATTGGGCCAAGTGTAGTAGGATTTTAAGTTGGGTAAACTGGGTTGTAGTCACTGTATTTTGGAGTGTGGCTTGAGCTTTGAATTGGGTTATAAATTGGGCTATAGTGTATGCTAGCAAATCCACAAATTGGGTTAGAAGAAATAGCATTGGACCTTTGGATTGAAGAAGATGGATGATTCTTTAGGCTTGATTATCTTTTACATGAATATGAAGCATCATGAACTTTGGGCCTTTTGTAATGTGAAATTTGTCTTTTGGGCTTGGACATCTATATGAGGTAGGAGTCTCATAACTTGGAGTAGAAGAAGGAGAACGATAATTCTGATGCCTGTCAAAAGGTGGTATGAATCAATGGAGGAAACAAACTATTTTTGAAGTCTTGGATAGATAAAAGGGTAATTGGAAGTTCAAGTAATGAAGTTGGTCGAATTCTTTCAAGGTTTGGTTCTCCCCAACTTTGGTGGTTCCAAAACTCTCATCTTAGGTTCATATATAGTCATGTTTAGGGTAGTACAAATCACTTCTGAATCGAGTCAAGGTTGCTAGCCACTTTCCCTCATGATGGTGCTTCTCATTATCAAAGAAAGGTTTATACTTTATAGCTTTAGGTAAATGGGTTAGAGATAATAGAACTAGTCATGGTGGTTGAGTAAACACTTCAAGGTCAAATTTCTCAATAAGAGGTAGAACAAGTACTAATCATTAACATGTACTAATCCCTTCACCTTTCAAGTAATAAATATTAAAGAATCTAATTCTTTATTTCATCCAACATATATTTAAACATATAAATAAATCAATTCAATAAACACATTAATGTTATTCCACATAAGCTATTCAAATCAAAACTCAATGAATTCCTTGTGTATGAAGTAATACGTATAAATCAACAAGTATAACTTAAGATGACTCAACTATGAGCATCAAAACATCATAATTTTCAAACCTCCCATCACCTTTCAAATAATACAAATCAAATAATTTATTCCTCATATCATCAATCATTTAAATTACAATTCAATGGTATTTCACATAAGAAACTCAACTCATAAATTCCCTTTGCACTAAGCAATTCATAACTCAATAATAAACCAAGCATACTCAAGATCACTCAACCATGGGTAATAACTTAAAAAAAAATTCGGAACTTATGACCATACTCTAAGGTGTTTTAACACCAACTCTAATGCACACATAATCACACAAATCAAGTTTCAATAGTTTCAATTCTTTTTGTTTTCGAAAATAATAATAATGTACTTGAGTCATGATATAAGACGGTCGAGCCCGCGTCTCACAGGAAAGTTACCTACGACGTTGAGGCGAGCCTTTCCTAGACAGAGAGTTGTACCCATTATAGGCCTCCGTAGATGACCCGAGCATCCTTTTCTCACTCATCTTTCCACAAATATGAAAATAGTTTTTATTTAAAATTAATGATTTTAACCTTCACACACAAATGCGAAACTCTATCCTATATGCCCTCTTAAGTCTACCCACAATTTTTAATTTATTCCAAATTTTAATCTTTTTAGGACCGGAAAATCTGATACCACTTTGTAACACACCCAAATCTCCCTCTACGGAAATACTAGTATAATACGTATAATTATACCGTAGAGATAGACTTAGGAGTGTTATCGTCGTGTAATTACGCAAGGCTACTCAAGATACTTAACTCAATAACAAAACTTGCAGCGGAAACTCAACTTTCTTTTCTTAATACTTATAAAAATAGTAACATTGTTATGAGTACTCAAAATAAAGACGAGACCAACATTTCTAAACTAGGTGAAGCAAATCCCGGGACTCCTATATGCTCATTCATGACTCCACCTGAAAATAGTCAACACTACTTACCATTACGGTAAACAGGGCGAACCAAAACAAATAGGAAATACGGATTAGCAAAGTATGCTAAGTACGATAAGTGCAAGATAATGTAAACTCAACTTATTTGCAAACATGCTTTCAAAACCAATTCCAATAATTAATCCAATAATTCCAAACTCATTATTCCAAAATCAATTCCAATGATTCAACAATCAAAATAATTAATAAAACCAATTCCTTTAAAAATCCAATTCCTTTTAAATCCAATTCCTTTTAAGTCCGATTCCTCACCCAAGTGTGCACACCCCCCAAGCTAGTCTCCTTATATTACAAGGCTATTCTTGAGGAAAGACCCGGCCATACAAAGTCCAAGGCCTTATCAAACCAAATCTGCATAGTGGGATTACTAACATGAGTGTAAAGCTTTAATTCAATAATAATTCAATAATTCCTCCGTAAATAAAATAAACCTTCATAATAGGTTAAATCAAAACTCCTTTTTATCCAAAAAAATCATGCTCTCATAATCGACCTTTTAATAAATACTTCAGAATAAAATCTAATATTAATAACTTTTCAAAATCAATCTCTTCCTTTGAAAACCCCTTTGATTTAATTCAACAAACTTTTCAAATTAATTCCTTTATTTAAACATGATAAGTAATTCAAAACATTCAAAACACGATTTAAAACTCAATCATTCAAAATACTGTTATTAAAACAAATATTAAAATCAATACCTCCAAACATAATTTATTTCATAAATCATAATTCAAATCAAATTCAATCATCATAAAATCATTCAAAACATGTTATTCGAACCAATCAATTTCAAAGGTATCTGGCCACCTAAACGTACCTTGATTCCGAATATCAATCAACACTTTGCACTTTCAAAGTTCAATCATGAATACACCTTGCAAATAACATAACCATAAGGTTATCACAACATAAACTCAAATCGAATGTGCATGGAATATAAAACACTTTTAAAGTAATACTTTAATATAAAATTGTAGCTTTGAAATAGGTATTTTTATTTTAGAAAATTAACCATGAAAAAGATAAAAGAATAGGAATAAAGAGAATTGAATTTTCGTTGGAAAGAATAGGCAGAACTTGCAGAGGCCATAACTCCTTCAATATTTCGAATTGGGTGATTCTTGAGCCTAACCTCAAGGATTTTTCGAGAGGAACAATCTTTTATGAAACGTCAATACCCCAAAAACTGACCAGAAGTTCTCGAAAACTGGCTTCAAAGATAAATGGGATGACTTTTGTAAAAAGAGGAGAAGAAAAGTATGAAAAGGTTTAGGGAAAAGAAGAAGAAGAGAATTGGGTTTTTGGTGTGAAGAATATGAGAGGTATGAAGGGGTATTTATAGGCTCATGAATGAGGGAATTATGGTAGGAGAATGTAGGAAGACTTATGGTAAAAAGAATTCAGGAATTACTTGGAGAAGTGAATAAAGAAATATGGAAACTTTTGATATTAAGGTGATTAAGAATAATAGAATTTAAGAAAGTGTGTTTGTCATGAAAATAATATGGCAGAAGAGATTACTTTGGGAATAATCAAAGATGAAATAATGTAGGAAAATAAGATGATCAAATCATTGTGAGATGGAAAAATAAAATTAAGGAAAATAAGAGATTTTGAGGAGATAATTGAAAATACAATTTACCAAAATAAATCACCCAATAATCCATCATGGTGGCCGAAAATTTGAGCTTTCCAAAGATCATATTTTCGGACCTCCCTTTAGATATTTAGGGAATTAAATTGCTAGTTTTAAGGAATTAAAAATAATTGTGTAAATAATATTTATTGTATAAAATAACTAATTAAGAAAATACCAATTATTCACTAAATAAATTCACTAAGAAAATCAGATTTTCTACACTTAGAAAATCTAAAAATCATAGCTTATTATTTAGGAAATTCGGACCTCCTAATTATATAATTAAAATATAATTTTGATTAGTTAAAATATCCGAAAAATGTATAAATAATCCGGTTTTTAAAATAAAATAAATGGATAATAAATCTTATCTAAAATCCAAATATAATAATTGAGTTTTTAAAATACTTTTGGCACCAAAATTCAAATATCATTTTGGCTCCAAAATTCAAATAGTAAAACAAATTACTAAATTACCCTTTTTAAGAGAATACTAATTAATTAAATAATTAGAAATACTTTTCAAAAATACGGTGTATCACATACCATGTCTAGCAAGGTTCGATTTCTCCTTTTGGATACTTCGTTCCATTGTGGAGTTCTTGAAGGTGTCAATTCTGAAAGTATACCCTAGTCTTTCAAATGGTCATTGAATTCTTGGCTCAAGTATTCACCACCTCGATCCGATTGAACGGCTTTGATTTTCTTGCTAAGCTAATTTTCAACTTCACTATGATATTCTTTGAATTTCTCAAACGATTCATATTTGTGCGACATAAGGTAGACATATCCATATCTACTATACTCATCTGTGAAGGTGATAAAATATCTATTGCCGTTTCTTGTGGTTGCGCTCATTAATCCACATACATCGGTGTGTATTAGGCCTAATAAGTCACTTGCCCTTCCTGCCAACTTGGATAATGGCTGCTTTATCATTTTGCCTAATAAACATGCTTCGCAATTTTCAAACAATTGTAAATCGAATGAGTCAAGAACACCTTCCTGTAGAAGTTTCTTGATGCGTTTGATGTTAATGTGGCCAAGACGACAATGCCACAAGTACGTCTCATTTGACTCTATGGTCTTAGCTTTCTTAGCGGTGTTATTAACATTATAAACTTGTTTGTCTAATGAAAGCACATAAAGACCATTTTCAGAATGTGCAATACCATATAAAACATTATCGAGATAAAACAAACATTCATTGTCCTTTACTCGAAATTCAAAACCTTTGGCGTCCAACGCCGAAATTGAAATGATGTTTTTGGTAATGTTGGGAACATAATAACATTTTCAAGTTCCAAAACTATCCCGGAGGGCAAAGACAAACTAAGAGTTCCTACGAATACGGCCGCAATTCTGGCTCCATTGCCGACTCGGAGTTCAACCTCTCCCTTCGCTAGCCTTCTAGTGTTCCTGAGTCCCTGAGAATTAGAACAAAGGTGTGAGCCACATCCGGTATCTCATACCCATGATGTTGAGCTAGTGAAGTTTAAGTCTATAACGAATATACCTGATCCAGCATCAACGGTTCCGTTCTTCTTATTTTCCTTGAATTTGAGGCAATCTCTCTTCTAATTTCCTTTCTTCGTGCAATAGAAGCATTCAGAATCAGATTTAGAAGATGTTACCTTGCTCTCCTTGTTATCTTTGGTAGCTTTTGGCTTAAGCGGAAAGGTCTTCTTACCCTTCCCCTTGAAGCCTTTCTTCTTCTTACCTGAGCGCTTAAACGGCTTGCCCTTTTTTATCATGAGCATATCATGCTTCCCCTCATCCTTGAGCGTTTTCTCGGCTTGCTTCAACATACCATGAAGCTCGGTGAGGGTTTTCTCCATGCTGTGCATATTATAGTTCATTTTGAACTAATCATAGTCTTTGTGAAGCGAATGGAGAATGATGTCAATGGGCATCTCGGTTGAATACCCCGCGTTAAGCCTTTCCATGTTCTCATAATCCTATCATTTTAAGTACATGTAAGCTGACCGGCTCTCCTTTCTTGAGCTTACTCTCAAGGATCTGCCTGTGGGTTTCAAACCATTCAGTTCGGGCCTGATCTTGGAACATGTTATGAAGCTCAAAAATGATCTCAAAAGTTGTCTCCTTCTCAAAGAAAGTCTTCTAAAGGTTTGGAGACATAGTTGCCAACGTGATTCATTTAACATCCCGATTGGCGGTTTGTTATCGGTTCAGGCAGCCTAAGTCACTTCCTCATTGGGAGTCTCGAGCATTTCCTCATCAAGGACGTATTCCTTTTGCTCTTACATGAGAACTATACGCAAGTTTCTTTGCCAATCAAGAAAATTTGGCCCACTCAATTTCTCCTTGTCGAGAATTGAGCGCAACGAGAATTGGTTGTTTGAGTTATTCGCAGACATTAGTTCTAAAATTGAAAGAATTTGAAATGAAAAACCATTCATAGTACTTAAATAAGATTGAATTCATGCATATTTATTAAACTTATTTAAACGTCTTGTTCACACATTTAAAATTGTCCCCATTTGGTGAGAATAAGTTGACTCCAAGATCCAAAGAATTAATGAGTAGTTAAGCATGCTTTGGCTTGTCTTAACACTTAATATTCTAAGGTAAGCAAATCTTTGCTAATGGCTCCAAGCCCCTATTGGTTAGATAAATTATCGCATCTAATGCTCTCTCAACAACTTATCCACTTTGCCACGACATGTTAGGACTCCATCACTCATATTGTTGAGTATAACCAAAACCAACATGCATACCCGATATGCCTTCCGTTTCCTAGGAGTAATAGTGATGCCTCGCTTTGGTGTAGCCCATCACTACTCTCAATATGTCGGTAAGTGTTGTTTTGGAATGACAAGTTTTACTCAATATTTTAGGGACCTAGGGTTTCTATATTGGTTGATTTAAGTGAACTTAATTAATCATCACAACATTCGAAATCCTAAACATGCATCTAACATATCATTCATATATATAAGCATAAATATATATCGAAAACATAAATAAATGATGCATTTGGCAACTAGCATAACCCCTTGAGTCTTCAAATCTTCAAGGGTCTTCTCTTGTAATTTCATGGCTTCATCTTCAAAGAACCTCCGTCTTCAAGACATAACCAAAAAAATGCAAATACTAGTATCTACGATTAAAACTAATCTAAATATTAAGGTACAAAAATATTCAATGGTTCGCAGACCGTATTTAGATTTACAAAAATACATGACGGAATGCAATCCGTATTTTCTATCCTAATCAGGCCCCACTAGTTGCCATTTTATAAAACCTGTGAGAGAATATACATTCCATCCAACCATTCACTATATGTGAATGTCCCATGCATTTTACAACGATAAACAAATAACAATGCATAAACACGCGTAAACTAGTAACTAACTTAGGTGGTTTGTAATACCCCGTATTTTTATACGTATTTTCCTAATTAATTAATTAATTATTATTTGCTAAAAAGGGTATTTTAGTAATTTAACTTACTATTTAAATCTTGGAGCCAAAACGATATTTGAATTTTGGCGCCAAAAGTATTTTAAAAACAAATTATTATTTTGGATAAGATTTATTATCCATTTATCCTATTTTAAAAACCGGATTATTTATATATTTTGGATATTTTAATTAAGGCAAAAGCTATATTTTATTATAAGTCCGAAAATCCCATTTATTTGGCTGATAAATTTCGGATTTTCCTAAGAGAAAATCTGATTTTATTAGTTAAATTATTTGGTGAATATTTGGTATTTTCTGATTTAATTATTTATTACAATAAATATTATTTACATAATTATTTTAATTCCTTAAAACTAGCAAAATAATTTCCTAAAGTATTAAATAGGAGGGCCAAAAATATGAGCTTAGGAAAGCTCAAAAATTTCGGCCATCCCATGTAGATTTTGGGAAAAATATTTTTGGTAAATTGTATTTTTAATTATCTCCTTAAAATCTCCTATTTTCCTTAAATCTAATTATTCTCCATCTTTTTAGTATCCAATCATTATATTTTCTTGCCATCTATTTTTCTTAATTATTCCCCAAGTAATTCCAATTTCCTTAATATTTTTCATGACAATCATACCTTCCATATTCAATTATACACAATCTCTTCAATATCAAAACTTTCCTTAAATCTTTACTCACTTCTCCAAGTAATCCCTTAAACCCTACTTACCATAATTCTTCCCAAATTCTCTTACCATAATTCTTGCATGAGCTAGCCTATAAATACCCCTCCATACCTCTCACATTCTTCAAACCAATTCTCTTCTTTTCTTCTCCTCTTTTTACACAAATCATCCCGGTTATCTTTGAATCCAATTTTCGGGCACTTTGGTCAGTTTTTGGGGTATTTCTGTTTCACAAAAGATTGTTCCTCTCGAAAAATCCTTGAGGTTAGGCTCAAGAATCACCCAATTCGGAGTTATATCAAAGGAGTTATAGCCTCTGCAAGTTCTGCCTATTCTTTCCAACGAAAATCCAATTCTTCTCTTTTCCTTGGTTTCTTATCTTTTCTCTTTCTCTTCTCTTATTCAATTATTATTATTATTATTATTATTATTATGGGGATTTATAAAAATTATTATGAGTAGTTTTAATTATATAAATTAGATTTTTAATGATGTTTACGAAAATTAATTTAAAAGGTTCATGTACATATAGTTGGGGGTTTTTAATTTCATTGTTTTGATTATTTGTTAACCTTATATTAATTAAGGTTATATTTATTTTTAGGGTGTTTTTGATCAAGCTACTTGAGAGTTCTTTTGAAGTGTTTTTGGTTAAGCAAGGATCAAGGTACGTTTAGGTGGCTAGATATCTTTAAAAGTGATTGGTTTGAATAACATGTTTTGAATGATTTTATGATGATTGAATTAAATTGATTTGAATTATGATTTTGAAATAAATTATGTTTGAAGGTACTGATTTTAATAAAAGTATTTTGAATGATTGATTTTTAAATCATGTTTTGAATGGTTTGGATTACTTATCATGTTTAAATAAAGGAATTGATTTTAAAAGGTTTGTTGAATTTAATAAAAAGTTTTTCAAGGAAAAGTTATTGATTTTAAAAAGTTACTAATATGAGATTTTATTCTCAAGTATCTATTTATTGATTTTCAAAGTATGTGGAATTATTAAAAAAAAAGTTTGAATTATATTGGAATTTATTGGATATTAAAAGGATTTATTGAACCATTGAATTATTATTATTAATGCTTTATAAGCATGTTGGTAATCCCACTATGCGGATTTGGTTTATTGATAAGGCCTTGGAATTTGTATGACCGGGTCTTTCCTCAAGAATAGCCTTGTAACATAAGGAGACTAGCTTGGGGGGTGTGCACACTTGGGAGAGGAATTGGTTTAATTGGTTTAATTGGTTTTAAAATAATTGGAATTGGTTTTATTGATTATTGGAATTTGAATATTGAGAATTGGTTTTGAATCATGAGTTTGGAATTATAGGAATAATTATTGGAATTGATTTCAAAAGCATGTTTGCAAATAAATTGAATTTAATTATCTTGCACTTACCGTACTTAGCATATTTGCTAACCCGTACTTCTTATTTGTTTTGGTTCGCCCTGTTTACCGTAATGGTAAGCAGTGTTATTTCAGGTGGAGTGAATAAATTAATGCATTGGAGTCCCGGGATTTGGTTTCACTAAATTAGGAATTTTGGTCTTGTATTTAAATTGAGTACTCATAACATTGGTTTCTATCTATAGTTATTATTAATAAAGAAGAGTTTTGAAGTTTCCGCTGCAAAGTATGGTTTTGTTAGTAAGTTGAGTAGCCTTACGTAATCACGCGGCGGTAATACGCCTAAGTCTATCTCTACGGTATAATTATATGTATTATACTAGTATTTCCGTAGAGGGAGATTTGAGGGTGTTACATGGTTAATCCAATTAACGCGCCTAATTAAAACTAGTCAAAGTTGTTTAACCGATTATGTGATTAAGCGCAATTAAAAATTAAAGCTCCCACTAAATTCCGCATCCAAGTTAATTAATCCAATTAATTAAGCCGGTAAACCCAAAATTTTGCCAAAATAAAATTTTGCAAGTGCCGCTCAAAACCGAGGCCTAGCCTCCAAAATTTAATTAAAGTAATTTAAACATAATTAAAATAATTAATATCGGCAAAACGCAAAAATTATATAGCCCTAAAACCCCAAAGTTCCTAACATCAAGCCTCTCGGCTTGGTGTACTAGGCACCGGGGTAATAAAATCATTCAAGTGCACTAAACCAAATTAATTCCAAGAACTATTCTTTAATGAAATTTGGTTCAACTTGATGCAACATAAAATGAAAAAGGACTATTCTCACCATTAATTTAACCAACATAAATTAATTATGAGATTTGAAAAAATTAAAAGAGAGTTGGAATTACGAACATAAATATTCAAATAAAGATTCCAACTTTAACTTGTGAATCCTTGAAAAATTATATCTTCCAATATGAAGATTAATGAAAATTCTATCACAAGTTTGAAACTTTATGATTCCAATCAACTTAATAATGATTAAATAAAAAAAGTTCAATTAACATACATGGAATTTAGTTACACAAAGTTCCAATCACTTAAAATAATTAAAGATTGAATCTTTAGTACTTAAGAGCCTCAAGATACAAACTTTTCACACTTAAAGCAATTTATTTGCAATTATGTGAAAATTTGAGCCAACTATTAAGCACCACTTATAACAAAGTAATTATGCTCAAAAGTGGTCTAAACTTGCAGAAGCATAAAGGAAAGAACCAAATGCATAATCACAATTAATATGCCATTAAGATTCAAGGTTTAGAAGATTCAAAATTTTTCGTCAAAACAAAAAATCCCTCGAAACAGTCATTTCTGGGCAAAATTTGGCTTTTTCGCAGTCCTAAAAGATCATAATGTTTCCAGAATATCGATTCCACCCAAAATTCACTAGTCTTGGGCGAAAATTTGGGTTCTGGAGCCAAAGTTCTTAATAAAACGAGATTAAAAATTAATAAAATTAAGCTACTAATCTAATTAGCAACACAACCAGAAATTAAATCCATTTTAAAACCTTGAAAATTTTAGTTACAAAAATAAATGAGCAAGGCTCCGATATCGCTGTTGGGTTTCGGTAAGTCTAACTCATCGCGGAACAAAACCCAACCCCCAAGACCCGCTCACAATTAATATAACTACTTGACATAAATAACAAGAAAGAGAGAAAAGACGATCTTACCCTTATCGCGTGCTTCGCTCACAAAGAGCTCTTACTTCAAAGCCAAGTCTTGCAAGTGCAGAGACCTCCTACGGTATCCACCCGCAACTCGACCTGATCGGTCTCTTACTCGGAGTTTAGCCGAGTCGGACCAAAACACTACTCGAGTATTATATGAACTTAGAGGTTTTCTCTCAAGTGGAGATGCCTTTTTGAGTTCCTACTCAAGTGAACAATCCCAAGGTATGCCTTGCCAATTTATAAGGAGTGCTTCCTTGTGAATTCCTGTCATCTTTTAATGTGGGAATTTTTCTCAAAAAGATCCCACATGGAAAGAATGATGAATTCAATTCCTAGTTAAATAAACCAAGGAATCACTAAGTAACAAGTGTCACATGGTTAGGTGAGGACCACTTCCTCACTTGCTCCCAAGGCAACTCACATCCATTGTGAGCTAACCATGTGGCACCCAACCTTGAGCCCCAAGATGGGTTCGGTTGGGCCGCCACCCTTCAGTCCGCGTCCATGACCCGTCACCCGGGTTCGCAGCCCGCTGCCACATGGCGCTGCCAATGACCCGACCTGAATGACCATCGAGGATGGCTTAGAGTATTCAAATCTCGTGAATGAGGTGTTATGAGGAGAATATTAAGGATGTGTTTAGGATAAGGCTAAGAACATTGGAATCCAGAATTCCGGGTATTATGAACTCTAGGTTATAATGAGAATTAAGATGGTTGTTGATGGCTATTGTCCATGATGTGAAACAGGAGAAAATGACCTCTATTTATAAAGAAAAAAGAGAGTCGAACGATCAGAAAAAGATCAGAATTCGAGTGGAAGTAAAACCAGTTTCATCGCGGGGTGATAGACATATCGTGGCGCGCCAGGGTCCGTCGCGGCGCGATAGTCCTACAATTTTGCGGTTTTTGTTTTATCATAACTTTGATCCAAAAATCAAAATAAGATAACTAATATATCGTTGGAAATCTCTTGAATTCTACATTTAAACCCAATTAAAATCAAATCAGTTTTGGATAGAGTTTAGTATTTTAATCATATCTTTTTCGTTTCTAATCGAAAATGGGAATATGATATATCATTGGAAAGATAATTTCAAGTTCTATTCAACCATCCAAGATTTAGATAAAAACTATGAGGCACGAAATTCAGTTTTGATGGTTTGGGCTCAGTTTTGTATTTTGGCCATAACTTATTCGTTTTAAGTCGGATTTGGGCTTATAATATATCGCTGGAAAACTCTTTTCAGGCCCCATCAAACTAAGCAATGATTAGACTGAGATACTGGACCAAAATAATATATTTTGAATGTTTTTAAGATTTAGACACGAAATGAATGATTTTAAGGACACGAAATGAATGATTTTGGGTTTAAAGGTTTAAAATAAATGATTTAGGATTAAAACATTTTAGCAAAGGTTAGGGTATGGTCAAGTCTTAACTCTTAATGGAACTTCACGAAACTCTTCAACTCTCTACCGAACTTGTTAATCAAAGATGTGAAAGGTACTCATCACTGGGTTTGGGTTTTTGGGAGACATAATCAGGTGTCTACATAAGCCCCCACTTTAACTAAGTTTGGAGAAACGTAAGTTTCAAAAACAAAATTCAAAGTAGACCAATAGGGATGGAGAATGATTCAAAACATTCTACGATCCTAAATCATCCTTTTTAACACTGATACCAATAGAATGTATCAATTCTACAAATAAAGGAGTCAAGGGGAAAGAAACACGTATTTGGGTTCGTCGAGCACACGTCTCTAGGTGACATCAAATCAAAGTTTGTTTTGTTTGACAACCTCCACATTCTTAGGGAGTACTATCGAGTATCGCTATGCTTCGAGCCATCTTCTCGAGTTGGGGTGACAACCTCCACATTCTCAGGGAGCGTTGTCGAAGACCGCTATGCTTCGAGCCATCTTCTCAAATTAGGGGTGACAACCTCCGCATTCTCAGGGAGCGCAGTCGAAGACCACTTTGCTTTGAGCCGTCTTTAAAATTAGTGGTGACAACCTCCACATTCTCAGGGAGTGCTGTCAAAGACCACTTCGCTCTGAGCTGTCTTCAAAATTTCTCATTTTCACGCTTTGGAAGTGATAGTTTCTCACACTATGGAAAACCTATTATAAAACCTTATTCTTCAAGATCATACTGAGCTCAAATTGATTTCCCCAGAAATCTTCCTCTAATGGTTATATCTAGCTTGGAGAGTCCCATTGAACCATCTTTGGAAATTGCGATCGTAATAAGGCCGATCATTTCTCAAATTTGATCGTAATCGGGCCAATCACTGCTCAAATATGTTCAATCAATCAAAATCTGATCGTCATCGGACCGATCATTAATCAAATGTGATCGTAATCGGGCCGATCACTAATCAAAGGTAACGACCTCCCGCATTCTCAGGGAGCGTTGTGATGTCCACTCGTCTCTGAAAACAAACATTATATTTTTTTACACATGAACATACATACAATCTTTTCAAACTAAAAATAAAAAAAAAATTATTTTATCTTAAATTTTAGTAATTACAATTTGAATATTTATCCTTAGCTTCTACAAATAAACATGAAGTTCATCAAAAATGAACATTTACAATAGTGTAGGCGTCGTTCGAAGCATGCCTACTTAAGCATGTGGTGAATATTCTTAGCACTAATAGAAAGTGGGAATTGACATATACGATTAGGGACAAGGAAAGTAGGGAGCTACCAATAAGTTTTTAAGGGACTTATAAACCGTTCACGGTTCATTAAAAGGCAACCACGAATAAAGGACAATGATAGGTAACAACAATTTACCCGTGAAGGTTACACTCCATTCATAATCCATGAGATTACTAACTCCATATGGTTCGAAACCACGAATAGAGGATGGTACGAAGTGAGTCATGGAGTCACATTCGCCCATAGTGGCCTTTACTCGATTCTTATTGCGAAAAGTACTTCTTGTGATCTCAGTGGCATGTAAACAAAGATTCAATTTGCTCCAAAATAATATTAGGCTAAATTGGTTAAATATTAATGCCGCACATAATTCTAAAATATTTGTGATCACTTGATTAAACAACAAGATTAAAAAGGATCCTAACCAGTTTTTCGAATTATCTTATTAGGTGTGATTCAATTACAGTTTCCTTTTAACATGCAATATGGTGATCAACAATAAACAATAAAATAAACATCAACATTGAAAGCAATTTAACCATAATAACGTTAGGAAAATCAAAACATAATAAGCCTAATCATGATACTAACAATAAAAAATAATAAGAGTAATTAAGGGAATTAATTACTCACGTTCCGCGCTTTTTTAAATCGCTACAACATAAATAAAATGTTAGTAACTTTAATAAAAATAATGCAAAATTAAATTAAATTAAAGTAGAGTTGATTTGGTCCAAACCCTAAATCGATTCTACCTTTCATGCCTTGATTTAAGTATGGAACTTCGGGTGTTGTATGGACCCCGGGGAGTTTTTAAGGGATGTATTGTGAGAAAGTAAGGAAGGCTAGTGCTTAGGTGATGAGTGTCATAAACGATACTCATTTGATGAGTTTTTAGGTTGTTTTTACCTTCTTTTCATGGATTTCTTCAATTATAAATGCTTAGTTTCATGCATTGTCAATTTTCTTTATTTTCATTTTTCCCTCTTATTTTGTGTTTTTATAGATTTTCTAGTGTTTTCTCCTTTATTTGTCCTCTTTATGTGGTTGTAGGTATTGTACGAGGTTCAGGTCTTGATTTTGGTGGCTTACTAAGTTGGAAGATTCCTTTGGAGCAAGCTTATACCATTGGAAAATCTCAAGAAGTAAGAAAGTGGCATGCTCCAAGTTCTAGCTCTTGCGCTCTCAAGCTGTACGTACTCTCATGAGACCATGGTGTTGAACCCATCGTCAATTCTATTCGAATCTACCATGCTTAGTGACTATCATGGGGGGCGCACCATTCACATTATGCATGCATCGAAGAAGTGTCTTGCTCGGGGAGCGCGAGCGCGCATCTTAATCTTGCGCGAGCGCGCAATCGAGGTCCATTTCGTACCCAATTTATCGCGAGCGCGAACGAGGAGGAGAGGGCGTGCAGGCCACCTTGCGCGGGCATGCAGGCTGCTTGTGCGGTCGCGTAACCCTGCTTTCAGGTTCATTCCGAGCTCGTTTTCTCGACTCTTATAAATACTTTAAGACCAGATTTTTGGAGGGAGCTTTTAGACATTATTTTGATCATAATTTTAGCTTAGTTGAGAGTTTCTCTCTCTAGTTTTAGGGTTAGTTTAGGAGTAGATTTACAGAGACATAGTGAGGGATTTCATTGGTGATTTGAGAGGTTGACGATTCAAGGTGACAATTGTATTAAAAATATCCAATATCAATCAAAGAGGATTTCTAACTCTATCTCATTCTATTGCTTTGTTTAATTCCATGTTTGTTTGATTTGATTTTGATGATTGATTCTTGTTTAGTGTAGTTCTTCTTCATATTTTCTTGATTCTTGATTTCATTCTCTTGCTTCTTGATTTTATGATGATTCTTGAGTACTTGATTGCTAGGGATTGGGTGAGACTTGTATGATTGATTAATTTGGTTAATTTGGGAATTATGTTGATTAATTATTGAGATTAAAGTGATTATTGTAAGTTTGCATGTGTGTATTTTGATTAGGCCTTGAGAATTATGCTAGATTGCATTGTGATTTCTAATGACACGACCCATTGATTTATGAATTCTAATTGTCGATTGGTTTGGATTGTGATTCTCCTAGTTTGTTATTCCTAGAGACCACTGGCTTAACGACTAAGAGATAGCTCTTTGATTCCAATTGATAGCTCTTATCATTAGTCTTCACAACCATTGATTGGCACGTTCTTCCCAAGTTGTTGCAATTGTCATGATTACTTGTTGATCCCCATCCCCTAGTGTTTTATTTGCTTGATTCTTTGTTTTGTTAGTGGATTAGTCTTTGTTATTTAACTCTTCACCCTTGACTTCGACCTAGCTTAGGCGCACAATTGAAAGCACTTGAACATAACCGTTCCTAATGGTTCGACCCTTGACTTACCTCTAAATTTGTATTTAGGTTTGTTAAGTGATTATAAATTTTGTTTGGCTTTGGGGAAGATTAGTCAACGACTTAGTTTTCCCCTGTCATTAGGCGATAGCATAAGAGAGAAACAAAGAATGATGTGGTGCCTAAGAGAGGAAGAGATGATGATTTGGTGCCCCAAAACTGGTGAAATCAGCCTCGTATTATAGAGAAAATGTGAGGGGTGAGGTACAAAACCCTAGAATTGAAGCGCCGCAATGAAATAAGCCCTAGAAATTATCTTGTCACGACGCCAATTTTCGTGACACGGTAAAATAAACCGTGACCCGGTAACATGTGTCGTGGCGCGGAACATTTGCCCTGCTGCGGCAAATTTCACTTTTTATGCGTTTTTTAAACTTCGATAACTTTTGATCCGTTACTCGGAATAAGGAATATATCGTTGAAAAGATCTTCAAGTCTACTTTTCACCCCAATTAGAATTATGTCAAAATATTTTTTAGATTTTAAGATATAGCCGTTTTAGTGAAAGAGTGTCGGTTTTAGGCCAAGTTTTAGTGGTTTGCTCATATCTTCTTCGTATTAAAACAGAATTGGGCTTATGATATACCTTTGGTAAGATTACTTCAAGGCCTATCCAACCAAATAATATTTGGATCAAAATTATAAGGTCACAAAATCATTTTATCTCGGTTTTGTGATGCTGACACGAAAAGAGGAAAATGAGTTATGGTTTGGGGAAATGGGCTAAGAATTGGGTTGGTTTATGAAATGTATTAGATTGAATATGGATTTAAGTACTCCAAAGATTAAATACTCAACCCGACCAATAATGGAAGTGAAAGGACGTTAATCATCGGGTTTGATTTTGGGGAGACATTTTCAGGTGTCTATAGATAGATTAATTTACTGGCAAAATTCACCGAATATCAATTTAATTCACAAATGGGTAATTTTAAATAAAAACTATTGTTTTAACAGCTATCTAATATTCGAACATAATAATGTATAATTGCAATTAAGATTCTAGTGCTTTTAATATGAAAAATAATTTTTAATTAAAACATCCAAATAAACTCTAAATAGCTAACATGAATCATATAATCAATCATGTAATCTTCATAAAATCTAGAAAAGCACCTAACGTCAAACTCATCACAAATCACCACCGAATAATAAACAAAATGAAAATAAAAATCAATCGAAAAAAATCAAAGACATTCAATAGGAAATTTCACAAAAATTTGCTTTTATCAACATAAAAGTAACATGCAAAAGGAAATTTTTTAAGGAATATTTGTCAAGAATAAGCCAACCTTGTCCGATTAGCTCAAAATAAGTTAACCTTTTAATTAACTAAAAATACGTCGACCTTTATAGACTATCTTCTCAAAATAAGTTATGGCCTATTAAATTTTTAGATAGCCGGTAATTTCGGTAAATTATGCCACGTGTCAACATGTGGTTGGTCTTTTTTAAAAAAAATTAAAGATTTAATTTTAATGAATTAAAAAAAATTCAATTAACAGCAATATAAAAATAAAAATAAAAACCATCATACCCACTGCCAAACCCCTCCCCACAGCTCCCCTGCCATCGACTGCCAGACGACGACCACCTCTCTGCCCGGCACTAGCAACCCCACCCCTTTTCCTTTCCCACACCCATGAACAACCCTATCCCTCTTTTTCCCCTTTCCCGCTTCCCAACACCCCAACATCCACCCATATCTCTCTCCTCTCTCGCTCTCTAACCGCCGGAAATTCGCTGTACAAGAGTATATTGTTAACATTTCTTCGGCAGGTTTACTTTCGTGTCCAATTATCCATGGTTTCGGCTGCTTCAACGAGGTCAACTGGGTTGGTTACGGATTTGGATTAAAGGTTTAGGGGCGGTGGCATTTGGGTGGCAAGGGCATGGGGATTGACTTAGGGTGGAAGCGAGAAAGTAAGAGGAAAGAGAGAGATGGGGGTTTCGACGTGGGGGGGGGGATAGGGTCGCTGGTGTCGGTGCAGGGGGAGAGAAATGGTCGCCGGAGGTGGCAGGAGGAGCTGATGGGGAGGGGGTGGCTAGGGTTTTTATTTTTTATTTTTTTTGTTTATTTAATGTAAATATAATTAACATTGGATTAATTGTTTTTAATTATGTCTCAAAAAAAATGTTTTTAAATAAAAACAAGAAAAATACACTTTAATAATCCCAATTATAGGCGATTTACTTTTCATAATCTCAACTAAGGTTTATTATCTAATTTTTCCTCCAACAGTCCCAATCGGTCAACGACTTGTCAATGACCTGTTATAAGAGGTGACGATGACACGTGTTAACAAGTGATTGGTGCAAATTTTTTCAAAAAAAATAAAAATAAAAAGGGAAAAAGGGAAAAAAAAAACCTCACAGCCACTACTCCCCTTACCGTACAACCTAAGGCAAAAGCCCTAGCCCACCGGTAACGGCCGGTCACCTCCCCTAACCCCCCAAAACGGTCGTCTGACCCCTCCTAACTCCCAAAACTACCTTAATTGGCCCATTCTCGCCCCTAAACTAACCCATCGTTCTGACAAGTTGTTTGAATCGGTTTGAATTGGTGGTGGAATTGTTAGAGCAATAGGTGGCTGTGTGGGCATTACTAGCGATGCAGGAGGAGGAATTAGGTGACTTTATTTATGCGGCTGTAATGTTGCTGTTATTGCGGTGTTAGGAGGCGAGTAGGGGTTACGAAATTTGGGTTGTTGGTGGTGGAATTGGAGGATGTTGCGGTTGGTGGGTGAGTGAAGGGTTGCGTCTGGGTTGGTAAAGGGTTGCATCTGGGTGAATGAGAAGTTGCGTGGGTTGGTGCGGTGAGTGAGGGGCTGCGCCTCGATTGCGGTGGTGGAGAGAATATGGTTGGGTTTCTGTTTGAGTGAGGGGTTGAGTCTGGGTTGCGATGGTGAAGATAGGGTGGCTGGGTTACGGAAGTGGAGAGAAGGGTTCGCTGGGTGAGTGAGGGGTTGTGGTGGTGGCGAGAAGGTGGTTGGGTAGCAATGGTGGAAGAAGGGGTTGCGGTGGTTGGGTTTTTGGTTTTTTTTTCTTTTTTTTTAAATTTTTATTAATTTTAGACTAATCATTTGCTGACACATGGCTTTCATAAATAAAAAAAAATAAAAAAAATTTTTACCCCTTCAGCAGGTTACCGGTCATTGGGACTATTGGAGGCAAACATGCCCCATAATTAGGATTATTAGATAATAAACCTTACTTGGGATTATTTAAAGTAAATCATCCATAGTTGGGTTAATCGAAAAATTGACTTATATTGAGTTAACTACGCAAAGGTTGGCTTATTCTTGACAAATTTCCCAAAAAAATTTAGAAAAACTTAGGGTTTGGACTTTTTACTTTCGAAAAATGAGCAAATCAAGTTACAATCCGATTTTACATCGTTCTTTTGGAGAAATTTCTTGCAATTGTGCGATTTCAACTCTTATATTAGACATTGTGCTTGATTTTTATAGAAAATTTTGAGTTTTTTTAGTTAATATTTTTGCAGATTTTGATGAGAAAGAAAATTAAAAGAGTATTCTGATTTTAGAAGAAAGAAAATAGTGCTTCTATTTTATATTTTTAGGGGTAGGAAGTAACTGCAGTAGTTACTGTGTTTATTCGGAAAAGTAGGTACTGGGTAATGGAGGTTTAGGTAGTGCTAACTACACTAAAGTCTAGGCGTATAGAATTACTTTTCAAGTCCCATCCAGCTAAGCAATGATTGGAATGAGATTATGGACTAAAATTATAACACCCTAGAAATTCCTTTCCTTTAAAACACCTGTTTTGCTCTTTTTAAAACTCAAAATGGGAAAATCTAAGATATTACCACCACCGTGAAAACGGTTAAGGCAACTGTCAAAGACACACAGCGGAAGACTATCTTTAAAAAACATTCAAAATAACTCAACTAAAAAAGTTAACCAATGAAAGTAAAGTCAAACCAAAGTAGAACAAGTTAACCTACAACTTGAAACCATTGTAGGCCCTTAACAAAACCGACCCAATTCAAAACCTTTGCATTAGTCTCACAAACATAATATAATAACATAATCAAAGCAATAAACATATCATAAACTTATGGAAACTAGCATGATTTGCCCCATAATGAATATGCTTCATCACCTGAAAACCTTCTCTCTACTTGTTTCCACTACTCTCCATTAAAAATGGGTCATCATAGGGCCAAGGTAAAGACAAGGCCAACAAACACATAAACACACAATCAGCAGAGCTGAGTACATAAGCGTGATTAAACACACTAAGATGCTTTCACCTATCAACACACAACTTACCTCGTCACAACCTATTTACAAGCACACAACATACGACGAGACTTCTCAACTAAGTGACTAAATGATTCATTTAGCATTGATTACGCATCGAACAGGTTTCCCCCCTAACCTGCCCCAATAAAGGGGTACTAACATGGGAGCTAACCGTGCCAATATAAAATAACCACTCATAAGTGGCAGAATTCCTGCGCTTAATAATAAAAGGAAAATACAATGTCCTGTACTTCCAGTAGAAGTTATGGTTAAATATAAAACCCCATAACTCCCCCCATATATTCATACTCAAGGTATATACGTTCCAAGAGTTTTGGTGCGTAATCTCTTTCACTTTACGTTATTTACATATTATTAGACTTGGTGATGACTCTTAAACCATAACACAATTCGATCATCATAATTATTCAAACATTACATCATGCCAATTTAATTCTTGAATAATTAGTGACCACATAATAATTTATGTTGAACCCTTTTTAATCTACCTCGGTGTCAAAGACACCTTAAACGCGTAATGCGCCACAATTCCTATCCCTCGGTGTTAGAAACACCTTAAGTGCACTAAAGCACCAATACATCATTTATTCCTCGTGTACGTAGACACTGAAATAGCTCTTTCCTAATGCTTATAGCATCAATAAAAATTATATGAACCATAATAAAGTTCCTTTTAAATATTTCAAACCAAATTAAACATTTAGTTTAATTAAACATGCTCTCTATCATGCCAATAATGAAAGTGTGGTTCATATACAACATGCCAAATTAATTATTTCCAATCACTAATCCATCACAAATACTCCATGCTTCATTATTCAATCACCAACATCAACCAAATAATAATTCCAATCAAAATCTATCATGATACTTTTTGGAATCAATTATTCAAAAACCTAGCATGATCCTATATCACCAAATAAATACCAAGTACGCGAACGTACCTTGAATACGATCTTAAAATCGCCACGACTAATAGAAATCACTCACTTCAAAGTCTCCTACAATCAAAAATCATAATATGGCATGAAAATCTACTCCACACAAATTTCCAGCTATATATACTCTTATTAAACCACTCATAATTTAATTATAACAAGCTGAAAATTTATTTAAAACCTTTTACTTTAATCCCAATTAATGGGTAATCAAAATTCGTTCAAGAAACTTAATTTTTAGCTTACTAACAAAATTTTCAGCAATATAAGTTCATGAAAACTTGTTGTAATTATGCTTTAAAACCCTCAAATTAAAGGTTTAAACCACCCTAAATCATATTCCTTCAATAATTAATTATTTACAAATCTAGGGTTTCAAAAATTGGGGCTTTTTAATTAAAATTAAAATCTGAAAATTGTTTTGCATCATACTTAAAATCAATCATCATAAAACCATCACAAAACTCATAATTTATAATTAGATTTAGGATTAAACTAAAGAAAAGTAAAAAAAAATAATAATTTTTATTTTTGATTGACGGCCACAAACAGCAGCACCACGGCACGGCTGGGCTAGTGTCGCGCCCTGCCGGTGTCGCCGCGGCTGCTGGCGCTTGCGCCATTGGTTGTGGTGGTGGCCGGTGGTGTGTGGTGGTGGCCGGTCGTTCAGAAAGGGGAAGGGGAAAAGAATGAAAAAAGAAAAGAAAAAGAAATAAAGGAGAAGGGAGAGAAAGTTTACCATGGGTATTCTCTACCCTGGGCAAAGTTTAATTTGCCCATGTGTTGAATATTTATACCCCTTTCTCTAACAACCCTTCTTACCTAAAATTTCCTTTTTTAATCTTTCCTAATCCCTTTCATAATAAAATTTAACTAAAATAAAACTTTCCTAAATTAAATCCCAACTGAATAAAATAATTAATTAAATAAAACTTTCCTTTTTTAAAATTTCCAAACTTATTTAAAATAAATAATTAAAATGCCATAAATAATTCATTTCAAATTATTTAAATACCTCACAAAATACTTATTTAAAATAAAATACGTATAAAAATACGGGGTTTTACAGTCTACCCCCCTTAAAAGAAGTTTCGTCCTAAAACTTGGGAAATGAAATGCAAACTTTTTCCTCACTTTGTATAATATTGCTGTACTTTTTTTCATACAATTACCTTTTTGTGTCTCTTTGAGAACACAATTACTCAAAATACCTGTTAAAATTGTGCAAAAAGCACAAAAATAACTAAAAATATAGGGAAAAAGCGCAAAATTCTACCGCATTCTACCCCCTTAAAGAAAACGAGTTACGTCACCGTAACTCAACATACTTGAAACAACTCTGGGTATTTCTTTTTCATTTCATCCTCGGCTTCCCAAGTGACTTCCTCAAATTTTTGGTTAGACCATAGCACTTTCACAATCTTAACATTCTTCTTGCATGTACTATGCGCTTTACTGTCAAGAATTACGCGCTTTACTTTCAAGAATCTTGACAAGTCATTCCGCATAGGTTAGGCTTTAATCTAACTCAATGGTTTCAGGTTGTAACACATGAGACTTATCAGGGATATATCTTCTTAATTGAGACACATGAAATACATTATGCATTTTACTTAGCTCCATAGGTAAGGCCAACCTATAAGCTACTTTACCAATCCTTTGCAGTATCTTATATGGACCAATATACTTTGGACTAAGATTTCCCTTCTTTCCAAACCTCATCACTCCCTTCATTGGTGACACTTTTAGCAACACTTTGTCACCAACTTCAAACTCCTCTTCTCTATGCTTCAAATCTACGTAGCTCTTTTGACGATCTTGAGCTGCTTGAATTTTAGCTTGAATTTCCTTTACTTGCTTCACTGTATCCTCAATCATTTGAGGCCTTAGAATCATTGTTTCACTTATGTCGTTCCAACAAATGGGACTACGACACTTTCTTCCATACAAAGCCTTAAATGGAGCCATACCTATGCTCGCATGATAACTATTATTATAGGAAAATTCAATCAAATCCAAGCTATCTTCCCATCCCCCTTGGAAGTCTATAATACAAGCTCTCAACATATCCTCTAAGGTTTGAATGGTTCTCTAAGTTTGTCCATCTGTCGCAGGGTGAAACGTTGTACTCATCTTAAGTGTTGTACCATAGTTTTACTGTACACTTTTCCAAAATTTTTAAAGAAACTTGGAATCTCTATCAGACACAATATCCTTTGGAACTCCATGTAACCTCACAACATTTTTTATGTGAGCTTTTGCAAGTTGCTCCATCTTCTATGTCTCCTTCATTGGTATGAACACTACAGATTTTGTAAGTCTGTCCACCACTACCCAAATAGTGTCATTTCCACTCTTTGACTTTGGGAGGCAAGTCACAAAGTCCATTAAGATACAATCCCACTTCCATCCAGGAATTTCCAATTATTGCACAGTCCCTTGGGGTCTCTTGTGCTCTATCTTTACCTTTTGACAAGTCAAACACTTTGCCACAAATTCCGCAACTTCATTCTTCATCCTAGGCCACCAATACACTTTTTTCAAATCCTTGTATAGTTTATCCCCTACTGGGTGCACCGAGTATAGTGTATTGTGACCCTATTCCATTAGTTTTCTTTTAACTTCCTCACATTTCTGTGGTACACACCATCGACCTTTGTATCTTAAACTCCCATCTTCATGAATTTTGAAATTTGTAGCTTTGCCTTGTTTTATTTTCTCGCGAATCCTATCCAACTTCACATCTCCTGCCTGATTCTCCCTTATTTCATCGAATATTGTTGGTTGGATGGTTAGGTTCGCAAGTATGCCTACTGGCATTCCCCATTCTACAACTTCTAGATTCATTTTCCTCATCACTCTACATAACTCATTAGCCACTACTAAAGTATTCAATCCATGACTGGTCTTACGACTTAGAGCATCCGCAACTACATTTGCTTTCCCTTCATGATATTGTATGTCCAAGTCATAATCTGTCGTATACTCCAACCATCTTCTTTGGCGTGAGTTTAAATCTTTTTGAGTGAAAACATATTTTAAGCTCTTATAGTCTGTATAAAACCTACATTTCACTCCATACAAGTAATGCCGCCAAATCTTTAGTGCAAATATGATTGCAACTAATTCCAAGTCATGAGTTGGGTAATTTATTTCATGAGTCTTTAACTGCCTTGATGCGTATGCAATCACCTTTCCATTTTGCATAAGCACACATCCCAAGCCATTCTTGGATGCATCACTATACACATCATAGATTCCACTATCGTCTGGCAGTGTAAGCACTAGTGCTGTAATCATCTTCTGTTTTAAGAGTTGGAATGCTTCTTCACACTTATCATCCCACTCAAAATTTTTGTCTTTCTTAATCAGAGTAGTCATAGGTTTAGCAATCTTTGAGAAATCCTTCACGAAACGCCTATAATACCCTGCTAAACCTAAGAAACTCCGAACATCAGATACTGTTTTGGGTGTAGGCCAACCTTTCACTACTTCGATCTTTGCTGGATCTACTTCTACTCCATCCTTAGACACAAAATGACCTAGGAATGCTACCTTCTCTAACTAGAATTCACACTTAGAGAACTTTGCACAAAGATTGTTTTCTCTTAGTGTTTGTAGAATTGCCCTTAGGTGTTCTACATGCTCTTCTTTGCTCTTTTAATACACCAATATATCATCTATGAACACTACGACGAACTTATCCATAAATTGATGAAATACCCTATTCATCAAATCCATAAAGATTGCCGGTGCATTTGTCAATCCAAATGGCATCACTGTAAACTCATAATGTCCATATCTTGTCCTAAATCCAGTTTTAGGAATGTCCTCATCTGCAATCCTCAATTGGTGATACCCAGACCTCAAATCAATCTTAGAAAATACCGTTGCACCTTTCAGCTGATCAAACAAATCATCAATCCTTGGTAATGGATACTTGTTCTTTATTGTTACCTTATTCAGTTCCCTGTAATCGATACATAATATCATACTTCCATCTTTCTTCTTAACAAATAAAACTGGCGCTCCCCAAGGAGATGCGCTTGGTCTAATATATCCCTTTTCCAACAAATCCTGCAGTTGCTCCTTTAACTCACTCATTTCTGCAGGTTCCATACGATATGGTGCTTTGGAAATTGGTGTTGTCCCTAGGACTAAATCTATTGTGAAATCAATTGCCCTCTTAGGTGGCATTCCAGGGATCCCCTGTGGAAACACATCCAGGAACTCATTCGCCACTTCTATATCCTCTAGTTTAATTACCTCCTCATTATCCATGTTTCTCACACTGCAGAAGTACACTAGACGTCCCTTCTTAATGTACTTTGCCAACTTTAGCACAGATATCAACCTTGGGAATTTGGTTTCACCATGCATCCAATAAGTTACTGACTCATTCACACTTGTGTTCATTTTCACTTTCTGTGATCAACAACTAATTTCTGCATTGTACTTGCTCAACCAATCCATTCCTAGAATGAGATCAAAATCACTCAACCCAAACTCAATGAGGTCAGACAGAAACACTTTCCTTTCAATTTCTAAAGGCACGTCTCTAAAGGTTTTGGTACAATTCACTACCCCACTTGTAGGAATGGTTATAGGTAGGTCTACTACTTCTACTGTTTTCAAACAGTCTTCAAGTTTTGAAACTATACCCTTTGAAATGAAAGAAAAAGTTGCACCAAATCAAACAAAACTTTAATAGGAATAGAGTTAATAGAAAAAGTACTAGTGATGACATCTTTCGTGGAATCAGTCTCATGCCTACTCAACACATTCAGTTTCCCTGTAGCTCCACCTTTCTGTTGAGTAATCCCACTGCTATTGTTGTTTCTCTTTGCTCCATTCTGCTGCACTCCCTTATTCCCAGAAAATTTATTGTTGTTCCCCTGAAAGTTCCTTTGGGTCCCTCCTGAATTATTATTCTACTTGTTCCCAATAGGATTTTTGGAGAAACACTCGTACTCCCTATGCCCCAGCTTATTACAAGCACGACAAGTAACCAGATTGCCTTCATAATCCTTCCTAGGGTGGTTATTCTTGCACCTCTTGCAAAAATAACGCCTTTCATTCTTGTTATTTCCTTGGTTATAGTTTTTAGCCCCTTAATTGAAGTTTTGTCCTCCTTGATGATTATTACCTTTGGAATTATTGTTGTTATGGAAGTTATTGTTGTTATGGTGGTACTTCTACTTCTTAAAGTTGTTCTGATTACCCTGTTAGTTTCCAGAACTTTTCCCCACCTCTTTCCTCTTCTCCTTTCCTTCTATTTCAGGTAGCTCTTTCTTCTTATTCACTTCTAGTGCATAAAGGTGTGCGGCTCTCCCATACACTTCATCTAATGTTTCAAACACTTGCCCACATAACTTTAGCTGCAAATCAGTAGTCAAACCACTCTCAAAATTTCTAGCTTTTACCTTCTCTATAGCAACAGACTCTTCAGCAAAACGAGACATCTCAATAAACTTTCTGCTTCTGTGTAGTATTCAATGACTGACATCTCCTCCATCTTAAGGTTTGAGAATTCCTCAGCTTTCTGCTTCTGTAAGAAGTTAGGGTAAAACTTATCTCTCACTTTCTTTTGGAACTTGTCCAATTGAATCCAGGTAATGCCTTAATGGTAGCTTCGTTTTGCTGCCACCAAAGGTTGCTTCACCTCTCAGATAATACGTAGCATAACCCACCTTAGAATTTTCTGGGCACCCAACTTCCCCAAACAGTTTCTCAAACTCCCTTAACTAATTTTACAGTGTGGTAGGGTCAGGCTCTTCCTGATAGGTTGGTGGTTTGCTTTGTGCCACCTTTTTTAAAATCTCTCCTTGAGCATCCCTATTGTTAGTTGAATTTCTTGCCAACTGTTGAGCAACAGCTGCCAATTGCCTCACAAATTCACTCAACTCTCCTCCATCATTGTTGTTACCACTTCCCCCTACCATCTTTCTTCGCCTAAATTAAGAACAAGGGTCTATATTAAATATGGTCTTGGTTAGCTCTCAAGATATACACTCATCTATTAATTAACACCCTTGAAACATTTGCATTAAATTTGAAGCTAACAAATTGGGATAGCAAGAGCTAAGAATTCCCTAAATTTGTAGCTTTGTCCATCAATTATTGATTGCTAACCAACCATACATTTAATAAAGCATCACATAGATAAATAAAATAATTCCCATAAATACCCATAGCTCAGAAATAATTTATTAAAGTGCTTTTGATTGAGGATTGGCCCATTTGGAATGGTAATATGAAATGAACAATTTTAGGAAGTGAAATGAATTAATTGTTAATAAAATAAATTAATTGACAAGGAAATAAATAGAATTTTATTAATAAATAAAGGAAATTAATAGAATTACTGAAATAAAATGAGTTCTAAAAACTTATGCATTACATAAGCTCACTGACTCACTGTGGTCATGCCACTTATTACTTTACTAAAACTGAAAGAAATGATAAACAGAAATGAAACTAAGAATCCTTAATAATAAAAAAATAAATAAAAATAAAAAAAAAAAAAACCATAAAGGTCTAATCCTTTCGAACATTGTCCCTCTTATCTGTGGACTGTTTGTAACTTCCAGGATCGAACTCAAGATAATCTGTCTCCTCCATGGGTTTAGGTGACTCTAGTTCAGGCTCCACTTGAATGAACTCTCCCTCTTCCTCCTCATCAGATGAAATATCAATTATAATTGGGGTTGGAGGTGGAGGTGGATTTGGATCAGAAATCTCCATGACGGAACTGTCAACAATGTTGTTACTCTCTTCCACTGCTTCTCCCTCCTCTTGCTCTCCATTTGCCCCTGCTTGGTTTCTTGAGGAAGAAGAACTACCTGACTGGTGGCTAGAAGAAGGGGGATTATTCCCCACTGGATTGTCATAGTAGTAGTCTGGATAAGGAATATGCATATGTTGACAATGGGCTTTCTCGACCCTAATGAGATAAGTAATAAAGAATCGGTAATCTGGATACCACTGACCAAAGAAATCCTTATGCTTAGAGTAGTTTGGGATGTTCTCTAGAAGGTAGAAATCAGAGAACTTTGCCTTAACAGCAAGATATGGAGGCTCATCCGGAAGGCAATGAATGATCATAGCAGAGATACGATCAGGAAGATCATAAAGTTTGTTTCCAAGAACGTTACTCATATAAAACAATAGTAACGAATTTTCTCCACATAATCGTAGGGGTGTTCATTGTTTTTCTTGACTAAAGTACCAATTTGGGTGTTTTTGGAAGGAAGGTTCGACATCCTGTAAAGGAAAAGACTTAGAAAAGAATTCCCTTTCCCAAAGAAAGCAAAAATAATACAGTTCTTGCATGAATTAGGTTCAATGTTCAATCAAACAATTTTCTTATTTCTAATCAAATAATTACATTCTCACAAGCAATCCATTCACATGATTAAACATCACAACCTAAATATTAATGCACACAAGAACATGATTATTTCTAATTTATATGCCCAAAGTCTTTCCTACCCAATCTCACCAACATGCTTTTAAAAGCTTTTAACACAATACGTACCTCAGTCCTGGCTTTCCTGCAAAATGAACAAACTAAAAAAGATATATATATATATATTTGACTCCTCTTAAACAAAATTTTCGAAAATAAGCATCAAAAAAACCAAAAAAAAATTTCGGCCAAAAAAAAAAAAAAAAAAAAAAATTCGGACCACTCTCATAAAAAAAAATTTACAGATTTTTTTAAATCAATCAAATAAAATATTTGATATTCTTAAAACAAAATTAAATAAAATAACTCTCTTTAGAAATCCACAATTAAATAAGTACTTGGTCAAGTTTTAGAACAAAACACTTTAAAACACATTTTTCGCTTTAGTGGTAATAAAATCTTAACCAAAGCTCCCAGATACCACTTTGTAACACCCTAGAAATTCCTTTTCTTTAAAATACCTGTTTTGCTCTTTTTAAAACTCAAAATGGGAAAATCTAAGATATTACCGCCATCGTGAAAACGGCTAAGACAACTATCAAAGACACATAGCGGAAGACTATCTTTGAAAAACATTTAAAACGACTCAACTTAAAAAGTCAACCAATGAAAGTAAAGTCAAACCAAAGTAGAACAAGTCAACCTACAACTTGGAACCATTGTAAGCCCTTAACAAAACTAATCCAATTCAAAACCTTTGCATTAGTCTCACAAACATAATATAATATAATAATCAAAGCAATAAACATATCATAAACTTATGGAAACTAGCATGATTCGCTCTTCACTCATGCCTATAATGAATATGCTTCATCACCTGAAAATCTTTTCTCTACTTGTTTCCACTACTCTCCATTAAAAATGGGTCATCATATGGCCAAGGTAAAGACAAGGCCAACAAACACACAAACACACAATCAGCAAAGCTGAGTACATAAGCGTAATTTAACACACTAAGATGCTTTCACCTATCAACACACAACTTACCTCGTCACAACCTGTTTACAAGCACACAACGTACAACAAGACTTCTCAACTAAGTGACTAAATGATTCATTTAGCATTGATTACGCATCGAACGAGTTTCCCGCCTAACCTGCCCCAATAAAGGGGTATTAACACGGTAGCTAACCGTGCCAATATAAAATAACCACTCGTAAGTGGCGGAATTCCTGCGCTTAATAATAAAAGGAAAATAGAGCGTCTTGTATTCCCATTAGAAGTTATGATTAAATATAAAACCTCATAACTCCCCCCATATGTTCATACTAAAGGTATATACGTTCCAAGAGTTTTGATGCGTAATCTCTTTCACATTACGTAATTTACATATTATTAGACTTGGTGATGACTTTTAAACCATAACACAATTCGATCATCATAATTATTCAAATATTACATCATATCAATTTAATTCTTGAATTATTAGTGACCACATAATATTTAATGTTGAACCCTTTTTAATCTACCTCGGTATCAAAGACATCTTAAACGCGTAATGTGCCACAATTCCTATCCCTCGGTGTTAGAAACACCTTAAGTACACTAAGGCACCAATATATCATTTATTCCTCGTGTACATAGACACTTAAATTTCCTGATGTTTATAGCATCAATAAAATATATATGAACCATAATAAAATTCCATTTTAATATTTCAAACCAAATTAAACATTTAGTACAATTAAACATGTTCTCTATCATGCCAATAATAAAAGTGTGGTTCATATACAACATGCCAAATTAATTATTTCCAATCACTAATCTATCACAATTAATCCATGCTTCATTATTCAATCACCAACATCAACCAAATAATAAATTCCAGTCAAAATCTATCATGATACTATTTGGAATCAATTATTCAGAAGCCTAGCATGATCCTATATCACCAAATAAATACCATGTACGCGAATGTACCTTGAATACGATCTTAAAAATCGCCACGACTAATAGAAATAACTCACTTCAAAGTATCTTACAATAAAAAATCATAACATGGCATTAAAATCTACTCCACATAAATTTCTAGCAATATATACTCTTATTAAACCACACATAATTTAATTAAAACAAGCTGAAAATTCATTTAAAACCTCTTACTTTAATCCCAATTAATGGGTAATCAAAATTTCTTCAAGAAACTTAATTTTTAGCTTACTAACAAAATTTCCAGCAAAATTAATTCATGAAAACTTGCTGTAATTATGCTTTAAAACCCTCCAATTAAAGCTTTAAACCACCCTAAATCATATTCCTTTAAGAATCAATTATTTACAAATCTAGGGTTTCAAAATTTGGGGATTTTTTAATTAAAATTAAAATCTGAAAATTGTTTTGCATCATACTTAAAATCAATCATCATAAAACCATCACAAAACTCACAATTTATAATTAGATCTAGGATTAAACAAAAGAAAAATAAAAAAAGAATAAATTTTTATTTTTATTGACGACCGCAAGCAGCAGCACCACGGCACGGCTGGGCTGCTGCCGCGGCCTGCCGGTGTCGCTGCGGCAGTTGGCGCTTGCTCCGATGGTTGTGGTGGCGGCCGGTGGTGTGTGGTGGTGGCCATCCATGCAAAAAGGGGAAGGGGAAAAGAAAGAAAAAAAAAGAAAAAGAAATAAAGGAGAAGGGAGAGAAGTTTACCTTGGGCATTCTCCACTCTGGGCAAAGTTTAATTTGTCCATGTGTTGAATATTTATACCCCTTTCTCAAAAAACCCTTCTTACCTAAAATTTCTTTTTTTAATCTTTCCTAATCCCTTTCCTAATAAAACTTAACTAAAATAAAACTTTCCTAAATTAAATCCCAACTGAATAAAATAATTAATTAAATAAAACTTTCCTTTTTAAAAATATTTCCAAACTTATTTAAAAGAAATAATTAAAATGCCATAAATAATTCATTTCAAATTATTTAAATACCTCATAAAATACTTATTTAAAATAAAATACGTATAAAAATACGGGGTATTACAAAAATAATCTGGTTTGGATGTTTTTAAGATTTGGACACGAAATGAATGATTTTGGGTTTAAAGGCAAGAAATAAATTAATTATTTAGGATTAAAACATTTTAAGAAAGGTTAGGGGTATGGCCAAGGCTTAAGGAAACTTCACAAAACTCTTCAACTCTCTAGCGAACTTGTTAATCAAAGACGTGAAAAGGTACTCATCACTGGGTTTGGTTTTTGGGGAGACACAATCATGTGTCTAAATTGAGTAACCCCTATAACACTGATGAAGTAACCCCTGTAACGCTGACCACGTAACCCCTATAAAATAAACGAAGTAACCCCTATGATGGTTGGCCACACCATGTGGCCAACCACATATAAGAATTTGTGATTTATAAAGAGAAAAAAAATTGTAACAAAACTTGAACTACAAATTATTATAAATCTTTATAATGTTTGGTATAACCGTGCATTGTACGGGATTTAAGCTACTAATAAAATAATAGTGATTTTTTTTTTCAATTTAGAAAGTGTTATGAAATGAACGTTGGTATTGCGATTATAACGAAATAGAAGGAGTATCACTTTTGGGTATTTGTTTAAAATTAAAAAGTAACTGGTTGATTACTAATAATTGTGACATGTGTCGCATTGTGATTGGTATTTTTTTCATATTTCCTTCGTAAAAAATTTATTTATATTATTGTTCCACACTTTTGTTTTTAGAAAATTGCAGCTCACTAATGCTGCTCGATGCAATTTAATACCAGTAGATTAATTATGTGATTACAATATGTAGTGAAAACCCTTTATGATCTGATCAAGTGATGCATTGATAATTGATTGTTGTGTTTTACCCTGAAATATTATTTATTGGTGAACATATACCCTAGGATTTGTGTTGTTGATTTCTCCTTAGTTTCATTTGCTTTAGTTTAATAATTCTCCTAAGTTTAATTCCCATAAAAATAATTTGGTTACTTGATAGTTTAGATTACATTAATTATTTAGGAATATAAAGACTTGTTTCCCTGTGGATTCGACCCTACTTCCCTATCTACTTTAGCTAGAGGACTTAGGTAATTCTTTTGATTAGGAGATACGACTTTATCCTATCAGCGACACGACAATTTCTAGGTTTAATTTCTTCGCGACGCTTCAATTCTAGGGTTCCATACCTCACCCCTCGTATTTTCTCTATAAATACGAGGCTGATTTCATTAGTCTCAGGGCACCAAACAATTCTCTCTTCCTTTCTTATGCATCAGCACACATTCCCTCTCTCTCTCTCTCTCACACACATATTCTAAGCCTTAAACCTACTCTCCTAATTACATCATTCCTTTCCTAAGCACTCCAACGAGTCCATACAACACCCAAAATTCAATACTTAAACCAAAGCATGAAAAATAGAACTGATTGAGGGTTTGGACCAAATCATCAACTCTACTTTTATTTAATTTAATTTCAATTTAATTTATATTTTTATTAAAGTTACTAACAATTTATTCATGATGTAGCAATTTAAAGGAGCGTTCGTAACGTGTGTAATTAATTAATTTAATTGCTTACTCTTATTTTAATATTGCTAGTATCATGTTTAGGTTTGTTGTTATATTTTTTATGATTTGACTAACATTATTATGGTTGAATTGTTTCCAATGTTAATTTTAATTAATTTATTGATCATCGTATTGCATGTTTAAAGGGAATATGTAATTGAATATAACGCCTAATAAGATAATTTGGAAAACCGGTTAGGTTCCTTTTTAATCTTGTTGTTAATTGAACTGATCACAATATTTTAGAATCATATGTTGCATTAACATTCAACCAATTTAGCCTAATAATAGTTGGATCAAATTGAATCTTTGTTTGTATGCCTTTTAGATCACAAGAATACTTTTCAAAGTAAGAATCGAGTAGAGGCCAATTACGGGCGAATGTGACTCCATGACTCACTTCGTACCGTCATCCCCGATCCTCCTTTCGTGGTTCCAAACCATATGGAGTTAGTCATCTCATGGATTATGAATGGGGTGTAACCTTCACGGTTCAATCGTTGTTTCCTTTTGTTGTCCCTTATCGTGGTCGCCTTTTATGATCTCTAAACGGTTTACAAGTTCCTTAAAAAACTTGTTGGCTGCGCCCTACTTTGCTTTGTCCCTAATCGTGTCCCTAATTGTATGTCAATTCCCACTTCTTATGAGTTCCAAGCATATTCACAACATGCTTAACGTAGGTGCGCTTCGAATGACGCCTACAGCCCCGATAAGCTTCGATATGTTTCTTATAACCTCAACAATCACAGCAACCTATCAATGAAAGGCCCATTTCTGTTCTCGTGGTCGGCGAAGGAGCCAAAACGAGGGAAACAACCGTAGCAATCGGCATATCTTCATACATTTTTGGCGAAGTGAGATTAAAGTGAAAAAAAATAAATTTGCTGCTATTTTGGTAATTGCTTCCTATAAGGGTTGGGGGCTGCCGTGAATACGGGCTGTGTTGGGAATGGGGGTTGTGTTGTGGTGGCTATAGTGGAGGAGACTCGGAGACGGTGGTAAGGTGGTAGGAGAGAAATTAAATAAAAAATGTTATTAAAAAAAAAATTAACCTGTTTAGTAGGTTATAGGTAAAAAGGCTTATTTTGAGAAAATATGGGGTAAAAATTGGCTCATTCCCAAAATTCTCAAAGTTGGCTCGTTTTGAGCAGGTTAAGCAAAGGATAGATTAGAGCCTTCTAGAGACTTCTAGAAGCTCCTAATTGGTTTAAGATTGAGATTTTTGTTTTGTACTTGGGATTAAGGATTATGGACCCTCACATAATCATTGGATCATAGGTAAGGTGGACTTAGGTCCGGTTTCGACTTGGTTTGGCGATAACTTATTCGTTTTAAGTCGAATTTAGGCTTATAATATATTGTTGGAAAGCTCTTTTCAATATCCATCCAAATATATAATTATTGGACCGAGATCATGGACCAAAATAATCTGCTTTGGACCGAGATCAAAAAGTGAAAGGTACTCATTACTGGGTTCGGTTTTTGGGGAGACACAATCAGGTGTCTACATATGTTTAATTGATGATATATACAATATTAGAGTGGCCACCTGATAAATACATTAATTGTTACTCCGTAATTGCATCAATAATGACCCAATTGCAACCATATTATATTGCTTGTCAATAGCAAACACCGGACGTTTATGAATGAATAACCTAAATATATATAAATACGTAGTCGAGCTGTCAAAAGTTTACCTAATCGAAAAAATCTTAACATAAACCCGATCTTGAACCTAAGAAAATGGTGACCTAAACTCGATATGACCCAAACTAAGATCAACCCAAATTAACTTGAGTTAACATGAGAATTCAAAACTCGAACCCAAACATGACTCGACTGAATTAATGTAGGGTTTTAGGTACACTAAGTGAAATTTCACGAATCATATTCGTTCGCACCTAAACATGATCTACAAGATAACACATAAAGAATCACATAACTCATACCTTTGACGTGTAATTTCCACGTTATGATTGACGTTAAATAGAGAGATGGTAGAGCCCCAAGTGTTACTCCTCTACTTAGTCCATAGGATAGGACTGAACCTCCACTACTGCTAGATAGACGAGCACGAACACTTCGAACCACCTTCTACGGAGAGGGGAGGAGAAAATCGAGCCACGAACAACCACGACCACCACCGTGCACCACAGGCGCCATCGGCATGTGTGGACGTGAGGGAAGAGGAGAGAGTGAGTGCGTGAGGCTTTTAGGGTTTGGTTGCTAGCTTGTCAATTCTCAATTGACTGCTAATTGTGTTGTTTTTCAAACCCTATGCAAGGCCTCTATTTATACATCATATGTATAATTAGAGTCCAATTCAAACCAAGCCCATACTACTCTCTCTTCAATCCCATAAATGAGGCCCAATAATGGGCTTCTTTCTTTTATTCAATCCATCACCCTTTTGTGTAATCTTATAGGATCTATTCTATTGAGCTTTGGACTATTTGACTAGCCCAAAGATCATTGATCACGTCTAACAACAAATAATGACGACCCAAAAGAATGAACTTATTATCTCCATAATATCGATCCATGATATATCTAGTAATTGCAATTGATGAAGACATAAATCCTTCAATTTAACCTGTAGTTTATTGACTTGAACTGAACCCAACTCAAATTAATTCAACTTGTTTTGATCCGTTGAAACTCAAATTCAACACAACCTATTATTGACCTAATTTTATACCGACTTGACCAGAATAACTCAATCTTTACTATTCCAACCCAAATTTAACTCGATCTTAAACTAACCCGTTTGATATTCAGCTCGACTCGTATTCAACCCATTCAATAGGTCACCAGTCATCTGAGACCAAATGAAGCTAAATCCCACTAAAGTTCAAATTATTTAAAAATAACAGATGGACGGGATCAATAAAAGTGGATAGATAACTAATTTTTCCTAATATTAACTATAATACGAAGTAATAGAACAACAATAATATTACAATAATATCAATTTAGATTAGAAATTTTCAGATAAAATTAGAAATGTTCAAATTACGCAAACTGAAAATATTGAAAAACAAGAAAAAACTAGGTTTTTTTTTATCAATTTGAAGAACTAGTTTTTGGATTCAAGAGTAAAAGAGGGGAGAGAAAGAAAGATTGGAGAAGAAGAAGATGAGAGAGAGGGAGAATTTAGGAGAAGAACATGGGATAATAATAATAATAATAATAATAATAATAATAATAATAATAATAATAAATCCCAGCCCATTAATTTTTGCTTTTTTGACAAAACACCATGTAAGTGGGTTCTCTTGAGAATGAGGTTATGTTAAAGAACCAAAAACTAATGGTTTTATATATATACAAGGTTAGAGGCGCACGCAATGCGTGCAAAAAATATAAGATGTTTTAAATAGTTTAAATATTATTCAGAAAAATTCATGTGTAATGAGAAAATATATCGTATAACTCAACAATTCAACATGTTAAAAAAATACTACTCCGTATATACTTATATCCTTCCAAACCTTTTTGATGTTTCTAATTAATATTTATTCCATTTGAAGAAAAATTAATATACCGAAACTTTTAAGATTTTCTCCTTAGTTTTAAAACGTAAACTTTTCTCCCAAAAAAAAACTGTGCGCATTAATAAAGAGCGAAAATTTATAAAATATTACTAAATGATCAGTTGCAATCACTTGATTAATAAATTATATTTACTACTTCGTACCAAAATTACCAACAAAAAAACAATCAAATTCAACTGAAACTTTGGACCATAACCTTTTACTTCCTCTAACCAAAACAAATGACAAATTAAATTACAAAAAATCAACTATACGAAAAAATATATATAAAAACTAACAAAGTATTCAACAAATTATCCAAGTACGTAGAAAAATTCTTAATATTGAGCCGCCTACAAATTTCTATGTAAATAACAAAGTATTGCGGATCGATATAAAATTTATCCGAATTTACTTAATGAAATAATGAAGAACAACTGAAGATACTTACAAAAATTATCCATGTAAAATTAGTGAGTGGAAGATTTAGATTACAATGAAATCCTGAAAAAGTGATGCAACTTAAATCAGTATATTTATATACTTGATTACTTCTATTCAAACAATATATATAAATAATTTTTTGTCAAAAAAATATATATAAATAATTACTTACCATATGAAATATTAGATTATAACCCATGAAAAAACAAAAGATTAGTACGAAGTAATATATAAAATGAAAAGTGAACTGAAATCAGTATATCTAAAAAAAAAAGTATAATTATATAATATAATTATTGTATGAAGCATTAGATTAGAGTCATTATACCCAACGAAAAAAGGAAAGGAAAAAGGAAAGATCTATAAAAGTAAAAGACGAAATAAAAAGAAAAACTAACCTGAGAAAAAGTGATGCAAATGTATTAGTATATATATTCCATTAAAAAAAATAATAAAATAAAATAAAAAATAAAAAATAAAAAATTAGTATATAAATGTATGCAATTGAACCAGTATGCAAAACAACAAAAGAGAAGTTTGTTAGTGCAAGTAAACCGAATAAATAGGCTAATAACCGCCTAAGAGAAGTTATTTTGTTGAATAGTACCGCCTAAAGGAAGTTTTTTTTTTTTTTTTTTTTTTTTTTTTTTTAAGAGTAAGGGCATTTTGAAAAAAGTCAAATTTATCAACCAAAATGCTCTCTCTCTCTATCTATATATATATAATTTGACCCGCATAATTGCAATTTTTGAGGGATTACATTTTTAATCAAGGGATTGAGTTTTTAATTGATCACCTTTGTTTGATTTTTGGATGGAATAGAGAGTATAGGTCCTGAACGGTAAAAAAAAATCATAGATCTCTAAAGGTGAATGATGGGAAGAGTAGACCTCAATCTTATATTAATTCCAAATTGAGCACTTTAAAATTTCTACTTCATACAATTACCTTGCGCTGCTCTTCGAAAGGCCTAATCAAAACAATTTCAACAAGATCTCACTACAATTTTCTTTTAGCATATTTGTGAATATTGGTGGTCAAACTTTAAAGTGTTTAATTTAATCAAAATTACATCCAATAAATAATTTTTTAAAAAAAAAACAGAGGAAGTATGTTGTTGGTTTAAGAAAATATTATTATACTAGATAATACTCAAGCCATGCTCGGTTTTTAATGAGGGGTAATTGAAGTTAAATATAGAAGTTATATGGGAAATGTGATCTAAAAGTCCATCATAATATTAAATAATAGAACAAGTATATAGTTTCTAGACACATTAATAATTTTGCAAAAATCTAAACGAAAAATAAAATAAAATAAAATAGAGTTTAGGAGCGAAAATTCCTTCCAAAAAAAACTTTATTTAGGTACATAGACAAATGGGCTTAACATTTTAGTTGGAAAATTTTTCATAAAGTAGTGTCATGTGTATAGAATTGGGAAAAGATGACATCAGCGGTTGCTACTTTAATACGAAGTACTTCCTCCGTTTCTTTTTAGTTGACACGTTTTTTTAATCACGTTTGTCAGTGCACAAATTAAATCATTAATATTTATAATTAACAATAATAAAAAAATATATAAAGTTAATATTTTAAAAATAGACATTATGACAAATCTAACAAGATTCCACTTAACTATATTTTTTTTTCATATATAAATCACAAAATATGATGAACCAATACACCCTTTGGACACTTTTCAGCCGATCAACCAAACTACCAAACAAACATATACCTTGGAGTCTTGGAATTCCATGTTGGTAACAGAAATTGCGCTAACCAAGGCAATTGCTACAAAGCACAAAATTCAAAATTGGAAATACATCTTTTAATCTATCCACCATTTGCGTCATATTCTAATCATCCAACCTATCCTACGCACAAAATGCCACTGTCACTAACTCACTTCCCATAAAAAATGATACGATAATATCTTTTACTTTTTATTGTGCTTTGTCATTTGTCCTATCCATCCAATATCATTATATAATTCATTTTTCACAAACTATATACTAAACGCAACCATAATACATAAAAAAAAAAATAAGTTTTGAGGGAAAAAAGCATGGATTTGGGAACAACACATCATTATCCGGCAACCAGGCGATCGGAAGCCGATGCGTATGAGGTACCTGAAGGGGTAGATGTAAGAGGAAGGTACGATGACGAGTTTGCGAAAATCCTGTCTAAGGATGCCTTGCAATTTGTTGCTGAGTTGCAAAGGGAGTTTAGGAGCCATATTAAGTATGCTATGGAGTGTAGGAAGGAGGCTAAGGCTAAGTATAATAGCGGGGCGTTACCGGGGTTCGATCCTACGACTAGGATGATCAGAGAAGGTGATTGGGTGTGTGCTGCACCACCTCCTGCGGTTGCTGATCGGAGGGTTGAGATTACGGGTCCAACTGAGAGAAAGATGGTCATTAATGCTCTTAATTCTGGTGCTAAAGTTTTTATGGTATGCATTTTATCCGATCATTGTTTTAACCGATAATTTATATGGTATTACAATGTGTATACAATAGTTATTGTCTTAATTTAATCTTGTCTTTGATTCCTCATTTATTTCGAAAAATTATGGAAGATTTTGCGTTATGTTATACTAAACACCTTTAATTTTCGTAGTGACTACACAATCATATTTGCATGGCTTGGCCCCCTTGTTATTGGACTGTTGTGTCATATGTATGATCAAATCTCTATTTTTTTAATAAGTAATGTTAATTCAAGTTAAAGTACAGGTAATTTACTTGTAGTTTAACTGGGGATGAAATTGATTTATGTCTATTAGAGTGATGATTACTGTAGTTAATCAATTGATTTGGCTAGATCAATCATCAATAATTCTGTTGGCCTATTGTGATTTTAGTCATAAATTTGAGCAGTTATTTTAATTTGGGTAATTGGGTATGAGTCAGATCAATTTGATTTACAATAGTCTGAGACTATAGTTCTGTGTCTATGATTGTGGTGCACACAGAATATTCACTATCATTTTGTTGTCTCAATCCTAGATTCTGCAAACAGCAAAATCACTTTGAAGCTAAATGAATCTTTTGATTCAGATGAGATTCACTCTTAAAGTCCCTCTGATTATGTATAATGTGTAAGACAATACACAAGATATGTAAATATTTATTGTAGATGATTTACTCCCTTATATATTTTGCTTATCTTTGGATAATAGTATCACTTTTAATTATTCTCTGTATACTCTGTAAAAAACCTGAATAAGATGTTCATTATTGATTTTATAATTAATGCAGGCTGATTTTGAAGATGCATTATCACCAAGCTGGGAGAACTTGATGAAAGGACAGGTGAACTTAAGAGATGCTGTGAATGGGACAATTAGTTTCAATGACAAAGCTAGGAATAAGACCTACAAATTAAATGACCAAATTGCTAAGCTCTTTGTCCGCCCACGCGGTTGGCACCTCCCTGAAGCTCATATTCTGATTGACGGCGAGCCTGCTACTGGCTGTCTCGTCGACTTTGGCCTCTACTTCTACCACAACTTTGCTAAGTTCCGCCAGGTACAGGGAGATGGCTTTGGCCCCTTCTTCTATCTCCCAAAGATGGAGCACTCCAGGTAAAAAATTATGTTCAATAGTATGACAAATCATTTTGATACTTTGCTAGTCTATGCAGCAATGCTTGTACAATTTATTTTAATGTGGTTCTCCTAATATTAGTTCACTAGATAGGCTAAGATGCTAGAAAGTGCCCAAGCCATGCTCGATTTGCTAGGTTATAAAACATACTTGCTGAGTTGCTGCTACATTCTGTTGATCTATACTAGTGTAATGTTTTTTAGATGTCTTACTCCTATTGTTAGTCAAATATAAGACTTTTCCTGGCAACATTTTCCTAGTCTATGCTTTTACAATGTTTTCGATTGTTGACTACTTTGTTCAATTACACAGGGAAGCAAAGATCTGGAACAGTGTGTTTGAGAAAGCAGAGAAGATAGTAGGAATAGAGAAAGGAAGTATTAGGGCGACGGTGCTCATAGAGACGCTTCCTGCAGTATTCCAAATGAATGAGATATTGTATGAGCTGAGAGACCACTCTGTAGGGCTCAACTGTGGGAGGTGGGATTACATCTTCAGCTATATCAAGACTTTCCAATCTCACCCTGACCGCCTTGTCCCTGACCGTGTTCAGGTTGGGATGTCCCAACACTTCATGAGAAGTTATTCTGATCTTCTCATCTACACTTGCCACAAGCGCGGTGTCCATGCTATGGGAGGCATGGTATGTACTCTTTTCACCTGTCTGAAATATTACTAGTCTACATTTACTGGAACGGTTATAACCACTCTATACTTCTATCATTGGCACTTCTGTTTTACTATGTTTCGAAATACATAACTTTTGGGCTAAGCAGTTTTACACCAACAAAACTTGAGACTACAAGTTACCCTTAAAATTAAAAGATCACCTTGGTATAACACTATAACAGTAAGTTATTGTAACATTGTCTGATTACAATGAGTGTCCGATTCGCTCCACAACTTATACATTAAATCTGATAACAAATGCATATTTCTAATGAACAGGCGGCCCAGATTCCTATAAGGGACAATCCACAGGCAAACGAGAGGGCTATGGAGCTAGTAAAGCTAGACAAGCTGAGAGAAGTAAAAGCAGGACATGATGGTACTTGGGCTGCACATCCAGGCCTAATCCCACCAATATTAGAAGCCTTCAACCCCAACATGGGCGATGCCCCGAACCAAATCCAGTCTGCACCCAGGCCAGAAGCTTCTGCCATATCAGAGGAGGATCTGTTGAAGCTACCTGAAGGAGTTCGTACCATGGAAGGGCTCCGACTCAACACCCGAGTTGGAATTCAGTACTTAGCAGCCTGGCTTTCCGGATCAGGTGCAGTCCCCCTGTATAACTTGATGGAGGATGCTGCTACTGCAGAGATCAGCAGGGCTCAGAACTGGCAGTGGCTCAAGTACAGGGCCGAGTTAGACGGGGATGGGCTTGGAGTTAAGGTCACTCCGGAACTCTTTGCTCGCGTAGTTGAGGAAGAAATGGAGAGAATTCAGAAAGAGGTTGGAAGTGAGAAGTTTCAGACTGATAATTACAAGGAAGCCTGCACCCTTTTTACCAACCAGTGTACTGCTACAGAGCTGGATGATTTTCTGACTCTTGATGCTTATAACCACATTGTTATCCATCACCCCAAGCCCGGGTCGCCGAAGCTTTGAAGGAGACTTGAAGCAATGGTCTATTATTACTATGTTTACTTGGGATTCTGCACTAGCTCTATGTTGCATCTTAACAATTAAAACCAATGCATATGGCTGCATAATGTTTAAATGCTAGTATTGTAAAAATAAATTCTTTCCCATCTTCGGATTTCATAGAATTTGCCATTACTCTGAATAATAATGCTGTTAGGATCTTGATCTATGCAGAGAGCTCCATATGAGTGTTGCAGCTTGACGATTTCAAAGTAGGTAAACCTTAGCTCTTGGTCTAAATTTCTTAAACAAGATTACACTTCACAACGCATGAAGAAAGTTAATAGCTTTCATAAACGATTAAGAAAATTTTTGAATCTCCTAACCTGATGGAAGAATAGCCAAGTATATTGAATTATGTGAAATTTATAAGTATTAAGTTATGTAATATAACTAGTTTTTGGCGCGAGCAATATCCCGAGTCATTATAATATATATTGAAAATGACCTTTTATGCATAGTAATAAAAATTGAGTGATGAAATATAAATATAGATGAAATTAGTTACATATATTATAGCATTCATATTATTTAAAATATATTTTTTCAATCACTATTGAACATCGATATATATTTTGAAATACATATATAAAAATTAGCTATAGATGAATATGTATGAGCAAAAAAAAAAAAAAAAAAAAAAGGAAATTAGATTATTTTTTGTTATTCAATCTTCAAGTTTATGAATATGGTTAAGTTTTTTTTTTTTTTTAACAAAACACTGTAGTCATAGATCGAGTGGAACTTTATCCGCATCCAACCATTATTTCATCCACTCACCCATATCCCTTCATTACCTACTTAACACATCACCCACATACATTCATCCATTACCTACGAATAATGAGCATTTGGAGTTGCGACGGAATTAGCTCCTAGGCAAGTGAGCTGTAGGATCTATAGCTCACGGAGATCAGTAGGTGGGATTAGCTCAAGAGAGCTCTTGCTCGCAGCGAGCGAGAGCTTGGTCATGCGCAACTCAGAAAGTCACGCTTGATAAGCGCGTGCAAGCCTGAAGGTTGCGCATGGAATTTGAGGGAGTCAACGTATGAAAATTCGTTTTTCGCCTATTTTCGGGATAGCTATATAGAGCATGATTCTAGTTAGGGTTTATTCATAGCTTAATTTGGTGATAATTAACATTATCAATTTCTAATCTGGAATTCCTCGAGATCAATAAAGATTTTCTCTCGCTTGCCTGTGGACGTACCCAACACATTGTTGGTGAACCATGTAAATCTGTGTGTTATTTATTTGTTTTGCATTCGTTAATTATTCTTTCTCACATCCGTTATAACAGTATGAAAGAAAATTCACAGCAATTGTAAGATTTATATATTTATACAAACAAAATGTTATCTTATTAAAAAAAAATAACAAACAATTGTTTGAAAAAACATGTTACAACAAAAAGTGTGTTTTTAATGCAAATTTTGCATTATTTAATTCAACATTTAGATAAAAATTAGTATGTTGCTCAGACAATGCCTCGTTTTACTACATTAAATATGATATCCTAATGATACTGTTATATAAAAGAGTTTAACCTATGTTTTTAGTTGTTTGATGATTATCTCAAATGCTTTTACTTTGTATCCTTTTTATTTACATTTTTTAAAATATTTTTTAGTTGTTTAGTAATTATTGACTATTGAGCATAAAACATGGTATTTTATGACATATGAAAAAGTAAACATAATTTTTTTGAATTAATCTAAAGTTAACATTTTCTTGCAATAAGCCAATCACTACCTATATTGGAAATTATCAATCAATATAAAATCAAAATTAAAGAATTTGTATAAATTAACACACATTTAATCCAAGTTGAATATATTTCAATGGAATAAGAAATCACAATTATTAAGTAGCTAAGATGGTAAAAAGTTCTTATTTAATTCTTTTTTATTCTAAGAAATCACAACATTTTTAAAATTATCGACATTAGTTGGTAGTACATGATCATATATTTATAGATATATGGATGACATGGCATATTTCAAGTGCATCAGGGATGACATGGCATGTTTCTAATGCTTGACTTGGTTCCAAGTGGCACGCATACTTTACTTAAGAACACCTTTTAGTATAGTATGTATAAATATGATAAACAAATGGGTGGATGTTTAATGTCTTAACAAAATACTACCTCCGATCCGTATTTTATTATTTGTTCCACTTTTCTTTTGTGGTCAAATTTTATTACTTGTTCTATTTTGTAGACACCTATAATTCTCTCCAAAACCAAACTTGATGATGAACAACCTTTCACCGTCATTATTGGTCAGAGTCAAGTATTTAATCTCGAAAGTGCTTAAAATCTATGTTCATTCAAACACAGTCAACATATTCAGTCAACAAATCAGTCAAACTCAGTCCAACTCACATTCTAGCCCAAACCCCTTTTAATCCATTTCGTATTATTTATTAATTGAGCCCGATTAATAAATATGCAAACTGTAAACCTAAAAATTAACCCAGAGCACTGAAACGACGCTTAATTATCCTTTACTTAATGCTTAATTAAAAAGATAAAATGAATCTGGACGTTTTTTAGATAAAATTGTACACCGTATCATGGTGCGCAATACCATGTCACGGTGGACAGTACCGCGTGACGGTGCCCAGCACCGTGTCACGGTGCACACACAGTGACGCGGTGATTTCACTCGTTTTCTCCACGCGCGGTGCCTTTTCACTTCTAGGGTTTCGTGCTTTACCTACTCATTTCCTCTATAAATACGAGGCTGATTTCTTTAGTTTTGGGGCACTAAATCATTATCTCTTTCTCTCTTATACACCAAAAATTCATCCTCTCTTCTATCTCATATTCTAAGCCTTAAACCTATATTCCTAATTACATAATTCCTTCCTTAAGCACTCCAAGGAGTCCATACTTGACCCAAGGTTCCGTCCTTAAACCAAGACGTGAAAGGTAAAATTGACTGAGGGTTTGGACCAAACCTACTCTACTTTTCTTTAATTGTTTTAATTTGATTTTATATTTTTATTGAAGTTACAAACAATTTATTCATGATGTAACAATTCAAGAAAACGAGGAAAGTGAGTAATTAATCACTTAATTACTCTTATTTTATTCTTTATTGATAGTATCATGATTAGAGTTATATTATGATTTGATTTGACTTTAATATTATGATTAAATTACTTCCAATATTGATGTTATTCTATTGTTTATTGTTGATCACCATATTGCATGTTTAAAATGAATATGTAATTGAAAATCACGACTAATAAGATAATTTGGACAAGCAGTTTAGGTTCCTTTTTAATCTTGTTGTTTAAGTAAAGTGATCACAATATTTTAGAATTATGTGTTGCATTAATATTCAACCAATTTAGCCTAATAATAGCTAGTTTGGAACAAATTGAATCTTTGTTTGCATGCATTCGAGATCGCGGGAATACTTTTCACTATAAGAATCGAGTGGAGGCCGATACGGGCAAATGTGACTCCATGACTCACTTCGTACCATCATCCCCGGTCCTCCTTTCGTGGTTCTGAACCATATGGAGTTAGTAATCTCATGGATTATGAATGCGGTGTAACCTTCACGGGTCAATCGTTGTTGCCTATCGTTGTCCCTTTATTCGTGGTTGCCTTTTATGATCCGTGAACAGTTTACAAGTTCCTTAAAAACTTGTTGGCGGCTCCCTACTTTCCTTGTCCCTAATCGTATATGTCAATTCTCACTTCCTATGAGTGCATAGCATATTCACACATGCTTTACGTAGGCGCACTTCAAACGACGCCTACACATTTTCATTTTTGGAAAATTTTAACAATATTTTACTATTTTTCTCCTCAATAGTGATCCCTTCATATCACATTTTAATATTTTCATATTCTCTTTTCTCCCCACTTATACTCACTTTTGCTTTTTAAAATTTTTTTAATTCTTCAATCAACCCCACTTTCATCGTATTTTATCACTTTCTACTATTCTTCCTAAGGGCCTATTCACTTCAACTTAATTTCAATTCAGTTCAGTTCAGTTTAGTTCAACTCCAATCAGTTCAGTTCAGCTCATAATTTCCTTCTCTTATAAAATATTCATTTTAACTCTATTCAGTTCAGTTCAGCTCCAATTAGTTCAGTTCAGTTCAGCTCCAATCAGTTCAGTTTAGCTCACTTCAATAAATGTGAACAGGCCCTAAAACTCCTCATATGGAGAGATGGAGTAAGTAATAAAATACGGAGGGAATACGTGGAGCACCATCCAAATTCGATCCAACTCGCTTCTCATTGGTTTACTTTGGGTTTTAAGTTATTTATTATTTGGAGCGAGTGGATTAGATTTTTGGATATCCATTTAATTTACTATTGAGTACTGATATCCCTTACAAATTCTTCTATGGACCCTAGTCCATTTAAATAGCTGGACTCCTACTAAAATACAGCCTTATGTGAATGAAACGCAGCTCCATTCTCTTCTTCTTCTTCCCACAACTTTACTTCTCTTTTTATTTCTTTCTTGATTTTACTTCATTCTTTTTTTCAAATTCTTATTTTCTCTCTCTCCTCTGTTCTTTGATATTTTTTTTTCCATTCATTTTTTCCATTCATTTACTGCAGTTAACGTGATGGAACTAGTTCAAATTCCCAAATATATCAATCCAGGTTAGTTATTATAAATTCATTGTGATCAATATTAACTTATTTTTTAATTTTGAGATGAATTTGTGGATGAAATCATTGTTTTACTATCAATTGAATTTGTAGAAGCTAATTTGATCGATTTCAATTTGTAATCGATTGTGATCAATTACCTGATTGTTTTTATTGTTCTTAATTTGATTGTTCTCATTAATTTGTATGTATTTTTTTTTATTTTGAGATGAATTTGTGGATGATATCATTGTCCAAATATCAATTGAATTTGTTGAAGTTAATTCGATCGATTTCAATTCGTAATCTATTATGATCGATTACCTTATTGTTTTGATTGTTCTCATTAATTTGTATGATCAATTTGCTGAATACCACGTCTATACTTTTGAACATTTAGCAAAAAAATCTAAAAAATTGTAAATTTTGAACATTTGGTAAAAAAAAATCCGAACATCGCAAATTTTGAACATTTAGTAAAAATATTTGAACAATCACAATATTCCACGCCTATACTTTTGAACATTTAATAAAAAAATCTGAACAGTAATTACAAATTTTGAATACTTTTGAATATTTAGTAAAAAAATCTGAACAATTGCTTGTGGTCTAGCTATTCTAAATAGACCAGGGTGCACAATAGACTTATTGGATATCCCTTACTACCCCAAACATTGTGTGTGGGTGCTTGGGCCAAGACTATTGTGGGTGGGTGCTTGGGCCAAGAGCTTAAATGGGCTATTAGTTAGTTTTTACTTAAATGGTGTTAGAATTTTTAGTTTTAAAGTATATTGCACTTTTTTTATATCCGTTGGGCTTTAATGATTGTTTATGTATCGTTTTCATTATTACTCAACTCTAATGTCATATAGAAGTACGTGGTTTTATGTGATGTTTGTTCCTTAAACATAATTTTTTTGTATCGTGTAGTTTTTAATGTACAAATTTGTTTTATATTATTAAATAAAATTATAAAATATTGATATCGATATAGATATTAATATTTTGTAAAAACTAAAAATACACTAATGAAAATAAAATTAGTACACATAATTATTTCTTCATATTTGTTCTTCGTAATATATACGTACTGGAGACAGTATATTATTGGTCATGTAAGAAGTATTGTATCGAATGTGATTTACTTTTTCTGAAAGACCAATAATTGTTTCCTTTGCAACATACAAGATTTATAGTTGAGCATCGCAGTAGACGTTTGTGGAAGATTATACATTGAATTCAGATAGGATTTTAGTCATTCTGCTAATCAACTAGCTAACCAAAAGTAGTGAAGAAGAGAATCAAAAACGTTGTGACGGTGATTGCTGGAAAAATCCAATGAAGGTCCATCACCTTATAAACCTAAGTCCATAAATTTGTCGGTTGTATCATATTACTATACTACACATTACTATACTACGCTACAGTTGTACATATTTACATTATCAATGTGATTATTCATTTTTATTCGAACGATATATAGAGATCAAAATGAAAGTAAAAGCTAGGATAATTATATATGCAAATATGCAATATTATTGATAATCATCCTAGGAAAACAAAACAGTAATAAGTCTATAATCTATCCCGTTATTAATTAATTGTAATAAAAGAATTTTTTATGTCTCATAAATAATGCCTCTATTGTTGTAAAAAATAAAAATCAAGGGTAGCATATATATCTTTAGTTACATGGTGTTAGTCACAAGAATTATTGAAGTTGTATAGAAAGTTACAAATGATACCCCGAAGTACAATAGATTATTGATGAGATTCAATCTTAAGGGCTACTTCCTCTGATTTTCATATGCATTACGGAGTACTTTTTAATTGCAAATTCCTAGATAGTTTTTGAAGTAGAGAGAGACAAAAAATAAAAGTGTAGTACTATATGTAGGTCTTAGGACTACAAATAATTATTTAATATCTTTTTTAAATTTGATATAGTATTAATTTAGAAATGCATGACAAAATCACATGCTAATCAATGTAATTAATGTTATATTTTTATTTGTTTCTTTTTTTTTTCTTCATTTTTTGCTTTTTATGTGTAACTCTTAGAAGTTAGAACTATGTATAGCATTTTCAGGTAGGGCCTATGTAATTGAAAAGAGATAGAGAGAATTTATTCGGAATAATTAAAAGGGAAATTCATGTATTTAAATTGAAATTTTCATGTATAAAAAGTACGGAATGCGTCTAATAAAGAGTAAGATGCATGGACTTTACTGTTTAATCTAACCGTCATTCACATGATCAGATCACTAGCGTGGGCATATGGTCATATGAACAGTCATGGCCTCAAGGGGTTTAGGTTTAGATTACTAATATATGGAGTACTACTCCGAGGAATCACGCATCCAAGTTAGTCATTGTTAAGATCGTCCCATCATCATTATCGTATTCAGAACCTAAAAGATAGTTTTTTGGTGTTTAGAAAGCCACAAGGACGGGAATGAGAATCGATCCCAAAATCTTCTAGAATCGAAAGGAAAGCTCTAACCATTTGAGGTATCCCTCACTCTCATAACCTAAGAGATAGTTAATTCCATGGTAGATCTGAAATTAATCCGTTTCAATGGATGGTCGTGTTTATGCTTTAGATTATTATGCAATCAGTTTTTGACAAGCTTATATTATAATATGCCTATCATTTTACAAAGTGTTTTAATGGTTCCATGTGATCTTATCTATCTAAGCTACTAAATCTGGAGTGGGATTTCTGCCACCTGCTCTTTTTGGTTTGGATCATTTTAAAGTGTCTTCTTCTTTCATTTCTAGCCACGTGTCTCCGGCTATTCGTCTTCAATGTTTATCATGTGTATCCTGTATACATTATGTGAACTCGCTCTTCAACGGTGCTCTGTTAAGCCAAGTGTCCTTTTTACTTTACAAGTACATTAACCTGTCTGTTTGTTTGGTAAGCAGTTATAAATTTAGAGGGGTATGAAAAAATGAGAGATTATTATCTACAGTGAAAAGCATGTGTTTAAAAAATACAGTTTCATTATCATAAACATCGGCATGATGACTAGAGAACATTATTGTACGTTAATTGTTATTGTGACCTTCAATTATTAATTACTCCGTACTAATTGAATAAATTCAAGTAAAAGTTTGAGCTGTACGCTGTAGCCTGTTGGTTGAATCAAAGATTTGCTATACTTAATCAATTATCGCATGCAACATAGCACTCCTTATGTCCCTTAATTACATTTCTACTTCTACCATTTATTATTACTCACATGATAAAGAGAACTAGAAATCTAATTAAGAAACGAAGCGAGTACTAATTTACTAAACAACTATAGTGATGAGTGTATACATTTTTTTGTCTTTTTAATGTTACGTTTGTTCCAAATTTTGTTAAGAAAATTATAGAATTATATTGAAAATATATTTTAGGAAATTAATAGGATATATTTAGTTTCCATATTTTATGCCTAGCATATTATCTTTTTGAGATCTTTTGTTATTTCCTAATTCTATCGGGTTAGGGAAACCTTGTATTATTTATTGGTCATGGCCGTCATCAATACGAATTAAGCAATTGAGTTTATTCAATTTATCATATTCTCTCTATAATTTAGCATAGTATCAAGAGCAGGTTAAAATTTCTTTTTTTTTTTTTTTTACAAACTCATAAAATGACCGGAGATGATGAAACATCTCCTTTGTCACCCCTTATCACACGTGAGGTTTCTAGCGTCCAGGGGGGAAATATTCAGTTAATGGTGTTTCTAATGCAATTACGGGATTGTTTGGTAACTTTCATGTTCCCGACAATCATTTGAATGGAAAATTTGATGTTACCTCTTGTATTATTGACACAGGGGCAACTCATCATGTAACCGGAGACAAATCTTGGTTGTTCGATACGCAGTGTTTTGAGTGTCCTGTTGGCCTTCCCAATGGTAACACCGTATTGTCTTCTTTAATTGGTTCTATTCGTTTGTCGGACAAGCTCATCCTAACCGGGGTTCTTTATGTTCCTAATTTGAGTTGCAATTTGCTTTCCGTGTCACAAATTATCGATGAGCTTAATTGTATTGCCCAATTTAACCCTTATATGTGTGTTGTACAGGATCAAACGAAGGGGCTGATTGGAATGGGAGCTAGGAGAGACGGATTATACTGCTTTAGCAATTCAAATTCGGTGAATCACGTTGATGTGGGTGAAGCAAGGTCAACCTTGGAGTTGTGGCATCGTTGAATGGGCCATCCCTTCAAAAAAGTGGTTAAGTTACTTCCTCATATTAATGGCAATAAACATAATCTTGCTAAAAGGTGTGAGGTATGTATGCGTGCTAAACATCCTAGAGATAAATTTCCTTTAAGTGATGGTAGAGCTTCTAGGATTTTTGAGAAAATACATTGTGATTTGTGGGGTCCGTATCGACATGTCTCTTCGTATGGAGCTCGTTATTTTCTGACTATTGTTGATGACTATTCCCGAGCTGTTTGGATTTACTTGTTTGTTGATAAAACTGAGTTTTTCGAATGTTTTTAGCATTTGTTGCAATGGTTGATAGGCAATTTTCTCAAACCATTAAGGTTGTGCAAAATGACACTGAATTTAATTTCTTGCATGATTATTTTAGTGCTACTGGAATTATTTTTTAAACCTCTTGTGTGGGGACTCCTCAACAAAATGGGAGGATCGAGAGAAAACAAACACATTCTTGAAGTTGGGAGAGCTCTGAGGTTTCAAGCCAATTTGTCTATTTATTTTTGGGGGGAATGTGTTCTTGCTGCTGCTCATCTAATTAATCGTACACCCACTCCCTTGTTACAAAATAAAACTCCATTTGAAATTTTGTTTAATAAACCTCCCTTATTTGATGCACTTTGAATTTTTGCATGTCTTTGCTTTGTTCATAATCAGAAAACAAATGGGGACAAATTTGCAAGTCGAAGTAGAAAATGTATTTTTGTAAGATATCCCTTTGGGAAGAAAGGATGGAGATTGTATGACCTTGAGTCGAAAGTTTTTTTTGTGTCACGTGATGTGAAATTCGTTGAGGAAGTGTTTCCTTTTGGTAGTCCGAATGTTGTGAATATAGAGCCCACGATTTTTGATCAAAATAATGATGTTTATGAGGATTTCATGGAATATGAGGTTTTCGATGACAATGAGGTAATTATTGGAGACGAGGGAGTTGGTTTACACACGCAGCAGCCCGGGACAGACCACACCACAGCCCACCCGCGGCAGGAGATGCCTGACCGCAGGCAGGTCGCGGAGGCCCCTATCCAGCACCCTCCAGGTGCTGCCGCGGGCGCGGGCTCCGCATCGCAGTAGCAAGATAATGTTTCTGCCTCCCTCGATGGATTCCAATCGGGCGCAGGCTTAAGTGGACTGCATAGCAGCAATATTTCAGTCAACGAGCAACAACCGAGTGCTGAACCCTTGGGTAGGGGGTTTCGTGAAAAAATTCCGTCGGTCAAGCTCCGTGATTATGTGACACATTATGTTTTTACTAATAATCCGTCTCCGTCCTCTCCGTCTTCCATCACTCCTTCAGGTACGCCTTACCCTTTAGCACACTATATAAATTATGACATGTTTTCTGTGAATTATCGCAAGTTTCTTGCAGCTGTTGTTCTGGGAAAGGATCCAAAATCCTTTAGAGAAGCCATGAAATCTGAAGGTTGGCAACGTTCTATGAAAGAAGAAATAAGGGCATTGGATGATAATGGGACTTGGACATTGGAGCATCTTCCTCCCGACAAGAAAGCTCTAGGCAGTCAATGGGTGTACAAGACGAAATTTTTGTCTAATGGTGATATTGAACGTCTCAAGTCTCGTTTGGTTGTTTTTGGTAATCATCAACAAGAAGGCATTGATTATGGTGAGACCTTTGCTCCGGTTGCAAAAAGGACTACTATTCGCGCTTTTCTTGCTATAGCAATTTCTAAAAACTGGGACCTTCAGCAGATGGATGTTCATAATGCTTTCCTTCATGGTGATCTAGAAGAGGAGGTGTACATGAAACTACCTCCGGGTTTTGAGAGCTCGGATCCGAGCTTGGTGTGTCGTTTTAGAAAGTATTTGTATGGGTTGAAATAAGCTCCGAGATGTTGGTTTGCAAAACTGACTGCGGCTCTGAAAGGGTATGGTTTTCTTCAATCTTACTCTGATTACTCTCTTTTTACATACACTAAAGGCAATGTTCAGATTAATGTCTTAGTCTATGTTGATGATCTTATTGTTTCTCGGAATGATTCTGCTGCATTGACTGTATTCAAGGCTTATCTTTGTGATTGTTTTAAGATGAAGGATCTTGGTCCATTGAAGTATTTTTTGGGCATTGAGGTGGCTCGCTGTATACATAAATCAGGTTTGTTTTTATGTCAAAGAAAATACACCTTGGATATTATTTCTAAAGCAGGGTTATTAGGAGCAAAGCCAATCACAAGTTTAGCCTTGCTAGTGGTGAGTTGCTTACGCATCCTGAGCCTTATCGCAGACTAGTAGGGCGTCTCATTTATCTCTCAATTACAAGGCCAGACTTGGCATACTCTGTTCATGTTCTTTCTCAGTTCATGCACGAATCTCGGATTGAGCACTGGAAAGCAGCTCTTAGGGTGGTATGTTATTTAAAGGGTACCTCGGGACAGGGTATTTTGTTGAGTGCAGATAGTGACCTGAATTTGCAGAGTTGGTGTGATTCAGATTTGGCGGCGTGTCCTCTTACTCGTCGTTCGTTGATAGGTTGGCTTGTGTTTCTTGGTCATTCTCCCATTTCTTAGAAGACCAAGAAACAACCCACAGTTTCCACGTCTTCTTCTGAAGCTGAGTATCGTTTCATGGCTCCAATCACACATGAGTTGAAATGGTTGAAGGCCTTGCTTTTGAGTTTGGGTGTCCAACATCCTAAGGCGATCAAGTTGTTCTGTGATAGTCAATCTGCTTTACATATAGCTAGAAATCCAGTTTTTCATGAACGTACGAAGCACATTGAGAATGACTGTCACATTGTTCGTGATGCCATTATAGAGGGCTTAATTGCTCCTTCCTATGTTTCTACTAAGGAGCAATTGGCAGATATTTTTACTACGGCGCTTGGGAAGACTCAGTTTGATCATCTTCTTTCCAAGTTGGGCATTTTCGATCCCCATGCTCCAACTTGAGGGGGGATATTGAGGATATATTTTAGGAAATTAATAGGATATATTTAGTTACCATAATTTATGCCTAGCATATTATCTTTTTGAGATCTTTTGTTATTTCCTAATTCTATCGGGTTAGGAAAACCTTGTATTATTTATTGACCATGGCCGCCATTAATACGAATTAAGCAATTGAGTTTATTCAATTTATCATATTCTCTCAATAATTTAACAAATTACATCGTCAAATTAAACACTCAAACTAGATGAGAATAACATTTTGTAATGCATGGTAGGATGTTTTAAGATTGTCTTTCTAATTAGAGAATAGGTATGTAATAAGTAAAGAATAATATAATAATAATAATGGTGCAGAACCACCGTATTCAAAGTCTACAAACATAAAAGATAATGAAATTGACCCATGTCTTATGATCTTAGTTAACTTAGCCTTTATAGTCAGCCGTATCTCACCTACTCCTTTCTCCTAAATGGTCTTTATATATTATAATTACTCGTATCTATCTCATATTTAGCATTTCTAAAAATACGACATTTGTCAATCGCATTAAAACATTCATCATTTATATAATTAATAATGATATATTAAAACGGGTTAATCTAATTCTCTCTTCATATCCGATGCATGTTAGTTCGAAAATGGACTAAAAGATATGAGAGATATTGTAATGCTACAATCAAACGATTGCCTTAATTGGCATCTTAATGACTATGATTACGTCTTCTTGACGCCAAAGGAGACAAAACCTATCAAATTAATTTGATTCTAATTGATTTAATTATTTAAAACTCTTATCCATATGTTGGTAGGTGCATTTTCATCCTATAGTTTAGGGTGTAATTCTGTCATGATTACTATTGTTAATATTACAAGAATATGATACATCAATAGCTTTCCATCCTAATACTTTATAAGTTTGGCATAAAGCATTCGTCAAACCTAACTAAATCTTCATTTATTGCATAAAATTAAGGATTATACAAGTGTTTTTTTTCTTATTGCATATACTATAGCATCCCATGATTGAGTAACGAACATATCAATGAGATAAATTAATCTTTCCCGATTATGACAAATGAGATATTGTCATATAATAATTAATTACCCTTATAACTGTAATAATGTATCATCACTCTAAACATAAAATGATAAATACATGCATTATGTTGTATGCACTAGTCTAATGAGATTGTACTTCAGTTAAAAAATACAATAACAAAAAATCACAAATATATAATTAAAATAAGGGAAAATAAGGTAAAATTTTCATTGTTAATTAAGCACGAATTAATTAATTTATTTGTAGACTTGAATTATAATTTTCATCTACAACTCTCGCTCGCTACAATTCGAATTAAAGTTGACCGCGAACATATCCAATGACAATATTATGTAAAATTTTCTAATTACCATTAGATATTTTTGACACTATATTAAAAATAACCAATTAAATGTTCATAAATGATAAATTATTAATATGTTCTTTTTTTAACGATATGATAAATATCCTAACGTAATTCAAATAATACTAACAAAATATACGTAATAAAAATACCACATATTCTTAGGATGTTTTTGTAATAAAACCTAATAGAATGATAATTGAAGGACGGAGCGAGTACCTGTATCAATCATTGTCCTGATTCCCATGTGAAAAATGATAAATCGTATCCGACATGATTGCCAAGAATATATATTGGGACCAATAATATCCCTTAAGTTAGTAGTTCATTTTTTTTTTTTTTTTTTTTTTGGTGATATGGTCAAAGAGGTGGAGAAAGGAGTAGCCTAATAATTCATAAGGAAGTAAGTTTGATAATTGGTTAAAATATGATATTATATTCGAGTGTCCTAGAAGAAATTTGGCACAATTACATTGGTTTACAAAGATCATGGCAGGATATTTGCCATTTAAAAAAGTATAAAAATATACTTTTTTGTTGCCGTAACACCTGTCCCTATTAGGGTTGTAGGCCTTTTAAAAGATCTAGAAGACGTCACTTTTATTAGTACTACTAATCTAGTATTAGGATTCAACTAATTTAGCAGCTTTCATACTAATTAGACTGATAACCTATGCTTAAACATAATTTTTTAATACGTAAATTGTTATTATATAAGAATTTGGTATTCTAATTGTAGAAAGGAGGCGCGGTTTGCAATTAAGTACTAAGTACTTTCCCAAGATTTAAGCACCAACTAAATCTATCTCAAATAATATTAATTTTTGTGACTAACTTCATATAATAATTTTTGTAAGAATGTAACTCAAGACGTGAATAGTTGATAACTACTCTATTTATTAAAATTAGTTGTATTGCTTGATTAGGGCACAAATTTTTCATATTTTTCTTATTTAGGCTAGAAATCACACATACATACGTGACATGCCTATTTCTAAAGCAAGATAGTATACCACACAATTTTATAAGAAGAAAAAAAAAATGGTGCAATTAGTCAAATAGTTATCTAAAATTTCACTAGTACACAAAATAAATCATTTATTACGAGTACTCCGTATTTGTTGAAAATTATTATTCGGTGACACCATCGATGAATGAACTTTTGGACATATATGATATATGTAATTATGTATGGTCCAAATTCTTCTCAATCTTATTGCAATTGGTTTGAAAGTAATTTATTGCAATTGGTTTGAAAGTAATTTGTCCGTAATACAATACTCCGTAATAAAAGCTTATTACTCATCGGGTGTGATCCGTCTAATATATAGGCTAGCTAATATATGGATGTTTGAAAGTGAGCCTATTCCAAATCCAATTATCACATCACAAATCTCAACCAATCCTAAGCTACCAACAGTTGTCCACCTTATCTTTGCTATTACTGTACTCATTTTAAGAAAAGGAAGTTAATAGATTTTGTAAAACTTGGTTACAATTTAGATGTATCTCATTTTCAATTTTCTGATAGTCAGACCAATCTAACACTAACAAATTAACAATATTCGAACTTTACTATTCCTTAAACTTACGTACTTCCTTGGTTAGAAATTAGTCACATTATTCAAAGTGTCATCTTATCGTAACAAATGATATATATCGTAACACTCTAAAGAGTATATTTTCTTTGAAAAAAAATAACAATTAATAATCTTTATTGAAAATTATACTGTGTTTTCCAATTCTTATAGATGAAAAGATTAGTAATTACCATTGTACTTAAATAATACTCCGTATAAAGGTGACAATATTATGAACTTATTTAAAGAGTGGTCTTATTTTCTTGGGGAGAGAATATTAGAGAGTTGAGAATATTGGTGAACACATACACATCTCATCTGAAATCAAGATAAGGAAGATTGAAGACTTAATTTTATTGGCCAGAAGAAAAAAATTAAGCCAACCATATGAGCTAATAAGTCATCATTATTATTCCTGCAATAGTTTGTTGTACAAACCTTTTTTTTTTTTTTTTTTTTTTTTTGCTATCATTGTTGCCCAGTTGTTAATTTCGGCTTAGTTATCTTAATTCTTAAATTATTATGGGATCTATTATTCTAATATTTTGGACTTAGTTTGTTGTCTAGTTCTTCAACTTCTTGAAAAGCCCTAAATCAATAAGGTATTAAGTTACACGGCCTACACCATCTATATATCCTCGAAGTTATTCATATACTTTTCCCATTGTTTAATTTCTATTCTTGTTTTGGAGGAATAACTTTTCTTCGTATCATTAAACAGAATAAAGTTCTAATAAACACGCGTATTATTTTCTAGGTACAACATTAAGAGATTCAAAAGACATAGAATGCATAGAGAACTCTAAAGAACACAGACGAAACAATAAATCGTTCTAAATATTTCGGTACCAAAAAATACCCTAATCAACAAATTCATCCAGAACTACAAATACTCCTTCCGTCTCTAACTCGATCTAAAACTTCTTCCGGCTCGAACTCGATTTAACTTATTTTGTGAAACAATTGCCTTTAGAACATAATAAAACAGTGGGAGTACTTCACAAATCACAATATTAAATCAAATAGATCAAGATGTAATAAAATAAATAAATAAACAAAAAAAAAAAAAAAAAATGTAATAAAATAAAAATTAAAAACTGGCATTGATATTTCTGCAAAACCTTTAAAAACAAAAAACTGTACATACAAGATCAAGATCAGTAAACAACTCCAGTTAACTTCCACTATTTTATTATTAATCAACGTCCTAAACACAAGGCAGCTTTAATATCCAACCGCCATGCAAATCCACCACCGTCCATTCTCCAAGCATCACACGGCACCGTCAACGAATGTCCACCGTTGATCATCCCTTGCTTCCCATACCCCACCACTTTTACCCTACACGTGAACGCTGGGAATAGATTCACCGGCGGTAACTCTACTTTCTCTCTCATCCCTAACTTCACCATTACTACCTTCTCCTTCCCCCACGTGTCGTCATCTCCCGATACCATCCTTTTATAAGCGCGATTTGTCCAACACACTCGGTTCCACGGGTCGGATATAAACCCAGGACACGTGTCTCCCTCTAATCGTCTCCTCCTCTCCTCATTTGTTCTCCCGAGACTGTTCCCGTCCATCCACGTGTCGGTCACTCCTTCGACTATCACGCTTGAGGTAACCGCATCTACCGCCGTTGGATTGTTGGTCTGATCCGACGGTCCGAAACATAGCCACATCGGTTCCGGCGACTTAGCGTGGACCAGTTGATTGGTTTTCTCCTTCCTTGGGCTTAGATCAGGTGTTTCAGGCAACAGTGGTAGCGTAACTTTATAACCGTTGGATGAAACAACATCTGATAATTTCTTAACATTATTATTGTTATTATTATTATTATAATTTTTACTAACATCTTCAGGAGAACGTGATTTTGTTCTCCTCTTACCACCACCGCTTACATTAGCACCACCACCTCGCTTCTTCCCCTTGCGACCGTCTTCCTTCTTGTCGGCAGTGGTAGTAGTTGTGTTGGTGGACCCATTAGGGACCGGCTTCGGAGCGATGGGGCGAAAGCGGAGCATGATACGGTCCATTTTGGACTCATCATATGGGTTGTAGTAGCTGTGATGAGTAGGGCCATGATGGTGGCCGTATCTTGCAATGCAACACCCTCCTCCACCTGATACTCTCCCCTCCATTATTTTATTTTATTTTTTTTATTTTTTTATTTCTCAAGAAATGAAAAGTGGTTTTTGTTTTGGTTTTGGGTTTGATGGTGTGGAATGAAGAATAATGTTAGAAGACACATAGAGTGAGGAGAAGTAAAGAGGTGAATTTATAAGAAGAAGGAAAGAAGACACGTGTGAGAAAGTAGGGGTACGTGTGTGTACTGTAGGTAACAGGGTTTACCAGCCAAACCCATCGTTGGTATGAATGATTGGGCCTTCTTTTTTTGACGGACTTAAAATTTTAAAATCTGGAATGTGTTAGCAGTTTAAGCTACACCTATTTTGTTTTAGTAAACCTAACTTCTTCGAGGTATACGTGAACTCTCCCTACAAGATTACGGGTGTTGCACTGTTGCCATCCCATGTATACGTATTTCGTATTCGTATGATTTATCATGCACCTTATTCCTTCTACGGCTAACTATAGAATATAAGCTACCCATGCATGGACAACTTGGAAATGTATAGTATTCATTCATTTATCATTCCTCTCTATTTCAAAGAGTTTTTCCTCGCTAATCTAGATTGAATTGACTTGTAAGATGTTCTAGTTTGATAAAGTATGTTCTATGTATATCTTAAGGAAATATGGAGTAGTAATTATATAGAACGTAACCAATGTACGTAAGCCCTTTGTTTCAAATATAATTCTCATTTCTCCACAAAAATTTCTCTATCTTTCACATCTCTTAGATCAATTATGTATTTGTTAAAAATTTAACATTGCATTTACTTATGAGATACAATACAAATGATTTTTTAAAAAAATACTATGAATAAAATTTCTGAAAATAATTAAACAAATTTAATTAAAATTATCACTAGAGCTTTCTAAAATTAGCTAATTGAACCTATAGTATTTTGTTTATTACATGCACCGTAAAATATATAACTAACAATTAACAGTTTTATTCCAAGCACTACTTTAATTTTTTACACAATCAAATAGTCAAACTCATAAAACCAACTAAATCAAACTAGTTACAAAAATAAATGAGCAAGGTTCCGATACCACTGCTGGGTTTTGATAGGTCCGACTCACCGCGGAAATAAAACCCGAGCCCAAGGAATACTCACAATTAATATAACTAAAGACATAAATAACAAGATTAAGGAAAAGACTAACTTACCCTTGAAGCGTGCTTCTCTTGACCACCGGAGCTCTTACTTGAGAAAGCCAAGTCTCACATAGGGTGATGACCTCTAACGGTATCCACCCACAACGCGACCCGACCGGTCTACTACTTGGAGGTTAGCTAAGTCCAACCAAAAAGACTACCAGAGTAATTAATGAGTTTAAAGGTTTTCTCTCAAGTGGAGATGCCTTTTCTAACTCTTACTAAAGTGAACAATCCCAAGGTATGCCTTGGCTATTTATAAGGAGTGCTTCCTTGTGAATTCCTCTCATCTTTCAATGTGGGACTTTTCACAAAAAGATCTCACATGGAAAGAATGTTGAATTCAATTCCTAGTTAAATAAACCAAGGAATAACTAAGTAACAAGTGTCACATGGTTAGGTGAGAACCACTTCCATACTTGCTCCCCAAGGCAACTCACATCCATTGTGAGCTAACCATGTGGCACCCAACTTTGAGCCCCAAGTTGGGTTTGGTTGGGCCGCCACCTTTCGGCCCTAGTTCATAACCCGTCACCCGGGTCCGCGACCCTTGCCACATGGCGCTGCCAACGTGGCGCACTGCCACTTGGTTGCTGCCAACGTGGCTGCCACATGGCACTGTCATGTGTGCTGCCACATTGCATGCTGCCACGTGGAACACTTCTATTTGGCGCGCTTCCCTAGTCTTTCACACGGCTAGGGTTTTTACTTGTTACTTGAAGCATTCTCCCGTCTCGCCAATTCCTAAATTTTGGCTTGACTTTTAAGGTTCGATTCTGACGTTCTAAGCTCGAAATTCGATGTCTTTGTCCACAATACTCGAGTGACTCATTAATTCCTTTCAGATTAATTCGTCGTGTCGGATCGTTAGTTGCTTGGGTGTGACCCGAAGGGTTCAGTCAAGATTAAGCTGCAATATTAATTATTCATTAATATTACTGATCGGAAGCGGCCTCCACCTAGGCATTCCGATCAAATGAACTTATTGAATAATTAGCTTTCAAATAACTCCGAACCCTCTATCGGAATAATACACTTGTTCGAAGGACACCATTCCTTTCAATCTCCCACTTGTCCTTCCGGACAAGTGTGCTTTTAGTGTATAGCCTTTTTCCTATGTAACTAAAAGTCTCTTCATGAACTATAAGGTAAGATTATTCGTCATCCTTATTACGTCCAGAAATGTTTCTCGAAATCCGAGTTTGACTGTTAATGAACAGATGATTTCTAAAATCCATCCGACACGGCTATGCATTTTCACAGTCTCACTCTTTGAGAGGCCTTGTAAATAACAAAGACATGTTCTCTATTGTTAGTAGGGGAAATTCCCCGTCTTGTAATGTCAGCTTCTCTTACTAAGAGGACCTAGTCGTCCGAGTGTTGCCGTTATAATCTCCATGTACGACAGACGTTTAACTAACATCAAAACGGACTAGTACTCAAACAAGAGAACTCACAATACTCATGGTCGAGGAAAGAGGTTCCGATAGCCATAATGAGAAGTATACTTGTGACGATTTTTAAATCTCTTAAAGTATTCTCATAGGTCGATCCCGTATGGTTTTAAACCAATACCTGTGCAAATGATTTATGACAATCATGTCCTTGTAGCACAAGAAACGGTGCTATAAATCAAACTACACACTAATCTCAAGTGGTCATTAATCGTCCATCATTTAAATGATCTCAATTAGGGATAATTTTCGATTATAATATTCAATGTTCACTTAATAGGTGTTTCTTTATCCAAGACTTGTCTTGATACCCTATTTTGAATATTCTCAAAAGCAAACGGACTCAATATTTAATTCTAAACCATAATTAAATAGTTTTGTAGAATAATTAGTAATAATTTTTATTCCACTATGAAACCTTTCAAAGTTTCATCTTATGATAAATGGTTTTTCAAATGTTTTAAGAGTAATACTCTTTATAAAACATTTATAGAAATCACACCCATATTTAATATGCTTGATCTCTCTCATGCAATTGTGAATGTTGTCGTTCACTTATTGCATAGGTTTAGTTATAATTACTTTGCATATCTTATCATCTTCATTATTGTCACTTACATAATAAGATGATAAAATTTGAGAGTGTCATGGACTATATGTGATTTAGGATTTATTGTCCAAGTGATGGCTCCCACTCATTTTCATGATCTGAGATCTTCTACTTGACAACCTACAATCATTAACATTCAACAACGAACTTTCCATAGAACAACTTTCTTAATATTGCCTTTAAGGCAACAACAATATTCTCAACATATATTTCAGTAGACTTCCTAATGGTGCTTTGCTTGGATTTTATTCCAAACGGGTCACAGTGATTTGGGATATCCTAGTCACTTGTGATCATGGAGATTTACCTTAAATTTCCGCACATTACACATGGATGCACATCCATGTTACCATTCTCAAGCCACGACGCTTCTTACTTCTTGCTTACAAATGACTTCCTTATTAAGGATCTCATCCTTGTTAAGGTTTCTGCTTGCAACATCAATACTCAAATTATATTTGTTTCCATGAGTTAAGAACTCATCCTCTTACTTATTCAAGTGTTATGGATGTTCTTGATCATAATCTAACGATCTATTACTTAGATTCAAATTGATTGGTACTATATATGTACTTCACATGCTCTAAGCAAATAAGTCGTGTGACGATTCCATATCGTAGCGTACATGATGGATTTAATTGTAGAATGATTCTCAATCTTATTTCATCCATGTGACATTTTAGCTCATCCAGTTCCACTGATTCTTGCTAAACTGTTTGCTATGTGATACAGTTGAAAGTCTCTACTAGAGTCTTTCTTGTTTGACTTAGTATTTAGCCTAGCTTATACTTAGTTCAAACATTTACTTAGTTTTATACATATGGGTCGAAAGCCTTTCAAAGTCCTTCATGTTTAAGATGGTAAATTTCTTTACTCATTTAAACATTTAATTAAGTCTATACCATAGGTCTCAATTCCCAATATGTACTAAGTATCGCCTTTAGTTTGGTCCATTGTTGAAAATACTTTCAAATCTAAGCATTTAGCATTTGATAGTTATTTCACAATAGAGTTCGTAAACTTCTTGTTGGACCTTACAAGATTGACTCTTGCTCCCACTAAACTTCTTATCCACAAGAATTTCTATGTTTCTCCATAAGTCAATCCTTTTATTAACTTTATGAGAAAACACGTTCCAATTCCTTTATGCAATGCTACCTTCAATCCCATAATGGATTTCTTGAGCTTGTTTTCAAATCTAGCATTATTTAGATTTTCAAAATCCTTACACTATTTTCATAGTCTCTTCTAAAATCTTATTTTAGGAAGGCAGTTTTGGTATCCTTTTTTCCATATTTCATATGTGCAATTTTGTAATAATCTCGAAAAGACTTGAGCATTCCGATTGGTGAATAGGTTTTTATTAAAATCAACTCCGTGAATTTAATTATATCCTTTTCAACCAATCCAGCTATGTATACATTTCCACATTTGTTAGTTTTCTCCTTGAAAACTTATTTGCAATCGATGGGTCTTTCACCATTCATGCAAATTAATCAAGTTTTAAACATGATTTTCAAACATGGAGTCTATTTCGGATTTTATGGCGTCTAACCATTATTTGGAATTTGGATTTGCCATAGCTATCTTACAAGGCGTTATTCCCTTACTATTTAATAGTAAATAGTATGCTTGTAAGTCTTAGGTTTATTTCTAACTTAATAGAAATTTATAGGATTCAATCCAAGCCTTTGGTGAATTCTATACCTATACGGGTAACTGCATCAAACACTGAGTTTCAAGGCGCTTAAAGCCCTTTGATTATGTTGATCTTACTCCAACTTTTCAGAAATTTTGTGAATAATGAATTCTCATGAAGCCCTTTTAAGGTCTTCCGAGATTCTCAATTCTAGTTTGTTGCTAATCTCGATGGTCATCGAGTTCATTTTTCTCAAACTTGTCGTTTTGGAAATGTGTTACTTTCCATAAAAACACCACTAAGAGCAACAAACATTATGTTCTCAATTAGGTTGTGGAGGGTATGCCCGTAGTCTCACTTGAATGCTTACAAAGAGACATGTATATTGTCTTTGGGTAAAAGTTCGTAATGAAACAAACAGTTAGCTCACACTTGAGCTATCTTAGCCTTTAATGAGCCATTAAACTCCCACTTAGCCACTTAGCTTTTGCTAAGACGGTGAGCTCCCACTAAGTCACTTAGCTCCCACTGAGCCAGTGAACTCCCACTGAGGCTAAGAGTTTTAGACATATACTTGAAAAGACGCTTAGAAGTTTTTATATCCATAACTGAATATGGTGTCCTTTCTTAGCTCCGACATTTTGTTTAGTGTAACATTAGTCATTTATGCTAATCTTTAAGAACTTTATAGGAAGGGATGTGATCCATCATCGTTCGAGTCATTTTCAAATGACATCGAGGTTTCCGTGAAAACACACTATGTTCTTCGTGGAGTTATTTATGAAAATTTCCATCCATAACTTTGTGATGGTCACGCTTGGCTCAAGCAAACATCGCTCGATCTAATCTAGAAGTTTTGATATCTTGTCAAGTCGATTCTATACTTCACTGAACTCTTGAGCTACTTAAGTCAATTTTGTTCACATTTGATGGATATAGCCATATTCTTCAAATTCTTCGTGAAACGTTGAACTAGTTGAATCCTCTTTATATTTCGGAGTCAATTGTCTATACCAAGAACAATAGCTCTTTACTTTGTCGGTTTTTCATAAGAAAGACTTGCTTGTCTTAGAACGATTCCGAATCAATCAACTGTCAAGCCTTTATAGCCTTGAGTACGTTCTTGTTAATGTGACATTGCTAAAGATGTAGAAATCATGCCCATGACTTAAACTTTGTGAGTCTTCATGTTAGGAAAATGTTTGTTTATAATCAAGCATGCTTGACTCATGGTTTAGATAACCATGCCATTCAAATAAATTCGCAACTATTTCTCTTTACTTTGAATGTGAGTATTTCTGTGTGTTAACGGATTGTTTGCTGATTATGGAACATAGTAACCATTTATTTGTTCCAGCCTTAGCTTAAAAGGTCTTTAAACAAAGCATACGACCTTACAACTGATGTAGCCCTTCTTGCTTCATTCTAAGCTTGTAAGTTAATATCTTAGGTTAACTTCAATAGTTTGAGGTCACTTTCAAAGTATAACACTCAAGCAGTATATGATACTTGTGAAGATAATGACTTGCTAAGTTAATTAGAATAACATGAACTCTTTAGTAGAAATGAAATTTCATTCCTTTTCTTTGTTCCTTGTTTCCTATATTTATTATTTATATCTCATAACCTTTAAGAACCGTTTCTTTAAGTGTTTTGACTTTTGTACTTTGTTAGGCATAATTAAGCATCTAGTGCGCCGTATAACAAAGTTCCATCTTTTCCTTTAATTCGTACTTGAATTAATACATCAATGAGTTGTACTCACTAGTGTATAAAGCGAAAAGATATGTTGGTTGTCAACTTCTGACAATTTGAGTTTTCAACTCAATACTTCATGTTTATAAAAACTACCTAGTATTTTGAATACATGATGTTGAACCGTCCTTTCGGACTTAGTTATAAAAGTCATTTATGAGAATTGTATTTAGAAATGCCTTTCTTTGAGAACTATTCTCCAAGATTTCCTTTACCAACCATTGAAAACAATAATTTGATTTAGGATTCTACAAATATAAGTGCAAGGTGTAACCATTTATCAAGAAAATAACACCAATAAGTTTGAAATTTAAAAGCATTCATGCAAATTTTCAATCTTATTAAGCGTCTTATCCACGCATTAAATTTGTCCCCATTTGGCGAGAATAAGGCGATTCCAAGATCCAAAGAATCAATGAGTGATTAAGAATGCTTTGGCTTGTCTTAACACTCAATATTCTAAGGTAAGAAACTCTTTGCTAATGGCTTCAAACCACTCTTGGTTAGATAAATCGTCGCATCTAATGCTCTCTCAACAACTTATCCACTTTGCCACGACATGTTACGATTCCATCACTCATATCTAATGCGTATTTTTATGGGTTCTTCAAGAAATTCGGGGATATGAAGCTATTTTATCTAACCAAGACTAAATAACAACTAAATTAGTAGCTTTCTCAGCAAAATATCATATGCAATTCTCTTGCTAAAACAATTCATACGAATTAATCAATTATAACTCAAACTTCTCCCTAGAATATCAAAATGTTACAACCTAAAACCCTTTATATAGGCAAATTAAAATAAACTCTACAATATTCTAAAATCAAAAGATAAACTAATCTGATATCTAAACTAAAGCTATCAAAATAAAAGATAAATAACAACTAAACATTATTATCTACAATAACCACCCAAAAGATGAATATTATTGTCTATAATAACCACCTAAAAGATATAATTTGAATGGCTCTTCAACTTATCTTCCGGATATGCATCAATATCGTTGAGTATAACCAAAACCAACATGCATACCCGGTATGCCTTACGTATCCTAGGAGTAATAGTGATGCCTCGCTTTGGCGTAGCCCATCACTACTCTCAATAGGTCGGTAAGTGTTATTTTGGAATGACAAATTTTTCTCAATATTTTAGGAACTTAGGATTTCTATGTTGGTTGATTTAAGTAAACTTAATTAATCCTCACAACATTCGAAATGCTAAACATGCATCTAACATATCATTCACATATATAAGCATAAGCATAAGCATAAATATATATAGAAAGCATAAGTAAATGATGCATTTGGCAACTACCATGACCCCTTGAGTCTTCAAGGGTCTTCTTTTGCAACTTCATGGCTTCGTCTTCCAAGAACCTCCGTCTTCAAGACTTAACAAAAATTATGCAACTACTAGTACCTACGATTAGAACTAATCTAAATATTAAGGTACAAAAATACTCAACGGTTAGTAGACCGTATTTAGATTTACAAAAATACATCACGGAACGTAGTCCGTATTTTCTATCCTAATCGGGCCCCACTAGTTGCCATTTTATAAAACTTGAGGATATACATTCCATTCATCCATTTACTATTTGTGAATGTCCCATGCATTTTACAACGATAAATAAGTAGCAATGCACAAATACACGTAAACTAGTAACTAACTTAGGTGATTAATCTAATTAACGCGCCTAATTAAAACTAGTCAAAGTTATTTAACCGATTATGTAAATAAGCGCAATTAAAATTAGCTTAAAATAATAATAATGAAGCTCTAACTAAATTCCGCATCCAACTTAGTTAATCCAATTAATTAAGCCGGTAAACCCAAAATTTTGCCAAAACAAATTTTACAAGTGCCGCTCAAAATCGAGGCCTAGCCTCCCAAAAAAAAATTTAATTAAATAAAATAATTAAAATAATTAAATCTGCAAAAATCGCAAAATGAAATCGGGAGAGTTTAGGTACATCGGGTTGTCAAAGGCAAGCACCCCGAGCACTCGTACGCACGCATGTGCTGTGCGCTGCCTAGCAGCCTCGTACACCATGCGTGCCGAGCTGCTGCTTGGGTTGCCTGGTCAGCCCGCACACCCTACGTGCCATGGCCGCAGCTGCTGCTGCGCCATGACCCTCCCTCGTATGCCCTTCGCGCACAACCCCACGCACACCCTTAGCACAGCACGCACCAAGCACACCAACCCGCATCCTCGGCAGCCACATGCGGGCTGCGCGTGCAGCCCAGCTGGCTGAGTGATGCTCGTGGCTATTGTGCCTTGGTTTGCGTGCAAGTGACTCGGGATTATTTCCCGATTTTTCGTGTGATATTTTAATCAATTCTAAATTAATTTTAGAATCAATATTTTGGGGCAAAAAATGAAAATAAAACAAGTCCAACTTAATTAAATTCAATTTAAGTGCACAAAACCTAAATTATTTCCAAGAACTATTCTTTAATAAAATTGGTTCAACTTGATGCAACATAAATAAAGGGCTATTCTCACTATTAATTAACCAACATAAATTAATCATGAGATTTGACAAAATTAAAAGGGAGTTAGAATTATGTACATAAACATACAATTAAAGATTCCAACTTTATCTTGTGAATCCTTGAAAAATTACATCTTCCAATACGAAGATTAATGAAATTTCTATCACAAGATTGAAACTATATGATTCCAATCAACTTAATAAATACGGATTTTTCACCATATACCACTGAGTTTAACGTTAATTCACCATATACCACCCAAAATTTTCAAATTCACCATATACCATTAAATTTTAGAAAAATGTCACAACATGCCATAATTGACTAACGGACGTTAACACCGTTAGTCATTAATGCTAATAATGCCACGTGGCAACATATAGCTGGTTCTCTTTTAAATTATTATTTAATTTTAGAATAATTATTTAACTAATTATCATAAAATAAAAAATATATAAAAAAATCCAACCACCCAAAGGCGTGGCACCCGGCCACCACCTTGTCCCGACAACCCCTGCAGGCACAGAATCTGACCAAAACCCCGGCGCCGACGCGAAAACCCACCAGAACCCCTGTGCCGACATGGAATCCGACCAGAACCCCTGTCGGCACTCCTCCGCTTCCCTTGAACCACCGTTCCCGAACCCTAAAAACCCCTATCTCCCTCGAAAAACCCTCCCCTAACCATCGGCTGATGCCTAAACCCCATTCCCCCGCGTCGGCGAACCTAAATCCCCTCCCTCACATCGTCGCCGCCCAATTTAGTTGAAAACAACCACCCCAAAACCCTAAAACCCCAAAATCGAAACCCTAGATTTTGGTTTAAGGGTTTCGAGGTGGTGATTCAGGGGAGCAAGAGGATGGAGATTGTAGAGGGAGGGGCGGATTAGGTTTTCCGGCTTTTACAAGGGGGTTTGGACGGCCGGCGGGTTGGGAGGGAGGCTTTTCGAGGAAGGGAGGGGGTTTTAGATTGAGAGGATGGTGGTTTAGGGGAAGAGGAAGACGGTGACGGGAGGTTCGGGGTTAGGGTGGCGCCGGCGCGGGGTTTAGGGCAGAAGTGCCGGTGTAGGGTGGCCGGGGTTGGGGGCATTATGGGTGGCTGGGTTACGGTGTGGTGGTTGGCAGAGGTTTTTTGGATAAATTATTAATTTTTTTAAAAAATAAAATAATACTTGTATAAAGTTAGTTAATTAAATAAATAATATTAATAATCACCTATTACAAGCTGCCGCGTGACACAATTAACGTTAATCACTAACTGAGTTAACGGAAATGGCATGTTGTGTCATTTTCATAAAACTGAAGGTTATATGGTGAATTTGAAAATTTTGGGTGGTATATGGTGAATTAACGTTAAACTTAGTGGTATATGGTGAAAAATCCGTAATAAATTATTTAAACCAAGAAAGTTCAACAAAATTCATGGAATTTAGTAACTCAAAGTTCCAACCACTTAAAACAATTAAAGATTGGATCTTTAGTACTTAGAAGCCTCAAATAATAAATTTTTCACACTAAACGCAATGGATTTGCAATTATGTGAAAATTTAACCAATCTTTCAAGCACTAATTACTACCAAATAACCGTGCTTAAAGAGGTCCAAAAATGCAAAAACATTAAGGAAATAACCAAATACATAATCACCATAAATATGCCATTAAGATTCAAGGATAAAAGATTTAAAATTTTTCGTCAAAAACGAAAAACCCTCGAAAAAAGGCATTTCTTATTAATTGTGATTCCAGACCGCTGTTTCCACCCAAAATTCACTATTTTTTAGGCGAAAATCTAGGTTCGAGGCCAAAAATCACATAAAAACGGGATTAAAATTAATAAAACCGAGCTACTAATCTAATTAGCAACACAAAACCAGAAAAATACAGCCATAAAAACCTTGAAAATTTTAGTTACAAAAATAAATGAGCAAGGTTCCGATACCACTGCTGGGTTTTGATAAGTCCGACTCACCGCGGAAATAAAACTTGAGCCCAAGAAATACTCACAATTAATATAACTAAAGACATAAATAATAAGATTAAGGAAAAGACTAAATTACCCTTGAAGCGTGCTTCGCTCGACCACCGGAGCTCTTACTTGAGAAAGCTAAGTCTCACAAAGGGCGATGACCTGTATTCACCCACAACGCGACCCGACCGGTCTACTATTTGGAGGTTAGCCAAGTCCGACCAAAAAGACTACCCGAGTAATTAATGAGTTTAAAAGTTTTTCTCTCAAGTGGAGATGCCTTTTCTAACTCTTACTCAAGTGAACAATCCCAAGGTATGCCTTGACTATTTATAAGGAGTGCTTCCTTGTGAATTCCTCTCATCTTTCAATGTGGGACTTTTCACAAAAAGATCTCACATGGAAAGAATGTTGAATTCATTTCCTAGTTAAATAAACCAAGGAATAACTAAGTAACAAGTGTCACATGGTTAGGTGAGGACTACTTCCTCACTTGCTCCCCAAGACAACTCACATTCATTGTGAGCTAACCATGTGGCACCCAACCTTGAGCCCTGAGATGGGTTCGGTTGGGCCACCACCTTTCGGCCCGCGTCCATGACCCGTCACCCGGGTCCGCGGCCCTTGCCACTTGGTGGCTGCCACGTGTGCTGCCACATGGTGTGCTGCTATGTGCGCTGCCACGTGACGCACTTCTATTTGGCTCGCTTCCCTAGCCTTTCGCGCGGCTAGGATTTTTACTTGTTACTTGAAGCATTCTCCCGTCTCGCCAATTTCTAAATTTTGGCTCGACTTTTAAGATTCAGTTATGACGCTCTAAGCTAGGAATCCGATGTCTTTGTTCACAATACTCGAGTGGCTCATTAATTCATTTCGGATTAATTCGTCGTGTCGGATCGTTAGTTGCTTGGGTGTGACCCGAAGGGTTCGGTCAAGATTAAGTTGTAACATTAATTATTCATTAATATTACTTATCGGAAGCGGCCTCCACCTAGGCATTCCGATCACTTGAACTTACTGAATAATTAGCTTTCAAATACCTCCGGACCCTCTATTGAAATAATACACTTGTTCGAAGGACACCATTCCTTTCAAAAATTTACGTACATTTGAAATAAACTAGAAAAGATAAACATATATATATACATGGTTTGATCAGATCAACATGATATGCATGACCTATGTCCACATGGCATGGGATATTATTTAGTTACTAGCTTTCATGGATGATAATAAAAGAGAAATCAAAGGAAATACAATGCTTTCCATCTCACAAAAAGAGTTGCATCTTGGCTTGAATAATATATATAGTCTAGGCTTAAAAGCACTATAAATACTTCTACTTGTCCACTCAATATAATTTAAGGGAACTCTAAATAATTCCCCAAGGAATAGTAAATTAATAACATTAGTAGTCTTCATAAGCTTAACCAAAATTTGAAAACATTCCATAAAGTATGATATGCTTCAAATTAAACGGACTAACAAACACCTTCGCTGGACTAGGTACGGGTGTTGTTGAGCACTTGTTAGCAAATTTTCATTAGCTTTGGATGGTTTGCGTTCTTAATTAATTGACTATATCTTTCTCCTTTCTTTTTGAAATTGGGTAAATAATCAGTTGTTAGAAAGCTCTTGAAACAAGCTATTATCTCTTACTTGAATTACTTCAATATCACTTCTAAGGTTAAGGTGAGAGATACATACATTTGAAATTCACTAGATTTTAAGTCACAAATAACAATATGTAAGCATGTCTTAATGGAATTACAGTAGTTTTTATGTATAAAGTATTTGTAAAAAAAAAAATAAATAAATAAATAAAAATAAAATCTAACATACTTTTTGTTGTTGTCTTCTTGAAACTTAACTATCATTCGATGTTTTCACTAGTAACTACATATGTAACACATTAGTTAATGGAGTATTCCGTATACAATAATACTTATAGCATTATTAAGAGCAGATTATATACAGTAAAACTTTGGTAATATTAGTGTATTAGAAGGAGTTAAGTATACCAAAGATCCTTTATGTTTGGGGTTTGTTTGATTTTAGTCCCTAATGTTTAAAATGGCTGAATTTAGTCCCTCAACCACCACTAAGGGTGGTCAAATTGCTGACTTGGACAAACGTGAGGAAAACGTTTGGTGATTAGGATGTAAAAAACCAAACTTAAGGGAAACGTTTGCTTACTTGGAAGTTGGAACGCAAACGTCAAACATTAGGGACCTGCTTCTCTCTCTTCCTTAACTTCTTCTCTGGTTTATGTGTCACTGATGAGGTAGTTGATGATGTTTTCGCCGAGCCTTTCGGTTCTTGCTCGGTGTCGCTGCCTCCTCTATTAAGGTGTGATATTTAGTTGGTTTATCTCCATTTCTATTACTTCTAATTCAAATTTCTTATTTTCATTCATTTTAAAATTTTGTTAATTCTCAATTATTTTAGATCTAATTTTCTGATTTCCATTTTAGATTCGGTTTTTATTTTCATTTATGAATCTAGAATTTCTGATTTTCGTTTTAAAATTTCTGATTTCATCTTTAGATTTCTGGGTGTTTGATGCGGCTCCACTATTGTTGTGCTCCGTTGCGGTGGAAGCTGCTGTTGGGTCAGATGGTGGAGGTGGTTGCGAGGGCAGGCAACGCGGTGCTGGGTGAAGAATAGAAATTTTCAATTGAATCTGATAGGGATAATCGCTAAACAATCAAGTAATCTCAATCGAATTTGATAAGTGATAATTTTGTTGATTTGCAATTTAACATATCTTGCTGTTTTGGAACTGCGTAATGTTGATAATCAATGTTTTGATAAGTGAATGGATGTTCTTTTAAGATCAGATTTGATTAAATATGCACTTGAATTAAAGTGTTTGAATTTTTGGTTATTTTTTTTATTTCATCTATTTTGATAGTTCTTTGACATTGATTATGAATTAATTGGTTTAATTTGTTGGTAGTAATTCTCCTGTATATTTTCAAGTTCTTAATGTTAATTTTCTTAGATGTATTGAATTTACTTATAGTAAAGGATTGGATTTAAAGAAAATTAATTACGATTAAAATTTTTTTTTTGCATTTATTGAAGTCCTTAATTTTTTAACAGCTTCTTATTTTGTTATATTTGCTCATGAAATCAATCAAAGTCCCTCAAGTTTAGTCCACTAAGCAATTAAATCAGCCAATTGAGTTAAAGTCCTTTATGTTTTACTTAGTCATCTATTGCAGGTCCCTCATGTTTGATGTTTCACATCCTAATCACCAAACATTTCCCTCACATTTGTCTAAGTCAGTAATTTAACCACCCTTAGTAGTGATTAAGGGACTAAATTCAGCCATTTTAAACATTAAGGACTAAAATCAAACAAACCCCAAAAATAAAGGACTTTTGGTATACTTAACTGGTATTAGAAGTAAGTGACGTCGTCCAACATAATTGGATAAAGTAAGGAGTGTATCTTAGATTCTGAAAAAGAACAGAAGAACGAAGACCAATGATAAAAAAAGGGACAAAGATAAGAACCAATGAGAAGTGGGGGAGTGTCCATGGAAGAAGATAGATGCGACACGTATGAGGTGAACTCACTGCATGTTAATGTATTTGTTGGTTGCGAAACATGACGTGTTACTGCATAAGATGCTTCTTTGGGTTTCCAGAACACTGACACGTGCTCGTATACTATCTAGCTTTGCCTTTTCATTTCGACATTTTGCAGCTGATTGGTGCCTCCCTCAAAATAATTCTACTTCTAGTTTATTCCAATTATTATTCCAACTCAAAATTTATACTTGGCGTTTTCGGACAGAATAAAAAAAATTGGGTGGATGAAGAGAATGCCCTATGGCCCTTATTGTCCTATCGGACTTTTGCACATAACAATCCGAATTAAGTTAGGCCTTGTTCTGGATGAAGCTTTCCCTAGTTAATCACAGTAAGAAAACAATTTTGTTTATCACACGGTAATTTTGTAAATATATCAACAATTTCATCCAATTACCATTAACTGTGAAGCCTACATTGATGAAAAAGTTATTGATTTACTCCGTATTTAGGAAAATGTCATGTAATAAACAATTTTTGTTTATCACTGAGAGAAACTTGTATTTTCTCGTTCTTTTGGAATTCTCTGTAAACCTATTTAGTTCAGTTCAATTTGGTTAGGCTATACTGCAATGGGACATTAAGGACTCGAATTGTCAAACATATACTAAAGCAATCTATGGTTACGAATAGCTATCGGCAATGGATATTTCATCAGCTCACTTCGAGTGGCTGGAATTTTCTTGTTTTCAGCATGCAACTTATTTCCTTGACCAACGAACAAATCACACTTGTATTGTTATACTCCAATCATTCATGAATGGGGGGCATCAAGGTCTCAATTGTCAAACATATACTAAAACTAGTACTTGCTTGCTTAATAGTACGTGAATCATTGATATTCATATATAATATCAAAAATTAAGTAAATACAATGGCTATAAGTAATCAAATCAAGTCCTTCCAGTGGTGCAATATTCACAAGCTGGATTAGACGAAGGATTCACCAAACGCATTAACTACTATAGGAAAACAAATTTGAGACATTGGTGATGACCACCTATATATTCCCTTCTATATGGTTTTCTCAACTATTTTTATCTTCTCATCTAGTTCATGCATGTTTGAATATACCATTAGATGGCTTTCGCATTTGGCTGACATTTGTCTCAAATTACTCCTTACCTACACATATACATACATAAAGAAGTTATAAAAATCACGGGGTATGACAGGTTGATAACTATGAAAATTGCATTGCCTAACCAAGAGAATTGCATTATATCTTATCATGTATGGAGTATATCTTATATCTTATTATGTCAAAAAAAAAAAAAAAAAAAAAAAGTCATATACTCTTTATATATTGAAAAAAGTACTTATAAAAATAATTATAATGCAATCACAAATTCACAATAATAAATGTAAAAAAGAAGTGCAAAACTATGGGCTTTGTGGTCCACAACCTTAAATACTCGAGTATCTATGCATTAATACATTAGGTTAAGTTTGTTATAGTATTGTTTAATTCTATCCTCAATTGATCTGTGTATATTGGGCTTGAATTGGAAAAAAAAAATTCTTCATTAAATCTATTGAATCTTGTCTCTATGAATAAAAATTAAAAAAAAAAATCTATTGAATGTTGTGTGGACACATTTGTGTGTGATATTTAGTTTACTACACTCTCCCCGTTTCTAATTAAAAGTCTCACTTGCTAAAAGTGTATTGTGTGCCTATTAGAGTGAATAAAAGACAATGAAAGTGAGATTTGATAGAAGAAAGCCGAGAAAGGTAAATCAAAATTGAGAATGATAAAACAGGAATTTTATTCTTGTCAAAAAAAAAAGTTGATATTTTATTACTTTAATAACCATATTTCTTAATTGCCACTAGATATAGGTAGAATAAGAATTATTCTAAATTATTCAATGTGAACTTTCAATATCAATTATGCATGAGATTATAAAATTACCTTTATTTTATTTTTTTTACAGTAAAATATATAGACTTTCTATATATTAGACTATATTTTATATTTCATAATTTTACACAAATTTTCATATGTGGCTGGGGTTACTCAGTCGGCCTGTTCTCTTCAACTTAATTTCATTTCAGCTCCAGTCAGTTCGATCAGTTCAATTCTGTTCCTAATTTCCTTCTCTCATAGACAATTTATTTCAGCTCTATTCAGTTTAGTACAATTCAGTTCATTTCGGCTTAATTCAGTAAATCAGAACAGGCTCTCAGTAAGGGGATACTCGGTCGTCAGAAATTACTCAGTCGATTAAGGGTTAATTAGTGTTTCGATGTGTGTCAGTTTGACACATAATGTGGTCGGCCGCATCAAAAAAAGAGTTGTTTAATCAATAGCTAAATTAAAAATAATTAGATGATACATAAAAATTGATAATTGTCAAAGTTAAAACATTGTGATTAATGAGAAGCGTAGGATTGAAAGAAGAATATAATTTAATGCTACAATATAAAATCATAGGATTATACAAATTGGGGGTGGGGGAATCCAATAGGTCTCAACGATTACATTGCCCTTTTTGGACAAAAAAGTAGGAAGCCTCCAATAAAAATCCACCAAGTAATATAAGCAAACTGCTCTTTTAGGGAAAGGAGATCCAAGATAGAAAGAAGAGTTTATTTCTTCTTATCAACTAATTTGACACCACCTGTCCAGAATACAAATGAATTCTTGTCTCTTTAGGCCAACTTATTTCAACAAAAACTTTCAAACTTGGATTCTTGGTAGGTAATTGCTGGTAGATTTTTAGGGCTTTGTAAAAGATTTTTTTTTTTTTTTTTTTTTTTTTACTTTGGCTTAACAAAACATTTGTACTTTCACTATTATTATTGTATCTTTGGGTTGCTAAACAAAGTTGTCACATTGGTAAAAGGGTTATTAGTTTTAGTTAATTAGTCAAACTTTATGAATGTTGGGAAATTTGGAGTTTGATTGGATGAATATATACCTGCTTATGACTTATAGGTAAACTTGTCTTTTGGGTATATATATAGTAATTAAAAATTACAACTAGTAATAGTTTCTTAAAGTTTTAAAGGTAAAATGAAATAATCTTATTTTGATTAAAACTTTAAAAGCATCAAAAAAAGAAGAACCTTGTCTGTTGTAAAAAGAAAAAAAGAATAAGCTTGTTAAAATCTTGTTGGTTAGACATATACAAGTATTATTTGACATTGCGGACACATATGTGGAAACTTTAAAGATTTGTAGAATGTTCAAACTTAGCTTGTTAAATTTCGTTACACATTTTTTCTTTGTTTCTATTAAGATTGCCCAATAATAATAAATATCTGTAAGAAAATTGTTTTATATACTACCTCTATTCTGAAAGTTTAACACACTTATTATTCATGAAGTCAAAATAAATTAAAATAACTTTGAATATATATAATTTATGATTTATATAAAGGAAAAATTTGCAAATTGCAGCCATTTAAAAAAAAAATTGCAAATTGCAGCTCAAAAGTTGTTATAAAAAAAAATATTTGGTTAAGGTTTTAGCGGCCATTTTAGTTCTTAAGGAACCAAATTGAGCTCGAAATTGGCAAAAAATTAACGTAAGTGCCTCGTTTTTACAAGGAAAAAATAGTTGCCCACAAATACGGTACATTTTTGTTACGCAAAACGAGGCACTTACGTTATTTTTTTGTCAATTTCGAGCTCAATTCGGATCCTTAAGTGCTAAAATGGCCCATAAAACCTTGAACGAACATTTTTGACATGAAAATCGATGAAAATATTGAATTAGGCTGCATTTTACAATTTATAACAATTTTTGGACTGCAATTTGCAAAATACAAGTTTTAAATGGTTGCAATTTGCAAATTTTCCTTATATAAAAGAAATAAATTAGCACATGAGATCTTATTAGATTTGCTTTAATGTAAATTTTTCAAATATTAAATTCTTATAATTTTCACTTATATATGACCCAAAGATATTATTAATCAAAGATGCACATTAGATTTTCTGTAAATTGAGTCAAACTATCAAAAACAGAGTAATAAGTAGATATTTCTAAAAGATTGCCCCAAACTCGATAGTTTTTCTCACTTGCAACTCCACTAACTTTCTATATTTCTCTCCTCGTCAATAATTTTGCCTAACCATATGCAAAATTCTTACCTTGTTTTTTAAAATTGTGAAATTGGAGTTTGAGGCAATTTTTTGGGAACTAAAGTAATACAAGTATTGATGTATTATGAAAGATTTTGGTACATTTCTTTTTTGAATTGTAGTGCTTCTAACCTCATCAATAATTTTGCCTAACCATAAACTAACCTCAAGATTTCTCATATTGTCCGGTTGGCCTTCGGAATGTAAAATTAGTTATGGCCACAAAAGAGGGCTCACTTCGTTTGTCGACCAAGATAATTCTTAAAAATGTGCTTTTTGTTCCAAAATTGAGTTGTATTTAATTTCGGTATCACAATTAATTGATGATATGCATTGTATTGTCCAATTTAACTCTTCTATGTGTGCTATATAAGACCATTCGAGGCAGCTAATTGGAACGAGTGTTTGGCGAGATGGACTATTGTACTTAACGACGCAGATGAGTCAGTACAACATGTTTCAGTGAATGAGCTTCTTCTACTTTAGAGTTGTGGTATTAACGAATGGCAAATCCGTCGAAAAAGGTAGTCAAGCTTCTTCCTCCTCTGAGTAATTGTAAGGGTGATTTGAATAAAACATGTGAAGTATGTTTTCGGGCTAAGCACCCTAGAGAAATATTTCCTGTGAGTGAGCTTAAATAAGACTTCTAGAATTTTTCACTACAAGAAATTAGCTGATTTCCGACGAATAGCTTTCGACGGACACGTAATTCTGTCAGATATTTCTGACAAATTCATTAAATCCGTTGTAAAATCCGTCGAAAATTTTCGACAAAACTTAAATTCGTTGGAAAATAGGTAATTTCCGACGAATTTAAGTTCTGTCGAAAAATTTCGACAGATAAAAATCCGTCTGAAATTAATTGGAATTGAAATCTGTCAGAAAATTGGTGCCGTTCGAGAACCATTAAAAACTGTTGAAAAAAAAAACAACCCTTAACCTTAGTTTGGAGATGAGGTGCCTCTTTCCTCCTTCCTTCCTTTCTTTCTTTCTCTCTCTTTCCACCTTTCTCTTTCCTCTAATTTCTTACGTCGTTCTCCGCTTCTCCCTCTCTCTTCTTTCTCTTTCCTCTCGTCTTTCTCTTTCCTCACGCTATTCTCCTCTCTTCTTTCTCTTTCCTCCTTCTCCTTTGTCTTTCTCTATTCCTTCGTCACACCTCTCTCTATCTCCTCTTCTCTTTCTTCGTTTTTTCTTTCTCACGGTTTTCATGGTCAAATTGGTGGTTTTCGTCACAATTTTTCGCGAAATTTGGCCAAAACAAAGGTTTCATGGTCAAATTCGACATGAAAACTCTAGATCTAGAGTTTTCATGGTCGAATTTGGCCGTTTTAAACCAAATTCGAAATTCGAGGTGAAAATCAAGGCCATTTTCAGTTTAAAAGATATGCTTTCTTGTTTTTAATTTTTTTTCTTTTTTCTGAATTTTTTAGTTAAGTTAGTTGTTGTGGTTGTGATTTTTTGGTGGTTATGGTTTTTGGGTGATTTTAGGTGGGTGGTTCGAGTGGTTGTTCCAATTCGGCCAGAATGTTTGGTCAAGGTTGCAAATCTGGGTTTAGGGTTAGGAAAGTAAATATGGGTTTGGTTGGGTTGGTTAAGGTGGTGGTGGGTTTAGGGTTAGGAATGAAGATCTAGGGACTGGGGTCAGGTCGTGGGTTAAGGCGGTGGGGGTTGTGGGGAATAACTGTGGGTTTTTTTTTATTGTGGTGGTGGCATCTGGTGGTGTCACTGGTGGTGGGGCGACCTTTTTTTTTTTACTACCTCTGATTTTTTTTAGTTGCAAATTTGGGGTATTATTTCAGAGATATAAAATATTCCAAAGTTACAATTAAAAAAAATCGGAGGTAGTATTTTTTTTTTAGCAGGAAGTTCCGACGAAATTGTGTCCGTCGGAAAATTCTGACGGACTTTTCCGGGCCGTAGAAACCTCTTCCGACATATGAATTCCGTCAGAAAAGGTCGTTTTTCCTAGAATTCGCCTGTTTTCTAGTAGTGTTTGAAAAAAAATCATTTTGATTTGTGGGGATCGTATAAACATCCTTCTTCCTGTGGTGCTCGTTATATTCTGACTATTATTGTGGATGATTTTTCCTATACTGTTTAGGTGTATTTAATGGTTGATAAAAACAATGTGTTTTATATGTTTATGTCATTTTTGGCTATGGTTGATAGACAGTTTTATCAGACAATTAAAATAGTCCAAAGTGATAATGGGACAGAATTTAATTGTTAGCGTAATTTTTTCAATGCCACCGTGTAGGGAATTATTTCAAGCATCCCACACTTGAGCCCCACTGTGATCATACACTTAAGCATGGTGGCGTCCAAAGGGAAGGAAGGTAGAGCAAAAGAGCCGCCAACAAGTTTTAGGAACTTGTAAACCGTTCATAGGGTGAAAGTTACACCCCTTCACGATCCTAGAGATCGCTAACTCCATAGTGGTCCTGAACCATGATTGGATATTCGGAGATTGAACCATGATTGGATACTTTATATGTTTATGTCATTTTTGGCTCATAATTAAAAGACAAAGGGAGATAAGTTTGCATACACTACTCTGACTACTCAATGTTCACATACACTAGAGGAAAATTTTAAATTAATGTCCTTGCTTATGTTGTTGATATCATAATTTCTTGGAATGATTCTGTTGCTTTAAGGGCTTTCAAAGCTTATCTTAGTGACTGCTTTCATATGAAAGATCTTGGTTCTCTGAAATATTTTCTTGGCATTAAGGTGGCACGTAGTTCAGCAGGTTTGTTTCTTTGTAAAAGGAAATACACCCTTGATATCATTTCTGAAGTCAGCCTTTTGGGTGCTAAACCAGTTGAATTTCCTATTGAGCAAAACCACATAGCTTAATCTAGCAAGTGGGGATGTGTTATCTGATCTCGAAGCCTATCAGCAACTTGTTGGTAAGCTGTTATATCTTGTAGTCACTAGGCCGAATTTGGCTTATTCTGTTCCTATTTTGTCCCAGTTTATTCGGAACCTAAAACTGTGCATTGGGAAGCAGCCTTAAGGGTTGTTCAATATTTAAAAGGGAACTCCTGGTTAGGGAATTCTCTTAACATCTTCCAGTGACTAACTCTGTAGGGTTGGTGTGATTCTGACTGGGCCGCATATTCCATTACAAGTAGGTCTTTGACTAGATGCCTTGTGTTTCGGTCAATTCTCCTATATCATGGAAAACTAATGCAAGAAACAAAACATTGTTTCTTGATCTTCAGCGGAGGCGGAGTATTGCTGTATGACCGCTATCACTTGTGAATTAAAGTGGTTGAAAGGTCTTCTATTGAGCTTAGGAGTGCATCACTCTAAGGCTATAAAGCTATTTTGTGATAGTCAATCAGCTCTTCATATCGTGAAGAATTCAATTTTCATGAACAAACGAAACATATTGAGGTGGATTGTCATTTCATTTGTGATGCTATAAAAGCTGGCTTGATCAATCCATCTATGTGCCAACAAATGCACAGTTGGCCGACATATTCACTAAGGCTCTTGGTAAGTCTCACTTTGAAGAATTACTTCACAAGTTGGGCATTTTCACTCCATATGCTTCAACTTGAGGGCCGGGGGGGGGGGTGGTGTTAGGATATTATGATGATATTATGATATATTCTTAGAAGTTTTATTTCCTTAATTATAGGAGTTGATTGCGTAGAAAAAATATTGCGTGTATCCTTATTTGATCATATCTTTTGATACAGGCTTGTACTATAAATATTACTCAATCAATGAAACTTGGGCAAGCTATAAGCCCTTTTCCAAATTCTACATGGTATTAAGTGCAGATTAAATCTTGGGGTCGTTCATAAAAAATTTTCCCCTGTCAGTGGCTTAGAAAATTAAACCTATCGGTGGGATGAACCTTTAGCCAAAACTACACTTTTTTTATTACATACTTAAGGATGAATATTTTTTGTGAGTTTATGTAGTTAACGAGCTGAGGTGATGAATTAGGGTCTGAGCTTTGACCTTGATTTGATTTTAATAAAAAAAAAACAGTTCTCTTGTGTCGTGAGACAAGACATAATGGTTTTCATGGTACCGTGAGACAGGCCGGGTTTGTTGGATCTCCTTGTGCCGTGAGACAAGGTTTTCTTTTTATGGCTCGAGCATGATTTTGCTCCTTTGGATATTTGTTTAGTTTTGCTCTAAAATAAAACCAATAAGAAATTTGAGTGTGGTTTGCTCTAAAAAAACCAATATTTGATAGGAGCTCGGTTTTGATCAAGAAAAACCAAAATACAACGAGTTCGAGAAGAATTGCAGGTTTGAAAAGAATGACGATCCTGTTAAAGGCGTTCTCGTTGTAATAAAATCAATAATAAAGGCGTTCTCGTTGTAATGTTATATTTGCAGGTTTGAAAAGAATGACGATCCTGTTTGATTGATGATTTCGAAAAAGATGAACGCTTTCATCATTGAAAAAAAGAATTAAGGCGACATCACAAGAGTAGTGCATCTCGACTTCAACCAAAAGAAGAATTTCAATCGCAATGTTCATGTTACTGTTGTTACGATTGCCAGGGGGTGGTGGTGGGGGTGTTAGAGATATGAAATATCGGAAAATATATATGTGATATATTTTCCGTATTGATCTTATTAGTAGAATAATATATTTAGGTTTTATTATATGAAGATAATATTTAGTGAATATATATTTAAGATTTATAGTTATGGTGGTAAATCTTTTAGGAAGATTGTTTTCTATCTTATGATCTTAGGTTTTGATTATATACTTTACCTATATATTGATGAATAATAATCAAGTCATTCTATTATCTCTTTCCTCCAAATTTATCATTAGTCTCTCTCTTTTTTGTTATTTTTTTTTTCTATAAAAGCATAACAACTAAATCGATTAGCTCGTATGATAGGAGCAATTTAATTCATCCAAAGGAATAATGGTGGAGGAAAAACCATTACACGATTTGTGCTAATAAAGCATGGGGAAGTGATTATGAGTTTATGACTATTTAGCCATTAAATCCATCACCTGATTACCCAACTGAAAAAATTGTTAGAAAATAGACTAATTAGAGTGGTAGATCACCCTAGGGTCTTCTATTTCCACTTGATAGTATCGATCGTTCCTTCCAACTTTTAAGAAATTGAGGGTACCAAAATGATATTTAATAATAACAAAACCCAAAGCTATGCTCCCATTTGAGTGAAGGAATTCAACAGTTAGGCACCAACAAGCTAATTGCATACGTATGATATTGTTAAAAATTTAAGTTTTTGATAAGATTATTATAATAATATTAGGATGTATCACCTCGTCCTCAAACATTCTAAGCTTGAATAATTATTATGTATTGGTAAGGAAGGGCTTTCAATCTTGAGGTTCCTTTCCCTTCCCCAAACCCCTCTACCTTTAGGGGGCGTTTAGTTATTATATTAGTGTATTTTTTGGATTGGAAACGGATTTGATTAAATCGATACCGTTACCATGTGTTTGATTTGAATGCATGGTAACAATTACCATTACCTAATTAAGAGTAATAGTTACCCTTGATTTGTTACCTCTAAAAAACTTAGGATAACAAATACCTTACCCTCCTTTAATAAATACCCTTTCCATGGTTAAACCAAACAAATGAAAAAGTAATAGCAAATGATTCCTTTCACCCCTCTTATTTGTTTCTTTTCCACTCCATTTCCATTTTCTGAACCAAACGCCCCCTTAAAGTGTAGCTTGTTAACTCATGTCAAGTTGTACAGTTTTGACCCTAGTATGGTGTTAAAATTTTATGCATTTATATCTACTTATCTTTATTGTATCAATAAAATTTCCATCCTCTCCAATTTCCATAATCTATTCATGCACTAATAACCTAGTTCATCATTATTATGTGAAATACTTACATATCCCAAATTAGATACTTTGAAATTGGTAAGAGATGCTAATAATTTTTTTAAAAAAAAACTTTATACGCATTAAAGTTACGGATGTAAACACTTGCTATCTTGTGCAATACCACAATCTTACCAAGAAGTGATGGGCCAAATAAATACTCAAATCTTTTGTCATCTTGCCATGCACAAGAATATTGTATTAATAAACTAATGAAGTAGGAATTAAAGTATTTCTTCAAAAAAAAAAGTAGGAATTAAAGTATATCTCATGTCATTTTTTACTACAAGGTGATCCTAATTTAGAAACTAAAGTTATACCTGTTTGATTAATTGGTATTGATTTAGAAAGTTATACTTAGTTAGGCACTATAATACCATAATTAATTAATTCAATTCAAGCTAAAGCATCTTTATTGTCTTTTGTAGGCCTGCATGTACCACCAAAACTTGACACCTTGTTAAATAGCATGATATATGTGTCCAGGTATGATTTTTTTAAAAAAAAAATTTCTTCAAATGATTAATTATATATTAAGAAGGTTTTCTTAGATAGGAACTTGTTATTTTAACACATATTTCGTTGTTAAATTAAAAAATTAACATAATAAATAAGTAAAGAATCAATCTGAATTCTATTCATCTGATTTTCACTTATAGAATTTATCTGATCTTATATGAACTTATTTAAATTTACTTGAACATGTCTAGACTCATATGAACTTATTAAGAGTTATTTTAATTGTAACTGTTTATGCAAATTTTTGTCAAGTGGGATTGAATAACAAAATCTAGGCTACGGATCAATTAAATAAAACCTAGGATAAAAGTAAAGCGAAAATGAAGAAATGACACGAGGAATTGGTGACGCAGAAAACCCAATGAAGGTAAAAATCGTAGGTAGAATAAGGATCTACCAAACTTTCACTATGAAAATATTTAAGGAGTCGAATTACAATGTGTGTTTAGAGTATTTTAGTAGCTAGTTTGCAGTGTGTTTCGTTTGATGAGTCTTTACCTTTATATAGATGGTGCTTAGGGTTAATCCCTATCCGTTGCCAGGTGATAAGCTTTGCTTCCTTGATTTTCGGAGTTAGCTTCTCAACTTGCTCATTCCAGTTCAGTCCACTAACGACAGTGTCCAGCTGGGCAAGGACCTAGTCTCCCATATCTATCTCTTCCTGGAAAATAGCGAAGCAGTTGGAGCACCTTTCGTCCGTCGAGACTGGCTTCTCTTCGTCAAGTCTTAATCATCGTCAAAGCTTAATCCCGTCGTTGACATTGGCTGACTATTGTTGACTTTTAATTACGAAATTTTACCCATAACAATTTGCCCCTAATTTCTAAATATGGACAGCTATGTACATTTTTTGGCAATTACAAAATAAATAAATAAATAAATAAAAAACAAAAAGAAAAAACTGTAAATTCAAAAAAGGAGTTACTTGGGGGCATATCCGTCTTTGCGCTTGATGCACTATCTGGAGGAGTTATTTCAACTTCCCACTCTCTCTAACCGTCATTTTTTCTTCCTTTATTACTGCCGCGCGTTTCTCGCTTCCCAAAATTACTACACTCTTCTCTTTCTTACTTTCTCTCTCTTCTTTCTCTTTTGTGCAGAACAACTTCGGTGATTCTAAGGCGGTGCGCGGCGGTGATCTTTTTCTCTTAGCTTTATTCGACAGGTAATTACTTCCATTTTCTACTTTATTAGTTAATAAATTAGATCTAGGTTTTCTCTTCGCATTGTTGAAAAAAGAGGGACGGTTGTTTCACAGAAGAAAATGATGACCAAGTCAAAGTCGTCGATGGTGCCTTATATGATGGCTGGCTTCGTTACAATGACGGGGTTTCCTGAATCTACCTTTGCTCTTATCCCGGGTCCGGGAAAGAAGGTGGAGGATTGCCCCAAGGGCTATGTCGTGTTCTTTAGGTATCCATTTTTGGAGACAGGGGTTAAATTCTCCTTTTCACCTTTGATTCGCTCTTTCTTTGAGGTGTTGGGACAGAGTCCTAGGCAGCTAATGCCTTCTGGTTGGATAATTTTGTCGATTTTGGAGAGAGTTACTAAAAATTGGGACAATCCTTTTAATTTGGAGGATTTGGCGGTAGCATATGAAATTAAGATGAAGGAAGATGGGTTTGTCAGTTTGCATAAGAGGGGAGATCATTTAGTTTTGAATACTGATGTCAACGATAGGGGTTGGAAAAACTGGTTCGTTTATGTCAAGAGGACATCTCTAGGTGTAGTAGGAGATTGGTTGACAGAGGGGTGGCCTAAGGAGGGTAATTACCTTTTTCTAATGTTTACTTTCTAAGGCTAGAGTTGGCTAAATTGTTTGATCTTGGTTTTAATTGCACAGGCTTGAATTTGGAGTTTCTTGAATCGACGGAGGCATCATCGTTGAACGTGAAGCGAATTCTTGAGATAAGGCCTTCGGAGAGGACGTTTGAGAGGGTAATACTGACAATTAGCGAATCGTCGGGGAAGAGACAGAGGGCGCGTGACGAACACACCGCAAAGAATCGAAGATTCTGAAGAAACAATGTCGACTCGTAAGTCTTGCGTTTGCATGCGTTGATCTTTTCGTCGTTGTCGTTGTGTCTCATGCTTAGTCGTTTGTTTAATATATTTGTTTCTTTTTGAAAAATCAGCTGCGCAGGGTCTTCATCGGGGACGGAGCGTTTCGCAGGCTGAGCAAGACGCTCGGATGAAGAGGAAACGAGGGCTTCCTGCGGAGGCTTCGTCTCCGCTGTCGGTGGTTGACAGGACTGAGCAACTACATGCTTTATCACCGCAGAAGACAAGTAATATGCCTAAGACGATATTATTTCCGTTATCCCCTCAGTCGAAGCAACAGAAGGTTAACGACGCCCCGGCGGTTCCTGATGTGAGATGCGCTTTCCTGCTGATTTTCTCCACCTTGGCAAGACGAATCGCCCACCCATGTTTCCCCAACTTAACCAGCTTCTATTCCATGGTTCCCGTGAACATCTGGCTGGGACGTCTACTCTAGACATTGCGTCGGAAGCTGCCTCTGTTCATCTTTACGTAAGCTTTTTCTTCTCTTTTTCCTTTTGATGGTTGTCACATGAATCAATGTTGGATCTGTGTATGATGTTCGTTGTTGTTGGGCAGTGTCTGCAAAATCCTTTAGTTTTAAGAGACAGGGTGATAGAGATGGCTAAGGAGATGAAAAGGTTGGACGATGTTGTAAAGAACCAGGAGGCTAAGACGAAGACTGCGGTAAGGCAGTTCGTCACTGTGAAGAAAGAGTTGGACGAAACGAAGCTAAAGGTGGATCATTTGGAGAGTAAGGTGGAGGAGCAGGGAAAAAAAGGAGAGGAGCAAGCTAAGCTGTTGCAGGACAAGGATGAGCAGTTAAAGGAACAAGCTAGGCAATTGGAAGATAAAGTTGAATTTATTCAGAACAAGGACGAGGCCTTAGAGGATGCTTTGGATTAGGTGCTTGAGTTTGACATAAAGCTCAGGGCTAAGCTGATGAAAGAATACCTTGAAGGGAAGGTTGCAGAATGGCGACCTCAAGAGACGATCAATCGTTTTCTGGCCAATGGAGGGACACTTGCTGATCTTGGAGAAGATGCTGCAATAGCTTCGACCGCGGATTCGGAACCATCTCCGACGGTCGTTCCTTCGTCCATTGCCGATGTTGGGGTTCTATCAACTATCCAAGAGGGCTCTCTTCAGCCTGTCGAGGATGCTGAGGTGCCACCTCCGACAGACGAAGGCACTGACGACAATGTTCGAGCTGATGAAGTTATCAAGGACGTCATCTACAATCTAGATTTCTATGGGTTGATGCTGATGCTTGAAGGCCATTGCTTGTGATGGTTTATATTTCTGCTTATGTATGTTGAACGTCTTTGCTTTTGTTTTAAGACTTTGCTTTGTTTTTCTGCTTTATGTGTTTTATTCCACTTGGAGGCAAGTGGTTCTTTTGAACATCTTTGTGACGTTTATATTTTGCTATGAATCCAATCTTTTGCTTTTTCATACATTGTGCTTCATGCTTTGTGTTACTGTGAACAATATGAAAAAAACGACCAAGTTAAAAATATTGCAAAGTGAATAAGTTAAAAATAGAGCAAAGTAACTAAGTTAAAATTTTAGTAAAACGATTAAGTTAAAAATACAGGTAAGCATAAACAATGGTAGACTTTGTTTTATTTCAAAATGCTCTTAGGCAAAGACAGAAAATTTGAACAAAGATTTTTTCTAACTGTTCATTCTGGTTGTACAATGTGTTCGTTCTGGTAGACTTTGTACTTTTGCGGTTTTAAGGCCTTTCATTGTTTGCCAATTCCCCTTGCGTCCCAGCATCGACACTGAACACTAAAGACTAGGTTCGTAGTTCAGGTATCGGGTGTTTGGCGTCAAACTCTAAGGTCGGATTTTCCCTGGGCTTCATTTTGCTTCGATATTCCCGTTTGAACGGCTGATTTCCTCACCCTTTCAAGGATGTCAGTGTAGCCGACGTCGATTGTTCTCTTTCATCGTTTACTTGTAGGTCATGACCAAAGCATCTTGCGTTCGTCGCTGTGCATTTCGTCGATCAGTGTTCTGCAAGACCAACATGGTTAGAACACCTTGGCCGTTGGCACGGCCAACGGCCCTCCGATGCTTAAGTCAGTACTCATAATGAAATAATTGAATGAAAGAGATCAAGTTGTGAGGACGAGGGTATTACCTTTTCGTCGATGAACGCTTTTGGCATTTACTAGAAGTAATATTTTCTAAGATGAGTTGCGTTCCAAATTCTTGGAACGGGTTTATCTTGTTGGTAAGTCAGCCGATAAGCGTCGTTTCCGACGACTTAGGTAATCTCATATGGGCCTTCCCATGGGGGAGCTAACTTTCCGTCGGCAGGATTCTTTGTATTTTGGAATTTTTTTTCTTAGTACCCAGTCGCCTAGTTGGAATATCTTTGCTTTGACGTTTTTGTTAAAGCTTCTTGCGACGATCTGTTGCTGCGCTGCCATCCTAATTAGAGCACCTTCTCTTAGCTCTTCAGTTGCGTCCAAACTATCTTCCATTTCTTCTTGGTTCCTATCTTCTGTCATAAGGCCGAAGCGGGACGTCGGGAAATCAGCTTCTACTAGAAGGACGGCTTCGCAGCCATAGACGAGGGAGAAAGGTGTCTGTCCCGTTACAAATCTTGGCGTTGTTCGATTGGCCCATAAGACTGTTGGGAGCTCATCGGCCCATTTGCCTTTTGCTGCCTTCAATCTCTTTTTGATGGCGCTCATGACTACTTTGTTGCTGGATTCAGCTTGTCCATTGGCTTGAGGGTATCTCAGCGTCGATGTCCTTAGCTCTATTCGGAATTTCCTGTAAAAATCACGAGTTTTTTCGCTAATAAACTGCGACCCATTGTCACAGCCTATCACCAACGGAATGCCAAACCTACAGATAATGTTAGTCCATAAAAACGTAATCACTTCTTTATCTGTCACCTGTTTCAAGGCAACTGCCTCGATCTATTTGGAGAATTAATCAGTTAACGCTAACATGTAGACTCTTTGTTTGGGAACTGCAGGTAACTTTCCGACGATATCCATTCCCCATCTCATGAAAGGCCATGGAGGCAAAGTTTGGTGCAGAGATTCCGAAGGCTTATGGACGGTGTTGGCGAACCGTTGACAGCTGTTACATTTGGCGATGTACTGCATGGCGTCCTCATGATGCGTCGACCAAAAGTATCCTTGTCTTTTTGCAAGTTTGGCTAGTCCTCTACCTCCGACATGACTACTGCATATGCCGTCGTGGACATTCAAGCATTCAAGCATTCAAAGCTCTTTTGTTCAGAGACGCGTGGACATTTCTTTCAAAGCTCTTTTGCTCAAAGACGTGTGGTCATCTCATTCAAAGCTCTTTGCTCAAAGACGAGTGGGCATCTTATCAAGCTCTTTTGTTCAGAGACGCGTGGACATATCATTTGAAGCTCCATTGTTCAGAGGCGAGTGAGCATCAACAGCGGCGAGGTATCGCCACAACAACAAAATTGAGGATCGTTACAAGCAGAATGGTCTTCGACGACGTTCCCTAGGATGTGGAGGGTTGTCACAAACAGCAGAAGATCTCTATAAGCGGAGCAATCTTCGATGGTGTTCCCTAAGATGTGAAGGCCTGTCACAGTGTAAATCGAAGGCAGCTACAAGCGGAGTAGTCTTCAGACGAGGTCCCCCAGCTTGTGGAGGTCGTCAAACAAAATCGGTTACCCTAGAGACGTGTACCGACGGTGCAAGATACGCGTTTCTTAAATCTTTTATCTGTTTAACTAACGCTAGTTTGCAGGTATCATCGTTACAAGAATGATTGAGGATCGCAGAACGTTCTAAATCATTCTCCATCCCTATCGATACTTTGACTTTTGTTTTCGAAATATGCGTTTCTCCAAACTCAGTCAAAGTGGGGGCTTTTGTAGACATCTAATTGTGTCTCCCCAAAAAACAAACCCAGTGATGAATACCTTTTGCGTCATTGATTATCGAATGAAGTGAAAGTGTGAAAAGTCTTGTGATGCGGTTGTTTTAATAAAAATACCTTTTTTTTTGTTTTCGAAAATGTACTCTATTTATGAAAATGACTGGTCCAATTTAGTTTGGTGCATGATAAGGGTCAATAATGGTGTAGTGGGGTTGGGCTCGAAAAGAGCTTTCCAACGATATATTATAAGCCCAATTCCGATGAATAATGAGGAAGTTATGGCCAAAATACTAAATCGGGCCTGAAATGGTTTTATATGGCCCAATGATCTAGTGGAGGGCCTATTAATTAATATTCCTAAAGTTATTAGGATTGATTTTGATCTTCTAGAATAATCTAGAAGATTATTTTGAGTTCTAGTGGAATTAGGATTAATAATTATGTTTTTAGAAAATAAAGAATTCTGTTTGGATTAAAACAAGTGTTCCAAAGAGATTAAATCTGATTTTTTTTAAAAAAAAAACGGACTTTGATTAATCGAATTTAATTAGATTAAGGATTCCGTATGGATTTTAGAAAACGCGTGAACCATCGCGAAACGACAGAACTAGCGCGCCACGACAAAGCTGTCGCACAGCGACAAGGCTGTCGCGCCGCGACAGAGGTAGTTTAATTCCAGATGGGATTCAGTCTTTTTCTGAACTTTTTCGGGCTATTTTTCTTATAAATAGGGTTTTATTTCCCCGTTTTTAATCATCAACAATCATTCACAATCATCAACAATCATTCATAATCATCAACAATCATCTAATTCTACTCTCTTCTCTCTCTTAAGAAAAAGCTTATTCTTTCTCCCTCTTTCTAAGCCTAGCCTTTTCATAAATAAAATACCACATTCACGAGTTCTAGACACACCTAGCCAAGTTCGAAGTCGCCTTCGCCCTAGACATGAAAGGTTGATAATTTCTGAGGGTTTGGTCCCAAATCCCTATTTCAATTATTTAAATTAATTGTTTGATTTAATTTTTTCCTTGAAGTTACTAATGTGTGTATTGTTTTGATAGAAAGAGATATAAGGCAACAAAGTAAGTTCTTTTATTGCTATATTTCTTTAGAAAGCATGCTTAGATTATTTTAATTCCTAGTATCATGTTAGGATGTCTTTATGATTCCTAATATCATGTTAGGATATTATTTATTGCTTTCTAGTATCATGTTTAGGTTGTTTCCTATTTTTCCTATCATGTTAGTATCATGTTAGGGCTAATGCTTTGATATTTGTTTAGTGACATGCTAGGATTTGTTATTAATCTTGTTAGTATCATGCCTAGGTTCTTGCTAATATTATTATGCTTTATTGAGAATATTATTATGATGATGATGATTTGTTGCTATGTTGCTTGATATATATTGTTGTTATTGCTTGATCACGCCCTCTCTTGCAGGTTTAATGGGAATTTGTACTTGAAATCACGCTTAATAAGATAATTAATATTCTTGTTTAGGCTAATGTGATTTTAATTCAAGTGATCGCCAATAATAGATTTATTTGTGCATTAATATTCAACCAACATAGATTAAACAGGTTTAGGGTTAATATGTTGATTGTATGTTAGTCAGAAAACGCACATGAATATGAGAAGAATAAAGTAGAGGCCTATTTTTAGGGCAGGTTCAATCTCTTTTAGGTTCGATTGTACCTTCATCCCCGAATATCCAGTCATGGTTCAGGACCACTATGGAGTTAGCGATCTCATGGATAGTGAAGGGGTGTAACCTTCACCCTGTGAACGGTTTACAAGTTCCTAAAACTTGTTGGCGACTCTTTTGCTCTAGCTTCCTTCCCTTTGGACGCCACCATACTTAAGTGTATAATCACAGTGGGGCTCAAGTGTGGGATGCTTGAAATATTCCCTACAGTATCGTAGGTGAGATAATCTATGAGGGGTTTGGTCCAGTCGTCGTCATTGTTGATGTCGTCAACGGGAAGGATTGCTTTTGTAGATACAGATGGTTTTTGTAGGTGGAGTAAGGGGATATTTGTAAAGGTTGTCTTTTTGAGGGTGGAGGCTAAGTTTGCAAGTGCGTCGGCTTGAGCATTTTGGTCTCATGGAATTTGTTGGATTGTGAATGGGTCGAAGTGTTTGGCTTTTTCTTTGGATATGTCAAGGTAGGCTATCAATTTGGAGTCTTTTGCTGCGAAATCCCCTGTCATTTGGCTAATGATGAGGAGGGAGTCACCGTATACGTCTAAAGCTGTTGCTCCCGAGTCTTTGGTGACGATCATTCCTACAATCAAAGTTTCATATTCTGCTTCGTTATTTGTTGCCTTGAAATCACAAGATATGGACCGTACTATCATGTCCCCTTATGGCGACTTCAACACCATTCTTAGGCTAGCTCCTCATTGATTGGATGAACCGTCGATGAACAGGATCCATTTTCTTTCTTTGTCAACATTGTTTATCTCTTCTACTTCTTTGTCAGCTACGGCCTGTAGATCGGGGCTGAAGTCGGCCACAAAGTCAGCTAGAGCTTGCGACTTGATTGCTTTTCGAGGTTGGTATTCGATGTCCATCGTACTCAATGAGATTCTCCATTTGCCTAATTGTCCTGTTAACTTTGGCTTTCTCAAAACAGACTTGATAGGATAATTAGTCATCACCACTATGTGGTGGGTTTCAAAATAATGCCTTAATTTTTTAACAACGGTGATTAAAGCAAGGACTAACTTCTCAAGGGATGAATATCTTACCTCGGTTGGGAGCAAGGTTTTACTTACTTAATAAACCGGTAACTGCCCAGTGTCGTCATCTTCCCTAGTCAGTACTGCGCTGACGGCGACAGCACTAACGGCAATATAGAGCTGCAAAGGTTCGTTAGATTTTGGTTTCGACGGGAGTGGTGGCGTCATTAAGTATTTCTTTAAATCCTGCAATGCTCTTTCATGATCGTCTGTCCATTCAAAGCCTTTATTTTTTCGTAAAACATTATTAAAAAGTTCGCATTTGTTCGACGATCGAGAAATAAAGCGATTTAATGCTGCCACTTGTCTTGTCAATTTCTAGGATTCTTTAACGTTTCAGGGGATTGAATGTTTATTAGGGCCCTGACCTGGTCGGGGCTGGCTTCAATTCCCCTTTGCGTTATGTAGGGAATATTTCAAGCATTATGATAACCCCAAACTTGAACCCCACTGTGATCATACACTAAAGTACGGTGGCGTTCCAAAGGGAAAGACAAAGAGCAAAAAGAGTCGCCAACAAGTTTTAGGAACTTGTAAACCCAAAAGACAATCCAAAAGGACCATCAACTACTCCATAAGGTCTTGAACCAAACAGGGTCCGGGGATGAAGGTACGAATCCAATCTACAAAAGAAAGGACCTGCCCTATAAAATAGGCCTCTACTTTGTTCTGCTCGTATTCATGTGCGCTTTTCGAATAACATACAAACATTATATTAAACCTACCCTGTTTATCTATGTTGGTTGAATATTAATGCACAAATAAAACTATTATTGGCGATCACTTGAGTTAAAATCACATTAGCCTAAACCAAATTAATAATTATCTTATTAAGCGTGATTTCAAGTACAAATTCCCTTTAACAATCATAAAAGGTGTGATCAAGCAATAACAATAAAACATAAATAATATCAAGCAACATAATAATAAACAATAATGACGATAATAGCATGATAAGGCATAATAAAGCTTAAATATAATAGCAAGATCCTAGGCATGATACTAACAAGATTAATAACAAATCCTAGCATGTCACTAAACAATAAAGATCAAAGCTTTAAACCTAACATGGCACTAACATGATATTAGAAAGAGTAAAGACACCCTAAACATGATACTAGAAAGCAATAATAACATCCTAACATGATACTAGGAATCATAAAACAATAATAAACATGCTTTCTACATTGAAAGAGAGTAATAAGATTACATACTTTGAAGCCTTGTATCTCTCTCTAATAACAAAATACACAAGTTAGTAAACTTCAATAAAAATAATAAACAATAATTAAAGAATTAAAGAATTAAATTAAAATCAAATTAAATAAAGTTTAGACTAGTTTTGGACCAAACCCTCAGAAATTATCAAACCTTGCACGTCTAGGGCGAAGGCAACTTCGAACTTGGCTAAGTGTTTCAAGATCTTGTGAATGCGGAATATTGTTTGTGAAAAGGCTAGTTTAGAAATAGAGAGGGAGAAAGAATAAGAAAGAATTAAGTAATTCTTGAGAGGGAATAGAGAGAATTGATGAAAGAGTTGATAGTTGATTATGTTTGTAAATAGATAATTGTGAATTATGTTTTGTAGATTATTTTGAAAATAGGAATTCGGACGCTACTTATAATGAAAATAATCCGGAAAAACATAGAATTTGATAAGGAATAAAACTCCACGCTGTCGCCAGGAATTGACTCTGTCGCGAGGCGACAATGTCTGTCGCGCGGCGACAGACTTGTCGTTTGGCGACAGCCTGTATTAGCGCGCTTTTCTTCACGCGGAATCCGATCTTTAATCAACTTGATCTACGGAATCCGTACAGAAGATAAAATATATTTTTAAGATAACAAAACGATATTTTATTCCAAATAAAAATCTATTAAAAATAATTAATTATTAAATCTAATAATATTAGAATTAAAAAGAACCTTCTAGAAACTTCTAGAAAACTATAATTAATCCTAACAATTTTAGGAATAATAATTAGCATTGGGCCCTCCTCTAGATCATTGGGCCATTTTTAAAATAATTAACCAGGCCCAGTTTAGTATTTTGGCCATAACTTCCTCAATATTCATCGGAATCGATCTTATAATATATCGTTGGAAAGGTCTTTTCAAGCCCCATCCAACTACACTATTATTGGACCTTTATCATGGACCAAACGTAAACTGGTTCGGCTATTTTCAAATAAAATCATTTTCAAAAACAGAGAGAAAAGAATTTTATTAAAACTAAACCGCAACACTCGACTTTCAAACCACTTTCACCTAATTCGATAATAACACAACGTGAAAGGCATTCATCACTGGGTTTGGTTTTGGGGAGACACAAATGGGTGTCTACAGAAGCCCCCACTTTGACTGAGTTTGAAGAAACTTATGTTTCGAAAAAACGAGAGTCAAAGTATCGATAGGGACGGAGAATGATTCAAAACGTTCTGCGATTCCAAATCATTCTTATAACGCCGATACCTGCAAACCAATCATTAGTTAAACAAATAAAAGAGTTAAGAAACGCATATCTTGCACCGTCGAGCACACGTCTCTGAACGTAACCATTTTGCTGTTGCTTCATTTGTTGTTTGTGACAACCTCCACAGTGCCTCGTGAACGCCATCGTTGAAAATAACCGTATGTCGTCGTCTTCAATATTCTTGGTGACAATCCTCCACAGTATTTCGGGAACATCGTCGAAAATAACTGTATGTCGTCATTTCCAGGTGTGGCAGTATGTCGCCATGGCAGTACGTCGCCGCTATAGACAATCTCTTCTTTACCTTGAGGGACCGTCGAAGTTGACCTTGCTTCGCCATCTCCACTATTTGTGACACTACCTCGCCACGGCCGTGCTTCGCCACTAGACAACTCCTCTCTATGTTGGGACATTGCCAATGAATCATTTTGCTTATTGACCCTTAATATATTGTTGTTTATCATTGCTTTGTATATTTGTGCCAGTACTTTGGTGCTTTTGCCTTTGTGAACCATTACTTTGGTGCATCTATTGAACCATTATTTCGGTGCCTGTTGAACCAATATTTCGGTGCTTTATTTGTTGAACCAATATTTCGGTGCTTTATTATGAGCCAATACTTAGGCGCTTTAAGTTAAGTGAGACGATCTTTCATCAAGTCGATCACTCAGAGCATTGCAATCAAGCTGACCAAATCATGTCAATTTGCTTAAAGGGGCTAACTGGCGTACCAAGGAACCCAAATTACTAAACTAGACCCACAAAACCATACTACTTCAGGTGGCCAAGGTGGTGGGACGTTTGAGTTTGGCTCGTCGTCGCAGCAGCCTTTGCAACCTCAGCCTCTTTCCGTCGGGTTTCAGGGTGAGGTCAGGTGGCTTGGCCCTGAGTTGCAGTTCGCGCCGCCTGGTGGTTCAGGGGACGATGATGGACATACTCCACGGAGTAGGACATTTTTCGATACATTCGGCATCCCTCGCAACTTGCGACCTCCGGCGCCATAGCTGTACCTGTGTTTATTTATTTTTGACTTTTGTAGGACTTTGTCTATCTTATTCATATGACTCATGTATTAGACACTTGTATATACATGCACTTTATTATTTATTAACATTTATTTGCCTGATTTATTATTTTATAACAAGCGTGTTGTGCATGTAAGTGTGTGAGAAAGTGTAATTTTTGCGCGAAATTTCCGTCATTTTTAATATTAGTGGAGGGTACCGACTCTCTCCCCCAAAAAAAGAAATAAAAAAGAAAAATGAAGGAAGAAAATATGATAAGCCTAAATTAATTAAGCTTAATATGATATATGATAATAATAATAATAATAATAATAATAATAATAATAATAATAATAATAATAAGAAGGGTGTATGAATAGGAATAGAACAGTAAGTCAAGTCAAAGTCGAAATCAAGTACGTAAAAACACGGTTTCCTACGCGTAATAGGTGTCGCTGCAAAGAAATAGACTGGTGCCGCGTAATTCATCCTGTCGCCACGCGACAGGGTCTGTCGCCACGCGACAGACGCGCTTTCCTGTTTCCTACAGGATTTGAAGTCTGCCATGAAAAAAAAGTTATAAATGGCCCCCGAATCATCCGTTTACTGCATAATTTAACCAGTTTATTAATTAGCTAATTAACTAGAAATCATGCCTTTAGCTAAAAGAACTTTTTGTGGATACATGGATGAATGGTGTCGTCATCTAACTGCTAAAGATAAAAAAGCATTAGATATTTGCCATATGGGGGGTATGTTTGGAATCAAGGGGATGAGTCTTGACATTGATTTTATTTATTCTTCCATAGACTATTGGGATATTGATACTCACTGTTTTAGATTTTTCCATGATGAAATATGTCCTTTACCGGAAGAATTTGGAGCCATTATAGGTTATTATTCCACAGGTTCTGCGGTAATGCCTAGAATCAATGAATATTATTATAAAGATTTTGAATGCTTCTTTGGCTTTAAAACATATAGTGCATGGGAATATAGTTGATTTGACGGAATTTGCACATTATTTTTATGATAATCCTAATCCCAATTTCCGTGTCTATAAAAGAAGGGCTTTTCTTTATTGCTTGTTTAACCAATTGCTCTTAGTTAGTGGTAATGATAATGAAGGCCAATCAATGATTATATCTGTTATAGAACAAGTTGAATCTGGGAGAAATCCAATGCCGCTAATTGTTGGAGAGACTATGTTATGGTTGGATGCATTAAGAAAGAATCCGAGAGCACCGTTTCGAGGTTCTCCAATTTTATTACAGGTATAAAATAATGCTACTTTTAATTTACCAAGAATTAAAGAATATTATTTTTCACTGTAATACTAATTAAATACGTATTTTGCAGATATGGCTCATGGAGAGGTTAAAGCTTATTAATCCTCCTGACGATATACACACATATGTTCCAAATTGCATAGTCCGGCGAAAGAAACGATTTTTGAAAATAGGTCGCCGTGAGTGGAGCAAGGTGTTTGCTGCCGGTGACTTTACCATAAGCTAGATTGTTCCTTGGTGGAAGATTGAGGCAATGGTTGGTTGTAGTAACCAAGCATATTGTCGTCTCCCGAGCTTGTCTAGATTAACCTTTTATTTTCCTTGTAAAGTTATGAGACAATATGGTCTTGCACAAACTATTCCTATAGGAGATCTCCGCCGTCCTTATGAATTTCCTGTGTCACAAGAGATTGAGCGTTTTGACGGATACTGGAGGGGTAGGCCCTTATGGGAGGTGATTACTCATAAGGAGCCACCTTGTCAAATAAGGTGAAACAATGGCTTGATGGAAGATTTCAAAAATCTCAAGTCAAAATCGAGAAGGCCAATGTGAAGGATCGTCTAGGTGACAAAAAGATCCCTGCTAAAGAACGTCTAGGGGAAAGGATTGAATTCAAAACTCCTATTATGCCAGGAAAGAAAAGTGCTAAGAAAAATCAAGGAAAAAGAAAAGTTGACTCTACAAAGAAGGAAGTTTGGATAGAAAAGAAACATGGAGTTCTAGCGGAGGGAGAAACCATCTATACTAAGATAGAGTGTAGGTCTTCTAATGGTTGTCTCCTAGCAAAGGTTATGGATCAAGAGGAAGAGAATGAAGACACAAATTGGAAAAGAATCAAGAAAGAGAAAAAAGATTAGAGCATTGCTTTTCCTTTGACTTATTAGACAAAGTTAATTTGTTTTAGTTAATTTTTCAGCTTTTATATTATCAATAATGTACTTTCTTTATTAATTAATAAAATTCCAGCTTTTATTTTAATTAACTTTCAATTGAAGCAATGAAAACAATTACAACATTTATTTTTCGGAGAATTAATTCGAGCACGGAAGTCGAATAAATTTCCAGAACATGCGAAACTGGTCTAGACACTCGCAGAATACTGGCGCTGCTATCTGATTCACTGTCGCTGACTAATGGGCTCTGTCGCCTGGCGACAAAGTTGTCGTCTGGCGACAGAGGCTATCGTCTGGCGCCAGTTTTGAAATTTTGCAGACATGCGTTTTTCACTTCGGGGATACAGAATCTGAAAAGATTAAAGCGGCCGCACCCTGTCTGGGTTGCCTACGTATCCTTTACTTAAGGAATCAGGCCAAACGTAGCTCTCTTGAGTATTTTACTCAAGTACTTATGGGTAGTATTTCTTAAGTTGGTCAAGGTTTGTCATGTTTGAAAATTCATTGCCATCCATATCAGTTAATTTAGCCGCGCCTCCTGACAGGATTGTTTTGACAATATATGGTCCGGACCAATTAGGCCTGAATTTGCCTCTTGGATCTAAAACATTTTTTCTTAATGCTTTTAATACCAAGTCCCCAACCTTGATATTTCTAGTCTTGACCTTTTTATTGAAATGTCTAGCCATGCGGGTTTGATAACATTGAGTATGATGTAGAGCTTCTAGTCGCTTTTCATCGAGTAGGATTAGCTCTTCATATCGTGCTCTAGTCCATTCGACTTCATCGAGTTTACTTTCTAACGCAACGCATAGAGAAGGTATTTCTAACTCTATAGGTTGTACGGCATCCATTCCATATACCAAGTTGAATGGCGTATTTCCTGTTGATGTTCGGATTGACGTGCGATAACCCCATAGTGCGAAGTGAAGTTTATCAGGCCAATCCCTATAATTTTCAGTCATTTTTTCGATGATTGTTTTCAAATTTTTATTAGCGGCCTCAACTGCTCCATTTGCTTGATGTCTATAAGGTGAAGAATGGTGATGTTGAATTCCATATTTTTTGTAGCAATTCTTCACATTCGGCTTGAAAGTGAGTTCCATTGTCACTTATCATTTCATGTGGGACTCCATATCGACAAATTATGTTTCTTTCGATAAAGAGTGCTACATGTTTGGCAGTGAGCTTGGCATATGATTGTGCTTCCACCCACTTTGTGAAGTAATCTATTGCAACTAAGATGTATTCGTGACCTCCTGTTCCGGGAGGTGTAATCTTTCCAATTATGTTTATTCCCCATGTAGAGAAAGGCCATGGTGAAGTGTAGGTGTAGAGAAGAGAAGGTGGGATATGTTGCAAATTTGCGTAAATTTGACATTTTGGACATCTTTTTACATATTGATGACAATCTCTATTCATGGTAGTCCAGTAATATCCTTCTCGCATTATCTTTTGGACTAGCATTTTGCCATTAACATGTGTTCCACATATACCTTCATGGATTACTCTCATAGCTCTTTGGGCATCCTTTTTGTCTACACATAATAGAGCTCGACCCTTAGGTACCCTTTTGTGTAGTTCATTTCCTATGAGTACAAACTGGGAAGCTAAGTGTCTTAATGCTCTTTTCGCTCTTTTGTCAGCATGAGGAGGATATTCTCCTTTGGTGACATAATTTAATAAATCTATGAACCATGGTTCTTCTTCAGGTTCTTCTTCTTGAATCACTTCATCATCTTCTATAGCTTGAATATATGCTGGTTTATGCCTTTTTTCTATGGTTAAAGGCATTTGCTCAATTTCCTTAGGTATTCTGACCATTGAGGCTAGTCTTGCCAAGGCATCGGCGAATTGGTTTTCCTCTCTAGGTAGGTAAGTGTATTCCACTTTTTTCAATTGATCGGTGAGAGTTTCCAAATACGTTTGGTAAGGAGCTAAGCTTTCACTCCTAACCTTCCATCTTTTGGAGATTTGATTAATAATTAGGGAGGAATCTCCAAATATCCGGAGTTTCTTTACGCCTAAGGCTAAAGCGGTTTCGAGGCCTACCACACACGCTTCATATTCGGCTGCGTTGTTGGTGACGTCGAAATCCAATTTAATGGATATAGGGACATGTTCTTCTTTAGGTGATACTAACAAGACTCCTACGCCGCATCCCTTTTGGTTTGAGGCTCCATAAAAATATAGAGTCCATGTATCATCCTCTGTCATCATTAAATCTTCATCTGGGAATTCATTCTCTTCTAAGGGTGCCGAATCTTCTATTGGGAAATCTGCTAGAAAATCCGAGACCACTGATCCTTTAATCGCTTTTTGAGGCATGAACCTTATATCGAACTGGGCCAAATTTACTATCCATCTTGAAATTCGCCCGTTAAGTGTAGATCTTTTGAATAGGTATTTAAGGGGGTCCATTCGTGAGACTATGTAAACGGTATGCACGAGCATGTAATGTCGTAATTTAGTTGTGGCCAACACCAGCGCGAGGCACAGCTTTTCCAATGGTGTGTAGCGTGTTTCGTACTCGAGCATCTTCTTACTTAGGTAATAAATAGCATTTTCTTTGCTTTCTACCTCTTGTGCAAGCATAGCTCCCATTGTTTCCTTTGTGACGGTTAAGTATAGTCTTAAGGGTATTCCAGGGAGTGCTGGAGCTAGTACGGGAGGATTCGAGAGATAGGCTTTGATCTTTTCAAAGGCCTTTTGACACTCATTGTCCCATATGATTGGTACATTTTTCTTAAGCTTCTTGAATATTGGTTCGCATATCATGGTCAGCTTGGATATGAACCTACTTATATATTGCAACCGGCCAATAAATCCCCGAATTTGCTTTTCGGTTTTGGGCGGTGGCATGGACATGATTGCCTTAATTTTGGTGGGATCTATCTCTATTCCTCTAGAGCTTATGACTATCCCAAGAGTTTCCCTGAGGTAACTCCAAAAGCACATTTGAAGGGGTTTAATCTCATGTTGTATTTTCTTAGTCTTTCAAAGAACTTTTTTAAGGCTATTGGGTGTCCTTGGCGGTCTTTTGATTTTACAATCATGTCATCCACATAGACCTCCACTTCTTTATGCATCATATCATGGAGTAGGGCAGTTGCTGCTCGTTGGTAAGTAGCACCCGCGTTTTTTAACCCGAATGGCATTACCGTGTAGCAATAAGTACCCCAAGGTGTTATGAATGTTGTCTTTTCCATATCTTCTTCGACCATGAGGATTTGATTGTATCCTGCGTACCCATCCATAAATGAGAGAAGTGCATGATTTGCTGTGTTATCTACCAAAATATCGATGTGTGGTAAAGGGAAATCGTCCTTTGGACTTGCCTTATTTAAATCTCGATAGTCGACACACATTCGAACTCTACCATCTTTTTTCGGAACCGGGACAACATTGGCGACCCATTCGGGGTATTTGGATACCCTGATAAAACCTGCAGTTATTTGTTTTTGTACTTCTTCTTTTATTTTAAGAGCCACGTCGGGTTTCATTCGACGTAACTTTTGTTTTACAGGTTTCATTCCTGGAATTAATGGTATTGTGTGTTGAGCTATTTCTCTATTAATGCCTGGCATATCTTCGTATGACCAAGCGAATACATCGATAAATTCTTTAAGTAGATTAATTAAATCGGTTCTTTCTTCTTTGTTTAGTGTTAGTCTGATTTTAACTTCTCTTTTAATGGTTGGTTCTTTTGAGATATCAACCGTTTCTGTATCCTCAATTATCGGTGTCTTATTTTCAAGTGTTTCCATTGCTTTAATTATTTCTTTATCATTTTCATCATTAGTTAAGCAATGCTCGTCATCTTTAGATAAAGAAGAACAAGAAGAATACGGGGAAGAAGACATATTATTAAATTCAGAAATCATTACATCAAATAAAGAAATGTCCGTCGGGACTTGATTGCTAACTATCCTAGGAGTAGAAATAGAAGATGAGGGTGCTACAACTAAAGATTTAGAAGACTCGATAGGGGAAGACTCTAACTCAGACTCTGACTCAGACGATTCTTCGAACATTGGTCCTTGTCCTGTAGTTATTGAAATCTTCTTTCCATTTGTAGTGGTTACCTTCACCGTCTTGCGCCATCCACGCTCTTGATCTTTTATTGGAGTGATAAATTCAGAGGGGTCAAAACTTTCACTTTGGAGAACCGCTTGGATAAGTGAAGAATCATCCTCCGTGTATCTTGATTCATTCTTTTCTCTTCCAAAGAGGAGTCCCATGACATTAAAGTCGAAACAAGGAGGTGCTTTCTCCTTATAAATTGGAGCTGGGATCTCGTCTAGGAAGCAAAAGTCCAAAAAGATTTCAAACCCAGGTTGTCTTATACCATTTACAACGAAGGGTTCGGGGAATTCATGACAAGGATAGTCCTCTCCTTCTCTTATAAATTGTCCATTTAAAGTGAGAGGATATTGATCCATAGGTATCTCCCTTTTTTGCGTGCGGGCATTTCTTCGTGCTCTTGATTTTTCCTGGGCCCGCTTAAGGTCTTCGCGAGTTGGTTCAAAACCAAGTCCGAAAGTATCCAATTTAGGGAGGCCAGGTAAGCCCATGTGTTTAGCTATTCCTTTCTTCTTTCCTAGAGTCATTCCAGGAAAGTGTCCTTGTTTTCTTAGGATAGCATTCGTTGTCATGTTTGAGTGGAGGTCGTAATGGAGAGGGGTCCTTTCATCTTCCTCTATTAAGGAGACCTCTTCGCTAAAGCCCCACAAATCTTCATCATTTTCATCATGTTCTACATTAATTAGTGGATTTTCTACTGTTTTGATTCTCATAGATGAAGCATCAATGGTAATTGGAATGCCTCCAACTATGGCCTTTACTTGTTGATGAAGAGATGAAGGGACGGCCTTTAAATCATGAAGCCAAGGGCGTCCCAATAGCAAGTTAAAAGATGCCTTGATATCTACTACTTGAAATGTAGTGGCATGCTCAATTGCACCTGTCGTTATATTCATGGTAATTGTCCCTAGTGCTTGACGACGTGAGTTATCATAAGCTCTTATGCCTTGAGTTGATGGAGATAAATCCTCATCTCTTATTCCCAACATTCTTGCGGTTCTGAGTGGGCACACATTAATTGTTGAACCGTTATCCACAAGAGTCATGGGGACATTCATTCTTTTGCATATGACTGTGAGGTTTAGAGCTTTATTGTGTTTGTCACCTTCCGGTGGTATATCTTTATCCGAAAAAGTGACTAAATTGATTGGACTTGGAAGGTCACTCGTGAGGAAGTTAGCGAGTCCCTCAGGAGTAGTGTCCGAATTTATGCCTACTTTAGCCAATGCATCCATGACTGCAACTCTATGTTTTCGAGATGTGGCTAAAAGTTTCCATACATTCATTTCCACTTTAGTCTTTTTTAACTGTTTTACAACATCATTGTCTTCTATAATAGGCACGGGAATTTGCTGAATAGAAGGTATAGGTTGTGTTGGAATGGGAGGTTGTATTCTCCCGGACCTAGTGAGGACATCTATGGGTGAATCCTCCTCGTCCCAAATGTCACTTACTGGGTATATTGTTGATAAAGGAGTTTCTTCAACGTCTTTAAGGTAAACATCCTCATCATCACTGTCCCATACTCCATTAATCATGGCATCTTGTGGAAGTTGAACTAATTTCTTCTCATCAATCAAACGTTGAACCAAGTCCTTAAACTTGAAGCATTGTTCTATTGTATGTCCCCCTGATTGATGGTATGAACAATAATATTTGTCTATTCTTTTCAGTGATTCAAATGGTCTTGGTTCGAGAGGTTGAACTTTTCCATTCTCGAAGAGCATTTTGAACATGTTTGTGTATGACGTCCCAATTGGAGTATATTTCCTATTATTCTTTTTGGGAGTGTCAATTACTCGGAGAGAAAAAGGTTTCTTTTGTTTAGGTGGGGGTCTATTTTTAAGTAACTCATTTTTCTCTTTTATAGCCTCAAAGGTTTGTGAGATCAACTTTTTCAATTCTGTCAATATTAATGTCAATGCCACTACTTCTTGCTTGGTTGCAGGTTCCTGGCCATGGAATTCAAGAGCATCTTCGAAGATTTCTTCTTCAATGGTCTCGATAGGCTCTATGAGGCTAGATGGATCCTCTTGGTTTTCTTCGTTGGAAATAGCTAAGGAATCCGACAGCGGTGCGGTATTGATACTTGGTTTCTTACTTGCAGGAGGCAATGGGAGCTTGTTACTATCGATCAAGTCTTGAATGGCTTCCTTTAGTCTCCAACAATTTTCTGTAGGATGACCCCTACCTTGGTGATATTTGCAATGTGCATTCGGGTTCCAGCTAGCCGTTCTCCTTTCGACAGGTGGGTCCCCAAATGGTCCAATAGGAGTTATAAGACCTTTTGCATGTAAGCGATCAAATGCGGTGTCATAACTCATGCCAATAGGAGTATAATTCTTCCTAAATGGTTTCTTTTGTGCTTGATTATTATTCATTGCCAAAACTTCATTTAGAGGAAAAGTGCTAACATTATTTGAGTGGGTAGATTTGGATGAAGAAGGATTGTCGTTCTTCTTATTTTTCCAGCCACTACTTGAGTTGTTATTAGCAACTTTTTGTTTAGCAAGGTCATCTTCAATATTAATTCCAATATCATATACAGCTTTGAAAGTGTTTAAGTTGCTTTGGTACTTAAGGTGCTTAGAGTATTTTTCTTGGAGGTTCTTAATGAACATCCTAACGGATTCCTTTTCACTAGGCACTTCAACCATTTTCGCAGTAGTTTCTCTCCATTTATTAAAGAAGGAGGTGAAACCCTCATTTTCTTTTTGTTTTAGCATTTCTAATTCTCTATGATCGGTTTCAACTTGTATATTGCATTTATACCTTTCAATGAAAATGCTCACAATGGATTCCCAACTAGAGGTTTTTTCTTTATCAAGTGAAAAGTACCACTGTTGACATACAGCTTCTAAGGATAATGAAAATACAGAATGAAATGCTTTTCTATCTATCCCCTTAATACTCATTACAGTTTCAAAAGCTCTTAAATGAAAATAAGGATTGTCCATAGCCTTGAACTTAGGGATTTCATTGGGATTGAACTTTTTTGGGAGAAGGTCCTTATCCACCGAGACCCCTTGGGAGCTAATCTCTTGAAATCTAAAGTCGCTGGACAATTTGTCCAAGCTTTCCTGGATTAGGTCCATTTGTTTTTGTTTTTCAGGATTACTTATTTGCAGCGATAGGTTTTGCAACATTTCAGCCAAGTTGGCTACCTGTCCCTTGACTTCATTAAGTTCTTCTTGACTAGCCATTGCCTTCTTATCTTTCCTTTTCCTACCGAATGGTTTGTCAAAAAGTAAGACTTGAACAAAAGTGTTGTCCTTGATTAAACGCCCTTCTTTTCTTGACCACGCGCTGTAATTTAAACCATATTTGTTTTAATACTCGACTCTAATTGACTTGACTTTATGTTCAAAAGATTTAAAAGAAAAAGTGAAAAAATGGGGTATATATTTTAAGTTTTTAAGGGAATTTAAAAATTGGAGGATTAATATCCGACTTACCCCCCTAAAAAAAATGACGGAAAACACGCATTCAAGACTCTCTAGACATGGTCATAATGTGACAAACATGTTATGTGTGTGCTTTATGTGTATGTGAGTGACATGCTTTGACTACTAGTGTATGACCATGGGACTTTAAGTGCCTAAACTCAATTTAAGACTTAAACATGGTTTGAACCATTAACAAACTGATTAATCCGATTAGTAGACTGTTAATTAGACTCGTCGTAATGACTCGAGCAAAAGAACTGGACTGTCGCTAAAACAACAGGACTGTCGCCACGGTTTAGAGCCTGTCGCCAGACGACAAAATTGTCGCCAGGCGACAGACGCTAAACTGCAGCGCCACAGTCCAAATTCCCGCGCCATTTCTGGAACATTAATATGGACTGTTTCCAGTAATTTTACTCTAAATGGACATGCCTAAAGTCGTACTAAGTCGAATTAATTAACTTATTAACCTTTAATTAATTCAAAATTAATTAATGAATTAGACAAAGTCCTTTTAGTCATTAGTCAATTTATTTAGTCTTTAACACAAGTCAAACAAACGGTTAGCACATATATAATAAATACAAGTAAGGGTGCACAAGTAGTTCACATAGTCACAAGATGAGTTTGCAACCTAACCATGGCTCTAGTTCTCTAAAGTTCGAGGATATGGGTTAAGTCAAAAAGGTCCATGGTTAAGAATCCATATGCATTGCACACAAGCCTACCGGGAGGGTTGGAGCGAATGGACAGGATTCCGCGAGTTCGTGATGAAATCGAACTCGACTCCATGGTTAGGTGGATTCACAAACATTACACGTACCCAAATCTGAACTTTGCACATGATAGTGGAATATTCCATTGGACAGGTGAAGCAGGAACCCCCAGAGGGTTATTTCCATATGTAGAACACATATGGGTTCAGAAAAGTGAGAAAAGGACTCAATCAATAAGTAAAATCAAACCAACAATGCTAGAAATGGTCAAAGCAAGAAGGCAGACCCCTGGCTCGGTATTGGAAGAACTTGGCGCCAGACTACAGGGACTGTCGCCGCAAAAAAGCTCATGTCGCCAAGCGATAGAACTGTCGCCAGGCGACAGAAACTTTTTACGGGCGACAAGGCCTGTTTTCTAGACGCTAGTTCCTACATGCCTTGGCAAGTTTCTGTGTTCTTCGAATTTTCTAGATTTCGCATCATCTTTTCGATTCTAGTCATGAAAGATATTTCTCAAATTTCCTACGTGTAAAATTCCTATGGATTGACTCATGGGGTGCTCCCATGAGGACCTTTTAATGCATATGACAATAATGTTAATCAAATCACGCACATGAAATACTTAGAATTTTTCAAGTCTCATCCGCTCATTCTAAATAATTGCCAAAATTAAATAAATTTCAGGAATATAAATAGAAATCCTCCCCAGTGAAGTCGCCAAAAACTGTAGGGAATATTTCAAGCATTATGATAACCCCAAACTTGAACCCCACTGTGATCATACACTAAAGTACGGTGGCGTTCCAAAGGGAAAGACAAAGAGAAAAAAGAGTCGCCAACAAGTTTTAGGAACTTGTAAACCCAAAAGACAATCCAAAAGGACCATCAACTACTCCATAAGGTCTTGAACCAAACAGGGTCCGGGGATGAAGGTACGAATCCAATCTACAAAAGAAAGGACCTGCCCTATAAAATAGGCCTCTACTTTGTTCTGCTCGTATTCATGTGCGCTTTTCGAATAACATACAAACATTATATTAAACCTACCCTGTTTATCTATGTTGGTTGAATATTAATGCACAAATAAAACTATTATTGGCGATCACTTGAGTTAAAATCACATTAGCCTAAACCAAATTAATAATTATCTTATTAAGCGTGATTTCAAGTACAAATTCCCTTTAACAATCATAAAAGGAGTGATCAAGCAATAACAATAAAACATAAATAATATCAAGCAACATAATAATAAACAATAATGACGATAATAGCATGATAAGGCATAATAAAGCTTAAATATAATAGCAAGATCCTAGGCATGATACTAACAAGATTAATAACAAATCCTAGCATGTCACTAAACAATAAAGATCAAAGCTTTAAACCTAACATGGCACTAACATGATATTAGAAAGAGTAAAGACACCCTAAACATGATACTAGAAAGTGATACACATTACTACATAGTTGAGAAATTTACCAGCGGAAACTCGAAAAGAACATTTAGTAGGGTTTTCAATCCATACTTCCGCAAAACCTCAAATGTCTGTCGAAGGTGATCAACGTGATCCTCTAACTTTTTAGATTTCACCAGCATATCGTCGATATACACTTCCATCATATCGCCTAGCTGGTCTTTAAACATCTTGTTGACAAGCCTCTAATACGTCGAACCTGCATTCTTTAGTCCAAAAGGCATAACTTTATAACAATATATACCTTTATCGGTCATGAAGGTTGTCTTCTCCAGATCGTCAAGGTGCATAAGGATTTGATTATATCCGGAGTAGGCGTCCATGAATGTCAGGAGCTCGTGACCAGTGATTGCGTCTACCATGGCGTCATTGTGCGGCAAAGGGAACGAGTCTTTAAGGCATGCTTTGTTGAGATCGGTGAAGTCGATACATACTCTCCACTTGCCATTCTTTTTGCTGACGACGACGACATTTTCGAGCCAATCTGGATATTGCACTTCCCTTATCTTTCCTGTATCGATCAGCTTCTGCACTTCGTCATTAATGATCTTGTTTCGTTCCAGAGCGAACTTTCGACACTTCCGCTTTACATGCTTATGATTTGGGTCGACATTTAGCTTGTGCGAGATGATGCTTGGATCTATATCAATCATGTCTTCATGGGACCAGGTGAACAGTCTTTATTCTCTCGGAGAAAGGCTAAGATGGTGTTTTTGAGTTCAGGTGTTAGGTTGGCTTCGACACAGACGGTTTGATCTGGTTTTTCGGGGTCTAGGGGTATTTCATCGATTTCTAAGTCGTTGGGATTGTCTGGTGTCGGGCCCTACTGTAATTGCTATGCGGATCTCATGAACGGCTTCAAGGTTGTTTTGTAGCAATGTTTGGCTTCACGGGGTTCTCCTTTGATTTCTTGGATTCCCCATGGGGTTGGAAATTTGATGGATTGGTGGTAAGTGGAAGGAATGGCTTTTAGTTTAGGGGTCCATGGTCTGCCCATTATGACATTATAGGCTGGGGGACAATCTACGGCGTTGAATTTGGTTTGGGGGTTTAGGCCACCGGCTTAGGTAGGTTGGGTTATGTCTCTAAGAGTTGACATAGTCTCACCACTAAAACCGACCAAGGTCGTGACCTTCTGATGACGTCGCTATCCTTCAAGCCCATATCTTCCATAGTCTTCCGGAATAGGACATTTGCGGAGCTTCCTCCATCGATCAGCACCCTACAAAGCAGACAATTCCCGACCATCAAAGAAATTACCAGGAGTCTTCATGTTCTCTATTGATGATGTTGATATCGTCATCGTCGAAAGTGATGGCCATAGCTTCCAGCTTCTTTTCCAAAGGATCCCTTACTTCTTCCAGGACGGCAGGGCTACTTGTCGACGACTTTGCAATTCTTTTGGCTGCAGAATAGGTTAGTCCACAAATATCTGAACCACCGAAAATGACATTAATTACTACCTCAGGTACAGGCGGCTTTGGGGGCCTGCTTGCCGTTTTGGCTTTGCCGTTACCGGATGCATTGCCTTTCTTTTTCCCCAGCAGATGCTTGAGGTTGCCTCTCTTCAGCTGGAAGGCGACTTTTTTCCGCAAGGCACAGCAATCTTCTGTCTTGTGGCCATGGTCGCTATGAAACTCGCACCACTTGCTCATATCCTTTTCTGAATCCGGCTTATTGCTCTTCATTGGCCAACGAACTTTGTTACCTAGAGGCTCCAGCTCTTTTACCACCGCTACAATGTTCACGACGAATCCATATTCGGATATCTTTGGATATTGTGGTGCATCGACGATGTGCTCTACCTGCACACTATTAACAAACCGTGATCTACATGTCGTTTCATACGACTGATGTCGCCACGATCCTCACGGATTGCTTGTAGCCTTACAATCGGTCGAGCTTTTGACGCGTTGACTGGCGCTTCGATTGGCGATGTCCTCGTCAAAACGCATCTGGGCCACAGCTCTCGTCCGGACCTCTTCAAATGTTAAGTAGGGATATTTGACCATATCTTTATAAAGATCTGGATCTGTGTGCAGTCCTCGGAGGAAGGCTTCGATGGCAGTCCTGTTGTCGACATTCTTGATCGATAGCTTTTCCTTGTTGAATCTGGTCCAATAGGTCCTGATACTTTCCTTTGACCCTTGGACGATCCGATACAGGTCGCTTGTTTGCTTGTCGAACTGCCTGCTGCTTTCAAAATGGGAATAAAACTTGTTAATTAACATAGCAAAGCTAGTGATACTACCTGGTTCGAGCTTACCAAGCCACTTGAGGGTGGGACCAGTCAGCGTCGCGCCGAAGGATTTGCACATGCATGCTTCCCAGCACTCGAACGGAATCGAAGCTTGCCACATCCACTGCTTGTAGTACTCAACATGCTGCTCTGGACAGGTTGTACCATTATAAAGCGAGGTAAACGTCGGGAGGGACAGTCTTCTAGGAATGCGGGCCCTGGACAATTCATCACTGAACGGGGTCGTTGCGAATCCATCGGGGGCTTCTCTCTGGAAGGGGATCGGAACACCTGGCATCTTCTTCATCATCGACAGCACCTTGGAATTCTACTTCTCTAAGGCGAACAACCTCTAGAGCGAGATTTCGGTCTGGCTTAGCTCACGATCATTGGACTACAACTCGCATCCTAAAGTCCGGGAATTCTCTTGTTGCGCGACGTTCCTGATCGGGGAATCCGTCTCCATTTCTTCGTCACTGAACTCTATTTATGTATCGTGCGGAGACTCCAACACTTCCAACGGCTGCATCCGCGGCACAATATCCAGGTTCCTTGGGCGGCGACGATTGCTCTAGGCGGATTCCAACTGCCGACGGAGGTTAGCTGCATCAGATTCCGACGCCTCCTTCTCCTTGTTCAGACGCTCGTTGGACTCTCGGGCTGCTAGGAGATCAGCTTGAGCTTTCTCATAAGCCTTTTTCAACTGTTCGGAAGTCATTTCACTGGGAGTCATGTTGAAGGTAAAATTAGGGTATTTTGGGTTTTACCTAGTTGTACCCCCATAGTGGGCGCCAAATTGTTTATGCAAATTTTTGTCAAGTGGGATTGAATAAAAAAATCTAGGCTACGGATCAAGTAAATAAAACCTAGGATAAAAGTAAAGCGAAAATGAAGAAATGACACGAGGAATTGGCGACGCGAAAAACCCAATGAAGGTAAAAACCGCGGGTAGAATAAGGATCTATCAAACTTTCACTATGAAAATATTTAAGGAGTCGAATTACAATGTGTGCTTAGAGTATTTTAGTAGCTAGTTTGCAGTGTGTTTCGTTTGATGAGGCTTTCCCTTTATATAGATGGTGCTTAGGGTTAATCCCTAGCCGTAGCAAGGTGATAAGCTTGCTTCCTTGATTTTCGGAGTTAGCTTCTCAACTTCCTCATTCCAGTTCAGTCCACTAACGACAGTGTCCAGCTGGGCAAGGACCTAGTATCCCATATCTATCTCTTCCTGGAAAATAGCGAAGCAGTTGGAGCACCTGTCGTCCATCGAGACTGGCTTCTCTTCGTCAAGTCTTAGTCTTCGTCAAAGCTTGATCCCGTCGTTGACATTGGCTGACTATTGTTGACTTTTACTTACGGAATTTTACCCATAACAATAAATTAAACTTAAATAACTCTTATCAATTGAACCTATTAAATCTTATATTCCTGAAGTTATAATTTGAACTTATGAGCATTAATCTCAACTTTCTGGAAATAAATGTGCTTCTGGGAAGAGAATTATCCTCGTTGTGTAAGGGTATTTATGGTATGTCCAATGTCTAATGTCCAAATGTACTCGATCTCCGCCTTGCAAGGATGTCTGAGAGATCCGCCTGCAAGAACGATAAAGTAAGCTGCCCTCGGGGTTTGACCCAGAAACGCCCATTCGACATACAATTTAGTGAATTTACTTTCTAGAGAGAGAAAATAGAGAGAATGAGAGATTAGAAAAGGTTACCATCATTAATCATTGGCTTTCTATTTATAGATGTACTTTCAAGTGGCAAAAATGTACATTGTTGAACAGATTAGGGGTATTTATGATGATTAATGGATGATTAAGGATGACGAGCTGGATTATAAAGGGGTATTTTTGTCATTTCAAATATAGTGGGCTTAAGACACGAACTAGGCCCAAACAAAATGAAAATAAGGTGAGAATAGAATAAGACCTTAAATATTTCTTCAAAAATCAAGATATTAAACATGCGCATCTCAATCTCAATGGAGGCCTTGTGACATGACGAAAATATTGGGCCCTTGATCAATAAATTAAATGAAAATCATATATTATTTTATTTTATTTATTGTGTGTTTAGGATGTAACTAGTTATTAGCCCTGGCGATGCCTCGATACATCGTAAATTTATAAGTTTGATCAAAATTAATAAAAAGGGTTAATGTCGAACAATATTAATAAGTGAGTAAAAAATATAATAATCTATATTATCTTTCATTAATTAATAATCAAATACGTCAAATTTAAATATGGAGGTAATACATATGAAGAATTTTTCAAGTAAATAAAACCAAAGTTACACCAATGAAGAGTTTTTCAAATTAATTACACATCACTACAATTCAATGCATTGAGAAAAAGGTGATAAACATCTCCAGAAATTCGGCTATTTCAGACCCTTTCTCTTTAGTTTCTTTATGCTTTTCTTATTAAATTCAATAAATTACACTATTTAAAGGTTCTAAGTACCCCTATAGTGGGTTTGAGTGTAGTAAGTACTTTGTTTTTGTTTTCTGAGTTTAATACGGTACAAGTTGTTTTATGGGTAAAGATTTGTGCGGATCGAAAAAGAGGTTAATTCTTCTATTACAATTAGATGAATCAAATAAAAAATTTCTTCACGACTACAATGGATCGATAGACCCCCTCGTTGAAGAAGGGTGTAAATTATAGCGGTATGAAAGAAGGTATGAAGAATGTATAATTTGTAATAATGATCGTTTTTTTATTTGATTCGACTGTCATGTATTTATTAGATTTAAATCTTTTTGTAGATGTTGTATGACTATTTATTTATGAATCAATCTGTGTTAATATATATATATATATATATATATATATATATATATATATATATATATATATATATATATATATATATATATATATATATATATATATATAGGAATGATATAACTCCGTGATTTATAACTAAGCCCTAATATATTTTTCTCATCTATAAAAATATAAATAGCAAATAAACAAATTTTTTCGTAAAATATTAATCTTGAAGTAAAAAAGAAAAAGAAAAAAAGACCTTAGTTAGGGAGGGGGACATACACACACAAAGAAATAGGGTGTACATTTATTTTATTGTAAAACGGTCAGTTTTAGCGTAACTTTAACTATTTTTATGGTAAAGTTAACTAATTAAGGGGTAACTTTTAATTTATCGTTGGTTTGAATTTTATTTTAATGTGTAATTTCTTATAGATACGTGATTACATACTATAAAGACTAATATGATTAATTTAATACATTATAAGTTTTTTGTAAGATAAAATTTATTAATAAAAAACAATAACTTTTACCGTATAAAGAGTAAGTTTAAGTACTTTTAAAGTAACTTTACCCGTTTTACAATAAATTAACGTACATTCGCTTTTTTGGAAAATTTGTGCAATCTAATCATGTCATATAACTTGGAGGCCCCCAATCCAAGTCCAATGTTAGATATGGTGATATTCGGGCCTGATATTAAACAGCTCATCAATTTAGACACTAAATCGCATCTCCCCAAGCAAAAATGATGATTGAAATGTACATATCACATAATTCAGTTTGAATCACGCATCAGGATAATGAATTGCTTGAAGATCCATTTAGAAATTTAAAATACCCAAACTTTAAGCATTTCAAATAGAGCCCAAAACCAAAGCCTGAGAATCAAATACATTTAACCTCAATTATTCTAAGCCTCCCAGTACAAAATGCTAACCCTAACGCGATACGCTCAAACACCCAATAAAATCACAAAAAACTAACCCAAATGCGTAAAACAAGACGTGTTTAGTATGTTGCGCTGACGACGTCCCAAATGATGGGAACACTGTGGAGTGTGGACACATATTATTGGAAATATTATGATACAAAGTATTGGGTTTGCCTCACCCAATAATCGGTGAGACGCTAAAATCATCAACTACCTTTCTAATAGAAAAACCCTAGAAATTTCCTGTTTTTTAAATTGGTCAAACACTAAAAATAGAAAAACCGTTGTAAAAAATGTCAACGACGGCTTTCCCTCGTTCTTCTGAAATGCTGTGGTGGGATGGGTAACATTAACAACGTAAAAACCTAAAGTAGTAGCACTCTTATTTTTGACAAGGATGAGGATGCTGTGCTAGAGAAGTGAGGCCAATCCTAGGCTATTCTATTTTACACCACACAAATAAGTTTGTCTTTCAGAGATTCGCTTAATCTTTTCATTAGTTTTTCTGATACTCGTATTTGCAAGACTATTAGGTTTTGTTATATAAACAATAATTAAAATTAATGCAAAACATACTATATAGATCTCTATGTATGAATAATCAAAAGGGTAATAAAGAATACAAAAATCAATTTAGAATATACTAGTATAAAAAACTTCAATACAGTTATAGCTTATTTTAAAATAGACTACGATAAATTTGACTAACAAATATGTAAACACTACAATATGATATTCAAAGTTAAGTAAACAACCAGCTACCATGGCATAACCCAAGACATTCACCAAGTTCCATTAAAAATGCCTCATTATTTTTCCAAAGATGTACGCAAAAACATGGAAAGTTGGGACTTGGGAGTTCGAGAGTTTCACAGAAAAAAGATTGATTTTTTTTTTTTTTTTTCCCTTCTGTTTGCTGAGGGTATGAACAATTAAGGTTCGATAAATTATGTCCCGCAGTTATAAAGCAGGCATGCATGTACTAACCCCTGATTCTAATGCAATGCCAAACATGTACTAACAACCCCTGATTCTGGAGCAGTGCCATGGTTCACGTTACAAAATAATTTTGCTTTTTTACAGGAAAAATAAAGGGCAAAAAAAGCCTGATTAACTGAGCTACCTTCACCCTGACAATGAATGCCACAGCTTACTTTTTATGTAGGTTTTTGCACAAATGACAAATAACCTCTAACACTGTAAAATCGAAGCTAAACCAAGATTATCCAAGGGCCTCGTAGCTGAACTATTAACGAGCTAAACTCTGCTTCCATTTGACTGTTCATGAAAAGCTCCAAAGCAGAGATAGACAAATGAACGAACCATATCCCAACATCCTATGGAAATCAGTTCTCCATTTGAGTTAGAAATACTGGCACGCTTGGGAAGAGTTTAAGGTCTTAGTCAATCGATTTCCCCCTCCTCTACATCGTTTGCTGCTGAATCTGGAGCATTTTGTGGGGCCTCAACCTCCTCCTCCTCTTCATCGTCATCTTTTCTGTATAACCCAAGTTGCTCCAAGGGGTTGCTATTTCCCCTGAATCTGAAACTACCCAGACCGCCATTTTGAGAATCATTTGGGCTTGTATCGCCCATAAAACTAGACAGATCATCAGGAGGAGCAGCACTGAGCATCTCAAGATCCTCCATGAACTGACAATTTTCATTGATATCCACTGTTTTCTCCATCTGTATGATGCCAAAAAGATCATGTGATTGAACAAAAAAAATACAGGAATTTTCAGAGCTAAATGAATTAGAATTGGAAAATATTAAATTTTCAGTTATGACATGCTAGGCACTTAGTCATATAGTATATGCAGCATAGACATAAGAGATTTCACAATTGTAAGCATACGATATCTACTGCAGGTCAATATTTAATCAGACATGACAACTATGCAAACCCTTAATGGTAATAAGCCTCCAACAAAACAGGATGTAGGAAGTAGAACTTTTTCAAGTGACTCGAGTTCTTTTGGTCCACAACTAAATGCATCAAAGCATAAATTTCCAAACATGCTACCATGTACAATATGATCATCGTACCTTCTGCAAAGCAAGACGTGCAGCCTCCCTCTCCAATTCCCTCTTCCTTTTGGCTTCCGCCGCAGCTTCTGCTTCAGCCTTCTTTCTTGCCTCTTCCGCAGCCCTGGCTTCTGCTTGTAGTCTAGCCTTTTCTGATTGACATAAACAAGATAGTTACCTATCATGACATAATTAAGACTGAAAGGCCACAGGCCCAAAGCTAGATAAAACCAGTAAGGCAAGCTCAAAATATAAGGAATAGTGTCAAACCTTCTCTTTGCCTTCTCTCAAGCTCTTCCCTTTCCAACCGCAATTTCTCTGGATCACGCTTTTCACCCTGTATAAAGTAGTATATCACAATATATGACACCAAGCACAACAGAACCACAAAAAAATAAACTAAAGCAAAGCATTCATGGCACCTTTTCAAGAGTCTTTTCTTGAGCTTTGAGGATTGTATCAGCAAATCGGCTCCTCAGTAAAGCAGCACGGTATAGCTTATCCGGGGAGACTTGCCTCTCAGATGGAGCACTCTCCCCTAACACGTTACAGCTCAAGGGGTAAGACAGCAACTCAAACTAACAGCACACTCTTCTGATCATGATTTATTTTCATGCTTACCCTCTTTATGACCATCCACCTCAATTGACAGAGGCTTAGTCTGGGAACTCTGTTCAACTTGGCTCAAGCTGCTCCTAGATTCTGTACCACATAAAATCAAGACTTCAGAATAAGATAAAAATAAGAGCTGAATAAAAAAATAAAATTTGTAATGCACAATTAACTGCAAATCCATAAGCGTGTACTCTATTTCTATCAAAGGAACATATGCAAGCTTGTAGAAACTCACGATTTATCCCAGCTTCCTGATCAATGTCACTTCGATTCTGGTCCACATTTTCGTTGGCATTCGCAGTTGGCTACCAATGATGCAAATAGACATAAGTACACCAAAACATAACTCACTACAATTTCCCTTTTGTTTATTTTTTATTTGGGGGGGGGGGGGGGGGGGGGGGGGAGGGTGTGGCTGGGGGGTGGATTTGTATTTTATGACATTAAGAAATATAATGATGAGGAATTGAGGATATAAGAAGAAACAATCACAAAACTCATCATAACATACAAGAATATTTGTTACAAATGTACCTGCAGCTTGTTACCCGGAGGTAAAGCTTTTGTGCCTTCAGATTCACTACTAGAACTGCCTGAATCTGAAAAGCAATGAAGCAAACACATTAACGTGGGTGAGGGTATCATATACAAAAAAAATTTATCACTCAAGTAAAAAGGGTAAAGTGCCAAAGGCAAAATTTTGACAGTAAGTTAAAAGATAGAATACGCTAAGAATGAAAATAGCTAACAGAAGCAAAATATCGGTTTCCCATACAATAGTAGAAGCTACAAATATGTGTCGCTCATTGCATCATATTCACCAGTTCTCAACAAATCATGAAGCACCAATAGATATGGTTGTGAGTTTGTGAGCTTGTGACTGCCCCCACTACATGTGAACTTTCTTAACGATATAGAAGGCTTTACAATTACTGAAACCACCTAGTCTCTTAACTTGAACATACACAAGAGAGCCACCCAAGAGCAGCTACCATATATAAAATAAAATCACCAATAAAACTCTCTGCCAAACAATATATCAGAAATCAATTTTGTAAAAAGACTAAGCACAAGTTGGGCAACAACTTCACCTTGTTGAGTGCTTATATAAAAAGAATATAGAATTAGCTGGTGTCTGTATGCTTCTAAAACAGGAATACACAATGCTTCTTTTGACAGAGATTTCACCAGCAAGGTACCTTTATAATTTGCTTTTATGAAAATCATATATATAATTCCTCTCATCAATTATATTTTAGAACCATAAGAGTTTTTTAGGAAAAGCTCCTTGTTTCTTACATTGAACAACTGAATCTTAAGAAACAAAACAAAAGCACAACCACTGGTGAGGCCCACAAAAGGCCTAAATATTTTTCTTAGGCTACATCTCTCACAAATCAATAATACCTCTCATTATTAATCAGATATGACTATATGAGACTTAGCAGCGTCACACTTGTCTCTCATTCCTCAAACCCAAGCCAAAGCTGGTCTTGTTTTCTCCACCAGATAATAATCTGAGTCCAGTGTGTGTCACTATAAATTCAATCTTAAGAATACGAAAAAAGCTTTTACCTGGTTCTGTTGAAAATTTGGAAAGCATTGAATAAAAATATCAATTGTGTGCAATCACACATTAACTAAAAGGCATCCAAAGCTGAAATATGTCAACAAATCTTTCAGCACCAGTGGCAATAGACATCTACAAAAAGGGTGCCCTAGCTTGGACATATCTCTTGGAAGGAGGAGCATGAAGCTCATAATTATGGATATATTCAATACTCCCAAATAAAAATAAAAAAGCTCATAATTATGGGATGTATTCAATACTCCCAAATAAAAAATTAAAAAAATTGAAATAAAAGAAAAAAAGAAACTATCCATGGTCAATTTCATGACAAAAAAATAATTATTTCAGGATGAATCCATCAGTGAATACTAATATACAATTATGAACTTTACGTAAATTTCTCAATTCCGTACTCCTCGGGCAAGGTCTCTGGCTTAATCCCATATTATCCAGAATGGTCCAGTAAAACTTCAAAAAAAAAAAAAAAAAGAAAAAAAAAAAAAAAAAAAAACAAGAAGAAGAAGAAGACAGAAAGAAAAAAACCAACCCTTCCTCATCCTTAGGTGTGTGTCCTTTTTCTCTTGTCTCATATGTAAGCCCTAGGATCCCACCACCTTAAAGAAGCTCAACTCTTTCAAAATACACGAGTTAGGTCTGATGAGGAAGCTTGCTAGACTGTTTCCCGTGTAGTACGGAAGGAAAAAAGTGTGGATACAATATCTCAAAGGCAAAGAGAGACATGTACAAAGGGACCACTTAACATGACATCAATCCAAAGGAAATCCATACACACCAGCATAAGACAAAGCTTAGAAGTCAGAAGTACACATGAACTCACCAACAAAACCATATTTCAAATTTTGAAACTTGAAAGTAAAGCTAGGAGCACAAATTTAATTCGTTCTTCGAAGAGAGATGCATAAGCTATCTCCTTCCACAATCAACCACAGGTACGACGTACTACAAAATAGATATGCTTCCCGAACAATGATTGATTATCCCTATCACAATTGCACATGATAACTCAATTGATGGGCAGGTATTTCACAACCCATCAATTATTCAAGGTTAATTGCCAAAATTATCCACAGCAGCTTTCTGCTTCAGAACCCACAGGACATGGGTCAAGCTAATTTAAAGTTCATCAGCAAGCCAATTCGAAAATTCCAGCAATAGAAAATTCAGGATTGTACATCCCTATTAGATCAAGAAGAAATCTGTAGTGTAAACTGCTAAAGTACTTCACAGATTGTCAATGTCATCGCATTCAACAACCAATTAAAAGTAACCATCCAATTAATGTCGGTCAAACTTAACCATCATTGTGTCCATGTCAAAACAAGATTTCTCCCAGCATAAATCATTAAATCAAGAGTACAAGTCTGGAAGATTAGCGTAAGTTCTGTTTCACTGGTCTAATAATGAGTTAATGACAGGATATTTCTGCTAAAAATGACAATCCACAACAAAATGCATCCATAAGTTCCACGGTACATGATGGAGTCAGCACTTTCAGCTATGGTCAGTTAGTGGTTCTAATGTTAAACATCATACTAAAATGTTAGCAGGATAGCAACAAAGAGCTAATTATTAGTTTCTACTATTGCTTAGGAATAACATAAACATAAAGTTAAAACATTTAACCCCCCACCCCACCCCCAAAAAAACACACACACACACATCACACCTTTCTAATCTTCCACCCATCACTCACTAGATCCATCAGCATTAGTCATTCCAACTAAATCCAGATAAATCTACTCATATCTAGAAGCAATATTGATACACCAACCACACTTCACATCTCATTGCTCTTCCTCAATTGCCTTTAATTCTGATGCTTCCCCAAAATTACCGCAGATTTTTCTATACAAAGTCCACTGCAAGCTTGAGGGACATTAACCTAACCAAACCAAACTCCCAAAAGGTTGATAAGAAATTAAGAATATGATGGAGTGCTGTGCTGATACCAAAAATCCTAATCGTGGCTTATCACAATTGAAATCATATAAAATCCTCAAATAAGATATCAGATAGTAAAATCTAGACTTTGAATCTACTGAGGCTCTATCCTAATTACTGTGGTCCCAATTCAGCATTCGTACCTAATTAAATTAAACTAGACATATTTAGCAGTTACATATGCACAGAGCCAAACACAACAAAATAGTACAAAAAACATGCTCAGATCAGAAGATATATATTAGTTTCCACACATATCACTTGGGTATTGCCCATTCGATACATGAACAAATACACAGTACAATTTCTTGAAGAAGTTCACTGCCCAGCAACATCCACAATGGCATATAATGATAAGCAAATTGAAAGTGTTTCTTGTTGAGAGATTCAAACAATGTACAGAAGGTAAACATTGATCAACTCATATACCAGTAATTCAGTAACCTGCACATCTGATAAAAGCTTCTAAATCATTGCCATACTGGCACAGTGATCCTCCTAGAATTCCAGGGAAGTAATGATAAATGCAAAGAAGCTACCAGCAAGAATTTTGACGATAACTGCCCAACACATGAAACATATTAAAGGGGTATTTGGTTTAGGTGTTTGACACATTGGAATAGAGCAGACACCATTCTAATGATTGAATGATTAATTGAGCATTATCTTCCATGGAACCTCATAGCAGTGGTATCAAACTCCATTCCAACCCCCTACAATCATACCCACCTCACCCCTATGACTCTAAATCCATTCCACTCTAAGTATAATCCCATTTAAGTTTCAAACCAAACAATTTAGCAAGGTAAGGTATTAGTTCCCAATCTATTCCATTCCAGAACCAAATGACACTATCACAAGGCAACAATATCTAGATATAACTCCACTCTTCCCCCACACTACATCCCCACATACTCACATAGACACAGTGACATGAAAACATTTCCCAAAAAGAAGGAAGAAGGTGGATAAAAGACATGCATTAAATTATGGAATGCAAAGCAAGCATTAGCAATTACAAAAATGAGTTCCACCTCACACATGGATATATAAGTATCACATTCCCATATTCAGAATATAGTACAACTATTTTAGTATCCTATAACTAAGTCCAAATTATACTAACTTTTTTCTGAAATATTTTGGAACTTTATGTTACTAAGTCCAAATTATACTACCTCCTTTCTGAAAGATTTTGGAACTACGTTTTTCGTCCATTTTAAAAAAAAATTAACATTTTAACTTTATTCCAATCTTGGCAAACCCCTTTTAGGTTTTATTCTTTTCACCTCATTCTTATTACTTGTTCATATAATCGGACCACGTCCAGAAAAATCCAAATCAAATCAAACAATATCATAAAGATTAAACTCCGACCAAAGACGAGACCAAACTAGAACTTTAAAAATTCGAATAAGGACACCTTAAATATGGTGAAGAGAACAAATCCTCATTACCTTAACCCTTTTACCCTATAATATTTACATTGTTTCACTCATTCTCTCTTACTTTACCGACCTTTTTTGTATACCCACTCACCTTTTAGATCATCCACCTTTTTCTTTCACCCATTTACCACATCAACTTCTCTTTCCAATTGCATTAATTATTATGCAGACAATAAATGTTAAAATTTTTTAAAATAGGAGGTAGTACTATGTTACCCGTAAATTAGAAGCTAGAAATTATACATAATCAAGAAAAGCCATCCTACTACTTTTGTTGATAAGCATTTCATATACTCATACATCTTAATGCTAACATTCCTCTTAGACATTGTCACTGGCAATCACTAAATTTTTAGATAAAAATTTGTTTGTTTGGTCGGAAGCTGACCTACCTTGGACCCTAAATAGCTACATCCGCAAATTCCAAGTGTAAGAAAACAATGAGAGAGGATTTAGAGAAGAATAATTAAATTTTGTACAAAAGCAATAATTAAAAGTGAGCACTTCCTAGCAACATTAGCATTAAACTAGATCAAAATGAATTGAAGAAGGTAGCAATGGTAACATAATAGATCTCCAACTGCCCTAGACTCATCTTCTACAATGCCATTTTAAGATTTCCCAATTTTATCTTCCACTTACCTACTTTGGAAAAAGGCTCCCCATCCCCCTGCTAATATAAATTGTATCCTAATTTCTCTTACTAGTTCTCTCTCCATCACATCAACCAGTTTCTTCCAAAATTCCAACACGTTTTCTTACTACCTTTTATCGCTCTGTACATCTTGTTATTTAGCACACATTTAACTACTTTAAAGGCCACCTGACTAGTTTTCTTAATGCATGTGGAAAAGCCTAAAATAAATAAATAAATAAATTAGATTTAGAAAAAAGGATGGAGTAGGTCAAGAATATGGTTATAAATACAATGCAAGCATAAACAAAGCCACGAAGGCTTGCTGGTTTTAGCCAAATAATTCTATGGGCATATGGGATAGTATAGCCATTCATATCTGCCAATAATATACAATAAAGAGCTCTTGAAAAGGAATCAAAGCAAAAAAGTTAACTAAAGGACCAACCACTAGATGATGAACCTGAGTCACTGCTGGAACTGGTTGGACTACTGCATCTATTGTTCTTATTGGCTGTATCTTTCTCTGTCTCTGCTGGAGGGATGCTTGAAATAGGATGATCACTACCTCCAATATCAATTTCCTCATCAACTGCATCATTGCCTGAGACATGAACCATCCAGAGCAACAAATAAAATAATTAAATAGTTAAACAAAGGACTCACTCCTATATTAGCATTTTATCCAAGTATCCTTCTAAATAAATCAGAAATACCTTTTCCAGCTTGAATAGATGAATTGCTAAACCCGGATTCATTATGTAACTGTAACAAAGAGAGGAAATCGAGAAAGAAATCATATAAACATTGCAGTTGTTACACATAATGCACAAAAAGTCACAGTGTTTTAATCAGATGCTCATAACTGTCATAAGTCACAAATACATGACAGGGGGAGAAACTAGGAGTAAGCTCTTTCCAAAAAAGAAAAAAATAGTAAATAAAAAATTTGAACCCATAAATAGGATACAGCATAAAGAAGTACCTCCATTTCGCAGGGCTCAGCCCTTGCCTCATTCTTCTTTTTCTCCAACAGGAAGTCATCTAACAATTTTCGTAGCTTAAATAGCACATCATCACTGAGAGCATCAATATCGATCTCAATCTCCTCCTCACCATCTTGCCCATCACCAGAACTATTTTCTTTCAAGAATTCAATTATAGTATCTGGCAATTCAGTAATTAATGCCTCTAATTCCGTGCTCAATTTATGTCTCTCATCAACTGTCATGACCTTCTTAATAGGCTCTGGCTTCCCTACATATCCCACAGGAGCAACCTTCTTTTTCTTAGAAGGTGGAATATGATGGGCTGTTGGTTCATTCCGTATGGGGGCATTTAAGTGTGAAGGCAATACCTGAGCATCTGTTTTGGTTGGGACCTTTTTCTCAATTGCTCTCCACCTCTGCTCGAAAGATTTACTAAGTGCGTTGGCCATGAAATTAACATCATTTCCAGGTGGATTGTATGTCAACGCATTTGAAAAAGTAAGCCTAACATCTGATGCAAAGCCCAATGGATTAGTGTATTCCCCTCTAGATAACTTGTTTTTTATTGTACTAAAATCCATGGGATGCTTTATCACAGTATAATAATCAGGAATATTTAGCTTGACAACATCAACAGGTTCATTAAAAACCCAACCATACTGATGTCCCATCAACCAACTCAAGAGGTTTTCGCATCGCTTCATCAGCATAGGGTTAGCTGTATTTACTGATGTGACTTGCTTTGGAGGACCAATTTGTTTAGAAAACCCCTTTTTCACACGAGCCCCATTACGACCTACAGGCTGTTTCTTCCCCTGAATTGGATGCTCAGACCGTCTCAGGGGATTCTCGAGTGGAGGCCTCTTCTGCCCATCACTACAACTACGAATGTCACTCGCTGGTGATAAAACAGCAGCACTCGTACTAAACGATGCAACTCTCCTCTGTAAAATCCGAATCTCTTCAAGCTCCCTCCTCAACCGAACCTCCAAATCCTTCCTTTCTAATCTCGACATCTTTGAAAATGACAAAACTTGCATAGGAACCCCAAACTGATCATGACTATCCCCATTTAAACTGATACGCTTCCTCTTTGGAGAACACGAATCCTCAGAAAGCGTCATCTCCGTGTCTACCCGACCCGAACTCCCAAAACCCTCCGACTCGGCCGTGGTTTCCACAGCATGCCGATACTCAGGACCGTCCCTAATCCAGGGCATGACGGGCGGGCGCCCTGGACCCATGGAAAACATGTCCATTTTCATTTTTTTCATAATTCTGACCTAACATTAAAGGGTTATATAATCAAAATCGTGCAACACATTAGCAACCAGATTTGACTCAAATTATCAAATTCGGCTCGAAAAATCGCCCTAAATTCTTCTCGCTTAAATTCATATCGAAATTCTAGCAACGAAATCAATCATTATAATTTTTACTAACTTCACCAATCATAATCAATAGTTCAATTATTCACCTTGGAAGAACCCTAAATTGACTATATAAAAAAATTAAATTGAAATAAAATTCAAGATTGTGAATTTATAAATATTAGATTAATAATGAAAAGAAAAAAGAGAAATCTTACCTCAGAAGCTGCTCCAATGGAGGAAAGAGAGCTCAGAAGCCGCTTCAATGGAGAATTCAGAGTTCGCTTCAATGGAGGAGAGAGAGAAAGGGGAGAGGGGTGCAGCGACGCAGCGGAAAACGGAGTCGTTTTTATTCAATAACCGTAGTTATACTCTTCACAAATAATAGGGGTATATTCGTAATAAAAGAGTGAAATTTTGCATAAAAGGTGAAAAAGAAAAAAGAAAAAAGAAAAGAGAAGGAAAAAAAAAAAGGAAGAAAATAGGTGGAGAAAACTAGGGAGAGAGAGTCTTAAATTTGGTTTTAAAATAGGGAAATCTTATATATAATTACAGAGTCGTTTTCACCACAATATTTCAAATCCCCAATCCTCAAATCTCATGCATTAAAGTTTTTTTTTTTTTTTAACCACTCAAAAAAAAAATGTATTTAACCAGTAACTACCATTCCACTATTTTATTTTTATTTATTTGTTTTTTAAACAAAAAAAAAAAAAAACCAATTTTTTTTTTTTTTGGATTTTTTCAAGGGATTGCAATAACTAATAATAACAATTCATTTTAAAACACTACTAACATTTCACTTTGTGTTATTTTCTTTCGTGTATAATATGTGTCGTGTATTAGCACGGCTGCACGGATATACAGTTACTTTATCAATAATTCACCATAGAACTCAAAATCTCCAACCCTTCAATTCAAACAACTTCCACTTCTCTAATCATCAAAACAAAAATATGTACAACACGCTTTTTGCGTAACTGGTCTCATCGAATAGTTGCTTGCAAAAGAACAAAGTAACCCCTCCTATAGCACTGATGGAATAACCCATATGACAGTGACCGAGTAACCCCTATAACACTGAATGGGTAACTTCTATAACTTTGACAAAGTAACCCCCATAATGGCTTGACACATTTGCGTGGCCACCCACATATAAGAGTAAGGTTTTGTTCTTTTGAGTTTATGAGCAGAATAGAGCAAATCAGATTGCAAAAGAGTAGAGCAGGTGACAGTAGAGTAGAGCAGGGCTCAACAGAGTATATCATATTTTAGCAGAGTAGAGCCAGAGCAGACCATAAATAGTTCAAAATAACAGGTTCTAAGTTACTACATCTAAATCAACTTCCCGTAATTAAAATATATTTTTTCTTATATTATATAATTAAAATCTTTCTAATATAATATATATCCCGTGCATTTTGCACGGGTACACTCTAGTTAATCGAACTATGAAGATGGAAACTTTTTCTTTTGATTAAAATCTTTATTCTCATCCAACGTAAACCTAGATACCTCTTATGTTCATCAATTAACAAACACTCAAAACTATTTTTTTATATTTTATTAATTCTTAACCACCTATTTATAAGCTAAATAATTAGGTTTATATCGTGTAGAAGAAGATCTAATCCAACAGGGAAACTAATTTATAAAAGATAATATTTTACAAATACTAGGTTAGATCTCGTGCCATGCACAATAACTTTTACTATGTATTACTCCGTATTAGTTTAACACCATATTTAATTATAAAAATATTTATTTCTAATTGCAAGATGAAATTATGTAACTACAAAGTTTTTTTAAAATACTATATTGTACAAAAAAAACTCGAAGGAGTATTACATGCATGATTAATTAAAATATCATAAATTATATCAAAGTTAGAGATAGGAAAATATTATTGCATAATATTTAAATATAACAATAATGTTTTTGCTGAATGTGTATAAATGGAATATAATTACCATTAAGGAATTGCATAGTAATAAATATTCTCTAAGAAACTTTGCGGAAAAAAAAAACTTTTGGCGAATTTTTTAACCAAAAAATAACATGTATCATTCCTGGTTTCGCCTTTAATATATAGTTATATAAATAGGTGGATAGACTATCATTAATCATTCACTCCATTGTTTTAAGTTATCAAAGTTACCGGTTAAAAGAGCATTTGTAATTTTTATATTGAAATTATTAAACACACATACTGTATGTATTGTTTATCAAAAAAAAAAAAAATTAGAGTAAGATTAAACACTTTTTTTTTAGTAAATATTTTTCCATTTACTTCATGTCAATTAAATTTTTTTAATTTAAGAAATATATTATTTGAAACATAGTATAGAAAGTAGTGAGATTGTTGAAAAAGAATAAACATACTCTTTCTATAATTGATTTGCTACCTAAATTATTCCTATAATTGTTTTGCTACCATCAAGGTTATTAACATTTTAATTAATTCTTTTTTAACCTTATTAGAAATTTACTCATAATAGGAAAAAAAAAAAAAAAAAAAAAAAGGAGATGACACGTGTCATTGCTGGTGTGTCTTTTAATACTGAGTTATTGATTAATGATTGATTAATTGCTATGGTCTTTAAATAATCTATCTTTACAAATTCTTAAATGGACCTGGTTCACATAAATTTATTATGAACCACTTTAGAGACGCTATGATTGTTTTATCAATAAAAGAGGTCACTATATTACAATAAGGGTTATTATGTTATAATAAAAGTCATTTTGGTATTATAAAGGCTATAAGATGTAATTTTTTTTTTAATGAAATTTCTTATATACAAGTCAATATGAATGATAAAGGTCATTATGTTAGAATTAAGGTCAATATGTTCAACATAACGTGGGACTTATGGTTTACAATAATATTAAAGGTCACACATTTTAAATAAAGGTTACTACGTTATAAATATGGTCTGAAATTAGGGTCATTATATTCAACATATGTCAGATGCTTGCGTATAAGCCTCAGGTCCATGGTCCACGCAAAGTTTTTTCCATCTATCTTCTACTAATCGAATTAAACTAACATATATATCCTAATAAATGAAAATAACACCAAAGTAAATAAGATAAACTGCAATAAAAGATAAGAAACTTTGTCAAAACCACCTTTTTATAATCTTTGTTTTCTTTGTTACCCTTAAAAATGTTGCTTTAAAAAAAAAAAAAAAAATTAATTCTCCAAAATGCGGATGTACGTTAATTTATTGTAAGACAAGTTAAAGTCATCTTAAAAGTATTTAAAGTTACTCTTTATACTACAAAAGTTATTATTTTTCTAATAATAAATTTTATCTTACAAAAAACTTATAATGTATTAGATTAATTATATTAGCCTATATAGTATGTAATCATAAATCTATAAGAAATTACACATTAAAATAAAACTCAAACCAATGACAATTAAAAGTTACACTTTAAGGGATTACAGTTACCATAAAAATAGTTAAAGTTAACCTAAAACTGACTGTCTTATAATAAAATTAACATACACCCGCCTTACACAAGACTTATTGAAATTCAAATTATAATTCACCACTTGTTGCAAGGAAATGAGCTTCGACTATTAAAGATTTAATGGTGATTTGTTCTATTGTTGGTGGCAAATTACAACAAAAATTTAAATTAGGTAGTTTTCTACAACATTTTTTAAAGGAGGCTGCCTAGGTTTTTCTCCCTTCTATTTTAGGGTTTTCGCTGCCGAAAATGGTGGTGGTTGAGGTTGGCAAAATCTCCATCGAAACTCACATTTCTCCAACCTCAACCACCACCATTTTCGGCGGCGAAAACCCTAAAATAAAAGGGAGAAATAAAAGGGAGATTTTTTTTTTTAAATTTTTTTTTTTTCATGTAGTTTAATTTTAATAGGTTTACACATTCTTAAACTATAGGGTTCTCTCCACCTTATTTTTGTTAATCTGAAGATATATATAGGTCAAGTTCACTTAACCTTGAAATAATAAATATTCAATAAATATAATTTTAGTTTTTTTTTTGAACAAATATAATTTTAGTTCGGTACAGATAAGTTTGTTTCTTTATAAAGAATAACTAGTTTTGTGCCCCATGCCCGGGCTGTTTATTAAATTTTAAGATAAATTTTTATTCTATATGTCAAATTTTAAAATATATCATTGATACAAAATTAGTTAGAAATTGATGTGTTTTTGTGACTATTTAAACTATGTAGTAGATATGTAATGACTAATAATTATTGGTGAAAATGTTTGATTAAATATATTTATAAAAATAGCAAAGTAAGCATGAAATATTAAAAAATTCTAAAAAGTAGCCAAAAAAATTAAATAAAAAAATTGTTCTAAGCCTATTGGGTCGACCCAAACCCAAAACGGACTAAGGTTGAACATTTCTAGACCCGTAGCCTTAAATGACTGTCCGAAATGACTCCTGACCCGACCCGATTGACAAGTCTACACACAGTAATAAAATTATATTAGATTGTGAAGTATATTATATTATAATTGATTTGAATATATTATAAATGGATGTGGTACCATACGTTTTGAAATACTTCTTTCACTTCAAAAAATATTATAATACAAAAAAAAATAAAAATTAAATGATAATTATTGAGAGTTATAATCTAATTATTTTTTGAATAAAATTATGATTTAATTTGTACATATGAAATACTAGTACTTTAGCAAAAATAAAACTCTAAACTAACAATTTTATCCTAAAATTCTATCCAAATTTGATTTAAATTAGAATTCTAAACTAACTTTTTTATCCTACGAATTGAAGTCTATATAAATCTATCCAACGTGGCGCGACACTTGGCGAAAAGTTGGAATGTCAAGAGTCGTTGTCTCGTGGCTTGGCTAAAAGTTCAACTTTATATAATAGTTTCATGTTTATAATGGGTAATCGGAAAAAATAATTTCATTTCAGGAAAAATATTTATTTTTTTTTTAGAAAAAAAAAAGCAATCATAATCAAAATAATTTCAGTTCAGCAAATTAAATTAATTTAGCAAAAAGAAGCTAAATTGAATAGGGTGTTAATGATTAAAAAAAAACCGCACATCATATCATATAACTAATATATAAAGCTAAACTTTTAGCCAGGCCACGAGACAACGGCATTTGGCGTTTTAATTTTTCGCCAAGTGTCACACCATGTTTGATAAATCTAGATAGACTATGATAATAAAGTTGGTTTAGAATTCTATTTTCAATCAAATTTGGATAGAATTTTAGGATAAAATTCTTAGTTTAGAGTTTTATTTTCGATAAAATAACAATATTTTATACGTACAAATTGAATTATAATTTTATTCAAAAAAAATATATTAGATTTTAACTCTCAATAATAATCATATAAATTTAGTTTTTATATTGAATATTTTTTAGAGCGAAGGGAGTAGTTCAAAATGTATAACATCCATTTATAATATATTCTAATCGATTATAATTGTATACTTCACAATAGACCTGTCGATTGGGTCGGGTCACAAGTCATTTCGGATTGGGTCATTTCAGGTGACAAATCAAGATATGTTCAACCCTATCCCAAAGTTTTGGGTTCGGGTCAACCCAACGGGCTTAGAACAATTTTTTATTTAATTTATTTTTGGCTAATTTTTTTAAAAAATTTCATATATTTCATGCTTACTTTGTTTTTTTTATATGTATTTAATCAAACATTTTCACCAATATTATTATTAGTCATTACATGCCTACTACATAGTTTAAGTCGTTATAAAAGCACATCAATTTCTAACTAATTTTGTATCAGTGATATATTTTAAAAATTGACATATAAATTAAAAAAATTCTTAGAATTCAATAAACAATCCGGACATCGTACAGGCACAAAACTAGCAACTAATATAAAGCTAAACTTTTAGCTAGGCCACGAGATAGTGACACTTGACATTCCAATTTTTCGCCAAGTGTCGTGCCACGTTGGCGGCAATTAATTATTAATGTTATACGTAGGATCTTTGAATATATATTTATTTTTAATAGGATAAAAAAGTTATTTTAGAGTTTTATTTTCAATAAAATTGAATAGATTTAGTAGGATAAAGAGTTGTTTTAGAGTTTTATTTTCAAAAAAACTTTGATGTTTATTTTTAATAAAATATCAATATTTTTTCTATAAAAAAAAACCAATATTTTTATACAAAATGGTGGATCCAGAGAGGTACAAACGGAAAAAATAAAAAATCAAAGAGACATATTATTATATATAATCGTTCTCTTAAGTCTTAACATGCAACCGGCCTTTCCGTAGATGTTCAGAGAAAATAAAAAAAGGATCACAACTTTAGACAACTGTTCTTTTTAGTTGTACATTATTACTTCTAATTTTTTTTAGATTCTCAAGTGATTATTAATCCATAAAATACCCATTAACGGACAAGTATGATTGTCAAGTAATTATTAATCCATAAGTAGAAAATTCAAATACTTCCTTCGTTTTTTAATAGTTGTAACAGTTTGACTTTTACACTATTCATGTATTTCACTTTGACAGTTTATATTTAAGTAAAAATATAGTCATGTGAGATCTTGTTAGATTCGTCTTGACTTATACAATTTTAATATCAAATATTTATAATTTTTACATGTTGGGAATTAAAGATATTAACGATTGAAAACATACATCGGTGAGCGTGAAAAGAGAAGTGTTGCAACTAAAAAAAAAAAAAACCCAGAGAAAGTAAAACTTATATAATTTAGATAAAAAATTTTATTTTAGGGCATGCCTGGAATTCCAGAAATTAAAAAGGGGTAATATCTGATGGGGTAGATTATACTTGAGTATTGATTTAGAGAGTAATAATTCATTTCAAAGGTTTGGCAAGAATCCTGGGGTAAAGACAACCACTTCATGGCAATCGGCGGCAACCATCATGTCGTTGATAAATTTGAGACCACCACAAGCATCGCCTCACTTGAAAGATCAAAAGTCCTAACCTTTTGTTTGACCATCTCTTCAACCAATGGCTTAATTTATGATACTTGTTCGTAATTCACCAGAATTGATGAGCTATGGTGGCGGCTAGCAGCTTCCATCGGGCGGCTATAATGGCGGCCAACAGCTTCAATTGGGTGGATTGATATGGAGGTGAAGGAGGTGAAGGAGATAGTATAAGCAGGGGAGAAGGAAGATACTAGGGGTGTCCATTCGGTTTTCGGTTTGGATTTAGCCCAAATCCAATCCGATCCGAAATAAATTTCGGTTTTTAATTTTCAAATCCAATCCGAATTATAATTCGGTTATTTGGATCCAATCCGAAAATCCGAATTAAAATACGTTGCTAATATTTTTGGGTCTAATGCGATTATAAAAATAAAATTGCAATAATACAATTCAATTCTTGAAAGTATAGTAGTACAAGATTTATACAAGTATTGAAAACATAGGTTTACATGATTAATATTGTTATAATCATAAGCATAGTTTAACATGATTAATATTAACAATATTTTTTTGTAAAATAACGCTTTCATAATTCGGTTATTTCGGTTTTTTGGATCCGAACAAGGTCAATCCGATCCGATCCGATCCGAAAATCCTAATTTTCAAAAAAATTCAATCCGATCCCATCCGATTTAAAGTTTGGATCTGATTCGAATTGATAATTCGGTTTGGATTGGATTGGATTTCGGTTTTTATCCGAATAATTGACACCCCTAGAAAATATAATATAACAGTGGAGAGTGTTTATTTTACGGGGGAGATTGTTACCCTAGGGGGGAGGTGGGTAATTATTAACCCCCTTTTTAAGAAAATAGATTACCCCACTAATTAATTACCCTTGATCCATACTAAAAAAAAAAAAAAATAGTGTATTTTTTCCCCACCCATTACACCCATTCTAAGCAGCCCCTTAAATTCAATAAATAACTCGTGTATTGCATAAACACAAAAGTACAAAACTAAGAAAACAAATACCGACGGAGTTTCCGAAGCATGGAAATGAGTACCCAAACATCATAGTGAGCAACTAAACAAAAAAAATAAGCAAATGAGTTAATACAGATTTACAGACTACACAGTCCCACCCAAAAACACATTCATTCACTCAGTATATTGTGGCGAATCTCACTCGATTATCCTTCGTTCTCCGTGACAGATTCTCCATGGCCACCGCCGCGGCAGCAGCAGCAGCAACTTCAATTGCCAAACTCGACACTTCTGCCTTTGCCTCGCCTTTCCGACGCCCGATCTCTCAGCTCCGCCTTGCTATTCCTTCACTTCGCCTCTCTCAATTTCGACCCTTGACCTCCTCCAATTCTTCTGGTATCCTTTCTTTTCTCTCTCTCGATTTCAATCTTTTTGATTTGTGATTACTGTACTTATTAATTCAATTGGTAGTGCAGCTGAATTATCTTTAGAATTTTAAGGCATTGTAATTTGATTTTGAATTGTAATCATCGTACTTGTTATTTCAATTACATACCATAGAACATTTGTGTATTAAATTTGCTTAATTAGTGAATTTGTATAGTTGGAAATCATGTTTGTTTATTTGATAATCTCAAGATTGCTGAATGAATTATTCTGATATGTCATTTTGCACTTCTGTTTATGAAGAATGTAGGTAGTTTTGTTACTTCCATAGCAGAATGCGAATGCGCCACATTTGGTTAACTTAATGGAATAATGTTGGAAATCATGTTCGTATTATTCGATTGTTACATTATCTGTGGTGAACTCTTCAATTTGCCATTTTGTCCTGTGTATAATGAGTAAAGTTTGTAGATTTGTGATCTGTTGATTCATCTTCAGGTTATGAAAGTATATACTCTTCAATATGCCATTTTGTCCTGTGTATAATGATTGTTACCAATGTGATCTTTCAGCAAAAAGAAAGATATTGCAATATGAAGAAATGGAATTGTAATGCGTGGATATCTATGAGTAAAAGTAATTTTATTATGCTTTTGAAGTTGTGTCAAAAAATTTAATGGAGGGTTGTTGGAAAACACATTGATATCAGTCTAATAGTTACGGAGTACTAATTAAGGTGCATACATCTTGATATGGTGCTAAGTACCAACTTGGACTTAATACCTTAAAACACATGAGCTTGTGCTCAAAATTAATAATCTGATATGCTCTTAAATTTCTCACTACTATTTAGAAATCAATTATCCGTTATAGTTTAAGATATAGTAATCATAATCGCTAAAAACTAAAGAATGTAATGTACGTATATATTTGTGCAGGTATATGATATAAGGTTTATACTTAAAGAATGTTTTGAGCTATTTTCAATGTTTAAAGGACTAAGTTTCAAATATTGCAAAAATTATACAAGTACTTAAGTTACATTATAATTATCGTTAGGTCTATATTGAATCATGTTCATTCATTTGAACTCCCTAAACCTTGCCATGGGAAAATTTGCTGGGTGGTGGTGGTTGCTTGCAAGCCTTACTTTAACTTGGTTGAAATAAGGGAAAGCTGTGTGTGAAAGACCCCTTAAAATTGTAATGTGTGACTTATGATGATTTAATCGTCGCTATAAGCCTGAAATCCCTTTTGATAAACATTGTCTAGGTTTCATTAGTTTTATTGTCAGAGTTAGCTTTAGCGTGGAGCCGTGGACTGCAGTCATTGCACTCTATCCTTTTTTTTTTCTTCTTCCATAGATATTGCTTTTAATATCATGGACAATACAACACTGGACTAATCTTCCCTGATGGACCCAGGGGTGCTTGTCAAGTTTTTGATTCCATTGAAATCCTCGTTGGGAGAGTATCAATACTCCAATACAATATTTCTAAATATTCCATTAAAGTCTTTGTTGACAGTAAATCCATTTGAAACCAATGAAATGGAATGCTGGAGGGAAGTAGTTTTGCCGTTTCGGAAATGGGAGATGCCTGAAAATGCTGGGAAACATTAAAATGGGTCATAGAAAGGTAAATGTACTGGAAGCTTCTTGAGCCACACTTGGCCCCTTATGAGAATACTCCAATACAGGGTTTTCATGTAAAAGACAAGAAAAGACTTTTGTGTGCTGGGCTTATAAACTTATAGATGGGCCTTAATGATAAAATTATACTTCAAATTGTTGGGTTTTTTTTTAGCTCAAAGCATTAAGAATCATTAATGATTTCAAAAATAAAAGAAAAAAACTGATGAAAATATAATTTATATAATAAGAAAAAAATATAGTTGTTTTCTATTTTAATTAATGTTTCTCCATTCCCTCAATTCAGCATTGGCGTTCCTTCATTTCTGAAACTTTTGAAGTTACCATGCTACCTGGTTTAAAACATCTTGATGATTGCAACATGTTCCTGCCATTAGAGATCAATATCTTTCTTAGAGAATACTGAAATCACTTCAGTATTGTTTTTGGAATAATTGAAAAATTAATAACCATTTTAAATTTAATTTTTTTGTATTAATGGGTTAATTCTACATCTATTGTTACTGTATAAGTTATGCTGATGTTTTCATTATATACTCAGGTATTAAAGCCCAGGTTGCAACTGCTGAACAAGCTGCTGTTGATACAGTGCAACAAGTTGAATCCCAGGTTGTTGTTGTCACTGGAGCTTCTAGAGGAATAGGGAGAGCTATTGCATTAACGTTGGGAAAGGCTGGGTGTAAGGTTCGTAGCTAACACATATTGGGTAATTTAGTGTAGCTAATCTCAAATTGAAGCTCTTACGGAACTCGATTTTGTTTCTTCCTCATTTTGTAAATTGTCTGAGTTGATAATCTTTACCCTAATTGAAAAGGACTTGAAAGAAGTAAGGAGAAATGCTAATTTTGAATTAAATATAACCTTTAAATCGGTCCCTAAGAGTCCTAACCATTTGAGTGTGAAAGTTTTGGGTTTTTAAATGAAATTTACATAAAGTTGGGCAAATTTGATGTTGTGGAAAAATAGAAATAATGAGATTGCAATATATATTTAGATCCTCATTTTGTTTTTTCCTTCTGAGATTGCTGGAGGATTTACACTAAACTGGGTTTCATAGCAATCAAAGCATGACCTCTGCATATTGTTTATTAAACTTGAACTGGATGTATTGCTACAGGTCCTTGTAAACTATGCGAGGTCATCAAAGGAGGCGGAAGAAGTATCTAAAGAGGTTAATATTTGTCTATTAAATTTTGTTGGACTTGTGAACTCAAAATTTAGATTTAAAATCATTGTTGCTTTTCATCTCTCACTAAAATATATTTTGCTGTTAGTGCATTTGTTCCATGTCATCATTAGATTTTCTGTACTCATAGGTCCTTGACCATTTGCTTTTGTTTGTCAGAGGGCTGTATAAGTATCCGTTGTGTTCCTATGTCACTAGAATTAAATGAGTTTGTAAGTAACTTTCTGAGAGTTATGAGACCTAATGGTCTAGCTACTTAGATTGTTGTTAATTTCACTTGGATACAGTTGTAGGCTGTTATGTTAAAATACCATTATGATGACCTGGAAGTCAGAAATCCTTGCTCAATATTATGAAAAGCATTTGCATATCAGAGATGAATGTTTTGTGAATCAAGTTCTCTTAGTTAATAATCTTTCTTTGAGACCATTTTCTTGTTTTCTTATTTGTTGGTCATTGGTTTGAGGTTACTATAATACTTCCTCTGCTCCCAAAAATATTGCACCATGTGGGGATTTACAAGATTTTGGGTATTGGAAACGGAAGGAGAGAGAGGCCAAATCATAAATTTGCCTATGTGATTGGATTCAGTAACTAAAGCAACAAGTGTAGTGTGAAAGGAGATATTTGTTTTTCTAAAATGGGTATGGTGCAGTATTTGTGAAATTTCCTTAAAATGTAAATGATGTAATAATCAGTGAACAGAGAAGTATATATAGTGTCAGTGAGCTAGTTCCGGTCATTAAAAAACAAATTCTTCTCTTAATGCTGTTGAAGGGTATTGTTTCTGAAGTTTGAGAAATAAGGAGCAGTAAATGGCATAGAAGCAACATTGTTGCTGTTGTTGAAGCTTTGGTGATATAAATGCACATTTTATTACTACCTTTGTTACATATTATGTGCAACTTTTGAATTTTTTATACCTCACAAATAATACCCTGAAGTTGCACATAATATGTAACAGAGGTAGTATTTTATTTCAGATCTCTTCCTTTTCTTTTATTGTTTCAAGACTTATTGTTTCTTTTAGTTTTATGAATATTTTTGTTTTAATATGCTCACAGATTGAGTCATGTGGAGGTCAAGCTCTTACATTTGGGGGTGATGTATCAAAAGAAGAAGATGTAGAATCAATGATAAAAACTGTGAGCTTCCTTGTTCTGTAATAAACTTCAATAATTCTCCAAGCACAATTTCTTATCTAAATAATTTTGTTTAACCGTCAGAGGAAAGTTATTAATGGACCTTATCTAAATTGCTTTTGCAGGCTGTAGATGCATGGGGAACTGTTGACGTATTGGTGAATAATGCAGGTTAAATCGTCTATCTCTATGACCCTGATTTCTTCTCCTAAATATTATGAGTTGATAGATCTCATCTGCTATAGACATTAAGTTTTTTTGTCAGTGAGAGAATTTCATGACCATAATGTTCCATGCTGTTTAGGTATTACACGAGATGGCTTATTGATGAGAATGAAAAAATCACAGTGGCAAGACGTCATTGATTTAAATCTCACCGGGGTGTTTCTTTGCACTCAGGTTTGTGCAATCATCTATACTTTGCGGTGTGTGGTCTATTGATTGTTAAGTTTGTAAGTATGACGAGTTGTTTCCTTGTTGCAGGCTGCTTCAAAAATTATGATGAAGAAGAGAAAGGTATTTGTAAATCTTGCTTTTCATGGTGAAGATTAAGCATGTTGAAAATTGAATAACCTGAAACTAAGAAGTATTAATATTCTGTTAATCAAATGATGCTTACATGTTGCTTTTTTGAATTTTCCATGACTCATTTACTTCTGGATGTTATTTGACTATATACAGGGGAGAATCATAAATGTAGCTTCAGTGGTTGGTCTTATGGGCAATGCCGGCCAGGCAAACTATAGTGCTGCAAAAGCCGGTGTTATTGGTTTCACAAAATCTGTAGCGAAGGAGTATGCCAGCAGGAATATTAATGCAAGTATTTACATTCTTAATCATCATATAAGCTCAAAGTATATATGCAGTAAGAGAATTACGAGACATAGTGTCCCCCCCTTTTTTTTTTCTCTCCCTTTGACATCATCATTATCACTGTAAATGTCATATAAATATTATTATATTGAGTATTGTGGTAACTGGGTATTTGGTTCACTGTTTTTAGCCTTACCAGTATCTAATATTTTGGGAAAGAGGAGGGGGGGGGGGGGGGGGGGGGTGGGGGGGGGGGGGTGGGGGAGGGAACCTTAAACCTAAGCCCATGGAGTCAGATTTATTGTCTAGAATTAAATCAATACCATTATTGCAGCTACTGCCTACCACTCATTGTTATCTTACCATCATCTCCCTCCTTCACTGTTGCAGCCCCCTCTCCTCCCTCCCTTTTTCTCCACTGCCATTGCAATTAAATTAGGAGTTTAGTGTATGTTGTGAAGTTTAACAACACTACAAACATTTGGGGATAAAGTGCTCCAGATCCAAGTATTGATTTGATCTGACTGGCACTTCTAGAATGCTAGGCGCTAGCATTTGGGGATCTCGTTGGCATTCCTTCAGATTGAAGTTGCCCAGTGGAGGGAGTAAAGAGGGGAAAGAAGGTAGGAGGAAGAGAATTGGTGGTGTGTGTGACACTGTTAGCACCAAAAATGGAGAAGTTTGGAGGTGAGAGGGGAGGAGGGAGCAATAAAATGTATTTGAGCAGTTATGAAATTTTATTTAAAGTGAACCAAACACCCGCGGCTTAAGGTATATGTGTTTTCAGTATCACTATACAACTATACCTCGGACCAGATTTTTATATGCCTTTAGTGTTCTTATTCACTGTAACTGACTGGCAATGTTTTATAGGTTAATGCTATTGCCCCAGGATTCATTGCCTCTGATATGACAGCCAAGCTTGGAGACGACATCGAGAAGAGAATTCTGGAGAATATCCCCCTTGGTAAGTCATGAGTGAGTAGCTGCATTATTTTTTATGAAGGGTGGTTTAACTATTTATATTTTAAAAAATTACAGTATATAATACAAAGGTGATTCTAAATTTCTAATGTCTTTACAGGAAGATATGGTCAACCCGAGGAAGTTGCTGGACTAGTGGAATTTTTGGCACTTAACCCTGCCGCGAGTTATATCACTGGACAGGTATTGCCGCTACTTTGTAATTTCGCATTTGATATGTTCAGTTATTGCGAACATATTGATTCAATATCTTGAGTGCAGGTTTTGACGATTGATGGGGGCATGGTGATGTAAGAGGTTCACTGGTATCAGATTAGCTAGTATTCATTTGGATTTACGGCCTGGATTGTAGTTGTTGAATTGAGACTGAGATATGGAAGGAAACTAGAACTCGTCGGTTTTTTCTTTCACTCTATAGCTGGTAACATTGACGGAAAGATTAATCAATGTCAGATTTTATTGGTTTTGCCTTGGAGCAGGCATGTTCAAGATTAATCCAGATCATGTTCCTAAATTTTTCCCTTCAAAAACATAGTTTTCCTTTAGGTTATGTTTGGTTCAATTGAGAACGTTGTGAAATGAATTCTAATATTCCTCAAAAGTGATTAATCTTTCCTCTGGAAGAAAACTGTCAAAGAATTCTGGAAAATGTTTTCCTTGAGTAGACAGCCAGCTGAAAGCATTTTTATTAAGATATATCAGTGTTGTAACAGTTGAATTAAATGAACCCTGATGTTTTTAGAGTTTTGCATTATGCGTAATATTATGCTACTCTATATCTTACAAATGCACAAAGAGTGTTGTACGATTGTTTTGTTGCCTTGGGGGCCTTGCCGGTTACTGCATTTTCTTTGCACAGAAAGACTACCCCTGTCCCCCAGATGTGTTCTCCTTAGGCAACGCCAGACTGCCCTGGGCAAATTCATTGTTTACTCTCGGCCTGGTCCAAGAGTAATCTGTTATATACTTGTATATATAAGTAGTTTCAACATGTTTTAATTTGATTGTCGCAGAACTTTTTATTAATTCATGCATAATGTGTATTGCATATTTTTCAAATCTGACTAAATTCTTGATCATCTTTAACATTGCCTTCCCCGAATCTGTTGCAGATCTTATGCAATATGACTGTTAAGTAATGTTATGCCAATGGAAGCAGCAGTTGGCAGTTGTCTTAGTGGTTACCAATAGCAGGGAGGTGTGCAACTAGTTTCGTTTAATGGTAGTTTCGTTTAATGGATGGTATAGGCTAGTAGGCAGTAGCCCTAACCTTTATTAGAACTCTTTATTAGAACTTATCTATTCTTCTTTGAACTTATTTTTGCTGAGCTCAAAAACAGTGAATATAAGGTGATAGGTGAACCAAACAAAACCTTTTATTAGTAGTAAATTTTCTCACCTTCATCCCAAATTATATTCAGCAAATAATGGTGAAAAAACATGTATAATGGCAAAACGGAGATAAGAGCAAAAAATTAATCTGATCTTCAATCCACTTGCAAAGCAAACATAAGCCAAAATCATGCTCAAGAAAATTCATTTCTATTCGATCTGTACAAAAGCCCATATCCTTGAGTTTAGACATCTCATTATAACACACAATAAATTTTATATAAATACTCAATACCCTCAACTATCGATTGTTCTCACACTAATGGAAGTGTGCACTGATTTTTCCTACTTTCCTAATAAAAAATTTACTGTACAACTGACAGATTTTTCTTCTGACTCATTGCAAAGTTGCAAACTAATCTTCGAACATACCCTCATCTGATATGCTGGGTGATTCTGTCCCATTCACATGAGGTTGGCTAGCATACTCAGCACTCAAGTCGCTTAGAATGCTGTAGTCAAAATCATCATCACTATCATCATCTAAACCTAAATCTTCGTCTGTCTGCCTCTCTGCAGTGTCCTTTGGTTGGGCTTCCCTATGCTTCATTTCCTCAATTGCGTCTTCATAAGACATTTCATACCAAACATTCCCCTTTCCAACAATAGATTTGTTGTGAGCATCTGTCATCCGCTCCTGTTTACTCTTCTCTGAGTTCTTTGGCTCTCCCCAATAGTCATAGCGATACAAGGGGTGAGAAGGGTCATATTGATCTTTGCCAAGAATACTGGGATCAACATATCTACCTGGTTCTTGAAGTGGTAGGCCAACAGCTCGGCGACTGCAATAAATTCGAGTCTTAGTACTAAGCAATCTAACGACATGTTCAACACCAGAACAAAACTTTAAAGCACTTAGTTTGTTAAATATAATTTACTGATAAATGTCATTTCTCAAAACCCTAGTATAAGTTGGCTTTCTTCGTGTGATGACTGCATCCAAATTGTCACATAGTCCATAACTTTAAATTCCAATAATTGAAGAAACACCAGGCTTTATATTCTTTTAGTCTTTGTTACCCACAGTCAGTTTGCTCTTACCCAGTTCTTTTCTGGGATGCGGGTGAGGAGGATCATACAGGTCAAAGGCCCGAAATAAGAAAAAAGTTAATGTGTCTAATGCACCTAAGAGTAGTGAAAATACCAGCTTATATCTCGCAGAAGAGCTTCTCTTTCCTCAAACGAACGACGCCAGTGGATTAAATCATACTCATCCATCTCTATGTTTCGTCTTAGTTTGTCAACTTTGTAGTTCTCCCCTCTTTCTTCTGCTTCCTTTTGAAGTCTATTGTGAAGCTGAAGAAAAGGAAAACATGTATAAGCAAAGCACTACGATAATGCACACGAATTATAACATCTCCTTGGTAATCAATAACTTAATACTAAAACAGACACCGGATGTGACACGTGTCACATCCCGGTGTTATTTTTTCCCTCCAAAACTCCCCTTCCCTTTTTAACCTTTTTTTTGTTTAATATTTGATTCTATAATAATATCTTTCCATATCTTTTATATTATTTTTATGGCAAATATATATTCTTTTTACTTGGTGTTCATTATTTTCTATACACATTTACCTAAATAATTATTCCAACTAATTTTAATTACTTTTTAAATGGAGAATTATTTAATTTTGCCAAAAACATAATAATACATTGATTCGATCATATTATAAATGTTAAAGAAATTACTTCAAATCCCTCAAAAAAAAAAAAAAAAAAAATAAAAAATAAAATTACTTCATCACTTAATTTATTTTTTTCAAATACCTCTAGCTAATATTTTATTTCAATTTCAATATAACTATGAATTCAAATTAATTACAATTTTGTTTTTGAAATTTTACTACTAGGTATATATTATCACAAATTAAGGATTTATAGAGTATAGTATAATTATAAAATAAATGTTTTGTTTGACAATTATATCATATGTCTAAATCTAGGGAAAGATAGAATATCAATCATTTTTTTTATAAAGTACATAATTAAAAAATCAATATCTTAGTAAAAGAAAAAAAAAAATTATCTTTGGTCAAGACACTTAATTGAGATGATAAATTTATTACATTTGACACACCATACTAAACGTAGTGACAATTGACATTTACTGTTGTATGTGTGTGTTGTGCACTTTTGCTAATAGTTTTAGTGGAGATTTTAGTCTTTTTTTTTATTAATTTTTTAGGTTTATCAAACCAAACCCCGCCTAAAAAAATTCTCGGGTTTGGGTAGCCCAAAAAATCTATTTTTGTTTAATTTTTTGCTTTGCCTATTAATAAAGATTATAACATTATAATTTCTATATATTTGATGTGTATATATGTTTAATCAAATTTTATTTGTTGAATATAATTAATTTTCTTAAAAAACATTATGTAACAAAACTGTGCCAAAACTTGCTGTCTTCTACATTATGTTTTTATTCATAGTGGTGGTATAAACTGATCATCAATGACCATAGGCAACTAAAATATGTCAATTTGCTCAGTAGTCCAATAATTTCTTTTCCCTCAGCTCATTCTCTTTAGGTTTTCTTTTTTTTTTTTTTTTTTTTTTTTTCCCCTTTTTTTTTCCTTCCCTTTTAACATGAAGAGGGGAGGGGTAGAGAAAATGAAGCATCTAAAAAGAGGAGCAAGTGATCAACCTGACGCTCAGCAAAAGCTGATTCCAAATCAAGTTCCTTGACACTTGTTTTCTGTCAACCACATGAAGAACATCAGTAGTAGTACTGCCAAACACGCCAACTCAAAACTATAATTAGTGATTTGGCAGACAAATTATGCTTACCAATATTGTTTTTGGCAACAGCGAGTTTTTATAATAAACTTTTGTGTGTTCCACACTATTTTGCTCATCAAACTCTTCTTCATCAGTCAGTTCTGACAGTTTCTTCCCTTTATATTTGTCAGGATTAGCCTCCATATCATCCAAAATCATTTGCTCAGCTACATTAATCTGCCACAGCTGCATGATATGGAAAAAGTAAATGGTTAAAGAACTTAGTCTTGCAAGCAGGTTTGACAATTAATGGGGGCATGGTGATGTAAGAGGTTCACTTTCTTCTAAATCTCTCTCTTTCTATATATGTTTCTGATTTATGTCAAAGTTATCTAATCTACATTACACACTACTTGCAGTGGCTCTTCACTTCAACAAAATCAGTGCATAGACTGTTGTTCGTTCCCTCTAACAGAATAGTTATACAACTAACTGACTAAGCTATATACTGTTTCGTCAAGATACAAAGTTTATCTTTCCATTGAATATATAACGATTAAAATATTTAAGATGTAAACATAAGATAGTGAAAGAGTCTGGAAAATCAACATCAACCTTGTTTTTACCTTGTCAACATATGGATGATCAGACAAAAGAGACTCTTCTTCTACTTTGATTCCTAAATCTTTTCTGGGAACAGGAGGCCTTCTACAATCACGCTGAATACAAAACAGCTTCAATTTAGAGTACAGACAGGAAAAACTTTCAAATAAGATAAGACACAATCACCTAGTCACCTACTTGCTTATATCTATTAAAATCACCACATGCAAATGTGATTTGTTTGAGAATAGCTTTAGATCATTTAAAATTTGAATCAAATCAAACTCCAACATTCAGCGGGGGAATTAACAACTTGAACAATGGATCCAACTTCTTTTCTTATAACAATTTACTAAAGGTATTAAACATAATTTTTACCAAAGCTAAGAGATCATAGATGGAGAGAGGATTTTCTGAATTGAGGTTGATAGAAAAACCAATGAAAAACAAAGCCGAAGGTTAAGATTGGAATGAAGACGTACCCTTCACGATTAATAACTGCTAGCCGGAATTAGGATGGTCATTAATTAGTAATTGGGACGATATCCTAGATGCCAAAGAAAAGTCTAGAGAGTGGATAGGTTCATAGGCAAGTCAAAAGCGATTGAAGATGTTAACTTCAAAATGACTGTTTTTCTTTTGGCAATCCGTTTGGAACTCCTCATTGGTCAACGTTCTTATCACCCTCGATGTCGATTGCTGTTGTGTATTCCGTTTTATATACAACACTCATGTGTATTGTGTATAATAGAAGATGAGGGAGACAGAGGAGTAAGAAAGTAAACAATATGCAGCTTCCACATGTCTGTAAGCTCAACATATAAGTCAACATGCAGACTCATCTTAATGTAAATAAAGGATGAAGGAGACAGAGAAGTAGGAAGAGTGAACAATATGCATATTTAGAAGTAAAACTATGCACATTTTGTTCAAAAATTATGTACATCGAATTTGAGTCGAAAAATATTTGCACATTCAGTTCGAAAAATATGCACACATTCAGTTCGAAAAATATGCACATTAAGAATTAAATATATGCACATAAAATCCTTCTCATTTTAAGGAACTTCTCATTTGACCCTAAATCTATGTGTGTGTGTGTGTGTGTGTGTGTGTGTGTGTGTGTATATACTGGTCTATGCTGGATTGCTGGGTACTGGCTAGAGAAAAGTTTGCCAGACATTGCTTTAGTTTTTCAGATCAAGGATTGAACTGTAAGGTCTGTAACAACCTCTCTGCAATCATAGACTTTTGGCTTCTTTACTACTGACATAAGCTGCGGAAGGGGGTAAAAAGCCTTGGAGAAATAATGGGTCAAAGAGTTAGGATACATCGCCAAGACGCCAAATGTATAGTGTGAGACTGTGAGCAAAGTAGCAAACGTTGCAGATAAGTATCAATGTTTCTTGGTATATAAAACACAGCAAGCTATGGAGAGAAGTAATATACTTACTCGTAATTCATCAAGATTTGTATCATCATCACGATGAAATATTGGTGGATATTCAAACCTTTGAAAACTGCAAAAAATGGAGACCAATGTTTTGAGTAAGGAGAATTCAAGGATCAAATTATTGAAAAGCAATTGAAAATAAAATAATAGAGTACTAAAATTTTGAGGAAATTAATGAGGAAGGGAACTGCTTACATAAGATGATCAATGTTTGGGTCGACAAAACGTAATTCAAGAGGAAATCTATACCGATAAGGATCTCTCTTAGCCTGAAATGCAAAGTAACATATCAGACACAAAGCCATTAATATGTCCAGTTACTAGCAAGATAAAGCACACTGGAACATGCAAATATACAAATTTGAAGACTAATTTCTATGACGTCTTTAATCTCCCTTGCAAATTTCTATGAAGTATTTAGTATCCTTAGATACAGAAAGGAAAATAAACAGAGAAACAGTTTACAGAGCAACAGTTTACAGCATCAGAACATGAGGAACCTCTGACCAATTTGCATCATAAGCAGATGTATTATAACAGAAATTAGAAAAAGACTTAGATAATGGGTTTCTTGATTCAAGTTCAGGTGCTGCTTACAGCTGCACCAATAGAATATTCTAGAACAAAGAACAACACAAAACACAAGTGTGAATATAACACACACAGACCACACACACACACACGCACACCCCAGAATAAATTATAATGCATGAAGTTGAGGATAGAATGGATAAATACAAGTCCCACGCACACATACCTACACCCACACGCATGCACACCCACGCGCGCGCGCGTGCGCGCACACACACACACACCAGGATAAATTATGATACATGAAGTTGAGGATAGAATGGATAAATACAAGTTTGACTGCTCATGAGTTCATGCGGCAAGTCCTGTAACTATCTGAAAATTCAGTTGCAACTCCATATGAATTTAGAGCATAGTTAATAAAGCAAGCTTATAACTAGTTATAAAAAATGAGGGGCAATATTGATAGGAGTGAGTCAAAATGTGTGGGTCCTCGGTTCTTCAAAGAGGAGGGATAAACAAAAAGAAGCAATGCACAAACAAATATTTGAATTACTCACCAAAATCTCAACCATAACACGCATACCAACTTTTATGTGCTGGCGAATCCAGTACCAATCATTGTTTTTAATAGGAACCCACCTGAAACGGATGGTGCACAAAAGCATATTAGTAGGGAAGACTCTCAGACAAAGGTTAGATGCTATAACTAACAAAGGCAAGCAATTGCTAAGAATCAACTTAGCTTCAGACAGATTCAAAGATGAAATATAGAGATTAAGTGAAGAAGAATAGAAGATGAACATTGGTTGGATCACATCTGAAAAACAGCAGTAGATTAGGTTGGTTATATGCTTTCGAGAGGCTTGCTCTCTCCCAAATCATAAAATACCTAACAGAAAACCCTCAATTATGTTTAGCATATATCCTTCCTCTCTCTAATATGGCTTATTTTATGAGTTTCTACCTTACCTAATTAGTTAATCCCTTTCTCCAAGCCAGTTGTTAACCATGGAACCAGTTCTTAGAAATGGCAGGGGTTATCCACTGGGGATGTCCTGCTGCCAATTTGCAGCACCTAAGGTTTCTTACTGACTTTCAGCATAACACATAAGTGCACTGTGCTCAAGGAGGAGAAGATAATAGGGCAATCAGCTTCCTTTGGTATCATGTTGGTGAGTTTTCTGGAGAGGTGATTGAATCTTTTAGATCTGGGGTCTTGTGATTTTATTTTGCGGGAGAGAGTAGCTTCTTACCGGTGGGATTACCTATAACCGAGAATTCTTTTCTTGTATGTACAATAACTGCAGTGCTGTTTTTCTTTTTTCTTTGACCCAGGAGGATTGTTGGCCCTCCCTTTGCACACCTCTCATTTCCATGTTATAAAAATTTACATTACGAAGGATAGTGCATGCAATTTCAATATTCATATAACTGATGTAAGAGCCACGAAAATCATATAGATAAAGAAAAGTGTTATTTATGAATGATACTGCGCAAAATCAGAAAATTGTTTGTTTGAATAGGCTGCTTGAGTATGTAATATGTGAAGAAACAATTCACATTGGACATACTATGCCCAGGATAACGAGTAGCCGGGATGAAGGTTAATGTTATCAATTATAAGAAAACAGTGTTTTTTTTTTTTTTTAATTTAATTTTTTTTTTATCCTTCCTAGATGTATCAGTTTTCCAGTTGCTAATTATCAACTAATCAACAGATTTTACCCAAAGCACAATAAATTGGGCAAAAACACATTTCTCTCACACTGAAGCACACTTATAATACAACTATATTACTTGTTTAAAACTCCAATATAATGGGTAAATAGTTGCATTTCTTTGTTTTTCCATCTCATACATAATGCACCAATATTTTTCTCTATTATGATGAGATGACAATAAGTCAACGAGTAAAAAAATAGGGAGAACCAATTGTGTTGGGTTAAGTATTCAAGTGGAGATTGGAAGATGCGGAGATTGGAACACACATCAGTAAGGATAGTAGAGGGTTGAAGCAAGGGGAGCTTTATAAGAGGCAAGGGAAGACCAATAATGTCTTGGATGGAATGAGTTTAAGGACATGGAGGAGTTGGGTTTGTAGAAGCATATAACATTGGACAGAAAGAAATAAAAGGAGAGGATCATGGTTGGCGAGTTCTGAAAATAAAATCTTGGCTCATGTAGTCGACACCATCTTTGGGATTGAGGATTTGGTTGTGTTATTGTTTTAATGAGATGACAATACTACAATAGTGACAATTAACAACTATATTCTCCTAACTAATAAATCAATTATGTATACCAAGCATAAAATTGCAAAGGGAATAACAGAAGATGATACTAAAACTATGATAATAGTTACATATGGCCAACACACCCTAAAAAAAAAAAAAAAAAAAAAAAGGAAATAAAGTTTCTCAGTTTTCACAAAGTGGCCCTTCTGAAAGGAACTGATAAAAAAATTCCAAAGATTTGAAAGTGTTCTAATTGGTGAGTAAACTGATCATACACACAAGGAAAAAAAATCTTATTGTAAATGAAACAAGAAGATAGGGGTACTCAGTTTTGTAAACTAGGGAGCGAGGGTAGAAGCTTAATTATTTAAGGAAGAATTGACAATCATACAGTAGACTACAAACAACAACAACAAAACCTTAGTCTCAGAATGATTTGGGGTCGGCTAACATGAACCGTCATAAGGAATTGTATTTTCCAACAAAACTAGAGAAACAAATAAACTAAAAAGGTTGGATTGTGTTCTTTTCAATGCTATCTCAGATTTAAGAAAAGGGAGTAAAAAGCAATATAGAAAGAAGGAAAGAAGACCAAGACGATGGATATATTACCCTTCATACACTCCTCCAATGTCCACAAATGCTCCTTGATATAGGTGTAAAGTAGTCACCTGGCCAAAACAGATCTGCATCCAAAGAAATAGTGTCAAGTGTGATCTGTTACGTGAGTGCAATTGCAGGCAGTCATCAATTAGCCAAGAAAAAAAATCAGTTAGAGATGGATGGATGATGTAACATCCATATTTGATCAGGAGACAGAGAGCATCTCACTCAAACCAGTAAAAATCTAGAGATTGGTGGTCCAGCAGATACCAGTAAAGAAATGCAAGCCATACTTCTAAATAGAAAGATTCATCTACAGTTATAGTCAACTACTCAAGAGAGTCCAGAATAACTTACTTGTCCAGGATAATAGAACGGTAGTTCATACTGCAAAAATGGAAATTGATGATCAATCAAGGGCTCTACATGTCATGTAACAACATCTAAGTTATAATTAGTCAATTAACAACAAACTACCATTCCCTCCACATAATCTTTTCCTCGTTTCCTTCTTCCTGGATGATAATCTTGATCATGCTGCATAAACATTGATAATTTCAAGACTTAAGCAATATGAATGAGTGAATCATTCTAATTAGTTACAACTCACAAACAATAGCAAAACCATAGCATTAACAATTACAATATACCAACCAAACAACACGTTACACAAACTGAAGCCTAAACAGCATAAATCAATAGGCAACTTCTAAAGATCTAACCTAATTTCATCAAAAGATGCCACAATAAACTAACACATTTTAACAACACTCCCTAATTCATCTACAAATTGGCGTGGTAGATATAGAAGCACGCAACCTTATCCTTAGAATTGTTAATGTTTCACTACTCTAGCATGATATCAACACAATCTAAATTGGGTCAATCATAATCTAAAAACTAAGGAGCAAAATTCCAATTATAGAATCATTCAAATGCCTTGAAAAAGAATATAATTTCGGGTTCTCATCAGCCAAATGTAACACATCAATAACCAAATTCATGGCAATTATACTCAATTATTGCTAGAAAAACAAGAGAAAGTGAGAGAAAAACAACCTCATACGACTCTTCTTCCAATCTATCCTTGTTATACTCAACCCACTCCTGGTATTGCTTAAGAAACATTTTATACCTATCCATTGACATCCCTTCTTTTTCCCTAATCACATTATCCAAATCCTTGATATCAACCCTTTCAGCCATCATCTTATGACCTTCCCTAATAAACTCCAGCTCCTTCCTATCAACCTCCCAACCCCGAGGTGGCCAATCGCGAGGCGCAACGTGCCGAACAACCAAGGGGCCATCCCAGTAAGTCTTCAAAGGCTCCAAAATCTCACCCTTAATATCAAACTGTTTAGCAAAATAGTCATCCTCAGTCAACCCCATTTCCTCCATTTTCTTCTTCCTGTAACTGGGTTTCAACATCTTGAATGCCTCAATTGTTTCAGGGTCTTTCAATGCAACTTCTTCCCCTTCATTGAGTGATTTTCGGGCGAAATCGGCTTCAGGAGAGAGAATCTCCTCCCATGGCGCCCAACCCCGCTCAACCCAGTTCCGCTTTCGGGCTTCTTCCTCGGTTTCCGAGTCTTTCGGGCCGAATTGCTCGAGGAATGTCTCGTCAACCGGGACTTCATCGGGAGCATAGGCATTTGGGGGTTTGGGAAGAAGAGAAGGGGTTGAAGAAGAAGAGAGAAGAGAGAAATTGGGGAAGAAATTAGGGTTTTGGAGATTGGAAATTGAGGGTTTAAGAGGGGTTTTAGAGAGGAGAGAGAGTGGGAGGAATTGAGAGGTTTGAAGGATATGCATGTTTTAGTGCAGATGTAGAGTGAAGAAGAAATGCTTCACTCAGGAAGATGGAGTATGGTTGGTGCTAATGGATAGAGTTGGTTTAAATCGTTGCACGGGTTTAATATGCATGAGGTGTCAATTTGGGTCGGGTTCAGTTAGGTCTATTTGGGTCGGATTTAGTTTGAGTTTGATTTACTCCGTTAAATTATTGTGTCTAAGCAACATAAATCGAGTTCAATTGGGTCGGGTCAGTTTTTAATACCTCTGTCTTTAAATTATTTATTTTGTTTTGTGATGAACCTAGATGTTAATGTTTGTTAGATTGTATGATCTTTCTTAGATAAAAAAATTTAGACTTTTAGAGTGGTAAAATTTGAATATGATTAAACGATATTAGCTTCACAAATTTGATCTACTGTGCCATATAAGAAAGTTTCAAATACTACGTAAAAAACCATATTATTATTAAATCATTGGCATGCTTGAAGGTCCATAAAACCCCAAATTTAGAGGCTCTGAGGCAGCCCCTAAGGACACGAAGAAGCTGCCCGCTTCACCCTTCCTAACCCACACTTTAAATTAGATTGCTCAATGAGTACAAAATTACAAGCTCTTGTAAATATTACTGGTGATTAATAGTGATAGAGATAGAAATATATCGGTGTCAATCTGGGTAATTAAGTCGAATTTGATTGAGTCGGGTCGAAATAAATCTAGTTCGAATTTGACTCATGTTAAGTTATTGTTGTGCCTACACAAACAAGTCGAAATTTAGATTGAATTACTTTCGGATTGGATCGAGTTGGGTCGTTTTGACACTTTGACATTACTTCTACAATCAATGCTTATGTTAAACTAACCTTTTAACATTAATAGCCATCAAATCATGGTATGATAACAAACATTTAAAAAACAAACCGCCCTTGTAATGTGAAACCTTGGGGAGAGGCGATTAAATTAGTACTACAAGAATTTGCCGTTACACATCAAGTTGCCTATAAACCATTTTGCCTACATAGCTACGCCAAGTTAAACATTAGCGCATCATTACATATTAACCACAAGATGATCCGCTAAAAAAAAGTAGCCGGATCCAAACAGAGAAGTGGTTAAGGCTTAAGAGAAGAATCTATAGGTTTTGAATTGAACTATGATATCCCTTACAGCTCCAATGGGAGATAATATTGTCAACGACACGCCGAAAACGATGCAGAACTGTAATAACAAAGGATAAAGTATAGGACTTAATTGAAAATATAAACAAGTACTCCGTAGTTGTATAAAGATATGATAGAACTTGGAGTTGAGAACTAACCCAATTACAAAACCAGGATAAACTGTATCGCTTGGGTTTGCATATTATTAGCCATATAATACAAGGAAGCTGCAAGTCAAGTGAAATGATGTGATCAACTTCGCAAATTTTATAGCATTACTATATGGTATAGATAGAGACTCACATAATATGAAGTGGGTGCAAAAGCTATTCCTCCTAACACACTTAGAAGCGAGCCAAAGAATGGAAATATTATCCCAATGAACATAGTAACCGCTGCATGAAAGAGTATAAAAACTATTATAAACAACTCTAATGTTTTATATACTTATTTTGTCATGAATTAATAGGACATAGTAGTGAAAGTACTCCATTTTGTCTTTTAAATCATGTTTTCTAATACAAGTATATATTTATGATTAAATTTCTAGATATCTGGACAGTAAGCAATGAATAAAATATTAACTTGATCCAATTATCATTTAGAAGGCCTTCTTTGTAAGATCAAGAAGTACTCTTGTACAATGATTGTGTATTTTAATTACCAAGAATGTGACTATCGTTTCCAGTTGAAAAAATATATACATATTGGGTGGAAATTTTGAAAGTGGGTATAAATATACTACATACCAACAAATGAAGAGCGAGTTAGAATGCGAAGTGTGCTAGTAGGTTTACACTTCATCTTCAGCACAAGAAATGACTCGAGCATGTCAAATATTGGCATTGCAAATACCTGCAAATAGGTGTAAACTATTGTAAGAAGAATGAAATGATTCTCAAATATAAGACATGCTAACAATAAAAACCAAAGTTTCGAATTTTGTACCTGATAACTACCGATTACATGAATAACAACAAATATATTGGCAGCCGCGATAAGCCAACCTGGCTTCTCAAGCGAGATGAGGATGTTATCTTCAACTTTGTTACCAAACACAAGGTAACCAACAAAAGCAATTGGAAAATAACATAGAGCCACAACTATATAAGCAAGAAGAGATCCTTTCCACATCGGTATTTTTGATGGAATCTCTGAAGTTGAAGGGATAGTTGCTTGAATCTCCAAAACAACACTATGTCCTGAAAATGCAAATGCTACTGTTCCTAATCCACTTAAAAAACCAAATATATTCCCTGCACTCGAGTGAAACCTGCTACCATAATCCGTGTCTGGTTGTACTCCTCTTAGAGCTGAAGCTACCCAAGCAATGGCAGAATAACTGAAATGTACGTTAAATCATGTTCATAAAAATTAAAAACTAAGTTTAACTTATGATGCATCTTATATGGCCCCTAATAAGGTATAAAAACAAGTCTTTCTTTTAAAGGGTGAATAAAGCTTTATTTACATAGTAGTTCCCAATAATATGATCAGCATATCCAAAATACCCAATTTACAATTTTAAAAAAAAAAGTACTCCGTAATTAGATATTGTAATGTTAATTAAAGGTGTTGATATTGTCAAGGAAAAAAGTTACTTCCAAGGCAAATTATCTACCCGCTATTCGTAATATTTGAGAATCTAAAAGTCACTTCCAAGAAATGGTTTTTTTTTGCCTTGGCAATATCAGCAATAATCTTATTGATTTTTGAAATTTTTGGATCCACCTTTTTGAAATGAATCCTTGAAAATTAAATAATAATCATAATAAAAAATTGGCATAATTGTTTGACCTTTTGAACTATTCATTTATTAATTTAGACTGTATTTTTATACACCATTGCAAACTAATCTAAAATTAACCTCAAATACTATGTTATTAGGTTAATTTTTGTTAAATAATAAATATTAGTATAATATATTTCATAATGTAAATGTTCAAATTTATGCATAGACATGAGTTCTTGGCCAAAACATGTCAATTATTTTGGGAGGAGTACAAATTATGCCTCTAATTATTATTATTATTTTTAATTTTTTTTTACCATGAGCCTATAAATGTCATCATTAAACCTTCAATTACATAAATAACATGAATAGACAATTTACCTAAGGGACATAATAGCAGCAGCAAAGGAAACACCGGCGATGGAGTTGAAGTTAGGTAGGTTAGACAAGAAGAATTGAACGACAGCAAACATCATGATGAAGTATGTGAGCTTGATGGGTTTGCAGTCAGGACAACTGATGTTGTAGAACTTCATGAGTGACCTTCCTGCTGTTACCATGTAGATGACGTCACAACCTGCTTGAACAATCACTTGTTGAGGCACCACAAGCCAAAGCCCTACCTTGTCTCCGAATGCGTATTGTCCTAACTCATGATACCTATCAAACCTCTTTCCCGATACTATTTCATGCATTTCCACCATTTGCCATAATGTATATAACGTTACCATCCATGACAATACTAATATTGTCACACCCGGACCCCTGAAACACATAACAATAATCATCCATGTTTTGTTCGTCAATCTTCATATTTCACTAATAAGATCATTAAATTAAATATTCAGGTGTCTTATTATCATGCCATCTTAATTAATTCTAAAATTTCGATTTTCAAAAGTTTAGGTGTAAGGCAAAAACAAAAATAGGATGTTTAATTTACTAGCTTTGTTTTTTTTTTCGTTTTTTTCTAATTAAATTTTAAAAGAATAAAGCAAATTTTCCCTTTCACAAAGTTAAAGTGTAACGAAATATAATCATGTATGCATTCTAATTTTTGGACTTACAGATCGCACCAGGCCACTAGGGGAACATGAGATGATCTGATAAGGATGAATGTCTAAGGGTGATGAAATTTCCAGAAAAGAGAGAATAAGATGGGAATTACAGAAGAAGAACATAATGAGAAGAAGATACAGGGAATCTAGAGAGAGAAGGAGAGATAGAGAGAGAGAGAGATAAGATAAGGATTGTAATTGATTTCTTCCTGATACAATTACAGCTAATAATTGCCTTAAGTAGCAATTAACAAACTCATTACAGCCACAAGCTTAAAACAGAAAGATTCCCTCATATAACAAACTGCAAAACGACAAAAAATAAGAAATAACAGAAATTCCCGCCAAAACTGAAATGTAACTAATATCACCTATATCATACCCTCCCCCTTTAAAAACTGACCTGCCCTCAAGTCATATTCTGAGCAAAACCAGGATACTGAGCAACAAAATCAGCAGCAGAAACCCAAGAAGTTTCATGAGCAGGCTTGTCTTGCCATTGAACCAACAATTGCTTCTCATTTTGTCCTGCAACATGCTTCACATGTTGATCCAGAATTGCCAAAGGAATGAGATGCTGCAGAGCTGGAACTTCATCCAAGGGAGGAATAATAGCCACAATAGGTAAATTGCCAGAAAAATTTTTCAGCTGAGATACATGAAAAGTATCATGAATTTTGGCAGAACTTGGCAATTTCAGTTTGTATGCTACTTTACCAATGCAAGCAGTAACTTGAAAAGGACCAAAGTAACGAGCAGCTAACTTGCTGTTGGCTCTGTACTGAACTGACTGTTGCCTGTAATGCTGTAATTTCAACCAAACCCAATCCCCTACATCAAAACTTCTTTCAGATCTTTTCTTGTCAGCCTGTGCCTTCATTCTTTGTTGAGCTTTAGCTAAGTTTGTTTTCAATACAGCCAGCATTTCTTCTCTCTTTTGCATACTCCTGTCTACAATTGCATTACTTGATTCCCCTGGCAAATAAGGAAGATGAAGCGGTGGTGCCTGGTTGTAAACCACTTCATAAGGAGTCATTTGAGTAGCACTTTAAAAGTGAGTGTTGTACCACCACTCTGCCAAAGGAAGGTACTTACACCAATCATTGGGTCTGTCACTGGTGACACACCTTAAATAAGCTTCTAAGCATCTATTGACCACCTCTGTCTGGCCATCAGTCTCAGGATGATAGGCAGTTGACAGAAGAAATTCTACACCATGCAAAGAGAACAAACCTTTCCAAAATTGGCTAAGAAATATAGGGTCCCTGTCACTCACTATGCTTCTTGGCCATCCATGCAATTTGAAGACATAGTCTAAATAAACCTAAGCCACCTCAATAGCAGTGTAAAGATGCTTTAAAGCCATAAAGTGAGCATATTTACTCAGTCTATCCACAACCACAAAAATAACATTTTTGCCCATAGATAGAGGTAAGCCAGAGATAAAGTCCATAGAAATGTCAGTCCAAACATTCTCAGGGATAAGCAAGGGTTGTAAAGCACCAGGTTTAGCAGAGGTATCATACTTAGAAGCCTGACATACAACACATTTCCTTACAAATTGGCTCACCTCTTTCATCATCCCTCTCCAATAAAAGATGCCTTGCATCCTTTTTTCTGTATGATCCATCCCTGAGTGACCAGCTTCCAAAGAAGCATGCTGCCAATTGATCAATTTCTTTCTCAAATTATCATCTGGACCCACCACAATTCTACCATGTCTCCTCAAAATTCCATCCTGCAGACTGAAACCTTGAACCACCTCATTGTTGTTCAACTTGTGAACAATAGCAGCAGTATTATCATCAAGTGCATAACTAGCTCTAATTTGCTGAGCTAAATTTGATTCAATCACAGTAAGAGCCATTAACAGAATCTCAGAACCATTAACTCTAGACAAGGCATCAGCTGCTGTATTTTCCTTGCCAGACTTGTATTGTATCTCATAGTTAAATCCCATTAACTTAGACAACCAGAACTGCTGAAAGGGAGTTGAAATTTTTTGTTGCAAAAGCCATTTCAAGCTTTTTTGATCAGTTCTTACTACAAAATGGGATCCTAAAAGATATTGTTCCCATTTTTGTACTGCAAACACCATGGCAAGTAGCTTTTTCTCATAGACTGACAGTTTTTGCCATTTAGGACCCAAAGCTCTACTAATAAATGCAATAGGGTGCTCATCCTGCATCAAAACTGCTCCAATTCAAGTCTTAGAAGCATCAGTCTCCACTACAAATTTTTTTGAAAAATCTGGGAGAGCTAAAACTGGTGCACTCGCCAGAGCAGATTTCAGCTGTTCAAATGCACTTTGAGCAGCATCATTCCACTCAAATGCTCCCTTTTTAAGGAGATTGGTGAGGGGTTTGCTAATAAAAGCATATCCCTTAACAAACTTTCTATAATAGCCTGCCAACCCAAGAAAACCTCTGAGATCCTTGACAGAAACAGGACAAGGACAAGAACTCACTGCACTGATTTTATTAGGGTCAGTTTCTACCCCTTTTCCAGAGATAAAATGTCCCAAGTATTCCACCTTCCTAGTAACAAAAGAACACTTACTCAACTTAACATAAAGAGAATGTTGAGCCATGATAGAAAAAACTGCAGCAAGGTGTTTCCAGTGATCATCTAAAGACTTGCTGTAAATTAATATGTCATCAAAAAAGACCAGCACACACTTCCTTAAAAGAGGCTGAAAAACAGCATTCATCCAACTTTGGAAAGAGGAAGGAGCATTAGTCAACCCAAAGGGCATGACTAAGAATTCATAATGCCCTTGATGAGTTTTAAATGCTGTCTTGAACACATCATTTGGATGAATTCTGAGTTGATGGTATCCAGCTCTCAAATCAAGCTTACTGAACACAGTTGCCCCTGCAAGTTCATCTATAAGCTCTTCCAAGACAAGTATAGGGAACTTGTTCTTTAAAGTCTTCTTGTTCAGCTCCCTGTAGTCCACACATAACCTCCAAGAACCATCTTTCTTGCCCACCAAAACAACTGGAAAAGCAAAAGGGCTAGTACTATTCTGGACTATGCCCCTATCTAACATTTCCTGAACCAATTGCTCAATGATATCCTTTTGCTTGAGTGGATATCTATAAGGCCTGATATTCACTGCTGTGCTGCCCCCCTCAAGAGTGATTCTGTGATCAAAGATGCCCCTGCTTGGAGGTAATCCAGTTGGTTCCTCAAAGATTACAGCAAACTTCTCCTTGAGTGCCTGTAACTCCTCAAACTCTTGCTCATTTTCTGTCAGTTGTATCAAACAGGAAGGAATGGGTGAGAAACCCAAATCAGTGACCTGTAACATACAAATATGAACAACACCAGTCATCATTTTAAGTGCTGGACCCTCCTTAACCACCTTAAGCTTCTGAGCAGACAATCCTTTAATTTCCATTTGACCTTGGGCAGTCTCAAATCTCATAATCAAATGTTTGAAATCCCAAGAAATGGACCCCAGAGTGCTCAGCCATTGAACTCCCAGAACCATGTCACAACTGCCCAAAGGAATGAGCATGACATCTGAGGTGAAAGAATGTTTCCCTATTTTCCATGTAAAATCCTTGCAGACTGACTGACACAGCAAGTGATTTCCATCTGCAACCAAGATAGATTGACCTGAAATTTGTTCTATCTTACACCCTAACTGCTTAGCCAAGTGCACATCCAAGAAATTATTTGTACTGCCAGAATCCACCAGAGTATGCAAAATGGTATTACCTACAGTTGCCTGAATTCTCATAGTGTTATAATTCTGGCTGCCTGATAAAGCACACCAAGATATCCTAGGGTCCAAAGTGAGCACATCCATCTGATCCTCCAGCTCAACCACTGCTGCATCAACCTCATCCAACCCCGGAACCTCAACTGTAAATAGCTGTGGCTCCTTGAATGGGCACTTATGATTTCTATCATAAGGTGCATCACAAAAATAACATAGACCTTTTGCAATTTTCTCAGCTCTAACATTTGCAGGAACATATTTGTGAGCTTGAAAAGGTTTAGTAGCTAGTTTATGTGGTTGGGAAGGTTTCAAAGGTGGGGTAGGAAACAAGGGTGGTAGATTTTGGGTGAAAGAAGGGGCTGAGTTTGTTTTGTGGAGTAAGGGTGGTCTGTGTGTTTTCTGGGTGGTGAGATTAATGGTTTCATCTTGTAAACGGACATATTCAATTGCAGCAGCAATATTCTGGGGTTTAAACGCCCTTACAAAGGGTCTTAGACTAGGTTTCAACCCCCCAATGAAACTATCTAACACATATTTTTCAGGCAAAACATAGCTATTCTGCAGCATAATAGATCTCAAATTTTCGAATTCATCAACATATGATTCAATGCTGTCAGTCTGTTGCAACTTATTAAACTCTTCTACCACATTTAAACCCTTTTCATCCTTAAATCTACTAGACACATCAATAACAAAATCATTCTAATCTACCACAGCACGGTTAGCCAAATAGCTAGATACCCAGTTCTCTGCCTTATCAACCATATTCAATGAAGCTAGATCAACTTTCTGATCATCAGGTATTTTGCACAACACGAAATACTTACAACATTTTTTAATCCAAATTCTAGGATTACTACCATCAAACTTAGGGAAATCAAGTTTAGGTGTATACCCCAATTTAGGTGACTTAGCACGATCATCAGAAGTAGAGAATCTGTTGTCATGATTAGCTGCCATGCTGTCCTGGAGCTTCTGCATCATTGACATGATCTCTTGGTACTGCTGAGTAGCAGCAGCAGACTGAGTTTCTACTGCAGCAAACCATTTCTCCAATGCAGCAAGCTGAGCTTCCATCTTAGTTACCCGAGTTGTCAAGGTAGGTGCCAGAATGGAGTAAGAGCAGCGGGTTGCTCTGATACCACTGATAAGGATAAATGTCTAAGGGTGATGAAATTTCCAGAAAAGAGAGAATAAGATGGGAATTACAGAAGAAGAACAGAATGAGAAGAAGATACAGAGAATCTAGAGAGAGAAGGAGAGATAGAGAGAGAGAGATAGGATAAGGATTGTAATTGATTTCTTCCTGATACAATTACAGCTAATAATTGCCTTAAGTAGCAATTAACAAACTCATTACAGCTACAAGCTTAAAATAGAAAGATTCCCTCACATAACAAACTGCAAAACGACAAAAAATAAGAAATAAAAGAAATTCCCGCCAAAACTGAAATGTAACTAATATCACCTATATCATGATCCACCACTTTAGATCGCCTGATCATGAGTTGTAGGACAAACAACTCAAATCTTTAGAACAATACATATCCAAAAATAACAGTTTCGTCTTCTTGTAAGAATTTATCATGGCATACTTTTAATTAATTAATTGTCTATTTGATCATTAGATTAGTTTTAGATAAAATTGTAAATAACCACCACTAAAATCACCTAAAATTGATTTGCCCACTCTTTTTTGTTTAATTAAAACCACCCGTAAAAAACATAGAAATCACTAGTAATAAATGTGATCATATAATTGAAAGGTGATTTTTCAAAGCATAAATGAATTGAAGCTAGATTTATATACACGCAAATGTAAAATACCTAGCAATCGAACATAAAATGGTGATTGGAAACAAAAAAAGTACCATCCAAGTTGAGACATGGCATAAGGAAGTCCTAGAATACCAGCACCAACCATACAAGTAATATTGTGGATAGCGGAATACCACCATTTTGCCGTCCGATTCGACGTTATCGGAAGCCAATCGTTGATATTGTTATCATGTTCTGCGTTTTCCCTATCATTAACCACCATTATTGACGTTGTTTATGTTAATATTATAGATCCTTAATTCTTGCTGCATCTACTTATTTGTTTCAAATGTCACGCATTAATTATTTTTTTTACAATTTTAATCTATTTTTGAGTTTATATATATATGGATTTTAGCCAGTGCTAAGACGTGTGTTTATTAATAACTAACTTTGTTAAACTTTTCTGTTTTTAAAACAGGTTTATTGAGGTGTCTTCTAACTAATATTTTGTTTGGAGTTTCCTTCATCTAACAATTTGAGGTCGAAACAATTTTTTGATTATTATATAAAAATAATTTTTTTTTTTATAAAAAAACACAAGGTTATCTAAGCTGAATAAATCAAAGTACTCCATATTTAGTATGTTGTTACTACAGTATAGTACTGCTTTTGTCCATTCAAAAAAAAAAAAAAAAAAGTACTGCTTTTGTCCGCAAATAAAAATTTAACTTGCCTTTACACACATTTTTAGTAAGGTTAAATAAAAAAAATCTGGATAGCGGGATTTATTTGTTTGATAATTTGAGAACTATAAGTAAGTAATGGTGCTTTAAGTTCAACTATTTTTAAAGATTAAATAAAAATTTATTATAATAGAGATATAATTAAAATAATTTTTTTTCTTTTTTTTTGGTGTTTAGAGAGCCAAAGGGCGGGGGTGTAAATCTATCTCAGTACCTCCTAGATTCGAAAGGGAAGTTTTAACCACTTGAGGTATCCCTTACTCTTATTAAAACAAAATTATTTGATTGTGAATAAATAATTTTTGGAAAAAAGTGAATAAAAAAAAATTCTGAAATAAAAAATGGTGAATAAAAAATTCTGAAAAAAACTATCATTCATTAATTGTTTATCGAACACAATACACGTATTACAAAATAAAGTAATGTATCATTATTTCCTAAACATAGATAATCCCTAAAAAAATCAGTAGGATTGAAATTTTATAACGTCCTATTATCCCTAACTAAAATCTAGAATTGATTAAGAAAAAAATTTATAAAGCTTGCATTATGATATCTCTTGTAGCTCCAATGGGGGCTAAGACCGTCAGTGATGCGCCAAATATAATACAGAACTGCAATGTAAAAAAAAATTAAAAATTAGAATAAGTAGTTGTATAAAACTAGGAACATAAAGTAAAAAAAAAAAATGATTAATTTAATGAAATTTGAAGTTAAAAACTTACGCAATTGCAAAACCAAGATAAGCTGTATCTTTTGGGTTTGCAAATTATCAGCCACATTATGCAAGGTAACGGTAAGACATATACAATGTATTAGTAAAATATAATATCAGACAAATTAATATATATATATATATATATATATATATATATATATATATATATATATATATATATATATATATATATATATATATATATATATATATATATATATATATTGCATGCCCTCGGTTTACAATAATTTTATTGTACATCGAATATTTTTGTAAAAAGTGATCCTTTTTCTTTACAAAAGTGACCCTTTTTATTACAAAAGTGACCCATATTTTCACAAAACTGATCCTTTTTTTCACAAAAGTGACTTTTTTTTTCACAAAAGTGACCCTTTTTTTTTCACAAAAACAGAGTATCAAAATAAATAAAATAAACACAAAATGCAAAAGTTAACCCAATGGCTCTACTTTCATCCCGTATTTTTATCTCTCCTCAAAACTAAACATTTCCACCATTAACAAACCTTCAAATTCTCTCTCCGCTAGCAAAGCTGATAGCGCTGAAACCATCGCCGATTCCACCATTTCCGACCATCTCATCGAGCAAAGCGACGACGATGACGATGACGACGACTGTGCACTTCAAGCTTATTAACTGCGAAATTCCATTAAATAACAAAAATCAATAAATAAAAAAGGCAAAAACTTTTGAATCTCAAAATCAATAGAGATAAATCATGGAAGGAAATGAACTGCAGCAAAAAAGAAGAGAAGAGGAAGTAAGAGTGGAGAGAGAAAGTGAAAGAAGAAAGCACTCAAAGAAGATGAGGATCTAGAAAATGAAAAAGATAGGAAGAAGGTGCTCACGTGCGAGTTCAAAGAAGCTGATTTACAATAATGATATTGTAAACCGGATTTTAATAAATTTTTGTGTGTGTATATATATATATATATATATATATATATATATATATATATATATATATGTGTGTGATGAAAGATATGAAAATATAAACTTACATAATAGGAAGTGGGTGCAAATACTATTCCACCTAAAACGCTAAGAAGAGAACCAAAAAATGGAAATGCTATTCCCACAAACATAGTAATTCCTGCAAAAAGTATCATATAATAATTTTATTATTGTTAATGTACTCCAATAAATTATAATGTAAACGTATTCCATCTTAAAAATTGACATTAATATAAAAGTTAATTTTTCTTAAAATGAATATGATTTATAATTATTTGGTGGTTTTCATTTGTATTTTTTTTTTATTTTTACAAGCATTACCTACTTGATAAAATGAATATATGAAAAGAAAATCTATTAACTATTACTAAAACAGAAGATGATGACGTCACTACTGCCCACATGTCGCTCTCTTAATAAAAAAATTCCCTCCTAAATGCAATGATAATGTCATTTTTTTTTTATTTTTTTTTTGTAGAGCTATTCAATTTAACAATTTTGAAATTTAAATATTAGAAACTTTTACCTTACAACTAATATCTATCAATTTATCGTAGGAAATTGAAATAATTTTAAATAGCACACTAATAAATAGCCTCCTACATTGAACTATGAATTAGACAACGTCGAACAGATACTATATCATAATTTTGATGAAAATAAAAGATTTTAAATTACAAAATGTATGTAATTCTTATTTATATTCATGTATAATAGCAATTTATTATTAAAATGTACAAATTAAAAATAGGTTTTATATAAACTGTGTATCGCACGGGTTCTAACCTAGTAATACAACAAAACAACGTACCCACATAGATAGAACGAGTTACTAGGAGAAACATGTTACTTAGTTTGCGTCGCATTTTTTGTGCTATACAAGATTCAAGCATGTCGAACATTGGCATTGCGTAAACCTAATAACAGAAATTTATTAGGTTTTTTTTTTTTTTTAATGAACGACTTGAAAAACATAATAATAAAGTAATTTATATTTTAAAACACCTGATAACTCCCAATAACGTGTATAACAACAAAGATATTGGCAATAGCAATGAGCCAATCAGGTTTGTCGAGTGATATCATTATATTGTCTTCCACCACTCTTCCAAATACAAGATAACCAACAAAAGCTACTGGAAAATAACATAGCATCACCATTATATAGGCAGCTAATGAGCCTTTCCACATGGATAATTTGGAAGGTTTTTCTGGAGTAGAAGGAAGCGTAGCTTGAATCTCCAATATAACATTATGTCCAGAAAAGGCAAATGCAATTGTTCTCAACCCGCTCAGAAATCCAAAGATTTGAGCTGCATCAGTGCTATACCTACTTGAATAACTTGTATCCAATTGCACTCCTTTTATGGATGAAGCTATCCAAGTGATGACAGAATAGTTGAATTTAATGAAAAATATTTAGTCAATATCCAACGTAAAACATGTTAATTAATGTTTAACAAATTAAAAGAGCTACTCTCTCTTAAAATAACATAGACATTTTGACTATCTATAAATTGAAAATTCTGAAGTAAAACATATAAAATTCAATTGATAAATTGAAATCCATTAATATTTGGTTAAAATTAAATTTACTTATATGTATACGTATTTTCAAAATTACAAAATTATTAAAAATAAATAAATAAACTGTTGACAGTTTTCCTTTAAAAAGACATGCTAATGAGAATTTCAAAACTCAAACTCTCGTTTGAAAAAAAAAAAAAAAAATTCGAACTCAAGTCACAATCCATTAATAGTATTATGTTAAAATTCAAAAGTCAAAACTTGCAGTAATAATGACAAATAAAAAACTCAAGTCACGATCAATGCAATTAAGAGGTGTGGAAACTCACCTAAGGGACATGATAGCCGCAATGAAGGAAATTCCGGTGATTGAGTTAAAATTTGGTAAGTTAGATAGAAAAAATTGGATTAAAGCGTAGAACATAATAAAGTAGGTTCGCTTGATGGGGGTTCCATTTAGTACTAGAATGTTGTAAACTTTCATAAGAGCAGTCCCTCCGATTATCATATACAAGATATCATAACCAACTTGAACCATAATTTGTTGTGGGACTATAAACCATAATCCCAATTTTTCCCCAAAAGCATGTTGTCCCAATTCATAATATCTATCAAATCTCTTCCCAGGCACAATTTCATGCATTTCCACAATTTGCCAGAGTGTGTATAATGTTACGATCCATGACAATACTAAAATTGTCACACCAGGACCCCTGAAATACAAACATTCATTCAATATCTATCAAATCAAATTGCTCTTTATCATAATGACATTCAATCTCATTACATTACTAATTTATAACAATATTTAATTTGTCAAGAATAAATACGGATGGATCAATTAGTATCCAAAATGACAAGGTTGCTAATACATATTTTATTGGGCCACTTATGAGTCATAGACATAATATTATACGTTCGTACTGAATTGTAGACATACTCACATATCTTCACATTTTTATTATACCGCGAAAAAGAAACGCCATTATACGGTGAGAAAGAAAATCTTCTAAAGAGAAAGAGTAAGAAAATCGTCTAGAGACAAATCCCAAATCATTGCTCTTTATAAGTTTCAAAGGAGTGATTTAATAACTTAATCGTTTTAATTTGTAATGCAACAATAATTGTGATTGATAATGCATTATCTAGTTCATATTGAAAGTAGACTACTGTATGATACAAATCATCACTGTCAACACCAAATTATCAACTTTAATTTGAGTTTCTCTTAGTCGAATACAAGGAAAATAATTTAGCTGAAAACAAAATTAATTAATTCAATATACAAAATCCTGTTCTGCACTTTTGATTTCTTGGTTGAAATTAATTAATAAAACTAAACTGTTTTAATCACAAAGAAGACTGTTACATGCATACTAGTACATCCTACCAATTCTATTATCAAAATTAGAATTATATAAAATTATGCATTAAAAAAAATAAACATGGCAGAGGAAAGGAAAATCATACCATCCAAGTTGAGACATAGCATAGGGTAAACTGAGAATACCCGCACCAACCATGGCGGTAACATTGTGAATGGCAGCGTACCACCACTTCCCCTTTCGGTCATTCGAGGTTACCGGAGGCCCGTTGTTAACATTGTTATCAACTCCGACGTTTTCTTTCTTTTCTCCAATGTTAATATTGCTTTCAACCATCATATTTTGGTTCTTTTCTCCGCCACTTTCTATGTCAAAGCTAGTGTTTTCGTTCTTCTCTACTCCCTCCATGACTAATTTTATTGTCTTTTATAAATTTCATACAATATGATTTTCGAAAGTGCTCTGTGCTCTCTACTTTTTGATAATCTACGTCGTATGAATATGATTGTTATGAGCAGAGTTCACTTTGTGCGTATTATATAGAGATTTATTCTAGCAAATTAAAAGTAGTTGCCGGGTGTCCTAACAATCTTAGAATTGTTGTCTTAACTTCTATAGGATTGTCGAATTATTTCCATATTTACATTTTGGATAGTGTTGTAGATATAATTCTAATTAACTTTAGACTAGGCTTTTCTAATTGCTGACATGTTAGCATAATTCAGCAAAATTGATATCTAAAGGTAAATTTTACGTGAGTTAAATTTGTTTAATTAATTTTTTTTAATAGTATATATTTATTTTTTTGGTAAGAAATTTTCTCTAATATCGAAATTAACAAACTTTCTTTTGACCTTATCCTCATCAAGTGGTTCTAATACTATGTATTTGGTTTAATTAATTATTTAATTAATATGCGTAAAGGACTAACGTTGTTGTCAAATATTTAAAACTAGTTTAAGTCTCGTGCCATGCACGGTTTTACTAAATTTTATTGTGAATTATATATGTACTAAAAAAAGAATTGCCAAGTATATTTCTAAAGGAAACAAAATAGCTATAATTTTAATATATACTCATGTCAAAGATGTCAAGATTATTGATGCAAAAGACTTAACAAATAATGAAATGAAATAAATTTATGGACTATGAGGTTTTATACTACCCCGTATAAAAAATGAAAACGTTATATTAGTACCCAAATGATACATAATTACATACACACATACATAGATATACCCTTCGTCCCAATTTTGTTTACGTACTTTGTTCGACACAATGTTTAATTTTTATGCAAAATTATTTGATTATATATTTATTTCGTGATAATTAATAATGTTTTTCTTTTAATTTAGAGTTATTGAGTTGTCAGGGATTTTTACATAACATATGAGTAGTATATGTAAATTTTTATTAATATAATAAAAAAAATTTAATTAATTTTTTATAGGTTATTATTAACATTATTATGTTGAAGTAGGGAAGGAAAAATTGTATTCACCACAAATTATATTTTTTTTAAATGATTAGTTAAGATTGTTCATATATTACATTAATGTACTGTAAATTTCTTAGTTGAAATTATTTTTGCACAAAATTTTGACACACGGTATTATTAATAGGAAGAGTAGAAAAGTAAAGAATATACATTTATATATGTAGCAAAATATTTTCTTCTCTAATTGAAATAGACTTTATTGGCAAAAGTAATAAAGTTGGAGAAAAAAAAAAGAATGATTATATATAGTCATTAGCTAAAAATAATATTCTATTATATAGTACCTTAAATATGGAAAGAATATCTTATTGTTATTGAGGTTTGACCAAAAGAAAAATCAAAAAAAGAAAGAAAAAAAAGGCGGGAAAATATTTTATCAGGAGATGACACATGTCATTCCTGATTCGCCTTTAATATATAGTTATAGATAAATCACATATCTGGAACTCGACCCTGACTCATATATTTTTTTTTGGGTAATAAATTTTCTCTAGTCATTTCAACATTGCCCTCTCTATTTATTTTACAATACACATGCAATTGTTTTCTCCAATAACACATTGAGTTTTGGAAAAATTAACAACAAAGGTCCCAACTATGACCGTCTTTTTTAAAAGATCTCATCTTTCAAATAATCAAGGGCAATCTCAAGTATCAGGGGCGGAGGGAAGGGGGGCTGGTGGAGGCCCGACCTCTTTGGCCTAGATTTGCAGTCCATGTTTTCAATGCTATGCCCCCCCTAAAATTATTACATATACTATTAAAGAGCAAAAATTCTTGGGTGGACCTGGTCCACAATGAATTTATTGTGGACCTTATGTCCTCACGTGCTGTTATTTGAAGAAAATAACCCAGCCCACACCTATCAAGCCCAATTATAACAAAACCCCTTCTAATCCAGTATTCCTTCGTTAAAAAAAATGAACTATATTCTCTCTCCTCTGCGAACATCGTCGCCGAAATTATGATGCAAATTCATCAATTGAGAAATTCTGCTGCAATTGTCGGTTTTTGAATCGGAATCAAACACAAGTAACAATGAAGGTATCAATTACTCTTTATTTTGATTTTCTGCAAATATCATGAATAAAAATTGATTAGGTTTTTAATTCGATTTAATTCTTCCCAAATCAATCTGTTTTTCTCTACTTAGGGCTTTTAATTATTCTAAAACGTTAATCAATTAAAACTTTCTTGATCAATTTTGGTTTCATTTGTGTATAATCTGAGGTTTAAATGATTGATGATGGTGTTAGTTACTTAATTCTGGTAATTTTATGTAGCTTATGGAAAATTACATAAATTACATTGTGAGTAGAATTTTGATTTGTGTTATTTTTTGATTTATTCATTGTCCAACGTTAGTAGTGAAGTTTGGTGTGGAAAAGATAATGGGAATGATTTTAAAAAATTAAAGAAATAAAATTAGGGTTTATATGGTTTACGGCCGGTTTAACCCTTTTGAAGGCATGTGAAATGGAAGTATAGAGGGATAAGGCTAGCAACATGCTTAAATAAAGGTTACTATGGCTATAATGACATTAGTGTATGAGAAAGGTTGCTATATTATTATAAGGGTCACTATACATATAGCTAGTTGATTGAGTTTCCACAATCAGCTATATAGTAGATGGCTGTCTTCAATGCCAACTAACTCTCACATGCTTAGGCTTATGACTTGGTATTATCTCTCTTTTGCTTTTGATAAAACTTATTTAGCTTCTAATATTTTGGATAGTTGGGATCACTGTAGTAGGTGGTGTTGGCTATGTACTCTTTTCGCTTCTCCATTAGTATCTTATTTTGCTCAAACATTTCTAATGTTGTTGTAATGGTTTCCATAGCTCCAACCTTTGTTGTGTTAAAAACAAAAAAAAACTATATATTGCTATATGTCTCAGTTTTCAAATGATTGTTTTTGTGAAAGTTAAATACATAATGTTGTAGAACGAGTTATGTCTCAGCCTTTATAATAAAGCATTGTAGGATTAGGAGAATCATATATAGTTAAAAACTCTATAAGCCTATTAGCTCAATTGGTCGAGCACTGTGTATATTTTTATTGGCACAGAGGATGTAGGTTCAAGTCCTACATAGGCTAATAAGATTTAGACATATAGTGAGTTAGTGACCCATTTTAACAAATAGGTTAGTTTTGAATATAGTGACCCTTTACATGTAGTAACCCTTATTTGAATATAGTGACCTTTTTTTTACATGTAGTAACCCCTAATTGAATATAGTGACCTTTTTTTTACATGGTATTAACCCCTAATTGAATATAGTGGCTTTTTATTACATGTAGTAATTAACCCCTATTTTAATATAGTGACCTTTATTTTACTTGTAGTAATCCCTATTTGAATATAATGACCCTTTTTTTTTTATTACATGTAGTATTTGAGTATAGTGACCTTTTTTTTTTTTTTTTTTACATGAAGTAACCCCTATTTGAATATAGTGATTTTTTATTTACATGTAGAATTTGAATATAGTGACCCTTTTTTTTTACATTTAGTAACCCCTATTTGAATATAGTGATTTTTTATTTACATGTAGAATTTGAATATAGTGACCTTTTTTTTACATTTAGTAACCCCTATTTGAATATAGTGATTTTTTATTTACATGTAGAATTTGAATATAGTGACCTTTTTTTTTTAGTAACCCCTATTTGAATATAGTGATTTTTTTTTTTACATGTAGTAACTCCTATTTGAATATAGTGACCTTTTTCTTATACGTAATAATCCTATTTGAATATAGTTATTTTTTGTAGTAATACTATTTTCATGCATGGTGATTCCTATTTAAACATAATCAAAGCATATTTACACATATAATGACCTTTATTTAAATACAGTCATAGCTGCCCTATTTTTACATATAGTGAATCTTATTTAAACTAACATAATAACCCATATTTACACATGTACTGACCAATTTATACAGTCACTATTGTTATGATTCGAACCTTTATTTAAATGAAGTCACCCTTTAATGATAATCAGCTTTTCATAGCCTATGCAGGATTCGAACCTACATCATTGAGCAGTTGCACAATGCTCTACCAATTGAGCTAATAGGCTTTTAAATTAAAGTGAACAATTTTCACTAATTTAAAGAAGAACAAGATATAGCATGACAAAACTCATACAAGCTTATCAAACTAAATCTACAACTAACCAAACTAATTAAGTAGAATTAATGGATTAAACTAACCCAACTTACACTTTTGTCACTTATATATCATGCCCATAAAGCTTTTTTTTAGGGGAAAACATGGAAGCAATATTATTAAATCAACCAGAGTCTAAATCCACAAAAGCTAAAAAGCCTTTGGGAAAGAGTTTGCAAAGGATTGTTCTACATCATTAGCAGGAAACTCGCAACCACATTGCCATTTTGTCTAACATGATTAAAAGAAAAACACTCACATTGCTCTCCTGCAAGTATAATATCATCAACGGCCATTTCGTCTCCTTGATAGCATTACAAACATTCAAGCATCACATATGAGCTTGATTTTCACATAACTCAGATTTCAAGCTAGCATTTCGAACCTCGCATTCTCGCAACCATCACATATGTGGAACAGGGTGTAAAAGGAAGATTTTACTCTGATATGTGAAATGAGCTGTATAATATTTTAGCGTCAATGCTACCTGAGTTGTGCATTTCCGCAACATAAAACTCTTATATAATTTGGTACACTAGAGGAATTTGGTATTAGTAGGAGGAGAGGTTGTGCAAATTAGATAATTTTGTAAGATTTTTTCTCATTCTCCATCAAGTTTAACAGCCAACAACTCCCCTTCACTGTTCCTACCAACAGCCTCAAGCCCCACACCCACACCTTCCATTAAAGCTTTATTAGAATTAATCTTGACATTGCCAGAAGCAGGAGGCAGACAACTACTACGATAATACATTCCTTCGAAAATCGAAGTCGCACCAACAACAACAACATTATACATCTTATACTCCCTTACAAACTTCACTTAAACCTAGACTTTTAACTCGCGCCAACCACACCCTCGCCTCACTCGCCCAACTCAGCCACCACAAACACCTTCTGATAAATTTATCAAAACCCTAATTACCTAAATCAAATAACTAATTAAAAAAATAAAATAACGAAATTCAATTTAATTATAATTATAATTATACATGGATTGAACAAATTGAACCCCTAATTCGTTTTTAATGAACAAAAATTCAAGCAAAAAAAAAGCCTTAAAAAGCTTAGAAAGTTGAAAAATCAAGGTGAAGAAAGAGATTTTACCACGATTTTGTGTTCCACCTCCTCGAGCTCTAAGAGGCGTTCCACCACCTTGCGTTTCACCATTGAAGAAGAAGATCACAGAGCTTGAAAGTGTGCATATAAAGAGTAATTCGATCATTGAAGTGAAAAAAAAAAGCAGATGGTAGAGAGAGAGAAAATGGGGCAGAGTAAAATTGGTAGAGCTAAGATGAGAGTAATGAAGCGAGGGAAACAACGAAAAGTAATTGCCTGTAGAAAGCTCACGTGACAGTAGTTGGTCTACAATAAACTTAATGTAGACCAGGTCTATTTTAGGGTTCGTTTGGCATCGCTGTGGTTTTCTGTTTTTTGGTTTTTTGTTTTTTAAAAGTATATTACATATGTCACATAATGGATCAAAAAATATTTAGACTTATTAAAATCATGATAATTTTGAAAACTGACAACAAAAAAGTGAAAACACTTTTTTCTTGTTTCCTGTTTTTAGTTTTTAGTTTTCAAAAAAACAGGAAACTGAAAACCAAAAATGATGCCAAACAAGCCCTTAGAATTTGTGATTAAAGAGACATAAATTTTAGTAAACAAAGCTTGTTATGTTGGTTAAGGAGTAGTGTTTTTCCATAAGGGAGTTGGGATCGAATTCTATCCCAAATAATTTTTTTATTTATTTTTTAATTTATTAAGGCTTTGTTTATTCAACTTGGGCGTGGGTTTTTTTTTAAATAAAGATTAATATATTTATATTATATTTAATAAATTTGGCTAGTTTTTTGTGAATTGAGTGGAACTTTAGGCTAATTGGTTACATTTAATATGAAAATATCGAACTTTTAGGGTTATATGCTAGTTAATTTGATAATTATTATTGTTTTTGTATTGATATCATGAAATCAAAGACACTATATTTTTTTTATATAGAAAAGTTAATAAGAGATTGAGGTAAATTTTAGTGTTGAATCTTTATTGATGATTTTGCTATTATGAAAAAATATAGAGTAAGCTTTAACTCTTTTTTTTTTAGTAACAATAAAATATTAGCATTTTAATTTTTTCAATTATCTATAAATTGTTCGACCTCCATGACTTGAAAATCAACTTCGCCCCTGCCAATGTACATATTTTCTTGAGAGTGAGGGATAGCTCAAGTGGTTAGAGCTTCCCTCCCGATTCCAGGAGATCTTGGGATCGATTCTCACCCCGCCCTTGTGGCTCTCTAAACACCAAAAAAAAAATGTACATATTTTCTTCCAATGGTCCATAACCTTTAACTTACCTACTAAACCAGTTAAATTAACCACGTGGCATTGTATCATTGGTATTATTTTTGTTTTTTTTTTTTTTTTTTTTTTTTTTTTGCTGCTGCTCCTCTTCTCTTAGCTTTCCAATCAACCCCTTGCTAGAACAACCACCTGCAGCAGCTACCCCAACACAAAATCACCACCTTCTAACCTACCTAAATCACAAAAGCACCACCCAAGCCACCCCCACAAATCCACCAAGTCAGGCCGCCCATACGAGCCACACCACAAAACCACCAATCGACGCTCACCAAGAAGACATGAAGCCACCACCGTGCTGTCTAGCCCATCCTCATTCCAAAATTATTACCTACTAACCCACCCACACTACATAATCATCACCATAAATCCCACCAATATACTACGCCAATTATGCAAAAATCAATAGCTCTTACCATCCAAAATCAGGGAAAATACCAGCAGCCTTGGAGGAGAATCGTGGCAGCAGCTCGGGCTTCACGGTGAGTGAGCTTGAGGGATTAGGGTGAGATGGATCAGGGCCGAGAATCGCCACCATTGTAGCGTGTGCTAAAATTGAGTGAACTCAGGTGTCATTAGAGGAGATAAATGGAGGTAGAAGAGAATGATGGTGGTGACGATTGGGGAGGTGGACTGGTGGTTTAAGTGTGGAGGGTGGAGACTAGGAGCAGTTGTGGTGGTTATGCAGTGAAAGGAGAGAGATTGAGAATAAATTATTGTAATTAAAACATATTACCGGTTTAACAGGTAACAAGTTATTCTGGACTGTTTGAAGAAGAAATTGTTATAGTTGGGACTGTTCTTGATTATTTAAAAGGTGAAACCTTTTAAAGAATACTAGATATAGTTGGGACCTTAACTGTTAATTTTTCCTTGAGTTTTTGGTTTAGCTTTTTGATTTGTTGAAAGAAACAAATACTTCGTATGTAGCAAGGTCATTTGTTGCTTTCCACTTTTCCTTAATTTCTCAGATTTTTCCTAATGTATGTAAGTGTTCAATTTGGATTAATTTTCGCTAATTGGATGTTTTGATTTGAAGTATATAAATTTATTACATTTTTATTGTCTTTTTTTGTTTTTGGCATCTCAATTCTCAAGGACCTCTTAGTTTGTTGAATTTCAGATTTAATTCAATGGTCTTTCAATTGCATGATTCTGCTGTTTTATTTTCCCTGTTTAATTAGAACTGTAGCATAAAATTGGTGTGAAATTATAACGTCAAAATATATAATAACAAACCCTCAACTAAAGAAGTTACGCTGATATCAATGATGGTTTTTAATCAATCAAAATCCCATTTTTGTTAACTAGTTAAATCATAATGTATTTTATTTTCACTTATATTATATACTAATATTGTTATAAAATACATGAAATTGAAGGAAGAATAAAAGAAAGATATAGAGATTAATCTTCAATGTCCATATATCTTCTTCATTAGGCCAAGTCCATACATATATATAAATGTGAGTAGTAAGTAGTAACCTCTCAAATAGAATGTAAAGTCATCATTATGTGAAGGATTAAAGAAGTAAAGACAAAATGGCGGGGTTACAAAGGAACTAAAGGCCTAAGGGGGTTACAAAGGAAACTAATAAAACTAGGGAGTTACAAAGACATAGTGGACATACATAACTCTATTTCATAACAAGTATCATTTTCTTTGAAGTAAGAAAGATATAAAGTATTAGTTTAACTTATTACTAATTTGAAAATGAATATCTTAAATTATTATAAATATTTTAGCAAAAATTAATAAAATTATAATGTAACTCATATGATTTGATAAAAAGTTCAACCCATGCATTGAACGGGATATATACTAGTTTTGTTTAAGGTGGAGGTTCTATGTTTTCTTATGAGCATTAATATACTTCTTGGTTCATGGTTGAGTTGACTTGTTTTGGTCGATTTCAAGTCAAGGTGGTGATTTGTTAAATTGTGACTAGAAATCTAGTAGGGCTAATTTTGAATGCAGATATCTCTCAAATTACAAGTGATTTTGAGGTGATTCAAGTTGGAGGTGATAGCTTGTTTCAAGATTTTTCCAACGATAGGTCATATATCTTATTCCGATAAGAAACGAGAAAGTTATAGTCGTTTTACGAAAAACTAACGCTGCTGGAAGTATGCTGACGAAGTACGCGACCAGGCATGCTCGTGCCTAAAAGAGGTACGCCCATTTGCCAGGTCTAGTTGTACTACCCAACTTAAAGTCAAGTATACTTTTTTTTTCTTCCAAATAGGCTAACATATACACACACTCTTTCCTTATAGATGAGATTTATCAAAAAAAAAAAAATGAGAAGAGTGACCATTTTCTAAGTGAATTAGGTAGAATATTTTTATGCTATTTATATATTTTACTAGGTAATTAACTACATTAACGGAAAATTTTAGTGTTTTGAACTGAATATTTCTTTCAATTATGGGTGGTAAGGGCCCAATTTTAAGAGTTTGCATTGGGCCTCAGATTTGTTTGCCTTGCCTCTGTTCCTAGTGATGTTGCTAATGAAAACGAAAACAATCCTGAGTAAGAATAATCACAACTTACGTTGATTTCGATTATAAAGTTTTCAATCTAAACTTACATTTTCGTCATTTTTTATGCAGATTTATTGGAGGTTCATGAATTCTTCTCATCTAACAAATTTGAGATTACGATGATATTCAAGTGGTTAAAATTTGGGAGTGTCAACACTAAACATCGAATTCTACCGAGAAAATTTAAGGGCCTTTTTAATGGTAACAAAATATTCTTTGAGACACCTCTATTGATTTAACATACTTGTTTGAAAATTCAGCTGATGTTAAGAGTTTTAGGCATTGTGTTGTTATATTAATTTTATTTGCTAAAATATTGGCAATTAGCATGGTGTGGATTCATGATGTACAAATTTTGAGTTAATAATCTATATTGAAATCTATAATTATCTATGAAGTATCACAAACCAAATTCAGGAAGATTTTAAGTTTCATAAGGTAATAGAGCCAATTGACCCACTAATATTTTGAAAAGTTTCTTATTATTATTACAAATATAAAAAGATGAAAAATAATGATACATTTAATAATGTGACAATAGAGTCTAATTACATAATAGGAAGTGGGTGCAATTGCAATTCTAAAAAGCTAAAAAGAGAACCAAAAAATGAGAATGATATACCCACAAACATAGTAATTCTTAAAAAAAAAATCATAGACTATAACAATTATTATAAAAGTTGATTTATTATTAAAAAGAATACGACATAAATTATTATAATTTGTAGTTTTTAGTTTTTACCAACATTACATAACTGATAAAATAAATATATGAAAAGAAAATAATACAACAAAAAATCAACAAAACAACTTACTAACATATGTAGAACGGGTTATTACGCGAAGCATCTTACTTGGCTTGCGTTTCAGTTTTAGTGCTAGAAAAGATTTAGACATGTCGAACATTGATATTACGTAAACTTATTAACACAAATTATTAGATTTTTTTTATGAAAGATTTGAAAAACTTTAAATAAAGTAGTTTAATATTTTGACATACTTGATAACTCCCAATAACGTGTATAACAACAAATAAATTGGCAATAGCAATAAGCCAATCAGGTTTGTCGAGTGAGATCATTATACAACTCTTCCAAATACAAGATAAACAATGAAGGCAACCGGAAAATAACACAGTATCACCATTATATAGGCACCTAATGACCCTTTCCACATGGATAATTTGAAAAGTTTTTCTGGAGTTGAATGGAGTGTAGATTGAATCTCCAATACAACATTGTACCCAGAAAAGGCAAATTCATGCAATTGTACCCAACCCCCCAAATCCAATGATCTGATGTGCATCCATGGTATACCTACTTGCATAACTTGTAGCCAATTGCACTCCTTTTATAGATGAAACAATTAAAGTGAAGTGATGGGAGAAATATATTTGAATTTAGGTTATTTTGACTTTTACCACAAAAAAAAATCAAAAAAATGTTTTTTATCACCAAAATTTCTAAAACTTTTATTTTACCACCAAATAAAAAATTAAAAATTATTTTTTACCACCTGTCGTAAAAAACCTAACGGAATTTTTAAAATATTTCGAATTTCGTGTCAAGCACATGCTCTTTAAAGGTTTTGGGGGGTATTATGGTCCTATGGGACCAATTTGAAGTCATAATTGACAAAAAACGATCGAAAATGTCTCGTTTTGCGTGTTTAAAAATACCTCGATTTGCGTGAATACGCAAAACGAGGCATTTTCGATCATTTTTTGTCAATTCTGACCTCAAATTGGACCCCAAGGCCCAAAATGGCCCCCTAAGCCTATGAAGAGCATGTTTTGCGCACAAAATTCGAAGAATTTTTTTTAAACCATTAGATTTAACGGTTTTCTTGACGTTAGGTGGTAAAAAATAATTTTTTGAATTTTTTTTTTGTGGTAAAATAAAAGTTTTAGAAGTTTTGGTGGTAAAAAACATTTTTTTGATTTTTTTTGGTGGTAAAAGTCAAAATTTCCTTGAATTTAATAAAAAATAATTTCTTAGGTCAATATCCAATATAAAATATGTCAAATTATTGTTAACTAATTAAAAGAGCTACTCTCATTTTTACAAAACTATACGTTATAAGTATGTTAACTAGCTATACATTGAAAATTCTAAAGTAACGTAAACCTATAAATTTCGATTGATAAGTGAAAATTAATTAATATTTGATCAATCTCAAAATTCCTTAGCTTTAATCACAGAAACATAATTTCTCGTCATTCAATAATCAATAAAATGACCTTATCCTCATTAAACAATTCCCTCATTAAATGATTCCAACATTTAGTTTATATATAGGACCACTGTCCAGTTCATTTCCCACATAAACAAATTTTTTTTGTTTATCTAGGGATATAATAGTCTTTTTAAGTGTCATTGCAAGGGTACATGTGTCATTTGAGTTGGATGGCCAACTAACTATTGTAGAGTAATAATTGCATGAATGGATGAATGGATGAACAGCTGTCCAAAATCAGTGAACTAATGACCACGATATTTGAACATATTTACGAAAAGTGCCACCAGATTAACGATTTTCATTAATCTGGCATTTCAACTTATATTTGCCGTATATATAGTACGTCTAAAAGATTGACATTATTGTCAAATATTTAGGAAAAATAAAAATATTCTATAGAACTTTTTCCCCTTTCCATCTATTTTTTTTTATTTATTCAATATTAAATATTTTTAATAAATTGTTGTCATATTTCATTTTATACTCACTTTTATATAGGCTGACCACATGGTGTGTTAAGCCACCGTGGGGTTACTTCATTTGTAATGTTATAGAGGTTAGAGGTTATTAGGTTAATCCGTCAGTGTTATACAAGGTTATTTGATAAGTAATACTCCCTCCGTCCCCTTTTGTTTGTCACTTTTGAAGGAAAATCACGGGAATTAAGGTAGAAAATGTGAAGTAATGAAAGTATATGGAAAAGTAAAATTTCCAATTAATAAAGTAATAAAAGTGTACGGGAAAGAAACATTTTCATTTAAAAAAATAATTAAAGTACATGGGAAACATAAATTGATAGATTCAAAAGTGTAAAACATTAAATTAGTCAAAGGTTAACACAGTTTTTGTGGCAAATGTTAGGGTAAAATAGGAAGAGGACTTAATAAGGACAAAAAAAATAAGGGTATAAAAGTTTTTTTATGTATCCTAATAATTATGAAAATGTGAAATGTAAAACATTTAGAGGCACCCAAAATAGCAAAAGTGACAATCAAATGGAGAAGAAGAGAGTACAAGATTACCCGATCAGTTTTATAGAGGTTACTTTTTTCTTTTAAAAGCGCAATATGGTGTGTCAAACTGCAAACAAAATGCACTGTTTATTTATTTATTTTTTTTTATTAAGCGTTTTTTCCTCATTTGTCACCGTGAGTCCGTCTATTAAAAAATAACCGACCGGATCAGACATGTTGCAAATATGATAAATAAGTTGGTTCAACGTCTTTCAATATGAAGGTGCGCCATTCAACACCTGCGGTTGCTATGTCCAACGCCCTAATTAAGCTGAATAATGGGTCAAAGAACTCTTATGAAATTAAACTTTTAATGAATAAAAATGATATACGACATGGCCTGGTATCTGGTAAATTGGTAATCATAATCTTTCTAGTAATTCCCGTTTCGGTATTGATTCGGGGTTACTAAACCATGCATTAATCTTGTCGCTTCTCTTGCTGCTAATAATATTGCAAATTTCAAAAGATAACTTTTTGGTGCAACAGACTATACCATGCGGCAAGGGTTATTCAAATTTTTTTTACCAGGGTTTATCTGAGCTTTTCAGTCAGGGATTACTTGATTTACTCGGTCAGGAGTTACTTGAGTTACTCAATCAGGGGTTACTTGAGGGGTTCGGACAGGGGATATTCGAGGGGTTCACTCGATTAAGGGTTACTCAATCAAGGGTTACTCGAGGGGTTACTCAAGTTTCTCAGTCAGGGGTTACTCGAATTTCTCGGTCAGGCCACATACAAAAAATTGTGACTCGAGTTACCCCTGACTGAGAAACTCGAGTAACCCCGACAACTCGAATAACCCTTGACTGAAAAACTCGAGTAACTCCTGACCGAGAAACTTAAGTAACCCTGAAAGTTCGAGTAACCCCTGAACGAGAAAGTCAAGCAACCCCGAAAACTCAAATAACCCTTGATCGAGAAACACAATTAACCCCTACCGCATGTTACAATAGGTCGCATGTAAAACTTTGTGACATTGCAATAGCCGAAAAAAAAAAACAAACAAACATTTGCAATAGACGCTTTGACATCTCACATGGGTTTTCAGGTTTTTTTTTAAGCTTTAATGGGAATATTCTTTAGATTCTTGTTTTTACTTTTTTATTTATTTAAAATTTCAGGACTTTTTTAATTAATAATCTTGAGCATAGTAGAGAAACACTCATAAATAAGTTTCTTGCTTAATTACGTTAAAAAAAAAAATTACATGTATTGTCTATAATATGGTGAATTACATAATTAGATCCTATATAAAAAAAAAAAAAAAAATTACATTATTGAAGAATGAAAGATTGAATAATACTTCGTACTCTCTCTGTCCCTATTTTTTTTTGCCCCAAAATTGGGGTTAACTTGAAAAATTTGACCATAAATTCTCAAAGCTTGGTTCGTGGAGGCGGATGCACGATCCGCATGGTGCATCCGCTCCAAAATACAAAAAGGCGGAATGAACATGCAGGTATATACTAATGTACATGGGCATGTAAAAGAACAGTGTTCATTTATAATGTAAATGGACATATACGTAAAAGAACATAATGTTCATTTATAATTTATATCAGATTTTTGTGACAATTTTGTATATATATATATATATTTTTTTTTTGAAAGAAATTTTGTATAATGAAATAGATAAATAGTACTATAATTATTTTTTTTACCATACATTAATTACAAATCATTTCAATTTTTTTTTTTTTACCAAAAGTTCACTTTCTCTCTCCAAACAAAACTTCAAACCCATTTATATTCCTCAAACCTCAAGCAAAATTTCAAGAAATTCGAAATTTTGAGTCTAAAATTGTTCAAGATGACAAATAAAAACGAAAGGTAAGACCAAATTCGACATTCATACTTGTTTATTTGACATTCATACTTGTTTATTTTGAGATCTAGTGTTTGTTTTTTATAAATTTGATTGAAAATTGTAATATTTGATTTTATTGGGAATTAATTGCGATTTTGATGTAATTTTGTTGTTGCAATGAGAAATAAAATGAAGTTCTTGAAGAAGATCGACCGATTAATACATTTTGGAAGAAGAAAGCAAGCAATTAGACAAATTTAGAAAAAGTTGTAGATCCAAATAATACAATGTACATTAAAATACAGTAAAATGTTCTTTTTTCATAACTTACATGATCCAAATAATACAATGTACATTAAACATGTAACCAACATTATAACATATATATTCGTTAGAATATAATACAATGTACATTATAATACAGTAAAATGTACTTTTCATATACATACATGATCATTTATACAAAATGTACATTTACTATATGAATAATGTTTTTTAATATTATCATGTTTTTTACTAATATTACAAATGTTCTTTAGATTTACAAAAAAAAACGTATAAAACTGGATGTTCTTTATAAAATAGCTATATGTTCTTTATAAAACAACTATATGTTCTTTACTGAACAACTAAATGTTTATTCCGCATTTTTTTTTTAAAGAAAACCGGATGCACCAAGCATTATGCATCCGCCTCCACAGAGAAAATTTCAATAAATTCTCGTTGTTTAACAAAACAAAATCATGTTGGAACTGTTGGAAGTTGTTTGGTTCGTCTCATTGTAATAAATTTAAGGAAAAATTGCCCGCAATAATCCCACATTTGGGGCATCCACCCAAAATAATCCCACCTTTAGGTTATTTTTAAATAATCCGACCTTTATACCCAATTCGCTCAAAATGGTCCCTAATGACCTATTATCGGTTGAGTAGGTAATTTTTTTTATTAAGTTTAATTTACACATGTCATCACGTGATTGGTCAACAAAATAAGTTTTAATTTTAATTTTGTTTTAAGAAATGATTATTAGTAATTAACTATTTTTAATTTTTTTTCTCAAAAAAAAAAAAAAAAAAAAAAATCAAACCAGACCCTAGCACCACTGCAACCTCAGCTATCTCACCACCGCTACCACCGCCTAAACTAGTCCAAGAGCAGCCATCCTTACCGCGACCAGACCCCAGCTCCCCGGCGCCACTCGCTGTTGATCTCTCCGGCGCCTCCATCTCCTTCGAGAAGGTCCAAGACAAGTACCAGCAATACTGGTCTTTCTTCCGCCGTCCCAAGGAGATCGAGACGGCCGAGAAGGTTCCAGACTTTTTTGACACCTTCTAGAACCTAGTCACAAATATTTACGAATGGTGGTAGGGTCAGAGCTTCCATTTCTCCCCTTCTATTCCCCGGAAACCTCACCGCGACGCTACTCGTATTCACGAGGACTCCACAACCAACATTTCGCCCAGTCCCGCGCCAAGGTTATGAGTATTACCATTAACGAATACTAGGTTAAACGAGCAAAGTTACACCTATGACGGAAATAGGGGCATGGGGAGGGGAGGAAGGGGAAGAGGAAGGGGAAGGGGCTGGGATTGGCCTTAAGCAGCAATTATTGGTTGTTGACTTGTTGGGTGGTGGGTAACTATTTTCATTGTGAGCGGATTGGGTATAAAGGTTAGATTATTTAAAAATAACCCAAAGATGGGATTATTTTGGGCGGATGCCTCGAAAATGGGATTATTCTGGGCAATTTTTCCTAAATTTAATTAATATCAGCTTTTTATAATTTTTATGCGTATGGAAATGACCTACATGCCTTGGAGATGAACCAAAGTCAATAAAGCACTTACGTCTAACACAACGTTATATCTCAAATTCAACGAGGATACTACTTCACTTAATCATATGAAGCACTTAGATATGTAATCATCATAAAGTTAGTGCTTGTGATTGCTATTTTTAAGAGGTTGAAATTTTCTTAATAAGTCTTTGATAAGTTGATATCATCATAAAGTTAGTGCTTGTGAATGGGTATGGACAATACGACTTCATATCATAGGTGTCAAGGAAACAGCATAATAGTTTGTGTATTGCTTTTATGTATGATATCTTCAATAGTTCAAAGCTTAGACTATCGTTACGATCGGAACTATACATTGTTAAGTATATCTATACTAAATGAAAATTCAATTGTTGATATTTTCAGTATGTGTATGAGTATGAATACTTGTTTGTTTTAAGCAAGTTATAAGCTCTTTTAACATTTATTCTATAAATGGTGGAGGATTGTTGGAATATCTATATATCTATATCTATATTTATATCTATATACTATACTAAAACAGGGTACACTAGCTCTATGACTGTCACGTGTCCTTGTTTTTTTTTTTGTTTTTTTTTAATTTTTTTAATTTTTATTTTTTAATACTCAATATATAGAAATTTGAAAATATATTTTCACTGTTAGAATATAAGATAATTAAATTCCGTATTTATGTATATCATATCGTTTAGTTTTGTTAAATAAATATTCTTGTGCATAATTTTAGCTAATAAATTTCCTAAAGTTTAGGGTAATTATGCTCTTGTAATTTATATATAATCCATACGTTCCTAATGAGAAGACAAGGATTCAAACTCTTTCATGGTATTATTTTATTTTAGATCCTAAAATCCCTAACAATCTGCCTATCTTCTTCCCCACCTCTTTCTTCTTTTTCGCTGCTCTTTAACAAACTTATTAGCTACAATTATGCGTAAGAATATTTACTTAACAAATTAAGCCATATACATAAATACAAAATATAATTATCTTATATTTTAACATTCTTTTACTAATAAACTAAGAATACATATATATCTTGTAAGTATATTTTCTGAAGATATAATTAAAAAAATTACCATGTATGACGTTTAACATAATTAATGTACAAATACCACTGCACATAATTTATAATATGTAGTATTTGTGTTTAATATCTATATTAACAATGACATTTACTATGATAAGAGATATTACCCCACTAAAAGAGAGTTGGAAAATTAAGGTTAGGATTGTGAGAATATGGCATAAACCTGATTACTACAAGCCAAACATAACTAAATCAATTGAGTTAGTTTTGGTTAATGAAAAGGTAAATTCATGTGGTAAGTTTTATATTGATTTTATCTTATTAGCATTAACAACTTCCTTTTTGTAACTTCTACGGAGTATTTACTTACATTTATTGATTTCATATTATAGGGTGACAAAATTCAAGTCAATATTAAGATGTCTCTCATAAAAGATATGGAGTGATACATATAATTTATAGAAGTGATATTTTTTCCTACAATGATAGTTAATACGAGTAATAAATTATGAATAGCCACAAATTATAAGCATTCTTGATCATTTTATGAAGTTAGAAAATTTTATAAATTATATTAGTACCAAGTGTGCATAAGAATGATTTTATTTATCAATCATATATAAATTTCCATAATAGAAATACACAAATGCATATTAAAAAAAAAAAATGAGGCAAATGTAAGTGTATATGTACCACCCTATAAGAAAAACTATAATTTTCATTTTTAATATAGATTCTGGTAATAATTTTATATGTGTGCAATCAACCATCACAGGGTTACTCAGTTAGTGTTATAGGGGTTACCCATTTAGTGTTATAGTTGTTACTTTGTCAGTGTTGTACTTTGTTATTTAAGGGTTACTAAATAGGTATAATAAGACTATGTTCACTACACCTTAAAGATATAATATTTGGTAAAAATAATTTCAATTTAGTATAAATAAGTTCAATTTGGTATATATAATTTCAGTTCAGTAAAAAGCAATTATTTTAAAGAAGAAATATAATACAAAAACAATAAAAAAAAAATTATCAACAAAAATAATTTCAATTCGATAAATATAATTTAAGATCAGGAAAATAATTTTAGTTTAGCAAATATAAGATGAAGAGAACAGTGCTTAAAAGTTACTATGTCAATATAATAGGGATTAGTTTGTGAGTGTCATAGGGGTTAAATACTCCCTTTTTTTACAAGCAGCCAAACAGTATGAACAGTCGCACAGAAAATATGTTGTACATTTTGTATACGTCGTCACTGGTGATATGTAAGAATGATATTCAAATTTTTTTCCTTCTCTTATATGCTTGTATATTTTATTTTTTAATTTACTATTATATATATGCAATAAAATATTATATGATTACATATAATTTTTAAAAAAATACAAATAATCAAACAATTGACAAGCCTAAACATCATTCCGAGGATATAATTTTAGAAGAAAAAAAACCTCCGTATTAAGCTTTAAGTTAGAGGCTTTGTAGATTTTTGGTTGTCGAAGGTCCAATAGGTGTGTGGTGATGATCAGGTAAATTCATCATATAATAAAATTAAGGTAGTAAGTGTGGGATCAAAAACCCTATTTTTAAAAATTTCATGTTAAACTTTAAGTGTCTTTAGAGGCCATTGAGGAGAAAAAGAATACGAAATTATTTGTGATATAAAGTACAATATATAATGACCATATTGTTATTATATGGTAAACTTTTCCAAAAATATACTTCGTATTAAGTTAGAGGACAGAGATAGCCAATTAAAGGCAAATTTTTATATGTGGCTGGCCACATCGTGTGGCAAGGGTTACTCGCGTTACTTGGTCAAGAGTTACTTAAGGGGTTTGGTTAGAAGTTACTTGAGGGGTTCGGTCAGGAGTTAGTTAAATACTTGATCATGGGTTAATTAAGAGGTTCACTACTACAAAAAAGGCATTATAGAACGATTAAAAGTTGCTTTATAGAGCGCCTTAGGACCGTTCTTCTGCTAAGCAATGTATAAAGGTTATAAATTGGGTTGAATAGGCGTTTTGTATACCTAACAATAGGGAACGGTCCTCAACAACAACCGTTCTCTTTTTCCTTCCTAAAATAACAATTAAATAAAGGAAAACACAACGTTTATGTAAGCCAACCGTTCCCTATTCCTCATAAATTTAAAAAAAATAAAAAAAATGAAAAAATAAATGCCAATATTAGATCCAGCAATAATTATAGACGGTTATCTTTTCTAAATATAAACAATTATATTAATTATAATTAGGAAATAATTCAACAAGGAGTTACTGTACAATTGATTGATTGAATTTAAAATTCAAATAAAGTATTCTGATAAAAAAAAAAAACCCCAATATTACAATAGCTTTAGCATGAAAACAATGAACAACCTAACAAGTGAAACAAACAAAGAATAGTCATTATTCTTCGGGAAAATTTGTCAAAAAAAATCTAATAGTCATTATTCTTCGGGAAAATTTGTCAAAAAAAATCTTTTAAAAGCACCATTTTGTTAAAAAAAACCTTTTAAAAGCTTTTTGGTTAAAAAAAAACCACCACCTTCATTTTTTTGCAAGGAGAAACCTGTTTTCCTAATTGTTCTCTAATTCACTTAATTAGTCTCTAATTTTTTTTTCTTTCTTTTAATCACTCTCTAACCCACCTTTTTATTTAATAATTAAATTTAATTAATAAAAACACCACCACCTCCCAACCACTAGCCAACCACCACCTCCCAAGTCCCAACCACCACCTCCCAAGTCTCAACCACTAGCCAACCGCCACCTCCCAACCACCCCCTCCCCCCATCAGACCCCCCTACCCAAATCCCCCACCCCCAGCGACCTCCCTTTATCGTCGGCCAACCATCCCTTTCCTCCTTATCCCCGCCGGCGACCACCACAAGTAAGCAATTTTCAATATTTGGCTCTAATTTGCTCAAATCAATTACAATTTGCTTCTAAATTATCCTAGCATCATATACATACATAATCAAAACCAAAACAAGCATCAATTGAAAACAAGATGCACAAAATTAGAAACCCCCAAATTGATTTTTCTAGGGTTTACGAACAAATTAAAAATTACAAAATTCAAGCATATTATAAGATAAAATCGAAGCTAAAATACATTGAATGTGTGGGAGAACTTTATTTGAAGCTTCTATAGCAAATTTTGGTAGTGTGTTTGAGAGTGTTTGAGGGAGAAATGAGAGGTAGATGTTCGAAAGAAGGGGGAGGTGGAGGGTTGCAGCAGGCTGGAGGTAAAGGGGGAAGGGGAGTCGACCAACGGTGGAGGTGGGTCGCCGAGGATAAGGGGTTGTAGGTGGCGTGGGGGAGGAGAGTTGCTGCAAGGGGAGGGAGAAAGGAAAGGGCTGCTGCAAGGGGAGGGGTAAAGGGAGGAGGGTGGTGGATGGTAGGTGGTGGTTTTTGTTCTTTTTTTTATTTTTATAAATTAATTTAATTATAAAATGGTTAAGTGAGTGTTAAAAGGATAATTAGAATAAATTAGAAGTTAATTAAGTGGATTAGAGGCACTTGGTTGTCTTCAACAAAAAAACTTCACATTCGGGTTTTCTTTTGCCAAAATGTTAAAAATCGGGTTTTATTTAGCCAAAAAGCTTTTAAAAGGTTTTTTTCGCAAAATGGTGCACGTGTTCAGATTTTCTCTCTTCATAGTTTCTTTGACACTTGTATATCTACAAAACAAACAAATAAAATACAATATAAGTGAACATTTTAATTTGCATAAATCTAATCCATCAAATTAAAAAAAATATACTACAAAAAGTTGAAAGACAAAATCAATTATATCAATTATATGACAGACTACATGAGAAAGTCATAATAATAACACCAGGAAGAAAAATTAAAGAAAGAATCATACAAATTTACAATGAAATCAAAGGAATATTTACTATAAAAAAAAAGGGGGAACTCTAACTGAGAACGAGATATAATTGGTACCAGTGGCGGATCCAGAAATTAGGTAATGGGGGTACGGAAATTACCTAATTCAAGTAAAGTACCTATTAAAATATACTTTAATTTATGAATGAAGTATTATATATATGCCATATAAACTTTGAGTTTTTATTTCCAATATTAACAACGTATATTGAGGCAAATAAAATCAAAACTAATAATATAACAATTTAATATACAGTTCCATATGATTAATCACACAATTTTTTTAACATAGTACACTGTAGTTAGTACTATATGTGAAGTATAGTGTAAATAAAATTATTTACAATCAATAGTATTGGATCTTGATTTATTTTAAGGAAAAAAATTTAATTATATTGATGACCATTGTAATATACTGTATATAATTTGTTTATCAAAGTTAAAATTTTAATTAAGAACCATTTTCTTACAATAAAAATCTAAGAGAAAGAAAGTAAAGAACGAATATATACCTCATAGAATTGTTATATACGAAGTAGTACAAGTCTGTTAAAAAAAAATACAAATTCAAGTATATAAATAATACAAAGGTAAATAAAAGAGATGAAAATTGGGTATTTTAAAAAGGCAAAAAACTGGTACATTAAAGAGACCTGTTTTTACACAAAACTGGTCTCTTTGATTATTTGTTTTACCGCTCCCTTCTATGCCTAGCATATGTCAGCGGTCAGCCTGTCACTGTCACACCAAATTTCAGTTCATATGTTAGAGACCGCCTATTTCAGAAATCGGGTCTCTTTTCTAAACAGTTTTTTTTTTTTTTTTTTTTTTTTTTTTTTTTTTTTTTTTGAGAATGGGGGTACAGTTGTAACTCTATGTACCCCCTGGATCCGCCAGTGATTGGTACACTGTAGAATAATACTTCATATCTTGATAGCAAAAATTAAATTCACTAGAAAAAGAAAAAAATAAAATAAAATTACACCAACCGAAATTGATCTATAAATCTGGGTTCGTCGCTTGTAGATCGAAACCACCAAATCACATAACCTGCCGGACCCAATTTTCACTTGTTATACCACAAAAGGGATTTTTGATATAGAGCAAATTTCAGAACTAATTAAACCATGGTTGTCGTCTTCTTCTTCCGGCCACAAGAATCCACGCATCGTAGTAGCAACGAACGCCAACCTGAGTTCCATGCCCAACACCCACTCAAACTTAAATGAGTTGTTAAATTGCTTTAAAGGGATGAAAGGAGATAAAACTAACTGATATATTTATAAGATAGAATAATGTGATTTTCATTAATCATAAAAGGGAGAATTGAAGAAGAAATTAAGAAAATATAAAGAGGCGGTTGGGGAGGGATAGAGGTGTCCACGTGCGAGTCGTGCGAGCTGGGTTAGGGTTAGGTGGGTCGCGGGTTGGGGTTTCATAACACACGACACGACACACATTAGGTAGGGTGGGCCGGGTCGTGGGTTGGGTCGGAGAAGTTGGACACTCCAGAGTTAGGTTCGTGGGTGGGTCGAGCTGGGTTAGTAGGTTAGACGGGTTGTGGGTGGGTCGAGGTGGGTTCGTGGGTTAGGGTGGGTCAAAGGGTGGGTCGAGGTGGGTTAGGGTGGGTCAAAGGGTGGGTTTGGGTCAGCTGGGTTCGTGTATTAGGGTCGGGTGGGCCAAATGGCTAAATGGGGTGTGTGGTGTTTTAATTTCTACAAAATTAACAATTTGATGGCTTGCTCTTAATTAAGATGCCTACATATCCTTATATCACAAAATAAGGAATCAAAGCCAACATAGTTCTTATATTGTACTTATTTTGGAACTTGGGGGGGGGGGGGCTTGGACCTATCTTTAGAAAATTAAAATTTAATTTTGCAATTAAATTCTAATTTTCGAAAAATAAGTTGCCTACGTATCCCGAAAGAATCAAAGCCCACGTAGTTCTTAGGATACCTGATTAAGACTTTTCTAGCCACCCATGTTTGTTGCATCATCATCCCCGGAAGCTGCATCATCCGTTGACGACTCCAATATCATCAAAGGATCATCTTCATCGTCTTCGTCTTGCTTAAAACCTTGAGTTCTTCTTTCAGCTTGATCCCAATCTTTCTTACAAACACAAATTTGAATGCTTTCTGGAGTTAAGCGAGATCTTTTTTCATCTAACACTATTCTACCCGCACTAAAAGCAAACTCAGACGCAACAGATGAAGCGGGAACTGCAAATATATCTTTTGCAATTCTCGCTAATATAGGATAACTTTTTTGATGTTCTTGCCACCATTTTATAATTTGAAAGCTGTTGTTGGTCTCATGTTGATATGACAAATAATCATTAATATCAAGTGTTGAAGAAGATGATGATGAGAATGATGTAGATGCTTTGTGTTTTTTTCATAACTTTATCAAGAAAACCAAATCTAGAATCGGAAGTACTAGTATTAGTTGGTGTTGCTAAATCAAAACCATAAATAGATGCATAATGATCATAAAGGTCTCCCAAAACAGATTTGCATTTGTTAATATATTCACTAACATCATAATCGATACCTAAACTTGTATAATAAAATTCTAAAAGACTTTCCAAACCTTCAGCTTTGACACCGGGTCAAGAATAGCAACAATTCCGTAAATAATTGGAAATTCACTAAAATAAGTATGCCCCTTACGTTTCATGCTATCAAGAACGGGACAAAGTTCATCAATCTTCGTATGCTCTTCGATGGTGGAACAACTTTAACACACTCAATTACGACTAAATGAATGTTAGGCTCATAAATATAAGAGAAAATATGAGTTGCACTATCAAAAGCATTTAAAACATCACGAACAAAAGAAGCATTAGTCCATTGACTTTCGGTTAATAACTCAGTAGGATCAACACGAGTCTCATTGTAAAGTTGGGTCAAAATATCACGATACTTAATAGCATCATTCAACAAATTAAAAGTAGAATTCCAATGGGTAGGGGTACAATAGACCATTGTCTTTTCTTAAGACCTCTTTCTTTACACATAGCTATGTACTTTCTTCTAACTGACTGAGTTATCCTAATCCATTTTATAACTGTTCTAATTGGGTTTAGCAATGGTTGCAACTCAGCGAGACCCTCTTGAACAGACAAATTCAAAATATGAGCACAACATCTAACATGCAAAAGACTACCACCCAACAACAAATGCAACTCGGAGTCATTTTTCAAATAGTCAATACACTTTGTGTTTGCAGTTGCATTATCAAGAGAGAAAGAAAAAACTTTATTATTCAAGTGAAATTCTTTTAAACAATCCAAAATACGAACTTTGATGTTAAAACCGGTATGCCTTTCTTCCATAGGTTGAAAACATAGTATACGTTTTTGAATAAACCAATCATCATCCACCCAATGAGCAGTATTGCAAAGAAAAGGTTCGCCCATACTAGAAGTCCATGTATCACTTGTAAAACTAACACGACCATCAAAAGTACGAAATAATTCAATCAAACCACTCTTATACTTATAATAAGAAGTTTGTGTATAACGTCTTAGGGTATTTCGGGGGACACGAGTAAATGCAGGTTGTAATGCAACTTTATTAAAATGCTCAACATTTGCATTTTCACCATAACTAAAAGGGTATTCATTAGCAATAACTAAAGTACTCATTTCATCAATCATTCTATCTTTATTATAAATGAAAGGTGTACCTCCGCCTGGTAGATGGTTCATGTATCCATCCAATTGTGTTTGTTCAGGCATCCCACCCCCCGAAGTACGGGGGCCATTTTCGAACAAGTCGTGTTTATTTTGCAAATGCCGAGTCAAGGTTCCAGTTCCATCTCCCGTTTTCCAATTATATGACTTGAAATTTGCACCTAGCGCCTTGCAAACTAGGCATGTAAACGTGAACCTCTTTGGTTAACCGGGTTGCCATCCCGGAGGTGTAACTTCAACTCGTTCAAAATGTTTCCACACCCAAGAAGTTTATGCTCGACCTTTACTTTCACCGCCACCACCTTTCATAAATCAAATTATTGAAATTAATTTTTAACGCTATTTATGAAAATACACTTTTAAATTTAAAATATTTCAATCATAATAATTTAAACGCATTTTTCATGGTGATTATAAATTATAGAAAATTGGAAACTAAACTAACTTTATAATCATTAATAATAGTTTTTTTTTATTTATTTTTTTTTAAATTCATAACAATAAAAATTAAATTAGAAATTACTTGAGATGAAGGTTGAGATGTTGGTTGCGATGGAGGTGGCATAGTTGAACTTGATGATTGGTGGGAGAAATGTTGTGGTGGAGACGTTTGAATATTTTGCCCATCTCCTAAACCATAATCTCCATAATCATTGACAAATTGGTTTAAATTTTCCGTATTAATTTCATACGAAAATTTTGCACCACCACTCCTTTGGCCACCACTTCGACCACCACTTTGATTCCTTCCCATTCCTCCTCTTGAACCCATTTTTTTTTAATGATTACTAACTATAATATGGAGAAGATTTTTTTAATTTTTTTACTTTTTTTTTTTGAGAAATTGTTTTTAAGAATACTAATAATAATATTAAGGAGATTTTTTTTAACAAAAATAAACTCTATATAACACTAAATAACACTTAAGATTTTGAGAACAATTAAGAATTTTTTAGTAAGAGAGAAAGAAAGCTTGAGTTGTGTGGAAAATTGAGTGAAAAGGAATTGGTATTTATAGGAAAAGTGGGGATGGTCTTACAATTAAAAAAATACTAGCCTTCTTTTAAAACAAAAAATAATAATAAAAAAAAATAGCCAGTAAATATATAAAAGTTACCGTTAGTTTTCATAAAAGTTTTCATCTTTGAATTTTTACACAAAGACACCAAGTAGCCATTAGAACAAAGTAGCCGTTGGATACCCTGACCCGCACGACTTGTGGGTCAAATGGGCCTAACCCGGATTAGGTGGGAGTCCAGGGGTTTGCTTCACCTAGTTTAGGAATGTTGGTCTTGTCTTTATTTTGAGTACTTATAACAATGTTACTATTTTTATAAGTATTAATAAAAGAAAGTTGAGTTTCCGCTGCAAGTTTTGTTATGGAGTTAAGTATTTTGAGTAGCCTTACATAATCACGCGACGGTAACACTCCTTAGTCTATCTCTACGGTATAATTATACGTATTATACTAGTATTTCCGTAGAGGGAGATTTTGGGGTGTTACAATATAGTTCTATAGAACGCCTATCCAAGTTAACCATTCTCTATTTTGCGTTTCTTATTCTTGTTTTTGTGGTAGTGGTTACTCGGTCAGGGGTTACTCGGTCATGAGTTACTCGTGTTACTTGGTCAGGATTTACTTGAGGGGTTCGGTCAGGGGTTAATAACTCGGTCATGGGTTACTTAAGGGGTTACTCAGTCAGGTTTTACTCGAGGGGTTATTCGGTCAGGGGTTACTCGGTCATGGGTTACTCGAGTTACTCTGTCAGGATTTAATTTAGGGGTTACTTGAGGGGTTCGGTTAGGGGTTACTCGGTCATGGATTACTTGAGGTGTTTGCGGTTAGGGGTTACTCGGAGATGGGTTACTCGGTTAGGGGTTACTCGATCAGATTACTCGAGTTAGGCCCCGTTCACTTCACCTTAATTTTGCTGAACTGGAATTATTTTTACTGAAACAAAATTATATTTACTGAACTTAAATTATTTTTTACTGAAATTAAATTAATTTTACTGAAGTGAAATTATTTTTTCTGAACTGAAATTATTTTTACTGATTTTCTATTATATAATTCTGCTTTAAGAAAACTGAATTTTACTGAACTGAACTTATTTTTACCAAATTGAAATTATTTTTACTGAACTAAAATTAATTTTACTTAATTGAACTTATTTTTACTGAATTGAACTTATTTTTATTGAACTGAAATTATTTTTACTTAATATTATTTTTTTAAGGTGAAGTGAACAGGGCCTTACTCGGTCAAGGGTTTACACGACGGGTTCAGTCAGGGGTTACTCGGTCAGAAGTAACTCAAGTAACCCCTGACCGTGTAACTCGGGTAACCCGGCCACACGATATGACCAACCACACAGAAAAATCTCCCCATTTAAAAATGAGGTGGCCAATAGAGTAAGTAGAAATGAGGGAAAAAAATATGACTTAATGTGGGTATTGATTGTTAGTTCATTGAGTTGAATTATTTTTCAAATCTTTCCATACAATTTAAGAATAAAAAAAAGAGGTTGTTTTCAAGTTGTACTTTGTATATCATTATTTTGAGGGTTAAAAATATATGATTAAGACATATTTATAAGTAAATTCATTATTACTCATTAAATCATTTTATTTTAAAATTTTGTGAAATTAACATGAGTATCAAGATTTGTAAGCCATGCATCGCATGGGTGCTATACTAGTTTATGGAATAAATGGAGCTTATGAATCATATATGAAGCTTATATTATGCTAGGAGTTGAGGAGGATTAGTATAATGATTATACTTAGGGGTATGTCAAAGCAAGATGTATAAAAGTGACAATACAAGGCAAAATTGACTATTTTGGGCTTCACCCAGTATGACAAAGCAAGGACGCCCTGTAGGGTGAACACGAGTAAAGATAGTCAATTATTATCTCGATTTTCATTAAGATGTTGCTCGCGCCTGACTGGGCATCCATGCCTTGTCTGCCAGTTTTAACATTTTTTCTAAAAGTTTTGCGTGCCCGATCGGGCACCTATGCCCGGTCGGATCGGCGGAGTTCAAAACTGACAGTTTTTGACAATTTTTGAACGGATTACTTTGTAAACGGACATATCTGTTGGAATTAAATTGCTCTTTATATTGACATGTATGATAGATGGGAGAAGAATTACAAAATCATTATTCCTTGCTTTGAGAGAAAATCTGAATTACAAAATCATTATTCCTTGCTTTGAGAGAAAATCTGCAATTTTTTTCTTGGAGTGAAAACAAACTCATTTCCACACAAACTTTGTTGAATTAGTTTTGTAAGAACAAGCAAAATGTACCCCAATAGTTTTATCGTGTAACTCGCTTGTTCTAAAGAGAGTCGATAGAAAAGCGTTTATCACGTGCCTTGAAGAATTTATCCGGTCTCTTAGCACATCAATTTCCCATTGTTTTTCTAACATGTAAAGTATATTTAGTTGGAATATATTTTATTGTTAATAAGAGAACAAATAAAAAAAATAGTGTAAGTTGGGTTAGTAGAAAAGAGAAATAATACACATATATTAGTTTGGGACTTTGGGTCCTTATCAAATAAGGAAGTATTGTAATTATTACGAAATGGATAAATAATGAATTTGTTACGATTATTACAAAATGAAGAGAAAAAAATTATCGATAGAGAATTTCTTGAGTTTTCATTCTTTAATCTTTATGTATATATCAACTTATTGAAAGACAAGCATCAGAAACATTGACAAATGAGAACAAAATATTCAAAATGTTGTAGTTTATAGCACCATCAAGCATTGGATCATGTTTAAACACATATATGGCTTATCCCTAGACAAGTACAATCTCAAAAGTACAATCTCATAATTAGTGCATTATAATTAGTGACACACGTGTGATTAGCTATTAAAAAAATAGCGGTATTAAGTTTTAACATTTCTGGGTAGTAAAATGTAAAAGTGATTTAAGAGAAAAAATTGTAGGTACTAGATTGAACTATGATATCCCTCACAGCACCGATAGGGGCTAAAATCGTTAATGAAGCACCAAAAATGATAGAGAACTGCAATGGCAAAAAGCATAGCTTATTAGACTTAAATCGGATTATTAGGAAGAATTGAAATTTATAGTCAAAATAAGTTTTGAAGAAAACTTACCCAGTTACAATACCAGGATAAGCTGTATCTCTTGGGTTTGCATATTATCAGCCATATTATACAAGGTAACTACATTAAATAAAATTAGCGTTAATATTAGACAAGTACAATACACGTATATGACCTATGTATGTATTAATAATAAAGACTTACATAATAGGAAGTGGGTGCGAAAGCAATTCCCCCCAACACACTTAAAAGGGAACCGAAGAATGGGAATGCAATTCCCACAAACATTGTAAAACCTACATGAAAGATCATAAGATAATTCATAATCAAGCTCTTATTAGGACAGTTAGGATAAGAGAAAATCTAACAAGATCACCACACACCAATAATTAATATATACAAATTATAATTTACTTAATCAATATGATGCATTATTTTTTCAAAAAACAAAAAAAAAAAAAAAAAAAATAAAAAATCAATATAATGCAATATTATTTTTATTTTAACTTTTTTTTTTAAAGATCACCATAAGGTGGGAAGTCAACATATCGAATTTTATATAATATAATTAAAAAAAAAAAAAAAACTTACCAACGTATGTAGAACGAGTGACGAGACGAAGTGTGCTACTAGGTTTGAATTTCATTTTCATCACAAGGAAAGTTTCCATCATATCAAAAACCGGCATTGCAAAGACCTGACATAGAAATCGTTTCTTAAGTTTAATAACTCATTCAAAACAAGAATTAAATAAAACTACATAATAGTTTTGACGTACCTGATAACTTCCAATAACATGAATAACAACAAAGATATTGGCAGTAGCAATGAGCCAACTAGGCTTTTGAAGTGAGATCAAAATGTTATCTTTCACGAGTTTGCCAAACACAAGGTAACCAACAAAAGCTACCGGAAAATAACATAATGCCACAACAATATAAGCAAGCAGAGATCCTTTCCACATAGGTTTTTTGGAAGGTTTTTCTGGGGTAGAAGGAATTGTTGCTTGGATCTCCAACACGACATTGTGACCAGAAAAAGCGAATGCAACTGTTCCTAACCCACTTAAAAATCCAAATACTTCTCCTGCATGAGTGTTGTATCTACTGCCATAACTTGTGTCTGGTTGTACACCCTTTATTAATGAAGCTATCCAAGCAATGGCAGAATAACTGAAATCAATACAAATCACTTTCTCATATCAGTATCTATATATATACTTTTTCTGTGTTAAAATAATAGTAAGGCTTTCTATATTTTAGCTAAAACAAGATAATGGTTTACTCTTTTACTTTTCCTTGTTTGAAATAAATAACTTATTCTACTTCCTCTATTTCTTTAGTTAAAACGTTTTAATATTTGTTTGTTTACAAACTTTATTTTACTAACTTTTGCTATAGTTTCAATGTTGATCTTATTATATCAATTGTAATGTTTCTTTGTTGCTAATTATAGATATTAAGAGTTGAATTTGTATATTGATAAATGTGATATAAAAAAACTTCAACTAAATAACATAAGATGTATTATTTTATTATAGATCACTTTTCTTCCAAAAATATATATGGTTACGTTGCCTATTAGATGATTTCATCTAGTCTTTCATCGAATAACAAAAAATGTAACCATCGAAAAAAATAAAATCAAGTGGGTAAATGGGTAATATTCATAAAAATTGCCAATAATGTCAAATATCTTGTAGAAACAAAATAACAAATGAAAGAGTAGGAATAGAATATTTCAATAGAGACTTTAGAGAAGTTAAAGTCAGTATTTGATTCATACAATAAGTCCGACAAATATGCATTCAAAGTCTTTTTGGTTACGTACTTTTTTGCCTTTTTAAAATTGTTATTTTTTAGACTTTTCATGTTTTGGTCCATGTTTCCCTCGACGAATATTCAACGTAGACAAGGGTTATCAAAGTCCTAAATCCTTTTGGTTTACTTACGTTTATTATTCATCATTATTTTTCAAAACGAAAAATCTGAGGAGTTTCACAAAATCTAACATGGTATCGGATTCAACGTGACACAAAAGTTACGGGTTCGAATCTCATCCACCCTCCACTTTCAAGTTGAATATTAAGCGCTGGGTATGAGGAGGACCCATGTTGCATCCACACTTCTAGCCCAAACGGGCTCTCGTGTGAGGAGACGTAATATTACAAAAACTGAAATTTAAAACTCTTTACTTTTCTTGGATAGTTCATAAGCAAGGCAAATCCAAGTTATAAACATAATTCACTCTATTATTCCACAAGTAGCTTCTCCATTTTTGTTATACCACACTATGTATACTTTTTAATCGTTCATCAATATGATAAGTAAAATCATTCTTTAATGACTAGTTAAGATGAATCAAAGATCTTATATAACTATATTTTTAGTTATATACGGGGATGATATAAGAGATTATAAATCAAAGCAAGATTTTAAAACTTTTATATACACGGAATATGAAATTCTAATATAAACAACAAAATTTAAAGGGTACAAAAACTTACCTCAAAGACATAACCGCGGCAGCAAAAGAGACACCAGTGATGGAGTTAAAGTTAGGTAAATTAGAAAGGAAGAACTGAATGGAAGCGAAGATCATAATGAAGTAAGTGAGCTTGATGTGTTTTCCATGCGGAGAAACAATATTATAGAACTTCTGGAGTGAAGTCCCTCCTGTAACCATGTAAACAATGTCACAACCCGCCTGAACTATCAATTGTTGCGGCACAACAAGCCATAGTCCCAATTTATCTCCAAATGCGTATTGCCCCAACTCATGATACCTATCAAACCTCTTTCCCGGTATCATCTCATGCATTTCTACCATTTGCCATAGTGTGTATAGCGTTACCACCCATGACATTACTAAGATTGTCACACCCGCGCCCCTGAAATATATTAAATCATTTCTCATCATACAATCATTCATACTCTGTTTTAGAGAGTCACAATGGAAATGATAATGATGTAGATCGACTAATTTTGATTTTTGGATGTCCACATCATACAAACGTACACTATGATGCGAAGCTATTGTCATTTACAGATTGCCCCAGGTCAACACCTAGATGATCCACAACACTTTAGATTAGATCACCGAGTGAGTTGTATGGAAACTAACAATCAGAATTAAACGATATAATTACATTCTAAATTACAAATTTAAGGTGAATCCTTCCCATACATATTCCCAACTTTTAATAACCTTGACGAAATTTAGATATAGAATTAAAATTATTCTCAGTTATTACATCAACTTATTTAATCATCTAATAATCAGAAGAATACTTCTTTAAATTCAAATTAAGTCAATAACCTTCATATATATGGATGGAATATACATCCCAAAAATATATAGATAAATAAATAGGAAATTACAATATCATGTTACCAAGTATCGTTTAAAATTAATTACAACATAAAAAAATAAATAATAAGTTCGTTATGTAACTATGTAATAAGGTCAAAATTAACTTTTTATAATTTTCACTTTTATGCAAATGTTAACTAGATTTAACTCTATTATTAAAAATAATATTTAACTACTTTATCAAACTTTAACTAGGTTGTTATTTGAATAGGAAACTATATAAATAAATTTGGCAAGAAAATGAAAAAATAAGAGTGTACATACCATCCAAGTTGAGACATAGCATAAGGTAAACCAAGAATACCAGCACCAACCATACTAGTAACATTATGAGTGGCAGCATACCACCACTTCCCCTTCCGACTAGCCGTGATCGGAAGCCAATCATTAAGAGCTTTTTCATTCTTTAAACTATTTTCATACTTAAGAATGTTGTCGTTCTTAACGTTCTCATTCTTCTCAACTTCCATGATCGATTGCTCGATCGAGTTGCTACCACCAATATGATAGTCTAGCTACCTTATATGATAGTAAAATATGACTTGATCGATCAAGTTTAATTTCTACTACCAATATGATAGTCTAGCTACCTTATATGATAGTACGACTTTTTTGAGGTAAGTTTGTGTTAATATTCACATATTTATATATGTAGATCTAAAGATCTTAGATGGTGCAAAGACTTGCGTCTCTTAACAACCTTTGTAGAATTGTAGGTGTTTTCTACAATATGACATACTCTTTTATTGTGTGTGTCATTTGTTGACTTTTAGCTTTGACCAAGAGATTATTTTACATAAGTAGTTTGATAATTGTTTACTATTTGAGTAATTTTCTATGACTAATTACATGATTCAGATAAAAATAATGATTAGAAAAAAAAAAATATGATGCCTCCCATTATTCAATCATTCTGACATTTCATGTCATGACAAATAATATATAATAATTTATTAATTTTATGCCAAAGAATTTGCATTGAGTCATGATCGAAAGTCATTCAGCAGCTACTTATTAAATTAGCTTTATTAATTTAAGGGCTAATTTACTCAAAAAATACATTTTTAATTAGATACCCACGTTAACACGTTTTGATAAAATAATAAATAGAAGAAAAAATTTGATTGGGTAGAAGAGTATATTGAAAAATAAGTACACAAGAGAGAGGAATAACAAACTTTTGGATTATCATCAATAAGGGACGAATTTTGTAATTATTTTTATGACAAAATAAAAAGTAAAATTGAGATTGCGGTACCTGTAATTGAAGGTATTGAAACTTTTTGTTTAAGCTTTAATTTAAACAATATGATAGTCTACCTTCGTATTAATTTTTGTAAATTCAATTACTATTTCCTCCATTTTATTTATGTTGATGACATGTGTTCATAATCACGTTTGTCAATTTATACCTTCAAAGCTCTAACAATTACAGAGTAATATTTTAATTTATTGTTAATTAAAAATTATAAAATTTGATTTTTTTTTTTTTTTTTTTTTTTTTCAAATTATGCATTGAGACAATTCTGACAAAACCTATGTACAAATTATTACAAAAGATTATACTAGTAGTAGAGAAAGAAATGATACTTTGTATTTTTCAGTTTCTTAAAGTACACTTGGTTTGGATTGATAAAATTGGAGGGAAATGAAGTGGAGAGGAGGAGAGAAAAAAAAAAAGGATAAGGGTGGTGTGGGAGCGTTCCATCCTCCCTTGTTTAAATACCAATTGTCATTGGTACATAGAAACCTAGGAGGAAAGGGAAATGAAAGATATCATTTATTCCCGCCTTTATAATAAAACAAATTCTTTCAAGGTTAGAAAGATTTGGATGAAAAATGTAACACTACTTTCTCCTTTCTTTTTCTTTCCTCCCTTTCCTTTTTATTCCAATTTGCTATCTAAACAAACTGTAAATGATGATGATCCTTCTATTAATTTTCATTTCTTAAGTGATGATCCTCTAATAAGAAGAAACCTGTCGTGGTTGAGGTCCTTGTTGATGATGCTCTCACAACCAAAAAATAAAAATAAATAAATAAATAAATTTATGTGTAGTACAAAAATAGATTAATGAAAAATAATAGTCAAAGTTCACATTTTCACATGCTTAGATTCCAATATTGGTTTATGTAATCCGTCATTTAGCCTCTTAAAGAAATAATATTATGATCGAATGATTGGAAATTTGCAAGCCAAGACGCCTATAATTGAATTGTCAAACATAATAGTATGAAACATTTAAGTCAAAAACTGTTGTTTTGATGTTAAATTAGGACCTTACGACCAGTTAGGGGTGGGACTAGTTTGATGAAAATTAAATTGAAAAGGTAGATCAAGTGGTGTTATATTAATTCCTAGGTCATGTTTATCATACTCACTTCCTTTGACTTTACAAATTTATCACTATATACGTTTAATCAGTAAAATTAATAAATTTGATATAAGGCCCGATTTTCTTTACCTTAAAAAAAAAATACTCGTAATAATATTCAGTAAAATTGATTTCAGTTCAGCAAAATTAATTTCAATTTAGCAAAAATAATTTCAGTTTAGTAAAAATAAGTTCAGTCCAACAAAAATAATTTCAGTTCAACAAAAATAATTTCATTTCACTAAAATCAATTTCATTTCAATGAAAGTAATTTCAATTCAGTAAAAATAATTTTAGTTCAGCAAAAATAAGGTGAAGTGAAATACGGGGCCTAAGTTGTGTTTGTCGTTGATTCAAATTCCATAGTTTGTCATGTCCGAGAATCTCTTTTGGCTTGGCCTATGTCACTAATTTTTTTTATTTTTTTTTATTTTTTTTTTAACGGGATGCAAGCTTATAATATTACGGAGTAAATGACTCCAAATTAGCCAAAAAGCTGATACAGATTTCTTGAGGGTACTCCTCAAGCCACACTCTCATCTCATTGATGCTAAAGCTAAGTTGAGCAAGGTCATGTGCTACCTTGTTTCCCCCCCTTTTTACAAAAGAAAAAGAAACAAACTCACAAGAGTTAGATAACATAAGAATATCTTTAACCAGATGCCCAAAATCTGTAGCAGCAGTGATCCTCTTCTTCAAATGGTGAAAGAGCTTAAGATTGTCAGTTTCTTGCACGAAATTATGAAACCCAGCTTCAAGAGAAGTAGACAATGCAAAACGCATAGCCAAAGCCTCACCCACATTAACAGGAATCCTGCCAGGGAGCTTCATACACATAGCAACAACCATATCTCCAACAGAATCCCGAGCAGCCCCTCCAAGCCCACAGAAAGAATTATTAAAAGAAGCAAAATCAGAATTGATCTTAATCACACCCAAACTCGGAGCTTCCCAGACTGCATTAAGCTTTGTATGCCCTGCATCAACACTACTAGCTTCAAGGGATTGAGCAAACTCCCTAATGATAGCAGCAGCTTTAGAAATAGTCTCCACTTCATCTCGTTTCTGGTTCTCAAATACCCATTTGTTCCTACGAAGCCAGATTCCCCACGCAAGACCCCAAAATAAATCAGCCCAATCTTTAATTTTAAGTAGCTTCGTTAAAGACGAGCACCAATTACTGATATGATTATCATCAGAATTAGTAATAACCAAACGAAGGGGGGAGCAACGCCACACTTTTCTAGCTTCAGGACAGTGGGCAAAGAGATGTAGCTCTGTTTCCATACCTTCCCTACACATGGGGCATGTTGCATCAACGATCAAACCTCTTTTTCTCAGATTTCTCCTCACCGCCAGACTCCTTTTAACCATACGCCACGCAAAGTGTTTGATTTTTGGGGGAATTTTGGCATTCCATATCAACTTCCAATCAAAGTCAATAACATCCTTCGATGACATAGCCCTGTCACCTTCATTATCAGCAAGCAGCAAATTATAGGCAGTTCTAACTGAAAAATTCCCATCTTTTGAGAAGTGCCAACCCCACTCATCAGATGCCACCAAAGCGAGGGATAGTAAGAGACTTAATGCAATCAATTTCTGTCTACGTGAACCATGTCGAGAGCATCCCATCCTGCCATGGATTACCATCCCATAGTTCATTAACAAAACACGGGGCCTTTGAAAGCTCATCAACCTGAGAGAAAATTCTGAAATCTGGAAGGCCTGGAAGCCAAGGGTCAGACCATATTTTGATAGAGGACCCATCACCAATAATCTTCCGACCCCCCTTAAGAATCACATCCTTAGAACTAAGGATAGAACGCCAAGTAAAGCTCATGTTAGAAGTGATTTTTGCTTCCACAAAAGATGTTGAGGGAAAGTATTTCATCTTCAGAACTCTGGTCATCAACGAATCCTCATTCATTAGAAAGAACTCTCCACGCCTGCTTTGCAAGAAGAGCTTTGTTAAAAAGTCTCATGTTTCTAAAGCCAAGCCCACCATTCTTTAATTTTTTGTTCCGTACATCTTATCCCAAGCTATCCAACAGGTTTTTCTATCCACACCTTTTGACCCCAAAAGAAGTGTCGGCACATTTTCTCAATTTCATCCAGAATACTTGGCGGCAAATGGAAGCATTGCATAGCATAGGTTGGAATAGCTTGTGCAACAAACTTAATAAGAACTTCCCTTCCGGCTTGAGATAAATAATTCTCCTTCCACCCTTTGAGTTTTTTCCAAACCCTATCCTGAATAACTTGAAAAATCAGTTTATTAGAGCTACCAAGGTAAGTTGGTAACCCCAAATATTTTCTCACTAATTTATAAAGGCGAGGAAAAAAGGAAAAAAGAAAGGAAAAAGGAAAAGAAAGAGAAAAAAAGATTAAAATTTCATTTTTTACCTTTAGAGCATGGGCAATAACATCCTCATCCTCATCCTCTAATATACTCTATCTTTTATTCTTGTTTTGACACCTCATTTACTCTTTCATATACCCCACTTTCAACTAAATTCATCCTTTTAACTATTTCTCATCCTCTATTTCCCCCACATCAATTAAGGATCCTCTTTCTCATCCTTCTCTCCCCTCCCCTACTTTTTACAAATATCTCATTATTGAAATTAGATAATAATTAACATTACATGACAATATATTTAACAATAATAAAACATGACAATAATAAATAAAATGACAATAATAAAACATGACAATCATTAACAATACATGACAATATTTAACAATACAATTAAACATGGCAATAATAAAACATGACAATCATTAACTATAAATACTAATAGTTTTGTCCCTTATAAAATTTAACGTTACAAATGTATGAACACAAATACATGAACAAATTCAGCAAAAAAAAAAAAAAAAAAACATTGCCAAGTGTCCAATAATAATTGGTGCATGTTTATGTTTTTTTGTTTAAAAAAAAAAATAATTCCCTTATCTCTCCTCATGTGTCACCCACCCACACAATTTCACCCAAATGTTGGCTCTTGAGCCAATGCTTCTTCATCCTCCATCTATAGAGGATTCACCTTCATCCTCTTTAATTGAGGATCCTTATAAAAGCTTCCACAACAATCCTCATCCTCTAGCTTCACAAAAAACACAATAAGGATGAGGATTGTAGTTCCCATTGTGGGTGCTCTTAGTGTTGAAAATTTTTGGAGATTCAAGATTTATTTTTATTAGGTAGAGTAGATTAGGGAAGATTTGAGCCTTAAGAATCAGATGGACATAAGATATAAATTAGAAGAAAAAAAAATAATTATTATATTTTACCACTCATCAAAACACCCTATTTTGATTTGAACATCCATTTTTTTTAAACCTCCCCCACAAAAACCCAAAATGTTAGATTTCACCACATCTTAACAGTAATTTCCAACTTTTAAGATAAAAACATCGATTTTTGTGCCAAAACTTGTTTTATTAAGATTTTAGGAGTCATTTTGGACCTTTGGTTGAATTTGAGGTCATACTTGAAAAAAATATAATATGAAAAAAGTCTTATTTTGCATATTAAGAATTGCATTAGTTTGCGTGATTATTGAGGTAAGTATTCTTCTTTACCAGCAATTTAAATACCTTATCATGTTCTAGGATATCAAGGGGCTGTCCTACTATTACTGGTTATAATTTGATAACCTCGCTAACGTAACACAACAAACATGTATAGAAGTTATCCTTAAAGATGTTTTTTTTTATTTTGACAAGAATCCTTAAAGATGTTAAACAAGAGTTGAATTATTACTAAAGAAACAAACATATTAACATTGACAAAAGATACAAATGATTTCCATCAATTAAAAAATACTCTATTTATAGGCAAAAGCCTCTTGAAAATATGTCCATGTTCTGATGTTCTCCTTTCAACTGTTAGACGGTATCTCTTCTTGGCACCAACAATCTCTGTTGAATTTACCTCTAACTAACTAAAGACCACTTCCTTCCTTGCTTGATTATGGGCTTCTTGATTAGGCTCGATATGACATTCATCATCCAGTTAAGATAATGATCAATATATCACTTGACTCGCTCTCAAGTATTTATAAGTCAAACGTCCTACATAGAGTCAATTCTTTGGTCAACTTCCCTATTAAAGTCAAAAGTCAAAAAAAAAAAATATTTAAAATTGGGTATAACAAATGCCCCTAATTTGTATGGTTGATGGCATTTTGAAATCGTACAAGTTAAAACTCTAGGTGATTTCATGAAGCATTGAGTTGATAAATGCTACGATTGATGCAAAAACATTCAAATTTCTTCATTAAATATACAATATAAATCTATACAAAAAAAAGGAACATCTAAAACATATCTGTTGACTGTGAGTCTATGAGTGTTGATTACAAAATATTAGGTCTAAATATATATACATGAATATATATATTCATTGAGTAGCCAGCTAAAAGTCATCATCATCGCCAGGGATGTTGAAGTCTTTTTCATCTCTGAGTAAGTAGCCTATAAACTCAAGGTGAGGATAGATAGCCTTAATTTAAATGAAGTTGCTTTAATTTGGATCCAAAGGTTAACGCTATGAGTTAGAAGACTTTGATTTGGAGGGTTTGGATCTAGAAGTGTCAAAATCAGACCTGGACTTTTTAAATAAAGTACTCAGAGGAAGAGTGTGAGGCAGACTTGGACTTCTATCAAAGTAATAGTGACACACAAAAATGAAGCATCTTCAATACTTTTTAGATGTTTTGGCCTCAAATCGGATCCAATGGGTCAAGTTACCCCTAAAACCTAGTTTTGACATGAAATCAATAATTTTAGTAAAGAGGTGGTAAAATCTAAATTTTTTTTAATATTGTTGGTGGTTAAGTAAAATAAACTTAAAAAATGAGTGGTTAATTCAAAATAGAGTGGTTTGAAGGGTGCTAAAATACAATTAAACATAGGAAAATTTGTTGAAAACCATCTTATAAAAATCAAATTTTGTTACAAACCATCTTATAAAATATTTTTTGTCAAAGCACACCTGTTTTAAATTTTTTTTGTTGAATCCCACCACTTTTCGGATTTGGACTATTGACTAACATTTCCGACGTTGATTAACATGTGCAACTCACGTTACCCACTTAACTTCACTTTTCTATTATTTTCCCCCTTTTCCCTCCATTCATTCCCCCTTCATCACTTACATTTCTGTGCAATTGTATAAAAGGCTATAAAAACCAAATTATGATGAAGAGGAGTGACGAAGAGGGAATGAATGGAGGGAAAAGGGGCGAAAAAAGAAAAGAAAAGTGGGGTTAAGTGGGTCACGTGAGGTGCACATGTTAGTCAACGGCGGAAATGTAAGTAATTAGTCGGAATCCAGGGGAATGGTGGGACTTAACAAAAAAATTTTTAAAACAGGTGCGCTTTGACAAAAAAAATTTAAAACAGGTGTGCTTTGACAAAAAAAAAAAAAATTATAAGATGGTTTTCAATAAAATTTGGTTTTTACAAGATGGTTTTCAACAAAATTTGGTTTTTATAAGATGGTTATCAACAAATTTTCCTTAAACATATAAAAAGTTTATATGATTCATACGGAGTATTATTGATGTTTTTATATAATACTCCCTCTGATTACTTGCAACATTTTGACTGGACACGCTTTTCAATGCACATGTTTGACCGTCGATATATATATATATATATATATATATATATATATATGTATATATATATATATGTATATATATATATATGTATATATATATATATATATATATATATATATATATATATATATATATATATATGTATATATATGTATATGTATATATATATATATATATATATATATATATATATATATATATATATATATATATATATATATATATATATATGTATATATATGTATATGTATATTTTTATATAATGATACAAGCTAAAATAAAAATTTATATTAAGAAACTATACATTAATTAAAAAATAAACCCAACAACATCTTATATGATTATATTCACTTTCATATAATAGCTAAAAAAAGATGCAAAGTGAGATATATGAATAGTGTAAAAAGTCAAAATGTACGTTGCAACTGATTTGGGACAGAGCAAGTATATACTTCCTCCGTTTTTATTTTATTGCACCATTAGGACTTTTACACTATTCACTTAATCTTCTTTGACCATCATTTGTGATTTATAATTAGGAAAAATATAGTCATGTGGGATCTAGTTAGATTCGTATCGAACTCTACTTTTCAAATATCAAATTTTTATATTTTTACAAAAGTATAATTAAAGATATTGAAATTATTGATAGCTAAAGTAATGTATTGGCAAGCGTGAAATCCCTTATGGTGCAAAAAAAAAAAAAAAAAAGAACGGAGGAAGTATACTAAATCATATATGGAGTAATAGATATGCTAACTTATACTCCCTCCGTCCTTTTATTAGAATCCACTATTCTTCTTTTGACAAGTCAAAGTTAAAGTCGCATTGTTAGAATCTTTTCCTTTTTAGTAAGTGGTTTTTTACAATTTTAATCTCATTCTCCTAATTTAATCCCCAAATTATCCTCAATTTTTACTAATTTTTTGTGCCAAATATTTTTGGCATTTATTAATCCACCAGCATATGTTCTCTCTTCTCATTCTTCTTTTACCTTCTTTCTAGGTACTTCTTCTTTTCTGCATTTACTAACATCTTTTTTCTTTTTCTCTCACTTATTATTTAATGCATTTAATATATTTTGGTACTTCCAACCACATGGTTAAAGAATCTACAAAACCTTAATTCCTGTGAAAAATGAGAAATGAGATTCTAATAAAAGGATGGAGGGAGTATAATTTATTACTCCTTCCGTCCCCTTTTGATAGTCCCTTATGGATATTTTTCACGGGAATTAATAACAAAAATAAGAAAAGTAAAAGTACATTGAAAAAGTAAATTGACATTGGGTATGCAAAAAAATAGAGAGAGAAAGTAATAAAAGTACATGGGAAAGTTAAATTTGCACAAATATTGTTGCAAATTGGAGGGATTTTTTGGTAAAAAATTAATATTAATGGTTGTTGGAAAAAGCAAACGAGGTAAACATTTTGGGACTAAAATTTGCCTATAAGAGACTATCATTAGGGGACGGAGGGAGTATAAAATTTAGTATATTTTATATAAAAACATCATAAATACTCCGTATTAATCACATGAGCATAATACATATATACACTTTTGTTATGACTTACAAAATAAAAGTACATGTAATGGTTTTCGTAATAAAATAAGTACTCTATCCATTTCAGAATGATGTTCCTGTTTTGTAAATCGATGCAAATTTTTGCCCATCTTTGACCGCAAATATCTTTAATCTCATACTAGCAAAAATTATAAAAGTTAGATATTAATAATCTACTTACCAAGACAAATCAAATTAGATCTCTCATGACTATATTTGTTCTTATAAATTAAGAGAAATTTAAAAAATTCTCTCTTTTTTTTAAAAAAAAATTAAAGATTCCAAACAATAACATCATCGTGGAACGGAGTACATTGTTTATCTTTACCCCTTTCTATAAATATGAGCAACAAAATTATTGTTGCTTATGAACAGTACCTGGCTACTATTCCTTATAAACAAGGAATTTTCGGTTGTGCCCTCCAAAAAGTTGGCTGATATACCTTTTGTCTTTACCCCTACTATTCAATGCTTGTCACATAAGTCACCTTTTCTGCATTTGCCTCCCATCCGTGCCTTTTACCATGCTTTTTTTCAGATTTTCTTTCACTCTCCCATGGCTATTATCTACTTCCCTCTTCTCCATTTTCTTCCTTGCTCATATTGCCATCATCTAATTGTCTCTTCTCCTTCAATTTGTAGTCCATGAATAACCTGTAAGTTAGGGTTTTGTATCCTACGATAAATTTGTTATTAGTGTTTACTTAAAATATTGGGAAACAGTCGAAAAAAACCTTCTAGGTTTTAATTTATTTTGGGTTTCGTTACAGATTTTGAGTATATGGCAAATCTTCAACCGGTAGCAAAAATGAAATCGGAATCGTTGTTGTCGGAGACAAAGCTACTGGTAAATCCAGCTAAATTTGTTGCCAAATCTTTGTTCTATTGTTGGTCTAAGACTCGACCTTACGAGTACCCTTTAGTCTTCCAAAGGTAATTCAATTTTTTTCCCCTTTTGATTCTGCTAGGGTTCTGATTGAACAATTAAATTTAAAATTTTGTTTTTTTTTCCAAGGGTTTGGTGTTCAATTAATTTGAACTGATAAATTCCAGGTTAGCTTTTTTTTTTCCCCCTTTCCTTTCTCTTATTTATTTTAATTATCGTTTTGATAGGTTGCTTTTCATTGGTTTATTGATGACTTTGATCCTCTTTCATTTATTTATTTATTTATTTTAATTCATTTATTTGTTTTTTGATTAATAGCTCGTTGCAATTTTTTTGTGGGTGTGATGTTAAACTCAGCATTTTGTATAAAATTTTTGCTTTTGTTATTGTTCGAATGGGTGGGTGATTCTATTTTTTTTTTCTAGGTCAGGGATTATTTTACAGTAGCTAAGTTTTCATATGGATATACCCTCTTTTTAAAGGGGTGTATTATGAATGAGATGAAAACTGATTAGGTTCCGTCCTGGTTTGACATGTCAAATAAACTATCTTCCATGTGACCGTAAAAAAAAGGATTAGAATAACAATTAGCAAAATCATCACCGTAAATTTTGTGACCATGAAAAGTCACTCATGTTCTTCCAACATATATGAAATTTGGTTGCTATTGTAAGACTGACATATATATATATGAATTGCTATGTGTTCCGTGATTTTTGTATCCCAAAGGTTAATGTTGAATCATGTCAATTTTTAATCAGGATCTTATACCAAATAGTATTTGCTAAAATTATGCTCTCAATTGTTTTATGTGAGAATGATTGTTACAAATGTGGGTCTTAGCACACCTCATACTTAGTTTTTGGTCTGGGAATAGGTTGATGGTCAGAAATGGTGGATTTAGGCGACAAATAGGCTCCCATAAACATGAAGTTCTTTTAACCATGAGAATATGAGCACCTAACCTCATATATGGATCGGAGGGTTGGAGTCTTTTGAGCTAGCTTTTGTAGAAGGCTTAACAACACATCTAAAAAAAGAGAACTTAGAACAACTCCTCGATGATGGTAATCTTTGGTGTTAGGGTGCAATAGTAGTTATGTGTCAATTGCCTTCCTTTTCTTACTCGGATTTTATAATATAGGTTAGTGGAGTAATGAATAATGGCTTATTCAAACTGTTATGCAACATAATTTATACCGGCCTTACCAGGTATTTCAATATCAAGCTAATATTGGTTAGAAGAATTGTAATCCAACCTGTTATGATGAAATGCATTTCAACCCAATTGTCAAGTTATCAACCCAATTCAAATTGGTTTCGGCTTTATCCAAATATCAAATGAAATGTACCGCCATAACGCATAATTGTTGAAATACAATTGGATTTGGTGCAAAACCTATTAGAGATTTCCCTTTGTTAGTTTGGGTTACACTTTTAATTGAGTGATTTATGTGTTACTTGACATGTCAGTGAAGTTGGGAATACCAGAGTTTTTGTATGGGACAGTGAAATGAGTAAAGGTTCATGTGGGGAAGCTTGAGTTTGAGTAATGAATTGCTAGGCTTTGTTTATGTTGTAGGATTGTAGCTAAGAATTGAACACCTGAAAAATGAGTGATGAATCACTAGGCTTTGTTTATATTGTAGGCTTGTAGGCTTTGTTTATATTGTAGGCTTGTAGTTATGAATTGAACACCTGCAAATGGAGTTTTAGATTTAAGTGCAAAACAGTTTTGAATGGGAAGCACTTCTGGTCTTTTGAATATAAATTAGCCTTTAAATATTGTTTTAGTTGTTTTCGTCTTTGTAAAGTTATTTCAGACCTCTAAAGACGCTTAAAATGTCAACACTTTCTGGGAGTTTCTGTCCTCAACAATATTACTTAATGCTGCTGATCGTGAGGCCGGGAGATGATGCAATGAGTATCTTAGGAGGAGTGGTTTGTTTAGTTTAGAGTTTATCGATTCATTCAATTACAATGATATGTCTATGCAAGAATGACATATATCTAATAAGAGACTCAAAGTTATATGACTGGTATTTTTTCCAAGGGCATAAAATTTGGGTAATATGGTTTTATTCAAGTCCTGTAATTCTAATTGGTCTAATTATTTACAAGATTAATGATGGTTTAAACTGTTAGATATTCTTTTATGCATGAGCTTGGTTTATTGTTACATTAGATATTACATTTAATTTGTCGAAACACTAACCACTTCATTATTCATATTCATTAACAGTATGTAGCACATTAAGTATACGCAACATTAGCTTAATTGCTTCTAATAAACTAAAAAACAAGGTTTCAAAAAAAAAAAAAAAAACCCTCAAAAACAAATCAATGAGGTTGTTCCAAGCTCAATTAAAAAAAGAAATTTATTGAGGACACATTGGTGAACGTCGGAGCAAAGGTACTACTTTTTTGTTTTTGTCATTTTTGTGTATTGCAATTGTATCTTGTGCATTTATTTAGCTATTTAGTTGTTTATTTTCGGTTGCTTATATTGGTTTAGTTTGAATGGGGAATTCTTGTTGTAATGTTTCATAATACATACGCAGGACATATTTGTGGTTTTAAATTTCAAAGATTATTCTTAATTCACTCTTTTGCCGTGTAGTTGATATTTTGCATTGTTTATTTTGGCAGTTACCAAGGTGGTATAGGAAAATGAAGAGGTAGCCATGAAGAGACAACTAGCAAAAGTAATATTGACAGGGGGGGAATCTCATGGCCACGCTAGGAAGGCTGAAGGGAATAATCCTACAAGCTTTGTGAATACCTTTTTTTTTTTAAAAGATTTGTATCTATTGTAGCTGATGTATGTGAGGAGAACATCTTATATCTGGGTGCCTTTTGTTTATCTTACCAGAATACTAGATTGCCCTTTGTCCTTTGTTGACAATCTTATGAGAAAACTGAATCATGAGAAGAGGTTACATTTTGTTAATTCTTCGAAATCATTTTTTGACAAGTCAACAAGTTGTAAATTCCCCTTATATGCAAGAAGCCTCGACCTTTGGATGCGTGAGATACCACTATTTTAATTATTTCATCAAGGAATGCAATGTTAGTATGTTACTAATACGTTAAGAAAGACAACCTGTAGACACCCAAATGTGTCTCCCTAAAACCAAACCCAGTGATGAATACCTTTTGCGTCGAATGATAATCGAACGAGGTGAAAGTGTGAAAAGTCAAGTGTTGCGGTTGGTTTTTATTAAAATTCTTTCTTTCTGTTTTCGAAAACAACTCTATTTTATGAAAATAGCCAATCCAGTTTAGTTTGGTCCACGACAAGGGTCCAATAATAGTGTAGTTGGATGGGGCTTGCAAAGAGCTTTCCAACGATATATTATAAGCCCAATTCCGATGAATAATGAGGAAGTTATGGCCAAAACACTAAACTGGGTCCGGTTGGATCTTTACATGCGGCCCAATGATCTAGGGGAGGGCCCGATGTTAATTATTATTCCTAAAGTTATTAGAATTAATTATAGTCTTCTAGAATTCTCTAGAATTTTCTCTTTAGTCCTAATAGAATTAGAATTAATAATTATATTTTGATAAGTTTTATTTGGAATAAAATATTATTTTATGAGAAATACGATTTCAGTTTTCATACGGACTTTACGAATTGATTTTGATTCGAATGTGGACTCCGTGTTTGAAAGCGCGTAGAAATCCAGGTTGTCGCCAGACGACAGGTCTGTCGCCACGCGACAGACCCTGTCGCCTGGCGACAAGGTCGGTTTTGCAACGACAGTGTGGAGTTTTGTTCCTTATCAAATTCTACTTATTTCCGGACTGTTTTCTTATAAATAGGGTCCTAAAACCTCCGTTTTTATTCATCAACATTCATCAATCATCAACAAATCACAATCATCATCTCTCTCTCTAAAGCTAGAAGCTCTCTCTCTCTATTCTTTTTCTAAACCTTCCCTCTTACAAAATTCCGCATTCACGAGATCTAGAAACACCTAGCCAAATTCGAAGTTGCCTTCGCCCTAGACGTGAAAGGTTATAATTTCTGAGGGTTTGGTCCCAAATCTCTATTTCAATTATTTGATTTAATTGTTTGATTTTATATTTTCTTTGAAGTTACTAACGCGTGTATTTTGTTATTAGAAAGAGGTACGAGGCATCCAAGTAAGTACTTTAATTGTTTTATTGATATTATGATATAGAAATCATGTTTAGGTTCCTATTTTGATTCCTAATATCATGTTTAGGGAAAAGGTTATAATATCAAATATGCTTATTATGATTCCTGCGATGCTTCCTATTCTCTTTTCTAATATCATGTTAATACATGTTAATATCATGTTAGGGTTTGTTATTAATCTTGTTAGTATCATGCCTAGGATCTTGCTATTAATATTATGCTTTAACATGATTATTATTGTTATAATTATTGTTTTTATGATTATTATGTTGCTTGATGTTTATTTATTGTTGTTGCTTGATCACGCCTTTTATGCATGTTTAAAGGGAATTTGTACTTGTAATCACGCTTAATGAGATAATTAATAATCTTGTTTAGGGTTAATATGATTATAATTCAAGTGATCGCCAATAATAGTTTTCTTGTGCATTAAATTCAACCAACATAGATAAACAGGTTTAGGGTTAATCTGTTGATTGCATGTTAGTCAGAAAGCGCACATGAATACGAGAAGAATAAAGTAGAGGCCTATTATTAGGACAGGTTCAATCTCTTTTAGGTTGGATTTGTACCTTCATCCCCGAACCCTATTTGGTTCAAGACCTTTTGGAGTTGACGATCTCATGGATCGTTAAGGGGTGTAATCTTCACCTTGTGAACGGTTTACAAGTTCCTAAAACTTGTTGGCGACTCTTTTGCTCTAGCTTCCTTCCCTTTGGACGCCACCATGCTTAAGTGTATGATCACAGTGGGGTTCAAGCTTGGGGTTAATGGCTTGAAATATTCCCTACACAACCGCAATTACAATTCCTTCGAATGGATGAGATGGAGAAGAAGGAACAATAAGGTGGGATAAAGTAAGGGATGGATAGAAAAGGCAAGTGAGATAGGGAGAAGGAGCAATATAAAAGAGAGTGTACACAACAATGATGAAGTAAAAAGAGATGAATAAACTTTATGACAAGTGATAAAAGGATGAGGGGGGAGTTATCATAAATTTACTTCATAATATTAGTAAAACCATAAAAATAGAGTCATAGTGATTATTAGAGTGTAGTTTCTTTTATGAAAATTCAATGTACAAGCAAGTGGCAATCACGAGAAAATATTGCAACACATACATATGTTGTGATTGCAAATTAGTCTTAAACTTGTCTAAATATAATCAAGGTACTTAAATTCAGTCGAGAAAATACATTGATAACTTGGCGAACCACAAATCTTAATGGATGATAAAAAGTAAAAAAAATCACTCGAGAAACAACACCAATAACAAAATCAGTCGAGAATATACATTGATAACTTGATGAAATATTGGCAAACAAAACTACCAAAAGTTCCATAATGCAATTGCACGCATTGCGTTCAACTGATAACCTAAAAAAAACCAACCAAAAATACTTGGGTGAACTCAGATGATGAAAAATGTCATACCGATATTATTGATTTTGGTGACGGTGATGGTATTAATCTTCATGGTTATGGTAATAGTCATGGTATTGGTCATGTATTTTTCAAATCGAGACTTGTTATTTTTAACTCTCTACAAGTTAAATGTAATCACAATCCAATCCAAAATGACTTACCCCCTTTTAAATGTTGATCAAAACCTTAAATATTTCACTATAAATTTACACTCAAAACTGCTTATGTAATGAACCTCACACTAAACAAATGTGAGGAGCGGAATCCCATAAGTAGTAAGTGGCCATAATGTGCCACTTCATTAGAAAATCTTCTCAAGTTTGCCAACTATACGATGGCTCTAGAACATTTAATGTTCTCTCAGCAACATCCGCATCTACCTAAGGCCTCCACAAATATCATGTGGCTGGACTCTAGCCTCTAACCAGCAAAAAAAGTTTTTTTTTTTTTTTTTTAATTCGTGTGCCATTGATATGGCTTTCCATACGTTGTATTCTACTGTCACTGGCCTATGGCGACAACAACCTATTCTGTAAACTAGGTTGGGTTGAAAGATGAAGATTTTACCGCAATTGTGACTTGTCACAATAAGACATCTACATGGAAACAAAACAACTATGGATTCAAGGTACTTGGAGTTAAAGGTGTCAATTAGGATTATCGGATAAAGTTTGGGTCAGGTCTATTCGCGTCGGGCCTATTGGGATATATTTGGTTCAAAATTACCCTTTCAACCCGCTTCAGGTTAGATCGAATCACTTTCGGGTCGGGTCAAATTCGAGTCAAGATCTGTCGAGTTCAGATTGGGTTTGGGTCCGGTCAAATTTAGATGAGTTCTTATTCAGTTCGGATAAAATCGGATCGGGTTCAAAACGGGTTTGACCGGGTTAATCTCGGGTTGGATGACTTTGGATTGGGTTGGTTTCGATTCGATAAATTTCGGTTCTGTTAAGTTTGGTTTGATTATTAAAGTTGATTCAGTATTCGGTTAATTTTGATTCAGATACTTTTCGTAATTGGCTGTATTTTGGTTGGGTTGACCAAATTTAATATTCAAATAAATACATTTTTAAATTAATGTAATTATTGAGTTTTTTTTTTTTTTTTTTTTTTTTTTTTTTTTTAACTTTTTTTCTTTTATTATTATTTTTTATCTTGTTATTGGGTTGATATTAAGTTATTCATGTGTCATTTTTTCCATATCATGTCATTAATATATGTTTGAGTAAAAAGAAGATAAATAATAAGTTAGGTCTTAAAGTTATGGTTAGTTTGAAATCAAGTCGGGTTGAAATTTGGTCAAGTTCATATCAGTTCGGATAAAAAAATAGATCGGAATAAATCGGGTGTTTGTCGGGTCAATTTTGGTTCGGATTGAGTTCAATTAGGGTCAAACTAGTTCGGTTTGAGTTTAATTTGGGTTAACACGGTTTCGAGTTGAGCTCAAGTCGGGTCAAATTGGAGCTGGATTAAGTTAAATCGAGTCAAATTCGGATCGGTTGAGTTCAGTTTGGTTACAAATCGGGTTTGGATGTTGAGTTTCTCAGATCAAATCGGATCGGTTACAGTTCGAAACGGATGGTTTTGTTCAGTTCGGTTCGGTTTTGACACTTCTACTTGGAGTCCTATCACTCCATGGGCAATTAAATATGCCATTTTCTACATTCCAATGATCTCATCTGGTACTTAAAGTAGACCAGATAAATAACAAGGTCTACATAATATAAGGTTTACTCTATAATATAATAAAATGGCCTTATGTAATGAGTCGCATCCCCTACCCACAAACCAGCCACACAACTCGCAAATCAACCATCTGTACTCCCTCCTCGCATCACCATCTGTACTCCCTCCTCGCATCACCATCTGTACTACATGGGCGATGCGATAGAGCTATCGCGACGCGATAGACCTTATTGCGATGCGATAGGCCTATCGCGGCGCGATAGGCTCTCCGCATCGCGTTGGCTGGACCAGGATAAAAATCCTGTACGGAGTCCTTTTCCCTATATAATTAGGTAATTAGACTTCGTGACTATCTTAATTAAAATTAGTTTTATCTTTTCAAAACACTTATTTTATTCCAAATTAAATTCCTTATAATATTTAAAAAAATAAAATTATTAATCCTAACTCTATTAGAATTTATAAAAACATTCTAAATTAATCTAGAAAATTAAAGAAATTCCTAATAACCTTAGGAATGATAATTAATGGGCCTTCCACTTGATCATTGGTCATATAAAAATATTTTGGGCCCAATTTAGTGTTTTGGTCATAACTTCCTCATTATTCATCGGAAATGGGCCTATAATATATCGTTAGAAAGGTCTTTTCAAACCCCATCCAACTATACTATTATTGGACCCATATCATGGAGAAAACTAAATTGGACTGGACATTCTCCATAAATAAGGTACGAAAAGAAATATTTTCAAAACAGAAAGAAGTATTTTTATTAAAAATACACGCATCACGAGACTCTTTCACATTTCACCTCGTTCGATAATCAAATAACATGAAAGGTACTCATTACTGTGTTTGGCTTTGGGGAGACACAATTAGGTGTCTATAGAAGCCCCCATTTTGACTGAGTTTGGAAAAACGCAAGTTTTGAAAACAAAAGTCAAAGTAGCAATAGGGACGGAGAATGATTCAGAATGTTCTACGATCCTAAATCATTCTTCTAACGCCGATACCTGCAAACTAGGGTTAGTTAAACAGATAAAAGAGTTAAGAAACGCGTATCTTGCACCATCGAGTACACGTCTCTGGGGTAACTGATTTGTTTGTTGCTGCATTTGTGACGATCTTCCTCAAGCTAGGGGAATATCGCCGAAGATTGCTCCACTTGTAGCTGTCTTCACTTTTTTTGCTGTGACAGTCCTCCGCAAGCTAGGGAACACCATCGAAGATTGCTCCGCTTGTAGCGATCTTCTGTTGTTTTGTGACCATCTTCCGCAAGCTAGGAAACATCGTCGAAGATAACTCCGCTTGTAGCCATCTTCAGCTTTGTTGATGCTTCGTTTTGTTGAATGCGTACTTTGGGGGTGGTGGCAATCCTCTTTTTCTTTAGGAACAATTGTCAACACAACTCTTGAAAGATGAGAGACAATCCGGTTTAGGGAAAGTTGTCAATACCGAGTAACAACTCATGTTGTCATGATGAAATGACAATCCGCATCTCGGAAAATTTGCCAAAATCCAATTTTGGGAAAAGTTGCCAATGCTGCGTAACAATCTATCATAAGATCCTTGCTACAATTGACAATCCACGTTTAAGGAACCTTTGCCGAAATATTAAGTTGAATAGGAACCTACGACAATCCTTTGGGAAATTTTGCCATAGGGAACTTAATGCATGACAATACAATCTCGGAAATATTGCCAAGGATTTGATGACAATCCGAACTTTGAAAAAATTTGCCAAACGGAGAAGGAGAACGACAATCCACACTTGGAAACATTGCCAGTTTGAGATGACAATCCAATCTTGAAAAAATTGTCGAAGATTTGATGAATGTATGACAATCCGAACTTGGAAAAACTTGCCAAAATAGAGAAGGAGTACGACAATCCATGCTTGGAAACATTGCCAAAGGTGACAATCCAATCTTGGAAAAATTATCGTTGTTTTGATGAATGTATGACAATCCAAACTTGGAAAAACTTGCCAAAATAGAGAAGGAGTACAACAATCCACGCTTGGAAACATTGATAAAGGTGACAATCCAATCTTGGAAAAAATTATCGTTGAAGAAGATGCTCGACAATCCACTCTTGGAAACATTGTCAGTTTGAGATGACAATCCAATCTTTGAAAAATTGTCATTTGAAGAAGATGTTCTTAAGCCCTGCAAAAGAGATCAAATTTTGCCAAAGGACCTTGATAGTTGATTTGCTTAAAGTTGACTCAAGGTTTGGTGTTACTTGACTCATTGTGTAAGACTTAATGTTTTTTGCTTGACTCGATGTGTAACTCGACGTACTCAAATTGTCTCGATGTAATAACCCGACATGACTCAAAGTGTACATGACTCGTGTTCGTAGACTTAACTTGACGTGATGACACGTCATGACTCAATGTCTACATGACTCGTGTGCGCATTGTATTGAAATTGTGCTCATGCGACTTGAAAATGCAGAAAAACAAAAAAATTTCGTCATTTTTGTGGAGGGTACCGACTTTCTCTCGAAAAAGAAAGACGCGAAAAGGAAGAAGTGAAGTGTTGGATTTTCCTTAAGAGGAAAGAAGATGCGAAAATTTGAATCGAATGATGATGCATGTTGAATGAGCTTAATCAAATGTATGTGTTGATGTTGTCTCTCTTGATGCAAGGATTGTAGCATCCTAGGCTATCTCAATTGTTGACTCGATGACAAAAACTTAGGCACGAAGGCTAAGTACTTCATACTTTGTGATGCAATGATGATTGTGATAGTGAGTGATTTTGATATGACAAAGCGTGCTTCAAAGTTGTGTTAAGATTTCATGACAAAGGGTTCGTAAAGGGAAGTATTATTTGGTCATGTATCTGTGATGTGTGTAAAAGTGACACTAAAGTTTGGCCGCAAAGGTTAAGTGTGTGGAAATATATTTTATGAAGAGCCAAATAATGGTGACTCTTAGGCTGGGTAGGCTAATGATGTAGGGATCAAGCCCCCAAGTCTAGCTCTAAGTGGATAGGGATGAGCATTGGAGATCCCTTGATATGATAATGTATGAATGTAAATATGTATGTAAATGCATTTTACTACGGCTGCACCCCAATGTGAGGTTGCCTACGTATCCGTTAGGAATCAGGCCGAACGTAGCTCTACCCGAACCTCGCACAAGTGCGTGTATACCTCAAAGAGGTCTTTGAAGGGTTGTAATGTGGTTAGGCTAAAGGTTGAAGAAGAAGGGGATAAAGGCTCAAGACCCTAGATAAGCCCCCAAGGTGTGCAACCTTGCTTTTGAATCTTTGTATTTGTATGCTTGAGGCTTCTCCCTTTTAAACTCCTTTTCATTTATATTTTACTCTCTATTTTTTTGGTTTTGCATTTTTTTTAATTTTTGATAAGTGTGGGCAATCTCGATTATGCGGTCTATCACTCACTTAGTATTCATGTTTCTCAGGCACGGTGCCGAGCACTCGATAGGAGACGCAATCCGAGACATGTTCTTATCAAAGATATGTTCATATCAAAGACTTTGGAACACTTGCCCTTATGCACAATTTTATTGCTTTTTTGCTTTTTTGAATTTTTGAAAATTTGAGATCTAGGTAAAATCCCTCAATCTTTTGTATTTGAAAATTGCATAGGTTGCACACTATCCCATCCCAAGGTTAAGTAGATGTGGGTTAAAAAAAGAAAGGCCAATTGTTAGACAAGGCTTAAAGTAGCTCATCAAGAAAGGATTGTATATTCGAAAGGAGTAAAGGTGATATGATATGGCTACAAGGGGTGCCTCAAATCATTAGTATACCTTGTGCTTAGTCCGATGTGGAAATTTTTTTTTTAATTTTATTTTTATGATGCAATGCAATGATCATATGCAAGAAAAGAAATGCTCATTTTATTAAAGGAAAAAGAAAAACCTATGGAATAAATTTAAGGAAGACAAAAGGTGTCTATGCTAGACTTATTGGGGAAAGGAAAATCAAAAAGAAGAAAAGAAGTCACGAAATCTTGTCGTTGAAGCTCGTCTTGTGCCTTTTGCTTTATTATCACCTGGTCTTCTTTCCAGCTAGAGGCAATGGAATCTTGTTTGAATCTATGAGATCTTGAATGAGATTTTGAAATCTGTAACATTCATCCGTGGTATGTCCATTTCCTCGATGGTACTTACAATAAGAGTTGGGATTCCATCTTGAAGATCACTTTTCTGGCGTTGGATCTTCAGTGGGACCAATAGGTTTGATTAATCCTCGATCATAGAGACGATCGAAAGCAACATCACATGACATTTCGATTGGTGTGAATTCTTTTTTGGGTTTCTTTATAGGTCCTTGTTTATCCATGGCTAAGACATTGTTAAGGTCAAAGGTACTAACATTATTACTAGAGTAGGTGTTTTTGGAAGAAGAAGGATTGTCGTTCTTCTTTCCTTTCCAGCCACTGTTGTTACTATTGTTAGTAGCTTTTTGTTTTGCAAGGTCATCTTCAATATCAATACCTTTGTTATAGACGGCCTTGAAAGTATTCAAGTTGTGTTGGTATTTCAAATGCTTTGAATACTTCTCTTGGAAGTTCTTGATGAACATCCTTACGGACTCTTTTCGGTAGGAACAACTACCATCTTAGCAGAAGTTTCCCTCCACCTGTTGAAAAAAGAGGTAAATCCCTCGTTTTCCTTTTGTTTCAACATCTCAAGTTGCCTATGGTCTGTTTCAACTTGTTGCATTTGTACCTATCAATGAAAGTGTTTGTTATAGAATCCCAAGAAGAGATTTTCTCTTTGTCAAGGAAGAAGAACCATTGTTGACAAACGGCTTCTAGAGATAGTGAAAACAACAAGTGGAAAGCTTTCCTATCAATTCTCTTAATATATTCATCATAGTTTTGAAAGCTCTCAAATGGAAGTAAGGGTTATTAGTTGGCTTGAACTTAGGGATGTCATTAGCATTGAACTTTTATGGAAGAAGTTCCTTGTTCACTGAGACCCTTTTGGAGCTAATTCCTTGATACTTATAATCGTTGGAAACTTTCTTAAGGCTTTCTTCCATGCGCTCAAGCTGTTGTTGTTTACTAGGATCATTGACTTGAAGAGCGAGAGTTTTGAACATCTTGATCAAGCTAGCCATGTTCTGTCTTAGTTCATTAACTTCTTCTTCGGTTGCCATTTTCTTCTTAGCCTTTCTTCTTAATTAGTCGAAACGGTTTATCAAAAATTAAGACTTGGACGAAAGTGTTGTCTTTGATTAACCGCCCTTCTCTCCTTGACCAAGTACTGTGGAAAGGGAAGTTATGGATACTTATTGTTAATTATTTGACTCAAACTCAATTCAACATGTAATAGATGGGAAGAGATCATGGAAGAATGTGGGGAGTGATATGCATGGAGAAAGCATGTAGAGAGTGGAAAGATGATGTAGATGGAGAGATGTGGAAGAATTAGGAATAGAGTGGACCCCCAACTCAAATGACAGAAATAGCAACTCATGCATGAACCTAAGATATGGTCATGGTGTGAAAAGAGTATGTACAAAGTGTGTGAATACTTATGAGTGTAAGTGATATGTTCAAGAATCGTGTCATGACCATGTGACTAGACTATGTGACTAGACTCAATTAATGGATTACATAAAGCTTTAGTTATTAATAAACTGATTAATTAGACTGAGCGTGAGGACTCATGCAGAAAAATGGACCATCGTTGAAGCAACGAAACTGTCATGAAACGCCAGGGACCATCGCGGCGCGATATGGTTATCGCGTCGCGATGGACACTTTCGTGTCGCGCCATATGTCAAACCTTCGCGTCATTACTGAAACGTCAGTCTAGGCCTATTTCCAGTGTTCTACCTTCAAAGGGAAAGCCTATAGTCGTACTAAGTCAGGTTTAGTTAATTTATTAGGCTTTAGTTAACCATATTAATTAATTAATTAAGCAAAGTCCTATATAGTCATTAATTAATTTATTTAGACTTATACACAAGTTAAGCAAACGGTTAGTGTAAACACATATAGATTATGCACAAGCAAGAATGCACAAGTAGTCAAACAAGCACAATATGATGCAATGAGTTTGCAACCTAACCATGGCTCTAGTTCTCTAAAGTTCAAGGATAAGGGTTAGTCAAATAGGGTCCATGGTTATGAGTCCAGATGCATCTCCCGGAAGCCTTACCTTTAGAAGGGTTGGCGCGTATGGATGGGACCCCACAAGTTAAACTTGTTTCCATGGTTTGGTGAATTCACAAACTCGGATGTACCCTTCTTTGCAATGAGCGTTCGATTGGGTAGATGGATGAATTCCCAGAGGGTTATAGCCATATGTAGAACACATATGGGTTCAGAAAAGAGGGGAAAACTCAATCAGGAAGTAAAATCGATTAAACAGTACTAGAACTGGTCAAAGTAAGAAGATAGAGTTCTGGCTCGATATTGGAAGAACTTGGCACGAGACAATAGGGACCATTGCGGGACGATAGCCCTGTCACGCCGCGATATTGCTATCTCACCGCGACAGAGCCATCGCACTACGATGAGCACTGTTTTCTTAGCGCCAGTTCCTACATGCCTCAACAGCTCTCTTTATTCTTAGAATTTTCCAATTTTCGCAGCGTTTTTTCGATTCTAGTTGTGAAAGATATTTCCCAAATTTCCTACGTGTAAAAATCCTATGTTTTTGACGCATTATGGATGGTCTATCCAATGCGGACCTTTTTATGCTTATGCCAATAATGTCAATCAAAATTACGCACATGAATACTTAGAACTTTTCGAGTCTCATCCACTCATTCTAAATTATTGCCAAAATAAATTTTAGGAATTAAAATAGAAATCCTCCCCAGTGGAGTCGCCAAAAAACTGTAGGGAATATTTCAAGCATCCCATACTTGAGCCCCACTGTGATCATACACTTAAGTATGGTGGCGTCCAAAGGGAAGGAAGTTAGAGAAAAAGAGTCGCCAACAAGTTTTAGGAACTTGTAAACCGTACACAGGGTGAAGGTTACACCCCTTCACGATCCATTAGATCGCTAAATCCATAGTGGTCCTAAACTATGATTGGATATTCGGGGATGAAGGTACAAATCCAACCTAAAAGAGATTGAACCTGCCATAAAATAGGCCTCTACTTTATTCATCTCGTATTCATGTGCGCTTTCTGACTAACATACAATCGATATATTAATCCTAAACCTGTTTAATCTATGTTGGTTGAATATTAATGCACAAACAAATCTATTATTGGCGATCACTTGAATTAAAATCACATTAGCCTAAATAAAATTATTAATTATCTTATTAAGCGTGATTTCAAGTACAAATTCCATTTAAACCTGCAAGAGAGGGCGTGATCAACCAATAACAATAATATAATCAAGCAACATAATATTGACACAACAAATCATCATCATAATAATATTTTAAATCTCATGAAAGCATAATAACATTATTAGCAAGATCCTAGGCATGATACTAACATGATAGAAGAAAATAGAAAGCAACCTAAGCATGATACTAGAAAGCAATAAAAGCATCCTAACATGATACTAGGAATTAAAATAATTTAAGTATGATTTTTACAAAATAAAACAAGAAAATTACTTACTTTGTTGCCTCGTATCTCTTTCTATCAAAACAATACACACGTTAGTAACTTTAAGGAAAATATTAAATCAAACAATTAATTTAACATGATAGAAGAAAATAGAAAGCACTCCTTTCAATAGAGCCTTCGCACTCCATATGCTACTCTATGAATAACTTCATGATTGTCCTAAATAGGACTCGTGGAAAATACTATTCAGCTAGTACTTAGCTTTCATTACCCTTCTAAGATGAGAGTCCTCATTACGTACTAGTTTCCAAGCTTGCTTTCCGAGAAGAGCAACATTGAAGACCTCTAAATCCTTGAAGCCATACCCCCTAAACAATTCGGTGTGCACATGGTGTCCCACGATTTCCAATGGATTTTCCGCTGAGAACCCTTTTGACCCCAAAAGAATTTTGCCATAGCTGAACGGATCTCTTAAATTACCAAGCAAGGAAATTTATATAGTCCCATCAAATATGTCGAGATAGCTTGAATGACAGCTTTCAATAAAACCTCCTTACTGGCCCTCGAAAGTAATTTCTCCTTCCAACCCTGCAATTTCTTCCAAATTTTGTCTAACGTAGCCCCAAAAATAGCCTTTTTGTTTTTATTTTATTTTTATCTCCCTACTATAGTAGGAATTCCCACATATTTTCCGTGTCTGTCAACTAGCCTCATATTTAGAACTCCAATCAACTCACCTTGTTGCTCGATGCTCACCCCTCTACTAAAGGACACTTCTGACTTTTTATAATTAATGTTATGCCCGGATACTACTTCATAGCGGTTGAGAATATTAACTATCACTTCGCATTCCTGTCAAGTTGTTCTAGCAAAAAGAAAATCATCAGAAAACAAGAGATATGATATAGCAGGCCCATTCCTACTTGCTTTCGCCCCATGTAACTCTCTACTCTACACTTTATTATGTAAAATGTGAGAAAAAGCACCAGCCACCAGAATAAATAAGTAAGGAGAAAGAGGCTCTCCTTGTCTCCAACCTTGTGACGGAGAAACAGAGCCACACACTGTCCCATTAATAATGAAAGAGTATAACACATAAGTCACACAATGCATAACCAAGTTCACCCATCTACCATCAAACCCCAACGTTTGAAACAATTTCCTCAGAATACCCCATTCTATTATGTCATAAGCTTTGCTCATGTCAAGTTTCAAAGCAATTGTACCTTTCCTTCCTTTACTCCCCTTTTTCATCATATAGAAGAGGTCTAGAGCTATGAGAGCATTATCAGTTATAAGTCTACCCAGCACAAAAGTACTATGATTCTCCGTAACTACCTCCAACAAAATTGACTTTAGTCTAAGTACAATCACTTTTGAAACTATTTCATACAAAACATTACATAAGCTTATGGGCCTAAAATTCGACACATTATTTAGTTTTATTCACATGCTCTAGGGAAAAGTTGCCATGAAGAATATTACTAACAAAATTAAATACGTCATCACCAACAATGTGCCAGAATTTTTTTATAAAAAATAGCGTGCATACCGTCTATCCCGGGATCTTTGCAAGGGTGCATATGTTCGAGGCTTGTAAATACTTTATCTTTCTTTTCTTTTCTTTTTTTTATTTTTTATTTTTTTTATTTTTTTTATAACAAAGACTAAGAAAATAGAAAAACTACCAAGAAACTACACACACACAAACTAAAAAGACCATAATGAAAATTGGCGACGATGAGCCCTTGTCGCCAACCAGTGAGCAGGAGCAACTTCCAAATGAGGAACCTTAACAAAATAGTAGGAGGACAGACGCAGCACAACAGCCCTAATATCCCAAATTAACCAAGAACAGGTGATATCGTTCGAGCAGGAGCGACTCAAAATAGCCAGTAGCATAGCACAATCCGTAAGGATTAAGAGACACAAAAACCTTTACGGTGAGCAGACTGGAGTGCCTATAAGCAAGCCTGTAACTCCGCTCGTAAAGCAGAAATAGCCCGACAAGCCCTAGAATACCCCCTAGAACCAAATCGAAAAACACCTCTTGAAAGAGCCAACCAGCAACAACACTACCATCCTGTGCATCCCATGAACCATAAAAAAATCAAACAACAGTCGAAAGGATCAGAAGAGGAACCCCTCACGCAAATAGACACTGAACACTGATTAGGGGTCAAATAGTGATCACGAAAAGACCGCTGAAGAAGTGAAAAATTCGCTACCTCCTTATACCGAGATACCCAATTGTCATTCAACTAAAGGACCAAAGTTGGGGACCATACCGCTTGCCTGAAAATAACTTGATTACGAGTAAGCTAGATGACCCATAAGAGAGAAACAAAGGTAAGTAAGGAAACCCAATCCTTAGATTGCCTAAACACAGACACCAAATCCTAAAACCATAGTGTCAGCGGCTTTGCATACTAAATATTACGAGTAAGACAAAGGACCATGAATCAACAACAAGCTAACGAATAGACAGTCGCTAAAGAGGTGAGAAGAAGTCTCTAGAAGTTGTTGACAAAAAACACAGGGACTAACAGGAACACCTCTGGAGAGTAAAGTAGTAGAAAGAGGTAAGGCGTCATGAAGCAATTTCCAACAAAAAACCTTCGACTTGGTAAAAAGAGGCATCCCCCACTAACGCTTCCACCAAAGAGCGGGAGCAGGAGTACTAACTACCGACTCTATAAAACAATGAATTAGGAAGGCACAAGCCGACTTTGTTAAGAAATTAGCATCCCGAGTAAACTTCCAATAAAAAAAATCGTCCATTGGACATTGCGAATGTTCTGCCGAAAGAATACGCAACGTAGTCGAATTATCAAACTCCACAGTGGTCTGAAACCATGATTGCATATTTGGGGATGAAGGTACAAATCCAACCTAAAAGAGATTGAACCTGCCCTAAAAATAGGCCTCTACTTTATTCTTCTCATATTCATGTGCGCTTTCTGACTAACATACAACAAATATATTAATCCTAAACCTGTTTAATCTATGTTGGTTGAATATTAATGCACAAACAAAACTATTATTGGCGATCACTTGAATTATAATCACATTAGCCTAAACAAGATTATTAATTATCTTATTAAGCGTGATTTCAAGTAAAAATTCCCTTTAAACTTGCAAGAGAGGGCGTGATCAAGCAACAACAACAATATATCAAGCAACATAATAATAATCATCATCATAAAAATAATATTCTCGTCAAAGCATAATATTAGCAAGATCCTAGGCATGATACTAACAAGATTAATAACAAATCCTAGCATGTCGCTAAACAATAAAGATCAAAGCTTTATCCCTAACATGATACTAACATGATAGAAAGAAAAAAAGGAAGCAACTTAAGCCTGATACTAGAAAGCAATAAATAACATCCTAACATGATACTAGGAATTAATATAATCTAAGCATGCTTTCTATATAAAAAGAATAATTAAGCAATTAAATTACTTACTTTGATGCTTTATATCTCTTTCTATCAAAACAATACACACGTTAGTAACTTCAAGGAAAATATTAAACAGTAAATCTAATCAAAGAATTGAAATAAGATTTGGGACCAAACCCTCAGAAATTATCAACCTTTCACATCGAGGGAGAAGGCAACTTCGAACTTGTCTAGGTGTATTTAGAACTTGTGAATGCGGTATTTTGTAAAAGGGAAAGATTTAGAAAGTGGGAGAAAGAATAAGCTATTAGCTTGAGAGAATTAAAGAATAGAATTGATGGTGATTCATGAATGATTGTTTATGATTGAAAACGGGGAAATATGACCTATTTATTGAGAAAATAGTCCGGAAATGATAGAAAAGAATTAGAATTTGAATCAGAATAAAACTGGCTCCTGTCGCCAGCGACAAGATCTAACGCGAAACGACAAGCATTAGCATGGAGACAGGGTCTGTCGTATGGCGACAGACTTGTCGTTTGGCGCTAATTAAAAGATAAAATGCGCTTTTGTATGGAATCCTTTCTTTAATATAATTAAATAATTAAACTCCGTGTTTATTAATTCAAATCAAATGTATCATAATAAAACACTTGTTTTATTTCAAATCAAATTCATTATTCTCAAAAGATAATTATCAATCCTAACTCTATTAGAATTCAAAATAACCTTCTAGATTATTCTAGAAGACTAGAATTAATCCTAATAATTTTAGGAATAATAATTAATGGGGCCTCCACTAGATCATTGGGCCATAAAACCATCTCAGACCCACTTTAGTATTTTGGCCATAACTTTCTCATTATTCATCGGAATTGGGCTTATAATATATCATTGGAAAGCTCTTTGCAAGCCCGATCCAACTACACCATTGTCGAACCGTTGTTATGGACCAAGCTAAATTGGACTGGATATTTTCATAAATAGGGTAGATTTCCGAAAACAGAAGGAAAGATTTTTATTAAAACGATCACATCACAAGACTTTCCACACTTTCACTTCGTTCGATAATCAAGTGACGTGAAAAGTATTCATCACTGGGTTTGATTTTTGGGGAGACACAATTAGGTGTCTACACTACTGTTTTTTAGGAGGAGGAAAGTGACGGCAATTGAAGATATCCCACCACTCCAACTAAGGAGTAGAACTCAAGGAAGGAGCTAAATATAAATGTCTGTAAAAATCCAAAATGATAGAGTTAATACCCACAGGATCAATCACCCACTCGTTACTCGAATCTCGAAGATCGATGATCGTATTACGAAGACGACGAGATTGAACCGAAGAAAAGAGTAAATGAGAATAATTTTCTCCTAGAGCATCCCACTTGATCTTAGCCCATTGCCGCCAGTACGTAAAGGCCGCCTGAGCCTTTACAAGCTTTTCCTCCTTTGAGAAACAGACATCGATCAACCCTATTGTTTAGATTAGAAGTTGCCCGCAATACATTACAGAATCCGCAAATCTTATGGATAAAATCGATGAAATAATATCTTTAACCTCCTTAGCCGACAAACATCAATTTTCTATTCTATAAGGCCTAGCAACACGAACAATATCTACTGAGTCCTTAATAATAATCGCCCCATGACTTGAAAAAAAGAATAGGCTGATGAATAACATGAATGTCTTATCAAACCATGGAGGATTAGCATGGGCTTTGTCCAGGCGTTCTAAAGTAGGATCCGTATCAATACAATTATTAGTCCATGTGAAATGAGGACCAGAAAAAAGGAACCTCCACCAAGTTCCTATCCAAGCGCCATTGGATGAAGTCCATTATTCCTAGAATAGAGGAAGAGCCACCTATTTTGTAATACCCCGTATTTTGAAACATATTTTCTTATTAATTAATATTTTTAAAAGGGTATTTTAAGTAATTTATTTTACTATTTGAATTTTGGAGCCAAAATGGTATTTGAATTTTGGTGCCAAAAGTATTTTGAAACCTAATTATTATTTTTAGATTTTGGATAAGATTTATTATCCATTTATTCTATTTTAAAAACCATATTTTTATATATATATATTTCGGATAAATAAATTACATTTTATTATTTATTTAAAAGGGTCGAGTATTCATAATTTAATGACTATGATTTTCAGTTTTTTTCAGTTATTTTATTTAGTGAATAATTGGTATTTTATACAATAAATATTATTTACACAATTATTTTTAAGTCTAAAATCTAGCAAAATAATTTCCTAAACACTACTAATATGGTCCGAAAATTAGGAGCTATGGAAGCTCAAAATTTTTGGCCACTTTGGTTGGATTTTGGGTGATTTATTTTGGTATATTGTATTTTTAATTATCTTCTTAAAATCTCTTATTTTCCTTAATTGTATTCCTCCATCTCCTAAATATTTGATCATCTTATTTTCCTACATTATATCTTCCTTGATTATTCCCCAAGTAATCTCTTTTGCCATATTATTTTTCATGACAACACACTTTCCTTTTATTAATTATTCTTAGTCACCTTAATATTAAACATTCCATAATTCTTTAGCTCTCTTCTCCGAGTAATTTCCTTAATTTTTTTTACCATAATTCTTCCTACATTCTCCTACCATAATTCTTTCATTCATAAGCCTATAAATACCCCCTCATACCTCTCATATTCTTCACAGGAAAACCCGATCTCTTCTTCTCTCTTATTCTTTTTTTCCCTAAACCTTTTCTTACTTTTCTTTTCCTCTTTTCTAAAAGAAAATCAGCCCGTATACCTTTGAAGCCAATTTTCAGGAACTTGTGGTCAGTTTTTGGGGTTTTGATGTTTCACAAAAGATTGTTCCTCTCGAAAAACCATTGAGGTTAGACTCAAAAATCACCCAATTTGGAGTTATATTGAAGAAGTTATGGCATCTGCAAGTTCTGCCTATTATTTCCAACGCAAATTCAATTCTCTTTATTCTTATTCTTTTATTTTCTTCATGGTTAGTTTTCTAAAATATAAATAACTATTTGAAAGTTATAATTTTATATTAAAGTATTATTAAAAAAATTTTATAGTCCATGCACATTAGATTTTGGTTTATGTCTATAGATGTTGAGATAACCTTATGGTTATGTTAATTGCAAGGTGTATTCGTGATTGAACTTTGAAAGTGCGAACTGTTGATTGATATTAAGAATAAAGGTACGTTTAGGTGGATAGATACTTTAGAAAGTGATTGGTTTGAATAACATGTTTTATATGATATTGAATTTACTTGATTTGAATTATGATTTATGAAATAAAGTATATTCGGAGGTATTGATTTTAATATTTGTTTGAATAAATTTACTTTTAAAAGATTGATTTTCTTATCATGTTTTGAATGCTTTAAATTACTTATCATGTTTGAATAAAGAAATTGATTTGCAAAGTTTGACTAATTAAATAAAAGGTTTTTCAAAGGAAGAGTTATTGATTTTGAGAAGTTATTTATATGAGATTTAATCCTCAAGTATTTATTAAATGGTTGATTTTGAAAGCATGTTGAATTTAATAATAAATATTTTTGAGTTAAACTATTTTAAAGGTTGATTTCATTTATAGAGGAATTTTATGAGGATTTATTGAAATATTTATTAAATAGCTTTACAAGCATGATTATTATATTAATCTCTCTATGTGGATTCATTAAAGACTATGAACTTTATTTGACCTAGTCTTTCTCCAAGAATAGCCTTGAGATAGTAGGAGACTAGCTTAGGTTGATAATAATTGATTTTATTAATCATTGTTATTGAGTTATTGGATTAATTTTGAGTATATTTGAGAATTGTTTTTGAATCATGAGTTTGGAATTTATTGGATTAATTAATGGAATTGTTTTTAAAAGCATGTTTGCAAATAAATTGAGTTTACTTATCTTACACTTATCGTACTTAGCATATTTTGTTAATCCGTATCTCCTATTTGTTTTGGTTCGCCTTGTTTATCGTAATGGTAAGCAGTGTTGATTGTTTTTAGGTAGAGTCATGAATGAGCATATGGGAGTCTCGGGATTTATTTCACCTACTTTAGGAATGTTCGCTTTATCTTTATTTTGAGTACTCATAGCAATGTTACTCTTTTTATAAGCATTAATAAAAGAAATGTTGAGTTTTCCGCTCCGAGATTTGTTATTGAGTTAAGTATTTTGAGTAGCCTCGTGTAATCACGCAGCGGTAACACTCCTAAGTTTGTTTCTATGGTATAATTATACGTATTATACTAGTATTTTAGTAGAGGGAGATTTCGAAGTGTTACATATTTTGTCCGAGATATATTCAACCTGATTAAAGTCTCCTATCAAAAGCACATTCGGAATCGAAATAAGAATGTCGTAATCATATTCCAAACAACCGATCTATCCGAAACTTGAGGCGCTCCATACACAAACATTATATGTTTCATTTCATGACCCGCTACAAATTACAAAGGATCACATATGGAGAGAGAAAAACAGGAACTAACCTAACCGGTGTGAACAAAAAAACAAACAAACCACCACTAAGACCTATAGTGTCAACACCACAACAACCCACAAAAGACATAGAAGCTAAGTTTTGTTCAACCATATCCATAGAAAGCATAGTTTCCATAAGAAACACTACAATCAAACTAAAAGAGTGGACTAAAGATAAAATATACGGAATTTATGGGAGTCCGCTTGTCCAAGGCCCCAACAATTCCAAATTCCAACTCTCATCTTGACCGTGGTGACCCATTACGAGAGGTCACTGATCCCTCAGATAATGATATAGAAGAAACCAAACCAGAAATACCCTTGCATTTCTTGCAAGGTAGCAAACATGGTAAACACCCGGGTTCTCAAGAAAAACAATGCAACTCCTCAGGCACAGGTGAAGCAGAAGAATTAGTTGCACCTCGGTGTCATTTCATAGGACAACTATTAGTTGCCCATTTCCTCACCTTTACTCTTCCTTTAATCCGAGGACGACGAGGAATAAGATCTACCTTAATAAGAGAATTCGTCGCTGGGAAAACACCATTACTATCCTTTGAATTTTCCACTACTAAATCAAGAGATGGAGTGGGTTCGGGTGGGGAACAATCCATGGGTACAACCTCATTAGAGAATGAGACGGAAGAAGAAAGCTCCTCTTGAGCTTGAACCTTTGGATGTGGTGAAAAAGAGAAAGAAATTGACGAAGAGTCGTCCACATAACTTGAAATTTCTGATTAAATTGTTGGAGAAGAGTCGGTAAAAGACGATGACAAAGATACCAATGTAGCTAACTGCTTTTGCAAAGCTGTCGGCCCTGCCTCGAAAGAGTCTGCAAGAATAGGGCCATTAGATGCCACTTGATCCAAGAAAAAAGAAGTAGAAGAGTCTCCTTCATAATTAGCATCAGTCCTTAAAGGATCAATAATGGGCCGGCCCATTCTAGGAGCCTAAACGGACCCAAATTGATTGAGAGAGCACTGAGGAGGTGATTTAGCTTGAAAAGACACTAAGCCCAATTTGTAGAGTCTTGGCCTAATTGTTGATGACCTATTGAAGTAAATGATTTCAATTCATGCAAAGGATAAGGTTCACCTGCCATGTGACTAGAAAAGGACAAATTATGTCGCCAAGGACCATCTCCCTCCCTTACTAACCCAAGTGCAATTCCCTGGCCACGTGGTGTGCCATTTGTGTATCCACTCAAGTATTTCCAGCTTACATTACTTGCTGATGCATGATTAACTCAGGGCGCCAACCTAGAAGTCTTATCAATAAAAAATTCTAATTGTTCACTAATACGAGCTGCACCTGGAGACGAAGTAAGACGCATACCATCAAAATCAGAACTAGACGGATGCAATTCTGCTGGGATTTCATAGGGGTCTTCATCATTATGATGACCGAATCTCAGCTCGATATTCCAAACCCTAGGAGACGGAAAAATTCCACGAATATCATTTGTATATAAACTAGTATCAGTAGGATCAAACCACACACGCACACCGCTTTCTTGTAGTCTACGAAAGCGATTTGTGATAAGTCTATTTTATATAGTATTTTACCCCCGTTCCTTGGTCATAATTAGTAGTGTTTTTGGCTCTTTAGAGCCACTTTTATTACTAACATGTGTTTTCTAGCGTTTTCATAGTTTTGGTTGAGTTTTATAGGGAATTGCACTCTAAGAGCATTTTCCCGGGATTTTATGGAGCGACTACGAGTATTGGAGGAGCACGACCATCTTTCGTAGCCTAAGATCGGTTAGAGTCATCGAACCGGTGATTAAGGGCTCGACTTATGAGAAGATGAGGCATTGGACCGAATGATTAAAGCCCCAAGGAGGATATTTGGTTTGGGCCGAGTTACAAGCCTAAACAAGGAGTCCAAGTAGCCCGAAGGGTCTCCGCCCGATGGCGCGCCCGATCGGGCGGTGCCGTGCCCAATCGGGCGCGAGAAGAGAAGAGAAGCTCACGAAGGAAAAAAAAACGGCGGGCCCGATCGGGCGGTGCCTCACCCAATCGGGCGCGTGTTAGCATTAGTAGATTTTTAATCGTCGTTTAAGTTTGTTTAGTTTAGGATTCTTGCTTAATATAAAAACTTTTCCGTTAAGCAAGTTTAGGATTTTTTTTTTAGACTCTTTTTTCACCTTCTCCTTTAGACTTTCTCTCTCAACTTGGATTATTTTCTCTCTCTGCAACTTTGTTCTTAATTCAACTCTTTAATTCCGATTACTTTGGTAACGATTTCTTCTTCTTTAATTTCAGCTATTTATTTTATTTCTTCCATCATGACTTGTTTAATTGCTTTGTTTAGTTTATGTTTGATTATGTTTGAGTAGTTTTCTTTCTAGGGTTTATGGGGATTCATAAATAATATGAAGAGGTAATTTATTGTTGTTGATTGTCAATGCTTGATTAATTTCCTATTGATTGATTTAATGCTCTGTGACTAGATTAAGCCTGATCTTTTATGCATGAGTTTGACAATATTGATTCGAGATTCGAGAGATGAGAATTGATGTTTAGGTCTAGTTTCAATAGGCAGGTTAATTTATAAATGGTTAAGTCGAGATTCGAGAGATGAGATTTAATACCGGTAGATTAATTCTGTGATTGTAATACGTAGCGAAAGCCCTATATGATCTGATTAATTGATGCATTGATGATTGATTATTATGTTTTACCCTGGAATATTATTTATTGGTGAACCTATGCCCTAGGTCTTTTATTCCTTGATTTTCCTCCTACTTTTATTCCTTTCCACTTTTACTCCTAGTAGTTTTGTTCTCCTTTATAATAACAAATTGGTTACTTGATAATCTAGATTATATAGATTTATTAGGAATAAATTGACTTGTTTCCCTGTGGTTTGCCCCTTCTTCCCTTTCTACATAGTTAGTGGATTTTGGTATTATTTTTGATTAGGTGATTACGACTTTAGCCTATCAATTTGCAAGATGAAAATCTATAGTATCTTGAGATTTAGAATTGTAGACACTTGATTATGTCTCCCCAAATACCAAATCCAGTGATGAATATCTTTCACGCCATTGATTATCGAATGAGATGAAATGTGAAAGAGTCTCCTGATGCACCCGTTTTTAACAAAAAAAATTCTTTTGGTTTAGAAAATATTTCTTTTCGCACCCTGTTTATGAAAATGTCTAGTCCAGTTTAGTTTGGCCCATGACATCAGTCCAATGATAGTGTAGTTGGATGGGGCTCAAAAAGAACTTTCCGATGATATATTATAAACCCAATTCCGATGAATAATGAAGAAGTTATTGGCAAAATACTAAACTGGGCCAAAATGAATTTTATATACGGCCCAATGATCAGGTGGAGGGCCCATTAATTATCATTCCTAAAGTCACTAGGAATTATTTTAATTTTCTAGAATAATCTAGAAGGTTATTTTAAGTTCTAAAGGAATTAGGATTATTAATTATACTTTTAATTTATTTAGAAAATATAATGACTTTAATTTGGAATAAAACAAGAGTTTTAATGATTAAATTGATTTTAATTAATGATAATTACGGAGTCTAATTACCTAATTATATTGGGAAGAGGACTCCGTACAACATTTTTATCATATTTGCACCATCGTGTTGCGAGGAGGCTATCGCGTCGCGATAGGAGCAGTTTTAATCCGAGTCGATTTCAAACTCTTTTCTATAGTTTTCGGATGTTTTTCTCTATAAATAGGGTCATATTTCCCCGTTTTCAATCATCAATAATCATGATCTCTCTCTCTCTTTAAGCTAAAACTTATTCTTTCTTTCTCTCTCTGGATTTCTAAGCCTTCCCTTTTCAAAAAACAATACCGCATTCACGAGTATTAGACGCACAGAACCAAGCTCGAAGTTGCCTTCGCCCTAGACGTGAAAGATTGATAATTTCTGAGGGTTTGGTCCCAAATCTTATTTCAATTCTTTGATTAAATTTACTGTTTTAATATTTTCCTTGAAGTTACTAACGTATGTATTGTTTTGATAAAAAGAGATATGAGGCAACAAAGTGAGTAATTTCATTGTTCAATTTCTTTAGAAAGCATGTTTATATTATTTTAATTCCTAGTATCATGTTAGGATGTTATTTATTGCTTTCTAGTATCATGTTTAGGTTGCTTCCTATTTTTTCTATCATGTTAGTATCATGTTAGGGCTAAAGCTTTGATTTTTATTGTTTAGTGACATTCTAGGATTTTTTATTAATCTTGTTAGTATCATGCCTACGATCTTGCTAATATTATTATGCTTTATTGAGAATATTGTTATTTTGATGATGATTTGTTGTATCAATAATTTATATGTTGCTTGATATTATTGTTATTGCTTGATCACACCCTCTCTTGTAGGATTAAAGAGAATTTGTACTTGAAATCACGCTTAATAAGATAATTAATAATTTCGTTTAGGCTAATATAATTTTAATTCAAGTGATCACCAATAATAGGTTTGCTTGTGCATTAATATTCAACCAACATAGATTAAACAGGTTTAGGATTAATATATTAATTGTATGTTAGTCAGAAAGCGCACATGAATATGAGAAAAACAAAGTAGAGGCCTATTTAGGGCAGGTTCAATCTCTTTTAGGTTGGATTTATACCTTCATCCCCAAATATCCAATCATGGTTCAAAACCACTATGGAGTTAGCGATCTCATGGATCATGAAGGGGTGTAATCTTCACCGTGTGAACGGTTTACAAGTTTCTAAAACTTGTTGGCGACTCTTTTGCTCTAGCTTCCTTCCCTTTGGACGCTGATGAATAAAAAGTAATACCGCAAGTGCACGGTGTCTGTTGTTAGTAGAGACTTAGCAAATACGGGTCGAATCCCACAGGGGGACAGGTTCTATTAGTTTTTGCCCAATTATTATAACTATTTCAATAAACGAAGAGTGAAGTGATAATCAATTAACTAAACTAGAATGAAAATGAAAATGAAAATAAGGTTGTTCTCAAATAAATAAAGGTCTAGGGCACATTTCGGCCCACCATGCTTATACCAATCCAAGAAATGCAAACCAATCCATTAATAAACAAACTAGGTCGAATAATTAAAACACTTGTTAATCCTACGGTCGGGAATTAACATTTACGAATTAACATATGTAATTCGGTCGCTAACATAATCAAATTCGCCAATTGTAATTAAGCCTCTAAAAATATGATCTTTCAATTCTAATTTTTATTAGCTAAATAATCAACTCATGATATTGGCCAATTACATGAATCAAACAATAAAGCACAAATCAATTGGAATTATTCAAACCCTAACTCATAAATTTATAAATAAATAAGCACAAATAATCATGGTATAAACATGGCTTCCCTCACTTAACCCTAGAAAACGACTACTCACTCATAATTGAAATAAACAAAACAAAAGAGATAAATAGACTTGAATTCATAATTAAAAAAATAAATAAAGAAATATTGAATGAAATACCTCAATAATTGAATTAATGAAAGGCAATATCTAGGGTTTAACAATGGAGGAAGAAAAAACTCAAACGAACGTTCTTTTCAGAAAATAAAGCATGAGAGAAGAAAATAAATGTCCTCTCAAATATTTATATTAAAGCCTAATCCTAAGTAAAATAAATAAATAAAATAAAATAAGGAAATAAAAATAATAAAAGATGTCTTGTGATTGGTCGCTTGTAGGATGAAAGATCGGTAGAGGCCGAATAACTCAAAATCCACACGCTAGACCCATCGCCCGATGGGTGGCCGATGGTCGAGTGGCTGTGGGCTGAGACGAAGTTGATGCTCGACCATCGCCCGATGGTTTTCCAGCGGGCTAGGCGGATTCGAAGGGTTGTGTGTGCGGCTAAACCATCGCCCGATGGTTGGGCGCTTGCTGGCAGATTTGCAGGACCAACTTTGGAAGGCTGTAAATCACAATCTAGGAATTGTATGAAGGCGTGAAATCTATCATTGGAAAGATCTTCAAGTCTAGTTTCCAACCCAACTTGAATCACCTCAATCCAATCTGTAGAACTCGAGATATGGATGAAACAACATACACGGGTCCTTTTTGATACTTTGCAAGCCTTTGTTTTCCTTTGTTTATAACTCAAATTCAATTCCGAAAAGTGCATATCGATCATTGTGGATGCTATATTCGATTCCCATGCATAAAATCCCTCGATGAATGAACTCGATCCATCGATTTCCATTCAAATATCATTCGAATCATCTCCGAACACTTTGAAAGCGTCCAAATGACTATGAAATCACCTGAGACATTAAGAAATACACAAACGAACCATAATAGAGAGATATATGATGACTTATGCAAATTTGACCCTAAAATTGACCAAAAAGACTAAGAAAAAGGTACAAAATTAACATAAACGTGCCTAAGAACCCTATATAAATGTGATTCATCAAATTACCCCAAGCTAAATCGTTGCTTGTCCCCAAGCAACACTAGATTCAAGACGGAGAATAAAGACAAGCAAGACTTCCAGGGAACCATAATAAGACTGACTCGACTCTCGAGCAAACAATCAAACCAAAGTTAGTGAAGCTGAAATATGGCTCGGATACATATAGAACCACGTAGCACTCACCAATCTAGAGGCCGCAAACACTCAACCTATGCCATGTCGACTCGAAATGCAACAAATACTCTTTAACTTTGACTCAAAACTCAGTTCACTCAATCATAACTTATGCACGAAGATCAAAAGGTCTTTATAAGGGTTGTAATGGGGCTAGGGTGAGAGGTAAGATAAAAATTTTGGGAGATGTGAGAGTTGAACTAGCTGGGAGAGTGGTAATAATAGTTTATAATAACAACACATCCAAATGCATGTCGAAGATAACGTCGTTTAGCATCTAGCCTCTCTATACACCATAATAACCAAGACAAAAATCACTATACACCAAAATAATTTGATATCCTCTCCTTCCCTTCTTTTTTCAACCTATATATATATATATATATATATATATATATATTTTATAAACATATTTTTTTTTCTTTTTCATCCCTTCATTCTCTCTTTTTCATACCCTATTTATTCTATTTTCTCTTTTTTGTCCTTCTTTATTTATTTTTTTTTTCATTTTTTTTAACAACCTTGAGCTTCCTTTCAAAATCTCCTTTATTGCACCACGAAGCAAATATTTAGCCAAATAAAAATCACATATCACAAGATAGACCACTCCCTCAAACTAGGCTTGGGAATAGTACCAATTGAGGCCGAAGGTTTGTAATATGGCTAATTCAACGAAGGGTAAAGCTTAACATGGGTAACAATTAAGGAGCAAATGTACAAAAATAACTTCTGGAGGCTCAAATTAAGAAAAAGAAAGACCTTTATCATTTCAATCATGTACTCATCACAACCAAATTACTACGAGTCTCAAGGAAAAATCAAGATCAATGTTGCACCAGGAACTATCGTACATACAAAAATATAGACTGTTATAAATGTGACTGTCAATCAATCAGGTTTCAAAAACTCACATGGCTTGGGGTCTACAAAAATCTCAACTAGCTAGACTAAAAAAGAGCAAAACATCTTACCACAAACCCATTAATCGCAAGCTACATTGCTACGGAGTTATTTAAAGTGGTCGCGCCTCGTAAAGGGTTGCCTACGTATCCTTTCCTTAGGAATCAGGCCAAACGTAGCTCTTTTGAGTATAAAACTCAAGTGATCATGGGTATAATTTCTTAAGTTGATCAAGATTTGTCATGTTTGAGAACTTATTACCATCCATATCAGTTAGTTTTGCGGCATCTCCTGATAGAATGGTTTTGACGATGTTTGGCCCGGACCAATTAGGCCTAAATTTGCCTCATGGGTCTTGAACATTTTTCCTTAATGCTTTTAACACCAAGTCTCCTACTTTGATGTTTCTTGTCTTGACCTTCTTGTTAAAATGTCTAGCCATGCGGGTTTGATAGCATTGAGTATGATGTAGAGCTTCTAGTCGTTTTTCATCGAGTAGAATTAACTCTTCATATCTTGCTCTAACGCAATGCGTAAGGAAGGTATTTCCAATTCTACAGCTTGTACGACATCCATTCCATATACTAAGGAGAATGGCGTATTTCCTGTGTATGAGCGAATTGACGTGTGATAACCCCAAAAGAGCAAAATGGAGTTTGTCAAGCCAATCGTTATACTTTTCTGTCATCTTTTCGATGATAGTCTTTAAATTTTTATTGGCTGCTTCCACTGCGCTGTTTGTTTGAGGCCTGTATGGAGAAGAGTGATGATGTTGAATGCCATATTTTTGAAGCAATTCTTCACATTCCGCGTGAAAGTGAGTTCCATTGTCACTTATCGTTTCATGTAGGACTCCGTATCGACATATGATGTTTCTTTTGATAAAAAGTGCTACATGCTTTGCGGTGAGTTTCGCATATGATGCTGCTTCAATCCATTTTGTGAAGTAATCAATTGCAACAAGGATGTATTCGTGGCCTCTCCTGTCCCAGGAAGGGTGATTTTCCCAATGATATCTATTCCCCACGTTGAGAATGGCCATGGAGATGTATAGGTGTACATTAGCGATGGTGGAACATGTTGCAAGTTTGCGTATATTTGGCATTTAGGGCATCTTTTTACATATTGATGGTAATCCTTATTCATAGTAGTCCAATAATACCCTTGGCGCATTATCTTTTGGACCAGCATTTTGCCATTCATATGAGTTCCACATGCTCCTTCGTGGATTATTTTCATTACCCTTTAAGCTTCGTTTTTGCATACACATAAGAGAGCTCTTCCTTTAGGTACCCTTTTATGTAGCTCATCATTTATGAGCAGAAATTGGGAAGCCAAAAGTCTTAGAGCGTGTTTCGCTCTCTTGTCAGCATGAAGTGGATATTCCCCTTTCGTGACATAATTAAGAATGTCAGTGTACCAAGGTTCCTCTTCCTCTTCTTCTTCTTCCGGAACGGTTTCATCGTCTTCTATGGCTTGGATATAAGCTGGCTTATGCCTTTTTTCTATTGTTAAAGGCATTTGTTTAATTTCCTTAGGAATTCTAACCATCGAGGCTAGTCTTGCCAAGGAAATTGCAAATTGATTTTCTTCTCTTGGTAGATATGTATATTCTACCTTCTCGAATTGGTCAGTAAGGGTTTCTAAGTCTGTTTGGTGAGGGGCCAAACTTTCACTCCTTACTTTCCATCTTTTAGAGATCTGGTTGATGATGAGGGAAGAGACTCCGAATATGCGAAACTTCTTTACTCCCAATGCCAAAGCGGTTTCAAGGCCTACCACACATGCTTCGTATTCCGCAGCATTGTTGGTCACGTCGAAATCTAACTTTATTGAGATTGGGACGTGTTCTTATTTTGGTGATACTAATAGTACTCCTACGCCACATCCTTTCTACTTTGAGGCTCCATCGAAGTACAATGTCCAAGTATCATCTTCCGTGACCATTAGGTCTTCATCTGAAAAGTCGTTTTCGTGCATTGGTATCGAATTTTCAATAAGGAAATCCGCTAAGAAGTCCGAAATCGCCGGTCCTTTGATAGCTTTTTGAGGCATGATTCTTACATCAAATTGGGCTAAGTTGACTATCCATCTAGATATTCGCCCGTTGAGTGTAGATTTCTCAAAGAGGTACTTAAGAGGATCCATTCGAGATACTACATACACAGTGTGGACAAGCATGTAGTGTCTTAGTTTGGTTGTGGCCCACACTAATGTGAGGCACAATTTTTCAAATGGCGTGTAGCGAACTTCATACTCAAGCATCTTTTCGCTTCAGTAGTAGATGGCATTTTCTTTGTTTTGTACTTCTTGTGCTAGCATAGCTCCCATTATTTCTTTGGTAACCATTAGGTAAAATCGAAGAAGGATTCATTCCCGAAAGCGCAGGTGCTAATACAGGAGGATTAGCGAGATAGGCTTTGATTTTATCAAAGGCTTTTTGAGACTCGTCCTCCCATATTACTCGTACATTCTTTTTGAGCTTCTTGAATATTGGTTCACATATCGTAGTGAGTTTAGATATGAACCTACTTATGTATTGCAATCGGTCAATAAATCCTCGAATTTGTTTCTCAGTTTTGGGCGACGAAATTGACATGATTGCTTTGATCTTGGTTGGATCTATCTCTATTCCTCTAGAGCTAATGACATAGCCTAAGAGTTTCCCTGAGGTGACTCCAAATGCACACTTGGATGGGTTTAGCCTCATGTTATAGTTTCTTAATCTCTCAAATAATTTTCTTAAGGCTATTTGGTGTCCTGGACGATAATTTGATTTTACAATCATATCGTCCACATATACCTCAACTTCTTTATGCATCATGTCATGGAGTAAAACAGTCGCTGCTCATTAGTAAGTGGCACCCGTGTTTTTCAACCCGAATGACATCACCGTGTAACAGTAAGTGCCCCAAGGTGTTATAAAGGTAGTCTTTTGCATGTCTTCTTCAGCCATGAGAATCTGGTTATATTCTGCGTATCCATCCATAAACGAGAGAAGCGTGTAATTCGCTGTATTATCTACTAGAATGTCGATGTGTGGTAAAGGGAAATCGTCCATTGGACTTGCTTTATTTAGATCTCTATAGTCGACACACATTCTTACCCTACCATCCTTCTTAGGAAGTGGTATCACATTTGCGACCCATTTGGGGTATTTGGATACCTTGATAAAACCTGCAATTATTTGTTTTTTCACTTCTTCTTTTATCTTAAGAGCTACGTTGGGTTTCATTCGACGTAACTTTTGTTTTACAGATTTCATTCCTGGAATTAATGGTATAATGTGTTGAGTAATTTCTCTATTTATTCCTGGCATATCTTCATATGACCAAGCGAAAACATCGATAAATTCTTTTAGTAGATCTATTAAATTGGTTATTTCCTCTTGATTAAGGGTTAAACCAATTTTAACTTCTCTTTTAATAATTGGATCTTTTGAAATATTAACCGTTTCGGTGTCTACAATTATCGGTGTTTTATTTTCAAGTGTTTCCACTGTTTTAATTATTTCTTTATTGTTTTCATTGTTAGCAAAGCAATGCTCATCATCTTGGGTGAGAGAATGACACGAGAAGTAAGCGGAAGAAGACATGTTATTAAATTTTGAAACCATTAGATCGAAAAGAGATACGTCTGTAGGGACTTGACTACTGACTATCCTAGGAGTAGGTTCTAAACTAGAAGGGATAGAGGGAGAAACAACTATAGAAGACTTGACTATAGAAGACTTGAATTCAGACTTAGACTCAGACTCGGACGACTCAGACTCATCGAACATTGGTCTTTGTCCTGTGGTGATGGAGATTCTTCTTCCACTCGGCGTAGTCATCTTCACAATCTTTCGCCATCCCTGAACTAATCCTTCTGTTGGAGTAATGAGCTTTGTAGGATCAAAGTTTTCACATTGTAATACTGTTTGGATAAGCGCAGAATCATCGTCGACACGTTTAGGCTCATTTTTCTCGTACCCAAATAGGAGACCCATAACATTGAAGTCGAAACATGGAGCTGTTTACTCCTTGTAGATGGGAGTTGGGATCTCATCTAAGAAATTATAGCCCAAAAATATCTCGAAACCTGGTTGTCTTATCCCATCTTTGACAAACGGTTCGGGGAATTCGTGGCATGGATAATTTTCACCCTCTTTTATGAATTGTCCATTTAGAGTGAGGGGATAGTGATCCATTGGGATAGCTTTTTTTTTGGGTATGAGCATTTCTCCGTGGATTGAACTTTTTTTAGGCTCGCTTATAATCTTCCGGAGTCGGTTCGAAACTAAATCCAAAAGTACCTAATTTAGGGAGGCCAGACAGTCCCATTTGCTTCACTATTCCTTTCTTTTTTCTTATATTCATTTTAGGAAAGTGTCCTTGTTTTTTGAGAATAGCATTGACTATCATGTTTGAATGGAGGTCGTAGCGAAAAGGGGTTTTTTCATCTTCTTTGATAAAAGAGACCTCTTCGGCATTAAAGCCCCATAAGTCTTCATCATTCTCATCGTGCTCCACATTTATGATTGGCTTATCAATTGCTTTCATCCTCATAGGGAAAGTGTCGATGGTGACAGGAACTCCTCCAACTATAGCTTTGAATTGTTGGTGAAGGGATGAAGGGACGGCCTTAAGGTCGTGAAGCCAAGGGCGTCCCATCAATGGGTTGAAAGAAGCCTTAATATCTACTACTTGAAAAGTAGTAGTATGATCAATGACTCCTGTCGTGACATTCATAGTAATGGTCCCAAGAGCTTGACGACGAGTGTTATCATAAGCTCTTATGCCTTGTGTTGATGGGGACAAATCCTCTTCTCTTATTCCTAACATTCTCGCGGTTCGGAGTGGGAAAACATTAATTTCTAACCCATTATCCAAGAGGGTCATTGGAACGTTCATCCTTTTACAAACAACCGTGAGGTTCAAGGCTTTATTATGCTTATCACCTTCAGGAGGTAAATCCTTGTCAGAAAAAGTGATCAAGTTGATGGGACTAGGAAGATCACTAGTAAGGAAGTTAGCTAAACCTTCAGGTGAGGTTTCTGAATCTATACCTACTTTAGCCAAGGCATCCATTATTGCGAGCCTATACTCGTGGGATGTGGCTAGGAGTTTCCATACGTTCATTTCTACCTTAGTCTTTTTCAATTGTTTGAGAACATCGTTGTCTTCTTGTAGGGAATATTTCAAGAATTAACCCCAAGCTTAAACCCCACTGTGATCATACACTTAAGCATGGTGGCGTCCAAAGGGAAGGAAGCTAGAGCAAAAGAGTCGCCAACAAGTTTTAGGAACTTGTAAACCGTTCACAAGGTGAATATTACACCCCTTAACGATCCATGAGATCGTCAACTCCAAAAGGTCTTGAACCAAATAGGGTTCGGGGATGAAAGTACAAATCCAATCTAAAAGAGAAAGAACCTGCCCTAATAATAGGCCTTTACTTCATTCTTCTCGTATTCATGTGCGCTTTCTTACTAACATGCAATCATTAGGTTTACCCTAAACCTGTTTATCTATGTTGGTTGAATATTAATGCACAAGCAAAACTATTATTGGCGATCACTTAAATTATAATCATATTAACCCTAAACAAGATTATTAATTATCTTATTAAGCGTGATTACAAGTACAAATTCCCTTTAAACATGCATAAAAGACGTGATCAAGCAATAACAATGAATAAGCATCAAGCAACATAATAACAATCATCATAATAATCATAACAATAATTATAACAATAATAATCATGATTATAACAATCATAATCATGTTAAAGCATAATATTAATAGCAAGATCCTAGGCATGATACTAACAAGATTAATAACAAACCCTAGCATGTCACTAAACAATAAAAATCAAAGCTTTAGCCCTAACATGGTAGTAACATGCTATTAGGAAAGAGTAAAAGGCACCCTAAACATGATACTAGAAAGCAATAATAACATCCTAACATGATACTAGGAATTAAACAAATTTAAACATGCTTTCTACAAGAATAGAGCAATAAGATTACATACTTTGATGCCTCGTATCTCTTTCTAATAACAAAATACACGCGTTAGTAACTTCAAGGAAATATAAAATCAAATAATCAAATCAAATAATGGAAATAGAGATTAGGGACCAAACCCTCAGAAATTATAACCTTTCACGTCTAAGGCGAAGGCAACTTCGAACTCGGCTAGGTGTTTTTAGATCTCGTGTATGCGGAATTTTGTTTGTTAAAAGCTAGAGAGATGAGAGTTTAGAGAGAATTTAGAGAATAGACTAATTGATGGTTGATCGTAGATGAGAATTCCTGATGATTGATGAGAATTGATAAGAATTAATGATTAATGATTGATGATTTAAAACGGAGGTTCAGGACCCTATTTATAAGAAAACAGTCCGGAAATAGGTAGAATTTGATAAGGAATAAAACTCCACGCTGTCGCCGCAAAACCAACCCTGTCGCTTGGCGACAAGCTCTGTCGTGTGGCGACAAGGCTTGTCGGGTAGCGACACGCCTGTCGTTTGGCGACAGCCTGGATTCCTATGCGCTTTCAAACACGGAGTCCACTTATCAATCAAAATTGACTTGTAAAGTCCGTGTGAAAATTGAAATCGTATTTTTTATAAAATAATATTTTATTCCAAGTAAAACTTATCAATATAACTATTAATTCTAACTTTATTAGGACTTAAAATAACCCTCTAGAGAATTCTAGAAGACTATAATTAATTCTAATAACTTTAGGAATAATAATTAACATTGGGCCCTCCCCTAGATCATCGGGCCGCATGTAAAGATTAAACCGGACTCAGTTTAGTATTTTGGTCATAACTTCCTCATTATTCATCGGAATTGGGCTTATAATATATCGTTGGAAATCTCTTTGCAAGCCCCATTCAACTACACTATTATTGGACCCTTGTCGTGGACCAAACTAAACTGGATTGACTATTTTCATAAAATAGAGTTGTTTTTCGAAAACAAAAAGAAAGAATTTTTAATAAAAACAAACCGCAACACCTGACCTTTCACACCTTCACCTCGTTCGATTATCATTCGACGCAAAAGGTATTCATCACTGGGTTTGGTTTTAGCGAGACACAAATGGGTGTCTACACTTCTATAATTGGAATAGGGACTTGTTGAGTGGTAGGAATGGGTTGATTCGTGATGGGAGGTCGCATTCTCCCTAATCTTGTGAGGATGTCGATAGAGGAATCTTCTTCATCCCATATCATCGACCGGATAAATCATGGAGAGTGGAGTTTCTTCTATGTCTTTGAGGTAGACATCCTCATCATCGCTTTCCCAAACTCCATTGATGCTAACATCCTTTTCTGGTCGAATTTGAACAAACTTTTTATTGTCAATTAATCTTTGGACTAGATCCTTGAATTTGAAACAGTGTTCTATGGTATGTCCTCCTAAGATGGTATAAACAGTAGAACCTATCTGTCCTTTTCAGCGATTCAAATGGTATTGGATCGAGAGGTTTGATCTTCCCATTATCGAAAAGCATTTTGAACATGTTTGCATACGAAGTCCCAATAAGTGTGTATTCCTTATTATTCTTTTTGGGTGGTTCGATTACTTTCAGAAAAAAAGGTTTTCTTTCAATAGTCTTAGTGGATGTCATCTTTTCAGCGATGCGTCTTTCCTCCATCTTCTTTGCTTCCTGGATGGAATAGTGAAGTTGGGTCATCGCCGCCCTCATAATGTTTATGAGAACCCATACATCTTCTTTGGAACCAGGTTCTTCAGTTGGAGGAAAGTCACTCATGGCATCGAAAAAGGTTTCCTCCTCTAGTTCGCTGGCATGAGTTTCTTCAATTGGTTTGATGAGGAGTGATGGATCAATGTGATTTTCCTCATCAGAAATTACCAAGGAGTCTGAAAGTGGAGCACTATTGATTCTTGGCTTCTTACTAGCAGAAGGCAATGTAAGTTTATTGCTATCAATTAAGTTTTGAATGGCTTCTTTCAACTTCTAGCAATTCTTAGTGAGATGGCCCCTGCCTTGATAGTACTTGCAATGTGATTTGGGGTTCCAACTAGCTGTCCTCCTTTCGACTGGTGGATCTCCAAATGGTCCAATAGGAGTTATGAGTCCTTTAGCGTGAAGTCGATCGAATGCTGTATCATAACTCATGCCAATAGCTGTGAAATTCCTCCTAAATGGCTTCTTTTGTCCTTGATTGTTCATAACAAGGACCTCATTCAAGTTAAAGGTGCTAACATTATTCGAATGGGTGGTTTTGGAAGAAGAAGGATTGTCGTTCTTCAGACCTTTCCAGCCACTATTGCTGTTGTTAGCAGCTTTTTGTTTTGCAAGGTCGTCTTCAATGTCAATACGTATGTCATAGACGACCTTGAAAGTATTCAAATTGCTTTGGTATTTTAAGTGTTTTAAATACTTTTCTTGGAGGTTCTTGATGAACATCCTCACAGATTCCTTTTCACTAGGAACTTCTACCAACTTAGCTCCACTTGTTGAAGAAGGAAGTAAATCCTTCGTTTTCCTTCTGCTTTAACATCTCAAGCTCCCTATGGTCAGTCTCAACTTGGATGTTGCACTTGTATCTATCAATGAAAGAGTTTGTGATAGATGCTGTAATACCCCATTTTTTTAATGTATTTTATATATTATTTATTTAATTAAAATATATTTTGGGTCAAACTATTTAAATTATTGGATTATAAATAAAACAAGTTTCAATATTTGGGTCAATAAGTATTTAATCCAAATGTAGCCCATCTTCATATTAAACCCAATCATCCTATTTTTATATTTGGGCCAACTTGTTAATATTCCAAGTCTAAAATTCTTATAAGCCCAAAATTTACCCTAACCTACTCTACACTATAAATACTCCTTCAATCCCTAAAATTTTCAACACAAAAAGTCAAGTAGTCAAAACCTGTTCTCTTTTCTTTTTCTTTTTTTTTTCTTTTTCTTTTCTTTGTTTCTTTCCTCCTTTCTTGTTTTTCTTGCGTGGGGATTTCAAGAGTTGAAACTCTTTGGAGTTGTTGATGTTGCTGCCATGTGGCGCCACCAAGGACCCCTCACGTCATCCTGCCGGCGACCCCCAGCTGGATTCCGGCGACCACCAGCCGACCACCACCCTCGTGACACCTTCCTTCTCTCCTTCCTCTTTTATATTTTAATGGTTTTGACATGTATATAATATGGGTTTTGGTTTTAATTGTTCAAATCATGTTTAATTAGTCTTATTATCATATTTTAAAGGTTTTAATTTATATTTTCAGATTATTATGATGATTATTATTTTCAGATTTTGATATGATTAAGGTAAGGGTTTATAATTTATTAAAGACTTGATTTTTAGGGTTCTTATACAAATTGATTTGGGGCCTTTGTATACCTAATAATTTTCTTAATTAATTGGGCATAAAAGTATGTTTTAATAAAGTTTTTAGGGGAGTTTTAATCAAATAACGTTGCTGGAATTTTATTTAAAGTAGTAAAATTGTGATTTTAGTGAACGGGTTTAATTACCCATTAAAGAGAAGTTTAATTAGGAGTTTTTAAATAATTTTCAGATTATTTAGAGTGAATTAAAGTGAGTTTAAGTTGTTGTAAATTTTGTATACAAGGATAATTAATAAAGTGTTATTGTCCCTTTATGTAGGAGACTTGGTTCGGGAATTGTTGTAATGTACTCGGCTATTTTAAGAGCTTATTTAAGGTACGTACGCGTACTCGGAAGTTTATTAAGCATGTAGAAACATGCTAGGATTTATTTAAGCGATTCCAAGTTTGTGTTATGCTAGGAATTGGTTGGAATGGTTGAATTGAAATGAGATTGGTGATATGAATTGGATTGATTGAATTGAGAATGGCTTTGGTGAATTATTTGTGAAGTATGATTGGTTGAAATAAATTATTTAATGGATTGGTGATTGGAAATAGTTAATTTGGCATATTGTATATGAACCACACTTATATTATTGGCATGATAATGAGCATGTTTAATTAAACTAAATATTTAATTTGGTTTAGAATATTGAAAAAAGAATTTTATTATGGTTCATATAATTTTTATTGATGCTATAAGCATGAGGAAGGAGCTATTTAAGTGTCTTTGTATACGAGGAATAAATTGTATTTTGGTACCTTATTGCACTTAAGGTGTTGAAAACACCAAGGGATAGGATTTGTGGCACATTATGCGTCTAAGGTGTCTTTGACACCGAGGTAGATTTAAAAAGAGTTCAACATTGAATATTATGTGGTCACTAATTATTCAAGAATTAAATCGGTATATTTGATTGTTTGAATAATTATTGTTGATTGTATGATTATGGTTTAAGAGTCATCACCAAGTTTAATAATATGTAAATAACGTAAAGTGAAAGAGATTACGCACCAAAACTCTTGGAACGTATATACCTTGAGTATGAACATATGGGGGGGAGTTATGGGGTTTTATATTTAACCATAACTTCTAGTGGAGTACAGAACGCTGTACATTCCATTTATTATTATTATGCGCAGGAATTCCGCCACTTAAGAGTGGTTATTTGACGCTGGCACGGTTAGCTCCCGTGTTAGTAACCCCATTATTGGGGGAGGTTAGTTGGGAAACCCATTCGATGCGTAATCAATACTAAATAAATTATTTAGTTGTTTAGTTGAGAAGTTTTTGTTGAATGTTGTGTGCTTGTAAATAGGTGCATTGAGGTAAGTGTGTGTTGATAGTATGAAAGCATGTTAGTGTGTTTTTATTTACGCTTGTGTACTCATAATTGCTGATTGTGTGTTTGTATGTTTGTTTGGCCTTATCTTTACTTGGCCCTACGACGACCCATTTCTAGTGGCGAGTAGTGGGGACAAGTAGAGAGGAGTTTTTCAGGTGATGAAGCATATTCATGATGGGCATGAGTGAAGAGCGAATCATGTTAGTTTCTATTAGTTTATGATGTGTTTAATGTTTTGATTATTTTATGATATTATTACTCATGAGACTAACGCAAAGTTTTGAAGTTGCTTTGGTCTTTAATAAGGGCCTACAATGGTTCCAAGTTGTAGGATGATTTTATTTTACTTCGTTCGACTTTGGTTTTGACTTCGATTGCGTTTGGTTGACTTTTTAAGTTGACTTGTTTTGAATGGTTTTGAAATTAGTCTTTCGCTGTGTGTCTTTGATAGTTGCCTTAGCCGTTTTCACGGTGGCGGTAATGTCTTAGATTTTCCTATTTCGAGTTTTAAAGAGCAAAACAGGTATTTTAAAAGAAAGGAATTTCTAGGGTGTTACAGATTCCCATGAGGAGGTCTTCTCCTTTTCAAGGGAGAAAAACCATTGTTGGAAAACAGTTTCAAGAGATAGTGAGAATACTGAAGGAAAGACCTTCCTATCAATAGCCTTAATGCTCATTATAGTCTCGAAATCTCTTAATGAAAGTATGGATTGTTGGCAGGCTTGAACTTAGGAATGTCATTGGAATTGAACTTTTACAGAAGAAGTTCCTTATCCACTAAGACCCCTTGGGAGCTAATTCCCTAAAACTTGTAGTCGTTGGATATTTTGCTGAGCCTTTCCTCCATACGCTCAAGTTGTTTTTGCTTGACAGGATTGTTGACTTAAAGAGCAATAGTTTTCAACATCTCAGTCAAGTTGTTCATGTTTTGCTATAACTCATCGACTTCCTGTTGGGTAGCCATTAGTACGAACTTTTTCCTCTATCTAATGGGTTTGTCGAAGAGTAAAACTTGAACAAAAGTGTTGTATTTGATTAACCGTCCTTCTCTTCTTAATCAAACACTGTAATATTAAACCATTGATTTTTTAATGACTCGACTCAAATTGACTTTGACTTTTAATTGGTTTTAAAAGGCAAAAAAGCAAAAAATGGGTGCATATTTGGGAATCAAGTTTAATGGTTTAAACAACATGATTATATTGGGAGGATTAATATCCGACTTACCCCCCTAAAAAAATGAAGGAAAACACGCGTACACAAGACTCTCTATACATGGTCATAATAAAACATACATAAGTGTGCTTTTAAATAGTGAGTGAAAGTGGCATGCTTGACACTTGTGTAAGACCATAGGACTATGTGTTTAGACTCTATTAAGGACTGATCATACACTGTGATCATACACTTAAGCATGTTGGCGTCCAAAAGGAAGGAAGCTAGAGCAAAAGAGACGCCAACAAGTTTTAGGAACTTGTAAACCGTTCACAGGGTAAAGGTTACACTACTTCACGATTCATGAGATCGCTAACTCCATAGTGGTCCTGAACCATGACTAGATATTCGAGAATGAAGGTACAAATCCAACCTAAAAGTGATTGAACCTGTCCTTAATAGGCCTCTACTTTATTCTTCTCATATTCATGTGCGCTTTTTGACTAACATACAATTATTAGGTTAACCCTAAACCTGTTTAATCTATGTTAGTTGAATATTAATGCACAAATAAATCTATTATTGGCGATCACTTGAATTAAAATCATATTAGCCTAAATAAAATTATCAATTATCTTATTAAGCGTGATTACAAGTACAAATTCTCTTTAAACCTGCAAGAGAGGGCGTGATCAGGCAATAACAATAATATCAAGCAACATAATAATGTTGATACAACAAATCATCATCATCATAATCTCAATCTCATGAAAGCATAATAATATTAGCAAGATCCTAGGCATGATATTAACATGGTTAATAACAAATCCTAGCATGTCACTAAGTAATAAAAATCAAAGCTTTAACCCTAACATGATACTAGAATGATATAAGAAATAGGAAGCAATCTAAGCATGATACCAGAAACATACATGATATAAGAAATATTAGTTAACACCCTAAACATGATACTAGGAATCATAAAGACATCCTAAGATGATACTAGGAATTAAAAGAATCTAAACATGCTTCCTAAAGAAATAGAGTAATAAAACTACTTACTTTGTTGCCTCGTATCTTTTTCTTTCAAAACAATATACACATTAGTAACTTCAATAAAAATAGTAAATCTAATCAAATAATTGAAATAAGATTTGAGATCAAACCCTCAGAAATTATCAACCTTTCACGACTAGGGAAAACTCAATTTCGAGCTTGGCTAGGTGTGTCTAAGTCTCGTGATGGGCGAATGGTGTTTTGATAAAGTAAGGCTTAGAAAGAGAGAGAAAGAATAAGCTTCTAGCTTTGAGAGAGAGAAAGAATAGATTTGTTGATGATTGTTGACGGGGAAATACGACCTTATTTATAGAGAAAACATCCGGAAACGATCAGAGAAGACTGAATTCCAATCAAAATATAATTTCTCCCATCGCGGTGCGACAGAGCTATTGCGACGCGATGGCTCTGTCGCAGCACAATAGGCCTATTGCGACGCGATGGCTCTATCGCGGCGCGACGGGCCTATCGTGGCGCAATGGACCTGTCGCAGCGCGATGGTGATGCGGGATAATATTTTGTCGTACGGAGTCCTTTTTCCAATATATTTGGATAACTAGAGTCCGTACTTTATCATTAAAAAATCAAATTAAACCTTATTAAAACACTTGTTTTATTTCAACTAAAATTCTTTATCTTTTCTAAAAAATATAATTATTAATCTTAATCTCTTTAGAAATTAAAATAACCTTCTAGATTAATCTAAAAAATTAAATTAACTCTTACTGAATTTAGGAATGATAATTAATGGATCCTCCACTTGATCATTGGGTCGCCCATAAAACTCATTTAAGATCCGATTTAATATTTGTGCCATAACTTTCTCATGATTCATCGGAATTGGGCTTATAATATATCGTTGGAAATCTCTTTTCGAACCCCATCCACTACATAGTTACTGAACCCATATTATGGACCAAATTAAATTGCATTGGACATTTTTCATAAATAAGGTGTGAAAAGAAATATTTTCGAAAACAGAAAGAAACTTTTTTTTTAAAAACAAGGGAATCACGAGACTCTTTCACATTTCACCTCGTTTGATAATCAAATGACGTGAACAGTACTCATCACTGGATTTGGTTTTGGGGATACACAATCTGGTGTCTACATATATCAGCCAACAATGGGATGAAATCAGCAAACAAAAGAAACAAGTTAGCCAACAAAATAAACACATCAGCCAGCAACAACATAAAACATATAAGCCAATAATTAAAATATACATGTCAGCCAACAAAATAAAGAAAGCATCCAACCAAAGAAATATATCAGCTAACAAAAGAAACATTAAAAAAAAAACATATTAGCCAACAAAAGGAATATATTAGCCAACACAAAAAACATTAGGGGTGTTCAGATCCGGGTACCTGGATCTTCTGATAGTAAAAAAGTTGGCCCATGACCCGACCCGTTAGGGTACCTGGATTTTTTACTTTTTTTTTTCTGCTTTTGTTAAGATATAATAATCTGGGATACAATCACAATCCAAGCTCTTAAAATAGCCCCAATTATGAATTACATATTTGTTTGAATAAATTAAATTAATTAACTATATTATATCAAATATATTAAATTAATGTGTATAATTAACACAAGTAATCGGAATTAAAAAAACTATGTACAGTAGTAATAATCACTAACAAATCCAAAAGGTCAAATCAGAGTTTGCAAAAAAAAGAAAAAATAAAATAAAATAAAATCTTTGAAAATGCAGCTGTATCCTCACGAAGTAACGAGGATAGAAGACCTCCTGCAGTCACACGAGCTTGGTTCCATCAGCCATTAGACTTGATTTTAATCAAAACAATCAAACAAATTATGAAACAAAATAAAACCCTTTACCACAAAAAATTAGTCCAATTTGTAATAGATTTGATTTTGATGTGGAAAAAATGGTGAAGAGTGGATGAGTGGGTGAGTGAGAAGATTTAGATAGGAAAAAGGAGAATAGAGAGAGAAAATGGTAAAGAGTGACATAGGAGATAGGACCTAGGAGATTAGAGAGAGAAAATGGTAAAGAGTAACACAACCCATTTTGAAAACCATAACCCTATTTTTTTTTGTTTTCCACCTAATTCCCCCAAACTGTAGTATTAGGGTTTTTTATTTTTTATTTTTAAAAAGAAGTTTAACGGGTATTCGGGTACCCGAGTTAGCAATAGTCCGGCTCATGACCCGGCCTTTGAAAATGCTTTATTAGCGGGTAAATGCAAAAAAAAAACTAATTACCCGTCGGATATGTTACGGGTTAGCGGGTCAATGGGTCGGGTCAAGTGGGACGGGTTTTTTTAACACCCCTAAAAATCATATCAGCCAACACATGAAACATATCAGCCAACAAGTAAAATATATCAACAAAGTCTATCGCACGCAAATTTTCGTGCGACAGTTCGCACCCAATACGTTCACAAAATAGTTTGCTCACTGATAAGTCACTATTTTATGTACTTAACATTGCTTTTAATTATTATTTGAGTCTGTGTTTATACACTTTTATATGGATTTTTATGCATAATTATTAAAAAGTATTAAAAGTAATGAACTTAGTACTTAAGCCTAAATTTGTATTACTTTTGCAGGGAAGAAGTATTAAGTTAATGAAGTAATGAAGCTATTTATATTCCCATAGTTGTACTCATCTCACGTTCCACAAATATTAAGGAATAAAGAGTTTAGTGGGTTGAATACCCACTATTCCACTAAATCTTAAAAGCCCACAAGTCCACGAGTATATTTCACAAGTAATGGGTTTTTAATCCATTAATTCTTAAGCGGCAGCAAGAGGGGAACCAGGAGAAAACCCTCACAAAAACTCACTGATATAAGAGGGCAGCCACGCGGCAGAAGCAAGGGGGAGGAGGCCGCACACACAGAGGGTGGACGAACAGCGGCACGAGAGGCGAAAGCAAGCAGTGACCGAGCCTTGAGAAGCGTCTGATCTCTATAATTGGAGTTTTCTCTTCTCTCTTTAAGATTATGCAATTGACAATGTTAATTATTATTAATTATGTAATCTTAATTGTTATGTTTGGCTAAATTCCCTTGTTCTAGGTTAGGGATATAGTCTTTTATTATCTATCAATGAATTGAATTATATTGTTTGGGTTTGATTTATATGAATGGAATTTGATAATCTTGTTTTTAATTCGTACTTTTAATCTAGCTAATTGATTGTATGTCTAAGCTATTGAATTATTAGCGGGAGTGAACTTTCAATACTAGTTCGTGGGATTATCAAACGTCAAGTAGTATAATTTTAGGAATAGTTATATACTTGGGATGATCTTTATTGAATTCCTATTCCTAATGAGTTTATTTCAATTGTGTGATCAAGGAAGTAGACATGAGATTGATTTAAATACAAGTTTTCTACCTTGGGAGAGGAGATAACATACTTTTGGTAATTCGATCATTGTTATGTTATATTTATTCAACCCTACAATTAGTTTAATTTCATTATAGAGAGTATTTGACGAAACCCGAAACCTAGAACTATTTCTCATACTTGTCTGTCATTTTTATTACTTTGCAACTTTAATCGTTTATAGTTTTAGTAGTACTTTTCTCATTTTTTCCATCGTCTAAATAGTATTTTAGTTTCTTAATTTGGTAATTGTATAGACCTTCTTGTGGATACGATACCTTACTCACTCTATATTTACAGTAATTGACCCTTACACTTGCGTTAGATTTAGGCTCAACCACTCACCTTTGTATAGTTTTCTCATGCTTGAATAATTTGCTCACCCTTAAAAAAATCTACTTTGAAAATCAATATTATCTTCGCAATTGAGTGATAATTTGATGAAAAATATTTGATAGAGCATAATTGAATTCCTTTATTTGTACCATATGCCGTAATAAAGATTGTATACATGTTCCCTAAAATAAATAAAAAATAATAAAATTGTATGCATCAATAAAGGTCGCATCTTGTACCACATATTCTTTATGGAAAACCTACCTTTGATTAAAGATAAAAGGCACAATCCTCTATTACACATCAAAATTAATTGCGTATTTTTTAACATCCTGAGATGGAGCAATAATCATATAGTATGTATCCTTCACTGGCTTCAAATCCTCATTCATATTGTTTTATACTAAATGATCAACCAGTAGCATCAAACAAAAGATAAATAAATAATCATGAGAAAGTACAAGTTTCCCTTAGTGATAAAAAAAAAAAAATTATACTCCTTCCGTTTTTAAATAATTGTGTCATTTTTATTTTTTGAACTATTCATTTGTCCTACTTTGATTCATGTTTGTGATTTATACATAAGAAAAAATATAGTTTTGTGGGTACTTTTTGGAATCGTCTCAATAAATAGATTATTAATTTTCAATTGTTAGAATTTATACTTATTGAAAATTAAAGATATTATTGATAAAAAAAATTAGCATCAGCATACGTGCCCAAGAGAAAATGGAGCAAGTATTTAAAAACGGATTGAGTATTGTTTATCACATGTCATTTTTGTAAATAAATTAATAACTTTTTCATTAATGTGGGCTTCACAGCTGATGGTGATTGCATAAAGTAATTGATTTATTTACGAAAATGTAATGTAATAAACAAAAATTGTTTATCACTGAGATTAGTTGGGGCAAGCTTAATAATCACCACAAATCTCCTAAATTTTAAATTCAATAAAAATAAACTCATTATTACCATGTATGTTTTCAGGGAGCATTGTGTAGGAACTTATTAGATGTGATAACGGAATTTTAAGAACGCTTCCTAAACATCTAAATAGGATCGCATGCATATAGTCATTATGAATCACATAATAGGAGTTAGATATACCTTTGATGCGTGTACTCCCTTTTAGCCTTTGATAGCCCTCCTTTGGAATCAAGAACCTCAATTGTGATTCCTCGACGTGGTCCACAAACTCGAGAAAGATCCCCACGTATGCTAGTGCAGAGGGAGGATGGAAGAACTTTTCACTCTCTTACTTTGTATGGGATACGGGCTATACGGCTCTGAGAAGTATTAGGGTTGTGTGCACTCTTAATTACTATACATCTCATACTCAATATTGAGCCTATTATAAAATAGAAATCTTTACTTAGTATTTAAAAACAAACCATCATCCTCACAATACCACATGTAAATTAAATTTTTCACCAATGTCACATGTCACCTTATTTAATTTTTTTTTTTAAATCCCCTTTCTCATATTAAAAAAAAAAAAAAAAAAAAAAATAGCTTTAATTTGATACATGTATGAATGTTGTTTGGTTCACTTTCCCCCAACTAAATATATTCTACAATTACATTCAATTTTCACCCCTTCTTCTCCTTTATAGACTATTCATTTTCCAATAAAAAAAACATATTATAAAATAAAAATTTATATTGTGTACCTATAAATAATCCGTGCATTGCACGGGCTAGAAGGCTAGTTAAGTTATAAGATTGCAAACCCTACTCCCCTAATTACTTCTCTTGACCGGCCACCTAGTCCTTTTGGGCTTGGTGTGCTTTGATCCATCTCGTATTTATATGTGTGACCTTAGCTTATAGGATCTGGTTATAATTAGAAGAAATCCTATTACACAATAAGCTTACAGACCATAGTTTGTTTCTAGCAAAACACTACGACCCTTAAAATAATCGAATTAATCCTATTTTATATTTAGTAACTGTTATACTTGATAGAGGACACTTTCTTCAATCTCCCACTCGTCCGAGAATAAGTGGAGCAATCTTGAATTCTCTTAAGTCTCTTATTGTTTGATTATATAATAATATCATATGTAATCTGTATTAAATAAAGATTCAAATTGTTTCTTGAACCCTGAGTTTTTTTTTATCGAAGCAAGTGATTAAATCTTTAGTCCACTTGACCACGACCATGCATTTTCAGCTCTAACTCTTCAAGAGGCCAAGACACCAATCCTATTTAAAATAGGAGGACTTATCCATTCTTGTCCAACCAAGACTCCCACTAAACTTTTAGCATTCCTATTACTGCCTTTATTACTTGCTTTTACGGCGTGACGTTTGACAATATTAAAGAAACATTTCGTTATATGCAAATAATGTTGTTCTCATGTCTAAGGATTCCACTAAATATAATTTTGAAATTTAATTTCAATTTGGTCTATTCAATTCACACTTAAAATTATATCCTTGTTATTGACTAGACATCTCCATGTCCCCATAGCCCATAAAACTGTGCTACCAATCAATTCACATACTAGCGATTTAATTAAGCCATTTATATCCATTAATGAATTAGACTAGGAATATAAGTAATCTATAATTTTTGTTCACCTTATAGGGTTTCATTTATCAAATCACGTATTTGACAAACCAATAGAAATAATAAATACTTTGGACATTTTTATATAATTCTAAACCATAATTAAATAAGAGCAATTTTATTGATAAACATAACATAACATAATTCAATGTCTTTACAATTGTGATCTAAAATAAGTATACAATCTAAAACCATTCTTTAATATGCTTAATTCCTATAGTCCTAGCGTGACCTTCATGCTTTGGTTGTGGTAAGGGTTTAGTCAATGGATCAACGATGTTATCATCAGTGTGAACTTTGAATACTCTCACATCCTTTCTAGCCACAATTTCTAGGATGAGGTGAAACTTAGTTTTCACATGTTTGGATTTGGTGTGATCTTGGTTCTTTTTCCCGGGCAATGGCACCATTATTATCACAGTACAAGTCAACTCCATTCACAATGTTCGGTATAACTCGAAATCGGTGAGGAATTTCTTAATCCAAATGACTTCTTTAGCTGCCTCAATATTCAGCTTTTGTTGTAGAATCTGCTACAGTGCTTTGCTTTGAGCTTTTATTTCCTGCTCACTACACCTCCATTTAGACATTATATGAAACCAGATTATGATCGAAAGTTATCTTTGTCGGTTTGGAAGCTTGCATCAGTTTACCTTTCACAACTAAATCACTTTCTCCTCCATATACTAGGAAACGATCCTTAGTTCTTCTTAAGTACTTAAGGATGTTCTTAGAAACATTCTAGTGTGCGTCACCTGGATTTGATTGGTATTTGCTACATACACTCAAGGCATAAGAGGCATCCAGCCTTGTACAAACCATAGCATACATAATGGATCCTATAGCAGATGCATAAAGAACATTACTCATTTGCTTAATCTCTTCAGGTTTACTAGGACACTAATTCTTGCTTAGAGATATGCCATGTTTCATGGGAATGAATCCTCTCTTGGTGTTTTCCATTCTGAACCTTTTAAGAACCTTATCTATATAAGTTTTTTGACTTAGTCCAATCATCTTTCGAGACCCTATCTCTATAGATCTTAATTCTCAAAATGTATTCAGCCCCTCCTAAGTCTTTCATAAAGAAACAACTTTTCAACCATTCCTTGACAGATTCAAACATTGGTATGTCATTTCCTATGAGAAGTATGCCATCTACATACAAGACCAAGTAAACTACGCTACTCTTACTAACCTTCTTATAGACATAAGAGTCTTCTTCACTTCTAAGAATACCAAACTTTTTTATCGCCTCATCAAATCAAAGATTCCAACTCTGGGATGCTTGCTTATGTCCATAAATTTACTTTTTAAGCTTATACCTTTCTAGGATTTTCAGGATCTACAAAACCTTTTGGTAGTGTCATATCATGTACACATCCTCTTGCAAGAAACCATTCAAGAAAGCGGTTTTGACGTTAAATTTCCAAATTTCATAATCATAAAATGCAGCAATCGCTAGAAGTACCTAAACGGATTTAAGCATTGCTAGTAGTGAAAAGGGGTGTATCATAGTCAATACCATGAATTTTTTTTGAAACCATTAGCAACCAATCATGCTTTAAAAATAATGATGTTTCCATCTTTGTCTGTTTGCAATTTGAAAACCCATTTGCACCCGATGGGTGTAACCCCATCTGGCTAATCGACAAAATTCCATACTTAATTTTTGACATGGATTCCATTTCGGACTTAATTGAGAATAACAACTATTAGCAATTGGCCTTATACTATGCCAGTTGCGAATAAGTACTATTAGGAACTGGACAATGCCAGTTGCAAATAATATTCTCATTAGTAGCCCTCGCAATAGCAACCCCATGCGCCAGTTGCTAAAAGTCACTTTTTGTCAGAAGCTAATAGCGTTTTTCCACTAGTGTAGATAGACATGATACTAAACAGATTAATAATAAATCCTAGCATGTCACTAATAATAAAGATCAAAGGTTTATCCTAAACATGATATTAGTGATCATAAAATCATCATTACATGATACTAGAAATCATAAAAGCAACCTAACATGATACTAGGATTTAATAATATAAGATTCTAAGTATGATTTATATATCAAAATAAATAATTAAGTAATCGAGTCACTAAGTTTGATGCCTCGTACTTCTTTCTATCAAAACAATACACACGTTAGTAAACTTCAAGAAAGATTAAATCAAATAAATAAATCAAATATGAATTGAAATATGGATTTGGGACCAAACCCTCAGAACTATCAACCGTTCACGTCGAGGTCGAAGGCTCGTGAAGGAGGTATGGTGTGTGATTATGAAAATTATCAAAGGATGTGTGTTTGGGATGTGTTTAGGCTAGGCTAAATCTAAGGCTAAGGCTAAGAAAAGAATTGAGAGAGAGAAAATTATAGAGAGGATTAGATGATGATTGGTTGTGATCAAGCTTGTTAATGATTCAAAATGGAGGAAAACGACCTCTATTTATAAGAAAAATAGAGAGTCGAAGGATTAGAATAGATCAGAATATGAATTGAATTCAACAGTTTCCATTGTGGCGCGACAGGTCCATCGCGAAGCAATAGACAACATTTTTTGCGATTTTTGTTTTTATCACAACTTTTGATCCATAAATTGGAATAAAATAAATATTATATATTTGGAAAGATCTAGAAGTATAATTTCTAACCCAATTAGAATCAGATTTATATCTTTTGTAAAATAAAAGATATGGCCGAAATAGTGGAACAATGTCTTTTGGATAGAGTTTGGTATTTCATTCATATCTTTTTCGTTATTGCTCGGAATTAGGATTATGATATACCATTGGAAAGATAATTTCAAGGTTTATCCAACCATATAAGATTTGTATAAAAATTATAAGTCAAAAAAATAGTATTTAAACATATTTGCATTAGAACAAGATTAGGTTTTCAAAGAGAGGAGTTTTATTCAATTTCAAACTCTTTGATCTTTATCTTTTGAAAAGGATAGATTAGAACCTTCTAGAAGATTTTACTGAATCCTTATTGGTTTAGTATTGGGATTAAGGTATTTGAACCCCACAGGTTTCGGAAAGTCCGACTTTCCGCGGAACAAAACCCGACCCCAAGACCCGCTCACAATTAATATAACTAATAAGCATAATTAACATGATAAGGAAAAAGACAATATTACCCTTGATGCATTCTTCGCTCGCTTTAAGAGCTCTTACTTCAAAAGCTTTGAGTCCCGCGAGTGCGTAGACCTCCAACGGAAATCCACCCGCAACACGACCCGTCCGGTCTTTACTCGGAGTTTAGCCGAGCTAGAACAAAAATAAACGTAATCGAGTTTTTATGAACTTAAAGGTTTTCTCTCTTTTGGAGATGCCTTATTGAGTTCAACTTAAGTGAATAATCCCAACTCCTAAGGTTGGTATTTATAGGAAAAGGCTCCCAAAAATTCCAATCATCTTTCCATGTGGGAGAAATGATAGTGTGAGAAAAATAAGCAACTAATTAATTTCTAAATTAAATTAAATAGCTAGAAAAATAATCAAACTACACTTGGCACACTCATGGGAGTGGTTAGTGAGCACCACAACGAGGACCACATGGCCTCCTTGTTCCCCAAGCCACCAAACCCACCAATTACAAGGAGGCATGATCGGTCAACATCCTTGGACACCAAGGAAAACCAGTCAAGGTCTTCCTTTACTTGGTTGGGCTTCACAGCTACCTGCAAGCCTACGCAGCAGCTTGCGCGCTGCTCTGCCTTGGCCTGCCAGTATGCACCGCAAGCCCACGCGAGCTGCTAACCTCCGGTGTGTTGCTTGGCTGCCATGCTGAGCTTGCTAGCAAGCTTCGCAAGCCATGCTTGCTGGGCGCGGCACTTGCTAGCGAGGCCTAGCACATTGCGCTAGCTACTGGCCTTGCTAGCTTTGTGCCAGCAATGCTCGCACTCGGCCAGCACGCCCATGCTTGCGGCTTTCTGGGCTTCTGGCTAGTGCTTGCGACAGCACGCGCTAGCCTAGCCCTCGTACGGCTAGGCCGATACAAGTCTAGGGCTACGCATTTTGACTTTATTATATGTTATTCGACTTATTTTTTATGTCTTGTTAATTCCTAGAATTCAACTCGACATTCGATGTTCGGCTTCGACGCTCTAAGCTCGGAATCCAACATCTTTGCTCATAATACTTGAGTGACTCATTAATTCCTTTAGGATTAATTCGTCGTGACGGATCGTTAGTTTGCCTGGGTGTGACCTGAAGGGTTCAGTGAAGATTAAGCTGTAATATTAATTATACATTAATATTACTGATCGGAAGCGGCCTCCAACGAGGCATTCTGATCACTTGACCTCATTGAATAGTTAGCTTTCTAATAATTCTGAACTCTCTACCGGAATAATACACTTTTTCGAAGGACATCATTCCTATTAATCTCCCATTTGTTCTTCCGAAAAAGTGCACTTTTGTGTATAGCCTATTTCCTATGTCACTTAATGTCTCTTCATGAACTATAAGGTAAGATTATTCATCATCCTTATTACGTCTAGAAGTGTTTCTCGAAATCCGAGTTCGACTGTCAATAAGCAAATGATTTCTAAAATCTATCTGAGCACAACCATGCATTATCACAGTCTCGCTCTTCGAGAGGCCTTGTAAACAACAGAGACATGTTCCCTATTGTTAATAGGGGGACATTCCCTGTCTTGTACTGTCACTGCTAGAAAACAGGCCATTTTCGTCGAAACCTTTCCGACGGACACGAAAATCCGTCGAAAAGTACAAAATTTCTGATGGATTTTATTTCCATCGAAAATCCGTCGAAATTTTCCGATGGAGATTAAATCCGTCAAAATATTCCGACGGAGATTACATCCGTCGAAAATTTCCGACCGAAATTAATTCCGTCGGAAGTTTCAGACGGATTTTTCCCCCCTTTTCGACGGAATTTAGTTAAAACCCTAATTAAAACGGCGCCCCTCCCCCTCCCCCTTTCATTTCACATTTCTTTCTCCTCCGCTTCTCTTCTGCTTCTCTCTCCTCTCCTCTTTTCCTCTCATCTTCTCTTTCTTTCTCCTCTCATCCCCCTTATCTTCTCACACCCCTTCTCTTCTCCCCTTCTCTGATTTTAAGGTCAAATTCGAATTATGGTGATGCTTTAAAACAAATTAATGGTTTTTAAGATCAAATTCGACCATGAAAATGCTAGATCTGGGGTTTTCATGGTCGAATTAGGCCTTATTAAACCAAGTTCGAGGTGAAATTCGAAGCCTTTTGATGTTTAAGTTACGTTTTAATGTTTTTATTTATTTATTTAATTTTTGGGCTGTGGATCTAAATTTAGGTACGGTGGTGGTGGTCTTTCGTATTGAGGGTTTTAGTTGGGTGGGTTTGAGTGTGGGTTTGGTAAGGGTTTGGGTTTTTAGGTGGGTAGATATAGGTTTGGTGGGGGTTCGGTCAGGGTTTCGGTTAGGTAGGTAAGGGTTTAGGTTCAGTGGTGGTGGTCTTTCGTGTGTGAAGGTCATTAGGTGGGTGGGTTTGAGTGTGGGTTCGGTCAGGGTGTAGGTGTTTTAGGTGGGTAGATCTGGGTTTGGTGGGGGTTCGGTTAGGGTCTGGGTTAGGTGGGTCTGGGTTTTGGGTAGGTGGTGGTGGTCGTTCGTGTTGATGGTGGTCTGGGCTTAAGGTTAGGGACTAGTTGGTGGTGGTCGTTCGTGCTGGTGGTGCCCTGATGTAGGGGATAATGGCGGTGGTTAGGGTTAGTTGAGGTGGTGATACGCCGCACCGATGGTGGTGTGGCGTGTTTTTTTTTTTTTAAAAGGAAATTTCCGACAGAAATTCTATCGGAAGTTTTCGACCGAATTTGTATCCGTCGGAAATTTGTGACGGATTTTTTCGATGCTGGAAAAATTGGCACCAACGAAAATTCCGTCGAAAATGTGTTTTTGACGGAAATTCAGTCGAAAAAGTGTTTCCGACGGAATTTCCGTCGAAAAAGGTCGTTTTTCCTACCAACCCTTTTCCGACAACCAGTTCCGACGGAAATTTCGTCGAAAACTGGTTTTCCGACGGAATTTTTCAGTCGAAAATGGCCTGTTTTCTAGTAGTGTGTCAGCTTCTCTTACTAAGAGGACCTAGCCGCCCGAGTGTTGCTGTTATAATCCCCATGTACAGCAGACGTTTGATGAGCATCAAATGGACTAGTACACAAATAAGAGAACTCACAATACTCGTGGTTGAGGAGAGAGGTTCTGATAGCCATAATGAGAGGTATACTTATGACGATTTTTAAATCTCTTAAAGTATTCTCATAGGTCGATCCGGCATGGTTTTAAACCAATACCCGTGCAAATGATTTATGACAATCATGTCCTTGTAGCACAAGAAACGGTGCTATAAATCAAACTACACACTAATCTCAAGTGGTCATTAATCGTCCATCATTTAAATGACCTCGATTAGGGATAATTTTCGATTACAATATTCAATGTTCACTTAATAGGTGCTTCTTTATCCAAGACTGGTCTTGATACCCTATTTTGAATATTCTCAAAATCGAAAGGACTCATAATTTAATTCTACACCACAATTAAATAGTTTTGTGGAATAATTAGTAAAAAAAAAAAAAATTTATTCCACTATGAAACCTTTCAACGTTTTACCTTATGATAAATGGTTTTTCCAAATGTTTTAATTTCTTTCGTGCAATTGTGAATGTTGTCGTTCACTTATTGCATAGGTTTAGTTATGATTACTTATCAAATCTTAGCAACTTCATTATCGACCACTCTCATAATAAGATGATAAATTTTGAGTGTGTTATGGATTGTATGTGATTTAGGATTTATTGTCCAAGTGATGGCTCCCACTCATTTTCATGATCTAAGATCTTCAACTTGACAACCTACAATTATTAACGTTCAACAACGAACTTTCCATTGAACAACTTTCTTGTTATTGCCTTTAAGGTAACAACAATATTCTCAACATATATTTTAGTAGACTTACTAATGGTGCTTTGCTTGGATTTTATTACAAACGGGTCACAGTGATTTGGGATACCCTAGTCACTTGTGATCATGGAAATTTACCTTAAATTTCCGCACATTACACATGGATGCACGTCCATGTTACCATTCTCAAGCCACAACGCATTTTAGCTCGTGCTTATAAATGGTTTTCTTGTTAAGGATCTTGATCCTTCCTAAGGATGTTCGTACAACATCAATTCTCAAATTACATTTGTTTCCATGCGTCAAGAACCCATCCCTTTTACTTATCCAAGTACTTTGGATGTTCTTCTCATACTCTAAACATGTAAATTGTGACGATCCCATATTATAGCGTACATGATGGATTTAATTGTAGAATTATCCTCAATCTCATTCCATCCATGTGACATTTTAGCTCATCTAGTTTCACTGAGTTGTTTGCTATGTGATATGGTTGAAAGTCTCTACTAGAGTCTTTCTTGTTTGACTTAGTATTTAGCCTAGCTCATACTTAGTTCAAACAGTTACTTAGTTTTATACATATGGGTCGAAAGCCTTTTAAAATCCTTCAATTCATGTTTAACACGGTAAATTCCTTTACTCGTTCAAACATTTTATTAAGTCTATACAATAGATCTTAATTCCCAATATGTACGAAGTGTCACCTGTAGCTTGGTTCATTGTCGAAAATACTTTCAAATCTAAGCATTTAGCATTTGATAGTTAATTTACAACAAAGTTCGTAAACTTCTTGTCTGACCTTACAAGATTTACTCTTGCTCCCCTTAAATTTTTTATCCATAAGAATTTCTATTTTTCTCCATAAGCTAATCCTTTTATTAACTTTATGAGAAAACACTTTCCAATTCTTTTATGCAATGCTTCCTTTAATCCCATAATGGATTTCTTGAGCTTGCTTTCAAATCTAGCATTATTTAGATTTTCAAAACCCTTAGACTATTTTCATAGTCATTTCCAAAATCCTATTTTAGGAAGGTGGTTTTGGAATCTATTTTGCCATATTTCGTATGTGAAATTTTGCTACAATAATCATGAAAAGACTTGAGCATTCCGATTTGTGAATAGGTTTTTATCAACTCCGTGAATTTAATTATATCCTTTTCAACTAATCTTGCTATGTATGCATATACATTTCCACATTTAATAGTTTTCTCCTTGAAAACTTATTTGCGATCGATGGGTCTTTCACCCTTCATGCAAATTAATCAAGTTTCAAACATGATTTTCAAATATGGAGTCTATTTCGGATTTTATGGTCTCTAACCATCATTCGGAATTTGGATTTGTTGTAGCTATCTTACAAGACATTATTCCCTTACCATCTAATAGTAAATAGTATACTTGTAAGACTTAGGTTTATTTCTAATTTAATAGAAATTTATAGGATTCAATATAAAACTTTGGTGAATTCTATACCTATACGGGGTAATTGCATTAAACACTGAGTTTCAAGGCGCTTTCAAAGCCCTTTGATTATGTTGATCTTACTCCATCATTTCTGATGTTTTGTGAGTAATGAATTCTCTTTTAAGGCACTTCTAAATTCCTGTTGAGTATTCTTGATCAATCATTCTCATGAAGTTCTAGTTTGTTGCTAAACTCGATGGTTATCGGTCATCGAGTTCATTTTCCTCCCACTTGTCGTTTTTGAAATGTGTTACTTTCTAGAAAGACTGGAAAGACACCACTTAGAGAAACAAATACTATGTCCTTAATTGTGTGTTGGAAGTGATGCCCGTGGTCTCACTTGAATGTTTACAAAGAGATATGTATATTGTTTTTGGGTAAAAGTTTGTTGTGAAAAAAACATTTAGCTCTTGCTTGAGCTATCTTAGCCTTTATTGAGCCATTTAGCTCCCACTGAAGTTAAGATCCTGGTGAGCTCTTACTGAGCTACTTAGCTCCCACTGAAGTTAAGATCCTTAGACATATACTTGAAAAGACGTTTAGAAGTTATTTCTATCCATAACTGAATATGGTGTCTTTCTTAGCTTCGAAATTTTATTTAGTGTAACATTAGTCATTTTTATAGGAAGGGATGTGATCCAACATTGTTCGAGTCATTTTCAAATGGCATCGAGGTCTCTTTGAAGACATACTATGTTCTTTGTGGAGTTATTTTATGAAAATTTCAATTTCATAACTTTGAGATGGTCACACTTGGCTCAAGCAAATATCGCTCGATCTAATCTAGATGTTTTTGATACCTTGTCAAGTCGATTATGTACTTCACTGAGCTTTTGAGCTACTCAAGGTCTAGTTTTTTCACATTTGATGATTATAGCCATATTCTTTCAAATTCTTGTGAAACATTGAAGTAATTGAATCTTCTTTAGCTTTTGGAGTCAATTGTCTATGCCAAGAACAATAGCTCTTCACTTTGTCGGTTTTTAACAAGTAAGACTTTCTTGTCTTAGAACGATTCCGAATCGATCAACTGTCAAGAGCCTATATAGCCTTGAGTATGTTCTTGTTAATGTGACATAGCTAAAGATGTTTGGAACACAAATCATGCCTATGATTTAAATTTTGTGAGTTTTCATGTTAGGGCAATGTTTGTTTATAATCAAGCATTCTTGACTCATGGTTTAGACAACCATTCCATTCAAATAAATTCGCAATTATCGCTTTTACTTTGAATGTGAGTCTTTCCGTGTGTTAGCGGATTGTTTGCTGATTATGGAACAAAATAATAACCATTATTCGTTCCATCCTTAACTTTAAAAGGTCTTTAAACAAAGCATACAATCTTACAACTGATGTAGTACTTCTTACTTCATTCTAAGCTTGTAAGTCACTAACTTAACTTTGCTTCAATGGTTTGAGGTTACTTTCAATGTGGAACACTCAAGCAGTATCCGATACTTGTGAAGATGACGAGTTGCTAGGTTAACTATAATAACATGAACTCTTTAGTAGAAATGAAATCTTATTCCTTTTCTTTGTTCCTTGTTTCCTATATTTCTTATCATACTTTATCTCATAATCTTTAAGAACCGTTTCTTTAAGTATCTTGATTTTTATACTTTGTTAGGCATATTTAAGCATCTAGTGCGCCGTAAAACAAAGTTCCATCTTTTCCTTTAATTCGTACTAGAATTACTACACCAATGAGTTGTACTCATTAGTGTATGAAGCGAAAGGATATGTTGGTTGTTAACTTCTGACAATTTGAGTTTTCAACTCAATACTTCATGTTTTATCAATACTACCTAGTATTTTGAATACATGATGTCCAATTTTCCTTACGGATTTAGTTATAAAAGTCATTTATGAGAATTGTATTTTAGAAATGTCTTTCCTTTCTTTGAGAACTATTCTCAAAGATTTCCTTTACCAATCATTGAAAACAATATAATTTGATTTAGGATTCTACAAATATAAGTGCAAAGTATAACCATTTATCAAGAAAATAATATAATAAGTTTGAAATTTTAAAAGCATTCATGCAAACTTTCAATCTTATTAAGTGTCTTATCTGCACATTAAATTTGTCCCCATTTGGTGAGAATAAGGCGATTTCAAGATCGAAAGAATCAATGAGTGATTAAGCATGCCTTGGCTTGTCTTAACACTTACTACTCTAGGGTTAGCAATTCTTTGTTAATGGCTCCAAGCCACTCTTGGTTTGATAGATCGACGCATCTAATGCTCTCGTGACAAATTTATCTCTTTTGCCACGACATGTTAGGACTCCATCACTCATATCGTTGAGTCTAACCAAAATCAACATGTATATGATGTCTTGCTTTGGCAAACCCATCAACATACCTTACGTCCCTAGGGAGATAGTGATGCCTAGCTTTGGAATAGCCCACCACTATGCACATTAGTACAGTAAGTGTTAATTTGGAAAGGCAAGTTTTACTCAATATTTTAGGGACCTAGGGTTTCTATATTGGTTGATTTAAGTGAACTTAATTAATCATCGCAACATTCGAAATCCTAAACATGCATTTAACATATCATTCATATATATAAGCATAAATATATATCGACAACATAAGTAATTGATGCATTTGGCAACTAGCATGACCCCTAGAGTCTTCAAGAGTCTTGATTTGCAACTTCATGGCTTCGTCTTCTAAGAGACTCCGTCTTCAAGACACAACTAAAATTATGCAACTACTAGTATCTTCGATTAGGACTAATTTAAATATTAAGGTACAAAAATACGCATCGGTTCGCAGACCGTATTTAGATGTACAAAAATACATGACAGAACATAGTCCGTATTTTTAATCAGAGCAGAGCAGAGCAGAGCAGCTCTAAAGAACGGGGCCTTAAGTGGTTAATACGATTAATGCGCCTAATTAAAAATAGTCAAAGTTGTTAACCGATTATATGATTAAGCCCAATTAAAAAGCTCAAATAAATTATGAAGCTCCCACTCAATTCCGCATCCAACTTAATTAATTTGATTAATTAAGCCGGTAAACCCAAAATTTTGCCAAAATAAAATTTTTCAAGTGCTGCTCAAAACCGAGGGCTAGCCTACAAAATTTAATTAAAATAAATAAACATATTTCAAATAATTAAAATCGGCAAAATATGCAAAAACACATAGCCCCTCACTTTGCTCAAGTGCCTAGAACCAAGCACGAGGCTTGGTTTGCTAGGCACCGAGCCTCAACTCATTGCGTGGATGCTGCTCGCACAACCTCTTACTGCTGTGTGAGGCTCATGCTGCCTGTCAACTGCAACCCGCAGCCTCTCACAACAGCACTGTGTACGTGCACCAAACACGGCACCAAGTTGCTCACACACACCCGCACCAGCTGCATCACATTGACGCACCAGCCCAGCATCCTTCGGCAGCCACATGTGGGCTGCGCAAGAAGCCCAGCTGATCGAAGGTATGCTCGGGGCAATTGTGCCTCGATTTACGTGCTTATGATTTCTGATTTTTATCCCGATTTTTTTTGTGACATATATAATTAATTCTAAATTGATTTTAAAATCAACATTTGAGCAAAATGAAAATAAAACAAGTCCAACTTAATTAAATTCAATTTTAGTGCACAAACCAAAATTAATTCAAGAACTATTCTTTAAATAACATTTGGTTCAACTTGATGTTAAAAAATTGAAGGGCTACTCTCACTATTAATTTAGACAACATAAATGAATCATGAGATTTGACAAAATTTAAAGGGAGTTGGAATAATGATCATAAATATTCAATGAAAAATTCCTACTTTAACTTATGAATCTTTGAAAAATCAAATCTTCCAATATGTAGATTTATTAAAATTCAATCACAAGTTTGAAACTTTATGATTCTAATCAATTTAATAAATGATTAAATGAAGAAAGTTCAATAAACAATCATGGAATTTAGTGACACAAATTTCCAACCAACTAAAATAATTAAAGGTTAGATCTTTAGTACTTAAGAGCCTCAAAATACAAACTTTTCACACTTAAAGCAATTTGTTTGCAATTATGTGAAAATTTGAGCCAACCATTAAGCACCAATTATTACATAGTAATCATGCTCAAAAGTGGTCTAAAATTGCAGAAGCTTAAAGGAAAGAACCAAACACATAATCACAATGATATGCCATTAAGATTCAAGGTTTAAAAGATTTAAAATTTTTCGTCAAAACAAAAAATCCCTCGAAACAGGCATTTCTAGATAGAATTTGGCTTTTTCACAACCTTAAAGGATCAGAATCTTTCCAGAATATCGATTCCACCCGAAATTCACTAGTCTTGGTTGAAAATTTGTGTTCGAGAGCCAAAATTCTAATTAAAACGAGATTAAAATTAATAAAATCGAGCTACTAATCTAATTAGCTACCACAACCAGAAATTAAATCCATTTTAAACACCTTGAAAATATTAGTTAGAAAAAGTCCGACTTTCTGCGGAACAAAATCCGACCCCAAGACCCGCTCACAATTAATATAACTAATAAGCATAATTAACAAGATAAGGAGAAAGACAATGTTACCCTTTATGCGTGCTTCGCTCGCTTTACAAGCTCGTACTTCGAAAGCTTCGAGTCTTGCAAGTGCGTAGACCTCCAACAAATCCACCCGCAACATTTAGGATTATGATTTTTCTGTTTGTATCGTAACAATTAACAGATTGAGTGGTGGTGGGAAAATAAAAATGGAAATGTAGTCAAACGGATTAATGGTTGTGAGCAAATTCGAGAGAGTAAATGGAAATTAAGCAACTTTTTCATTGTTCAAAGTCAATCACAAGAAGCTAACCAATAGGGGTTGTTTTATCAAATCCACAGCTGAGGGTGTTAATCATAAAAATTCAAACCAGCATTATATAATTAAAGAGGTAGAAAAATATACGAGAACAATTATTTCATTAATAATTTGTGGGTTACAATTCTTGTTGATGTCTTGATTCCTTTCTCTCCAAAAGGCGAGGGTTTTGATATTTGTTTGTAGTACCGGGCCTTGTCGGCTTATTCCATACTATGGACCTACAATTTTTGGTAGTGGGAGGAGATGGGGTCTTTGTGACTTATTCCATCTTAGCCTCATTAAATCCTAGAAACGACCCTCTTTATGTAAAGTGTCGTAGAGTAGTAAACAAGATAGCTATCAAATATTCTACGAGATCTTGAAGATAATATCTTATAGTTTTTTTAATATTATCTCCTTATTTACATATATTTGACACCTAATAAAATTTGTATAACCATAAATTTTAAAACCTGCAATATACAAATAAAGACGTAGAAAATATATGAAAACAATGATTTTATTGATAATTCGTGGGTTACAACTCTCGTAAATCTCTTGATTCCTCTCTCCAAAGGGTTAGGGTTTTGATATGTTTATAGTACGGGGCTTTGTCGGCTTATTCCATACTATGGACCTACAATGTTTGGTAGTAGAGAAGAGATAGGGTCTTTGTAACTTATTCCATCTAAGCCTCATTAAACCCTAGAAACGATGCTCTTTATATAAAGTGTCGTACAGTAGTAAATAAGATAGCTATAAAATATTCTACGAGATCTTGAAGATAGTATCTTATATTTTTGGATATTATCTCCTAATTTACATATATTTAACACCTAAATATTAACAAAATATCAGTGTCAACAAAGGGTAATTATCGGAATACACTATTCCTTTGAACAGTAGTACATACTCTGGTTTTTGAAAGGGTTAGATACTAGCATAATGTAGCACTACTCCCTGGTTATAAGCTTCACCTCTTCTACTATTCACAAGCCTTCACATGCAATGCAAATTTCTCTAGTTTCATTTAGCTTCCATTTGTTGAGTCAACAAGCTAAGGTGATGCTCATTTTTCCCATTTTCGCTCATTTGGTTCTGATTTCCCAGCTTTCCCTTCTCTTCTCGCACTCCATTGCTAGCTTTCATCCAAGCTTTGTCTCCTCCATTGAAGCTAAGGTAAGATCTTTATATCCCTAATGATGGTTGGTGTAACCGCCAGCCGATCGGTGCCGCCTCTTATTTTTTCGCAAAAACTAGTGAATCAATAGACGGAATCCTGATGTAGCTTGGTGTTCCTATTAAGATCCGATAACCTGTATCTGAGATCCAAGAACTTATTCCCGAGATCCGTGAAGCTCCTATCGTCCAACTAAGCACTTACACAGGAAATAGAGATTAGCTAACCCTGGAATGAATCCGGGGAAAACAACTCCGATGACAAAGTCGTAAGTGTTTTAGAAGAAGAAGAAAAGATGACATGGAGAGAGAGAGAGAGAGAGAGAGAGAGAGAGAGAGAGAGAGAGTGTGTGTGTGTGTGTGTGTGTGTGTGTAATAAATTTATACCTTTTAATTTGGATAATCCTACCTATTTATAATGACTTCAACTGTTAGGTGGCTGCATGCCATGCAAACCACTTTATGCCAAGTGTCGATTAACCAACGCTACGTGCTGAGTTTTAAGAGGTGTCGATATCAATGCTGTTATGTGATGTTACCGATATGGGTTTTATCATTGTAAATCCGAACCCATTTAGAATGTAAACGAATAGATATCGGCACTGTACCAGATATCGGTATCTCCCCATACAATTAGCCCCCTAAGTGAGGACATTAGAGTAACTAATGTTCTCACTTATGTGCAATGTCTACGATCGTTTACGAATTGGATGAGGAAGTCTGGGTTATATGTTTCTTGGCATCTTGCACTCTGTCTAGGACTTTTCACCTCGGTTTAGGATGTGCACATTTGGTTTTATTGAAGTGCGATCAAGAGAACTTAGAATTGTTGGTCTGGGGTATATTAAAGCGAAAGAACTCCATTTTCCCGCAAAGTGACCTTGTTTGCCGACTGCAAACAAGGTCTATTTAACACAATAAGGGAGCGAAAAAACTCCGTTTTCCCCCCAAAGTGACCTTGTTTACCGACTACAAACAAGGTCTACTTAACACAATAAGGGAGCGAAAAAACTCCGTTTTCCCCCCAAAGCGACCTTGTTTTCCGATTGCAAACAAGGTCTACTTAACATATATATATATATATATATATATATATATATATATATATATATATATATATTTTACAAATATTTTTTGCCAATTGCAAACTAGATATCTGATAAGAGTGGAAATCGTTTTATTAATTAGGCGGGAATCCTAAAAGCACACTGACACGTGTCAAAAATCCAGTGCTTAAATTTTGAAAAAGTAAAATTTCTCTAGCCGTTGGAATTCTGACAGGGCGGTCACATCAATCGTCACCTCCTAACCCCTTAAATTCCAGTCATTTTCTTATTTGCTCTTCATTCTCATACTTTTGGCAAACAAAAGATAGAGCGAATTTGAGGGAGATTTTTACCATTCTTGTCGCAGGCACCGTTCTTGTGAAGCGGAATCAGATTACGTAAGGAACAATTTTATACTTTTGCACACGGTGAATCGTTTAAGGTATTTATAAACCCTAAGTTTTTGTTTTTTCATGCTTTCGATATATTTTCGATTTTAGCCTAGGCTGGTGCATTAGATGTCTGGTAGTAGCATTGAAGAGGAACAACCTACCCTTAGTACTGTTAGGCGCCATCTTATCAAGCAGTCATTGGGAAATGATATAGGCAAACCCAAAGGAACTGCTTCCTCTCTTTCTGACAATATTGACGATCCATTTCAGCCACAATCTGCGGAAGAGAAAAGGCAAGCTTTTCTTGTCATAAGATATTAGCCGATTGCAAGAAAGAATTTCGCCCTACTAACCCTAATCTTCCAGACGATATTGAGGTTCTTGATATCGAGCCAGTTAGTGTTCAGTATCACTTGCGCAATTTCGCTGATAAACCTGATATTGACAAATATGGTTCCAACATTGGTCATATTCGAGTTAACACCTCTGCTATGCTAAGGGTTAAGCAGACTAGTTACCAGCCTCAGGCTACTACCGAGAAGGCCGGGCCCAGCAAGAGACCCGGGCAAGCGCAGGTGGTTAGCTTCGATAGTTCCGAGTCTGAGAGAGGTTTGACATCTCCCGTGCATGATTCTGCCGTGAGATCCGTATTAAACGACGAGGACGAGGGAGGAGAAGAGGTTAACCAGGAAGAAACTGTTGGTGCCGAAGAAAGGGACAGAGTAGTTGATTTGATGGCACGGGTTACCGAGGAAAAGAGTCTGGATGATGAGTATGAGTCCGAGACTGATGATGCCGATCATCATCACCCTCTCAATATTCCTGCCGATAGCAAAGTTGCTCAGGCCAAGATTAGCGATGCTTGGCTTAAACTGGCTGTGGAAAAAGACTATTGCCGGCATGCCAAGAGGTTTTACAGACTACCGGAAGGATATGAACTCACTCTTCCTTCCTCATCCTCTACCGTTCTTAATTGCCCCACTGGTCATATTGCCATCTACGCCAAGCATTTTGACTTCGGCATTCGGTTTCCCCCCATCCTTTCATCACCAAGATCTTTAGGGGTTGGAATGTCTGCCTCGCCCAGTTGAGTCCTCCCACAATCCGAGCCGTTGTTGCTCTGGTTAAGGTTATACTGTATAAGAATTTCCCGCTAACCCTCAATCTATTCCGAAAATTGATGTTGCTAAAACGTGATGGGAAATCTGAGGGGTGGTGGTCATTGTACACAACATCCCACAAATACACAGTTCACCCTAAGCTTACCAGCTGCAAAGGATGGCAGGATAAGTTTTTCTTTATGCGCGTGCTTGAGGATTTTCCTATCAGAAAAACTTTCTTCCGTTCCTACCCTCGCTTTGGTCATATTGCCGATAGGGAACTCGATGAATAAGAGCGTAAGGCTTTTGATTATTTTGACATCAAGAAATTGATGTTGGGGGCGGCAAGACGCAAATTGTTCCCAAAGTTTGGTTGCCGAATGTGAAGTATATTCTCGGCAATGTTCCATTATCATATGTCGGTCTATGCTGGACTGAAAAATATGGTACTTGCCTTGTATTTATTTTTGATTTATTTATATGCTTTCCACCTACCCTTCGGCCTTTTTCATGTATTTATTATCACTAGCTAAAAAAAATAAAAAAATTAATTGTGTTTATTCACATTGCTAACGGGAATGCCACCACTTGTTGCAGGCGTTGGAAAGCGAGATAACAAAGCCTTGGGACTCTCCTCGGACAGTAAGAGAGTTCTTAGACGCTACACTCAATCGCCGAAGCCCAACTACGATACTTTAGCCTCGTTCTGCAGTCGCGCCCCGTCCCGCAATCCCAAAAGAAAAGCTGAGGAAATGGCCGACGAAAACGTCAAGAAGAATAGGCGATTGGTATCTCTCGCCAATCCACGTGGCGGGGGAACAGGTGTTGTTGTTAGTTCAAGGAAAGAAAACGAGCAGCCGCCTAAGCGGCCTAAAAAGAACACAGATCAATTAGAACCCCAATCTCCTACTCAGCATCCGAAACTATTAAATGATGATGCCGTCGATTCCGTTACTGCGCTAGTAAAAAAGACTATACCGGCAGGTGCTGAAGTGGAAGATATCATCGAATCTCCGCCTCAAACTCAGGTCGCTACCGAAGTTCCGCCCGAGCCTCAGAACATTGTGATAGGAATGATGTCCTTCGAACAAGTGTATTATTCCGATTGAGGGTTCGGAATTATTAAAAAGCTAATTATTCAGTGAGGTCAAGTGATCGGAATGCCTAGTTAGAGGTCGCTTCCTGTAGACACCTAATTTTTTCTCCCCAAATCCAAACCCAGTGATGAATATCTTTCACGTCATTTGATTATCGAAGGAAGTGAAAGTGTGAAAAGACTTGTGATACGGTTGTTTTAATAAAAATAACTCTTCTTTTTGTTTTTCGAAAATGAACTCTATTTATTGAAAATGCCCAGTCTAATTTGGTTTGGTCCATGATAAGGGTCCAATCATAGTGTAGTTGGATTGGCTCGAAAAGAGATTTCCAATGATATATTATAAGCCCAATTCCGATGAATAATGAGGAAGTTATGGTCAAAATACTAAATTGGGCCTAAAATAGTTTTATGGCCCAATTATCTAGTGGAGGGCCCATTAATTAATATTCTTAAAATTATTAGGATTGATTTTGATCTTCTAAAATAATCTAGAAGGTTGTTTTGAGTTCTAATGAGATTAGGATTAATAATTATATCTTTTATGAAAATAAAGAATTCTATTTGGATTAAAACTGGTGTTTTAAAACAGATTAAATCAGATTTTCAAAGATAAGTACGGACGTTATTAATCGAATTTAATTAGATTAAGGATTCCGTAAGGGTTTTTAGAAAACGTGTGAATCAGTGCGGAATGACAAAGCTGGTGCGCTGCGACAAGCCTGTCGCACAGCGATAGGGCTGTTGCGTTGCGCTGGACCCTGTCGTTCTGCAACATGGGCAGTTTTACTCCTGATAGGATTCGATCTTCTTCTGATCATTTCTGGACTATTTTCTCTATAAATAGGGTCGTATTTCCCTATTCATAATCATCAACAATATTATATTCTCTTATCTCTCTTAAGCTAGAAGCTTATTCTTTCTCCCTCTTTCTATGCCTTCCTTTAACAAATAAAAATACCTCATTCACGAGTTCTAGACACACTTAGCCAAGCTCGAACTTGCCATCGCCTTAGACGTGAAAGGTTGATAATTTCTGAGGGTTTGGTCCCAAATCCCTATTTTAATTATTTGATTCAATTGTTTGATTCAATATTTTCCTTGAATTTATTAACGTGTATATTTTGTTATTAGAAAGAGATACGAGGCAACAAAGTAAGTTGTTTTAATTGCTCTATATCTTTAGAAAGCATGTTTAGATTATTTTAATTCCTAGTATCATGTTTTTATTGCTTTCTAGTATCATATTTAGGTTGCTTCCTATTTCTTATATCATGTTAGTATCATGTTAGGGATAAAGCTTTGATCTTTTATGTTTAGTGACATACTAGCATTTGTTATTAATCTTGTTAGTATCATGCCTAGGATCTTGCTAATATTATTATGATTTAATGAGAATATGATGATTATGATTGTTGTTAATTATTATGTTGCTTGATATTATAAATTATTGTTATTACTTGATCACGCCCTCTCTTGCAGGATTAATGGGAATTTGTACTTGTAATCACACTTAATAAGATAATCAATAATTTTGTTTAGGCTAATATGATTATAATTCAAGTGATCGCCAATAATAGATTTGTTTGTGCATTAATATTCAACCAACATAGATTAAAGAAGTTTAGGATTAATATATTGTATTTATGTTAGTCAGAAAGCGCACATGAATATGAGAAGAATAAAGTAGAGGCCTATTTTTAGGGTAGGTTCAATCTCTTTTAGGTTGGATTTGTACCTGCATCCCCGAATATCCAGTCATGGTTCTAGACCACTATTGAGTTAGCGATCTCATGGGTCGTGAAGGGGTGTAACCTTCACCTTATGAAACCAACTGTCACGGTCCGGAAGTTTGGACCCCGAAACGAGCGGCGCGCTCTAGCCTTTTGGCGGGAAGAACGCGGGCCTTGAGCGAAAGAGGGGCTTGTGAGCACAGAGCAACACAAGCGGGCAATTAAATCAAAGGAGCACTCATGTTTATTTGGCGACGGAGTTCGGGTGGTCAGGGCTTGTGATGGCCGATAGTTCAAGGCGGGCATAAGCGGGTCCGAACCACGAGTTCTTAATGCATCAAGTTGGTTTGAAGGGGAGCTATTATGCAAGTAAGACACAATATCTATAAAGGTCTAACAACAAACAAGCATAAAAGCAAAGCAAGCCTTGGGGTTTACAAGTTCCTAAAACTTGTTGGTGACTCTTTTACTCTAGCTTCCTTCCCTTTGGACGCCACCATGCTTAAGTGTATGATCACGGTGGGGCTCAAGTGTGGGATGCTTGAAATTTTTCCCTACAGTTTTTGGCGACTCCACTGGGGAGGATTTCTATTTTAATTTCTAAAATTTATTTTGGCAATAATTTAGAATAAGTGGATGAGACTCGAAAAGTTCTAAGTATTTATGTGCGTAATTTTGATTAACATTATTGGCATATCCATAAAAAGGTCCGCATTGGATAGACCATCCGTAATGCGTTAAAAACATAGGATTTTTACACGTAGAAAATTTGGGAAATATATTTCACAAATAAGATCGAAATAACGCTACGAAAAACTGAAAAAGTCTAAGAACAGAAAGCTACTGAGGCATGTAGGAACTGGCGTTGAGAAAACAGTGCCCGTCGCAGTGCGACAACAATGTCGTGTAGCGACAGAGTCGTCGTCTCGCGACAGGCTCTGTTGTCTCGCGCTATGTTCTTCCATAACCGAGCCAGAAATCTACCTTCTTGTTTCGACCAGTTCTAGTATTATTTGCTCGATTTCACTTCCTAATTGAGTTTTTCTCAATTTTCTGAACCCATATGTGTTCTACATATGGCCATAACTCCATAACCCTCTGGGAATTCATGCTCCATCTACCCAATCGAAAGCTCATGGCAACAAAGGGTACATCCGAGTTTGTGAATTCACCAAGCGATGGAAGCAAGTTTAACTTGCGGGGGTTCCATCCATACGCACCATTCCTTCCAAAGGTAAGGCTTTTGCGCAGTGCATCCAGACTCATAACCATGAACCCTCTTTGACTAACCATTATCCTTGAACTTTAGAGAACTAGAGCCATGGTTAGGTTGCAAACTCATTGCATCATATTGTGCTTACTTGACTACTTGTGCATCTCTTGTTTGTGCACATTTACACTAACCGTTTGTTTGACTTGTGATTGAGTCTAAATAAACTGATTAATGACTGAAGGACTTTGCTTAATTAATTAACCGATTAATATGATTTTTTAAAGTCTAAATGAATTGATCGAACCTGACTTAGTACGTCTATAGGATTTTCCTTCTAAGCTAGAACACTGGAAATAGACCCAGACTGACGTTTCAGCAATGACGCCGAAGTTTTTCCTGTGACGTGACACGCTAGTTTCCTGCACGACGCGATAGAAATGGCGCCCCGCGACAAGGCTGGCACATCGCGACAATTCCATCGTTTGTGCGATGGTCTAGTTTTCTGCCTGAGTTTTCATGCCGAGTCTATTTAATCAATTTATTAATGGTATAAAACGTATTGAGTCCTTAATTGAGTCTAAGCACATAGTCCCATGGTCTTACACAAGAGTCAAATCATGTCACTCTCACTCACTTCTAAAGCACACACTTTGACCATGTCTAGAGAGTCTTGTGTTCGCGTGTTTTTCTGTCATTTTATTTAGGGGGGTAAGTCGGATATTAATCCTCCAAAAAAAAAATAATAACCATGTTGTTTGAACCCTATACTTGATTCCCAAAAATATACACCCTATTTTTGCTTTTTTTTGCCTTTAAAACCAATAAAGTCAAAGTCAATTTGAGTCAAGTCATTAAAACAAATATGGTTTAATTTACAGTACTTGGTCAAGAAAAGAAGGGTGATTAATCAAGGACAACACCTTTGTTTAAGTTCTACTTTTCGATAAGCCCATCAAACACGGAAAAAAGTTCATACTAATGGCAACCCAACAAGAAGTTGATGAGCTTAGGAAAAACCTCGTTAATTTGACCGAGATGATGAAGACCCTTGCTCTTCAAGTCAACGACCCTGTGAAACAACAACAAATGGAGCGAATGGAGGAAAGCTGGAGCGAATGGAGGAAAGCTGGAGCAAGCTTTCCAATGACTATAAGTTTCAAGGGATTAGCTCACAATGGGTCTTAGTGGACAAGAAACTTCTTCTGCAGAAGTTCAATGCCAATGACATCCCTAAGTTTAAACCAACTGATAACCCCTACTTTCACTTAAGAGCTTTTGAAACTATCTCTAGAGACTGTTTTCCAATAATGGTTCTTTTCCCTTGAAAAGGAGAAAACCTCTTCTTGGGATGGCATAATAAAAGCTTTCATAGATAGATACAAATGTAACATCCAAGTCGAAACTGACCATAGAGAGCTTGGGATGTTGAAACAAAAAGAGAATGAAGGCTTTACTTCTTTCTTTAATAAGTGGAAGGAAACTTCCGCTCAAATGGTTGAGGTGCCCACTGAGAAAGAATCCGTAAGGATGTTCATTAAGAATCTCCAGGAAAAGTACTCTAAGCATCTCAAATATCAAAGAAATTTGAACACTTTCAAGGCCGTCTATGATGTAGGAATCAACATTGAGGACGACCTTGCAAAGCAAAAAGCTACTAACAACTCCAATAGTGGCTGAAATGGAAAGAAGAGAGACAATCCTTCTTCTTCTAAAACTACCCACTCGAATAATGTTAGCACCTTTAATCTGAATGAGGTCCTGGATATGAACAATCAAGGACAAAAGAAGCCATTTAGGAGAAACTTCACACCTATTGGCATGAGTTATGACACAGCATTTGATAGCTTACATGTAAAAGGTATTATAACTCCCATTGGACCATTTGGGGATCCACCAGTCGAAAAGAGGACGGCTAGTTGGAACCCCAATGCACACTACAAGTACCATTAAGGCAGGGGCCATCCTACTGAAAATTGCTGGAAGCTAAAACAAGCTATTCAAGATCTCATTGATAACAACAGACTTCCATTGCCTCATACAAGCAAGAATCCAAGTATCAATAATGTTCCACTTTCAAACTCCTTGGCTATTTCTGATGAGGAAGATCATGTCGATCAAACAACCCTCATTAAACCGATTGAAGAGACTCTTGCTATTGAAGAAGAAGAGGAAATATTTTTTGATGCCAAGAAGCACACTATAGGTGAATCGTCGGCCAGTAAAGAAGAGGTATGGCACCTCATAAACACGCTGAGAGAGGCAATTGATACATGTCATGAACTCCTCGACCGTCTAAAAAGAGTTCAAAATGAGAACGATATGGCAAAGATGACAATTGCTAAGACTAGTGAGAGAAAACCATTTTCTCCCCAAGTAGTCGAAAAACCCAAAAGGAGCAATAAACCTTATACTCCAATTGGAACCTCTTATGCAAACATGTTTCAAAAGCTCTTCGAGAATAGGAAGATTAAACCTCTTGAGCCAAGACCTTTTGAATCGCTGAAAAGGACAGACATATTCTACTGTCCATACCATCAATCTGGGGGACACATCATTGAACATTGCTTCAAGTTCAAGGATCTAGTCTAAGGACTAATTGATAACAAAAAGTTAGTCCAAATAACTCCAAAAAAAGATGCTAGTATCAATGGAATTTAGGAAAGCGATGATGAGGATGTCTACCTCAAAGATTTGGAAGAAACTCCACTTTCCACAATCTACCCAGTAGATGATATTTGGGATGAAGAAGACTCGCCCATAGATGTCCTCACAAGATCAGGGAGAATGCAACCTCCCATTACAACACAACCTATTCTAACTACCCAACAATTCCCATACCCATCATTGAAGACAATGATGTTGTGAAACAACTCAAGAAGACTAAGGTCGAGATAAACATATGAAAACTACTAGCCACATCCCGTGACCATAGAGTTGCAGTAATGGATGCTTTGGCTAAAGTAGGGATAGATTATGAAACCACTCCTGAGGGGTTAGCTAATTTTCTCATGAGTGATCTTCCAAGTCCCATTAATCTAATCATCTGTTCTGACAAGGATTTAACTCCAGAGGGTGATAAGCATAATAAGGCCTTAAACCTCAGTAATCTGTAAGAGAATGAATGTCCCAATGACTCTTGTAGACAATGGGTCAGCAATCAATGTTTGCCCACTTCGAACTGCGAGGATGTTAGGGATAAAAGATGAAGATTTGTCTTCGTCTACACAAGGAATAAGGGCTTATGACAACACCCATCGCCAAGCTCTTGGGACTATCACTATGAATGTCAAAGCAGGTGTAATTGAACATGCTACTACTTTCCAAGTGGTAGGTATCAAAGCTTCTTTCAACTTGTTGTTAGCGCGCCCTTGGCTTCATGACCTTAAGGCCTTCCCCTCATCCCTTCATCAACAAGTGAAGGCCATAGTTGGAGGAATTCCTGTCACTATTGATGCTTCTCCAATGAAAATTAAGGAAATTGATAAGCCTATTATAAATGTGGAGCACGATGAAAAAAATGAAGACTTATGGGGCTTTAACGCAGAAGAGGTCTCTTTTATCGACGAAGATGAAAAGACCCCTCTTCACTACGACCTCCATTCAAACATGATATTCAATGGTATACTCCGAAAACAAGGACACTTTCCTAGAATGACACTAGGAAAGAAGAAAGGAGTAGCAACATAAATGGGATCGCCTGGCCTTCCTAAATTAGATACTTTCGCACTTGGTTTTGAATCGACTCCGAAAGACTATAAGCAAGCCCAGGAAAAAATTAATCCACGGAGGAATGCTCGTACTCAAAAGAATGAAATCCCAGTGGACCTATATCCTCTCACTCTAAATGGTCAATTCATAAGAAAGGGTGAGGATTGCCCTTGTTACGAATTTCTTGAACCCTTTGTCAAAGATGGGATAAGACAACCTGGGTTCGAGATCTTCTTAGATTGTAATTTCTTGGATGATATCCCAACTCCTACCCATAAGGAAAAAGCACCTCCATGCTTTGACTTTAATGTCATGGGATTACTCTTTGGCTACGAGAAAAACGAGCCTAAGCGTATTGATGACAATTCGGCGCTTATTCAAATGGTCTTGCAAAGCGAAGACTTTGAACCTACAAAGCTCATTACTCCGGCAGAGGGATTAGTCCAAGGATGGAGAAAGACCATAAAGGTGACTACACCAAGTGGAAGAAGGATCTCCATAACAATAGGACAAGGACCAATGTTCGACGAGTCAGAGTCATCTTAGTCTGAGTTAGAGTCTGAGTCAGAATTCAAGTCTTCTTTAGTCGAGTCCTCTAAACCTTCTGTAGTAACATCTCCTTCTCTCCCTTCTACTTCAAAGTCTACCCCTAGGATAGTTAGTAGTCAAGTCCCAACGGACATCTCTTTATTTGATGTAATGATTTCCGAATTTAATAATATGTCTTCTTACGCTTACTCCTTGTGTCATTCCCTTACTCAAAATGATGAGCATTGCTTATCTAACAATGAAAATGAGAAAGAAATAATTAAGGCAATGGAAACACTTAAGAATAAAACACCGGTAATTGAGGATACTAAAACGGTTGATATCTCAAAGGATCCAGCCATTAAAAGAGAAGTTAAAATTGGTCTAACTCTTAATAAAGAAAAAATAACCGAGTTAATAAATCTACTTAAAGAATTTATAAATGTGTTCGCTTGGTCATACGAAGATATGCCAGGCATAAAGAGAGAAATAGCTCAAAACACAATACCACTAATCCCAGGAATAAAGCCTGTAAAACAAAAGTTACGTCGAATGAAACCCGACGTAGCTCTAAAAATAAAATAAGAAGTTCAAAAACAAATAACAGCAGGTTTTATAAGGGTATCCAAATACCTCGAATGGGTCGCAAATGTGGTACCCATTAAAGACGGAAGGGTAAGAATAGGTGTCGACTACAGAGATCTAAATAAAGCAAGTCCAAAGGACGATTTCCCTTTACCACAAATTGATATTTTAGTAGATAATACAGCGAACCATGCACTTCTCTCGTTTATGGATGGATACGCAGGGTACAGCCAGATTCTAATGGCAGAAGAAGACATGGAAAAGACTACATTCATAACACCATGGGGCACTTACTGTTACACGGTAATGCCATTCGGGTTAAAAAACGCGGGTGCCACTTACCAAAGAGCAGCGACTGCCTTACTCCATGACATGATGCACAAAGAAGTAGAAGACTATGTGGATGATATGATTGTAAAATCAAAAGATCGTCTAGGTCATCCAGTAGCCTTAAGGAAATTCTTCGAACGATTAAGGAAGTATAATATGAGGCTAAACCTATCTAAGTACGCTTTTGGAGTCACCTCTGGGAAACTCTTGGGCTATGTCATTAGCTCTAGAGGAATAGAGATAGACCCAACTAAGATTAAAGCAATCATGTCAACACTGCCGCCCAGGAATGAGAAGCAAATTCGAGGATTCATTGGTCGGTTGCAATACTTAAGTAGGTTCATATCCAAGCTAACCACAATATGTGAACCGATATTTAAGAAACTTAAAAAGAATGTACCAGTGATATGGGACGATGAATGCCAAAAAGCCTTTGAGAAGATCAAAGCCTATCTCGCTAATCCTCCTGTATTAGCGCCAGCACTTTCGGGAATTCCTCTTCGATTGTACCTAACAGTCACTAAAGAGACAATGAGAGTTATGCTTGTGCAAGAAGTAAAAGGCAAAGAGAATGCCATCTACTACTTAAGTAAGAAGATGCTCGAGTACGAAGTACGCTACACACCACTTGAGATATTGTGCCTCGCGCCAGTGTGGGCCACAACCAAGTTAAGACACTACATGCTCGTTCATACAGTCTATGTAGTATCTCTAATGGACCCACTAAAGTATCTCTTCGAGAAATCTACACTTAACGGGCGAATATCAAGATGGATATTCAACTTAGCCTAATTCAATGTAAGGTTTATGCCTCATAAGGCCATCAAAGGATCAGTGGTCTCGGACTTCTTAGCAGATTTCCCAATAGAAGATTCGACGCCAATGCATGAAAATGATTTTCCAAACGAAGACTTGATGCTTATAGAAGATGATACTTGGACATTATACATCGATGGAGCTTCAAACCAAAAGGGTTGTGGCGTAGGAGTTTTATTAGTATCACCTAAAGAAGAACACGTCCCAATCTCTATAAAGCTCGACTTTGATGTTACCAACAATGCTGCGGAATATGAAGCATGTGTAGTAGGCCTCAAAACTTCTTTGGCATTAGGAGTAAAGAAACTTCGAATATTTGGACACTCCTCTTTAATCATCAATCAGATTTCCAAAACATGGAAAGTAAGGAGTGAAAGCTTAGCCCTTTATCAAACATACTTGGAAACTCTTACTGATCAACTTGAAAAGGTGGAATACACATATCTACCAAGAGAGGACAATCAATTTGCTGATGCCTTGGCAAGACTAGCCTCAATGGTTAGAATTCCTAAGGAAATTGAGCAAATTCCTCTAACAATAGAGAAAAGGCATAAGCCAGCTTACATTCAATCTATAGAAGATGATGAGGTAGCTCAAGAACAAGATGAAGAGGAAGAACCTTGGTATACTGACATCCTCAACTATGTCACCAAAGGAGAATATCCACCTCACGCCGACAAGAGAGAAAAGCGAGCTCTAAGACTTTTGGCTTCCCAATATGTACTCATAAACGATGAGCTTCATAAAAGGGTACCTAAAGGTAGAGCTCTCCTATGTGTAGGCAATAGGGAAGCTCAGAGAGTAATGAGAATAATCCACAAAGGAGTTTGAGGAACTCATATGAATGGCAAAATGCTAGCCCAGAAAGTAATACGTCAAGGATACTATTAGACTACCATGAATAGGGATTGCCATTAATATGTAAGAGATGACCTAAATGTCAAATATATGCTAACTTGCAACATGTTCCTCCATCACTCCTTTACACCTATACATCACCATGGCCATTCTCAACATGGGGTATAGACATCATTGCAAAAATCACCCCTCCTGGGACAGGAGGTCATGAATACATCTTAGTGGCAATTGATTACTTCACAAAATGGGTTGAAACAGTATCATATGCAAAACTCATTGCAAAACATGTAGCACTCTTTATTGAAAGACACATAATATGTTAATATGGAGTCCTGCACGAAATGATAAGTGACAATGGAACTCACTTTCAAGCGGAATGTGAAGAATTGCTTCAAAAGTACAGTATTCAACACCATCACTCTTCCCCGTATAGGCCTTAAGAAAACGGTGCAATAGAAGCAGCCAATAAGAACTTAAAGACTATCATCAAGAAAATGACTGAAAAATTACAAAGATTGGCCTGATAAACTCCAATTTTCTCTTTGGGGTTATCGCACGTCAATTCGCTCATCCAAAGGAAATACGCCATTCTCCCTAGTCTATGGGATGGATGTCGTACCACCTGTAGAACTAGAAATACATTCCCTATGCATCGCGTTGGAAAGTGAACTCGATGAAGTCGAATGGACTAGAGCAAGATATGAGGAGCTAATTCTACTTGATGAAAAACGACTAGAAGCTCTATATCATACTCAACGCTATCAAACTTGCATGGCTAGACACTTTAACAAAAAGGTCAAGACAAGAAACATTAAAGTGGGAGACTTAGTGTTAAAAGCATTAAGGAAAAATGTTCTAGACCCAAGGGGTAAATTTAGGCCTAATTGGTCTGGACCATATATTGTCAAAACTATCCTATCAGGAGGTGCCATAAAACTAACTGATATGGATGGTAATGAATTCTCAAATATGACAAACCTTGACCAACTTAAGAAATTCTACCCATGATAACTTGAGTAACATGCTCAAGAGAGCTACGTTTGGCCTGATTCCTAAGGAAAGGATAAGTAGGCAACCCTTTACAAGGTGCGGCCCCTTTAATGTGTACAAATCTTACATCCCCACATCAGTATGTCAACATAGAACAAACGTCGCGTAGAATTCAAGACCAACACTGCACAACAGCACCTGTCGCACAACGACAGGATCCAGCGCACCGCGACAGGATCGTCGCGCTGCGACAAATTCAAAATTCTAGCGCCAGTATTTTTTCCTCGATTTGGGTGAATTTCGGTGTATTTCGAGAATTTTCGACTTCCGTACTCGAACAATTTTCGAAATTTATTCAGTCGTTTTTATTGCTTTAATAATTAATAAAAGTTTTAAAAAGCTGAAAATTGCATTAATAAAAATAAAATTACATTATCGATGGAATTAAAACAAAGGCTTAAAAGTAAAATTGACTTAAAAATAAAATTAGCTAATAAATTGATAGTGAAAACAATGATCTAATCTGTCATCTCTTTTCTAGCCGTTTCTTCTCCGTTTCTTCTTCATCATCCATCTCTTTCACCAATAGGGATCCCTTAGAAGATCTGCACACAATCTTAGAATTGATGGTTTCTCCAATAGTCATTACACCATTTTTCTTTTCAACCCATATTTTCTTTTCTACAGAGTCAATCTTTCTTTTTTCCTTGCCCTTGGTAGTACTTTTCTTCTTAGGCATAGCGACTCTTTTGCTCTAGCTTCCTTCCCTTTGGACGCCACCATACTTATGTGTATGATCACAGTGGGGTTCAAGTGTGGGATGCTTGAAATATTCCCTACATATAGCATCCTCATTCATTGTCGGCCAGTAATACCCTCTTCTTATTGCTTCTCGGGATAGAGCACGGGCTCCGAGATGATTACCACAGGTGCCTTCATGAATTTCTTCAATAAGTCTCGTAGATTCGTAATTTGTTATACATCACTGTAGAGGGAGTAAGAATCCTCTTTTATACAGTTGGCCCTGATGTATAATGAACCAGACACTATCCTTCCTCAGCTTCCGTGACTCACCTTTATCAAGAGGCAATGCCCCAAAAAGGATATACCCCAAGATCTTATCGTACCACTGACTGCCATTATCAACACAAAGAACTTGTTCTGAAGTTTCATCGATACTTCATTGCTTTAAGATTTCCACCATCACTGTTCTTTCCAGATCATTGAAGCTTGAGCTCGCCAATCTCGCCAAGGCATCATCTTGTGCATTTTGTGCTCTCGGGACTAATTGTACCTCAAAATGTTGTAGCTGTGCCGTTAGCTGATTGATCTTTTCAAGATACTTTATCATTGCCGGCTTTCGTGCTTCATAATCTCCACTGAATTGGCTTGACACCAACTGGGAATCGGTTTTCAGAATCAAACGTTTAGCTTCTACTACTATGGATAACTGAATACCAGTTATGGCCGCTTCATACTCCGCTTCATTATTGGTAGCCTTGAATTTGAACTTCAAATCATACTCAAAGATACTACCATATGGCCCTGTTATCACTATACCGGCCCCTGAGCCAGTTAATGTCGTCTATCCATCTACTAATACTTGCCATGTTCCTTTGGCTCTTCCTCATCATTTTGGGAAGTCTCCACAATGAAGTCCGATAAAGCCTGCACCTTAATCGACAACCTAGGCTTATAATGTAACTCATACTCTAACAACTCAACTGCCCATTTTAGCAGTCGGCCTGATGTATCCATCTTTTGCAATGACTTCTCCAGTAGGTGGTAAGTTAGTATCTCTATCGGATGAGCATCAAAATAAGGATGCAGTTTTCTTGCTGCGATCACCACAGCAAGTGTCATTTCCTCTATCACCGGATATCTACGCTCAGCTGCGTTTAATACATGGCTAACGAAGTATATCGGCATCTGTTATTTCTTGCTTTCTACTAGTAGAGCTGCAGCCACTCGTTTTCAGTGAGGCTGATATGTACAACTGTAACTGCTCACCCCGTTCTGGTCTCGCAACTGTCGGAAGTGTTCTCAGGTATTCTCTTACTACCTCCCAAGCATCAGCTTGGTCTTTTCCCCACTCAAAAGTTTTATTCTGCCGCAGAACTACAAAGAATAGGAGCGCTTTGTCAGCAGATTTGCTTATAAATAGAGTCAATCCTGTCATTCTGCCTGTAAGCCTCTATATATCACAAATTCTTTTCGGCTGCTTCATCTCTAGGATTTCATTCACCTTGTCAAGATTTGCATCAATACTTCGTTCACTCACCATAAACCCCAAAAACTTGCCTGACCGGACCCCAAACAGACACTTCTCTAGGTTTAGCTTCATCTGATACTGCCGTAAAGTATCAAATGTTTCCTTCAGGTCAGCTATGTAATCTTCCTTCACCTTGCTCTTCACAATCGTATCATCCACATACACCTCTACATTCCGCCCTTTCTGCTTTTCAAAGATCTCATCAACCAACTTCTGATAAGTTGCCCCTGTATTTTTTAACCCGAACGGCATAGCTTTGTAACAGTAAACCCCAGCATCTGTTATGAACGTCGTTTTCGCTCTGTCTGATTCATGAAGACTCACTTGATAATACCCCGAAAACGCATCTAAAAAGCTGAGCATTGCGTGGTCTGATGTAGAATCTACCAGCCTATCTATATAGGGAAAAAAATAACAATCCTTGGGGTAGGCCTTATTCAGATATGTGAAATCTACACACAATCGCCACTTTCCTGTCGGCTTTCTCACCATTACAACATTAGCCAACCATTCTAGGTATGTGCATGGCTCTATGAAACTTGCCGCTAAGAGCTTATTGGTTTCGGCTTGTATTGCCTCAATCTTCTCCGTTGAAAAATTCCGCTTCTTTTGTGTTACCCTAAATTTCCTATCGACATTCAGCTTATGTAACATCACATCAGGATGTATCCAGGTATTTTATTCGCCGAGAAGGCGAACATATCTGCATTTTCTCGTAACAAGCTAATCAGGTGGCATCTCATGTCAACATCAATATCTGCCCCGACCTTCACTGTTCGGCTTGGATCACCTAGTTGAAGCTCAACTTGTACCGTCTCTCCTCCTAGTGACGGCCTTGGAACTGTAATCAGCCTTGTATCAAAGTTCTCCATTGATAAATCCCGCATTAACGGCTCTCTAATCCCTCTTTTGGTTACTTGCTACCGGGCCTTCCTATACCGGATTTTTCAAGGCTATTACATAGCAGGACTTTGCCATCACCTGTCCCCCGTGCACTTTTTCCACATTCCCTAGATTTGACACGTAAGTAATGGTCAGGTGGTAAGTTAACACCACTGCTTGTACATCATGAATTATCGGCCTACCGATAATGGCATTATATGCTAACGGCACATCGACCACCAAGAACTCTACATCATATCCCTTGCTGCTGGCACGTCACCAAACCGTATCGGTAGGACAATGCTGCCTTTCGGCCTCACCATTGAACCATTAAAACCAATCACAGGATAAGATACCTGCGTGAGGTATTGCCTTCCAATCATCATTTCATTGAGAGATTGCATAAACAGAACATTTGTCGAACTGCCCCCATCTACTAAGACTCGCTTGATGTCAGCTTCGTTAATCATCGTTATCAGCACTAAAGGGTCATCAGGAGGGAAAACCATTCCCCTTGCATCCTCCTTATTAAACACCACATCAGGTATGCTTGCAGGTCATGGACGGCTATCGTCATCCAAGGCATTGACTATATGGCGGTGCTCTGATAGATGCTCCACTTATCGTTCCTCCATGCACCGGACCTCCAGTTATCACATCATTGTTTTTCCCTATCAACAGCGGTGGCAGTCCGCCACCCCCCTGTCGACTTATTCTTGTATGCGGCCTTTCGGGCCTTGCCTCCAACTACTGTCATTCCAACTGTCGATATGGCGGTAGTTGGTTTCCCCTCGAATGCAGCTGGTACTGAGTCAAGTTCCCCTTCCTTATCAACTCTTCGATATTATCCTTCAACTACGCACATTCCTCGGTATAATGCCCCACATCCCGGTGAAACATGCAGTACTTCTTAACGTCTCTCCCCTTTGCCTTCATTGGTACCGGTCTTGTCCAACCTTCCTCATTTTGATTCACTGAATATATATAGCAGCTCTGGGCGCATTCAGTGAAGTATATATGATGTATCGTATTGGCACTTTAGCACCCCTAACCTCCTGCCGACTTCCTCCCCCCTTCATTGGGGCTGGAGCTTTCGGCCTTCCACTTCCCGAGGCCACTCCCTCAAGTAGGTACTGCATACTGTCTGCCGATACGGCCCTATTACTTGTCTTCATCAACTCCTCACTTTTTATATAATCATGGGCCTTGTTAAAGGCTGCCGCTAGCGTCGTTAAGTTTTTTCTTGTCAGATACCGCTTAACTCAAAGTCATTCAAGCCATTCATTAATGCCATAACGGCTATCTCCTGCTGTAACTTTGGAATTGTATTTGCCTCATTATTGAACCTCCTGATGTAGTCCCTTAGAGACTCATCCGCCTTCTGCCCTACAACCATCAACTCCCCTAAAGTTCTCTATCGAACATTATTGCTGATATACTACCCCACAAAAATCTCTATTAGCTTTTCAAAGCTATCCACCGTGCCATTTCCCGAGTTTTTAAACCAATCTACTGCTGCCCCAGTCAAGGTAGTTGTTAAGACCTTGCACCAGACAGCATATGAATTGGTGTATAAAATCATGTGCCCCTCATAAGATGTTATGTACCTACTCGGATCACCCCTTCCGTCATATCTACATGTCGGCATTTTAATCTTTTCCATTAGTTGATCCAAAATATTCTGTGTGAACGGTGACGCCCTTGGCTGGACTACCTTTCACACCACTTCTTGCTGTACACTCTGCGAGCTTCTCTGCCGCTGATTTCTGGTACTAACGGCACGACCAGAGGACTGCTCCTCTGTCTCCCGGGCAGTTGTGTGTGTCCTTGGCGGCGACACTTCTCGATGCCGATGTCTTAAAGAACCTACTGCCTCATTAAACTGACCACCAAGGTTCACAATCGGCACTCCTTCCCCAGTCTGGGCCGTTCTAGCTTCCTTCCTTTTCTTACTCATCTCTTTCATCACCCTGGCCGTTGTCTCCAGATCTTCCGACCATTGGGTCTGTTGTTATACCAGCTTACCCTTCTGGTGTTAACGGCATACCAAATGGATTACCCTCCAAGGTAAGAGTTTCATCCACCACCTCAATCTCCGGGTCTGTTGTTCCATTTCCAGCCGTCATCCTTAGGTTTATTACCTTTCTAATTACATTATTGCTTTCTGGTGTTTCTTGATTTCCAGTCATGATTTTTCTGTGTTAGGTCCTTAGGCGATAGAAGTAATCACTTCCCCTTCCTTCTAGCGCCAAATTGTTCCTGTTAAGATCCGACAACCCGTATCCGAGATCCAAGAACCTATTCCCGAGATTCGTGAAGCTCCTATCGTCCAACTAAGCACCTACACAGGAAATAGAGATTAGCTAACCCCGGAATGAATCCGAGGAAAACCACTCCGATGTCAAAGTCAGTAAGTGTTTAAGAAAAAGAAGAAAAGATGACATGAAAAGAGAGAAAGAGAGAGAGTGTGTGTGTGTGTGTAATAAATTCTACCTTTTAATTTGGATAATCCTACCTATTTATAATGACTTCAACTGCCACGTGGTTGCATGCCATGCAAACCACTTTATGCTAAGTGTCGATTAACCAACGCCACATGCTGAGTTTTAAAAGGTGCCGATATCAATGTCGTTATGTGATGTTACCGATATGGGTTTTATCATTATAAATCTGAACCCATTTAGACTGTAAACCAATGGATATCGGCACTATACCAGATATCGGTATCTCCCCATACACTTGGGAAATTTCAAACCTTCTTTAACCCTATTTTTCAGTTTCCCCAAATTTTTTGATAATTTTGTGATAGATTGATTTTAACTTTTCTGTTTTTTTTTTTTTTGTTTTGCAAGCTTTGTTGTCGAAAATTGTGCAATTGTCTAAATCATAATATGGATCTTGGTGAGTTTGATTTTTCAATTTTTATTTTACCAATCAATAAAATATGAGAAATTGTAACCTAAATTCCCACTAAGGCGCCGTTTACTTCACCTTAAAAAAAATAATATTTAGTAAAAATAATCTCACTAAAAAAACAGTATAAATAATTTCAGTTCAATAAAAAAAATTCAGTTCAGTAAAAATTAATTTTCGTTTAGCAAAAATAATTTCATTTAAGCAAAAATAATTTCAATTCAGTAAATTTTTTTTAGTTTAGCAAAAATAAGGTAATTCTAATCTAATATATATAAATAAAATAGGTATTTTTTAAGAGCATTTGGTGCGCCACATAAGAAAATGTATTATTTTGTCCAATGAAAAATTAGATTAATAATTTATTTTAGAATTAAAAAATTTACTCGCCACTTAAGAAAAAGTGAAGAATAAAAGATTTAAGAATTTTGATACATAGGTAAAAACAACAAATAGAGAATAATTAAAATTTAAATTATTTTTAAAAACCAATAATTATCTACTCAAAAAAAAGTAATAATTATCTTTTTTACATATATGGATGCAAATTTTTGATCACAAATATCTTTAATCACTCCCTAACAAATATTATAAAAGTTTGATTTTAATAATGTACTCATCGAGACAAATAAAACTATATCTTATATGACTAATTCCCCATAATTTTTAATAGTTAAACGATTATAAATGAGACTAATATTTTAAACAAAACGAGTATATTAAATAAACGCATAGGCAAAAGACTTATTTTGATCAATAAAAAAACGAGATTTGTCATTTTTTTTTTGAATTAAAATTTAAATTGTCACATAAGCAAAATTAGTGAATAAGGTTTGGGATTTTAAATTCAAGTATCACATAAAATAAATAAAACAACAAAAGATAACTTTAGGGTTAAAATTAAAAAATTATCTTATGATATTAGCAATTTTATCCATATATTTAATGAATGATCTTCATAAATTTACAAAATTTTAAATTAAATAAAATGATTTACTAGAACCGTACATCGCACGGGCTTACATCTAGTACTAACATTAAAATAGGGAAGCCCGTATTTAGACAAGGATAATCAAGAAATCAAAAGGGTAATTCTCTGCGAGAAATCAAAAGGGTAATTTTCATCAAAATTTCACCCATATTTTTTATAAGTTTTGATTATTTATGGACGGTATCCGCAAAAGCAAACGCACGTCATGACCAAAGCAATTAAGGTGTATAACTAATTCACTAATAATTTATTGCCAAATGGATGACCCAAAATATTTGGTCATGGATTATTATATAATTTCTTTCTCTTTCCACTCATCCATGACCAAGTCACATGACCAACTATGACCAAAGACTCCCAATGGTTGCCCAAAATTACTTTGGTCATGGTTTTCTCTCTCCTACTTTTACCATACCCCACCATATATTCTCTCTCTTCTATCCCACCATATAATTTAAAATTGTTGTTAAAAACATAATAATTCCTATAATTGTTGCACATAATTAAAATTTAAAATGCTTAATGATAAATATAATTATACACTAATTGTAATCAATGATGTATTATTGAAGCGCAAATGTAAAATACATGGACACTTAATTTAAAACCTCGTTAAGTATTAATAATACACGATAGTACGAAATACATGCATGATTAGAACACATGATTTAGCATTAGCTAAAACATACACTAAACATAATTACTTAAAGAAAATACTCTTAAAGGCCCAATAATACATCAATTACTGCCTATTATAAGACTCCCCATATCTGAGCCATAAATGTTCCACTAAATCTGACTTCAAAGCTCTATGCGTAACTTCATCACGAACTCGAGCTCTATTAGCCATGTAAGTGTCCAAATTAGCTGGTCGGTTACTACTGTTGCTGAATTGAAACGGTCCTTCAGAATTTCTTCTACTTGAAGACGGGGGTTCAGCTTGCTCATATTCATTTGGATCATCATACCTTGGATCATAATATCTTGCGTATGTGTCTCGCTCATCCTCGACGATCATGTTGTGTAAGATGATGCAAGCTATCATAGTTTTTCCAAGCATTGATACATCACGAGCCAGAGCAGGATGCCGAACTATGGCAAAACGAGCTTGTAATACTCCAAATGCACGTTCGACATCCTTTCGCTGACCTTCTTGCTGTTTGGCAAAAAGACCCTCTTTTTCATTTTGGGGGAGGGATATTGTGGGAATGAATGCCGCCCATGTAGGATATATACCATCAGTGAGATAATATCCCATATTGTATTGGTGGCCATTAACGACATAATTAACCGAAGGTGCACAACCTTCGAATATATCATTAAATAATGGAGACCTATCAAGAACATTTATATCATTACACCTACCTGGCGTCCCGGAAAAAGCATGCCAGATCCAAAGGTCTTGTGATGTCACAGCTTCTAAAATCAAAGTGGGCTTATTAGCTCTCCCGGAAAACATTCCCTTCAATCTTAAAGGACAATTCTTCCATCACCAATGCATACAATCAATGGATCCCATTATCCCTGGAAAGCCTCGACGTTCTCCATCTCGTAGGAGTCTGGCCATATCCTCTTCATTAGGTCTTCTCAGATAGTCATCACTAAAATAAGAGACAACTCCTTCAACAAAATGTTGTAAGGAGTCTCTCGCAAGAGATGCACTAATCCATAAGTAGCCGTCAACGGAATCAGCAGCAGTTCCATATGCAAGTAATCTTAAAGCCGCGGTGCATTTCTGCAATACTGATGCTCCAAATCTACCAGTAGCATCTTGCCTTTGTTGAAAGAACTGATGACGTTCTTCTAAAGTATGCACAATACGGAGAAAGACGTGCTTTCTCATGCGGAATCTCCGACGGAACAAGTTTGGAGGGAACACTAGAGGATCAGCAAAATAGTCATTTTATAAACGGTTGTGTACGTCTTCACGATCCCTTTCGACTAGAGTCCTTGGTGCCCTTGGAACTTGACTAACCATTTGAAAGAATTCAACTGGATTGGTCATTATGAATTCATCCATCATTCGATCAACAAGACGATTTGCTTGCCTCCGTCTCTCATAACGTCGGTTGTAATCATCATCCGAATTTTGATTTGTGTTGGCACATGAATTGGAAGAGTTAGAAGATGAGTTGGACGAATTAGAACTCTCAGACATTTTCAAAGTTAAGGAAGCTACTTTGATGAGAGAGCTAATAGATTATTGGTTGAGTGAAACCAAATTAAAACATATAGCAATATATAGAACAATGTACGAACTTTAATAATAGTGTGTTGTTATAATGCTATCATTCACCATCAAAAATAATGTACTGAAAAGCTTCAATGTGATTTCATATCAATAGGTTGTGTGGTCATTTTTATGTCTTATCAAAATCAGTAATTGCTTCACTTTTTCAGAAGAGTAAGTCTTTGGTTTTTCCTGTGAGCAATCACATCAAATTAAACACCTACATTTATCAGAAAATACAAATACGTAAGTTCATGTGAGCAATGCACAATTTTTGTTATTGTTACATTTCATCAATGTCAGTAATGCCATTAATGCACAACTTTTTAAAAATAGTAAACTATTTAAATATGACAATCATACATCACATAATAGTACAACTATATTAGAGCTATTTAAAAACAACATAATGACTACACATTAATTGATAATAAATAACAACTTAAACAACATGATTACAACTTCAAGTTCAAAAGCGGTTACTAAACAACAACCTAATCATTCTAGAATCTAACACTACTACATTTTGAAGACAATAAATTAATTGGATGGGAATAATATCTTCACTAAATTGTTCCTTCGTTCTTGATCCTCTTCTGATAAGTATGGCTTTGCTTCAAGTATCTTGAACAATTCCAAGTTGATTTTCCTTTGCTTTCGTGCTTCTCTCTCCCTTTCTAGCTGAGCATTTTCAGCTTCTTTCTCTCTCTGGAACCTCAACTTCATCATCTCCATCTCAGTTTCAGATTACCTTGTTATGTTCATGTTTTGAATAGTAAGCAACCATTTCTGAGAATTTTCCGTCGCCATGTTCATAACTTTGTTCTTACCTTTATTTTTGCTACAATCATCAATAGAGGGGAAGCCTGAACACCCAACATCACCACTGGTCGGTGTATCTGGGTTGGTTGAATACGAGTAATTACCAGCTTCATTAATCCGAGATCTCTTTGAAACACTGGACTGGGTTGCTGTCTTCTGCTTACATGTCTCGACTGGATCTTCATTTTCCGCCCATAATTGTTCATTTTTCAGAATATCCCAAGCATGCATATCTTGGAAAACTCTACTGGTATTTTTCCTAGTTTTGTCGTCCCTATAAATTCTACGTGCAACCTTAATAACATCGTCGTCAGAATGACCACTTCCTCTCCTTGATGCAGCATGTGCATACGCACCAGAAAATTTTGAACAATTAGCACTTAGCCTTTTCCACCGACATCTAAGTGGCTCCAAAGCCCTTACTCTTAGAAAATCATCCTTCTTAATCTCTTCAGTATCTTGTTCAAATTGCCTCTCTCTATATAATCTAACATTATTAAACATTGCCTCACCTTTTTCCCAGAATTCATGCCCCTTTTGGTTGGTATTAGTTTTTTTATCTTTACTTACCTCAAGCCAAGCTCTCACAAGGACCTCATCTTCAGCATGCGACCAAAAATTCCTTCGATCTGTATTGCCTCTACCTCCGCCTCCTATATCCCCACCTTCATTTTCTTCATTTTCTTCAGCTTTGTCATCATTATCGCCATCAGAGACAGCAGTTGATCTATATGACCAATTAAAATTTGAATTTGCACCTTCACCTTCTGACATGTTAAAGTGTTGTGACATAGGGAAGGATGTTTCATTTTCAGCAAATTAACGATTTTGAAAAGGTGAGTGTCCTTCAGATGGAAGAACATTTTGAGAATAGGAGAAGTTAAGAACTTGTTGTGGTCGTAAAGGGAATTGTGAGATAGAACTTGGATTTGTGAAATTGATGTTATTCATTCCATAATTTGGAAACTGTGGAAAAATTTGTGAGTTTGGTTCCACTTGAGAGTTGAGATCTATTTGATAATCAGAAAATGAAGGTTGAGTATTTGAATTTTTTTTCGATTTTGAAGGATTTTTTTTCCGATTGGATTTATCCATATTCAATAGTTTTTTGGATTTTGTAGATAAAAAATAAATTACTTTAAAAGGAATGAATTGAGCTAAATGAAGAAATTGAGCTAAATGAAGAAATTAAGCTTAATGAGAAGTTGTTTTAAAATACCTCAATATTGGTCTCTTTTTATAGAGAAAAAAAAAAATAAAGACGTTGGTAATTTTTTTTTTTTTATTTGTATTTTTCAAATTATTACCGTTGCAAAAATTTACAACGATAATAATTCTAGCCGTTGAATGCATGCGTGATCATCCAACAATATTACCGTTGGTGTCATTTGTTGCTAGTACATGCAAGTTTTCCTTTTTCTTCTTCCAATAATACACTGTCACTTGTCATTTACATCTTCTTGTCCAAATTTTCAGCTTGGTCATCTTCAAGACCTGGTCATTACTCTCTTTCATCCAATTTTTTCTTTGTTTTATTTTTTTAATATAAAAACTCCTCTCTCTCCTCATGACCAATGACCTGGTCATCCAATGGCCTCACTCTTACATTGTTCAGGTTGTATGGCAAGTTTATGAATATGTTGATCATCAGGAGCCTTTAGGAAAATCCGTCACTACTATTATTTCAAAAAAAATTGTAGTGAATCATGATCCTAAGGTAAGCCTGCATCAATTATCAGATAAGCCTCACCCCTAACCGAATTATTGGTCGGATATGATGCCCTTGATGCAATGTGGTCAAATCAAACTAGTTGCTGTAGAAAAACTTCTTGCCAAGAAGCTAACATAAAAGGTGCGAGCACATAGTAGAATTTGTAAATGAAGGTCTTTCCCTAATAGAGGTTGGCCCCTTGCTCCACAATAGATACTTTAGCTCATCTATTGATCCTGGATAGTGAGTCTTTCTTCCTTATAATTTGTCTAATTCTATGTTTGATATCTCCTTGTCAAATAGATTTATTTCTAACCTTCAACCCTTGGTACACACTTGCAATCCTGAGGTTCGAGAAAAAAATTTTGAAAATCGTAAAGCATTTGTTGAACATACTATGTTTATCCTTCACATAACAAACGCTTTTTTTTCTTTGCTTTCTTGTTGGAATTTTATTATCCATCATGTCATTTTTAATTACTTATGTAATGCATAAGTCTCTGGAAAAAAGGATGTAAAATTTTGCCCTATATACCGACAAAACGACTATAGAATTAAACAAATACTTTCGGAAGCCACAATGTGTACCAAGTGTGGCGGGTGAGAAACAAATCTATTTGAAAACGAGATATCAGTTATAGAATTAAACAGCCTATAGGGCAGAAAATCTTACCTTCCAGGACCAATTGATGAGCTAGATGATCAATTGAGGAGCAGCTGGCCAACTTTGCTTTACTTGGTAAAGACTAAAGACCTTCATTTACAAATTCTACTATGTGCCCCCACCTTTTATGCTAGCTGTCTTGTCAAGGAGTGTTTTTGTGAGCATCTAGTTTGATTCGACCACGTTGTAACAGTGGCGGCATATATTCGACCAAGAATTTAGTTTGGGGTGAGGCTCATCTGACAATTGGTGCAGGCTAACTGTTGGATCATAATTCATTGCAAAATCCTTTCAAATAACAGTAGTGACGGAACTTCCTAGAGGCTTAGGAACATCAACATATTCAAAGACTTGACATATACTTTCTCTGTTTTTTTAATAGTTGTAACACACGATTTTTCACGATATTTAAGAAAATGGGTCTTATGTAATTTAAAACAATTAAAATGGAGGAGAGAGATTGTTAAAAGTATAATATAGTAGAGCATGAGATTATAATAAGGGTAATAGTACAACTTTTGTCATAAAATACTTTTCAATTATAGTGTGTTACAAGTATTGTGACATTTTCATTTTAAAAAAGTGTTGCAATTAATAAACGGGGGAAGTAACAAATAAAAAATAAAAATAACGTGAAGAGCTGGAAATCATGAATAAGTTAAACACCGTAGTTTATCTGATAATTTACCAGCTTGATATAATTTATCAGATATAAGGTAAAATATCAGATACAAACTCTCAAATATAAACCATCGATATAAGGTAAATTATCAGATATAATCAAGCAGTTTTTTCAACAAGGTGAAGAAGAGCTGGAAATTATTTATGTTTAACCTTATTGAAAAAACTACACAAAATCATCTGTGTAACTCTTTTCTCCAATTTATGGAACGAAGACGACCCAATCATTTTTGGACATGAAACCATTAGGGAAAAATCCCGTGGTTTCACAATCATAGAATATTTGGGAAAACATACTTTAACTACAAATACGGGTACCTGTAGTAATATCTACATTACTACATCTACAAAATAAAATATATCAACAAAAAATAGTTTATTAATGGAAAATTTGTTGAAAACTATCTTATAAAAATTAAATTTTGTTGAAAATCATCTTATAAATTTTTTTTTGTCAAAACACACCTGTTTTAAATTTTTTTTTGTTAAGTCCCACCATTTTTCCCCGAGTTCCGACTAATTACTTACATTTCCGACGTTGACTAACATGTGCACCTCACGTGACCCACTTAACTCTACTTTTCTTTTATTTTCCCCCCTTTCCCTCCTTTTATTCCCCTCTTCGTCACTCCTCTTCATCGTAATTTGGTTTTTATAGCCTTTTATAAAATTGCACGGAAATGTAAGTGACAGAGGGAGAATGAATGAAGGAAAAAGGGGGAAAAATAATAGAAAAGTGGGGTTAAGTAAGTCACGTGAGGTGCATGTGCTAATCAACACTGGAAATGTCAATTAATAGTCGGAATTCGAAAAGTGGTGGGATTCAACAAAAAAAAAAAAAAAAAAAAAAAAATTAAAACAGGTGTGATTTGACAAAAAAAAAAAAAAAAAAAAAAAAAAAAAAAAAAAAAAAAAAATTTATAAGATAATTTTCAACAAAATTTGAATTTTATAAGATGGTTTTCAACAAATTTTCATTTATTAATTACAAGGGTAAAAATGTAGATGACAAAATTGTTTTTAAAGGATGGAGAACCATGAATCCCTACCTTATAAAAAGTGGAAGATTACACTTATGAATAGTGCACGGACGTTTATAACCTTCAAAATGTTTGTTTACCTTTTTACCCTTATTTTGTAATTTAAAAAGTGGAAGATTACACTTATGAATAGTGCACGGACGTTTAATTTAAAATGTTTGTTTACCTTTTTACCCTTATTTTGTAATTTATTAAGGATTTTCATTTTGGGTTTTTCACAAAACACCTTTAGACTATTAGATGGATGAATTTGAAACATCTACTCAATTAATGAGAAATTAAATGGAATAATAAAGTTTGAAATATTTGATTTTTATGAAATGGATATTTTTTTTTTTTTTACCTAAATACTGAAATACAAGTATCCCCACGAAGAAGAGTCAGGTAAGCAATATGCATTAGTATTATTTTTATTTTTGGTTTATTATTCTATGAAGATAGAATTAGCATCATTTGTGTTCTAACTTCCGTTCTTTCTTTGCAGAAATAATACAAAAATAATTTTTCCTTATACAACAATTGACTAAACCACTTAGATAACTTTTTCATAAGAAAACTTTTCTTATTATAAAATTACCTTACCCAAACTTATGCAAATCAGTAACCAGATAATTAATCTTAGAAAAAGATAATCTAAAATAAATAGTGGTCACATTTAGCATTTTCAACACCCATTTAGAGTTACCTACTACAATCTCTATATGAACGTATAATTGAGAGTTGTAGGTAGTTTCGACATACTATCTATTTTCTATATATGTCATATCATAAACTATATGCGCTTGCTTATCTACCCTAAAGCTTGCTAAAGTTGCCTGAACTAAAATGTCTAACAGTAGTAGCTTCTTTGATTAACTCCATTGTCTTTTCCCTTAACACATTTACTGTATTACTAGACAGGGTGATTGACTAGAATTTGAAGCAATAGCTACCAGGTTAGCGACTAAGCCCATGTTTTCCTAGATTGCACCAACAACTAACCTGAATAGAATCTAGGCTCTAAAATGAGCTTTGAAAGCCATTTCCTTTGAGCAAGCTATGCTATTGCACTAACACGAATACTTACACGGTGTGCCTTCTTACAAAAACATTGGCAAAGACTATACATGTATTGCGTACTAGCAACATTAAACTTTGCTTATGAGTCATCGGTTGTAATAGTTGCTTTTGAAAGACTCATATCACTTTTTTACTCTTTTGTCATACAATTAAATAGCCTATTATGGTTATGATATTAGTTAACTTACGGTTCACATCTTCAAGCGTTTTTGTAGTTGCATTACACATAATAACTATGGACGTGTTTCACAATGCTACAATTAGAAACACATTGATTAGAAACATAGTATTGCTCATGAGATACAAAAGCAATTAATACACAAGAGCACAGAAAACAAATTATATGTGAAGAAGTTTTTATTTATAAATTATTTATCTAAAGTCTGCTAGGTTTGTTTTCAAAAAAAAGTCTGCTAAGTTTAAGCTTTACTTGTGATGCTTCTGTTCTAATGTGCCAAAAGGATTCTTCCATTCATTTCATAATACTACGTATATAACATTAATAAGACGATATGTCTCACTTTATATATTCACATTATAACTGAAGACATATAGCGAACGGTTTCATTACCAATCCATTACTTATGTGTGGAGTGTAAACGCAAGCCAAAAGAGCCTAATGTAACAACTAGCCATCCGCGCGCATCGCGCGCGTGGACTACCCTAGTATAGGGAAAAGGGGAAGCAAATGGCTACACTTACAAAGGAGAATGACTAGCCAAACAAAGTTGTAACTTGCACCATTAAAGGAGTTAATTACTGGGTAAATAAGAAGGCAGAGAGCTAGTCCTTAACAAAGACTGTTAATGAGTGTAACCCCCAAATTAATAGCATTCTCAATAACTTAATTAAAATGAATAGAGCTTGAGTATTATTGTAACATAAGTACATTATTCAAATAACAATGAACCATCAAAGAGAAAATGGGTACCAAAAAAAGATAAGAGGTCCGCAAGCCACTTACTAATTCTTACCCAAGTTGGCCAAGTAGGACTAAAGTATTCCAAACAATAATTAACGGAATACTTTACGACTTTATTAATGTGAGACTCTCTCCCCAGTGACGGATCCAGGAATATGGTAATGGGGGTACGAAATCCGATTTGTTAAAAAAATATGAAACTTGACAAACTAAAATTTCAATATTTATTGTTTCATTTCACCTCTTATTAGTCATCGAATGTATTCCTTACTCCTAAAATATTGTCCATAATTGAACCAAATAATTAAAAATAATATAATTAAAGGTCATACAATTACACCCGTACTTTTATAAAACTCATAGACAAATTTTTATTTTTAAGTGAACGATCGTATAAATAAACTAAAAATATACTTGTATTATCTTAAAATTTAACTAATTACACTTACTTTAATTACTTGTCACAATCTAATATACGAGTACTCGAATTGAGGCATACTACTTATTAATCAATAGTAATAATATGGAAGTTTTATTTGAAGGAAAAAAATAAAAAAAATATTGATGAACATTCTACGTTTAGAACTTATAATGCGCAAACTCTTATTTTATATAAGAAAAACTTTTGTATACACCCGATATTACACTAATATTAGTGTACATTGAGCGGTATAAAGGTAACTTTTAGCTAAATTTAGGGTAACTTTTTGCCTTTTTTGGGGTAACTTTAAACATAATACGGAGTACAATTTTTATATAAATAGACAATAAAAAAAGTTTTATAAAGATAATTTAATTACATTCAATCACTAGTAATTGATTTTTAGTCATTTAAAATGTGATACTTTACTAATAAAACATAGATAATTTTTATTTGTATTGGGTTACTTTTATGCATGCATATTGGGGTAACTTTTATTCATTTTAAGGGTAAATTTTAATCACTTTATGATATCTTTATAATGGATGCACAATAATTATTGTACATCCGATTTAAATAATTGATATTTAACTCACAATGTTATATGTTCAAGTATGAAATATCGTACCCTTTTTTTTTTTTTGGAATTGAAACCACTTTCATCGTACTTCATAGTAGTTTAAACTATAAAATTGAAGAAGGCAAGGAAAATTACTACTCCCTATAACTAATAGTACAAAATTTGAAAAAAAAAAATTAAGTGTACTAGATAACAAAAAAATAATCTGTCAAAAAAAAAAAAAAGATACAGTAACATAAATAAAAATAAAAAATTAAAAAGGAAAGGGTAACAGAAATTAGGAAAAAGAAAAGTACCGCAAAGCAACAGTGTTCGTATTACCGACCTTGGTAAAGTAACAAAAAAAAATGAGAACTGTTGTCTTAGTAGAAAACTAGTTATTGGCCCAGGCGATGCCCCGGTATATCGTAAATTTACAAGTAGTAAATTTTATCAAAATTAATAAAAAGGGTTAATGTTGAACAATTATTATTAAGTGAAAAATATAATAACTTATACTTTTATCTTTCATTAATATATATAATGTATTAAATCGAACATTATATATATATATATATATATATATATATATATATATATATATATATATATATATATATATATATATATATATATATATATATATATATATATATATATATATATATATATATATAATGTTCGATTTAATACATTAAAAAATAAAAATTAAAAAAAAATTAGCAAAAAATAAATTAAATAAAATAAATGTTCAAAGCACGTTGGGTTGACCCGAACCCAAAACTTTGGGCAAGGGTTAAACATCTCTTGATTCGTAACCTGAAATGACCCAATCCGAGATGATTCATGACCCGACCCTAATTGACAGGTCTACATAGTAATAAAATTCTACTTCGTATTAGATTGTGAAGTATATTATTTTATAATAAAATTCTATCCAAATAGAATTCTAAGCTAACTTTTTTATCTTATGAAATCTATTTAAATCTATCCAATGTGGCGTAACACTTGGCAAAAAGTTGAAACGTTAAGTGTCGTTGTCCCGGATCTAGCTAAAAGTTTAGCTTTATATATCAGTTATATGATTTATACCTCTGAAATATTGGTATTTTATCGAAAATAAAACTCTAAATTAACAATTTTATCCTAAAATTCTATCCAAATAGAATTCTAAAACTAATTTTTTTTATCTTATGAATTCTATTTAAATCTATCCAACGTGGCGCGACACTTGGCGAAAAGTTAGAACGCCAAGTGTCACTGCCTCGTGACCAGGCTAAAAGTTTAGCTTTATATATAGAGAGAGAGAGAATTAAAGTTTTTGAAGTAAATAAATCATAAATATAGAGAATTAAAGTTATACTAATGAAGAGTTTTAAAATTAATTACACGTTATTGCGATGGCGCAAAGGATGACACATGGCGCACATGTGGCACCAAATAATAATTAGGGTACATATGGCGTTAGCATGTAAATCCCATGAGTTTTAATAATAATATAGACTAGGCGGTCTCTTTCATATAGCAACGCGTCAGCTTTTTAGTTTGTTTGATAATACCTAAGAGCAAGATTAGCCTTAAGACGTAGGATGACATTATCATTTTTAAAGTTTTTGGTCTTAAGACAAGACTTTGTTTTTTAATGCATTTAAGAAGGAGTCTTAACAAAATCTGAAGTGGAGTCTTGAAAACTCAAGACGACAAGACTCAACTCTACACATTATACACAGTGTTTTCCCTGTATATAAATCAAAACACAGTGTTTGGATGATAAATAATAAATAAAACTTTTTTTATTTCTTAAATAATCTGTGTACATTTCTTCAAAAAGAAATATTCTATGTACGTTGTTTTAAACAAAAAATTTATGTACGTTGCTCCAAAAAAATTTTATAGATATGTACGTTGTTTTTAGTTTTTTATATAAAAAATTCATATTGTTTGTTTTATTTTATCTTAATTATGTACCTATCTTGTTTCAAAAAAAAATAAAAATATGTACCAATCATGATTTAACAACAATCATCAATTTAAATTATGTTGTATTTTAATTACCCTATTTTTTTGTTATTATTTGTTAGGTTTTAATATTTATCATGTATGTACCTAGTCATAATAAAATTACTCTATATATGTATTATAAAAACTAAATATCCTATTGATTTTATTATCATTTATTTGTCTTCTTTAAAAGCCTACAAAAAATAATAAAGAACGTACAAAAAAATATATTGAAATATATATGTTAAAAGACAAAAACAATTAATAAATAATTTAAAGAAATCTAAAATAAGTTTGAAGAATGAAGAGATAAATCTGATTGAGTATTAAGGAGTCTTAACATAATTAAAACTTAAAAAAAAATTAATTTAATATAAAATCTAATGTGGCAATGAATTAAAATCTTAAGACTAGACAGGGCTAATCTTGCTCTAAGAGACCGACTATTACATATAACTAGTCTCTTTGATAAACAGTTTTTTTTTTTTTGGGAATGGGGGTACAGTTGTACCTCTGGATCCGCCACTGTCTCTCGCTCCTTTATTTTCTCACGTTTCTTTGTGTTTCACTTAAGAACTTCCAACATTAAGTGGTGTAATAGCCACCCATTAATCCCCCTCAACAAGCAGCTTTAATCAACATTAAAGGGTGTAACGATTAATATTTGTATAACAATATTAATCAGTAATAACACCCATTAAAGTAGCAATAAGAGGAAGCTAATATTAAGAGATCCCAATAACTATAGATCCCAACAGTCAAATGAATAAATTTTGTAACTTTTTTTTGTTTTTTAAGTCAAAAACTTTTAACATCTTGACAACAAAGTATGTAACCATAATAATATGACCTTACTAAGTCGACTCAATTTTATGGCGAATGATTCAGCCAAAGTCATTCCAAATCTCAACCTCAAATGCCGTCATAGAAAGGTTTTTTTTTTTGGTAAGGTAAGAAAAAGGAAAGAATTAGGACCCCTCCTCACGAGGGGCGATCCTAATGCATCTGAGGTGAGAATGGGGTATAAAGATGAAGAGGTACAAAATGAAATATCCAATTCATCGGTGACAAGATGTCCAACATTTGCTATCCAATCTGCTGCTCTATTTGCTTCTCTGTAGACATGTCGGAGTTCCCAATGGGGGAATTTGCGAAGTAGGATCTTGATATCTTCTATAATGTGATCAATTTGCCATGGGGTCGACCAAATATCGTTTACTGCGTTGACAACTAGGAGGTTGTCCCCTTCAATGTGAAGATTTTGTATTCCTTATTGGAGGGCGAGGATGATTCCCTTGTGGAGGCTAAAAGATTCAACTACAAAGATGTTGGTGGTTCCAAGGTTGAAAGCTTGTGCTGCAATGGTGTACCTTCACTGTCTCTGATGATGACTCCTGCTGCTGCTGAGTTGTTTTTTACCGAACCGTCAAAGTTGAGTTTGAAAGAATTGAGAGGAGGAGCCTCCCATGCAACCAACTGTGGTTTGGGGTGGTTTGGGTGAGGTAAATGGATGGGTTTGGGATCTCTGCATTGGAGACCCCGAGCTTAAAGAGGTATCTATGAGAATGCGGTAATGCCACTCTTTAACGCAAATTGCGCTCGGTGGAAGGTTCTAGAGATGCTAAAAATCTCATTCTTGAAAATAATAGAGTTTCGTTCTTTCCATATACTCCATAACAAAAAGATAAATTTTCGAAGGGAGGAGTTGTTTTTCCAAATCGTAGATAATGTCGTTATCAATTCTGTGGGTGGAAGTGTACCAGGAAACCAGTTTTGGGTTAAAGTGTTGTTCCAAATTTCTTTGGTTTTATCACAAGTAAGAAATAAGTGGTCGTGAGATTCCGAATAGGCAGAACAAAAGGTGCAATGATTGAAAGGAATAATCTTTCTTTTATAGAGGGTGTCTCTAGCTCCAAGACTATTATGCATTATTTTCCATAAGAAGATTTGGAGTTTAGGCGGGATGTCCAAATTCCATATCCAACGATGCGGCCATTTTACAGCATTTGGCTCTAAATCATGTGCTAATCATGTAGCCGACTTCACTGAAAAATTTCCCGAAGGTGTAGGGCCCCATACTAGTGTGTCACTCATTTGAGAGTTAGGTAAGGGGATGCCTAAGATTAGTTGTACAATATAATTTGGTAATAAAGAACAAAGCTTGTGTTTATTCCAATTTCGATCGGGGAGAATAAAGTCTGCAACCTTTAAATTAATGTTGACTTGGTGGCCTTGTAACTCTAAAGTTTCTAGAAGACTCTTGTTTATCACCCAATTGTCTAGCCAAAAATAAATGTCATTGCCATTGCCAATTTTCCAACGAATGCCTTTGCGCATAATTTCCCTTTGCGCAAGAATGGTTTTCCATATATGTGAATCTTTAGGCTGAAGTTGATAGTCAAAAAAGGAGGATCTATGGAGATATTTTTCTTCTATAAGTTTAACCCAAAGATTAGTAGGGTCTGAAAGAATCTTCCAACCTAACTTAGTGAGGAATGCTTGATTCAAGGGAAGGGTTCGCCTTAAACCTAGACCGCCATGGTTCTTGGGTTTGCAAACTTTATTCCATGCTATTAGAGGAGTACCATTTTTTTTCTTTTTGCTACCTCCAAAAGAAATTTCTGTGGAGGGAGTCTTGATTTTTCGCAATATCAGTGGGAAGAAGAGATGAAGAGCAAATGTAGGACGAAAAGGCTTCTAGATTACTTTGGATTAAAGTATGGCGACCTGCTTTAGAGAGGTAATTTTCTTCCCAAAAGCTTATTCGTTGTTTGGTGCTATCAAGCACTCTCTTAAAATCTTTTTTCATAGGGCAATAAGAGCTAAAAAAGACCCCTAAATATCTTCCGAGAGAGGACTTAGGAGTCATGTTGAAATGGGCAGCAAGGGCAGTGCGACGACTATTTGTAATTTGTCGTGAAAAAATCATTGACAATTTGTGGAAATTAATTAGTTGACCAGAGGAGGAGCAGAATTCATTTGGTATTCTCTTTAAATTATTACAAGTCGGTGTTGTAGCTTTACATGAAACTAAGCTGTCATCTGCAAAAAGGAGACACAGAATATTAAAAGAGCGAGGAGAAATTTTAAACCTGATCCCTGATTTATTTTTTTAGCTTTCTAGGGATAATTTTCTAATTAGAACTTCCATGCATAAGATAAACAGATTCGGAGAGAGGGGGTCCCCTTGTCTTAACCCCCTTGAAGGCTTGAACCATTCTGTAGTTTCTCCATTGATTTTGAGAGAATATGATACTTTTGTGACACATTCCTAGATCCAATGAATCCATTTCAAGGGAAATCCAAAACATTTAAGGGTTTTCCGCAAAAAATCTCATTCAATTCTATCATATGCTTTTTCCATGTCAGTTTTAGTGCACACCAACTTGTCTTATTTTTTTTATTTATGGAAGGTGTTAAGTATTTCTTCCACTATAAGGATGTTGTCATGTATAGAGCGATCGGGGGTAAAAGCATTTTGTAAGGGGCTAACCAACTTCTTTAGGATCAGACATAGACGATTAACCATGATTTTTGATATGGCTTTGTAGATTGTGTTTACCAGGCTAGTCGGCCGGAAATGATTTGGGGTTTCTGGGATATCAACCTTTGGTATTAAGGTAATAATAGTGTGGTTCACAAAGGGAGGAAGCTGCCCATGTGAAAAGAAAACTCTAAATTGCTATATTTATGTCGTTCTCAACTATTGGCCAGTAGGCTTGAAAAAATTTAGCCCCAAAGTCATCTGATCCGAGGGATTTATTTGGATTCATATCAAAAAAGGCTCTTTTTATTTCTTCTTTAGAGATTGGGCTTAAGAGGGTGTTGCAGTCATCTGGTGAAACAATTGGTTCGATGAACGAAAGATCAATTTGTCGACTAGTCGGTGAGTTTGAACTGAATTTATGTTTGAAGGATTCTAGGAGAAGATTGTGGATTTCCTCCCTAGATTCTACCCAAATGTCATCTGTATTTTTTAATCTGAAAATTAGATTAAGGGCTATCCTTTTACGCATTTTATTATGAAAGAATCTTGTAATTCTATCACCTTGCGTAAGCCAAGTTTTCTTAGAAAGGGCACCCCAATGTCGTTGGCCAAAAAGTAGAAGTTTCTCTCTTTGGCGTAACATTCTATTCATATGACTGACTAAGATCGGGTTAAAAGGTTGTATGCGTAACGCTTTTTCGAGGTCCTTTATTTTTTCAGAATTAAGTATGAGCTTATTATTATTGTTCCCATATCTTTTTTGCGCCCATTGTTTTAATTCGACCTTTATACGGGACAATTTTTGTTGAATTCTGTAGAATCTTGATCCCCGAATTGGTGATGGCCACTTTTTTTCATGATTGCAAGAGCATCAGCCTCAAGAGTCCAATGGTTCTGAAATCGAAAGGGTCAATGGGGCATAATTTGATCATTATAATGAGAATCATAAATTAGAGGAGCATGATCTGATATTGTAAAGACATCAAATTTTATTTGACTCCGCGGGAAAATCCGAAGGAAATCATTACTACATATTGTTTTATCTAGTTTTTCATATATAACTCTATTATTGACACATTGCTTCTATGAAAATGAATTTTGGGTACTAGGAATATCTATTGCATGGGTATTTGCTATAAAATTAGGTAGGCGTTGTAATTGGTGAGGAAGAAAAGGTCTCCTACTGATTTTATCATTTATACAAAACATTTCATTAAAGTCTCCTAGAATAATCCAAGCATAGTAATATTTGAGCTAAATGAATTAAGATAGTCCCAAAAATCATTTTTATCAGACTCTTGGGTTGGACCATAAATGCCACTTATTAACAATTCGCAGTTTAGAGGTTTAAAATTAATATTTAAGTGGGAACACCTTTCTGTCAAAGTAGTTTGATTAATACTGATTTTATCAACATTCCAACACACCCAAATGCCACCCGAATGACCATTTGGTTCACAAATATTATGTCTGGCTTATGTTTATTTTTTAAAAATATTAGTTTGGCCAAAGCCTCGGGTCTTTTCCCACCTCGTACATTCCAGCATAGAATTTTCATAATGATGATGTGTGATCATGTAAGAGGGCCTTTGCCGAATTAGATTCATCGCGAGTGTCAAGCACTCGATTCCATTGGGGGTTTGAAGCCCCGATTCTATAATATAAACTATTGCAACTATACATTTTCATGAGAAAAATAAAATAAGATACAATAAAAATTTCCAAGAAGTGAGAAGAAAGAAGAACATTAAGTCAAAAGCTTCTTTCCAGTAGAATTTTGCAACAATCCACCTCTATATTTTGGCATGACCTACGCCAAAAAAAGCAAAATACATAAGTGCACCACTGTATACATAATTCATATAAAAAATCACTAGAATAATCAACATTTGTACAAGAGACACAACATATAGACAGGCCCTCAGTCCCATGGGAAAAAATAGCCCAGGTCACATCCTTGGGACAAGGCATCCAAGGGCAACAACAAAGGGCAGCTCCCCTCAAAACTCCTGCAATCAGCCTCCTAAACCAAGAGAACCTGGTGTGGCAATGAAGGGGAGTAAAGAGAAGAAAGGGTCCTTTGCCGCTTCCAGCAAGGAAGCATAGCATAGCAACAATATAACTCAATACAACCTGTAACCAAATCCAACATAGGAAGACCAGCTGAACATATTAAAAGAGGGTGCAAAGCTTGAGATTTATAAAACCAGAAATACCAAGGGGACAACCCATTATTATGCAGAAGAATTAAGAGCAAAGATAATGCTAAATAAATAATATTCCAATGGAATGCACTTAGTAGTACCATAGTAGCAGTAAAAGTAAATTGCAAGAGGACAGAGAACATAAATCAATAATGCAAGAGAAGGTAAACTAAATAGAGAAGTTGCATTAGCTTAAAGATATAGCAATTACAAAAGGAAGGATCGGCATGATAATTAGCAAGAAAACATAGGCTGAACCTTAATAGAAAATAGATAATGAAAAGAAAATATAAATTACATACGAAAAGAGTTAAAAAAAAAGAAAAGAAAAAAAAAAAAAAAGAGCTAGTAGTGGAATCTCATACCCAAAAAGCAACACACATAGCATAGAGACTTAATCATAATTCATAATAGAAGTAGGGGAACCCACATCCCCATCATCACGTATCCTCCTTTTAGAATTTTCGAACTTGTTAGTGTCACCGGAAGGAGAAACAATCATATCAGCATCGAAATTTATCTCGGGGCTATGGTGGATAACCCCTAAAGCATTGAAGAAAGACTCATCTAGATCATCCTCATCATCAACAAAAATTTCTTTTCTAGAACAGGAGGATTAAGAGTGATTTTTTCCCCTGTGGAAACCTGAAACTCACCGAAAGAGGCAAAAGCATTGCTGATGGGAACAGTAGCTACATCCCCATGATTTGAAGAAGAAGAAGGGGACTGATTGAAGTTGGTAGGGTTAGGATTAGGAGTGTAGACAGTGTTGTTGAAACTAGAAAAATGGCTAGCAAAAGCACCTCTCCCACTTTTTCCACCCCTGTTGAAGAATCTAGGTCTAGCATGACATTGTGGCTTGACATGTATCCAGTCAGAGTGAGGCAGAGGGGCTTGTTCACCCTGATGGTCCAGATTGCTAGCCTCAAGCTGAGCCACTATGAGCTCAAGAGAAGGAGTAGGATTTTTAGGACAAGCCTTCAAGGTGTGGTCTTTATTTCCACACAGGGGGCAGACTTCATGAACTCCTTCATAAGAAAGATAAAAAAAATTTGTTTTGCTCACCGATATGCATAGAAAGAGTGTAAGGGACAGGTTTAGAAATATCTATATTAAGACAAACCCTAGCAAACTAAGTTTTATCATCATTCCTTATATTATACTCATCAAGCTTGATTAGAGTACCTATGTTAGAAGTCAGAGAAACACAATGATCCCAAGTCCAATACTCGGTGGGAAAGAAAGGGATTTTAACCCACTGATCAACATGAGTAATCTCATTATCGAAGGCGAAAAAGTTTGGCTCCCAAGGAATGAGTACCAGATTAAGCCCCTGCACAAACCAAGGTCTGCGGGACCAAACTTCATCTCTACCAATGGGGTTGGTGAATTTGATGATGTACAAACCATTGGCTAGGTACCTAATAGAAACTTCCCCACTAATAAATTTCCACTCTTTAACCAACCTAGAGGTGACAGCAGCATAAGGCACAAACTCTCCCCAAATTTTAGCATAAAAGATTTTTTATTTATGATCGGCTATGGTAGCTTCAAAAAGAGTAGGTGCATTGACACTTATACTAGAGTGAACTGTATTTGAAATCGGCGGTGAAGGAGTACCTGCACAGTCTGAAGAAGAGGGGGGCAGGAATACTAGGACTATGACCTCCCAGAGAGTGGAGGGTGTCATTGGATGGGTGGGATTGATTGGTTTCACAATTAAGGCTATCTATACTATTAATTCTACATTCAACGAGTTGAGATTTGGAAGGACAAATGGCAGGAGAAGGATGTCGTGTTGTAAGAATAGGGGCATAACTAGGAGGAGGGGAACGTCTGACATGAAAGCTATACTATAAGTAGTAGGAAGATGAAAGTGAATAAGAAACAAAGCACAACAGAAACAATAAGCAAAGAGGATATAAGAAACACCGAAGAGAGATGCTACAACTAAACACAAGCCAGGGTATGAATAGACAGGAAAAACCTTTTCCCAAGAAAAACCACCAGAGAATTGAAGGGATAAGAACAAACCATGATAAAAATAATACTCCCTCTGTCCCATTTTACTTGCAACATTTTGACTGGACACGCTTGTCGATGCACATGTTTGATCGTCGATATCTTTTATTATATATTTATAAAGTCTACAAAAATTTTATATTAAGAAACTATACATTAAAATAAACCCAACAGTATCTTACATGATTACATTAACTTTCATATAATAGCTAAAAAAGATGGTCAAAGTGAGATGTATGAATAGTGCAAAAAGTCAAAACGTTGCGAGTAATTTGGGACGGAGGGAGTAATAAAAAACAGAACAAAAAACACACATATTTTTCGAAAAAGAGAGAAGAACAGAAACAGAAATTGGGAAGAGCAAAGGTCCGATTAAAAAAGGGGGTACTAAATGCAGGGATAATTTTACCTAAATGCAGAATAAAATATTTTTTTAAAAAAAAATTATATTCCAGTTTTGTCCTTGTTTTAACTTAATCCTTTACACTTTTTTTAAATGATTAAAGTTAAATCATGTACACTCCTAACTATATAATCATCCCTACTATTTAATTTACAACCATATTCTAACGTATTCAATCTTGAATCCTATTTAATATTCAATACTATACAAATTCATATACAATAATAAAGTGCACTACGACATTTTTTTGAGGTATGAAAATTATGTGCTATAATAGATGAACAATCAAACAAAATAAAATTTCCATCTTATACAGCTAAGATTTTCGAAGGTCTCTAGCACCCTCCAATACGATATCCGGGGGTCTCCAGTATCTCCCGGCTAAGATTACTGAGGGTCTCTAGTATCCCCCGGATAAAATTTCCGGGGGTCTTTAGTACCCCCCGGGTAAGATTCCGGGGTAAATAGTACCCCCCGAAAAATATAGTCGGGAATACTTATAATGAAAAATTACAACAATAAACGAAAAAAATCTAAGACCGGGTGGTTTATGAGCGATGAACAACTTCTTCGTCTCTAGGGCTCAGATAGAAGAATTTTAAGGTAAATGGTGAAATGAAATGAATTACAAAAGAGAAAAAAAAAAAAAAAAAAAAAAAAAAAAAAAAAAAAAAAAAAAAAAAGGTGACTGAAATGGCGAATGAAATGAAAAAAATTGGCGAGTAAAATGAATTGCAAAATAAAAAATGTAAAAACTAAAAGCCTGGTGAAATGGAGAATTAGTTTTTTCATTTTGGAAAAGGGTATTTCAGTCTTTTTTAATTTTTGTATCATTAATTAATTTCTACATATAGGTTATTTTGTACTGCATTTAGTACTTGCGTTAAAAAATTCAGAAAATATAAAAATAAAAGGAAAGTAATTTAAACATGCAAGCAAAGCCACATAATTAAGTAAAAGAAGGTAGAGAGACTTCCCTGAGATCCAATTTTTTTTGTTCTTGATAGTATCGCTTGAGATTGCTTGTTGAATATTTGCGAATTCCTCAGAAAAAATAATCATCACATCTACTCCATAGATGGAGATGAGTAGCGTATTACCCAAGATCTGCAAGATCTCGATGCTTAGAGGTCTTTTGGGTTCACCAATCTTATAATTAAAAATCTTAATAGGGTATTTTATCTCATAAAGTAGATAATCTTTTGTACAAAGGATATAGGAGATCCATATTTGACCAATTGAAGGGCTAATAACATAATAATTGCTAGTGCTAAGTAGGAAAAGCGGGGGAGAGATCGAGCAAAAGTATGAGTCTTAGGGAAGCGAAACGGCAGCGACAGTGGGCTAGGTATTTCGTGGTGTTTCTAGGGCTTTCTTTTGGGTGGGGTTGGGTTTCTCTCTCTCTCTCTCTCTCTCTCTCTCTCTCTCTCTAGATTTCTTTTCTCTCTCTCTCTCTAGATTTCTTTTTGCATCTCATGTTTCCTTATTAGGATTTGTCATAGAAAAAGTTTGATAACTCATAATTTGATCAAATCAGCTAAAGCAGTATCCTCCAAGCTACAACTGCACAATAATGAACCCTTAATGGTATTTTTATTTATTATCATTATTTTTTTAATCAGCAAGCCACAGGGCGGCCAATAAGAATCGATACAAAATTCCCAAAAATCAATGTTGAACTATTTCTCACTCTCATTATTTTAGTATGATTCATATAAATTTTCAGGTGGCTTTGTACATGCACAACTCAAAAGAAGCTATTTACTTTGACAATTACACATATCAATGCACAATTTTTACCATTAATATTTGTAATTATATATTATTAAAAAGTATAAAAGGTTAATATAAATTGAGGAGAGTGACTACTACAGATTGAGTGGGTGGTGGCCTGGTGGGAAACCAGAAACGGAAATGTACTCAAACAGATGAATGGGTTGTGAAGAAATTTGGGAGAGGAAGAGGAAATTAACCAACTTTCTCATTATTCAAAGTCAATCGCAAGAAGCTGACCAACAGGGGTAATTTCGTCAAATACACAACTTAGGGTAATTTCGAGGATACACTATTCCTTTAAACAGTAACACATACTCTAGTTTTTGAATGGTTGGAGATAAGGGCCTATTCTCTTCCGCTTATTTTCAGTTCAGTTCAGCTCTGATAAGTTCAGTTCAGTTCAGTTCAGCTCTTATCTTAATTTCCTTTTCTCATAAAATAATCACTTCAGTTCAGCTTCAATAAGTTCACTTCAGCTCAGTTCAGTCAATCAGAACAGGCCCTAAGTCTTTCATGTTACTTAAATGGTACAATATGCTAGTTGTCATGTTGGATTACTGGATAGAAAGGTTTGTTATTTTAATGATTCCAAGTTCAAATCTATAAGAGAGGTTGTTATATAAAGCCGGGTGTATCGTACGCCCATGACTATTAAAAACAATCATCAAATGAACACCATAAACTAATTTTAGGTTAGTTGGATGTACGACCGGTATATTTGGGTGTATATAACAAATTCTAAATCTATAGTGATAAACATTCGGGTCGTATCATATTTAGGATACCATAAATGATTTTCTTATACACTTCATATGTTCTAGTAGTTTATATAGAAAATAAATTGTTGGGAATTTAACTAGAAATTTTGTAATAATGTTATATTACAAAAGATCGCATGGTACAATTTAGCTTTGTTTTTTTTTTTTTTAACTTTCTTGCACTTGCGTATATCTTTTAAATAGTATATCGGTCGACTCTCAAGGATTTGAATTGAAATCAACCACCATTAAAATGACCACTTTTGAGATCATTTATTTTTGTAAAATAAAACTACCAAAAAACATAGAAACCTTGAGTAACACTATCACATTAAATCTTCTGATAAGAATATTCGGTTGGGGCCCTATTTTATATAATTTCAGTCAGTTGTGGTAGAGACAACAAGAGAATTCGGTGGCCGAATACAAAACATGTAAATTGCTTTTAATTTTGCATTGTAATTAATTTAATTTCTCAATTGAATCTTAAAATTAGGGTTCATGGTCAAAAATTTGAATTTAGTGTTTTATGAAATAAGAATATATGAGGTATAAAGGTGGAATTGTTTTGAGAAGATGAGCTAAAGGTGGGATTTTTAATTTCAATTTTTCCTAATTTTTATAGAATTTTTAATAAAACAATAAATAGTATTTATTAGAAATTTTCACAATATTATGACATTTATCCGATGATTACTATAGTATATAATATAGATATTATAAAATATTAAAAGACAGTGATCCTTCCCAAAAAAAAAAAAAAAAAAAAAGAAAAAAAAGACTGATCATAAAACCCATAATTCATGGTTTTATTATACATATATAATGTTTACAATAGTTCATAATAACAGTTCACATAAATTTACTAACAATCATAGATGACCCGCTTTGAAAAATGACTGGATCAAAACCTATGATCTATATATATCATCACCCCAATCACTCCTCATAAAAAATAGTTGATCAGGAGAAGAATTTGTAGGTATCACATTGAACGATTATGTCTCTTATAGCTCCTATAGGAGCTAAAATCGTCAGCGATGTGCCAAAAATGATGAATGCCTGCAATATATCATATAAAAACATACGTTCATTAGTGTCATTGAGAAAAAAAATAAAAAATAAAATAAAATAAAATTAATAAATGTTGGTGAATGTAAATGAATTTTAGAGTAGAAAACGTACCCAGTTTAAGAACCATGATGCACTGTTTTTCTTCGGTTTGCATATTATTAACCATATTATGCAAGGAAGCTGAAACACAAATCATATGATACTAATATTAGACAATTTTATTCATTTGTTTTGATTATTATGAAATAAAATAAAAAATAGTATATAAAACTTACATAAAATGATGTTGGTGCAAAAGCAATTCCTCCCAATACACTCAAGAGAGAGCCAAAAAATGGAAATGCTATACCTATGAACATAGTAATTCCTATGCAGAACAAGATATTTTTAATATACTGTAAAAAAAATGATAAATTATAAAATAAACAACATTTCATCAAACAACTCACCGACATAAGTAGAACGAGTTATAAGACGAAGCATTCTACAAGGTTTGCATTTCATTTTCAGCACCAAAAAAGATTCAAGCATGTCAAAAACTGGCATTGCGAAAACCTATAGTACGATAAAAATTTATTAGTCTTAAGTGTAGTTTTGAAATATTGTCAAATACTTTTTGAAAACTGAACGAAAGAAATTTGACTTACTTGGTAACTCCCAATAACATGTATGACAACGAATAGGTTTGCAGCGGCAATAAGCCAAATAGGCTTCTCGAGGGACATCATAACATTATCCTCAACAAGTCTGCCAAACACTAGATAACCAACAAAAGCCACCGGAAAATAACACAATCCTACAATTATATAAGCGAGTAGAGATCCTTTCCACATGGCTATTTTAGAAGGTTTTTGCAAAGTTGAAGGAATTGTTGCTTGAATCTCCAACACTATATTGTGCCCAGAAAAAGCAAATGCAACCGTCCCTAAACCACTCAAAAAACCAAATATTTGTCCGGCGCTAGTGTGATATCTAGGTCCATAACTCGTGTCGGGTTGTATTCCTTTTAGAGCTGAAGCTATCCATGCGATGGCTGAATAACTGAATTCAAAATAATGACTTTCCATCAAATAATATCAAATGAAAATGATAATAAAAAACTATATTTGTCTAAGAAAAAATATAAAATCATTAGTCTATTGCAAAAACATACCTTAGAGACATAATAGCAGCAGCTAAGGAGACACCAGCGATAGAGTTGAAATTTGGTAAGTTGGACAAGAAAAATTGAACAGACGCATAAATCATGATAAAATAGGTAAGTTTGATTGACGGTCCATTAGGAGAAATGATGTTATAAAATTTCATCAACGAACTCCCTCCGGTGACCATATACACAATGTCACACCCAGCCTGAACCATAAACTGTTGGGGAACAACAAGCCATAGACCGAGTTTTTCTCCAAACGCGTACTGTCCCAACTCGTGATACCGATCAAACCTTTTACCAGGGACAATCTCATGCATTTCGATCATTTGCCATAGGGTATATAGTGTTATAGCCCATGACAATAGTAATATTGTCACACCTGGACCCCTATAATAAATTAATAATAATGTCAATGTATTACGCAGATAAAAAATATTATTATTTTGATAACATGATATATTATTTCCTTTTTTAGTTATTATCATGAACGCAAACCACATGATTTCCCCAAATTTATGAGTCAAAAAGGGAAAAAAATATATTGTTAATTATATTTAAAACTCTACTAATACATATTCCATTTTCATAAATTTTATTTTTAATTAAAGATACACAAATTACAAAAACATAAATACTTTAAATGAACATATCAAAACTAGATCAAATTGATGATGAATAACGATGCAACCAAACATATATACACATACACATATACATAGCTTAAACTTACAGATTGCCCCCGGAACAACCAGATGATCCACAACTTCAGATCAAATCGCCTGGCGAGTTGTCGGATTGATTGAGCTAACAATTTACAACAAAATAAATGCAAAGTAACAAAATTTCCTCATCATGTACATACATACTCTCAACTTCTGTTTCATTAACCAAATTAATTTGGACTACTATTATTAATGAAATCTTTTCTAGTTTTTAACTCATTAATCACTTTTATAATCAGAAATAAACAACATGAAATAAAAATAATGATTATCAGGCGAAAAAATATTTCTCTATTATTCAACTGTTTTCATGCAATCAACAATAATTATTCACCTAAAATCAATATCATCCATGTTTCATTATCATGATAAATAAAAACTATTATACGGTACATATGTAATTAAATTAAATAACATGAGGTATATGTGAATTAGATTATAACAAGCCTTAAAATTATTATCTTTTCTCAAATTAAAGATCAAAAATAAACATTGCAAAGGGCAAAGGAATAAAAGTGTACATACCATCCAAGTTGAGACATAGCGTATGGTAAACCGAGAATACCAGCACCAACCATACCAGTCACATTGTGTATTGCGGCGTACCACCACTTCCCTTCACGGTTCGCCGTAACCGGAAGCCAGTCGTTGATGCTTTTGTCACTCTCACCGTTTTCCTTCTTTACCGTCTCACCGTTTTCTTTCTTCACTAACTCCATGTTTTTGCTCTCTAGTTTGCTAATATGATTTTTTAGAATATAGTTTACAGTATTTATGCAAATTTGAGAGGGCGAAAATATTTGTGTCTCCTAACCACCAAAGAGTTTGTTTCCTAGCTACTCTATGACTCCTTTAGGGTGTGAATGGATGGTTTTTATAATTATTTTTTAAATAAATTTTATTGATTTATTTCCATTTATAAAAATATTGTAATAATTAATAGATATTACATACACAATCGACTCCTGATTTAATGATGGGTCATGGACTCATCACTCATGGGTGGTGGGAATGTGAATTTGTTTAAAAAGTTATTTAAAAAGTTTTACTTCAGTGATTTTAGGATGTTGTATCATGTGAATCTGTTGACTTTGACTTATCAACTTCTTTTTCCACAATTTTGTAGGTATTTATTTTAATTAGCTTTTTTTTTTTTTTTGAGAAACTTTAATTAGCTTATTTTGTTAATTCAAAAGATATTAAGATATTAAACATGCGTAATTTTCTACATTACAAAATTTATATGGTTAATTAATTGGTTAAATAACGGTTAGTTGTTTACTTTTAAAACACAATCTTTATCCTTATCTAAAAACTTGTGAATTGGTAAGTGATCACCCTAATCGATAAGTAAATTGGTAAAGCAATCCTCATGATTGATAAATCAAATATATCAATTGGTAGACGATTTATTTTGATAAGCAAATTGGTATAAGATAAATGAATTTGGTACGTAAATTGGTAAATCATTGTCATGATTGATAAATCAATTGGTAAAAGATTTAATTTGATAAGCAAATCAGTGTAAGAAAAATGAATGTGGTACATAAATTGGTAAATGTCAATTTTCATTGATAACATAAATGGTAAGTGATCATCCCAGTTGATTACAAACTTAATAAATGATTAGGTCTATTTGATTATCAATATGAATTTGATAGATAAATTGGTAAATGGCAATTTTCATTGATAACAGAATTGGTAAGTGATCATTCCAGTTGATTGATAACTTAATAAAAGAGTAAATTAGCACAATCATTTATCAATATGCATGAATTTGATAAGTAAATGGTGGAGTAATTTTCATTGATAAGGTAAGTGATTATCCCAGTTGATTATTAACTTAATAAATGATTAGCTCAATTGATTATTAGTTTAATAGATGATCATCCCAATTTGTAAATAATCACCCTATATATTTTGATTACATGATCAAATCATAATTGGTAAAAACTGAAAAAATCATTGCTTTGGCAACTAATCATCCTGCACATATATAATCAAAATACCAAATCATAAAAATACCAAATCATAAAAATTTATTGTTAAAAAAAATCATTTCTTTTTTAATCTAACATTTTCAAAAAAGAAAAATAACCTTTATCTAATATTATTAGTTTCACGGTTTCATGATGCATAACATCTAAAGTAATACTTTTATGTGTCTCACCTTTACAGAAAATATCTAAATATAGTTTACAATTTTTTATTTTTATTTTTATTTTTATTTTTGACTAATATTTATGCATTTATCTATGACTCTTTGTTTTTTAATTATTTTTCCGTTTCTCATGTTAATCGGGCAGGGAATACCTTAGCTCATATGGTAGCAAGGTGAGATACTAGAAACTGTAATGAATTTGTATTTTTGGTCCTTTTCCTCAAAGTCTATTAACTTTGGCAGAAATTGATCTCCTTTAATAATACTAGATGAAGCCCGTGCGATGTACGGTTTGTTTGAATTTTTTAAAATAATTTTTTTTATACATATATTTATGTGCTAAAATTTGTTATATATTTAGATAAAATTCATGATATCAAAAGATAATATTTTATATTTAATTAATTTAAACTGGGAAATCTCATTCGTCAATTTTGCTTACATGTCATTTAAATTATTTAATTCAAAAGGAAATTAATAATCTCGTATTTAATTAGCTACCACTAAAATTTATTATGCTACATGGCACGCTGAAAAAATTAAATCCTTCGTGACTCTCTTAAAACTCGGGAAAAAACTCCCCTTTATATATATATATATATATATATATATATATATATATATATATATATATATATATATATATATATATATATATATATATATATATATAGTTAGATTCTCTGCCGGTTCCAAGAAAAAAAAAAAAAAAAAAAAAAAAAAAAAAAAAAAAAAAAAACTTAATCATAGGACCCTAGGATTAAGGAAAGATTTTTTATATATATACAGTTTGGTGCATTGTACCCCTATGAGTATTTTGTTATCATTCTGATGATTGTTTTCCCTTTAATCATCAAATAAATAAAGAATAAAAATTAAACATGAATTAGTTGGGTGTATGATGCACTTATATAACATATTCCAAGGATTTAAGGGTGTTTGTTATCTCAACCTGTTAAGTTTTATCAATTCCTTTCCAATAGTTGTGTTTTATAAATAATCATTGACTTCATTGGTTCCTAATATTTGGGGTGTTATTCGTAAAACAGTATAAACAAGAAGATAGTAGTTGGTCCCCTTTATATTCGGGCAGCGAGAGAAAGGGTGTGGGATTAATTAAGCTCAGCTAACATTTACATCACACGTAATTTTTTTTTTCGACAGAATTAATATATTGGATCAACTTCACAAAATATAAAGTATACGGGGTAATATATAAAGATAAAGATAAGGAAAAACAAATATATACTTCGACAATATAGTTTCTATCATATATTCAAATCCGAACATTATAAATTACTCTGTATTTCATATAAATTTAATATAGATCATTATTATTTTTGGTAAAGCCGAACTGAGGCCTTAGTTGATGGTAGAATAATAAGTTAATAACCCATGCACGAACGAAAGTATGTTTAGGACTTGTTATATTGGCCTTATCTAGATAGTATTCACCAAAGCAAAGGAGGACCTTAGTTGAGACTAGATTTTAAAGTAACAGTACCACATGATGAGTTAATAATAGCATTAGTAGGATACTATGTGTTGATAATTAAAAAAATTTATTGCCAAATAAGCATGCAAAATAAACTTTCTTTGAGTTATATCAACCTGTGAACTGGTTGGTGTTAAGAATAGAATTTAAGTTGCATGTTATGATTAAGTTGCTTCTAATTTGACTACCTGTTAAAATTTCTGCCTTAAGATTGTGGTTCTGGAAAATGGAACGGTTGTTGAGTAGGGATCTCATGAGGTTCATATGTCGAAGGCTGGTAAAAACTCTCAGCTCTGGGCTCAGCAGAACAATACTGCTGATTTTGTCGATTCAGAATTTCAGATCAGCTGCCAAGTTGCAAACCTAGGCACATCTGAGGAAGCTTTCAAGCAGCAGACAAATGAATTACATCAAGGTTTTTTGCTAGTTGGGGCTCAGTTTACAACAGTTGGGACTGAGGGTCAACCAACGAACCCAACTCGACCCACCCACAACCCACCTAATTCACGAACCCAGTTTGATCAGCTCACAACCCACCTGCCTCACAAACCCAGCTCGACCCACTTGCGACCCACCTAACCCACAAACCCAACCCTAGTGTGTCCATTTTCTTCATCCCAGACCAAGGCCCGGCCCATCCTACCCAAAATCCGGGTCAGTCCTATGTCAAGCTACCCCAACCCACTAACCACCTAACCCTGACCAGCCCACCCAGCTCGCACAGTGACCACCTCTACCCAAGATCAACTGTTGTTATTAACATTTTTTAAAATCAAAATGCCCCGTGAACTAAAGTGACCCAAGCCGGCCAAAGCAATGCAAATATTTAAAAAGGCTATGAAGGACACACTAGGCTTGCTACTTTCGTTTTTTTTCCATTTTAATCCCACTAGCCATACAATAACTCCCATTAAAAATAAGCAATGACTAGCAACAATAGAGCTTTTATTTAGAGGCAAAGGAAGTTTTACAGTGTAGTCATAAATCATGATAACATTATGGTATTAAAGTGAGACAATATGGAAAATAGAGCTATGAAGAACTGCATATGGTATTAAACGCCAGTAGCGACAGTACTTTGTACAGCAGCCAAGGTGTGGTGAATGCATAATTGCTTCAGGATATATAACCCAACACAAGTAAAAGCATAAACAAGCGAGACCTTAATAATAACTACATAGCCTCAAAGGTTTACGCTGAGAATTGACAGAAATCAGTCCGAATACAGTAACTACTGATCAATGCACCTAGATATAAGATGGATTACTGCATTTATTCAATAAAGAAATTTTCCTGAAGACCTACTATTACATATAAGGAGACCACCTGAGTGGATTCTCTCCCGCTGTATCCATCTTTCTGAAAGGAAACCCTCATTGCTTGTAAGCTTTAGATAATCATCTATATCCACCTGCGATTTTCTGGGCACTCGAGATAAAAGTTGGCTTTTGTAGCTCTCAACTACTCCAGATTTGCTGGAATTTCCTACATCCAAAGAGAAGCTATTGGCAACTCCAGGACTCCAACTCCCACGGCTACTTTTGGAACTTGAACTTTGTTCTTGCTCATCCCCAGCATTCATCTGCCAATCCAATGTAGAGAGTTAAAAAACGTTGTTATAGGCAACTTTAATAGTGAGACTTGTATTGGATCCCAACATAGTTTTCTACATGCCATTTTACAAACTCACATGACCACTAATTGTTGAACTCCATTTTCCAATAACAAAACTCGTATGACCCACAATCTTTTTTACGTTTACTACAGTGTTGAAAAAAAAGTGTGAACATTATCATGACTTGAAACAACTATTTAATGGAAATGGTTTTATTCAGAAGCCACAGAGTCTAGAATCCACCAGTTATGAGCCACAAACCGAGAAATTTTCAAGACCCTCTTGAGATCTCCATTGGAGATAATCAATTGGCAACAAGGTTATTTTCTTACAAAAAATTCTACGAAAGCAATCCCCAAATGCTAGGAAAGGAAGGAAATTCTCCACTGAACCTTTGCCATTTTGGTTTTACCACAGAAAACAGAGATGAAAAAATTGACTGTTAGCAATAATTAACAGTAGTTTTATCTCATCTTTAAAATTGTTAATTTAGTATAGCAACAAAGTTTTTACCCACATTGGGTGAGATGAAAAATTATACTCTCTAGTTTCTCAATCTCACCACGGCTGTTTTAGAAGACAAAACATCCATTCAAATACAATGAAATAACCCAACTATTACTTGTATCTAAACAACCATTGGAGTTTAGCATATTACATGATTAAAGCTAACAGTTACAGAGTGGAATGTTTGAAATTTTTGTAACACCCAACCAATTTGAAAGTAGTATGGTAAAGGGTATAAAGAAGTAATTTACTTGTAGCGCTAGTAATTTACCTTTTTATCTTTTGAGATAAACCATCAACTATTACATTAATCCAGTCAATTAAGCTTTGCCTTCTATAATTCTGTAAACTATGACCACTTCAACACTTGAACAAACCTCTTTTATCCAACAATAGAAGAGTAAATGCTATAGGAGAGTAAGGAGATCATACATGTACTTTTATTTTAATATTTTATGATGTATGGTCTCCTTACTCTCTCCTATAGCATTAGCTCTTCTATGACCAGGTTTTGCTTCACATTAACTAAGATACTCTAGTTCTTGAACAAACTTCCAAAAGCCCCCCATCCTCCCAAAAAAAAAAAAAGAAGAAAGACACCTAGTGTGGACTGATCATTTATTCTCTTCCTATCTAAGTTTTCCATGAATACAACTGCAATTGTGGACTTACGGTTCTTGATAGACAACATGCATAATAAAAAATAAAAAATAAATAAAAAGCACACTTCAGGTGGTCATATGCCTTTTGTGGTATAGAAGAACCGAATTTGATGAGAGGCATACCCCTTGAGGCACATGTCAATTTTTCCACATTTTTTAATTACTTATTATATGTGTCTCACTTCAAAGCAGCGCAATGGGCAAAATAAATTCACTTTTTCTCAAAATCACTTGAAAGAACATATAAATACTTCCTCCGTTCTTATATAATCGCAATGTTCGAAATTTTGCACTATTCACACAACCTTCTTTGACCGTCTTTTATGATTCATTCATTAAAAAAGAAATAGTCATATGAGTTCTTGTTACATTTGTCTTGGTACACTTTCAAAATATTAAAATTTCATAATTTTTAATTAAGTATAATTAAAGATATTAATGGTAACTCCCTCCATCCCCGAATAATTGACACGTTGGCCTTTTTTTTCACTATTCACATACTAAGTTTGACCATAGTTTTAAAGTAACGTAACAAATCGAATTTTATCTTGAAACATGTTAGATAGGTATTAACTAACAACATAATTCAAGATAAATTCTTTTACAGTTTCAAGATAAAAGATAGGTATTATGGAGCTTTAAGTTAATACCTATCTTTCAAAAAGAAAAGAAAAAAAAAAAAAAAAAAAAAATGGGTATTAACTTAGAGCTCCATAATAGCACCTTTCTAAATTCTTTTACTAACATTTATAATATATTCAAGGTCAAAATATTGCATTGACATGTGTACTAATTTTGACTATGCTAATTATTCTGATACAAAAAGGAGTATAAAAGTGCATTAGAAAGCATAAAAACTCTAACGTTGCAATTAAAAAAGAACACGGGAAGTACACATTTTTAAGTTGTAACAACTGAGAATTTTCAAACCTTAAATTCCAGCATATGTTATATATCTATATTACACATGTATTTGTACTATAAAGAATTCATTTGTAAGTCCTTACTTTTCATCGTTTAATTGTTTGTAACAAGTTTTTTTAAAGAGTTACTATATATATAAATCTCTAAATTCACATATCTTCTTCCATTATCAATTATAAGCCCTTACTTTTCATCTTTTAATCGTTGTATGAAATCACTTGACCATATTGCATTGAATGTAGTTCCACCTTTGTCATTCCCAACAATGCTTCAACTGCCTCATCCTTTTATGGTCGTTACCATATCAAATATCCTTAAACAAAACACCACAAATTATTTATCATTGCATGTCCTTATTTTTTATCTTGTAACCGTTTGTAACAAGTATTTTTTTTTGTAAAGAGTCATGCATTTCTCCAATTTTGCATATTATCTTCTCATATTGAGTAATTCAATTGTAAATTTTTACTTTTCATCTTTTGATTCTTTATAACAATTTATTTTTATTTATTTTTTTTTTTTTGAAAGAGTTAAGTGAATTCAACTGACTCGTCTTCGTATGGTCACCACCTTATCAAATATCTTTAAACAAAACACCACAAATTATCTATCGTTGAAACTACACTTGTTAGTATGGTTGACTTTAAGTTCTTAAATAGTTCATACACACCACTATTTGAAACTATTACTCATGAGATTGTTTACTCTAGTCTCTAGCAACACATCCTACATCACTTGGGTTTGTCAAGCTATATAAATTATTGTTTGGTTCTTTTTATTGGAAACCTAAGACCCACCATTTTCCCACTTTTTTCTTGTACTTCCACTAGAAAGGAAACACAGGACATTCTGGCACACTTATGGCCTTATGCCCACCAATCCCGACGACATTAAACTTCCACAAGCAAACTTCTGGCTCATTACAAAGGTACTTCAAAAATATCAACATATACAAATGCAATTAGAGTCCCTGTTCAATCAGCATGTTATTTTTGCGGGTTATTCTAAGCCAAAGGAGCTCATCAAACAAGACCTTGAAGGCTAGACAGCTCTAAATATCAATCATTGATTCGCTAAATGGTTGTGACTCATTAATTTAATGAGCTTCGTGAAAATTACTTATATGTAAGGTAAGCATCAGTACTCAATTTTCCTCCATTATTACCCCATCACCTCTTCTACTACTTTTTCCCCCACCAAACTAAGTCTCATAAAGTCATAAGCACCATATTATTAACTGTAAGGCTGCTGGATATTATCTAAAGTAAAACGTCAATACCAAAGGGTATGGGTTACTGAGGCAAATGCCAATGGTGCCATGCTTATGGTCATTATCTCTGTATCTTCACGTAAAATTTCCGCAAACCCATCCTACCCTCCCACCACCATCAAACCCACAACAATTACCAAAAGCCAACTTGTCCATGGTAACCCAACTCACCTCAGCCCCCTTTTAGCTGTTAGATATTAGAGCTTCTCACCATGTCCCTTGTGGTCTAACTAGATAGGGACCCTTCTTTTATTCTAGCCTTGTCTATTGTCAAAGCTCGGGTAATTAATTGGCATCATAGATTCATAAACTTGGCCATCCATCTTTAGCTATTTTCAAATTTTTATTTTCACAATTTAAACTGAAAGTCTTTAGTTCTTCAGTTTTAAATTTTTAATAGTGAATTATGTCAATGTAATAAGAGTCATAAGCTCCCTTCTACCGATCAATTTTAGTTCCTCATTTCTCTTGAGCTAGTTTACATTGATTTATGGACATCTCCAAATTATTTTATAAATGGATTCAGACATCATGACATTATAGTTGATCATTTCACGAATTACATATGGATTTTTCCACTCAAAATAATTTTGACACAAAATCCGTGTTCATTAGGTTCAAAGCATTAGTTCAAATTTACTTTTTTTTGAAAGTCAAATAAATACATCTTATTCTAATAATGGTGGAGAACAAATAGGAATTTAGGCAATATTCTATTGTATCATGTGGTTCAATTAATTTAAACATATTGATAGCAATTAGAAATCATTTTGACAAAATGTCTCAGATCAGTAAAAGCAAAGTCAAACTGTTACTCTTTATATTGAACATACCCTGAAAATCCTCGATATGTCAAATGGGGGGGTGTTTAACCAGTAACAACTTCTCTTGTAGGAAGTAACACAGATCAATGCTTTGATCAAGATAAAATATGAAAGCTTTTCATTTGGTTCAGGGTTCTTACACTTGGTGACATGAAATAATAAAGCAAGTGATTCAATTTTTTCTTTAGTTTTTCTATGGCGTTCCACACCAATTCATAAAAGTATCAGCTGTTGGTAACTTTGCAATCATGCGAAGCATCATTCAATTATAATTAATCAATTATGTAAGCAAATTTGACAAGATAATATGTCAACGATACCATAAACAGTAATGCATGGACGTAGCAAACTATAAGGTGCAAATATCAAACAGTACATTACCTCCTGTGAACCCTGTAGAACAGTTGTTGGAGTTGTAGGATGTTGCTTATCATCACTGCCCAGAAGAGGAGTACTATCATCGCCGGTCTCCCACTTCAACCAAGGAAGAACAACCCCATCCATTTCACCAGGAAGCAAATCAGATCTCATTGGACTTTTAAAAGATTCTGTATCTCCATATTGCCAGGTTGGCTTTACTGCACCTCCAAAAACAGAACTGGTATCACTCCTTTCACCATCATATGATGAGATATCAGTTTCTTCAACACTGGAAATAAATTCGTCAATAATTTTATCAGCCTCTTCTACCAATTGCTTAGGCATTCTGGTTGTGTCAGTACTTCTCTGAAATTCACAAATGGAGAGTTTCAGAAACTGCCTAAATAAATGACAAGCAAACGATTTTTTCTTGAATGAGATGTGCACTTCCTGTGCTTCTAAAGCAGTGAGGATCCCTGGTTAACATAATATGTACCTTTCTTCCTCTAGCAGCTCTTTTAACAGGAGTGCTCTTTGGATGAGGAAGCAGTTCTCCAACAATTTTTTTTAGCTCTTTACCACGCTCCTCCTCCAACATTATTTCAGCAAGAAGTTCTTGTTTACGCTTTTCAGACTGTGACAAGCAGAGGATTAGCATACAGTATTACGGTTATTTGACTATCAGATCAACAGCAGTTGATAAACACTCAGCGGTTGAGATGAACCTTACCATCAAATGATTTCTGACTATAACGAATAATGAACACATGCATGACTTCATACTAAATAATTAAGCAATAAGGCATACACTAAGACCTACCTCTTCCAGTTTTGACTTATAATTCCTTCTAACAGTTGAAACAGCCTTAAGAGCATCAGAGTCTGATGACTGAAGACCATTGTTACTAGCCAACTCTGACAGTTGGTTCTCAGCCTTAACCTGTACATACATGCTGTCAGTTATTTTTCTTAGGACAGCTCCCAAAAAGGAAAGCATAAGAAACAGATAGTGTTAAGGAAATATTTTAACTCAAACACCTGAAGAGAAACCAAACCTGTCTATAATCTAGCCTAATATCTTTGGCAGGATTCGTATAGTCTTTTTGCAATGCTTTGGACCATTGCCCATGTCCACTTGCCTGTGGTTCCTGTAAGTCATGAAAAATATAATGAAGGTGCGGTACACATAAGAGTAAAGATTCAGACACATAAAAGACAATTAATTTGGATAACAGCAAGCAAATCACTAACTGTACCCAACGCCTCCTTCCTAAATTCATATATTAAAAAATAGAAAAAGAAAAAAATACACACTTCAGAACATAACCTTATTTTGTTTGCAGGCAGTTTGCACGTCTTTCGTTCTCCGGTTAGCATTGTAACAAGCATCATTCCCTTCATCATCAGTTAGGGTGGAGGAATAGCTCTGAGAGTTATAAACAAAAGTTTTAGAATATAATAAGCAGGATACCTAGATGCTTAAAGATGAGTATAACTGTATTAGTACAACACTGAACCACCGAGAGAAATGCTCCAGTCCAAACAGCTTTTTGAGGTAAGCAAGTTATAATGAACCTACAGTAGAAAGCATCAGCAGGTTTGGAATGGAAAGAGAGATAAGGTGGCACTTACAGAGTACCCATCATATGACCTCAAGAGATCTTTCTGGCTAGAGGACCTCCGCAATCCTCTCTGCTGATTAGAAGATGTTGGCTGCATTGCAGGCTTTTGTTTGCTCCACATGTTAAGATCTTTGGCTTTCACAAGACTCCTGTTTTTCTGAATGTGTTCATTCTGTAATTCCAAGTAATCAGAAGCCGTGACATACAAAAATCAAGAGATAAGTCACTTGCTAGAAGGTGCTAACACAATCAGCAAACTTGTTTGCAATATTATCAGCTAAAAAAGAAAAGGAAAGAAAACTAATTCAGCAACATGTGTAGTCAGGAAGTCTCTTAACTAATAGTCTACCTCTGAAGATTGTATTCTCTTTCTCAAGTCATATCAATATTTCCTCCATTTCTCAATACTTGCAACAATTTGACTTTCATGCTTGACACATAGTTTTGATGATTAACATCTTAAGTTATCTACGAGGAAATAATTTCAAAGTATACACTAACTGTTACCCAGAAACAATTTACAAATTAACATTATTCCTTTTTATATCTCAATATATAAATGTGGTCAAATTTAATAAGTAGATGGTACAAATAATTAGCGTTGCATGTATTACCTCCTCTTTTTTTTTCTTTTCTTTTTTTTTTTTTTTTTTGTTAGACTCACTTATTATACTGTAGATAGTTTAAAAGTTGTGTGGGTGTAAGAAATAGTAAGTTTGTAAAACGGTAGGAGGGAGGATGTAAAAGATGGGTGGGACTAAGAAAAAGTAAGAGAGGTAGTATGGAAAGGGATAAATATCGTGAGGTAAGAGGGAAAGATGGTAGGGTATGCCAAAAATGGAATATAACTGAAGAGCAGCTGTAAATGGGAAAAAGAGTAGGAAACAAAAAAACCTAGAGGTAGTGTAAGTTAAGACAAACAGGAAGTATATTTTTGGAACCTTTGAAGTAGGCTTTGGGCACTTTTATTGCTGACCATTCTACTTGCCATGCTTGGCCAGAGAGAGGGGAAGACTAGGTCACTCACCACCATACTCCAAGGATGTTTGAACTTTGAACTGGCCCAGTTTCACAAGATACACAGAGAGGTGCTTATGGGAAAATGCACACTTTCTAATGACTGAAAGCTAAAATAATGCATTTGTAGCATTGACGTCCAAAAATCATCAAATTGCCTCGACAATACTTATTACTGTTATTAGAAGTAACAAATATATTTGTAAACTGTGACAATAACTAGTAGTTGTCTTCAATGATGCACTGTCGGCAGATTTCAATTCATCCTAATATATACCAGTTATTATCTAAGAGCTGGCAGATTCACATTAACACAAACAGATAATTTTATAAACAACTCTTATAAAGGGTGAAAAAGACCACTGGAATCAGGATCCTTCGCAATGATTTCAATTGATATTTTTATCCCTTCACCAGATATCACCCATTTTGCACAATACACATACATGCATACACAACTGGCTATAACATTTTTGTACTCTACAAACAGACACCCAATCCCACAAGTGAGTTAACAGATCCTCATTTTATCTGTCTTCCCTAAAGAATGAATAAAATAAGTCATTACTCTACTTTCCTTTTCCTTCCCATTTTCTGGTTATCCAATATATTACTTTCTCCTAAGTTTAAATTTGAGTAACCCACCTCCACATATTCATACATAATATGTATGCCTACATGGGACTAGGTCATTGCAAACCACCTCAAAGCTTGGTGGCAACCTGGTCATTTCACTTCCCCCACCTCCCACCCTTTTCTCTCTTGTATATTACCCACTCGTAAAGATCCAAGTAAAGAAGTAAGATTGTAACCCTACAAAAGTGCCCTAAGAAGACAATCTAATCATTAATACAGCATGGACCGATAGTCCAAAAGATGTTTTGATTTTTTCTGATGGAGTCCAAGGAAGTGATCTAGCATATGACTTCCAGACTAAGAAAGAGGCTGAAACTCACTCGGCTGTCTAGCGCCCTGCCAAGAAAGCACAACAATTGAAATGGGTAGTCCGTCGCTCCTCCGCTGTGTCTGTGCTCCCCCCGTGGGTTGGGGGTCGCGAATTTCCCATTTCAATGGGGCCCCTTCTTTCCAGCGGTAGAGGCAGGACCAGTAGTAACAACGGGAACACTAGGTGTCTTTTTTGCTACCGCTCTGAAAGCTTCCCTCAGTAAGACTATTTGAGACAGCACAGCATACACAAGAGCTATCAGGTGGGTCAAGGAAAATGTGGAAATGATGAAGATAACATGCTCACAGTTACAACATTTTGGTTGTTAGAACTATATTTGCCATTTTTACTCATCAAATTAAACAAAAAATGAAGTCATATAGGTAAAACTGCAAAATTTTGTAGACATTTATGTCAAATCTTTATTAATTCTTGTGACATGAAATATTGTGTCAAATAGTATGCCTATAAAATTCAAGCAATAATCGATATACATGCTCTCCAAAGATAGCCTAGGTAACACCTAATTAGGTAACTAATTACTCGGTTTTGTATTAGTTGATATATATTTCTTTTTGGGAAAAATTCTTTTTAGTTGACACATTTCTATTTTTGGTAAGTTTTGTGATGTAAAATTCCTATATTACCCTTATATAACATTAATTTTAAACAAAATTACCTACTTTTTCTCTAATATTTGATTAGTTACACCATTTGCACTTAACAACTCCCTTTATGTCTATGACCCACCCCACCCATCCAGCATTCATCATCTGGCTTTTGATGAATTCACACCTATCTAATCTTTTGCCTCATAATAATAGTCCACTAATACTTCCCTGCCATTGAATAGGGCTGAAAATTAATGAGGAATCTATCAAATCTATGGCAACGTTTGGTTAAATGTAAAACATTTTCAATAAAAGATTATTTTTCATGGAAAATATGTTTTCAAGGAAAACCACAATTACATTCAGTTTTCCTTTGTTTAGTTCCTTACAAAAAAAGTTATGCTAACTTTCGTTTCATGTTATGTGCAACATTTACTAAAAATAGAATATACAAGTTATGTGCAACAAATGTTTTATTTTCATTTTAAATTGTCAAATCCCTCTATCTCTCTCATCATCGCATGCATCTCTATCTTTCTTTCTCCATTTAACACTAAAACCCAAATTTCACCTTGGAGTTCGTGACAAGCTCTTTGTTGCACATAATATGACACGGAAGTAATAGAAAAGTTATAATTAGGAGGTGAAAATTAAGGATGGATGAGAGAAAAGTATAAAGGAGTTAAGGTATAGGGAGGTAAAAGTGGCTTCCTTTATTTTACAAAGGAAAATGTTTTTCACCAAATCACCACTAAAAATGCAATTTTTCACCCATTTACAAACCAAACAAAGGAAAATGAAATGAAATGGAAAATTTGTTTTTATATCAAACCAAACGAGTTCTATGATTTTTGGATTTTTTTTTTTTTAATAGTTGCAACAATTAAAGATAAACACTTGTATTCATAACTTTAATTATTAATATCTTTACTTTTCTATTAAAGAAAACTAAAAAAAAACACACAAAATTAAAATTATAAAATGAGATTAACCAACAATACTTTGCAATTTGCATAATATCTTATTTTTTAAAATTTAATAAAAAATTATAGTCAAATTTCATACTCCCTATGTTCGTTTTGTTTGTTACATTTTGACTTTTATAATTGACTTATAAAAACTCATAGTATAAACACACAAAAATATAAACATCAAAATTATATAATGTGGGGATTGTGTTAGATTTGGCTTGATATGTATTTTCAAAATATCAAATTTTTATAATTTTAACTCATATTCAATTGATTGTATTCATGATTAAGCGTGTGCATCAGAGATTGTAACAATCAAAATGTAACATATAAAAAGGACGGAGGGGCACATAATACTCCATAGTGTAAACATCCAATCCCTATGATCTTAAAAAACGAAGGAAAATTGAATTAAATTGACATGAAATTCTCAAAATATTAACCACAAACTCACAAGTATTATCATTTATTTATTACGGAGTACCATCTACCAAATTGGCATATAATCTATGGCATCGAGAACATTAAAAAGATAGCTTCACAAAACAGTGCATATAAACACAAAACCACAATCATACAAACAAAATCCATCGCCCTCTTCAAAAGTTAATACACCCAACATAATGAGTACTTACTTTCTCTCAACATTGATTTATACTCCAAAGAGAAAAAAAAAAAATTTAATATGATAGGTCCTATTAATTAAACTAGCAATTTCAATCCACAAATTGACCCACATCCATACATCACATCAACTTTAAATTCCGCCAAAAATTCAAAACTTCCAACCAAATTAATCAACCAAAAACCCTAATTCTCCAAAAACCACAACAAGATTAAAAATCCCATACCTCAGAATCGCTAATTTGATAATCCCGAGCAACGGAAAGCGACCGCCTCCTTTTAGAAGCACCACCACCATCAAAATCGCCATTTTTCTCGCCAAATTTCTTGCTCCTCAGCTCACCAACCCTAGCCCCACGCCTAGAAACCGACCTTCCTCTCCGATACGACGCCGTTCTATCATCTCTATTTGCAGAAGAAACCTCATCAGAAGTAGTTCGCCCTCTTTCACCAATATCACTCGACGAAAACATCTCAATCGCAAGATCATCGAGACTAATCTCAGGAACACCAGAACCTCGTACTGTATTTACAAATTTACCCCTACGACTCGCCGACGGTGGTTCCTCCGGCGAGACCTCCGTCGGAAGTCGGTGCGAAAAGCGGCTGACACTCCGTGAACGGCGGTGGTGCGACGACGATGATGTGGAGTTCCGACTAGTACTGGAGTTGGAACTGGAATCTCCTCCAATTGATGTTCGCCGTGTTGTAGACCTGAATGCTGCCGTCGCCATTGTTGATGGAGGAGAGAGAAACTGAGAGAGTTGAATTAGGGTTTAGTGAAGAACATTTTTGGAGGAGAGAGAAAATTTGAGCAAAAATGGCGTTGTGTTTGTTCACGGGAAAGAGCTGAATGGAGCTCTTCAAAGTAGTATAATGGCGGAGAAGACGAAATTTGGGGGATTTGAAATTGTGTCGTACATTAATATTTATACGTCTTGAATATTTTATTTTTGGAGCGTTGTATTAATAATTCATTGGTTAATGATTATTAATTTGAAATGGTATGAATTTGAATTATTATTGTTATTTACAACGAGTACAACCATTTAGGACTGGCAAATTGGCAATAATTTTTTGTTCCCTTAATTCATTAACAGCATATGATTTGAAATATTTTGAAACATTTATGTATTTGTGGAGTATGTGGTTGACTTGTTTCTTTATTTTATTTTTTTAAAAAAAAAAAAGAAAAAAGTGTTTTAGGTGTAATAGTGTTGGACAGTTAGGTGGTAGTTGATGCTTTTTTTTTTTTTTTTTTTTAAAGAAGAGTAAGCATGAGCAACAAATGGAGCTATCAAACGTTTCGTGTCATGCTCATGATCGTGCTCAAAGTTAAATGGATTATAAAGTTAAATGGTATATAAATTCATTTTTACCATGTTTATGTTTTAGCTTGTGGTGAAAACACAAGTTAATTTATTTGATAAACAAAAAAAAAATATCAAGGACTATTTTGGACATTTGAAACACTTTAAAAAGGATAAAACTGTATTTTTGCCATGACTAACATGGATACACAAAACGTCGTCTACTCAACGTTCATAGTGCCCCATTGAAGTCCTCCATCCTTCATTGTTTTTTCTCAGAGATAGCCGTGGGAGACAAAAAGGTTAAAACAGAAGCTCTGCAAACCATAAATTTATGCCAAGTTCTTCCCAAATTGGTTGTCTAATATCTTGATTAAACTTTTTCTTTTTCTAATTTTTGTTTTTATTAAGTTCTGTTATTAAGTTATTGGAAATTGAGAAAATTTGGTAAAAACTTACATAAGTTCTTGTATCAGGTTATTGGAAATTGGGAAAATTTGGTAAAAACTTACAATATTGTTAAATTGCATTCTTGTTATCGGTTCTTGTTATAAAATTGATGCTTCTCCCTCCTCCTTATTATTCCTTCCTGATCTCCTCCAATTTTAACACCATATTCAAACACTTTATTCATATCATGTTGTCTGATTATTGATTTTTTTTTTTTAAGTGAGTTATCTCGTGTGTTTGAAAAAAAAAAAAAAAAAAAAAAAAAAAAAAAAAAAAAAAAACCTTATTTTGTGGGTTTTAGGTACTATAATGCGGAATTTCACGAATTATATCCGTTCGCACCTAAACAGGATCTACAAGCATAACACATAAAAAATCACATAATACATACCTTTGACGCGTGATTTCCACAAGTGATTGACTGTCAATTAGGGAGATAATAGAGCCCCAAGCGTTGCTCTTTTACTTAGTCCGCGGGATAGGATTGAACCTCCACTGCTGCTAGGTAGTTGAGCACGAACACTTCGAACCACCTTCTACGGAAAAGTGAGGAGAACGACCACAAACACCACCACCATGCACCACCTTGCACCGGGTGGCTGTACGGTTGTACGGACGTGAGGGAGGGAGTGAGGAGAGAGATTGCATGAGACTAGGGTTTGGTTGCTCACTTGTCAATTCTCAATTGACTGGTTAAGTGTATTTTTACAGACCCTAGGCAAGGCCTCTAGATATACATCATATGTATAATTAGAGTCCAAACCAAGTCCAAACTACTCCTTCTTCAATCCAATAGGTCTAAGATGCACCAATGTGCACCTATTTTAGATGCAACATTAACCCACAAGCCCAATTTTAAACGTGCCCCATTAAAAAAACCTCAAACCAAAATGAGCCTGTAACACCCCCAAATCTCCCTCTACGGAAATACTAGTATAATACGTATAATTATACCGTAGAGATAGACTTGGGCGTGTTACCGCCGCGTGATTACGCAAGGCTACTCATCTTACTAAAAATAACAATATTTTGCAGCGGAAACTTCAATACTCTTCTTTATTAATAATAACCATAAATAGTAACCAAAGTCATGAGTACTTAAAATAGATACAAGACCAAATTCCTAATTTAGTGAAAACCAATCCCGGGACTCCAATGCATCATTTATTGACTCCAACCTGAAAATAAGCAACACTGCTTACCATTACGGTAAACAGGGCGAACCAAAACAAATAAGAAATACGGATTAGCAAAATATGCTACGTACGATAAGTACAAGATAATGTAAACTTAATTTATTTGCAAACATGCTTTTAAAACCAATTCCAATAAATAATCCAATAATTCCAAAACTCATGATTCAAAACCAATTCCAATGATTCAACATTCAAAATAATTGATAAACCAATTCCTTTAAAAAATCCAATTCCTTTTTGAACCAATTTCTTTAAATCCAATTCCTCACCCAAGTGTGCACACCCCCCAAGCTAGTCTCCTTATATTACAAGGCTATTCTTGAGGAAAGACTAGGTCATACAAAGTCCATAATCTTATCAATAAACCAAATCCGCATAGTGGGATTACCAATCAACATGCTTATAAAGCATTAATAATAATATTTCAATGGTTCAATAAATCCAATATAATTCAAACTCCTTTTTAATAATTCCACATACTTTCAAAATCAAAACCTCTTAAATAAATAATTGAGAATAAAATCTCATATTAATAACATTTCAAAATCAATAACTCTTCCTTGAGAAACCTTTTATTTAATTCAATAAACTTTTCAAATCAATTCCTTTAAACATGATAAGTAATTCGATCAAACCATTCAAAACATGATTTAAAAATCAATCATTCAAAATACTTTTATCAATACCTCAAAACATAATTTATTTCAAAATCACAATTCAAATCAATTTAATTCAATCACCAATCAAATCATAAAAAAACATGTTATTCAATCCAATCACTTTCAAAGGTATCCAGCCACCTAACGTACCTTGATCCTTGCTTAGCAAACACACCAAAAGAACTTCAAGAATCTTGATAGAACACACCCTACAAATAAATATATAACCTTAATCAAATAATTAAAAACTCCCAACTATATGTACATGAACCTTTTAATTAATTTTTCATAAACATCATTAAAATATGATTTTATATAATTAAAAATACTCATAATAATAATTTTATATTAATCTCCCATAATAATAATAACAATAATTGAATAAAAGAAGAGAAGAAGAAAAGATAAGAAACCAAGGAAAAGAGAAGAATTGGAATTTCGTAGGAAATAATAGGCAGAACTTGCAGAGGCTAAAACTCCTTTGATATAACTCCGAATTGGGTGATTCTTGAGCCTAACCTCAAGGATTTTTCGAGAGGAACAATCTTCTATGAAACGTCAATACCCCAAAAACTGACCAGAAGTGCCCGAAAATTGGCTTCAAAGATAAACGGGATGATTTGTGTAAAATTGAGAAGAAGAAAAGAAGAGAATTGGTGTGAAGAATGTGAGAGGTATGAAGGGGTATTTATAGGCTAGTATGAGCATGAATTATGGTAGGAAAATGTAGGAAGAATTATGGTAATTAGGGTTTAAGAGATAACTTGGAGAAGTGAATAAAGAATTAAGGAAAGTTTGGATATTAAGGTGATTGTGTATACTTGAATATGGAAGGTATGTATGTCATGAAAAATAATAAGGAAATTAGAATTACTTGGGGAATAATCATAAGGAACAAAAGGCAAGAGAATATGATGATTGGATACTAAAAAGATGGAGAATTAGAATTAAGGAAAATAGGAGATTCCCTTACTAGTATTTAGGAAGATTTTGCTCGGTTTAAGGAATAAAAATAATTGTGTAAATAATATAGAATAATTAAATAATTAATTAATTAATTAAAATACCAATTATTCACCAATAATTAACTAAGAAAATCATATTTTCTATACATAGAAAATCCAAATTTCCTAGCTAAATAAATGGGAATTTTCGGCCATAATAATTAATTTATAAAACATTATTTTTCTTAAATTAAAATATCCGAAATATGTAAATAATCCGGTTTTTAAAATAAGATAAATGGATAATAAATCTTATCCAAAATAATGATTAGTTTTCAAAATGCTTTTGGCGCCAAAATTCAAATATTATTTTGGCTCCAAATAATAAATTTACTAAAATACCCTTTTTATAAAATAATTCCTAATTAATAATTAGGAAAATACGTATGAAAATACGGGGTATTACAGAGCCAACCCAAAAACTGAACATATTTTTAAAATACAGTCCACTTAACCATCAGTTTCAACAGCTATTATATTTTAAGTATAATTTTTTTAAAAAAAATGTCACTCTTAAATTTAAATTTCTGAAATTTATTACTCCTCTATTTGATTTTCTCTCTCTAACAATCAAACACAATTCACTCTCTCTCTCTCTCTCTTCAAAAACATCCATGAATATTTGAGATGAGATGAAAAATCAAACGGATTCTCCTCAAAAAAGGCAATTTTATGTAAATTTCACTTAATTTTGTTTGAATTTATATGATTATCACTTAATGTTGTTTGAATATTGTTCAATACTCTATTGTTCGAAATTTTTTATTGGAATTGTCAAAAAAATTAGTGAAATCAAACGAATACCTTATGTTCACATTCTGAAATACATATGTTCATATTTTGAATTCTTATGTTCATATTTTGATTACTTATGTTCACTTTCTGAAATGCATATGTTCATATTTTTATGCATATATTCACTTTCTTAAATGTTTATGTTCATATTTTGAATCCTTTTGTAAACTTTCTGAAATGCTTATGTAAACTTTCTGAAATGCATATATTCACTTTCTAAATACATATGTTCATATTTTTTATGTATATGTTCACCTTCTGAAATGCTTAATTATGTTCATACGCATTCTAAAATGAACCAATGCATATGTTTATATTTTGAATGCGTATGTCCATTTTCTAAAATGCAGATGTTCATCTTTTTAATACTTAAAATGCATATGTTCATATTTTTAATACTTATAATGCCTTATATTCATAATAATATTTTATATTTTCATAATGTAAATATTCATAATAAATATTTGTTGTTCATGAAATATTCTCATTAAATCTGTTTATGCATATGTTCTCTTTCTTAAATGCATATGTTCATTTTTTTTTATGCATATGTTCACCTTTTAAATGCTTATATTCACTTTAAGGAAACCAATGCTTACGTTCATATTTTGAATTGTTATGTTTACTTTCCGAAATGCAAATGTTCATATTTTTTATGCCTATGTTCACTTTCTGAAAAGCTAATGTTCACATTTAAGGGAACCTATGCATATGTTCATATTTTGCATGATTATGTTCATTGATAAAAAAAATGCAGAAAATCAGATGAAATTCATACATAGATGAAATTGATCGAAGCTAAAAAAATCAGATAAACTTAATCAATCGAAATTAAGCACAAATTCACCACATAATAAATTCAATTGAAAAATTGAATCGAATAATTGAAAAACAACATAGGAGAGAGAAATTAAAGAAGGAAGGAGAAAAAACTGAGGAAAAGAAAATCATAATGAAATTTTGATCGAAAATTTTGATGAGAATTAGGAAAGAAAAGAGTAGATAGAGAATTGGGAAGAAGGAAACCAAAAATTGTTGATCAAAAAAAGAAGAGAAAAAATTCGAGAAGAAGGACATGTGTTAGCACGAAGAACGTTGATCAAATTCAGAAGAACAGGGTTGTGTTTTGTTGCGTTTCATTCAGTGAAACATGCCTTTTGGGTTGTTGCATCTACCTCTACATGCACAAGCATGCAGCTAAGTATATGCGTCTTCAATCCCATATGGCCGGCCACTCCATGAGACCCAATAATGGGCTTTTTTATTTTGTTTAATCCATCACCCTTTTGTGTGACCTTATAGCACTAGGCGAAAAATAGACTTGGCCACCGGTTCAAAACCCCCCTTTGCCACCGGTTTTGAACCGTTGGCCAGTGGGGGGGTGGCAAAAGCTAGCACAAATGGCCACCGGTTCAAAACCGGTGGCAATTTAATTAATTGCCACCGGTTAACCGGTGGTATTAATTAATTTGGCCACCGGTTAACCGGTGGCAATTTAACTTTGCCGCCATTTTTTTTTGGAGGGATGGCAGGTATTGCCACCGGTTTCATGGCTGAACCGGTGGCCATTACTGTAATTTTTTTTTTCCCTGCAATAATAATTCCTGTAATTCCAGCTAAATATTTCCTGCATGTAATTCCTGTATTGCTGCTATTATTTCTGCTGTAATATAATTATATATAACAAGATTTATAAATATATATTTAGACATTAATTATTAAAAACCAAATGCAATATAATAAATAAAGTATCATATACTACATAAGTACAAATTTGCACAATACTAACTTATTAACAATAAATATAAAGTAGTCTAAAGTTTAATCAACAAAGTTTAAATTCAAAATGATGTAACATTTACAAATTGAAAGTGATGAAAGATGCCAACATGTCTCGTACTTCATTAAGGTCCTTGCTTGTTAACGGATCACCCTTTAGCACCTTGCAAAACTTGGAATATATAAACATTATGTTAGAATAAACATGTGTAAATAAATATGCAAAAAATTAACTCACATAAAAAGAGCAACTTACTAAGTTTTAGGACGCATTTTTAAAAACATGTTTTCTACCTTGCCCATTTTCAACATTTTTTAACTAATGAGCTAGTTCTTTCTCATTACATGTCAATCATACTTAGTTTTAGGTGGCTAAGCCTTTTAATCAACACAAAAAAGCAACTTACTAAGTTAAAGGACGCATTTTATTCCTAAATGGCCTATATAAGGCCTAAATGACTTCTACCTTGCCCATTTTCTACATTTTTTAACTAATGAGCAAGTTGTTTCTCATAACATGTCAATTATACTTAGTTTTAGGTGGCTAAGCTTTGAAATCACAAAAAAAAGCAACTTACAAAGTTAGAGGACGCATTTTCATCCTAAATGGCCCAAAAAAGGCCTAAATGACTTCAACCTTGCCCATTGTCGACATTTTTTAACTAATGAGCTAGTTCTTTCTCATTACATGTCAATCATACTTAGTTTTAGGTGGCTAAGCCTTTTAATCAACACAAAAAAGCAACTTACTAAGTTAAAGGACGCATTTTGGTACTACATGGCCTATATAAGGCCTAAATGACTTCTACCTTGCCCATTTTCTACATTTTTTAACTAGTGAGCAAGTTGTTTCTCGTAACATGTCAATTATACTTAGTTTTAGGTGGCTAAGCTTTGAAATCACAAAAAAAAGCAACTTACAAAGTTAGAGGACGCATTTTCATCCTAAATGGCCTAAATAAGGCCTAAATGACTTCTACCTTGCCCATTTTGTACATTTTGTAAATAATGAGCTAGTTATTTCTCATAACATGTCAATTACACTTAGTTTTAGGTGGCTAAGCTTTGAAATCACATAAAAAAGCAACTTACTAAATTTTGGGACGCATTTTGGTACTAAATGGCCTAAATAAGACCTAAATGACTTCTACCTTGCCCATTTTCTACATTTTTTAAATAATGAGCTAGTTCTTTCTCATAACATGTCAATTATACTTAGTTTTAGGTGGCTAAGCTTTGAAATCACAAAAAAAAAAACAACTTACTAAATTTTAGGACGCATTTTCATCCTAAATGGCCCAAAGAAGGCCTAAATGACTTCAACTTTGCCCATTGTCGACATTTTTTAACTAATGAGCTAGTTCTTTCTCATTACATGTCAATCATACTTAGTTTTAGGTGGCTAAGCCTTTTAATCAACACAAAAAAGCAACTTACTAAGTTAAAGGACGCATTTTGGTACTACATGGCCTATATAAGGCCTAAATGACTTCTACCTTGCCCATTTTCTACATTTTTTAACTAGTGAGCAAGTTGTTTCTCGTAACATGTCAATTATACTTAGTTTTAGGTGGCTAAGCTTTGAAATCACAAAAAAAAGCAACTTACAAAGTTAGAGGACGCATTTTCATCCTAAATGGCCTAAATAAGGCCTAAATGACTTCTACCTTGCCCATTTTGTACATTTTGTAAATAATGAGCTAGTTATTTCTCATAACATGTCAATTACACTTAGTTTTAGGTGGCTAAGCTTTGAAATCACATAAAAAAGCAACTTACAAAGATTTAGGCGGCACTTTGGTACTAAATGGCCTAAATAAGGCCTAAATGACTTCTACCTTGCCCATTTTCTACAATTTTGAAATAATGAGCTAGTTCTTTCTCATAACATGTCAATTATACTTATTTTTAGGTGGCAAAGCTTTGAAATCACATAAAAAAGCAACTTACCAAGATTTAGGACGCATTTTACTAGTTTTAAGGTCGTACCTCATCAAGATGTATGGTGTTGGTACAATGAGTCGCTATGTCAAGCATGAATCTCATCACGTACAATCCACAATCAACTCCATTATCTTGTTGTGGGCACTAGCATAGGAACAAATCAAATGAATCAAACATCACATAAAATCCACAATTGTTCGAGCAATGTATATTAAGATAATCACAATATGATGTGGTATTACCGTAGGTGATTTCCATGTAGGACCATCTGGAGCACGAACATGTATTTTCTTCATAATACTGAAGGAAAGTAAATTCAAATTTGATTAGTTTGACTACTAAATGAGTTAGCTTAAGATAATCACCACTAGGTAGCTATATTTACTTTTGAAGTACAGAGGCCACGAGGTACTTCTTTGTTGATCGAGCTGAATCAAGGTGAAAGATTGTGTTTTTAGCAGGACAAATCACCATGAGAAACCAATGATACCTACATAAATTCACAATTCACAAACAAATCAATAATTAGGGTACAAAATATATTTCAAATGTAGAAAGAATTGAATTACACATGGTTAAACGTACTCCTGATAACATGGGGCGAATATGAACTCATCTCCCGCACGCATTGATTCCCTAATACTACGCTTAACATAGTCCATCACCTCAGGGGAGTTGTTTAAGATTCTAGTCTCGGATGTCTGTTCGGGGCATAACCACCCAACTTTACCAGGGGAATTAGTGTCCCTTAAGTGCTCCCGTAGTGCTCTGCGTGCATGGACAATGAAAAATTGATTAACATATCAAGGATAAACAACACTAATATGAATTAACATATTCAATTTTAGTGCCATGTGCCCATACCTCATGAATATTTGAATGAGAGAAATGTTAAGGCTAGAACCTCCTAAAAATTCCTTCACATCTTGTTTGTTTAACCATGCACTTGCATCCTCATCATAGTGGAACATTGCCTTAGGTAGTGCAAATTCAATGGGATCGTCACTAGGCAAATGACTAACATGATTGTGTAGAAAAGTTAAATCCTTAGTGAGCGATTGAAGGACATTGTCTCCAACAAGTGGGGTAGGTTGCATGGCTGAACCTTTCGAAGAATTCTTTTTTGACACTTGTTCACTCTTCGACCCTTGTTCACTCATCTTCTTTGTAGGTTGATCAACGCTTTTGGGATTCTCCACCTTCCTTCGCTTTGAGGTTTGGCCTTTTTTCGAAATCTAATAAATCAAAGTAAAAATAGGATCAAAAATGATAGGCCGGGGGTCAAGCTATACGAATGCAATAAACAAGGATTTAACTGCCAAGGATGCACCGGCGGCCGAGGCAGCAGCTGCCGAGGCTGCAGCGGCCGAGGCAGCAGCTGCCCAGGCTGCAGCAGGACAGGCAGCAGCTGCCCAGGCTGCAGGAGGCCACCCAGGCAGCAGCTGCCGAGGCTGCAGCGGCCCAGGCAGCAGCTGCCGAGGCTGCTGCGGCCCAGGCAGCACCTGCCGAGGCTGCAGCGGCCCAGGCAGCACCTGCCGAGGCTGCTGCAGCCCAGGCAGCACAATTTTTTTTTTTTTGGACAAAAAACCGAATAACAACTAATGGCATGCAGATTTGTTATTCAGCACATGTTCAAAAATTATTACCTCGTTGATCAACCTTACCCAAGCACGAGACCATTGCACATAGCTACCTTTTGCTTGCCAAAGAAGAGTAATCCCATTATCCATTATAGGCACCGGGAGTGGGATGTTTTCGAACCCAGCTACGACAGAATTGATCCCGACCGCGTAATGTTGTGGCCAAAGCCCTTGGAAATGGACCGTTCCTCTCATCGCTTGTGCACTACCATGCGCCACCAACTGCAACTCTTCACTATTTGATAGCCCCGGGGCTAGAAGTGTACACTCGGTGTCTACCTACATCATTTAACGAAATTCACTTGTAAAAGCAGAAATTATAAAAAAAAATGGTCTATTCCTACACAATTGATCATCTAACGAAATTCACTACGTTAAAAGTAATAGATTATCCTAAATTCACCTCTAAATCTGGAAATTCATGGCTTGTTGGATCATCAAGCTCCCTCGAGTCCGCATGTGTGGGAGTAACAACCTGCAATAGTTATTCAAAAATGTCACATTTGATCTCACATAACTCACTATGCCAAAACTAATAGATTGAAAACTACCTCATGTATCTCATCTTCTCCATCTCTATCATCTTCTCCTTGTCCTTTTGGGTGGCTACTTGAGTCGACCGGTGTAGTCGAGGGGAACGGCAAGGGTAAGTTCATTTGCTTCGCCCAAGCATTGAACTCACCTACTAACTCATTGCGTACTTGTTCCTTGATGGATGCCACCTTGGCATCCAAGTCCTCCGGTGAGTTAACACTTGCCCGAGATCTTCCCAATTTGGTGTATTCCGAACCCATGACTTTTTCCCATCCTAGCAACGTCCCTCCCATACCTACTACCCGGCCTGGATGGTAGGGCTTTCCCAAAGCCAAGGTGAACGGGTCTTTCTCTATAGTCGGGACCAGCTTGCCTTCAACAACTTCTGTAGTGTACTCAAGCTGTAGCATAAGAAAAAATGTCAACATGAATACATATAATGTTTTTAGATGGTAAAGTTATGCAAAAGTTTCAAATAGCTTACAAGTTTATCAGCCACTTTTTTTTCCGGTTCTTTGATGACCCATTTTCCGGTTTCCTTATCAAAGGAATGAAGAGAACAATTGAAATCGCCAGCACGACTAACCAACGTAGTGATCGTGGAGTCGGAGGGTTCTTTGGATGACCCAGGCAGCAAAGTAGGGTATATACCCTCCTTCAACCAAGTAGGCCTCCATTCACCAAATGTCTTGGCCCCCGTCTTATGAAGGTACTCCTTCTGCAATGCATTTGCCTTGTTTTGCTCTCGAAGTTCCTACATAAATACAAATGTTAGAATCATTACTGCAAAAAAAGTCAATATATTATACAATTCTCATTAGATTTACTAGTTCTTACAATTGCTTTAGGTCTTGTTTTTTGAATAACAAATTCTTTCCACTCTTCCTCCGTCACGCTTGGCCACATTTTCCACGATGGTTCTTGTTCCTCAACAACATCCTCATTTCCACCTTCACCACCCTTCCCCTTGGAAGGTTTCTTCTTGTGTTTCTTCTTCTTATAGATCCATCCATTGGTCAAATGGGTCTTGAAGCCTCTGAATCTCTCCGCTATTAAAGAATCAAATACCCTTCTCTTCTCAGGATCATTTGCAATATTAAACAGCTTCAGCAATCACAAATACAAGCAATTATTATGTTCAATTCACTAACAAATATTAAGTGAAAGTATTTGTAATTGTGTAAATGTGCATTGAAACAAAACACTTGCCCTGGTATCATCCCAAAATGTTTGAATCAAGCCTGGAGGTACTTGCCGCCAACCAAGTGTAATCGGGATTTTGCGCGCACACATGCCAACTTGGTTTGCATAATTCCGAAGCCATTTGCCAGTAGGTCGTCCTCTTTTGTCATACTCCAGGACCATGGGACCGTTTGACTTCCTAAAACTTGTTGTCGGACCCCTACCCTTTCTCTTAGCAGGAGCCTTTACCCCCCCTCCACCACCTGTGTTCAATTGCTCATGTCTTTGGCTATCAGTTTGAGGAGTAGCGTTCTCACCAACGACCTCAACAATTGTAGAATCAATAGGAGGCGCACGTTCAGCTGACAATTCAAATTCTACAAGCCTCCGCTCAAAAGCATCTTGTTCCTGATCTTCTGGCTCACCCAAATCAGTCTCCTTGTTGACATCATATGGCTCGTCCTTGTCCTCATACTCACCATCATAGCCATCGTCATCATCCTCCAAATCCTCTAGTACTGGGTCATCATGATCGTCCGCCATGAGTTATAAAAACCTGTCATTACAAACACAAAACGATATTAGTTCCATAAAAGATAAAAATGTTGACATATAGGTCATGCTACATGTTAGCATATAAAATAGGCAAGTAAGTTCACATATAGATCATTTTTTTTCTATTTTCATCAAATTGACTTGTAAAAATAGGCAACTAAGTTCAGTACATGTTAGCATATAAAATAGGCAAGAACTTGTAAAAGTTTAGCAACTAAGTGTACACTTTCATTCATTTTTCCCAAATCCTATTAATAAAATAACTTAACTTATGATTAAATAATACTTTTAAATGCTTACAATCTCAAATTAAATGTTGTAGTACCTCATTCTAACATTCCTTCGTTGTGGTCTGATCGCATATAACTTGTTTGGTCGTCTATATCATTTGATGCAATAGGTCTAGGAACAGTGAAAGGTGCTGAATCATCAAACGCATCGTATTCTTCCTCATCCTCAACATCTCCAATGCCTAGGATTCTTCTTTTCCCAGCTAGCACAATGGACCATTTTGCATCGACTGGGTCAGTGACAAAGAACACTTGCTTAGCTTGAGATGCTAGGATGAACGGTTCCGCACTATCATTCAAGTGGCCAAGATCTACAAGAGTAAAGTCATCATTATACTTGACATTACGCCTGATATTATCAACCCACTTACACTTGAAAAGTGCAACCGTGAAGTTACAATAATCAAGCTCCCATATTTCTTGAATTCGACCGTAGTATGACAATTTTGCATCGACAGGTGATTTATCCTTTGCACTTGCAAACTCCCTTGACGATGCCACAAGCGTTACTCCACTGTTTTGGGTCGACGAAGATTTCAAATCCCGACCCTCTGTCCAAAAAGTGTACCCATTGATGTCATATCCCTCAAATGAGCGAACATCATCCCTAGGACCATAAGCAAGCCACCTTACTGTATCGGTGACACTATCATCCAAACGAATGATCACTCGTTCACTAAACCAACTCACAAACCTCTTATTATGCAACTGCATCAGTGCCCTTTCACCTTTCGATGGAAACTCATCACGCAAACTAGCCATGTGCTCATCTAAATATGGGTGAACATCTGCAACATGGTGCAACACATAAAGGTGTGCTTGTAAGAACTGATCTCGATCAGGTGACATTCGTTTCGACCCAATTGTGCCATGACCATCTAGTCTCCCTTCATGTCGAGAAGTAGGAAGACCAATAGGTTCAGCAACGGCTAAATAGTCAGCCACAAAATTACCAATCTCCTCACTCACGGTCCCTTGAATCATGCTTCCTTCCGGATGAGCCGGATTCCTTACTTTATCTTGCAATGTGCCCATGTGTCTTTCAAAAGGATAGCACCACCTTAGGAAAACTGGACCGCACAACTTAATCTCACGCACCAAATGTAGAATAAGGTGGACCATTATGTCAAAAAATGAGGGTGGGAAATACATCTCAAATTTGCACAAAGTCACAACCACATCCATTTGCAAAGCATCAAGTGTACAAGGATCAAGCACTTTGCTGCATATTGTATTGAAAAACGAACATAGGCTTGTAATAGCTTCCCTCACGTGCTTCGGTAAAATACCACGAATTGCAATCGGTAGAAATACTTGCATCAACATGTGACATTCATGGGATTTCATACTTGTCAACTTCATTTCGCCACTTAAGGATACAAATCTTTTCATGTTAGATGAGTACCCAGAGGGAACCTTAATGTCGTAAAGACATGCACAAAACATCCGCTTTTCTACCCTTGACAATGTGTAGCAAGCCGGTGGTAAATACTTCTTCTCAACCTTGCCTTGACCCTCATCATCTCTACTCTTTGAAGCATCCGCGGCCTTTCCGTTTCCCTTGCTCTTCCCCTTTCCTTTTTTCGAAACATTTACATTTTCCTGTTCCGGTTCCTTTCCCTTTCTATCCTTCCCCTTTCTAACCTTGTCCTGAGGCCATAATTCCGGACGAATCCCCATCTCTTGCAAATCTAACCGTACACCCTTTCCATCCTTTGTTTTTCCTGAAATATTAAAAAGCGTTCCCACAAGAGCATCACACACATTCTTCTCTATATGTATCACATCAAGGCAGTGCCTAACATCATGTTCTTTCCAGTACGGAAGCTTCCACAAGATTGATTCTTTTTTAAAAAGAGCTGTTGAGACCGGAGCTTTTTCATATTTTCCAAACACCGTTCGTATACCCTTAACTCGAGCATATACCTCAACACCCGTCAATGGCCTAGGCGCAATCTCCTCCTCCACTGTCCCATCGAAAGCCTTTTTCTGCCTACGGTACGGGTGATCACGCCTAAGGAACCTTTGAGTCCTTAAGTACACATCTTTGTGAGAATTCTTCAGGTATATGCTTGATGTGTCATCAATACAAATGGGGCATGCTTTTTTCCCTTTAACCTTGTACCCACACAGGTTGCCATATGCAGGAAAGTCATTCATGGTCCACATAAGGGCTGCACGCAATGTAAACATCTCGTTCTTATGAGCATCAAAACAAGAAACCCCTTCGTCCCACATTTTCCTCAAATCGTCAATTAGTGGCGCAAGGTAAACATCTATGTCATTTCCAGGTTGCCTAGGCCCCGTTATTAGCAATGAAAGCATTATATACTTCCGTTTCATACATAACCAAGGAGGCAAATTGTAGATCACCAAAAGAACAGGCCAAGTGCTGTGCTGGGTACTAAGAGTGCCAAATGGATTCATCCCGTCTGTGCACAACCCAAGTCTTAAATTTCTGACTTCATTACCAAACTCCGAAAACTTCAAATCAATGTTCTTCCATTGCGGGGAGTCAGCCGGATGCTTCAGCATTCTGTTTTTCTGTCTTCCCTCGGCATGCCACCTCAAGTTTGTAGCGTCTTTTGGAGTTGAGAATAGACGCTTAAACCTTGGAATAATAGGAAGATACCACAACACCTTAGCAGGAGGTCCCGTCGTACCAGGATTGCAACTCATGCGCTTGTAGCGCGACTGCTTGCATCGTGGACACTCCTCCAATTGTTCATACTCATTACGATACAAAATACAGTCATTAGGACATGCATGTATCTTCTTATACTCCAAACCAAATGGACACATCAGCTTCTTTGCATAATAGTAAGACTTAGGAATTTCATTCCCATCAGGCAAGATATCACTTAATGCGGTCAAAAAAGAAGTGAAACTGACGTCCGTCCACCCATGCTTCGACTTAATGTTAAAAAGTGTTAGCACGGCAGAAAGTTTGGAGTATTTTTTGCACCCAGGGTACAAAGGCTTTTTGGAAGCCTCCGAAAGTAATTCAAACACATCACCTTCGACATTATGCAACATCTCATCCACATCCTCATCCTCGACCTCATCTACTGGATCATCCTCAGCTCCATCCTCACCATCCTCAAAAACATATTCATCATTCTCACATTCTAACCCCACATGAATCTCATTATTGCTTCTGTCATGCACATCATTCCCATCAAGATCCCCACTATACTCTCCACTTTCACCATGCCAAATCCACACATCGTATTTAAGTCTAAACCCACGACAAAGTACATGATCTCTAATGATCTCTACACTATTGACCACCTTCACATTTTTACAATCAACACAAGGACAGTATAGGTATTCCGCACCCATTTTGCGCTGATAAGATAAAGCCGTCCTGCAAAACTCTTGAACCCCATTCCAAAATTCCAATGTATCACGTCTACCATACATCCAACCACGAGCCTTCTCCATTTAGTAAAGTGTCTCTAAACATATATAGCAACATATTATGAATAATGTACAATTGCTACATATTTTACGTAAATCAACTTCAAGTACACACCGTGAATAAACCATTCATATAGTGAAAAAATGCATGTTTCCAAAGTGTCCTTATCACTCCAACCTAACCCATCCTTGAATGTCTACTCTCACTAGTGAATGTATGTCAACTTTCCAATTTTAAGGAAAATCCGGCAGCACTTCCCCCCAGTTCTCCAAGTACACGATGTAGATAATTACTTACCCACATATGTACCCAGAGAACATGGTGAAGAAATGAAAAGCCAAGATGTTCCTTAAAATCGAAAAAAAGACATACATTCACCACCTAAGTGAGAGTAAACATTCAAGAACAGTCCCAACCGGGGACTATTCAAGACTTTCTCCTAATGAGAAAGCCTTGAACGGGTATCTAGGCATATGATGATGCAAACATTCAACATATTATGGCAATTATTTATAATTAAAATAGACACAATTTGTAATATCATGAACAAACTTTTATCAAATGGATAAACAAATAGAAAGAAATATAGCTCCATAAAGTTTCTAGTTCATACCAATATAGCAATTATAATGGATGTAATGTCTCGAACTTCCCACTTTAATAGCTAACAAACTTGTGCTTCTCTACATATCAATCTACAAAAATAAAAAATAAAACAACAACATATAAAAGTTAGTAATTTTGTCAAGAACTATATATAAAACAACCTAAAATTACACATTAACACATACCAATTAATAATTACAAATTAAAACTTACTACCAAAATTCAACTAATTAAGTAACAAGGTTACTAATAAGCTCTAATTTAATAAAAATTACCATTAAAACTAATGAAAATTCAAATAAGTTTTCTCCTAATCTCTACCTAATAATAATAAAACAACCTAAATTCTTCAAAATATCTTAATAAAATAACCTAAAATTCAGAAAAATTAGGGGCAATTATATTCAAAACTTAATTTTAATTTTGCCTAAGCATTGTTGAAAATGCAAAATAAATTAAAACTAACCCTAGGTGGAGATGAAAGGGAGGAGAGATGCACGGTGGTCGGTGGTGGAGGACCCCACAAGTGGCGGCGGCTGGGCACAGTAATGCGGCGGCGAGGGCCGCGTTGCTGCTGGAGGAGGGCCGCGAACAGGTGGTGGATTTCCTCAGTGAGGGCGACGCGATGGGTCAGTTGCAGCTAGGAGGAACGCCGCGAACAGGTGGTGGAGGGGGTGCTCGACGGTGGTGGAGGGTGCAGCGGCGGCTGGGCGTCAGAGGTGGAGTTCTTGGTGGTAGCTAGGGTTGGAGTGTCGTGAAGAGAGAGTTAGAGCTCGAAATTTTTGGTGGTCGAATGAAACAGGAACTAATTACCTGATGAATAAGGACGCGCGAATTTTTTTTTTTTTTTTTTTTAAAATACTCAGTTATTGCCACCGGTTCAAAACCGGTGGCCTTTAGATTATTGCCACGGGTTTTGAGTGAACCGGTGGCAATGTGTGTTTGGTTTGAACCGCGCATTTTTTAAGCCACCGGTTTTTGAAAACCGGTGGCCTTGAACCGGTGTTTTTTTGAATTTTTCTACTAGTGTAGGTTCCTATCTATTGGTCTTTGGACTATTTGACTAGCCCAAATATCATTGATCACGTCTAGCAACAGATAATGACGACCTAAAAGAACAAACTTAATTATCTCCATAATTTGATCCTTTATATATCCAGTAATTGCACTTGACGAAGATATAAATCCTTCAATCTCCCACTTGTCTGAGACAAGTGTGCACAATATTCAAATTCCTTAAGTAAATGTGTGTCGATTTGATAATATGAATGCATCACATGTCGATATCATATTAATCTACAAATCATTTCTTGAAATCTGAGTTAGAATTACAAAACAAATGATTACTGAGTAATACATTTGAGCGCGGCCACGCATTCTCTAAAGTCTCCCTCTTCAAGATGCCATGACACATTCCTAATTAAATAGGTAGACTCAATCCAATCTTGTGCTCAATTCTTGAAGTAACCAGGAAGCATCCCTTATAATCTCCACTTACGGGCAGACGTTTGAATGTATTAATCATTGAATGGAATCAGTTTTCCACTCATGTCAAAGGAATCCACTAATATATCCGGAAGCTTATGAAACCGCGCTATCCAATCAATCTTGTGGGGTTTATGAAACCGCGCTATCCAATCAATCTTACATGTCAGTCCATTTATTGAAATCATTTATGTCCAATTTAATGATTTCGAACTAGGAACTTAAATAATGTATGAATTTAGTTCACTTGTGGGGTTTCATTCATCAGGTCATCAACCTGATGAATCCATCAATTCATAATTATTTTGGACATTTTATTTAACATCAAAAACCATAATTAAATAAGATTGAAACTTTGTTTCAATTTATAAACGTAATTCTGCAAGTTGATGTATTACTTATGAAATATGTTTTTCTCAAAACATACACAACTTAAATTACATAACTTGCTTCAATCCAAGAACCTTCGTATGACTCTCATACCTTGGTTATGGAAGGGGTTTAGTAAGTATAATTCACGAGACGTTCTCATAAATATGAATTTACGACTTCTAAATTTTAATAATAATATTCATCTCCATACACTAAGAACTTTCCTTCATCCTTCTACTAGGAATTAGAAATTTCTAATTGTATTCCAATGTTACATTGAATTTCGATTGAAATCAATCATCACTTGTTCTTAAAACACGTGAATCAAATAGACGAGTATAGTCCATGACATGTATGATGCAACCTTTGCAAACTGCATAACGAGAATCACTCAAAACCTTGATTACATCAACCTTTCTCAAAGCATTGAATCTTTAAGCAACATGCCATGTTATATGGGATTGAAACTCTTTAATATAATGCTGAATCTCATAAGAATCTTATCAATATAAGCTTCTTAACCAAACTCAAACATCCTTCGAGACCTATCTCAATATATCTTGATTCCCAACTATATTCATCTTCCTCGATCTTCTAGGTTTTTCATACAAAATGCATTAGCCATCACTTGACCCTTCAACCAATGAATAATTTCTCTTTGTACTAGACCAAGAACACTTTATAGCTCCCCCCAAACATTTTGTATACTCAAGACCTTTTCTTTATTTTATGAGAACACCAAACGATTTGATTAACTCACAAAATTAAGAACATTAATTGTAGGGAATATTTCAAGCATCCCACACTTGAGCCCCACTGTGATCATACACTTAAGCATGGTGGCGTCCAAAGGGAAGGAAGCTAGAGTAAAAGAGTCGCCAACAAGTTTTAGGAACTTGTAAACCGTTCACAGGGTGAAGGTTACACCCCTTCATGATCCATGAGATCGCTAACTCCATAGGTCTGGAGCCATGACTGGATATTCGGGGATGAAGTTACAAATCCAACCTAAAAGAGATTGAACCTGCCCTAATAATAGGCCTCTACTTTATTCTTCTCGTATTCATGTGCGCTTTTTGACTAACATACAATTAATAGGTTAACCCTGAACCTGTTTAATCTATGATGGTTGAATATTAATGCACAAACAAAACTATTATTGGCGATCACTTGAATTATAACATATTAACCTAAACAAGATTATTAATTATCTTATTAAGCGTGATTGCAAGTACAAATTCCTTTTAAACCTGCAAGAGAGGGCATGATCAAGCAATAACAATAATATCAAGCAACATATACCAATCATCATCATAATAATATTCTCAATCTCATCAAAGCATGATAATATTATTAGCAAGATCCTAGGTATGATACTAACAAGATTAATAACAAACCCTAAAGATCAAATCTTTATCCCTAGCATGATACTAACATGATATTAGAAAGAATAGGAAGCATCATACATGATATTAGAAATATTAATTATTACCCTAAACATGATACTAGGAAGCAATAAAACATTCTAACATGATACTAGGAATTAAAACAATTAAAGCATAATTTCTATATCAAAATAACAATTAAAATACTTACTTGGATGCCTCGTATCTCTTTCGAATAACAAAATACACGCATTAGTAACTTCAAGGAAAATATAAAACAAACAATTAAATTAAATAATTGAAATAGAGATTTGAGACCAAACCCTCAGAAATTATCAACCTTTCACGTCTAGGGCGAAGGCAACTTCGAACTTGACTAGGTGTGTCTACGACTTGTGAATGTGGAATTTTGTATGAGGGAAGGTTTAGAAAAAGAATAGAGAGAGAAAGCTTCTAGCTTTAGAGAGAGAATAGAGAGAGATGATGGTTGTGAATGAATGAAAACGGGGAGATACGACCCCTATTTATAGAAAAATAGTCCGGAAACGATAGAAAATACTTCAAGTTCTATACGGAATAAAACTGGCATCTGTCGCCAGGCGACAGACATCAGCGCCAGGCGACAGGATTAGCGCCAGGCGACAGACATTAGCGCCCGGCGACAAACATTAGCGCCAGGCGACAGACTCTATCGTCTGGCGACAAACTCTGTCGTTTGGCGCTAATTAAAAGATAAGACGCGCTTTGTACGCGGAATCCACTTCTTAATATGATTAAGCAGCTAATTCCGCATTGATCAGATTAAAATAAGGTTTATGACAAATCACATATTTTATCCAAAATAAAACTCTTTAAAATAATAATTATCAATCCTAATTCCATTAGAATTAAAAAGAACCTTCTAAATATTCCAGAAGATTAAAATCAATCCTAACAACTTTAGAAATAATAAATAATAGGCCCTCCTCTAGATCATTGGGCCGCATATAAAATTCATTTCGAGCCCAATTTAATATTTTGACCATAACTTCCTCATTACTCATCGAAATTGGGCTTATAATATATCGCTGGAAAACTCTTTTCGAGCCCAATCCAACTACACTATTATTGGACCCTTATTATGGACCAAACTAAATTGGACATGCTATTTTCATAAATAGAGTAAGAAAAGAAATGTTTTAAAAAATAGAAAGAAGGATATTTTAATAAAAACAACCACATCACTAGACTTTTCACACTTTCACTTCGTTCGATAATCAAGTGACGTGAAAGGTATTCATCATTGGGTTTGGTTTTGGGGAGACATATTTGGGTGTCTACACTTATTAACTCCATGATGCTAACTTCAATCTATTAAAGGATCTTTTATGCATCCCTAGGATTATTGGCTTTTCAAAATAATTTTGATTGTATCATATACAAAACTTCTTTCATGAACAATTTCAAGAAAGCGTTTTGAAATCCATCTACCAAATCACATAAGGTAGAAATCACTAAAATATCTTTAATAGATCTTTACAACATGACAAATGTAAATGTTTCATCGTAGTCATAGTCATACTATGAATTAGTTGAATCCCTTAACAAGTCTTTGCTTTATTTAGAAAACATTTTTTTTCTTGTCTGTTTTTCTTATAATGGGTCTTACCCAGTTAGGCAAACTAATCAAGTGTCATACACTTTCTTACAAACATAGAATCTATTTAAGACTTTCATGGTTTTTAAACCACTTGGAGTTATAACTTGTCAAATCATCTTTATTACTTGCATAATCATCATGTTCCAAAGTAAATACTTTAGAACTCTTAATCAATATGAAATCATATTTCTTTAGCTAAGTTTTACACATGCTAGTCATCATAGTGGGTTTTGATGCAACAATTGAAACTTATACAACAACTTTGTTTAGTTTTCAATGAGAAACGACAATAAAGGATGTGCACTTGGAATGTACTACCTTCGACACATGGTTATTATTCCCATTACACTTAATGAGACCATGCGCTGTCATTTGTAACATGAGGTGAATCATGCTCATATTGTTGCTTTTATTCAATTATTTCTCGAATTTCTTCAAGATTTTCAAAATTACTTTTCTTAAACTATTTCAAGACTCTCGAACTCTTTCGAGATTCATATACTCCAACTTGCCTTTTGAAGAGGCACATTTAGCATAGGATGAACCAACCATGGTTTGAACCATGTTTGTTTGTTGCTTTCTCAAACTCTTTCGAGATTTACACTACTCCCACTTGACCTTTTGGAATTGTCGTGTTTTCCATAAGGGCACCTATTTAAACAACAAACATTTTGTGCTAAGTATGATTTGTGTAATCGTATCCCGTGCTCTGTATAGGAATCGAACGTGTATCAAACGATTTAATACAACTCTTATTCCTTACTTTGTAGAAAGACTTTATAAGAACTTTTCTTATCCATATAACATATGAAGCCTTTGCTACATTTTGATTTGACGGATTTAGTTTTGTTTATTTTTGTAGCTTATCTTAAAAGTATATCCCCTGAATAAAGGTTGGAAAATAGGGTATTTTCATCCATTATCAAAATATATCTTATATAGATTGATAGCTCCTTTATAAACACTTCATAAGGTTTTATATCGGTGTTTGTTGTAAAACGATTTCACAACTCTTGGATCTATCAAGGTTTTGGCTTAAATTCTCATTGTCACGATCATATCGCAATAAGTGAATATATATTACCAAGTAAATGTCTTGACTCAAAATTTAACAATTACAATCATATTGTAATGTAATCATTATCTTGTCAAGTTGATACTGAACTTCATATTGGACTTTTGAACTTTTCAAAACTTTTCACACTTATGCTGCAACTAAGCCCTGGTGATCATATCACAAATGAAGTTTCATTGTCCGTCTCTAGCCTGTGGACCTTAGGTTTTCTTACATCGATATGTATTAGACCTTGATTTCATATCATCATTTCTCTAAACAATGACTTCGTCAAAATTTTCAAATTAGAATGATGTTTACATATATCAATAATCTAATGATATTGAAAGTCCATCCCTTTGGATCTTTCGCATGCAATGTTCATTTTGCATTCGAATCAATTGACATTTTAGAGACAATTTATATATATACAGAATTGGTTTATCTATATCTACCATATAGAACTTTTAAATCTATTTAGCTATTCAAAATACATCGTGACTCAATAAAGCATAGAATAACATTTACTCCATGATATTGAATCTTCAATGGTTAGTTATTAAAACATTGAATTTTGTATGTTTTGATAATGGCAAGAATAAATAACATTTATTCAATTCCAGCCATAACTATGTAAGGTGAAAAACACGCTTTTACTTGTAAAATTGCAACTTTTGCTTCTAAACTTGTAGAATTTATTTGTGAAGTAGCAACATTTGCTTCTAAACTTGTAGATTTTCTCCCTTATCCAAACTTCTTCATTTAGTCTAACCACATTCTCATTGAAAGAGAACTAAACATGACATCACATATCCAAGAAGTAGTAATATGCTAAATCAATTTCTATAATATACTTCTTTAATTAGAACATTTCCATTCTTTTACTTTCCAACTGTTATGAGGTTGTTTCTAATCAATTGAAATTGGTCCATTTAATTGGAAACATGTGTTGTTCATAACAACTTTTAACATGTAAGTAGTTCTAGGTTTGAGAAGTAGCAACTTGTTTGCATTTCTTGGCCTATAACTTCTTAATGCAATCCTCATATATTCTTAACCCTTCCCATTTGAGCCACTTAGAACAATTCTCTTAGGTTAAAAATGATACTTTGCTTAACTACTTTAAGCACATTTCATGATTTTGCTAAATATATTCAATCATTATTAAATTAGAGTTTAATAAACTATTTAACTCCATATGAAATGGATGAAGAATAATGTCATTTGATCAACTTTTGATCATAGAGATTTCCAATCACTTTCTTACATTCAATCATGTTGAAGATAAGAGATTTTATTGGACTTCTATGCTTGTTCTTTTAGAGGGTTTGTACCTCCCATCCCATTATAACCTTTGAAACAATTTTCAAAATGAAGATAGTGTTGGCATTTTACTCAAACATTTTGAATTAAAGTAAACCAACTTAAGACATATGACATAGGTTTCTCAAACTTTTCTTTTAGAACCATCTTAGCAAAATTGGAATATGGGTTTATGGATTATCTTTTAAACTTTTGAAAACGTTTCTCATATTTTCAATCGATGAGATTATGTATAATAATAAAATTAGAACGAAATATTACTTATAAATAAACGCAAAATTCAATTATGTTTGTCTTTGAAGTACCTAAATTGAAATTGTAGGTTACTTCAACACTTTATTCATAATATGTGTCCCAATTGAATTAAGTGTTTCCAAGATCCTTTATTCGTGTAATAGTTGACCGAACTGAGGCCCTACCATTAAGCATTACATTTTCAAAGTGAGTAAACTCTTTACTGATTACATTTCCTGCAACTCTTGGTTGAATAATTAACCATCTCATGTTTAATTATTACCCTTTGGTTCAAGGTTCTAAACTCTTTAGATAACCTTGTTGAGCACAACCAATTAAATGTGTAGAACGTGATCTATCTCAAATTACCCAAGATAACAAGTGACACTCTGCTGAGGCTGACCCATCACTTACGATCGAAGGATTGTTAGGTATCTAATTGGAAAAGCAATCTCAATATTACCGAGACTTAGATTTATTATGTTATGATTAATTTAGTGAACAAGCGCATCATCATTAACATTAATAAAATCTAACATGCATAAAATATTGAATGCATAAACAAGACATAGCATGGCCCCTAATCCTAAAAAAATTAATAAAGTAAATGCTCCCACTTGAACCTTTAAAAACAAATTTTAAAATTTGAAATTATCTTTAACCCTTTAAAGATATCTAAAATAAAAATAAAATAAATAATTTTAATAAAATATTTTTTTTTTAAATCTGGGAAAAAACCGTGACTTGGCTTGCGAGCCACATCCCAACCACCGCAGCAGCCAAACCGAAGTTCGACCACCGCAGCTCTGCTGCAGCAACTAGGAATAAGCCCAACCACCACAGCGACCAGTTGACGCAGCAGCTAACCACCGCAGCTAGGCCGAAGCCTGACTACAGCAATCAGCAAAGCGACAACCAACATCATCTGACATGCTCTCCCGTGACTGAGCACCCTGCCAGCCACACGCAGCTACTGCCGCAGCCAGGCGGAGTGCCCAGCCACGCCAGCTTGCTTGGGCAGCTGTACAACAATTGTACGCTCCTCCCACTACTCTCCCTTATCGCCCTCCGCTCGTCTGACCACCAGAGTAGCCACCATGGCCCACCAGCAAGTGGTTCTGCCACCCAGTCGTGGCTGCTCCCACTCAACTCTTGATTTATTTATTTTTTTTTGTTTTAGTTAAATCAATTTCACAACTTTTGCAAAATTAATTTAGTGATCTAATTAATTAAATATAAACACTTTTATGCCTGATTTAAAAATTAATCCAAAATCTCTATTTCAATTAATTTGGGGTTTTTTTTATATAAATTAATCCATAATTCACATAAAATCCTTTTACATGAATTAATTAATCACACACAAATATTTTATGCATGAATAATTAAATTAGATCAAATTATATAAATTAAATACTTAAAATTCGAAAATCATTTGCATTCATAATACATCAAATTTTCGAAAATAATTAGGACTTAGGGTTTAATTCAGATTTTGCTAGGAAAAATAGAGCAATTTGAATCACATTTAAAACAATTCCAAACCTTACTTTAAATCTCTATTTAAAATAAAAATTGAACCATAATTAAAATAATCTCCCACTTAATTGAATTAAATTTGTGGACATCAAAGATATAGGATCAATATGAGTAAATGCAAGAGGCTAATTGATGCCCCTGTAGGGTTTTAGGTACTATAGTGCGGAATTTCACGAATCATGTACGTTCGCACCTAAACAGGATCTACAAGCATAACACAAAGAATCACATAATACATACCTTTGATGCGTGATTTCCACAAGTGATTGACTGTCAATTATGGAGATAATAGAGCCCCAAGCGTTGCTCCTCTAGTTTGTCCACGGGATAGGATTGAACCTCCACTACTACTAGGTAGTTGAGCACGAACACTTCGCCACCTTCTACGGAAAAAGAGAGGAGAAATCCAACCACGAACACCACCACACCACCACAATGCACCACCTTGCACCGGGTGGCCGTACGGTTGTATGGATGTGAGGAGAGAAATTGCGTGAGACTAGGGTTTGGTTGCTCACTTGTCAATTCTCAATTGACTGGTTAAGTGTGTTTTTACAAACCCTAGGCAAGGCCTCTATTTGACTAGCCCAAAGATCATTGTTCACGTCTAGTAACAGATAATAACGACCCAAAAGAACAAACTTAATTATCTCCATAATTTGATCTTTTATATATTTAGTAATTGCATTTGACGAAGACATAAATCCTTCATATTTGACTTCTCCCTTTTCTCTAAAAAAATCCTAGCCTCTATTGTTGATTTTGAATGTGCTTTCATCGGTTTTAACCGGTGAAAAGCCCCGACCTTTGTTTTTTTAGACTTTTTTGTTTGTTATATTGTAGTTTATAATTATTTCTCCCTCGTAATAAAGGGTTTCGACCTTATTCAAAAGACAAGGTTTTTTCAATCTTATTTGACAGACAATGTTATCAATCTTCTTTGACAGACAAGGTTTATCAACTTTCGTAGAAAGACCTAGGTTTTCTCTCTTTTTGAGGGGGGAATTTCTTTAGCTTTTAATCCAAGATAATAGATCTGATGGATTGTCGTGAAATTGTTTCGTTTCATTAGTAAAACTTATGTGGGGTCGCAAAGGTTATCAATTTTTCAAATACAATCAGATGAATTCGATGGAAATCATCCTCACGACTACAAGGAATCGTTAAATTGTCTCTCCAACAAGGCTATATTTTTCATCGATATAAGCGGGAGATGTTCCACATTGCAAGATTTACTCAATGATCGTAGTTTTTATGAAGGAACTTTTATTTGATTCAAATTATGTATTTGTTAAATTTGATTATCGTTATGATATCGTATGACTTTTATTAATGAATTGTTTTTACTATTTAAAATAAAATTAAAAAAAAAATTAAATGTGTCGTATAGTATTGATCCATTTATTTAAGCGTGTCATAAACCCTTGAAACTAATTTAATTTTTCGTGCCCAATCAGTATTGTGTCAGCTTTTTTCATCTTGTTGGATAAAAATAAAAGTTATGTCCTACCCCACAAAATTGAGATGGGCTTTTCAAGCTTAAGCAAAATTTTACGAGTCGATTTGCGATTTAAAACCTATTGACAACCTATACCATTTTCAAGTTGGGTCAGCCATTAATGATTAGCTCTAAAATTAAGAATTACTTTGTCTAGTTTATTAAGTGTTACAGTTTGATTAACCACGCTTCAAGACATGATTTTGACTATTGAGTTTTTTAAGTCTCTACTAATAAAAGACAAAATTGACCGCAATAACACCAACAATATGCAAAGGTGCCTAACAACATAAAACTGATGCAGGTGCATCCAACATTACAAACTATAGACAAGGTGCTTATGACATCATAAGTGCCCCCGAAGACCAGGGATTACCCCAGAAGAATAAATTTTAGTCATTTAATGTGTATTTTCCTTTTTTTTTTTTTAAAGAAAGCATCCTCTTTTTAATCTCTCACAAGAGAATATAATAAAAGGAGTAAATTAAAAATGAAAGTAAACCGAATATTTGGAGACAAAGAAATAGTGAAAAAAAGCCAATAACACTTAAAAAATGGAATGTCAACCCTTATCTATAAATAATACTAAAATAATTACCGCTGATATCATTATTATCCACGTGTCAACCACTCATAAAAAATTTTCTCGCCAAAACTATTTTTTTTCATCATAAATAGAAGTTTAAAAATGGTAAATTAATTATACATTTTCCTAACAAATTTTATATTTAATTTGACTAATTAATTACACAATTTTCATTGGATAAAGGAAGGTCAGATTATTTCATTTTCTTATAAACATTATTTTTTTCTCATACTCCGTACATTTTATACAGATTATATGAATTGGGATTTCCACTCTTTATTAATTTACTATAATTTGCTTAAATTATTTATACTACGCACATATAAGCTAAAAAATTATTGTTAAAATCGTGCAACGCACGAGCCTAATCTAGTTATCTACTAGGCATGACACCAACATGGGCACATAGCTATCTTGGACTTTCAAGTCCACTAACTTAATACCCAACCGTTCACCTTCACTGCATTCTTTTTTTTTTTTTTTTAAATTTATTTCTACTATCATACAATAACAAATGTTTCTTGTTTTTGACAACGACAATAACAAATGTTATTACTATAATGAGTATTACCTAATTGTGATTTGGGGAGAATAACCCAACAGTAAGATGGATCCTCCATCCCGTATTTATCATCACAAAAACTACTCGTAATTACGTGCGATGGCTTGCCGCTTGTCCTCCAACAATTGTACAATTAGGAGTGAGCAAGAACATTAGCCCAAGTGTGGATTCGAAAGATATAAGTCAAGTGTCAAGTCTAGTCTAGAATAGATTAAAACCGGACCTGAAATCAGTTACTTACCGGTCTCAAAATCAGATTTAGTTGAAAGAAAGTTAGCATGGTTGGAGTTTCCGATTACGGTTGAATATTCTTTGTGAAACCAATTCTTCTGCTAAATTACCATGGTGTATAACTCATCTCTATGTCCCATATTAGTTTTAGGAGTTGTTAAACATTTAACTTTAAAATACACAACTGAGTTTATGCCCTCCAATTATTCTTAAACCATATTCCCTATGAAACCTGTCAATTAGTGACACTTCCTTTGTATGATTAAACTTAGGGAATGAGGACTGCTCAATTTCATTGACACTTCATTTGTATGATTAGCAGCAAACTCTGGACATTAACAGTTCAAGTGACAGTTAAGCTAACATTAAAAGAAGATTCAAGTACTCAAAAAACTGCAGCTATTTATAAAGTGCAAGAAAGTTTGACAACGCCATAAATAGGCCACAAACTCATGGAGAATAACTCGGGTATACAACCCAATTTGCCAAACCTATAAAAAAAGTTAAAAACTAAACAAAGCTCTGAAAGTTCCCTTTCACAAAATTCCGCTTTATTCTCTAAATCAACCATCACTTGACAATATCAAGGTAAACACTGCATCAATGCATGCCATGCCAGAGCAACTCAACCAGCTTACTGGGTCTTTGACATGTGGCGGATCAAGTCAACAACACGGGAACTGCAAAACAATTGAAGGAAGCAGTTAATAAAACAGAACCAATCATACGTTTGAAAGGGTAATCAATCTAAAACAAATACCAGTACTTAGTTAAAAAGTTCACAGTACCTGTAACCCCATTCGTTGTCGTACCAGGAAACCAACTTCACGAAGTTTCCATTCAAAGCAATTCCGGCCTTGGCATCGAAGATGCTGGACCTGTGGACAGATGCACAACCGATTATTAGATCATGGTAAACTTAAGCTATATTGGGGAAAAAGAAGGATAGACATTGTATATGGAATTGACATCCTACCTGTTGTCACCAACAAAGTCGGTTGAAACAACATCATCCTCAGTGTATCCGAGGATTCCCTTCATCTTGCCTTCAGATTCCTCCCTGGTAACCAAAAAAACACATGTGAGATTGCATTCAAACAAGACACGGAAAGACATACCGGTCAACTTTCCGTTCAAAGCTAATAGTTTAACAGAACATGATATCATTTAACGTTAATAGTAGCGTACTTGATGGCAGCCTTGATTTGCTCATAGGTAGCTTCCTTCTCAAGTCTGACAGTAAGATCAACAACTGAGACATCAACAGTGGGGACACGGAAAGACATACCGGTCAACTTTCCGTTCAAAGCTGGCAAAACCTTTCCAACAGCCTAAAGGAAAACACATCAATTTTCAGGTTCATTACAAATGTATTGCCGTGCATATACAAGCATAAAGCAACATTCAAAGAAACAATACGCTCTACAATAATATATAAAAGATGCAGTGCAAAGTGTTTGGACAAAAAATACCTTAGCTGCTCCGGTGCTGCTGGGAATGATGTTGAAGGAGGCAGCCCTTCCACCTCTCCAGTCCTTAGCTGATGGACCGTCAACGGTCTTTTGGGTGGCTGAACACAAAATACAAAAATGATTAATCAATTAGATTAAGAAAAATATGCAAAATATTCAAATGAAACCATTACTCATCAGTCATCACAGGACTCACCAGTGATGGAGTGAACAGTTGTCATAAGACCCTCAACAATGCCGAACTTGTCGTTGATCACCTGAAACATATAACAAGTCAGGTAAGACCTCTACACAATACAATCTTGAATACTATGACTAGAGTGATGCACCAAAATAAGACTATGACAAACCTTAGCCAAGGGAGCAAGACAGTTAGTGGTACAACTGGCGTTGGAAACAATGTTGAGATCTGACTTGTATTCATGCTCATTAACACCAACAACAAACATGGGTGCATCCTTGCTAGGAGCAGAGATAACGACCTTCTTGGCTCCACCCTATAAAAATAAAATCAGAAATCACTTGTTAGCAGCAGAAATTAACAGCAGTTTGATCACAATGATTCATATTATTTAAAAAAAAAAAAAAAAAAAAAAAAAGAGAGAAAACCAAGTAAAAAAAAGAAACAACAAGGCATCTTCGTAAAAAAGAAACAACCTACAAACTTTTTATGATCACAGCTTGACGATTGCTATCTCTGGAAAAATACACAAATCTAAATTCATTAAAAAATTTCACAAAAGTCTCTTCACATCATTGCTTGAGAAATTAATGACAAAATACAAGGGTCCTAGGTGACATTGGATTACAAAAGAATCAAAACACCCTTTCAACTATAAAACACAAGAAAAAAAGGCATTTGGATCATGGAAAAAAACAACTTCCAAGTACCAATACAACAAATTGACAGCAAAATTTCATTATTACAACCAATTTTGACTGGTTCACAAATAACAACTTAAAAAAGGGCCACATTACATAATTTTTTAATGCGATGATTGCAATATTACTGGATTGACTAAGCAAATCAGCAAGTATCACAAAAAACGCAGCAAGTTACACACAAAAATCAAGTATTCCCATAGTGCAAGTCAAACAAATAACTTCGACACAATTCCCTAAAATACAAACAATTCAATCAAGTGCTTAAGTTCTACCAACAAACTACAGAAAATATTTGTAACAAGACATAAAACAATGTAACAAAATACAGACTCCAAAGGAGGTATAATATACACACCTTCAAGTGAGCAGCAGCCTTGTCCTTGTCAGTGAAGACACCGGTGGACTCGACAACGTAGTCAGCTCCGGTCTGGCCCCATGGGATCTCCTCTGGGTTTCTAATTATCGAAAACAACACACATACTAAGTTTAATTACACAAGTCAACACAAGTCATGTCAAACCAAGAAAAAACTTAAAATATTTATCATTATACTTCGTCATGCTATATTAATTCATAAATTGCTTACTTCACTAAGCTAACATCAAACTATCAAACAAGAAAAACATCAAACATAGATCTCTTTAATAAATACCAAAAAACATTCAATTTCTAGTTTATGAAGTAACATTCATGTCTTTTCCTTCAAAAAAAAAAAAAAATAACATTCATGTCTTACTATATACTTCAAGTCTTCAACAACTATGTTTCAAACATTAAAAGAACATAAAAATAAATGAAATATTCCGTACTAAATAATTTCTAAAGCTGCAACGAATCATTTTCAAGTTCCATAAATATTATTGCAATTATTGACTACTTTCCACTCAAATAATACTAAAATATAAATCGCATAATTAATTCTCTATACTTCAGACTAGAATTTTAAAAATAGTGACAAAATTATAGATCAGAATATTATACCTGTGACCGAAAACGGTGACAGCCCTCTCACCGAAGAGAAGAGTTTTCTCATCTTTAACCTTAAGCTCATGGTGCTTCCATTGACCGTGAACACTGTCGTACTTAAACATGTAGGTCTACAAACACAAAAACCAAATCAAATCAACAAAATTAATCACAAATCTAAATAACTAAATAAAAAAAAATAAAAATAAAAAAAGCAGATCAATCGAATATAAATCTATATATATGAAAAATGAATATTATACCATGTAATCGGTGGTGATGAAGGGATCGTTGATGGCAACAAGCTCACAGTCATCGCTTTGAAGAACAACTCTAGCGACCAAACGTCCGATTCTTCCGAATCCTGCATAGATTCATAAAAAACATCATATTATACTCAAAACTTGCAGATTTTTCCAGATCAAATCATAAACACAACCACTTAAAAAAAATATAAATAAATAAAAAAATAAAAAAATACTAGATCTAGATGAAGAAGAATTATTACCGTTAATTCCGATCTTAACCTTGGCTGCAGATCAAAACAAAAAAAAACACAGAAAAAAAAATGAAAAATTAGATTACAAATTACTTCAAAAATTACAGGAAAATTAAGAAAAATGAGAGAAATTGTAGATCGGAGGAGAGAGAAAATAGAGGAACGAAGTCTGAAGAGCATACCCATGGTGGAAAGAAGAGAAATATTGATTGGAGGTTGAGAGTGAGTTTGATGAAGAAGATGAGAGTAGAGAGAGAGAGAGAGAGAGAGAGAGTGTGAGATAAAAGGGGGTTTAGGGTTTTATTTAAAGGAGAAGAGAAGGGTGACCGGAAATGTCGGTTAATTATTCAACAAGAAATGATTTTTAAAAAAAATAAAAGAAAATGTTAAGGTGGGGCGGAATTCTCGAAGGTTGTAGGAGTATGATTGAGTGTGGTGAGAGTGCATGGTAATTTGTGTAGCCATTTGATTTTGAAAAGGGGGGTGATGATGTGGAAGGGCTTGGGAGGTGCCGGTTGAAATGGGGTCACGTGTATGACGTGTGAGCATTTGTCATGAGAAAGGAGAAAAGTTGGCGTGGTATTTCACGGTGGTTGTAAAGACCAAGTTGAAATTAAAAGGAGTGATACTTCTTGTCATGCCACCACCTCAATAAATGAATTCCAAGACGATTTTTTTTTTTTTAAAATTAATTAATGTCTATTCTTACTCGTATTATATACGAAGTGTTGTTTTAATTAATGTACGGAGTATTTTTGTTCTAATTAAAGAGAGTGATAATGTGACAAATAGCTTAGTTGATTAGAGTTTTTCGCCTATTTTTAGTGATCTTGAGATTGATTTTCAACAAAAAATTTAAACAGAAAATAGTTTAACATTCTAAAAAAAAGAAAAATATTTTAAACTCTCATCTTTTTGTTTGATAGTGCATTCATTTCATTTGCATTATACTTCATGTTGATTATATTTCATACAAGTATGTACTAGGTAGAATAAGTTATACTCATTTTAGATAAATTCATATTTATTATAATAAACTCAAATTAAGATAACAAGCATTTAGATAAGTAAAAATCAACTAAATAAACAAATCCTCAATTGGAAAATCAAAAAATAAAAATAAGATCATGCTCTTTACCTGATTATTTTATAAAAAATAATAACAAAGATTACGAAATACTTCATAGTGCTTGTTGGCTAACTTAGATAATCAGCGTGACCCTTTTATATTTAAACTCAAACCAATTACACAAACTTGTACTTCTTAAATACAATTATCTTATAATTCACACTTCTCATTGGCTACCTCTTAAGAGTCTTTTAACATATTTCCAAAACCAAAAATGTACTTGTAAAAATTCAAAAGGTTCACGGAAAATGAAAGAAAGGAAGATAGAAGTATACAAATAAAAATCTTAGTTGGTAGATTAACCTTTAGGAAGTGTGTGGTGGATATATTAGAGCGGACATATACTGGCATTATTTGGATGGTGAAGGGTAAAGTAGAGATTGGTGGTTAGTATGCATCTTCTGACCAACTATAATATTGAAGTGTCATTTTTTGTACACCAACGGTAGTTGCATGGCTCATGACATTCTTCCATTTGAGAAAGAAAAGTTGTATTTAAGCTTATTTTGACTATTTGTAAAGCCGAATAGCCAATTTTTCAAGCATCTTTTTTTGATTCTTTTTATTTGTTTTTATAGATTCGTTATGCTAAATTTGAATATATATTTCAATTTATATCCTTGTGTAACAAAAACTAAATTTTTCTGAAGTGTAGTAGTAGCTAGGTCTAGTATTTTTTTTTTTTTTTTTTACTCATATTTCAGTTTTTCATTAGTCTAGTCAATTAACTTTCTTTCTAGGATGAAGTTATTGGTAATCAAATTTTTGTTATCACTGGTTGTTGGTGCGCACGCCCCCAACACTAAGATTTCGTTTTAAAAAATGATAATTTAGTCTAGAAAATTGTAATAATGTGCTTAAACTTGCTGTTAGTATTTACTATTGCTAAATATAGATACAGTATGTTTATAGTGCTAAGGTATGTTTCTATATAAGACTTATTTTATTTATTAGGAAATTTTGCATAAAACCACCTTTTAACCCTTGTTTTTTTTTTTGCATATAACTACCTTTTAAAAAAAATGTTGCAAAAGACCACCAATTTTAAAATTTTTGTTGCAACTTACCACCAATTCAGTGTAGAACAGTTGATGAATTTGGCTAAAAAAGTGGTAAATTGCAACAAAAATTTTGAAATTGGTGGTCTTTTACAACTTTTTTTCTTAAAAGGTGGTTATATGCAAAAAAAACAAGATTTAAAAGGTGGTTTTATGCAAAATTTCCTATTTATTATTATTTAAATAAAAGTCTAAAAATAGCTAGAATTGCTATAGTGAGAAAAACAATTATGCTCAACCTACCTCCTAAAGCTTATGAATGTGTTTGACTTTTATTTGATTCAAAAAGCTTTGTTTGAATGTGTTTGACTTTCATTTGATTTGATTAGATTTGTTGAATGCATTTGACTTTCATGTGATTCAAAAAGATTTGTTTGAATGTGTTTGACTTTCATTTGATTTAATTAGCTTTATTTGAATATGTTTGACTTTTATTTGATTCAATTAGCTTTGTTTGAATGTGTTTGACTTTCATTTGATTCAAAAATCTTTGTTTGAATGTGTTTAACTTTCATTTGATTCAAAAACATTTGTTTGAATGTGTTTAACTTTCATCTGATTCAATTAGCTTTGTTAAATGCATTTGACTTACATGTTATTCAAAAAAAAAAAATTGTTTAAATGTGTTTGACTTTCATTTGATTCAATTGGCTTTGTTTGAATATGTTTGCCTTTCATTTGATTCAATTAGATTTATTGAATGCATTTGACTTTCATTTGATTCAAAAAGCTTTGTTTGAATGGGTTTAACTTTCATTTGATTATTTGTTTGAATGTGTTTGACTTTCATGTGATTTAATTAGCTTTGTTGAATGCATTTTGACTTTCATGTAATTCAAAAAGGTTTTTTTGAATATGTTTGTCTTTCATTTGATTCAATTAGTTTTGTTTGAATTTGTTTGATTTTCCTTTGATTCAAAAAGCTTTGTTTGAATGTGTTTGATTTTCATTTGATTAAATCAACTTTGTTGAATGCATTTGACTTTCATGTGATACAAAAAAATTTGTTTGAATGTGTTTGACATTCATTTGATTCAATTAGTTTTATTTGAATGTGTTTGACTTACATTTAGTTCAAAAAGCTTTGTTTGAATGAGTTTATAAGGAACTAAAAAAACTTTAAAATATTTCCACAAGGAAAAGACAATAAATTAATAATTGCACATGAGAGTTATCTCCATATTTTAAAACTTCTAGTTGCCTGGTCTTCTCAAATGAATGTGTGTCAAAATTAATTTTAGGTGTGCCTAAATCATCTATCCTAATTGCATCATCCCTCTTTTTTCTTACTATATACTTCCTCCGTTTTTTTTAGTTGACACCGTTTGACTTTTACACTATTCACATAACACGCTTTGACTCGTTTTTGTGGTTTATAGATACGATCAAACATATTAACGTAGGATCTTGTTGAATCGTTTCAATGTATATTTTATTAATATCTACTTTTTATAATTTTAAAATGTTGATAATTAGAGATATTAATCGTTAAAAACATGTGTTGGCAAGCGTGATAATAGAATGGTGTCAACTAAAAAAAAAGAGGAAGTACAAGTAAAAACTAAAAATAAAATGATAATATATATATATAATATACTTCATAATAGTACTCCGTATTATAATATACAGAGTAGTTTTTAGATTTAAAAAGATAAACTAATTATTGGTTCAGCCGTCCAATTACTGTCTCAATTATTGTATGTATTTTGAATATACTAAGATCATTAAAAATTGTGTTCTTATAACGAGAGTGCCAAAGTTATTTATTAGTGTGTTTACATTAGTTTCGTGCAGGGAAGCACTACATTTACACTCAATGTACAAAAGAATCTTACACACTCCTTTGTGATTGGTTAATAAGGCATCTTTTTTTTTTTTTTTTTTTTTTTTTTTTTTGTGGACCCTTAATATTTTCATTCAAAATTGAAATGAAAGTTCTGAAAATTTTGAATTCAAAATTGAAATTAAGTATAACTTTTCAACCACTTAATTTATTATTGTACAATTTCCAAAATTCATCTCCCCTTATAATTTTATTTTCACTACAAGAAAATAACCTTTTCGTAGCGATTATTTTAACCTTTAGCATTGATTGTAATTGCAACAAAAAGCTTTTCCAACGAATGGTCATTCGATACAATATCCGTGCCTTAGCCTTTATGATATGTCCATTTTATATAATGTTTTACCCCCGTCACTTGGTCATAATTGGTAGTGTTTTTGGCTCTTTAGAGCCACTTTTATTACTAATATGTGTTTTCTAGTGTTTCGTAGTTTTGGTTGAGTTTTATAGGGAATTGCACTCTTGGAGCATTTTCCCGGGATTTTATGAAGCGACTACGAGTATTGGAGGAGCACAACCATCTTTCGTAGCCCAAGATCGGTTAGAGTCATCGAACCGGTGATTAAGGGCTCGACTTATGAGAAGATGAGGCATTGGACCGAATGATTAAAGCCCCAAGGAGGATATTTGGTTTGGGCCGAGTTACAAGCCTAAACAAGGAGTCCAAGTAGCCCGAAGTGTCACCGCCTGGTGCAAGGTCTCCGCCCGAAGGCGCGCCCGATCGGGCGGATGCCCAGAACGAGTGGGCGAAGAAAAAGGCGGGCCCGATCGGGCGCGTGTTTCTGAGGAGAAGTTTAAGCGTCGTTTAAGTTGTTTTAACTTAGGATTTTCGAGCTTAGTTTGTATACGCTTTTGTTAAGCGAGTTTAGTATTCTTTTCTCCATTCCCTTACTCTCTCTCTCTTTCTCTTTCTAACTTTTCTCTCTCTCCTTTTAAACTCTAGTATTTTTTTTCTCTCTCTACAACTCTTTGTTTAATTCCATCTCTTATTTCCTTCAATTTTGGTAACGATTTCTTCTCCTTTAATCTCAGTTATTTACTCTCTCTCTTACATTATGACTTGTTTAATTGCTTCGTTTAGTTTATATTTAATTATGTGTGAGTAGTTTTCTTTCTAGGGTTGTGGGGATCCATAAATAATATGAAGGGGTAATTTATTATTGTTAATTGTCAATGCTTGATTAATTTCCTATTGATTGATTTAATGCTATGCGGTTAGATTTGGCCAGATTTAATTCGTATGAGTTTAGCAATATTGATTCGAGATTCGAGAGATGAGAATTGATGTTTAGGCTTAGTTTCAATAGGCAGACTAATTTATAAATGGTTAGGTCGAGATTCGAGAGATGAGATTTGATACCGGTAAATTAACTCTGTGATTGTAATACGTAGCGAAAGCCCTTTATGATCTGATTAATTGATGCATTGATGATTAATTGTTATGTTTTACCCTGAAATATTATTTATTGGTGAACCTATACCCTAGGTATTTTATCATTTGATTTCTCCCTACTCATATTTTTCGTAATATAGTTCCTTTAAATAACAACTTTTGGTTACTTAATAATTTAGATTATAATAATTAATTAGGAATCGAAAGACTCGTTTCCCTGTGGATTCGACCCTACTTCCCTATCTATTATTAGTTAGTGGTTTTAGGAATTACTTTTGGTTAGGTGATACGACTTTAACCTATCACTTTAGTAGTGGTTTTCAATATCGCTGGGGTTGGCCTCAATAATCGATACGAAAAACTACATCCAATCGTGGTGATTATTGTAGCGATTATAATTGCTATAAATGTTGAACTCATTTTCTTAAAAAAAAAAAATCATACATATTATCTTTACAAGATTCGAACATGCAACCTCAAACTCTTATATTAAATGTTTCACCAATAAGGTATGACATATTTTATGTATTCTTTGTCAAACAATATTTATATATCTAGTATAGAAAAGGCTTTTTGTATCGATTTTTGGAATTTAATGGTGATTGTAAATGATACGATTTCTCATAATTTTATAAATGTGCAAAAATAGTGTGGATATGTATTATTATGTTTTCCGTATCGATTTTATATGGGAAAACCATGGCGATTGTAAAATGATACGATTTCTTTAATTATTTCACAAACATACTTGCATAATGTAGCGAATGTACAATCACTACAAAATAATCGCTACGAAAAGACAATTTTCTAGTAGTGTTTTGCCTTATTGTAAATTTGTAACTAATCATCTTCCCTTCCCCTTAAAAAAAAAAAAAAAAACTAATTGTCTTCCCTGCACATGAAGGAGTCATTCTTTCCTTTTTCGCTCCGATTTTATGGCCCAAAATAGATTTGTGATTGTAATTTGTAAGGCATAACGTAGAAACTAGGAACTTAGGAAGTATATTGTTATTCTACCTTTTCCAAATTCTCCAATCTCTCTGTTTTTTTTTTTTTTTATTTTTCAAAAAAAAAAAATTTCAAATTCTCCAATCTTACAATACAGTTAATATTTATACTCAAAAGTCCATATGCTTTTGATTGAAATAATTGTATGTTACCATTGACTTCCATTGAATTAATTTAATTTTATATATACTGTTAATCAATTTTATGAATTGTTAGGAGTCGAATCTCAATTTCTTTTGTTAATTGCGAAATCCCAAGACATTCCAACTTTCTTAATCTGGGTCTCTTTTTATTTATGTTATAAATTAAATTTTAATTTTGGGTATTTTGTTGTAAATTATTTATATCTGCATGAATTTGTCTACGCTATCAATTGATTATTCATGGGTATTTTGCTTCCCTGGGAGGTGGTTGGGCATGGTGAGTGATTTGGTGGGTGGCAAGCTGTGGTGTTGGGCTGTTGTTGATGGCCGTTTGTTGGTAAGGATGGGTGGTGGAATTGGATTAGCAAATGGTGTTTTGCGGTGATGGGATTGAGTGGTTGTGTGCGTGAGATTGGAGATTGATTTGTTATGACTTATGAGTATTCAACTTTTCACCATGGACAATATAATTGGATTTATTTTTATTTTTTTTTACAATAAATTTACATGGAAACTGGAAAAATGGAATAATACCATTCACTAGGGACTTCTCCGATCCATTATTCACTAGCAAATGGGTTATTTTGTGAAAATGATAGTAACTCATCATCAACTAAAAGTACTTCTCCGATCCATTGTTCCAATTTAAAAACAGCAAATTTTAGATTTAACCGCTAGTGCTTTGACCTTATAAAGTGAATAATGATCCTTTATAGGGCAAAATGATACAAGCTAATAAGGGTAAGATAAGTGTAAATACCTAAATGATCTTATAAAGTGTATGATGATCCTTTAAAATGATACAAGCTAATGATCCATAGTTATAATATACTTCTTATTTAAATCATACTCCGTAACATACAAAATATTAAATATGGCTTTGCTAATACAAATATTTTTACAAATATGAACTTTTCAAGATGATTATCAAAACATTAAGAAAAAAAATACTTGAACATGATTATCAAGAACATGATTATCAAACTAAACAAATACAAATTAGCAACTTGAGACATCGCTCGAGCCACACATTAGTTACTCTTTATATATATATGTTGTTGAAATAATGTTAATTCACTTCAGATTTTTTGTAGAGTTAATGATTGAAATTACAAATTTTACTTTGTTATCGCACTATATATTGGTATAAATATTTTAATATAAAGCTCAAGATCACGATATGACAATTGAATAATTATATTGATCTATCAATACAAATTTAAAGTGTTACTAACAATTCATCAAATGTATTAAAAAAAATAATGGAGGGTTCAAATAAATTCAAAAAGATACTAATTAAAAAGGGGAGTTAAGTCTAACACCAACCACATCTCTATAGCAAATAAATATATATGATCCTATAAGTGTTTAATGATCCATTAAAATCTATCGCAACTATAGAATAGTCCACTTCATTATTGTTCATCTCTTAGAAAACCCTTGAACTCTATCCTCTCTGATTTAGAAAAAGTTATGGCATACGAATTTTATGATAAATGTTATGTGTTTTATTCTTTTCATCATACAAGAAATATTCACCAAAAATAATTTCAATTATTTAAATAATTTCAATTTAGTAAAAATAAGTCCAATTCTTAAAAATATTTTTTTATTAATAAAATAATAGGGATGTAGTAAAGTTTATTTCAGTTTAGTTAAATTAATTTCAGTTCAGAAAAAATAAGATGAAGAGAACTAAGTCTATTAATGGACGAAACCTTAAGCTAGGCGCATTCGTAATCTATCTATCAACCGGAAAGCCACGTAGTAGTTTTTTATTTTTCTTCTTTGTTTATTTTTTTTTTGTCTGGGGCTAGTACCCTCTTGTTCACCAATAAAAAAAAATCATACAATAATTATTAATAATAAACAAAAAGTTAAGAAAAAAATAGTGTGATAAAAATTAACTCAACAATGCTAATTTTTAATAAAAATAGTTAAAAAAAATGAAATAAAAGTATTTCCTTTAACTTACACCTTTTAATAATAAACAATGCTAATTTTTTTTAAAAAATTACTATTTTCTTTTGAAAATACTAAGAGTCGTGAAATATACACAAATTGCCTTTAAAAGATCAATGCAATTAGGTTATAGCATTTGAAGTTTATGATAAAAGTTATGCCCTCCTTATATAATTCCCACACATGTTGTTTCAAAAAAAAAAAAAAAAAGGTTGTATGTGTAGCTCACTAGGTAATTTTTGTATGTGGTTACTTGATTTTCATCCATTTAATGAACAAAAACATAAACTAGACACATTCATATAGGTGTAAGAGATATAACAACTAGTCCATCAATACGAAGGGTTACTCATAATAAATTAAACCAATGGTTATGATATATATATATATATATATATATATATATATATATATATATATATATATATATATATATATATATATATATATATATATTTTATGGAAATGGTTATGAAAAATTAGTGAATGTTTAAAATTAACTCAAAATGATACTTCGTACTACGCAAAATGGAAGGCTAAGTCCACTATCAATTACATGCATCGCTACTGATAATACAAAAGTGCTCCTTAAAAGTGTCAACTGATCCTTTAAACCTAGCCGCAATTGTAGATCAATTGACAAAGTGGAGGATTTTAAAATGTTAAATTTCAAAATTATAGGCGGTAATGTCATGAACTAACATTGATACAACCACCTCATTGTATAGAGAAAATATATATGTTTATATATTCCCATCAATGTGGGACAAGTTTGGGTAAGAAATAATCTCTTTTTTCTCCTTATATAACGAATACAAATTTTTTAATTTTGGTTTTTCTTCAATGTGGGACGAGCTCAAGCAGTGTCAGGGCTACAATGGCGCAATGTGTTAGGGCCCCTGTGCAACTTCTCAAAAATGAGGCCCTTGTAATACTCGTAAAACAAACTAAATATTTTTCTATTAGAAATAAAAATTAATAAGAGTGAAATGAATTTGGAAGATAAAGGATTTTTGTAGATTAATTGATAATAATTGAAAAATTAAAGATAAAAACTATTAATACTACGTATTAATCTTGGTAATCAAAAGATATTTTAGAAATTAGAAAAGGAAAATTGAATAATTGAAGGAGGGAAATTAAATTGGAATTGAATATGAAAGGTTTAAGAATGGAAAAGGTAATTATGATGTAGCTGATTACCGAAATTGTGGGCGGAGAGTTTGCGGTGAATGAATTTATGAAGGTTTTTTTAAAAAAAAAAAAAAAAAAAAAAAAAAAAAAAAAAAAAAAAAGTGATGAGGTAGAGAATCGAACTTGTGATGTCAAGAAACCATAAGTTGTACTCACCACTACTCCAACCATTCATATACATAACTCTATAGAACAAAAAATCTATATATCCAGATTTTGGGGCCCCTTAAATTTGGGGCCCTGTTCCGTCGACCACCTCGCACAGGCCAAAACCGCCCCGAGCTCAAGCAAGTAATTTATAAATTTTGTTAACAGTAAGTGATACTAATAATCCATAAAGGGTAACAAAAAATTATTGTAAGTTTAAAATTAATCCAAAATGATACTAAATTAAAAGGGTGAGAGGTTAAGTCAAACATTAATCGTGTCTCTTGAAAATACAAAATTAATCCTATAAAGTGTGTAATGATTCTTTGAACCTTGCCGTAATTGTTGATCGATTGAGAATGTGAGATTTAAAAAATGGTGTCAAAATATTTAATTGCATAGTTGTTGTCATAATTAAAGTGTTTTACTTATTAAAAATGAAATAAAATTATTTAACTATATTCAAGTTTTTTCATTATTGAATTCTCTTTAAATAGAAATTGTAAATTTTTTTCTCCTTATTCTCTTTCAATGTGGGACAAGTTCAACCAAGTAATTTATGAATTTTGTTAACAAAATGTGTTACTAATAATTCATATAGGATTACAAAAAACAAAAAAAAAAAAAAGGAAGGTTAAACTTAATTCAAAATGATACTAGTTAAAAAGGTATGTAATATGACTATTCGTTGGCTATTATGGCAAACTTGATATCAATCTACCTTTGTTATGGCATACATGTTATCTACTCGTTGGCTATTATGGAAATAGCATACCTAAAAATTTTACAAGACTTAGGGCCTGTTCTCTTTAAGTTAATTTCAATTCAGTTCAGTTCAATTCAGTTCAGTTTAGTTCCTAATTTCCTTCTCTCATAAACAATTCATTTCAATTCAGTTCAGCTTTAATTAGTTCAATTCAGTTTAGCTTTGTTCAGTAAATCAAAACAGACCCTTAAACAAAATACCTTCACAAGAGACAAGACCAATCCACATTTGTTATGGCATACCTAATATCAATATTAATTCGTGTTATTCCAACATTATCCCCAAACACCGGTCGTTGTACGATGATCACTGACATGTAACTTAATTCTCTACTTACTACACATCAATGCATGATCCTCAGCTCTACCGATAATTGATATAAAAATAATTTTTTTTTTTTTTTTTTTGCATGACGTAATGCTACTAAATTATTTTTATTTTTAAAGCGTAAGTGATATGACGACTAATCCATTAATACAAAAGGGCTACTAATAAAGTAATAATATACAAAGGGTTATAAAAAAGTAGTAGAGGGTTAAAATTAATTTAAAATGATACTAGTTAAAAGCAAAGTCTATATCCAACATCAATTACTTATGTATTATAAAATCGAAAATGATCCTATCTTGTTGCATTTGTGGATGGATGGAAAACACGGGTTTTAGAAAGTTGATTACAAAATATGAAATTTCAAATTCATTGATCATTGGTAGATCAAGTTATTTTAAATGTAATATGTGACATTTATTCTTGCAAATTTTCTTATTATACCCATCCTTAATTGTTTTAACATACGTGTTCATGTATGCTATTTCAAAATAATCTCTACGGACCGATCGTTGTTTAAAGTAAATGTGATTTGTGGTGTGAATGAGTTTGTCATTCCTCGATGTGTTTAGTTGCTTTATAATTTAAATCTTGTGTTGTTAATTATTCACAATTGCATAAAATAATAACATATATATATATATATTGGAATATTTTGCTTTACAGTCTCCTAATCCAAAAATGAGATGATTCCCTTTCTTAATTTTTTTTTCTTAATAAATTTTATTTTATATATAGGAAGAATAGCCTATTACTCCTGATATGTAATTAAAGTAGTGTTAATTCATTATACATTCGTAGAATGATAGAATTATGCATGTCTAATAAAATATTGAATTATATTCTTTATAACAATGATATACTTTTCATTTTCCCTGATCATCTAACATTTTTTTTTATGAAAAGCAATCAATTTAAACATATTATTAAGAGACAGAAGGCCTCAAATCAGCCAAAACCAGTTCATACGAAACACTAGGCAAATCCTCTAACCAAATACTAAGACCTTCATAGTTGTTGCTCAGTTTTGCCAGGCTATGTGCCACTTTATTGCCGTCTCGTTTGACGAAGGAGAAAGAGCAATAGTCACACACCAGGGATAGCTGCTGAATATCACTAACAATTGAGCCAAAACCATTTGGGCATGCTTTACCTTTCACTAAAGAATTATAGAGCTTCAAACAATCTGCCTCAATAGCAATATATTCTACAATAAAAGAAATGAGCTTCGTATGTAAAAAATATTCTCTTTTATTAATTATATTTTTATTGCATCACAAAAATATTAATAGTAACAAGTTACATATTTAGGTATCAAATGAGAAATATTATTGATAAAAGTCATTGAGGCAGTTCGTCGAACACCTTGTAAGTGGCAATCATGTGAATAATATTGTAAGAATAACAACGGTTTCCTGAGTTATTGTAGACATCTTTGTCTTTGGATTTGAGCCAATTCATTCATTATGTTATGCAATTATAAAATCTCCATTGTTATGTAATTATTATAATATAAAATCTCTTTTGTTACGAAACTTGCGGTTCGACCATCCTATTAATTCTCACCATCGTCCGATCCCAACTTGCCAATAACAAGCGCACCACCTGCATTTGCCCACCACACACCATCACCACCCACGTTAACAACCAGCCCACATAAAAGGAGAGAGGACAATAATAAGTTTAAGTTGATTAAAATGAAAAAAAAAATTTGAGAAGAACATAGTTGAGATGAAATTATGGATTGATTCTTCAAAAAAAAAAAAAAAAAAAAAAAAAAAAAGAAATAAGAAATTATGGATTGAAGAAGAAGCTAAGTGAAATACTCTCTCTCTTCTAATTAAAATTCACAAAGCTATATTGGCACCATCTAAATTTCTCCTGCTGCAAAGACTATATATGCGGGAAAATGCCAAAAATTTTCCCTCTTAATTCTCCCTCCTAAAATTTCAGCTTCCCTCTTCTTTTCGGTGGGACCTGTTGAGTTGTCCAAATTCTATTTGTAGTGTGTAAAATTGATTTGTACACTGAGGGGGCGTTTGGTATAAATTCCGTAAATGGAATGAAAAGGATTTATATAAGTAAGGGAAAGGGTAATGATATACGTTACCTTTGATATATGTTTGGTATCTTTATGGAATGGAAACAAATTGAGGAGTTTATGATTGAGGAGGGAAACAAATTTTGTTTCCACTAGTTGGATAAGGGTTATAATTTGGGGGATTTTGTTACCCTTTGAAAACGGTATTTGTTACTTGTAGCTCAAACCAAACCAATAGAAATGAAAACACTTATTTATTTATGTTTCCTATATTACAAATTTTCATACCAAACACCCCCTGAGTGTAAATGTAGTGTTTTCGTTTCGTGCAACCAGGCTTGTTATCTAACTCTTTAACTCTCAAGTCTCAGCAACGGAGTACTCATTATTGTTTTCAATAGAGTACGAAAAAGTACATCTACACTTTCCTTCTTTGAATCTGGCCGACGAGTTGTTCGGGATCAGGTCTTAATCAGAATTCAGGTAGCTAAGCAGTGAACACATGCTATATCTCGCTTTGTTCTCATTATTACAACAGAATATTCCTTTTGTAAATCTTGTGATTTAAAATAGGAGTATTTTATTCAAACCATTACTACTTTCTTCTTTGTGTCCAATTATTAGTAAGATTTAAGAATATGTAGCCCTATGAGTTATTATTATTATTATTATTATTATTATTATTATTATTATTATTATTATTATTATTTATTTATTTTTTATTTTTATTTTTATTATTTTTTTTTGACAGGGTGAGTAGTTTATTAGCCAAAGCACAAATTTTAGTGTTAGAAGAATAAACTTCCATATGATGGAGCAAGGGATGTCAAATTAGGTAATCGGATGGAGTAAGGGTTGACCCACGACATGTCGAGTCTATTCGAGTTGGTCATGTTTAGGCTAAGGTTACCCAGCCTAGGTTCGAGATCGATTTATATTCGATTCGGATAAATTTGTATCGGGTTTAAAACAAGTTTGAATTGGTTAATTTAAGGTTGGATGATTTTGGGTCGAATTGATTCTGGTTCGGTTGAGTTCGTTTCAATTGGAATAGGATAACATTGATTCCGTACGTATTTGGTCAATTCTAATTTAGATTATTTTTCATGTTGGTTGAATTTGGGTCGAACTAACCATATATTTTTTATATTTAAGAAATAAGGTCATTTTTAAACTAGAGTAATTATTGAGCTATTAACTTATTATTGGGTCAATACCAAATCATTCGTTCATGTGTCATTTTTCATATAACGTCATTAACACTAACCGAATGTTAGTTTTCTAATAAGACTAGTTCTTGTTTATTTTTAATCTTTAAGCCAAATAAATTCGATTCATCAATGACTTATCATACCTACAAAAGTGAGATGAAAAGGAATGAACAAATGACATATATTGATATATAATACTCCGTAGTCATTAGTTCATTACTTATATGGATGAAAACCCAAATTTAAGCGGGTGATAGATGGATGAGCCAGGTAACGGGATGGGTCGGAGTCGGGTGATGAGACATCCAACCCATCACCCGACCCACCCATCCACCCATTAAATTTACACATATAAACATATCTTTTTAATAATTTAATGTCTACTTGTAATGTTAGGAATTGATATGTTTTAGTAATAAGGAAAAAGTATTAGAACAGTGTATGATTTTAATTAATTAATCACCTTTTTTTTTTTTGTCAAATCTTTATTTTATTTGTGAAAGTGCAAAATTGTATTTAAATTTTCTTATTTCACCCGACTTATCATCCGATCCACTTGATTCATCCATGTACGATGGATGGATCGATTGTGAATGTAGGTAAATTAGGTGATGCATGGATTGGGTGACAGATGGATCGTTGGTGGATGGAGGCGGGTGAAGCATCATCCGACCCATCTCCGATCCATTGCCATCCCTAAAGAGAATGCCTGATTTTCTCTATTGCATTTGTTTTTCATTTCATACGCAATTTTGTCCTTTTTGTGTTTTGTTTTTGGTACTTTTGGCTTTTGGTTTTTTTGAGATAGGAAAACACTAGCTATTTTTGAAACATTCCCTTATGAGAGCAAGACCATTAAAAGAAAAATAACTTTGAACTATTGTCATAAAAGTGATAAAACATATCCCATTTCAAAAAGAACGAAAATAAATTGAACAAATACACGTAGTTGGAAGTACTGTGTGATAGTAACAATGTATGTAGTATAAAACTATTTCAGCCGAGTGAATTCACCTGAGATGTTAACGGTCTTTCTGCTTACACTACATCTTCAATTAGCAACCCTTCCACGATTTGTTTGACATCAAAAACATGAACAAAAAAGCATACACTATACTTTTTATGTACAGAGTACATAGTCAATGGAAAAGAAAATCTGGTACATCATTTTAGGAAAAGAAAAAATTCAACTTTTTACATGTAACTTATCAAAAAAAGGATGTTCAGTCTCAGCACCGGAACTGGAGGTTGCAGATTTCTTCAACTGAACCAAAATAATGGTCATATTATCACAACCTTCACCACCAACAGAAGGCGCCAAGCATTTGTCCAATACCCGTTCACTTATGACAGAAAGTTTAGTTTGCTGCAGTGTTACAAGCGCTTGCAGTTAAATACTAGAACAAGACAGACATTATTGTAAGAGAGTAAATTAAGAGTTACCGATTTCAATTGTTGATGTACAAAGTCTACTACTTCTTGGCTTGACATGCAGTCCCTGAGCAATAAAATAAGACAATAAATCAACAAAAAAAAGAGAGAAACAGCAGCAAAACCATGAAATAATAGACTAGGTAAAATAAAAATAAAATTTATCTATGATATCATTCAAAGTCATCATAGATGCTATTTTAAAGAGAAATTTTGCTACGAACCAGTATATCCAGACATTTGACAAAATATACACCATTTGCATGTGCATCCAAGAAGATACAAATAAAGAAGATTGTAAGCTACCCTAATTGTTGGCTACTTAAGGTTAAAAAAAAAAAATCTATTAACTGAGCACTAAACAGAAAATCAAGTTTCAGAATTTCATTTGCATGGGTAATTTTTCGAAGTTATCAAAACGAGAATATATAAAGTTAAATCAACTAATAGAAGAGCCAATTATTCCAACTTTTGCAAAGAGTAATAGTTGAGGCCTGCAAGAAATCATGCACAAGGAAAGCCAAATTCCAACATGTGAGCAGTTGAGCACAATAAACTCTATAATTGTAAGCTACTCACAATTGTTGGTTACTTTAGGATCAGAATTATTCAAAAAAAAAATCCTATCAACTGAGCACTGAACAGAATATCACATTTAAGAATTTCATGTGCATGGATAACCCTTCAAATTTATCAAAACAAGAATATATCAAGTTCAATTAACTAATAGAAGAACCAACAAAGCTAACTTCTGCAAAAAGTGACTGTTAAGTTCCGCAACAGATCAAGCAAAAGGCATACCAAATTCCATCACATGCGATCACAATGAACTCTATATCTTCTGAAAGATCAACCTGAAGAGGGATAATAATGATTACATAAGTGTGACAATTGATAAATTGTCATTTTACAGTAGGTGAAACATAACAGGTCACAAGAAGTGAGCCACAAACCCACTATTGCAATAAAAAATTGTCCATGGCAACAGTTCTTGACAGAAGAACTCTAGATTCCTCTGCTGCAAAACTACATGCAACATTTATATTATATACAATCTAATAGATGTGTCCATGCAACATTGTACATACAGTGTTTAAGTCAGGATTTGCAGTAATTATTTGCTCTTCAGCTGGCAATACATTGTTACGCTTGAATTCCATGTCTCCTGCACACAATAGGTTTTATTTTGAATGCCCCAACAGGCGAGGAAAGCAACAAAAACACTGACAGCTTTCTAATGGACAAATAGCTCCAACAGGTATATCACCAATGGCTCTTGTCAAGTTTAAGGATCCATTTATCCGTCCACCATGGATAAAACCACCAGCTTTCAGGATCCTATCTTGCTCAGCCTCAAGTTCAGGTTTGTGATCCTTGGATAATTCATAAGCCTGTACAAAAAGATCAGCATCGTAGATGCAGAAAAAACTAGTTACTGGGATGATTATCTTACATTCTTAGCGGAGCATATAAGTAATGATGGACATTCCTATTAAAAAAACAGGAACAACAAGACGTGCCATTCATCTCAAATATGCATGACATTTTATGCAATGAACCTAGTATACCTTGTCATTTCCCCAATCTTTTCCCAGGGAAAAATATTGCTTAGAAGAGGTTATAGGACAGGGTTGTCAATAGAAAAAAAGGGTTGGGCGCAGGCAACATTAATGGTTTTCACCCTTCTACTCTTCATGAAACAGAGGCATAATAGGGTCATTATAGGGTTTTAGTGACCACCAAATAATATTAAATATTGTAGCGGACATATCAACAGACTCAAATAGGGTCGAATATTCTCTTTTCTTCTCTCTCTTTTGTGGTAGCATACATTTGTGCCTCTTCAGCGTACTCTCTCTCTCTCTCTCCTCTGTGCTTAAAATTTTCCTTAGGTGATTTACTTAAGACAATTATAAGGTAATATTGGATTCCATCCACTTTGATTATTGGATGATATAAGTTTAAGCTCACCATAATTTGGAAGCAGCTCCTTAGTCGCCCTTTAGTTTCTCTCTGCCTCTTTAATAACCTTCCTCGAGAGTAACAACTGGGTTTAACCATCTTCTTTTTTATAAAAATGGAACCTAAAGTAGTCACTCGAATTTACTAAATAATACTCAAATTCAGATTGCTCGTATTAATCATATTGAAGTAAATTTAATTGATACTTCATATATTCTATACATACATAGATTTTTTAACCATTACTATACTATAATTTTCTTATCAAAATAAACAATTCTTCATCGTTTAACGTGACCCGCTAATGACCTTTTACAACTGGCAAAAACCATTACACCCTGACCCTCGACTCACTAACAATTTTGAATGGTGATCTCTCTTTTTTTTTTGGGAAAGGCATGCAAATATCACAAATACAGCAAGCATGGCAAAGAAACATATTTACTCTTTTAATTGCTAAACTAGGTGTGGGGTAAAGAGGGGAAGGGCATAGAAAGAGGAAGAGGAGGGGAAGAGAGAGGATTACTTGACCACACTTAGACATCACACAACGAGAGTCACCAGCATTAGCAACGACTAACTTGTCATCTTGGATTATTAAAGCACATGCCGTGCAACCAGATGTTGGTTCCTCCAAATCAGAATCAGACTCCTGGTCGTATATCAAAGAAAATGGGAGTCAAAGAACCAAAATCATGTTCATAAAAATAAACAAATAGATGAGGGGACATCAAATGACTACATAAAGTAATAAGCATAAAAGATATAACTAATTAAAACAAATAATTGTTGATCATCATAGAAAAGCAAGCTTTACCTTTATAAGAAACATCGATGGCATTTAAAGTTTTACTAGCCGCAGAAAAGAAGCTATCAATCCACCAATAAGCAACAGTTGACAAGCAAAAATACGTGCCAACTCATAGCATCATATATTGGTCAAGTTGAATCTGATAGAAAAAAGGCCATGTTCTAGTTTGTCCAAAACAATGTACTTACCTCATTTGATACCGCATCAGTTTCAGCCTCATTTTCACCACTCATGAGAAACAATTCATCATCAATCCCATCATTTTTCTCTCTACCCTCCCAAATTAATTCTCTCCATTTTTTGTTTGTACGCATCATTTCATCCATTCTGCAAAGTGAGCAAAAAATGAGCCAGATTTGTTCGTGTCTTAACATCCTCGGTTGTTCTTTAATGTTCTACACAATATGCAATTTAAGGAAATATTGAACACAAGGGTGTGATCTACATGGAATAATCACTTTTGGTTCATGTAGCTGACCTCGCTTATGGGATTAAGGCTTTGATTGATTGAACACGAGGGTGTGATAAAGTAGGGTAAAGTAAGAGAGAGAAGGTAAAAAAAAAAGGGTTTGTGTAAGAAAATGGTAAATAAAGTAAGAGAGAGAATGAGGATGTATGCAACAATTATGGAATAAAAAATAACAAACTAAAATGGAATGAACCGAACAAAAAAAAAAGGAGTAACTCCCTCCTTTTATTTAATATCTCAACATGGAGAGAAATATGCTTCCCAAAGCACAATCTTAAACTCAATTATAAACATAAAATGTTGACATTGTGAAAGTATATACCAAGATGAATCTAATCGACCCTACATACTCTTTCCTTACATTTCAATCACATTGTAAAACATTGCAAAATTTAAAGAACATAGAAAGTCTCCCTTTGTGTTTTAATAAGTGTTACAGTTTGACTTTTTTTACTAATCACATAATGGTTTTGACTTGATTAATTTACCAATATATAAAAAACAAATGTTATTATATAATATATTGTTGGATTCGTTATAATAATATAATGTATACTTTCATATTATAAAATTTCCTATGATTTTATTAACATATAATTAAACAAATTGATGGTCAAAGTAGTATCTTGGCATGCGTGTTTGGTCAAACTGTTACACTTATTAAAACACGGAGGGAGTATATTATATAGAATAGTCTTTCAAAGTACAGAGTAAAAGAGCTAATAAACAGTCCTAAATACACACATGATGGGCATAATCATCGAAGAGAAAACAAGGTGCTTCACTTGTTAAGATCAACATCATTGAATGTCGTGAAAGATGACCATGGACACTATCTGTCAAACCTATCTCTGGCAAGCTTGCACCTAATAACAAATAGCAATTAATGTTGCCTAATCAACAAAATTTGGGAGGGGAAATTTAATTAATCATAAAATATATGGGTTCAATTCATACAATAGAAATGTTTTAGAAGCACATCTTTTTCAAACGAATCACTAATCCATTAAATCTGCAGATCCAAAGTAGAAGTGACTACATCAAATATGTCCTTTGTAACAATGTAATGAAAATAAGAGCCCAAAATATCTGTATGTCCAACTCTCCATTGGATCAATCTTGACTTACCAATTAGGTAGCATAAAGCAAAGACGGAGATGGAAAAAGGCAATTCTAGAAACTATGAAGCAGGTTGGCATTGATATAAACCAACTTTTAGAGTTGGCAAAGAATTTCATACATTATCACAAGTCCAAAATCAATATAAAGACAGATAGAAAGGCAATTATAAGGAACATGCCTATTGGGGGAAAAAAGAAAAAGAAAAAGGATAAGTACTTTAGCACAACCCACAAGTGAAACTCATAAACTAGCTCAACAATTCCACCGAGGGTATGGGGTTGAAATTAGGAACGAAATCAAGATGATATGGGTTTGGTTTTGGTATTTGAATCTTAATAGCATATGTTTGGTATTGGAATGAAGTTATTTATACTGAAAGTATTGATATGAACCAACCTTACCTCCGCCCTAGGTTTCTCAATCCCATATCTTAGGGGTCGTTTGGTTCAACAAATTGGAATGGAATGGATTGGGAACCCATACCACGGTGATATGGATTGAGAACCCTATACCTTGCTATACTTGTTTGGTGTGAAATTGAAATGGATTTGTAACTAGTTAGAGTTGGTATTTAGAATGGAATACCTTTAGAATCTTTGGGGTGGAGATGGGTATGAGATTGTAGGGTTTTAAAATGGAGTTAGATACCATTAGTATGAGACTCCATGGCAAAAAATGCATAAACAAACATTGGAATGGATTCTACTTCATTCCATTTAATTCCAAAAGGCCCAACCAAACACCCCCTTAAGGATTTGAGGTAAAGGTTTAAAAATGCTCAAAATTATCAACTAAACACACGGTGTAGGATTTGAGGTATAGTTTAAAATTCTTAAATTTATCAACCAAACACGGTATGGATTTAGACTGTCTAAACTCATACCTCATTCCTAAAATTTGAGAACCAAACACTCCTCCTAAAAGGAAGAGAGTATTGATGAGGATCTGGATTCACTTGACAACCACGAGAACAGAGAAAATGAATATGAGAAGGTTGGCCCACTTCAACACCTTTTTGGGCAAGAGGAAGCAAACGATATTTAGGGATTTGATGAGTGACTGAGCAGATTCCATACAACCAAACTTTAATCAGGTTTGTCAACTATAACATAATATAGGATAGGTGGTTTCACTGCCAAGATAAAATATTCCTTTGAGATGATTTCGACACAGATTACTCTAGATGTAATAGACACAGTTTTCAAGTAAAAGGCCTTATCTACAACCATGATATGTTCCAGTCAACTTTCAAGTTCCAAACTGACACATAAAAATCTAAAACCATCTTTATAGTACATGAACTTTCTAATGAATTGAATACAATGCAGCCCTGTTTGAAAAAGAAAATAACCTGAGAAAAGCTCTACGCAGTGCTTTTGCCAAATCACCTTCCATGTACGCTTCATCATTAAGTAACTCCTTGTGAAGAAGCTTTGCACAAAACTTAGCAACTGCTTTCCCTGTCAAATGAGAAACCCAGGCTTTAGAATTAAATTGCAACGCATTGTGAAAAAAGTTATCTATCAGTGGTGACAGTGGTTCAAGCACAAGCTGAAAGAATACAAGTAAAGCAAAAGTTTTAAAATAAAAACAAATGGGGAAAAAAAAAAGAGAAAGCATAGGAAAATGCGTTGATTGTCATTGGCATTTTCAATAGATTGGAAAATCAGGGAATAAAATGAAGAAATTGAGTAGATGAGAAATTGAGAATTTAGGAAATTATTGATATATGGTTGTTTAAGCAATGCAATTAAATTATCACCAAGGAGAACAGGAACCCCAGAGCTTCGAGTTGCTAAACAGTGGACATTACCATAAGCAAACTCTAAAATAAAACTTCATTTTTCTTTTGTTGTTCCTTCCCCTCCACATTTTTTTTAAGTACAGCAGTTCCCTACTGTCCCTCTAACTTACTCACTTGCCTTCTTTTCAAGCTAATCCTAACAAATAACTTATTATGCACCTACCAATAATACCGCTTTCCCTAAACCCAATGCATTGCAGCATCTAAGTCTTTCACTTGTCATATTCTTGTATGTCTTGGGCTAACTTTAATGTTGATTTTCACTATCTATAAATTTCATCCATCTTCAGCAAAGGCTGTCCTTTTTTCTAGGGAGAGAAGAGGTCAGAAGAAAAAAATCCATAGAAACAAATTCCAGATGCCTTCAAAAAATTCCTCCACCCCATCACACCCCACCCCCCCACCCTCCTCTCTCACGCTCTCACACTTTGCACTCTTTGCAACAAACGCCTACGGGAAAGCAGAACCTCCATGATTATTTAGAAGTATTGTTTATCTAGTTCCCCTAGTTCCTACAGAGCGGCTACTGTACTATGAGAATACAGAAACACCAACAAATCTTTAAATTAACAGCTGAACCAGCAAGTCACTTGTAAAGAATCAGAGCAAGCCACCTATGGGTTATACAAACAACAGCCAGCAGAGAAAAGGACAGGGTCTGAGACCTCTGAGCACTATCTCAATCAAGGTGGTGAGGCACAACCACACCTAGCAACAGCAACTTAAGGCTGCAGCCACTAGTTGGCATATTAGGATAGTGACAAAGGGGTAGTAAAGTTAGTAATTAAAGCTGTACAATTTAGCTAAGTAGTATAAATAGGTAGAGAGTGGCTGAACGAAGATAGGCAGAAATTTGGTGTGAACCCTCTCGAGAGTTATGGCCTAAAGCCATTGTTGGAGAGTTGTGAGCTAAACTCACAGTTGGAGATTAATAGCCTCAGGCTATTAAACCTATCTTTTGTAATCCTTGCCATTTTCAATCAATATCCAAGCTTTAATCCTAATTTGTTGCATGATTAAATCAGAAATATAAACCCAGAAAATCAGTTCATTCATCACTCTTCCAAATTGAAGTTCCATTTATAAGACAAACTTCAAAAGCTTTCAACCAATAAAAAGAAGAGAGAGAGAGAGAGAGAGAGAGAGAGAGAGAGAGAGAGAGAGAGAGAGAGAACAAAAGTGAAGAAAGTAAAACTCTGCCACGCATAATGAGTTGTCACTGCATATATGAGGAGAAAGCAGGCCTACAAGCTCCTCAGTATATGAAGCAGACCATATAGCTTATGAAAGAAGAAAGATAGGGAAGCAAAGAAGAAGTAGAGCACCACAATTTATTATGAAAGGAATAATAACATCAGCCATATTTTCCTTCAGGTTTTAGAGAGGAATTTTTTTCTTGAAGATAAAAGATAAGTAAAGTTAGAGGACAAGACATCCTCACAATTCATAACAGAAATGAAAAGCAAACAAACTGAGAAAACCTTCTTTAGACCACTTCCATCTTAATTATTAGTCAGCTTCAAACTTTCTAATCTCTACTCTAATTTCTTACCCAGAATATACATGTGACAAAGGTTTGACTTATTCCTCATCACAAACCAAAGTTCACAATCAACTTCTAAAGAATGGCCAGCTCATGGTCAACAACCTATTCTATAAAAAGTCACACCACCCACCCTATCCATTGGAGGAACTAAGATGTCATGCTGTGCAATTATCGGTAGGAACAGAATTTTCCAATCCATTACTCTAGCTCTAATCTTTATTAATAACAAAACTCATATTTGATACATGAACAGAGGTACTAACCAATTCGGTATTGTGCAAGACCAGTGACTCTCTAGATACTCTGGAACATAGGACATACAAATATTACAAAGTTTCTCCTTAAGCTGGACATCAATAAAAAAAACTCATGACTCATGGAAAGAGTAGTCATGTATCTCTCTACTAGTATCTGACCCTTGAACCTCCACCCACACACAAGGTGGGGCCTTCTTCACTAAACACATTTTCCCAATTTCCCATACACTCCTCAAGTTCACAGTAGACAGAACAGAACAAGCTCATAGGTAGGGATTTTCTTCACAAAATCAAATACAAATTCTAGCACTTCAATTGACAGAAAATATGAATTTGTTGACCATCAAAAAGATATTCTCACTTCCCAATCCACGTATTTCCTCCAATCCTGAGCTGTCGCTGTCTCTTAAGAATTAGACAACTTAATTAGTTCACATTCTCAAGCATAAGCATCGACTGCTAACTTGTGAAGTGGAATCAGAATAATCAAATAAATAAGTAAAATTGTCAGCACCTCAGTTCCAAAATCCTTAGGAAGCAACAATAACTAGCCTAAATTACTATTCCTTTTTTCAATATAATTGATCATTAAAAATCTAGAATATAGCGTATATTAAAAAAAAAAAAAAAAAAAAAAAAAAAATTAAAAAGGAAAGCAAAAAAAAATTAACCCATATATAAGGCATACACAATATGCATAAATCACTATGAAGCACAGAAATTTTCTCCTTTCAAATATCCCTGCTCCAGAAACGCAAGAAACATTACGTAGCATCTGGAAACAGATAGGAAACACCCCAAGAAGATTAAGCTGGCAATCAAATGTCTCAGACTGTCAGAATATCTAAGTATACTATAGTCGAAACTATGTAAAACTTAAGTAAGTTTTGCAAGCCATAAAACATAAAATAAAAATTCAATCACCTGCCATAAAAAATCTGGTAAATATGTCATAATCAACTCAGTTATATACCAGTTAAACTAGTTTTCTTATTTCATTTACTCTTAATTGTGTGTGAAAAACTGATAAGCAGAACAGTGCTTTTGCCATAATTTGTAGTCTCCAGCAAAGCACTTTGTAAATTGCAAGCTCAAAATGAAAGAGCCTGAAGAGAGAGAGAGAGAGAGAGAGAGAGAGAGAGTGCATAGAGTAAATGGAATATCAACCAGTCAAACGAAGAACATATGGTATAACCTCCCCATTTCTTCCAGACTCGTCACACAAGGAGACACCCCATAACCCCTTCTATTAGTCAAACAGAAAGAAATTTGTTCAGCAATGCTAAGACATAGAATGGAAAAACAAAGAAGAGCATTCAGGGGAGATTAAAAATCATGACGAAAGAATTTTATAATACCAAAATACACTACTCACATCTCTGTTTCAGCGTACATGAAAATTTCAAAAGAATCCCAGAAACAGCAACTCATAAATGTGAAGAAAGGTGTGAAATGCTTGAAGCAGAAAATTGGTTGAAAATTTTCAGAAATTTGTGTATCTAAAAACAATTCATGCCTTTCAATAATCATCCAAGTCAGTTTAGGCGTTTAATGTGTCGTACAGCTAATATGAACCACCATCACCCTACGAACAAGTATGACTATCAATGCAAAATAAATATTTCTACAGCCTGATTAAACCAAGACCATTATCAAACCAGATCTTTTCAGCCATCTGGTCCAAAACATTCCAGGCCCCCATTTTGTAGAAATCCAATAATTTACTTCCCCACAACAAAGAGTGATTAAAATGGAAACTAGCAACCAAATACTAATTAAAAGGCAAGATATATGTGAAGGCTCAGCTGTAATGCCAGGTATTTAGTCATCAGATCAGTAGAATTGAGAAAGAAGAAGAGAGCTTAGAGGAAAAATGAAAGCAAATTGCTATCTGATGTGATTAAATAATCAAGTGGGTTTATAATCACAGAGCTTCAAGTGGTTGGACACTCCAACTACAGAATAACATAAAGTAAAATAAACCCAAACAGTTATCTGCTTAATCTCTCTCCTAGTCCTAGACTGAGCACCTCGGTATATATCGGTCATCACCCTTTCCCTCTCTCACCTCTAGAAACTCACTCACTGCCTTCCTCTCCAAGCTAATTTACATGACCGAAAGTGCCCTTCCCCTAGTCTGGTCTACTACATTATTCACTGATGTGTGTATGTAATGGGAAAAATACATATATGTTTACCTCCATGGCCATCATATACAGCAAAGAAAGATGTAGAACTGTCCAAATCTGGAAGAGCTGCATGCTGTAGACAAGTAAAACATATTACTCATACGCTGGATTTAAAAAAAAAAAAAAAAAAAAAAAAAAAAGAAGAAGAAGAAGAATAGGTAGTAGCGGTAATTCTTCAGAGCAATTTTTTCATTTTTTGAGTTGATGGTGAGAAGTTAACTACATAACTTTCTCAGCACTTTAAAAAATTTAGAGACAGCAAGTTCTTAAATATCTTGCAGAATGAACAATGCCATTTACAGTTCCAACTCTCCCAGCCATATATACTCGATCCAGGGTGCACCAATTTAGAATTAGACCAAAGGTGATACGTGCCAAAGTAAAGTTTAGCAAGGCTTAGCACAAACCAACTCAATAAGTCATTAGCCTCCTTTAACCTTTACAAGCTCACAGACTTTGTCCTTGGTAAACCAATCATTGGATAGTAGAAAGACAGTGAAAGATAAACAACACCCACCAACATCTACATGTGCCTATGCACCTGCTAGATGATTTCAATACATATCAGATATCATCCGCCCTAAATAAGATGAAATAAATTTTCAAGCTAATTGCTGCGAAATTGAGCTTCTTATATTAAAAAGTATATATATTTAGTCAAATTGGAGCCTTTCTCAGAAAGGATCCTCATCTTCAGCAGCTTATATCCATTAGGAATCCTACCAGCTATTCTCAACAAATATCTCTTCTTAATGCAACTTAGCCCAATTTTTAGAACTATACTTTTATTGTGGACAAATGAAATAGAACAAAGTGCATTCCGGTCTTAAGAGAGGATCCAAGTCATTATTAAACCTAGCTTTTTGATGAAAGCAGAGAATACAGCCAGCATTCAACTTGTTCCCTAATGCTCTCCACCCCAACTACAGGCATCCATAAACTTGCTCGGCGAAAAAATTCTATTCAATTTTTTTTCCAATCAAATTAAGGTAAAAGGTTTCACTTTCATGTTCACTTTCTCATTCTAGTTCATATACCAAAACTATGTATTATCCCTATACCAAACCATGATAAAAAATAAACAAAGAACCAAATGTACTCATATAAATATACAATCCATAAAAAACAACCTCCTTCAAATTATTTGCAACAATTAGACATTTTCTAATCACACTTTATGTCAAATCGTTGCAAATAATTAAGTGTTTTCATATAAATATACAGTCCATAAAAAGCAGCCTCCGTTTCAAATTATTTGCAACAATTAAACATTTTCTACTCACACTTTACGCCAAATGAAACCCGTTGCAAATAATTTTGATTGTTTAAAGGCCATAATTTGAACATACCGCATCTTCCATAGATGAGCGCCACCCTTGCATGGATGACAACCCATATTTGACTCTATGATTTTCACCATCTTCAGACAACTTCTCAGTTTTAGGTTTACTAAGATATGTTCCCATTGTCAAGCTGCAAAATCAAGAAGTAATTTTAGTTGAATAATCCAACTATGAACCCTAATAATTGAATTGATTAAATAGACTATACTAACAATTGATTTGATATTAATAGCTAAGATTTTCAAACTGATAATCGATGATTAAAAGAAACTTACTTCAATAGCTGCTTCGATAATGGATATAAAACTCAGTAACCGCTTCAGTAGAGGAATTGGAGTTTACTTCAATGGAGGAGAGAGAGAAGTGCAGCTTTAAAAGTTAATTTTTCAAAGCTCCTTAAGTAAGAAGATATAATTGATAACATTAAGGAAAATTAATAACACGATTTTAAAACCAGGGGCGTTTTAAATAAAAAATAACCATTGGATCTAAATAATATCAACCGTTAATATTCATTCTCATTTAAGTTTTGGCCGTTTGTTAAGTTTTACTTCAAATTTTCGTAGGGCAAACACCTTAGGCTTATCATTTCTGAGGTGGTCTTAAAAGATTTTCGTGTTATTTTATTGGAGGATTTGCATGAATTAGCAACATCAAGGAGGGTGCCAGTTAAAGACTAAAATAAACCCGATCCACATTAATATTGCTGTAGATCGAGTAAAATCACGTGACTTATCACATTTTTTTTTTTTTGGAAGCTTCCTTCTAAGTTTCTCTCTCCTTAAGACTGATTATTTTCTCTCTTTTTTTTTTTCTCTCTCTCTTTTTTTTCTCTCTCCTCTTTTGATGTTCTCTGTATTACACTTCAACAATGGTAAAGGCGAGAGAAGGAAATTCGTCAAATCAACAATGGTGAAGGTGAGACATGGAATTTCATCATCAAATAGGAGTAAATGAAGAGGATTACGATCATTAGTTGGGCGGCCTTGCAAAAGTATTTAATTAGGTTTTCGATTACTAAGTTCAATTTTTTGTGTAAATCGTTCGATTCAGTTTAATTTAACTTTAGATTTTCAATTTTAGTGTTTAAATTTCTTTTTCAAGAGGTATTTTAGTATTTGATTTGAATTTTAGGGTTTAGTTTTTATTAGCTTAATTCTACTAGTTTTTTTTTATTTTTTATTATTATTATTATTATTCTTATTTTTTTTTTTTTAGTTTTGGTTCTTTCTCCTAAATTGTTCGTAGTCTTAGTGTAGGATTCTGATTTCATTGTTTGTCTTGTGTATTGATTTTAGTCGAAAAACTTTAGAAATTGTAGAATGTGTGCTTATGCATGCAAAATAAGAAAACAATTACAGGAGTTTTTGATTGATGATTTTATAAGCTTGGCATTCTTACTCCTCATTATAGCTTGATTTGCGTTAAAAAATTATAAAGATACTTACAATGTTTTAGATGATTAAAAAAAATAAAAACTGATTATAAAGCTACTTACAAATTTTTAGATGGTTAAAAATGTCAAGCAAATGAATATGATTATATAAAATAAAAACTGATTATATCATATCAAATGATTAACTTCTTATGATTTATGTGATGCATTGGTTAATTTATCAAATCAAAATAAAAAGTGACTATATCAAATTAAATATGATTATAAGATATAAAAAGTGATTATATCATATTTAACTGATTATGATTTATGTGATGCATTGGTTAATTTGCTTGTGTTCTTATTATGTGGCCTTGAGGTAAAGGATTGGTTACAGCTATGGAGGTCTCTAACTCCATGGTTTAATCTGAAGTGTCAAATTGGTAATAATGATCTACTTGAGGTTTCCAAGTGGGTGCTCTTGATTGAGTGATGTATGGAGTAATTTGTTACATCTATCTTTCATTTTAGGAGCATATTATGGTTAATATTAGTATTAGATTAAGTGTTATCTTTCTTGCATTTAGAAGGATAATTCATGTAAATTATAAATCGGGATATTACCTAATTTTGGCATGAGAATCTCTGTGGAGTGTAGTGATTCAGTTTAACATGCTCTAGCTTTACTTAAAAAGCCTGAGTAGCTTGCCAGTTTCTAGCAGTTAGCCCAAGTTCTCAAAGTATAGTTGCATTTGAAATGTTATTTTCTGTGCAAAGGAGAATGCTCTTGGTTATTTCTAAAATGAGTAAACACGCAGGTTACAGTCTCCTTGCTGCATGCTACAGCCATGTAGCCATTAGCCATATAGCTGATGATGTTGTGACAAAACTGGCTGCTATTTTAGAAAGTGATAACATTATTTATAGCCGGTGTCAAATTTTAGGTTTAACTAATAGAAGTGACTATATCAATATAAATATGATTATATGATTATGGTCATGTTTTTTCTAATATAATGATATTTCTTGTGATATAATAATGTTTTACCATTATTAACATGATTTTTGTGATATAATCATGTTTTATTTAATATAATGATATTTTTTGTGATATAGTCATGTTTTACACCTTTTGTGTTATACTCATGTTTTATCTAACTAGGTGTGGGAGTGCCCGCGCCCCAATTTCGTAAAATTGAACTTCGAGTATAGAACGTGCAACGTTTGAATATTAAAGGGGTGTTGGGGGTTTTTATGTATTCTTCATTAGTTTAAGGTTAGTTAGGCGGCAAAAGTGTTGTAATGACAATATGTAACACCTAAAGTGACTTTAGAGAAAAGGAATGCATGGATTGTTCATTAGTAAGTAGTTGACTAAAAGAAAACTATGTATGAATTTAATAAAGGACCATCGAAAACTTGTTAATTGTAATTAGTAACCGATATTTGATGACCTATAAATATAGGTGTTAGTTTTTCCTCAAAGTATTTGTTGTAAACTGATTTGGCACTTATTTAACCCCCCCCTTTTTTTCCAATTTAGCATCACCTTAGTTATTATCATGTTGCAGAAAACTATAGAAAACTATAGTATAAAGCTATATTGAAGATGTTAATTGAAGTTGCTCTGTGTTGAATTAATTTTGCACTTCCTGTTGATAATCTGAAGTCTATATCATGCTGTTCCTATCACCAAGTCTGCTGAAACTGCTGCTGAGCCTGTTATGAGCACTCCTAAGAAAGTAAAAGCTGAGGAGGGCTCTTCCAATCAGGCATAAGGAGTCATGTACAGAGAAACCAAGAAGTAATTCTAGAAGTAGTAAACTAATATTCTTATTAAATATTTCAATTAAATATGCACATCACAAGAACTTTTTTATTTTCACAATATAAGATCAGTACCATGTTTTGCCGTTAATTTGGTTTAACAACAAAATATGCAAATGATAGCATATGACCATTATCGGTTTGCAAAGAAAGATAAAAGGAGGGCAAAAGAGAATGCAAAATAGTTAGGAAAACATAAAGTTGGGATTTAAAAGAGTTTAGATGGGAAGGGGATTTCAAAGATAAAAAGGCTTCAAGAAACCTTAACATGCACCTATACAGTTTGTTTCATATATATAACTGCACACATGTTTTGTGTTTAATGCCCAAAAAAACATTACAGTGAGAGCAAACTCGAATACATCAGGAAATTGAATATGAGTGAGGCCAACTTTCAATTCTTCTAGGAAGTACCAAAAAAAGACCTGGTTTACAAAAGTGCAAATACTATATCAAAGATGACAAAAGCCATTACCCAAAATCTCTAGTAGTCACTGTGGCCATGATTTATACCAGCAAGTCGTAGAACATCATAAGAAACCACATTCTTTGTAGAATTGGCTGGATACTGAACTGGAGGTTTACTGGTGTGCACAATTACTTTGTTGGCCTTCTTTGCTCCTGAGAGAGCAACATATAGCTGTCCATGCGAGAAGCATGGATGTGGAAGATGAACACATACTTGGTCAAGCGTCTGTCCTTGAAATTTATTTATGGTCATTGCAAAACTCAGTTTTATAGGGAATTGCTTTCTTTGGAACTGGAAAGGATACTTGACAGAATCAAGTGGCCTCAGACAAATTCTTGGTATGAAAACATGTTTTCCTTCATGATAACCAACAGCTATCACACACTCAATGATATTTGGAAAGAAATTTTTGCATAAGAGGCGCGTACCATACAAAGACCATAAGAAGGAAGTAAATTACGTAACAAAATCACTAGACAATCCTTCTTTAGAACCAGTTCATGAGGACTTATTCCCCCAGGGCACAATGTGTTTAGAAATTCTGTTGGGTAAACTGTACACATGTCATTGAGAATACTGTCAAAACTCTTGTAAGTAACAGCTGCACCAGGAAACTTATCAATCATAACCGAAATCAACATCATCATTCATTGGCGTAAGAACAACCCTCTTTGTAAAAACATCATTGGTGAAGACACCTGTACTGAATTCAGGAAATGTGGCTGCCATGATTTCTGTAACAGGATCTGTATCATCCATAAGAGGATGAACAATTTCTACAGGCAACGGAACATAACTGTTCTCTGTCTGTTGTAGCTCTCCGTTCCCCAATGCCAACAAAAATGAAGAATACTGCGGATCATCTCTGGCTCTTATATTTTCAGTAAGCTTAAATTGTTGAAGCTTTGGCCATAAGTATGAAGTCACAATGCTAGCTTTAACTGCTTCCCGTTGTGTTTTTTGAGGAACAATTGGAAGCACTTGTCGAAAATCTCCTCCAAGAACAACAAGCTTGCCACCAAATAAAGTAGTATTCCCACACAAATCCTGCAGTAGTAAGTCCAAAGCCTCAAGGTTTTTTTTATGAGCCATCGATGCCTCATCCCATATTATTAACGTAGTTTCTCTTAGTAGAGCTGCAAGGTTGCTTTGCTTAAGGATAGCGCATACTAATGTACTTGCAGAATCAACAGGGATTTAAACTTAGAATGCGCAGTCCGCCTAGAAGGACTGTTTGCTGCAGCTATTCTAGAGGTGGCTGTTGGTAACACAATCTTATTCAACAACCTTATTTTAGCACAGAGAGCATTGTATAAGAATGTTTTACCCGTGTCACCCGGTCCATTAATGAAAAAGGTACCTGGCCTGTTATCTGTAAAATGCTGCATGATACAAGAAAAAGCAGCTTTTTGGGCTGGATTTAAGCACTCCCGGCAATCAATGCATTGTTGAGGAATAGGTGCATCTAAAAGCATCGATGATGTCTTTCGTTCGCCTTAACTCATCATCAGTTTCATCATCTATTTCATCAAGGCCAAAATCAGCAAATGATTTACCCATAGCTTCTAAATGTTGTTCTACAAATTTAACAGTAAGCTTTCGAACTTTTGCTGAATCACCAGGAAATTGGTGATTGAAGTCATCACACATAAAAGGATAGAACTTTGTCCATAATGCAGAAGGATTAGCAGGCTGACAAAAAATAAGAACTGTTGCAAATAGGAGGAGTAGTGCAGGTGGCATGTGTGTTTCACAGGCCTTATCAAGACAAAGAGTAACTAGATCTTCTTCTTCTAACAATCCTAGGCTGAGAGCTGCTTCTTGAAAGGTAGAACAAACATAACCATTTACAGTTCTAAGATGTTGAAATGATTGGGGATTCCTAACATGGAGCAGCTGCAACCTTAAATAAAAGCGTTCTCCCTCAGCTGGAAAAACAAAAGCTAGACGCCCAACTTGGATTCTTTTGCAAACTCTCTCAATCCATTCTCTACTTGATGCTTCCCACCTATAGTGCTCACAAAATTCACGTTACAAATAGCCTAGTCCACCAGGTACAGCAGCGTTCATAGCAAAAAATTCAGTGAGCTGTGTTCGATAAGGCTGGCCATTTCTGATACCCGATCCGAAATATCGGGTATCCGAAAATTTCGGATCAGTAAAAATTTGATCCAAATCCGATCCGAAAAATCCGGATATCCGATTTTTCGGATATCCGAAATTATCGGATTGAATCATCGGATATCTGAAATTATCGGATCGGATCATCGGATATCCGATCCGAAACACTATGCACTTTTTTTACTTTTCACAAAAAAATTGAAATGTAAATGAAATGTAAATGTACTGCATTATAAACAAAAAAATTGAAATGTAAATGATAAGAATGATAAGAATAAATAACTTAAGGTTCTGCATGTTTTTAATTACACTAAAGTAGTATTAGTTTTTGGAAAACACTTTAAAATTAGTAAGATTTGTATTAGCAAACCAAATAAACTTGCACATTATCATGAGCACACCCAGATAAAATAATGGAAAAATGTCAACTATTTTGGGAATCAATTGCTGCCCATATAATCATTACATAAAAAACAAATTGAAATGTGATTGGCTTTGAGAATTACATTAACGAACTCAGAGAATATTTTTTGTGTCATGTTAGTTGAATTTTAACAAAATCGAAACAGATCTAAAGCTAAATCCATCTTAACATCTTCTAATAATTGAAATTCTAGTATTAATTTTGTGAACAATATAAAATTTCCCAAGAAAACAGAGAAGAAAGAACAATACATATTAAATAACTTAATCAATTTTTTTTAAAAAAATAAAAAAATCATATTACGTCATTGTGGATTTGTGGCTGAGTGAGGACTGAGGACTGACGAGTGTCGAGTGGTCGAGTGATGAGTGACGGTAGCTCGATGAGGACAGTGGCTCGATGAGGACGGTTGGAGACGGTGGCTCCGATGAGGAGTTTTGTGTCTTTGTGGCTGCGTGAGAGACTGAGAGGAAGTCTGATAGAGTTTAAGGGTTTGAAGTTTGAACAAATGAGTATTGGTCTTTTGGGTTTTTGTCTTTTTGAGTATTTTGACAGTAATTTTTTTTAATATTAAAATATTAAAAATCGGATCGGATTGGATATCCGATTTTTCAAAAATTGTGATCCGAATCCGATCCGAAAATTTTCGGATATCCAAATTTTAAAAATCGGATCGGATATCCGAATTTTCGGATCGGATCAGTCGGATCAATTGGATCGGATTTTTTGCCCAGCCCTAGTGTTCGAGACCGCTTTGAATTACCAACAATAGCATCAAGGCGTTCATGAGAATTTAAATGGACCGTTTGTTGGTTCGGCAGATGAACCTGTAATAGCATACTGGAGGGTGCATTTCAAACAGATCAAATGAGAACAACCTCCATGCAGCTTCACATGGGGATACCCATCTTCCTGATTGGAATTGTTCTATTTCTCTACAGGTTCACCATTGGCTGGAATCACATTATAAGATATCTTGTCATGTCCCTTGTAAACATACTTGTACAAATATTTGACTGCTTTTATTGTTGAACAAACTTCTACATTCAAATGGCAATCGAACAACATAGATAGATAAGGATTATAAGGAATGACCCAGCAATTATCAAGCTTTTCACTAGTGTTACGCCTACGATACATTGGAAACCCGTCATCGTTAGTTGTTGTCTCGTCTGAGTACTGTTTAGGGAAGTTATATTTACATGCTGCTTTGTCTCCTTTTTTTACACATACATGAGCATTGTGGATTCAATCGACCACGAGGGCCATGCATCATATGTCGCAAGACAATTTTGCGTAACACTGGATCAGAAACAGATGGTATCTCAGCACAGACAAATTTGTCATAGTCTGCAGGGCACTTCAGCTTAGAGTGACTCATTAGAATAATTAAAAAGTGGGCATGAGGAAGCCCTCTTTTCTGGAATTCAATAACATAGATCATTGCAGCAACTTCTCCAAATATCTCATTGTCCATGATTTCTCGTTTCAGGGCTAAAAGCTTAGCTTGGAAGATTCTTACAACAAGATTTGGACGGTCCCGAGCAGATCCCCCTGGGGCTAGCTCAGCTTTAATCTCTGGCCAATTTGCATTGCACGTAATTGTTATAAAAAGATCTGGCTTACCAAATCTTTGAACCAAAGCCATAGCATTTAGATAACGCTTTTTCATATCCCTAGGTCCACTAATAAAAGTAGGTGGCAAAATAACTCATCGACCTACATTACAGGCCAACCTACATTACAGGCCAAGTTTTCTCCACTCTGCAAAGAATCCAAGATACCTTGATAAAGGTCTGCTCTGATGGTATCCTGGTTGTTGTGAAAATAATCCAACTGAGTGTTTTCCATCTTCACATACATGTCAATGATATACCGTTGCAAGCACCTCCCAGCACGCAACAACATATTACCACGCCGAAATTGTAACATATAAGCATAGTCTTCTCTAGGAGAAATGAATCTATCTACTCTTGTACATTTGCCAACTGCCCCTGCAATGCCCAAAAAAACGATTTAAGAACAAACCAATTCAGACTTTATTGGATGTCAGCTATACATGTTAGGAGAAAGAATTGTCATTTTGGAAACTTACGTGATGCCTCTGCATCCAACAACTCTTCAGCAGTATGAACAACACATGAGAGCACCAGATCCACATGTGTGGCTAGCTGTCGATGTCCCCCCCCTCCCCCAAGAATTTTATTTCAGACCTTGATTCCAGCCACACTCACCATGAGGAAATAGAAGTGGGTACTTCAAGGGGTCATACACCCGTAATGATGGTAGATACGATGTGATTCACTGGATTTTCCTGAAATAACAATATGAGGGCTGCAACTCTGGCTAGATGATGCACTGTCAGGCCATATACCAGCAACTTCATCAGTCGATGGAGCATTAAACACACGCTGATCAAGAATTGAGTTTTGGTTGAGAACAATATGTGTGTCTTCTGTAACATCTACTTCTCTTAATAACCGAAAGAAACGAGCATTTGTGTTATTCTGTGATATCTGCATCAGAATCTCAATTACATCTTCACGCAGCACAGGGAAGCAGCTAAGACGATTTGTAGCTTCATGCTGACCATCGTAAAAATACAACTGTAGATACTTTGGGCCTTCATTTCCTGGTAGAAGATCAGGGACAAAATGATACATTTGCCCATGCAACTTGAAAACATAAATTCCTTTATATGTGCTAGCATCAAAGTTGCCTCTCAATGAGCTAAAGGCAAATAGATTGTTATAGAGGCGTTCATATTTTCTAAAATGTAATGCATCCTCATCCTGTGATGTGAAAAGGTGAACAAGCTCTAGAAGGTATTCATTCATAGCAATTTCAATATCTCCATCACCATAGCAAAAGTGCAAGGTCTTTGATTCGAATTTTTTTACATAACAGTGTTAGCAATAATGAGGGAGCCGTAGCTTCTATGGAGATTTAGGCAAGGGCAAACCAATTGTGGCAGCAGGGACTCTTGCATCTGCATTGCAAATTATTGGAAATGTAAACATAAACGCATCTGCTTTTAGGCTTTCTAAAACATTTTTAAAAAAAACCAAAAAAAAAAAAAAACCAAAACAAAACAGGTTTAAAAAAAAAATTCTAACCTGTGCGTGGCTTCTTAGGTGGTCGACAGTTCCCTAGATCACTACAGAAGCATTGGGATTAGTCAGCTCTAAACCGAGACAACTATTTAAGTAGCATAGAAGATACTGATATACCTAACTAAAACAGGCTGAGGCCCCCCTCCAAGATCACGGCTTTTCTTGGTGTTTCGGGTTTTAGAAGCCCGAGGTCCATGGCCTGTGGCAGATTAACCACATAACATAATAAGACAATAATAGGTAACATGTTAGCTTTGTTAGTTGATTGAGCCATAGCAAAAAACACTGCAAAAAATCAATAGACAAGGGCAAACCAATTGTGGCAACAGGGACTCTTGCATCTGCATTGCAAATTATTGGAAACGTAAACATAACCGCATCTGCATTAAGGCTTTCTAAAACATTTTGAAAAAAAAAAGTTTTGAAAAACTGTATCTAACCTGCGCGTTGCTTCTTAGATGGTCGACAGTTCCCTAGATCACTACAGAAGCATTGGGATTTAGTTAGTTCTAATCCGAGACAACTATTTAAGCAGCATAGAAGATACCAATATACCTAACTAAAACAGGCTGAGCCCCCCTCTCCAAGATCACGACTTCTCTTCGTGTTTCGGGTTTTAGGAGCTCGAGATCCATGACCTGTGGTAGATTAACCACATAACATAGTAAGACATTAATGGGTAACATGTTAGCTTTTTTAGTTGATTGAGCCATAGCAAAAAACACTGCGAAAAATCAATAGACCCTAAAAAAACAACCAACTTATGTGTATAAGAACAACTACCCATTCCAAATCCATAATATTAGTGGCAACAGAGTTCCATTGTTTTCACATATAGCAACTGCAACAAAAACAAATAGAGATTTCAGCTAAACCTTTTAAATAAACAGCAATAAATGTTTGCAAGACTTAGTGTTAGTCCACGATGCAACAATAGCCTAGTCAATATACTCACTCTATAAAACACAAGTTAAGCACCCAAATACACCTGCTATATGTAGCCTTTTTTTTAAAAAATACACAGCTACAAGGATAGAGTATTCTAGGAAAGAGCAAGCTCACAGCGTGAATAGATTGAAAGTTAAAAGTAAACCCATGAAAATTTCATTATATAACCAAGTTAATCATAAGTACAAAATAAGATTCAAAGTGTAAACCCATGAAATCTTCAAATGCTTTAATAAGCAACTACAAAATGTGCTAAGCTTAATACAACCGAGACAAGATAATCAGCTCCTCTAGGAACAGCAAAACGCAGTAAGCAAAACTACAAAAGGACTGCAGGAATCTGCTTAGCACCTAGACAAATACATTAATCGAACATGGAATGTATGTTAAAGCACCAAACGAAAGGTAAACGCCGTACGCATGCTTTGCACATTTGACAACAGTCTTTAACTCTGGAAGACCAGTAACTAAAGGCCGTGAGGCTCGTGTACCAGAAGATAGAATGTACCAAAAACTATCATGCAATTCCTATGTGGCTGCAAATATATTTTTTTTTTTAATCCAGACACGTAAGAAAGGGTATAAAAGGAAACCGTGACAAAGCATCACACAGGTACAAAAGTACATCGTGTATGTAACCAAAACAAAGGTAAGAAATTGAGACAACAAGCAAATAAAAATAAATAAGCAATGCATCCAATATGCAGGACCACGATAAAAGAAGTATATCAAGTAAACAACATCATACAAAAAGAACCTTAACTACGCAACAAAAATAGAAAGGAGTAAAAAAAGAAAACATAAAACTGATAGCAGCAGTTACAAAAGCCATTAGAACAGAAACACAACTAGGTAGACATGAGAAGAAAGAATGAATACCTCACAGCCTCTGCGTAACAACACCACCAAGACAATAAGGCAAAATAGCAACAGCAAAACAAATATCTACCCGTAAATCTCCATACAACAAATAGTGCAACACGGACTAAATTTCCAAACAATCATCAGCACCGAAGAAGAACATGTGACAAACACAAACCAACTTAAAGGTCACAATGCAATAAGAATTAAGAAACTATGTAAATGCATTTTTGTATAATGTTAGGTTTCCTGAGTTCATATCAAAGTAGAAATCTAGTAAACACCCAGCCATCATTGTTCAAGTATTTTTGGCATACTGAATTTAAGCAATCTTTTGTTCACATCATGTCTAGTAAAAGAGAAAGCACGCGCCACAATTAACACTAAGTTTAAACAAATAAAACATAAGCAAATTTTGTAATTACCTAGACCAAATTAAACTTCCCAAAGAAACCAACAACTAACGGAAGACACAAATTATGCACAGTCCTTACATATATAGCACAAGTATTTAGATACACCCCACTAGAAAAAGACAAACTGTACTTATCAAGACCAAAGTGAATTCTTTTCTTATTGCATTAAATCAGGAACACAACTTGGTGAGCAGTTGAGCACCCACACAGTATAATCAAAAGCCATAAAAGAAGAAATACTCACCAGCCATTCACCACAAACAAGGTATTGGAACTTTAAACACACCTTACTCAATACACCAGCATAAATCAATATCTCCATCCTCCACAATTTGTGGGCAGGCATTATTTTTCGGCCTTAAAAAATCAAAATAAACCAAATTTAAAGTAAGCACTTCATCTAAATTTAATTAAATCAACTTAAAATAAACAAATTTGAAATAAACACTTCATCAAAATTTAATTAAATCAAGTTTAAATAAACAAATATGAAGTAAGCACTTCATCTAAATTTAATTAAATCAACTTAAATTAAACAAATTTGAAGTAAGCACTTCATCTAAATTTAATAAAATTCTTAACATCTAAACAAATGCACAGTGTAACTAATTTTGATGCACAACTAAACTCAATTAACAGTATTAAAAAATCAAAGCAAAAGCCACTACTAACCGAAAGAAATCAAAGGCAAATCTTACCAACAATGAAGTGGCGCAAATTTTGAACATCCATAATTCGACCAGCCCACCGACAAAATGCCTTGAATTCCAGATTAAAATTAATAAGATCAAATTTCTAACAAAGTGGCGGTCATTGATAACATGACAAAAGACTTGAACGTGTGGCGAAAGAAGGAAAAGCACGTGCCAGGGGCAGTTGAGGAATACTACTGTAGATAAGCTACACTACTGTAGATAAGCTACAGTAGTTCACTACTCATTTTTTAGATGTTAGGGATATAATTATATTTCTTGTGATATAGTCATGCTTTGCAACTTATATGTTACTTTTTTTTCAGGAATTTTATGCTCAATGGTTGATCATGAAGAGGGATGTAGAAGTTGTTGTTGAATATTACCTTGAGGAATTAAAAAGATTGAAAAAAATGATTGAAAATTTTGTAGATAAAAGGTCAAAGACTTTGCAGACAATTGAAGAGAACAGAAGAAAAAAGCCCGAAAAGAAGAAAAGATGAAGAAATCCGAAGCCAAAAAACAAAAAATTGTAGCAGCTAAGAAGAAGGAATAGTTGTAGAGTTCTAAAAGTAGATAATATGGATTAATATTTTTGGTATGTAATGACATTTACACGTGTAATGTCTAACAATGTTATGACATCTATATAAATCAATGAATCAAGTGCATGATATTATTTTAGTGTTTAACAACTTATATATGATTATATTAAATATGATTATGAGTATACCAAATATGAGTTTATAAGATGAAAAGCTAACAGATACACAACTTCCTCCTCTTTTGGGTTATATAATTAAGTACATGGCTGACAGGTATAGTTAATTTACTTTTGCATGAGAAGATCTGTTCTATGGTCAAGTTTGTATGAAATATTGACTCCTATTTTGGTCACTATATCAATTGAAATTTGATTATAAGGAAAAAAAAAGAGAGGAGTTTACAAAGTAAAATTAAATAAGATAATATGAAATTAAAGATGATTATGCCCAATCAAAATGGACTATACCCAATAAAAATGGATTAGCAAGTCAAAACTAATTATACCAATACAAAATTTATTATGCCAAGTACAAACTGATTATGCCCAATCAAAACTGATTATGTTGTATATGACATAGAAAAGTTAATAAACCAAATATACTAAAACAAATGAACTTTTGGAGTTGTAGAACCAAATTCTTTATGTCTTTTTTTTCCTTTTTTGTTGGCTTTTTGTATAAATCATAATGCCCCTTGATTCTCTTGTTATCTTTCCCTTTGGTAGTTGCTCTATCGGGATCCAATATAGTTATTCCTGATGATGATAATGCTTGATGACTTCCATCAGTTGTTGTTGTTTTTGTTTGTTGTGTTGCTGCTTTTGCCTTTTCAGCTGCTTTTGCTTCTTCGGCTGCTCTTCTTTGTTCATCTTCCTTGATTATTTTGTCAACAATAATGTTTGTCTTTTTGAAATTTTCTTGCTTTTGCTATTTTATGGCTCTTTAGAACTAAATTGTATTTCCTGCAAGTGAAAATATAATAGTCAAGATAAAATTGATTATATCATTATATATATAAATCAGATTATATTATGATAAATCAGATTATATTATTATAAATCAGACTATATCATTAAAAATTAGATTATATCTATGTGAACATGTTGACAATATAGCTCATATATTTCCTTCAAAGTTTCTCTAGTTTCACCAAATAAACAACCACCAATGTCTTCATTGATTGCTGGTGATGTATGAGATTCTGATTGTACATAAAAAAATATCACTCTTACGATTTATTATGATAATACTGCATAAAAATAGATAAGCTCATAAAAGGTTATTATAATTACCATAATATGATTATGATTCATAAAAAATGATTATATCACATACACATAAAGGACAAACTAAGTCTGCACTATCTCAACTGATTTTTGACAATATGATGCTATTTGTGGGTTGCGCCTGATTAATGAATAAATTGCTAGCTGATAATTAATGAGTGAATGTTGTATGTCTCTAAATGGTGTATAAACCTATTCATTCTAATGAGACTATTGTCAGCTATATCTCCCCCCTCCAAGCACCCCCAGCCCTTTGTTCAAGTTGAACTGAAGAGTACCATCTATTTTAATATTCACCAAAAACAAGAGGCCACTGAAAATGTTACAGCACCATAAGATAATTCCCAGTGCAGCAGTGCAAGTAAGAGAATCATATCATTTTAGTACAGAATACACTAAATCACCACATATGAATCAATCAAACTCTCACAACCGTACCCTTCCCCTGCCTACATGCATCACACAACCCCCTCCCCTTCCTTGCATTACACATGATTGTAATGTGAAAAAGAAGATTACAGAGTATAAGATAGGATTATATCACATAAATGCTTATTGAAATGATTATTATACCGTACACCAAATATAAGATTATTATGTTGCAGAAATTTTATAAAATTGATTATATTACATTTAACGTGACTATATCATAAGTGATTATACTTATCATTTTATAAAACGTCTAACTTACATTTAAAGTGCCAAACAAGTGTTGCATGAATAATTCACATATAAATCCTATTAAATATTATGAAATTGCAATTGCATAATCGCTTAATTCACATTATCAAATTCTAAAAACAATTACATAATTTGCATATATATCACATAATTCTAATACCTTGAACTTGTATTACATGTTGATCGTTCTCATCCTCAGCTTCAATAATAGCTTGTTCTACATCTTTTACAGCTTCATCTTCTTGTTCAGGTCCGAATTGAATAGGATGATGATACAAGTTTTCTATATTTGACAAATCAAACAATGATTAATAAATTAAGTTTGCACAATTTGATCAAAATCAAATAGATGATCAGTAATTTTTATAATTCTTACCTTCGTAGTAGCTTTCGATTTGAGCTTCATCGTTCAGATCGAAATTGATTGCGTTGATATCAAAAGTTTCTATAGTGTCACGTATATTTCGATTTAAATCAATTTCAATTGAATGTATAGAAGAATTTGCCATGATTTTTGGAGAAATTAATTGATTATGGAGAAATTATAAACCTTTGAATTGATTAAAAGGAGAAAGAAAAAAATTCGAGCTCTGATGATGAATTGTTCGTTAATGGCGTCGATGCTTGAGGAAGGAGGTAATAGTTGTTTTGGGTTTTACGAGTTTAAGATTTTCAGCGTCTTCTACTTGGTAGTTTGAGCACGTGAGACTTTGGGTCCACAATAAGTTTATTGTGGACCGGGTCCACCCAAGATGGATTGCATTTTTTAAGTCGGGCTTGCCCTAGTCAATCAAAATCAGTGCTTTTCTTGCCTTTTTATAATAATAATAAAAAACAAAAAAAAAAAAAATAATAGAAACTCAGATCTAAAACGGCTTCCACCAGACCACCACCATCACAACCATCACACTTCCCTCCGATCAACACGAAGTCCTTGCCACCACCACCATCTCCGTCTTCGTCTTCGCATCTGCAATCCTTAACAACCGTCTTCATCTTCCCGTCTTCATCTCAGCCATCACCACTGTCTTCGAGGTCAAAACGTCGCTTTGCGGCGAAAAAAAAGACACCCTAATAGCAAATAGTGTCAAGTAGGGCCATATCAACCCCTTTAGGGAAGCATCTCCTTCACAACAACAATTTTAACCACCACTTGTGGTGTTTGGTGTGGTGTGAATTTTGCTTGTGTAGAGGAAGAAAGCCAAGCTGTCATGGTAGTTATGGTACTGTCGGAGGAGGGAGAAGAGAGGAAGAAAGCTAAGTACAAAATTGTCCCTAATTTAAGAGTAAAATGACATAAATACCCCTTGGTATATCAGGCTGATTAACAAGTATTTACTCTTTTAAGTCTTAGTTTCTTTGGTTTGTCTTAGTTATAGATAGTTTTTCATCTTTTTGTTTCTTTCCTCTTAGGGTGTTTTCTTTAAGTTTTTGTTTGTTTTTCTTTTAGTTTTGTCCGAGGTGCTTTCCTTTCTCCTTTGGGGCATGCCCTCGACCTTACCAAAAAAATTAATCCTATGCTTTATCAAATTTCATTATTTGGATACTTCAAGTTTCTTTTTAACCATATCAGGGTATTTGATGGGAGAGATAAGAAGAGATGATAAGGATGATGGGAATTCTTTAAAAGTTATCCTTGTCCCTTATTTGGCATGGAAGTAAGACTTCATTAGTTTTATCCTTGTCTCATGACTAGTAGGGTGGACTGAAATATGGGAATAAATAACATTTTTACTCTTTCCCTACCTTATAAAAAGTAGAAGATAACTCTTAGGAATAGTGTGCTTCCAAATATACCCTCAAAAATATGTACAAAAATGTGTACAAAAATGTGTAATTACTTTTTTACCCTCATTAATATGTTTGCTCTCATTAATATATTTAATGTTTTTTTTTCATTAAAAATATCATCAATTAATTCAAAGTTTTTTTTAACAAAAAACTTATAATGCCTTTTTTTAATATAAAAATTATACTTCATATGTTATTATTACTATTTAAAAATAAAAAAAATGTATTTATGATGCCTTTTTTTAATATAAAAATTATCTTCATATGTTATTATTATTATTAAAAAAGAAAAAAAATTTGTATTTACGAAGAGATTGTTTATTACCAAGAGACTATTTATTTTTACTCCTTCGTGGTTGCTGTTCTTATTTACAATCTTGTCATCCTTTAATTGCAACAATATTGTTAAGGTTTATTAGCTTTTGAATTGTACATTATTTGATGGCACATAAATAACGTTGTGGAATTTGAATGGGATTTATATTAAATAGTGATATTTAAGAAGCTGTTATCAAGAGGTGTAAAGAACTTAAAAATCCTAAAATGAAGGGAAATCGATGGAAAAAAAAACTGGTACGGAGTATTAATTATGGAGAGAATTTACGAGAAAAAATATAACTAAGTAGTTATTGATTTAGTATTAGATATAGATATAGATATTAGATGGTCGTAGAACAATAAAGAACTTAGGGCCTCACTAGTAGAAAAACAGCAAAGGGCACCGGTTTAAACCCGGCCTAAGGCACCGGTTTGAACCGGTTACAATGTGGGGGGTGCCAATTACCCCCCTTTTTTCCAGAGGTTTAAAACCGATGCCATAAACCGGTTTTGGCACCGGTTAACCGGTGCCTTTATTTATTTTGGCCACCGGTTAACCGGTGCCTTAAATATAGTCCCGCGCAATTTTTTTTTGGTAGCAGCAGTTTTTGGCACCGGTTAACCGGTGCCTTTTCAATTATATATATATATATATATTTTTTTTTTCTCCCTTTTTTCTTACAATAATATTAAAAAAAAACATCCTGTTATTCCAGCAATAATATTAAATAAAATAATTAATAATATTATTATTATAATTACTAATAATAATATTATTATTAAATATTATAATAAGATACAAATAATATTAAAAACAAGAATTCATATATGTATAGATATAAATATTCCCAAATGCAATACAATAAAAAAAAAGGTGTTATATATATATACAAATGATAGTAAGTAAATAATGAATAATAATTTATAGTTAAAAAGTTAACATAAATTTATAATTAAAATGACATTTACATGTTGAAGGTGATAAAAGACGCCAACATGTCACGAACTTCATTAAGTTCCTCGATTGTCAACGGACCATCCTTTTGTATCTTGCAAAACTTGAAATACAAAAAAATTATGTTAGAATTAATTAATTAGGCTAAACAATATGTATTTTATCAAATATGACCTATATGATTTCTATTTAGCCCATTTCCTACATTTCTTATCAAATGAACTATTTCTTTCTCAAAACATGTCAATGTCACCTAGTTTTATGTGTCTAAGCCCTAAAATTGAATCAAAAGAGCATTTTATTAAGGTTTAAGACGCTTTTGACTCAAAATGGCCCAAATATAGCCTATATGACTTTACTTTGCCCATTTCCTACATTTCTTATCAAATGAACTTTATTTATCTCATAACATGTCAATATTATCTAGTTATAGGTGTATAAGGAAAGAAATCACATCAAAAGAGCATATTAACACAAAATGGCCCAAATATGGCCCATATGACTTCTATTCAGCCCATTTTCTACCTTTCTTATCAAATGACCCACTTAATTCTCATAACATGTCAATGTTGGGTAATATTAGGTGTCCAAGGCTAGAAATCACATCAAAATAGCATTTCATTAAGTTTTAGGACTTACCTCATCAAGCTGTTGACTGTCCGTACAATGAGTCACTATGTCAAGCATGAATCTCATCACATACAAAGCACAATCAAGTCCATTTTCTTGTTTTGCGCACTATCATATGACGAACAAATCACATCAGTGAAACATGTAAAGGAAATTAGCAAATATTTACTAACATAGATTTTGAAGATAATCACAATATCATGTAAATTACCAACGGTGACTTCCATGTTGGACCCTGAGGAGCACGACAATGTAGCTTCTTCATAACACTGTAGTAAATAAAGTACATTCAACTTTGATTAGTCGTTTGACTACTAAATTAGTTATTATTAGCAATAATCATCACTAGGTAGCTATATATATTTACTTTTGCAATATAGACTTCACTAGCCACTTTTCCGATGATCGAGTTGAATCAAGGTGATAAATTGTGTTATTGGAATTACAAATAACCATGAGGCTCCAATGCTCCCTACATAAGTTCACAATAGACAAGCAAATTAATATTTAGGAGTCAACATATAATGAGGCCAAATCGATTGAATTTGACATGGTTAGACTTACTCTCTATAACATGGGGCGAATATGAACTTGTCTCCCGCATGCACTGATTCCCTGATACTCTATTCAACATAGTACAGCATGTCACGGGGGTTGCCTATGATTCTAGTAGTGGATAACTACTCGGGGCATAACCACCCAACTTTACAAGGAGAATCAGTTTCAGTTAAGTGCTCCTGTAGTGCTCTGCGTGCATGAACATTGAATAATTAATCAAATGAATGATAATCACCACAAATTTGAATACCTTGAAAAAAGTGTAGATTATGTGGGCATTGAAGTACCTCATGAATGTTTGAATGAGGGAAATGTTAAGCTTTGCACCACGTAGAAATTCCTTCACATCTTCTTTGCTGATCCATGCAACTGCATCCTCATCATAGTGGAACATTGCCTTAGGAAGTGCAACTTCCATGGGATCGACCAAATGACAAGCACAATTGTGAAGAAAGGTCATGTCAGCAGAGAGCGATTGAAGAACAATGTCTTCAACAAGTGGAGTAGGTTGCATGGGTGAACCTTTCGAAGAGTGCAACTTCGACGCTTGTTCACTGTTGGACCGTTGTTCACTTAGCTTCTTGTTAGGTTGATCAATGCTTTTAGGCTTCTCCACCCTCTTTCTCTTGAAGTTTTGCTTCCATGCAAAATCTGATATAGTTTGAGAAAGAATAAGGTTAGAAGTTGAGAAATGAAGAAAATAGGCATATTATAAGTTATTTTGGCTTAAAATGGTTTTGTTTTGATGAAATGGACCCATAAACTTAGAAATGATCTTATTTTATGTAATTTCAACTAAAAATCACTTATAAATATGTAATTATGAGATGGTTTGAGAAAGAATAAGTTTATAAGTTGAGAAATGAAGAAAATAGGCAAGTGAGAAGCCATTTTGCCCAAAATGGCTTTATTTTGATGAAATGGAGCCAAAAACATAGAAATTAGCTTCTTTTATGTCATTTCAACTCACATTAACTTATAAATATGTAATTATGAGAAGGTTTGAGAAAGAATAAGTTCATAAGTTGAGAAATGAAGAAAATAGGCATGTGAGAAACCATTTCGGCTCAAAATGGCTTTATTTTGATGAAATGGACCCAAAAACTTAGAATTTAGTTTCTTTTATGTCATTTCAAGTCACAATCACTTATAAATATATAATTATGAGATGGTTTTAGAAATAATAAGTTTATAAGTTGAGAAATGAAGAAAATAGGCAAGTGAGAAGCCATTTTGCCTCAAAATGGCTTTATTTTGATGTAATGGAGCAAAAAACTTAGAAATTAGCTTCTTTTATGTCATTTCAAGTCACATTCACTTATAAATATGTAATTATGATATGGATTGAGAATGAATAAGTTCATAAGTTGAGAAATGAAGAAAATAGGCATGTGAGAAGCCATTTCGGCTCAAAATGGCGTTATTTTGATGAAATGGACCCAAAAACTTAGAACTTAGCTTCTTTTATGTTATTGCAAGTCACAATCACTTATAAAAATGTAATCATGATATAATTCAACGACCGAGTGAGTTAAGAAAAAAAAATAATGGCTCAAAATATTTTTTAAAAAAAAGTGCACCTTCCGCCGAGGTTGAAACAGCCCAGGGAGCCGCCGCCGCTGCCAGAACAGCCCAGGCAGCCGCCGTCGAGGCTGAGGCCGCCTTGGCAGCCCCCGCCGAGGCCACAGCAGCCCAGGCAGGCGGTGCCGAGGCTGCTGCAACCTCGGCAGGCGGCTGCCGGGGCTGCTGTGGCCTTGGCGGGGGCTGCCAGGGCGGCCTGCTGACTTGGCTGCAGCAGCCAAGGCAGCTGCTATCGGGGCCGGAGCAGCCCGGGTAGCCGCTTCGGAGGCCGGAGCAGCGCAGGGAGCACCAGCCGAGGCCGCCGCTGCCTCGACATCGGAGATGGGGGCCGGGGAATCGTGCTATTTCGGCGGTTTTATTTTCAGAGGTGCAGTGAGAGAGTGCCTAACGGTTATTTAACACTAAAAAAAATGAAAATAAATAAATTACCTCGTTAATCAACCTCACCCACGCACGTGGCCAATCAACGAAGCTGCCTATAGCTTACCAAAGCTTTGTTATCTCAACCTCCTCTATCGGTACGGGTAGTGGGATGTCTTCGAGCCCCTCAACCACCGAAGCGATCCCAACCGAGTAATGATGTGGCCCCGCCGTAGCACCGGTCGTCGCTTGTGCACTACCATACGCCACGAAACTCAATTGCACACTATTTACATGCCCTGGGGCTAGAAGTGCACACCGGGTGTCTTCTTACACTTGTAAAAAAAGAAGTTATCTAAATAGGTCTTTTACTACACCATTGATAATATAATAAAATTCATTAAGGTAGAGGGTTACATATCACCTGTAAATCTGGATATTCATGCTGTGTTGGATTATCAATCTCCTTCGAGTCCGCATGTGTAGGAGTAGGAACCTGTAACAGTTCATCAATCATGCCACCTCAGATCTCAATTAACTCAATATTTTAAAACTTTTAGTAATCCAATTGAAATTACCTCAGGTAGCACATCTTCTCCTTGTATCTCATCTCCTCCATGTCTATCACCTTCTCCTTGTCCTTTTGGTTGAGAACATGAGTCGACCGGTGTAGTCGCGAGGAACAACAAAGTCGGTAAGTTCATCTGCTTCGCCCAAGCATTGAATTCACCTATTAACTCGTTGCGTACTTGTTCCTTAATTGATGCCACCTTGGCATCCAACTCCCCCGGTGAGTTAACACTGGCTTGAGATCTACCCGATTTCGTGTATTCTGGACCCATCACCTTTTGCCATCCTAGCAATGACCCTCCCGAACCTACTACTCGTCCTGGATGGTATGGCCTTCCCAAAGCCGTGGTGAAAGAGTCTTTTTCCACACTTGGGACCAATTTGCCCTCCACCAGTTCTTGAGTGTGCTCAAGCTGTAGCAAAAGGAAAAAGGATGTCAGTAATACAGTTAATGGTTTGTATAGTGATTTTAATGTAAAAGCGACTTAAAATTCAACATTTCATAGGTAACTTAAAAGTTTATCTGCCATTTTTTTGGTTTCCGGACCCTTGATGACCCATTTTCCGGTTTCCTTATCAAATGTATGGAGAGAACAAAAGAAATCACCAGCAAGACTCACTAAAGTAGTGACCGTGGAACTAGAGGGTTCCTTCGATGCCACTAGAAGCGATGTAGGGTATAAACCCTTTTTGATCCACTCAGGTCTCTTTTCAGCAAATGTCTTAGCCCCCATACGATGGGTGTACTCCTTCTTCAATGCATTTTTTTTATTTTGCTCTCGAAGTTCCTACATAAAAACAAATGTTAGTATCAGTACTACAAAAAGAGTAAAGCTATTATTCAATTGAGATCAGATTTACACAAACTTACAATGGCTTTCTTTTGAGTCTTCTGAATAACGAACTCTTCCCAGTCTTCTTTTGACACGATCGGCCATTTTTGCCACGGGAGAAGGTCATCCTCAACAGTTTTCTTCTTCTTTGATTTCTTCTTCTTGTAGATCCATCCATTAGTCAAGGTGGTCTTAAAGCCTCTGAATCTTTCCGCTAATAAAGATTCAAGCACCCTTCTCTTCTCGGCATCATTAGGAATAGAAAACAGCCTCTGCAAGCACAAATACAAACCAATTATTAGTTTCTATTTACTAACAACCATAAGGTGAAGGTTTCTTAAATTGTCTTAGTGTGCCAAAAACACACTTACCCTTGTATCATGCCAAAAGGTTTGAATCAAACCCGGAGGTACTTACCGCATTACAAGTGTAATGGGGATTTTCCGCGCACACATGCCAACATGATTAGCATATTATCGACGCCATTCGCCCCTGGGTTGGCCGTTGTTGTCATACTCCAAAACCATGGGACCGTCCGGTTTCTTAAAACTTCTCGTCGGACCCCTTCCCTTTCTTTGAGCTAGTGCCTTTACCCCCCCTCCACCACCTGTGTTGTTTTGATCTTGTCCTTGGCCATGAGTTTCAGGAGTCGGGTTCTCACCAACAATCTGACATGCTATATTTACAATAGGCGGTGCACGTTCAGCTGAAATTTTAAATTCTTCAAGCCTACGCTCAAACTCATCTTGAGCCTGATCCTTTGGCTCACCCAAGTCAAGCTCCTTGTTCACATCATAAGGCTCATCCTCGTACTCGTCATCATAGTCATCATCCTCAATGTCCTCTACACAATCAGGGTCATGATCGTCCTCCATGAGATATAAGCACCCGTCAAAACAAACATAAAACAATATTAGTGTATAGTAAAGTATTAGTGCAAATGAGTACACTTAGGCAATTTCAAACTACAAACATGTTAAATATAATGAATATGAGTTTTTAGAATGATTAAATGTTAGTTCATACACAAAACAAAGGACTTGGGTTAAGTAGAAGGTCATTTAAGCCATTTTCACCTACTTATGGTCCTATAACCTTGTATATGCATGATAATGAGTACACTTAGGTAATTTCAAACTACAAACATGTTAAATATAATGAATATGAGTTGTTAGAATGATTAAATGTTAGTTCATACACAAAACAAAGGACTTGGGTAAAGTAGAAGGTCATTTAAGCCATTTTCACCTACTTATGGTCCTATAACCTTGTATATGCATGATAATGAGTACACTTAGGCAATTTCAAACTAAAAACATGTTAAATATAATGAATATGAGGTGTTAGAATGATTAAATGTTAGTTCATACACAAAACAAAGGACTTGGGTTAAGTAGAAGGTCATTTAAGCCATTTTCACCTACTTATGGTCCTATAACCTTGTATATGCATGATAATGAGTACACTTAGGCAATTTCAAACTACAAACATGTTAAATATAATGAATATGAGGTGTTAGAATGATTAAATGTTAGTTCATACACAAAACAAAGGACTTGGGTTAACTAGAAGCTCATTTAAGCCATTTTCACCTACTTATGGTCCTATAACCTTGTATATGCATGATAATGAGTACACTTAGGCAATTTCAAACTACAAACATGTTGTGGTCATTACTAACTTTTAATCATATACTACCTCAATCTGAAATTCCTTCGTTGTGGTTTGATCGCATATAACCTGCTTCGTTGTCTATGTCATTTAGTACAACAGGTCTAGGAATAGTGAAAGGTGCAGAATCATCAAACGCATCATATTCTTCCTCATCCTCAACATCTCCAATGCCTAGGATTCTTCTTTTGCCAGCTAGCACTGTAGACCATTTTGAATCGACTGGGTCAGTTACGTAGAACACTTGCTTAGCTTGAGATGCAAGGATAAATGGTTCCGCACTATCATTCAAGTGGCCAAGATCTACAAGAGTAAAGTCCTTATATTTGACGTTACGCCTGATATTATCAACCCACTTACACTTGAAAAGAGCAACTGTGAAGTTACAATAATCAAGCTCCCATATTTCTTGAATTCGACCATAGTATGACAACTCTGCATCGACAGGTGATTTATCCTTAGCACTTGCAAACTCCCTTGATGATGCCACAAGCGTTACACCACTGTTTTGGGTGGAGGAAGATTTCAAATCACGACCCTCGGTCTAAAAAGTGTACCCATTGATGTTATATCCCTCAAATGAACGAACATCATCCCTAGGACCGTACGCAAGCCACCGTATCGTATCGGTCACATTAGTATCATCCAATCGACTCATTACTCGATCACGAAACTAATTAACAAACCTCTTATTATGCAACTGCATAAGTGCCCTTTCACCTTTTGATGGAAATTCGTCACGCAAACTAGCCATGTGCTCGTCTAAATATGGGTGCACATCTGAAACATGGTGCAACACATAAAGGTGTGCTTGTAAGAACTGATCTCAGTCAGGTGACATTCGTTTCGACCCAATTGTGCCATGACCATCAAGTCTACCTTCATGTCGAGAAGTAGGAAGACCAATAGGTTGAGCAAGGGCTATGTAGTCCGCCACAAAGTTACCTATCTCCTCACCCACGGTCCCTTGCATCATACTTCCTTCAGGGTGAGCCCGATTCCGTACTTTATCTTGTAATATACCCATGTGTCTTTCAAAAGGGTAGCACCACCTCATGAACACTGGACCGCACAACTTAATCTCACGCACCAAATGAAGAATCAGATGAACCATTATGTCAAAAAATGAGGGTGGGAAATACATCTCAAATTTGCACAAAGTCACAACCACATCTTCTTGCAAAGCATCTAGTGTACAAGGATCAAGCACTTTGCTACAAATTGTATTTAAAAATGAACAAAGGCTTGTAATCGCTTCCCTCACGTGCTTCGGTAGAATACCACAGATTGCAATCGGTAGGAATACTTGCATCATAATGTGACAATCATGGGATTTCATACTTGTCAGCTTCAATTCTCCATTCAAGGTTACAAATATTTTCATGTTAGATGAGTACCCTGATGGAACCTTAATGCCGTATAGACATGCACAAAACATATGTTTCTCTACCCTTGACAATGTATAGCAAGCCGGGGGTAAATAAGTCTTTTCATCCTTCCATTTACCCTCAACTTTCTTCTTTGACGCATATGTGGCCTTTCCCTTTCCCTTTCCCTTGCTCTTCTCCTTCCCTTTTTTCGAAACATTTTCATCTTCTTTTCTCGGTTCCTTCCCCTTTCTAACCTTTTCCTGAGGCCACAATTCTGGACGAATCCCCATATCTTTCAAATCTAACCGTGCACCCTTTCTGTCCTTTGTTTTGCCTTAGATATTCATAAGCGTTCCCAAAAGAGCATCACACACATTCTTCTCTATATGCATCACATCAAGACAGTGCCTAATGTCATGTTCTCTCCAGTACGGAAGCTTCCAAAAGATTGATTCTTTCTTAAACAGAGCAGCTGAGACCACAATTTTTTCTGATTTTCCAAACACTGTTCGTATCCCTTTCACCCGAGCACAAATCTCAGCACCAGTCAATGGTCTAGGCGTAGTATCCTCTTCCACTGTTCCATCGAAAGCCTTTTTCTGCCTACGGTACGGGTGATCACGCCTAAGGAACCTTCGAGTCCGCAAGTAGACATCTTTGCGAGAATGAGTAAGGTATACGCTTGATGTGTCATCAATACATATAGGGCATGCTTTTTTCCCTTTGACCTTGTACCCACACAAGTTGCCATATGCAGGGAAGTCATTCATAGTCCACATAAGGGCTGCACGCAATGTGAACATCTCGTTCTGATGAGCATCGAAAACGAAAACCCCTTCATCCCACATCTTTCTCAAGTCGTCAATAAGCGGCGCAAGGTAAACATCTATGTCGTTTCCAGGTTGCCTAGGCCCCGTTATTAGCAATGAAAGCATTACATACTTACGTTTCATGCACAGCCAAGGAGGCAAATTATAAATCACTAAAAGTACCGGCCATGTGCTGTGTTGGGTACTAAGAGTGCCAAATGGATTCATCCCATCCGTGCACAACCCAAGCCTTAAATTTCTGACTTCATCACCAAATTTCTCAAACTTCAAATCAATGTTCTTCCACTGTGGAGAGTCAGCTGGATGCTTCAGCATTCTGTTTTTCTTTCTTCCCTCTGCATGCCACCTTAAGTTTTTAGCGTCTTTTGGTATTGAGAATAGACACTTAAACCTTGGAATAATGGGAAGATACCACAACACCTTAGCAAGAGGTCCCTCCGTACCAGGATTGCAACTCATGCGCTTGTAGCGCGATAGCTTGCATCGTGGACACTCCTGCAATTGTTCATACTCATTTCGATACAGAATACAATCATTAGGAGCATGTATCTTCTTATACTCCAAACCAAAGGGACACATGAGCTTCTTTGCGTAATAGTAGGACTTAGGAATTTCATTCCCATCAGGCAACATATCACTTAATGCGGTCAACAAAGAAGTAAAAATAATGTCCGCCCACCCATGCTTCGACTTAATGTTGAAAAGTGTTAGCACGGCCGATAGTTTGGAGTATTTTTTGCACTCAGGATACAAAGGCTTTTTGGAAGCCTCCGATAATAACTCAAACACTCCACCTTCAACACCATGCAACATCTCATCCACGTGTTCATCCTTGACCTCATCCGCCTTATCATCATCGGCTCCATCCTCACCATTATCAACAATATAGTCATCATTCTCGTATTTCTTGTCCACATGAATCTCACTGCTTCTAACACGCACATCAATCCGATCAAGATCCCACTGTACTCTCCACCTTCTCCGCGCCAAATCCACACATGGTATTTATGCCTAAACCCACGACATAATACATGATCTCTAATGATTTCAACACTATCGACCACATTCACATTATTACAATCAACACAAGGACAATAAAGGCCTTTGTCACCCAGTTTGCGTTGATAAGCTAAAGCCCTCTCGCAAAACTCTTGAACCCCATTCCAAAATTCCAATGTATCGCGTCTACCATACATCCAACCACGATCCTTCTCCATTTAGTAAATTGTCTCTAAACATATATAGCAACATATAATGAATAATGTGCAATTGCTACATATTTTATGTAAATCAAATTCAAGTACAAAACGTGAATATACCATTCATATAATGAAAAAAATGCATGTTTCCAAAGGGTCCTTATCACTCCAACCTAACCCATCCTTGAATGTCTACTCTCACTAGTGAATGTATGTCAACTTTCCAATTTTAAGAAAAATCCGGCAGCATTTCCCCCTAGTTCTCCAAGTACACGATGTAGATAATTAATTACCCACATATGTACCCAGAGAACATGGTGAGGAAATGGTAAGCCAAGATGTTCCTTAAAATCAAAAAGAAAACATACATTCACCACCTAAGTGAGAGTACACATTCAAGAACAGTCCCAACCGGGGACTATTCAAGACTTTCTCCTAATGAGAAAGCCTTGAACGGGTATCTAGGCATATGATGATGCAAATATTCTATATATTGTTGTATTTATTTGCAATCAAACAATACACAAGTTGTAATATCATGAATAAACTTTTATTAAATGGATAAATAGAAAGAAATATAGCTTAGTAAAGTTTATAAGTCATACCAGTATAGCAAGTACAATGGATGTACACTTATGAACTACCCACTTGAGCTCAATATGTAGTCCTCAAGCTAAACTCGTGCTTCAAGTCACATATGAATGTATTAAAAAAAAAAAATTAGCAACGTCACTAATCCTCTAATATATTCACAATTCTCTAATGTATTCACAATTCTCTATTTTATTCACAACTAATTAAGTGGCAATATCACTATTTCTCTAATTTATGCACAATTCTCTAATTTAATCACAATTCTCTAAATTATTCACAATTCTCTAATGTATTCACAATTCTCTAATTTATTCACAATTCTCTAATTTAATCACAAGTAATTAGTAGCAAGGTCACTAATTCTCTAATATATTCACAATTACCCATTAAAACAACCTAAAATTACACATTAAAACACACCAAAATTGGACTAATTAAGTAACATTTTTACTAATATCTATTATATTCAAAATTACTCATTAAATCAACCTCAAAATAACCCATTAAAACATACAAATTTTTTAACTAAGGAACAAGGTAATGCAAAATTACTCTAATCTATAATATGTATTCAAAATTACTCTAAACATACAAAATTACTCTAAACATACAAAATTACTCTAATCTATAATATGTATTCAAAATTTCTAAATAAACAACCAATTCAAAAATTAAAAAAATTAGGGTAAAATTATATACATTCCTTGACTTTAATTTGCTTAACAATAATTGTTCAAAATGCTATTGAAAATAATAGAATTACATATTTCAAAATAATTGTTCAATATTTAACAAAAAAATAAAAACTTACCCTAAACTAGTTGGAGGTGGAAGAAGCTAAGGGGAGGAGAGATTGAGGACGACCCTCGGTGGTGGAGGTAGCAGCGGTGGTGCGCAATGGTGGAGGCAGCACGGCCGTGGAGTGGTGGAGGCGGTGCGCGGCGGTGGAGCTGCTGTTTTCGAACAATGCTGGTGGAGGCAGCAGCTTTGAAAGAGAAAGAAAGGGAAAAGAGAAGGGCAGGGGAGAATTAAAAGAGAAGGGCGGTGGTTTTCGACACCCTTGGTGGCTGGTGAAGGTGGCGGCTGTGGTGGAGGGAAAAAGGGGGAGGGTTCGTTTCTCTGATGAAACATTAAAGGAAGTCGGGGAATTGAAGCTAGGGAAATGAAAGAGAAAGAGAGGAAGGAGAAAAAAAGGCGCGTTTTTTTTTAAAAGGCACCGGTTCATTTGGCATCGGTTCAAACCGGTGGCCTTTACATTTTTGCCATCGGTTCACACTAAACCGGTGCCAAATGTCTAGCCCGGTTTAATGCTGCTTCAATCTTAGCCTTTTTGCCACCGTTTTGCCTTGAACCGGTGGCAATATAGGGGTGCCTTTTGCTGTTTTTCTACTAGTGCCTATTCTCTTCAACTTATTTTCATTTCAGTTCAGTTCAGTTCAAGTCAGTTCAGCTCAGTTTAGTAAATCAGAACAGACCCTTAGATTATTAAGTTTTTAGCTAAAATGAACATTTCTCATATTATTAATCCGTATGACCAGAGCTCAAAAAAAATTCATTTGAAGAAAAATACACTAGATATTATTGAATCATGCAAATCAATTAAGAATTCTAAACTAAATGCATGTTTGGCCTAGCTTCTACAAGTGCTTCTCAGCCAAAGAATCTAAAATTGGGCCAAACAGGGGTTCAAGGACATCTAATTTTTGTTTCTCTAGAAGCCCAAAACAGCTCTTAAAGAGCTTAGAAACAGAAGCTCCAAATCCAAGCTTCTACTTTTAGTTTCTCGGGGAGTTATTTATACCCATTTAAATGAAACTTTTATTGGACGATAATACCCTAAAAAAAGTTAAAAGGACCTTATATCCTCTCTTAAAATCAGGCCCTCTGGACTCTCTCTCTCTCTCTCTCCTTCCCCTCTCTCTCCTCCATCTTGTCTCCATAGGTTTATCCACAAGTACCTTCTCTATATCTGCTGCTAAAAACCTGAAGCATTACTGTTTGTCGGCCAGAAATTGGTGGTGGGTGGCGAAATTGGAGATTGTGGTGGTGAAATTGGAGATTGTGGGTGACGAAATTAGAGATTGGGGTGGCCAAATTGGTGCACAAGCAGAGGATTGGAGGGAGAGAGGAAGGATTGATGAATCAGATGAAACCATGAAAGTTTAGATATCTTTAGGATGGGTTTTTAATTTATGGGTTGAACTTTAACAAGTGACAGACTTAAGAACAACATTAGGGATCTCCATTAGTAATGGTGTCGTGGTGGTGGGAGGTATTAATGGCATAAAGTATCATAGCACTAGCAGGGCTAAAGTAGAGAAATGTGAGAATAAAAATATGGGTCTTTTATATATTTTTTTTTAAAAATAAAGATTAACATGAGTACTCCTTTCATTTACCAACTAAAATTAATCTTCAATTGTCATTAATCTTCATTTATCAGATAAACAATAATTTTTTTTATTAAATAAACATTAATCTTCTTTTATAATATAAACATTACTCTTCATTTGCTTCGCCATACTATGACATTTTTCAACAGGCCAAACAATGTAAGATTGTTTCTATTTCTCAAAAAGTCAAAAACACTTCTAAAATTTTGTGGCCAAACAAGTATGTTTCCCACAAGTGTTTCTTTAGAAACAGTTTCTAGAGAATTACTTCTAAGAAACAGAAATTGTTTTACAGAAGCTTGGTCAAACATACCCTAACAATAGTTTAAGGTATGAAGGGATGCAAATCAATAAAATATTATTTAATAATAATTTTGACATAACAATGTTAAAATTTTGAGGGTTTCAAAAAATAATTTTCGTAAAAGATTTTGGTGGCTTTTTTATACTTTTACAAAGTCACCACATAGGCACATAAACCAAATATTACGTATTAAAACTAGGAGGTCTACCACCCAAACCAAAGGTGTAAATACATGCCAATACAATTTCTCTACAAGAGCTAACTCCTTCTCGCGCAATGCGCGCGTAGGCCACCCTAGTTCATAGAAAAGATCTTAATTATAACACATACACACTCTCAAAAGTAAGTTTCTTTGGTAATTTATCCGGGCTTGTCCCAATTTCTCGAAAACATAGTTGTATCTCAAACTGACAAATTGGTAAATAAAATCAACTTTAATATATTTAACTAGTGAGTAGCCCGGGGGTTGCCCCGGGTTACTACTTTTGTAATCGTGCAATTGGGGTATTTTATTTTAAGGATTTTGAAAGCTGAAGTCTTCATTATTGAATGGTTTTTTTTTTATTATTTTTTTATGGAAAATTGTCAAAAATAATACAAATTTTGAGCGGTATGCTAAAAATAAGCCAATCTTTTAATTATTTCTAAATAATACAAACTTTGAGAGGTATCCGCTTTAAACAAGTTATTTTACCTACAGCTTATTTGGCCGGTTAATTTTTTTTATTTATCTTATAAACTTGTTTAAAAGTTTTTTAAAAAAATAATACAATGCCACGTGTTCATATAACATGTGCATCAAGTAATTAACCAGTTTTAACTTATTTAAAGCGGATACCCCTCAAAGTTTCTATTATTTTTGACAATTTTTCCTTTTTTATTTAATAATTAAATCATGTAGTTAACACTTATGTATATTTCTTTTTCATATTTATAGCATGCATGATAATGGCTAAGATGGTTAAATTGTTGGGGTTTGGTGAGTCCGACTCACCGCGGAAACAAACCCAAAACCAAGACCGCACTCGCAATAAATAAAACCATAAACATAATTAAATTAATCACAAGATTAAGATAAGCTAATTACCCTTGACGCGTGCTTCGCTCCAAATGAGCTTTTACTTGAAAGCTTCAAGTCCCGCTCGCACGGAGACCTCCAACGAAGTCCACCCGCACCAACAAAACCGACTAGGTCCAATGTCTTGGAGTTAGCAAGACCCGACCAATAAAACCCGAGTAATAATATTGAGTTCAAAGGTTTTCACTAATTGTGATGCCTTTTCCAACTCTTACTCAAGCATCTTTCCCAATGCCCATACTTGGGTATTTATAGGAAATGATGGGAGTATCATTTACTCTCCCATCAATGTGGGATAGTATGATTTTTCCATTTTATTTTAAAGCTAAAATAAAATCAATAATCAAGCTAGTAATAAATCAACAAGTGGCAAGCTCATGTGAGTGGTTAGGTGAGGACCATTTGGAGAAGGGGGGGACCAAACTTGCTCCCCACTCCCTCTCCCATAACCGGCCACCTCACTCCCCACACACTCAAGGACCACAAGCCACATGGCACCCACCCTTGGGCACCAAGGCAGCCAAGGTGGGCTGCCATGTGCTGCTGTCCGTGGCAGCCACGCCCAGCAAGCCCAGCAAGCCCAGCACTTGCATGCGGGCTGCTGCTGCTGCTGGCCAGCACGCCCAGCATGCTTGTGCGGGCTGCTGCTGCTGCTGGCCTTGTGCCTTGGCCAGCGCTGCTAGGCAGCAAGCAATGGCCTAGCCATGCTGCTGCTAGCTGTTGCGAGCTGGCGCGCCTAGCGTGCTAGCTCCAGCAGCTTGTTGCGGCATGGCTTGCTAGCCATTGCGCGCACAAGGCTGCGCCTAGCATGCTAGCACGCACTAGGCAGCGCCTAGCCTTGCGATGCTAGCATGAGTGCGCTAGCACGCACCAGCCAGCCTAGGCTCGGCTTGGTGTGCATGCTAGCCACCATGCTAGGCCATACGCCCTTAGCACTCGGTTTGCTAGGGCATTCCGATGCTAGGGGTATTTTGGTCTTTTGTTGATTTATTACTATTTCTCGTCTCGTCTTTCACTATTTTTCGACTCGACTTCCGACGCTCGGTTTCGACGCTCTAAGCTCGAATTTCCGACGTCTAAATAAATATTACTCGGTCGACTCATTAATTCCTTCCGAATTAATTCGTCGTTTCGGTTTGTTGAATGCTTGGGTGTGACCCGAAGGGTTCAGTCAAGATTAAGCTGTAACATTAATTATCCATTAATATTACTGATCGGAAGCGGCCTCCACCCAGGCATTCCGATCACTTGACCTTACTGAATATATTAGCTTTCTAATAATTCTGAACCCGCTAACGGAATAGTACACTTGTTCGAAGGACACCATTCCTTTCAATCTCCCACTTGTCCTTCCGGACAAGTGCTCATTTTGTGTACAGCCCTTTCCTATGTCGCTTAATGTCTCTTCATGAACTATAAGGTAAGATTTATTTTGTCATCCTTATTACGTCCAGAAGTGTTTCCCGATTCCGAGTCCGACTGTCAATAAACAGATGATTTCTAAAATCCATCCGAGCACGGCCATGCATTTTACAGTCTCGCTCTACGAGAGGCCTTGAATACAACAAAGACATCTTCCCTATTTTACTAGGGGGACATTCCCAGTCTTGTAATGTAGCTCCTCTTACTGAGAGGACCTAGCCGCCCGAGTGTTGCCGTTATAATCCCCTATTACGACAGACGTTTGACAACATCAAAGCGAACTAGTACTCAAACAAGAGAACTCACAGTACTCATGGTCGAGGAAATAGGTTCCGATAGCCATAATGAGAAGTATACTTATGACAAATTTTTAATTTCTTAAAGTATTCTCATAGGTCGATCCAGTATGGTTCTAAACCAATACCTGTGCAAATGATTTATGACAATCATGTCCTCGTAGCACATGAAACGGTGCTATAAATCAGACTACACACTAATCTCAATTGGTCATTAATCGTCCATCGTTTAAATGACCTTGATTAGGGATAATTTTCGATTATAATATTCAATGTTCACTTAATAGGTGTTTCCTTACCAAGACTGGTCTTGATACCCTATTTTGAATATTCTCAGAATCGAATGGACTCATTATTTAATCCTAAACCACAATTAAATAGCATAACGGAGTAATAAAATGTTGCATGAAATTTTATATTACTCCAAAACATGAATGGTTTTCCTTAGTGTCTTACATTAACTTTTCTCAAAATTAACTAAAACACTAAACAAGGAAATCAAAGCCAGTCTCCTACATGCTTGATTCCCATTGCCTCAACGTGCTTGTTGTGCTTCACTTGAGGCAAAGGTTTAGTAAGTGGATCGGCTACATTGTCATCCGTTCCAACTTTGCAAATTCTGATTTCACCCTCTGATTTCCATTCTCGAATCATGTGAAATCGCCGCTTGACATGTTTGACCTTCTGATGTTCTCTAGGCTCTCTGGCCTGAGCAATAGCTCCATTGTTGTCACAATAGAGGGCTATTGGACCCTTTATAGAGGGTACAACATCAAGTTCGCCAACGAACTTACGAATCCAAACAGCCTCCTTAGCTGCTTCAGCAGCTGCCAAGTATTCGGCTTCAGTTGTAGAATCTGCAGTTGTACTCTGCTTTGCGCTCTTCCAACTAAACGCCCCTCCATTTAGACAGAACACATATCCAGATTGCGATTTCAAATCGTCTCTGTCTGTCTGGAAGCTTGCGTCGGTATAACCTTCCACAACCAAATCCTTTGTACCACCATACACCAGGAATTTATCCTTGTTCCTTTTCAGGTACTTTAGGATATTTTTGGCCGCAGTCCAATGCGCCTCTCCTGGGTCTGATTGGTAACGGCTCGTAGCACTCAAGGCATACGACACATCTGGCCTAGTACATATCATGGCATACATGATAGATCCAATAAGCGAAGCATATGGAATCTGATTCATTCTTACCCGCTCATCAGGTGTCTGTGGACACTGCTTCTTGCTTAGGGTTATGCCATGTGACATTGGCAGGTGACCTCTTTTGGCCTCCTCCATGCCAAATCGAGCAAGTACCTTATCAATATAAGTACTTTGACTCAATCCAATCATCCTTTTCGATCTATCCCTATAGATCTTGATGCCTAGTATGTATTGAGCCTCTCCCAAGTCTTTCATTGAGAAGCACTTTCCAAGCCAGGCCTTTACAGACTCTAACAACGGAATGCTGTTTCCAATGAGCAATATGTCATCGACATATAAGACTAGGAAGGTGATGTCACTCCCACTGACCTTCTTGTAAACACAAGATTCATCTGGATTCTTGATAAAACCAAACTTACTGATGGCTTCATCGAAACGCAGATTCCAACTTCTGCTTGCTTGCTTTAATCCATAAATGGACTTCTTAAGCTTACAAACCTTCCCAGCATTGTTTTGGTCGATAAAACCTTCAGGCTGTGTCATATACACAGTTTCTTCCAAATAACCATTGAGGAAGGCGGTTTTGACGTCCATCTGCCATATTTCATAGTCGTAATATGCAGCAATCGCTAGGAGGATCCGAACGGATTTAAGCATTGCAACTGGTGAAAAGGTTTCATCGTAATCAATACCATGAACTTGTCTGTAACCTTTTGCCACCAATCTAGCTTTGTAAATGAATACATTTCCATCTTTGTCGGTTTTCATCTTGAAAATCCACTTACATCCGATCGGTGTATAACCTTCGGGTAAGTCAACCAAGTCCCAGACTTGATTATCAAACATGGAATCCATTTCAGATCTCATGGCCTCTTGCCATTTAGCAGAGTCGGTTCTTGCCATCGCTTGCTTGTAGGTTGCCGGTTCATCTCCATCCATAATCAGGATGTCCTGATTCTCGGTTAATACTAAACCAAGATATCTATCAGGTTGAGATCTCGGCCTCAGAGACCTACGTAGGGTAATGGATTTAGCATTTGCATTGACGGTTCGACTTTGCACATTTTGATCATTTTGACCTGCGTCAAGAGATGCTGTTTGAGCACTCTGACTGTCATTATGATTTTGTTGCTCATCCTCACGAACTTCGTCGAGTTCGATTTTCCTCCCACTTGTCATTTTGGAAAGGTGCTCCTTCTCCAAAAAGACACCATCGCGAGCAACAAACACTTTGTTCTCCGATTTGTTGTAGAAGTAATACCCTTTGGTTTCTTTTGGGTAGCCCACAAAGTAAACCTTGTCAGATTTGGGATGAAGTTTGTCAGAGATCAATTTCTTGACATATGCTTCGCATCCCCATATCTTTAGAAAAGATAACCTAGGAGGTTTCTTCGTCCATAATTCATATGGAGTCTTTTCTACAGCTTTTGATGGAGCACGGTTCAGTGTTAGTGCCGCAGTTAGAAGTGCGTGTCCCCAGAAAGAGATAGGAAGATCACTAAGACCCATTATTGATCGTACCATGTCTAACAAGGTCCGATTTCTCCTTTCGGATACTCCGTTCCATTGTGGAGTTCTTGGAGGTGTCAATTCTGAAAGTATACCCTTTTCTTTCAGATGATCATCGAATTCTTGGCTCAAGTATTCACCACCTCGATCTGATCGAAGGGCTTTGATTTTCTTGCCAAGCTGATTTTCAACTTCACTCTAAAATTCTTTGAACTTTTCAAATGATTCAGATTTATGCGACATGAGGTAGACATAGCCATATCTACTATAGTCGTCTGTGAAAGTGATGAAATATCGATGTCCATTTCTTGTGGTTGAGCTCATTGGTCCACATACATCGGTATGTATAAGACCCAATAAGTCACTTGCCCTTTCTCCCAACTTGGAGAATGGTTGTTTAATCATCTTGCCTAATAAACATCCTTCGCAATTTTCAAACGATTCTAAATCGAAAGAGTCAAGAACACCTTCTTGTAGAAGTTTCTTGATGCGTTTGATGTTAATGTGGCCAAGACGACAATGCCACAAGTAAGTCTGATTTGACTCCATGGTCTTAGCTCTTTTGGTATCATTATTCACATTATAAACTTGTTTGTCTAAAGAAAGCACATAAAGACCATTTTCAGAATGTGCAATACCATATAAAACATTATCGAGATAAAATGAACATTCTTTGTTCTTTACTCGAAATTCAAAACCTTTAGCGTCCAACGCCGAAATTGAAATAATGTTTTTGGTAATGTTAGGAACATAATAAACATTATCGAGTTCCAAAACTAGCCCAGTGGGCAAAGACAAACTGAGAGTTCCTACGGATACGGCACCAATTCTGGCTCCATTGCCGACCCGGAGTTCAATCTCTCCCTTCTCTAGCCTTCTAGCGTTCCTTAGTCCCTGAGAATTGGAACAAAGGTGTGAGCCACATCCGGTATCTAATACCCATGATGTTAAGCTAGTGAAGTTAAAGTCTATAACGAATATACCTAATTCAGAAGTAACGGTTCCGTTCTTCTTATCTTCCTTGAACTTGAGGCAATCTCTCTTCCAATGTCCCTTCTTCTTACAGTAGAAACATTCGGAATCAGATTTAGAAGACGCTACCCTCTTATCCTTGGTAGCTTTAGACTTAGGCGGAAAAGTTTTCTTCTTACCTTTCCCCTTAAAGCCTTTCTTCTTCTTGCCCGAAAATTTGAACGGCTTGCCCTTTTTAATCATGAGCATATCATGCTTTCCCTCATCCTTGAGCGTTTGCTCAGCTTGCTTCAACATACCATGAAGCTCGGTGAGGGTTTTCTCCATGCTGTGCATATTATAGTTCATCTTGAACTGATCATAGCCTTTGTGCAGCGAGTGGAGAATGATGTCAATTGCCATCTCGGTTGAATACCCCGCATCAAGCCTTCCCATGTTTTCAAACAATCCAATCATTTTGAGTACATGTGGGCTGACTGGCTCTCCTTTCTTGAGCTTGCTCTCAAGGATCTGCCTGTGGGTTTCAAACCTTTCAGTTCGGGCCTGCTCTTGGAACATATTCTGCAATTCAGAAATGATCTCAAAAGCCGTCTCCTTTTCAAAGAAAGTCTTTTGAAGTTCAGGAGACATTGTGGCCAACATGATACATTTGACATCTCGATTGGCACTTTGCCATCGATTTAGGGCAGCTTGAGTCACCTCCTCATTGGGAGTCTCGGGCATTTCCTCATCAAGGACATATTCCTTTTGCTCTTGCATGAGAACAATTCGCAAATTCCTTTGCCAATCAAGAAAATTTGGCCCACTCAGTTTCTCCTTGTCGAGAATTGAGCGTAACGAGAATTGGTTGTTTGAGTTATTTGAAGACATGATTCTACAATTGAAAGAATTTAAAATGAAAAACCATTCATTATACTTAAATAAGATTGAAATCATGCATTTTAATCAAACTTATTTAAAACGTCTTATTCACACATTAAAGATTGTCCCCAATTTTGGTGAGAATAAGTCGATTCCAAGATCCAAAGAAACAAAGAGTGGTTAAGCATGCTTTGGCTTGTCTTAACACTCAATCTCCTAAGGTAAGCAACGCTTTGCTAATGGCTCCAAGCCACTCTTGGTTGAATAAATCGTCGCATCCAATGCTCTCTAAACAATTTATTCACTTTGCCACGACATGTTAGGACTCCATCACTCATATCGTTGAGTATAACCAAAACCACTTGCATACCTAGTATGCCTTACGTTCCTTGGAGAAATAGTGATGCCTCGCTTTGGCGTAGCCCATCACTACCCTCGTTCGGTTGGTAAGTGTGTTTTGGAATGGAAAGTTTTACTCAATTTTAAGGGACCTAGGGTTTCTATGTTGGTTGATTTAAGTGAACTTAATTAATCATCTCAACATTCGAAATCCTAACCATGCATCTAACATATAATTCAAATATATAAACATAAATATATATCGAAAACATAAATAGAGATGCATTTGGCAACTAGCATGACCCCTTGAGATCTTCAAGTCTTCAAAAGGTCTTCTTTTGCAACTTCATGGCTTCGTCTTCTAAGAACTCCGTCTTCAAGACTTGACCAAATAATATAATTGCTAGTTACTACGATTAGGACTAATCTAAATATTAAGGTACAAAAATACTCAACGGTTCGCAGACCGTATTTAGATTTACAAAAATACATCACGGATCACAGTCCGTATTTTCTATCCTAATCGGGCCCCACTAGTTGCCATTTCATAAAACCTGTGAGAGAGTTTTACATTCCATTCATCCATTCACTATCTGTGAATGGCCCATGCATTTTACAACGATCAAACAAGTAACAATGCATAAAACCGCGCGGGAACTAGTAATTAATCTAGGTGGTTAATTCAATTAACTCGCCTAATTAAACTAGTCAAAGTTGTTTTAACCGGTTATGGTAATAACTAAGAGACGCTCTCACTAAATTCCGCATCCAATCTTAACTAATCCAATTAATTAAGTCGGTGAACCCAAATATTTGTCAAAATTAATTTTGCAAATGTCGCTCAAAAACCCGAGGCCTAGCCTCCAAAATTTTAATTAAATAAACAAAATAATTAAAATAATTAAAACGACAATCTAAGCAAAATTACGTATTCCATAATGTCTAAGTGCCTAGCACTAAGACTTGGAACCCAAAATTGCCCTTATTTACATATTAAGCAATGCTAAAATTAACTTTAAAATAGCATCGCCTTAATAACCCGGGGTTATTGTGCCAATTATGGGATCGTACGTACCGTACAACAAGCTCGTAACATACCCATTCGCACCCCCGCAACACCAAGCATGCCCATGGGCTGCTTGTGCTCGCACACGCCACGCCCAGCCAAGCCAAGCGTAGCAGCACGCACAGCGCGCACAGCACTATGCTGCTGCTGCGCCATGCTGCTGCTTGTTGCTGGCTGGTGCGGTAAGTGGCTGGCAGCGAGCAGCAGCCCACGCCCTTCCTCGCACACACAGTCGCACAGCACCACGCACCTAAGCACGAAGCACCCAGCAGCCTCGGCAGCCACATATGGGTTGCGTGAGCAGCCCAGCTGGCCGAGAGCTAGCTCGGGGCTCTTAGGCCTCGTGTTGCGTGCTAATGCTTCGAAAATTATCGAATTTTATGTGTGACATTATAAATCAATTCTAAATTAATTTTAGAATCAATTTTGAGGAAAAATGAAAAATAACAAGTCCAACTTAAATAATTCATCCAAAGCAACTAACCAAATTTATTACCAAGAATCATTCTTTAATAAAATTGGTTTAACTTGGTGTAACAAAATAAATTAGGGCATTTCTCACTATTAATTTAATCACTTTTAAATTAATCTTGAGATTTTGACAAAAATAAAAGGGAGTTGGAAAAATGAACATAAGTTCAATAAAGACTCCAACTTTAATACTTGTGACTTCATGAAAAATTATATCTTCCAATATGAAGATAAACCAATTTCTATCACAAGTTTTAAACTTTATGATTCCAATCAACTAAAAAATGATTAAATCAACAAAGTTTAACCAAAATTCATGGAATTTAGTAACTCAAAGTTTCAATCACTTATCATAAGTAAAGATTGAATCTTTAATACTTGGAAGCATCAAAGAACAACTATTTCACACTCAATGCAATTAATTTGCAATTATGTGAAAAATAAAACCAAACTTTCAAGCACCAATTACTACCAAGTAATCATGCTTAAAGTGGTCTAAAAATTGCATATAAAATAAGGAAAGAACCATTTACATAACCACCATAAATATGCAATCAATTTTCAAGGTTAGAAAGACTTAAAATTTTTCGTCAAAACGAAAAATCCCTCGAAAAATGCATTTCTGGTCGTTTTCTGGCTAAAAACCGAGTCCTAGAAGGGAAAAACCATTTCCAGAACACCTTTTCCACCCAAAATTCACTATTTTTGGGTCGAAATCTGGGTTCGGGGCTGAAGATAGCTCTAAAACGAGGTAAAATTTGAAAAACGAGTTACTAATATAATTAGCAACTTAAAACCAGAAAAAATAAGCCATAATAACACCTTGAAAATATTATGATTTTAAAATAAACGAGCGAGGCTCTGATACCACTGTTGGGGTTTGGTGAGTCCGACTCACCGCGGAAACAAACCCAAAACCAAGACCGCACTCGCAATAAATAAAACCATAAACATAATTAAATTAATCACAAGATTAAGATAAGCTAATTACCCTTGACGCGTGCTTCGCTCCAAATGAGCTCTTACTTGAAAGCTTCAAGTCCCGCTCGCACGGAGACCTCCAACGAAGTCCACCCGCACCAACAAAACCGACTAGGTCCAATGTCTTGGAGTTAGCAAGACCCGACCAATAAAACCCGAGTAATAATATTGAGTTCAAAGGTTTTCACTAATTGTGATGCCTTTTCCAACTCTTACTCAAGCATCTTTCCCAATGCCCATACTTGGGTATTTATAGGAAATGATGGGAGTATCATTTACTCTCCCATCAATGTGGGATAGTATGATTTTTCCATTTTATTTTAAAGCTAAAATAAAATCAATAATCAAGCTAGTAATAAATCAACAAGTGGCAAGCTCATGTGAGTGGTTAGGTGAGGACCATTTGGAGAAGGGGGGGACCAAACTTGCTCCCCACTCCCTCTCCCATAACCGGCCACCTCACTCCCCACACACTCAAGGACCACAAGCCACATGGCACCCACCCTTGGGCACCAAGGCAGCCAAGGTGGGCTGCCATGTGCTGCTGTCTGTGGCAGCCACGCCCAGCAAGCCCAGCAAGCCCAGCACTTGCATGCGGGCTGCTGCTGCTGCTGGCCAGCACGCCCAGCATGCTTGTGCGGGCTGCTGTTGCTGCTGGCCTTGTGCCTTGGCCAGCGCTGCTAGGCAGCAAGCAATGGCCTAGCCATGCTGCTGCTAGCTGTTGCGAGCTGGCACGCCTAGCGTGCTAGCTCCAGCAGCTTGTTGCGGCATGGCTTGCTAGCCATTGCGCGCACAAGGCTGCGCCTAGCATGCTAGCACGCACTAGGCAGCGCCTAGCCTTGCGATGCTAGCATGAGTGCGCTAGCACGCACCAGCCAGCCTAGGCTCGGCTTGGTGCGCATGCTAGCCACCATGCTAGGCCATACGCCCTTAGCACTCGGTTTGCTAGGGCATTCCGATGCTAGGGGTATTTTGGTCTTTTGTTGATTTATTACTATTTCTCGTCTCGTCTTTCACTATTTTTCGACTCGACTTCCGACGCTCGGTTTCGACGCTCTAAGCTCGAATTTCCGACGTCTAAATAAATATTACTCGGTCGACTCATTAATTCCTTCCGAATTAATTCGTCGTTTCGGTTTGTTGAATGCTTGGGTGTGACCCGAAGGGTTCAGTCAAGATTAAGCTGTAACATTAATTATCCATTAATATTACTGATCGGAAGCGGCCTCCACCCAGGCATTCCGATCACTTGACCTTACTGAATATATTAGCTTTCTAATAATTCTGAACCCGCTAACGGAATAGTACACTTGTTCGAAGGACACCATTCCTTTCATAAATAGCCAACTTTGTTATAAATGGTTGGGTGTTCGAATCTCCTTAACCTTATATTTTTATATGAAGTAATATGGGTTTCTTGGGTGACGTGGCATAGCGATTAAGGTTAATTAAGTGATGGTGGCATAAAGAAATGTTGGGTAGGTGATGTATCGTCATGAAGTGTTTATGAAGTGACGTGGTGTAAAAGGATCTGTGTGACACATGGACGTTTTTATAAACGCCTTTTAATAGTTTAGTATAGATATTTATTTTTTGTACTTTCTGACTTCTCATATCCATCCAACGACATATTCGTACTTGCGTACACCATTGAAGATGTTACCAGGCCACCATCTTCTTCGTCATCTTGTCACTAGTAAACCACCACCATCATTGTCGTGACCTATGTTCTTCACCCGCATTCACCTTTCCGGCAGTTTCACCACCTAATCTAACGAAAAAAACCAAAGAAAATTGGAGGAATTAGGGCAAGGTTTGTCTTCTTCCTCCATTGAAGATGCTCATGCGTGTCGATTTCTCCCTTAAAGGTTTCAGATTGCCATTGATGGAGGCGAGAGAATGAAGGAAGAAGAAGAATTAAGATCAATTACGATATTAACCCCACTTACACACTCAAAATGACCCAAATACTCCTTTGAGATACTTGCTATGTTTATCAATATGAGAAACATGAATTTACCTATTTTATCCAAGACAATAAAAAATGTTGAAAGGATTGAAGAGAATAAAAATATCATTAGAATTTCCATGAAACCCACTGATTACATATTAGAGTCCAAAGAAATCATGTATTGCTTGCTTAAGCCTAATACACAAAGACTAACCAACCAATTATGTTTACATAATACTATAGAAAAAAGTTATTACAGGCATAATGCTCCAAAAGACATCAGCAAAAGTCTAAAAGATTATCAAGTTAACATTTAGTAAGAACAACATACACATCCTACAAAGCTTGTAAGTTGAATTTAGTCCCAATTAAATGACAAAAGGAAGGCAAACCATTATATTGTACATATTCTTCTTCAAAAGACATCATGATATTATCGCCACCTAAATTTTCTCCATTGATCTCATATATAAATTGTCACTTTGAAATCATCGGGCATAGTAAAAAAAAAAATAAAAAAAAAAAAAAAAAAAAAAAAAACATGTTCATTTTGGCGGTATCTTAACCAATGAGATGGGTAGCCTTTACAACTTGTTCCTCGAGTGATATTTGGGAGAGCGCACAATACTAAACATGGTTTTTTTTTTTTATTATGAGTTGTTTCTCATGAAAAGCGACTTCATGCAAAAATGCCCTTTTAGTATCATTCATTTTTATTTTTTTTACTTCTATTGAACCTGAGATTGATTTACATATTTGAATGAACTCTGCTTCAAGTATATCATTAGATAGTGCTAATTTAGCTCCCTAGATCAAGGAGACAAAAAGGGTAAGGAGGAATTAGTACTATTCCTTCGATATAAACTTCTTCTCTAAATAGTCTCTTTTATGACTAGATAATTTTCTTTTGCATAACTAACTCGTAAAAATGTAAACTTTTTAAATTAAATTTACAAATTAACTAAAGATCATGTATTCTACTTTGTATTGGATGAGCTAGCATAGTTTAGTAATTTCCTCATTCTTTTGTATTTGATGACTTTGTTTTAGGAAATTTTGTCAACAACTACCAATTAAAGCACGTGTTTTGAAAATAACTACCTATTAAATTTTGTAAAAAAAGAACTATCACAAAGTTGTAAAAACTTTAACATGCACTACCACTCTAACAAATTCAGCTAGAATTTTCGGTGTTCGAGTCTCATTTTTTACCACTTTTTACCTTTATGAAGGGTAATTTAGTCAATTTATGGTGATTTTATGAGGTAAAGGTAAAAAGTGAAACCTACATGTCGAATATTTTTGCCGAAATTGTTAGAGTGGTAGTGCTAGTTAAACTTTTTACAACTTTGTGTGGTAGCTCTTTAAAAAATAAATTGTAATAGGTAGTTGTTTCCAAAACACGTGCTTTAATTGGTAGTTCTTGACAAAATTTCCTTTGTTTTATGATGACTATAAATCACAAAAGTTAATTAGTCAAAGTAAAGTTGTTGTATACATATAAAATACTCTCGTAAAAACATAAACGTGTCAATTAATAATAGTGTCATTGTATACATATACTATATTCTCGTAAAAAATATAAATAATGTCAAAAATACAAATGTATCAACTAAAAAAGGGAAGAAGTATATAATAATCTAATTACTCTATACAAGTAAAGTTCTATATATGTAATGCATATATAACCATATTCTCGTAAAAATGCATATATAATTAAAAAAAAACGATAAGTCAAAGTTAGTTATATATTCTCTTCCACCGTGTGTGTGTATGTATATGTATATATATATATATATATATATATATATATATATATATATATATATATATATATATATATATATATATATATATATATATATATATATATATATATATATATATATATATATATATATATATATATATATATAGGACCAGGTTATAATGAGAACCAATCCTATAATAGGAACTAGGAACTAATCCAAACTGTTAGATCAGAAACAATAGGCGCGTGATCTAACGGCCTAAATTAATTCAGACAAATTAAGTGAGCACGAAAATTCAGGCGCGATTTCTCTCTCCTCTCTCTCTCTCTTCCGCCATTTTCTCTCTCTTCTTCGCCATTTTCAACTGCTCAAATCCTTCGAAAAACCGCCATAACCGTCAATTTAACCTCTTAATTTCGCTATATAATCACAATTTTAAGTTCTACTGTCTACATTTTTCAGTTTCGGAACAAAAAAATTTCGAAAATGTGCAAAAATTGGCGAATATAAGGTATTACATCAAAACTTTGAAGTTCATACTCTTTCGTCTAATTTTGATGCAATTTATTACTTATTTTGTGTTTTTTGCTTGAATATGTTAAATTTGAAGTAGCGGAAGTTGAATCGGAGTAGTTTGACGTTCAATTTTGGTATTTTTAAGTTTGATTTTCTTCATAATCAGGTATTTTCACAATTTCGTTTGTTTTTGTTCAAATTATGTTTGATTTACTTATCGTTTCTGTTTAAATTTGTTGTAATTTAGTTTAAAATTGATTAGAAACTAATTCAAAGTTGAATCAAAGGTTTATTTATATATTTATTTTTTTTATGAATTTTGACATAAATTTATATCAGTTTTTTTTCACAAATTTTGGTATAAAATTATCACAAAGTTTTTTTTAATATTCATAAAACTTTAGATCTGTTTATAATTATGAATTTAAGTAATTTTACTTCTATTGCTACTAATTTAGAGTAATTTCGGTTAACTTATGAGTAATTGTTGATAACAGTTAAAAGAAATCAAATAAAAGTTGATAAAAAATAATTAAAAGTCAAGAAAATAAAATCATATGTTTGGAGTAGTTTGTTCTGAGTTTCTATGGTAGAATTTGATGGTTAAATTGTTTGGTATGATTTATCAGTTTATCAATAGTTGAAATTATAAGAATCTTTCATGAAATGTTTGATTTTAAGTTGTCCAATATGTTATCATTGTGAGCCTTAGTTTCACTAAGAATCGGTTTAACCGTCATTTGTTGTTAAAAGTAAACAGAACACATGAGATTTATAGTAGATAATAAGTCATGCCAAGGGTGCTGCTGCCCTTCTCTGGTTTGCTCCTACTTTGTTAAAAAATAATTAAAAGTTAACAAAATAAAATCATATGTTTGGAGTAGTTTGTTTTGAGTTTCTATAGTTTTCAGTGGATTATTTTTACAAGTAGTTAGAAATTGGCTAAAAGTAACTTTAAATTGATTAAATGTTAATGAATTACTGTGAGATCTATAGCTATTATGGCTTATGTATAAATCAATAAATTGATGTGGCTTTTGTATTATGGTTTGTATATAATATATCAAACAAGATGGTCATCCTTGCTCATTGCATTACCATATCTTGAATACTCCTGATCCAAATGCCCCTTTATTTCTTAAAATGTGTCAAAACATTTTATTGTACAAAGAGACTAATCCATAAGATTTTGAAAACTAGATAATGTGCACATTATGAACAAATGTAGCTATTATGGCTTGTGTAGATATTATGGTTTGTGTATAATTGCTAAACCTAGAGTTTGAAAGTATGATTCATTTTTATTTGAATTGCAAACAGATTAAAATGACAAAGAAAAATGTTGCAAAAAAACCTGTAACACAAAAAGTTGTAACAAAGGAAAGTCTTGCCGCAAAGAAGCCGCTGCAAGAAAAAAAGCTCCTGCAGCAAAAAATTCTCCTGCAGCCAAGAAAGTTCCTGCAGCACAGAAGAAATCTCCAAAGAAAGCAGCAAATTCAAAGCAATCTCCAATTAAAGGTATAAAATCTTGAAGTACAATAATTATTTGAGATAGTACATAGAAACATTTATAAAGTTATAAAGTAAAGTTTATTAAATTAGAATCTAAAGTTAGATTCATATGTTTTGTATTAAATTTATAAAGTAAATGAATCTATTACTCCAAGGTATAAATCTTAAAGTAAATGATTCATTTTATAAAGTAAATAGAAACAATTATAAAGTAAACTATTTACCTTTATAAGTCTATGATGTTAATATAAATATTATGAATACATGATTGATCATAAAAGTAACTGATAAGTTGAATAAAGTAAATAAAAATGATTATAAAGTAGGAAAATTTCACATTTGCTACTAGGGAAAGCACCCGTTTTCACATTTGCTACCCCTTTAATTTTTTATTTTATATTACTACCACCTAAATCAGAGTTTTTTAAAAATCACTACCACTTGACAGATACCGTTACTATTTCCGTTGCCACCACCCAACCACCGTCCAGCCACCACTCCTTCCCACCCACCACTTCTTCTCACCCACCACTCCACCAGCTGTCACCGCAACCACCACTCACCGTCCAGCCAACCATCTGTGACTCCCTTCCCGTGACTCCGACCAAACCAGCCACCAGCGAGCCCCTTTCTTGCTGCCGACCAGCCACCACAACGAACCCCCCTTCCCTTTCCCCGTTCTCGCAGCAGCCCCGACCCTGCGACTCCAACCACCCACCCTGTCGGCGCCGGCGTCGCGTTCCCAGCCCCCTCGAAAACCCCATCTCAGCCCCCTCTCTCCCCTCGAAAACCCCCTCGATCCCAGCCTCTCTCCCCTCGAAAACCCCCTCGATCCCAGCCCCTCTCCCCTCCCCTCGAAAACCCGATCCCAGCCCCGGCCTCGTCCCCCGTTCCCTTTTCCGGCCGCGTCGGCGTTGCTTTATCAGCCACAAATCGCAATTCCCTGCCACCCAAAACCACCCTAAGCGAAACCCTAAAACTCGTTTAGGGTGGTTTCGGGCAGGGAAATAGGGTTTAGGGTTGTCGGTTTTGGGTGGGGATGGGGAGGGATTCGATTCCGATGCCGGCTGCCGCCTCTTTGGGCGCTGGCCGCCGGCAGGGGGGGAGGGTGGCTGACGGGGAGGGCAAGGGTTTTTTGGGTGGCTGGTTTTTATTTTTTATTTTTTTTTTAATTTTTAATTTTTAAATTTATTTTTTAATTTTTTTTTTTAATAAACTTAACGGAAATCCTAACGGATTCCGTTAAGTGGTAGTGATTTTAACAGTTAGTGTGTTTGTGTGGTAGTAGTATAAAATAAAAAATTAAAGGGGTAGCAAATGTGAAATAGGGTGCTTTCCCTGATAGCAAATGTGAAATTTTCCTATAAAGTACATATGTATGTTTTCAAAGTTATTTAACATGTTTTTTATGTTTGAACTTAACTGTATTAGGTGCTACACTTCAAAGGATTTATAAAAAGCAATTATTGATAAAGAGAAGGCTTAAGGAACTAGAACCTTCAGAAGGTTTATAAAAAATTATTGTATTAGGATCTTAACTTAGATTGATATGCTGTGAATTAGATTATTTGTTCTTGAATATTTTAATTTTTAAAGTAAATATTTTAATATCTTCTAGTTTAAAAAATTATAGGAACAAAGAAAAGAATAAAAGCTTAAGTTAAAGATAGAAATTATGAACCAGAAGAAGATCAGAATGAGGAATCTGATGGATCATCAGAAGAAGACAGAAAAAAGGGAAAAGCTCATTTAAAGAAGAAAATGAAGCTTGACATATCTGATAAGGAGGTACATGAAGTTTTTGAGGTTAAAGATGGAAGTGATGATGATGATGATGGTAATCTGGAAATCAAGAAAACACACTGCAGACCCAATGCAGTTTTTGGTTTGATCAAAGATTTCAGTGAGAGACAAAAATCAGATGTAATAAGTGTTGGTTTTGAAGGCTTGCTTGAATTGAAATTAACAAGAGTTTCAACAAAGATGCTTCCATGGCTTTGTCATCATTTCAATGAAAACAGCTGTATGTTCAGGATTGACTTGGTGAAGGAGTTTTCTGTTAGTTTCTATGATGTTGATGAGTCTATTTTATATATATTTTATTCCCCGTCCCTTGGTCATAATTGGTAGTGCTTTTGGCTCTTTGAAGCCACTTTTATTACTTATTTGTGTTTTCTAGTGTTTTCGTAGTTTTGGTTGAGTTTTGTAGGGAATTGCACACTTGGAGCATTTTCCCGGAATTATTTGGAGCAACTACGAGCATTGGAAGAGCACGACCAACCTTCGTAGCCCAAGGCCGGTTGGAGTCATCGGACCGGTGATTAAGGGCTCGACTCATGAGAAGACGAGGCATTGAACCAAGTGATTAAAGTCCCAAGGAGGATATTTGGTTTGGGCCAAGTTATGAGCCCAAGCAAGAAGTCCAAGTCGCCCAAAGAGTCATGGCTCGGTCAACCACCTCGCCCGGAGGTGCGCCCGAGAAGCGCCCATGAAGAAAAAGGCGGGTCCGATCGGGCGGTGCCTCGCCCGATCGGGCGCGTGTTTCAGGAAGAGTTTAAGCGTCGGATTTACTTCGTTTAAGCTTAGGATTTGTTAGCTTAGTATAAATACGCTTTTGTTAAGCGAGTTTAGTACTCTCTCTTTTACTTCTTTTGACTCCTTCTTACTCTCTTTCTCTCTCTAACTTTTCTCTTTCTCCTCTTAATTAAACTCTTAGATTTTTCTCTCTCTTGTTTCTCTCTAAACTCTTGGTTTATGCAATTTCATACTTCCTTCTTTTGGTATTATCTCTTCTCTCCTTTATTACTTATTTTCTTTACTTTAATCTTAATCATGTCTTCTTTAATTGCTTTGATTAGTTTAGATTTTAAAATGCATGAGTAGTTTAATTCTAAGGTTTTGGAGGATCCATAATTAATATGAAGGGATAATTTGTTATTATTGATTATTGATATTGCATGATAATTTCTTATTGAATTGTTTTAACGCTTTACAACCAGATTATGAATCGAGCAGATGTGATTTGCTTGTAAAAGTATAGCAATATTGAATTGATGAATCGAGCAGATGTTAATTTGATATTAAAGGCTATTTTCAATAGGAACTTAGATCTAGTAAATTGCGAGAGCCTGTTAGATCTATGTTGATTAATAAATTGCGATAGCCTGTTAATCATGTTATATGTGCAATGTTAATTGTTGATTGTTATGTTTTATCCTGGAATATTAATTATTGGTGAACCTATGACCCTGGGCCTTTTATTATTGATTTCTCCCTACTCTTGATCTCCTTAGTTTAGTTCCCTTAACAACAACAATTTTGGTTACTTGATAATCTAGATTATATTAATTAATTAGGAATAGAAAGACTTGTTTCCCTGTGGATTCGACCCTACTTCCCTATCTACATTAGTTAGAGGACTTAGGTAATACTTTTGATTAGGTGATACGACTTTAGCCTATCAGATGTTCAAGGTATTTTCTTGCTTTCACATGTAACTGAAAACAAGGTGACTTATCAGCTAAGGAAGCAACCTATAGCAAACATGTTGATTCAAAAGGAATGGAAAAAGAAGCTAGGAATTCCAGAAACTTATGACATCTTTGTGAATAATTTGGAGAACAAATTGAAGACTCTAAAGGAAGGAGGGGAGGATTTTAAAAGATTCTTTGTGATGTATGTTTGCAGCACATTCTTAGCCCCTGTTGCAAACAGAGTGATAGATTACAAGATAATCAGCTATGCAGACAATGTAAATGAGATACATAACCTGGATTGGTGTGGTTATGTGCTGAATAACCTGTGCAAAGTAGTGGGGAGCTTCAAGAACAACAAACACTAGGAATCAAGAACAGGAATCAGTGGATGTGTCCTGATTCTACAACTTATCTACTTTCATCATCTTGCATTCAGAGGGAAACTTGAACCAACAACATTGCCCTTAATCAAGCATTAGTTAGATGAGAAAGTCATAGAAAGAATTGCAAGTGAAATAAAGGCATCTTTTGGTCAAGGAGAACTCCAAAAGGATGTCTATCCAGTTTGTAGAAAAGTAGGTCAACAAGCATATTTGGGAGATGTAATTGAGAATGCTTATAGAAATTTTGCCGACAAAGAGAAAAGATTAGTGTCATTCAACCTACCAGAAGGTGTCATGACAGATAGTGAAATACATGATGTGAATAATTTTTTATAACTTCCAATGATTTCTTGTATTTACTTTAAAATGAAATGTCTTTACTTTTATTTCATGTTTGTTTACTTTTATTATATTTAATTGCTCTGCTTCTAGTAATAATAATGTTTAGTAAATGATAAACATAAAGTAAATAATGTACACTAAAAAGTAAACAAATTAACTTTAAAAGTAAATAGTATTTGTGTAAAGGCCTATTTGGTAAAGGCTTGAATTTTGCCATAACTTTTATATAGTAGTATGCTTCTGGTTCTTCGCCAACTGATGTTACATATGCTTAGTAGTTAGTAAATTTGCACTTCATGATAATCATCCTTCAACCTGCAAGTCTAGAGATATGAATTTTGTAGCATATTTTCTTGGAAAAACAAAATAGGAACAAACTCAATTTGATAGAAAATGGATGCATGGTGGTTGTTTCTGGCAATCTCAGTTGGTTTAACCCAGCCCTACCTCTGTCCAGTGGACATTTTGTGAAGGATATGACATGCTACTATGGCTTATATGAAAATGCTGAGTCCAGTACATTAGACATGCTACCTGTGCATATATGCCAATGCTGGGACCAGTGCATAAAGGGAGCACTATCTGGCTAGACAAGCAACTTAATGTTGAGGCTGAGTACTGTAAGCATGTTAGGTTAATGTATCCATGTAGGTAGTTAGATATGGCCTGTATTTTGACTATCGTGTTTATAATCTGAAATTGTTTGGAAACTTATCCTAGCTATTAGCTTTCATTTTGTTGAAGTGTATGCTTCACTGCTTCTAAATTCTAATTGCTTCAAAGTCTATGATCATATAAAGCGGTAATGTATTTGTGCTGTTGGCTAAAGTTCTTATCTTGTAAAAGTTGGAGATTGTTGATGAGTAGCATCCGACTGTTGAATATCTTGGTAATAACACTATATCTTTAATGAACTGCCTTTTTAGCTATATTTAATTGCTCTGTTTCTAGTAGTAATAATATTTAGTAAATGATAAACATAAAGTAAATAATGTACACTGAAAAGTAAACAAATTAACTTTAAAAGTAAATAGTATTTGTGTTCAAAAATATTGTAATAATGAATTTTTGTTATTTATTTTGAAGGAAATTGAAGAAGAACTGCATTTATTGGCTAGAGATTCAACACTCTTTGCAATGTTACATGTTGAGCGTATAACTTGCTTAACAGAGAAGATGAAAAAGCAACAATTGAATGTGTCTACATCAAATTCTCAACTGTTTTCTGAAACACAAAGCTGATGGAAGACCCTAAAGTAAAAAGGGCTATGGATGAAATAGTAAAGTTGTATGATGATTTGAGAGATGTATCTAATGTGTTTCTGTCAACATGGGAGGAGCACATAAAAATTCTAAAACTGATCCTGAAATGGATGTAGATAATCAAGAGGATGCAGATAATCATAAAACTGTCAATCTGGATGACGAAAACGAAGATTCTGAAAAAGAGGATTCTAAAAAAAGAGGACGAAAAGGATCTAGATGATGAAAATGAAGATTCTGAAAAAGTGGAGGAAAAGGATCTAGATAATGAAAATGAAGATAAGAAGGAGAAAGAGAAAAATGAAAGGGAACAACAGAAGGAACAAGAGAAAAAGAAAAATGAAAAGGAACAAAAGAAGAATGAAGAGAAACAAGAGAAGGAGGCTGAAGTTGATGAGCAGACAGTTAATGCTGAGCTTACTAATGTAGTAAGCTCAGTCACTAAAAGTATCCTAAAGCATACTGTTGTTGAAGAAAATCAGCCAACACTTATAAAGGAAGCAACAGAAAAAACAATTGAAAGTAAGTTATTAACAAAAGTAAATATTAATCAATCCATAGTGGATAGTGTATGATTTCTTTGAAATTACATCTAATGTTTTATTTCAGGTGATGCTGATAAACAACCTGTTGCAGAAACAACCATTGTGCTTAAGGACATTCACCAAGAGATAGTTTCAAAGATTAACATCAATTTAGATTATGGAGAAAAAGATGTTGAAGTTAATTTCGTTTCAAAGACAATGAGAGGAAAAAATCAAGAATGAATGAAATGCCAGAGTTGTACCAAGTACTGGCTGATTACTGCTTTGTGAACTACAGTCCATTCAAACAGTAAGTTATGAAATTTTTTAATTTTAAAAATATTCTATCTACTTTAGTTAATATTTAATTTACTTTAAATAATATTTTATTTACTATAAACATTTAAATGTGCACATTGAAGAGATTGTGAAATATGAAGGTTTTCTCATGATAACAAGAGATGACACAACATCCCTAGCTCCAACAGCCCCCCCCCCCCCCTCAAATGATAAAATCCAATGTAGTTCAATGTTGGTCATTTCTTATGAATGATTCTCGATTGAAAGAAGATCCATCATGCTTTTTCTTAGGCATTGACCACAATGTAAGCGTTAAATTAAATGTTTAGCTAAATTCATAATTAAATGTGTATGATGTAATTAAGTAATATGTTTTATGTCCTCATTAATACACAGAGACCTCTAGAGCTGTCTCTCATGTCACAAGATGCTTCCCAAATAATAGATAAAAAAGACCAGAAGTCTCCTGAAGTACACACAGTAGAATTGAATCAGGCATGGTATGATTGGATGTGTCTCTGTAATGCAGAGGAGCAAATTATGACAGCTCAGTTGGTATGTTTTATTATTCATATCAATTAAACTACATTGTAGGGCATTATGATTTTGAATTTGTAGACTAATAAGTGTAATTTTATTGACAGATCTTTATTCCAATCTGTCTGAGTAACCACTATAGTTTGATAGTGGTTAACTTTTTGAAAGAGTCCATTCAATACTTGGATAACAAGAAGTATGATGAGAAGTATAAGCCTTTCTACAGAATTCTTGGATCTCTTGTGGTGAGATTTTTTGATTTATTAAAAGTAAATTATTATTAATATAAAGTAAATAACATTACTATTAAAGTAAATAAGTTTGTATTAAAAGTGTATATTATAATGCCTTTTAAAAAATAAGATAAAATATAAAGTAAAAGATGTTCTCATTAAAGTAAATCATATGTTTATTAAAGTAATCTATACTTTAAATTTGTTTTACTTATATATTGCTTTACACATGTTACAGGTGGAGGAACTGTCAAACTTTCTAAAAAGAATTAATCATGAAAAAGCTGAGGAAATACTAGAATATGAGTTTGATGAAATTAACTTCAAGTGAAAGACACCAAGATATACTCTTGATTGTGGTGTTTTTGCAATGATCCATATGTTGTGTTTTTTTGGAGACACTTTTAATTCTGACCTTGATTTAGCAAATAGGAGAAAGGTGTATCGTGCTGAAATCTGTGCTGCACTTGCTTTAGCAGAGATAAACAATAAAAGAAAACAACTTGTGCAAAAAGTTTCAAGGTTCAGGGTAGTTAGAAAACTTGAAAAGGAGAAAGGGATGGAAGATATGATATATGTTTCTGATTTCTTGAAAACACATAAGGAAGTAATGGAAAACATGAGCTTGAAATGCCAACAAGTGATTGACTACTTAGCAATCAATAATGATGAAAACTTTCCAAACAAGAGGTATGTTTTATACTTGCAAAAACATAAATACTCCTGTTGCATTGTATATAAAATTGTTTGGCATAAATTTAACTTTAAATTTAATTCAACATTACAGCGAAGTAGTAGGTTGGTTTATAGATTCAATTGAAATAGTAAGGGAAGATTGTAACGCTTTGCTCAAAGAATGGAAAGTTTCAAGTAATCTGATCACTGCTTGAGCAAACCACCTCAATAACAATGAAATGCAAAAAGACAGGTCTGAAAATGACTTGGTCAGATTCTTCTTTAGATTTGACTTCATGGTAACTTTTTTACATTTACATTTATAATAAAAAATTATGCATTGAATAAATATTTGAAATAATCTTGGGAATTTTTTTGCAATATGCTTTAACTACGTGTTTGAATGCTCATGGGAAAAAGGGAGTAACAAGTCTGCAAAAACTATGGATTGATTGGAACAGTTCACAATCATTGGACTTGGATGCAGCTCAATGTGTAAGACATAGAATAAATATTTAAAGTAGAAAAATATGTGTTTAAAGTAATTAAAAACAACTTTAAAGTAAATATGTGTAAAAACAATCTATGTGCAGGTATTTACACCTCTGAAGAAGGAAGATCATTATTTTCTTGCTATCATAAACTTCAAAGATGAAACAATTGATCATTTGGACAGCACTTTCTATGAGACCAATGAAGAATATGAGCCTCTATAGAGTTTTATCTTAGAAACGGTAAAACATCAATAGATTAACAAAGCGCCTTTAAATTCATTTTTCAATGTATCATATTACATTAATATTCATTCCATTGCAGATCATACAAATGCAGAAGTTGTTTAAGAAAAGAAAGCAGCCAAAGGCAAATGATATACTGTCCTACAAGCTGAGAATAATTGAACTTCCATTCCAAAAAGAAAAAGAAGAAAATTACTCTAGAAGTTATCTACTGCTACACATGAAGGTGTATGATGGTGTTAATGGGATAGGATTGGGAACCATAAAAGAGGTAAGTTACCATACTTATTTTTGAAGTCCTTAAATTTTTTAACTTATATGGATTACTTAGAGCATAATTTATTTCAACTAAGGTTAATCTTTTGTTTTTTTTTAACAGGAATTTCCAAGATTGACACACCATCATATAAGAACAGTACTTGACCTACTTCTCAATGATAACAATCAAATGCAACAAAAACTGCTGACAAATGTTGAGGATTGGGAAGAGAAGAAAGCATCTAAAGAATTGTAAATGTTTTTAATAGATTTGAATATATCATAGACATTAGAGTACTTTAGTTGTATAATATTAATCCAAAACATTTGTTTGAATGTTTAAGTAGTATATTTGTATGAAGAATAAATATTATATCTCTTAGTTGAAGTAGTAGAATTATTTTGTTTGAAAAATAGTGCTGATATAAAAGTAGAATAAATCAATCAAAAGGTAAATGAAAATAGTGTTAAAGTAACAAAAACTATGTTAAAGGTAAAAGAAAAAACTTTAGAAAATTAAATCTTTCTGAAATGTGGTGTTCGATTTTAAAGTGAAGAACAATACTGTTAAAGTAATAAAAAAAATGGACCAAAAATAAGTAAATTATCATTTAACTAAAAAGAAAAAATTTAAAAAGAAAAAAGATTCAAGTCAAAAATATGATGTTTAATTTAAAGTAAAAGGAATTAGTGTTAAAGTAAAAGGCATAAAGTTAAGAGTAAATGAAAAATTAAAAAATAAATTCTTTGTGAGGTGATTTTAGAGGTGGAGGTGGTTGTGTGGTGGTTGGGGAGGTGGTAGTTCAATGCTGGTTCAAATTAAAAAAAGTACAAATTTTCCAAATTATTCTTTGTTAGAAGGTCATGCACAACACTATTTCAGTAAGAACGGGTCAAGTTTGGGTCAAGTAAGAATGGGTCGGGTCAACTCAGGTTGGGTCAATTCGAGTTAATACCTAACCTATGGGGGTTGGGTCATGCTTGAGTCGGGATACGTTGGGTCTTACATCTTATCAAGTTTGGGTTGGGTTTGGCTCAAGTTAATAACAGGTCGGGTTACATTCCAGTTGGGTGAATAATAGGTTGGGTTTAATTCAGGTTTTCACGAGTTAAAATGATATAGGGTCATTCTCGGGTTCGAGTCGAGTTCAGTTCAAGTCAATAATTTTCAAGTTAGAATCAAGCCATTCTCGAGTTTTAGTCGGATTTGGTTCAAGTCAATAATTTCCGGGTTATAATCAAGTTGGGTCATTTAATTTCCAAGTCAAATCATTATCGGGTTCAAGTCGGCAAGTCAATAATTTACGGGTTACATTCAGGTCGGGTCATCTCTAGGTCAATTCATGTTCGGATTCGAGTCTCAAATACGCAAGTCAACTCGGATCTAGGGTTGGTTTCAGGTCGGGTTAAGTTGGGTTCGGGTCACCATTTTTTCAGGTTCAGACGAGTCGGTTAATAATCGAGTTTAGGTCGGTATTTCGGGTCAAGTCAGCTTTTGACAGCTCTACATATTATAGTGTTAGTTTTAATACCATGGAACCATGGGGTCTCATGGTAAATGTGGTTCCATACTATTTTTAGAAATATGTCAAGTATTTTGGAACCAAAAACAGAAATCGTGCCAAGTATTCTGGGACAAAGGGAGTAATACAGAATATTATCTTCAATTTTGTAAATAAGGACATTTCATAAATCAAACAATTCATATAATATAAAATATCATAAAGTAAATGAAATATTTCATAAAGTTAATGTCTAATAGCTAAAAGTAAATAAACTGTATTTTAATTCGGTAGTACAATTACTTAAGAGTAAATGTAAAAATATTACAATGATAAAAGTAAAAAATAAAAAAAAAAATATTTGTTCAGTATATCTTGATCTTGATCTTCCAAAACATCTTAAAATTTCCATGTATTATAACAACTGCACAAAAATAAACATCGGAAAATTAGTGACAAATTAAAGTAAATAAATTACAATGTAAAGTAAATAAATTACAAGTTAAAGTAAATGAGAAAAGTACAAAGGTAAAATAACAAAAAAAAAGTACCAAGTATAATAATACCTGCACAAAAATAAAAAGTATATCAAGTTAAATGTTAAAGTAAATAAATAACAGATTAAAGTAAATATAACACTTAAAAGTAAAATACCTGAAGAACTACTTGTTTGGACAGTTTCTACTGTCATGTGAAACACCAGATTGCCCACAAGCTCTACAAGTTCTGCCTTTTTTGGATTTTTCTTCGGAAGCTATTTCTTTTTCACTCTTCAAACGCTTTGAACTTATGGCGGAACCTTTATTAAGACACTGATTTGGAGGCAAGATGTTTACATCTACTTCATTTGACCCAACCAAACCTGAATATCAGCATCTTTCACCTCTTTTGAACTAGTTGCATTTTCAGGATTATTCTTTCTCAGCATCTGCTCCTCAAATGAAGATAATGTCCTAATAAGCTCAGATAAATCATCCTCAGATTGGTCAGATAAACTAACACAACTGAAAATCTTGGACCACACATCACTCACCAATTGCTTCTTCTTATCATACTTAGAAGCATCATCCAGGACAACATTTATGGCTGAAGCTTTCTTCAAAACGTCTTTTCTCCAACGATTTCAAGATATAAAAATTAGGAATTTCACATATAGACTTGCCTTTCATAACAAAACGAATGTGTCTACATAAGATGCCTTGACTCTCAAACATTTTACAAGTACAACTTGACTCATATGTAGCCAAGTCAAAATTTACATCAAAATTTTTCCTTTTCTCATGATCAACAATTACAGAAAACTCCACTCCATCTCCATACAGAGAACTACAACTTTCAACACCACATGAGAAACTGGCTACCTGACATTCTTCTTGAAAATCATAAAAGATGGAACGAGTATAAACAACAACAGCATGCTTTTCCAAGTGTAAATGAGTAAGCAATTGAGGCTCGGATTTATTAAGGCTGTTTAAATCATCATGTTCATGCCTTTGAGCATCAAGAGCAGTTTCATAACAAACAAAAAATTCAACACAGGTCACATGGGGGTTTGTAAAATTACAAAAGAAACTATTTTCATCTTCAGACCTAGAAGTAGAACACAGTAACCCACCCATAAATAAGTCCCTAAAATATGCATGGATCAAAAGATGTTTAATCTTGAACATGTATGCAAACCAATCATGATTGACAAGGCCAAATTCCTCGATAACACTGTTCCAGCCATCAACAAATACATGGGGATCAATTTTTCTATCCCAAACTACTGCACTTAGCTTTTTCAAGAAGTCAGTTTCATTACAAAACTGAGTTCCAACCTTTTCAAGTACCTTTCTCATTATGTGCCACATCCATAACCTGTGTTTAGTCTTGGTAAAAACCTTTTGTATGGCAATACCCATTACAGGGTCTTGATCAGTGATTATACAAGAGGGTTCTCTTCCCATACACTTCCAAATAGTTTGAAATAGCCACACAAAAGATTCTATATCTTCTTTAGATAATAAAGCAGCACAAAATGTAACACATCTCTTATGATTATCAACTCCGGTAAAAGGACAGAAAACCAATGAATATTTATTTGTATCATAGGTAGAATCAAAAGATAGAGAGTCCCCAAACAATTGATAATCTCTTCTACCAATAGCATCAACCCAAATAACACGAGTCAAGTGCCTGCTTTCATCAACACAGTAATCAAAATAATAACCCCCTTTTCTGGATTTCACTTTTTGTTCAAGATTTGAACAAACATTGCACCATCAGCATTAGAGATATACACTTTTAAGTCCCTTGAAAAATTTTTGAAATCATTTTACTACCCCTGACATTTTCAAACCCACTACAAAGTTCTTTCATGATCCTATAAGACATAACAGCCCCTATATTTAACTTTGAATTGTCAAAAATGAACTTCTTATTAGCAAAATTTAAACCAACTTCATATTTGGTAACCTGCCTAGTAATAAGTGTAGAAAAAGGGTGAGAATGAGGCTCATAAAAATAATAAACAATATACTAACCACCATTTACAAACCTAAATTTAATCTTAGCAGGACATCCAACTCTCTTCACAGACTTTTTCCTTAAACATGCACCTTCAACTTGTTTACCAGCTTTCTTGTTATTTGTCACATACCCTTCTTTGCTACATAATAAATATTTAATTACAATAACTCCTTTATCATTAGAATCATCCTTATTCTTTGTACTTTAGTATTACTAGAACGAACTTTAAATCCACACTTATTGGCATATTTGTAATAAAAGGCAATACCAAGTTCAAGAGTATCAAATTTCATTCCAATAAAGGGTTTGTTTTCCAAAGAACAACCTGGCATATACTCTTTATCACCTCTAGAATTATAATATATGCTAGGAAGCACTGGCTGAGTGGGTGTTTTAAAAACTCTTACATTCATATCTTCATTAGTGACAGCAGCAGAACAATGCTCTACACTTTCCGTCATCTTCCTGAAAAGTAAATGAATCAAAGAAAAAAGTAAATAAACAATAACAAAAAGTAAACCAATTTTAAAAAGTATACTAATAAAAATTATTAGAGGTATACCAAAAAGTTAATGACTCAAAAAAAAAAAAAAAAAAAAAAATTGAAAAAATTAAACAAAGTAAAAAACATGAAGTTATAAAGATTAAGCAAAATTAATAATGAAAAGTAAATCACAGCATAACAAAATCGTAATATAAGACTCAAAACAACACAAAATCATAATATAATGCAATGAACAATAAATCGTAATATAAGACTCAAAACAACACAAAATAATACAATTAGACTCAAAATTAAAAAAAAAAAACCTAAATCGTAATATAAAACCCTAAAATGTAGTAAGTAATTGAAAAAAAATCCCTAAATCGTAGTGTATGAACCATAAATCGTAGAAAATACTTCAAAAAACACAAATGCATAACAAAACATCACTAAATAAAACAGAAGTAAGCTGGAAAATTCGAACAAAAACAAAAACAACAATTCAAAAATAATAAATCGAACGAAAAAACAAAAAATCTAAAATCGAACAAAACAGATTGCAAATCAATAAAAAAAATTCAAAAAATCACAAAAAGTATAATAAATCAAAAAAAATTACCTCAAACAATGACGAAAATCAAAGAATTACAACAAAAAAATTGATCAGCGAAGAAGAAAGTCCCGATTTGAGAGTACAAAAGAGGATAGATTTGAGAGTAGAGAGAGATAGTCCAAGAGAGGAAAGAGAAACAAATGAGCTGCGAAATGAAAAAGGAGGAAGGTCATCCAACCGCCGAAATTACCAAAATTCCCTTAATGAAATTGAAAAAGGCGGGTGAAACACAAGCCGTCGGATTGAGAGCAATCAACGATCATGATGAGTTCCTAGTTCCTATTATAGGACTTGGTTCTCACATGATCCTATATATATATATATATATATATATATATATATATATATATATATATATATATATATATATATATATATATATATATATATATATAAGAATTGTTTGTTTTTGAATATTCAAATGTATAACAATTAAATGAAAACAAGAAATAACAAATTAAAGATTAACTTTAATCATTAATAATAGAAAAATAACAAAGAGAACAATGATGCTATGAACTTTAATACATAAGAATAATAAAACTTTAAACATTACGCAAGAAAAGAAAAAAAAATCTAATAACTTACTTATTGAGTTCAATATAAAAGTACCTAAATTACTCCCCTCTAACAAAAAAATAAATCTTAAAATACTTCACTCATCATATTTATTAATCTGATTTATGATCATGACATACATTCCTTACTTAATTGGCCTTAATGATTTCGCATACTTGCTCTTGATTTTATCTAACTTTTAAGTCCATTTTAGACGTGTCTTTGCAAAGCAACACGAAATCTTGTTGTCAAATGTGTTCTTTAATTGCATATAAGTCTTTTTTTTTATTGTATATCTTGATAATTACCCCGTCTCTCGCCAAGATGAGTTGTTTTGTTTTTTACTTTGCTTTTATTCCTCGCAACCGCTTTAGCCTCTTTTTGTCCCATTGGTCATTTATTTCTCACTTCCATGTTATCAATAATCTCACTAGTATCAGGATTTGAAGAAGTAGAGGTAGTGTAATCACACCACTACAAAGTAGGCCTAACGTAACACCTTGTGGCAACACTTTATATGTCCAGAAATAAAAAGATTCTTAAGTAACACTTTTGTAACACTTAAATAACAAGTATCACTTGTATGTAACACTTAGGTAATTTGTAACACTTTGATAATTTGTAACACTTTTTAAAAAGTAACACTTTCATGTAACACTTTGATTATAGGTATGTAACACTTTTTAAAAAGTAACACTTTCATGTAACACTTTGATTATAGGTAACACTTATATGTAACACATAAATAATTTGTCATAGTATAATGTTATTTTTTTTTCTTCGTAATAATCATTATTAGGATTTTCACTTTAACTAACCAAATTATAATGATGAACTTGAATTTATCACTACAAGGATTTTCATTTTTTTATTCGTAGCATTTTTTATTTGTATTCGCAGTATTTTTTACCCTTATTATAAATTATACTGTATATAGCATTGTTAAGATCACTGAACCTTATTTTTCCTAAAATGATAATATTTTTTTACCGAAATGAAGTTATTTTTACTATTTCTCTATTGTATTTCTTCATTTCAGTTAATGATTTTTACTGAACTTAACTTCTTTTTATAAATATTATTTTTTGTAAGGTGAAAAGAATATAACATATAATAGCGAATCTTATTTAAATGCTATCCAACCCTTTTTTTTTAAAGAAACTTAATCCCACTTGTTTGTCTTAACAAGACAACCGTAATTAGATAGGCTTCAAAAAAATAAAAATAAATAAATAAACCACCTAGGAATCTGTCAATCTCTACAGACTCTACCCACGCAAAGTCACAAACCCTTACTCCCCTTCCCTATTCTCTGCAAAAGAGTACTCAAAGAGACACTCATAGTCTCATACCCAAATTTCTTGAAATCAAAAACCTCTAAATTTCGACGGCAATTTGCAACTCCCCGGTGAGCAGACAAATCTTGTTGGTTTTCGCTGTCGTATTTAATTTCCTGGTGGAAATAGTTCATTATTCTTCAATTCTAAGGTTTGTTTCTCACCAAAAAGCGCTAAATTTTGCTTTTGATTCATGAATTTTATAGAGTAATTGGTGTTGAATTGTTGTTTTAATTGGGTTTTGGGGGGATTTTGGGTAGATTTATATTCTCGATTTGTATAAGGGTTTAGCGATTTTTTCTTGATTATCAATTGTTTCATAGTTACTAGTTAGATTTCTGTAAAATAAAATTCGTTTTTTGGGTTTTTCTTTTAGTCAAATTCTGACTTCCATTAAAGCGAAAAATGGAGCAGCAATCTTTGGCGCAATCTCAATAAACATGCTATCTATAGCTACTATTTTAGTATTTTTGCCGCATGCAAACCTGGCGACATTATCCCTTTGAGTACGATGGGTCAATACCATTTTGTTTGTTTTCTCTCTCTCCTCTTCTTTCTAATTACTGGCTTTCTTGATTGCTTATTGATTGTATTTGAAAGGCTATTTGGCATGATATAGTTGGTCTTAATTGCTCTATTTTTTGCTGTTAATCGAGAGGTAATTTCATGCCCCCTTTTTATGTATACTATTTTTCCTTTTTTTTTTTTTTTTTTTTTTTTTTTTAATCAATCTAATTTCTTGCTTTGAACAAGTTGGGTGATGAATTTTAAACTTTGTTGATTTGAATGTTGCATAGGTTTTGATTCCTATTCTGAAACCAGCTGAATACACCATTGCAAATCATAATAAAATGTAAGTTTAATCTCACCTTTATTTAATGCTTTTTTATTTTATTTCATTTTATTTTTACCTATTTTATGTTTCTTGAGTTTTTCTGTTTGCTATTTCAATTATTGAGCATTGTTTTAAAAAGTGGGATTTTGGTGAGTTTGATTGGTGTTGTTTAAGTGCAATTAAGCCCTTTTCTTTCAAGTAGTTGTTGAATTGGATTCTATGAGCGAAATCGGGCAGATATAATGGCTAATAAGGTTTTGGTGAGGCCAAATTAGTGAATTGTATTCTAATTTGGCACCAAGATATTTAATTATCAGCAAATCAGCTGTAGAAATTTAGTTAACAACCTGGCTAGTAGGCAGGAGGCAATAAGATGGCGAAGACTTGATTGTGTAGGTAGACTGCACACACTTTTAAAAGTCAAAATTTAGGATGAGTATCAAGCTCATAGATGAATTTATGTGGTTTAGATGTTGAAAAATAGTTATTTGGTAATTCATATTAAAATAGTTACGTAGTATTTGGTAATTGCTTTAAAAATTCTGATTTGGTAAGTTCTTTTAAAATTGTGATGTAAGTAAATACTATTCAAATTGTTCCTTTTTTATTCATGTATGCATTTCGTATAGATGTTTGGTTTAAATGCACTAATATTAACCTGCACAGTTATGCAGGTAGAGGATCTAAAAGCAAAATTTTGTGTTGTATCTATGTGGCTTTTTGTGAGGGTTTTATGCTTCTAGGGTCCCCCCTCTCTTTATTATTATTGCTCTTCCTAATTTCATTATCTTGGGAATGATTCTTGTTGCTCTTTCCTTTTACTTTATTGGCAAGTGCGTCAGGGTTGTATATTGAAGGAGTGATCTTGCATTGAAATTTTGCAAGTTAATGCCTGCACATGGTGTTAAAATATTTTGCAATGTATTTATATGAAATATGCATATGATAATTTACTTGTGCAGCATGTTGGAGTCACTTAGTTACTTTCTGATTTTTCTCGGAAATTTTGTTAAGAACTACCAATTAAAGCGCGTGTTTTGAAAACAACTACCTATTAAAAAAAAATTTAAAGAACTGTCACAAAGTTGTAAAAAGTTTAAGTAGCACTACCACTCTAATAATTCCAACTAGAATATTCGGCATATAAGTTCCATTTTTTACCTTTACCTCATAAAATAACCATCTAAATTGACTAAATTACCCTTCATAAAGGTTAAAAGTGGTAAAAAGTGAAACCCAAATGTCTGAGATTCTAGCCAAAATTGTTAGAGTCGTAGTGCTACTTAAACTTTTTACAACTTTGTGGTAGTTCTTTTAAAAAAAAAAAAAATTAATAGGTAGTTGTTTTCAAAACACGTGTTTTAATTGGTAATTGTTGACAAAATTTCCGTTTTTCTCGTTGTAAATTAGTCTCTTTGGAGAAATTTTATACCCTCATGGTGAAACATAATCTTGGTGTTATTGAACATTACAGCTTGAATTTTTGCAGGCCCTAGTCTCTATGTGGATACCCAGGTTAAAGAATTAACTAATGTGCAGAGGTAATTGGAGGATCCATAAGCTCATGGATATTGGTTTGCATTTCTTGTGTTTTGACATAGATACTAAGGTAGTACAGTTAATTAAATTTCGCAGAATATATATGCTAGAAGGATTAGTTTGGCTCACTTTGTTCAATTGTGGTCAGTTATGGAGTGCAACAAAGAAGAGACCTTGAGGGCCAAGGATATTGCTCTGAAGAAACTGGAAGCAAAAAAATTTTTGGCGCTTTAGGTGCATTCAAGTTGATTGGGAAGGCTCGGTCGGAATCATTTGTGGACTCTGAACAACTATAACAGCCAAACATAGTAACTGCTGTTTGTTTCTGTTTGCTGCCACTGATGTTTGCTGCTACATGATGTCTGCTAGAAGCTTCTGTTGTTACTGTTGCCGTTATGCTAGCTTCTGTTTCTTATTTTCTCACTTTTTTTAAGCTAGAGTTCGAACTTGATTTTGTTTTAATTTGGATTATTATCTTGTTTGGCCAAACATTAAAATTGGTGTTTATGGGTATTTTGTAAAAGAATTATGAAATTATTTCGATCTAAATTATTATCTATCATATATGTTAGTTTCTCATTCATAATTGTTAACATTATTTTTATATTTTAATATGAGCCAAATCATTCTAATATGTGCAACACTTATTTTGTCGCCCGTTTGTATTTTGTGCAACGATTATTTTAGTTGTGGCCATATATTGCACATGTGAGTTTTTGATATTATTTTTTTATGTATTTTTCTACAATATATTCTTCATATATTTAGCACAATTCTTTTACTATACAATTTTGTTATCCAAATTAAGAGAAATGCAAAAACACGTCTTAGTTAGAAAATTATTGTGAATAACTTTCATGATATACAACCTGCTACTTACAAACATCATGTGATTCATGACAATTTCATCTCTTAAATGAGATAATCTAAATTACAAAAGTAAAAATAATGGAATTCCTCCGTATTCATCCTACCTAAATAACTTTATAAAAAAAAAATACAATAATATTAAAGCCTACACTAAGTATATCTTTAAAGATCCATTAAAAAAAAAAAAAAAAAAATCACATAAATTTGCAGTTTTTATAATTCATTTTTTGATTTGCTATTTGTAAGGTACAACAGTACAATCACCATTCACCTTCAATTATTGCGGATTGAAATTTGTGTCAAAATTTGAAAACAATTGCAGTTTGATGTTGTTTTTCCTCTTCTAGTTCAACACATTTCATCCAAGAAGAAGGGGATACAGAGTAAAAAGGGTTATTAAACAACTGGGTTTCAAAAAGATGATGGAAGAAAGAAAGTTTATAATTTTGGATATAATTTAAACTAGAAGGTCGTTGAGGAATGAGTTTTTAATGGAGGTGAGAAAGGAATATAGGAATGCTGAAGATAATTATGGAATGTGATATGGGTATTGGCGGTACATGGGTGAGCATAATTTGTGTTATTGGCAGTTATTCGAAATTCAAATTTGGTGGTGAAATTTTTAGTGTAAAATTTTCTGCTTTTTTTTCCATTATTTTGGGTGACGAAATCAATATTTCGTTGCCCAATATGATGATATGGGCTACGATTGAGGAAACATCGTTGCACAAAATAATATTTTGGGCAGCAAAAGTACTATTCGTCGCGCATGCTCTATTTTGGACAACGAAATATTATTTGTCGCCTAAACTGTCCTTTTAAGGCCACGAAATTTTTAGTCGTCGCCCAAAGCCACTTTTCTTGTAGTGGTAGCTTGCTCAATGGTTATTGAAAGACTTTCCCTTTTCCACTCATTATAATTTACTCTACAATACCAATAATCACCTTACTTTGATTGGTGCCTTTGATTATCAGTTGTGAAATCTAACCAACTCATGCATAAATCTTTGTCCATGTATTGGGTTATCATCTATCAACTATTAATAGTTTGTGCAATTGCCTCTTGTATGTTATCACTTTGAGGAGTGTCAGTGTAATACCCCGTATTTTTATACGTATTTTATTTTAAAAAAGTATTTTGTGAGGCATTTAAATAATTTGAAATGAATTATTTATGGCATTTTAATTATTTATTTTAAATAAATTTGAAAATATTTTATAAAAGTAAAGTTTTATTTAATTAATTTTTTTATTAAGTTGGGATTTAATTTAGAAAAGTTTTATTAGGAAAGAGATCAGGAAAGATTAAAAAGGGAAAATTTAGGTAAGAAGGGTTTCTAGAAAAGGGGTATAAATATTCAACACTTGGGCAAATTAAACTTTGCCCAGAGTGGAGAATACCCAAGGTAAATAAACTTTTCTCCCTTCTCCTTTATTTCTCTTTCTTTTTCTTTCTTTTTCCCCTTCCCTTTTTTTCGGCACTCACCACCGCCAGCCACCACCACCACCGGTGGGCCACCAGCAGCAGCAGCCGGTAGCAGCGGCAGTGCCACCAATAGCCGGATGTGGTGTCGTGGCTGCTGTCCTGCCACCTCCTTTGAAAAAAAAAAATTATTTTTCTTTTGTTTAATCCTAGATCTAATTATAAATTATGAGTTTTTTGATGATTTTATGATGATTAGTTTTAAGTATGGTGCAGATTAATTTTCAGATTAATCTAATTAAAAAGCCCCAATTTTTGAAACCCTAGATTTATAAATAATTGATTATTGAAGGAATATGATTTAGGGTGGTTTAACCTTCACTTTAAGGGTTTTAAAGTATAATTACAGCAAGTTTTCATGAATTAATATTGCTGGAATTTTTGTTAATAAGCTAAAAATTAAGTTTCTTGAAGGGATTTTGACTACCCATTAATTGGGATTAAAGTATGAGGTTTTAAATTAATTTTCAGCTTATTTTAATTAAATTATGAGTGGTTTAATAAGAGTATATATTGCTAGAAATTTGTGTGGAGTAGATTTTAATGCCATATTATGATTTTGGTTTGTAGGAGACTTTGAAGTAAGCGATTTCTATTAGTTGTGGCGATTTTAACATCGTATACGAGGTACGTTCGTGTACTTAGCATATTTTTGATGATGTAGTAACATGCTAGGCTTGATTAAATAATCCCAAGTAGTATCATGCTAGATTATGATTGGAAATTGTGATTTGGTTGATATTGGTGATTGAATTATGAAGCATGGTTTATTTGTGATGGATTAATGATTGGAAAATAATCCTTTGGCATGTTGTATATGAACCAAACTTTTATTTACGGCATGATAGAAAGGATATTTAATTAAACTACATGTTTAATTGAGTTTAGAATATAGAGAAGGAATTTTATTATGGTTCATATAATTTTTATTGATGCTTTAAGCATGAGGAAAGAGCTATTTAAGTGTCATTGAACACGAGGAATAAATTATACGTTGGTGCCTCGGTGCACTTAAGGTGTTTGCAACACCGAGGGATAGGATTTGTGGCGCATTATGCGTTTAAGGTGTTTTTGACACTGAAGTAGATTTAAAAAGGGTTCAACATTAAATATTATGTGGTCACTAATTACTCAAGAATTAAATTGGTATGTTTGATTATTTGAATAATTATTATGATTGAATGATTATGGTTTCAGAGTCATCACCAAGTCTAATAATATGTAAATAACGTAAAGTGAAAGAAATTATGCACCAAAACTCTTGGAACGTATATACCTTGAGTATGAACATATGCGGGGAGTTATGGGGTTTTATATTTAACCATAACTTCTACTAGGAGTACATGACGCTGAATTTTCCTTTTATTATTATGCGCAGGAATTCCGCCACTTACGAGTGGTTATTTTATACTGGCACGGTTAGCTCCCATGTTAGTACCCCATTATTGGGGCAGGTTAGGGGGGAAACCCGTTCGATGCGTAATCATTACTAAATAAATATTTAATTACTTAGCTGAGAAGTCTCGTTGTATGTTGTGTGCTTGTAAACAGGTGCAACGAGATAAGTGGTGTGTTGATAGGTGAAAGCATGTTAGTGTGTTTAATTACGCTTATGTACTCAGCTTTGCTGATTATGTGTTTATGTGTTTGTTGGCCTTGTCTTTACCTTGGCCCTATAATGACCCATTTTTAATGGAGAGTAGTGGAAACAAGTAGAGAGAAGCTTTTTAGGTGATGAAGCACATTCATGATGGGCATGAGTGAAGAGAGAATTATGCTAGTTTCCATAAGTTTATGATATGTTTATTGCTTTCATTATTTTATTATATTATGTTTGTGAGACTAACGCAAAGGTTTTGAATTGGTTCGGTTTTGATAAGGGCCTACAATGGTTCCAAGTTGTAGGTTGACTTTGTTTTACTTTGGTTTGACTTTACTTTCGTTGGTTGACTTTTTAAGTTGATTCGTTTTGAATGTTTTTAAAGATATTCTTCCGCTGTGTGTCTTTGATAGTTTCCTTAGCCGTTTTCACGGTGGCGGTAATGTCTTTGATTTTCCTATTTTGATCTTTAAACAGAGCAAACAGGTATTTTAAAGGAAAATAATTTTTAGGGTGTTACAGTCAGACTCCATTTGAGACCTTCGAAGGGAAGATTCATGATGCATGCTAGAGAGACCCCTACACTTTCTCTTCTTGTAGCATCATGAACCACATAAGATTCACTCGAAAGTGAAGGTTGAAGATAGTTGCTCGATAGTGTCATAAAAATAGACAATTGTAATATTGGGGTAATAGTAGCTAGGATGGTAGTGTGTTTGAGGGTGTGAATTTTTGGAAGTATAATTTTCGATGTGATGAATTTCCCAAATAACCAAAATATTTACTAAATGGATTTCCGTATCATCCATCTATTTTTTTGTGAGAAATTAATTGTAGATATGAAAGTATTTAAAGATTATATTGCTATGAAATAATATGCAGGATGTATTCTTAAGTTTTAGAATGTTATTTATAGATGCATTAGCTCATAAATTAAAGACAACTCAAAGCTAAATGCGGTTACAAACTACTTTACGTTAGCTAAAATTTTGGCAAAATCCTTTGTTGAAAAGTCTAGTTTGTTACTACATGAAATAATCAAATAAATTTAAGTTTAAATACTGTAAAATAAATAAATAAATAAAACATACGATGTGTACAACACATGTACAAATCCAGGTCCTCTACAATAGTTTACCTACTTTAGGAATGTAGGATTAATACCATGTATGTCAGTTAACATCTGAACTATGTGTCAATTGATAAGGTTGAATATAATACATATAATTTTATTTTTTTTTAGAAATAAGTTAAAAAATGATGTTGCTCTTATCTTGTACAACAATTGTACTTCACATTTGATACAAAATCAAACATGTACCCCATGCCCCATTTTATAAAATTAACTGTTATTTGCTTAAATTTTCCAAGCAGTGTTGCTTAACTCAGCAGCATTACTCAAGAAAGCAGGTATTTCAATAGTGCTCCAATGGGCAAGCAACAATTTTAATATTTTTCAAATTTGCAAGCAGGTCCTTAAAATACACCATTCGAGATTCTCTAAGGGTGTATTCTATTCACCTGATTTTTACTTATTTGAATTTATTAGACCTTATTAAAACTTATTTTAGTTATAATTTAAATTGGATAATCCTTATCAAAACTTATTTTAGTTATAATTTGAACTTGGGTAATCCTTATCAAAACTTATTTTTTCTGAACTGAACTTATCCGAACTTATTAATCTGAAATAAGTGAAAATAAGGTGAATAGAATAGACCCTAAATATGGTGACAAAAGTCGACTTTCTAAAGCCGCTTAAAAATTGCTTTTAAAACACTGTGAAAGTATTTACTTATTATCTTTTGAGATCGTTTGAAGTCAAACTTTATTTCTTGAATTTAGTCATCGTAGGCAATAAAGTCCACAAATATTGCAACCATTTCTTCAAAATTTATATTCTTTGTATATTTCAAGCCAATATCCCACACTAAAGAGCACAAAATTCTAATACAATGTCTATCCTTTAAAATTGCTCATGCATATTTTGTTACTTAAACTAACCGATCATATCATTCAAATTCTTTGATCAAATTAAAATTTATTGCAAAGACCAACTATATCAAATTCCATAAGTGATTGACAATAAATTCCTCTGTACAATCATGTGAATTAAGATCATTTTCTATTCTATTATAGTAATTAAGCAGATTTTTTTCCATTAACTCCAATGTCAACCAAAAATCACTTCGAACAAGAAGATGACCACCTACCTAAGCCATAAAATGATTGTGAAAATCTTTAAGAAACTAGAGTGCTCATGAGTTATTATTTCTCATGAAATTATGACGCCATGATGATATTATCATTGTTATTATGTGCACAATTTTCACTTTCTTCCCTTTTCTTAGGTAGGGATCACTATGTACGTATTTGTAAAGTATTGGGTGAGTCAGACTCATGGTGAGTCGATCCACCAAGATACAAAATTATTTCTTCCCCCAAACTTCACCATCCCGCCTTTCCTTTTCTGACTAATTTTCTTATCACTATGTTAATCAAGCTTTCTCACTCTCTACATAAGCATCAACAAAAACTGCCCAACTCCTCATTTCCCTTCTCCCTCACACCATAACTCGCTCATGTTAGTGATGGTTCCTTTTCCTACCTCCATTGAGGGAATGCTTCACTTAAAGTAGAAATTGTAGTTGCTTATGATGGCTTTTGGGTGATTGGGATCTACACATGACGACTTATCTTCTACTGCAACTATCTCGATCTAAATTGCCTTCTAACACCGCTCTCGATTGGCTCGTCGACATTAATTAGGTTCAGAAAATTGGATGAAATTGAGGGATTATATGAGTAAATTGAATGATATCATGAAAAGATTTTATGATTAAGGAAAAATTGCAAAAAGCCACCTTTTATAACAACTTTTTTGTAAAAAAACACCTTATAATTTTTTTTTTTTTTTTTTTTTGTAAAAACACACTTAAAACCGTTTTTTTTTTGAGGTCACACCTTAGCCCGGTTTCCGACCTTTGACTTGGTTTTCAGGTGTTAACCTGCACGTGAGGAGCACGTGTTCCAGTCACACTCCTCTTTTATTATTTTTCCCCCTTTTTTTCCCTCTAATTTTACCCTCCAATTTTACCCCCACTAATTTTAGTTTCTCTCTCCTATCTTCCCACTTTACTTCACTCTGTCTTCTCACATCACCATTACTACTCTGCAAGGGAGTTCTTGTAGGAAATTATAGGTACTACGCAGTGGAAAATCATGAATCATATTCATAAAAGTACCTAATCCCAAGAATCAAATGCATAACACACAAGACACATAATCATACCTTTGAAGCGTGAATTCCACGTAGCAATTTGATTGACAAATCAGGGAGAGAATAGAGCCCCAAGCGTTGCTCCTCTACTTAGTCCACGAGCTTCGAACGAGCCGTCCACCAATACTAGATTAGTCGAGTGAAAGGGAAAACCGCGATCATCACCTTTAATGGACTAAGCCGACCACCACGATCCACCACAACCACGAACCACCACTCTGGCGCCGAGGGAGGAGAGAGGGCCGTGAGAGAGAGGAGAGTTTGAGAGAGCTTGGTCTCGTGTTTGCTAATTAGGGTTTGATCTCACTGATCAGTTAATTGCATTTCTCCAAACCCTAGGCACCTAGTCTATTTATAATCACATTATAATTAGACTAGGGTTAGGAAGCCCAAAACCCTTCAATCCACTCCATGTGGCCGGCCATACTAGAGGATGAGGCCCATCATGGGCCTTGTCCTCTCGTGCTCGATCTAGACCCTTTGTGTGACCTTATAGGATCCGTCCAATTGGGCTTTGGGCTAATTTATTAGCCCAAAGATCGTTAGTACCTCTAGCTATGATAAAACGACGACCCAAATGTCCGAACTTAATTATCTCCATAATTTGATCCATTTATATATCTAGTAATTGCACACGACGAAGACATAAATCCTTCAATCTCCCACTTGTCTGAGACAAGTGTGCAATATTCAAATTCCTTAAGTCAATATGTGTCGATTTGATAATATGATTGCATTACATGTCGAGATCATATTAATCTACAAATCGTTTCTTGAAATCTGAGTTAGAATTACAAAACCAAATGATTACTGAGTAATGCATTTGAACGCGGCCACGTATTTTCTGAATTCTCCCTCTTCAAGCGGCCATGACACATTCCCTAATTTAATAGGTAGACTCAATCCAATCTTGTGGCAACCAAAGCTCCCACTCGACTCATGAAGTAACCGGGAAACACACTTTATAATCTCCAGTTACGGGCAGATGTTTGAGTGTACCACAGTTAAATCAATCATTGAATGAAATCAATGTTCCATTCATGTCAAAGGAATCCACTAATATATCCGGAAGCTCTATACTTGAACTTCAAAGTAGGTCAATATGTTCGATCATGCATCATTCATGCATATCCAAGTGATTGACCGAGCATCTCTATGCCCCTATAGCCCATGAAACTGCGCTATCCAATCAATCTTACGTGCTAGTCCATTTATTGAAATCATTTATGTTCACTTTAATGACTTCGAACTAGGAACTTAAATAATATATGAATTTTGTTCACCTGTGGGGTTTCATTCACCAGGTCATCAACCTGATGAGCCCATCAATTCATAATTATTCTGGACATTTTATTTAATTTCCAAAACCATAATTAAATCAGAGAAATGATAATTTCTGTTTAAACATAATTCTGCAAATTGATGCATTCCTTATGTAACATGCTTTCTCAAAACATATACAACTTGAATTACATAACTTACTTCAATCCAAGTCTTTAATATGACTCTCATATCTTAGTCTATGGAAGGGGTTTAGTGATTTCTCATTCATAATAAAACTTTGCAGATCATGACATCCCACTTGTCATTGATCTCATAAATGAGGTGATATCTCATATCTATTTGTTTAATTTTGTGATGTGACCCTAACTCCTTCGTTATGGCAAAGGTGTCCTTTTAGTCACAGGACAATTTGATCCAAACTTCCTCCTTAACTACTCTTACTGTAGCTATATACACATATTCTGAGTATGCGACAGCATTCTGCTTTGAACTCTTCAAGCTTACTGTTCTTCTCCATTCAAACACAAAATGTATTTAGATCACCATCTAAAGTCATCTTGCCTGTTTGGAAACTTGCATCCGTATTCACTTTTGACAACTTATTCACTTTTAACACCATTAGCCAGAAAGATTTCTTTAGTTCTTCTCAAGTACTCAAGGATTTGCTCTTTGCAACTTTCAGTATGCTTATTCTAAATTTACTTGAAACTTGCTACATATGCACAAGTCATATGTAACATCTTGCTTTGTACATATAATGGACCCTTTGTAAAAGCATGAGGTACATTATCCGTACAACTCGACTCTACTAGCTTTTGAAGGCACCGAGTTTTATTGAGTGTAATACCATGAAACATGGGAAGACATCCTCTCTTAGAGTCTTGCTTCATGAACTTGTCAAGAACCTAATCAACATAAGTCTCTCGATTCATTCTAATCATTCTTCAAGATTCACTTTGTGGATCTTAATTCCCAATATGTACTCAACATCTCCTAAGTCTTTCATATAGAAATAACTTTTTAACCACTGCTTGACTTATTCAAGCATTGATATGTCATTTCATACGAACTGTATGTCATCTACATACATGACCAAGAAGACCAATTGCTCTCACTAAACTTCTTATCTCTACAAGATTCCCTTTCGCTCTTTTAGGAAATCAGACTGTTTGATTGCCTAATCGAAAAGAATGTTCCAACTTCTGATGCTTACTTCAATCCCTTAAATGAATTTCTGAAGTTTGCAAAACTTTCTAGGATTTCTGGATTTCAAAATTCTTAGGTTGTATCATATACATATCCTCCATCAAGAACATTTCATGAAGGTGATTTTGATCTCCATTTCTAAACTTCGTAATCGAAATCAGCAATCACTAGAAGAATCCGAATAGGCTTACGCATCTAATAGGTTTGACCCTATTTGTAAGACTATCATGGACTAGCACATCTTTATAGACATGGAGTCCATTCTGGATTTCATGGCTTTAAGCCACTTCCTGAGTTGGCACTTATCCAAAACTTGCTTGTAGGGCATGGATTCCAACCATTCCAATAGGAGAATTTTAGAATCCATCTTTTCTCAAAATTTCAACAAACTGTTTGTTTTGATCCCAAGTAACCTACAATAGGTATAAGCAACAATAGAATTATTCTCTTCAACTCTTTGAAGCCTTTCATTCAAGTAGGACGATAGAAGCCTCGCTAGTGGAATTAGCTTGCTTCGACACATGGTTTATCAAATTAGCTGATTTCATATGCCTTCGTCTCTGATGTAGTGTTATCCACATCCATTTGTTGCTCGTCTCGAATCTTCATCGAGATCTAACTTTACTCCCACTTGGCTTTGTAGGAAGATATTTCTTTCTATAAAGACACTATTGCGAGCAACAAACACTTTATTTCTACGCGATTGTAGGAATAATATCTCTTAGTTCCATGAGAAAACCCATGAATAACTATTTTTCTGATTTAGGGTGCATTATGTCATTTTGTAAACATTTTACATTGATTTCATAACCCTTAATCCTGTTTAGAAAGGATAACTTTTAGAACATTTCTAAATCATAACTTTTATGACATCTTTTCTACTGCTTTGGTTAAGTTTCCTATTTAGTATATTCGCAATTGTTGTTGTAATATATGTCCTCAAAACGATATTCGTAAATCATTAAAGCTAAGCTAGGATCGAACCATGGCAAGCAAAGTTTGATTCCTTCTTTAAACATACATTTTAATTGTAATATTTCTAGATTGTGAACTAATTCAACAATCCCCTTTAGATGATCATTTACTTTTGAGTTAAATATTTATCACAACAATCATATTGTGGTGTTAATTACTCATCTCAAACTGATTTTACATTTCATTTTGGAACTTTGAACATTTCAATGATTCCAAGCTTTACTTCATTAAGTAATTATCAATATAGTTACTTAAATCGTTAGTAAAAGCAATAAAATAGTTAAATCTCTTTGCTAATTCTTGAACTTATGGTCCACACACATCATATGTTTGTGTTCCAAAAAGGTCATTTTAGCTCTTTTACCCTTTCAACTAAAAGGAAACTTGGTCATCTTACCTTATCAAGCATGAGTTCTAATTCTCAAATGATTCATAATCAAATTAGAATAAGAGTCCATCCAATGTAACTTTAGATGTGCATAATGGTTATGTGACCTAACCTTACTTTGTTGTAAGTAAGTTTATCATCTAACTTTGCTTTTGTGATCTACTTATACCAATGTCATAATAAAATTAACTCGTATCTAGCAAAATGAAAACAATTTATTACCTTGGTCATGGATCAACACTTGTCCAAGCCAAGTAAAAAAGGAATCAGTATTCAAACTAACACTGAAAATTGTCTCATCAAAACTGGAAATTGTTCTAAAATCATGATAAATATTCAGAAATTAAAACTATGAAACTATCTCTGGCCACTCGAACACTTCTAGTGCACCTTCAAGCTCCATTTCCATGCTAGCCTCACTTCTTTACAGCTTCTGCATAACATTAATAATGTTAAGCACTGCAACTTGGTATCACATACCTAAGTGAAAGTTAAAATGTTTATAACATAATACCCGAGGTTGATGCTCCATTCTTCTTGAGGAAGTCAAGGTATTTATGGCAATTGCGTTTCCAATGCCTCTTCTTCTTGCAGTAAAAGCATTCACTTTCACTTGCAGCCTTGGGTTTTGGATTCGCCTTAGGCTTCTCAGGAGCCTTGGAAACTTGCTTGCCCTTGCTCTTGGCGCTAGCCTTTTGCCCCCTTTTCTTGAACCCCTTTCCCTTTTGAATCATAAGAACTTCCTTCTTAGGTTCCTTAGGGATTTTCTTTTCAGCACTAACCAGCATTGCGTGCAATTGATTCATAGTCTTTGCAGTCGCAGTCATGTTAAAATTCATGATAAACTGGTTGAAATTTTTTAGAAGTGAGTGGAGAATGATGTCTGTTGCTATCTCATCACTGTATGGGTGCCCCAGTTTCTCCATACTTTGAATAAGGCCGATCATTTTGAAAACATGATCATGAACTGTGGCACCCTTCTCCATCCTACAATCCAGAATCTCATGATGAAGCTTGTACCTTTCAACTCTTGCTTGTTTCTTAAACAAGGCTTTGAGTTCTTGCATGATTGTGTACGCATCCTGATCTTCAAAACGTTTTTGAAGACCAGGTTCCATGGTAGCAATCATCAAGCAAGTGATAGGCACAACTCTATCATGAGCTTCCTTGTGCCTCTTGACTTCTGCCGTAATTGCAGTTTCTGGCAGAGGTCCTGGCAATGGGGTGTCAATGACATCCTCTCTACCTTCAGATTTTAGAACGAGCCTTAGCATTCTTTCCCAAGTGAAAAAGTTTTCTCCTGTCAACCTATCCTTCTCAAGGAATGGTCGAAGATTGTAAATGTTGTTGTCATTGTGATTACGGCTACCCAACTAAGTTAAAATAAGGCAAAGTTTAATAATTATGTTTAATTTATCATTAAAGTACCATATACGAATAATATAGGTAACTTTAAAAGCACTTTATTCAATATTTAAATGATCCTAATTGAATTTTAAGTGATTCCAAGACTCTTTATTCGTGCAATAATTGACCGGACTTTGGCCCTGCCATCAACCATTACATTTTCAAGGTGAGTAAACTCTTTACTGATTACAACTCTTGTAACTCTTGGTTGAATAATTAACCATCACATGTTTAATTAATTCCCTTTGCTTCAAGGTTCTAAACTCTTTAGGTAACCTTGTTGAGCATAACCAATTAAAATTGTAAAACTTGATTTACCCTAAGTCTCCCAAGATATAAAATGACACCCAGTTTTAGCATGACCTATCATAAATATCATGGGTTTGTCGGGTTTTTAATTGGAAAAGCAATCTCAATATTACTGGGACCTAGATTCATTTACGTTGTGATTATATAGTGAACTCTAGCGCATCATCAATCAACATAAATAAAATCTAACATGCATAATCTACTAATGCAATAAAACATGACATAGTATGGCCCCTTAGTCCTAAGAAAACTAGAAATGAAAAGCTCCCACTTGAATCATCATGGATCTCCATCCACCTTGCTCCTTTGGGGCTTCACTTCATGGGCTTCTATGGACTAACACTATTTAAATAACTAATCTATTTACTTTAAATAAAAGTTACAAAAATACTTAACGGTGCGCATACCGTATTTTAGATTACAAAAATACATCACGATGCGCAGATCGTATTTTAGAATCTATGGGCCACACTAGTCTATATATATATAGCAACATGATATCATATATTATATAAAAGTGCCATATAATAAATCACTCAACATGTTTGTCTAAAGTACAACATCGAATGTTCATAATTAAGGCAACGCATTTCCTAAAATATCTCATATTTTAATCATAATTAGATAATATCATATATTATTCATGACCAATCATAAAATATCAAATATTTTAATTTAGGTATGAGATAGAATCAAATCTTATTTTAATCTAGAAAGATAAATCATATTTAATCTTCCATGATTATCCTAACAGTACAACTTTAGGAGATTCTATCCTAATTATTAGTCAATCAAATAATTTTAAAATCAATTATATCCAAATCTAATTATGGGATAATCACATTATTTAAACCAATTATCTCCTTTTGGAATATGCTCAGAATATCCTAATCAATCTTATCCAAAATTAACCACTTTAATTATGGATAATTACCAATTTAACAACTTTAAATATGGATAATATCAAATATAACAACTTTTGAATATTTGATTTTATCCTAAAACAAAAGATTTTATCCAAAATAAAACCGATTTTATCCTAAAATAATTTTGTAATTATCTTGAAATATTTTTCAAAAAACAGAACTTTTTTTTTTTTTGAATTGAAAAATGCCGCCACCTCGCCGGCCACCGTGGTTGGCTAGCCGAAGCTAGCCATGGTGGCTGGCTTCCGAAATCAGCCACTGCCGCAAAGGACGGCAGCATGCAACGCTTGCACAACTGCTTCCCCAGCCACCCTGGACCGCCGCCCTCCCTTCCCCTCCCTCTTGGACTACCACCAGGTCGGCAGCCGCCGTGGATGCGCCACCCAGCCGCGGCTGCCGGCCTTGAAACAATTTTTTTTTGTTTTTAATTTAATTAAAATAACTTTTATACAAATAAAATCAAATCAGTCCAAAAATTAAAATTAAATCACATTCAACTTTAAAATTAGGGTTCATCATAAAATTAATCCCAATTTAATTCTAACTCTTAAAATTAAATCAATAATCTTACATAAAACATTTTTATGCATAAATCAATCCGATTAAAATTATGAATCATAAAACAAATCGAATTAATTAAAAAATCAAGCACAAAATCATATTTAAGGCTTTGAATTTTCGAAAAATCCGAAAATTAGGGTTAGGGTGTTTGAATTTTTTGAATGATCTAGGGCTTAATTCGGTCCTCTTTATGGCTATTTTGAGCATAATTAAATCACATTTAATCAATTCAAAAAGTTTAATCAAATTAAATATAACAATTGAACCATAATTAAATCAATTTCTCCCTCTTAATTGATTATAAAATTAACATGGACTTCAAATTAATCGTATTAATATGATCAAGCGCGTTCATGCAAGAGGCTAACTGATACCACTGTAGGAAATTATAGGTACTACGCAGCGGAAAATCATATATGAATCATATTCATAAAAGTACCTAATCCCAAGATCACATGCATAACACACAAGACACATAATCATATCTTTGAAGCGTGAATTCCACGTAGCAATTTTATTGACAAATCAGGGAGAGGATAGAGCCCCAAGCGTTGCTCCTCTACCTAGTCCACGAGCTTCGAACGAGCCGTCCACCAATACTAGATTGGTCGAGTGAAAGGGAAAACCGCGATCACCACCTTTAATGGACTAAGCCGACCACCACGATCCACCACAACCACGAACCACCACTCTGGCACCGAGGGAGGAGAGAGGGCTGTGAGAGAGAGAGAGTTTGAGAGAGCTTGGTCTCGTGTTTGCTAATTAGGGTTTGATCTCACTGATCAGTTAATTGCATTTCTCCAAACCCTAGGCACCTAGTCTATTTATAATCACATTATAATTATACTAGGGTTAGGAAGCCCAAAACCCTTCAATCCACTCCATGTGGCCGGCCATACTAGAGGATGAGGCCCATCATGGGCCTTGTCCTCTCGTGCTCGATCTAGACCCTTTGTGTGACCTTATAGGATCCGTCCAATTGGGCTTTGGGCTATTTTATTAGCCCAAAGATCGTTAGTATTTCTAGCTATGATAAAAACGACGACCCAAATGTCCGAATTTAATTATCTCCATAATTTGATCCATTTATATATCTAGTAATTGCACACGATGAAGACATAAATCCTTCAGTTCTACCATCACATCACCCCTTTTTTTTCCTTCTCCAATGCTTGTTGCCTTGCTGCCACCTCATTCTGCTTCCTCTCCATGTTATCAAGTTGTTTGGAAATCCTTCTCTTCATATTGTCAGTGCAGTCCAATTTGGCTTGCACCAACTTCAAATTAGTTACAAGTTTATGTTTCTCAGCAACAAGTGTATTGGCGACATCCCTCTGCCAGTCCAAAATGTCTTCATCTACCCAATCAAAGTAGTTACACCCTTTGTGTCCTGTCTCAAAGTTGTAGAATTTACAAGCTTTGAATTTTCTCTCGGGATTCTCATGCGTCCAGGAGGTCCTAATAGCAATAGGAATGCCACAATAACACTTTTGACCCCTCGAAACAACTTCTAATTCCATCCTATAAATATTGGAGGGCAAAAATTAGTCCAATAAACGAAACCTCAAATTCAAACCCTAATTCCTAATTTGGGAAAAATCGAAAATACAACCTAACAACACGAAATTTCAATAATTAAACCAACATACCTTACTCGAAAACAGTTTAATTGGACAAATTCACGCGAAAAATTGAATTTCTTTCGTCAACGGTGAGTAAATGGGGATTTGATGGAGAAGAAGGGAGGAGAGAGAAAGTTCAATTGGAGAAGGAGGTAGGTTGGAGGGGAAAAAATAATAAAAGGGGGGTGTGACCGGAACACGTGCTCCTCACGTGTAGGTTAACACCTGAAAACCAAGTCAAAGGTCGAAAACCGGGCTAAGGTGTGACCTCGCAAAAAAAAAAAAAAAAAAAGAAAAAAAACGGTTTTAGGTGTATTTTTACAAAAAATATATATATATATATATATAAGGTGTTTTTTTACAAAAAGTTGTTATAAAAGGTGGTTTTTTGCAATTTTTCCTATGATTAACTGATGACTTTTGAATGATTTGGGGGTTAAAATTGGGTGTAAGTTTTGAATTGAAAGCCCTAGAAATTAAAATAGAAGAAAAGAAAAGGGTCGGTTGATGGATTTACCGACAAAGGTAAGAATGATAAAACAAAAGAGAAGAAAAGGGTAAGTTGATGAAATGGTTTATACTAGAGAATAATAAGTTGATATTAGGTATTAAAGGGTTGGTTAGGTGTTAAAGGGTTGGTATTAGGTATACAAATATTTAAATTGGATATAGAAATATCAAAATCTAATATTAGAATGTCAAATTTTGATATTAGAATGTCAAAAGCTGATATAAAAATATTAAAATCTAATTTAAAAATGTCAAAATATGATTTAAGATAATCAAAATATGATATACCAATGTCAAAATCTCATGTTAAATGGTTAAAATATGATATTAGAACATCAAAATCTGATAAAAAAATTGAAACATAATAGGAAAAATTGGTTTTAACAATCCCAACTTTGCTCAATTTTCTTTTAATAATCCCAATTTTGGATTATTCTAAAATAATTCTAACTTTGGGGGTTGTTTTCTTTCTTCAATCATAATGACAATAAAATACCCATCATCACTAAAACCCACATCACAACCCCACAAACAACAACTCATAACATCCACTCCTTCTTTACACATCAAAAAACCCGTCAATGGTTTTCCAGGGGGTGTTTTCCGAGGGGTTCATGTGGAGCTGCTTTGTTTTATGTTTTTATTTTATTTATTTTTTTATAAAAATCATTTGGACTAATCACGGCTTGACACATGTCATGTAAGTTATAGCAAGTCATTGGTTTTTGTTGACCAATTTGGGATTGAAGAAAGAACATGACCCCAGAATTGAGATTAATAATAGAAAATCTAGCAAAGTTGAGATTATTAAATCAATTTTTCTCATATAGGGGTTGTTTGACAATCGGCGGTTGGCTGTTGGCTGTTGGCTTGTTTGCTTGGCTTGTTTGACTAGCTGGAAGTATTAGTTGTATGGGTTGGCTTTTTAAGTTATTGTTTAAGCTGGTTGTTTACAAAAGTGTTTGGTAAAATTATTAATGGTTGTTAGTTGTTTATTAGTGATAAAGTGGGCCAACAAGCTAAAACCAATAGAAAAAGCTACTCTTATTAGCTTTTGGCTTTTGGCGGAAAAGCTAGCTTAAAAGCCAACAAAAAAATCCAACTACCAATTTTTTTGGCTGTTTGACCAAACTAAAAAGCCAAAAGTTAGGCAAAAAACCAATTGCCGATATTATTACAACTCAATACACTAGACTTACGGTGAGTCCAGTCTCACACAATACTTCATGATATGTTTTTACCATACCGCTCTTATGTCCTATCTCCAGTTCTTCATTTTGTAGAGTGTTAACTTTTCCTAAATTATTTGCCAAATTCTGAAAGTTACTCGTCAATCTATGGCCTTTGCTCATGATCTAGTTACTTGGGCTCGTCATTGTCAACTTCTTAGCTTTCGGTTTTTTTTTTGTGGACAAAGGTCTATCAAAAAAAAAAAAAAAAAAAAAAAAACATCTTATCTTAAATGATTTTGGCACATCTTTGTATGATATCACAGTTTTCTATGCTTTTCTCACATAAGGATGGATGTATCAAAATCAATTTCCTACTTGTACTCAATTCCTTGCATATTTGCAATTTTGCACACGAGAAGAAAAACCATTGCACACACCAGTTTTGTGCAAAACATTGGGCTCATTCCAGCTTCCAAACCGACAATACCGCTCTTTTATTAGATAAAACTAATAATGCAAAAAAGTACCCTATCCAAACAATTTAACCTTCAACTTTTAAATACGTGGCATTATGTCATCCGCGGTGGACTGCCACGTTCAAAACAGATCATTATCACATATTATAATCCAAAAAAATAAAAACAAAACGAGCTAAAAAAAATAAATAAATAAAACCACAAAACTCCTAATTTTATTACACGGATAAGATCATTGCAAATCCTTATCTAGCACCACGAGCGAGACTCAGTCTTTTTCCACAATCCACGTCTTTACACGTCATCCTTGTTCCCCTTTTTTTCCTCTATATATACCACTTTACCAACCCTTTTTCTTCCTACAATTATTTATTCTATCCAAATCTTTTTTTCTCTCAATTTTTATCCGAAATTATCTATTTTGCAAGAATTATCTGCTTTGTTTTAATGGCGGCAGCAGTGAAAGGTTTATCCTCTTCGATTTCATCTTTTTCTCCATTGATGAAGAAGAGGAAGAACAAAACGAGCAGAAATCGTGTTGCGTTTGTTTCTGCTTCGGCTGCTACTACTTACGCTGATCCTTATCAGACTCTTAGCGTTCACCGCGGAGCGTCTGAATCTGAGGTTAAGAAAGCTTTCCGACGCCTTGCTTTGCAGGTAATTTCCTTTGATTTGGCTTTAATATCTTCGATTTTTCTAATTTTGTTTTACTGTTAATCTGGTTGTAGATGCTTATTTTGTGAAAATTAATCGGTTTTCGTCTAATTTAAGAAATTTTAACCGTATTTTATCTGTTGAATTAATATGTTTTTTTCTGCCGAGTTGATTATAGTTTTCCTTATTGGTGCGAATTTTGCGAAATTGAGGGTTTTCGCCAATGAATTATGTTTTTTTTTTCCTGTTAAGTTTAATGAAATTTGCTTTATTTTTTTGCAGAGGTCTGATTTTGAGAAATTTTATCAATTTGGATCTAATTTGAGACATTTCAGCAGTAATTTACTGATCATGTTGATTTTTGTGGAATTTGAGTGTTTTTATGGTAAATCTAATTGGATTTGTATAATTTACAGTATCATCCAGATGTATGCAGAGGAGATAATTGCACAATCAATTTTCACCAAATCAATGAAGCTTATGATGTAAGCAATACTGATTCTTTTCTTTCTATTATTCAATTTTCAGATAGAAAAATTCACAGCACAATAATCTTAGCTTGAACAAACGTAGCTTAATTGACTTTGAATTTGGTGTTAATGTAGATGTTAATGAGTAATTTTCGAGGCGAAACAAAAGAGGAAGAAGCAGTGGAAGCATATTATGATCCAGATGAAGGATTTAGAGGAACAGACAATGATTCAGAATGGGAATTATGGGAGGAGTGGATGGGTTGGGAAGGTGCTGGAATTAGAGATTACTCTTCTCATGTTAATCCTTATATTTAATTTAATTTTTCTAGAGATAGGTGATGTTAGATTGATTAATTAATCTGATCAAGTGTACATATTCGTCTTTGATTAAACGAAAATGGTTGATTACTGTAAATTGAATAATTTATATGTTTACTTTTATGAGATTTGAGAACCAAATCAGTGATCAATTTGTTGTTATAAGTCTCTTGTACATATTAGTCTCTTGTACATTATTTTTATTTTTTTCACAAGAAGAAAAAGGATTTCATCAATGAAAGATAACCAAACGGCACAATTTCTAGGAAATCTAAAATTCCAATACAAGTATAAATCACCTTAAACTAGTTACATTGATCGACGATCGTCTTAATAAAAAACTTCATCTGAAATAAAAAAACTTCATCTGAAGCAATACAATATGTGAGTTAGCTCTAATTCGGCTTGAAATTCACGGATGAGTAATTGTTTGGGTGAAGTAACTCATATGACCTTCTAGATACTTTCGGAGACGATGAAACCCTAAATATTCAATCTTTAGTACACGAACAAACAAAAAATATAAGCCTAATTGAATAAATCCCGTCATAAAGATGGAATCCATTTATTGAAAGCAATTAAAAAGTTTTTTGGGGCTTATCACCGATAAAATCACCGTTGGAAGTCCCTACAAAAATTTACAATTGAGATTAGAAGAAAAGAGATGGAAGAGAACAGAAAAAAGGAGAAGAGTGAAGGAAAACCTTCAAAAAAACAAAAAAAGTCCAGCAATGGAGGCTAGAAAAATCCTCCTAAGAGAAAACCCCGTAGGAAACCAGAAAACCCTCCCAAGGAGAAAACCTAGAGGGGAAGTTTAAAATATAAATGTATTATTATTCTCTTGTACATTATTAGTCTCTTGTAGATTGATAATTTGATATGATTAGCAAAATTTTCTATCTGATATAAATGGAGTACACATATTACTACTATATTAGTGGTGAGATGAGAATTTGGCTGATCTTATTTTAAACCTGGCTTTACCAATATTCCAAGAACCAAATAGAGTCTTAGAGATGCGGATATGCCTTTCAAGTCATACAAATTCAATGCTTTGACACAATTCAAATGTCGAACTTTGACCAATGATATTTTGTGTATAAAATATCCACAATTTTTAATTGAGTTTATAAAATATATATAGTTATCAATTGAGTATTGGTGCAATGGTGATTAGAGTTGACGTGATAAGAATGACTGTGTATTCGATTCCCTACAACAATTAAGAAGGGACTATAACCTAACTACCTAGAATTAAACCCCGAAGTCGGATTAGTTCTAAAGCGCGCAAAAAAAAAAAAAAAAAAAAAAAAAAAAAAAAAAAAAAAACTTTACAACAAATAACATTATTAATTAAAGCATGGTTTGTTCCATCGAAAAACAAATTCACAAAAGTTACAAATACAAGAACAAGATAAATGCTCACCATACCAAATGTAACTTAAAATTACTATAAACTTATTGATTAACTTGTAGTAAACATGTATTAAAAGCGTTTTTACTAACAATTTTTGCTAACACGCTCGAACCCATAACTAATTGTTTAAAAGGAAAAAAAATGTGGAAAAACTCCCTCTTACTTTAAATATTTCCAAAAGTAATTTCTAAAATAAAAGGAACAAAAGATAAAACCCTAGAATCCTTTATATTGCTCTCCATCCATTACTCCATTATCTACTCAGTATATGATCTAACTCCTGACCGATTTTGCTTCATCTTAGGCTCAGGCGTTTTCTCTATTCTCCCTTTTCTTTACTCAAGTGGGATATCTAAGGTAATTTCCTCTCTTTTAGATCTCGATATGAAATTTAATGTTTCTTTATTAGGAAGCATGTCAAAATGTGTGTAGGACATGGACACGTGTGAGACACAATAGGATCCAATTTTTTTTGGATACATGGACACAAATAATGTCTTATGGTGACACGACTCGTTTCTTAATTGACATGCCACCTTACTAATTTTAATCAAATGTTGGGGAGCCTCAATTGATATTTTGAATAAACATAAGGTGTTTATTTAATGACAGTATAAACGTAGGTGTATGGTGAGTTGTTAGCTAACTTTGATCTTTGGAGTACTAATTTTTTATGATGTTCGAAACCATTGAAACTTTCTCCTCCATGGAAGCATCCTCCACATGAACCACCATTTCCATCACTATGTTTTTCGGCGGTAAAGCCGCCAAAAAACCCTAATAAAAATAGAGAAATAAAGGGCATGATGAATCCCAAATGGTACGACTTTCGTCCTTGCCGATGTAATTCATGAGATCGATTTCTACGTGGTTTCTCCATGGAAGCTCATCCATCTCCCAAACTTCATTACATTTCATTAAGTAGACAACGTTAACCATTTTTTTACTTGAAATTTACCCATAATTAAATGAAAGTATTGGCGATTATACCCTTAGATAAAAAGATTTTTTATATTACTAACTCTGTCCCCATTTTTTTGCCCAATTGCAAATTAATGGGTCAAACTTTAAAAATTTTGATCACAAATTCTCATCACTCAACATAAAATGTAGAATTTTATTAGATTTGTTGGTGTTAAAAAAAAAAAAAATTGTCTCTATGTGTTTTATTAGAGTCATGTCATCAACCCACAACCAATTAATTTCGAAAAAATTAATTTAAAAATGTAACATTTATTTTTAAAACGCTCAAAATAGTATAGATTATATGGGATTAACATTATGAAGCCGAGGAAGTATCAAATTTTTATAATTTTTACGTACAGAAATAAAATTATAAACGTTTTAAAACGCCTATTTTCCACCATCATTCCCTCAGCCGCTAACTGTCAAACCCAATTCTCCCTCAGACCCGCGACAACCTATCATCGTCCGGCGGCGAACCTGCACGTACATCAAGGATAAAATTAGTTTGAAAGTTTTACGGCATTACATGGGAGCCATATCATCACGCAGAAAAATTTCATAAATAGACTCAAATTGGAGACATCGCATTTTCTCTCACTAACTTTCTCTCTCTACAATGGCGGCGCGTGGGAAGGGAACTGTGACATCACTATCTTCAATGTTCCCTGCTGAGGAAGCTCAGAAAGCCGCAAACCTCGTCAACGACACGATTTCGGAAAAGCTCAAAGAACTCGGCAACCTCAGTTGCTTTGTCGCTGACAATACTAACCTTATCAACCTTGTACAACGTCTTCCCGATGAACTTCATCACGATATTCAGGTATTTCTCTTTTTGGTCTCGTTTGGGTTTAGGGTGTGTTCTATTCACCTTAATTTATCGTACTACAGCCAATTTATATTGTACGGGTTTAGGGTGTGTTTTATTCAACTTAACTTACTCCGTATCCTCGTTGTGAATTGAATTTACCCGAACTATATTGTAATATAAGTTGAATAGAACATCCCTTGAGTTATTATTGTTTATTTGGGGTGAATTTACAGGTTCCATTTGGGAAGGCAGCATTTTTTCCGGGTCGTTTGGTTCATACTAATGAATTTCTGGTAATTTGATCTTTTATTTTTAAATTTGTTTTGTATATTTTGGAAATTGAGTAATTATGTTGATGGTTAGTTAATTTGTTGTGGGTGTATGTGAATTGGTGAAGATTGAGCTCAGTTTGTTGACATTTTTTTTATTGGAATTCTGTTTACCATGAATGGGTTTGCAATAATTATGTGTACTGTGCAAAGGAGCTTACATTTTAGCTTACAAATTTATGAAATTTAGCTGTAATCTAGTTTTTTCTTTTGTTTGTCCATGAATTGCTGATCTATGCAATGCAATTTTGTTCCCCTAGCTGTGCGACTTACTAATATGTTTATTCCCTCGGAATGAGCAAAATTTATACTTGATTTATCATAGGCAAAAGCCTGTATTCATCGTGTGTATTGGATAGAACTGTGTTTTGCCACCCCAAATTGGTCAAAAATCAACCTCACACATGGGTGAATTGTATGTGATTTGGAATGACTAACCTGTCATATTAGCTTAATAGTCACTATGTGAGTAGTTAACCATATACCGATGTAATGTTGTAACTTGTAAGCTTGTGCCTTTTGCTCCTAGTGTGACATTTTTTGTTTGTAAGAATTGAGTTCTCATCCACAAAGTTAAACTAAGAGAAGCCTGTTTGAGTGGGTATCAGGTTCTCCTAGGAGAGAATTATTTCGTGGATAGAACGGCCAAACAAACTGTTGACATTCTTAAAAGAAGAGGGCAGGCGTTGGAGTCACAAGTTAGCTCTGTTAAGGCTGTGATTGAAAACCTCAAAGCCAAGGCCTCATTTTATGACAGAACTGCTGCTGAATCTGAGGTGATTTTTGGATGAAAGTTGCAACTTGTCCTCTATAATGGCCTTGTTTGGTAAATGGCTTTTCATCGGCTTTTTTTATTGGCTTTTGGCTTTTTCATTTGGTCAAACATCCAAAATTCGTGTTTGGTAAATGGCTTTTTCAGCTAGTTGAAAAGCTGGCTTTTAAGCCAAAATGAAAAAGCTACTTGGAGTAGCTTTTGGCTTTTGGCTTTCTAAGTTACTAATAACATTCAACAACCAATTTTACCAAACATGTTTACAGACTAATAAAAAGTCAAACAGCCAACAAAAAAGCCAATACAAACAGCCAGTCAAACCAGCCAATCAAACCAGCCGACAGTCAACAGCCAATTGCCAAACAAGGCCATGTGTTTTTAACTTTTATTTTTATATTTTCTCAGTTTAGCTTTCCTGTGCATATTGCAGGAGGGTCTTGTGGAGATCAGAGAAGAGTTAAGTGATGATGAAGATGCTGGTGGAAGTATGTCCAAACAGGCTAATTTTCTTTCTTAAATTGACGATGAATTTCTTTGATGGAAGCATTGTCTTATGATGTTTTCCATGGTTATCTGCTAATATATTTATTTTAATTGGCCTGAGGCACACATTGTTAAAGGGATGATTTTTTTTTTTTTCCTGTTTGTGCTTGAAGGATTTTTTTTTTTCCCTTCATTAACGAGGAGTGTCATTTACGTGCTCTAACCAAAGGCAGTATGGACATATTAGCCCCATGGCCCTCAACTACGTCCTGACATGTACTACACCGAAGGATTTTCTTCTAATATCTGTTCTTAGTCTCTGCCTCTTTGTACTTTTGAAGGAGAAGGGGGGGGGGGGGGGATCGGGTTAACCTATCATATCAATTATTTGAGTTTTTAACTAGCTTAGGATGAAGGTATTTGTTTTTAAGCCCAGATATTGCACAAAACACCTCCAAAGTTTATTCAAATTCTTAAGATTTCTAAGATATCATAAGGTATACCAGAATATGTTTTGTACATAACAGAGTAGCACTTCTATTTTAATGTATTGGAAGTTGAAATTGGTGCTTTTTTTGTTTTTGTTTTTATTTTGATGGATTTTTGGATGCTGCATGCTGATTCCCATATTAACAGATATTTAATGACTTTTGTTTAAGAGTTGTTTGACCTACCCTGTTCCTCCCATTACCTTATGCTGGTAGCCTAGGTTTGCAATTTGCATTAGCATAAAAATCTGTCAGTAAAGGAATTGCTCACTTTTAATACGCATGGAATATCAGGCCCAGAAAAGGCAAAGGCTGCTAGTGTGTGTGAAGTTGGTAATCGTAGTAGACCTGGGGCAGTTGATGATGAAGAATATGCTCGTATCATGTCCAGGTTGGATGAACTTGAGAAAGAAGAACTTGAGGAGGAAGAAGAAGATACTGAAGAGCTTGAAGATGTTATACGTGATGTTAACTTCAATAACTTGGTAAATCACTAATCAGTTTTAATTACTTTTTGTAGAAAGCAATAGGTTTTGGAGAATTTAGTAAATCAATGTACTAGATCTTGCTGCCGGAGCTATTTTTACATCTAAACTGTTGACCAATCAGGACCAGGAGCAATCTAAAGACCATCATCATGCCAAAGTACTCCCGGACGGAAATACTCTACCAAATGATGCTGATAACATAATTGTAAGACTTGTTATGAATTCTTATTATATGCATTCTTGGAAGACTATTTTTTGTTGTGCATGTTGACTCTTCCTGCAAGCTGCTTACATCTGTCGTTTGGCATCCCTTTCGTGCAGCATGAAAGTTTGAGTTTGCAATCTACGCATAAAGGTACCTTTTCTTTCTCCATTAGAGTTTACTTTTGAAGTATGATGTAAGTGCAAAATAGCACTTGGCCCCAACCCCGGCCCTGGTTCTGGCAGGTGTGACTGTCTGGACTTACTGTGAAAGAAAGACCTTAAAGGCTGCTTATTTTTCCAAGCAGTCTGTGTTTGGGTTTGGACATTGTTGCAGGGTTGGGGTATCTGATTCAGCTTTGTTTGCTGTCCTATCTCTTTCTGTCAATTGTATCGATGCTGATACTCTCACATTTATTATTATGGTCAGATGAATCCTCACGTGGAAAAAATTTGCTGCAAAATCTTGTTGAAAGATCGACAGAGGAAGATTATGCCCCTCCTGTGATGAAGACAAGTATTCCATTTGAGTCCAAGTCAAAATCTGAGGTATACATGGCTTTTTCTTTATGCCCAATACACATCTTTCTGCTGTGTATCATATTTACTGGATTTTTTGGGAAAAATTCATGGGCTATCTTGTACTTTTGAAAATCAGGTGATGCCTTCAAGATCTAATTTTATGCACAGTTTATTCCTAATTAACATCTATGTTATGCTGAGTCAAAAAAAAAAAAAAAAAAAAAAAAATCTATGTTATGCACAATGTATTTGAAGCACAATGTCAATGTTTTCCTTCAAATCATGTTTACACGGCTGGAGAGTGCATAGTTTTTTAACGTATTTAACTGTATTTATAAGTATTTGTTAAGTTCTGAAAAACTTGTAACTAAATGTGTCCAAATAACTGATTAAGTAGAACTCCTTTTTAAAGTCAACATTGCTCACAAGTCACAACTACAACAAAGCCTTAGTCCAAAATGATTTGGGGTCGGCTAACATGAATCATCATATGGAATCGTTCAAAAAGGGACGAGCAAATATTGTTCACAAAATAAATAAAAAAAAAAAAGTTATGTTGTTGCATACATTGTGCGTTATTCAAAAGTTCAAGGATATAGTGTGCACAAAGTAAGATGTGAAACTGTGAAAGGCATCATATAAAATGTGCAAAAGTTCAGAGGTGTCCCACTAGTTCCCAGGTAAAATACATGCTTTTAAGAGTGACCTCAAAAAAAATTTACTCCTTATTGAAATCTACTACATATATAGTCTTAGTTCTCAAACTCTTAATACTCTCCCTGCAAAAGAATGATAAGGAAATTAGTTTCCTCAGAATTTTGTGAATAGTTGAAGCAGCTTCCAATTATGACTGTTAATTGCATCCATCCAGTAAAGTAACCAGGCTGCAGTCTGACTAAAATAAATGTCACTGGAGAAAGAATAGGAGGCCTCTTAAATTTCTGTTAGGTATTGGTCGAAATTTGTCTATTGCTTTTAGTTGATTGAAATCTACAAGCTTCTTCTTTTCCTTCGACTCCGTCCTCTTTGCACATTGTCTTGCTAGTATTTGGAATTCCCCACACATGTAGCTGTCTCAGGGAACTTCCAGCACTTCACTCAGACCTCCATCCTATCAGTTGCTTTGAGCCTTTGACCAGTGCTTCACATAACCTATCCTTCAACATGATTGTGAAGGGAATTAAAAGGTGATAAAAGGGACACAACATGATTGCGAAGGGAGTTCAAAGAAGGCATATTGAGGTGTTGTAAGACTCACTGTGACAGTGAGAACTCTCTCACTGATGGTAAAGGGTTTTTCTTTGTTTGGTGAGAAAGGGGTGACAGATGCAAGGATGGCTTGGGGTGTATTCATTCCTTATCTTAGCACATAATATTTTCTTTGTTGGGTGAGAAAGGAGCAACAGATGTGGGGATGTGCTTGGGGGGTATAATTCCTTACCTTAGCACATATTATGCTAAATAATAAAAGGAAGGATACTTGAATGTGCATATAGCTAAGGAACTTTTCCGAAGCTCGGCTACTTCGCGAAGGAGCACGCTCAGTTGGTAGAGCATTGGGCTTTTAACCTAATGGTCGCAGGTTCAAGTCCTGGGACAATGAGGTCATTCAAGCATTTGGGCTTGCTTTGATGATGGGTAGGCTTGTTCTTCATTTGCATGTTATTCCCATTTCTTGCACCGTTTTCAATTGACCTAACTTAAATTAAACCACCCCTAAATGTGATTGTTGAAAGTAGGTCTAAGTTTCAAGAAGATTAGTCCTCCTTTGGAGGGCATGTAAAGTGATTAGATGAATGCAGAGAAGATACAACGTACCTCAAGTTGGATTTGGGGAGGCTAAGTGTGCCTATGAAAAATTGTAGTTGTCCAAGGTAGAGGCTCTAGTGACTAGCTCGATAAATAGGTAATAGCACTACCTGCTCGTGTTTAGCTTGCTGATCCTTGTAGATGCAAATCCTAATTTCTGTTGTATTTTCTTGTAATTGGATGGTTGGTGTGGCTGTCAATTTTCTGCGTTTGGTTGCGTGATGATTGTTGTGCCTTTTCATTTTCACTATTTCAGGCTCAAATTATCTGGAGTAGGTCTTAAGTGGACATGCTAATTAGGTGGTTGGAAGTATCTTCCATGACTAGACTAAAAGTCTCTTGCTTTGCGATTATAGCCTAGATAAACTGCTAAACACCGCTTGGTTATATCACTAGAACAGTAATATGGTACATGCACTTATTTCAAACCCATTTCTTAGATTTCTCTATTTAAACTCTAGTTATATAGATAAACTGCAGTAATGTAGATTTCTCTATATAAACCTAGATAAACTGCAGTAATATAAACCTAGATTTCAGGCTGTCAGATATAGATTTCCTTATATAAAGACATAAAGTAGGTGAACTGCAGTAATATAGATTTCTCTATATGATAACTGATCCCATCCCTTCCTATTTTACCTTCAGATATGTGTTCCAACGCCTAAACCAGATGCTAGCAATCGATTGTCTAGAGACTCTAGACCCAATACAGATAGTCTCAAGGTATGTCTTTTGACCGTCTCCCCCTATAGTTCATCTCTCCTTGTTGCCAAGTACTGATCTTTCATTCACTGCAGGCCTTCACTGGTTCTATCATAGAGCGGACAGATAATTTGCAAATTTCTCCACATCAGGTAACTATGTCTTTCTCTGGTCTAATCATCATGTTTTACTTTTCATTCATTTAATAAGAAGTTATGTTTATGTAATGCAGCCATCTAATCCTCAGCCTTCAAAGCCGGTATCTAGATTCAAGATGCAGAGGAGGGCTGTTTAGATTTGAATCATGCAGATATCCTAGGTATTAGAGTAAATTGTAGAGGATACAATGTGTCAATTTGGTATCTATTCTAGCCAAGATTGGCATCTGTTTGAAGTTAGTAATGTTGACTTGTTATGTTGAGAAGCAAATTTTGTCGGATGTAATATCTGCTTGTCTTGGTGTAATACCTCGTATTTTTATACGTATTTTATTTAAAATAAGTATTTTGAGAAGTATTTAATTGAATTGAAATGTCTTATTTAAAGTATTTTAGTTATTTATTTTAATAAGTTTGGAAATATTTTATAACAGGAAAGTTTATTTAATTAATTATTTTAATTAAGTTGGGGTTTAATTTAGGAAAGTTTTATTTTAGTAAAGTTTTATTAGGGATGAGATTAGGAAAATTAAAAAGGAAAGTTTAGGGAGAAGGGTCTTAGAGAAGGGGTATAAATATCCCACATATGAGGCAAATCAAACTTTGTCCAGAGTGGAGAAAACCCAAGGTAAACTTCTCTCTCCTTTTTCCTTATTTTCTTTCTTTTTTTCTTTCTCCTTTTTCCCTTCCCCCCCTTTTTTTTTTTTTTTTTTTTTTTTTTTTTTTTTTTTTTTTTTTTTTTTTTTTTTTCAGCTGCCCTCCCACCACCACTGTCAACCACCGGCAGCAGGTGGCTGTTGCCGCCAGTAGCGTTAGCCGCCGACAGCAGGCGGCCACCGGCGCTGCTGGCCGGCGTGGTGGCTGCCGTTGCCTTCTTCCTCCCCTTTTACGAATGTAAAAAAAAAAAAATTATTCTTTGTTTTAAAAACCAATTTAATTTTAGATCTAAATATTAATTATGGGTTTTGTGATTTGATTTTTGATGTTTGATTATGAGTAATATATTAATTAATTTTCAGATTATGTTTTTAATTAAAAAGCCTCAATTTTTGAAACCCTAGGTTCTTGATTTATAAATTATTGAAGGATTATGATATAAAATGGTGTAAACCTTTGATTAAAGTGTTCTAAGACTAAATTACAGCAAGTTTTAATGAAAATATAGTGCTGAACTTTTTGGTAAAGCATTAGAAATCAAGTTTCTTTAAGGAATTTTAATTACCCATTAATTGGAATTAAAGTATGATATTTTAAATATAATTTCAGCTTATTTTAAATAAATTATGAAGGGTTTTATAGTAGTATATATTGCTGGAAATTTGTGTAGAGTGGATTTTAATACTCTTCTATAATTTTAAATTGTAGGAGACTTTGAAGTGAGCGATTTTTATTAATTGTGGCGATATTAAGATCGTATACAAGATACATTCGCGTACTTAGCATAATTATATTGATGTAGTGGCATGCTAAATATGTTTGATTGATTACAAGTAGTATCATGCTAGATTTGGATTGAAAATTATGAATTGGATGTTGTTGGTGATTGGATTATGAAGCATGATTTAATTGTGATGGATTATTGGATGGAAAATTATGGTTTGAAATATTGTTTATGAACCACATATTTATTTGTGGCATGTTAGAGAGCATGTTTAATTAAACTAAATGTTTAATTTGGTTTAAGATATTGAAAAGGAATTTATTATGGTTCATATAATTTCTATTGATGCTTTAAGCATGAGAAAGGAGCTATATAAGTGTCTATGTATACGAGGAATAAATTGTATGTTGGTGCCTTAGTGCACTTAAGGTGTTTTTAACACCGAGGGATAGGATTTGTGGCGCTTTATGCGTTTAAGGTGTCATTGGCACCGAGGTAGAATTAAAAAGGGTTCAACATTAAATATTATGTGGTCACTAATTATTCAAGAATTAAATTGGTATATTTGATTGTTTGAATAATTATTGTTGATTGAATGATTATAGTTGAGAGTCATCACCAAGTTTAATAATATGTAAATAACGTAAAGTGAAAGAGATTACGCACCAAAACTCTTGGAACGTGCATATCTTGAGTATGAACATATGGGGGGAGTTATGGGGTTTTATATTTAACCATAACTTCTATTGGAGTACAGGACGCTGTACATTCCTTTTATTATTATTATGCGCAGGAATTCCGCCACTTACGGGTGGTTTTTGATGCTGGCATGGTTAGCTCCCGTGTCAGTAACCTCAATTTATTAGGGGAGGTTAGTGGGAAACCCGTTCGATGCGTAATCAACGCTAAATAAATTATTTAGTGTTTAGTGAGAATTTTCATTGAATGTTGTATGCTTGAAAAACAGGTGCAACAAGGTAAGTAGTGTGTTGATAGGGAATTGTATGCTAGTGTGTTAATTACGCTTATGTACTCAGCTTTGCTGATTGTGTGTTTTGTGTGTTATTGGCCTTGTCTTTATCATGGCCCTATGATGACCCATTTTTAATGGAGAGTAGTGGAAATAGGTAGAGATAAGCTTTTCAGGTGATGAAGCATTTTCATGAATGGGCATGAGTGAAGAGCGAATCATGCTAGTTTTCATAAGTATATGATGTGTTTATTGCTTTAATTATTTATGATAATATTGTTATGCGTGACTAACAAAAAGGTTTGAGTTTGGTTTGGTTTTAATAAGGGCCTATAATGGTTCCAAGTTGTAGGTTGATTTTATTTTACTTCGTTTGACTTTGGTTTGTCTTTACTTTCGTTGCTTGACTTTTTCAAGTTGATTTGTTTTGAAAGGTTTTGAAATTAGTCTTCCGCTGTGTGTCTTTGATAGTTGCCTTACCCATTATCACGGTGGCGGTAATGTCTTAGATATTCCTATTAAAGTTTTAAACAGGACAAAAACAAGTATTTTAAAGGAAAGGAATTTCTAGGGTGTTACACTTGGATATTGACTGTATTGATTCCTAAATTGTTGACTTGGTAAACTGTTTCTTTTGCTTAGAATACTCCATGAAGTTTGGAGTACGTGGATCTCGTGATTTTGTGATGATGTTGGAAGCATAGTAATTATCAGATAATATATAGGACTTTTGAAAAGTATTCTTATCCTCGTGGGATGAAACTTGCCCATGCATAGGTGCTAGACAGTGGCGGAGCCAGGAATTTAAAACCGGGGGGGGGGGGGACAAGTGGACGTCATTACTTAGTTTGACAAAAATGTTGGAACAAATATGTACTTATTAGTTGAAGTTTTACTTTCCTAAAAAAAAAAGCTTTAAAGTTGCGAAAAATGTGAAACAGAGGTAGTACTTATTATTTGAAGTTTTACTTTCCTCAAAAAAAATAAAAATAAAAAAATAAAAAAAATAAAAAAGGTTGAAGTTTTACAATTTTAAAAATTCAAAATACGGAGTATTTATTGAAAAAAAAAACAGGTGGTTTGATCTCGTGTTCTCTGGCTCCCACAAGTCATGCTTGCACCACTGAACCATTTAATTTGCAACAAATTATATTGCACAAACTGTCGCATTTAAACTTTAAATATAATAATTGTCCATCCTAAACTGTAAATACGATAGTTGTCCATCCTGGCTCCGCCAATGATGCAAAGTCAATTCCCTCCGTCATGACTCATGAGTCAACTTTATCTACCCTTTTTCTAAATGTAGGAAGGAACATACCTTCTTCTCTTTTGTGTTTTTAGGAAATTGGCTTTTCATACTTTGTTAGACTCATTGAATTATTCCTTCCAAAATCAACTCACAATATTTATAATTTTAGACTGTTTAGAAATACTTGTCTTCTTTTCGATTTTCCAATATACTTCGTAGGACAAGTAGCTATAAGGACGAAACCCATAAATAAAGCAAATAAATGCTAGGAATATGTGTAAGAAAATTTGGGAGAATTTTACATACGAGGAAAGATATGGACAAAATTGAAAAAAGATATTATTAAGTAGAGTTAAAGGCTAACAAATTAAATATTTTTTTGGTGTTCCACCTGCTTCACCGTTTGGGCTAATCCGGATTCGGGGATCAGTTTTGGGTGGTTAGGTTCCGATCCCCTCCCAATCGTTATGGCGGGGGATCGAACATAGGTCCTCCCTTCCAAGTGTAGTCCCAATCACCACTGTATCAACATCCAATTGGTAACAAATTAAATATTAATATACTCCCTCTGTTTTTTTTTTTAAATGCATCACTTGAGTTTTCACACTTGTCGAGACACAACTTTGACCATTAATATCTTTAATTAGATATTAGTAAAAATTATAACAAAATTATATTATGATAGTAGACATTGTAACAAATCCAACAATATATTACATGACCGTGTTTATAAATTATATATAGTAGTGAAAAAATTAAGTCAAATGTAACATATGAATAGTGCAAATTCTCAAGTGATGCATTTAAAAAAAAAAAACGGAGGGAGTAGTTTAAAAGTTACTCCATTCATTTTTATGTGCCCCGCTTTCCAAAAGCGGCCTTTTTTTTTTATTTTTATAGGAATTGTAAGACTCGAATAACTGGAGTCCACTTGGACTCTAATAGGGGGCAAAATAGTAAATGTGAGTTTGTTTTAAAAAAAATAAAATAAAATAAAAGGTACCCATAGAGAAAACGAACAAATTTAATGAATGAATCAAATTTTTATGGGATTCTCATTACAAATTCTCCTAAATAAGGAAATTTTGTCAGAAAAAACCATTTATAACAACTATTTTGTTAGAAAAAAACCTTATAAAAAATTTTTGGCAAGGAGAAATCAGATTATAAAATATTTTTGTTGAAAACAACCTGAGATCTCTAATCACTCAATTAACCACTAATCCCCCCTTAATTCTTCTAATTACTCATAATTCTCACTAACTGATTTGGATATTTATACCCCGCAAAGTGGCCCAATGAGAGTGAGACGCGTGTCACAAAAAAAAGGCGTCCAAATGGACTACCCAAATGATGACACATGTCACGCAGATATGACCCCTGGGAGTGACGACCTTCAAGGCCCAAATCCCAAGGAGCCGCAAAACGGCGCTGCCCTAAATCCTAGGTCACCAAACCCTAGGACAACGTACACCTTTCTAGGACCCTATAAATAGGGAGATTCCCCCCATTTATTGGGGCACGTCTTAATCATTACATCATTTATTACTCTCGAAACAGAGAACACCTGATCTCGGAATCGATAAGATACTTACTTTCCGCACGTTTTACTCCGAATCCGTACTAACTTAATCTTCGGAAGCGGACCTCTGAACATCCGGAGCTCCGTTCTTTTGCAGGTACAGGCGGCTTCGTTGGATCCAGTCTTCGAGTTGTAACTCTCCCAAGGGACACAAAAACACCCGAAACATTTGGCGCCGTCTGTGGGGAGAGTACCTCAAAGATGTTTCACAAGAACCTATACCGCCTCCAGAGACCAACCGGCCTCCGGTTGATGGAGAGGTCCATTCGGACCATGACTCTGGTGACGACTGTGACGTCGAAACCTATGTGGCCCATGATGGTCATTCATCTCTAAGAGCATCCGTCACAAGGAGAGACGGGAGCGGAACATTGACCAGGAAGGTACAAGCAAGCCCCCTAGGCAGCCGTTTGATCAGACTCAGGTGGTAGGATCAGCCCCAGTCATCCGAGACGAACTCATGAAATTCATGACAAGTTTCAAGGGTGAAATCAAGGAATTAATCACTAATAGGACGGCTGCTCCTAGGAAGGAACAGTCGGCCAAAAAACCAGCTCAGGCTGAGAAAGAAAAATCGGTCAGGGACCGACAGCCTATTTCTCACCCTGCTACGAAGGAGAAGGCTCGGCCCCAAATTGATCTCTCCAAATTCTGTTTCCCAGAAACGACAAAAAGAAAGGACATCCGGCATGTGCAGCCGGACGGCAGCAAAATGACCTTCTCTAATGCTCGCCACTACATTGAGCAAAAGAAGAACTAGCAGCTGTCTGAGTCGGCATCCACGTCGACTTATCCAGATAGCTTCAAGAATACCTTAGTGAGGAATTCACAATCTGTACACAGGACTCCGTCAGGCGGCCCCTCCGTCCTTACGGGACCCCATGTAATCAACTCAGCACAATATATGGCCCAGCCATTATACAGGCCGCCTACTTTGCCTTACATTTAGTCTACCATTTTTGGAGGACAGGCGGCATACAATTACCAGCCTATGGACTGGCAGCTTCGGCTACAAAACCTTGGAGAACAACCCTCTGCATTCTCTAGGGAGATAGCCGAGGCCGAATAGCCGGCCAAGGTTAAAAATGTATTGGTAGGGACCTATGATGGTACCTCCAATCCAGAAGATCACCTTCTAGCATACACCCACCTCATGTATCTACAGGGGTTGGATGATGCCGCATGGTATCACTGCTCCCAGCTACCCTGAAGGGCATAGCCCAACAGTGGTTTGGCAACCTGCCGGCTGGATACATTAACAGCTTCAAGACGCTTGCGTTCTTGTTTGCTTCCAACTTCTTTATGAACATCCCTGCAAAGAAAACAAGTCTCGACCTGAGAAATGTGCAACAGGGAGATAGAGAAGGGCTGCGCTCCTACATCAGACGGTTCAATTTGGTGAGAATCCAGATTCAAGGGCTGTCTGACGGGGTAGCCTATACAGATTTCTTCAAAGGTCTGAAGGACGGGTCGACCTTCAAGTTCGACCTCGTCCGCAAGAAAATCGTCACCCTCCAAGGAGCCCTAATGGAGGGGGAAGCCTATATACAGGCGATCGAACTCTGCTCCTCAAATAAGCAGTTGGACTCTAAGAAGTCTGACTGGCAGAAGGAGAATCGGTCTGCTCAGCCGGCTCAAAAACCCGAAGAGAGCAAGAAGAAAAAAGAGATTTGGGCTGTTGATAACTCCGATCAGCCGGCCTAGAAGAAGAAAAAAGAATGGAAACCGTACGTTCCGAGGTACAAGTTCCACAAGGACAGCTACTCCATCCTCATGGAGATAAAGGATCACTGACCCTAGAGAAGCCGACTCCATTGAAAGTTTCCGCTGAAAATCGGAACAAAAACAAACATTGCCATTACCATGAGGACGTCGACCATGACACCAATGACTGTTTCAGGCTCAAGCGGACGCTTGACCGTCTGGCCGACAAAGGAGTGCTGAAATCCTATGTGAAGTCCAAAGTGACTTCAAAAGCGAATATGGGGCAGTCCTCCAAGAAGACTCCTTAGCCTATTGGTAGTTCCAAAACCTATGAGGAGCCGATCTACACAATAGCAGGCGGATTCGCCGGAGGTGACCCGACCATGCGAGGCACCAAGGACCATCTGAAAAAGATGGTCGATTCTGTTGAAGAGGGACAGGCGGCTGGCACATCCGCCTTCCCAGAAGTCGTCATCACAGAGAAAGACCGGGGTAAAGTTCGCCGGCCGCATGATAACCCTGTGGTCATAAAATGCAAAGTGGCCAATCAAAAAGTTGGCCGCATTCTGATTGACACAGGAAGCTCCTCCGACATCATCAGCCACAAATGCCTATCCAATCTCAAGTACAAGCCGGATAGCATGCATGATGTCTCCCATCTGCTTGTCGGATTTGGGGGAGGAGTGGTGTACCTAGTCAGACGGATAGATCTCCCTGTCCGGCTGGGAGAAAAGGGCAACGGTCGGCACATGACCATCCGATTTCTGGTGGTCGAAGAGCTGACCGCCTGCAATCTCATTCTCAGCCGACCCACTCTGAACGAGTGCAAGGCCGTCATCATCCTTTCTCTCATGCTGGTCAAGTATGAGAGGGATGATGGCACTATTGGCTCCTTGAACGGGGATCAGAAGACGGCTAGAGTGTGCTATCTCTCAGACGTCAAGCCTGCGGCTGCTGCAGCCGGACGGGGGAAGGAGCCAATAGACCTTGATAATATCAAGGATGACCATCCGGCCCCACTAGCCTCAAATAAAAGGAAGACTGATTAGCTGGTGGTGGTAAAAAAAGAGAAGCAATAGCAATCCCTGATCGGGGAACGGTTAGATGATCTCCGTCCCCAGCCGGCTGGTGAGCTCATAGATATTCCTCTGGACGATAGTCGTCCAGTGCGAACTGTTAAGGTGGGGATGGTTGCTTTTGTAAAGATGGGTGCAGACTTGCACCATCTACTGAAAGAATTCAAAGACATTTTTGCCTTTAAAGTGGAAGAGATGCGAGGCATCAGCCCGGATCTTGCTGTCCACAAACTTTCCATGGATCCAAAATCATGGCGAGGAGAGAAGTCAGGCGGCAGCCGCCGAAGTAAAAAAGCTGTTAGACGTTGGGTTCATTCGACCATGTAACTTCCCTGACTGAGTTGCGAATGTTGTGCTCGTGAAGAAGCCGAATGGTACCTTGCGCATGTGTGTTGACTACACTGACTTGAAAAGAGCATGTCCAAAGGATAGTTATCCACTTCCAAAGATCGACAATTTGGTCGACTCTACAGCCGGACATGCCCTGATGAGCTTTATGGACGCCTACTCAAGCTTCCACCAGATTCCCCTATGGAAAAAGGATCAAGGAAAGACGACATTCATTACTGATTAGGGGCTATTCTATCACACTGTGATGCCGTTTGGTTTGAAAAATGCGCCTGCTACTTTCCAACGAATAATTAATACGGTCTTCATTAATCAGATTTGGAGGAATGTAGAGGCGTACATCGATGACATGATAGTCAAATCCGAGAAACAGTTGGGTCACTTCGCTGACCTTCGAGAAACATTCGCCACACTCAGGCGGCACAAGGTCATGCTCAATCCCAAGAAGTGTGTCTTTGGTGTTAAGTCTGGGAAGTTTCTTGGATTCTTGATTGACCAAAGAGGGATAGAGGCCAACCCTGAAAAAATACAGGCGGTCATTGACATGCAGTCGCCCTGCACTGTCAAAGAAGTACAAAAGTTAATAGGTTGTCTGGCGGACCTGGGGAGATTCCTTAGCCGCTCAGGTGACAAGTGCCTCATCTACTTCTTCCAGGTGATCAGGAAGAAGACTATGTTTGAATGGGGGGATGATGCTGAGGCGGCCTTCTAAAAATTGAAGCAACATTTGTACTCTTTGATAAGGATGGTCAACCCTCTGCCCAAAGAGACGCTCTACATGTACCTAGATGTCTCAGATCATGCCCTCAGTGCCGTTCTCCTTGCTGAAAAAGACGGCACCCAGCTCCCAGTCTATTTCATTAGCCACGTTCTTAGAAACGCAGAGCTTCGGTACCCCATGGTTGAAAAATTTGGCCTCGCTCTTTACATGGCTGTTAAGAATTTGAAACCTTACTTCTTGGCACATCCGGTAGTGGTCTACACTAACCAACCGATCAAGCGATGACGACCTTGGAATCATCAGGCCGAATGCTCAAGTGGGCTATTGAATTACAAGGTCTGGAAATCACTTACGAACCAAGGAAGGCAGTAAAGGGGTAGGCATTCGCCGACTTTATTGTCGAAATGACAAGGCCGACTGTGCCGGATGACAGGATAAAGTCGTATCACCTAGTAAAAAATAATTCCTAAGTTCCTCTAACTATGCAGATAGGGAAGAAGGGTCGATCCACAGGGAAACAAGTCTTCCTATTCCTAATTAATTAATATAGTCTAAATTATAGAGTAACTAAATTATAGATATGATGAAGTAAGCTAAGGGAGATAAAAGTAGGGAGAAATCAATGAATAAAAGCCTAGGTTATAGGTTCACTAATAAATAATATTTCAGGGTAAAACATAATAATCAATCATCAATGCATCAATTAATCAGATCATAAAGGGCTTTCGCTACGTACTACAATCACATAGTTAATTTACCGGTATTAAATCTCATCTCTCGAATCTCGACTTAACCATTTATAAATTAGTCTGCCTATTGAAACTAAGCCTAAACATCAATTCTCATCTCTCGAATCTCGAATCAATATTGCTAAACTCATACAATTAAACCAGATCTAATCTAATTGCATAGCATTAAATCAATCAATAGGAAATTAATCAAGCATTGATAATGAACAATAATAAATTACCCCTTCATATTATTTATGGATCCCCACAAATCCTAGAAAGAAAAGTACTCACACATAATTAAATCTAAACTAATCAAAGCAAATAAACAAGACATGATGAATTAAAGAAATTAAATTACTGAAATTAATAAGGAAGAAATCGTTACCAAAGTTAACGGAAATAATGAGTTGAATTAAGGAACAAAGTTGTCGAGAGAGAAAAACAAGAGAGAAGTTTAAGCTAAAGAGAAGATTAAAACTAATGAAAGAGAGAGATAATTATATCTAAAGCTATTAAAACGTATTTATACAAACTCCTAAAAATCCTAATTAGAAACTAAGTGAAAAACGTCGAAAACGCCTCTCCAAAACACATGCCCGGTCGGGCGAAGCACCGCCCGGCTGGGCGCGCCTTTTTGTCTTCGAAGCTTCTCTCGCGCCGGTCCGGCGCAAGCTCGAGCGAAGAGTGTTTCTCTTCTTCATCCGCCCCGCCCGGTCGGGCGCGCCTTCGGGCGAGGCCCTATCCGGACGGGCGAGGCTCATGCACTCTTGATTGGGCTTCGAACCTTAGCCCAATTCGGATTTCCTCTTGTAGACACCCAAATGTGTCTCCCCAAAAACCAAACCCACTGATGAGTACCTTTCACGTCACTTGATTAATCGAACGAAGTGAAAGTGTGAAAAGTCTTGTGATGTGGTTGTTTTAATGCAAAATCTTTCTTTCTGTTTTTAAAAAATCTACTCTATTTTATGAAAATAGCCAGTCCAATTTAGCTTGGTCTATGATAAGGGTCCAATGATGGTGTAGATGGATCGGTTTCGCAAAGAGATTTCCAATGATATATTATAAGCCCAATTTCGATGAATAATGAGGAAGTTATGGCCAAAATACTAAATTGGGCTTGAAATGGTTTTATGGCCCAATGATCTAGTGGAGGGCCCATTAATTATTATTCCTAAAATTATTAGGATTGATTTTAATATTCTAGAATAATCTAGAAGGTTATTTTGAGTTTTAATAGAGTTAGGATTAATAATTATATATTTTTAGAAAAATAATGAATTTGATTTGAAATAAAACAGGTGTGTTATTATGACAAATCTGATTTAAAATTAATAAACAGGGTCGTATTTCCCAGTTTTCAATCATCAACAATCATTCACAATAATCAACGAACAATCATCTTTCTCTCTTTCTTAAGCAGTAGCTTATTCTTCTCCTTCTTTCTAAGCCTTCCCTTTTACAAAATTCCGCATTCACGAGTTCTAGACACACCTAGCCAAGTTCGAAGTTGCCTTCGCCATCGACGTGAAAGGTTGATAATTTCTGAGGGTTTAGTCCCAAATCCCTATTTCAATTATTTAATTTAATTGTTTGATTTAATATTTTCCTTCAAGTTACTAAAGCGTGTATTTTGTTATTAGAAAGAGATACGAAGCATTGAAGCAAGTAATTTAATTGCTTAATTATTCTTTTGATTTAGGAATCATGCTTAGATTATATTAATTCCTAATATCACGTATGTTTCTAGTATCATGCTTAGGTTGCTTCCTATCTCTTCTATCATGTTAGTATCATGTTAGGGATAAAGCTTTGATCTTTATTGTTTAGTGACATGCTAGGATTTGTCATTAATCTTGTTAGTATCATGCCTAGGATCTTGCTATTATTATTATTATGCTTTATTGAGAATATTTTGATGATGATGATTGTTGTTATTATGTTGCTTGATCACGCCCTCTTTTGTAGGTTTAAAGGGAATTTGTACTTGTAATCACACTTAATAAGATAATCAATAATCTTGTTTAGGCTAATATGATTATAATTCAAGTGATCGCCAATAATAGATTTGTTTATGCATTAATATTCAACCAACATAGATTAAACAGGTTTAGGATTAATACATTGATTGTATGTTAGTCAGAAAGCGCACATGAATATGAGAAGAATAAAGTAGAGGCCTATTTTTAGGGCAGGTTCAATCTCTTTTAGGTTGGATTTGTACCTTCATCCCCTAATATCCAGTCATGGTTCAGGACCACTATATATTTAGCGATCTCATGGATCGTGAAGGGGTGTAACCTTCACCCTGTGAACGGTTTACAAGTTCCTAAAACTTGTTGGCGACTCTTTTACTCTAGCTTCCTTCCCTTTGGACGCCACCATGCTTAAGTGTATGATCACAGTGGGGCTCAAGTGTGGGATGCTTGAAATATTCCCTACACTTCTTTTGGGACTTGATAACTCGGTCCAATGCCTCGGTATCTCATATGTCGAGCCCTTAATCACCGGTTTGATGACTCTAACTGGCCTTGGGCTACGAAAGGTGGTCGTGCTCCTCCAATGCTCGTAGTTGCTCTAAATAATCTCGGGAAAAAATGCTCCAAATGTGCAATTCCCTACAAAACTCAACCAAAACTACGAAAACACTAGAAAACACAAATTAGTAATAAAAGTGGTTCTAAAGAGCCAAAAGCAGTACTAATTATGACCAAGGGACGGGGGTAAATCACTATATAAAATAGACATATCACCGGATAACACTGATCAGTTTTGGAAAGTGTACGTGGACGGGAGCTCCATTATGAACGACTGTGGTGCAGGAGTTATATATCAGTCCCATGATGGGGATAAGTACGAGCATGCACTACGGTTCAAGTTCCAGGCCTCAAATAATGAGGCAGAGTATGAAGCCCTGCTAGCCAGCATCCGTATGTGCAAGACGGCAGGGGCAACCAAGATTGACGCCTGTTTTGACTCTCAGTTGGTCGTGAGCCAATACCATGGTGATTATGAAGCCACCCATCCATCTATGATCAAATACTTACAGGCGGTCAAAGCTGAGGCCGAGACACTTGAAGAATTCAATCTAAGTCAAGTGTCTCGGTCCGAAAACAATCAGGCGGATGCTCTGTCTAAGCTGGCATCATCCGCCTCATGTGATACTCCTCGGTCAGTCTTCTAGGAAGTAATGAAAAAATGAAGCATTGAAAAAGATCCCATTGGAGTACTTGATCGAACTTCTACTTGGATGGATAGCATCCGGGCGTATCTGCTAGATGGAACGCTGCCGGATTCAACTCCAGAAGAAGCAGCATTGAAAAAACGTGTGGCCAATTTTGAAATTCATAAAGGAGAGAATTTTAAGAAAGGGTTCCTTCAACCACTCTTAAAATGCATCACCCCCGAAAAGGGGCAAGAAATTCTGGAAGACCTACATGCGGGCTTTTGTGCCTCACATATAGGCGGCAGGTCTCTAGAAGAAAGGACCAGGCGACAGGGTTACTTCTGGCCTACCTTGGAGAAAGACGCCATGACATTGGTGAAAAAGTGCAATAAATGCCCAAAATTCGACAAACTTATACATAGTCCGGCCATAGATCTGACGGCCATTCATAGCCTAGTTCCATTTGCCAAGTGGGGCATGGACATCCTGGGGCCATATACTTCTGCGTCAGGCGAACGACGGTATATCTTTGTTGCCGTAGATTATTTTACCAAATGGGTAGAGGCAGAGGCGGTCAAAAACATCAAGACTAAGGACTTTATCTCCTTCATCTGGAAGAATATCATCACCCGGTTCGGGGTGCCTATGTCTATGGTTTTTGACAATGGTCCTCAGTTTGAGACGCCTCAACTCAAGACTTGGTTGGGGGATCAAGGGATCTCACACTGTTTTGCATAAGTTGGCCGACCCCAAGCAAACGGCCAGGTTGAAGCCTTCAACAAGTTAATCTCAGATGGTATAAAAAAGAAGATTGAAAAAGCCGGCGGCCTATGGGCGGATGAAATACCACACGTCCTATGGGCCATTAGAATAACAGTAAAAGGGGCAACTGGAGAGACCCCATTCCTCATGGTGTACGGTGTAGAGGCCGTCTTGCCTATCGAACACCATGAGCCGACTCTTCGAATCATGTTGTATGACGAAGAGGCAAATTGGGAGGCCATACGGCTAGCATTGGACTCGCTTCCAGAACGCATGGGCAATGCCGCCCTACGCCATGAGATCTATCGTCTGAGAATGACTAGAGCCTACAACAAGAGAGTGCACAAGCGCCCCCTTAAGGTTGGGGACTTTGTGCTACGGAAAATGGAGGTAGTCGGTAGGGCGAATGAACAAGGGAAGCTAACCCCAAATTAAGAAGGCCCTTACCGAATCTATGAAGAATTAAGAGGCGGAACCTACCGCCTGGAGACACCAGACGGCAAGCAGCTACCCATAACCTGGAATGTAGATAACTTGAAAAAGTACTACTTCTGAAATTTTGTAAATTTTTGATTCAAACTCATTAATGAAAAATCTTCCTTCTTTCCCAGACTGTTTATTTATTTTCAAGAGCACCACTTGCACAATGTGCAGATGAACCAAGCTCAAAATTTTGTTACATCATAGGGTGCCGCCTGCACAATGTGCAGACGACCTAAACCCAACCATTCTACCATGATCGTGAGAACCACCTGCACAATATGCAGGTGGCCCAACTCACTTAGCATTTTGTAAAATGCATCAATAAGGACCGCCTGCACCATAAGCAGTCGGCCCGAATACTTATAAGCACCGCCTGCACAATATGCAGACGGCCTAAATCTACTTACCATTTATAAGCTAAGTGCCAAAGACGTAGCGGCTAACTACTTTTTTAAAAGAGGCCGAAGGCTGGATATGTTTTATAAATAACGTTGTCTGCTCCAACATGAGTACGACCGTCTGCTCCAATATGAGTCAGACAACCGACGACGTCCATTCGGGCGAATTCATCGAAGAGAGCATCTCCCATTTGGGTGGTACATTGCTCTATAAATCAAAAACAAACGGCCCTACCGACTGTCTGGATTAAGATGACGCTCGCGGCCGTTTGACTTAATCTAATCTAAAATCTTAAAAGCGTTAAGTTTTTCAACTGTTCTAATGCAGACGGAAAGCGGCTACTGTTTCATTTTAGAGGCTACGCTATTCATGTATCACCGCCTTTTATTGCTCTGGGGCAATACAGGCGGACAAACTATACTTATAATAATAAGCTAAGTTCAAGGACTTAGCGGCTTAATAGCGTCAAAACGCCCAATCGAGACCTTTGGACGGATACTCTCAAGTGCCTATCCGTCTGCTCAAAATGGCCATTTGTCGCTTGATTTGGGGCAATCACCATAGTGATTGATTGACTTAGAAACCAATCATACTCTTTAAAGTATCAATAACTTCTAAGTTAATTAACCCATCTTTGAAACCAATCGACATCCGGTATAACAAACAATCGCATAGTATACAGTAAGTTAAATACTTAGCCAAAATCTATGCAGATCAAATAAAATTAAGAGCTTCAAAATTTTTTAAGCAAAACGCCAATATAATCAAAACCGGTCAGAATGGCCGAATGCTTCATTCAAATTAAAAACAGTCGTCCCAGTGGGTGACTGGAGAAGTTAGCCAGTAAAATCGGAAGAAATTGTTGATTTACCCAACCCCCTGGTCGGTAAAGATACATAGTTACTCAGCACGCAGGCCGGAAATGAAAATACTTGGCCATCCGGCCGTAGAAAGATACCTAAAAAGCTTAAAAGGATCAGGGGAGGTCTTCAGCATTAACAGCCGCATCATCCTTGTTGTTCCCTAGCGACTGCTCATCGTCGTTCCTATCCTCTTCCTGATCCTCATCATCCTCCGAGGACGACTCGTCCGAGGAGTCAGATTCCTCGATGCCCTTGGCCGCCTCCTCTTCCGCCTCCTTCATGAGCCGGTTGTTAAACTCATCATTGGCTACATCAAACTTGGCTTTCCAAATTTGGTAGTCAGAGCCCGGCTGCAATGATTCCCTAGCCATCCGCGTGATGGATTCATAGTCCTCCATCATTTGTTGGACTAGGGCCTTTTTCTCTTCCTCAGCCAAGGACTTGTATTTAGACTTGAGCTGGGTCTCTTGGTTCTGCAGCCGACCCTTGAGCTTATCAACCTGCCCCTGTAGGCGGTCAGCTTTCTTGTCTGCCTCCTCGAGGGGCTCCAGCTTAGCCTTGAGGGCCTTGACCTCATCTTGGAGCTCGGTTTTCCGCCCCCTCGCTGCATCCAAGTCTTTCTTGACCTACAGATTGGCCGACGCCTGGGAATACATCATATCAAGTGTCAGTAGTTCAATTTGGGCAATCTCAAATTGAGCAGTGTCTAAGGAGGAGGCGACCCGAGCTTTAGCATCCGTTACCTCTTTGGACTTTTCAAGGATTGGCTTTTTAAGCCCGTTCAAGCGCAGCATAGCCTACATTCGGCCAACAGTGAAAATGATCGGTATCAAGCGGCTATGCTCATATTCGGGATAAAAATCACAAGTATCCTACCTCACAAAGAAGCGCCAAGATGGCGCCGAGGTTGAGGGAGCCGACTCCTCTGACAGACGCTTTATCTTCAGGCTCAAGCGCCCTCATCATCTATTTGGCCAGCTGTAGGACAGTTGGCCTCTGCGGAATCTCTGCCAGATCAAACATCATGAATTAAGTAACTTTCCGAATGGTCCAGTGCCCTTTTTGGCAATTGTTATTTAATCCAACCACATCGAGAAATGGTTTAAGGGGTTATACCTTCCGCCTCTTCCTCCCGGGCGGCTTTACTTCCGCCTGCTGCTGAGCCGACAGCAGCATTGAGTGGCTTGCCACTCTTTGATACCCTGGGGGCATCCGACTTCAGGGTCGTCCTGTTGGGGGTGGAGCCGTCATGAGACTTCCAAGGCCTATGGGCGATGTGCTTCCTAAGCTTCCCAGAAGTGCCAACATCACCACCCGACTGCTTTTGAAGCTTCGAGTCCGGCTGTTTGGAGGGAGAAGGTTTGGACGAACCACCCTGCATAGAATACACAAGTTAGTATACCTGTGATCTCAAGGAATCTCAATCCAAGTATAGTGGGAAAGTATCTTACCTTAGGATTTCCGCCTGTCGGCTGCTCCTCATTAGTCCGTTTGCCCAAGATGGAGGAACGGTAATACGCTGCAGAATGTGCAGCCGGCTTCTTGGTGGCTGAGAACTTCTCCATTGCTTTGTCTGCACAAAAAGTAGAGTTAGAAACTAAAGAAAGAATCAAGATCAGCAAAGTAAAATAAATCCAAGCGGCCTACTACCTCTCGGTCTCTCAGTACTAAGACCGCAAGCGGTCAAATATGTCCCGTCAAATAGCCACTCATGACGGGGAATATAGCTTTGCGGGGTGACCTCCTTCTCCCTAGTCTCTTCATTGGTTCGAACGCCCACCGTAAAAAGGCTTCGATCCAGTATTTGCTCCTGCGCCTGCCTTGGGATAGGCGGCAGAGCTTTCTTCCCAGCAAGGGGAGGAGGGCCCCGGTTCCACCGGTTGTATCTTTGGTTGCGCAGGCGGTCGGAGGAGGAGACTATGTAGAATTTCATCCTCTAGTCCTTCCATTTGTTCTCCTTCCCCACCGTCATCATAAAACCCTTATGACTAGTAAGGGTGAACCATCCGGCTCTGCTTGATTGGGGGGTTTTTCTCAAATAATGCATATGAGCGAATGCTTCAAAGCTGGGATCCACCTCCAGCATTTCACAGGCGGCAACGTAGCCCAAGATATTGACCCAAGAGTTGGGGGCTAGTTGCCAGATACCCAGTTGGCATCCCTCTAGAATTCTCTCCTCTGCCGGATGGAGAGGGAAGCGAAGACTAGCTAGAATGGCCGCCTCATAGCAGCCAAAACATTGGTCTTCGTAGCTGGCCTTCTCTGGCCAGACGAATGTATCCTCAGCGTCCGGCACAGAAAGAAGAAATCCATGTCCCATGACATGGTTGGAAATGAACTTCCCAAAATCCTCCGTCATTTTCTTCCGCCTGCCTTTGGGAACGTGCAAATAATAAGGAGCACGTTCCAGCCGGCGCGAAGCAGACGGCTCCGCCCATCCTTCTCCCTTGTCGGCTGACAGGGATTCTCTAGTAGCGTTTAATTTTGAGCGCGCCTCCTCCGAGTCAGTGGAGGCGCTGTCAGAAGATGATGATTCAGAGTCATCATCGGAGTGTCATCCAAGTTGGGGGCCTGCTGGCTAGTTCCAGCAGTGTCTTCCCCCATTTCCTCACCTGGCACCGAATCATTCGGTCCGGGGATTTGTTGTTCATCATTTGGCTCCTCCAGAATCGAGGAGCTTGGGGTGCTAACGGTGCTGGGCGAGTGATCACGAATCTCGGCAAAAGGCGCCCTAACGGAGCCTTCCGAGTATGCGGTTGAACTCTCCGAATGGTACCAAGAACCATCCGTCCTATACGTCCGACTGGTTTGCTTTGTTCTGGCCATGGTGTCCTGCAGAGGCATAGACACAGTCGGATTTGGAGAAGTTCTCAAAGGGGAGTCCTCGAACGAGCATTCGACACTCTTAGTTCTAGATTCAGCCGTCCCTGGTGACTGGCTGATCGCTAACCTAGGCCGTGCCGGGTGCATTTGGGAAACCATTTTTGAAAAAAGAAAAAACAAAAATAAGGAAAGAGAAGATCAGACGGTACCTTAAATGAAGATACGAGAGCCGCTTGGTTTGGAAATCTGCTTACAGGCGGATAAGAGGCCGGGTGTCAGATGCTATCACAAAAGAAAACAAATTCTCAGAAGTCAAAGATTCAAGATTCTCTCTCAAGATTCACGCAAACGTGTGAACGCAATGAAGAGGTCAGCCCCTATTTATAGAAAGGGTGAAAAGTCTTAGGGTAAAAACCCTAGATTCTCCCATGGTAAACGGTAAAAAGCCGCTCTAATGAGAGGCGGACACCTGTCACAGGTGTCACGTGGCGAGCCACGTCACCCCTGTGAGGGGCAAATGATTTGGGTATTTATACCCCGCCAAGTGGCCCAATGAGAGTGCGACACATGTCACAAAAAGAGGCATCCAAATGGACTACCCAGATGATGACACGTGTCATGCAGATATGGCCCCTGGGAGTGATGGCCTTCAAGGCCCAAATCGACCCGCAAAACGACGTTGCCCTAAATCCTAGGTCACCAAACCTTAGGACAAGGCACACCTTTCTAGGACCCTATAAATAGGGAGATTCCCTCCATTTATTGGGGCACGTCTTAATCACTACATCATTTATTGCTCTCGAAAACAGAGAACACTTGATCTCGGAATCCGAGAAGATACTTACTTTCCGCACGTTTTACTCCGAATCCGTACTAACTTAATCTTCGGAGGCGGACCTCCGAACATCCAGAGCTCTGTTCTTTTGCAGGTACAGGCGGCTTCGTTGGATCCAGTCTTCGAGTTGTAACTCTCCCAAGGGACACAAAAATACCCGAAACACTAACTATTTAATAATTAAGTTGATTTATAAAAATAATAAAAAAAAACCCACCCTCACCACCACCAGTCAGCCACCCTCTCCTTCTCCCCCTCCCCTATCCCTAGCCAATGCCTGTAACCTCAAACCGACCTCCTCCATTTCCTCTTTACCCTCGCCGACCACCCTCCTCTGAAAAAACCACCCACCAATACCACATTTTGCCATAACCACAACCCAGAAAACCACCCCAAAACCCCCAACCAAAACGCTTCATATGCAACCAAATCCCCTCCTCAATCTTCAACAATCCCTTCTTAAATGCCGCAATCTCTCTCCTCCCATCTAATTACAACTTCGAAATCCACAAGTTCGTCCATCGAATCCTCTCTCTCTCCACCCCTTCACCACGCATCACGCTCCAACTCCCCGAAGGATTGCTCATGAATCTTTATCAACCAAAAAGCTAATAAAACTCAACAATGTCATCACAACTATAGCAAATCAACAAATCAAGTTTAAGAGAGAGAGAAGAAGATCTAGTGTTGGTGGTTTCTTTGGGTGGAATTTTTGGGTTAGATTTTAGGAGGGTGGTCGAGGCGAGGATAAAGGGGGAAAGGGAGGGGTCGGTTCGGCGATGGAGGTTGGTTGGTGGGGGCAGGGTCGTCTTATACATTTTGGAGGCCCTGTTCTAAACTTGAATATTGGGCCCTAATAAAACAATAGAATACTCAAATTATTATCATTATTATTATTATATCTGCCAAATGAATGAAGTTCCAAAAAGCTCATAATTTTGAAGCTTAAAATTTTTCCATTGATCTCAATCTTTGAAAAAGTGAACTGCTAAACAACGCTCCCATTTTACAGGGCATCGCTCCCTTTTTGACATGTAAGGACGATATTGCTCTTTTATGTAAGTTGTTGTGAATAATGGTATAATATCATTCCCGACCCCTCCACTTACTACCACGTGGTAAAAAAAATATCCCGACACTACTACAATCGACCCCGGCTCACCACATCCGACCCCACCACATTCGATCTACCACTAAAAATCCGAGTTTTTTTTTTTAAAAAGAAATTATTAAGCATTAGCAACGGGTTTAGGACGATGGATGATGACAACGTTCGGACACCGGAAGCTTCGTCGGAGGATTCTAAGTCGTCGTACTTTTTAAAATTTTTTTTTTGAAATAAAACATCCGCCTAAAAAATTAGGATCCACCTAGGTGGATTCACTTAAAATTTCCGAATCCACCAAGGATGATCTGGAAATTTTAGGCGGATCTAATTTCCGGATCTTCCTTGGTGGATCCGGAAATTTTAAGTGAATCCACCTAGGTGGATCCAAAATTTTTGGGCGGAAGTATGTAGTTTGTTTGTTTTTTTTAGTTGATTAATTAATCAAATTTATTATTGTAAACTTTGTATTATTATTATAATTCTTATTATGATTATTATTAATTTTGTGATTAATTGAGTTTAGTATTAGTACTTTTATTGTTGTTCTGATCAATGTTGTGGCTTTTTTTCCCCTCTGATTTTATTTAATTTTTATTTTTATTTTTAGAGAGATAAAATGAGAGTAAATGAGAGTATGAGAGTTGTGAGTGCCGTGGAGTGAGTAGTGGGTATTTATTTGATAGGGGTAAAAATGGAAAATCCTAAAAAAAAATGCAAGCGATGCCTAGTAAAAAGGGAGCGATGTTTAACAACCCCTTTAAAAAAGAATCAGAAGAAAAAAAATGTATGCAATTTGTTTGCTTACTTGGTACATTGGAGTGGTGGCTTTCTTTTTCCAAACAATCCAAAAGCATAGAAAAATATTTCAGTTCATAGTAATTCAAGGATTGAAAAAATTTAAAGATATAAACGTTTTTTTTTTTTAAAAAAAAGGAAATGAGAAAATATTATTCAAATTTGTAGCAAATTGATTGAGAATAATTAGATGAGAGTACGCCTTTATTGGTAATTTTGGCTATAAGAAGAAAATATTTTTTACGAGTACAATTAAGGAAGTTAGAATACAAAAGGTTTGTAATTAAAATCTGAATTGGAAAGAGAATAAGTAATCAAGCACATTTTTGGGTAAATTCAACAGATATTTAAAGCATTGATTTATAGGGTAATTTATTAGCAGCTTTGAATGAGAAAGACAGAAAGCTAAAGAAAATTTGAAAATTTGGGCTTTTGGTTTATGAGGCCCTTATCTATCTGGGGCCCTCTGCTAGGACCAATTTTTACACCAAGTTTTGCAAATTGACAAGCGAATCCTCTGAAGAACGCACTTAAATTTTTTGCAACAATTTGTACAGCAAGGTAATTGAAGAACGCACTTAATTTTTATTTATTTATTGGTTATATTGCAATGTTTTATGAAATAAAATTCAAGTTATACGATATTTGTTGTTTGGAATGTGTTTTATTAGGAATTTAATGATGTAATCATTGTTTGATTCATTCAATTTGACTTGAATTGGAAATTAGGGTTGTTCATAATGAAATTGTAGGGCACATGCTCAGAAAACTGGCCGGAGTATAGGTCGAGGTGGTAAAACCTACATTTTTGTAAAATATGGGTGGTTATTTTTAATTTCAACAAAAATGGGTGGTTATTTCAACACATGGTACATTTTAGGGTGGTAATTTACAAAAAATCCTAACATTAAAGGTCACACAAGTTTTTAAAAAGGATACTATGTTAAAAATAAGGTTAGTATATTAAAATTAATGGTCACTATGTTGAATATAATGCCGATTACGTGTGTATATAAACCTTAGGTCTACAATAATAGTATTGTGGACCAGGTCCACGTAAGATTTAACCAATCCGTACTCCCAATCTTGAATTTTAAAATTCTGATATTCGGTCCAGTCCCATTCGGTCCGGTCTTGGAACAGTGAACCTCCTTAAGATCAATAGTTTGGTCCGCGCCAAGTATCTGAGAGCCAACTCCAGTGCTCCACCCCAAAATTGCAATGTATTAACACTTGAACTCTTAAACTTTTATACAAGCTTTGTTAGGTTGATCCTTAAATCATGGCATTCTTTGTATTAGCTAAAAGGCAGCTGATTTCCCATCAAATTCAGTTTTGTTCTTTGCTATCAACACTTATTCTTCGCCCCCAGTTTCCCTCTTCTTCAAATGGGTATTTGTACATCTTCTCTCAGACATTTCGTCGAACACTTTCAATGCACTTTCATACTCCCTTACACAAACAACATTCACTGTATTCCTCAACATTACAACCATATTTAATACAATCTTTTTATAACCCTATTGATTTCAATGCAATTGTAACCGAAAACAACCAGAAAGATGAATTGGGTGTTGTTGAATTAGTAGAATTAGTGCAGAAAACCAAGGATTTTACTTCTAGGAAGGAAGCTATTGATTTTGATGCTGGTTCTAGTATTAATCCTGATGCCAACAAGGTTTATTTAGCTATCTGGGAATTGAGGAATGATTGGAAGTTGGCTTTATTGGCATTTGAATTGAATTTAAAATGGGGTTTTGAAAATGAGAAATCATTAGGTTTGATAGTTTGGGTATTGGGTACTCATTAGAAGTTTGATGTTGCTTATGATAACGATGACCAAGTCAAAAGTAGTTAGAGAAGAAATCTTCTCTTAATTATCATTTGTGAATATTCACTAATATCTATCTCTTTTAATAGCTTGTATGTCTATCCTCTTAGCTTGTTATTATCTTTTGTAAACCTAGGTTACAATACTTCTTGGGTGTATAAATACACGTTAAACATAATGAGAATATTATCAACTTCTCACATACTCTATTATCTTATATGGTATCTAGAGCTTAGTGATCCTTCTCTGATTTTTTTTCCTCCTATTATTTCTTTCTAATCCTCCTTCTATGGCTCCTGACAACGTCAACACAATTCCCAATGGCAATGATCCCACCAAACCCTTTGTGATTGTGAATGTTCACTCTGTGCAAAAACTCACGCCCTCCACCTACCTCACTTGGAAATCCCAAGTGGAGGCTCTTCTTATTGGTTATGATTTGTATCATTTTGTTGATGGTACGTGTTCCCCTCCTCCTAAAACAATAACTAAAGGTGATACTACTGAACCCAATCCGGCGTATACCACTTGGTTTCGTTAGGATAAACTCCTGTTCGGGGCTCTTTCGGGTACTCTCTCCTCCTCCATCAGTCCTCTTATCACTCGTGCTTCGACCTCAAAGGCTGCTTGGGACATCCTTGCAAGCACTTATGCAAACCCATCTCGTGGTCATGTCAAACAACTTAAAGCCCAACTCCGTCATATCTCCAAGGGTACTCTTTGTGTCTCTGATTTTATGCAGAAAATAAAGCGTATTGTGGATGAGCTTACTCTTTTGGGTACTATCATCCCTCATGAAGATGTCCTTGATCGTGTTCTTGAAGGACTTGACTCAAGTTTTCAATCTGTCATCGATGGCGTTCATGCTCGTGACACTCCTATCTCCTTTGAAGAGCTCCATGAAAAACTCATTAATAAGGAGCTTCTCAATGATGCTTCCTTGGCTCGTGACTCTTCTCTTGCTATTCCACCCATGGCAAATCCAACCAACACTAGGTGGAATACCAAAAATGGACAACAACGTGCATCTAATCGCCCTCCTACTTCAGTTAACTCAAACACTCCTCAACCTCCTAAGCACTTCAAGCCTTTTGAGGGCAAATGTCAATGGTGCAATGTCAAGGGTCATGTGCTTGCATACTGCCCAAACTTTTGAGAGGTACACCCATCTATCTCTCTTCCACCCCCGCAACAACAATCGACTCAACTCTCCCCAAGAAAATGCAGCCACTGCTCAACTATTTACTGCTGCCCAACCACCATCCTCTTCACAAAAATCACCACAATGGCTGCTTGACAGTGGTGCAAGTCACCATGTTACATCAGACTTGGAGAATTTGTCTCTCCACTCCCATTATGATGGTACAGATGAGATTGTAATTGGTGATGGCTCCGGACTCCCCATCTCACATATTGGTTCTACTCTTCTCCCCTCTTCCTCTAAATCTTTTTCCTTAACTAATGTCTTATGTGTTCCCTCCATGCACAAAAATATTATTTCCATTCATCAATTTTGTCTTGATAATAATGTCACCATTGGGTTCTCATCTTCTTTTTTTTGTGTCAAGGAGCGTAGCTCGGGGTCAATTCTCCTCAAAGGACCATCTAAGGACAGAGTTTATGAGTGGCCAAAGTCCCTTCCACCTAGAGTCTACACCACCACCAAACAAGTCGATTGGCATCATCGTCTAGGACACCCTTCCATTTCCATTTTAAAGCAATTACTTTCTAATTTTTCCGATTCTCATGTTCATGATTCTCATTGTAATTCATGTTCAATTAATAAAAGTCATAAACTCCCTTTTGGTTTATCTACTCTCACTACATCCTCTCCCCTTGAAGTAATTTTTAGTGATGTTTGGTCTTCCCCAGTTTATTCTTTCGATAACTTCAAATATTATGTAGTCTTTGTAGACCACTATACTAAATATATATGGCTTTATCCAATGAAAAATAAGTCAGACACATCCACTATATTTCCCACCTTCAAAGCACTAGTTGAAAAACACTTTGGTAAACCAATAAAAACTTTATACTCTGACAATGGTGGAGAATACCAAAAGTTAGATCCCTTCCTAGCTCAACATGGTATTTCTCATCTTACGAGTCCCCCTCACACACCTGAACACAACGGGTATGCCGAACGTCGTCATTTACACATAGTGGAAACTAGTCTAGCTCTCCTTACTCATGCTTCCATGCCTCTTACCTATTGGTCTAAGGCTATTCAAACGGCAGTATATCTCATAAATCGTATGCCAACTCCCACTCTTCAAAACCTGTCACCCTATCAAAAGTTATTTGGTAGCAAACCCAAGTATGACAATCTCCACAATTTTGGTTGTCTATGTTATCCATGGCTCCGACCATACACACCTCACAAATTGGCTCCGAAGTCTATTGCTTGTGTTTTTATTGGTTACTCCCCTACACAACATGCATTTTTATGTCTTGATCCTACTACTTTAAAAGTTTATTCATCACGACATGTCAAGTTTGTGGAGGATACTTATCCTTTTGCTACTATAAACAATGCTTCCGCCCCTATTAATAATCAAGATACACTAAGTGAATGGTGCACACTCAACCATGCCATTCCTCAAATTCCTACTACTGACCAACCCTCCATACAGACCCCACCTTCACCTAATTCTCAAACAAATGAACCCTCCACCCAACAAACGCCCATAATAAACCCACCTCCACCCCCTCCATCTCACTCTTTCACAACTAGAGCCAAAAATAATATATTCAAGCCCATAAATAAGTTGAACCTTTCTGCCCAACTTACCCCAACTGAACCCACAACTGTTAAACAAGCCCTTACCGATCCGAACTGGCAACAAGCTATGACTATTCAATATAATTCTCTTGTTAGCAATGGTACTTGGGAACTTGTACCACCATCTTCTACTTACAATATGGTTGGTTGTAAGTGGGTGTTTCGTATAAAATACAAGAAAGATGGCTCTATTGATCGATTTAAGGCTCGCTTAGTGGCTAAGGGGTTTCATCAAAGGCCCGGGCTTGACTACTCAGAAACTTTTAGCCCAGTTATTAAGCCATCAACAGTTCGTTTGATCCTCACTCTTGCCGTCACTAATGGGTGGCAACTCCGGCAACTTGATATCAATGATGCCTTTCTTCAAGGTACCTTGACCGAAGAAGTTTACATGGCTCAACCTCAAGGCTTTGTTGACAAAGACCGTCCTCACCATGTTTGTCGCTTGCGTAAAGCTCTCTATGGCCTCAAGCAAGCACCTCGCGCATGGTACAACGAGCTACGAAATTTTTTACTTGAAGCTGGTTTTACCAACTCGGTTATGGACACATCACTCTTTTTTTACAAAAGGTACTCCAACACCCATATATGTACTTGTCTATGTTGATGACATAATTATCACAGGACCTTGTTCCACATCAATATCCAAGTTCATCTCTCGACTCGCCATGCGCTTTTCACTCAAAGACCTCGGTGAGTTAAATTATTTCTTGGGAGTTGAAGTACAACATTGTTCTCATGGTTTATTCCTAAGTCAACGCAAGTATATCTCTGACTTATTACACCGAGCATCCATGTCGGACACCAAACCGGTAAACACTCCATTAGATCTCAATGTCAAGCTCACCTTAGGTGCAGGTACCTCTCTTGATGATCCTACTCAATACCGTGCTCTTGTTGGTGGCTTACAATACCTCTCACTCACTCGGTTGGATATTGCCTTTGCCGTAAACAAATTGTCCCAATTCATGCATCGTCCAACTTCAATCCACTGGCAAGCCTTAAAACGTTTGCTTCGGTATCTCAAAGGAACCATTGACATTGGCTTAAATCTCTATCATGACTCTCCTCTCCGACTTCATGCCTTCTCCGATGCGGATTGGGCGGGTGATCATGATGATTTTGTATCTACTGGAGCTTATATTGTTTATTTAGGGAAGAACCCAATATCTTGGAGCTCTAAGAAGCAAAAGTTAGTGGCAAAATCTTCAACTGAGGCTGAATATCGCTCCATTGCTCAAACTGCATCTGAACTAGCTTAGATTGGATCAGTCATCTTCTTGGTGAACTTGGTGTGTCTAGCTCAAAACAACCAGTCATCTATTGTGACAATATAGGAGCAACTAAACTAAGTGCAAATCCAGTCTTCCAATCTCGAATGAAACACCTTGGTGTTGACTATCATTTTATTCGTGAACGGGTTCAAGCTGGAATTTTACGAGTTACAACGGTGGCTAATGATGACCAACTAGCCGACGCCTTGACTAAGCCGCTTTCTCGCCCTCGACTTCGAATGTTACTTGCCAAGATTGGACTTTCTCTCCGGCCGTCCATCTTGCGGGGGCATGATAACGATGACCAAGTCAAAAGTAGTTAGAGAAGAAATCTTCTCTTAATTATCATTTGTGAATATTCACTAATATCTATCTCTTTTAATAGCTTGTATGTATATCCTCTTAGCTTGTTATTATCTTTTGTAAACCTAGGTTACAATACTTCTTGGGTGTATAAATACACGTTAAACATAATGAGAATATTATCAACTTCTCACATACTCTATTATCTTATAGCTTGGTCTTTGATTCGTGATTTGCACGGGTCGGCGGATACTCGACAAGCAATGCTTGCTATCATAGAGAGGTGAGTTTAACTCGTAGTTCTTTGCTGGTAACTAGTTTTTGAGAATAGAGGTTTATGTTTACTGCCAATATGTTTGTGATTATGTTTATGTTTATGTTCAGCAATAGGCGAATACTTTGTTTTTACGATAGCAGAACCTATTATGCTGTGCAAATTGTTACATTCTGGTTTTTTTGTTAATGTTAATGTAAGGGATGAGATCAAGAGATTGATTAAGTCAAATATGTGATCGGATTTTAGTATTACATTCCTATAAGCATTGATAGCTTGATATATTATCTTAGATAAGTATATGCGTACATGTGATATGTAAGCGTATACTTATCTAAGATTTTGGTCATAAGTACAATGACATGACTTATCTTGTCATATGACCGAGTTGATTCTTTATTGCAAATACTACTTTAAGATTGAATGGTTTGAACTCGTAATTGCCTGTCAAAAACTGTATATAACGCTTTGTTTGGATAGCAAAGAAGGAAGGAAAGGAAGGGGAGGGAAAAAGGAGGAAGGGAAGGGAAAAGAAAGGGAGGGGGAGGTGAGCTCCATTTTCCCTCCAAATCTCTCCAAATTTGGAGGGATTATGCTTATTAAAGAGAGAGGGAAAATGGATCCCTCCCTGTCCTTTCCCTTCCTTCCCCCAATCCTTTACCCAAACAAGAGTGTTTGTCCCCCCTCCCTTTCTCTTCCCTTCTTTTCCTTCCATTTCCTTCTGTCCAAACAAAGTGTTAGAGATTGTGACTGATAAGTCTTAGAGGTCTTAAAGACCAATGATGCTGCAAAGTTTTACTTTTTCCTTTATCATTTATGTGTTTTTCATCTAATGCTCTTTTTTCACCAGCTTCTATATGAAAATTGCGTTAATTTTTGTTTAGTAGCAAGTAGCCTGCTCCTCTGGTGGTCAAATTAGTGCAGTTTGGTTTGAAGTAAAATCAATAGTTGGCTGATGCCTTCCAAATCCAACTGAGGTGCTTCTGAATGTTAGTTCTGCAGAGTTTTTATGGGTTTGCAAGTGGGTGTGGTTCTTACACAGTGTGTTGACACACGAAAGTGCCTAGGGTTAGTGATGGAAGCCGACTTTCAATTCAATTAATAGGAACAATATTTAATTAATGATATCTAGACTTGATTATGCGTGATAAAGATATTAACAAAGAGAAATGATCCATTTGATAAATGATGTCAAGTTTTATAGATGACACAAAAATCTAATTGCTTAGTGTTAGATTTTAGCAACTACAAAATTCAATATATGATGCTTTTATTTTATTATATTTATTTATTTATTTTTTTTTTAAAAAAAAAATTATAGGAAGTCTACCTGTGATTCTGTGATAAGATATCTTTGAAAAAGAAGGCGAACACTTAAAGAATCCTACATGATACTAATCATGCTACTTCTCTTCAGTAATTGAAACTAATTGATGTATCTGCCTGTCTGCCATGCTTGCCTAGTTGCCTCTGTGCTTGGTCTAGTTCTACCTGCCTACACCACCCTTCAATATCTAAGTTATCTCCCTGCTTCTGTAATTATACTAAGTCTTGAGCTCGATAGAGATATATCATATTAAATAGCTCCTTTCCAGATATGCAGCAGCAAATAATCATGAGAAGGCCATTAAAACATTTCAATTCATGGAGAAATTGACACTGCATCCAGTTCAGAATGCATTATATATTGTCATTAGTGCCCTATGCAGATATGGCAATATTGAAGAGGCTGAGGAATTCATGCTAAAAAATAAGGAGCTATTTCCTCTTGAGACTGAGGGCTTTAATATCATTCTTCATGGTTGGTGCGATATTATTGTTGATGTTGTTGAAGCAAAGAGAGTCTGGAGAGATGGCAAGTTGCTGTGTTACACCTGATGCAATGTCTTACACACACATGATTTCCTGCTTCTCGAAGGTTGGAAACCTTTTTGATTCTCTGAGACTCTATGATGAGATGAAGAAAAGGGGCTGGATCCCTGGCCTTGATGTCTATAATTCACTGATTTATGTTATGGCTCATGAAAACTGTTTGAGTGAAGCTCTTAAAATTCTTGAGAAAATCAAAGAGATGGGTTTAAAACCAGATTCTAAGTCATACAATTGCTTGATTTGTCCTCTATGTGAAGCTGGGAAATTCAAGGAGGCAAAAAAATCTGTTGTCCATTATGACACAAGAGCAAGTCCTTCCAACTATTGAGACATATCAAGCATTCTTGAAAGATGCTGATTTGGAAAGCACTTTTAAAATTCTGAGTCAGATGAAAAACGATAAAGTTGGTCCAGACAATTGTACATTTCTACTAATTTTTGATAGGTTTTTTAAATTAAGAGAACCCAGAAATGTGTTGAAGGTGTGGGTTGAAATGAGACACTTTGGAGTAGATCCTGAATCAGGACACTACCAGTCTGTTGTGCATGGCTTGGCAAATTGCGGCTGTTTGATGAAGGCTAAGGAATTTTACACTGAGATGCTTTCAAATGGCTTTGTAGATGATTCAACACTCCAGAAATTGTTACAAGGGCCAGAAGAAGGTAGTCATCATTGGAAAGTTGGGTCTATAAAATTTGTGAAGCCTGCTAATGAATCAAAATCATCATATACATCCTGTGTCAGACTAGAGAGGGGAGGGGGAAGGAAAAGCCGAGGTGCCAAAAGCTCAAAGAAGTAGCAAAGATTCAAAGGATCCTCTGTGTAATTATGATTTATGAACCAAGTTATATCAGATGATCTACTATGTCATCAATATTGCTTCAATCAAATTAGTCTTTTGTGATAGAAAGATAGCTCTTGGTGAATTATAGCTATGCTATGAATGAAAGGTGAAGACAGGCTTGTTAAACTGGTGAATTGGTGTAGATAATCTGGGAGGGTAACAGTACTGAGGTTATTCTGGTTAAATATTCCAGAGTATGTGAATTGAGTACTGATGTTCACTAAGGATTGCCTTAATCTAATTTCCGTTTGCACCTCCAGCTAATGATCGCTTTAGTGTCAGCCCTGTCAGGTATGTTTATCATATAGTGCAGTTTCTTATGCGATCCTCAAATTTGTTGTTAGGGTATTGTAAAATTGTCAAATATGTGGGAACTCAAGGATAGAGTTTGGAGCTGGGACCTGGGACCTGGGTTCACTGCTATCTGTAACCTTATAATTTGGGATTATTCTTCTGATTCTTCTTGCGATGCAACCATAATCCATTTGGCTGTCATTATCTATTGGCTTTACGGGTGAATTCATAATTATAGTTTAAAACCTTTGGATATTTTTTCCTGTAACTCATTTGAGAAACCCTACTGTTCCCATATTTCATAATCTATTAGAGTTTATTAATCTAAAAGTATGAATTAGTGCATCACCTTGTGTGAAAAACAATCATATCATTAAAACAACAACATATTCTGAGAAAAACTTATAAGCAGCATGGAAGAAGCTATATGGTGCATATGAGTTTGTTTATTGCTCATATCACCTTTGGTAGACAACTGAACTGTAATAGAGAAGCCCATTTGTAGAGAAATTTGATGATACTGCTGTATGGAAAGATGTGGAGGAGCTGGTGCAAGTAAAAATTTTCTCTAATTATTCTGAATGGTCTAAGAAAATCAGTAAAAATTATTGCAAGAGAAATGTTGGTACTCAGGCTTCCACATATCATGGTGAGTGCAAAACTAAGGAAAACCCCTAAATTCTTTTTCTTCCTCCTGTGAAGGCTGTAGTCTTAAGATCTGAAAGGTTTTATGTATGCTTCCTCATCCATGTTTGACGCTTGGTGACCTGAATACCCTGGGATTGAAAATAAATCACATGAAAATTGAAATGTTAATAGTTTGATACGACGGATTGTTTTTTTTTTCTTTTCTTTTTTTTTTTTTACGAAAATTCAGCCACAACAGATCCAATGCCATAAAAATCAAGATCACAGAATTGGAAAGATTCCCTTGCTTCCTGTGTCCCCAAAGTTTTTCCTTGCCCAAAACTGAACCTATCAATGAAATTTAGTACCGAGTTGGGTGATCAAATCAATTACTTCCTAGTAAATTTACAAATACTTAAAATCTTCCAAGCTTTTATAGTTTTAAAAGCAAACTTTGATCACCTCGAGAATGCCAACTTTAACACAGAATATGCTACCATTGTTTATACCTAGAGAAATTAATTTATTCCTTAGACCGAGATCATAAAGGGGCAAATTCACATACCTGAGTACCACCTTTAGTATGTATAATTAAATGGTCCTGCTCCAATAAATCTAATACCTACACTGTTTATCTTTAATATAACTCCAATATCGAAACTTTCAAACATGTAGGATGCAAAAGTAATAGCCAAATCTTCATCATCCATATCGTGCAGATCCGTGGCATTTGATAAAAAGCCATCAGTGATAATTGAATTGCCTTCCCTAAGTTAAAAATCCTTGACTCTGATTTTTCAGAAGTGGTCACCCTTCTAGTCTTATAAAGTTGCTCAAAATTTAGCCATTACCTGCCAAAATTGAATTTTTAACAATTTCATGGAGAAATGTATCTGATAAACATAAGGAAAACTATGAAATGGATTTTTCTTTTCTCCAATCAAAGTCTTCGTAATCGTTTATTGAGCTTCCATAAACCATGATTCACAGATCTATCAGATTTCTCTAACTTCCTTATTGGTAACAAAATTAATATATGTTAATCGGACTGAGGTACCCATGTTCAACACGGGTACGTGTGTAAGTGTTTGACTCGTGAATAAATTATATTTTTTTAACTAAAATGAATTGCCATATCCATGTCCGAGTGTTGAGGGATCAATAAGGGTACTTGAGGTAAAATGAAGAGTTGAGTAACATAAAAATTAATCGATAATAATTTATGTAATCCAAACAATGCTTTGTCACCAATATTTTAGGTTCTATTTCATGATTGCCATTGTAATTGATTAAGTATTCAGAGGTTTCATTTAAGCATTATTCATTGATTTATTTGCTGTCATACAAGAAGACTTCAGTCCCATTACCAATTGGATTTTTATCATGTTTCAGAATGAGACCTAGCAAAACTTTGGGATTCCGACCAAAGGTGACAATGTTTATTAATTGACACATAGAATTTATTACATTTTCCCCCAAATCTTGCGAAAATGTCTTGTCATGTGATGTACTCTTTATTGTAATATAGGAATACTATCTAGTTTTAACTATTCTCTCAATATAGTTTAAGGTAGATTACTGGCAACATTGGATGTGACACTCAAAATTATACTACCTCTGATTTTTTTTAGTTGCAACTTTGGAATATTTTATATCTTTCAAATTATACCCCAAAGTTGCAACTAAAAAAAATCAGAGGTAGTATGTTACTCTCGTAGTATTATGGACTTTACTTGGGAAGGAAATTTCTTTGACAACTCATTATACTGATAGGTGAATTATAAGTTTTAAGTGTTGTTTGACTGTATTTTTAAAAATAATGGTTGCACTATGTGAATTTTCTGTACCATGAGCGTTATATGGTTTCATTGTAGGTTTTAGCAAGGTCAGGATGTGGTTGAAACTTGTCAGCTAGTTTGGAAGTGAATTTCAATATTCACAATCTTGCCAGCTGAAGCTTTGAGTTTGCAAAGTGGTGTGTGTCTGTTAAACAACAATAACCCTATTATGTGGTTTTTGAATCATTCTTTAGATTTCATACTTTGCTGTGGTACTTGTGGAGTTGAGGATAAAGTTGGAGACTTATTAGCTAGTACAGATCGAAGTGAATATTTTGAAACTGTAACCTCTGCAGGCAGAGTTATACATGAATATATAGATCTTTAAATGACATCATGTTGATATTATAGATTTATATGTGATTACTCTACTTGATTACTAAACCTTGGCTAAAGCTCGTACTATGTCAGGTTAAAATTGGTTTTAGTAGTTTCAAATCTGGTTGTTATCATATGGGATTACTTGATTACTGAACCTTGGCTAAAGCTCATAATATATCAGGTTGAAAATTGGGTATAATAGTTTAAAATCTGGCTGACTTTGATGTTATTAGTTCTTGAGTCCTCTTTTTTGAAATTGATAATTGCTGCATAAATGAATTGTTTGTCCCAGCTTGTGGTACACATTCAGGAACAGTGCAAGTGAGCTAGATGTTCTGAATTACTGCTACAATTTTCAATTATTTTGAAACTTTAAATTTTTTGTTTGGTTAATGGAAGTGCTATAAGAAACTTTGTTAGGATAGTTTATTTATTTCTGCATTTATCTGTGGCTGGGAAAAAGGACTTAAGTGCGTTGTTTAATTTTACTAGGTTACTTTAGGATAAAATTTGATTGATAGGGACTAGTATTTCTAGTCCTGGCATGATTCATTTTTGAATGTGTTGTTAGCTGTAAAAATTAGCTTATGTAAATGCTATTTCTAGATTGATGAGAATGAAAGGAAAATAACCATTATATTGACAGCTTCTTTGGCCTTAATTATAAGGCCAAGCTACCTCGTCTTTATTTCCTTGGTGATTTAGGAATTGAACTACTATAAAGAATCTTAGCGAGCTCTAGCGAACCTTGTTCTTAGTTCATTAGTTCCTTTTGTTGTTTTATTCACTGTATTATTAGAGTAAATTGACTTATTTTCTGCTTTTTTATTTAGGTTGATTGCATGATGATAATAAAGGGTGGAAGCTTGTTATTCTAGAGTTTGATGGCAGCTTTGGCCCAGAGAAGTACTTGAGTTCTAATTACATGGGCTTTAATGGATGAAATTGCTTCTGAAACTAATCCGATATGCATAAAATTGGCTTCACGTTTAAAGGGAGCAGGACAGGAGGGATGGAAAGCTCAAACTTGGCTCTTTTGCCAAGAGACTATTTCCAAGATCAGTTTTATTTAACCCCCATTTTTTATGCAAGTTAGCTTGTCAGTTGAGGATTACATAGTTAGCTTGTCAGTTGAGGATTACATCTCTGAATTTGATTAGTATGATGTCCATGAAAGGCCTGAAGAAAAAAATGAACTTTTGTGGTGATTGCTGAACATAGATCTTACTGGAAAGGTTGAGCTCTAGCACAATGGATCGTGTGACTTTTTGAGTATATGTGTAGATCTTCTATTAGGTTGATGTGAATTTGTGGGGGTGCATCTGAGAGCAAGAACGTTAGAACGCTAAAGAATATGTGGTTTCTGGCTCTTCAACTTCCAACAAAAACAACGATGCTGAAAGTGTCATGGTTTTGGGCATATACATGAGTATGATGATCATAAATTCATAAGGCTCGATACACATGATAAGGAGACTGGTATAGAAGATTTGATGAGGAGACTGTTATAGAATTCGAGACCCCATTGAATCTCTTATGTTGTTTCTCCGTGGAGTCACCCAAATGTCCTCTCAGCTTGTTGAATCAGGAGTAAAGGTCTAACCACTTGAGTTATCCCTCACTACTATGTATAATGTATTGTAAATTACGTGCGTATATATAATGGTTATATTTTATTTTTTTATATTATTTTAAGAATATACATTTTCTCTTAAAATATATTAGATTAAAATCCCGTGCAATGCACGGTTGTTAAATATTTTTGACAATAATATTTCAAAACATAAAGTATAGAGATGTATGGAATATGATTGTTAAGTTGGAAAGAAAATATCATAAGGTATAAATAGTTTACTTAAAGATTTTGAAAAAAAAAAAAAGTGTAAAAATGGCAGGAAATTTGTTTACAAAGTAATGACAAGTGTCATGGAACATTTTTTTTTTTTCTTTTTTTTTTTTTTTTTTTTGAAGGAAAGCGTTAGAGGTATTATATTAAATCACCCTCCGCCAAATCAATAATGCTTTGGTAGGAAAATATCCATACAAACAAGTTCCGCATTACCCCGAGTATCCTTTTGATTAAATGGGCTACGGAATTCCATACACGCTTTACATGAGAAAACGTAAAGAAATTAAAACTTTGAGCTAATTGACAAATATCATCATATATCAAACAAAAATGAGCAGCACCCTCTATGTTGTTTGCAACTCTTTGAGCTACCTTAATCGCATCACACTCAAACCACAGCTTCTCGTAGCCAAATCATCTAGCAATCTGCAAACCAAACCGTACTGCTGCAGCTTCAGCCTGCTCTACTGGCCATTCACCCACGTATCTTCGAGTCGCCGCAAGCAAAATTCTCCCCTCACTGTCCCTTGCAACCATTCCTAGGCCGACTCTGCTGTTGGCACCAAGATGGGCGTCCACATTTATCTTGATTACGCCACTTGGGGGGGGGGGGGGGGGGGGTGGGGGGTTTGACCCAGCTAGCAAGGGAATAAACACCTATATTGGGACTTCTATCAAACACTTTGTGCGCATAAGACTTAAACTCATAAGCTTTTCATTGAAGGATGAAGATGGGGAATCCTCCAATAGTTGAGCAAAATCCCTGCCAGATCACACCTTCTTCACATGTTGACATTCAAAAAGCATATGATTAACTGATTCAACCTCCACAACACAATGCCCACATTTGTCATCTGCAGCAATATGACTAGGGATGTCAGTGGGGCGGGGATGGATCTCAATTTGGCGGGTGGTGGGGTGGGGATGGGAATTAGGCTGGTCTTTGCTGGGGATTAGGTGCGTCTTTGCTGGGGATTAGGTGGGAGTGAATATCCAAGTGGGGGTGAAGCGGGGATGGTTTGGAGTTGTACCCGCCGGGGCGGGGATGGGGATGAATTTTGAGCCCGCTGGGGATAGGGATGGGGATGGACATGGGCATGAAAATGTTAGGTGAGGATGGGGATGGAAAGGCCAACATCCGCCCCGCCTCACCCCATTGACATCCTTAAATATGACAGTGGAAACAACTCTTTGACCGCAAGGCTACCCCCACAGGCTTTCGAAATAAAGTAGTTGAGTTTTGGCTGTCTACACTTACACCAAACAATTGACTAGGGCTTTCTATTGTCGTCTTGATTTCCAATTGCAGCAGTACTCAGCACCCCCATTCTTCCAAGCCAATAATGACCTGATGTGACTGTGTAGGGACCGTCCTTTGAAGGCCACCAATACAAGGAATCGGTTTGATTTGAAATAGAGGCAAGGAGTTGCAAGATCCTCGCACTATCACCAGGTGAGAAGAGGGACTCTAGCAGGGGAATGTTCCACTTCCTGCAAGATGGCAACATTAAATAAGAGACCTTGGCATAGGATTATAATTGAGTCCATGAGAGGGAGCTGCTGAGTTTGGGTTGCCTGGTAGCCAAGCATCGAGCCACACTTTAATCTGATCTCCAGCACCAACACGCCACTTTAGCCCATTGCACAAGAGAGATTTTGATATTCTTTATAAGATCAAATATAGTTGATTATTGCATGGGTACTATACTAAGACTATTTCGTCTATAACATGATCAATAATCTATTCAACATGACATTACTACTTAATCGGTTCTTCTAGGACTTATGACTTAATCTATTTTTATTGATTCACTAATCAATAAAGTAATCCTATGCAATTATTTAATTTTTCAATGCAAAATCAATCCTTAATTTTTTAATTTACAGTACCTATCTTGGTCCAATTAATTTTTTAATTTAACAATTACAATTTTTATGTAATTAGGGAGCATTAGACCTTTAATTATCAACTAATCATGCAAGTTTATGATACTTAATATTGCAAAAAGATCCAAACTCAATATCATCGGCTATATATTAGTCCAAAGTGGGCGGACAATTTATTGTTTTGGTAAAGAATAATATATTGGCTAAAACTATATGAGAATAAAAAAATAATTTGAACAAAATTATATGAAGTAATAATATCGTAATGATATAAACTTCTACTGTATTATTAATGACAATTCTATCAAATATTATATAGTCTTCCATAAAATCAAATACTTAACTAAAATATATAAGATTTTATAGTTATAAGGATTAGTTTATAATATGCAATATATGAACAAGATTTTGACAAATATACAACGAAATAATTTTTAACCAAAAAAAACTAAACTAAACTAAACTAAACTAAGGGCCTGTTCTCTTCAGCTTAATTTCAGTTCACTTTAGTTCAATTCAGTTTAGTTTAGTTCCTAATTTCCTTCTCTCATAAAATATTTATTTCAGTTAAGTTTAGTTCAGCTTCAATCAGTTCAGTTCAGCTCAGCTCAATTCAGTAAATCAGAACATACCCTAAAATATAGACATGTGTCAGCCAAAATTTAATATAATTATAGAAGAGGAACAAAAAAAAATGTATTCTTAAGTATAAAATCAACATTATTTTACTTAGATGTTGGAATAATTAACTGATTGAGATTTAGGTATTGCAACTCCAGATTTTGCTAACAACCTTAACTCATATAATTTTTTTTTTTCTCAATTTAACTTTGAAGATAGAAACATCATCAACAATAAAATAAAACTCACTGGCTTTCTTAGTTAGCTGAGCCTATAAGGCTCTGCAAAATGCATTTAAATTAAACAAATTTATAATCCCTCCGTTTATTAATACATTAATCCACTACTCGATTGCATAACCAGCAATCAACGAACTATAACAGCGAGAATCATAAAAGTACCAATGATAAATATTTCTAGCGATGTGTTCAATCAACATGAACAAATTATAATAAATAATTTATAAATTAACAAATTACATGAAACTACATATGAAGTAAATATTATATTGCACATTGTTAACACATATAATTATAAGCATTGATAGGTTAGTTATAATTTTAAGGTTTAGATTTCACCACCATTTAACACTAGCGGTTAAAAAAACAATTAAATCTAGTTTTTTCGTGCTAACAATATGCTTTTTAGATGTTTTTGAGTCATTTTTTCAAATTGGTATGATTTTAAGTTAAAATTTTAAAAAAAAAAATGATTGTAAAACTTTGTTTTGTATAATTAATAATATTTTATGTGACACGCAAAATGAGGATTTTTTTATAATTATTTTTCAATTTTGACATTAATTCGGATTCTTTTAGCAAAAATGTCCGCAAACTTGTAAAGAGCATGTTTTAGGCATGAAAATCGAAAAATTGTTTTAAAACATTAGATTAAATTGTTTTCCTTCTTTTAGGTGGTAATTTCAAAAAGTGGGTGGTAAATACAAAATATTCTAGTTTTTATATTATCTTATTCATATTTAAAAAAAAAAAAAATTAATATTAGGTATCAACTTCAATGCATTCGAACCATTCTGGAAAGTAGCTGAAATTTGAGTAATTCTGCCTGTTGAGTAATTCTTCTGGGAATTTGATTATAGAATGCTGTTTGTCGATTTAGAGTAGAGGAAATCGAAAGCTTAAGTTTAGGTATCAATTTCTGCATTTTGAATTCTGGGAATTTGATTTTAGAAATAAAGATTATATGAGGTTAGTATGGGAATGGGTAGGGGTGAACATGGTCTATTTTGGTGCGGTTTTAGTCCAAACTGAACCAAACCACAAAATACAGTTTGGTTAATTTTTCAAACCAAACCAAACCATATTAGTATTGAAACCAAACCAAACCAAAACGTAATAATACGGTTTGGTGCGGTTTGGTTTGCGGTTTATGATGAGACGACATTTTTTCCTAAAAATTGTCAAATTACTTAGTAAATTTATAATAAAGTTTAATTAATTAGCTCAAAAGGATTAAATTGTACTACAAAGTTATAATAAAAATAACTATCAACTAATAATCAAGTGCTAACACAGTAACACTTATAGTTTTCTTTTGATTTTTCATTTTTTTTGGTTTTTTATTTTTATTTTTTATTTTATTTTATAATATATAATAATTATTTTAATTTATTTAAAAATTATATAAATATTAAAATACGGTTTACTGGTTTACGGTTTGATTTGATTTATAATTTTTGAAAAACCAAACCAAACCATAAACCGTATTTACAAAAAAATTGAAACCAAACCATATTTTTACAAACCGTAAACCAAACCACTATAATGCAGTTTGGTCTGATTTGAATACGGTCCAAACCAAACCGTGTACAGCCCTAGGAATGGGGGATAATGATTTATGTAATAGGAATGATGAGGAGAAAGTGTAGTGACGTGACATTATTTATATGATTAGATGGAATATAATGGATGAGTTAGTTACGTTGGGTATTGATATTGGTAATGTAAGAACGCCAAAATTGTACTCGTAAGTTGATTTAGCAGTTTTTTGTCCCGAAAGTTGAGCAGTTACTGTTGTTTTTGTATAGTTAAAATTGGTGTGATAATTTTTTGACAATAGCTAGTAGCTCCTCTTTGTGAGCATGATCATTTAGAGCGCAATTCAAAGTGGAGCTGGAAAGAATACAAGTGTAGGTCTGTAGGATACATTTTCCTCCATCCTAGAGAATTGCTAACTAGCTTAATTAGTGTTTTTTGGATCAAATTTTATTTTTATCATTATCCTTTACTTTGTATTAGTTTGTAACAGTCACTGCTATTCATGACTAAATATGGAGCATATTGTTATCTCATACCTTTTGAGGATGAAAACTGTTTAGGGTAAAAAACCCTAGACACGTGGCCCAATCAGAGAGGGACATGTGTCATTCTTGGATAGGTTCAACATGGACCACTCCCTAGTTGACATGTGTCAGCCTCAGATGACAAATGGAATGGCGGCCTTCAAGGCCCAATTCTCGAGAAAAGCTGCAAAAGCGGCGCAGCCATTAGGTCAGAATGACCTAATGAGCGCGCATTCCAATTACTCTATAAATAGGGAGATTTCCCCCATTTTGGGGACATCTTCATTTATTACAACATACCTAGATTCTCTCACATCAGAGAAAACATCTAATCTCGGAATCCGAGAACATCTCACTTTTACTACTTCCGCACCTTTTCATCTTCTACGACCAATATTAACTTGATCGTCGGAGGCGGAGCTCCTACTAATCGGAGTCTCCGTGTTTTGTAGGTACAGGCCGCGTGGAATCAGTCTTGGTGACGTAACTCTCCCGAGGGACCAAAAAACATTCAAAATATTTGGCGCCGTCTGTGGGGAGAGTACCTCTAAGATGGTTCAAGAGTCTGTACCGCCACCTGAACCCAGTCGGCCTAGAGTCGATGGAGATGTCTTTTCAGACCAAGATACAGACAACGACTGTGAAGTCGAAACCCATGTGGCCCCCTGATGGGTCACTCATCTCTAAGCGCTTCCGTCCCAAGGATAAACTTGAACGGAGCAACATTGAAGCTGGTCCTAGTAAATCTACTAGACCACCGCCTGGGGAAACCATAACGGCAAGAGGTTAGGCTCCATTCACCCGAGATGACCTCATGAAATTCATGACAAGTTTCAGAGGTGAAATCAAGGATCTAATCAACAAAAGGACAGCTGGTTCCAGTAAGGGTCAGTCGGCCAAGAAGACTCCTTAATCCGAGAGGAGGAAGCCGGCCAGGGACAGGCAGCCTATTCCACATCCAAAGGAGAAGGCTACGCCTACAATCGACTGGTCGAAAGTTCTACTGCCCCAGAAGGGCACAAGAAAGGTCATCCGGCAAGTCTAACCGGATGGGAGCAAAAAATCATTCTCTAACGCTCGACACATCATCGAGAAACAAGATAAACCAGCAGCTGTCAGAGTCAGCTTCCACGTTAAGCTTCCCACACAGCTTCAAAAACACTTTTGTAAGAAATTCTCAATCCTTGCATGAAAGCCATACAGGCGGCAAGACCGTCCACTCTGGCCCTCAAATGATCGGGTCTGCACCGTATGTGTCTCAGATGCCATACGGGAAATATGTCCCACCATTCATGCAGCCGGCCCTCTTAGGAGGACAGGCGGCATACAATATCCAGCCCTGGACTGGCAGCTCCAGCTGCTCATACTTGGTGAACAAACCTCTGTGTTCACTAGGGAAATAACTGAGGCGGCACAGCCGGCCAAGATTAAGAATGTCTTGGTTGGCGTCTACGATGGTACCACCAACCTTGAAGATCACCTCATGGCCTACACCAACCTTATGCACATGCAAGGGTTGGATGATGCCATGTGGTGCAGATGCTTCCCGACTACCTTGAAGGGCATAGCCCAACAATGGTTTGACAACTTGCCAGCCAAATGTATTGATAGCTTCAAGAGGCTTGCCTTCTTGTTTGCTTCAGATTTCTCGATGAACATCCCTACCAAGAAAACAAGTCTCGACTTGAGCACCATACGACAGGGAGAGAGAGAAGGCCTTCGCTCCTACGTCAGGCTGTTCAATCTGGTGAGAATCCAGATTCAAGGTCTGTCTGACGAAGTAGCCTACATAGACTTCTTTAAGGGTTTGAAGGACAGTTCAACCTTTAAGTTTGACCTCGTCGGGAAAAGGGTCTTCACCCTTCAAGAGGCGCTGATGGAGGCGGAGAGCTTTGTTCAAGCCACCGATCTCTACTCATCTAGCAATCAGTCAGACTCTAAAAAGTTTGGCAAAAAAAAAAAAGAACAGGTCTGCTCAGCCGGCTCAGAAAGCTAAAGAGAGCAACAAGAGAAAAGAAGTTTGGGCGGTTGATGAATCTGATTAGCTGACCTTGAAGAAAAAGAAGGAATTTAAACCGTATGTCCTAAGGTACGAGTTTAACAAAGACTGCTATTCCATCCCCATGGAGATAAAGGACCGGCTGACCATTGAGAAGCTAAATCCAATGAAGAGTTTCGTCCAGTCACGGAACAAAAATAAATACTGCCACTTCTATGAGGATGTTGGCCATGACACCAACGACTGCTATAGCCTCAAGCGGATGTTGGACCGTCTAGCTGACAAGGCAGTGTTGAAATCATACATCTTGAAGTCCAAAGTGACTCTCAAGATGAATCCTGGACAGTCGTCCAAGACTGCACAGCCTGCTAGTAGCTCGGACTCTAACAAGAGCCGGTCTACACCATAGCAGGCGGGTTCGCTGGAGGTGGCCCTACTATTCGGGGCACCAAGGATCATCTGAAAAAGACGGTCAATGCTGTTGATGAGGGGCAGGCGTCTGCCAGCAGCACCTTCCCAGAGGTCGTCATTACTGAGCGGGACCGGGGCAAAGTTCGCCGACTGCATGACGACCCGATCGTCATTAAATGTAAGGTCGCTAACCAACTGGTTGGTCGGATCCTTATAGACACAGGTAGCTCCTTTGACATCATCAGCTATAGGTGTCTGTCCAAGATGATGTACAAGTTAGACAGCTTGCGCGACGTCTCCACCCTCTTGTTGGTTTTAGGGGAGGAGTCGTGCACCCAGTCGGACAAATTGGCTTACCCATCCGGTTGGGAGAGAAGGGAAAAGGGCGGCATATGGTCGTTCGATTTTTGGTGGTTAAAGAGCTGATCGCCTACAACCTTATTCTAGGCCGTCCCACTCTGAACGAGTGCAAGGCCGTCATCATCCCAGCTCTCATGCTGATCACGTATGAAAGGGATAATGGCTCTGTTGGCTCCCTAAACGGGGATTAGAAGATGGCTAGGGAGTGCTATCTTTTAGACGTCAAACCCACGGCTGCAGCAGTCGGGTAGGGGAAGGAGCCAATATACCTTGACGATGTCAAGGATCTTGATCCAGCCCCACCAGCCGCCAAGAAAAGAAAACCTGATCAGCTGGTGGAGGTGAAGAAGGAGAGGAAATAGCAATCACTGACCGGGGAACGGTCAATTGAACTCCGTCCCTAGCCGGCTGGTGATCACATTGATATTCCTCTGGATGACAGTTGTCTAGAGCGAATTGTTAAGGTGGGGATGGTTGCTTTTGCAAAGTTGGGTGCAGACTTGCACCTTCTGCTGAAAGAATTGAAGGACATTTTTTCCATTGAAGTGGAAGAGATGCCAAGCATTAGCCTAGATCTCACTGTCCACAAACTCGCCATTGATTCGAAAAAGAAGCCCATCCGGCAAAAGAAAAGAAATCACGGCGAGGAGAGAAGTCAGGTGGCAAGTGCCGAGGTTAAAAATCTGTTAAACGCTATGTTCATTCAACCATGTAACTTCCCTGATTCGGTTGCAAACGTTGTGCTTGTAAAGAAGCCGAATGATACCTGACGCATGTGTGTAGACTACACTGACTTGAACAAGGCATGTCCAAAGGACAATTACCCGCTTCCAAAGATCGACAACTTGGTTGACTCTACAACCAGGCATGCCTTGATCAGTTTTATGGATGCCTACTCAGGTTTCCATCAGATTCCCCTGTGGAAAAAAAGATCAAGAGAAGACGACTTTCGTCACCGATCAGGGGTTATTCTGTTACACCGTGATACCGTTTGGCTTGAAGAATGCACCTGCTACTTTCCAACGGATGATTAATACTGTCTTCATTAATCAGATTGGGAGGAATGTAGAGGTGTACATTGATGACATGATAGTCAAATCCAAGCAACAGACGGATCATCTTGCTGATCTCCGAGAAACCTTCACCATACTCAGGCGGCATAAGGTCATGCTCAATCCCAAGAAGTGTGTATTTGGTGTTGAGTCTAGGAAGTTTCTCGGATTTTTAATTGATCAAAGGGGGATAGAGGCCAACTCGGAGAAGATATAGGCGGTGATAGACATGAAGTCACCCCGTATTATAAGGGAAGTTCAGAAACTTACCGGTTGCCTGGCTGTATTGGGGAGATTCCTCAGCCGGTCAGGTGACAAGTGCCTCTATTTCTTCCAAGCTATCAGAAAGAAGACAAGGTTTGAATGGGGGGATGATGCCAAGGCGGCCTTTCAGAAATTGAAAGAACATCTATACTCTTTGCCAAGGCTTGTTAGCCCTCTGCCCAAAGAGACGCTTTACATGTACTTAGCCATCTGAGATCATGCCCTCTGTGCCGTTCTTCTTGCTGAAAGAGACGACATTCAGCTCTCGGTCTATTTCATTAGCCATGTGCTCAGAAATGCTGAACTACGATACCCCATGGTTGAAAAATTTGGCCTTGCCCTTTTCATGGCTGTCAAGAAGTTGAAACCTTACTTCCTAGCACATCCGGTTGTTATCTACACAGACCAACCTCTCAAGAGACCAATGACAACATTGGAGTCCTCCGGTTGATGCTGTAATCCCCCATATTTTTAATATATTTATTTATTATTTATACAAATATTTTTATTTCGATTTTATAAGTATGAATTATTTTGATGTAAAAGTAATAAGATTTTCATTATTATTAAACTAAAACTATTAAGTTTTTGGTTGAAATCAATATCCCCTTTTAAGTTTAGTAGCCCAATACTTAAATTTTACTCAGCCCAAACCACACAATTCTTATTCCTAATAAAATTAGAAAACTAAGGTCCAAATAAAAAACCCCCAAAACCCATACACACCCTCTTCTTTTCTCACGTAAAACCCTTCTCCCTCACTCCCTCTTCCTCCTTTTTCACGGTTTCACAAGAAAAAAAAAAGATTCGAACACTGCTTACCTGCTGCTGCCGACGCCGCCGCACCGCTACTTGAGCCACCAGCTGCCGCCGCGCCACCCCCGCAGCCCCTACAAGCACTCCGCCCTTCTCTTTCTCCTCCTTCTTTCTTTTTTTCTCCTTTATTTTGTTAATATAATTCAAGTTTTAATCTGTATTTAAATATTGTTCTTAAATTGTTATTACTATGATTTGATTTTGCATATAATTTGCAAAATATTATGAATTTATGAATTTTAATATGTTTTAGTTATGATACAATATTTCAAATTTATGTATGTATAAAATTAAGGGTTTAAAACTTGATTTTTCATGGTTTTAGGGTTTTAAACGTGTTAACTAAGCTATCTAATTATATTATGCCTAAATTATGTTAATGCATGATTATTTTGATTATTTATAAAATTTCAGATTATTAAAGTTTCAATTTTTATGATCAAATTGTGTTAGTTTCATATTTTTATGCTTCTAATACCATAAATTAATGATTGTGGGTATTTTATGAGTATATAGCTTTGAACTTTAAAATCTAATCTCAAGAATGAATTTTCAGATTTTATAATTATTATTTTGAAGCCTCTAACTACATTGAATTGGTGTATTTTTGGGTTTTAAACATACTAACCTACTATATAATGATTATTTCAAGTATACATGTTTATGGGGTTGTTTTATAATCTTAAATTAAAATTTCAGATTATGTTCTTCACTTTAAAGTTGCTGGAATTTTATATTATACGCTATATTTTCATGATTTTAGCATATAAACTTATAGTGAACTATTGAATTATTAACTTTGACTATTGCGAATAATTTAAAGGCATTATTTTGATAGTTTAAGAGGTTTTAAAATAGTTTAGTATTGCTGTAAATTTATTTGCTTGGGTGTTGATTTAGTTCTTGTTGTTTGATTTAGGAGAGGACTTTGTAGAAGGCGACTTCTAGTTCCTAAAGTGGTCAACCGACTCATTTATTCAAGGTACGTACGAGTTACGAAACCTTGCCTTTAGATGCATGTTTAGGGATGTATCGAGAACTTAGTATCATGTATAGAGAAGACTGGGATTAATTGTTTGGTTATACATTGTGATTTTCGTGTGTTGTGTATTATGCTACTTTGCAAGTATTATTTATGCATTAATTTTGTAAGGTGCGCTTAGAGGCAAAGGTACGTGAATATGTGGAATGATTTATTTATTACTCGTTCATGATTATTGAGATAGAATGAGTAAAGGAAGAATTTTTAAGTCTTATAAGACGAGGTTAAGATTTTGGGGTGCTTTATGAACTCAAGGTGTTTATACACCGAGGTAGTTAAAAGAATCAATAATAAATATTGCTTGTCACTAATAAATCAAGAATTGAATTTGGAAACTTGGGTTACTTGATTGAATTGATATTAGATTTATTGTATTGTTTTGCATACGAGTCATCACCAAGTCTAAATTTGTAAATCATGTAAAGTGCAAGATGGATGAGCAATAAAACTCTGGATTTGTGCACATATGGAGTAATGACAATCAGGGGTTAGGGTACACGGGGTATTAGCCGTGCACTTTTCTAGAGGCCGTCTGATCTACAAGTCTCTTGTTTCAAATACTTTTCAAAAACTAGGAGTTAAATGAGATCTCATACTAGTTATGGTCACGGAGTCACGCCCATGGCCATTGGATGTTTTATTAATGTTTTCGAAAGGAGGCATGGGGATTTTTTTTTATTGATGTTCCAAATGGAGCATGGGATGGACAACCTTGTCTATTGCTTAATCCGATGTAAAAAATGAAATGATTTAACTACTATTAACTAGTGAAGTTTTAGTAAAACTGACAATTGAGTCGTGTGTTGAGTCTATAATTTAATGGTGTGTGATGATTGAATATTAGTAGCATGCTAGGGATTTCTTATTATATTTCTCAGCTTGTATGTACTCAGCGTTGCTGATTGCATGCCTTGTGTGTCTTTCTTTGGTCATGGCCTTCGCCTTTCAATGACCCTGTGACGATCCAATTTTTACACTTGTAATATTGGGGAGCAGATTAACCATAGGTTCTTATATATTCAACATTTGCATCAAGATGGTGGGATTTTGAGTGGAGTGTTGGTTACTTTTCACAACTTATTTTGCTACTTTGAATTTATTTAAACTCAGTTTCATTTTATACTAATTTTACTAGTTTGGGATTTGAATAAGGGCCTTAATGGTTCCAAGTTGTAAGACTTAATTTGGTTTGTTTGATGGTTTCGAAAATTATTTATAACTGAATTAGTTTTTCCGCTGCTAATTTCTGATATAGCGTTAACGTTTGAACACGTGGCAGTAGCACGTAGGTAATTCTCTCGGATATTGTTCAGGGTACTCACAAGTTTAAAGAGAGAAATATTGGGGTGTTACAGATGCTCAAGTGGGCTATTGAAATGAAAAGTCTTGAAATCACTTTTGAACCAAGAAAGGCAGTGAAGGGTCAGGTGTTCGCCGACTTCATTGTTGAAATGACACGGCCGGTTGCACCGGACAATACTGATCAGGTTTGGAAAGTGTATGTAGACGGGAGCTCTACCATGAACGGCTGTGGTGCAGGTATAATCTGTCAGTCTCTTGAGGGGACAAGTATGAGTATGCACTACGATTCAAGTTCCAGGCCTCAAATAAAGAGGCAGAATATGAAGCCCTACTAGCCGGTATCCACATGTGTAAGGCGGCAGGGGCAACCAAAATTGACGCCTGCTCTAATTCACAGTTGGTCGACTTGCCAATACCGTGGTGACAATGAGGCCACCCATCCGGCTATGATCAAATACCTTCAGGCGGTCAAAGCTGAAGCTGGGACACTTGAAGAATTCCATCTGAGTCAAGTGCACAGGTTTAAAAACAATCAGGCGGATGCATGTCAAAATAGGCATCATCCGCCTCTTGTGATACGCCTTGGTCAGTCTTTTGGGAAGTTATGGAAAAACGAAGCATTACTGAAGAAGAGCCCATTAGAGTACTTGACCGAAGCTCTACCTGGATGGATGGCATCCGGGCATACTTACAAGACGGCATGCTGCCTGATTCACCACAGGAAGCGGCTGCATGTAAAACGAGCTGCAAACTTTAAGATGAGAAACAGAGAACTCTTCAAAATAGGTTTCTTGAAGCCGCTGTTGAACTGTGTTACCCCAGAAAAGGCGAAAGAGGTTCTCGACGAATTGCATGTGGGATACCGCCCTTCTCATATAGGCGGCAGATCCTTGGTTGTCAGGGACAGGCGGCAGGGTTACTTCTGGCCAACCCTTGAGTTAGACGCCATGGATATGGTTAGAAAATGTGACAAGTGCCAAAGATTTGGCAGGCTCATCCATCAACCGACCACTGACCTGACAACAATCCATAGCCCAGACCTGTTTGCTAAATGGGGCATGGACATCCTAGGTCCGTATACGCTTGTACCAGGCGGAAAACGGTACATTCTCGTGGCTGTGGATTACTTCACCAAGTGGATGGAGGCAGAGGCAGTAAAAAACATCAAGACAAAGAATGTCATCTCTTTCATTTGGAAGAACATCATCACCCGTTTCGGGGTACCTATGTCTATGGTTTTTGACAATGACCCTCAATTTGAGACGCCTCAGCTCAAAAATTGGTTGGGAGATCAAGGGATCTCACATTGTTTTGCATCAGTTGGCCGATCCCAAGCAAACGACCAATTTGAAGCCTTTAACAAACTCATCTCAGACGACATTAAAAAGAAAATACAAAGGGCCGGTGGTTTATGGGCAGAAGAGTTAATTCATGTCCCTATGGGCCATCCGGACAACCGAAAAAGGGGCAACCGGTGAAACCCTATTTCTCATGGTTTAGGGTGCTGGAAGCCGTCTTGCCCATCGAGCATTATGAGCCGACTCTACAAGTCATGTTATACGATGAAGAGGCAAACTAGGAGGCCATGCGGTTAGCATTGGACTCACTCCCGAAACGCAGGGACAATACCGCCTTGCGTCATGAGATTTACCGTCTAAGAATGACTTGTGTCTACAACAAGAGGGTACACAAACGGCCCCTGAAAGTGGGTGACTTTGTGTTACATAAAATGGAGGCAACCGGTAGGGCCAAAGAGCAGGGAAAGTTAACTCCTAATTGGGAAGGTCCCTACCAGATCTATGAAGAAGTAAGAGACGACACCTACTGTAAGGAGGGTGTGCCCATCGTAGGGGATCCTTATCCTCTATGCCCATGGCCCTTTAAAAGCTTAGGAATTTATACATTTTAGGGTGTTTTAGGATTTGAATTCCTGATTGTTTGGGAGACCTTTGAATTAGAGTTGATCCTATCATTATGCTTTTTTGTAAGAAACTAGTAAGGAGTCGCCAATGAGTTTTAGGAAAACTCATTAACCTCGTGCATGCCTTTCTCCCAAGTAGGGTTCAAGGGATATTTAGCATGAATCATAAGTTTACCCCATTCTCAAATTTGTCTACGTGTACCAGAAACGAGTTCGGGAGTGAGGGTACTAAAATAAAGTTCCTTTTAGGGAGGAATCGCTATTCTAGCCCTAGTGCGACCTCTACTAGCTCTTCCTTTTTCACAATTTCATCACCAAACAATATATGCAACGTGGATCCTAAAAACTAAGTTAGTTGATTTTATTTACAAGCATTAATCATGTAGGAATTACATTGCAAAAGTCGTTATTCATTTGTTATTCAAATTCGTGAAAAGAACAAGAATTAAACAATGTTCGCCTTGACTTAGGTGATAAAACAAGCAATTAATTATTCAATTCTAGTCTTTAATTAACGAAAGAATACCATGTGAAATAAATTAATTAAAGTTTGTTTAAAGTGAACAACACTAATTATTTAATTAAAGTTATTTAAACAATAAAAGAAAAGTGATTTATCTAAGTCCTTAGGAAACTAATCGTTCTTCTTTTATGCTAAATCTTCGTTTAATGCGTTTATGGACCTTCTTTCTTCTTCGTACCTCCAAGGAATTTAATGGATTCAATTAGAGTTGGAAAGTGTTTGGGAAGAAAGGGGAAAAGTAATATGATAGCAAGAGAATTTGAGAGATTAGTGATTTAGAATACTAGGGTTTAGAATTCTGATTTTTCGGTTCCCTTTAGGGTTGAACGAAGACCCCTATTTATAGGCGTAGGAATCTAGGTTTAGGGTTTTAGAGACACAGCTTCAGGTGGCGCGCACAACTCTAGGAGTCGCTTTGGGTGCCGCGCGCATCTCAATGACTTGCGCACTTCAGGCGCGCGCAACTCACTGAGTTGCGCTCGATGCGGTTTGCCTTGTACGAAAACGAATTTTTAAAACTTCAATAACTTTTGATTGCAAAGTCGGATTAAGGCGTGTGAGATATCATTAAAAATATCTGAATGTCTAATTTCCAATTCCATTAGAATTAGGTTAATATCTATTATGGATCAAAAGATATGGCCGTTGGAGTGCAAGGGTGTTGGTTTTAGGGCCCGATTTAGTGTTTTGGTCATAACTTCTTCGTTTTAACTCAAAATGGGGCTTATAATATATCTTTAGAAAGCTCTTTGAAAGGGCTATCCATTTTTATAGGTCTTTCATAGAAGATGGTTGGTTTATCTGATTGGCTCTGTTTTTAACAATGTAAGATCCATTGGATCTAATCATTGCGTTTAACGCATTTGGGTCCGTTGTTAATCAAGTTTAAACATGCATGAGCACGTTTTAGGCCTAATTAGTAATCTGACAAGGCTCTAAGTAAATTGGTCTCAAATGTGGCTTTTAACTTACTTCAATAATGCATTTCGTAGTCCATAAACACTTCAACTTTATCTAGCATGAAGAACGAGTTTTTATAACATCATCGCACTCTCTGTCGTGACAGGAGGCCAAAAGTAGGTGTCTACAGTTAGCCCCCACTTTGATAGAGTCTAGAATAGACGATGATCAAAGTAGCCAAGGAAATAAATCCGAGACTCATTCTGCGAAGTTCCATAAAAATAAGGAATCTTTCAGTAGTGTTGAGAATGTCAAAACTATCCTCGATTTGCTAAATGTTCAAGACAAATAGCTACTAAGACTAGAAAATGTATTTTCTATACTTAGTGCGCTAAAGAATCTAGATTGACCCTTTGCAAGTGTAGAACGCTTTTACAAGTAAAGGCTGTCTTGGGTGATGTTATGTTATGAGAAGATATCGGTTTAAAAAGAGTAAAGAGGATGATATCCTCTCAATTATGGCATCGTTGATCTAAAGTCCCTTGATATGTCATTGAAACTTTAGTCCATGATTTTAACAAGTTAAAAGATGATATAAAGAGAGGTGTTTTGGCATTCGGAGCCTAACACGTGAATAGAGGTTTTGACACTCGCTTGCCAAAATGAAGTATTCGGGGTCCACAAGATAGAAATACATGTCTCAAGACTGGAGGCATATATCCAAATCCAGTGAGAGAGAAGAAAATAGGCAACTCTCTCAGCAATTTTGTCCACAAGATGAAAACACGCATCTCATGACTGGGGGCACGTGTCTAAATAGGTGAGACTTCGGCATGTCGCTCTTTATACAGGGGGTGGACGGATACCCTTATTGTCCGCTAAGCCAGTGAGCTCGCTAACTACCGTATTTGCTTCCAATCGAGAATGTTCCTTGTCCTTGATGGTTCAACGCACCTATTGACTCGTAAAGCTAACGCCTAAAGAAAGAAATTCTACCGTTTTCGCTACGGGAGGTAGATCACATTACTGGGAAAAGAGTGAAATTTTGCGCAACACCTACGCCATTCTTTTTCTATGGACGCCAAAAAAACTAAAAAGAACGTGTCATTTTTAAGTCAGTACAGTAAAATGACAAACCTGTCTATGGGAGCTTTTACGTAAAGCACCACCACGAAACGTTTTAAGATACGCTCACGATGTGCATGCAGGTGATAGGAATGGTGTCCTTCGAACAAGTGTATTATTCCGATAGAGGGTTCGGAAATTTTAGAAAAGCTAATTATTCAGTAAGGTCAAGTGATCGGAATGCCTAGTTGGAGGCCGCTTCCGATCAGTAATATTAATCCATAATTAATATCACAGCTTAATCTTGACTGAACCCTTTGGGTCATACCCAAGCAACTGAAAATCAGATAAGATGAATTAATCCGAAAGGAATTAATGAGTCGCTCGAGTATTATGAATTTAGACGTCGAAAATCGAGCTAGGAGCGCCGAGACCGAGAGTCGCAAGTCCAGTCAAATTAATAAAAGACGAGACGGTAAAATCTATAATTAATCAAAAATTTCCAAAATACCCCTAGCATCTGAATGCCCCGAGAAAACCGAGTGCTACGGGAAAATGGTGCTAGCACGCAAATGCTAGCAATGTTAGCAAGCATGCTAGCACGCACGCAAGCTAGCAGCGCTAGCGCGCGCCAAGCTAGGAGCTAGCGTGCGATCATGGCTAGCCGCACGCCTCAGCCAGCAGCCCGCATATGTGCTTGGCTTGCTGGATCGAGCCTTTGACTAGCCCGTACGCACGAATCGCGCACAATAGGCTCAACCGAGGAATGCCTTGGTGCACAAGGTTGGTGCCACAATAAGGGGGTCCAATAGTAGTGTAGTTGGATTGGGCTCGAAAAGAGCTTTCCAACGATATATTATAAGCCCAATTCCGATGAATAATGAGGAAGTTATGGACAAAATACTAAATTAGGCCTGGAATGGTTTTGTGGCCTAATGATCTAGTGGAGGGCCCATTAATTAATATTACTAAGTTATTAGGATTGATTTTAATCTTCTGGAATAATCTAGAAGGTTATTTTGAGTTTTCATGGGATTAGGATTAATAATTATATCTTTTATGAAAATAAAGAATTCTATTTGGATTAAAACAAGAGAGTAAATCTGATTTTCAAAGATAAGTACGAACGTTAATTAATAGAATTTAATTAGATTAAGGATTCCGTACGATTTTAAGAAAACGCGTGAACCATCGCAAAACGACAAAGCTGGCGCGCCACGACAAGTCTGTCGCGTCGCGTTGGACCATGTCGTTCTGCGACAGAGGTAGTTTTATTTCAAGTAGGATTCGATCTCTTTTCTATCGTTTTCGGACTATTTTCTCTATAAATAGGGTCGATATTCTCCGTTTTTAAATCGTCAACAATCATTCACAATAATCAACAATCATTCACAATCACCAACAATCTTCTCTTCTCTTCTCTCTACAAGCTAGTAGCTTATTCTTTCTCCCTCTTTCTAAGCCTTTCCTTTTCAAATAAATATACCGCATTCACGAGTTCTAGACACACCTAGCCGAGCTTGAAGTTGCCTTCGTCCGAGACGTGAAAGGTTGATAATTTCTGAGGGTTTGGTCCCAAATCCCTATTTTAATTATTTAAATTAATCGTTTCATTTAATATTTTCATTGAAGTTATTAACGTGTGTACTGTTTTGATACAAAGAGATACGAGGCAACAAAGTAAGTTGTTATTATTGCTTTATTTCTTTAGCAAGCATGCTTAAATTATATTAATTTTTAGTATCATGTTAGGATGCTTTTATTGCTTTCTAGTATCATGTTTAGGTTGTTTCCTATTTCGTCTATCATGTTAGTATCATGTTAGGGATAAAGCTTTGATCTTTATTGTTTAGTGACATGCTAGGGTTTGTTATTAATCTTGTTCATATCATGCCTAGGATCTTGCTAATATTATTAAGCTTTATTGAGATTTTAGTGATGATTTATATCAATGTTATTATTGTTGCTTGATATTATTATTGTTATTACTTGATCACGCCCTCTCTTGCAGGATTTAAAGGAAATTTGTACTTATAATCACACTTAATAAGATAATTAATAATCTTGTTTAGGCTAATATGATTATAATTCAAGAGATCGCTAATAATGGATTTGTTTGTGCATTAATATTCAACCAACATAGGTTAAACAGGTTTAGGGTTAATATAATGATTGTATGTTAGTCAGAAAGCGCACATAAATATGAGAAGAATAAAGTAGAGGCCTATTTTCAGGGCAGGGTTGATCTCTTTTAGGTTGGATTTGTAGCTTCATCCCCGAATATCCAGTCATGGTTCCAGACCACTATGGAGTTAGCGATCTCATGGATCGTGAAGGGGTGTAACCTTCACCCTGTGAACGGTTTACAAGTTCCTAAAACTCGTTGGTGACTGTAGGGAATATTTCAAGCATCCCACACTTGAGCCCCACTGTGATCATACACTTAAGCATGGTGGCGTCCAAAGGGAAGGAAGCTAGAGTAAAAGAGTCGCCAACAAGTTTTAGGAACATGTAAACCGTTCACAGGGTGAAGGTTACACCCCTTAACGATCCAGGAGATCGTTAACTCTAATAGGTCTGGAACCATGACTTGAAGTTCGGGGATGAAGGTACAAATCCAACCTAAAAGAGATTGAACCTGCCCTAAATAGGCCTCTACTTTATTCTTCTCGTATTCATGTGCGCTTTCTGACTAACATACAACCAATAGGTTTACCCTAAACCTGTTTAATCTATGTTGGTTGAATTTAATGCACAAACAAAACTATTATTAGGGATCACTTGAATTATAATCATATTAACCTAAACAAGATTATTAATTATCTTATTAAGCGTGATTACAAGTACAAATTCCCTTTAATCCTGCAAGAGAGGGCGTGATCAAGCAATAACAACAATAATATCAAGCAACATAATAATAACAATCATCATCATCATAATATTCTCAATCTCAATAAAGCATAATAATATTGGCAAGATCCTAGGCATGATACTAACAAGATTAATAACAAATCTTAGCATGTCACTAAGCATTAAAGATTAAATCTTTATTCCTAGCATGATACTAACATGATATTCGAAAGAATAGGAAGCATCATAAAAACATGCATGATATTAGAAACATTAATTATCACCCTAAACATGATATTAGGAATCAAAATAATCAAAGCATGATTTTTATATCAAAAGAATAACAACTAAAGAAATTACTTACTTCGATGCCTCGTATCTCTTTCTAATAACAAAATACACGCGTTAGTAACTTCAAGGAAAACAATAAATCAAACAATTAAATAATTGAAATAGAGATTTGGGACCAAACCCTCAGAAATTATCAACCTTTCACGTCTAGGGCGAAGGCAACTTCGAACTTGTCTAGGTATGTCTAGAACTAATGTATGCGGAATTTTGTGAGAGGGAAGGTTTAGAAAAAGAATATAGAGAGAGAAAGCTTCTAGCTTTAGAGATAAAAGAATATAATTAGATGATTGTTGATTCGTTGGTTCTTGATGATTGTTGATGACGGAAAACGAGGAGATACGACCCCTATTTATAGAAAAATAGTCCGGAAACAAATCAAGTCCTATTCAAAATAAAACTGGCATCTATTGCCAGGCGATAGACATCAGCGCTAGGGCGACAGGATTAGTGCCCGGAGACAGCCTTTAGCGCTTGGCGACAGACATTGTCGTTTGGCGCTAATTAAAAGATAAAACGCGCTTTATACGGAATCCTCTTCTTAATATGATTAAGCAGCAAATTCCGTGTTTATCAAATTAAAATCAGGTTTATCATAAACACTTATTTTATTCCAAATAAAACTCTTTAAAATATAATTATCAGTCCTAATTACTATTAGAATTTAAAAGAACCTTCTAATCATTCTAGAAGATTAAAATCAATCCTAATAACTTTAGCAATAATAATTAATAGGCCCTCCTCTAGATCATTGGGCCGCGTATAAAAATCATTCCGGGCCCAATTTAATACTTAGACCATAACTTCCTCATTATTCATCGGAATTGGACTTATAATATATCGTTGGAAAGCTCTTTTCGAGCTCAATCCAACTACACTATTATTGGACCCTTATCATGGACCAAACTAAATTGTATTGGATGTTTTTCATAAATAGGGTACGAAAAGGAATATTTTCGAAAACAGAAAGAAGTATTTTTATTAAAAACAACCACATCACTAGACTTTTCACATTTGACCTTGTTCGATAATCAAGTGACGTGAAGGATATTCATCACTGGGTTTGGTTTTTGGGGAGACACAATTGGGTGTCTACAGCAACTCTTTTGCTCTAGCTTCCTTCCTTTTGAACGCCACCATGCTTAAGTGTATGATCACAGTGGGGCTAAAGTGTGGGATGCTTGAAATATTCCCTACACTCATTTAGTTTTGTAACTATAAATTTTCAAGGTGTTTAAAATGGATTTAATTTTTAGTTGTTGTTGCTAATTAGATTAGTAGCTCGATTTTATTAATTTTAATCTCGTTTTATTTAGAATTTTGGCTCCAGAACCCATATTTTCGCCCAAGACTAGTGAATTTTGGGTGGAATTGATATTCTGGAAATATTTTGATCCTTTTGGGGTTGCGAAAAAGCTAAATTCTGCCAAGATATGCCTGTTTCGAGGGATTTTTTGTTTTGACGAAAACTTTTAAATCTTTTAAACCTTGAATCTTAATGGCATATGAATTGTGATTATGCATTTGGTTTTTTCCTTTATGCTTCTGCAATTTTAAACGACTTTTGAGCATGATTACTTGGTAGTAATTGGTGCTTAATAGTTGGCTCAAATTTTCACATGATTGCAAATAAATTGCTTTAAGTGTGAAAAGTTTGTATTTTAAGGCTCTTAAGTACTAAAGATTCAATCTTTAATTATTTTAAGTGATTAGAACTTTATGTTACTAAATTACATGTATGTTTATTGAAATTTTTTGATTTAATCATTTGTTAACTTGATTGGAATCATAAAGTTTCAAACTTGTGATAAAAATTTCATTAATCTTCATATTGGAAGATGTAATTTTTCAAGGATTCACAAGTTAAAGTTGGAATCATTATTTGAATGTGTATGTTCATAATTCCAACTCTCTTTTAATTTTTTCAAATCTCATAATTAATTTATGTTGGTTAAATTAATAGTGAGAATAGCTCTTTCTTTTGTTGCATCAAGTTGAACAAAATTTTATTAAAGAAGAGTTCTTGGAATTAATTTGGTTTCGTGCACTTGAATGAATTTATTAAGTTTGACTTGTTATAATTTTCATTTTTGCTCAATAAATGGCTTCTAAAATTTAATTTAGAATTGATTACATTTGTCACGCAAAATTCGGGAATTAATCCCGAGACACTAGCACGCAAACCAAGGCAAAAGCCACGACTCACCCTCGGCTAGCTGGGCTGCATAGCAGCCCGTATGTGGCTGCCGAGGAGTGTGGCTATGCGTTGGTGAGAGTAGTGCTCCATGTGCGTGTGATGTGCGCGCGAGGCAGCAGCATAACATAGTAGCAGATGCGTGATGTGCGCACCATGCATGCTGCGTGTGCGGTGTGTGTGTGTGCGAGCGAAGGCTGGTGCGCTGCTTGGTGCGGCGATGGGTGCGCTGTGTGTGCGGTGTGCTTCTGGTAAGCAGCATGGGGCGCGCACAGCAGCAAGCCCGAGTGGCCTTCATGGTCATGATGTTACGAGCACGCCCTGTAGGCAGCATAACGCGCTTTGCGATGTTGTAGGCTACGGGTGTGACACTTGGCACAGGCCATGGCTGTGCGCGTGACCCCTCTCTAAGGCACCCATGCCCCGGTGCCTAGCACACCAAGCTGAAAGGCTTGATGTTAGGCACTTTGGGGTTTTAGGGCTATGTAATTTTTTTTGCGTTTTTGCCAATTTTAATTATTTTAATTATGTTTATTTATTTTAATTAAAATTTTGGAGGCTAGGCCTCGGTTTTGAGTGGCACTTGCAAAATTTTGTTTTGGCAAAATTTTGGGTTTACTGGCTTAATTAATTGGATTAATTGAGTTGGATGCGAAATTTAGTGGGAGCTTCAATTTTAATTGCGCTTAGTCACATAATTGGTTAACAACTTTGACTAGTTTTAATTAGGTGTGTTAATTGGATTAACCACCTAAATTAGTTACTAGTTTACGCGTGTTTATGCATTGTTACTTGTTTATCGTTGTAAAATGCATGGGCCATTCACATATAGTGAATGGATGAATGGAATGTATATTCTCACATAGGTTTTATAAAATGGCAACTAGTGGGGCCCGATTTGGATAAAAAATACGGACTGCGTTCCGTCATGTATTTTTGTAAATCTAAATACAGTTTGCGAACCGTTGCGTATTTTTGTACCATATTATTTAGATTAGTCCTAATCGTAGATACTAGTATTTGCATTATATTGGTTATGTCTTGAAGACGAAGTTTCTTAGAAGACGAAGCCATAAAGTTGGAATTCAAGACCCTTGAAGACTTGAAGACACAAGGGGTCATGCTAGTTGGCAAATGCATCATTTACTTATGTTTTCGATATATATTTATATATATGAATAATATGTTAGATGCATGTCTAGGATTTCGAATGTTGTTATGATTAATTAATTTCACTTAAATCAACCGACATTAAAACCCTAGTTCCTAAAATATTAAGTAAAACTTGCCATTCCAAAACAACACTTACCGAACTATTGAGAATAGTGATGGGCTACGCCAAAGAGAGGCATTGCTACTTTCCTAGGAACGTAAGGTATGTTGATGGGTTTTCCAAAGGAAGACATCACATACATGTTGGTTTTGGTTAGACTCAACGATATGAGTGATGGAGTCCTAAGATGTCGTGGCAAAGGAGATAAATTGTTGAGAGAGCATTAGATGCGACAATTTATCTAACCAAGAGTGGCTTGGAGCCATTAGAAAAGAGTTGCTTACCATAGAGTAATAAGTGTTAAGACAAGCTAAAGCATGCTTAACTACTCACTGATTCTTTGGATCTTGGAATCGACTTATTCATACTTAATAGGGACAAATTTAATGTGTGAATAAGACGTTTAATTAAGTTTGATATATATGCATGAATTCAATCTTACTTAAGTATCATGAATGGTTTTTCATTTCAATTCTTTCAATTGTACAAACATGTCTTCAAATAACTCAAACAACCAATTCTTGTTACGCTCAATTCTCGACAAGGAGAAACTAAGTGGGCCAAATTTTCTTGATTGGAAAAGAAACTTGCGTATAGTTCTCATGCAAGAGCAAAAGAAATACGTCCTTTATAAGGAAATGCCCGAGACTCCCAATAAGGATGTGATTCAGGCTGCCCTAAACCGATGGCAAACTGCCAATCGGGATGTCATGCATCATGTTGGCCACTATGGCTCCCGACCTTCAGAAGACTTTCTTTGAGAAGGAGACATTTTTTGAGATCATTTCTGAGCTTTAGAACATGTTCCAAGAGCAGGCCAGAATAGAAAGGTTTGAAACCCGCAGGCGGATCCTTGAGAGCAAGCTCAAGAAAGGAGAGCCAGTCAGCCAACATGTACTCAAAATGATTGGTTTATTTGAGAACATGGAAAGGCTTGATGCGAGGTATTCAACCGAGATGGCAATTGTTAGGAGGGTGTGCCCATCGTAGGGGATCCTTCTCCTTAAATGCCCATGACCCTTTAAAAGCCTAAGACTTTACACTTTTAGGGTGTATTAGGATTTGAATTCTTGACTGTTTGGGGGACCTTGAATTAAAATTGATCTTATCGTTACGCTTTTTGTAAGAAACAAGTAGGAGTCACCAATGAGTTTTAGGAAAACTCATAAACCTCGTTCATGCCTTTCTCCCAAGTAGAGTTCAAGGGATATTTAACACGAATCGTAAGTTTATTCATGCCCAAATTGGCTACGTGTACCATCAATGAGTTCGGGAGCGAGGGTACTAAAATAACGTTCCCTTTAGGGGGAATCGCTATCCTAGCCCTAGTACAACCTATACTAGCTCTTCCTTTTTTACAATTTCATCACTAAACAATATATTCAACGTGATACCTAAAAACTAAATTAGTTGATTTTATTTACACGCGTCAATCATGTAGGAATTACATTGCAAAAGTCGTTATTCTTATTTAATCAATATTCGAGAAAAGAACAATAAATAAACAAGATTCGCCTTGACTTAGGTGATCAATCAACAATTAATTATTCAACTCTATTCTTTATTTAACACAAGATACTATGTGGAATAAATTAATTAAAATTTCGTTTGAAGTGATCAAACAACACTAATTAATTAATTAAAAATTATTTAAACAAGAAAACAAAGGTGATTGATCTAAGTGCTCGGGAATATACCACTTCTCCTTGCTAGATCTTCGTTCAGAACACTTATGAACTCCTTCTTGTTCGTGAACCTCCACCGTAGTGACAAGTATTAAAGGGGTGAGTGTTTAGGATAAGAGGGTTGGTAGTACACAAGTTCACAAAATTTCTGCCAGAGTTTTAGGTTAATTTTTGTCTCTGTTTCAGCCTTGTATTAAGCCTCTATTTATAGAGAGTGGATGCGTTTAGGGTTTTGAGTATTCTGCCACAGCAGGTGTCGCGCGCATCAGAACAGGTTGCGCGGGACAGCCAGCGCAAGTGATTTAGATCCGCTGCTATAGGTAGCGCAATTGAATTTCTTGCTCGCACTATTATGGTAAGATTCGATTTTATATTTTTATGATATTTTGAATCTTTCGCAATCGCATCACCAGAGGTTGCGCTGGGTGTCACCCGCAACCTTGTGAGTTGCGCGCGCCAAACCAGCGCGACTCATTGAGATGCGCGCGGATTTTTCTGTGGCAGCATTGATTTTAAACCTAGGCTCCTCTAAATCCGTCATAATTTGGTTTTAACCTCGGGCTTAGTTAGTTTGGACCTTAATTCATTTTGTTTTGGGTTAGGCTTGTCATTTTGCATTCTTGTGACTTAATCATATGTCCATAAGCATTCTTCACGATGATCCAACACAAAGATGGTTTTATTTATCGTCATAGCACTTCCTGTCGGGACAGGAGACCAAAACTAGATGTCTACAGTTAGCTCCCACTCTGATCGAGTCTAGAATAGACGAGGATCAAAGTAACTAAGGAAATAAATCCGAGATCATTATGCGAAGTTCCCTAAGAATAGAGAATCTTTCAGTAGTGTTAAGGAAGTCGATACGATCCTTGATTCACTAATTGTTTGAGATAGGTAGCTATTAAGGCTAGAAAAAAAAAGTATTTTCTAGTCTTTACGTGCTAAAGAATCTAGATTGATCCTTTGCAAATGTAGAACGCTTTTACAAGTAAAGGTTGTCTTGGGTGATGTCATATCATGAGAAGATATCGGTTTAAAAAGATTAATGAGGATGATATCCTCTCAATTATGGCATCGTTGATCTAAATTCCCTCAATATGCATGTCATTGAAACTTTAATATATGATTTTAACAAGTTAAAAGATAATAAAAGGAGAGGTGTTTCGGCATTCGTATCCTAACGCGTGAATAAAGTTCTTGACACTCGCTTGCCAAATCGCAGTATTTGGGGTCCACAAGATAGAAATACATGTCTCAAGACTGGAGGCATATATTCAAATCTAGTGAGAGAGAAGAAAATCGGCAACTCTCTCAGAATTTTTGTCCATAAGATGAAAACACGTGTCTCAAGACTGGGGGCACGTGCCTGAACAGATATGACATCGTATGTCGCTCTTTATATAGGGGGTGGACGGACACCCTAACTGTTCGGTAAGCCAGTAAGCAAACTAACTATCGTATTTGATTTCAATCGAGAATGTGCCTTGTCCTCGACGGTTCGGCGTGCCAGTCCACTAGTTTAGCTAACGCCTAAAGATAGAAATTCTACCGTTTTAGTTATGAGAGGTAGGTCACGTTGCTGGGAAGAGGTGAAATTTTGGACAACATCTACGCCATACAATTTTACGCTGTACGATGCACCATCATTTTTGCTGTTGACGCCAAAAAGAAAGAAAAGAACGTGACATTTCTAAAGTTAGTACAGTAAAATGACAAACCTGTTTATGGGAGCTTTTACATAAAGCACCACTACAAAACATTTTAAGATACGCTTATGAAAATCGTCCAAAACGTATGCTTAGGGAAGGCACAAAGCACGGAATGCATGCAGGATGATGCAAAAAACTATCAAAGAAGAAAAGAAACTACTGGATGCAAAGCAATTTTAGAAGATTTCGATATTTCACGCGTTATTACGTCTAACAACGTACAAAACTGTTGGAAAAAATTCAAAACGGATCGAAATCTGAATACCGGTCTTTTAGGTGAACAGTGTCCGCGCGCAACTCAGTAGGTCACGTTGGCCACGCGCGTGCATGGTTCTGAGTCTCGCGACATTTGAATTAGTAAAAAGAGGTGGAGAAGCGCGATCTCCAGTTGGCTCTTTTTTTTTCCTCTTTCGCCATTTTCGATCTCTTTCTTTCTTTATAAAGCTCGTTTTTTTTTTATTGTTGTTTGAAGCTAAGGAAAGTAAATCTTACTCCTTTTATTATACCAGACTTTGAACTTGGTTAATAAAATAGAGAAAGCCGAATGAGAAACCCTTACTTTTAGAAGTTGGGGGCTTTCGATTCGACTTGTTTTCATGAACTTGTTTGTTTTTATGTTGTTGTGATATGTTTAAGAAATATATTGCAACAAGTTTCATGTGAAGTGGTAAAGTATTGATCCTATATGAGCATATACAAGCATATATGTGTTTTTTTTGTTCATTTAATTTTGAATATGTGCTTGAACTTTTCTTTTTTCGCTCACATGGACTATACTTATAAATTTTAATGTACATTGAAATGTATAGAACAACAATTATGCATTAAAATTTTGAACTTTGATGATGGCATGAAATTGTTCTTGCGACTTGTGTTCATGCTTAAGTTGCAAAATTGGTTTTATCAATGATAAAAATAACCGATAGTTATTATTATTCACTTATAAAACTGTGATTTCAAGATTTGCACCAAACTAGTTAGTTTAGGAAATTCTTGAAGACATCATCGAACTGGTGTAATTTGACTATATCTCGAGCTTTTAAGCCTCCATTTTATTTTTTGAATGTCGTAGCCCCCAATATTGGGTAGCTTTGATGACTTATTTGTTTTTAAGAATTAGACCCTGGTGTTGCTCGAAATGGGTCTAGAAATCCCTTGTTTTGTCTTATCGTTATAACAACTAGGATCTTTGAAACGTTTAAACGAGTGTGTTAAAATCGTTTTCGGCCATTCATAGTTTTAAAAAATGAAATTTGCTAAGTCTAGTAATATTGGTCATTTGTTTGAAGAAGTAAGAGGAAAAAAAATGAAATGTTGCTCAACTTTTCCCTCTATTTTCGCTACTCTCAAATTCTTTCTCTTGAGTTCAATTTTTGTTACTGATTGAAGCTCGAGAAAGTAGATATTATCCTCTTTGTGAAATTCCAATGTTTTCAATTTTTTTATTCGTGCAACAATAGAGAATTTTAAATGAAGACCTCTTAATTTAGAATTTAGGAAACTTTTATTCTAACTCATGAAATTGTTTGTCTTATGAAGTGTCTTGATACAAATTTCATGATGAATGTTTGAGTACTAAACTTTCGTATGAGCAAGTACATTATATGCGTTTGAATTCTATTCATGATTTTGCTCTATACTAGTCGTACTAATCTCTAATATTTAGAGTAAATTGAAGTGTTGAAACAACAATTATTCACTAAGATTAGTTTCGAAGTTGAACTTGAAAATGGCTCGAATATGTAGCTTGTTCTATGGCCAAGTTCAATTGCAAACTTAGTTTTCAAAGGAACAAAATGGTTATTAAATCATTGTGATGCATTTGAAAATTGTAAGGCTCAAGATCTATGTAAACCATTTGTAGTTTAGGTGATTCTTGAAAGTAGCTCGAATGGCATGAACATCTCATTTTTATATTGGAGCCCCCATGTGTCGAGTTATGCGCATTCTTGCTATTTCACAAGTCTTGGAGCCCCCAATTTGGAGTAGTTCTAATGACTTGCTTTTGTTTAGGCCATTCATATCATGATGTTGGAATGAGCCTATGTATCCCATGTTTTTGTGTTTTTGAGAACGTTTTAGGATACTGACATGGCTAACGCCTTTTAGCTAAGGCCATGTTTAAGGAAAGCAAGTTAGTTCCTTGCTAGTTTTATAAACCAAAATCAATTGTGCTTAAGGTTTAGTAATCTTTACCTAATGTCTAAACGTTTGTAAAGAACATTGCTGTGATTTTATTCTCAAAGTTTATTTTAGAACATCAAATATTTTCTTTGTTCTTATCAATCTTTGATTTTAGTCTTGTAAGTGGTTCGTTTACCATCCCTAAGCCAATATTCGCCGGATGACTAGGTGAGAACAAGTTTGAGTCAAGGAGAAGTCAAATCTTAGTTCATTCATTTTGGAAATATTTATGTATATACATGTATTATCCAAACAGTTATTAAGAATCTGAAAATTCATTCATTAAAAATTCAGAAAGGGAATTTTGAAGACTATTTTTTTTTATTAGAAACGTATTATTTCGAACTAGAATTCAAAATTTGGAGAGGGTACAATTTAATGAAAGTTTGTTTTGTAAATAAAATGAAGCAACTTTTTCTAGTAGGCAAAATACATAATCATATTATTTTCAAAACTGGACCCAAAATGGAAAGAAAAGTCTAGCTCATAATTGAGTGTGACTTTTTTGTCCAAGATTGATGAAGTTAAGTTGTAATTTGCAACTTATTTCAACAAAGATATGAAAATGTGAGCAGACTTTGTATGTATAATCTTATTATCTCTCCCTGTTTTAGTGTTTGTCATATTTTCTTAATTGAAAGTGAAGTTTTTCTAATTAAACAGGTGCAGTAGTTTGAAAATGAATATTTATCAAACTTAGGTTTGATGGGGTGTCGAAATGATGTATAAAACCATTCGAATCACTTTCTAAAATATGGTCTTAATATAAGTTAGAATAGACCTATATTTTTGTAACCCCCAAGTGTAATCTTAGGTGGCTTTTGCAATTCATGTATACACATGCTAGGAGATGTTTCTCATATTTGAAGCCCCAGGATTTGTGTTTCCAACTTCTGGGATTTTGCACATATTTATCATGAATTGTTTGATCAAGTAGGAAGTAGTGTTCTTCCTTTTGTCATTTAAAGCTATTAAGATGATTCATAATAAGATTTGCATGACATTGATTTTGTAACATAATTAGCGAGTTCAAATCTGTAAATAGAAGGAATGAGGGATGTCTTGTCTTTTTGAGCCCCCAAAGAGCAAAAATTTGTTACCATTTTTGAAGTTTTAGTTTGCTAATGGGAGGGATCATCCCAACTTACCCTCCCCCCACCCCAAAAAAAGAAATGAACAAAAAAGACGGATTTGCATAAAAAAGAAGGGAAGTCCAACTTTCCCGTAGAAGAATAAAGAAAAGGTTTAGACATGTTTTCGAAAAGCAAGGATTATCGACTTAATAGTTGAATCATCGTGATGACTTGACAGTGAGGTAAACGTGTAATAGCGATAAAGATAATTTTTTCATGTAGCGATCATGTTCAATCAACGTTCTTCGCTTAGAGAGGATAAAGATATCCCATGCATGCGGACATATTAGTTGCTCATGATAAGTAAGAAGACCAATGCTCAAGAGTTGTAAAGGACATCTAATGTTGACGTCGAGGCTGTCGATATATCAAATCAATTTACTGTATTAACTCGTTTTCTTTCTAGGAAATGTATATAGAACTTGAATTACCTTGGTAATAAGTAGTCCAATTATTAAAAGAAAATAAGATGATTGTTTTTTAAAGTGATAGTCATCTAATTTTTCTTGGCAAAGGATATGGAAAACATCGAATTTAGTTTGATTCGATTGCTTTACTAACATGATGTAATCAAGCCGATGGCTGTCAAATCATCAAAAGTATTTGATTTTTTTATATGATTCTATAATCATTGCTTAACACTTTATGCATTTTATGTATGGGCATAACTACTCAATAGTAGGTCCATATGTGCAAAGGCCTAAGGTGAGCCATATTTTCGTAGAATGATGATTTTCATGGTACATGGTTATGGTCTACCTCAAGGAGGGCCTTTCCAGGGTTGTGACGTGGCTAGGCTTAAGGTTATGAAAAATGGTCAGGCTCAAGTATACTCCCTTAATCCCTTACTTTTGGTGCTTCTCAAATTAAAACCTTTCTACTTTGTGTGACAACTCCTACATTAGGTGCCTTTTCCTTGTCTTCCCTCTCTTTCTCTTTCTCTTTTTTTTTATTTATTTTATTTATTTTTTATGACAAGCTTGGTTTTGGGTTTAGAACAATTTTGCATTCAATCTATCCTTTTTTGGGTTTAGACTAACTTTGTGTCCCCCTTTTATGTTTTGTTCCCTAATTTTTCGTTTGTATCTCTTTGCACCATTCTTATCCCATGGTTTGGAATAATGTAAGTTGAATAAGGCTTCAATTGACGAAGCTCAAAAGGGCTAACAAAAGATGGATCATTCTAAGGTTATTAACATGGGATTATCTACGTGGAGTTTCAAGTTGCCTCCTATGTTGGTGTAATCATCATATCTCTTTTTAGTGGGCCAAAAAGATGGGCCTCTTTTCATTCAATACATCTTGTAAGCCAAAGCTCATCAAGATTCTTAAAGTGTTGAGTATGTATGCTTTTTATGATATTGCCTATTTTCATATATATGTTTTATTCAATTTGAGCTAATAACAACAAAGAGATTGAAAAAAGAACAAGGTAGATGTACATTAATTAATGAGAGTACATAATAAGTAGATTCGACAGCATGAATCTCTTAGTCCATCATAAAGAAAACAAACGAAAAAGAAACAAAAAAGACCTAGGGTGCTACATCTTGAATTGTTGACAACTTCTTGAGATTGCGTCTTCGAGCTTTGTCCGTTTCCATTGTAGGCGAAATCCTCTCTAAAAATCTAGTCCATCTATATGATTCATGGTTTCATTTATCAAGTCCTTTCAATGAATGTTCCCACAGTATAGAATTTCTGAAATGTGTCTAAACCAAGGTACTGTAAATGGCACTTGTATGGTGGAGACATATTGTCTATGAACTTTGGGACAAGTTCATCATCCAGAAGTCTTTGTGAAAGAAGAGCAACCTTTGATCGCCACCTGGAAAAGAAGTCAATAAAGCCTTCTTCTTCCTCTTGCTTAAGCAATTTAAGATCGCGCAAGGTAGTTGTTAGCTCGATGTTGTCTCCATATTGGGCTAAAAACACTTTTACAACGTCACTCCAAGTGGAAATTTGTTTTGCATAGAGGTTATAAAACCATGATCTAGCAGTTAGGTCCAATGAAAGAGGAAAAGTACATGCATATAAGCTATGCTCAACCCCTTTCAATGCCATAATTCCAATAAAGCTCATTAAGTGAGTCCTAGGATTTTCTGTAACCTTAAAGGTTGGTAAATCCGTAGTCAAGAACTTTTCTGGGAAAGTCTTGACACTAGGTTGTGGTGCAAGCTCATAATTGAAGTACTTATTCCCTGAGCTAGCTCGAAGGACAAGTTCTCCAAGGCCTCTACTCATTCGGCTCTTGCTTTTTCTTACAAAATGTTTTCTTTTTCTGCTTTTATTTTAGCCTTTTCTGCTTTTTTATGAGCCTTCATTTGGGCTTCTTCTTCTCGTAGGGCCTTTAGGTTTTGGATTTCCTCTTTAAGTTTTTCCAATGTTGCTTTGTTACCCATGATTGGACTAGTATGCGAATGTGGTAGATGATCTAGTAATGTGTATCACTAGAAATTGAGCGCGCTCACTTAAACATTTTCTGCCAAGCATTCAAACAATGATCAAAAGTCAAAATGATTGATTTTTTTAGTCCTTGTAATACGAATTCACTATAAGCAAGTTTGTTGATGAAGAATGTCAAAAAATTCATGAACAATCATTAATGGAATGTCATGATTTGTGTTGATTTCAACAAGGTAATCATCTAAGGATTTTACTTGAAGTGAATTGTTTTCGAAAAAAGGGAGAAGAGAAAAAAAAGGGAAAGTTGGATTGACATGCTCATCAAATTTTTAGAAATATTAGTCAACCTTACTACATTCCTTAAAATGATCAATATACTATATATATGGTATTTGTTGATCATTTAGATTACAATAGAGATCTTTATCGTTTTTTTATTATTTTTATTATGATTCTCATATTGCTCATCTTTAAAGGATAATATATTACTATTTGCTTAAAAAGAATGATGGCCTCTGAATGTAAAATCCAAGAAATAATTAAATCATTTTCCCAAATTTATCATTCATAATAATTTTTTGTATCATACCCTTTTTTTAAGAACAATCTTTTTTTTTATTATTTTTTTTTTGTTCTATTTCTCTTTTTTCGTGTGAGGCAATCATCCCAAGTAAGGTTCTCGGGATTTCTTTTTAAACCATAGAAGAGGTAAATAAATTATTCTCTTAATTCAAGGTTGATCAATTACAACTAAAAAAATGATGAACACGATAATAGGCACGTTCAAGAATGGGAATATTGATGATGTCGTATTAAGGGTTGCGAAATTCTAATGACGAACCTTATAAGGAGTAATGTCAATAGTTCGATTATAAAGTATGTAAACGAATCATCATAATCGAAAATAGCATCGCGTGCAATTTTCCATCTCGCGGTAAGCGCTAAGGTGGAAAGTGCAACTACAAGAGTAGCATCTGCCACATGCGTTGTTTATTTATTTATTTTTTACGAATACGCAAAAAGAACGATAAAAAACATGTTTTTGGATTTTTTGAAAAAGGCGATCTAAGTTAAACAAGTTGTTAGCCAAAGAGATATTTTTAGCACCCATTTAACGATTAACCTTGAAGCGGTAATATCGTTTTCTCCGTATAACATTGCTTGTAACGAGTCAAAGTCAACATTGAACAGTGGGCGCACGCAAGTCACAGAGTTGCGCGGAAGAGCCGTGCGCAACTTCTAGACTTGCGCTTGGAGGGTGCGAGTAACTTTGATTGTTGCGCGCGCCACCTGGTAGGTTCAACTTTTTTTTTCTTTTGTTTTTCGAAAACCGAAGTGCAATCTTTTTTTTTTCCAAACCACATTTTTTTGCGATTTTTTTTTAATATCTCTTGGTAACAAGTTGGAATTAATTAGATTAGACACGAAGCACATAATAAGCACATATTCATGTAGTCACATAAGCACATAAAAGGAACCGTCAAAGCATACAATGCTATTGTAAGGTCAAGGCTTGGGTGTCCAAAGGTACCATATCTTAAGGGACGATGCACGAATCAATCACTCAATGTGTTGACCCATGACATAGCCCTCCCAACATTTTGTTGGCGATATGGGTGGGATGATTGTTATTGATTTCGGGATAGAAGCCTAGTGTTGGCAACCCCTAGTCAATGAGCCAATCCCAATGGTTAAAGTGTGCTATGATTATGCATGATGCAATGTTGCTTGTTTGGTTTTTACTTTTGTGAAAAAGGAAGATATTATGCGTTCAAGTCTAGCTCTCTAACTAGAGATTATCAAAGTTAATTCCTGTTTAAATCCATAAGCAACCTAGTGTTGGAAACCTTGGACCATAACTAAAAATTAATCTTGTAACCTCTAAGTCCCCAGTTGAGTCGCCACTGTAAGGAGGGTGTGCCCATCGTAGGGGGTCCTTCTCCTTAAATTCCCATGGCCCTTTAAATGCCTACGAATTTACACTTGTTAGGGTGTATTAGGATTTGAATTCCTGACTGTTTGGGAGACCTTCAGTTAGAATTGATCGTATCATTACGCTTTTTTATAAGAAACAAGTAGGAGTCGCCAATGAGTTTTAGGAAAACTCATAAACCTCGTTCATGTCTTTCTCCCAAGAAGAGTTCAAGGGATATTTAGCACTAATCGTAAGTTTACCCATGCCCAAATTGGTTTACGTGTACCATAAATGAGTTAGTGAGCGAGGGTACTAAAATAACGTTCCCTTTGGGGGGGAATCGCTATCCTAGCCCTAGTACGGCCTCTACTAGCTCTTCCTTTTTTACAATTTCATCACCAAACAATATATGCAACGTGATACCTAATAACTAGGTTAGTTGATTTTATTTACATGCGTCAATCATGTAGGAATTACATTGCAAAGTCGTTATTCTTATTTAATCAATATTCGTGAAAAGAACAAGATTCGCCTTGACTTAGGTGATCAATCAACAATTAATTATTCAACTCTATCCTTTATTAAACACAAGATACTATGTGGAAACTAATTAAAAGTTCGTTTAAAGTGATCGAACAACACTAATTAATTAATTAAAAGTTATTTAAACAAGAAAACAAAGGTGATTGATCTAAGTGCTCGGGAATATACCACTTCTCCTTGTTAGATCTTCATTTAGAACACTTATGGACTCCTTCTTGTTCGGGAACCTCCACCGTAGTAACAAGTATTAAAGGGGTGAGTGTTTAGGACAAAAGGGTTGGTAGTACACAAGTTCACAAAGTTTCTGCCACAGTTTTAGGTTAAGTTCTATCTGTTTCAGCCTCGTATTAAGCCTTTATTTATAGGGAATGGATGCATTTAGGGTTTTGAGTATTCTGCCGCATTAGGTGTCGCATGCATCAGAATGGATTGCGCGCGTCAGTCAAGCGCAAGTGATTTATATGTGCTGCTTTGGGCAGCGCAACTGAATGTCTTGCTCGCAGTATTATGGTAAGATTCGATTTTATAATTTTATGAAATTTTGAATCTTCTGCAAGTGCATCACTAGAGGTTGCGCTGGGTGTCACGCGTAACCTTGTGAGTTGCGCGTGCCAGACCAGCGCGACTCATTGAGGTGTGCACGGATTTTTCTGTGAAAGCATTAATTTTTAACCTAGGCACCTCTAAATCCGTCATAATTAGGTTTTAACCTCGGGCTTAAGCCTAATTATGATCGGGCTTAGTTAATTTGGACCTTAATTCATTTTGTTTTGGGTTAGGCTAGTCATTTTGCATTCTTGTGACTTAATCAGTTGTCCATAAGCATTCTTCAGGTTCATCCAACACAAGGATGGTTTTATTTATCGTCATAGCACTTCTTGTCGGGACAGGAGGCTAAAAGTAGATGTCTACAGCAATGGACATCATTCTCTGTTCGCCGCACAAAGTCTATGATCAGTTCAAGATGAACTATAACATGCACAACATGGAGAAAACCCTCACCAAGCTTCATAATATGTTGAAGCAAGCTGAGCAAACGCTCAAGGATAAGGGAAAGCATGACATGCTTATGATCAAGAAGGGAAAGCCATTCAAGCGCTCAGGCAAAAAGAAGAAAGACATTAAGGGGAAGGGTAAGAAGACCTTTCCGTCTAAGTCAAAAGCTACCAAAGAAAACAAGGACAAAATGATAGCCTCTTCTAAATCTAATTCCGAATGTTGCTACTGCAAGAAGAAGGTACATTGGAAGAGATATTGCTTCAAATTCAAGGAAGATAAGAATAACGACACCGTTGCTTCTACATTAGGTATTTTAGTTGTAGACTTAAACTTCGCTAGCACAACATCATGGGTATTAGATACCTGTAGACACCCAAATGTGTCTCCCCAAAACCAAACCCAGTGATGAATACCTTTTGCGTCGAATGATTATCGAACGAGGTGAAAGTGTGAAAGGTCAAGTGTTGCGGTTGGTTTTTATTAAATTCATTCTTTCTGTTTTCGAAAACAACTCTATTTTATGAAAACAGCCAATCCAGTTTAGTTTGGTCCACGACAAGGGTCCAATAATAGTGTAGTTGGATGGGGCTTGCAAAGAGCTTTCCAACGATATATTATAAGCCCAATTCCGATGAATAATGAGGAAGTTATGGCCAAAATACTAAACTGGGCCCGGTTTGGTCTTTACATACGGCCCGATGATCTAGGGGAGGGCCCAATGTTAATTATTATTCCTAAAGTTATTAGAATTGATTATAGTCTTCTAGAATCCTTTAGAAGGTACTCTTTAATCCTAATAAGATTAGAATTAATAATTAGATTCTAATAAAGTTTTATTTGGAATAAAATATTATTTTATGAAAAATACGATTTCGATTTTCATACGGACTTTACAAATCAATTTTGATTGATAAGTGGACTACATGTTTGAAAGCGCGTAGGAATCCAGGCTGTCGCCAAACGACAGGCTTGTCGCCACGCTACAGATCCTGTCGCCAAACGACAGGCCTGTCGCCACGCGACAAGGTCGGTTTTGCAGCGACAGAGTGGAGTTTTATTCCTTATCAAATTCTACCTATTTCCGGACTGTTTTCTTATAAATAGGGTCCTAAACCTCCGTTTTTATTCATCTACAATCAACAATCTACAATCATCTATCTCTTTCACTCTCTAAAAGCTAGAAGCTTTTCTTCTCTCTCTATTCTTTTTCTAAACCTTCTCTCACAAAATTCCTCATACATTAGCACTAAACACACCTAGTCAAGTTCGAAGTTGCCTTCGCCCTAGACGTGAAAGGTTATAATTTCTTAGGGTTTGGTCCCAAATCTCTATTTCAATTATTTAATTTAATCGTTTGATTTATTATTTTCCTTGAAGTTACTAACGCGTGTATTTTATTATTAGAAAGAGATACGAGGCATCAAAGTATTTAATCTTATTGCTCTATTCTTGTGGAAAGCATGTTTAAATTTGTTTAATTCCTAGTATCATGTTAGGATGTCTTTATTGCTTTCTAGTAACATGTTTAGGGTGCTTCCTATGCTTTCTAATATCATATCAATATCATGTTAGTATCATGTTAGGGCTAAAGCTTTGATCTTTATTGCTTAGTGACATGCTAGGGTTTGTTATTAATCTTGTTAGTATCATGCCTAGGATCTTGCTATTAATATTATGCTTTAACATGATTATGATAATTATGATTATTATGATTATAATTATGATGGTTATTATGTTGCTTGATTTATATTATTGTTATTGCTTGATCACGCCTTTTATGCATGTTTAAAGGGAATTTGTACTTGTAATCACGCTTAATAAGATAATTAATAATCTTGTTTAGGGTTAATTTGATTATAATTCAAGTGATCGCCAATAATAGTTTTATTTGTGCATTAAGTTCAACCTACATAGATTAAACAGGTTTAGGGTTAATCTGTTGATTGCATGTTAGTCAGAAAGCGCACATAAATACGAGAAGAATGAAGTAGAGGCCTATTTTATAGGGCAGGTTTAATCTCTTTTAGGTTGGATTTGTACCTTCATCCCCGAACCCTATTTGGTTTAAGACCTTTTGGAGTTGACGATCTCCTGGATCATTAAGGGGTGTAATCTTCACCTTGTGAACGGTTTACAAGTTCCTAAAACTTGTTGGCGACTCTTTTGCTCTAGCTTCCTTCCCTTTGGACGCCACCATGCTTAAGTGTATGATCACAGTGGGGTTCAAGCTTGGGGTAATGCTTGAAATATTCCGTACAATACCGGATGTGGCTCACAGCTTTGTTCTAATTCTCAAGGACTAAGGAGAATTAGAAGGCTAGAGAAGGGAGAGGTTGAACTCCGGGTCGGCAATGGAGCCAGAATTGCAGCCGTATCCATGGGAACTCTCAGTTTGTCTTTGGCCTCCAGGCTTGTATTAGATCTTGAAAATTGCTATCATGTTCCTAATATTACCAAAAACAACATTTCAATGTCGGCGTTAAACGCCAAAGGTTTTGAATTTCGAGTAAAGGACAATGAATGTTCATTTTATCTCGATAATGTTTTATATGAACTGCACATTCTGAAAACGGTCTTTATGTGCTTTCATTAGACAAAGAAGTTTATAATGTTAATAATACCAATAATAAGGCTAAGACCATTGAGTCAAATGAAATGTACTTGTGGCATTATTGTCTTGGCCACATTAACATCAAACGCATCAAGAAACTTCTACAAGAAGGTGTTCTTGACTCATTTGATTTATAATCGTTTGAAAATTGTGAAGGATGTCTATTAGGCAAGATGATAAAACAACCATTCTCCAAGTTGGGAGAAAGGGCAAGTGACTTGTTGAGCCTAATGCACACTGATGTATGTGGAACAATGAGCACAACCACAAGAAACAACCATCGATATTTTATGACCTTCACAGACGACTATAGTAGATATGGATATGTCTACCTCATGTCGCACAAATCTGAATCGTTTGAAAAATTCAAAGAATTTCAGAGTGAAGTTGAAAATCAGCTTGACAAGAAAATCTAAGCCCTTTGATCAGATTGAGGTGGTGAATACTTGAGCCAAGAATTCGATGACTATCTGAAAGAAAAGGGTATACTTTCAAGCTTGACACCTCCAGGAACTCCACAATGGAACGGAGTATCCGAAAGGAGAAATCGAACCTTGCTAGACATGGTACGATCAACAATGGGCCTTAGTGATCTTCCTATCTCTTTTTGGGGACACGCACTTCTAACCGCGACACTAACACTGAACCGTGCTCCATCAAATGCTATGGAAAAAACTCCATATGAATTATGGACGAAGAAACCTCCAAGGTTGTTTTTTCTCAAGATATGGGGTTGCAAAGCATATGTCAAGAAAATAATTTCTGACAAACTTCACCCAAAATCTGACAAGGTTTTCTTTGTGGGTTACCCAAAATAAACCAAAGGGTATTGCTTCTACAACAAATCTGAGAACAAAGTATTTGTTGCTCGCGATGGTGTCTTTTCGGAGAAGGAACACCTTTCCAAAATGACAAGTGGGAGGAAAATCGAACACGATGAAGTTCGAGAAGACGAGCAACAAAATCAAATTGACAGTCAAAGTGCTCAAAAAACATCTGTTGACGTTGGTCAAAATGTGCAAAGTCAAACCGATAATGCAAATGCTTAGTCCTGTACCCTATGTAGTTCGTAGAGGCCAAGGTCTCAACGTGATAGGTATCTTGGTGTCGTATTAACCGAGAATCAGGACATCCTAGTAGTGGATGGAAACGAACCGACAACCTACAAGAAAGCGATGGCGAGCTCCGACTCTGCTAAATGGCAAGAGGCCATGAGATCTGAAATGGATTCCATGTTTGAAAATCAAGTATGGGACTTAGTTGACTTACTCGAAGGTTATACACCTATCGGATGTAAGTGGATTTTTAAATTGAAAACCGAAAAAGATGGAAATGTATTCATTTACAAAGCTAGACTGGTAGCAAAAGGTTACAGGAAAATTCATGGTATTGATTATGATGAAACCTTTTCCCCTGTCGCAATGCTTAAATCCGTTCGGACAATCCTAACGATTGTTGCATATTACAATTATGAAATATGGCAGATGGATGTCAAAACCGCCTTCCTCAATGGAATTTTGGAAGAAACTGTGTATATGACACAACTTGAAGGTTTTGTCGATCAAAACAATGCTGGGAAAGTGTGAAGGCTTAAAAAGTCCATTTATGGGCTAAAGCAAGCTAGCAAAAGTTGGAATCTGCGATTCGATGAAGCCATCAGTAAGTTTGGCTTTATAAAGAATCCAGATGAGTCTTGTGTTTACAAGAAGGTCAGTGGGAGTGACATCGCCTTCCTAGTCTTATATGTCGATGACATATTGCTCATTGGAAACAATGCCGATGCTAGAGTCTGTAAAGGCATGGCTTGGAAAATGTTTTTTAATAAAAGACTTGGGAGAGGCTCAGTACATATTGGGGATTAAGATCTATAGGGATAGATCTAAGAGGATGATTGGATTGAGCTAGAGTACTTACATTGATAAGGTACTGGCTCGATTCAACATGCAAGAGGCCAAGAGAGGTCACCTACCCATGTCACATGGCATAACCCTGAGCAAGAAGCAGTGTCCAAAGACACCTAATGAGCGGGAAAGGATAAATCAAATTCCATATGCTTCGCTTATTGGATCGATCATGTATGCCATGATATGTACTAGGCCAGATGTATCGTATGCCTTAAGTGCCACGAGTTGATACCAATCAGACTTAGGAGAGGTGCATTGAACTGCGACCAAGAATATCCTAAAGTACCTGAAGAGGAACAAGGATAAATTCCTGGTATATGGTGGCTCAGATGAATTAGTTGTTGAAGGTTATACCGACGTCAGCTTCCAAACAGACAGAGACGATTTCAAATCACAGTCTAGATATGTGTTCTTTCCAAATGGAGGAGCTTTTAGTTGGAAGAGTGCCAAGCAGAGCACAACTGCAGATTCTACATCTGAAGCTGAATACTTGGTAGCTGCTGAAGCGGCTAAGGAGACAGTTTGGATTCGTAAGTTCATTGGTGAACTTGATGTTGTACCCTCCATCAAGGGTCTAATAGCTCTCTATTGTGACAATAATGGAGCTATTGCTCAGGCTAGAAAGCCAAGGGAACATCATAAGGTCAAACATGTCAAGCGGCGACTTCACATGATAAGGGAATGGAAGTTAGAGGGTGAAATCGGGATTTGTAAAGTTTGAACAGATGACAATGTAGCCGATCCACTTACTAAACCTCTACCTCAAGTGAAGCACAACAAGCATGTTGAGGTAATGGGAATCAGATACGTTGGTGATTAGCTTTGATTACCCTGTCTAGTGTTTTAATTAATTTTGAACATTTTAATGTAAGACACTACGAATTCAAGTTTGGAGTAATTTAATTTCATGCAATTTTATCATCCTGTTTCTATTTAATTATGGTTTAGAATTAAATATTGAGTCCATTCAATTATGAGAATATTCAAAATAGGGTGTCAAGACCAATCTTGGATAAAGAAAACACCTTTTAAGTGAACATTGAATATTATAATCGAAAATTATCCCTAATCGAGGTCATTTAAATGATGGACGATTAATGACCACTTGAGATTATTGTGTAGTTTGATTTATAGCATCGTTTCTTGTGCTACAAGGACATAATTGTCATAAATCATTTACAAAGGTATTGGTTTAGAACCATACTGGATTGACTTCTGAGAATACTTTAAGAGATTTAAAAATCGTCATAAGTATATTTCTCAATATAGATGTCGGAACCTTTTTCCTCGACCATGAGTATTGTGAATTCTCTAGTTTGAGTACTAGGCCGTTTTGATGTTCGTCAAACGTCTGGCGTACAGGGCGATCATAACGGCAACACTCGGACGGCTAGGTCCTCTTAGTAAGAGAAGCTGACAGTACAAGACAGGGAATGCCCCCCTACAAACAATAGGGAACATGTCTTTGTTTTTTACAAGGCGTCTCAAAGAGAGAGACTGTAAAATGCATGGCCATGCTCAGATGAATTTTGAGAAATCATCTGCTTTTTGACAGTCGAACTCGGATTTTGAGAAACACTTATGGACGCAATAAGGATGACGAATAATCTTACCTTATAGTTCATGAAGAGACATTAAGTGACATAGGAAATAGGATATACACAAAAACCGCAGTTGTCCGGAAGGACAAGTGGGAGATTGATAGGAATGGTGTCCTTCAAACAAGTGTATTATTCCGATAGAGGGTTCAGAAATATTAGAAAAGCTAATTATTCAGTAAGGTCAAGTGATCGGAATGCCTAGTTGGAAGCCGCTTCCTATTAGTAATATTAATTCGTAATTAATATTACAGCTTAATCTTGACTGAACCCTTCGGGTTATACCCAAGCAACTGACGATCCGATACGACGAATTAATCCGGAAGGAATTAATGAGTAGCTCGAGTATATTATGAATTTAGAAGTCGGAAATCGAGCTAGGAGCGTCGAGACCGAGCATCGCAAGTCGAGTCGAATCAACAATTACTAAAATACCCCTAGCATCGGAATGCCCCGAGAAAACTGAGTGTTAGAGGCAAATGGTGCTAGCACGCAAATGCTAGCAATGCTAGCAAGCATGCTAGCAGCACGCAAGCTAGCAGCGCTAGCGCGCACCAAGCTAGCAGCTAGCGTGCTAGCACGGCTAGCAGCACGCCTCGGCCAGTAGCCCGCATATGTGCGTGCTTGCTGGGCCGAGCCTTTGACCAGCCCGCACGCACAGCAGGCCCAGCCGAGGCATGCCATGTGCGCAAGGCTGGCGCCACGTGGCGCGCGGTGCTTAGTCCGTGTGGCTTGAATATGACGGCTAAGGGGAAGCTTGGGGAGGGAAGGAAATGGTCCCCTCCCCTTGTGGTCTTCCTTTACCCTCTACCTCCATATTGCCACTTGTTGATTTATTATTGCCTTGATATTTTCTTTTTATTTTTTATTTAAAAATAAAATGAGAAATTGATTTTACCAACTCTCCCACATTGATAGGAGAGTGGAATCCTCATATGACATTCTCTATAAATACCCACCTTGGGAATTGGAGAACTTCACTTGAGTAGGAACTCAAAAAGGCATCTCCACTTGAAAGAAAACCTTTAAGTTCACATAATACTCGAGTAGTTGTTTTTGTCTGACTTGGCTAAACTCCGAGTAAGAGACCGTTTGGGTCGGGTTGCGAGTGGATACCATTGGAGGTCTTTGCACTTGCAAGACTCGACTTTTCAAGTAAGAGCTCCGTAGTGTGAGCGCAGCACGTGTCAAGGGTAAGATGGTCTTTTCACTCTATCTTGTTATTTATGTCTTTCAGTTATATTAATTGTGAGCGGGTCTTGGGGTCGGGTTTTATTCCGCGAAAAGTCGGACTTTTAGAAACCCAACAGCAGGATGATGCAAAAAACTATCAAAGAAGAAAATATACTATAAGATGCAAAGCAAATTAAAAGATTTTGATGATTTGCGCGTTATTACGTCTAACAATACAGAAAACCGTTTGAAAAATTTCGAAACGGATCAAAATCTGAGAACCGCTCTTTAAAGTGACCAATATTCGCGCGTAACTCAGTGGGTCGCGCTGGCCAGGCGCGAGCAAGACGCTGGGTTGCGCTGGGATGCCACGCGTAACTTGATGAGTTGCGCTCGACATTTGAGTCAGTAAAAAGAGGTGGAGAAGCGCGATCTGTAGCTCACTCTCTTCTTTTCCTCTTTCACCATTTTCGATCTCTTTCCCTTTTTTGTTATCGTTTGAAGGAAAGTAAATCTTGCTCCTTTTATTGTACCAAACTTTGAACTTGGTCAATAAAATGGAGAAAGTCGAATGAAGAACTCTAACTTTAGAAGTTGGGGGTTTTCGATTCGACTTGTTAACAAATTTCATGTAAAATGGTAAAGTATTGATCCTGTATGAGCATGTACAAGCATATACGTATTTAATTTTCAAATTTGTACTTGAACTTTTTCTTTTTTTGCTCACATGGATTATACTTGTAAATTTTAATGTAAATTGAAGTGTTATTAGAACGACAATTATGCACTAAAATTATGATCGAAATTTTGAACTTTAATAATGGCATGACATTATTCTTGTGACTCATGTTTATTTTCGTTATGCCTAAGTTTCAAAATTAGTTTTAACAATAATAACAATAAACGAAAGTTATTATTATTCACTTATAAAACTATGATTTCAAGATTTGCATAAGCTAGTAAATTTAAGAAATTCTTGAAGACATCATCGAACTAGCGTAATTTGGCTATATCTCGAGCTTTTAAGCCCCCATTTTATTTTTTGAATGTCGTAGCCCCCAATATTGGGTAGTGCAGATACCAAATTGTGTCTCCCCAAAAACCAAACCCAGTGATGAATATCTTTCAAGTCATTAATTAACGAACGAGGAGAAATGTGAAAGAGTCTCGTGATTTCTCTGTTTTTAATAAAAATAAGGAAATTTTGATTTTTACCACCTTCCAATAACGACTTTGTCGAATTTACCACCTCCATAAAAAAAAGATTTGTTTTACCACCACCAAAATTTCCAAAAAATCGATTTTACCACCAACTAACGGATTCCATCCATGAATCCATTAGTAGGGCCCACATTTTGAACGTTTCTCCTTCATCTTCCCCGATCTTCCATGTCAACCAACCAACAACGAAATCAACTACCTCGGTTGGTCGGAATTTCGTGTGGGTTTCGCGTCTGGGTGGTGGTGGTTTCGGGTCGCGGTGGTTTCGCGTCTGGGTTTGGATGGTGGTGGGGTTGGTCGTAGCTGTTAGGTGGTGGCTAGGGGAAGGGAGGGGTTGGTCGTAAACAGGCAGGGGAAGGGAGGGGCTGGTCGTAAACGGGCAGGGGAAGGGAGGGGCTGGTCGTAAACGGGCAGGGGAAGGGAGGGGCTGGTCGGAAACGGGGAGGGAGAGGGAAGGGCTGGTCGGAATCGGGGAGGGAGAGGGAAGGGGTGGTCGGAATCGGGGAGGGAGAGGGATGGGGTGGTCCGAATCGGGGAGGGAAAGGGAAGGGGTGGTCCGAATCGGGGAGGGAGAGGGAAGGGCTGGTCGGAAACGGGGAGGGAGAGGGTGGGGGTGGTCGGAATCGGAGATGGTGGCCGGAATTGGGTAGGGGAGGTGGGGCTGCCGGATTTAATTTTTTTTTGTTTTTAATTTTTTTTTTGTTTTTAATTTTTTTTTGTTTTTTTTTTGAATTTTTTTTAAAACTTACCCAATAATATAGCGACACGTGTGCAAAGTAGGCCCCACTAACGGATTTATGGACGGAATCAGTTAGTTGGAGGTGATTGGTGGTAAAACTGATGTTTTATTTTTTTATGAGGTGGTAAAGTAAATCTTTTTTTTATGGAGGTGGTAAATTCGACAAAGTCGTTATTGGAAGGTGGTAAAAATCAAAATTTCCTAAAAATAAATCATTTTTATTTTCGAAAATCATTCATTTCGTATCCTATTTATGAAAAACATCCAATCCAGTTTAGTTTGGTCCATAATATGGGTCCAATAATTGTGTATTTGGATGAGGCTTGAAAAGACCTTTCCAAAGATATATTATAAGCCCAATTCCGAGTTATAATGAGGAAGTTATGACCAAAATACTAAACAGGTTCTAAACGAGTTTAATGTGCAACCAAATGATCATGTGAAGGGTCCATATTCCTAAATCAATTAGGATTAATTTGAAGCTTCTATAAGTTTCTAAAAGATCTTAATTATCCTTTTCAAAAAAAAGATAAGATAAAGAGTTTGAAATTGAATAAAACTCCTCTTTTTGAAAGTCCTAATTATGTTCGAAATGAAAGATGTTCAAAGATGATAAGAATTTATTTTCGTGCCTCATAATTTTTATTCAAATCTTAAATTTTTGGATAGCTCTTGAAATTATCTTTCCAATGATATATTATAATATTAATTCCGAGCTATAACGAAAAAGATATGAAAGAAATACGAAACACTATCCAAAACTGGCACCCTTCCACTATTTCGGTCATATCTTTTATTCTACAAAACCTTTTAATCTGATTCTAATTGGGTTGGAAATTAGAAATCAAGATCTTTCCAATGACATATTATATGACTTATTTCGACTTTTGGATCAAAAGATATGATAAAAACAAAATTCACAAAAAAACTCTTTTCTAATCGTTTTCGGTCGTTTTTCTCCATAAATAGGGTCTTTTTCCTCCGTTTTTACCATCATCATCTATTCTCTTCTCTCTCTCTAAGCTAAAGGTTATTCTTTCTCCCTCTTTCTAAATCTAGCCTTTTCAAAATACACCATTCCTCATTCACGAGAACTAGACACACCTAGCCAAGCTCGAAGTTGCCTTCGCCCTAGACGTGAAAGGTTTATAATTTCTAAGGGTTTGGTCTCAAATCCCTATTTTAATTATTTAAGTTAGTTGTTTGATTTAATATTTTCATTGAAGTTAATACATGTGTATTGTTTTGATAGAAAGAGATACGAGGCAACAAAGTAAGTTGTTTTATTGCTTTATATCTTTAGGAATCATGATTAGTTTATTTTAATTCCTGGTATCATGTTAGGATATCTTTATGATTCCTAGTATCATGTTTAGGGTATTAACTAATATTTATAACATCATGTATGTTTCTGGTATCATGCTTAGGTTTCTTCCTATTTCTTCTATCATGTTAGGGTTAAATTTTGATTTTTATTATATAGAGACATGCCAGGATTTGTTATTAATCTTGTTAGTAGCATGCCTAAGATCTTGCTAATATTATTATGCTTTGATAGAGAAGATTGTTATGATGATGATGATTTGTTGTATCAATAATTTATTATGTTGCTTGATATTATTGTTATTGCTTGATCACGCCCTCTCTTTCAGGTTTAAAGGGAATTTGTACTTGAAATCACGCTTAATAAGATCATTAATAATTTTGATTTAGGCTCATATGATTTTAATTCAAGTGATCTCCAATTATAGAATTATTTGTGCATTAATATTCAACCAATATAGATTAAACAGGTTTAGGATTAATATATTGATTGTATGTTGATCGGAAAGCGTACATGAATATGAGAAGAATAAAGTAGAGGCCTATTTAGGGCAGGTTTGATCTCTTTTAGGTTGGATTTGTACCTTCATCCCCGAATATCCAGTCATGGTTCAGGACCACTATGGAGTTAGCGATCTCTTGGATCGTGAAGGGGTGTAACCTTCACCCTGTGAACGGTTTACAAGTTCCTAAAACTTGTTGGCGACTCCTTTGCTCTAGCTTCCTTTCCTTTAGACGCCACCATGCTTAAGTGTATGATCACAGCGGGGCTCAAGTGTGGGATGCTTGAAATATTCCCTATAGGTAGCTTCGATGACTTGTTTATTTTTAAGAATTAGAACCTTTCATGTTTCTCGAAATAGGCCTAGAAATCCCGTGTTTTGTCTTATTGTTACAACAACTAGGATCTTTGAAATGTTTAAATGAGTGTGTTCAAATCGTTTTCGACCATTCATAGTTTTGACAAATGAAATTTGCTTAAGTCTAGTAATATTGGTCGTTCGTTGGAACAAGTAAGAGGAAAAAATGAAATGTTTCCCAACTTTTTCCTCTATTCTTGCTACTCTCAAATTCTTTCTCTTGAGTTCAAATTTTGTTAAAACTAATTGAAGCTCGAGAAAGTAGATATTATCCTCTTTGTGAAATTCTAATGTTTTCAACAATAGAAAATCTAATAAAAACAAAGACCCCTTAATTTTGAACCTATGAGTCTTTAACTCATGAATTTGTTTGTCTTATGTCAATGAAGTGTTTTGATACAATTTTCATGGTGATTGAGTATTAAATTTTCGTATGAGCATGCATGTCATATGCATTTGAGTTCTTCATTATTTCGATACTCATGACTTTGTTCCCTTTGCTCCATACTAGTCATACTCTCTAATCTTAAGAGTAAATTGAAGTATTGAGACAACAATCATGCACTAAGATTAGTTTTTGAAGTTGAACTTGAAAATGGCTCGAATATGTTATATGTTTTTAGTTTGTTTCTATGGCCAAGTTTAGTTGCGAACTTAGTTTTCAAAGGAACAAAATGAACATTAAATCATCATGATGCATTTGAAAATTGTAAGGCTCGAGATCTACGCAAACCATTTGTAGTTTAGGCGATTCTCGAAAGTAGCTCGAATGGCATGAATATCTCATTTTTTTATTGCGGATATTGGAGCCCCCATGTGTCGGGTTATGCGCATTCTTGCTATTTCACAAGTCTTAGAGCCCCCAATTTGGGGTAGTTCTAATGACTTGCTTTGTTTTAGGCCATTCGTATCATCATGATGTTGGAATGAGCCAATGTATCCCATGTTTTTGTGTTTTTGAGAACATTTTAGGATAATGATATGGTTAACGCCTTTTAGCTAAAGCCATGTTTAAGGAAGCAAGTTAGTTCCTTGCTAGTTTTATAAATCAAAAACAATTTTAGTTAAGGTTTAGTAATCTTTACCTAATGTCTAAACGTTTATAAAGATCATTGATGTGATTTTATTCTCAAAGTTGATTTAGAACATCAAATATTTTCTTTGTTCTTGTCAATCTTTTATTTTTGTCTTGTAGGTGGTTCATTTACCATCCCTAAGCCAATATTCGCAGGATGACTAGGGAAAAACAAGTTCGAGTCAAGGAGAAGTTGAATCTTAGTTCATTCCTTTTGGAAATATTTATGTATATACACGTATTATCCAAATGGTTATTGAGAATCTGAAAATTTATTTATTTGAGAAAATGAAACAAAAATTCAGAAAGGAAATTTTAAAGACTATTTTTTTTGGCTCATCGTCCTCGTCTGAGGCAATCTCAATGCCTTGAGCAAGGGCCCATTCCTTAAATGGAGGCGGCACCGCCTGGTTTAGCTGTTGGGCATCATATACCTCCGTGGCATACTTGAGACCTCAGGTTGAAGTACTCCCAGTTTAGGATGGACCATATCCCAAGCCAACTTCATGCGAACCTCAGTATCTATCTCGTTCTCCGCAACCAGCTGGTGTTTCTCCTTAGAAATCTCTTCTTAATGTTCGCTCTTCATCTGAACGATTTCATTCTTGAGTCGGCTATTCTCGTCCCTGAGCTGGGTGTTCTCCGAATCCGCCACTTCCAAAGCCTTCAGATCAGATTATGCATTTTTAAGCGCCAACTCTAGGTTGGTGGCTGTGTTATTGGCCTCCTCCACTACAACCGTCAGAGTCTTAATCAGCTCCTCCTATTTCAGCTCCTGAGCTTTAATTTCAATATCACTCATTGTATTTTGATATTGAGCAGAGTTGAGAGCATCCTAGGCCCTCTATTTAGCGTCATTTACCTCTTCCTGCTTCCTCCTAAACAGAGTCTTGAGCCCATCTACCCTCAGCATCGCCTGTAGGATATAGACGGCAAATTTTAAAAAAATAAAAAATAAAAAAAAATAAAAAAAGACTTGAGATAAACTCTAAGTTACCTCAACCAGCAGCGCCAGTATTTGATCAAAGTTGACCACTTGCAACCCAGGCACCTTGTCCTTCTCTGACCTGGAGAGGGTCCTTAGCATCCTCTTAGCGAAATACTGGACATCAGGCCGGCTGGTAGAGGCATCTGCACCATAAGAAGTACGTGGTGAGAAGGCAGCATAGGCGGCACCTATGTTGTGCCGGCTGCTAAGTGAATCTCCAGCCGGGCTGGCTCAAGTTTTGACTGCATAAAGTCAAGTGGCCAAGGAGGTTCAAAGCAATTAGTCTTACCTTGGTCTCTAGGATGGGAAGTTTCCCCTTCCCCAGCCGCTGCATTACTAGTTGCAGCATTGAGAGGCACGCCACTCTTCGACGCATAGAGGCGTCCGGCAATTTCCCAGCCTGCCCCGAGCTTTTGCTCAAGGCCTTTAGCACAGTCGGGCTTTTGCCACCGGTTGTAGGGTGTTTGGGATTTGGCTAGGCGGAAGAAGTTGATTGGGAGGGATTTTGTTTTCCCGCCTTAGCTGGGATTTTCCTTAACTCATCCCAGGCCGCTTAAGCATCTTGGAAATGGAGCGGGGAATGGTCATATTGCCACTCTGCAAATCAAGTAAAGGGGTTACAGCCGGCAAATAAAAACAATGTGAGTCAAGGCAAGAAAGCATTGCAGGCGGGTCTTACCCCATCATTTTTGGCGTCCAAGGCCACTTTCCTCTTTTCAAGTTGCTCCTTCCTTAGTAGAGCATCCGATTTGGCAGGCGTCTTATTGGCGTCCACCATACTTAGTGCTTCTTCTGCAAAAGGAAACCGGTTGGTTAGATATGTTATAAAAAGTTTGTTTAAAACAATCAAGACAATGACAACCGGGATAAGCAACATACGTCTCTCAAATATGGTACTTAGACCACAGAAGGAGATAAACGCCTCATCTTTCAGAAAACCCGGGTAAGGTACCTAATTTTTTAGTACGATTATCTGAGTCCCATCATCCAAAGGGGTGGTGGTTGTCTCAAAAAATCTTGGCTCAATTATTTGTTCCCAAGCCCTGGACGGAATGCGAGGGAGGGCGCACTTCTTTCTGAGCAAAGCCGGATCCTTATTGTACCGGTGTAGAAACCGGTTGTGGCCTAGAAAGGTCGAGGAGATCAGGTAAAACTTCTCCTTCCAACCGGTCCACTTAGATGGCTTGTTCAGTGTCATCATGTATTGCGGGTACGGGGTCAAAGTATACCACGCCCCCCACCCGCCTGGAGCCCAGCTCATGGAGTGCATATGAGCAAAAGCCTCAAAACTAGGCTCTATGTTTTTTAACTCTTAGGCGGCAATATAACTTAGTATAGTTATCCATGAGTTGGGGGAAAGTTGCCAAACGCTAGCTCATACCCCTCAAAATCCTTTTAATCCCCCTGTGAAGAGGGAAGCGGAGATCGACTCTGATCGCAACCGAAATAATTGTCGGCATTCTCAATATCATCATCCCATGCCATAGTCGCATCCGCAGGCGGGACGCTAATCACCCAATCAGGCCCAATGGGATATTTATCCTTAAAAGCCCTGAAGGTAACCTTCAGGGTTTGTATGTCTAAGGCAGACATGTGCGCCTCGATGGGTTTGGAAATGGACGGGCCTTTAGTCATCTGTTGAACCTCGTAGCCAGCCTCCGCTTGACCAGAGCTTGAGGCTTTAGATCCAGATTTGTTAGAGGCCTATTGGTCATCCTCCGGATCCGAGTCATTCTGAGTAGAGGTAGAGGCGGGTCCTTCACCGCCTGCCTCTTCTAAGATCCCGTCACTTGGGGTAGATGGGGTGCCTTCTGGAGAAGATCCTGCTTGCTCTCCAGATTCCTCATACTCCTCATCCGAAGTAATTTCATCGGCGGACACTTCCAAAGCGCGCCTTCTTTTTGGCTTGGTAGCCGTCTGTTTTACTCTAGCCATCGTGTCCTGCATAGACACAGAGACGGAGGGATTTGGGGATGAAGCAGGTCCAAATGTCCAGAGACGACACCCCCAGTTCTAGACTCAGCCGTACCAGGAGACCGGCTGAATCACCTAGGCTGTGCCATGTATGTCGATGAAGAATCCATTTTATTTGGAAAACTGTATATATACAAACGGAAAAAATTCGAAAGAGTTGAGAAGAGGAGAGACGGTTACCTCAGATTAAATTCTGAAAAAATTGCCTTAAACGATGACCGGTTGTGTCTTCGAGAGCTGCAGACGGAAAAATTTCTAGAAAGCAGTTACAGGTGGTAACAGAGTATCTCTCTCTAGAAAATTCTCTCTCTCTCTCTTTCTCTCTCTAGACTTGTGAAATGGTCAAGGATGGGAGAGAAGGGAGGGTAAAACCCTATTTATAGAAGGGTTAAAATGGGGGCATCCCCGTCACTTTAACCGAAGGTGAACCATTTGTTACTGTTCACCACTTACAGGGGGATGCGTGTCATAGGCGCCCCATGGCCTGCCACATCACCCCCTGTGAGGGGCAAATGTTTAGGGTAAAAAACCCTAGACACGTGGTCCAATCAAAGAGGGACATGTGTCATTCTTGGATAGGTCCAACATGGACCACTCCCCAGCTGACATGTGTTAGCCTCAGATGACAAATAGAATGGGGGCCTTCAAGGCCCAATTCTCGAGAAAAGATGCAAAAGCGGCGCAGCCCATTAGGTCAGAATGACCTAATGAGCGCGTATTCCAATGAACCTATAAATAGGGAGATTTCCCCCATTTTTGGGATACCTTCATTTATTATAACATACCTACATCCTCTCACATCAGAGAAAACACCTGATCTCGGAATCCGAGAAGATCTCACTTTTACCGCTTCCGCACCTTTTCATCTTCTACGACCAATACTAACTTGATCGTTGGAGGCAGAGCTCCTACCAACCGGAGTTTCCGTGTTTTACAGGTACAGGCCGCGTGGAATCAGTCTTGGTGACGTAACTCTCCCGAGGGACCAAAAAACACCCAAAACAAAAACCATTTTCCTTGCAGCATTTTTAATCAAACTTTTATGAAGGAGAATAACTCTTCTCCCTTCATTATTCTCATTAGATTGGATTTTTAATCTAAGTTGAGTTGTGAAATGATCAAAATTTATTTTGCATGATTAGATTAGAAGATAAGATGTACTAGATGAAATTGTAAATTTTTAGCATCGTCAGTTCTTCGTAAAATGGCCATAACTTTCTCATTTCTTATCGAAAGAAGACATATGACCTATCGTTGGAAAGATATTTAACATAACTTTTACAATCAAAATCATAACTAATTTACATATTTGGCATAACTCACACTCCATCACGTCAAACTTCAAGCTTGACTCGAGCAATGATTTTCGACGTCTTTGTATCTTTCCAAATAGAGAACTTCGCATTCTGTGCTATCGTTTCCTTTCCCAAATAGAGAATTGATGACAAACCCTGAATCCATATGGATCCAAATCACTTTCCCAATTATTATCATAACCTTTAAAATAAAATTATCATCCATAGATGAGAATCAAAATCTCATAAAATTAGAAAATTTCAAAAAAAATATGGGACAGACTCACACAGATGGAGAGAACAAAGCAAAGCAAAACAAAATAAAAGGAAAACCAAGAAAAAAACTAAATTAAATTAAAGAATAAGGGTCAGATTTAATCTAATTTCCAAAGCATGCGAATTTGCTAACTGAGTTGAGGCTTACATGTATTTATAACCAAAGATAGAACCAGCATTTTATTGTTTTATTTTATTTTTTTAAAAAAAAGGTAAAAATTTTATTAAAAAAATCATGAACAAACATCAAAATATAACATAGGACTAAGCAAGTCCTCAAAACCAGAACAAAACAAGAAACAATCTAACACTAAGAGACCCTATTTTTGGAAGATCTTTCTAACCAGATCTGGTTGTTTTTGCTAGTCTTTAGTGGCATTGCATACGAATCTCTTCTGTAGTAATTCACAGCATTTGCTACGGTACTTGAACTCAAAGAAAAGATTATCTACAATTTCAACACCATCTGAGCATAATGGACATTAATCATTCGTAGTCCTACCAATCCTGGTTAAGAAGGCTTTCACTCGGATTATCCTCCATATAATCATTCAGCAAATGAGCTTGTGCTTGGGAATATTAAGTCTATTCTAGACCCAATCACTCTAAGGAATCTTATCATGCTGCTGCTTTAGCCAATTATAACCTCCACCTAGCTAAAGCATAGCCCTTGTTGTTAGCTATCCATTTGTCACCAACATAGCCATCTTTCATTACATCCTTGACTCTCCAGATTTGTTTTCAGTTCTAGCTAGCACAGGGAGGGCACTGGAACCTTTTCAATTTCCTGTCTTTTAAGTAAAGACCATTCACCCACTTGAGCCACAAGCTATCTTGTTTTTGGGCAATATTCCAAGTGTGCTTACCAATAGCAGCCACATTCCACAAGTAACAGTCCTGAACCCCCAATCCACCTAGCTTCTTACTCCTACAAACAATGTCCCACGATATAGGAGGAGATCTAGGAAAAAAAAAAAGGTTTGCCATCCCATAAGTAGTTTCTACAAACAACAACAACACCATCTAACACTGATTTGGGGATGATGAAAATAGATGCCCATTAGATGTGCAAAGACATTAACACTGAGTTGACTAGTTGTGCTCTTCCAGCATAGGAAAGAAACTTGCTACCCCATCTTCTAATTTTGCTTGTGATTTTATCATTCAAATACTAGCAATCATTCTTGGACAACTTCTTAATGCTCACACTCACTCCGAGATTCTTAAAAGGTAAGCACCCTTCACTGAAACCAAAACTCTGCAAAACATTCTATTTAACTCCTGACTCAACATTACAAAAGTAGATAGATATTTGATTTCCCTTCATTAGCTACTAAACCAAAAGAAATTGCTAAAGTGGCAAGCGCTCTCATAATCCAGCTGACAGACTTTTCCTCACCTTTACAAAACAAGATTAAATCATTTGCAAATGCAAGATATTTAACTGTAAGGACCTACATCTGGGGTGAAACTGAAAATCTTTTTGATCTCGAACTGAATTGTTTTATTGTTTTGGTCATATATATAATGAAGTTGGTGACCAATTCTAATATTTATTTTATAATGTGTCATTCTACGTAGGTTATGTTTCTACAAAAATAAAATTGTATAGGTTTGTTGGGTTATGATGTTATTTGGGCTACAATTGTATTTGAATGTTAAGTTTAAATGTCATTAAGCCTTGGATAACATGTACAGAATTTGCTCACTCCTAAAATCAAATATAAATGACCTCATCCTAAAACAATTTGTTGACCCCTAAAGAATTTGTTCACCTCTAAAGAATTTGCTCACTCTTAAAAATCATATACTATTACCCCACCCTAACAAAAATTTCTCACCCCTAAATAATTTGTTCATCCCTAAAATTATATACAATTACCTTACTCCTAAAGAATTTGTCTAACCCAGGCCATGATTTGCTCACCCCTAAAATCATATACAAATCACTTTACTCTAAATGAACTGCTCACCCCTAAATAATTTGTTCGTCCCTAAAAAAGTTTATTCACCCCTAAAATATCATATACAATTACTTCACTCCTAAATAAATTTCTCTCTTCTAAATAGTTTGCTCATCCCTAAAGAATTTTCTCAGCCTATATCATATACAATTACCTTCCAATTAAATTACTCAACCTTAAATAATTTTCTCACCCCTAAAAATTCTATAGCCAATCCATGTCAATCAACAACCTAACTCTCATATATTGACCAAACAGAACATTCAAACAAACAAAATACAGAGTATGTTCAAAGTTTTAAAAAAAAAATCAAAATAGAACCCACAACCAATAACAGAAATACGTCGAGCAAATAACAAAGTAAAGCCATAAGACAAAGATCCACTATTCCATCAGATAGACAATCCTTATTTCATTATATAATTGCATCATTTAAATGTTATCACCTTGCATAGATTCCTTGAAAATTCATGACTCCAAACCTTCATATATGATCTTCATTGCTCGATTATATCCTCAAAAAATCTAGTTTTTTTAACGTAATCACCCTTGTGCATTTAATAACATCATAATTTAACCCATAATAACAAAGTTTTGGTGTACCTTGAAAAGGATAAATGACTATAAATTGTCAAATTAAAACTAAAATATATCCAAGAATACCAAGAGAATGTTGAAGCTTAAAAGAACTCTTCAACACGATAATCAAATTTACATACTTAAAAGAATGTTTTCCGTGAATGTTTCCTTCATTGCTCAAAGATATTTATACAATTTACATGGAATAATTCAGCCATAATTCTAGGCAATAAACTAGGAAACAATAAACTTATCCTACAAACTAGGAAACGATATATACACTTGACTAAGTTAATTAAATACATAATTATCTTAACACACCCCCGTAGTCAAAGCGGAAGGGCCACGGACGCTGAGACTATCCCGAAAATCTTCAAACAGTATACGTGGAAGTCCCTTAGTAAAAATGTCTGCAATTTTATGCCGAGAAGGAACATGAAGCACTCAGACATTACCACGCGCAACCTTCTCCCTAACAAAAAGTATATCCATCTCGATGTGTTTGGTTCGTTGATGATGCACTGTATTTCCCAAAAGATATATTGTGCTTACATTGTCACATTACACTAACCTTTCTTCTTTAGTGGACAATGTAACTCGAGTAGCAAGTTTGAAGCCAACAAGATTCGGACACCACATTTGCTACTCCCCTATATTCAGCTTCGGCACTTGAGTTGGAGTGTAGCTTGGCTTTTTGATGACCAAGATACTAAATTATCCCCTAAATAAACACAATATCACGATGTAGAGCGCCTTGTATCGGGGCACCCCCCCAATCCGCATCGGTGTAGGAGATAAGGGACAAGGTAGAGGATGGATATAAGTGCAGCCCATAATCCTTAGTACCTTGAACATAGAGAATAATTCGCTTAAGAGCATCCATATGACAGTCTTTTGGGTCGTGCATATGCAAACATACCTGCTGGACTGCGTATGATATGTCGAGCCTTGTGAACGTTAGATATTGCAATGCCCCTGCTAGGCTGCGGTAGTGAGTCGGGTTGGCATAGGGAGTGCCTGACGTACCCACTTTCGGCTTGGTATCAACCGGTGTGGCTGATGGTTTACAAGCCGACGTACCTGCTCTCTCAATTATGTCCTCTGCATACTTGCGTTGTGAAAGGAAGAGACCCCCTTTGTGTCAAGTTACAGCGATGCCAAGGAAATAATTTAATGGACCTAAATCCTTCATTGCAAATTCGGAGCAAAGAAGAGACATAATAGAACATCGGAGAGCATGAGATGAAGCTATCAAAATTATGTCATCCACATATAATAAAAGATATGCCGTTTGCGATCCCGAGTGATAAATGAATAAAGAATTATCATACTTGCTGTTAATAAAACCAATGGACAACACATAATCAGCAAACCTTTTGTACCATGCCCGGGGTGCTTGCTTAAGGCCATATAAGGACTTACGCAATAAACACACATAATCTGGTTTAGTGCAATCACGGAAACCGAGAGGTTGATGCATATACACTGTCTCATTAAGCTCACCATGCAAAAAGGAATTTTTAACATCAAGTTGATGAATTGGCCATGCTTTAGATAAATTAAGTCTAAGAACAGTTCGGATGGTCGCAAGCTTGACCACCGGACTAAAAGTTTCTTCACAATCTATGCCAACCTGCTGAGTTTTTCCATCACCTACAAGACGGGCTTTATGAGTAAAAATCCACATACAATGAATGACATTAACATCAGGAGGTCGGGGCACCAACTCCCACGTCTTATTTTTAATAAGAGCATTATATTCATCATCCATAGCCATTTTCCAATTTGGATCACGAAGAGCATCAATTGGGTTACGAGGAATAGGTGTAAGGAGGGTGTTCCCATCATAGGGGATCCTTCTCCTAAATGCTCATGGCCCTTTAAAAGCCTAGGAATTTACACTTGTTAGGGTGTACTAGGATTTGAATTCCTGACTGTTTGGGAGACCTTGAATTAGAATTGATCTTATCATTACGCTTTTTTGTAAGAAACAAGTAGGAGTCGCCAATGAGTTTTAGGAAAACTCATAAACCTCGTTCATGCCTTTCTCCCAAGTAGATTTGAAGGGATATTTAGCACAAATCGCAAGTTTACCCATGCCCAAATTGGTCTACGTATACCAGAAATGAGTTAGGGAGCGAGGGTACTAAAATAACGTTCCTTTTCGGGAAGAATCGTTATTCTAGCCCTAGTTTAGCCTCTACTAACTCTTCCTTTTTCACAATTTCAACACCAAACAATATATGCAACGTGGCTCCTAAAAACTACGTTAGCTGATTTTATTTACAAGCATCAATCACGTAGGAATTACATTGCAAAAGTCGTTAATCTTATTTAATCAATATTCGTGAAAAGAACAATGAATAAACAAGATTCACCTTAACTTAGGTGATCAATCAACAATTAATTATTCAATTCTATTCTTTATTTAACACAAGATACTATGTAGAATTAATTAATTAAAAGTTTGTTTAAAGTGATCAAACAACACTAATTAATTGATTAAAAGTTATTTCAACAAGAAAAGTAAAGGTGAATGATCTAAGTGCTCGGGAATATACCACTTCTCCTTGCTAGATCTTAATTTACAACACTTATGGACTCCTTCTTGTTCGAGAACCTCCACCGTAGTAACAAGTGTTAAAGGGGTGATTGTTTAGGACAAGAGGGTTGGTAGTACACAAGTTCACAAAGTTTCTGCTAGATTTTTAGGTTAATTTCTGTCTCTGTTTCAGCCTTTTATTAAGCCTCTATTTATAGGAAATGGATGCATTTAGGGTTTTGAGTATTCTGCCGCAGCAGGTGTCGCGAGCATCAAAACGGTTTACGCGCGACAGCCCAACGCAAGTGATATAGATGTGCTGCTATGGGCAGCGCAACTGAATTTTTTACGCGCAGTATTATGGTAAGATTCGATTTTACATTTTTATGAAATTCCAAATCTTTCACTATGGCATCACTAGACGTTGCGCTGGCTGTCACGAGCAACGTTGTGAGTTGCGCGCGCTAGACCAGTCGCGACACATTGAGATCTGCGCAGATTTTTCTGTGGCAACATTGATTTTTAACCTAAGCGCCTCTAAATCCATCATAATTAGGTTTTAACCTCGAGCTTAAGCCTAATTATGATCGGGCTTAGTTAGTTTGGACCTTAATTCATTTTGTTTTGTGTTAGGCTTGTCATTTTGCATTCTTATGACTTAATCAGTTGTCCATAAGCATTCTTCACGTTGATCCAACACAAAGATGGTTTTATTAATCATCATAGCACTTCCTGCCGGGACAGGAGGCCAAAAGTAGATGTCTAAAGTTAGTACCCACTTTGATCGAGTCTAGAATAGACGAGGATCAAAGTAGCCAAGGAAATAAATCCGAGACTCATTCTGCGAAGTTCCTTAAGAATAGAGAATCTTTCAGCAGTGTTAAGGATGTCGAAACTATCCTTGATTCGCTAAGTGTTTGAGACAACGCGGTAAAGAATCTAGATTGATTCTTTGCAAATGTAGAATGCTTTTACAAGTAAAGTCTGTCCTAGGTGATGTCATGTCATGAGAAGATATCGGTTTTTAAAAAGAGTAAAGAGGATGATATCCTCTCAATTATGGCATCGTTGATCTAAAGTCCCTCGATATGTCATTGAAACTTTAGTCTATGATTTTAACAAGTTAAAAGATGATAAAAGGAGAGGTGTTTCGGCATTCGTAGCCTAACACGTGAATAAAGTTCTTGACACTCGCTAACCAAAACGCAGTATTCAGGGTCCACAAGATAGAAATACATGTCTCAGGACTGGAGGCATATATCCATACAATTTTACGATGTACGATACGCCATGCAATTTTACGCTGCACGATACGCCATTCTTTTTGCTGTGGACGCCAAAAAAAAACAAAAAAACGTGACATTTCTAAAGTCAGTACTGTAAAATGACAAACCTATCTATGGGAGCTTTTACGTAGCACCACTATTGAACATTTTAAGACACGCTTACGAAAAACGTCCAAAACGTATGCTTAGGGAAGGGACAAAGCACGGTGTGCATGCAGGATGATGTAAAAAACTATCAAAGAAGAAAATAAACTACTGGATGCAAAGCAATTTTAAAAGATTTCGATAATTCGTGCCTCATTATGTCTAATAACGTACAAAACCGTTACAAAAAATTAAAAACGGATCGAAATCTGAGTACTGGTCTTTTGAGTGACCAGTATCCGCGTGCAACTCAGTGGGTCACGCTGGCCAGGCGCGCGCATGGTTCTGAGTTGCGCTGGGATGCCACGCGCAACTTCATGAGTTGCGCGCGACATTTGAATTAGTAAAAAGAGGTGGAGAAGCGCGATCTGCAGCTCGCTCTCTTTTTTTCCTCTCTCACCATTTTCGACCTCTTTCTCTCTCTACAAAGCTCGTTTTTTTATTGTTGTTTGAAGCTAAGGAAAATAAATCTTACTCCTTTTATTGTACCAGACTTTGAACTTGGTCAATAAAATAGAGAAACCCAAATGAGAAACCCTAACTTGTTTTCATGAACTTGTTTGTTTTATGTTGTTGTGATATCTTTAAGCAATATATTGCAACAAGTTTCATGTGAAACGATAAAGTATTGATCCTGTATGAGCATATACAAGCATATATGTGTTTTTTTTCATTTAATTTTGAATCTGTTCTTGAACTTTTCTTTTTTTTTTGCTCACATGGACTATACTTATAAATTTTAATGTAAATTGAAATGTATAGAACAACAATTATGCATTTTGAACTTTGATAATGGCATGAAATTGTTCTTGCGACTTGTGTTCATGCTTAAGTTGCAAAATTAGTTTTATCAATGATAAATATAACCGATAGTTATTATTATTCACTTATAAAACTGTGATTTCAAGATTTGCACCAAACTAGTTAGTTTAGGAAATTCTTAAAGACATCATCGAACAGGTGTGGCTTGGTTATATTTTGGGCTTTTGAGCCCCCATTTTATCTTTTCGAATATTGTAGCCCCCAATGTTGGGTGACTTCGATGACTTGTTTGCTTTTAATAATTAAACCCTTTCATGTTGCTTGAAATGGATCTAGAAATCCTGTGCTTCGACTTATTATGATGACAGCTAGGATCTTGGAAACAATTAAACTGGTGTGTATAAATCGTTTTTGACCATTCATAGTTTTAACAAATGAAATCTACTAAGTCCAGTAATATTGGTAGATCATTAGAACAAGTAAGAGGGAAAATGAAATATTGTTTAATTTTTTGTTTTATTCTCGTCACTTTCGAATTCTTCATTTTGAGTTCGAATTTTGTTACTAATTTGAAGCTTGAGAAAGTAGATGTTATTGTTAGTTGAGACGAACACTACAAGAGGGGGTGAATTGAATGTGAGTTCCTAGTGGCTACTTTTGCGGAATATAAAAACAGAATATAAAGGAACTTGCAATGCACATAGTATTTTACGAGGAAACCTTCCAAGGACCAACTGGAAGTAAAACCTCAACCCTCTAAGGGATTTCCAAAACCAAATCAATCCACTATAATAGGGCAAACACACAAGTTACAACCTATTATACTCAAACCTTTATTAACAAGTTCCAGACTGAACTTGCTACACAGTGGGACCCTATCCTACCCAACCTAAGTCCCTGACTTAGATTCACTCGTACTCCCTGAGCACTCTCTCACTCAGCATCAACTTAGAAGCCTACACAACTGTATGCAAAGATAAATCACACACACACCCAAAGAATCCAACCAATACAACTATTGACCCTTAGTATGTAAGAGGTAAACTACGCATGAAACCCGAAACTAATATGACAAACTTATAGACTTGGAAAACTTACATAATTAGGCATACTTTAATTTCTTCACGCATAAACTCACAGAAAAATATGAGATGTGATTACTACGATTTATATAAGACTAGCTCATATAGAAAGTAGGGTTTTCAAAAGATAATTATGTTATTTTTCAAAATCACAAAACACGATTTTAAGTAAATCTATTTCGAAGAAAATCTTTTTCAGAATAACTTATCAAAGATAAATCGTCAAAAGAAGAATATCTTTTGATAATCAGATTTTAAGAATAAAATCTTTTCTTGAAACTTATCTTTTTAAACTTTCCTATTTTAAGCTTACCAAGCCCTTTTGTCACGTTTTTAATAGGTCTTCACACGTAAACTTAACAATCATATTTACAGCAAATCTAAGAGATAAAAACTTAACAAAACTAATTTGCTTCGCTAATATTTTGTAGACTAGCATACTTGGGCTTCACGCCGTCTAGGATTAAGTTCCTGCTGTCACTTCACTTCCGGTTCTCAACTGGAACTTCGCAGACCAAGTTCTTGTGAAACTTGTTGTCTTCAACGCAGGCCAAATTGAACTTCTTAACTTGCTATCGTCAAGTTCCTATTAGGGAACTCAGTTAGTTCATGTGAGGGAACTCTTCTCCTATCTTCTTTAACTTTCCTTGAGATCTCTATGAGTCTTCATGGCTAGGTTACTCTTCCACTTCCAAAGTCAACTTCACTTATTCTAGTTACAACACTTAGAGAACTCTTACTAGTTTGAAGTTTGCTAATTTATATTCATCATCATCAAAACCTTTAAGCTTCAACAATTTCCCCCTTTTTGATGATGACGAACTTTAGCAAACTTCAAAGAAAAGTTAAATCATATAGAAGGACGCATTTTTTTCATTTTTGATTTTATTAACAGAAAAATAAACACAAGCAGAAATCAAAAATTTAAACAAAAGAAAAAAAAAAACTGAACAGAAACAGAACAAAAGTTTTAACACAGCAACAGAGAAACTTCTGATACTTTATCAACTAGAACCCTGAACACTTCAACCTTCAAGTTTGCTTCTTCTTTTCCCCCTTTTGGCATTATCAAAAAGTCTTGCACTTCAAGTTATTAAGCATCTAGCCACAGCCCCACGAGCAATTCATCGAGTGTGGGAAACTGAAGGAAGCGCTACTAAATCCCCTTCATTTAGTTCCACTTTCCATCACATGCTTTCATAACATACAAAACACATGTATCTGCAAAGTTCCAAATATTCATTAAAAAAACTAAAAGATAATCCTGTTTAATCGATTACAAACCAAATTTTTTTCAAATTTTCACAAAATAAAATTGAAAATGTTCATGACTAAAACAACAAAAGGAAAAGATGAAATTAAGGCTAGGCTAGATTTATGATAGGCTAGAGAGATATAAACTGGTTAACTCCGAAGAAACTCTAGTATCTTCTTGTTGTCCTCCTTTTGATGCTCAATGCTGGCCTCCAGTTTATCTTCCAAGTTCTTGATAGCCTTCTAGAACTCCACCTTCTGTTCCCTAAGACTCTTCTCAAGACCCTGTACTCCTCTCTCCAGCCTCTGAATTTTCCTTGTAGCCTCTTTGAGTTGCCTTTCTGCAACTTCAGCTCTGTTAGATAGGTTAGCAATTTGTCCTGCCATGACTTTCTCATCTTCCTCATCCAATTCTAGTGGTTTTTCCATGCTTGTCTGTGGAAGAGCACTGGCAAACAACCTCCTACTCTTTCTTAAAGGCTCCTCTGGAACTGCCTTCTCCTTCTTCTTTCCACTGGCCTTTTCTTTCTTTTCCTCAACCTTTTTAATTTTCCCATCCACCACTTCCAAGCTGATTCCAAGCAGAGTTTCATCATTTATCACATTTTCAGGCTTCTCCTCTAATCCTCCATAATTCCCCTTAAGAATCACCCCAAGTGACTCAAACACAGTTAACAGAATAGCTCCATAACTTACTTTGTTCTTACCTGGAACACAGTGGGCTAAATGTTGATACATCAAAGAGGGAAAGTTCACTTTTATCTTTCTAGACAGGCAGAGAATTACGGCCATGTCCATCAAAAAAGCATCACCCTTTTTCTGAGTTCGAGGCAATATAGTTTTCTTGACCAAATTAAACAACAATTTGTTCATAGGGCTCAAATCATTGTGACTCATGGTGTTCTTCCCCTTTTTCCGCCCAAAGATTCAACTATATCACCACCTAGATAATTTCCTACCTTTATGCTTGATTTTCCCTTAACATATGTTTCATATACCTCAGTTGGAACTTTTAGAATTTTACCTAGGGTTTCCACATCAAATTCAATTTTTATTTCATTAACCTCGCTCGAAATTACCCCTTGTTTCACTTGAAAGTTCTGACAAAATTAATTCATGGAAATTGGGTACATTCAATTGTTTGAGGCTCTAGATAGTAAGAACTCCCATCCCTAGAACTTAATTAAATCAAAAAATTCCAGAAATCTAGCTTTTTTACACCAACTTAAATCAACTCTATAACCAACTACATACCTTCCAGCTTGTCCCTCAAGTTCCATTTGATTAGCCATAGTCTCTTCTTCCATTGGGTCATCTTCCCCCTCTGATTCAACGATCCCTGCAACAAAATCCTCAACCTCCTTGATATGTTCCTCTGCTGTCTTTGAATTCTCCTTTTTCTTTTTCCATGCTCTCAATCTTTGGAGAATGTCCGAATTTTCCACCTCTTCAACTATCGAAATCTTCTTTCTAGGGTTTTTGTTTGAAGTGGAAGAGGTTGGTGCAGTTTCGTCTTGGGTTTTCTCTGGTTCTTTGTAGGATACCATGGTTAGGGGTGAGACAATTTCGGGTTTTGATTTTGGATCGTTTTGAGAGTTTTTGGAAGAGCTAATTGAAGTGATAATGGCCGTGTTTGAGAGTGTAGGTTATTTTTGAAGAGCTTAATCAATTTTTGACAGAGAGTAAATTTGATTTGACACAGTGGAGTGATAAGGTGGGTGAAAGATGCTTTTATAATTAATGAAACGGTGTGAGTGAGATAAAAAGTTTTGTGCCGTTTAGTCATTTATTGAACAAGTTCAATTGATTTCAAAATTTAAATAGGGTTTTTGCCAAAACTCTTTTATTTCCAAATTCAATTAATTTCCAAAAGAATTTAATTACCATAAAAAAAACACGTAGTTGGAACACGCTTTCTACACACATGCAATGTACATTTCTAATTACACACGTAGTAGAGTGTTTGTGAACTAACCTCCAGGAATTCACCAACGGTGACACTTCAGCTATGTTTAGCACACCATAATTGTGCTAGATGCTATTTTTGCTTTATTTACATTTTTTCTGATTTTGCCATATCTTGGAACATCAGAAGCAATCAAGTCAGCTTGATCATCCCAAGTTCCAATCTCAATTTCTCAAATATTTCTCTGTTCAAGGGCTTGGTTAAAATATCTGCAATTTGATTTCAGTAGGACAAAATTCTAACTTAATATACCCTTGCTCCACATTATCTTTTAGAAAGTGATGCCTAATGTGGATATGTTTGACCTTTGAATGTTGAACTTGATCTTTAGAAATACAGATAGCACTTGTATTATCACAATAAATAGGAACACATTCAAATAAAATACCAAGATCTCTAACCTGTTGCTTTATCCATAACATTTGAAAACAACAAGTTGCTGCAGCTACATATCCACCTTCAGCTGTAGACAAAGCAACTGTGTTTTGCTTCTTGGAACCCCAAGAAACCAAACAAGGTCCTAGAAATTGTGCCATACCTGATGTGCTTTTTCTATTAACCAAATCACCTGCATAGTCAGCGTCAGTAAATCCATTTAAATCAAATGAGTCACTTCTAAGATAGAAGAGACCCAAATCATCATTTCCTTTTAAGTAACGAAGGATTCTCTTTGTTGCTTTTAAGTGAGACTCCTTTGGATTAGCTTGGAACCTGGCACATAAACCTACACTAAAAGATATGTCAGGTCTACTAGCTATTAAGTAAAGTAGGGATCCGATCATATCTCGATACATAGTTTGATCTATGCAAGTTCCAGATGGATCTTCATCTAATCTTGTAGCTATACCCATAGGAGTTCTATTTGGTTTTGCATTATCAAGCTTGTATTTCTTAACCAGTTCCTTAATGAACTTCTGTTGATGGATCATAATGCCTTCCTCAATTTTCTTAATTTGCAAACCCAGAAAGAAGTTTAATACTCTCATCATGCTCATCTCAAATTCTCCATTCATAAGGTTAGCAAAGTACTTGCACAAAGACTCATTAGATGCACCAAAAATTATATCATCAACATAAATTTGTACAACTAAAATGTCAGTTCCATTTTATTTTAAAAACAATGTTTTTTCAATTTTACCTCGTTTAAAACCATTTTCCAAAAGGAACTTAGATAGTCTTTCATACCATGCTCTGGGAGTTTTCTTAAGTCTATAAAGGGCTTTGTCAAGCTTATAAACATGGTTTAGAAACTCTAGATTCTCAAATCCAGGAGGTTGTTCCACATAGACATCTTCTTTCAGTAGACCATTTAGAAAAGCACATTTTACGTCCATTTGGTACAACCTAAATTCCATATAAGCAGCAAAAGTAATAAGTAAACGAATAGCTTCTAACCTGGCTACTAGAGCAAATGTTTCTTCATAGTCTATTCCTTCCTGTTGATTGAAACCTTAAACAACTAGTCTTGCTTTGTTCCTGACAATAATACCATGTTCATCTAGTTTGTTCCTGAATACCCATTTCAATCCAATTGTCCTTTGATCACTTGGTCTAAGTTCCAGATGCCAAACTTTATTTCTTTCAAATTTATTTAACTCCGCTTGCATAGCATTAATCCAGTTAGCGTCAGTTAAAGCTTCAACATAGTTCTTAGGTTCCATGGAGGAAAGGAATGCATAAAATGCACAGAAGTTCCTAAGTTGAAGTCTGGTTTGAGTTCCTTTAGTGATATCACTCATGATTGCATCAACTGGATGTGAATTCTGATGCTTTCAGGACTTTGGTGCAAAGTCCTTGATTGGATACAATCTTTCTTGATTATTATTGACTGGTACTTCTATTGGAACTTCATCTTGTGATTCAGCTTGAACTTCTTCTGGAACTTCCGGTTTCTCTTGATCTTGATTTTGAGCTGGAGTTCCTTGTGCATCTTCTGTTTTTTGCACACCATTTTCTTAATTGTTTTCCTCACCTTCATTTTCCACATGCTGCCTCTCCAATGATGTTGATTCTTCATCTGGATCACACTTTCTTACAAGTCCTATTTCGAAATCATCATCATCTTCTGATACATCAATTAAATGTTCAGTTTCATCAAAAATTACATATACAGACTCTTCAACACACATTGTTCTCTTATTATAAACTCTATAAGCTTTACTGTTTGAGGCATATCCTAAGAATACTGACTTGTCACTACGTTCATCAAACTTTCCCAAGTTTCTTTTACCATTGTTATGAACAAAACATCTACAACTAAAAGATCTATAGTAAGAAATATTAGGCTTTCTCCCTTTGATGAGTTCATAGGGAGTCTTGTTGGTGATGGCTCTAACTGATACTCTATTTAGAATGTAACAAGATGTATTCACTATTTCTGCCCAGAAGTTCCTAGGCAGACCACTTGAGATCAGCATTGTCCTAGCCATGTCCTCAAGGCTTCTGTTCTTGCGTTCAACTACTCCATTTTTTTGTGGAGTTCTTGGGGCAGAGAAGTTGTGATCCATTCCATGTTATGTGCATAATTCATCAAACTTGGAGTTTTCAAATTCTGTTCCATGATCTGACCTTAGATGCACCAAGGGATTACCTATTCTTTCTTCACAAAAGCAACAAACTCATCAAACGTTTCATCTTTGCTAACAAGAAAGAATACCCAAGTGAACCTTGAGTAATCATCAACAATAACCATTACATATCTTTTACCACTTCTACTTTGGATTCTCATTGGACCACAAAGATTCATATGAACAAGTTCCAAAGGTCTTTTGGTGCTTACCATTTTCTTTGATTTGAAAGAAACTCGAGTCTGTTTACCTCTGACACATGCATGACATACTTTATCATATAGAAAATTAATACAAGGAAGCCCTTCTACTAATTCCTTGGATCTAAGCTTATCAAGCAAGGTAAAACTTGCATGACCAAATCTTTTATGCCATAATATAGGATCATCCTCAATAACACTAAGACATGTCAGACTACTATTAGGAACCTCGTTGAGATCCACAATATATGTGTTCCCTTTAAGAGTTCCTTCTAATATAATGTTCCCAATGTCATTGTGGATGATTTTGCATTTATTAGAAGTAAAGCTAACAGAGTTACCTTTGTCACAAAACTGTGAAATACTTAACCAATTGTGTTTGAGACCCTCGACTAAAAATAAATTATCAATAGCATGGGAACTTGAACTTCCTACCTTTCCAATAGAAATTATATCACCTTTCATATTATCACCAAAGGTCACAATTCCACCATAGTAGGCATCCAGTGAGAGAAATCTAGATTTATCTCCAATCATGTGCTTAGAACAACCACTATCGAGGTACCAAGTGTTGTTCCCCCTACTGGAACCTGCATGAAGAATCAAACGTTAGTGTCTGGAACCTAGGTTTCCTTGGGTTCCTGTGTAACAGATGTTTAATCAGATTTCCTAACCCATATCTATTTAACATAACTTTCATCTTTAGAGTGCTCTTTTCTTTCTTAGGACATTTAGCTTGCTTATGTCCTGTCTTGCCACAAAAATGACAAACAATACTACTAGGTAGGTCAACATACTTCTTTCTTTCTAGAACTTCTTCTTATAACCTAATCCTTCAGTTATCTTGGTTTGGGCATTAACAATCCATTCAGGTACTTTGTACTCAATGGGTTGTTTACCCTTCCTAACTCTTTCAAGTTCCCCCTCAAGATTAGCTTTCTCTATTTTTAATTCTTCTAAATCAGATTTTAACTTTTCAAACTTTGGATACTGATCAAGAAGAGGAACTTCAGAGTTAGGAACTGCTTCACCAATTTTTAACAAAGACAGTTCCACATTCAAAAGAGTGTTTTCATGTTTTAGTCTTTCTAGATTTTCTTTCAGATTTACATTGTCATCAAAAAGACTAAAGAACCTATTTTGAATATCAAATTTCATATTGTCCATCCATTCACTGTGTTCTTTATAAGTGTCAAGTGCCTTGTCACTTTGTGCTTTAGCTCTATGGAGTTCCTTTAAATCTTCCTGAATATCTAACACGGTATGTATCAAATTGTCTTCAGAGAAATGTCTTAATTCATTAGAAGAGTACCATACCTCAGCCTCATATTCTTGTAATTTGGCCTTTTCATCAGTTTTATCCATAAGACATAGATGAGCCATTTCTTCTAATGGTGGATCTTCTTTTGAATCTGAATCTGAGTCTCCCCATGCAGCCATCATAGCCTTCTTCACTTTTTCTTTAGTGAAGTAAGGCTTATAGAATTTGGACTCCTTGGTTTGATCCTTTCCTTTGAAATTTCCTTTGTCATTCTCCTTTAGTGGACAGTCTCTTATGAAGTGATGTTTTGAGCCACACTTGAAACAGGTAGTGTCCTTGGAACTTGAAAGTTTCTTGTTCCTATCAAACTTCCTGTTATTCATCATTTTCTTGAATCTTCTTACTATCAAAGCCATCTCTTTCTTATCAACTTCAGATTCCTCAGGGTCTTGTGCTTTCAAAGCAAGACTCTTGTTCTTGGAACTTTCGGCATTGGAACTTAAGTGTAGTTCATGAGTCATCAATGATCCTGCTAGTTGTTCCATATTGAACTTTGTGAAGTCCTTGGATTCATGCATTGTAATTACCTTGGATCTCCATCGTTCATCTTGTGGAAGACTCCTCAAGATCTTTCTGGCCTGTTCATCTATAGGAATGTGCCTGCCAAGGGAACTTAGTTCATTAATAATATCATTAAATCTTGTAAACATTTCCTCTATGGACTCCTTAGATAGCATTTTAAACCTCTCATACCTAGACATTAATAGATCAATTTTAGAATATTTTACCTCATTAGTTCCTTCATGAGTAACATCTACTAGATCCCAAATCTGTTTAGCAGTCTTGCATCCCATGATTTGGTTATGTTCATGGGGTCCAAGACCACAGTGCAAATATTTGATAGCTAAAGAATTTAACTCAAGTTTCTGATAATCTTCTTTATCAAAATCAGAAATAAGTTTAGGAACTACCTCATTTTTCTCATTGGTTGAGGTTACCTCAAAATCACTAGATTCAATTACACACCATATTTGGTAATTTTCAGCCTTGATGAATATCTCCATCCTATTCTTCTAGTAGGTGTAAAACTTACCATTGAACATAGGTGGACGTTGGGTAGAATACCCTTCTTGAAGTTTCTCTTTGTAATTCATCCCTCCTCAGGAACTTACTCAGCAAAGTTATCTGCTTACACGCGAGAACCGTGCTCCAATACCAATTATTAGTTAAAAGGAACACTATAAGAGGGGGGTGAATTGTATGTGAGTTTCTAGTGGCTACTTTTGCGGAATATAAAAACAGAATGTAAAGGAACTTGCAATGCACGCAGTATTTTACGAGGAAACCTTCCAGGGCCCAACTGGAAGTAAAACCTCGATCCTCCAAGGGATTTCCAAAACCAAATCAATCCACTATAATAGGGCAAACACACAAGTTACAACCTATTATACTCAAACCTTTATTAACAAGTTCCAGACTGAACTTGCTATACAGTAGGACCCTATCCTACCCAACCTAAGTCCCTGTACTCCCTGAGCATTCTCTCACTTAGCTTCAACCTAGAAGCCTACACAATTGTATGCAAAGATAAATCACACACACACCCCAAGAACCCAACCAATAAAAACTATTGACCCTTAGTATGTAAGAGGTAAACTACGCATGAAACCCGAAACTAATATGACAAAGTTATAGACTTGGAAAACTTACATAATTAGGCACACTTTAATTTCTTCACGCATAAACTCACAGAAAAATATGAGATATGATTACTACGATTTATATAAGACTAGCTCATATAGAAAGTAGGGTTTTCAAAAGATAATTATGTTATTTTTCAAAATCACAAAACACGATTTTAAGTAAATCTATTTCGAAGAAAATCTTTTTCAGAATAACTTATCAAAGATAAATCGTCAAAAGAAGAATATCTTTTGATAATCAGTTTTTAAGAATAAAATCTTTTCTTGAAACTTATCTTTTTAAACTTTCCTATTTTAAGCTTACCAAGCACTTTTGTCACGTTTTTAATAGGTCTTCACACGTAGACTCAACAATCATATTTACAGCAAATCTAAGAGATAAAAACTTTACAAAACTAATTTGCTTCGCCAATATTTTGTAGACTAGGATACTTGGGCTTCACGCAGTCCAAGATTAAGTTCCTTCTGTCACTTCACTTTCGGTTCTCAACTGAAACTTCGTAGACCAAGTTCTTGTGAAACTTGTTGTCTTCAACGCAGGCCAAATTGAACTTCTCAACTTGTTGTCTTCAAGTTCCTGTTAGGGAACTCAGTTAGTTCCTGTGAGGGAACTCTTCTCCTATCTTTTTTAACTTTCCTTGAGATCTCTATGAGTCTTCCCTTCCACTTCCAAAGTCAACTTCACATGTTCTAGTTACAATACTTAGAGAACTCTTATTAGTTTGAAGTTTGCTAATTTATATTCATCATCATCAAAACCTTTAAGCTTCAACAGTTATCCTCCTTGTGTGCAACAATGGAGAAAAATGAAGACCTCTTAATTTAGAATTTAGGAGTCTCTTATTCTAACTCATGAAATTTATGTTAATGAAGTGTTTTGATACAAATTTCATGATGAATGATTGAGTACTAAACTTTCGTATGAGCAAGTATGTTGTATGCATTTTAATTCTATTTTAAAACTCATGATTTTGTTTCTTTAGCTCTATAATAGTTATACTCTCTAATCTTTAGAGTAAATTGAAGTATTGAAACAACAATTATGCACTAAGATTAGTTTTTGAAGTTGAACTTGAAAATGGCTCGAATATATTATATGTTTGTAGTTTTTTTCTATAGCCAAGTTTAGTTGCAAACTTAGTTTTCAAAGGGACAAAATGACTATTAAATCATTGTGACGCGTTTGAAAATCATAAGGCTCGAGATCTACATAAACCATTTGTAGTTTAGGTGATTCTCGAAAGTAACTCGAATGGCATGAATATCTTATTTTGTTTATTGTGGATATTGGAGCCCCTATGTGTCGGGTTATGCGCATTCTTGCTATTTCACAAGTCTTGGAGTCCCCAATTTGGGGTAGTTTGTAATGACTTGCTTTTGTTTAGGCCATTCATATCATCATGATGTTGGAATGAGCCTATGTATCCCATGTTTTTGTGTTTTTGAGAACATTTTAGGACACTGACATGGCTAACGCCTTTTATCTAAGGCCATGATTAAGGAAGCAAGTTAGTTCCTTGCTAGTTTTATAAACCAAAAACAATTGTAGTTAAGGTTTAGTAATCTTTACTTAATGTCTAAACGTTTGTAATGATCATTGCGGTGATTTTATTCTCAAAGTCGATTTAGAACATCAAATATTTTCTTTGTTCTTGTCAATCGTTGATTTTGGTCTTGTAGGTGGTTCGTTTACCATCCCTAAGCCAATATTCGCTGGATGACTAGGCGAGAACAAGTTCGAGTCAAGAAGAAGTCGAATCTTAGTTCATTCCTTTTGGAAATATTTATGTATATATATGTATTATCCAAACGGTTATTGAGAATCTGAAAATTTATTTATTTGAGAAAATGAAACAAAAATTCCGAAAGGAAATTTTGAATTCTATTTTTTTTTTTTATTAGAAACATGTTATTTCGAACTAGAATTCAAAATTGGAAAAGGGTCTAATAATTTAAATGAAAGTTTGTTTTGAAAAGTTATTTTTTCTAGTAGGCAAAATACATAATCATATTATTTTCAAAACTGGACCCAAAATGGAAAGAAAAGTCTAGCACATAATTGAGTGTGACTTTTTTGTCCAAGATTGATGAAGGTAAGTTGTAATTTGCAACTTATTTCAACAAAGATATGAAAATGTGTGCAAAAATAGAGTTTTTGAGCACTCCTAGCCTATCATACGGGTTTCTGACTCTCAAGATTGCTTTTCTTTTATTAAGGCTTTCGTTTCAGTCCCTGTGTCTTCCATTACGTTAGTAGGTCGATAGGTGAACATAGATAGGTTGCTTGCTAAGGAGTCAACCAAGCCAGTTCTTTTCAAGCCTTACAGCTGGTAAGATAAATCAAAGAGATCAGGAGCAGCAGGTATGTAGTCGCTTATTAGAAGCTTAAGGAAAGAGAAAATCAAATGAATGGGAAAAGTAAGATAATGGAAAAGATCTTCTCGGCCAAGCTAGCAAACCAGATTTTCTCTCTTGAATAGAAGAACAGCAAGAGACAGGGCTAAGAGTGATGTCCTATTTTCCGTAATCCTAACTTTAGTGAGCAGACGATTTGCTGCTCTTCTAGTTAGAGAAGGACTTAGACCTATTGGTAACCGGCTTTGCGGGCCCATTTTGGTCCACACATGGCTAAGCTCCTAGTGCAGTGGTGTATCGTCAACTAACGAACTAGATATGAAGTAGCTTATGTTGCTTCGCTACTTAAGGGGCATAGCGAGTCGCTAAAGAGAAGTTTTTGGACATATAATCTTGTTATATCTCCCCTTTTTAGTGTTTGTCATCATTATCGTATTTTGTTAATTGAAAGTGAAGTTATTCCAATTAAACAGGCATCGTAGTTTGAAAATGAATATTTATCAAAATTAGGTTTGATGGAGTGTTAGAATAATTTATAAAATCATTTGAATCACTTTTCAAAATATGGTCTCATTTCAAAACGACATTTAAGGTGAAACCATATTTTTGTATCCCCCAAGTGTAGACTTAGATGACTTTCAGAATTCATGTGTACATATGCTAAAGGGTGTTTCTCATGTTTATTTGAAGCCCCAAGATTTGTATTTTCAATTTGAGGAATATTACATATGTTTATCATGAATAGTTTGATCAAGTAACATAATTAATTATCTTGGTCAAATAATAGGAAGTGGTATTCTTCCCTTTGTCATTAAAATTTATTAAGATGATTCTTAATAAGCTTTGCATGACATTATTTTCGCAACATAAATAGCATGTTCAAATCTGTAAATAGAGAGAAGTGGGGATGTCCTGGCTTTTTTTTAGCCCCCAGTTTGAGGCAAAGAGCAAGAAAAATTATACTTTTTTAAGTATTTTAGTTACCAAATGAGAGGGATCATCCCGACTTACCCCCCAAAAAAGAAATGAACAAAAAAAGACAGGCATAAGAAGGAAGCGAAATCCAACTTTCCCGTAGAAGAATAAAGAAAGAGAATTAGACATGTTTTCGAAAGCAAGGATTATTGACTTAATAGTTGAATCATCGTGATGACTTGGCAGTGAGGTATACGTGTGATAGCGATAACGATCATTTTTCATGTAGCGATCATGTTCAATCAATGTTCCTCTCTTAGAGAGGATAAAGATATCCCACGCAGGTGGACATATTAGTTGCTCATGATAAGTGAGAAGATCAATGCTCAAGAGTTGTAAAAGACATCTAAAGTTGACGTCGAGGCTGTCGATATATCAAATCAATTTACTGTATTAACTCTTTTTCTTTCTGGGTAATGTATATAGAACTTGAATCACCTTGGTAATAAATATCCCTATTATTAAAAGAAAATAAGATGATTGTTTTTTTAAAGTGATAGTCATCTTATTTTTCTTGGCAAAGGATATGGAAAACATCGAATTTAGTTTGATTCGATTTCTTTACTAACATGATGTAATCAAGCCGATAGCTGTCAAATCATCAAAATTAATTGATTTTTTATATGATTCTGTAATCATTCACTAGTAGAAAAAACGGAATGGGAAGCCCCAAATGGCAAGCGGTTTTAAAAATCCGCTTGCCATTTACCCAATTTTTTTTAAAAAAACCTCTAATATTAAATGGCAAGCGGTTTTGGCGCGAACCTCTTGCCAATATATGTAATGGCAAGCGGTTTGGGGTTGAACCGCTTGCCATTAGATATATTGGCAAGCGGTTCAACCCCAAACCGCTTGCCATTTTGAAAAAAACCCTAAAACTAATGCTCACTACTTGCAGCCGCCCACCCTTCCCTTCATTTCCCATTCTCTCTCCTCTTTCTTTACTCTCATTTTTGCTGCTCTCTCTCTCTCTCTCTACTTCCATATCTCCCGTTCTCCCTCTCTCTTTTCTTCTCTTCCCTTTTCATCTCCGATCTTCTTCTTTGTCCTTCGTTCCTCTCTTCTTTCACAATCTCTTTTTCATTTTTCTTTCTCATCTCCACAAATTCGAACCATGATATTTTCGAGCAAATTCGACCAAAACCCCAAGTTAAATTTCGAGCAGATTTCGAGGGCTATTTCGAGCAGATTTTGAGGGCAATTTCGAGCAAATTTCAAGTATAATTTCGAGCAACTTCGTGCATGTGTGTGGGTTCAAGTTTTTTTGGTCAAATTCGACCCTAAAAACTCTAGATCTAGAGTTTTTAGGGTCGAATTAGACCTTTAAAACCATAATTTCAAGGCAAATTTGGCGTTTTCATGGCCGTAGAGCTAATTGGGGTGGAGGTCGTGGTTTCGGTGTGGGTTTTGGTGGGTGGTGATCTGGTTTTACGGGTTGATGAGGGTTTGTGGTGAGGTGGGTTACGGGTTTATGGGTGTTGGTGGTGAGGTGGGCTGGGAACTGGTGGGTGGTGGTGCGCATGGATCTGGTGAGTGGTGGTGGTGGGCTGGGATCTGATGCGCATGGATGGTGGTGATGGTGCTGGTGCGCGTGATGGTGTTGCTGGTGCTCGTGGCTGGTGGTGGAACAAGAACTTTTATTATTATTTTTTTTTTTTTTTTGAGAAAATGCCTTGTATTAATTTTGTTATTTGTAATAATTTTTTTAATATTTTTTTTTGATGAAATTGTAATATTACAACAATTTATTAATGAAAATTTTAATGTTTTTACGTATATTTTTTTTGTGAATCAATTTAAGTGAAAAAAAACCAAAAAAAAAAATTATTTTTTATAGCCATAATGGGCAGCGGTTTTGGCGCCAAACCGCTGCCCTTTCTGTACAAATGGCAAGCGGTTATGAACCGCTTGCCATTTAAAAGGCTATTGGCAAGCCCCCCAAGAGCATGCGGTTCAAAACCGCTTGCCATTAGGGGGTTTGAACCGCTTGCCATTTAGTTTTTTTCTACTAGTGATTACTCAACATTTTATGCATTTTATGTATGGGAATAACTACTCAATAGTAGGTCCATATGTGTAAAGGCCCAAGGTGGGCCATATTTTTGTAGAATGATGATTTTCGTGGTACATGGTTATGGTCTATCTCAAGGAGGGCCTTTCCAGGGTTGTAACGTGGCTAGGCTCAAGGTTATGAAAAATGGAAAGGCTCAAGTAAACTCCCTTAATCCCTTACTTTTGGTGCTTCTCAAATTAAAACCTTTCTACTTTGGGTGACAACTCCTACATTAGGTGTCTTTTCCTTGTCTTCTCTCTCTCTTTATTTTTTTTTTTTTTTTTTTTTTTTGACAAGGTTAGTTTTGGGTTTAAAACAATTTTGCATTCAATCTTTCCTTTTTTTTTTGGGGGCACCAACTCCCACGTCTTATTTTTAATAAGAGCATTATATTCATCATCCATAGCCATTTTCCAATTTGGATCACGAAGAGCATCAATTGGGTTGGGTTACGGGGAATAGGTGTAAGGAGGGTGTGCCCATCGTAGGGGATCCTTCTCCTTAAATGCCCATGGCCCTTTAAAAGCCTAAGACTTTACACTTGTTAGGGTGTATTAGGATTTGAATTCCTGACTGTTTGGGGGACCTTGATTTAGAATTGATCTTATCATTACGCTTTTTTGTAAGAAACAAGTAGGAGTCGCCAATGAGTTTTAGGAAAACTCATAAACCTCGTTCATGCCTTTTTCCCAAGTAAAGTTCAAGGGATATTTAGCACGAATCACAAGTTTACCCATGCCCAAATTGGTCTACGTGTACCAGAAATGAGTTCGGGAGTGAGGGTACTAAAATAACGTTCCTTTTAGGGAGGAATCGCTATTCTAGCCCTAGAGCAGCCTCTATAGCTCTTCCTTTTTCATAATTTCATCACCAAACAATATATACAACGTGGCTCCTAAAAACTAAGTTAGCTGATTTTATTTACAAGCATCAATCACGTAGGAATTACATTGCAAAAGTCGTTATTCTTATTTAATCAATATTCGTGAAAAGAACAATAAATAAATAAGATTCGCCTTGACTTAGGTGATCAATCAACAATTAATTATTCAATTCTATTCTTTATTTAATACAAGATACTATGTGGAATTAATTAATTAAAAGTTCATTTGAAGTGATCAAACAACACTAATTAATTGATTAAAAGTTATTTAAACAAGAAAAGTAAAGGTGATTGATCTAAGTGCTTGGGAATATACCACTTCTCCTTGCTAGATCTTCTTTTAAAACACTTATGGACTCCTTCTTGTTCGGGAACCTCCACCATAGTAACAAGTATTAAAGGGGTGAGTGTTTAGGACAAGAGGGTTGGTAGTATACAAGTTCACAAAGTTTCTGCCAGAGTTTTAGGTTAATTTCTGTCTCTGTTTCTGCCTCGTATTAAGCCTCTATTTATAGAGAATGGATGCATTTAGGGTTTTGAGTATTCTATTGCAATAGGTGTCGCGCGCATCAGAACGGATTGCGCGCGACAGCCCAGCGCAAGTGATTTAGATGTGCTGTTATGGGCAGCGCAACTAAATTTCTTGCGCGTGGTATTATGGTAAGATTCGATTTTATATTTTTATGAAATTCTGAATCTTTCACAAGCGCATCACTAGAGGTTACGCTGGGTGTCACGCGCAACCTTGTGATCTGCGCGTGTCACACCAGTGTGACTCATTGAGATGCGCGCAGATTTTTCTATGCAGCATTGATTTTTAACCTAGGCGCCTCTAAATCCGTCATAATTAGGTTTTAACCTCGGGCTTAAGCCTAATTATGATCGGGATTAGTTAGTTTGGACCTTAATTCATTTTGTTTTGGGTTAGGCTAGTCATTTTGCATTTTTTGTGACTTAATCAGTTGTCCATAAGCATTCTTCACGTTGATTCAACACAAAGATGGCTTTATTTATCGTCATAGCACTTCCTGTCGGGACAGGAGGCCAAAAGTGGATGTCTAAATAGGGGATTTCGTCTAGAAATTGTAGCAACATTGCAATATTTTTATTTGGCTTAAAAATACCATGTTGGCTTCGTGTTACCATTTTTGGAATAGGAGTGGGCTCGGAAGAATATGAGGTAGTGAGTTGGGGAAGTTGTTGGGCCGTAGAAGTCACTGAACTCGGTGATAGGCTAGATGGGGAAGCCGGCCCAAGCTCAGGTATTGGGTCTGTGAGCTAGGTTGGAGTAGCAGGTGGGGGAAGTGATGTTGAGGTGAAGAAACATCCTCACCCATGTGAGGTTGGGTCGTGGGAGTGGGCCTAGGTGGAGAGGAAGCCTGCACATGATGAATTAGATAAAGAGAGAGGCCTTCATCAAAAAATCATAGGCAGTAGAAGAAGGGGAATGCAGCTTGGCAAGGGAAACACGGTTTCATCAAAAAGCACATGTCGGCATATGATTATTTTATTTGATGACAAGTCATAACACTTATATCCTCTATGATTAGGAGGGAAACCCAAAAACACACAAGGGGTGGAACGTGGCTGGAGCTTATGTATCGTGGTAGAGGGGATAAGAGGAAAGCAAAGACACCCAAAAACCCGTAAGTGAGAATATGACGGTTCCCGACGATAGAGGACATGAACAGGAGATTTGTTTCCTAACAGCTTGCTAGGAATAATGTTATGCAAATAAGTGGCCATTTGTAAGGCATGATACAAAAAGGAAGGTGGTAGAGATGCATGAGCAAGGAGATTGCGAGTGATATTATTTAGTGATCGTAGTTTTCTCTCAGCTTTTCCATTTTGTGATGAAGTATGGGACAAGAAATACGGAAAGATAACCCATTAGATTCACAAAACGCCCAAAAAGAACTATTATCATACTCCCTCCCATTGTCACATTAGACATTCTTAATTCGTCGCTCAAATTGTATTCGAATATGAGATTGGAAAGCTAAAAATTAATCAAAGACATCTGATTTTTTAGCTAAAGGAAAAGTCCACACAAATTTCGAGAAATCATCCAAAATGAGCATATAATAACGATGTCCCGAAGAACTTTAAACGGGAGAAGTCCAAAGATGACTATGCACTATATCAAACGGCAAAGAAGTAGATGACATAGAAGAATAAAAAGGCAACTTAATGTGTTTCCCAAATATACAAGAACGATAAATACTAGAACTTGAAGTACGATTACATTCAATACTTTTATTACTACGAAGAGTAGCTAAAATAGATGACCCGGGATGACCCAAACGATCATGCCAAAGAGAAGGAGCTAAAGCTGCAAAACCCAAAGGAGAAGAAAGATTGGTAGAAGTGGTGTTGGTGAGAGGGTATAGATCACCCGTGCTATTACATCACATTATTGCCATCCCCGTCTGATAATCCTTCACAAAGAAACCATAAGAGTCAAACTCAACAGTCACATTATTATCTAAGGTAAATTTGCGAACTGAAATAAGATTTTTTATGAGTTTGGGAGCATGAAGGACATTATTGAGAGATAAAGGAGGATATGGGGAAGAGAGGGTAGTACGACCACAACCAAGAATAGGAATAGTATGACCACTTCCAACAACAATATTATTAGGATGATTGCTCAAATTAAAATAAGACGAGAGATTACCGTTGGAGGATGTCATGTGAGAAGTGGCTCCGGTGTCCATGTACCACGAAGGATCGGGTTGGCTTAAAGTCATAGTATGCATCGCCGACTCGATATTTGTTGGAGTGTACTGTACAGACTGATTGGATGCGGCATAGGCTTGTTGAGGACGAGGACCCAAGATATAGGACTGCCTTGCTAGGCCTTAAGGACGAGCCCACCCTTGGTTGGGGTACGGGCATGGAGGAGCAGCCCACTGAGGAGCCCACCCCCAACCAGGGAACTACGGCCACTGTTGTTGCTGCCAATTGGGTGGCGGGGACTGCCACTGCTGCTGCTGCTGGCCAGCGCCACCCCGGCCACCATCGTTGCCCCCGAATTTGCCTACTGATTTTCCTCCCTTACCACCACTCTTTTTTTGGCCACTAGAATTCTTTTGTAGGTTAGTTCGGCCACGAGAACCACCAGAAGTGTCATACCCATCATCAGAATCACGAGAAGTAACCACCATCGCCGATGCCGAACTGGTGGCTGCTTGTTTTGCTAGCCCCGCCTTTTCAAGCGTGAGCATTGATCGAGCCTGGTAAAGCAGAGGGAGTGGAGAACTCTATCGTATAAGGGTAGCACAACCCTTATAAGGTTCGGTTAGACCCGAAACCAACTGAACGACCAATCGATTATTATCCACCGGTGCTACAACATTTCGCAATTGATCGGAAAGATCCTTGAGCCTTTGACAGTAAGCCGATGCATTGGGAAAATCCTCCATTTTTGTAGCGGAGAATTCTTGTTCTAAAGTTACAGCACCAGAGTTTTGGTTATCTTGGAAGATGTCACGCAACATATCCCAAGCCTCCATGGCCGTAGCATCGGGTTCGATAATGGTCTGCAAAAGGTCGTTGGAAATTGTGGCATAAATCCAAGAGTTGAAATTAGAGCTATCAAAAAATGACCCGACCAGAAAACTCAACCTGAACCAGCAATGATCTGAACCCAACTTGTACTCGAACAATGGGGTGAAACTAGTGACTTGTACCCTACCTGAACCTGACCCGATGTAGCCGACAACCAATTTGATCCAATACTTTATGACCTTGAACCTGGACCTGCGCCCGACCTGATAGTAACCATCAACCGATTTAATCTGACCCGAAAATAATCCGAACCCAAACTAGTACCCGACCTAATTTATGCCTGTACCCAAGTCATGGAAGGTTAAATAAGATTTTATTTACCTTTTGTTCAGCTTATATACTGGTACAATTCTGTAAACCCTCAATCTGGTTCACCTTATATGCATTTTGTTCTTTGATCAATTACTCCTCTATAGGTTTAATAAAATTTTGATAATGCTTGATCAAATTATGGAAGACGTAATTATATAGGTTCAACTTGACCACATTGATATTTATTAGAATTGATCTTGAACCAAAACCCGACTCAACACTAACCGGAACCCAAATGTACCACTTATTAACCCACCCAAACCCGACATAATACAACCCGAACCTGAAATTGAACTTGACCTGAATTTGACTCGAATCGAACTCGACATATACCCGAAAAGGTGAACGACCCGGAATAACTTGAACTGAAATTGACCCAACCCAAACCTGAACTTGATGTGAAGATAGATTGACCTGACATAACCTGCTCCTGATTTGACCCAATCCGAACCCGACTTGAATACCCGAATTGACAGCTCTAGTGGAGATCACAGCTACATCCAAAGTAGACCATAACTCCTTCTCCTCATCAGTGAGAGGAGCCTTTTCCTTCCCCTTATCTTTAGACATAGGAGGAATAATATGATCCAGAACCCGGTGAGAACGAGCGTGAATTTTGAAGAGTTTTGCCCAAGTAGAATATTGTGAATTTTCAAACTCAAGAACAATCGGGATGGTGCTCTTGATATTCATCATAGTGAGTGCGGGGTGATACGATGACTTTGATTCCCCCATAGTAAGAAGAAGAAGAAGAAGAAGAAGGGCGGAAACGAGAGCTAGGGTGCAGTGGAAGAATTTCGCCCTAGTCTGCTGATACCATAAAATAATGTTTTCCGTGAATGTTTCCTTCATTGCTCAAAGATATTTATACAATTTACATGGAATAATTCATCCATAATTCTAGGCAATAAACTAGGAAACAATAAACTTATCCTACAAACTAGGAAACGATATATACACTTGACTAAGCTAATTATATACATAATTATCTTAACATAATCGACTACAAATTTTGTCAAAAATCAAACCCAAATAATGCATGTATGTGCACATTAAAAGTGAGGAGGGAAAAAGCCAAAGCCACAACCAAACCCTTTCTTCTCTCTCCTAAACTCTAGCCTTCATTGTCAATTTTAAAGAGGTCGAGCTTCTATCGATTTTCACAGGTGGAAAGCCGCAATGTTTATTTTCTTTTAAGATTTTTGTTTCTTAGGTTACGTACAATAATGTCTCCCTCGAAAGAAAAGATTTATCTCCTTCGAAAGACAAGGTTTTTTCGATCCCCTTCAAAATACAAGGTTTTTGGAACTCATTCGAAAGACAAGGTTTTACGTGTGTTTAACTTGGTCTCCGATTGTGCGGGGTTATGATTGATTATGGCTCGTATTCGGGTTACGGAATCAGCACAAGAATTTACTTTCTCACAAAATTGCGAAGTAATGACAGATCCACTCAAAAACTTGTATGAGATAACGAATCGATAATGTACCGAATTGTTATATTACTTGTTTGATTTTGTTAAATTCGTTTTCATTATCGTTAATTGTCAAGTGTAGATGTCGTATGACTTTATTTAATGAAATTTAGTGTCCTATGACTTCTTTAAAAAAAAAAAAAAAAGATTACGGAGTACCTAGCGAAGAATAACCCATCCATGTAGTGAAAATTCTACTGACCAAGATGTATGGAAACAGAAATGAGCAAAGTCGCAATTCAGCTTAGAGTAAATTATAAGTTAGAACAAACTGGAAAATTGGAGGGAAAATTAAACATAATCCTTGTAAGTATCAAAATTTCTGAAAACTCAAAACAGTCTCCAATTTTCCCAAACTTATCAAATACTAAAATTAACAAAAGTATAACAAAAATTACACCTACCCACAAATTTTTAAAAAAAAAAATTAATTGATTGCATAATACTTCGTATGATAAATCAAGGGCTTTATCTTCTAACTTCTAACAAACTATTCTATTAAAAAAAAACTTCTAACAAACTATTTATAATGGAGATAATTGAAATACAAATGGAGAAATTGCCTAGCCACTGTATTTATTTTTATTTTTAGTTCAAAAAACAAGAAATTAAACCTCGTAATTAGATGAAAACATGTAACAATCAAGTATGATCTAAACTAAATTCTAGATTGATATGGAATATCACAATTTACACGTAGCACAAAATTCAGAAAATATATTGATAAAATGCAATCGAAATTCAGATACATTACATGCTTTAGTCGTTCCGATTCCCCACAAGAATCATCAATAATGCACAAAAACATAATCATAAATAAATAAATTAGAGGAAAAGTAAGAGTTACATCAGAAGAATTGGAGTTAGTTCACGAAGGAAGATCTCCCTATTAAAGTAAAAAGTATCAATACTATATACTAAACTAACCACCATAATTATTCTAGAAGTACACGTGTTGCGGTCACATTATAATATTTCTCGCCAAAAACCTTTTTTTTTTCTTAAAAAATAACAAGATAATTGATAAAAAAAAATTAGATTATACAGCCTACATCAATAAGAACTTTAAATGATTAAAATATTAAATGTATACAAATCTATATATAAATACAAACTTATAGTAATGTATAAATATAATTTATTTTTTTTTCCTATAAATATTCGAGCGTTGCTCGGGCAGAGAACTAGTTAATAATAAGACTAAGAAAACACCTAGAAACTTCATTATTGAGAGGAAAGAAATATTGATTTTGGTTAGAGAATTGCTTTGAGAATCGCTTGTAAGGATCAAATCCACGTTAAACTGAAAACGAAATTAACGACTAATCCTAGATTAGAGAAAATTTATTACCAAAAAAATAAATATTTGAGTTAGGGTCGAGTTCAAGATATGTGATTTATTTTTCCTAAATATTTGACAACAAAGCCAATCTTTTACATGACTATCTAAACCAAATATTAGAATCATTTAACGAGGACAAGGTCGGAAGAAAGTTTGTTTTTATGGAAATTAGAGAAAATTTCTTACCAAAAAATAAATAACCGTTGGAAATTAAACAAGTTTAAAAACTTTAAATCATGTACAATTTACCTTTAGATATCAATTTGTGCTGAATTATGCTAACATGTCAGCAATTAGAAAAGCCTGGTCTAAATTTAAATAGAATTATATCTACAACACTATCCAAAATGTAAATATGGAAATAATTCGACAATCCTATAGAAGTTAAGACAACAATTCTAAGATTGTTAGGACACCCGGCAACTACTTTTAATTTGCTAGAATAAATCTCTATATAATACGCACAAAGTGAACTCTGCTCATAACAATCATATTCATACGACGTAGATTATCAAAAAGTAGAGAGCACAGAGCACTTTCGAAAATCATATTGTATGAAATTTATAAAAGACAATAAAATTAGTCATGGAGGGAGTAGAGAAGAACGAAAACACTAGCTTTGACATAGAAAGTGGCGGAGAAAAGAACCAAAATATGATGGTTGAAAGCAATATTAACATTGGAGAAAAGAAAGAAAACGTCGGAGTTGATAACAATGTTAACAACGGGCCTCCGGTAACCTCGAATGACCGAAAGGGGAAGTGGTGGTACGCTGCCATTCACAATGTTACCGCCATGGTTGGTGCGGGTATTCTCAGTTTACCCTATGCTATGTCTCAACTTGGATGGTATGATTTTCCTTTCCTCTGCCATGTTTATTTTTTTTAATGCATAATTTTATATAATTCTAATTTTGATAATAGAATTGGTAGGATGTACTAGTATGCATGTAACAGTCTTCTTTGTGATTAAAACAGTTTAGTTTTATTAATTAATTTCAACCAAGAAATCAAAAGTGCAGAACAGGATTTTGTATATTGAATTAATTAATTTTGTTTTCAGCTAAATTATTTTCCTTGTATTCGACTAAGAGAAACTCAAATTAAAGTTGATAATTTGGTGTTGACAGTGATGATTTGTATCATACAGTAGTCTACTTTCAATATGAACTAGATAATGCATTATCAATCACAATTATTGTTGCATTACAAATTAAAACGATTAAGTTATTAAATCACTCCTTTGAAACTTATAAAGAGCAATGATTTGGGATTTGTCTCTAGACGATTTTCTTACTCTTTCCCTTTAGAAGATTTTCTTTCTCACCGTATAATGGCGTTTCTTTTTCGCGGTATAATAAAAATGTGAAGATATGTGAGTATGTCTACAATTCAGTACGAACGTATAATATTATGTCTATGACTCATAAGTGGCCCAATAAAATATGTATTAGCAACCTTGTCATTTTGGATACTAATTGATCCATCCGTATTTATTCTTGACAAATTAAATATTGTTATAAATTAGTAATGTAATGAGATTGAATGTCATTATGATAAAGAGCAATTTGATTTGATAGATATTGAATGAATGTTTGTATTTCAGGGGTCCTGGTGTGACAATTTTAGTATTGTCATGGATCGTAACATTATACACACTCTGGCAAATGGTGGAAATGCATGAAATTGTGCCTGGGAAGATATTTGATAGATATTATGAATTGGGACAACATGCTTTTGGGGAAAAATTTGGGTTGTGGTTTATAATCCCACAACAAATTATGGTTCAGGTGGGTTGCGATATTGTGTATATGATAACTGGAGGGACTTCCCTTATGAAAGTTTACAACATTTTACTACCAAATAGAACCCCCATCAAGCGAACCTACTTTATCATGTTCTACGCTTTAATCCAATTTTTTCTATCTAACTTACCAAATTTTAACTCAATCACCGGAATCTCTTTCATTGCGGCTATCATGTCTCTTAGGTCAGTTTCCACATCTTTTAATTGCATTGATTGTGACTTGAGTTTTTTATTTGTCATTATTGCAAGTTTTGACTTCTGAGTTTTGAAATTTTAAAATAATACTATTAATGGATTGTGACTTGAGTTTGAGTTTTTATTTATTTATTTTTTTTAAACGGGAGTTTGAGTTTTGAAATTCTCATTAGCATGTCTTTTTAAAAGAAAATTGTCAACATTTTTTTTTTAATCATTTTGTATTTATGGAAATACGTATACATATAAATAAATTTAACTTTCACCAAATAATTTTATAGGTTTTACTCCAAAATTTTCAATTTATACCTACTTAAAATATATATTTTATTTTAAGAGAGAGTAGCTCTTTTAATTTGTTAAAGATTAATTAACATGTTTTATGTTGGATATTGACTAAAGAAAATATTTTTCATTAAATTCAGCTATTCTTCCATCGCTTGGATAGCTTCATCTATAAAAGGAGTTCAATTGGATACAAGTTATTCAAGTAGGTATAACACTGATGCAGCTCAAATCTTTGGATTTCTGAGCGGGTTAGGAACAATTGCATTTGCCTTTTCTGGGCATAATGTTGTATTGGAGATTCAAGCTACACTTCCTTCTACTCCAAAAAAACCTTCCAAATTATCCATGTGGAAAGGGTCATTAGCTGCCTATATAATGGTGATGCTATGTTATTTTCCGGTAGCCTTTGTCGGCTATCTTGTATTTGGAAGAGTGGTCGAAGACAACATAATGATCTCACTCAACAAACCTGATTGGCTCATTGCTATTGCCAATATCTTTGTTGTTATACACGTTATTGGGAGTTATCAGGTATTTTGAAATATAAATTATATTATAATGTTTTTCAAACATTTCATTAAAAAAAGCTAATAAATTTCTGTTATTAGGTTTACGCAATGCCAATGTTCGACATGCTTGAATCTTTCATAGCGCAAAAAATGAAACGCAAACCAAGTAAAATGCTTTGCCTAATAACTCGTTCTACATATGTCGGTAAGTTATTTTTGTTGATTTTTTATTGTATCATTTTTTTCATATATTCATTTTATCAAGTAGGTAATATTTGTAAAAATTAAAAAAATACAAATTAAAACCACCAAATAATTATAAATCGTAATTATTTTAAGAAAAAATCAACTTTTATATTAATTGCCAATTTTTAAGATGGAGTACAATAATAATAATCAAAACATTATATGATATTTTTTGCAGGAATCACTATGTTTGTGGGAATAGCATTTCCATTTTTTGGTTCTCTTCTTAGTGTTCTAGGTGGAATTGCATTTGCACCCACTTCCTACTATGTAAGTTTCTATTTTCAAATTTTTCATCATTTTCATATATTGTTATGTATTAATTTAATATATTTTATTTGTCTTACAGTTACCTTGCATAATGTGGTTGATAATTTGCAAACCCAAAAGATACAGCTTATCTTGGTTTTGCAATTGGGTGAGTTTTTAACTTTCAATTCCACTAAATTTATCATTTTTTTAACTTTCTCTTTGTATTTTTACACAATTACTTATTAGAATTTTTTTACATTACAGTTCTGCATTATATTTGGCACGTCACTGACGATTTTAGCCCCCATTGGAGCTATAAGAGATATCATAATGCAAGCTGGAACATATAAATTTTTTTCTTCATCAATTGGACTCTAAAAAATTTCATCCACTGATTTTTTAAGGGGATTATCTATGTTTTGAAAATATGATAAATTACGCTATTTTGTAGTAAGTGTATTGTATTCGATAAGCAATTAAGGAATGATAGTTCCAGAATTTTTTATTCACCTTTTTTTTATTTCTTAAATTTTTACACCTTTTTTTCCAGAAATTATTTATTCGCAATCAAATAATTTTGTTTTTCTTATATCTCTACAATAATAGATTTTTATTGAATCTCTAAAAATAGTTGAATTTAAAGCACCATTACTTGCTTATAGATCTAGCTCTCATATTATCAAACAAATAAATCCCGCTATTCAAACTTTTTTATTAACCTTGTTAAAAATGTGTGTAAAGGCAAGTTAAATTTTTATTTACGGACAAAAGCAGTTAAGCAGTACTTTAGTAACAACATACGGAGTACTTGGATTTATTCAGCAAAATATTAGTTAGAAGAAACCTCAATAAACCTGTTTTAAAAACAGAAAGTTTAACAAAGTTAATAAACACACGTCTTAGCACTGGCTAAAATCCATATATATATATATATATATATATATATATATATATATATATATATATATATATATATATATATTAAACTCAAAAATAGATTAAAATGTGTGATATTTAAAACTATGAAGTTATAACTTAGGTTAGCAATATGCGCCACGTATGATTATAAATATGACATCATGTCACTTTCACATGTATTAGGTTTGCATCTAAAAAATGCTTATAACAAGACTTGAACTCAAGACCAACAAATCTTAAGTTAAGAGTCTTACCATCTTAGCCATTTATTAATTGTATTTTTTTATATCAACAAAATTATAGTTAACTTAGATAAGTTAATTTGTGTCTTATTATACTATTTGTTTCCATTATGTAATGATTGAGTTCGACAACTAAAAAATGTTTATAGCAAGACATAAACTCAAAACCAACAAGTCTTACTATTTAAACAGTCGAATTTGATTAGCTAATTAATCAAGTACAAACTAGCAAACCGGGGCATCGCTCGGGCCACACACTATTTTTTATATAAATGTATGTTTTTCAATAGTTAGGGGTTGTTCACTTCAGCTTAATTTCAATTCAGTTCAATTCAGCTCCAATCAGTTCAGTTCAATTCAGCTCCTAATTTCCTTCTCTCATAAAATATTCATTTCAGCTCAGCTCCAATCAGTTTAGTTCAGTTCACCTCCAATCAGTTCAGTTATGTTCAGTTCAGCTCAGTTCAGTAAATGTGAACAGGCCCTTAGTTGAAACTACGAACTTATTGTTACATGACTATTCAGGTGAATGCTGTGAGAACTTAAAAGAAGAAGAAAAAAAAAGTGAGGGTGAAATTGTGAAAGAAGATGAAAGAATTTAGTTAGGTATACATATGAATATTGTGGAATATGAAATGACATATTAGTTTAAGCTATATTTTAAGTTTAAAAGATAAAAAAAAAAAAAAAAAAAAAAAAAAAAAAAAAAAAAAAAAAAAAAAAAACTATTTTTATTATACTTCATATGTTTATTTAATAGTTAATTCAACTTTATTTTATCACGATGGAAATGTAACATTTCATTTTCTTACTTAAATGTGCAAGTTACAGAATGAATAAAGACTTTAACATTATGTAATACATTTAATTTAATTTTTTATAATAAAAAGGTAAGAGAAGTAACATGTGGCATGTGAGTGAGTTGTGAGGATATGTGACATCTGAATGTTGTGAGGACATGTGGCATATGAATGATTGTGGTTTGTGTTTTTAAATATTAAGTATAGAAGTATAGATATAGATAAGTTGATGCAGCAAGAATTAAGAATCTATAATATTAACATAAACAACGTCAACAATGGTGGTTAATGATAGGGAAAACGCAGAACATGATAACAGTATTAACGATTGGCTTCCGATAACGTCGAATCGGACGACAAAATGGTGGTATTCCGCTATTCACAATATTACTTGCATGGTTGGCGCTGGTATTCTAGGACTTCCTTATGCCACGTCTCAACTTGGATGGTACGTTTTTCGTTTTCATTTTTCAATTACAATTTATGTTCGATTGCAATGTATTTTACATTTTTACTTTTTTGGTGTTTCACCTGATTAACCATTTAGGCTAATCCAGAATGGGTGATAAGGTTCAGTACCTTTACATGGCTGAGTCTCCTTCAAATTTGCCTGTTTCAATTGCAATCTAGGAGCAGAGTTGGTAAGGGATATAACATTTGGCAAATCTTCAATTCATTCCGGTAATTGGATCAGTTAAGCACTCGTAAATTAATTATTAGATGTTTCAAGTTAAGTACACGTAATATTTAGTTATTAGATGTTACAAAGTGTTAAGGGGAACAAAAGTTACAAAACCTTAATAGGTGTAAACACTGACAAGGTCAATTGGACTAGACTTTTAATAATATTTCCTCCATTTTTTAATAAAATATTACATTACTTTCTTTTTAAGGAAGTTTTATAAAAATTGCACCGTATTCATTTTGAAAAAAAGAAATATCTATGTTCACATTGCAAATACATAATATTGTATATCTTCACTTTTTAACACTTGATTTTTTAATTATGTATAGGATTACATGGGTAATATTGTCTTTTTATTTTCTCTCTCATCTTTTTTCCACTATTAAAAAACTTGTGCCAAACCCACATAGTGAAATACTCTCTCCGTGTTTGAATAAATGAAACATTTTTCCTTTTACGTCCGTGTTTTCTTTGTAATTCTCTCCTCAAACTTATAACCCTGCCTATTATTTTAATAAATTCATCTAACCTTCCTAAACTCTGTAAAAGTCTAAACTTTTCATTTATTTAAACACGGAGAAAGTAATTAAGAGTAGAGGAATTATATCTTATTTATCTCATTGGTAAACTTGTAGTTATATACTTGGGACACAGGAAACTCTTGTGAAATCAGTTTCCGTTCAGTGTGATGTAGACCTTTTCATTATCATTGTTTTTATAATTATTATTTCTCACCTTAGTCACCTCACCCTTAAATCTCTTAATATGCATGTCCAAATTTAATGTGGAGTAAGAAAATACTTGATATTTGAGGATAGAGGGCCTAATGAATTCTAATCTAAACGAAAGGGTCTCTCCTTCCTTGGCAGGTTCCAGAGTAGAGGTAAATTCGTTCTCGCAACCATCAAATATGACAACTAAATACACCATACAACATTCCTGATCATATTAATCAATTTTGGGTAAAAGATGATATTTACATTTTCTCATCGGGGTTGCATGTCTAGTACAATAGCTAATTCATCCCTCCTGCCTGTACTTTTTCTCAAATGATGGAAAATCTTGCAGGAGGCAGTCCGAACATAATATTATCTTCAATGCAAGGGTAGACGCCTATCAAGTATCAACATTAAGCAAAATCAAGCCATGTCAGTCACGGGCATTGGACAAACTTCTCTTGATAAAAGTCAATAGACGTTGCAGAACAAGATTTTAGACTGCGCAGCCATTTCTAATGAATATACGAAGTATAACTAATGTTACAGCAACGGTCCAACTAAAGTTGTGTATAAATTCCTGCAATGTTACACGTGACCTAAATGTTAACAAGAATAAGTGAACTAGCACATCCATTTCATGAACTATAAGGACCATAAGTTTATCTGCCATTTCAGATGCAATACAGCCAAGTGGCTGCCTTCTCAAGGACATTTTCTCTGAATATAAGAAGCTCCATGCTCTTCATATCTGCACCAAAACACAGGCGTAAGATAGAAAGATGATGTGTGATACAAATAGTAATAAGCCAAGGATTCAAAGATGTGCAATTGGAAAAGGAGAATAAATTACTCAGCCTTGGAGAACCACATTTGCTGGAAAGAACCAAGAGATGCCAATATACTTCCTCCTATCCAAACACTGGAAAATATTCCCGTGAGTTGATGTACAACATATTCACGTAAAAGTCACTTATGACACTTTAGCAAGTTAGGAAAAGGAAAGAAAACCGAAATAATAAGTGCAGGGACAAACATGCTACGCCTGCATGCTAATTCACACAACTGAAATTTAACAGCAAGCATAAAAAAAAACAAGGTGCTTGACAAGGAGATTCCAAGACATTAGAAGAGCAACAAGGTGGCTGGACAACAGTACAATCAAGTTCCATAACATGTCGAAGATATTCCAACAATTTTATTCCACAACAAAACCTCATTCTATTAATAAGCTTTGCACATTGTCAGCAATCAACCCTAGCTTGCAGGAAAACAAACATTTGCTAGCATGGAAAGGAACTTTTCTACAGCTATGTTCCAATGACACCAAGAAAATTATAAAATTACACGTACAAGGAGAAAGCCAGTTATAACCCTATAAGCCATGGAGGGATTGAGTAACCCAACAAAGAACCAAATTCTATTAATAATCCACCAGTATGATAACGTTAACAGGCAATTAAAAATTTAAAAGTCATAATTTCTTTTATATCGTTTTACAATGACAGAACAATGACCCCCATCTTTACTCCATGGGAGCTTCCCAATTGCATAGAACTGTAGGTATCAGAGAACAAGAGCAGATTGAAAAAAGAATCAACTCACCTAAACCTTCTTTCAGTAGCATTTCCACTAGCCAAAACCTTTACTCTGGCAGCTTGAGGAGACTCCTGCACAATAACCACTGGTTACTACACACAAGCTTTCAACTGGATGTCATGTTCGCCTTGATGATTTAGTGGCAAGGAAAAAAAAGTATTGACATATTCAAAGCTGTGATATGATTGTTTCAATAATTACAAATGAAATTCCAACATGTGTTTCCAACTGTGTTTGACAAGACCTGTCAAAATAAGTTAAAACAAAATCCCTAATAAAGGTGGTAGAATTCAAACCAAATTAGTACCTACTTTTATCTTCAGACTCCCAAGACTGTTCATCGACCAGGTCTCTCTCCCGGAGGAATGAAGAGAAAGGAAAACTTTAATGACCACTCTACTGGTTTTCCCTGTTGTTTCCATCCAACTCCGACAATTATTGACCATTTAATTAGCAAAATCACCCTGATTTATTTTTTCTATCATTACAAAAAATCTGATTTGCAGGTCCTTCATGTTCAAGGGGGAGGGGTTCTTCAGAATTCTGTCCCCACCTTTCTCCATAATCCTAAATATCAGTTGTAAATTCTTTTGAGGACTCAGCATCACTGTGCTTTTAGATTGGAGCCCTTCTCCAGCTTATTTTAAGGTGCCTTGCGTAATTATGAGGGGACTTTGCTTGCATGTGGTGGTACCTTATTATTGAATACATATACTTCCTCTCCACAACTCTAGTTTACAGGGTCTGTTCAAGTTACTGGTAGCTAGCATTGCCACCCTGAGTTTCCTGGCCATAGTTTTTCTATTTTTAACTAGTAGGAGATCTATCGATTATATTTTTCAAAGACTGTTTTATTTGGATCAACACTTTTTAAAAGGGTTATGGCTCTGGTGGATGCGATTGAGGAAGGTGATAATGTACATACTTCCTTGTGGCTTTAGGATCTGTACAGCAGTTTGAAATTCAAGGTTGCTGGATGATTCTAATGTTTGCAGGTTTGGGGTTTGATCATCCAGTAAAGATCCTGAATTATAATAGCATTTAATACAAGTTTAGACAATACAGTTTTTGTACCTCTAAAAGGTCTTTCTCCAGACGTTCTTTCAGTTGTTGCATTGACGCTGTACCTCCAGCAAGCTGCAAAGAAAAGGAAATCAATATTTAGATTACAACATACACATGCTGATTCACATTAACAAGTGTCATGGATGTTATTTGACAACCTTGATGAAATTTCGCAGAAACCAAGGGAATTAATCATATGTAAAAAAAACCCAGTGCACCAATGTGACTGAATGCAAGGAAATGATAACGATTGGCAGCCCATTTCCGGTCTAGGTTCAGTTTAAGGTCTAGATTTAATGCATGACCCACCCTGACACTTCAGGCCAGTTATCGAGGCATGAACAACATATTCATAGTATGTCAGAATCTTAAGTGTTGGGCCTGGCAAACAAATCGAGCTCTCAGACGGTCAGAATACATTATGAGGTAGCAGGACTGGCAACGCAGCAAAGGGTCTATTAGTGTGGAGCAGTCCCACCGATTGTCTCAACAAATCAACTCTGCCTGCTGTCCTTTAAAGTTTTTGACATTATTTTGAATATTTTAAATTGTCTCTTCTGCTCATACACTAATAGAATTGAAGACGCATTACACTGATTAGAGTAACAGAAACAAAGTCGAGCTTATTTAGTGTGATGTATTCTCACATTATGGGCTTTATGGCAGACAGATTTGACTGAATACATCCTGCTAATTGAAAGTAGATAGGTTTCAGATAATGACAGGAGATGAAGAAAGGGGAGAGTTAGTTCAACTACACAGCAGCATAAGAGATGCTCACATAACATATCATATTTAACAATAGCAATGATATTAAAACATAATAACAGCTCCTAATTTATTATTATTATTATTATTATTAAAAAAAAAAAAAAAAAAAAAAAAAAAAAAAAAAAAAGAGAGTCAGATATTAAATATAACAAGTTTGTGTCTTTATGTGACTTGAGCAGATTAGGGATGTAATGAGGAAGTGTTTCGAACAGGTGAAAAATTAAAGAGTCACAGCAAATGTAACTTTTCTGCGAGAAAGATAACCTACTTTTTAGAAAGTCTAATAAAGCGTGCAAACCCAGCCACATATATAATAAAAGCACAAAGGAAGTGTATAGCATTTGAAAATTACCAATATACTACTGAAAAGTTCTCTTCGGATGTCAACGTCACACTTATTTATGCTTTCAATAACCTGCATTGGATATCAAAGCCATGAATATTTACAAAGTATGAGAAATCTGAAGTAACACTAAAATTCTCAGGTATTTGAAGATTTTTCCATTGGATTCCTACCAAAAAGTAGAATGGAATACATTAAACAAAATTAGTACAAGGATCTCAGTCCCGTTCAGTAATTAAGTGTAACAATGGTTGACCACTCTTCTAAGTTTAAAAGCTTTAAAAATTTCCTCATATTATTAACGTAAACAAACATATACAGCCACCATTTTTCCACAAAATGATTTCATGTGCTGAAATGTGCAATTTTTCTCCAATTTAATATTCTGATATTCAAATGACCCAAGCAAATTTTAAATGTAAAATACTGTTTCATTTCATCCTTCAGCCTAAAAAAAAGCCTAGCATTTGGGTAAGAAGCATGAAGTTTATGAAGAATACATCTACTTGTGTAATAATGTAATAGCAGTTTTACATTTTTGCTTCAATTAAGAGTATTAATCAAGCTTAATCTATAGGGTAAGAACAATTTTCAAAGAAATGGAACAGAAATTTGAAATTTGTGTTCGATGCAAGCTATTAATTAAGGGGACTAATATTATAGTTTTCCACATATAGAGTATTTATTTTCTTTTACCAGAAAGAGGAGTATCAAGAATATCAGAGGAATTTGATGCATGATTACCAATTGAAAAACAAAAGTACAGAAATTACCATCTGGGGCAAACCACGGGCTGAAGCAGCAGTCTCTACATAACTCTCCATGCCAGGAATAGTCTGCAGACAAATAGGCAGACATTATATTAAATAAAAATTGTCAGTAAGTTATTAACACAAGTTGAATACAAATGATATGGGGTATCAAAATAGACTACAGGAAGCAGAGTATGCAGCACTTAGACATCATTAATCATAACCAGTAAAGAAGGAACTTGTAGTGGAAGTCACAAACAACAAGCAGAGACCATACAATAGCATCAGGCTAGTTGAAGGAAATTTTCAATGGCAATTGAATCAAAGATTGCCTAACTGCAGGAGTCCAGGACCAAGGGGCTATATAATTAAGATAATCTCACGACAATTACTAAGAGAGGACATGGATAGCTGTTGGTGCAGATGGAGAGTCTCTATGCTCTATAGGCAAAAACATTCTACGGCTTCATTGGTTTTCTTTTTGTGAGTGCAGATAGTAACTAATTAAAAAAAAAGAAGGTTTTACAGTCAAAAACTACTTCAGTTAACTTATTTATTTGCATTCATACCTCTACTTAGTAAGGCAGCATTATGTTAAAAGTTAATATAAAATAAGTTTAGCATTTTCTTCAATCTACTCTCTTTTTATGCGATTGTGGCCAGTGGTGGTTGGGCATGGTCAAAGTCAAATCAAATTGGAATCATCCCTCTCTCAATGCCTTGTATTGTTAATCTGATTTTTTGCCCTACTCAGAAGTGGTAAATCTGGCTTCTAAATGTTAGGAAAAAAAATTGGGGGATGACTTTACCCATATCTCTCCATTTCACTTCTTTAATAGGTTGAATCCTGATGTTCATTGTTTGTGCTGTGATTTGCTAATAGTTGGGGGACATGACAATGATAGTGTTGGGCAATAAAAGAATTGGACGGTGGGGTTTATGATGGTGTGGCTGGGTGGAAAGGAAGTAACACAGTAACAGTGGTATGATTGGGAGGAAAGTATGATGATTGTGGGGCCCGCAGTGGGAATTAGGGAATTGAAATCCCAGGGGATGGAAGGAGAGTGGAGTATGAGTAGAGAGGTCTTTGTGGTAATTCTATTCTACAAATTCGAGAACGGGAAAAAAATATTTGTGAGACAAACATACATAAAGAAACCTCCACACCCTCTTTCTCATAGCCACCTTACAAACAGCCCCTACGATAACTAATGAACAAAATTATATCCTGAAATGATAATGAATGAACACTTGACAAAGAGAACCATACATATGATAAGAGCTTAAGGTCCAGGAAAGCATCAAATCCAATAAACACTACCTGAACCAATGATGGGTTGAATAAAACATCAGGAGTCTTGAACCTATCTGATCCAATTTCAATTGTCCTGCGATGTTTGCACAGTTAATAAGCATGCATGACCATCATTGATATGATTTACTGTACAGAGTCTGAGTATACAGGTTCAAAAGACAGCTAGACTAACACTGCCTCCATCCAAAAAAATGTCACAAGGTTTCATCCCCTCAAAATAAAAGAATCAGTATGATTTTTTTTTTTTTTTTTTTTTTTTGTATGATAATTTATATTGACAAAAAAATAAATATATATGAGACATGTAAAGGTTGCCAGCAGTCCTTCAAAATTCCAGGTGAAAGAGTTAATTCTTGTTGTATCTTCAAAACAAATATGCTTATGCAAAAGGTAATCTCCAACTATAAGCATATAATAAATGAGTTAATTCTTAACAGCTTGCTAACAACTTACTGTCCATCAGGAAGTTCATACGGCGTCATAGGAATATTTGAGTATGAAGTTTCTGTAACAACATTAGTAAAATCAGATAATTTTAAATGACAGTAAAAGGTTGGGGGGGGGGGGGGGGGGGAATCTTAATTGATTCTGGGATCATTATAATTCAAAGATTATACCCAAAACTATGCAATAAAGAGAGATAGAAGCAGAATGAATTATTAAAATTAAAATTAAAATTTAAAAAAAAAAAAAACAGTCAAAAGAAGCAGAATGAATACGATATATAAACAACAATAACTAATCCCTATTCCTTAATAAATTTCTTTAAATGCACAAATATGTCATTGAATTGGTATTTCAAAGTAATGGATTACATGGGATTTGAAAGTTGGTTCATGAAGAAATAATTGAATGGAAGGGGTAACACAGTAAATGCAAATGTTTGTAAAGAACGCGATAAAAGAAAATTCATATGTATTTGTCACTTGTAAAAGAATGACCATTTGCGGGTACTAATGAGAATCTAGTCACAGATACTTCGAATGATCTTCATCACACCAACAGTATATTTCAAACCACACAAAAAATGGGTGAGAAAATTATGATATACCTCCAAAGTAAGAGACATAATATATAATTATCTTTGAAATTAACATTCTGTACCCTGTGTTAATCAGACATGGAGAGATTAACTCAAATGACTCGTGCAAGATTTCATGTTTTTGGCTGGTGTGTCAAGTGTCTATATTCTACACCCATCACCCATGTTAAACTATTGATGATAGGACACATTAAAACAAAACAGATGATCAGCATGACCATCAATCTTACAGTTTTACACCTCTTGTATTGCAAAAAACATAAGAAAGCATGATAGAACTAAAAAAAGCAGTCAAGAAATAGTCCTTTGAAACTAAAAACAATAAAAGGAACAAATGCAGCATTATTCAACCACAAATATCAACCAGCTATTGAGTGGTCGGGTTCCAAAAAAAATAGCAGGCACCAGTGAACAAAAATTAGTCAATATACTAAAAGAGATTGACACATGGAAAAAAGTATCAGTTCATTCCTATATTCCAAGAAAGCTCATATATCTATTTGCAAACATGATCCAAAAAAATGCTTAACAAGGACAAAGAATTAGAGCTTAGTAAAGAAAGTTGGATATATATCAGAACAAAATCAAATCTGTACAATAGTGTACACTTTCCAAACAAAAGACACAGCAAATAATAAAGAAATGAGAGAAAGAATGGGAAAGAAACACAAACCATCATAAGGTGTATCAGGGGCTCGACACACACACTCTTTAATGTCACTGGCAATAACCCTCTGTAAAACAAAAGATTCTTAAAGCATTCAATGATGCAAAATCAAGAGAGAGAAAATAAATAAATAAAAAGCAACTTTAACATACCTGACAGTAGAGCCTGTAACTTTCTGTTGTATTTGGAAAATCAAGATCAACAGTCTGTATGGTTCCAACATGAAGAGAAAGTAGTAAATAAAATTTATTTTAAAGTATCTATAAATAAATGCCTATTATACACCCCCCCCCCCCCTGCGTGTGCACATATACACGCACAAATACAAATTGAAGTCAAGTTCACAACTAATTCATTTGTCATGCATTAGTACGGATGACACATAGTGAAAGTGTACATCCAAGTAAACCAATGAAGTAAACCAACAACAGGAACATCTCAGTATACATCTTATCATAGGCTGGGCAGGGAAGGTCAAGCGGTGACAGATACCTGAAATTCCCCAGGACGTATCTCCTTTCTTTTAAAAGAATACCTAGGCTTGATCTGTCAAATTGGATACAAAAAAACATGAGACATGCTCAAATCATGAAAAAAGACACAAAAGTCATTCCTTGAATCTTACAATGATGCCTTTGCTCTCCAAGCTTTTTGTCAAGCAGTCAGTGAGAAATTCTCCTCCAATTGGTGAAGTCAATACAGCCTAAATGAGATTACAGATAAGATATAATGGCAACAAAGAAAAAAAAGACTAGTTTAATACTCAGTAACACAAACTAAAATATAATGTTTCAGTTATTGCGTCAGTAATAAATTATTCAGAACACCTGGCTGGACACATAAAATTAAACACATAAATAGCTTTCCACGCCTTTGATGAACACAAACTCTAATACAGGCTAAGTTTTCCATTTTGAAAGAGAGGAAACTTGGGCCAACCTGCTTCATTAAATAACCAGAAATTTCTTTCCCTTCATAATTTTTGTTTGAGTCAAACCAAACCTTTTGTCTAACAGTGTATTAATATTAACTATACAACTCTTATACCTTAATCCAACAATTTTAATAATATCATACCTTAGTACTTAAGATTTCTAGACAAATAGCAGTTTAATTCAGTTTTTGAATTTCTAACTTCATGGCTTCCCATATAGGCCCCGTTTGGTTTGATGTAAAATGTTTTCATGGAAAATAATTTTCCCATTTTTTTCTCATTTTCCTTTGTTTGGTTTGTGAAGAGGTGGAAAACAATGTTTCCAATAGTGGAAAATTGCATCCTTAATGATGGAAAACATTTTCCTTTATAAAACAAGGAAAGCTACATTTTCCATCCCTCCTCCTTACCTCCTTTTTTACTTTCCTCTCCTCCATCCTCACATTCCCACCCCCATTTTAAATTTCTATAACCTTTCTTCATGGAACCAAACAAAGGAAAACTAATTTGCAACTGTGGTTTTCCTTGAAAATGTGTTTTCTATAAAAACTTATTTTTCATTGAAAGTGTTAAAAAACCAAACTGGGCCATAGTGTTTCTTCGATTTCCATTTCTACTAACATCCACGCAACAAGCACAAACAATTAAAGATAAAGTCTTCACCATATACCCGTAGTTGAAATCATGCTAAAAGTTCTTAGTACCTTAACAAACAGTCAAGGAAATCAACTATGCTCAAACTGACAAGATTTACCTTTTGAAGAACATAACCATCATGCACTGGGGCAACAGTGGTTGAGCCTCCCCCACTGTAAAGGTCAGCAGTTAGCAGTTATAAGATGCACTACAGTATGAACAAAAGTCTTATAACAAGAAATCATCTTTACAAAATCAGAGGAGCTACAATAATACTTTAACTGTAGCTACTCCCAAACTCCTACCTGTCAACTACTAGAGAGGTTGCTCGTCCTGATGCAAATGAGGTAAGAACCTGGCAATGAAGATAAATCAATACATCAAATAACCCAAAAAAACATGGCAGATTTTAAATGATACAATTTAGGTGTACTAAGAGGAAAAAGGCATACTGCATTCTTGGCCAAAAATAAAGCTGGAACTTTGTATTTTTCAAACATCAGCTCTGCTGCCCTGTTAAATGCACAACTTGTTAGAATTTGACACCACATAAAACACAACTCATACAATCTTTGTGCCATTTTGTATATCAAAAAATGAGTTAGTCCCAATAAAGTAGAAACAGATAACATCATGCTTGTCACAAGCATTCTAAGTCTTTCACTACATCTTACAAATGCAAAGAGAAGCTCTATCGCACTCATAGAGACCAAAGAAAATCAAACATGGATCCTGTGAATCTGTGATACTGCCAATGGTAAGGTCTTGGGAGGTCAAAATATACACAACTTTACCACTAACAAAAAAGAAGCCAGGGAGACTCTTTTCTTAAAACCCACACAACATTTCGAAAGAGATATCATGACTTTAAAACCAGTGAAACTGACTGAAAAGAGTGAAATCAAGCAGGAAATATATCATGCCATAATAATAGAAACACTACTTATATACAAAGTATAATTATGAGATTAATGACAAATAAGAGTGGTTATAATGAAAGATTTTTTGGTAGTGGTTACAGCAACGACAATGACAATAATGAGTTAATGACAGTACTAGTGATGGTAGCAGTGATTGATCCACTGTAAACTAGAAAGTATTATCTTCCACAATATATAGATTTAAAAATAAAACCCTTATAAGCTAAATGGTCCTCCAATAGTCAAAAGAAAACAACCTTATTTATTTTTCACAACCTAAGAATGACAACCATGAAATTAACACAAGATTGCTGCATAATTGAAAGACGGGCTCAACTTCCCCGCCATAAAAGCCATCTCACTGCAGAGAGAACTGACATCGATGCATTTACAATCCTTTTACTACATATGTGAAGCAGTTAGTAGAGCCTATAATAAAGGTCTTTGAAAGTGGAAGGTAATTTGGGCACTCAAGGGGCAAAGCCCCAAAGGTAAATTTCTTTGTCCTTGCTACAGGAAGAACGGTCTTGCTTGGAATGATAAAGAACCTTTTGAAGTTTTACTTCCAAAATCATTTTACTTTGTTTTTCCTTCCCATGTTCACATTAATTTCCTTTCTTTACTTTGTCCATATACTTCTGATGAACCTCATTCAGTTCACAGCATGAAAAGAGAGGAGGAAAAAAAAAAAAAAAGAAGAAGAAGAAGAAGAAGAAGAAGAAGGAACCAAGGTCATGGCCTTTAGTACCAAATGATAAAGTTCAAGAATGAGACAAGCTATTGTAAAACGCCAAAATTGTGCAGCATCATAAACTAGGCTCACTAAGAGGTTCCCTGTAAAGGAGGCTCAGAAGCATAGATAGAATTAACAAGTGGAGAGGTAAGTGCAAAATTTTATGAACAAGTACATGAAGACACAAACTTTTTCTTTTTAGTATGACCTTATTTGCTGCTGTTAAGCAATATGCTGTTAAATTGGCTAGGGTATAACAAAAGAGCTGCACTCTAAGGTAAGAAATTTGCATGGTTTAATTGACAAAGGAACTGGAAGGACTTAGGTGACTGTTCACACTGTTTATGACATTAGGTCAAACAGAATTGGAAGTTTACGAAAATGGAAGCCAAAACTGATAAATTAGAGAAAGATTATCTTCGCTGCCTAGGTTTCCAGCATCACTAAAACTTTAGAGTGGCCTTGACCATATAACATACCCTTTTTCTTGATTTACGGCAAGCATATTTGTGAATGAACTTCCTAGACTCAGTGAAGCCATAAAATCCTGACTTATAATGTGCTTTTAAAGGATGAAGCATATGGCAGCCTGACTGGTTGTATCAGACTTCTTTATGGCTGTTTACATAATTGCTACTCCGCATCAAAGCATCAGTTTATATGCTTTCCTTTTCTGTCTGTCCCAGATTAGCTTACACACTTTCATAGCACTTAGCGCCCCTCCCCAATTGAGAACAAGATAAAAAAAAAATAATAATAATAAATTAAAAAAAAAAGTAAGAGGCCACATTCTCCCTCCAATCTAAAATTTGCCCAACAACTATTTTCACAACTACTTTCTATTACAAATACAGCATATATGGCGCACAACAAAATCCTCCTAAAACCTCACATCTAGATGAATAAAATAAATATCCTCTTTAGAAGTAAATGAGCAAACAGCATTCTTCCAATTACAAATAAGTTAACAGGATATCTAGATGAATGTTAAAACAAAAGAACATACTACTAGCTGTGAATTGGAGCTGAGGACCTGCTGTGAATTTAGAAGCTATGCACATTGACCAACATAAAAGACAAAAAGAGAAACACTTGACCAATAAAGCAAACATGCAATTCTTGACATGGACGGAAGGGGTAATATGTCACTCATCAGACACTTTGTCTGCATTCAGCAGGATCTCTACATAAGATGTCCTTGCAACCAAATCACTATTATTACAATCTCTAAACACTAAGTCCATACATAGCTCAAGCTCACCTTTCTCTTTGCTGTTGATTATTTGCAGATGGCTCTGCAAGTAACATCGGATGCTCTTTTGGATCAATCAGTAGACATTCCCTACAAGTGATATCAAATAGATTACAATATGTCTTGTATAAATACATAGCTTAACTAGGAAATAAATTAGGCAAGGATCACACAGTTGAAGACGCTGAAAAAGTGGATAAAGATCAAGATTATAAACTATATATAGCTAATATTTTTCCTATTAATATAGTTACATGGGTTAAAACAATAACACTGAATATATTTACATTAATATTTTTGAAACTCAAGCAGTCAAGCATATAAGCATAGGAAGTAAATCACTAAAGCACTAAATTTACAGATACAGAGAAATTTAAGGATCGCAATATTGATACAAGAGAGAAAAATTTGGGCAAAGGCTCTTTGTTCATCTGATTTTGTCTGAACTTATATTATTTTATTTAATATCTGAACTTATATTATCTTGGCTTAACTTATCAGCACTTAAATAATTTAGGTCAGAACTTATTTTGTATGAACTTAATTTTATCTATTTTGTCTTATATAAGATAAGATAATTTATAATAAGATAAAACAAACAGGCCAAAAATCACAAACAAGTATGGCAATCTCGGAGAAAAAATAATTTTTATTTTAAGACAAGAGACAAGATAAGTTCAAATCAAATACTTTCACTTAATTTCAAATTAAATAACTTCAGACTAAAAAATAAAACCAAACATAGCCTTTTTTTTTTATTATTATTATTCCTATTAGGATTTTAATTTGTCTTGGTGAGTTGATACATCACTAACAACCCTAATTAAATTTGTTCCTTACAAAATTTCTGTTACAAATAAATACATAACAAGGCTTTTAGTAGAACTATTTATTGAATATAATTCGCCGAGTGAAATGATGAATTTTGTTTATATATATGCTCTAAGACATCCCAAGGTTCTATTCATAAAAATCCTAAGGTTTACCTATATAAAAAGATCAATGGCAAAAAATCTATTGCCAAGGGATGTTAGGGACTTCCCAATCACCTATATAAAAAGATCAATCACTAGTACCTTATGTAAGGTTCTTTGCATCACAAAGATCCACTGTAATTCTAGAATGATCGAGTAACTTGCAAGAAATTGCACCATGGCACTATTAAATAGTGCGATTAACCTAGACCAATCTTTAAGCTTTTGGAGTCAAGGCTTAATTTGCTTCAAGCAAGATGAGAAAAGACTTTATATACGAAATTTGTGTACTGCTTTATACATTAAGACCTTGGGTGATCATCTACACAAAACTAACAAAGAAAGTGACTGGCAACTCTCCTACAACCTCAATCAATAGTCGAAATTCATATAAAGCTCATTCAATAGAAACTGAGCCAGAAAATACAATAGTGAACATTTTTGAAGGCACAAAACTAAATTCCCAGAGCATTATTACTATCATCACTTTCAACGTTAGTATATTGTCCACTCCTTTCACATTAGGAACCAAGGAATTAAAACATTCCAATCACCTGAAACCGTGGTCCAATATGCTGTCAACAATATCCCAGTCTGCGATCACTCCATCTTTAAAGGGAGATAAGACCTGATAGAGTAGAATACAAGATACCATAAGATAAAAATAAAAAATAAATAAATAAATCAAGAAATGTATGGTTCATCTTTTAATATGCTACATTAACCACAATGTTCCTTCTGCTACATTAGAATTTATTTTATAACAAGTAAGAAAGCAGCAAAGTGTTATCTTTCAATATTTATCCCTTGTTCAGGTAATCTTGCAGCCTACACTCAATTATATTCTCCACAATCACAAAATTATGAGTAAGAAACCAGAAAGAGGATCTATAAGGGAAGAATTACATCAGTCACTTGCCTCCATATTATCACGACGAAATCCCAAGGATTGCGATCCAACATAAAATTTGCGTTTACTCTTTTCTTTCTCAGATTCAAAGGTTTTCACAGTACTGTTTGAATCAGGAGCTGAACCCAGGTTCTTTTCAGGGTTATCAGGAACATCAACCTCCATTTGATCAACTGCTCCAACCACCTTGATAACATTAATGAAAAGAAAGAGGAGAAATTTAGATAATTGAACCACTACACTTAATAACAAAGAGACAACTAAGATGCACAATCATGAACGTCATCGTTACTGTTACTTCGTCACCAAAACAATAATACTCTAATTCCTTAATGCATAAATAAGGACTTGTAGAAGAAAATCGTCCATTAAAAGACATGACCAATTGACCATAACTTGTGAGAAGAATAAACCAATGACCAAGTTTTATCATGCACTGGGAAGAACATAAAATCTGTACAACAATTGCAAAGAGCCCGATATCAACAAAAGATAACCAGACGCCAGATTCTTTTTGTATAATGGAATATCAACTAAAGATAATGACACCTCTCATACAATTAACAGTTCTACACAGACTATTTGGGGAAATGATAACTGAACAAATCCATGCAGATGTGCATGAGGAATTCCATTTTGAGATCTTCACAAGGCATAAGCACTGATAAACAAAATATTTAGCCTATAACACTATGTTAATTACAAATAGGGGCCTTGAGGATATGCATGTTGGAGCAAAGTTTAATAAAATCTGAAAATGAGCTTTGCCCATACTCCAAGGGGAAAGCTGATCGATAAGGCAAGCTTTGACGTTGACAAAATGGCAAAGGAAAGATGTTGGTTAGAAGTTTGCCAGACCAGAACAAAGCTGCCCAATAAGGCACAAATTTAAGCAGCAAAAGTCTGGGACAAAACCTAGTTTTCTTCTCTTTGATTCCTTTTGTAACAGCTACCTTGTCAATCTAAAATAAGGTTGACCTTTTGGCTTTTATAAAATTAAAAGTAATTTCAAGATTGATTTCCTGTTAATAAGGGGGTTTCAAACTCTATTTTCTCAAATTGATTTCTCTTAATGGCATTGATATCTCATGAATTTTGGCATCTCCTAGCTGCTACATAAACCATCTTCTTCAATATGTACTCAATGACTCTCTATGAGTAATACACACAACATTGTTTATTCATCTTCTTCCTTTTCTTCTATTTCTTTCTTTGTGAGAATAAGATCATGTAACTCTAACCTCTCAACCAAAGGGTCTATGTGAGATCAGTGTGTAAACTTAAGGTAAAGAATTGGCAAATACAATTGAGTACCCTAGTTGCGCTGAAATCAAACATATTAGTAGTCCCTACTTGACACGACTAACCAATTTCAATTCACCATTGTTTTGTTTAATTTTTCCTAGTATTAGCCTTGAAAAATCCTTCAATTCCAACAATGCTAGCATCATATATGATAGGACTAAAGAGGGTAAATTGAAACCTAGTTCACCATCATAGAGCTCCTATGTCCTATACTCCAATAGCCACTGTAGGAGTAGTTGAGCGAGTGACAAGGAAAAGTTCTGCCAGATCCTTTTACAAGAGTTGTGAATGTTGTCCAATTGCCTAAAATAAGGCTCTAAAGATTCATGATGGAAAGGTAAAGAAGTTCCAAAAATTTATGATCTGATTTGAAAAAGCCATCATCATTAACCAACGTTTTAGTTAAACCACTCTCACCATTCCCTAACTACATTTTTTTTTTGCAACAACGTCCTAAACCAAAAACTTATTGATTTATATTAGTTAGAATTAAAGGATAAAATATCAAGTATTCTTAAATCATGAAAAGCTACCAAAAGCAGTACAAAAAACCTTAACATTTACTGGAATAATGAAAAACAAGGGAACAAGAAGCACTTAAATCAGAATGAAGAATATGATGAAGCACTTACAGAAGGAAAGACAGCCTTGGGAGCATCTTCACCAGCATAGCCTGCCTTGCAGGTGTGAGACCCCATGTCTATCACAATTGCTGATACTTCATCTATTTTGCAGATATAAACATAAAAGGATAAGAAACTACGCATCATTGAAAAAAAAATCAAATTTAATCTGCAATTAAGTTATTTGAAAACCACCTCCAAACCCTGCCCCCCAAAAAAAGGCAGAATATTTTAATCATCAACAAAATTCCTTTTTTAATCAAACAACTAAAAGAATACAACTCTATTGTGAATGAAAAGATGGGTAAACATAGACAAAGAAGTCCATGGAAAGTTCAAAATTTTATGATAAATAAAATGGTTTCATTCGATAAGACGGATGTTCTTAAGTCCTGTACAGCTACAGCTAATTTGCAGTTGAATTTAAACAAGAACCAAAAAAATCTAATTCATATTTATTAATAGACATATACGCCAATCATCAACGAAATTCTTCTTGTGATTAACTGGTAAAAGCATTCAACTTTATCATAAAAAACTTAAAAAAAAACATAAAAAAAATATATAAAAAAAATAAATAAAAAAAAAAAAGTGAAATGAAGTGAAACCGGGAAGTTCATGGCAAGTTTGAATTTCAACAAAGATGGGTTCATTCAATTTACAGGGAATGTTCTGATACAACTATAATACAATTGTATTTCTAAAATCAAATTTTATCAAATAATAGCAAATTATCACAAGCTAATACATAAAATTCAACAATGTGACAAAAATTTTGAACTTTACTAAAAAAAATTGATCCTGCAACCAATTGAAAAGAACAACATAGAACTATCAACATAAGTAACTATCCCAACAATTTGTCCCTAGAAATGCAGAAACAATGTACAATTGCATTTATCAACTCCAATTCAGCCGTTAACATAAAATCATAAACCCTAAAACCCTAGCAAATAATGAAAAATTCCATGAAAATTAACGATTTAAAAGAAGTAGTGCATAAATGATGGAGAAATTGAAGTAAATTTAGGGCGGAATAGAAAGGAAAGAGAGAGAAAAAGTGAACTTACCGCCACCATACATGGTTGCGCCTTGTTTCGACGAATTGCGTAAATGGTGGTCCGGTAAGTTGGGGTTTTGGGAGGGAAGAGTTGATATGTTGAGTGAGAACTGAAAAGTGTTTTGTTTGAGTTTTTCGAATTTTTATGTAAAATCCAAAGAATTTGTTCTCAAACTTACGACTTTACAAGTACTGTTGTTAAGCTAGATCAAACAAGGGCCTGATCTTGTTTCAAAAAAAATAAGGGCCTGACTTGCTCAATTGCGTTGAAGTGGACTAAACTCACCTGAGTTAATTGGAGCTGAACTGAATAAAGATGAAATAAATTACAATTTTTTCCCTAAACTCTAGTGTATGTAGCTTTCCCTACACCCCCCTTTCTATACTACGTCGTTTTATCAAGTAGCTAATTTTGCATGTTTTTTTTTCCTTTTTTCTCTTTTCCTTCTTTACTTTCCATTCAAATAAGTATTGTATATAAACATTTTTTATAGACTTCATTTGCTTCATTTTCTCTCTCCTCTTTTTCACCAATTTTATTTTCTCTCTCCTCTTTTTCACCAATTTCATTCTCTCCTTTTTTTTTTTTTTTGTATTTATTGTTTATCAATTTTCTCTCTCTTCTTTCATGGAGATCTATATAAGTAATTCATACTTTTAATGATAATCAGTCAATTGTTTGGATAATGCTTTGTTTTACAATTGTAATTGGACGATTATAATGATCTGATTTTATAGTTTTTGTTGTACTGACTTTAATTTTGATAATGCTCTGGTTTTGGTATTGTTATTGTTGTTATTAGTTGATTAATAAATTAGGTTGTATTGTTCATCTAATTCGATTGGTCTTTTTTTTTTTTGATTGTAATGTTATTATTCGATTGTTGTTTATTCCAGTTTTGTGCGTTTCATATGAGTGTCTATTGTTGTTTTAATTTTGCTAATCGATTATTTTTACCAGTTTTGTGCGTCGTATAAAAATAATCTTAGTTAAAATAATGATCACTTCTGTAATAGTAAATGTTCATTTATGTTTAATGTATTTTTTATGTATTAAACTACTTGTATATGTTTATTGTAGTTGTATTTGAATATATATGTTGTACATGTGAATTTCAATTATTTTCATTGTTTTGTAAATGCTCATATACATTTTAACTAGTGAATATATTTTATATTTGTTCTGTCGTAATAATGTTCATTTATGTAATTATAAATGTTCATTTATATATTTACTTGTGTTTATGGAATTATATGTTGTACATGTGACTTTTAATGATTATCACTATTTTGTAGTTTCAAAAATAATGTTCAGTTATGTAACGATAGATGATCATTTATGTTTTACATTTGATAATTCAACTGTAATTGACCAAATGCATCATTATAATTGAACATTATTGCTAAGGTATTTGTTTATTTATTACATGTTACATTATTGCAGTGGGAAAAAAGGATATTATTATTTTTGAAGAAGCAAGTAAGTCTGAGTTAGCGGGGAAACAATTTAAATCTGCTGATGAAGTTTATGAAATGTGTTCAAATTCCAATTATATGGTCAAGCCAATGATCAAGTTGCTTCTAGTTTTCAAAAGATCAAGTGCTCAAATTCCTCCCATTATCTTCCAAAAATGTAAAAATTCCTATAAATGCTCAAATGGCTCCTAATATTTATAAGAATATCTTTAACCTTTTGTTATTAAGTACTATTCTTCTTATTGAAATATTAATTTTTTTAAAAAAAATCTTCTATAAGTGAATATTTTAGTATTTGAAACTGATCATTTAGTTTCTAAAAATGATCATTAAGTTTTTGTAAAGAATCATTTAGCTTTTGTGAATGATCAAAATTGATTAACATAATACTTTACATAAAACCCGCAATTTTCTTATAAAATTGTAAGAATTATTCTGTCAACGAATAATATCTACTCCGTATCAAACTTTAAACGTAAAAAATTAAATAGTTAATCACATAGAGTAATTCTGTTAACAAATAATATCTATAAGTTTTATCAACTAGCTATGGACATATATCTATCCATAAGTGAACATATTATATTATGCCTTTGCAAATCTTCTTGCTACTATTCTATTATTCTTAGACTCATGGTTTTTCTTTAGTAGCATTAGTTGAGCAGTGTATTGCATCCTCAACCTTCTGATTTGGCCTACCTGTTAATGAAAATGAATTGTTATTAAAATAAATAGTACATTAAGTGCTATATAATTGAACATTATGTGCTACAAAATTGAACACTAAATACTATAACTTGTTTATTAAATTTTACTTAAAATGTTAGCTTTAAAGGCACAAACCTAGATTTCTAACTTATTGTTCTCTTTTTGTCCAACTTTTGAAGAAATTTCAAAGTTGAATTGATGGTTTATATGTACTTCATTTATTTTATGATAAGAATGTGTAAGTATAACTAAGCGTTATATTCATGAACATTTAGTTATCTATATTTGAACATACTTTTTTATTATGTATGAATGTGTGTCTTGAGTTTGTTCCCAAAAAAAAAAAAAAAAAAAAAAAAAAAAAAAAAAAAGTGTGTCTTGAGTTGTAGGTAGGTATATCATCTCCTTTTCACTTAAAATGGTATAAAAATTACAATCCAGCTTTGTTTGTTATGCATTTGATAAATATTCATATATGTATGTAGAAATGTTCATTATATTTAAAATTCATGAACATATTAATAAATGTAAAAACACATATATAAACTATTAATTAACATTTAAATGTATGGTATTTCAAGTTTTGTATGCATTCATCATATTTTATACTAATCGTTAGCACATATTTAAAAAAATCAAATTAGAATATGTTAATGAACACATATTAACATGTAATTATAGGTAAACATGTGAATAATTTCATTATATGGAAATGAACATATAATGTTTTGTAATTGTTCATTTTACCTATGCATCTGAGATATTATTTTTTCAACTGCAATACTCGATGCTTGTATATCTTTTAAAAGTGTTGGATCTACAATAGGACATTTTTGCTCTTTTTTTTTTTTTGTATTTTTTCTAATTTTATGTAGAGGTGTTTTATCATCATCACTGTTTTTACATTATATATTTATTTAATTAATAAATTTTTTGAAGAAATATTTGTAAATTTAAAAAGTTCGAGTAAATATATACTTACATTTCTGAAGAATCGTTGTTTTTCTTCTCTGAAATAGATTTTTCCGAACTGAAAATTAAATTGAAGCAAGTAGATGTTAATATTACTAATTATTCGAAATAGTCACTTTGAAATTGATCAATAATTAACATAAACACTTACATTGATACATTTTCAAATCAATTTGTTTCTTGGAACACAATCACAAACAAATTCTCAAAAAATTAGGGTTTGTATTTATATTTATTTATTTATTTGCTAAAAACATGAACATTAATACTTACTCTTTTGATTTCCACTTGTTTTTATTGGTGAAATTTGCTTCAATTGTTTGATTTCATCTATGATGTCCGCCATTGTTGAAGTTTTAGAGCTTTAGATGAGAGAGAAAATGGACAGAGAAAATGAAAAGAGATTGAGATGAAATGACAGTTTTTGTGTGTGTGTGTGTGGGGGGGGGGGGGTAGGGGAGTTTACTGACAGTTTTTTTAATTAGGGTAGTGGGGTGGATTGTGGGGAGTAGTGGTACGCTGCGTTTTGTGGGGGTGTAGGGATAGTTCCCTACCATAGGGTCTAGTCATAAATAATTAGAAAGAAGGAAATTAGGAATTGAACTGAACACATTGAAGCTGAACTGAACTGAAATTAAGCTGAAGAGAACAGGCCTTAAGGGGGTGTTTGCCTGTTTGGTACAACGAAAATGGAGTGGAAAACAAACAAATAAGAGGAAGGAAATAAATCGTTGGAAAAATTATCCGAAATAATCTCACCTTTGGGGCGTCCAATAAAAATATTCTCACATTTGGGTTATTTTTAAATAATCCGACCTTTATACTCAATCCGCTCAAAATGGTCCCAACCGGTCATGTAACTTATTTTAACAAGTTACTTGACACGTGGTGGTGACCTGTGATTGGTAAAAAAAAATTAAGTTAATTTTTAACAAAAAAATTAATTTTTTTAAAGAAAAAATAAAAATAAAATATTAATATTTAAAAAAACCACCCACCAGCTACCTAAGCCACCGCTTGAGTTCCCTGCTCAAGGGCTCCGGCCACTAGAACCCAACCCCAGTGTCGGTGACCAATCACGTGGCTCCACACGCTCCTGATCCCCCTCCCCTGAACCACCAACCTTCCTCTCTCCCCCACGAAAACCCAACAAGCATGGTTTCGGATAAGCACCAGCGACCATAAATCTATCCCACAATCCTCGAAAAGCCCTTTTCCATTCCGATCCCAGCTTCCTATCCCTTTTCCGGCAACCTCCCCTTCCCTACGCCCCGATTGCGGCCCCCATCTCCTCCCAAGCCTCGAGTTCGACCCTTCTCCCCTTCCCACACCTTGATTTCAGTAATGGTTGTGGTGATTTAGTGGCGACGGAAGGGGGTAGGGGAGGGTTGACGAACAGCTGCAGGAGCTGAGATCTGGTCGCAGTGGGGTTGGCGGTTCTGGGTCGATGGTAGGGGCGGGGAGGTGGCTAAAGTCGCGGTGGGGCTGGGGTGTGCTTAAATTTTTTTTTTTTTTTTTTTTGAGAAATAAGTTAAAAATAGTTAATTACTAATAATTATTTCTTTAAATAAAATTAAAATTAAAACTTATTTTTTGACCAATCAAATGGTGACACGTGTAATTAAACTTAATACAAAAAAAAATCTACTCAATCGGTTACATGTCACTTGTGACCATTTTGAGCAGATTGGGTACAAAGGTCGGATTATTTAAAAATAACACAAAGTTGGGTTTAGTTTGGGTGGACGCCCAAAAGGTGGGATTATTACGGACAATTTTTCCGAAATCATTCAACTCTTACCTTTTTCATTTGTTTGATTTAATGATATGATGGAAAGGAATCACTTAAACCTATCTATCTCTGATAATTTTTTATTGAGAAAGTAAGGGTAATTATTACCTTAGGTTTTAGAGATGTAACAAATGAGTGGAAACAATTACCCTTAGGTAATGGTAATTGTTACCCAAGTCTTCCAACCAAACACTTGATAACGGTATAATCTAATTAAATCTGTTTCCAACCTAAAAAGTTTCTTACCAAACACGCTCTAAGAATACGATTAAGAACTTTAAAACATGAGTTAACCTAAAAATTTCTTACCAACCATGCTCTAAGAATAGGATTAAGAACTTTAAAACATAAGTTAAGCAATCGAATAATTTAGGACTTGTTCTCTTCAATGTCTTTCAGATATTTATTACTATTTTCGTTTCATTTTATTTGCAATGATTTGACATAAAGTGTTAGTATAAAATTTCTAATCGTTACAAATAATATGAAATGGAGATAGTACTTATTCATATACGATCAGAGTAGAAATAATTAAATTAAAACTTTTAATTATCATTTACTTATTGCTAAATATCATTAATTGTGTACTAAAAAAATAAGACATAGGAAAACATAAGACAAAGTTAATTCCGAAAACTCATCAACCCGATAAACCTAATTAAGGACTTCCCAATGATGGATCTTGACACCTTCAAATACATGATCTTCTCATCATCACTTTGAAGACCTAAGAAGAAATCTGCATTATCGCCATGATGAAGAAAATTCATACATTGGTAAATAAACCCTTCTCCTTGTTGAACAACAGCCTCAATATTATATAGAGCTTCTGAGACATCTTTATACTTATTACTACTCCCTTGCTTACAATTAGTTTCAATAGACATTTTCAACAACTCTATACAAGAGTCAATGTTACTACTCTTGTTTTTTTTTTTTTTTTTTTTTTTTAGTTTACCAGTACACCCATCACTCTTACGTTTCCCCAATGAGGTACTTTTAGGAGGTGAAATGCTTTGTTCATCATTCGAATTATTTATTCCCCTACTTATTTCCATAGCTCCTATACTTTCATCACTATCTCCAGACCTTTCCTCATTTTTTTTACCAATTTGTACTCCACCTAATCCCGGAGAAAAACTCCATTTGCTAGTAGAAAATGACACTGAAAAAAGTGCTCGTAGCTTCTCTAGATGAGGCAATGGCCTCCTAAGGAATCTCACTGGTATATCTTTATGTTTTTGCATAAATGCACAAGATTTCGATTAAATAAATGTAAAAATAAACTAGCATTGTAGAGGTCATAATGCAAGAAAATGGATAAACAAAATGTCATACCTTCACAAATATCTTCACCTATCATCTTGTTCAACTAGAGGACACCAGTAATAAGATCAAATGTAAGACTATTCCAATTGAGTTACATTTCATTCCAAATTTTGAACTTTTTCCTTAAATCATCCCAATAATTTTTTGCTTGTTTAGTATTGAAATTATTCCCACTTTTTACGTTCAAAGTACTCACTATTCTATCCCAATTAACCTTTGATAGTCCACCTGCTTTCATCTCCAAGCACATGTCCAAAAAAATTTATGTATTGTCATCAGATCATGCTATCCTACCAGAGTACCAGCCATTACACTATGATCAAGAGCACTTTGAAATTATTAGTTTCACGCATGAAATATATATATATATATATATATATATATATATATATATATATATATATATATATATATATATATATATATATATATATATATATATATATATATATTTTAAAACCAATGCATGAAATATATAAGTAACTATAATTTAAATTATGTTATTAAAAAATTCTGGTCAATCAATTATGGTTCACAATATAATTTCCCCTCCGCCGTTCACTATATAATTCTCCCTCGCTCCACTTGTTAACAAAATAATTAAAGTATTGCATGATACTTTAAACGCCCACCCATTTGAGTAGAATCCCACGTTTAACCTTCAAATCTCTTACATTTTATATGGTTATTTCTTTATCCCTAATTTTCTCCTTCAGTATAAAAAACTAGCTGCTTGAGGCCACAATAATATTTTATTGATGATAAAAGCTTATTTTAGAAGATTTGATTTATTATCTTCATAAAATCGAATAAAAGGATATTTTCTAAACACACCAGCTAATCATGAATTATGATAAAAATAACAATAAAGAGTTAAGGTATTTACCTGTCGACGAGATTATATATGAGCAAGCTACTAAAATGAGCAATAGAAGGAAAAAATTTGGGAGAGATTGATGTGGTGTGAGAAATATTGCAATACGAAGGATTATACATACACAAAAAAAAATTATAGTACCAATACTCCCATTCAATTTTTTTGTCGGTCAACCATACAGATTTTGTATTTTTTTTTAAAAAAAAAACATTACTTGATGTATAAAGAAAAAGCTGCCAACCATGCACAATGCAAATACATGTCGGTATTTATTTCCTAGGATTAATTGGGGTTTGGTCAACGTGTCATTAATTGTCGGTTATCAATCTATCTATCTATATATACTATACTAAAGTAATCCCCAAAAAATTTCCTAGAATACACATGTCATGTAATCCCCCGTATTTTTTAAATATTTTATAAATAAAATTTTATATTATTTATAATATTTAATTGTATTTTTCCGGATTTTTATTTCAAGTTTCAGATTATTTTTGGGTTGATAAACGATTTTATTACAAAGAAATTTTTATAAACCATCATTCTACAATTTATGTCCAAACAAACAAAGCCTAGTCCATTTTATTTCTTAATTGGCCCATTATTTTATGAGCCCAATCTTCCTACTTACCCTACAACTCTCTCTCCTATAAATACCCCATTAATCCCTAAAATTTTCCCCACACAAAAAGGTTAGTGTTTTCTTTTCCCATTTATTTTTCTTTCCTTTCTTTTATTTTTCTTTTTCCTTTTTTTTCCCCTTTCTTTTTTTTTTCACGTGAGAATTTCTCACGCCCCCTCCTCCTTGTGGCTGCCTGCTGCCACCTCCGGCGCACCCACCTTCCGCCGTCGCCCTCTGACCGCCGGTGAGCCACCCTGCCGGCCACCGTGGCTACCCCCATCCTCCTCCTTTGTTTTCTTTTTATTTTTGCTTAAAATTGATTAAATTGTTTTGGGTTTGATTTTATGGTTTGAAATTGATTTATTTAGTATCAAAATTATGTTTTTAATGTTTTAAGCCTATAATTTCATATTATAATTGTGTTATAAATTTTCAGATTTATACAATTAAGAATTTTGGGTCTAAAACTTTGATTTTTCATGATTTTAGGGCTTAAAACGTGTTAATCAAGTTACCTAATCATACTATGTTTAAATTATGTTAAAGTTTAATTATTTTGATGGTAATTAAAATTTCAGATTTTTAAAAATTTGATTTTGGGTTTTGATTTGTATTAGTTTCACATTTTCATGTTTCTAATTCTGTTAAATGATTATTATGAGTATATTGTAACTATAAAATGTGGAACTTTGAAGTTTAGTTTCATAACTTAATTTTCAGATTTTTTTGTCTATTATTTTTTGGAGTCTTTAATCACTTCAGAACTAATGGATTTTTGGGTTTAAAGTCTACTAATCTACTATATAGTAAATAAGAATTTCAATAACTTCAAATTACTTGTTTAAAATTAAATTTTAGATTTTTATAATGTTTTTAGCTTGCTGAAATTTCAAAGATAAAGATGTATTTTAAGGATTTTTCTATCGAAATTTATGCTAATACTTCTATACTACTAACCCAGACTTTAGGATGGCTTAAAGATGTCGTTTCAATGATTTTTGAAGCTTTTAAAGTTAATTAGTATTGCTGTAAATTATGTTGCTTGGGTATTGATTGAATTCTTATTGTTTGGTTTAGGAGAGGACTTTATTGAAGGTGATTTCTAGTTAGTAAAGTGGCATACCAATTCGTTTACTCAAGGTACGTACGAGTTACAAAACCTTGTCTTTAGATGCATGTTTAGGGATGTATCGACAACTTAGTATCAAGTATAGATAAGACTGGGCTAAATTGTTTGGTTATACATTGTGATTTCCGTAAATTGTGTATGAGGCATGTTTGAGATATAAGTATATGACTACGGTTGTGGGTTATGTATTAGTGATTGTCTTATCAATTGGATATGTTATGATTAATTAAAGGTTATGGATTCTTTGTTGTCTATAAGTGGAATTAATTTTGATAATGGTTCCATGAGGTTAATTTTTAATACTCTTTCATGAATTAATTATGATTTGAGTACAGGGAGTTTATTAAAGTCTTTTAAGACGAGGTTCAGGATTTGAAGTGCCCTATGCACTTAAGGTGTTTATACACCGAGGTAGTTAAAGGATTCAATACTAAATATTGTTTGCCAATAAGAAATCAAGAATTGAATTGGAAATTTAGATTGCTTAGAATGATGTGATATTTAATTGATTGTATTGTTTTGTATACGAGTCATCACCAAGTCTAAACTTGTAAATCACGTAAAGTGCAAGATGGATGAGCAATAAAACTCTAGATTTGTGCACATCTGGAGTAATGACAATCAGGGGTTGGGGTACACGGGGTATTAGCCGTGCACTTTTCTAGAGGCCGTCTGATCTACGAGTTTCTTATTTCAAATATTTTTCAAAAATTAGGAGTTAAATGAGATCTCATACTAGCTACGGTCACGGAGTCGCGCCCGTGGTCGTTGGATGTTTTATTGATTTTTCCGAAAGGAGGCATGGGGTTTTTCTTTTATTGATGTTCCAAATGGAGCATGGGCTGGACAACCTTGTCTATTACTTAATCCAATGATTATAATGAAATTAATAAATTGTCATTAAATAGAGGAGTCTTAGTACGTATTGTTTGAGTCGTTAATTAAATTGTATGTCATGATTGATAATTAGTAGCATGCGAGAGATTTCTTATTATATTTCGCAACTTGTATGTACTCAGCTTTGTTGATTGCGTGTTTCTGTGTGCTTTTCTTTTGTCATGGCCTTCGCTTTTCAATGACCCTGTTATGATCCAATTTTTACACTTGTAATATTGGGGAGCAGATTAATCACAGGTATTTGCATAAAGTGGGACTTGCATCAAGTGATGGGTAATTGAGTGGAGAGTCGGTTCTACTTATGATTTATTTCTCGCAAAACATTAAACTTTCTTAAACTCCGCTTTGATTTAAATGCTACTTTGTTGATTGGGTTTTGAATAAGGACCTTAATGGTTCCAACTTGTAAGATTTAGTTTTGTTTTTTTTTAATTATTGGTTTGAAACTTTAATTTAATTAAACTAGTTTTTTGCTGCTAAATTCTGAAATAGCCTTAACGTTTGAACATGTGGCGGTAGCACGTCAGTAATTCTCTTGTATTTTGTTCAGGGTACTCACAGGTTTAAAGAGAGAATTATTGGGGTGTTACATGTCAGCGCCTCATAAAAAATTGTCCCGCCCCAAAAACTTTTTTTTTTTTTTTGTTAAAAATAATAAGATAATTGATAAAAAAGAAAAGATTTTACAGCCTAAATAATAGAACAATAACAATTTGAAATACATAAAATATAAATGTATACAAAATTTATAAACAAATACAAACTTATAGTAATATATAAATATAATTTTTTTTTCCCCGTTAAATATCCAAGCATAGCTTGGGAAAAGAACTAGTTCATAATAGGGGTGACAATAACAGGGTACCCTGTTAAATTCCAGGAATCGAAACTGGAACCTGTTGCCGCAACTGGTTCCTCAATATGAGAACCGGAACCGGAACCTGTTGAACAGGTTCTTGGAAAGTGGGAACCGGAACCGGAACTTGCAGGTTCCAGTTTCGTTTCAGGGTACCCTGTCTTTCAATATATTTCGTACTTTTTTTGCAAAATTATTTCAAAATAAATTGGAAGGTCATAAATTTACAGCTCTTATAACTTGCAAATACATCAAACTAAAAATAGTTACTTACCAAATATAATACATATATTTATGACTATCATTTATTTATTAATTTATAAAAATTTGGACTTAATTTTATACATGATTTGGTTTTAAATAATACTTTTAGTAGGTTACAGGGTATCCTATAAATTCCAGTTCCAAAAAATCGAGAACCTGAATCGGAACCTGTTGCAACAGGTTCCCCATGTTATTACCCGGAACCGGAATCTCTTGCACAAATTCCGGTTCCGATTCAGGGTACCTTGATTTTTTGCTCACCCCTAGTTCCTAGTATAAAGTCAATTCTTTTCCTAAAAACTTGTCGTTGATTCATTTCCTAGAAACATCAAGTATTTTTTGATTAGAAAATATTTTAGTGTGCTTGTATTTTTCAACCACCTTTATGCTTTGCTAAGAAAATATTGCATGGTTGACAGCTTTTAGGACAGTATCATTTTCTAAGATAGAGTTATATTGTCATTTCCTAAAACAATATATTATTTAAGTGAATAAAAAATAGTATTGTCAATTCCTACAACATCATACTCCTCCCGTCCATTATTGATAGCCCCTTATGGGCAATTTTCACGGGAATTAATAAGCATAAATAAGTAGTAAAAGTACATTGGAAAGATAAATTTATATTGGGTATGAAAAAAAGTAGACGGAGGGAAAAAGCAAATTGGATGAACATTTTGGGACTAAAATTTAGCCAAATAAGACTATCAATAAGGAACGGAGGGAAAACATAATACTTTGCTTTTTCCTAGAAACACCTCTTCAGATCAAAACAATAATACTTGATCAAGTGGTTTTAAAAAAACTACTTGAATATCTTCGTACAAAATATTACTTATCTTTGTACCAAGCCTATTGTTTCCTATATATATAAAAAAACAATAATAACAAGCCTAACGTTTCCTATAAATAAAAAATCGAATATTTTCGTACAACATATTACATACATTTTCATATATTTTTTTTAATTTTATACTTTTGATAACAAGCCTACCGTTTCCCATATATATATTTTTTTTAATTTCATATTTTCTCTCCTCCTATTCTCTCAAATACTTTTGCTTTATACAATTTTTTATTCTTCCACCTACCCACTAACTCCATATATTATTACGTTCACCGATTTCTCCTAAAATTCCCCGCATGTAGAAATGTACAAGGTTTTCAATAATAATAGCTACGCATTACTTTAATTGAAATTAGTACAAAGTAACATAGAAAATGTTGTCAATTCAAACAAACGATAAAATTAAATCAGATACATCATAAATCCAATATTATTATTTAAGAACATATTAAGGTTGGATTTTCAAATGTCGCCTTTAAATTAGGTAATGACTTCACAAAATACTAATGGATTTTCAATTGTCGCCTTTAAATTAGGTCTTGATCTCTTAAGAAAAAAGTGCTCGCATTTTCTCTACATGAGGTAATGGTCTCTTAAGGAATATTTCAGGTATATCTTTATGTTTCTGCAAAAACAAGATTTAATTAAGATTAAATAAAGTAACCAACAATGTACCGATAATAATGCAAGAAATTTGTTTAAAATATGCCATACCTTCACAAATAGCGTCCACTTATCATCTTGTTCAACTAGAGGACAATCGGTAATAGAATCAAATGTAAGGTCAGTCCAATTGAACTCCATCTCATTCCAAATTTTGAATTTATTCCTCAAATCATTCCAATGATTTTGTCACTTGTTTGATATTGAGTTGCTTTCCACTTTTTACATTCAAAGTACTCACTATTCTATCCCGATTAAGCTTTAATAAAAATTCATTCATCTCCAAGCATATGTCCAACAATATCTCCGTACATTCTTCAAACCATGCTACCCTACAAGCCATTACACTATGATAAAGAGCACTTTGACTTCATTAGTTTCATGCATAAATTATAGACATTAATGTTGAATTGGCACCAGGATTATAATCAAAAGGATTCTCATGAAATAAATGAACTGATTCTAAAATGTTACTTGTAATTAAGATTTTCATCGATATTACTTGCATTAGGTCAAATGTAATATTCATGAAATCAAATAAATGGATATTTTCCTACATTATCAAAAAATAATGGACAAATGATAAAATTAATGACATAGAGTGTTAAAGTATTTATCTACGATGGAGATTATAGGCAAACAACCTATTGAAAAGATGAGAAAAATATTTTATTAGATTGATTTAGAGTGTGAAAATTATGACACTAAAATGTTGTTTTATATAGGAAAGTAAAGGTGCTACCTATAGTAGTTCAGAATATTGAAATATGAAATGATAATTTTCAATTCAATTTAGTCAACCATTTTACATTACCAAAAAAATTTGTAAAATTCCCTATAACAAAAACAAGTCAAATCTCTTTTTTCTATACAAAAAAAAGCTATAATAAATTTAATTAATCTTGTTATAAAATTAAAGAGAAAGGGAAGAAAGTTTGTGGAGGGAATATATCTATATTCTTATTACTGAATGATATGGGAGTACATATATATACAAATACACACACACACACACACACACACATGATACAATTAGGGTTTTCTAGTAGAATAATAAATCTAATATCTAGAATATCCTAGAATAATCATAGGGGTATAATGGGCATCCACTAAATACATATATTATATAACACTCCCCTTTGGATGACCATTATCGAATAGTGTGCCTAGTTAAAACCTTACTAGGAAAAACCCTATGGGATAAAAACTTAGTGATGGAAAAAGAGTACAACACTTTCGTAATACGCCTTTTGATGTTGCCTCATTAAAAACCTTACCAGGAAACCCAATATGGGGCAAAACCATGGTTAAGGAAAAAGAGTGCAACACATATTTTCTCCCCTTGATGAATGCATAGCTTGAGATCTTCCAAGTCATCTGACGCCTTCGGGTAACTTGCTCAATGCACTTGTAGTGAATAACAAACATTCTGATTCTTAATAGCTGATCCTAATTGAAATTGAATCTTCAAATCTTGAATGTGAGAGACATCTTCATTTCTTCATACTTGTGAAAATAATACAAACATGTGTTCCATTTACCAATCTTATATATTTGATATTTGTGTTTCAAGTTTATGCCTTCTTCTGGAGGTCATATAGAGTAGCTATACATTGATAATCAAATATTGATCATAATCTATGGAAACTCATAATATCATCAACATCATTGTATAATATTATGAATTATTAGTAAAATAATGTATTGTAAGTAATTATATAGCTTGTTCATGATTCTTCTGGATCACAAGAAGTTTATTCTCACTATAAGATTGTAACATAAAAATATCTCATTGTTTTTTTTTGTAGACATTTTGTAATAGTGTTCTCTTAGAATACAAAATCTAATTAACTTTTACATACTAAAACTTCAGGTTGAGATGTCAATAATTTAGTCATCAATACTCTTCGGGCGTTTGAAAATAACTTCAACACTATGATATTCAAAATATAAAAACTGAAGGGCTAGATATTTAAATAAATCGTATATAAGTTCTTCGAGAACTTCTTCAACATGATTCATAACATGTTATTAAATCGCCATCATATAGAATTTCATCAAAACTATAAGCCTATCTGAGTATAAATTTCTTCTTGTAAGCCTTCATCACAATTGTAAACTTGTCAAACCATATTTTACACAAACATTCACATGTACCACGATTATTGTATGAAAACTAGAATATGTAATATGAGATGTATAATTCATGACATATATGGATGATGCAATTGAACAAAATATGCATAATGAATTATGCATCTAATGACTTCCTACACATGCAATAAATGATAATTTACCTATGCAAACATGCACATAAAAGACTCAAAATGCAAAACACTGTATAGTGTGGATTTTAGAAATCCATATTTTTGCTTGGTCTTTTGGTCCATGACAAACTTTTGATCATCATCATTTACATTTTGTTGGACTTCTAGTCCATTGATTGTTATTAATGTGTCGTCATCAAGGTAGACAGTAATTTTAGATCTCTTATTTTAAGTCCACCCCTTCTGCATATGCATAATAACCATCGGTTCCATCACATACCGGTATCATAATATAATTTGAAATTCAATTTTCACTTGCATACTATTTTACAATGATATATGAATACATTTCTCGTTGTACCATCATAACTTTTCTTACATCATAGGTCATCTATTATAATAATTCAGATATCTACACAACTTCAAGGGTATTTCATACACCTGGTATTAATATACTATTACACTATTAAAAGTGTTAACTGCACTATCTTGCCATATATCACATCTTTATTTTGGAACTGATTATACAATCTACACTTCAGATGTAGTAATTCAAGTATATATAATTGACAAGCTTTATCTCAATGTATACACATGATATGACCAAAATAACTTATATGTGACAACATATAAGTTATTCTGGTGAACTCCTAGCTAGTCACCTATTGCTCTTTCGTATGAAAATTTATTCAAAACGAATATGTTATCTCTTGAAATTTTCTTCAACACAAATCATTAAAAATCACAATCCAATTATAGCTCAATCTCAATGTTATGTCTTGCCATTTAATTCATTTCATAAATCTGACATTGAGAGAGCGTGAGCACATTATTTCTTTCATATCAAATGAAACTTGAAGTTTCCATAATGGGTATTTATTGAACCCGAATGACCTATTTAATTATCACATCCAATCACCTTTTCAAATGTAAATTCTGGTCAGTTTTCCAACACTAGTGATCACTTTACTATATATATTTTATGCATGGCCATGAATATGATGCTGTAACACCCCCAAATCTGCCTCTACGGAAATACTAGTATATTACGTATAATTATACCGTAGAGATAGACTTAGGCGTATTACCACCGCTTGATTACGCAAGGCTACTCACACTCACTAAATAAATCAATACTTTGCAGCGGAAACTACAAACTCTTCTTTATTAATAATAACTATAATTAGAAACCAATGTCATGAGTACTCAAATTAAATACAAGACCAAAACTCCTAATTTAGATGAAACCAAATCCCAGGACTCCAATGCATCAATTTATTCACTCCACCTGAAATAACACTGCTTACCATTACGGTAAACAGGGCGAACCAAAATAAATAAGAAGTATGAGTTAGCAAATATGCTAAGTACGATAAGTGCGAGATAATTAAACTCAATTTATTTGTAAACATGCTTTCAAACCAATTTCAATAATTAATCCAATAATTCCAAACCCATGATTCAAAACCAATTCTCAATATTCCAATCTCAATAATCAATAAAACCAATTCCAAATTTTAAAACCAATTCCAATTATTTTAAAACCAATTCCTCTCCCAAGTGTGCACACCCCCCAAGCTAATCTCCTTATGTTACAAGGCTATTCTTGAGGAAAGACCCGGTCATACAAAGTCCAAGACCTTGTCAATAAACCAAATCCGCATAGTGGGATTACCGACATGCTTATAAAGCATTAATAATAATAATTCAATGATTCAATAAATTCTCTTTTAAATCCAATAATTTAACCTTTAATAATAATAATCCAAACCCTTATTTATTATTTCTTTTTTTTTTTAAATCCAACATGCTTTCAAAATCAATCCTTTTTAAATATGAATAATAAATTAATTAATCAAAACATGTTATAAAAGTCAATACTCCAATTTAATTATTAAAACCAATCTTTTAAACATAATTTTATTTCATAAACCATAATTCAAGTCAATTTAATTCAAGCAACATAAATTATTCAAACATGTTCATTCAAATCGATCACTTTCAAGGTATCTAGCCACCTAACGTACCTTGATCCTCGCTTAGCCAAAACACTTCAAAAGAACTCTCAATTAGCTTGATCAAAAACACCCTACAAATAAATATAACCTTAATCAATATAAGGTTAACAAATAATCACAAATCATTAAATTAAAACCTCCTAACTATATGTACATGAACCTTAAAAATTATTTTCTCAAGAACATAATTAAAATCTGATTTTTATTTAATTAAAATCATTTATTATAATTTTATAAACTCCCCATAATATAAATAATTAATTAAATAAGAAGAAAGGAGAAAAGAAAATAAAAACCGAAGAAGAGAAGAGCAAGGAGGGGTGGCGGCAACAGGTGGCTGCCGCGGCTGGTGGTGGTCGGAGGCGGCAGGTGGCGCTGGGAGTGGTGGCTGGGGTGGTGCTCGGTGGTGGCGCAAAGGAGGAGAAAGAAAATTGTGTGAGGTTTGATCATGAATTAAAGGGGTATTTATAGGCTAGTATGTGTATGAATTATGGTAGGAAAATGTAGGAAGAATTATGGTAAGTAGGGTTTAAGGGATTACTTGGAGAAGTGAGTAAAGATTTAAGGAAAGTTTTGATATTAAAGAGATTGTGTATAATTGAATATGGAAGGTATGTATGTCATGAAAATATTAAGGAAATTGGAATTACTTGGGGAATAATTAAGAAGAATGAATGGCAAGAAAATGTGATGATTGGATATTAAAAAGATGGAGAATTAGAATTAAGAAAAATAGGAGATTTTGGGAGATAATTAATAATATAATTTTACCAATTAAATTCCCCCAAAATATTTCATGAGGGCCGAAAATATGGAGCTTACCATAGCTCTAATTTTCGGATTCCTCTAGATATATTTAGGAATATTTTGCTTGGTTTTTCAGGAATAAAATAATTGTATAAATAATATAGAATAATAATTAAATAATTAATTAATTAAATACCAATTATTTACCAATAAATTACCAAGAAAAATCAGATTTTCCATACATGGAAAATCCGAAAATCCTAGCTAGTTATTAGGTTATTTCGGCCATAATAATTAATTAATTAAAATATTATTTTGCTTTAATTAAAATATCCGAAATATGTAAATAATCCGGTTTTTAAAATAGGATAAATGGATAATAAATCTTATCCAAAATAATAATTTGTTTTTAAAATACTTTTGGCGCCAAAATTCAAATATCATTTTGGCTCCAAGATTTAAATAGTAAGTTGAATTACTAAAATACCCTTTTTAGAAAATAATAATTAATTAATTAGGAAAATACGTATAAAAATACGAGGTATTACAGATGCGATATAAGAATACTAACATGTATTATTTTTTCTACACTTGGCAAGACAATTAACTAATATTTGATCCAATAATAACTCATACTCGATGTATTAAGTGTAATATTGATACATGCTAATCTTGTTGGACATGCATTTTATACTCTTTTGGAGTCTTTAGAATAATCATGGAACATATGAATTTCTCTAAAAGTTATTATTTTTTTTCTAGAAATCCATTGGGATGTATCACTTCCTCAAATTTGTCATTGTCAATAGTTTCTCCCTTCTTTCTTTCTTTTTTCTAAGATAGAATTGAACTATCTTTAGAACCTATTGATCATCATGCTTCAGGCGTGATATAGGCTCATCAGCAATTGGTGTTGTCCTTCTGGGACATCAATTTTAATCAGAGCATTTACAATTGGTATATGATCAATGACATTTATTTATATCCATCTTCAAGATAGTATCATTTCATATTAATATTTAATTAACATGTGGTCACTCTATTAAATAAGTCGTTAATATTTAAGCTAATGTATATATGCAACTGACCATCAATATATTTTATTATTTATGTTTAAGTACATAAAATAATCGAATAACTACTATCTCCCCCTAATGCCTGCATATGGGGGTATAATGTTCGCCCAACAATCTTTAAATCTCTTGCACGTTTTAAGTCATAAATTCTTTTAGTAATGCATGCATGTATCAAGCAGAGTAAAATTATTCTATAAAACTCTTGTTCCTCTGGCCCAATTATGGAATCTTCATATAAAAAATGTGGGCATATATGACGATACATTTTCAATTGAGTTTCTCACAATATAATGATATGCTCAACCTCTTATTAAACTCATAAAATTATTAATTAATTTATTTATTTCCTAAAATGAATATTATTTACTCTTGTTTGCAATCCTTATGAACTTTTACATGAATTATAATCATCATGCAAACATTTTCTTTTTAATCATATAAATTCTCATTCACTTTTGGGAATAATGAGTAAATAAGTTATTTATCAACACTCGTCTAAGATTCATTATCTTTAATATCCATCCAAATGAAAAAATATATTAACTACTAAAAAACTTTTGTATATGATTTCCCTTCATATAATTAATCTCGTAAATGATGGATAAACAAATCAACATACTTTAGAAACTATTGGACATTTATAGGTCATTTTGATCCTTCTAAAATATAATAAAATTCAAGCCTATACAATTGCTCGAGTACTTCATGTTCAATTTAATATCATAGTATATATCAAAATATTTATCAAACTTTACTGATTAAATATTATATACTCCTTCGTTCCTAAATGTTCTACCCATTTCAGTTTAGCACGCATGCCAATGCACGTTTTATTTTGATCATATCTTTAATTATACACCAGTTTTGTGCCTCGTGCGATGCCCGGGTTGTTTAATAAATTTTAAGATAAATTTTTAATCTATATGTCAAATTTTAAAATATATCATTGATATAAAATTAGTTAAAAATTGATGTGCTTTTGTGATGATTTGCTATCTAGCAGGCATGTAATGACTAATAATAATGTTGTTCGATTTAATACATTAAAAAAAATAAAAAATTAGCTAAAAATAAATTAAATTAAATAAAAGTTCAATGCCCGTTGGGTTGACCCAAAACCAAAATTTTGGGCAAGGGTTGAACATTTCTTGACTCGTACTGAAGTCACTCAATTCGAGATGACTAATGACCCGACCCTAATTGACAGGTCTACATAGTAATAAAATTCTATTAGATTGTGAAGTATATTATTTCAACCGATTAGTATATATTATAAACTAGTTTGGTGCCTTGTGCGATGCTCGGGTTGTTTATTGAATCTTAATATAAACTTATTATCTATGTACCAAGTTTTTAAATATATCATTTTACAATATTAGTTAGGAATCGATGTGATTTTGTGACGATTTAAATTATGTAGTAGGCATGTAATGACTATTAATAATATTGGTCAAAATGCTCGATTTAAAAAATTATATAATAAAAATAGCAAAATAAACTGAAATATTAGAAATTTAGCCAAAAATAAATTAAACCAAAAACTTGTTCTAAGCTCGTTGGGTTGACTTGTACCCGATATTTTATCGGAACTAAAACTCTAAACCAATAATTTTATCCTATAAATCTATCCGTTGGGTGAAGAAAAAGAAGGAACTAGCTAAGATAGAAGGGAAGGAGAAAAGAAAAGAGGTAGGACAAAATTCTAGAAACCAACAGGGTAACCAGAACGGTTTTAAGAAGAAAAAGTACCACCATAACAACAACAACTTTCACAACAATAACAATAATTCCCAAGGTAACAATCGTCCAGGAGGACGAAACTTCAATGGGGGAAATAAGAACTCTAACCAGGGAAATAATAAGGATGGAAGACGCTATTTTTGCAAGAGGTGCAGAAATAACCACCCTAGGAGAGATTGTGACGGCAACCTAGTTGCTTACCGTGCCTGCAATAAGTTAGGGCACAGGGAGTATGAATGTTTCTCTAAGGATTCCAAGCACAACAAACATGGCAATAATCAAGGAGGGGCTCAAAGAAACTTCCAGGAAAGCAACAACTATTCTGGGAATAAGGGAGCTCAACAGAATGCGGTGAAAACCATCAATAGTAATGGGAATAACTAACAGAAAGGTGGAGCTGCAGAAAAGTTGAATGTGATGAGTAGACATGAGGCTAATACTAAAGATGTCATCACTGGTACCTTTTCTATTAACTCTATTCCTGTTAAAGTTTTGTTTGATTTTGGTGCAACTTTTTCTTCCAATTCAAAGGCCATTGTTTCAAAATTATCAAACTATTTTAAAACAGTAGATGTGGTAGATTTGCCCATAGTTATACCTATGGGTAGGGTAGTAAATTGCAAAAAGACCTTTAAGGATGTGCCTTTAGATATTGAGGGAAAAGTGTTTCTATCTAACCTTATCGAGTTTGGATTGAGTGACTTCGATGTCATCTTGGGAATGGATTGGTTGAGCAAGTATAGTGCAGAGATTAGTTGTCGATCATAGAAGGTAAAGATGAATACCACTAAAGGTGAATCGGTGAAATATTGGATGCATGGTGAAACCAAGTTCCCAAGGTTAAAATCTGTGTTAAAATTAGCAAAGTACATTAAGAAGGGGATCCAGTGTACTTTTGTAGTGTGAGAAACATGGAACATGACGAGATAACTAAGCCTGAGGATATAGAAGTAGTGAATGAGTTTCTAGAAGTGTTTCCAGAGGAGATTCCTGGAATGCCACCAAAAAGGGAAATTGATTTCACAATAGAACTAGTTCTAGGAACGACACCGATTTCCAAGGCACCATATAGAATGTCACCTGCAGAAATGAGTGAATTGAAGGAGCAATTGCAGGATTTGCTAGAAAAAGGGTACATCAGACCCAATGCATTGCCTTGGAGAGAACCGGTGTTATTTTTTAAGAAAAAGGATGGAAGTATGAGACTATTTATTGATTATAGGGAGTTGAATAAAGTAACCATAAAGAACAAGTACCCATTACCAAGGATCGATGACCTATTTGACCAGTTGAGAGGCGCAACGGTGTTTTCAAAGATCTATTTAAGGTCCGATTACCATCAATTGAGGATTGCAGATGAGGATATTCCCAAAACTGCATTTAGGACGAGATATGGATATTACGAGTTCATAGTAATGCCTTTTGGTTTAACGAATGCTCACGCGATCTTTATGGATTTGATAAATAGGGTGTTTCATTCATTTATGGACAAGCAATGATATACTGGTGTATTTGTTTGTCAAAAAAAAGATATACTGGTGTATTCTAAGAGAAAGGGGGAACATGTAGAACACTTACGGGCAATTTTGCAAACACTAAGAGAAAACAAGCTTTATGCAAAGTTCTCTAAGTGTGAGTTTTGGTTGGAGAAAGTAGAATTTCTAGGTCATTTTGTGTCCAAAGATGGAGTGGAAGTAGATTCGGCAAAGATCGAGGCAGTGAAAGGTTGGCCTACGCCAAAAACAGTATATGATGTTAGGAATTTCTTGGGTTTAGCAGGGTATTATAGGCATTTTGTGAAGGATTTCTCAAAGATTGCTAAACCTATGACTACTCTAATGAAGAAGGACAAAAAGTTTGTGTGGGATGACAAGTGTGAAGAAGCATTCCAACTCTTGAAAGAGAAGTTAATTACAGCACCAGTGCTTACACTTCCAGACGATAGTGAGATCTATGATGTATATAGTGACGCATCCAATAATGGCTTGGGATGTGTACTTATGAAAAATGGAAAGGTGATTGCATATGCATCAAGGCAGTTAATGACTCATGAAGTAAATTACCTAACTCATGACTTAGAATTAGCTGCAATCATTTTTGCACTAAAGATTTGGCGACATTACTTGTATGGAGTGAAATGTAGGATTTATATAGATCATAAGAGTTTAAAATATATTTTCACTCAGAGGAATTTTAACTCACGCTAAAGGAGATGGTTGGAATATATGACGGATTATGAATTAGACATACAATATCATGAAGGGAAAGCGAATGTAGTTGCGGATGCTCTAAGTCGTAAAACCAGTACTGAATACCTTGATAGTGGCCGATGAGTTATGTAGAGAGATGAGGAAAATGAACCTCGTAGTTGTTGAATGGGGAGCGCCAGCAGGCATTCTTGCAAACCTAAGCATTCAACCAACAATATTTGATGAGATAAGGGAAAATCAAGCAGGAGATGTGAAGTTAGGTAGGATTCGCGAGAAAATCAAACAAGGCAAAGCCGCAGATTTCAAAATTCATGAAGAAGATCAAGGGAGATTAAGGTACAAAGGTCGTTGGTATGTGCCACAGAAATGTGAGGAGGTTAAAATAAAATTAATGGAAGAAGGTCACAATACACCATACTCAGTACACCCAAGATGGGACAAGCTATACAAGGACTTGAAAAAGGTGTATGTAGACACCTAAAAATGTCTCCCCAAAACCAAACCCGATGATGAACAACCTTTCACTGCCATTATTGGTCGAGTTGAGTATTTAATCTTTGGAGTGCTTAAATCCATGTTTTCATTCAATACATTTCATAAACCAATCCATTTCCTAGCTTATTTCCCTAAACCATAGCTTGTTTTCCTCTTTTCGTGTCCACATCACAAAACCGAGAGAAACTGATTTTGTGGCATAATAATTTTGATCCAATTATTATTTTTTTGGATAGGCCTTGAATTAAGCTTTCCAACCATATATCATAAGCCCAATTCAGATTTAAAACGAAAAAGATATGAGCAAAACACTAAACTCGGCCCAAAACCGACACCCTTCTACTAAAATGACCATATCTTAAAATTTAAAAATGATTTTTACCTGATTCTAATTGGGTTGGAAATTAAACTTGATAATATTTCCAATGATATATTATATGCCTTATTTTGAGTTACGGGTCAAAAGTTATGATAATTTTAAAAACGCGTAAAAAACTGGAATTACCGCAGATTAGCTAAAACTGCCGCGTCGCGGGAGATGATGACATGGCACGGGGGCTTGATACCGTGAAACGGGATTTTTTTACCGTGTCACGGTGCTTTCCCGTGTCTTTTCCGCGTTTCTTTCCCACACGCTTAAGAATCTGGACGTAAAAACTCCACCGTGTCACGGAAAACGTGCCGCGCCACAGGAAGTATTGCCGCGTCACGGCATATTTTCCCGTGTCACGGTGCCCATGCCATGACACGGGGCTGTTCCGTGTTTTCTCCGTGTAAATTCTTAACGCGCTTTTATCTTCTGCAGGTTAATTCTTTCCCGCGACACATCATATGTCCCCGCGTCACACTAAGGTGTACCGTGTCACGACACATTTTGCCGTGTCGCGGCATTATTTTTTAGGGTTTTTATCTTTTCTAGGGTTTCGTGTGTTCCCTCTGCTCATTTTCCCTATAAATACCCCCCTCCTTTCTGCAGTTCGGGGCATCAAATCATTCTCTCTTCCTCTCTTTTACACCAAAAATCATTCTCTTCTCTCTCTCTCTCTCATATTCTAAGCCTTAAACCTATATTTCTAATTACACCATTCTTCCCTTAAGCACTCATAGGAGTCCATACAACACCCGAGGTTCCGTCCTTAAACCAAGGCTTGAAAGGTATAATTAACTGAGGGTTTGGACTAAATCAACTCTACTTTTTATTTAAGTTAATTGTTTCAATTTGATTTATATTTTAATCGAAGTTACTAACAGTTTAGTCATGATGTCGCAATTTAAGGAAACGCGGAAAGTGAGTAATTAATCACTTAATTACTCTTATTTTTATTCTTGTTGCTAGTATCATGATTAGGTTTATAATTTATATTTGATTTGACTAACGTTATTATTGTTAAATTGCTTCCAACATTAATGTTTATTCTATTGTTATTTCTGATCACCATATTGCATGTTTAAAGGGAATATGTATTGAAAATCACGCCTAATAAGATAATTTGGACAACCGGTTTAGGTTCCTTTTTGATCTTATTGTTTAATCAAGTGATCACTAATATTTTAGAATTATATGTTGCATTAATATTCAACCAATTTAGCCTAATAATAGTTTGGAGCAAATTGAATCTTTGTTTGTATGCCTTTGAGATCGCAGGAATCACTATTCACTATAAGAATCGAGTAGAGGCCAATACGGGCGAATGTGACTTCATGACTCACTTCGTACCTTCATCCCCGATCCTCCTTTCGTGGTTCCGAACCATATGGAGTTAGTAATCTCATAGATTATGAATGGGGTGTAACCTTCACGGGTTAATCGTTGTTGCCTTTCGTTGTCCTTTTATCGTGGTTGCCTTTTATGATCCGGGAACGGTTTACAAGTTCCTCAAAAACTTGTTGGCGGCTCCCTACTTTCCTTGTCCCTAATCGTATATGTCAATTCCCACTTCCTATGAGTGCCAAGCATATTCACACATGCTATAACGTAGGCGCACTTCAAGCGACGCCTACAGTGTATTGGTGGCCTAGAATGAAGAATGAGGTTACGGAATTTGTAGCAAAGTGTTTGACTTGTCAAAAGGTGAAAATAGAACACAAAAGACCGCAAGGGACTGTACAGTCATTGGAAATTCCTAGATGGAAGTGGGATTGTATTTCAATGGACTTTGTGACTTGCCTCCCAAATTCAAAGAGTGGAAATGATATCATTTGGGTAGTGGTGGATAGACTTACAAAATCTGCACTGTTCATACCAATGAGGGAGACTTGGAAGATGGAGCAACTTGCAAAATCTTACATCAAGAATGTCGTGAGATTACATGGAGTTCCAAAAGATATTGTGTCTGATAGAGACTCTTGGTTTCTTTCAAAATTTTGGAAGAGTGTGCAGGAAAACTTTGGTACAACACTAAAGATGAGTACAGCATTTCACCCTACAACAGATGGTCAAAATGAAAGAACCATACAAACCTTGCAAGACATGTTGAGGGCTTGTGTCATAGGTTTTCAAGGAGGATGGGAAGATAGCTTGGACTTAATTGAATTTTCCTATAATAATAGTTACCATGCAAGCATTGGCATGGCTCCATTTGAGGCATTATATGGCAGAAAATGTCGCAGTCCAATCTGTTGGAACGACATAAGTGAAACAATGATCTTAGGGCCTCAAATGATTGAGGTTACAGTTAAACAAGTAAGGGAGATTCAAGCTAAGATTCAAGAAGCACAGGATCGTCAAAAGAGCTACGCAAATTTGAAGCGTAGAGAAGAAGAATTTGAGGTGGGTGACAAAGTGTTGTTGAAAGTGTCACCAATGAAAGGAGTGATGAGGTTTGAAAAGAAAGGAAATCTTAGTCCAAAGTATATATATTGGCCCATATGAAATACTGCAAAGGATAGGCAAAGTAGCTTATAGGTTGGCCTTACTTATGGAGCTAAGTAAAGTGCATGATGTATTTCATGTATCTCAATTCTCAATTAAGAAGGTATATCCCTGATAAATCTCATGTGCTACAACCTGAAACCATTGATTTAGATCAAAGCTTAACCTATAAGGAAAGACCAGTCAAGATTCTTGATAGTAAACTGCGTAGTACACGCAATAAGGATGTTAAAATTGTTAAAGTGCTATGGTCGAACCAAGAGTATGAGGAAGCCACTTGGGAAGCCGAGGATGAAATCAAAAAGAAATATCTCAAGTTGTTTGAGGTATGTTAAGTTACGGGGACGTAACTCGTTTTCTTTAAGGGGGTAGAATGCGGTAGAATTTCACGCTTTTTCCCTATATTTTCAGTTATTTTTATGCTTTTTGCACAATTTTAACGAATATTTTGAGTAATTTTGAATTCAAAGAGACATAAAAGGTGTAAAAGTATGACAAAAGAGTACAACAATATTATATAAAGTGAGGAAAAATTTTGAATTTCGTTACTCAAGTTTCGGGACGAAACTTCTTTTAAGGAGGGTAGAATGTAATACCCCGTATTTTTATATGTATTTCTAGTTTAAATTGTATTCTCAAAGTATTAAAATAAGTTGAAATCAATTATTTATGAGGTTTTAATTAATTTAAAGAGTTTTATTAAAGGTCTAATTTATTTATTTAATAATTTTAAAATACTCTATTTATAACTTAAAAAAATATTGGGGCATATGATTTTATAAAAGAGTAATTTTTAAAGTCAATGATATTAAAGGAAAGTCAAAGTGTAGTTTGAATAGGAAAGGGATCATTAAGGGTTGGAAGGGAAGTTTAGGAAGGAGGGTTTTGAGAGAGGGTATAAATACCCACCATATGAGCAAAATCAAACTTTGCCCAAGGTGGAGTGTAACACCCTAGAAATTTCTTTCCTTTAAAATACCTGTTTTACCCTTTTTAAAACACGAGATAGGAAATTCTAAGGCATTACCGCCACTGTGATAACGGCTAAGACATTTATCAAAGACACACAGTGGAAGACACTCTTTAAAACCATTCAAAACAAGTCAACTTAAAAGTCAAACCAAACGAAAGTAAAGGCAAACCAAAGTCAAACGAAATCCACCTACAACTTGGAACCATTGTACGCCCTTCTTAAAACCGAACAAATACTTAAAAACCTTTGCGTTAGTCTCACAAGCATAATATAATATAATAATTAAAGCAATAAACCACATCACAATCTTATGGAAACTAGGCATGATTCGCTCTTCACTCATGCCCATCATGAATATGTTTCATCACCTGAAAAGCTCCTCTCTACTTGTCCCCACTACTCGCCATTAGAAATGGGTCGTCGTAGGGCCAAGATAAAGACAAGGCCAACAAAACACACAAACACACAATTGGCAATGCTGAGTACATAATCGTAAATAAAACACACTAGCATGCTTTCACCCTATCATCACACAACTTACCTTGTTGCACCTGTTTACAAGCATACAACATTCAACATGACCCTCAATAAATAACTAATTTATTTATTTAGCTTGATTACGCATAGAACGGGTTTCCCCCTAACCTGCCTCAATAAAGGGGGTACTAACACGGGAGCTAACCGTGCTAGTATAAAAGAACCACTCGTAAGTGGCGGAATTCCTGCGCATAATAATAAAAAGGAATATACAACGTCATGTACTCCCAGTAGAAGTTATGGTTAAATATAAAACCCCATAACTCCCCTCATGTGTTCATACTCAAGGTATATACGTTCCAAGAGTTTTGGTGCGTAATCTCTTTCACTTTACATTGTTTTACAAATTTTTAGACTTGGTGATGACTCTCAAACCATAGCACAATCCATTATTATAATTATTCAAACAATTAAACATACCAATTTAATTCTTGAATAATTAATGACCACATAATATTTGATGTTGAATCCTTTTTAATCTACCTCGGTGTCAAAGACACCTTAAACGCATAATGCGCCAAAATTCCTATCCCTTGGTGTTAGAAACACCTGAAGTGCACTAAGGCACCAAAATATAATTTATTTCTCGTGTACAAAGACACTTAAATAGCTCCTTCCTCATGCTTATAGCATCAATAAAAATTATATGAATCATAATAAAATTCCTTTTCAATATTCACTAGTAGAAAAAAGAAGATTGGTACCGGTTCAAAACCCCTTAATGCCACCGGTTTGAACCGTTGAGCATTTGAGGGATGCCAATACTTCTATAAAAATCCACCAGTTCAAAACCGGTGGCAATAACACACATTGGCACCGGTTAACCGGTGGCAATAACAGACATCCACTTTTTTTTAAAAAAATAATTCATTACTTTTGGCACCGGTTAACAGGTGCCAAAAGTGCCTAAAAAAATCATTTTTTTTTCACTTAAAAATTAGCAGACAATGATATTTTAAAAATATAATACAAGTATATTTATTAATTACATATATATATTTATCAAATAAATTATTATTTTACAATTAAAAAAAAAAATTGCAACATCGAATTAGAACACCAAAATCATATTCCAAAATCAACATCTTGAATTCTTTTGCTATGTGAAGTGTAAACCCTGCATCAAATTTGGACACCAAAATTAATAAAAACCCACAATAAACTAACATTGTGAAACCCAAAAACATTATAGAACCAAAAAAAACAAAAAAAATCTAGTAATATAGAACAAAAAAAACAAGCAGCAAGTAATAAAGAACTGTTCGAATTCCTCAAAAAAAAAAAAAAAAGTCCGAAATCCAAAAACATCTACTAGAAAATCTAGTAAAATAGAACAATAAAAACATTATAAACCCAAATACAGAATTAATATTGAAATTTGTTAAAAAAAAAAATAATCTTGATATTTAATCCTCAAAACTCAAAATAAAGAAAAAAAAAAAAACCCAAATTAGATCTACAAGACAAGCAACAATTGTTGAACCAAAACCGCTTAAACCACCAACAACCAAATTAAACCACAACCACCAGCAACCAAATTAAAGCAACAATTTTGAAATTACAGATCTAACATGAATAATTGAACCAAAATGCAAAGCTAAAGAACCCAGAAACACTAACCTCAAATTCTGACTAACGAGGAAGCTTGCGAGGGAGAAAGGGCTTGATTAACGAACAACGACCGACCGACGACGAGCACGGACGACCGATGACGCTTCATTAACGAGGAAGGACGACCGACGACGAGGAACAATGACCGACCGACGACGAGGAACAACGACCGACCACGCTTCAATGGAGAGAGAACGGATCTACGCTTCAATGGAGAGAGAAGGGAGTTCGAGGGAGAAGAAGGGAATGGCGATGGAGAAGAAAGGGGGTGAGGGACTGAGGGTTAGGGTTTGGTTGAGGAGAGAGAGGAGGAGAGAGAGGCGTATGAGGAGAGAGAAATAAAATGAAAAAAAAAGGGAAAGAGAATGAATAGGGGAAAGGGGAAACGAAGGGGCGATTTTTTTTTTTAAATGCCACCGGTTTAAATCGGTGCCCTTTAAGGAATTTGGCACCGGTTTGGTTTGAACCGGTACCAATTTCCTTCAACCAATCCTACCCATTTTTTTCCCCACCGATTTTAAAAAACCGGTGGGCATTACTTGGTGCCTAATTGTTATTTTCTACTAGTGATTCCAAACCAAATTAAACATTTAGTTTAATTAAACATGCTCCTTATCATGCCAATAATAAAAGTGTGGTTCATATACAACATGCTAAATTAACTATTTCCAATCACCAATCCAATAAATAATTTATTTCAACCAATCATGCTTCACATATAATTCACCGAAACCATTCTCAATTCAATCAATCCAATTTATATCACCAATCTCACTTCAATTCAACCATTCCAACCAATTCCTAGCATGACACTAACTTGGAATCACTTAAATAAATCCTAACATGTTTCTACACGCTTAATAAATTTCCGAGTATGCGTACGTACCTCAAATAAGCCCTTGAAGTAGCCGAAAACACTACAATAAATCCCGAACTAAGTCTCCTACATAAAGGGACAATAATACTATATTAATTACCCTTGTATACACAATTTCCAGCAACTTAAATTCTCTTTAAAAAACTTATAATAATCTGAAAATTATAGTAAAACCCTTAATTAATCTCTTCTTTAATGGGTAATTAATCCCTATTTATAAAACCATCAAAAGTAGTACTTTGGGCAAAATTCCAGCATTTTAGATTAATTAAAAACCCTTCAAAACTTCATCAAACATCACTTTTATGCTTAGTTATTCCATAGAATCATTGAGTATATAAAAGCCCCAAATTAATTTATACAAGAACCCTAAAAATCAAGTCTTGAATAAATTAAAAACCCTAACTTTTAATACTTTATAAAATCTAAAATTAAAACCCTTTATAATATGAAATTTACACTCTTTAATCATTATAACACAATTATAAAACATACTAATAATATTTCAATAATTAAAATAAAATCCCAAAATACATACTACATAAAATAAATTAAAAACAAGAGGAGAGAGAGGGAACCACTGTGGGTGGTGGCCGACGGCTGGTGGGTGGTCGCCGGAGGCGGGTGCCGCCAGTGGTGACATGGCAGCGGCGGTGTGAGGTGGCAGCAAATGGCTATGTCATGTGTGGTTCACGCATGAACCAAGGAGCACCAAAGAAATAAAAAAAAAGAAAAATAAGAAAAGAAGGGAGGAAAAAGAAAAATAAAGGAAACGAAGAAGAGAAAAATGAAATAAAATAAAACTTACCCCTTTGATTCTTGTGTGGCAAAATTTTGGGGATTAAAGGGATATTTATAGTGTTGAGTAGGTTAGAATTATTTGGGCTCATCAGAATTGTAAACTTAGATGATGAAAAAATTGGCCCAAATATAAAAATAGGATGATTAGGTTTATTATGAAGGTGGGCTATATTTGGATTAAATACTTATTGACCAAAATATTAATACTTGTTTTACTTATATTCCAATAATTAAAATAGCTTGACCCAAAATATATTTTATAAATAAATAAATAATTTATAAAATACATTAAAAATACCGGTTATTACAGGAAGAATACCCAAAGGTAACTTTCTCTCTCTCTCTCTCTCCTCTTATTTTCTCTTTCTCTCTCTTATTTTCCCCTTCCCCTTTATTTATTTATTTTAATTTACCACCACCACACACGGTGGCCTGCTGCCACCACTACCACAGCCGGCCACCGTCGCCAGCACAGGGTCGGCAGCAGCAGTGGCCGTGGGAGGTGGCGCTAGCCACCTTCCCTTTCCCCGGCCCCTTGTGCGTGTCCCTTCCCTTCCCCCCCTTGTGCGTGTGCATATTTTGCAAAAAAAAATAATTCTTTCTTTCTATTTTAATCCTTCATCTAATTAATTATTTTGGGTTTTATGATGATTTTATGATGTTTGATTATAAGTATGATGTAAATAAAATTTCAGATTTGATTTTGAATTAAAAAGCCCCAAATTGAAAACCCTAGGTTTCTAAATTATTGTATATAGATGGAAATTGATTATGGGTGATTTAAATTATTAAAATAGGTGTTTTAAAACATATTTACAGCAAGTTTTGATAATTTAATAAAGTTGAAATTTTTTGTAGTAAGCCATAATTAAGTTTCTTGAAGGAATTTTTGACTGCCCTTTAATTGGGATTAAAGTAAAGAGTTTTAAATTAAATTTAAACTTGTTTAAATAATTTATGAGTGAAATAAGGAGTGTATATATTGCTGGAAATTTGTGTGGAGTAGATATTAATACCTCTTTGTAATTTTGGATTGTAGGTGTAATACCCAGTATTTTTATACGTATTTTATTCTAAATAAGTATTCAGTGAGGTATTTAAATAATTTGAAATGAATTATTTATGGCATTTTAATTACTACCTCCGTTAACTATTATGTGCAACAAAGGGGTATTATTTGTGAGACATAAAATATTCCTTTGTTGCACATAATAATTAACAGAGGTAGTATTTATTTTAAATAAGTTTGGAAATATTTTATAAAAGGAAAGTTTTATTTTATTAAGTTGGGATTTAATTTAGGAAAGTTTTATTTTAGTAAAGTTTTATTAGGAAAAGGATTAGGAAAGATTAAAAAAAGGAAAGTTTAGGTAAGAAGGGTTTCTAGAAAAAGGGGTATAAATATTCAACACTTGGGTAAATTAAACTTTGCCAGAGTGGAGAATACCCAAGGTAAACTTTCTCTCCCTTCTCCTTTATTTAATTTTATTTTTCTTTCTTTTCCTTTTCCCCTTTTTGCACGGCCGACCACCACCACCACACCACCGGCCGCCACCAAAGTCACCGGCATAACGACCAGCAGCCACGGCGGCACCGGCAGGGCGCGACAGCAGCCCAGTCGTGCCGTGGTGGTGGTGCTGCTGTTCGGCCTCCCTTTCGAAAAAAAAATTATTCTTTTTATTTTTCTTTTGTTTAATCCTATATCTAATTATAAATTATGAGTTTTGTGATGATTTTATGATGATTGATTTTAAGTATGATGTAAATTAATTTTCAGATTTTAATTTCAATTAAAAAGCCCCAATTTTTGAAACCCTAGATTTGTAAATAATTAATTATTGAAGGAATATGATTTAGGGTGGTTTAAACCTTTAATTTGAGGGTTTTAAAGCATAATTACAGCAAGTTTTCATGAATTAATATTGCTGAAATTTTTGTTAGTATGTTAAAAGTTAAGTTTCTCGAAGGAATTTTGACTACTCATTAATTGGGATTAAAGTATGAGGTTTTAAATTAATTTTCAGCTTGTTTTAATTAAATTATGAGTGGTTTAATAAGAGTATATATTGATAGAAATTTGTGTGGGTAGGTTTTAATGCCATATTATGATTTTGGATTGTAGGAGACTTTGAAGTGAGTGATTTCTATTAGTGGTGGCAATTTTAAGATCGTATTCAAGGTACGTTCGCGTACTTAGCATATTTTTTGAGGATGTAGTAACATGCTAGGCTTGATTAATTAATCCCAAGTAGTATCATGCTAGATTATGATTGGAAATTGTGATTTGGTTGATATTGGTGATTGAATTATGAAGCATGGTTTATTTGTGATGGATTAATTATTGGAAAATAATCGTTTGGCATATTGTATATGAACCACACTTTTATTTGTGGCATGATAGAAAGCATGTTTAATTAAACTACATGTTTAATTGAGTTTGGAATATTGAGAAGGAATTTTATTATGGTTCATATAATTTTTATTGATGCTTTAATTATGAGGAAAGAGCTATTTAAGTGTCTTTGAACACGAGGAATAAATTATATGTTGGTGCCTTAGTGCATTTAAGGTGTTTTCAACACCGAGGGATAGGATTTGTGGCACATTATGCATTTAAGGTGTCTTTGACACCGAGGTAGATTTAAAAAGGGTTCAACATTAAATATTATGTGGTCACTAATTATTTAAGAATTAAATTGGTATGTTTGATTATTTGAATAATTATTATGATTGAATGATTATGGTTTGAGAGTCATCACCAAGTCTAATAATGTGTAAATAATGTAAAGTGAAAGAGATTACGCACCAAAACTCTTGGAACGTATATACCTTGAGTATGAACATATGGGGGGAGTTATGCGACTTTATATTTGACCATAACTTCTACTGGGAGTACAGGACGCTGTATTTTCCTTTAATTATTATGCGCAAGAATTCCGCCACTTACGAGTGGTTCTTTTATACTGGCACGGTTAGCTCCCGTGTAAGTGCCCCTTTATTGGGGCAGGTTAGGGGGAAACCCGTTCGATGCGTAACCAATACTAACTAAATTATTTAGTTACTTAGTTGCGAAGTCTTGTTGTATGTTGTGTGCTTGTAAACAGGTGCAACGAGGTAAGTTGTGTGTTGATAGGTGAAAGCATGTTAGTGTGTTTAAATATGCTTATATACTGAGATTTGCTGATTTTGTGTGCTGTGTGTTTGTTGGCCTTGTCTTTATCCTGGCCCTATGATGACCCATTTTTAATGGAGTGTAATGGAAACAAGTAGAGAGAAGCTTTTTAGGTGATGAAGCATATTCTTGATGGGCATGAGTGAAGAGCGAATCATGCTAGTTTCCATAAGTTTATGATATGTTTATTGCTTTCATTATTTTATTATATTATGTTTGTGAGACTAACGCAAAGGTTTTAGATTGGTTCGGTTTTGTTAAGGGCCTACAATGGTTCCAAGTTGTAGGTTGACTTTGTTTTATTTTGGTTCGACTTTACTTTTGTTAGTTGACTTTTTAAGTTGGGACGTTTTGAATGTTTTTAAAAATAGTCTTCCGCTGTGTGTCTTTGATAGTTGCCTTAGCCGTTTTAATGGTGGCGGTAATGTCTTAGATTTTCCTATTTTTGAGTTTTAAATAGAGCAAAACAGGTATTTTAAAAGAAAAGAATTTCTAGGGTGTTACAAAGTGGTATCTGGGAGCTTTGGTTGAGATTTTTATTACCACTAAAGCAAAAAATGTGTTTTATAGTGTTTTATTTTAAAACTTGGACAAGTGCTTATTTATTTAAGCGGTTTTAAAGTGAGTTATTTTATTTTGTTTTTATTTTAAGAAGGACCAAATTTTTTTATTTTATTTTGAGGAGGTCCGATATCTTATATATATATATATATATATAAGGACATCCGATTTTTGTTTTTGTTTTATTTTATTTTATTTTATTTTATTTTATTTTAATTAGAGGGTGTCCGAATTTTTTTTATGATTGCCAAAAAATTTTCGGTCTTTTTCGAAGCTTGTTTTCGAAAATTGTATTTTAAAGGATGAATCAAAAATATATTTTTTAGTTTGTTTATTTTGCAGGAAAGCAAGGATTGAGGTAAGTATTATGTGTTAAAAGCTTTTAAAAGCATGTTGGTGAGATTGGGTAGGAAAGAATTTAGGCATATAAGTTAGAAATAATCATGTTCTTGTGTGCATTAATATTTAGGTTATGATGTTTAATCATGTGAATGGATTTCTTGTGAGCATGTAATTATGTGATTAGAAATAAGAAAATTGTTTGATTGAACATTGAATCTAATTCGTGCAAGAACTTTATTACTACATATTTTGTTTTCTTTGGAAAAGGGAATTATTTTCTAAGTCTTTTCCTTTACAAGATGTCGAACCTCCCTTCCAAAAACACCCAAATTGGTACTCTAGTCAAGAAAAACAATGAACACTCCTACGATTATGTGGAGAAAATTCGTTACTATTGTTCCTATATGAGTAACGTTCTTGGAAACAAACTTTATGACCTCCCTGATCGTATCTCTGCTATGATCGTTCATTGCCTTCCGAATGAGCCTCCATATCTTGCTGTTAAGGCAAAGTTCTTTGATTTCTACCTTCCAGGGAACATTCCAAACTACTCTAAGCATAAGGATTTCTTTGGTCAATGGTATCCAGATTACCGATTCTTCATTACTTATCTCATTAGGATCGAGAAAACCCATTGTCAACATATGCACATTCCTTATCCAGACTACTACTATGACAATCCAGTGGGGAATAATCCTTCTTCTTCTAGCCATCAGTCAGGTAGTTCTTCTTCCTCGGGAAACCAAGTAGGGACAAATGGAGAGCAAGAGGAGGGAGAAGCAATGGAAGAGAGTAACAACACTGTTGACAGTTCCCTTATGGAGATTTCTGATCCAAATCCACCTCCAACCCCAATTATAATTGAATTTTCATCTGATGAGGAGAAAGAGGGAGAGTTCGTTCAAGTGGAGCTTGAACCAGAGTCACCCGAACCCATGGAGGAGACAGATGATCCTGAGTTCGATCCTAGAAGTTACAAGCAGTCCACTGATAAAAAGGACAATGTTCGAAAGGATTAGATCTTTATGGTTTCTTTTCATTAAGGATTCTTAGTTTCATTTCCATTTGTCATTTCTTTTAGTTTTAGTAAAGTAATAAGTGGCATGGCCACAGTGAGTCTGTGAGCTTATGTAAAGCATAAGTTTTTAGAACTCATTTTTATTTCAGTAATTCTATTCAATTCCTTTATTATTAATAAAATTCTAGTTATTTCCTTGTCAATTAATTTATTTTATTGACAATTAATTCATTTCACTTCCCAAAATTGTTTATTTCATATCACCATTCCAATGAGCCGATCCTCAATCAAAAGCACTCCAATAGATTATTTCTAAGATATGGGAATTTATGGGAATTATTTTTATTTATCTATGTGATGCTTTATTAAATTTATGGTTGGTTAGCAATTAATAATTGATTGACAAAGCTACAAATTTACGGAATTTTAGCTTTTGCTATCCCAATTTGTTAGCTTCAAATTTATTGCGAAAGTTTCAAGGGTGTTAATTAATAGATGAGTGTATACCTTGAGAGCTAACCAAGACCATATCTAATATAGACCCTTATTCTTAATTCAGGAGAAGAAAGATGGCAGGGGGAAGTGGTAACAATAATGATGGAGGAGAGTTGAGTGAAGTTGTGGGGCAATTAGCAGCTGTTGCCCAACAGTTGGCAAGGAGCTCGACTAACAATGGGGATTCTCAAGGATAGCTTTTCAAGAAGGTGACCCAAAGCAAACCACTAACTTATTAGGGAGAGCCTGACCCTATTATACTGGAAAATTGGTTAAGAGAGTTTGAGAAATTTTTTGGGGCAGTTGGATGCCCAGAAAATTCTAAGGTGGGCTGTGCTATTTATTATCTAAGGGGTGAAGCTGACCTTTGGTGGCAGCAAAACGAAGCTACCATTAGGGCACTACCTGGATTCAATTGGACTAAGTTCTAGGAGAAAGTAAGAGATAAGTTTTACCCTAGCTTCTTACAGAAGTAGAAAGCTGAGGAGTTTTCAAACCTTAAGATAGAGGAGATGTCAGTCACTGAATACTACACAAAGTTTATTGAGCTATCTCGTTTTGCTGAAGAGTCTGTTGCTACAGTGAAGGTAAAGGCTAGAAAATTTTAAAGTGGTTTGACTACTGATTTGCAGCTGAAGTTGTGTGGGCAAGTGTTTGAAACCTTGGATGTAGTGTATGGGAGAGTCGCACACCTTTATGCATTAGAATTGAAGAAGAAGAAAGAACTAGTTGAGATAGAAGGGAAGGAGAAGAGGAAAGAGGTGGGGCAAAGTTCTGGAAACTAACAGGGTAATCAGAATAACTTTAAGAAGCAGAAGTAACATCATAACCACAATAAATTCCACAACAACAATAATTCCCAAGGTAACAATTATCAAGGAGGACGAAACTTCAATGGAGGGGCTAGAAACTATAACCAAGGGAATAACAAGAATGAGAGGCGTTATTTTTGCAAGAGGTGCAAGAATAACCACCCTGGGAGGGATTGTGAAGGCAATCTGGTTACTGGTCAAGCTTGTAATAAGTTGGGGCATAGGGAGTATGAGTGTTTCTCCAAAAATCGTAGTGGGAATAAGCAAAATAATAATTCCGGAGGAACCCAAAGGAACTTTCAAGGGAACAACAACTTTTCTGGGAATAAAGGAGTACAGTAGAATGGAGCGAAGAGCAACAACAATAACAGTGGGAATAATCAAAAGAAAGGTGGAGCTACAGGAAAACTAAATGTGTTGAGTAGGCATTAGGCCGATTCCACAAAAGATGTCATCACTGGTACTTTTTCTACTAACTCTATTCCTATTAAAGTTTTGTTTGATTTTGGTGTAACTTTTTCTTTCATTTCAAAGGGTATTGTTTCGAAACTTAAAGACTGTTTGAAAATAGTAGAAGTAGTAGACCTACCTATAACCATTCCTACGGGTGGGGTAGTGAAATGTACCAAAACCTTTAGAGACGTGCCTTTAGAAATTGAAGGGCAAGTGTTCCTGTCTAACCTCATCGAGTTTGGGTTGAGTGATTTTGATCTCATTCTGGGAATGGATTGGTTGAGCAAGTACAGTGCAGAAATCAATTGTCGATCACAGAAGGTGAAAATGAACACAAGTGAGAATGAGTCAGTGACTTATTGGATGCATGGTGAAACTAAGTGCCCAAGGTTGATATCCGTGATAAAGTTGGCAAAGTACATTAAGAAGGGACATCTAGTGTACTTATGCAGTGTGAGAAACATGGATCACGAGGAGGCAACTAAACCAGAGGATATAGAAGTGGTGAATGAGTTCCTGGATGTATTTCCAGAGGAGATCCCTAGAATGCCACCTAAGAGGGAAATTGATTTCACAATAGATTTATTCCCAGGGATAGCACCAATATCCAAAGCACCATATCGAATGGCTCCTGCAGAAATGAGTGAGTTAAAGGAGCAATTGCAGGATTTATTAGAAAAGGGGTACATTAGACCGAGCGCATCTCCTTGGGGAGCGCCTGTCTCATTTGTTAAGAAGAAAGATGGAAGTATGAGACTGTGTATTGATTACAGGGAACTTGATAAGGTAACAATAAAGAACAAGTATCCATTACCAAGGATTGATGACTTGTTTGATCAGCTAAAAGGTGCAACGGTGTTCTCTAAGATTGATTTGAGGTCTGGGTATACCAATTGAGGATTGCAGATGAGGACATTCTCAAAACTACATTTAGGACAAGATATGGACATTATGAGTTTACAGTGATGCCATTTAGATTGACAAATGCAACGGCAATCTTTATGGATTTGATGAATAGGGTGTTTTATCAATTTATGGATAAGTTCGTTGTAGTGTTCATAAATGACATATTAGTGTATTTAAAGAGCAAAGAGGAGCATGTAGAACACCTAAGGGAAATTCTACAAACACTAAGAGAAAACAACCTTTATGCAAAGTACACAAAGAGGAACAATGAGGATGATGATCCTCAGGTCAAAACATACATTGCCAAGGATGGCTCTCTCTTCACTAAGCGCATCCGTCCCAGAGACACTTTAAACGAGGTGAAAGCCAGGCGTGTACCAGTAAGACCCCTGGTCAGCCGGAAGGGGAAACCCAGTCGGCAAGAGGTCAGGCTCCAGTCACCAGAGACGAGCTCATGAAATTCATGACGAGTTTCAAGGGTGAGATCAAGGAACTGATCGAAAAGAAAACGGCTAGCTCTAGCCAGGGTCAGCCGGCCAAGAAGTCTCCTCGAACTGCGAGGAAGAAGCCAGTCAGGGACAGGCAGCCAACTACGCATCCAAAGGACAAGGCAGCTGCAACCCTTGACTGGTCCAAGATCCTTCTGCCCCAAAAGGGTCCAAGAAATCCCCGCCGGGAGGATCAACCGGTGGGTAACAAAAACTCCACCCCTGACGCTCGGCAAATCATCAAGCGCAGGAGAAGTCAGCAGTTGTTTGAGTCAGACTTTACTTCGAGCTTTCCAGACAGCTTCAAAAACACATCTGTAAGGAATACTCAATCCTCGCATGAGAGCCATACAGGCGGTAATACCGTCCATTCTAGCCCTCAGATGATTGGGAATGCACCGTACGTACACCCTATGGTTTACGGTCCGTATTCTCCTCATTTCATGCAGTCGGCCCTCTTTGGGGGTCAGACAGCATACAATGTCCAACCTTTGGACTGGCAGCTCCGTCTGCTCAAACTTAGTGAACAAACTTCTGCATTCACCAAGGAGATAACCGAGGCCGCCCAGCCGGCCAAGGTTAAGAATGTGTTGGTGGGTGCTTATGACGGTACCACCAACCCGGAGGACAACCTCATGGCCTACTCGAACCTCATGCACATGCAGGGGTTAGAGGATGCAATGTGGTGCTGGTGCTTCCCGGCTACATTGAAGGGCATTGCTTAACAATGGTTTGGCAACCTGCCAGCCGGATGTATTGACAGCTTCAGGAAGCTTGCCTTCCTGTTTGCCTCAAACTTCTCGATGAACATCCCTGCCAAGAAAACAAGTCTCGACTTCAGCACCATCCGGCAAGGAGATAGAGAAGGACTTCGCTCCTATGTCTGGCGGTTCAACCTAGTGAGAATTCAAATCCAGGGGCTGTCTGACGAGGTAGCCTACACAGACTTCTTCAAGGGTCTGAAGGACGGGTCGACCTTTAAGTTCGACCTTGTTCGGAAGAGGGTTTTCACCCTTCAAGAGGCGTTGATAGAGGCGGAGAACTTTATTCAAGCCACTGACCTCTGCTCGTCCAGCCATCAGTCGGACTCCAAGAAGTCTGACAAGCGAAAAGAGAGTCGATCTGCTCAGCCGGCTCAGAAAGCTGAAGAGAGCAAAAAGAGAAAAGAAGTTTGGGTGGTTGAGGAACCTGATCAGCTATCCAAAAAGAAAAAGAAAGGAATTCAAACCGTATGTCACACAGTATGAATTCAATAAAGACTGTTACACCATCTTTAGAAAGGTGAAGGACCGACTGACCATTGAGAAGCCAAATCCTATGAAGAGTTCCGTTCAGTCGCGGAACAAGAATAAATTCTATCACTTCCATTAGGAAGTGGGCCATGACACCAACGACTACTATAGTCTCAAGCGGACGTTGGACCATCTGGCTGACAAGTGCTTGCTGAATTCCTATGTCTAGAAGTCTAAAGCGACTTCTAAGACGAATCTGGGGCAGTCGTCATTAACTGTCCAACCTACTAGTAGCTCGAATACTGACAAGGATCCGGTCTACACTATAGCAGGCGGATTCGCATGCGGTGGCCCGACCATTCGGGGCACCAAGGATCATCTGAAGAGAATGATCCATTTAGTTGATGATGGACATGCGTCTTCCAGCGGGACATTCCCAGACATCCTCATCACTGAGAAGGATCGGGGCAAAGTTCGCCGACCGCATGACGACCTAGTTGTCATTGAATGCAAGGTCGCCAACCAGCTGGTTGGCCGGATCCTAATAGACATGGGTAGCTCCTCTGATCTCATCAGCTACAAGTGTCTGTCCCGGATTAATTACAAGCGGGACAATCTGCGCAACGTCTCCCATCCATTAGTTGGCTTTGGCGGAGGGGTCGTGCACCTAGTCGGACAAATCGATATACCCATCCGGCTGGGGGAAAAGGGAAAAGGGCGACACATGGTCGTCCGGTTCCTGGTGGTTAAAGAGCTGACCGCCTACAACATTATTCTTGGCCGACGCACTCTGAACGAATGCAAGGCCGTCATCATCCCAGCTCTCATGCTTCTCAACGGGGATCAGAAGACAACAAGGGAGTGTTATCTCTCAGACGTCAAGCCGACCGCTGCTGTAGCCGGTCAGCCGAAGAAGCCAATAGACCTTGACAACGTTAAGGACCCTGATTCGCTCCCTCCAACCCCAAAGAAAAGAAAAACCGAACAGCTGGTGGAGGTGAAGAAAGAGAAGAAATAGCAATCACTTACCGGGGAACGGTCAAATGATCTCCGTCCCCAGCCGGCTGGTGAGCATATTGATATTCCTCTGGACGACAGCCGTCTAGAGCGAACTGTCAAGGTGGGGACGGCTGCCTTTAAAAGGCTTGGTGCAGACTTGCACCTTCTGCTGAAAGAATTCAAAGACATTTTTACCTTTGAAGTGGAAGAGATGCCAGGAATCAGCCCAGATCTTGCTGTCCACAAACTCGCCGTGGATCCAAAAAAGAAGCCCATCCGGCAAAAGAAAAGAAATCACGGCGAGGAAAGAAGTCAGGCGGCAGCTGCCGAGGTCAAAAAGTTGTTAGACGCCAGGTTCATTCGGCAATGTAACTTCCCTGATTGGGTTGCGAACGTGGTGCTTGTAAAGAAGCCGAATGGTACTTGGGGCATGTGTGTTGATTACACTGACTTGAACAAGGCATGTCCAAAGGACAGTTACCCGCTTCCAAAGATTGACAGCCTTGTCGACTCTATAGCCGGGCATGCCATGATGAGCTTTATGGATGCCTACTCCGGCTTCCATTAGTTACCCCTGTGGAAAAATGATCTAGAGAAGACGGCCTTTGTCTTTGATCAGGGGTTATTCTGCTATACGGTGATGTCGTTTGGCTTGAAGAATGCGCCGACTACTTTCCAACGGATGATTAATACAATCCTTATTAATCAGATTGGGAGGAATGTAGAGGCGTACATTGATGACATGATAGTCAAATCCAAGCTACAGGAGGATCACCTTGATGATCTCCGAGAAACCTTCACCACACTCAGGGTGCATAATGTCATGTTAAATCCAAAAAAGTGTGTTTTTGGTGTTGAGTCTGGGAAGTTTCTCAGATTCCTTATTGATCAAAGGGGGATAGAGGCTAACCTCGAGAAGATACAGGTGATGATTGACATGAAGTCACCATGCACTGTCAAGGAAGCTTAGAGGCTTACCGGTTTTCTGGCTGCGCTTGGGAGATTCCTCAGCTGGTCAGGTGACAAATGCCTTTACTTCTTCCAAGCAATCAGGAAGAAGACTAGATTTGAATGGGGAGATGAGGCTGAGGCGGCCTTTCAGAAATTAAAAGACTCCTTGTCGAGGCTGGTTAGCCCTCTGCCAAAGGAGACGCTTTACATGTACCTAGTTGTCTCAAATCATGCCCTCATTGCTGTTCTCCTTGCCGAGAGAGACGGTATTCAGCTCCCAGTTTATTTCATTAGCCATGTACTTAGAAATGCTGAACTCCGATACCCCATGGTTGAAAATTTTGGCCTTGGTCTTTACATGGCTGTGAAGAAGTTGAAACCATACTTCTTGGCACATCCGGTGGTGATATACACGGATCAACCACTCAAGAGGCCAATGACAACTCTAGACTCATCCGGCAGAATGCTCAAATGGGCTATTGAAATGCAAAGTCTTGAAATCACTTACGAACCAAGGAAGGCAGTGAAGGGTCAGGCGTTTGCCGACTTCATTGTCGAAATGACAAGGTCGGTCAAGGCTGAAACTGGGACACTTGAACAATTTCATCTAAGTCAAGTGCCCCGGTCTGAAAACAACCAGGCGGATGCTCTGTCAAAATTAGCATCCTCCGCCTCCTGCGATACACCTCGGTCAGTCTTTTGGGAAGTGATGGAAAAACAAAGCATATCTGATGATGAACCGATTGGAGTGCTGGACCGAAGTTCTACTTGGATGGATGGCATTGGGGCGTATCTGGAAGACGGCACGCTCCCTGATTCACCCCAGGAGGCAGCCGTACTAAAGAAGTGTGCTGCTAACTTCGAGGTGAGAGAAGGAAAGCTCTTCAAGGCGGGGTTTCTGAAGCCTCTATTGAAGTGTGTTACCCAAGAAAAGGGGAGAGAAGTTCTCGAAGAATTGCATGCGGGATACTGCGCCTCTCATGCAGGCGGCAGGTCCTTAGCCGTCAGAGCCAGGCGGCACTATTTCTGGCCCACTCTTGAGTCAGATGCCATGGAGTTTGTTAAAAAATGTGATTAGTGTCAGAGATTTGGCAAGCTAATCCATCTCCCGGCTACTGACCTGACGGCAATCCACAACCCAATCTTGTTTGCTAAATAGGGCATGGACATTCTAGGCCCGTATACGCCTGCACCAGGCGGAAAGCTCTACATTCTCGTGGCTGTGGATTATTTCACCAAGTGGGTGGAAAAGAAGCGGTCAAAGGCATCAAGACAAAGGATGTCATCTCCTTCATATGGAAGAACATTATCACCCGGTTTGGGGTACCTATGTCCATGGTATTTGATAATGGACCTCAATTTGAGACGCCTCAGCTTAAAACTTGGTTGAGAGGTGAAGGGATCTCACATTGTTTAGCATTAGTCGGCTGACCCCAAGCAAACGGCCAAGTTGAAGCCTTCAACAAACTTATCTCAGACATCATCTCAGACGGTATCAAAAAGAAAATTGAAAGAGCCGGTGGTTTATGGGTTGAAGAGTTAATTCATGTCCTATAGGCCATCCGGACAATAGAAAAGGGGCAACCGGTGAAACCCCATTTCTCATGGTTTACGGTGCTGAAGCCGTCTTGCCTATCGAGCATTATGAGCCGACTCTACGAGTCATGCTATACGATGAAGAGGTAAACTGGGAGGCCATGCGACTAGCATTGGACTCACTCGTGGAGCGCAGGGGCAATCCCGCCTTGCGTCATGAGATTTACCGTTTGAGAATGACTCGTGCCTATAACAAGAGAGTGCACAAACGACCCTTAAAAGTTGGGGACATTGTGTTGCGGAAAATGGAGGCAACTGGTAGGGCTAATGAACAAGGAAAGCTAACTCCTAATTGGGAAGGCCCCTACCGGATCTATGAAGAAGAGAGAAACGGCACCTACCGCCTGGAAACCCCAGACGGGAGGCGGCTGCCTAGAACTTGGAATGTAGACAACTTGAAAAAGTACTACTTCTGAGACTTGTAAATTTTTGTAAATAAAAATTCCATCAATGAAAAGTTTCTTTTTGTTTCCAATTGCTTTGTATATACATGCGCAACAACCTACTACCGACTGTGGAAATCACAGATGGTCTATTGAATAAATAAGCTAGGATAAATACCTAGCGGCTAACTTAAAATTGAGGCCAATGGCCGGATGCAAATTTATTTTATAAATTCATCTACTCCAATATGAGTATGGCGCCTGGCGACGCCCCTCTGGGTGTTATCGTTGCAGAGGGCATTCTAGCGTTTGCTCTACTAGCATATACAAACGACAAAGATTGAAAGATCTAATTGGTTAACTCATAGTTGTCTGACTAAAATAGTCTAAAAGAATGATTAAGCTTAAAATCGGATGTCAAGTGACATCAGCCGGATAATTACTGAAGTTCTCTGTTAGACTATTCAATGAAGTTGTACCAGTCACTCCAATGAGGTAGACAAACCAGGTGCAATGGATTGCAGGCACCCCAGACGGCTTAAAGGCCGTCTGAGGACCATCAAGCATGCGAACAATATGTTCCCTATTCCATTAACTGCCAGGTGGGAAGTTCCCGTCTGGCTCACAAAGAAATGAAATGCGAATGCAACAAAAAGGGGAAATAAGGCTTTGATCTAGCCTACTCCTCGGTTGGGTAAAACGGCTACTTATTGATTCTGTAGACGGCTGTGTATTTGGTTTGGGGCAATCACTACTGTGATTGATTGACTTAGGAACATTCCATAATCTTTAAAGTATCAAACATTCCAAAGTCAATCAATCAAAGAAGTACTGAAACCAACCACACAGCCGCCAGGGGCAAGAATAGCCGATACACTATTTGAATTGCTGAATTGCCGCATGCTCTAAAAAGTTAGGCAAAAATTCAAAAATCAAAATCAAATTTGAAGAATTTAGGTCGACTCAGTCGGCAAACTTCATTCAAGCCTGTAAAAACTGGATAGTAGTGTTAACCGGATAACATCCGGAACAGAAAATAAAAATTGTCACCCGACTCCTTAGTCGGTAAAAATATACAAATACTCGGCACGTAGGCCGGAAGAGCTAAAATTTGGCATACTGCCGCAGAAAATTCAAGGCTGGGCCACCTGGTCCGTATTATGCTAGGCCGCTTGGTTCTCCTCTTTGGGATTCTCCCCATCAGATTAGAGTTTAATGGCTTCTCCTTCTTCGAGGAGCTCCTTGGCAGGCTCCTCAAGCTCTCTGTTTGCCCAGGCCTCGAAGGACTCGGGCTCCGGCTCCCATTTCTCTATTAAATACACTACATTTTCAGCATATTGAAAAGTCAGAGCCCACAAACCATAGTCCTTGTCGGGGTAGAGAGCATTCCAAGCTATCTTCATCTGGGCGTCGGAGTCCACTTCATTTTCAGCAATCAGGCGGTCTTGCTCCGCCTTGATTGTTGCCTTGATATTCATTTGGAATCGCTCCGCATCCTTCTTCAGCTGCACAAACTCCGCCTTGAGATTTACATTCTCCCGGGAGGCACCCTGCAAGGCCTTGAGGTCTTCCTCCGCCTTCTTGATGTTGGTTTCAGCCGTGTTGGCCTTCTCCTTGGCCTTATCCAGGGCTTTTTGAAGACCCCTAATCTGATCCGCCTATTGCATCAATTCAGCTTTAGTTTCAAATTCATTAATTGTACATTGATATTCAGCAACATCTTGAGAATCCCTAGCTGATCTAGTGGCTCTCTTTACCTCCTCCCTCTTTCGGGCATATGGCCGTTTAAGCCTATTAACCCTGAGCATGGCTTGCAGACACAAACGGTGTCAATCATGCGGGATATATTATACTTAGTTCTAGAAAAGGGGACTTAGGTATACCTCAGACAAGAGTGCAGTGATCCGTTCAACATTGAATGTCTCAATGCCCGGGATGATATCCTTCTCCTTCTTGGGAACGGCCGCCAGCATGGACTGGGCATGCGCCTGGACGTCCGGCCATTGGGAGGATTGATCTGCACCATATGTGAAAGGGGGTGAGTGAGCTATATAGGCGGCACCAGCTTGATGCCGGCTGTCGGACGAAGAAGTCTGTTGAGAGTGAGATTTCACTCGCAACGGCCATCCCAGCTCAGGCGGAGATTCGAAGGGATTGTATTTACCTTCAGGAGCTTGTGGGATTGCACCACCCACAGGCGCAGAGAGGCCGGATGGGACCATATCAAAGCCCACTCTAAAGCCTCCGATGGTAACATTTCTCCCCCCGATGCGGAGGCGGTTCCTCTCAGAAGAGCCTTCGGGGCCCGTCTTACCTGAAGCCGCTTTGGCGGACTTTACAGGCTTGGTTGGGGTGGAGGCGGTCTCATCCCGTCCCTGTTTGAATAGGCTCTTAGTAAAGGACCTAGGTGCCTCTCCACCATGCAATTAAAGAAGTATTAAATATATACAACCGGCAATGCCTGTTGGAAAAACAGTGCAAGGAGCTAGACAGTTCTTTACCTCAGCCTTCAGCTTGGCGGCCTTAGCCTCTGCCACGTCTCTCCGTATTTGTGCAGAGGACCGCTTGGGAGTCTTCTCGTCAGCTACCATGTTCAAAGCTTCTTCTGCAAAAATAATGAACACATGATTAGTGCAAAATCATAATTGGCTAACAATAGTACAAATGGAATTAAACCGGTTGTATATCAAACATACGCTTTGGAAACATCGTGCTAAGCCCGCAGGCGGATAAGAACGCCTCATCTCTAAACCATGCGCACATGAGAATCCAATTATTAGGGACCTTTATTACGTCCCCGGTTGAGAGTGTCTCCGGATGGAGCTCAAAAAATTTGGTTTCCATGATAGCGTCATAGTCATCCCCTGGGATCCGGAGAAGGGCACATTTGCGACCTAGTAGGTCGGGCTTTTTATATATCGGCGCAGCTCTCGGTTCTCTCGATGGGTTGGGGCAGACAACAGGTAAAAATGGGTCTTCCAACCGTCATATTTGGACACCTTGTCCAATGTCATTTGATACCGAGGGAGGGTGGTGAAGGTGTACCACGCCCTCCAACCGCCTGGGTTGCGGCTGAGATAGTGCATGTGTGCAAAAGCCTCCCAGCTGGGATTTAAGTTTTGCATCTCACAGGCGACAACATATCCCAGAATATTAGCCTATGAATTTGGGGAGAGCTGCCAGACGCCCAGGCCATAACCCCTGAGTATGGCTCTCACAACATTGTGAAGCGGGAACCGGAAGCCTGCCAGGAATGCCGCCTCATAGCATTCAAAGTAGGCATTGGCATTCTCTTGGTCATCTTTCCAAGAGATGGTGCCTAGTTCAGGCGGCACCTGGACAGTATATCCATTTCCCAGGGGCCGCTTCTTTACAAAGCTTTCAATGCCCTTTAGCATTATCCGCTTGTCTTTGGCGGAGATATGGATCTGAAAGGGATCATCCTTTGCTTCCCATTTTTTCCTTTCTTCGGCCTCACTATCCTTAAGCGGGGAAAGAGGGGCATCACTATCATCCTCAGGGCTAGACCCTGAGGTGGAGCTTTCACCGTATCCCTCGTTGCCGGCTGACCCCGATGCAGACTTTTCCTCGTCTCTATCTTCGGGGCCAGCTTCATCAAGGTCCATCTGGGAGATGGCTCCTTCTCCTTCTCTACCCTCATCGTATAAGATTGTGTCACTTGGGGTTCTAGGAATCCCAGACGGGGAATATTCCCCTGAGCTTTCATTGCTCTCTGGCCCCTCAACCGGGGTTACCTCATCAGATGGCATTTCCAAAGTACCGTCTCTTCGACGCTGTCTGGTGGCTGTCTGTTTAGTTTTAGCCATCGTGTCCTGCACAGACACATAGATGGTCGGTTGAGGAGTACAAAATTGCTCCATACACCTAGAGTCGACACTCCCAGTCCTGGACTCAGCCGTACCAGGAGACCGGCTGACTACTGACTTAGGCCGTGCTGTGTATGTTGGTGATGAGTCCATTTATCGAATGAATTGAAGCAAATGTAAATGAGTTGAAGGGGGTAGAGGCGGTAACTTATGTTTGTCTCTAAAAGGGGGGCAAACGGTGATGACTGACAGATGCTGTTGGAGTTGACTTTGCTTGCATGGGGCACAGGCGGTTGTAAACCGGCTGAGGCAGGCGGAAAATGAGCAGAGCTTGTGTTCACAAACGGACAGACGACAGACTATCTCTCTCTAGAATTGGTGATTTTCTCTCTCTAGAATGTTTTGAAAACGTCCAAAATGAGGGGGGGGGGGTAAATCGTGTATTTATAGAGGGGTAAAAAACAGGGGCATCCTGGTAATTTCCCCGGAATGTGAAAGGTTAAACTTTCACAGTAAAAAAAAATAAATAAAAAGAAAACTTTATTACTATTTCCTATGGCTGAGTGACATGTGTCACAGATGCCACGTTACGTCTGTGAGGGTCAAATGTTTTGGGTAATTTTACCCATGCCACGTGGGCCAATTATGTCCTGACACGTGTCATACTCTGGTTGGTCCGAATCGGACCAATCTTCATTTGACACGTGTCCTTCCTAGAACTTGGGAGAAAAAAGGCAGCCCTCAAGGGCCTAAATCCCAAGAAAGCCGTAATACGGCGCAACCTAGCAGAATTAGGTCAGAGTGACCTAATCAAGGGTACGTTTCCCAATGACCCTATAAATAGGGAGATTCCCCCATTTTTGGGGCATCTACAATTTATTATAGCATACCCTACATTCACTTACATCAGAGAAACAACTGATCTCGAAATCCGAGAAGATTTCATTTCATTTTCCGCACCTTCTCCTACTCATATTCAAGTACTAACTTGACCGTCGGAGGCGGAGCTCCCATCACCAGTCTTCGAGCCGTAACTCTCCCGAGGGACAAAAACACCCAAAACACCAGGTTTCTTTCAAAATTCTAGAAAAGTGTACAGTAAAACTTTGGTACAACACTTAAGATGAGTACAACGTTTCACCCTGCCACAGATGGATAAACCGAGAGAACCATTTAAACCTTGGAGGACATGTTGAGAGCTTGTGTTATAGACTTCCAAGGGGGATGGGAAGATAGCTTGGATTTGATTGAATTTTCCTATAATATTAGTTATCATGCGAGCATAGGTATGGCTCTACTTGAGGCTTTGTATGGAAGAAAGTGTCGTAGTCCCATTTGTTGGAACCACATAAGTGAAACAATGATTCTAGGGCCTCAAATGATTGAAGATACAGTGAAGCAAGTAAAGGAAATTCAAGCTAAAATTCAAGCAGCTCAAGATCGCCAAAAGAACTACGCAGATTGAAGCGTAGAGAAGAGGAGTTTGAAGTTGGTGATAAAATGTTGCTAAAGGTGTCACCAATGAAGGGAGTGATGAGGTTCGAAAAGAAGGGAAAGCTTAGTCCAAAGTATATTGGCCCATATGAGATATTGCAAAGGATAGGCAAAGTAGCCTATAGGTTGGCCTTACCTATTGAGCTAAGTAAAGTGCATGATGTATTTCATGTTTCTCAATTGGAAAGATATAACCCTGATAAGTCTCATATGCTACAACCCAAAACCATTGTGTTATACCAAAGCTTAACCTATGAGGAAAGACCTGTCAAGATTCTTGACAAGAAAGTACGTAGTCTCATGTGCTATGGTCTAACCAAGAATATGAAGAAGCCACTTGGGAAGCCGAGGATGAAATGAAAAAGAAATACCCAGATTTGTTTCAGGTATCTTGAGTTACGGGGACGTAACTCATTTTCTTTAAGGGGGGTAGAATGCGGTAGAATTTCGCGCTTTTTCCTTATATTTTTAGTTATTTTTGTGCTTTTTCCACAATTTTAACGAGTGTTTTGAGTAATTGTGTTCTCAAAGAGACATAATAAGGTAAAGGTATGACAAAAAGTACAACAGTATTATACAAAGTGAAGAAAAAGTTTGAATTTCGTTTCCCAAGTTTCGGGATGAAACTTCTTTTAAGGAGGGTAGACTGTAATACCCCATATTTTTATGCGTATTTTATTTTAAATAAGTATTCTGTGAGGTATTTAAATAATTTGAAATGAATTATTTATGGCATTTTAATTATTTATTTTAAATAAGTTTGGAAATATTTTATTAAAGGAAAGTTTTATTTAATTAAGTTGGAATTTAATTTAGGAAAGTTTTATTTTAGTAAAGTTTTATTAGGAAAAGGATTAGGAAAGATTAAAAAAGGAAAGTTTAGGTAAGAAGGGTTTCTAGAGAAAGGGGTATAAATATTCAACACTTATGCAAATTGAACTTTTCCCAGAGTGGAGAATACCCAAGGTAAATTTTCTCTCCCTTCTCCTTTATTTCTTTTTATTTTTCTTTGTTTTCCCCTTCCCGTTTTTGCACGGCCGACCACCACCACCACACCACCGGCCGCCACCATAGCCACCGGCGCAACGGCCAGCAGCCGCAGCAGGGAGCGGCAGTAGCCCAGCCGTGCCGTGGTGGTGCTGCTGCTGTTCGGCCTCCCTTTCGAAAAATAATTTTTATTCTTTTTCTTTTTCTTTTGTTTAATCCTAGATCTAATTATAAATTATGAGTTTTTTGTTGATTTTATGATGATTAATTTTAAGTATGATGTAAATTAATTTTCAGATTTCAATTTCAATTAAAAAACTCCAATTTTTGAAACCCTAGATTTGTAAATAATTTACTATTGAAGGAATATGATTTAGGGTGGTTTAAACCTTTAATTTGAGGGTTTTAAAGCATAATTATAGCAAGTTTTCATGAATTAATATTGCTGGAATTTTTATTAGTATGCTAAAAATTAAGTTTCTTGAAGGAATTTTGACTACCCATTAATTGGGATTAAAGTATGAGATTTTAAATTAATTTTCAGCTTATTTTAATTAAATTATGCGTGGTTTAATAAGAGTATATATTGCTGGAAATTTGTGTGGAGTAGATTTTAATGCCATATTATGATTTTGGATTGTAGGAGACTTTGAAGTGAGTGATTTCTTTTAGTCGTGGCAATTTTAAGATCGTATTCAAGGTACGTTAGCGTACTTAGCATATTTTTGATGATGTAGTAACATGCTGGGCTTGATTAATTAATCCCAAGTAGTATCATGCTACATTATGATTGGAAATTGTGATCTAGTTGATATTGGTGATTGAATTATGAAGCATGGTTTATTTGTGATGGATTAATTATTGGAAAATAATCGTTTTGCATGTTATATATGAACCACACTTTTATTTATGGCATGATAGAAAGCATATTTAATTAAACTACATGTTTAATTGAGTTTGGAATATTGAGAAGGAATTTTATTATGGTTCATATAATTTTTATTGATTCTTTAAGCATGAGGAAAGAGCTATTTAAGTGTTTTTGAACACGAGGAATAAATTATATGTTGGTGCCTTAGTGCACTTAAGGTGTTTTCAACACCGAGGGATAGGATTTGTGGCGCATTATGCGTTTAAGGTGTCTTTGACACCGTGGTAGATTTAAAAAGGGTTCAACATTAAATATTATGTGGTCACTAATTATTCAAGAATTAAATTGTTATGTTTGATTATTTGAATAATTTTTATGATTGAATGATTATGGTTTGAGAGTCATCACCTAGTCTAATAATATGTAAATAACGTAAAGTGAAAGACATTACGCACCAAAACTCTTGGAACGTATATACCTTGAGTATGAACATATGGGGGGAGTTATGCGACTTTATATTTGACTATAACTTCTACTGGGAGTACAGGACGCTGTATTTTCCTTTTATTATTATGCGTAGGAATTTCGCCACTTACGAGTGATCCTTTTATACTGGCACGGTTAGCTCCTGTGTAAGTACCCCTTTATTGGGGCAGGTTAGGGGGAAACCGTTCGATGCGTAACCAATACTAAATAAATTATTTAGTTACTTAGTTGCGAAGTCTTGTTGTATGTTGTGTGCTTGTAAACAGATACAACGAGGTAAGTTGTGTGTTGATAGGTGAAAGCATGTTAGTGTGTTTAAATACGCTTATATACTGAGCTTTGCTGATTGTGTGTGCTGTGTGTTTGTTGGCCTTGTCTTTATCCTGGCCCTATGATGACCCATTTTTAATGGAGAGTAGTGGAAACAAGTCGGCAAGAGGTCAGGCTGCAGTCACAAGAGAGAGCTCATGAAATTAATGACGAATTTCAAGGGTGAGATCAAGGACCTGATCGAAAAGAAAACGGCTGGCTCCAATAAGAGTCACCGGCCAAGAAGTCCCATCGAACTGCGAGGAAGAAGCCAGTCAGGGACAGGCAGCCAACTCCACATCAAAAGGACAAGGTAGCCGCAACCCTTGACTAGTCCAAGATCCTTCTGCCCCAGAAGGTTCCAAGGAGTCCCCGCCGGGAGAATCAATCGGCGGGTAGCAAAAAATCTATCCCTGATGCTCGGCAAATCATCGAGCGCAGGAGTAGTCAGTAGCTGTCTGAGTCAGCCTCTACTTTGAGCTTTCCAAACAGCTTCAAAAACACATCTGCAGGGAATATTCAATCCTTGCATGAGAGCCGTACAGGCGGTAATATTGTCCATTCTGGCCCGCAGATGGTTGGGAATGCACCGTATGTACCCCCTATGGTCTACGGTCGGTATTCTATTTACTTCATGCAGCCGACCCTCTTTGGGGGTCAGGCGGCATATAACGTCCAGCCTTTGGACTGGCAGCTTCGTCTGCTCAAGCTTGGTGAACAGACTTTTGCGTTCACCAAGGAGATAACCGAGGCGGCACAGCCGGTCAAGGTTAAGAATGTATTGGTGGGTGCTTATGATGGTACCACCAACCCGGAGGACCACCTCATGGCCTACTCTAACCTCATGCACATGTAGGGGCTGGAGGATGCTATGTGGTGCCGGTGCTTCCCGGCTACATTGAAGGGAATTGCCCAACAATGGTTTGGCAACCTGCCAGCCAGATGTATCGACAGATTTAGGAAGCTTGCCTTTCTGTTTGACTCCAACTTCTCAATGAACATCCCTGCCAAGAAAACAAGTCTTGAGTTGAGTACCATCCGGCAGGGAGATAGAGAAGGGCTTCACTCCTATGTCAAGCGGTTCAACCTGGTGAGAATCCAGATCCAGGGGCTGTCTAACGAGGTAGCCTGTACAGACTTCTTCAAGGGTCTGAAGGACGGGTCGACCTTTAAGTTCGACCTTGTCTGAAAGAGGGTCTTCACCCTTCAAGAGGCGTTGATAGAGGCGGAGAGCTTTATTCAAGCCACCGACCTCTGCTCGTCCAGCAACCAGTCGGCATCTAAGAAGTTCAACAGGAAAAAGGAGAGTCGGACTGCTCAGCCGGCTCAGAAAGCTGCAGAGAGCAAAAAGATAAAAGATGTCTAGGCGGTTGAGGAACTTGATCAGTTGTCTAAAAAGAAGAAGAAGGAATTCAAACCGTATGTCTCACGGTATGAATTCAAAAAAGAATGCTACACCATCTTTATAAAGGTGAAGGACCGGCTGACCATTGAGAATCCGAATCCCATAAAGAGTTCCGTTCAGTCGCGGAATAAGAATAAATTCTGTCACTTCCATCAGGAGGTGGGCCATGACACCAACGACTGCTATAGCCTCAAGCGGATGTTGGACAGTCTGGCTGACAAGGGCTTGCTGAAGTCCTATGTCTTGAAGTCCAAAGCGACTTCTAAGACGAATCCGGGGCAGTCGTCAAAAACTGTCCAGCCTATTAGTAGCTTGGATACCGACAAGGATCCGGTCTACACTATAGCAGGCGGATTCGCATGCGGTGGCCCGACCATCCGGGGCACCAAGGATCATCTGAAGAGGATGATTCACTCGGTTGATGATGGACAGGCATCCTCAAGTGGAGCATTCCCAGAGGTCCTCATCACTGAGAAGGACCGGGGAAAAGTTCGCCGACCGCATGAAGACCTAGTCGTTATTGAATGCAAGGTCGCCAACCAGCTGGTTGGCCGGATCCTCACAGACACGGGTAGCTCCTCTGATCTCATCAGCTACAAGTGTTTATCCCGGCTTAATTACAAGCGGGATAGCCTCGTGACGTCTCCTATCCACTAGTTGGCTTTGGCGGAGGGGTTGTGCACCTAGTCAGACAAATTGACATACCCATTTGGCTAGGGGAGAAGGGAAAGGGGCGGCACATGGTCGTCCGGTTCCTGGTGGTTAAAGAGCTGACCGCGTACAACATAATTCTTGGCCGACCCACTCTGAATGAGTGCAAGGCCGTCATCATCCCAGCTCTCATGCTCCTTAAGTATGAAAAGGATGATGGCTCTGTTGGCTCCCTCAACGGGGATCAGAAGATGACAAGAGAGTGTTATCTATCAGACGTCAAGCTGACTGCTGCCACAACCGGTCAACCGAAGGAGCCAATAGACCTTGACGATGTCAAGGACCTTGATTTTCCCCCTCCAGCAGCCGCAAAGAAAAGAAAAACTAAACAGCTGTTGGAGGTGAAGAAGGAGAAGAAATAGCAATCATTGACCGGGGAATGGTCATATGATCTCCGTCCCCAGCCGGCTGGTAAGCACATTGATATTCCTCTGGACGACAGCCGTCCAGAGCGAACTATTAAGGTGGGGATGGCTGCCTTTGAAAGGCTTGGTGCAGACTTGCTCCTTCTGCTGAAGGAATTCAAAGACATTTTTGCCTTTGAAGTGGAAGAGATGCCAGACATCAGCCCGGATCTCGCTATCCACAAGCTCGCCGTGGATCCAAAAAAGAAGCCCATCCGGCAAAAGAAAAGAAATCACGGCGAGGAAAAGAGTCAGGCAGCAGTTGCCGAGGTCAAGAAGCTGTTAGACGCCGGGTTCATTTGGCCATGTAACTTCCCTGATTGGGTTGCGAACGTGGTGCTTGTTAAGAAGCCGAATGGAACTTGGCGCATGTGTGTTGACTACACTGACTTGAAAAAGGCATGTCCAAAGGACAGTTACCCGCTTCTAAAGATTGACAGCCTTGTCGACTCTACAGCCGGGCATGCCTTGATGAGCTTTATGGATGCCTACTCCGGCTTCCATTAGATACCCCTGTGAAAAAAAGATTAAGAAAAGACGGCCTTCGTCATTGATCAGGGGTTATTCAGTTATAAGGTGATGCCGTTTGGCTTGAAAAACACGCCGACTTCTTTCCTACGGATGGTTAATACAGTCTTCATTAATCAGATTGGAAGGAATGTAGAGGCGTACATTGATGATATGATAGTCAAATCCAAGCTACAGACGGATCACCTTGTTGATCTTTGACCACACTCAGGCGGCATAAGGTCATGTTAAATCCCAAAAAGTGTGTTTTTGGTTTTGAGTCTGGGAAGTTTCTCGGATTCCTGATTGACCAAAGGGGGATAGAGGCTAACCCCGAGAAGATACAGGCGGTGATTGACATGAAGTCACCCCGCTCTGTCAAGGAAGCTCAGAGGCTTACCGATTGTATGGCTACGCTTAGGAGATTTCTCAGCCGGTCAGGTGACAAGTGCCTTTATTTCTTCCAACCAATCAGAAAGAAGACTAGATTTGAATGGGGAGATGATGCTGAGGTGGCCTTTCAAAAGCTAAAAGAACACTTACACTCCTTGCCAATGCTTGTTTGCCCTCTGCCAAAGGAGATGCTCTATATGTACCTAGTCGTCTTAGATCCGTAGTGCTTTTCTCCTTGCTGAGAGAGACGGGAATCAGCTCCCGGTCTATTTCATTAGCCATGTGCTCAGAAATGCTGAACTCCGGTATCCCGGTTGAAAATTTTGGCCTTGCTCTCTACATGGCCGTTAAGAAGTTGAAACCATACTTCTTGGCACATCTGGTGGTAATCTACACAGATCAACCCCTCAAGCGGCTAATGACAACTCTAGACTCATCCGACAGAATGCTCAAATGGGCTATTGAAATGCAAAGTCTTGAAATCACTTACGAACCAAGGAAGGCAATGAAGGGTTAGGCGTTTGCCAACTTCATTGTCGAAATGACAAGGCCGGTTGTTTCGGACAACCTTGATCAGGTTTGGAAGGTGCATGTAGACGGGTGCTCTATTGTGAACGGCTATGGTGCAGGCATTATCTGTCAATCTCCGGAAGGAGATAAATATGAGTATGCACTACGGTTTAAATTTCAGGCCTCAAACAATGAGGCAGAATATGAAGCCCTGCTAGCCGGCATTCGCATATGTAAGGCGGCAGGGGCAACAAAAATTGACGCTTGCTCTGATTCTGAGATGGTCGTTAGCTAATACCATGGTGAGTATGAAGCCACCCATTTGGCTATGATCAAGTATTTGCAGGCGGTTAAGGCTGAAGCTGGGACACTTGAGAAATTTCATCTAAGTCAAGTGCCCTGGTCTGAAAACAACCAGGCGGAAGCTCTGTCAAAATTGGCGTCCTCCGTCTCCTGTGATACGCCTCGGCCAGTCTTTTGGGAAGTAATGGAAAAACGAAGCATATCTGATGATGAACCCATTGGAGTGGTGGACCGAAGTTCTACTTGGATGGATGGCATCCGGGCGTATCTGACAGACGGCACGCTCCCTAATTCATCTTAGGAGGCAGCCGTGCTAAAGAAGCGTGCAGCAAACTTCGAGATGAGAGAAGGAGAACTCTTCAAGGCGGGGTTTCTGAAGCCCCTATTGAAGTGTGTTACCCCGAAAAAGGGGAAAAAAGTTCTCGAAGAGTTGTATGCGGGATACTGTGCCTCTCATGAAGGCGGCAGATCCTTAGCTGTCAGGGCCAGGCGGCATTACTTCTGGCCCACTCTTGAGTTAGATGCCATGAAATTTGTCAGAAAATGTGATAAGTGTCAGAGATTTGGCAAGCTAATCCATCGGCCGGCTTCTGACCTGACGGCAATCCACAACCCAGTTCCGTTTGCTAAATGGGGCATGGACATTCTAGGCCCGTATACACCTGCACCAGGCGGAAAATGCTATATTCTTGTGGCTGTGGATTATTTCACCAAGTGGGTGGAAGCGGAGGCGGTCAAAGGCATCAAGACAAAGGATGTCATCTGCTTCATTTGGAAGAACATTATCACCTAGTATGGGGTACCCATGTCTATGGTGTTTGATAATGGACCTCAATTCGAGACGCCTCAACTTAAAACTTGGTTAGGATATCAAGGGATCTCGCATTGTTTTGCATTAGTCGGCTGACCCCAAGCAAACGGCCAAGTTGAAGCCTTCAACAAACTCATCTCAGACGGTATCAAAAAGAAAATTGAAAGAGCCGGTGGTTTATGGGCTGAAAAGTTGATTCATGTCCTATGGGCCATCCGGACAACTGAAAAGGGGGCAACCGGTGAAACCCCATTTCTCATGGTTTACGGTGCTGAAGCCGTCTTTCCCATCGAGCATTATGAGCCGACTCTACGAGTCTTGCTATACGATGAAGAGACAAACTGGGAGGCCATGCGGCTAGCATTGGACTCACTCCCGGAGTGTAGGGGAATGCCTCGTTGCGTCACGAGATTTACCGTCTGAGAATGACTCATGCCTATAACAGGAGAGTGCACAAACAACCCTTAAAAGTGGGGGACTTTTTGTTACGAAAGATGGAGGCAACCGGTAGGGCCAATGAGCAAGGAAAGCTAACTCCTAATTGGGAAGGCCCCTACCGGATCTATGAAGAAGTAAGAAACGACACTTATCGGCTGGAAACTCCGGACGGCAGGCGGCTGCCTAGAACTTGGAATGTAGATAGCTTGAAAAAGTACTACTTCTAAGACTTATAAATTTTTGTAAATAAAAAGCCTATCAATGCAAAGTTGCTTTTTGTTTTCAATGTTAATTGCTTTGTATATATACATGCACAATAATATGCTACTGCCTGTTGAAAACACAGACGGTCTATTGAATAAATAAGCTAGGTGAAAAACCTAGCGGCTAACCTTATATTTTTGGTGGACCATCATCAGTGCAATGCACAGACGACCTCTATAATGAGTAAAACCAAGCTAAGTTAAGAGACTTAGTGGCTAAAATAACATTTAAACCGAGGCGATTGGCCGGATGCAAACTTATTTTATAAATTTGTCTGTTCCTATTTGATTATGGCGTCCGGCGACGCCCCTCCGGGTGTTATCGTCGCAGAGGGCATCCTATCGTTTGCTCTACCAGCATATGCAGACGGCAAAGATTGAACGACCAAATTGGTCAGCTCATAGTTGTCTGACCAAAACAATTTAAAAATATTATTAAGCTTAACACCGGATGTCAAGTGACATCAGCCGGTTAATTACTGAAGTTCTCTGTTAGGTTGTTTAACGAAATTGTATCAGTCACCCCAATGGGGCAGACGAACCAGGTGTAATGGATTGCAGGTATCCCAGACGGCCTTTAAGCTGTCTGGGGTCCATTAGACAGGCGGACAATATGTTCCTTGTTCCACTAACTGTCAGGCGGTAATTTCCCGACTGGCTCACAAAAAAGTTATATGCGAATACCTGGTTCGTTAAAATAATTGTCGTTGACGGCTGTGTACTTGGTTTGGGGCAATCACTACTGTGATTGATTGACTTGGCAATATTCCATACTCTTTAAAGCATCAAGCATTCCAAAGTCAATCAATCAAAGAAGTACATAAACCAACCACACAGCCGCCAGGGGCAAGAGTAGCCGCCATACTATCTGAATTGCCGCATGCTTTAAAATGTTAGGCAAAAATTCAAAAATTGAAACAAAATAGCAAATTCACCAAACCGACCCAGTCGGCTAATTTCATTCAAAACCAGTCAAAACCGGATAACATTATTAACCGGATATACATCCAGGATGAGAGAAAGTATAATTGTTACCCGACCCCTCAGTCGGTAAAACTACATAAATACTCGACACACAGGCCGAAAAAGGACAAAGATTTGCATACTGCCGCTGAAAGAAAAGGGAGGAAGCTGAATCATGGCTGCTGGGCCTAACCATCCAGGACCTGACCATCCAAGACTTGATCAGCTTGAGCTTCATTAGCCTGGATCTGATCATCTGGTTCCATAGCCGGCTCCTCCTCATTATCATAAACCTCGTAGCCTTGCTCAATGGCCCATGCCTTGAAGGGAGGCGGGGCTTCCTCGTTGAGCTGCTGTACATCATACACCTCAGTGGCGTAATCGTATCGAAGCCTAAGCACATCAAACTCAACCTTGGGATGGAGAAGACCCCATGCAATGCACAGCCGGGCTTTAGTGTCCCGCTCGTTCTCAACAACCAGTCGCTTCTGCTCTTGGGCAATCTCGTCCTTGTGTTTATTCCTTAGTTGGACGAGTTCGACCCCCAGGCGGCTGACGTTTTCCCTCAGCTGGGTGTTTTCTGTGTTAGTTCCCTCCAAGGCCTTGTGGTTCGACTGGGCAGTCTTCAGCTCCTCTTCAAGCTTGGCTATCATTAGCAGCCGTGAAATTCTTTATCAGCTCCCCTTTTTTCAACTCTACTGCTTTAATTTCAACATCACATTGTATTTTACCGTATTCAGCAGAGTTGAGAGCTTGAGCAGCCCTCTGTTTAGCATCATTTACCTCTTTTCCCTTCTGTCTGAAGGGGACCCTAAGCCCGTCAACCCTCAGCATCGCCTGAAAAGGTGGGGTCAGACGGTTAATAAGGAGAGTTAAAAGCTTTAAAAAGATGAGGTTCTAAGTAAAAATTACCTCAGCCAGCAGGTCCTGGATTCGGTCGAAGTCCACGACTTGCACATTCGGCACAAAGTGTTTCTCTGTCCGGGTAAGTGTCCGCACCATCCTCTTAGCAAACACCTGCATGTCAGGCGGAGCTGAGAGAGTATATGCACCAAAAGAAGTACTTGGTGAGAAAGCAGCATAGGCAGCACCCGACTCATTCCGGCTGCTCATCGAACCTTCAGGCGGATTTACCCGAGTCTTGACTTGCATATAGTCAACCGGCCAGGGGAGTTTGACTCGTGTCTTACCTTGGACGCGGGGCCACCCTTCGATGCCGTTGAGACATCCAGTTTTCTAGCAGATCGCCCTGAGCTTTCACTCAAAGCTTTCATTGCAGCCGGGCTTTTGCCCCCGGTTGTAGGACGATCTGCCCGTCTTAGATGAAGTTTTGGCCAGCTCTTCTCCCGGCTGCTTGAACAATTTGGTGATGGAGCGGGGGATTGACTTGCTTCCGTCCTGCAAACAATAAAGTATGAGGTACAAACGGAAATTCATAAGTTGAATGAAAGGGGTAAAACAGGAATTTTGAGTTGAACAGATGGCCTACCCCTCCCTTCTTGGCTTCCTTGGCTTCCAAGGCCGCCTTCTTCTCTAGAAGTTACTCCTTCCTCAGAAGAGCAGTCGACTTAGCAGGCGTCATCTCAGGAGGAACCATATTCTTTGCTTCGTCAGTAGTAAGAAAGGAAACAGTTGGTCAAAAGAGTAACAGAAAACAAACAAGGTATTAATACAGATGGCAAATCGCCGGGTGTGTTATAAGTCTAACCTGCTTGAACATAGGGCTAAGCCCACAGGCGGAGAGGAAGGTCTCGTTCTTAAAGAAGTCCGGATGAGGTATCTATTTCCTAGGAACAATTAATTTAGTCCCATCCTCCAAGGGCATAGTTGTTGTCTTAAAAAAGCCCGGCTCCATGATCTGCTCGTAAGCCCTAGAAGACATCCAGGGTAAGGCGCATTTCTTTCCGAGCAGCGCCGGATCTTGATTGTATCGGCGAAGGAACCGGTTGTGCCCCAAAGTTAGAGAACAGATCAAATAAAAGTTGTCCTTCCACCCGGACCATTTGGACGGCTTGTCTAAGGTTATTAAGTTTTTCGGGTGTGTGGTTAGAGTGTACCACGCACCCTACCCACCTGGGCCCGGCTCATATAATGCATATGAGCAAACGCGGCAAAACAAGGCTCTATGTTTTGATACTCGCAGGCGGCAATATAGCCCAGAATGTTAATCCACGAGTTTGGAGTAAGCTACCAGACACCCAAGTCATACCCCTTCAAAATTCTTTTAATCCCTTTGTGAAGAGGGAAGCGGAGGCTGGCTTTAATCACGGCCTCATAATAGCCGAAACAGTTGTCGGCATTCTCAATATCGTCCCCCTAGGCAATCGTTGCCTCAGGCAGAGGAACCTCTATTCTCCATCCTTCTCTTACCGGGTGCGCATCCGTAAAAGCCCTAAAGCCGCTTTGCATAACAGCTAAGTCCTTAGGAAGCATTTTAGTTGTCAAGGGATTTGGCTTATCAGTCCCTTAGCCGGCTGCTGATACTCAGCCGCTATATCTTCCTAGTCAGAGCTCGACGCTTCTGAGCCGGATCTCTCGGTGGCTTCCTGGCCGCCTGACCCCTCTTCATCAGACCCTAGGGAAGAGGCATCGTTCTCGCCGTCAGCCCCTTCCAATATTGTGCCACTGGGGGTTGAAGGGGTGCCACCCGGAGAAGAACCCGCCTGCTCTTGCTCTCCCTCCGAACTTTCATGTTCCTCATATTCTTCATCTGAAATAACTTTATCAGCGGGCACTCTTCTAGCGCGCCGCTTGCTCAGCTTGACAGCCGTTTGTTTAACTCTCGCCATGTTGTCCTGTATAGACACAAAGACGGAGGTGTTCAGGGATGAGCAAAGCAGGTCCGAATTTCCAGAAAAGGCACCCTCGGTTCTAGATTCAGCCGTACCAAGAGACCGGGTGAATGACCTAGGCGGTGCCGTGTGGGTCGATGGAGAGTCCATTTTATCTTTGAAGCCTAACTACACAAGCGGAAAAGTATAAAAAGCTTGAAAGGAGTATAGGCGGTTACCTTTAAACTTAGCTCTAAATATCTAAAAACAGCTACACGCGGTGACCGGATGTGTTCCTTGAAATGCAGCTGGAAAAACGCAATATCACAGCAGACGGATGTAGAGTTTCTCTCTCTAAAAAGCTCTCTCTTTCTCTCTCTAAGAAGTCAAAGGCTCTGGTGTGAAATAAGGAGAGAGAGAGGGTAAAACCTTCTATTTGTAGAAGGGTAAAAGCAGGGACATCCCCGTAAAACCCTAAATGGTGAATAGTTTTACTATTCACCGTTTACTGAATGTCGCGTGTCACAGGCGCCACGTGGCAGCCACGTGCCACCTGTGAGGGGCAAATGTTTTGGGTAAAATTACCCTATCCACGTGGACCAATCAGAGAGGACCACGTGTCAAGTCTAGGCAGGTCCATTTGGGCCAATTGCCAGCTGACATGTGTCAACCTCAGATGCAACCTGAATTGCGGCCTTCAAGGCCCAATTCCCGAGAACGCCGTAAAATGGCGTAGCCCACCAAATCTAGGTCAAATGACCCAGAAGGGGCACGTTCACCAATGACCCTATAAATAGGGAGATATTCCTCAAATTTTAGGGACATTTAATCATTTTTACACCTACCCTACATTCTCTTACATCAAAGAAGCACCTGATCTCAGAATCCGAGAAGATCTCATTTCATTTTCCGCACCTTCTCCTACTCACATTCAAGTACTAACTTGATCGTTGGAGGCGAAGCTCCAAACACCCGGAGTCTCCGTTGTTTTGCAGGTATAGGCGAAGTCGGATCAGTCCTCGAGCTGTAACTCTCCCGAGGGATAAAAACACCCAAAACAATGATAATGTCTTATATTTTCCTATTTTTGAGTTTTAAACAGAGAAAAAAAGGTATTTTAAAAGAAAGGAATTTCTAGGTTGTTACAAAGTGGTATTTGGGAGCTTTGGTTGAGATTTTTATTACCACTAAAGCCAAAAATGTGTTTTAAAATGTTTTATTTTAAAACTTGGCCAAGTGCTTATTTATTTAAGCGATTTTAAAGTGACTTATTTTATTTTTTTTTATTTTAAGAAGGACCAAATTTATTTTTTTATTTTGAGGAGGTCCAAATTTTTTTTTTTTATATATATAAGGACATCCGGTTTTTGTTTTATTTTTTTTTATTTTTTTATTTTTTTATTTTATTTATTTTTATTAGGGGGTGTCCGAATTTTTTTTATGATTGTCGAAAATTTTTCAGTCTTTTTCGAAGCTTGTTTTCGAAAATTGTATTTTAAATGAGGAATCAAAATTTTTTTTTTTAGTTTGTTTATTTTGAAGGAAAGCAAGGATTGAGGTAAGTATTATGTGTTAAAAGCTTTTAAAAGCATGTTGGTGAGATTGGGTAGGAAAGAATTTAGGCATATAAGTTAGAAATAATCATGTTCTTGTGTGCATTAATATTTAGGTTGTGATGTTTAATCATGTGAATGGATAGCTTGTGCATGAGCATGTAATTATGTGATTAGAAATAAGAAAATTGTTTAATTGAACATTGAACCTAATTCGTGCAAGAACTTTATTACTACATATTTTGTTTTCTTTGGGAAAGGGAATTATTTTCTAAGTCTTTTCCTTTACAAGATGTCGAACCTCCCTTCCAAAAACACCCAAATTGGTACTCTAGTCAAGAAAAAAATGAATACCCCTATGATTATGTGGAGAAAATTCGTTACTATTGTTCTTATATGAGTAACGTTCTTGGAAACAAACTTTATGACCTCCCTGATTGTATCTCTGCTATGATCGTTTATTGCCTTCCGAATGAGCCTCCATATCTTGCTATTAAGGCAAAGTTCTCTGATTTCTACCTTCCAGGGAACATTCCAAACTACTCTAAGCATAAGGATTTCTTTGGTCAATGGTATCCAGATTACCGATTCTTCATTACTTATCTCATTAGGATCGAGAAAACCCATTGTCAACATATGCACATTCCTTATCCAGACTACTACTATGACAATCCAGTGGGGAATAGTCCTTCTTCGTCTAGCCATCAGTCAGGTAGTTCTTCTTCCTCAGGAAACCAAGTAGGGACAAATAGAGAGCAAGAGGAGGGACAAGCAATGAAAGAGAGTAACAACACTGTTGATAGTTCCCTTATGGAGATTTCTGATCCAAATCCACCTCCAACCCCAATTATAATTGATATTTCATATGATGAGGAGGAAGAGGGAGAGTTTGTTCAAGTGGAGCTTGAACCAGAGTCACCTGAACCCATGGAGGAGATAGATGATCATGAGTTCGATCCTAGAAGTTACAAGCAGTCCACTGATAAAAAGGACAATGTTCGAAAGGATTAGATCTTTATGGTTTCTTTTCATTAAGGATTCTTAGTTTCATTTCTGTTTGTCATTTCTTTTAGTTTTAGTAAAGTAATAAGTGGCATGGCCACAGTGAGTCTGTGAGCTTATGTAAAGCATAAGTTTTTAGCTACTCATTTTTATTTCAGTAATTCTATTCAATTCCTTTATTATTAATAAAATTCTATTTATTTCCTTGTTAATTAATTTATTTTATTGACAATTAATTCATTTCACTTCCCAAATTTTTTTATTTCATATCACCATTCCAATGAGCCGATCCTCAATCAAAAGCACTCCAATAAATTATTTTTATGCTATGGGAATTTATGGGAATTATTTTTATTTATCTATGTGATGCTTTATTAAATGTGTGGTTGGTTAGCAATCAATAATTGATTGACAAAGCTACAGATTTAAGGAATTTTAGCTTTTGCTATTTTGTTAGCTTCAAATTTATTGCGAAAGTTTCAAGGGTGTTAATTAATAGATGAGTGTATACCTTGAGAGCTAACCAAGACCATATCTAATATAGACCCTTGTTCTTAATTCAGGAGAAGAAAGATGGTAGGGGGAAGTGGTAACAATAATGATGGAGGAGAGTTGAGTGAAGTTGTGGGGCAATTAGCAGCTGTTGCCTAACAGTTGGCAAGGAACTCTACTGACAATAGGGATGCTCAAGGAGAGCTTTTCAAGAAGGTGGCCCAAAGCAAACCACTAACCTATCAGGGAGAGCCTGACCCTACCATACTGGAAAATTGGTTAAGGGAGTTTGAGAAATTTTTTGGGGTAGTTGGATGCCCAGAAAATTCTAAGGTGGGTTGTGCTACTTATTATCTGAGAGGTGAAGCTGACCTTTGGTGGCAGCAAAACAAAGCTACCATTAGGGCACTACCTGGATTCAATTGGACTAAGTTCTAGGAGAAAGTAAGAGATAAGTTTTACCTTAGCTTTTTACAGAAGCAGAAAGCTAAGGAGTTTTCAAACCTTAAGATGGAGGAGATGTCAGTCACTGAATACTACACAAAGTTTATTGAGCTGTCACATTTTGCTGAAGAGTCTGTTGCTATAGAGAAGGTAAAGGCTAGAAAATTTTAGAGTGGTTTGACTACTGATTTGCAGCTGAAGTTGTGTGGGTTTGAAACCTTGGATGTAGTGTATGGGAGAGCCGCACACCTTTATGCATATAAGTGAAGAAGAAGAAAGAACTAGTTGAGATAGAAGGGAAGGAGAAGAGGAAAGAGGTGGGGCAAAGTTTTGGAAACCAACAGGGTAATCAGAATAACTTTAAGAAGCAGAAGTACCATCATAACCAAATAAATTCCACAACAACAATAATTCCCAAGGTAACAATTATCAAGGAGGACGAAACTTCAATGGAGGGGCTAGAAACTATAACCAAGGGAATAATAAGAATGAGAGGCGTTATTTTTGCAAGAGATGCAAGAACAACCACCTTGGGAGGGATTGTGAAGGCAATCTGGTTACTGGTCATGCTTGTAATAAGTTGGGGCATAGGGAGTATGAGTGTTTCTCCAAAAATCCTAGTGGGAATAAGCAAAATAATAATTCCGGAGGAACCCAAAGGAACTTTCAAGGGAACAACAACTTTTCTGGGAATAAAGGAGTATAGTAGAATGGAGCGAAGAGCAACAACAATAACAGTGGGAATAATCAAAAGAAAGGTGGAGCTACAGGAAAACTGAATGTGTTGAGTAGGCATTAGGCCGATTCCACAAAAGATGTCATCACTGGTACTTTTTCTACTAACTCTATTCTTATTAAAGTTTTGTTTGATTCTAGTGCAACTTTTTCTTTCATTTCAAAGGGTATTATTTCGAAACTTAAAGACTATTTGAAAATAGTAGAAGTAGTAGACCTACCTATAACCATTCCTACGGGTGGGGTAGTGAAATGTACCAAAAACTTTAGAGACGTGCCTTATCAATTGAAGGGCAAGTGTTCCTGTCTGACCTCATCGAGTGTGGGTTGAGTGATTTTGATCTCATTCTGGGAATGGATTGGTTGAGCAAGTACATTGCAGAAATCAATTGTCGATCACAGAAGGTGAAAATGAACACAAGTGAGAATGAGTCAGTGACTTATTGGATGCATGGTGAAACTAAGTTGCCAAGGTTGATATCCGTGCTAAAGTTGGCAAAGTACATTAAGAAGGGACATCTAGTGTACTTCTGGAGTGTGAGAAACATGGATCACGAGGAGGAAACTAAACCAGAGGATATAGAAGTGGTGAATGAGTTCCTAGATGTATTTCCAGAGGAGATCCTTAGAATGCCACCTAAGAGGGAAATTGATTTCACAATAGATTTATTCCCAGGGATAGCACCAATATCCAAAGCACCATATCGTATGGCTCCTGCAGAAATGAGTGAGTTAAAGGAGCAATTGCAGGATTTATTAGAAAGAGGTACATTAGACCGAGCGCATCTCCTTAAGGAGTGCCTGTCTTATTTGTTAAGAATAAAGATGGAAGTAGAGACTGTATATTGATTATAGGGAACTGAATAAGGTAACAATAAAGAACAAGTATCCATTACCAAGGATTGATGACTTGTTTGATCAGCTAAAAGGTGCAACGGTGTTCTCTAAGATTGATTTGAGGTCTGGGTATCACCAATTGAGGATTGCAGATGAGGACATTCCCAAAACTACATTTAGGACAAGATAAGGACATTATGAGTTTACAGTGATGCCATTTGGATTGACGAATGCAGTGGCAATCTTTATGGATTTGATGAATAGGGTGTTTCATCAATTTATGGATAAGTTCGTTGTAGTGTTCATAAATGACATATTAGTGTATTTAAAGAGCAAAGAGGAGCATGTAGAACACCTAAGGGAAATTCTACAAACACTAAGAGAAAACAACCTTTATGCAAAGTACTCTAAGTGTGAATTCTGGTTAGAAAAGGTAGCATTCCTATGTTATTTTGTGTCTAAGGATGGAGTGGAAGTAGATTTAGCAAAGATTGAGGCAATGAAGGGTTGGCCTACGCCCAAAACAGTATCTGATGTTCGGAGTTTCTTAGGTTTAGCAGGGTATTATAGGCGCTTTGTGAAGGATTTCTCAAAGATTGCTAAACCTATGACTACTCTAATGAAGAAAGACAAAAATTTCGAGTGGGATGATAAGTGTGAAGAAGCATTCCAACTCTCAAAACAGAAGCTGATTACAGCACCAGTGCTTACACTGCCAGACGATAGTGGAATCTATGATGTGTATAGTGATGAATTCAAGAATAGCTTGGGATGTGTGCTTATGCAAAGTGGAAAGGTGATTGCATATGCATCAAGGCAATTAAAGACTCATGAAGTAAATTACCCAACTCATGACTTGGAATTAGCTGCAATCATATTTGCACTAAAGATTTGGCGGCATTACTTATATGGAGTGAAATGTAGGATTTATACAGATAAGAGCTTGAAATATATTTTCACTCGAAAGGATTTAAACTCACGCCAAAGGAGATGGTTAGAGTATACGACAAATTATGACTTGGACATACAGTATCATGAAGGAAAAGCAAATGTAGTAGCGAATGCTCTAAGTCGTAAGACCAGTCATGGATTAAATACTTTAGTAGTGGCTAATGAGTTATGTAGAGAGATGAGGAAAATGAATCTAGAAGTTGTAGAATGGGGAGTTCCTGCAGGTATACTTGCGAACCTAACCATCCAACCAACAATATTCAATGAAATAAAAGAAAATCAGGAAGAAGATGTGAAGTTGGATAGGATTCGCGAGAAAATAAAACAAGGTAAAGCTACAGATTTCAAAATTCATGAAGACGGGAGTTAAAGATACAAAGGTTGATGGTGTGTACCACAGAAATGTGAGGAAGTTAAAAGAAAACTAATGGAAGAGGGTCACAATACACCATACTTGGTGTACCCAGGAGGGGATAAACTATACAAGGATTTGAAAAAGGTGTATTGGTGGCTTAGGATGAAGAATGAAGAATGAAGTTGCGGAATTTGTAGCAAAGTGTTTGACTTGTCAAAAGGTGAAGATAGAGAACAAGAGACTCCAAGGGACTGTGCAATCATTGGAAATTCCTGGATGGAAGTGGGATTGTATCTCAATGGACTTTGTGACTTGCCTCCCAAAGTCAAAGAGTGGAAATGTCACTATCTGGGTAGTGGTGGACAGACTTACAAAATCTGCAGTGTTCATACCAATGAAGGAGACTTAGAAGATGGATCAACTTGCAAAAGCTTACATTAAAAATGTTGTGAGGTTACATGGAGTTCCAAAGGATATTGTGTCTGATAGAGATTCCAGGTTTCTTTCAAAATTCTAGAAAAGTGTACAGGAAAACTTTGGTACAACACTTAAAATGAGTACAGCGTTTCACCCTGCCACAGATGGACAAACAGAGAGAACCATTCAAACCTTGGAGGACATGTTGAGAGCTTGTGTTATAGACTTCCAAGGGGGATGGGAAAATAGCTTGGATTTGATTGAATTTTCCTATAATATTAGTTATCATGCGAGCATAGGTATGGCTCCACTTGAGGCTTTGTATGGAAGAAAGTGTCGTAGTCCCATTTATTGGAACGACATAAATGAAACAATGATTCTAGGGCCTCAAATGATCGAAGATACAGTGAATCAAGTAAAGGAAATTCAACCTAAATTCAAGTAGCTCAAGATCGCCAAAAGAGCTACTCAGATTGAAGCGTAGAGAAGAGGAGTTTAAAGTTGGTGATAAAGTGTTGCTAAAGGTGTCGCCAATGAAGGGAGTGATGAGGTTCGGAAAGAAGGGAAAGCTTAGTACAAAGTATATTGGCCCATATGAGATATTGCAAAGGATAGGCAAAGTAGCCTATAGGTTGGCCTTACCTATTCATCTCAGTAAAGTGCATGATGTATTTCATGTTTCTCAATTGAAAATATATAACCCTGATAAGTCTCATGTGCTACAACCCGAAACCATTGAGTTAGACCAAAGCTTAACCTATGAGGAAAGACCCGTCAAGATTCTTGACAAGAAAGTACGTAGTCTCATGTGCTATTGTCTAACCAAGAATATGAGGAAGCCACTTGGGAAGTCGAGGATGAAATGAAAAAGAAATACCCAGAGTTGTTTCAGGTATCTTGAGTTACGGGGACGTAACTCGTTTTCTTTAAGCGGGGTAGAATGCGGTAGAATTTCACGCTTTTTCCTTATATTTTTAGTTATTTTTATGCTTTTTGCACAATCTTAACTAGTATTTTGAGTAATTGTGTTCTCAAAGAGACACAATAAGGTAAAGGTATGACAAAAAGTACAGCAATATTATACAAAGTGAGGAAAAAGTTTGAATTTCGTTTCCCAAGTTTCGGGATAAAACTTCTTTTAAGGAGGGTAGACTGTAATACCCCATATTTTTATGCGTATTTTATTTTAAATAAGTATTCTGTGAGGTATTTAAATAATTTGAAATGAATTATTTATGGCATTTTAATTATTTATTTTAAATAAGTTTGGAAATATTTTATAAAAGGAAAGTTTTATTTTATTAAGTTGGAATTTAATTTAGGAAAGTTTTATTTTAGTAAAGTTTTATTAGGAAAAGGATTAGGAAATATTAAAAAAGGAAATTTTAGGTAAGAAGGGTTTCGAGAGATGGGGTATAAATATTCAACACTTATGCAAATTGAACTTTTCCCAGAGTGGAGAATACCCAAGGTAAACTTTCTCACCCTTCTCCTTTATTTCTTTTTGTTTTTCTTTATTTTCCCCTTCCCCTTTTTGCACGGCCGACCACCACCACCACACCACCGGCTGCCACCACAGCCACTGGCGCAATGGCCAATAGCCGCGGCGGCACCGGCAGGGCGCGGCAGTAGCCCAGCCATGCCGTGGTGGTGGTGCTGCTGTTCGGCCTCCCTTTCTAAAAAAAAATTTAATCTTTTTATTTTTCTTTTGTTTAATCCTAGATCTAATTATAAATTATGAGTTTTGTTATGATTTTATGATGATTAATTTTAAGTATGATGTAAATTAATTTTCAGATTTCAATTTCAATTAAGCTCCAATTTTTGAAATCCTAGATTTGTAAAAAATTTATTATTGAAGGAATATGATTTAGGGTGGTTTAAACCTTTAATTTGAGGGTTTTAAAGCATAATTACAGCAAGTTTTCATGAATTAATATTGCTGGAATTTTTGTTAGTATGCTAAAAATTAAGTTTCTTGAAGGAATTTTGACTACCCATTAATTTGGATTAAAGTATGAGGTTTTAAATTAATTTTCAGCTTATTTTAATTAAATTATGCGTGGTTTAATAAGAGTATATATTGCTGGAAATTTGTGTGGAGTAGATTTTAATGCCATATTATGATTTTGGATTGTAGGAGACTTTGAATTGAGTGTTTTCTATTAGTCGTGGCGATTCTAAGATCGTATTCAAGGTACGTTCGCGTACTTAGCATATTTTGATGATGTAGTAACATGCTGGGCTTGATTAATTAATCCCAAGTAGTATCATGCTAGATTATGATTGGAAATTGTGATTTAGTTGATATTGGTGATTGAATTATGAAGCATGGTTTACTTTTGATGGATTAATTATTGGAAAGTAATCGTTTGGCATGTTGTATATGAACCACACTTTTATTTATGGCATGATAGAAAGCATGTTTAATTAAACTACATATTTAATTGAGTTTGGAATATTGAGAAGGAGTTTTATTATGGTTCATATAATTTTTATTGATGCTTTAAGCATGAGGAAAGAGCTATTTAAGTGTCTTTGAACACGAGGAAAAAATTATATGTTGGTGCCTTAGTGCACTTAAGGTGTTTTCAACACCGAGGGATAGGATTTGTGGCGCATTATGCGTTTAAGGTGTCTTTGACGCCGTGATAGATTTAAAAAGGATTCAACATTAAATATTATGTGGTCACTAATTATTCAAGAATTAAATTGGTATGTCTGATTATTTGAATAATTATTACGATTGAATGATTATGGTTTGAGAGTCATCACCAAGTCTAATAATATGTAAATAACGTACAGTGAAAGAGATTACGCACCAAAACTCTTGGAACGTATATACCTTGAGTGTGAACATATGGGGGGGGGGGGAGTTATGCGACTGTATATTTGACCATAACTTCTACTAGGAGTACACGACACTGTATTTTCCTTTTATTATTATGCGCAGGAATTCCGCCACTTACGAGTGGTTCTTTTATACTGGCACGGTTAGCTCTCGTGTTAGTACCCCTTTGTTGGGGCAGGTTAGGGGGAAACCCGTTTGATGTGTAATCAATACTTAATAGATTATTTAGTTACTTAGTTGAGAAGTCTTGTTGTATGTTATGTGCTTGTAAACAGGTGCAACGAGGTAAGTTGTGTGTTGATAGGTGAAAGCATGTTAGTATGTTTAAATATGCTTATGTACTCAACTTTGCAGATTGTGTGGGTTGTGTCTTTGTTGGCCTTGTCTTTATCTTGGCCCTATGATGACCCATTTTTTAATGGAGAGTAGTGGAAACAAGTAGAGAGAAGCTTTTCAGGTGATGAAGCATATTCATGATGGGCATGAGTGAAGAGCAAATCATGCTAGTTTCCATAAATTTATGATATGTTTATTACTTTCATTATTTTATTATATTATGTTTGTGAGACTAACGCAAAGGTTTTGAATTGGTTCGGTTTTGTTAAGGGCCTACAATGGTTCTAACTTGTAGGTTGACTTTGTTTTATTTTGGTTTGACTTTACTTTCGTTAGTTGACTTTTTAAGTTGGCACGTTTTGAATGTTTTTAAAGATAGTCTTCCGCTGTGTGTCTTTGATAGTTGCCTTACCCGTTTTCACGGTGGCGGTAATGTTTTAGGTTTTCCTATTTTTGAGTTTTAAACAGAGAAAAACAGGTATTTTAAAAGAAAGGAATTTCTAGGGTGTTACAGTAGGAGATTTCCAAGTGAGTGATTTTGTGTAATCGTGGTGATTTTGAGATCGTATTCAAGGTACGTTCGCGTACTTGGTATTTATTGATGATGTAGGAACATGCTAGGATTTGAACAATAAATTCCAAGTAGCATCATGATGGGTTTTCATTGGAATTTTTTATCTAGTTGATGTTGGTGATTGAATTATGAAGCATGGTTTATTTGTGAGGGATTAGTGATTGGAAATAATTATATTGGCATGTTGAGTATTGTAGTTAATATTTCAAGCATTCCACACTTGAGCCCCACTGTGATCATGCACTTAAGCATGGTGGCGTCCAAAGGGAAAGAAGCTAGAGCAAAAGAGTCGCCAACAAGTTTTAGGAACTTGTAAACCGTTCACAGGGTGAAGGTTACACCACTTCACGATCCAAGAGATCGCTAACTCCATAGTAGTCCTGAACCATGACTGGATATTCAAGGATGAAGGTACAAATCCAACCTAAAAGTGATTGAACTAGCCCTAAATAGGCCTCTACTCTATTCTTCTCATATTCATGTGCGCTTTCCGATCAACATACAATCAATATATTAATCTTAAACCTGTTTAATCTATGTTGGTTGATTATTAATGCACAAACAAATCTATTATTGGCAATCACTTGAGTTGAAATCACATTAGCCTAATTCAAATTATTAATTATTTTATTAAGCGTGATTTCAAGTACGAATTCCCTTTAAACCTGCAAGAAAGGGCGTGATCAAGCAATAACAATAATATCAAGCAACATGATAATATTGACAAAACAATCATCATAATAATAATCAATCTCATCAAAGCATAATATTGATAGCAAGATCCTAAGCATGATGATACTAACAAGATTATTAACAAATCCTAGCATGTCACTAAACATTAAAGATCAAAACTTTAGCCCTAACATGATACTAACATGACATAAGAAAATAGGAAGCAATCTAATCATGATACTACAAAGCAATAAAAGCGTCCTAACATGATACTAGGAATTAAATTAATCTAAGCATGATTTCTAAAGAAATAGAGCAATGAAACTACTCACTTTGTTGCCTCGTATCTCTTTGTATCAAAACAATATACACGTTAGAAACTTCAATAAAAGTATTAAACAATTAATTTAAATAATTAAAATAGGGATTGGGGACCAAACCATCAGAAATTATCTACCTTTCACGTCTAGGGCGAAGGCAACTTCGAGCTTGGCTAGGTGTGTCTAAGTCTCGTGATGGACGTATGGTGTTTTTTTGAAAAGGCTAGGCTTAGAAAGAGAGAAAAAGAATAAGCTTTAGCTTTTAGAGAGAGAAAAGAATAGATTGATGATTGTAGATTGTTGAAAACGGGGAATATCGACCCTATTTATAGAGAAAAACGACTGTAAACGATAGAAAAGAGTCAGAATTTCAATCGGAGCATAACTGGTTTTGTTGCGACGCAACAGCTCTGTCGTTCAGCGATAGGCCTGTCGTGACGCGATAGGCTTGTCGCAGCGCGATGGTGCTGCATGATAAATTTTTGTACGGAGTCTGTTTTCTGATGCAATTGGGTTAATAAGAGTCAGTACTTATCTTTAATTAAAATCAGTTTAATCTTTTTATAACACTTGTTTTATTCCAAATAAAATCCTTTATCTTTTCAAAATCCAAAAAAAAAAAAAAAATAATTATCAATCCTAATCCCATTAGAACTTAAAATAACCTTCTAGATTATTTTGGAAAATTAAAGTAATTCCTAATGACTTTAGGAATAATAATTAATGGACCCTCCACTTGATCATTGGGTCGCACATAAAACTCATTTAAGATCCATTTCAGTATTTTGGTCATAATTTCCTCGTTATTCATCGGAATTGGGCTTATAATATATCGTCAAAATGCTCTTTTCAAGCCCCATCTAACTACACAATTATTAGACCCATATTACGAACCAAACTAAACTGGAATGGATGTTTTTCGTAAACAAGGTACGAAAAGAAATATTTTCGAAAACAGGAAGGACTATTTTTATTAAAAACAGAGGGTTCCAGGAGACTCTTTCACATTTCACCTCGTTCGATAATCAAATGACGTGAAAGATGTTCATCACTGGGTTTGGTATTTGGGGAGACACAATCAGGTGTCTACAGAAGCCCCCACTTTGACTGAGTTTGGAGAAACGTAAGTTTCAAAAACAAGAGTCAAAGTAGCGATAGGGACGGAGAATGATTCAGAACATTCTGCGATCCTAAATCATTCTTGTAACGCCGATACCTGCAAACTAGGGTTAGTTAAATAGATAAGAGAGTTAGAAACGCGTATCTTACACTGTCGAGCACACGTCTTTGGAGTAACCAATTTGTTGCTGCATTTTTGTTGTAACGACCTCCACAGTGCCTCGTGAACTCCATTTTGAAGGTAACAGTGCCTTGATATCTTCATTTGTTGTGACAATTTTCCACAGTGCCTCGGGAACATTGTCGAAGGTGACTGTGCTTCGTCATCTTCAATTGTTGTGGCAGTACCTCGCCACGGCAGTGCTTCGCTGCTTCATTTGTTATTGTGGTCGTGCTTTGCCACGGTATTGCTTTGCCGTTGTAGACAATCTCCTCCGTGCTTCGGGACATTGTCAAAGATCGCTGCTTGTAGCTATCTCCAAAATCTTGTCTGTGCCTTGACTCGATCACTTTATTGACGATTTCACACCCTAGTGAAAGTCGTCGAAGACCTCATTGCCTTGTGATCCTCATTGTTGATGCTTCGTTTTGTTGAATGCGTGTTATGGTAATGCTTTTGTGTAGTTTTACCGTGCTAGTACCTCGGCGCATTTGTAGATGTGATGAGCTGGTACTTTGGCGCTTGTGCTTGCTTGTGAACCAATACCTCGGTGCTTGTGATGAGCCAATGCTTAGGCGCTTAAGTTAAGTGAGATGATCGTCGTCAGGCCGATCACCAACTGTAATCGAGTTGATTACTGATCATGTCAATTGCTTATAGGGGCTAAATGGCGTACCAAGGAACCCAAAATGCTGTAGAAGGTCTATATAGACTATTTATGAGACCTAAGAATTGCATCGCTGGAGGAAGGAGGATTAATGCATGCTGTCACGCATTATCGCGGCGCGTTGTGTCTGTCGCGACATGACAACGATGTCGCATTTTTCCGTATTTAAACCTTTCTTCCTCATTTTGCCATTTGCTCTTCATTTTCATTCGAAAATCGTCGTAAACTTCGAATCACCCAATCTTGGTCGTTTTTCAACCAAATTCGCTCAAATCTTTTGCAAATCAAAGCTCTTCATCTCTAGTTTGCCGATCTATGTAAGTTTTTCTCCAAATCCTCCTAGTTTGGAAGAATTTCATGTGTTTTATTTGCAAATTTTTGAAAAAATCCGAAAATATTCTTGCTTGTTTTGTTTTGTTTGTCGAATCTTTTGCCATGAATTTGCCTGTATATTGCCTTGGGAGTGTTTTGAGACTTGTTTGACTTGATTTGGTAAAGAAATGAATAATTTGCCATTGTCGAACACCTTGAGTTCGTGAGAAAAATGCGGATTGTTCTACATGTTTTTGCTTGATTTTTGTGCTTAATTTGTCACAATATTGCAAGAAATTGTTTGATTGCTAAAAAATCTTGTTATTGCTCGAATCAAAATCATGCTCTATTTTAGTACTACATACTCTATTTTTTATGAACATAGTATCATGCGGCTAGGCGAACTCTGGATACTATAAAAACTTTTAATTTACTATTCCTTTGTGTTGAACATAATTAGTATGGATCGACGTCGTGGTTCTGGCTCACGTTCCCGTAGGGCTGCTCGAGAGGACAAGCCTGTCAACGTAGGCGTGGGGACTTCCACCAGTCTTGGTGAGTTCCCTAAGTGGGATGAGCTTACTTTGTACTTTGCGCCCATTTTCCACATTTCGGAGTGCATACGGCGCAACATTGCGGATTACAGAGTACGTTGTCATGGCTCAGGCAACAGCGATATCGGGCAGCTGTACGAGATTTACTTTCGTGACAATGCGGAGCTGTCCAAGCTTTGGGAGTTATGCGGTTTGACTCCTCTTTTATAGACAACATTAACAATCTTTTCTTTGCAGTCGAGTCATTACTTTGTTCGGGCTCTGGTGGAGTTCTTTTGGGACACCACCAACACTTTCCACTTTCCTTGGGGTGAGATGACTATCACTCCCCTTGATTTTTCTGTCATCACCGGTTTGGATTTTAGGTCGGTTGTAGTTCCCCCTAGGCAGGGACATTACTTTTTCCTCACCAGAGTTTACGAGTTGCTGGGCCCTATCGTTGTTCGTGCCTATGCTGATGTTGGGTTAGTATAGCAGAGTCGTCGATCCATTCACCAGTCCTTGCTAGCAGACGCCTTTCGGGATGATGCGACCACCCCTGAGCAGTGGGTGCGCATCTTTGTTTTGATTCTTTTGTCAGGGACTTTCTCGCCTAACAAGGGTAGTCGAGGTTGCTCTACTACCTTTCTGCCCTTTGCGACCTTCGATTGGTCGGGACTTTTGATTGGGCCAGCTACCAGCCAGATCTTTCCCTCGAGGGCTCCCCATTGCTACCAGTTGGGGAGGCCTCTATCCTAGCGTGATTGCTACTGCACTCATGAGAGAGTCTCTTCTCGTTGTACGGGTCGTCATTATTATTTTTGTTTGCTCCTTTATGTAGGATTTTGACTAATGGATGTCCCTTTTACAGGGTCCTGAGGTCAACTTCCACCCATGGGTCGGATTTAATGTCTCTGCGCTGGCTCTCCAGTATACATCCCAGTGGCGCTATTTCTAGGGGACATACGATGCTGTGGTGTATTTGGGTGAGAGAGTTGCCATTTAGCACTCCTTAGAGTTTTTCGTCGTTCCAACTCGTCCTCCAGCTCATATGATGGACCAGGCGAGTATTAGGACTCACATGGATTCGGCGCAGATAGGTATGGAGTGGCGAAGGTTTAGCCATCCAGGCTAATTTTATGGTGAGAGGCTTTTGCCGCGATTGGCCCCACCACCTTGCAGATTGGAGGAGGAGGAGGTATGTTTTTGCATCTATTGATTTGTCGTTTGGTAGCCCCCAACGATTTTTAATTGTTAAAGTTTATTCTTGCAGGATGCAGCAGCTGCAGAGTTTGTACCTCCTATTATGTCCATCACCTATCAGGGGTCTTATGGTTCGATCGAGGGGATGATACCCCCGGCTCCTGAGGAGTGGCGGCTAGTGGAGAGGTTGATCCATCGCCGTCAAACGTGGGTAAGTTATCTCCTGTTTTTATCTTTATGTATATTTTGATTACTTCTAACCTTTTACTTTTGCAGTTTAATTGTGAGGTGATGATGAGGATGGCGGCAGCTATGGACGCCTTTCATTACCAGCTGGTGAGGTTGAGACACTGAGCATCATGCCGTCATGATGGTGATGTGTTAGAGGTACATTTCTTGACTTGCATTGTGTTTGTCTTTTTGTTCTCTGTTTCTGACTCATTTTTCTGTTTTATCTTAGCCTGTTCCCCCTACGCGTACTCGCTCGAGACTAGAGGGTAGGAGAGAGAGATCTAGGGCGAGGCACCGTCGTACTTCGGTTGAGGCCTCGGACGGGCGAGAGGGGTCGAATCATATCGTTGTTTTAGATGATTCCGGCTCTTCTTCTGAGGGTGTGGTGCTGAGATCACCTGGTCAGGGTACTCCAACACTAGCTCCTTTCATGGCTGGTGGGACGTACGAGGTTGGTTCGTTGTCGCAGCAGCCGCAGCAGCAAGAGCCACAACAGGGTGAGATAGGATGGGCTTCCCCTACTCTCTCAGTTCCTACGACTGGAGATGCTGACGCTGGTCAGGGAGTGACTCCGCGGACTTTGCAATTTTATGATGCCTTGGGCATTCGTCCTCCGGCGCCATAACTTTGTGTATTTATATATTTTTTTTTACTATGTAGGACTTTGCTTTATTTATGTGTATCTATTGACTCGTACACGTGATGTATATATATACTAACTTTATTATGTACATTTATTCCTTGCATTTTATTTTTACATTTTATATGCATGTGAGTGTGTGAAAAACTTGTGACAAATTTTGCGCAAATATTTCCGTCATTTTTTTTTTATCATTGGAGGATATCAGACTTTCTCCCCCAAAAAAGAAAAATGAAAAAAAAGAATGGAGTTTTGACTAAATAAGCTTAAAATAATTTAAAATTAAAATAATCATAATAGAAGAAATGCTTTGTGAAAAATTGCGTAAAAGCCAAAGTGTAAATCCGAGTCAAAATAAAAAAACACGGTTTGCATAGCGCGTTTTCCCATAGCTGAAGTTATAGGCTATCGCGGCGCGACAGCTTTGTCGCGGTGCGACAATTCCGGATTTTCCGAATTCGAATGGAATTTAGTTTGCGTCGATTTCTGTTTATAAAAAGCCCCCAAATATACCGATTCCAACACAATTTGAGCAGATAGAAATTTTAGTTCTTTAATTCTCAGCCAAATAGTCATGGCTAGGAATTTTTGTAATATGACCCGTGAGTAGTGTCGTTCTCTGACCGCTAAGGAGAGGAAAAAGCTTGACTTTTTCCATCTGGTAGGTTTATATGGTATTAAGGGGATTGATATTGACATATATTTTATTCATACCGCCTTAGAATATTGGGATTCAAACATCCATTGGTTTAGACTAGGGGATGATGAAATTTGTCCTTTACCGGAAGAATTTGGTGCCATTCTTGGTTTTCCTGCTTTATCTTGTGGTAATTTCTAGGTTGAGTGAATATTACTACAAAGATTTTGAGCGGTTTCTTAACCTTAATGGCAATGATTTGAAAGTCATAGTTGATGGCACCGAAATTGATCTTAAAAAGTTTGCATCTTTTTATTTTAATAGGCCAAAGTCGGAGTCTTTTCATGTTTATAAGAGAAAAGCCTTCCTTTTTTGCATGTTTAGCCAATATCACAACTAAAAACTAAGGTTTTTGCGACCGTCTCAAACGGTCGTTGAAAATAGCAAAAATGGTCGCTGAAAATAATTGCGACCGTCGACGGTCGTAACATGACGGTCGTTATTCTCTTGGTCGCAAAAGAACATAATTACGACCGCATAATGGTCGCAGATTAATTGCAACCGTTTTTATTAATTTCAACGACCGCGTGTTAAACGGTCGCAACTAATATTAATTGCGACCGTTATTCAAAATGGTCGCAAATCCATAAAATAGCGACGGCCTTATAACTTTTTAAAAAATAAATAAAAAACGCACCTATTGGCCAGTGTTGCAGTACTGCATGTACCAGCATTTCCCACGCAACAACTCCACCCACCACCACTTCCCAAACTTCACCACCCACCACCACTTCTAACCACCGCCGCCTACACCCTTAAAACCTTCTACCCGCCACCACCGCCTACCCAAAACAACCCTTAAACCCAAAAAAACTTTTTAATTTATCAATAAAATCACACTCTAAAATTAACCAACAATCAAACTCAAAATCAACAACAAATTTCATGAAAATAACCCACAAAAACTAGATCCAAAAAGCCTACAAGGTTCACAAAAAAACCCACAAAATTCACAAAAAACCCACACAATTCACAATAATTATACCCTTAAAAACCCACAAAGTTCATAAAAATCCATAGAAAATAAACGAGAACTCAGAAACAAACAAAAAATCTACAAAATTCGAACAAAAAATGAAAAAATTCGAACAAAATCAACGAAATAACTCAGAATAAAAAAAAAAATCAAAGACATTCGAACAAAATTTCGAATAAAAATCGATAAAATAATAAAATAAAATTGAAAATTCGAACAATAAACAAAATAAAACCACAAAATCGAAACTAAAGAAAAACAAACAAAATTTTAATAAAAATCAACATACATTTCCCAATATATCTTCCTCTTTGGGTTTATATGGTCAAATTTGACCTTGAAAACTCCAGATCTGAAATTTTTATGGTCGAATTTGACCACAAACACCAAACTTTGTGTGTTTTTCTTTACGGTGGGCTTGCTTGTGACGGTGGCTACTCAATTTGTTCATAGTGAAGAAAGGAGATGAGAGAGAATGAAAGAGATGAAAGAGAAGGAGATGAGGGTCGTGAAAAGAGGAATAAGGAAAGAGAAAGATGGAGCTAAATGAGGAGAGAGAAAGAGAGAGGAGGGGCGTGAGAAACAAGGAAATGAAGGAAAGAGAAGAGAGAAAGATAAGAGTGTAAGAAATGGCTATCAAGTATCAACGACATAATTAGGGTTAGGGTGGGTTGGGCACTAGCCTTTTATACCCTATATTGTGTAAAAAAAATTACCCTATTACGACCGTTAGAAACGGTCACAAATTGTGATATTTACGACTGTTATAAAAACAGTCGTAATCTACGACCGCTTATGACGGTCGTAATACAGTTATTTTTTTAAAAAATTATTTTAGACATGCACTTTTTAAAATAATAATGGTTCAAATACCTTTGCGACCATTTATTTGGTAAAAAACGGTCGCAACTTTGCGACTGCTTTATAAACGATCGTAATATTGCGATCGTCTTAAAATCGGTCGTAGATTTCAAAATTTGCGATCGTTTTATTGACGTTCGTAGAAAACCGATCGTAATTTGACCAAATTCTAGTAGTGTAGTTGCTCACCAATGGTAGCACGCATAAGGGTCAAGCTATTTTGGCTTGTGTCATAGAGCAAATAGATGCAGGGAGGAATCCCATGCCATTAATCGTTGGAGAAACAATGCTTAGCTTAGATGAGCTAAAGAAAGATCCAAAAGCACCCCTTCGAGGTTTTCCAATTTTATTACAGGTAGAAAATCAATACTTTTAATTACAGAAATAAAAAATATTCAATCTTGTATAGTAATAACAATTTATTGCATTGAAGTTTTGCAGATTTGGCTAATGGAAAGGCTTGAGCTAATTAGCCCTTCTGACAATATTGAAAAATACACTCCCAATTATCTTGTAAGAAGAAAGAAGCGTTTCTCTATAAAAATGGGGCGTCGGGAGTGGAATAGAATCTTTGAAACTCGCAACTTTTCCATTAAGTGGGTCGTTTCTTGGTGGAGAATTGAGAAGATGGTTGGTGTCAATGCTCAACCCTTTTTCCGCATTCCAAGCTTGTCGAAGTTGACTTTTTATTACCCTTCTAGGGTAAAAAGACAATATGGTCTTGCTCAATCTATTCCTTCTAGAGATCTTCGTCGCCCATATGAATTTCCAGTTTCGTAGGATGTGGAAAGATTTGATGACTACTAGTGTACGAACCTTTATGGGAAGTTGTTTCTCATAGCGTTCCTCCTCCTTTGTCTAGAGATGTAAAGCAATGGTTACTTATTAGGCTTTAAAGGAACAAGAACAAAGCCCGAAACACAAGTAAAGACAAACCAAGTGTTAAAGACCGCTTAGGGGATAAGAAAATTCCTCCTAAAGATCATTTAGGTTCAAAGTTAAATTCAAGACTCCTATTATGCATAAAAAGAAGAGTATTGCTAAAGGTAAAGAGAAAAGAAAAGTTGACTTTATAGAGAAAAAAGTGTTTGTTGAGAAAAAGATTGGTGTAATAGCTAAGGGAGAAACTATCTTTACTATATGTAGATCAATTAATGGACCCCCATTGGTGAAGGAGATGGATGATGAAGAGGAAACGGACAAAAATTAGAAAAGAGCTAGGAAAGAGAAGATCGATTAGAGCATTGTTTTACTTTCAACTTATTAGACAATTTAAGTCAACTTTATTTTAAGCTTTTTTTAATTTCATCAATAATGTAATTTTTACTTTATTTATTAATGTAATTTTCAGCTTTAAATTAAATCAACTTTTTATATTGAATTCTTTTATTTTATTAAAGCAATGAAAACAACTTGAATGGATTTTGAAAATAGTTCGAGTTCGAAAATAGTTCAAGTACGGAAGTCGAAATTTTCTGAAATTCACCGAAAATTGCCCAGATCAACGAACATTTTCTGTTATTGGAAGTTTGGGTCTAATGCGGCGCGATGGTCATGTCACATCGCGATAGAATTATCGCGTTGCGCTAATCCGATTTTTTTGTGCGATGATCACTCTGACTTGACGCATCGATGTGAAAGTGGGGGATTTGTAAGAAATTAAAGAGGCCGCACCCCGTAAAGGGTTGCCTACGTATTATTTCTTAAGGAATCAGGCCAAACGTAGCTCTTTTGAGTATAGTACTCAAGCGATCATGGGTAGAATTTCTTAAGTTGTTCAAGATTCGTCATATTTGAGAACTCATTTCCATCCATGTCAGTTAGTTTTGCGGCACCTCCTGATAGGATAGTTTTGACGATGTATGGTCCGGACCAATTAGGCCTAAATTTGCCTCTTGGATCTAGAACATTTTTCCTTAATGCTTTTAACACCAAGTCTCCTACTTTGATGTTTCTTGTCTTGACCTTCTTATTAAAGTGTCTAGCCATGCGGGTTTGATATCATTGAGTGTGATGTAGAGCTTCTAGTCGCATTTCATCGAGAAGAATTAGCTCCTCATATCTTGCTCCTGTCCATTCGACTTCATCAAGCTTACTTTCCAATGCAATGCGTAAGCAAGTTATTTTCAATTCTACAGGCTGTACGACATCCATTCCGTAGACTAGGGAAAATGGCGTATTTCCTATGGATGAGCGAATTGATGTGCGATAACCTCAAGGAGCGAAATGGAGTTTGTCAGGCCAATCTTTGTAATTTTGCGTCATCTTTTCGATGATAGACTTTAGGTTCTTATTGGTTGCTTCTACCGCACCATTTTCTTGAGGTTTGTATGGAGAAGAGTGTGTAGGAGTTTATAGGTACTATAATGCGGAAAATCATGAATCATATTCATAAAGCACCTAATCCCAAGATCGCATGCATAACATACAAGACACATAATCATACCTTCGAAGCGTGAATTCCACGTAGCCATTCGACAGGCAAATCAGGGAGAGAATAGAGCCCCAAGCGTTGCTCCTCTACTTAGTCCACGAGCTTTGAACGTGCCGTCCACCAATACTAGATTGGTCGAGTGAAAGATAAAAACCGCGATCACCGCCTTTTATGGACTAACCGACCACAACGAACCACCACCACCACGAACCACCACAACCGGCGCTGAGGGAGGAGGAGAGAGTCATGAGAGAGAGGAGTATGTGAGGGGTTTTGTCTCGTGTTTGCTAATTAGGGTTTGGTCTAACTGATCACTGAATTATCATCGTAAAACCCTAGGCACTTAGTCTATTTATAATCATATTATATTTAGACTAAGTCACGAAGCCCAAAACCCTCCTTATTCCTCCATATGGCCGGCCATACTAGGGGATGAGGCCCATCATGGGCCTCGTCCTCTCGTGCTCGATCTAGGCCCTTTGTGTGACCTTATAGGATCCGTCCAATTGGGCTTTGGCCTATTTTACTAGCCTAAAGATCATTAGTACCGCTAGCTATGATATAACGACGACCCAAATGTATGAACTTAATTATCTCCATAATTTGATCCATTTATATATTTAGTAATTGCACATGACGAAGACATAAATCCTTCAATCTCCCACTTGTCTGAGACAAGTGTGAAATATTCGAATTCCTTAAGTCATTGTGTGTCGATTTGATAATATGATTGCATCACATGTTGAGATCATATTAATCCACAAATAGTTTCTTGAAATTTGAGTTCGAATTACAAAACCAAATGATTACTGAGTAATGCATTTGAATGCGGCCACATCTTTTCTGAATTCTCCATCTTCAAGCGGCCATGACACATTCCCTAATTTAATAGGTAGACTCAATTCAATCTTGTAGCAACAAAGCTCCTACTCAACTTTTGAAGTAACCAGGAAACATCCTTTATAATCACCAGTTATGGGTAGACTTTTGAATGTACCACAGTTAAATCAATCATTGAATAGAATCAATGTTCCACTCATATCAAAGGAATCCACTAATATATCCGGAAGCTCTATACTTGAACTTCAAAGTAGGTCAGTAGTTCAATCATGCATCATTTATGCATATCCAAGTGATTGACCGAGCATCACTATGCTCCTATAGCCCATGAAATTGCGCTATCCTATCAATCTTACATGCTAGTCCATTTATTGAAATCATTTATGTCCACTTTAATGATTTCGAACTAGGAACTTAAATAATATATGAATTTTGTTCACCTGTGGGGTTTCATTCACCAGGTAATCAACTTGATGAGCCCATCAATTCATAACTACTTGGACGTCGACATTTTATTTAATTTCCAAAACCATAATTAAATAAGAGAAATGAAATTTCTATTTTAAACATAATTATGCAAATATATACATTCCTTATTGTAGACACCCATTTGTGTCTCCCCAAAACCAAACCCAGTGATGAATACCTGTCACGTCAAACCATAATCGAATGAGGTGAAAGTGTGAAAAGTCAAATGTTGCGGTTAGTTTTTATTAAAATCCTTCTTTCTGTTTTCGAAAACCCACTCTATTTTATTAAAACGTCCAATTCAGTTTATTTTGGTCCATGATAAGGGTCCAATAATAGTGTAGTTAGATGGGGCTTTAAAAGACCTTTCCAACGATATATTATAAGCCCAATTCCGATGAATAATGAGGAAGTTATGGCCAAAATACTAAACTGGGCCCAAACCGGATTTTACCTACGACCCAATGATCATGAGGAGGGTCCAAAGGTTTAATCCTATTCCTAAACTAATTAGGATTGATTAGAATCTTCTATAAGTTTCTAAAATATCTTAATTATCCTTTTTTGAAAAGATAAGATCATGGAATTTGATTTGAATATAAAACTTTCCTTTTTTAAAACTTTCCTAATTCTATTCGGATTTAAAGATGTTCAAAGATAGTCAGATATTATTTTCGTGCCTTATATTTTTTATCCAAATTTTATATGGTTGGATAGATCTTGAAATTATCTTTCCAATGATATATTATAATATTAAATCCAAGCTATAACGAAAAAGATATTAAAGATATACGAAACTCTATCCAAAGCTGACACCGTCCTACTATTTCGGCCATATCTTTTTATCTACAAAAGATTTTAATCGTATTTCAATTGCATTTGAAAGTAGACTTCAAGAGCTTTCCAACGACATATTATATGACTTATTTGGACTTCTAGATCAAAAGATATGATAAAAACAAAATCCGCAAAAACTGTCTTTGTCGCCAAACGACAGTTTTGTCGCCTCGCGACAGACTCTGTCGCCTGGCGACAAGATAAATTTCTGGCGACAAGGTCGGTTTGATTAGCGACAGAGTAGAGTTTTGTTCCTTATCAAATTCTATGATTTTCCGAACTTTTTCCTTATAAATAGGGTCTCAAACCTCTGTTTTGATTCATGATTTCTCATCAACTTTCATCAACTCTCATCTATTCTTCCTTAATTCTCTCTATTCTCTCTCTAAGCAATATAGCTTGTTATTTCTCTCTCTTTCTAAACTACCTTTTTCAAAATACAATATTCCGCATTCACAAGACTTAGAGTCTCCTAGCCAAGTTCGAAGTTGCCTTCGCCCTAGACGTGAAAGGTTGATAATTTCTGAGGGTTTGGTCCAAAACTAGTCAAAACTTTATTTAATTTGATTTCAATTTAATTCTTTAATTCTTTAATTATTGTTTATTATTTTCATTGAAGTTTACTAACTTGTGTATTTTGTTATTAGAAAGAGGTACGAGGCTTCAAAGTATGTAATCTTATTACTCTCTTTCAATGTAGAAAGCATGTTAGGATGTTATTTTATGCTTTCTAGTATCATGTTTAGGGTGCCTTTAATCCTTTCTAATATCATGTTAGTACCATAGGTTTAAAGCTTTGATCTTTATTGCTTAGTGACATGCTAGGGTTTGTTATTAACCTTGTTAGTATCATGCCTAGGATCTTGCTATTATTATTGAGCTTTATTATGCCTTATCATGCTATTATCATTATTGTTATTGATTTATTATGTTTCTTGTTTTATTATATTGTTATTGCTTGATCACACCTTTTATGATTGTTAAAGGGAATTTGTACTTGAAATCACGCTTAATAAGATAATTATTAATTTTGTTTAGGCTAATGTGATTTTAACTCAAGTGATCGCCAATAATAGTCTTGTTTGTACATTAATATTCAACCAACATAGATAAACAGGTTAGGTTCAATATAATGTTTGTATGTTATTCGAAAAGCGCACATGTATACGAGCAGAACAAAGTAGAGGCCTATTTTATAGGGCGGGTCCTTTCTTTTGTAGATTGGATTCGTACCCTCAACCCCGGACCCTATTTGGTTCAAGACCTTATGGAGTAGTTGATGGTCCTTTTGGATTGTCTTTTGGGTTTACAAGTTCCTAAAACTTGTTGGCGACTCTTTTTGCTCTTTGTCTTTCCCTTTGGAACGCCACCGTACTTTAGTGTATGATCACAGTGGGGTTCAAGTTTGGGGTTATCGTAATGCTTGAAATATTCCCTACACTTATGTAATATGTTTTCTCAAAATATACACAACTTGAATTATATCATTTTCTACAATCCAAGACTTTAATATGACTCTCATACTTTAGTCTGTGGAAGGGGTTTAATTAATGATATTCTCATTCATAATAAAACTCTGCAGATCACGACATCCCGCTTGTCATTGATCTCATAAACGAGGAGATATCCCATATCTATTTGTTTGGATTTGTGATGTGACCCTGGCTCCTTTGTTTTGGCAAAGGTGTCCTTTTAGTCACAGGACAATTAGATCCAAATTTCTTCCTTAACTACTCTTATTGTAGCTAAAACACATATTCTAACATTGAGTATGCGACAGCATTCTGCTTTGAACTCTTCAAGCTTACTGTCCTTCTCCATACAGACATAAAATGCATTTAGATCACCATCTAAAGTCATCTTGCCTATTTGGAAACTTGCATCCGTATAACCTTTTGACAACTTGTTCACTTTTGCCATCATAAACTAGAAATATTCCTTTAGTGCTTCTCAAGTACTCAAGGATTTGTTCTTGGTAGCTTTCAGTATGCTTATCCTGAATATACTTGAAACCTGCTACACATGCACAAGTCATATGTAACATCTTGCTTTGTACATATCATGGCACATATAATGGACCCTTTTGCAGAAGCATAAGGTACACTATCCACATGATTCAACTTTACTAGATTTTGAAGGCATTGAGTTTTACTGAGCATAATACCATGAAATATGGGAAGATATCCTCTCTTAGAGTCTTGCTTCATGAACTTGTCAAGAACCTTATCAACATAAGTCTCTCAATGTTGTCAAATCAATCTTCAAGATTCATTTCATGGATTTTGATTCCCAATAAACATCTCCTAAGTCTTTCATATAGAAACAACTCCTTGACCATTACTTGACTGATTCAAGCATTGATATGTCATTTCATATGAACTGTATGTCATCTACATACAAGACTAAGAAGACCAATTTCTCCCACTAAATTTCTTGTCTCTACAAGATTTCCTTTTCGTTCTTTGAGGAAATCAAACTGTTTGATTGCCTTGTTGAAACGAATGTTCCAATTCCTTCATGCTTACTTCAATCCATTAAATGAATTTCTGAAGTTTGCAAAACTTTCTAGGATTTCTGGATTTCAAAACCCTTATGGTGTATCATATACATATCCTCCATCAAGAACATTTCAAGAAGGTGATTTTGATATCCAATGCTAAACTTCGTAATCAAAATTCAGCAATCACTAGAAGAATCCGAATAGGCTTACGCATCTAATAGGTTTGACCCCATTTGTAAGGCTATCATGGACTAACACATCTTTACAGACATGGAGTCCATTCTGGATTTCATGGCCTTAAGCCACTTCTTGAGTTGGCACTTACCCAAAGCTTGCTTGTAGGCTATGGGTTCTAACCATTCCAATAGGAAAATTTTAGAATCCACCTTTTCTCAGAATTTCAACAAACTGTTTGTTTTGATCCGAAGTAATCTACGATAGGTATAAGCAACAATAGAATTATTCTCTTCAAATCTCTGAAGCCTTTCATTCAAGTGGGACGATAGAAGCCTCGCTAGTTGAATTAGCTTGCTTTGACATGCTTTATCAAATTAGCTGATTCCATATGCCCTCGTCTCTGATGTAGTGTTATCCACATCCATTTTTTGCTCGTCTCTAATCTCATCGAGATCTAACTTTACTCCCACTTGGCTTTGTAGGAAGAGATTTCTTTCTATAAAGACACTATCGCGAGCAACAAACACTTTGTTATCTACGCGATTGTAGGAATAATACCTCTTAGTTTCCTTGGGAAAACCTACGAAGAACTATTTACTTGATTTAGGGTGCAGTATGTCATCTTTGTAAACATTTTACGTCGATTCCATAACCTTTAATTTTTTTTTAAAACGACAACTTTTTGGAACATTTCCAATTCATAACTCTTATGACGTCTTTTCAACTGCTTTGGTTGAGTTTCTATTTAGTTAATCACAATTTTTGTTCTAATGTATATCCTCAAAAAGATATTTGTAAATCATTAAAGTTATTCTAGGATCGAACCTTGGCAAGCAAAGTTTGATTCCTTCTTTTAACACACATTTAATTGTAGTGTTTCTAGATTGTGAATTAATTCAACAATTCCCTTTAGATGATCATTAATTTTTAGTTAAATATTTATCACAACAATCATATTGTGGTGTTAATTTGTTTATTTCAAACTGATTTTACATTTCATTTTGGATTTCTTGAACATTTCAGTGATTCCAAGCTTTACTTCATTAAGTAATTATCGACATATTTACTTAAATCGTTAGTAAAAGCAATGAAATAGTTGAATCTCTTGCTAATTCTTGAACTTATTGGTCCACATACATCATATGTATGAGTTCCAAATGGTCATTAGCTTCTTCACCCTTTTAACTAAAAGGTGACTTGTTCATCTTACCTTACAAGCATGACTTTTAATTCTCAAGTGATTCATAATCAAATAAGAGTAAGAGTCCATCCAATTTAAACTTCGGATGCGCAAATGGTTTATGTGACCTAATCTTATTTTGTTGTAAGTAAGTATATTTTAAATCATCTAATTTTGCTTTTGTGATCTACTTATATCAATGTCATAAAACAAAATTAACTCATATCTAGCAAAAATGAGAACAATTTATTACCTTGGTCATGGATCAACACTTGTCCAAGCCAAGTAAACCAAATCAGTATCTCAAATCAAAATTGGAAAATGTCTAAATCATCATAAAAATTTTGAAATAAAACTATGAAGCTATTTCTGGCCACTCGAACACTTCTAGTGCACCTTTAAGCTTCACTTCCTTGATAGCCTCACTTCTTTGCAGTTTCTGCACAACATTAATAATGTTAAGCACTGCAACTTGGTATCATATACCTAAGTGAAAGCTAAAATGTTTATAACATAATACCTGAGGTGGATGATCCATTTTTCTTGAGGAACTCAAGATACTTGTGGCAATTGCGCTTCCAATGCCCCTTCTTCTTGCAGTAAAAGCATTCACTTTCATCTGCAGCCTTGGCCTTAGGAGTCGCCTTAGGCTTTTTAGGAGCATTGGCAACTTTCTTGCCCTTGCCTTTAGACCTTTGCCCCTTCTTCTTGAACCCCTTTCCCTTTTGAACCATGAGAACCTCTTTCTTAGGTTCCTTAGGGATTTGCTTCTCAGCACTAACCAACATAGCATGCAATTCATTCATAGTCTTTGTAGCATCAGACATGTTAAAGTTCATGATAAATTGGTTGAAAGTTTCTGGAAGTGAGTGGAGAATGATGTTTGTTTCCATCTCATCACTGTATGGGTGCCCCAGTTTTTCCATATTTTGAATAAGGCCGATCATTTTGAAAACATGATCATGAACTGTGGTACCCTTCTCCATCTTACAATACAGAATGATGGAGCTCGTACCTCTCAACTCTAGCTTGTTTCTTAAACAAAGCTTTGAGTTCTTGCATGATAGTATATGCATCCTGGTCCTCAAAACTCTTTTAAAGACTAGGTTCCATAGTAGCAATAATTAAGCAAGTGATAGGCACAGCCCTATCTAGTGCTTTCTTGCGCTTATGGACCTCTGTTGTAGTAGCATCCTCACCCAAAGGTCCTGGCAATGGGGTGTCAATGACATCCTCTCTACCTTCAGATTTCAGAACAAGCCTTAGAATCCTTTCCCATGTGGAAAAGTTTTCTCCTATCAACCTATCCTTCTCAAGGAATGGTTGTAAATTATAAATGTTGTTGTCATTGTTACGGCTACCCATCTATGTCAAAATAAGGCAAAGTTTAATAATTGTGTTTAATTTAATAATTAAAGTACCATAAACGAATTATATAGGTAACTTTAAAAGCACTTTATTCAATATTAATTGATCCCAATTGAATTTTAAGTGATTCCAAGACCTTTTATTTGTGTAATAGTTGGCCGGACTTGAGCCCTACCATCAAGCATTACATTTTCAAGGTAAGTAAACTCTTTACTGATTACAACTCTTGTAACTCTTGGTTGAATAATTAACCATCACATGTTTAATTATTACCCTTTGCTTTAAGGTTCTAAACGGTTTAGGTATCCTTGTTGAGCATAACCAATTAAAATTGTAAAATTTGATTTACCCCAACTCTCCTAAGATATAAAATGACACCCAGCTTTGGCATGACCTATCATAAATATCAAAGGTTTATTGGGTTTTTAATTGGAAAAGCAATCTCAATATTACTGCGACCTAGATTTATTACGTTGTGATTATTTAGTGAACTCTAGCGCATCATCAATCAACATAAATAAAACCTAACATGCATAATCTACTAATGCAATAAAACATGACATAGTATGGCCCCTTAGTCCAAAGAGAACTAGAAATGAAATTACTCCCACTTGAACCATCATGGATCTCCATCCACCTTGCTCCTTTTGGCCTTCACATGTACTTCATGGGCTTCTTTGGACTAAATTATTTAAATAACTAATCTATTTACTTCAAATAAAGTTACAAAAATACTTAACGGTTCGCAGACCATATTTAGATTACAAAAATACATCACGATGCGCAGATCGTATTTAGAATCTATGGGCCATACCAGTCTATATATAGCAGCATAATATCATATATTATATAAAATGTCATATAAAAATCACTCAACATGCTTGTCTAAACTACAACATCGAATGTTCATAATTAAGGCAACGCATTTCGTTAAATATCTCATATTTTAAATCATAATTAGATAATATCATATATTATTCATGACCAATTATAAAATATCATATATTTTAATTTAGGCATGAGATAGAATCAAATCATATTTTAATCTAGAAAGAAAAATCATATTTAATCTTCCATGATTATCCTAACAAATTTAGGAGATTCTATCCTAATTACTAGCCAATCAAATAATTTTATAATCAATTATATCCTAATCTAATAATGGGATAATCACATTATTTAAATCAATTATTATCCTTTTGGAATATGCTCAGAATATCCTAACAAATATTATCCAACATTAACCACTTTAATTATGGATTATCACCAAAATTAACAAACTAAATACGGATAATATCAAATAAGTCAACTTTTGAAAGATTTGATTTTATCCCAAATAAAAGATTTAATCTCAAAAAAAATTTATTTTCTCCCAAAATAATTTGTAATTCTTGAAATAATTTTAAAATAAAAATAATAATTTTTTTTTGAAAACCGTGTACTACACGGCTGTTGGCCACCGTGGTTGGCTAGCCGAAGCTAGCCACTACCGCAAGGCAGCAGCAAGCAATACCAGTGGCAGCCACGGCAGCAGCGTCCAACGCTTGCATAGCTGCTGCCCAGCCACCCTGGACCGTCGCCTTCCCCTCCCATCCCTCTTGGACAAACTACCAGGTCGGCAGCCCCGTGGCTGCGCCACCCAGCCGCAGCTGCCGGCCACTTTAATATATATATATATATATTTATATAACATTTTGGTTTTTAATTTAATTAAAATAACATTTATTAAAACTAAATTTAATCGGTCCAAAAATTAAAATTAAATCCCATTCAACTTTAAAACTAGAGTTCATCATAAAATTAATCCCGATTTAATTCTAACCCTTAAAATTAAATTGATGATCATACACAAAATATTTTTATGCATAAATCAATCCAATTAAAATTATGATACATAAAACAAATCGAATTAAATAAAAATTCAAGCACAAAATCATATTTTAGAGCTATGGATTTTCGAAAAATTCGAAAACTAGGATTAGGGTGTTCGAAAATTTTAAACAATTTAGGGCTAAATTCGGTCCTCTTCATGGCTATTTTGAGCATAATAAAATCATATTCAATCAATTCCAAAAGTTTAATCACATTAAAAATAATAATTGAACCATAATTAAATTAATTTCTCCCTCTTAATTGATTATAAAATTAGGAACATGGACTTCAAATAATCGTATTATTATCATCAAGCGTGTTCATGCAAGAGGCTAACTGATACCACTGTAGGAGTTTATAGGTACTATAATGTGGAAAATCATGAATCATATTCATAAAGCACCTAATCCCAAGATCGCATGCATAACACACAAGACACATAATCATACCTTTAAAGCATGAATTCAACGTAGCTATTCGACAGGAAAATCGGGGAGAGAATAGAGCCCCAAGCGTTGCTCCTCTACTTAGTCCACGAGCTTCAAACGAGCCATCCACCAATACTAGATTAGTTGAGTGAAAGAGAAAAACCGCGATCACCACCTTTTACGGACTAACCGACCACCACGAACCACCACAAGCGACGCCGAGGGAGGATGAGAGAGTCGTGAGAGAGAGAGGAGTATGTGAGGGTTTTGTCTTGTGTTTGCTAATTAGGGTTTGATCAAACTGATCACTGAATTTTCATTGTAAAACCCTAGGCACTTTAGTCTATTTATAATCATATTATATTTAGACTAAGTCACGAAGCCCAAAACCCTCCTTATTCCTCCATATGTCCGGCCATACTAGGGGATGAGTCCCACCATGGGCCTCGTCCTCTCGTGCTCGATCTAGGCCCTTTGTGTGACCTTATAGGATCCGTCCAAGTGGGCTTGGCCTATTTTACTAGCCTAATGATCATTAGTACCCCTAGCTATGATATAACGACGACCTAAATTTACGAACTTAATTATCTCCATAATTTGATCTATTTATATATTTAGTAATTGCACATGACGAAGACATAAATCCTTTAGAGTGATGATGTGAATTCCATATTTTTGAAGTAATTCTTCACATTCCTCTTGAAAGTGAGTTCCATTATCACTTATCATTTCGTGCGGGACTCCGTATGGACATATTATGTTTCTTTCAATGAAGAGTGCTACATGTTTTACGGTGAGTTTTGCATATGACGCTGCCTCAACCCATTTTGTGAAGTAATAAATTGCAACCACAATGTTTTCATGGCCTCCTGTCCCAGGAGGACTTATTTTTCCAATGATATCTATTCCCCATGTTGAGAATGGCCATGGAGATGTATAAGTGTAGAGTAAAGATGGAGGAACGTGTTGTAAGTTAGCATATATTTGGCATTTAGGACACCTTTTCACATATTGATGACAATCCCTATTCATGGCAGTCTAATAGTACCCTTGGCCCATTATCTTTTGGAGTAGCATTTTTCCATTCATATGAGTTCCACATGCTCCTTCGTGGATTATTCTCAATACTATTTGAGCTTCCTTTTTTCCTACGCATAGGATAGCTCTACCTTTGGGTACTCTTTTGTGTAGCTCATCGTTTATGAGAACGAATTGGGCTGCCAGAAGTCTTAGAGCTCGCTTTGCTCTCTTGTCAGCATGAAGTGGATACTCCCCTTTAGTGACATAATTGAGGATGTCGGTGTACCAAGGTTCCTCTTCCTTTTCTTCTTGAACTACTTTATCATCTTCAATAGCTTGGATGTAAGCCGGTTTATGCCTCTTTTCTATTGTTAAGGCATTTGCTCAATTTCCTGAGGAATTTTAACCATTGAGGCTAGTCTTCTTAAGGCATCAGCAAATTGATTTTCTTCTCTTGGTAGATATGTGTATTCTACCTTCTCGAGTTGATTAGTAAGGGTCTCTAAGTATGTTTGGTAAGGGGCCAAGTTTTCACTCCTTACTTTCCATATCTTGGAGATTTGATTGATGATGAGGGAAGAATCTCGAATATTCGAAGCTTCTTTACCCCTAATTCCAAAGAAGTTTCGAGGCCTACCACACATGCTTCGTATTCCGCAGCGTTGTTGGTAACGTCAAAATCTAGCTATATTGAGATCGGGACATGTTCCTTTTTTGGTGATACTAGTAAGACTCCCACATCACATCCTTTTTGGTTTGAGGCTCCATCGAAGTATAATGTCCAAGTATCATCTTCTGTGACCATTAAGTCTTCATCCGAAAAGTCATTTTCATGCATTAGTGTTGAGTCTTCAATCGGGAAGTCTGCTAAGAAATCCGAAACCACTAATCCTTTGATTTCTTTTTGAGGCATAAACCTTATATCAAATTGGGCTAAGTTGACTATCCATCTATATATTCGTCCGTTGAGAGTAGATTTCTCAAAAAGGTTTTTAAGGGGATCCATTCGTGATACTACATATACAGTGTACACAAGCATGTAGTGTCTTAGTTTGGTTGTGGCCCACACAAGTGCGAGGCACAACTTTTCAAGTGGTGTGTAGCATACCTCATACTCGAGCATCTTTTTACTTAGGTAGTAGATGGCGTTTTCTTTACCTTCTACTTCTTGCACAAGTTTAACCCCCATTGTTTCTTTAGTAACCGTTAGGTATAGGCGAAGGGGAATTTCTAGGAGTGCAGGTGCTAATACATGAGGATTAGCGAGATAGGCTTTTATTTTATCAAAGGCTTTTTGACATTCGTCGTCCCATATTATCAAGACGTTTTTCTTGAGCTTCTTAAATATTGGTTCACATATCGTGGTGAGTTTCGATATGAATCTACTTATGTATTGCAATCGGCCAATAAATCTTCGAATCTGTTTCTCGGTCTTGGGCGACGGCATTGACATGATTGCTTTTATTTTGGTTGGATCTATCTTTATTCCTCAAAAGCTAATGACATAGCCTAAGAGTTTTCCTGAGGTGACTCCGAATGTACACTTGGATGGATTTAGCCTCATGTTATATTTTCTTAGTCTTTCAAAGAATTTCCTTAGGGCTATTTGATGTCCTGGTCGGTCCTTTGACTTTACAATCATATCATCCACATATACTTTAATCTCTTTATGCATCATGTCATGGAGTAAGCAGTTGCTGCTCTTTGGTAAGTGGCACTCGCGTTTTTAAACCCGAATGAAATTACCGTGTAACTATAAGTGCCCCAAGGTGTTATAAAAGTAGTATTTTCCATGTCTTCTTCGGCTATGAGAATCTGGTTATACCCTACGTATCCATCCATAAATGAGAGAAGCGCGTGATTTGCCGTATTATCTACTAAGATATCGATGTGTGGTAAAGGGAAGTCGTCCTTTAGACTTGCCTTATTTAGATCTCTGTAGTCGACACACATTCTTACCCTACCATCCTTCTTAGGAACTGGTACCATATTTATTTGCGACCCATTCGGGGTATTTGGATACCGTGATGAAACCTGCACTTATTTGTTTTTGAACTTCTTCTTTTATCTTAAGAGCTACATCGGGTTTCATTCGACGCAACTTTTTTTTTACAGGTTTCATTCCTGGAATTAAAGGTATAGTGTGTTGAACAATTTCTCTATTTATTTCTGGCATATCTTCATATGACCAAGAGAAAAAATCGATAAATTCTTTTAGTAGATTAATTAAATCGGTTCTTTCCTCTTGATTAAGGGTTAAACCAATTTTAACTTCTCTTTTGACAGTTGGATCTTTTGAGATATTAACTGTTTCGGAGTCATCAATTATTGGTGTTTTATTTTCAAGTGTTTCTACGGCTTTAATTATTTCTTTGTCATTTTCGTTGTTAGCAAAGCAATGCTCATCATCTTGGGTGAGATAATGACACGAGGAGTAATCGAAAGAAGACATATTATTAAACTTCGAAACCATTACATCAAAAAGCGATACGTCCGTTGGGACTTGACTACTAACTATTCTAGGAGTAGGTTCTAAAATAGGAGGGATAGAAGGAGATGCAACTACAGAAGATTTAGAAGACTCAACAACAGAAGACTTAAATTTCAGACTCTGACTCAGACTCAGTCTTAGACGACTCACAGTCATCGAACATTAGTCCTTGTCCTGTGGTGATGGAAATTCTTCTTCCACTTGGTGTAGTCACCTTCACATTCTTTCTCCATCCTTGAACTAATCCTTCTGCCGGAGTGTTGAGCTTCGAAGGGTCAAAGTTTTTAGTTTGCAACACCGTTTGGATAAGCGCGGAGTTGTCGTCGACACGCTTAGGCTCATTTTTCTCGTACCCAAAGAGGAGACCCATAACATTGAAGTCAAAGCATGGAGGACTTGGAGGTGCTTGCTCCTTGTGAATGGGAGTTGGGATCTCATCTAAGAAGTTACAGTCCAAGAATATTTCGAACCCTAGTTGTCTTATCCCATCTTTGACAAAAGTTTCGGGGAATTCATGGCATGGATAATCTTCACCCTCTTTTATGAATTGTCCATATAGAGTAAGGGGATAGTGATCCATTGGGATAGCTCTTTTTTTAGTAGGAGAATTTCTCCGTGCATTGAACTTTTCCCGGGCTCGCTTAAATTCTTCTAGAATCGGTTCAAAACCAAGTGCAAAAGTATCTAACTTAGGGAGGCCAGGCAATGCCATTTTCTTTGCTATTGCTATCTTCTTTCATAAGGTCATTCCGGGAAAATGTCCTGGTCTCCTAAGAATGGCGTTGACTGTCATATTTGAATGGAGGTCTTAGCGAAGAGGGGTCTTTTCATCTTTCTCGATTAAAGAGACCTCTTCAGCATTACAGCCCCATAGGTCTTCATCGTTCTCATCGTGCTCCACATTTATGATTGGTTTATCGATTGCTTTGATTCTCATAGGGGAGGCATCGATGGTGACAGGAATTCCTCTAACTATAGCCTTAACTTGTTGATGGAGGGATGAACGGACGACCTTAAGGTCATGAAGCCAAGGGCGTCCCAACAATAGGTTGAACGAGGCTTTAATATCTACCACTTGAAAAGTAGTAGCATGTTCAATGACTCCTACTGTAACATTCATAGTGATAGTCCCAAGAGCTTGTCAACGAGTGTTATCGTAAGCTCTTATGCCTTACGTTGATGGAGATCAATCCTCCCCTTTTATTTCTAACATTCTTGCAGTTCGAAGTGGGCAAACATTTATTGCTGACCTATTATCTAAAAGGGTCATTGGAACGTTCATCTTTTTGAAAATAATTGTGAGGTTCAAAGCCTTATTGTGCTTGTCACCTTCAGGAGGTAAGTCCTTATAAGAAAAGGTGATCAAGTTGATGGGACTAGGAAGATCACTGGTGAGGAAGTTAGCTAAACTTTCAGGCGAGGTTTCTAAATCTATCCTTACTTTAGCAAAGGCATCCATTACTGCGAGCATATGCTCGTGGGATGTGGCTAATAATTTCCATAGATTTATCTCAACTTTAGTCTTTTTAAGTTGCTTAACAACATCGTTATCTTCTATAAGTGGTATTGGGACTTGTTGAGTGGTAGGATTGGGTTGATTTGTGATGGAAGGTTTCATTCTTTCTGATCTTGTGAGGACATCTATGGGGGAATCTTCTTCATCCCAAATTTCATCTAATGGGTAAATTGTGGAGAGCGGGGTTTCTTCCATGTCTTTGAGGTAGACATCCTCATCATGGCTTTCCCAAAATACATTGTTACTAACATCTTTTTCTGGCTGAATTTGAACCAATTTTCTACTATCAATCAATCCTTGTACTAGATCCTTGAATCTGAAACAGTGTTCTATGGTATGTCCTCTAGATTGATGGTATGTACAATAGAACCTATCCCTCCTTTTCAATGATTCAAATGGTCTTGGCTCGAGAGGTTTGATCTTTCCATTCTCGAAGAGCATTTTGAACATGTTTGCATAGGAGGTCCCAATAGTTGTATATACTTTGTTATTCCTTTTGGGTGGTTCGACTACATTGAGAAAAAATGGTTTTCTTTCAGTAGTTTTAGTGGACATCATCTTTTCAATGATACGCCTATTTTCTATCAACCTCGCTTCGTTGATGGAATCACGAAGTAGGGTCATTGCCTCCTTCATTGTGTTTATGAGAATCCATACATCTTATTTAGAGGCAAGCTCTTTAGTTGGAGGAAATTCACTCATGGCATCGAAAAAGGTTTTCTCCTCTTTTTCGCTAGCATGAGTTTCTTCAATCGGTTTGATGAGGAGTTATGGGTTAACGTAATTTTTCTCATCAGAAATTGCCAAGGCGTCTGAAAGTGGAGCACTTTTGATACTTGGCTTCTTGCTAGCAGGAGGCAATGGAAGTTTATTGTTATCAATTAAATCTTGAATGGCTTCTTTTAACTTCCAGCAACTCTTAGTGAGATGGCCTCTGCCTTGGTGGTATTTGCAATGTGCATTGAAGTTCCAACTAGCCGTCTTCCTTTCGACTGGTGGATCTCTAAATGGTCTGATAGGAGTTTTGAATCCTTTAGCGTGAAGGCAATCTAATGCTGTGTCATAACTCATGCAAATAGGTGTGAAATTTTTCCTAAATTTCTTCTTTTGTCCTTGATTGTTCATAGAAAGGACCTCATGCAAGTTAAAGGTGCTAACATTGTTTGAGTGGGTGGTTTTGGAAGAAGAAGGATTGTCGTTCTTCTTTCCTTTCTAGCCATCGTTGTTGTTATTAGCAGCTTTTTGTTTTGCAAGGTCATCTTCGATATCGATACCTATGTCATAGACGACCTAAAGTATTCAAATTGCTTTGGTATTTTAAATCTTTTAAATACTTTTCTTGGAGGTTCTTGATGAGCATCCTCATAGATTCAATTTCTGTAGGAACTTCTACCATCTAGCAGAAGTTTCCCTCCACTTGTTGAAGAAAGAAGTAAATCCTTCGTTTTCCTTTTGTTTCAACATCTCAAGCTCCCTATGGTCTGTTTCAACTTATATGTTGCATTTGTACCTATCAATGAAAGTGTTTGTGATAGATTCCCAAGAAGAGGTCTTCTCCTTGTCTAGGGAGAAAAACCATTGTTGACAAACGGTTTCAAGAGATAATGAGAATAATGAAGAGAAGACCTTCTTATCAATTGCCTTAATATTCATTATAGTCTCGAAAGCTCTTAAATTAAAGTAAGGGTTGTCGATTGGCTTGAACTTAGGGATGTCATTGGCATTGAACTTCTGCGAAAGAAGTTCTTTGTCCACTAAGACCTCTTGCGAGCTAATTCCCTAAAACTTGTTGTCATTGGAAATTTTTCTTAGGCTTTCTTCCATACGCTCAAGTTGTTGTTGCTTGCTAGGATCGTTGACTTGAAGAGAAATAGTCTTCATCATTTCAGTTAGACTATTAAGGTTTTGCCTCAACTCATCAACCTCTTATTCGGAAGCCATTAGTACAAACTTTTTCCTATGTCTGATGGGTTTGTCTAAGAGTAGAACTTGAACGAAGGTGTTTGGTTTTGATTAATCGCCCTTCCCTTCTTGACCAAGCGCTGTAATATTAAACCATTAACCTAATGTCTTGACTCAAATTGACTTCGATTTTTACTGGTTTCAAAAAGCAAAAAGGAAAAACATGGGGTGCATTTTTTGGGAATCATGTTTATGGTTCAAACAACATGGTTATGTTGGGAGGATTAATATCCGACTTACCCCCTTAAAAAATGACGGAGAAAACGCGCATACGAGACTTCTTATACATGGTCATAGTGAAACATATACAAAGTGTGTGCTTTTAAATAGTGAGTGAAAGTGGCATGCTTGACACTTGTGTAAGACCATAGGACTAAGTGACTAAACTCGATTAAGGATTAAATATAACCGTGGTTATTAATTAATCAATTAATTAGACTTGTCGTGAAGACCCAAGCCGAAAACTGGACCATCGCGCAAACAATGGTATTGTCGCGCTACAAGTTAAACTTCTACGACAACATCATTTTGAATCTATTTCCAGTGTTCTACTCAAAAGGGATACGCCTATAGTCATGCTAAGTCATGTTTAATCAATTTATATTAGACTTTAATTACTTATATTAATTAATTAAGCAAAGTCCTTTAGTCATTAGTTTATTTAGACTCAATCACAAGTTAAACAAACGGTTAGTGTAAACACATACAAGCTATGCACAAGCAAATAATGCACAATTAGTCAAGTTGTCACAACATGATGCAATGAGTTTGCAATCTAACCATGACTCTAATTCTCTAAAGCTCAAGGATTATGGTAGTCAAAATAAGGTCCATGGTTATGAGTCCAGATGCATCGCGCGGAAGCCTTACCTTTGGAAGGGTTGGCGCGTATGGATGGGACCCCGCAAGTTAAACTTGCTTCCATGGTTTGGTGAATTCACAAACTCGGATGTACCCTTCGTTGCAATGAGCGTTCCCTTGGGTAGATGGAGCGTGAATTCCCAGAGGATTATGGCCATATGTAGAATACGTATGGGTTCAGAAAAGAAGGAAAAACTCAATCAAGAAGAAGAATCGGCCAAACAGTGCTAGAATCAGTCGAAGCAAGAAGACATATTTCTGGCTCGGTATTGGAAGAACTTGTCGCGAGAGAACAAGGACCATCGCGAGGAGATGACCCTGTCGCGATGCGACAAAGTTGTCGTACCGCGACAAAGCCATCGCATTGCGATGGACACTGTTTACTCAACGACAGTTCCTACATGCCTCAGCAGCTTTATGTGTTCTCAAAATCTTTCGATTTTTCCCAATGTTTTTTCGATTCTAGTTGTGAAAAATATTTCCTAAATTTCTTACATGTAAAAATCCTATGTTTTTAATGCATTACGGATAGTCTTTCCAATGCGGACCTTTTTATGCTTATGCAATTAATGTCAATCAAAATTACGCACATGAATATTTAGAACTTTTCGAGTCTCATCCACTCATTCTAAATTATTGCCAAAATAATTTTTAGGAATTAAAATAGTAATCCTCCCCAGTGGAGTCGCTAAAAACTGTAGGGACACTACTACAAAATATGCCATACAAAACGCTTAAAATAGGCCAAATAAAACGCCTTAGAGGCGTTCTTCAACTAGGGTGTCTTATAAACTTTATAAGGCGTCTTTTGGAGGCGTTTTGTATTCAATACAATATAGGACGTCTGTCAAAGATAACAGTTTCCAAATCAATGCATAAAATGAATAAAAAAACAAGGCAAGAAGAACAGTTTTCTTTTGGTAGGCGTTATGTATTTATATATAAAGAGAACACCTATCTTAGTTAACAGTTCTTTATTCTTTGTTTTTTAAAAAAAAATAAAAATAAATCATTTTCTAGCAAATGCAATTCTGCCATAAAGGAAAAAAAAAAAAAAACAACTAAATCAAACAAAATGACACTAACAAAGTAACAAAACTGATCATGAAAATTAATAATAACCAATCTCATAACTCATACTAATAGGTATTATTACAATTAAAGTATAATACATGACATAAAAAAAGTGCGAAGCAATTTGATAAGCTAATCCTCTTTGCTTCCATTGATATATCTGCATCAAGAAGCAAACAAAAAATCAAAAAATTAAGACCAAATAAACTACAGTACATTTATAATCCAAGTATTATAAAAACCTATGAGACTGTAACATTTAATCCTGGATTTGAATATCAAGGAATTAGAAATTTACATGTATAAAAAGAACATATTGATAAGCTAATCCTCATTATATAAAAAGAAATTTACTTATTAAAAAGAACAGATTTGTATATGATCTTTTCACGAATAACATATTTAACCCAGAACCCCAGAATTGACCAAGTATGTACCCTAAAGACTCTTATTTCCTTAAAATCAAACTAATTAAACTTCTATGAATTAAAAACAGAGAAAAATTAGATCAAATATAAATCATATATCTCGTATTCTCGTTGATTGATACTTTCAACGTACTATCATATTCAATAGAAAACGGCAATTTTCATGATGAAAATTCAAAAGATATACTTGTATTAGTTATTCATACCAAGGATGAGCACCTACCGAAAATAATCGAAGAAAGCACAACAATTATCAGTGAAGAATAATGACTGATGACGAAGAAGATGAACTACCACCATTGTTGAGCTTTCTTTTGGTTTTTTGGAGAAAAACTACGACAATGTTAAGCTTTTGTGTTTTATAAGAGAGTGAAAAATAGATTTCAATGATTTTGGATTATCCATTTTATTAAACCGTCGCCGCAAAAATGCTAGGTTCAACCAAAAATGAATAATTGCGGCTTCCGTCGTTGTCAATGAAATCTAGGTGAAGGTGGTGGTTATGTCTAGTGGCGGATCTAGCCTTGGTCACGTGACCCAGCAGGGAAGAAAAAAAAAAAAAAAAAAAAAAAAAATTTAATGGCATCTATTGGAAAATAAGATATAAACATTATTTTTGGTTATAAGTTAGCAATACAATCTTGTAGTTTAGTGGTTGAAGGGATTGGGATAGAGCCCAATCAGCAAGGCCCTAGCCACACAAGTCTTGAGTTCGAGCCTTATTACTTGTAATTTTTGTATTCCTTTTTTTGTTTTGTTTTTTTTTTTTTTTTTTGGAATTCCTTTTATCTTTTTGTTTTTTAGTTTTTTTTTTCCTTCCTATGTTATGGTTATGTGATTTATTGATTTTCATGTGATTATTTCAATTTTTTCCTTCTTTTTTCATTTAATTCATTGTAGTAGCATTAGCTAGAAATAGAATATTTTTTTTTTTTTTTGGTTTTCCTTTTGAAATGATAATGAACTTATGATATTTGATTATCATGTGATTAATTTGATTATCCTTCAATGCTGTTATGTTTTGTGTTGTTGAGACATTACATTAAGTGGTTTTTCTAATTTGTGTTGTATATATTATGTTTGTATAATTAAATTGGGTATTGTGACTTAATTGGCTATAATATTCTAAAAACCACTTGGGTATAGAATAGATAAGTTGCAAAAAGATTGAATTAATCTATTTTTGACAATATTGGATTTTGTAATTAAATCGAAATTGTGACTTAATTTTCATAAAAAACATATGATATAACAAGTTTCTTTAGTCCCAAGCATCCTCCTCCACAAACTCATCGTCTATCACAAAATTCATCCACCTCCGGTATGCGGTCGATGAGTGATGATCGATATAGGTGACAGTGACCCAGCACCTTAAAAATCCTGGATCCGCCACTGGTTATGTCTACGGTTGCTGCTACGAAAGGAATTTGATAAGTAGATTTCGGTGAAGAACGGTGGAGACTTGAAATGGGTGAACAATTGATCGTGGGACTGTGGGAGTGAGATGACGGCGATGAGGGTTTGAGGGAGATGAAGACGGTTTGAGAATGTTAGATTTGAGGGAAATGGAAGGGTGGGATTAAGAGAGAGCTTTGAGTAATGAAGGAGAATGGGGGATGACACGATGAGTTTAGGTTAAAAAATTTATTTTACTATTTATTTTTTGGTAAAATCAAATAGAACTATTATCGATGAGACAAGTTCTATTAGATTTCACTAATAAAACATTTATCTTGCAAATGCGTTCTATATCATAAAGCTATATTTTGATCTTATTTTTAATATTAAGAAAAAATCAAATTAAATTGTTCTTTAAGAGAGGCGTTCTATATTATTTATTTTTCAAAACTGTCTTCGAAGTAAGGCGTTCTATTTAATTCTAGAGAACGCTTTTCCAACTTGACAGTCTTGTATCATGTGTTACTTTTTTTACTTTTTGTGGTAATGAGAATATTTCAAGCATCGCACACTTGAGGCCCACTGTGATCATGCACTTAAGTATGGTGGCGTCCAAAGGGAAGGAAGCTAGAGCAAAAGAGTCGCCAACAAGTTTTAGGAACTTGTAAACCGTTCACAGGGTGAAGGTTACACCCCTTCACGATCCAAGAGATCACTAACTCCATAGTGGTCTTGAACTATGACTGGATATTCGGAGATGAAGGTACAAATCCAACCTAAAAAAAAATTAAACCTGCCCTAAATAGGCCTCTACTTTATTCTTCTCATATTCATGTGCGTTTTTCGATCAACATACAATCAATATATTAATCTTAAACTTGTTTAATCTATGTTGGTTGATTATTAATGCACAAACAAATCTATTATTGGCGATCACTTGAATTAAAATCACATTAGCCTAATTCAAATTATTAATTATCTTATTAAGCGTGATTTCAAGTACAAATTCCCTTTAAACCTGTAAGAGAGGGCGTGATCAAGCAATAACAATAATATCAAGCAACATGATAATATTGACAAAATAATCATCATCATAATAATAATCAATCTCATCAAAGCAATATGATAGCAAGATCCTAAGCATGATGATATTAACAAGATTAATAACAAATCCTAGCATGTCACTAAACATTAAAGATCAAAGCTTTAGCCCTAATATGATACTAACATGACATAAGAAAATAGGAAGCAACCTAATCATGATACTAGAAAGCAATAAAAGCGTCCTAACATGATACTATGAATTAAAATAATCCAAGCATGCTTTCTAAAGAAATAGAGCAATAAAACTACTCACTTTGTTGCCTCGTATCTCTTTGTATCCAAACAATACACACGTTAGTAACTTCAATAAAATTATTAAACAATTAATTTAATTAATTGAAATAGGAATTTGGGACTAAACCCTCAGAAATTATCAACCTTTCACGTCTAAGGTGAAGGCAACTTCGAGTTTGGCTAAGTTTGTTTAAGTCTTGTGATGGACGTATGGTGTTTTTTTTGAAAAGGTTAGGCTCAGAAAGAGAGAGAAAGAATAAGCTTTAGCTTTTAGAGAGAGAAGAGAATAGATTGATGATTGTTGAAAACGGGGAATATCGACCCTATTTATAGAGAAAAATAACTATAAACGATAGAAAAGAGTTAGAATTTCAATCGGAATAAAACTGGTTTTGTCGCAACGCGACAGGGCTTGTTGCGACGCGACAACTCTGTGATTCAGCGACAGGCCTGTCGTGACGCGATAGGCTTGTCGTAGCGCGATGGTGCTGCATGATAAATTTTCATTCGGAGTCCGTTTTCCAATGCAATTGGGTTAATAAGAGTCCGTACTTATCTTTAATTAAAATAAGATTTAATATTTTTAAAACAATTGTTTTATTCCAAATAAAATCCCTTATCTTTTCAAAATCCAAAAATATAATTATTAATCCTAATCCCATTAGAACTTAAAATAACCTTCTAGATTATTCTAGAAAATTAAAGTAATTCCTAGTAACTTCAGGAATAATAATTAATGGACCCTCCACTTGATCATTGGGTCGCACATAAAACTCATTTAAGATCCATTTTAGTATTTTGGTCATAACTTCCTCGTTATTCATCGAAATTGGGCTTATAATATATCGTCGGAAAACTCTTTCAAACCCCATCCAAATACACAATTATTGGACCCATATTATGAACCAAACTAAACTGGACTGAACGTTTTTCATGAACAAGGTGCAAAAAGAAATATTTTCGAAAACTGAAAGGACTATTTTTATTAAAAACAGAGGGTTCCACGAGACTCTTTCACATTTCACCTCGTTCGATAATCAAATTACGTGAAAGATATTCATCACTGGGTTTGGTTATTGGGGAGACACAATCAGGTGTCTACAAGTATGAACCACACTTTATTAGTGGCATGATTGGAAGCATGTTTAATTAAATTAAATGTTTAATTTGGTTTGGAATATAAAAAGGGAATTATGCAAATAACGTAAAGTGAAAGAGATTACGCATCAAAATTCTTGGAACGTATATACCTTGAGTATGAACATATGGGGGGAGTTATGCGACTTTATATTTGACCATAACTTCTACTGGGAGTACAGAATGCTGTATATTTTTTTTATTATGCGTAGGAATTCCGCCACTTACGAGTTGTTTATTTTATACTGGCACGGTTAGCTCCTGTGTTAGTACCCCTTTATTGGGGCGGGTTAGGGGAAATCCGTTCGATGCGTAATCAAGCTAAATAAATAATTTATTCATGTAGCAAATGTTCATGTTCTGTGTTGTATGCTTGAAAGCAGGTGCAACAAGGTAAGTTGTATGATTGATAGGACTACATCATGATAGTGTGTTTCTTTACGCTTATATACTCAGCTTTGCTGATTGTGTGTATGTATGTTTGTTTGGCCTTGTCTTCACCTTGGCCCTACGACGACCCATTTCTAATGGCGAGTAGTGGGGACAAGAAGAGAGAAGCTTTTCAGGTGATGAAGCATATTCATGATGGGCATGAGTGAAGAGCGAATCATGCTTAGTTTCCATAAGATTACGATGTGATTTATTGCTTTAATTATTATAATATATTGTGCTTGTGAGACTAACGCAAAGATTTAAGTATTGTTCGGTTTTAATAAGGGCCTACAATGGTTCCGAGTTGTAGGTTGACTTCGTTTGACTTTGGTTTGACTTTACTTTCGTTTGGTTTGACTTTTAAGTTGACTTATTTTGAATGATTTTGATAAGAGTCTTCCGCTATGTGTCTTTGATATTTTCCTTAACCGTTTTCACGGTGGCGGTAATGTCTTAGATTTTCTTATTTTGTATTTTAAAAAGAGCAAAATAGGTATTTTAAAGGAAATGAATTTCTAGGGTGTTACACTTGCCCCTCTAGAAATCTGAAGTTATGGACTTCAGGTCTCTAAGGTGCATGACAGAACTTTTTCTAACAAACGAGGGTTCATCTTAGCCAGGTTTCAAAGTTTGAATGCAATTCTTAGAATTTCATCTTTTTCTCTTCTCTTCTTTTATTTTAGGAATCTATGAGTTCGCTGGTCAGAAGTCTTTGACTCCATGGGCAGTATCTCTCGATTCTTGAAAAATTTATGAGGGAATGACTATCCGAAACACCAGGCCTTTACTTTGGTAATGTTTCGGACATAACTCATTTGAAGTACGGTGCCAATTTTTAGGCTATACTTCAGATTCGTCCACGGCCTCCTTGCCCCCAAGAACTGACTCATCCAAAGTACAGTGCCAACGATTGGCTATACTTCGAGGGTGAAGTCATTGTCCCTTTTAGGCTGGTTTCTCGGCAATTTGAAGTACAATGCCTCTGTTAGGCTATGCTTCGGACAGTGCCAAGACAGAACCTTTGGAAAATTAAAGAAGACAAAAAATGGAAACTTGAAAATTTTGATAAAAAATGGTGGCTCAAAGGCCTTTTCATTAATTTCAAAGATGCACTTACATAGATTGTTCTGCCCCGAAGGGTTTACACATGATACTTCTTAAGTATATCAGCGTTCTAGTGATTCTTCAGCTCAGTTTCATCCAACTGCTGAAGTCAGTATGTTCTAGGCTGAAGTTCATCATAAATTTCATAGGGTCCCTCCAAGTGGCTGAGAATTTCCCATGAATGTGGCTATTTTGCACAACTGCAGCATTCCAAAGGACAAGGTCCCCAATTTTGAGAGGTCTCGCATGAACTCTTCGATTGTAAAATTTGCTGATTCTTTGCTTGTATGTAGCCATTCTGTCTCGGGCCAAGTCTCTAACCTCATCTAAGAAATTGAGGGATTCTTTCATGAGTTGTGCATTTTCGGTCGAGAATAGATTTACGCGTAGACTTTCCCAGCCAATTTCCACTTGAAAAACGGCCTCAGATCCATACACCAGCTCAAAAGGTGAATGTCCCATTGCCTCTTTTTCGGTTTTCCGAAGTGACCAGAGGGTTCCTGGGAGTTCCTCTATCCACTTGGACTTTTGGTCTTTAACCCTCTTCTTGAGAGCATTGAGGATTTGCTTGTTTTCAGCTTCAACTTGACCATTGCTTTGCGAATGACACACCGATAAGTATGCCAATTTGATATCGAACTAGTCTATGTAACGCTTTACCGGCAAATTATCAATTTCCTTCCATGATCAAAGACAAAAACCTTCAAAATCTCGAAGAGAGTGATGATATTCTGCTAGATAAATTTCCTAACAGTTTGCTCTGTGATGTTCGAGTCTACCTCGGCCGCGATCCATTTGCTGAAATAGTCAATGCCAACTATCAACCATCGTTTTTGGTATGAAGCATCGGGAAAAGGCCCCAAGATATCCAGCCCTAATTGGGCAAATGGAAGCGGATTCAAGATCGGCTGAAGATCTCAGGCTGGTTGATGGATGACTAGTGCGAATTTTTGACATTTCTCGCATTTTCTGACCAGCTCCTTAGCATCTGAGATCATTATGGGCCAATAATACCTTACCCTCAATTCTTTGTGGGCTAAAGTTCTCCCCTTGATGTGGTTTCCACAAATGCCGAGGTGAATCTCCCGAAGGATGTAATCAACATCTATTGGTCCTACGCATTTGAGAAGAGGGGCTTAAAAGGATTTTTTTAGCAACTCACCTCTGAAGACGATGAATCTTGAGCTGATTCGCTTTAGTTTGGAGGCTAAGTTTCGGTCTTCGGGAATTTCTCCCCGAAGTTTGTAAGCTAGGATGGGGTCCATCCAGCTCGGCTCGTGGTCGATGCAGCACACTTCAAGTGCTTCGTCGATAATTCTTTTTCGGCGCACCTTCACGTATACAGATCGGTTCGGCTCGATTAGAGTTGAACTAGCAAGTTTGGAGAGTGCGTCTGCTTGCGTGTTCTGACCCCTTGGGATTAGTTTGACTTCAAAAGTCCTCAGCTTCGTAATAACTGTTTTGATCTTTGCGAGATAGGCTATCATTGAAGGCTCTTTGGCCTTATATTTGCCTAGGATCTAATTTGCGACGAGCTAAGAGTCTGTTTTCAGACAGACATGTTCGACTTCCAATGAGATGCATAGCTAGAACATCTATTGGGTGAGCATCAAAATACGGCCTCAACTTCCTTGCCGCCATCACCACTGCCAACGCCATTTTTTCTATCACTGGATACCTGCGCTCAGCCGTATTCAGCACATGACTAACAAAGTATATCGGCATCGACTGTTTCTTTCTTTCCACTAACAACACTGCTGCAATTGTTTTTGGCGAAGCCGAGATGTAAAGTTGTAACAATTCTCCCCTCTCCGGTCTTGCTACCGTCGGAAGAGATCTCAGGTGGTTTCTCACCACTTCCAGTGCATCACTTTGTTCCTTTCCCCATTCAAACGTTTTATTCTTCTTAAAACCATAAAAAAACGGTAAAGCCTTATCAGCTGACTTGCTGATAAACCTAGTTAACCCTGCCATTCTGCCAGTCAACCTTTGAATATCTCGAATAGTTTTCGGTTGTTTCATCTCCAATACCACATTCACCTTATCAAGATTTGCATCTATTCCCCGTTCACTGACCATGAAGCCTAAAAACTTCCCTAATCGAACTCCAAACACACACTTCTCTGGGTTTAACTTCATCTGATATCTTCGTAACGTCTCGAATGTTTCCCTTAAATCTGCTATGTGATCCTCTTTCTCCTTACTCTTCACAATCGTATCATCCACATATACCTCTACATTTTGCCCCTTTTTCTTTTCAAAGATCTTATCTACTAACTTTTGGTATGTTTCCCCTACATTCTTCAACCCAAACGGCATCGCCTTATAACAATACACACCAGCATCTGTTATAAAGGTCGTTTTCGCCCTGTCTGCCTTATGAAGACTGACTTGATGATATCTCGAGAACGTATCCAAGAAACTAAGCATAGCATGGCCGGAAGTAGAATCCACCAACCTGTCTATCCGGGGCAATGGATAACAATCTTTGGGGCAGGCTTTGTTCAAATCGGTGAAGTCTACACACATTCGCCACTTTCCTGTCGGCTTTCTTACCATTACAACATTCGCCAACCATTCTGGATATGTGCAAGGTTCAATAAACCCCGCCGCTAAGAGCTTATTAACCTCAGCTTGTATGGCTTCTATTTTTTCAGTTTAGAAGTTGCGCTTCTTTTGCCTTATCGGTCTGAACTTTCTATCCACATTCAACTTATGCTCCATCACCTTTGGATGTATTCCCGGCATCTCACTCGCCGAAAACGCAAAAACATCTGCATTCTCACGCAACAGACTTATCAAATGACATCTCATAACCTCATCCATGTCTGACCCAACTTTAACCATCCTACTTGAATCACCTGGTTACAACTCAACCTGCACAGTTTCTCCACCCGGTGACGGCCTCGGGATCTCTTCTGGCCTTGCATCAAAGTTTTTCATAGCCAAATCCTGCGCCGTTGGCTCTTTTTCTTTTCTTGGATTATTCGGTATCGAACCATTTCCAACCGGATTCTTCAAAGCTGTTACATAACAAGACTTTGCCATTACCTGGCCTCCATGGACCTTTTCAACAGCTCCCAAATTCGACACATAAGTTATCGTGAGATGATAAGTTGACACTACTGCCTGCACATCATGGATTATCGGTCTGCCGATAATTGCGTTGTAAGCCGACGACACATCAACAACCAGGAACTCTGCCATCACATCTCTCGCTTTCGGCCCATCACCCAGTCTGACTGGTAGCACTATACTTCCTTCCGGCCTCACCGTTGACCCATTTGAACCCAATAACCGGATAAAACACCGGTGTCAGATATTGCCTTCTTATTTTAATTTCATTGAAAGCCTTCATAAAAAAAACATTCGCCGAGCTGCCCCCATCAACCAGAACCCTCTTGATATCGACCCCGTTTATCTTTGTTATCAGAACTGACGGATCATCATGTGGGAAAACAATTCCCCTAGCATCCTCTTCTGTAAACACCACGTCAGGAATTGAAGCTGACTGAGGACGACTGTTAACATCTAAGGCATACACCAAATGACGATGTTCAGACAAGTGCTTTTTAGCTCCACTGATTGTTCCTCCATGCACTGGCCCTCCCGTTATCACATTTACTCTTCCTGTTTATAACGGTGGCATTCCTCCGTCCCCTTGTCGAACTACTCCACCTTGTGGTCTTTCCGGTCTTGCTTCTAATTGTTGCCTTTTAATCTGCCGAGATGGTGGCTGACTTCCTGCTGCATTTAGCCGGTACTGAGTCAAGTGCCCTTTCCTTATCAACTCTTCAATATTATCCTTCAACTGCGTGCACTCCTCAGTATAATGACCCACATCTCTATGAAACATACAATACTTCTTGACACCTCTTGACCTTGCCTTCATCGGAATTGGCCTTGTCCATCCTTCTCTATTCTGATTCACCGAATAAATTGCTGCTCTAGGTGTATTTAAAGGTGTATACGAACTGTACCGCATAGGTGGCTTTGCAGCCCTAACTTCTTGCCAATTTCCCCCTCCCCTACCCGAGGTCGAAGTTCTCGGCCTTCCACTTCCAGAGGCTGCACCCTCAAACTGATACTGCCCCTTACCGGCAGTCACATTCTTATTACTTGTCTTCATCAATTCTTCACTCTTAATGTAATCATGAGCTTTGTTAAAAGCGGCTGCCAATGTCGGCAAATTTTTTCTTGTGAGGTAACGCTTAAAGTCGGAGTCATTTAAGCCGTTCATCAAAGCCATAACAGCTATCTCTTGCTGCAACTTTGGAATTGTATTTGCTTCATTATTGAATCGTCTGATAAAATCCCTTAAGGATTCATCCGGCCTTTGCTCCACCGCCATCAACTCTCCTGAAGTTCTTTGCCGCACACTGTTGCTGACATACTGCCCTACAAACATCTCGGTCAACTTCTCAAAGCTGTCTATCGTTCCATTTTCCAAATTATTGAACCAATCTGCTGCAGCTCCAGTTAAAATAGTCGGAAAAACCTTACACCAAACAGAATCCGAATTGGTGTACAACATCATATGCCCCTCATAGGACGTTATGAGTCTGCTCGGGTCCCCTCTTCCATCATACCTACAGGTCGGCATATTGATTTTTTCCATTGGTTGATCCAAGATGCTCTGTGCAAACGGTGATGCTCTTAACTGAACCACAGTTCGCATTGCTTGCCCCTCAACCTGAGAACTTCTCTGCTGTTGAGTTCTTGTGCTGACGGTGTGACTTGAGGATTGATATTCTGTCCGCCGTGATGTGGTATGTGTTCTTACCGGCGTCTCATTTCGGCGACGCCTTGGTGAGTTTTTTGCTTGATTGAGTTGCTCACCCTGATTTATTAACGGCGCCCCTCTTCCAGCTTGAGCCGTTTCGGCCTCCTTCCTTTTCCCACTCATTGCACTCATCACCCTGGCTGCTATCTCCAAATCTTCTGGGGTGAACTCAGCCATAGGGTCTACTACTATCTCCGGCTGCCTTGGCGGAGTTAACGGCATATGGTATGGATCATCTTCCAGGTATGGGTTTCATTTTCTATTTGAATCTCAGGTTGTGTTGTCACCGGTTGATTTACTACTCTACTAACCACAGGTGTTCCATTATTTCCAGTCGTAATTGTTACTATTTTTATATGTGAGGTTTTTAGGCGATAGAAGTGATCACTGCCCCTCCTTCTGGCGCCAAATTGTTTCTGTCTGGATCCGATTACCCGAGAGTCCGAGATCCTGATACTCCTATCGGAAAGTTAAGAACCTACACAATGGACAGAAGTTAGCTAACCCTGGGGTGATCCGGGGATAACCACTCCAATGATAAAGTTAGAATGTGTTTGAAAAAAAAAGATAAGTAAGAGAGAGAAAGTAGAGAAAGAGAGAGAGTAATAAATGCTTACCATTAATGGAGCTTAACCTACTATTTATAATAAACCTCGTGACAGGTGGCTACAAAGCATGCAAAGCTTTTCTTGCCAAGTGTCAAGCTATTGCTGCCACGTGCCGAGTACCGACAAGCCGATATGTCTGCTTTATGGAACATATCAACCTATTCAATAGATAGGTTGGGTTCATATCCATATTTATCAAGATGTCGGCCCATTTCACACTTCATCCCATACACTATGAATTTGCCATGGGATATAATAATAATTATACTGTCAAGGTTGCCGGCGAAAACCCTTCTTAGATTCAGATGTGTTTGTAAAACTTGGAGAACTTTGATCGATTCGTCAGATTTCATCAATACACATCTTGATGTTTACGATACTAATAAAAGCCGTGTATTCGCGCAGGATATTTATCCATACAGACCACAATCACCAACCACTACTTATTCAATATATTGTAATACTGGTAGCAGTTCAATAACAAAATCTGCTGAATTATATTCAAGTTTTATGAGTTACTCTATCTATGGTTCCTGTAATGGGTTGATGTTGGTGAAGCCGCCCACTTTGTTTCGCTTTGGAAAAATCTTAAGGCTGTGGAACCCTTCTATTCGGAAGTCTTTGCTTCTTCCTCCTTGCCCTTTACTTTCTCCTATTAACCGTATTATCGACCTCGTAACATATGCACTTGGGTACGCACCTTCCTGTATAAGGTGGTTGCTTTTAGAATACCTCAGAGACCCTCACAAGTAAGTATTGCTGTGTATTCGCTGAACGATCATAGTTGGAGGATGAAACCTGATTCCGGGATTACTGTCTCAGGCTCGTGCTTTTTTAATATGAGAAATATTAGTGTTTTCTGTCAAGGGGGTTTGTATTGGGCGGCTTTGGTTTTCCGGAGGTACGGATAGGGATTATCGCTCTGTATTTCCTCGTAAAAGGATTCACTATGATTACAGCAATAAAATGTTACGACATGTTATGATGTCGAGAATAGGTTAACACGAGACATGAGATGTTATAATTTTGCGAATAATCAAAGACAAGACATACGTAATATCTTTCAAGGTGATTGTAGCTATTTCGATACGTATATGGAGAGCTTGGTGATGAGCAAAGTATCGAATGGACAGACTTTGACAGCCCTTCCACAGGGGGGGGAATCGGATGAATCCGGAGGAAAAAGGATATCTAATATATAATTGTAGAGTAAGTTGATGAGGTTTCTCCAAAACCTCAATCCCCAACTCTCGTGAATTTTTATTTTATTTTTTTTTTTTTTTTTTTTTTTTTGGTGAACACCAATAACTACCCTAGCCATTCCACTATTTTAAAATTTTATTATAACCACCAACATTTCACTTCAGGTAATTTTCTTTTATGTATAATGTATCTAGTGCTTTGCACGGGTATGCTCTATTCAAATATATAATTTAAGAGTAATTTAATGACGTTTCTCCAAAACCTCAATCCTCAATTCTCATGTACTATTTTTTGTTTCACTATCCCAAAATAACTTCCACCTCTATACTTCCTCCATTATGAATTACTCGCAACAAAGAGGTATTATTTGTAAGACATAAAATATTCCTTTGTTGCAAGTAATATGTAACGGGGGGAGTATTTTTTTTTAAAAAAAAATCTCCAAATAACTTCCACTACTGCTTTTTTTATTATATGTCCGAATAAATTTTCAAATAACTTCCACTTTACTCTTTTTATTATTTTTGCGTATAATAATACAAGGAATTCCAATAATTACCAACATTTCAGTTTGTGTTGTTTTCCTTCGTGTATTATATAATCCGTGCATTAGCACGGGTATGCACATTGACTAAAATTTCTAAAAAAAACGTTCAATAACTACCTTATTATTAGTTCAATAATCATCAACAAAAAAAAATATACAATATATTTTTGGTGCAACAAACCACCAGTGTAGTTGCTTGCAAAAAAACAATGTAACTCCAATAACACTGACGGAATAACCCCCTTATAACACTAACGGGGTTACTTCTATAACACTGAATGGATAACTCCTATAAAACTAATAAAAATAACTCCTATAATAGTTGGCAACACAGTGTGGCCAGTCACATATAAGAGTTAGTTACTATATAAAATTTAACTTTTCGTATTTGAAATATAAGTTTTGTTATTAGAAATTTTGTAATATGGTTCTATATATTGTGCATTGCACGGGTACACTTTAGTTAGTTTAAAGAGTATGTATCACCTATTCATGTAAATTAGGTTTTAGAGCGAGGAGAGAGTGAGATATAGGTCAAATGGTTAAAGCTCTCATCACCCCTCTCTAAACACCAAAAAAAAAAAAAAAAAAAAAAATACTTAGGGCGAGTTTTTTTTTTTTTTTAACACAAATTTAATGTTAATGTAATTTTTTTTTTTTGGTTAATTTTTTTATTTTACAATTATTGTTTTTTTTTTTTTTTGGTGTTTAGAGCTCAATAATGGCGGGGTGAGAATAGGGATGGCAGCAAATCTGGACCTGACCCGAATTCGTAGATCCAGATCCGTTTTCCACGGATATGGGTCTTCAAATTTTGGACTAGACGGATCCGGATCGAATCCGGGTCCTGTTGAGAAAAACGGATCTAGATCCGGGTCCAACCCCTAGACCTGGACCCAGATCCGTTTACCCGTTTTATAATTTTCCTGTTAAAAAAAACTAAAATTATTTGTTTCTTCATTAAACATGTTTATGATGTTAGTGATGAAGATTAGCCCTTTTAAAAAAAATGGATTTTTTATGCTTATATTGGATACATTATCATTGTTTTTTTGCTTGCTCATTTGTAACATCGTACTTTTTTCATTGTTTATAATTTTTGTTTCAAAAGACAAGTGTATAAGTTGGTTGCTTTGTATTTTTAGATTAGTTGTATAGTTTTAATTTAGGTTGAACTTAATAAACCTCCGGTAAAAGATTTTTGACCCAAACACTACATTTATTGTAAAAAATTAGGCAAAACGTATTGGACCCGATTTAGATCCAGATCCGGACCCGGTGGACCCGTCGGATATGGATTCGGGTCTTCATTTTTCAGACCCAGCAGATCCAGGTCGGATCTGGATCCAAGCTAGAAAAACAGATCTTGATTCGGGTCCGTCCAGATCCGACCCGTTGCCATCCCTAGGTGAGAATCGATCTCATGATGTCCCTAAAATCGGAAAGGAAGTTCTAACCACTTGAGTTAGCCCTCACTCTCACAATTATTGTTTTTTGACGAGTCTCTCACAAGTTAATGCATATTCAACTTTAGAAATGTTTTAATGTAGGTAATTTCCCCATTAATAGTTAATAAAATAATAGATATGTTTGAGAGTATATATTACTTAAGGATTGTTGTTACGTTTGAGATATTATTTTTTTACAACAGAAAGACGTGTTAATCTTAAATTTACCAATAGTACATGTTTATAGATTTGTATGACGTTAAAGTCTTGATATATTCCAAATTATGTAGAACTCCTTTTAGCTTTCTCCAATATCAATATCCCGTGCTTTATTTATTTATTTATTTTACAACATATCCCGTGCTTTATTTATTTTATTTTATTTTATTTTTTTCAAATTATGTAGAACTCCTTTTATTAATGTAAATAAGAAATTTTATTTTATACTTAAGTTTATAGTTGTCAATAAATATAAGAACGCATCAAATCTTTTATTTATGCATATATATTTTTTTATATGGAATGATTTTTTGAAAAAAAATTAAAAAATATAAAAAATAAGAGGATCGGACACACCAGAAAATGACACATGTTATTGCTGGTGTGTCTTCTAGTATATAGTATTAATGATTAACTAATTACAAAAGGTTTCAAAAAAATAAATAAATAAAAATAAATAAATAAATAAAACTAATTACATAAAGTCGAATGTAAAATATTTCTTCATAAATCAGATCACAAACCCTTCCAACATTTCCATATAACAAAATACCTCGATGATATCTGTTTTTCTGGCATCTTCAAATGTTCATGTCATAAAAAAGCTTAGGTGAAAAAAAAAGGGAAAGCAAACAGGTCAACTTTTCTCTCAATTATTTGAGTCGGTGCCTAGGGTTTTTCCCATGTTCTTGAAGTTCTTTAACTTCAATCTTCCTTTTCCTCAATTATTTGTGTCAATTTTTACTTGGGTCTTCAGCTTAATTGTGCCAAGTAGCCTTCTATTTCTACCAATCAAGGTTTTTTTTTATTCCCCAATTTTCTTTGCTGAAGCTATACGTAGTGTTCAAGGTTTGTTCTTGACTAACCCCACTATTCTAGCTTATTCAACTCCTTTGCTCCCCTTAATCACACGTGGAGAGCATGCAAACTTACTTAGTGTCTCTTTCCCTTTGAGGTTTAATTCCTTTGGGATTTTACAATCCAACGAAGTATCCTCCTTTTCTATTCTCAAACATTCTCTGTTCTTTCCCCGTTCTTTATTCCGCCTTTAACAACTCTTCTTCACTCTTTATTGCTGTCCTTTGTTGTCTCATTCATAACGGCAAATAGAAATTATTGGACCGTGTATCGAATGGGGGTGTATTTAAATGAGCCTTTGGAGAATTATATTACAAACATCGATTGGAACAAAGCGGTTATTGGTCGTTTCTTTGGGCCCAATCCTCTTAGCCGCACGATTGTTCAACAGGTGGTTGATACTCAATGGCTCACACGAAGTAATATTATTGTTCATCGTACTGGTTGTTATTTTATTTTTGCATGCACGAACTTAGCGGACGTAGAGGCTTTACTTGAGCAAGACACCTTCATCTTGGATGGTAGAATTTGCAATGTTCGAAGGAGTAATCGTTACACTGTTCCTACTTCAGCTAATTTTGATTTTACTAGGCTATGGATTAGAGTTTATGGGCTTCCTTTAGTGTTTCTCGATCCAGAGGGGGCTGTAAAAACCCTAGAAATTGTAGGGTTGATGGAAACTCTTGATTATGATGGAGATGACCTGCCGGAGGAGCCAGAGTTCCGAGGTTAGGTAATGGTAGACCTTTCTAAACCTCTTATTCTAGGGTGTTACATTCTTGGGGAATTCGGTCCAATTTGGATTTATTTTAGGTATGAAGGAGTGTTTAAATTTTGCAAGAAGTGTGGCTGTGTTGGTCATTACAAGGAGATATGCATGCTCTCGGATTATGTGGATGCCCGCCGTATTCATGCTCGGATGGAGACCTTTGAGTCTCAAAGGAGGACTGTTTTTTATGATCCAAGTAATCATGCTTTTCGAATATGGTGGAAGGGTCTCAAGAGAATTTCAATACTCGTAACACTAGAATCTTATTGTTCTAGCACAGGACTTTGAGTTTAATGATGATAGTTCGGGTGATTCGGGTAATAATGATGATGATGATATGGATAATGATAATAATGATGATGGTAATGAAGATGCAAATGATGAGGATGATGAACCACCTAATAATAATCAAGATGATGAGGATAATTCTAATGAGGAACGGATAATTCTAACTCAAACTCTTCGGGAGCAGGGGATAACAATAACAATATGCCTAATGGTCATGTAAATGATAATGCTCCTAATGGGGATAATCATGATGATAATGATAATCTTGAGCCGAATTTTATCCCAATTAATGGGGTGTATCAAAATGGGTATCTGTCTCATCCAAATGTAGTTGCTCTATCTTCATCTTTGACTGGTTCTGCTTCAAATCAGGGGACTGCAAGCTTTTTTTCATCTAAAACTGATCCTACAACACCCGAGTCATATCACAATCCGCATTCAACCAGGTTTATAGAAGAGAATAGGGCTGCTATGCTGGCTGGTGACCCTTATGCTCCTTATACTGCTGCTCACTCTTCTTCTATTGGTGGTGGGTTTCGAATATCAGCTGCTTTGGAGGACAGCTAGTTACCTCACTGATGAATCAGAAGCTAATTTAGTCATTCTTTCACCTGTTCAGGTGGCTGCAACTGAGCCCCCTGCTGCTGTGGTGCCTCATTCTTTGCTTGAGTCGCTTTCCTTGCAGGAGAATAATATGGCTGCTGCTGCTTATCCCCCTGCCACGGCTGTTGTTCCTAAGCAGCATTCTCAGGAACATGTTTTGCCTTCTTCGAAGCACAATGATGGGTGGCCTCCTAAAAGGAGTCGTGTGCTACCTTTTCATAGATGTCGCTCTTATGATCAGGATCCCTATTTTGGGTACCATGGGTCTACTTGGTCTCAAAAAAGATGCAAAATTAGTTCCCTTAATCTGCAAAGCAAGGGTGGTTACACTATGCCTGCTGCTTCCTCGCGTCGTGGTGCAAAAGATAAATGCCACTCTAATGTGTCTACAACTGCTCATTTAGGAGTTCTTGGAGGTTCTTCTGCTGTGTTCACTTCCTCTTCTGAAAATTTCAGCGTAGTGGGTAATAAAAGGAAAATAGGGGAATGTAGCAGCGACTCTTCTCATAAGCTACTCAAGGTTTCTAGAGTTGGGTTTTCTTCTAAGGCCTTACACTTGGGCTCAACTGCTACGACTGCTTGTTTGTCACCTGTTTTCTCAAGCACCTTCGGTTTGGCGACTGGCCCTTCGCAGCCCCCCAAGGTATTATGAAGATCTCATCTTGGAATTGTAGGGGACTAAATGACCTAAGCTCTCCTAAGCTTCCTTATGTGTTTTGGTTGTTGCACTCTTTTGCTCCTAACTTTTTGTTTCTTTGTGAAACTAAAGTTTCAGTTTCTGTAGTTATTAGCTTTCTTAGTTGTACTAGTCCTTCTTCGGTTTTTGGGGTTGATTTGGAAGGCTCTAGTAGGGGTTCAATGGTTTTTGGTTATGGTTCGGAAGAAGTTTCACGTGTTTTTTGTTGTGCAAATGTTGTACTTTGTAATATAAAGCTTACTAATGGAAATAGTAAATGTGTGATATTTGTTTATGGTGCTCCTATTGTAGAAAATGACCTCAAGTTTGGGGTTTGATTTTAGATTTACTCGTCATTGCTCCTAATTGCTTGATTATTGGAGATATCAATCAAATTGAGCACCATTATGATAGGTTGGGTGGATCAAATGTCATTAAGGGTTGTGACTCCTTTATTAATTTCAAACTCAAGTCTAGTTAACTTGCAACCCCCTTTAAAGGTCCACCCTATACTTGGACGAATAATTGGGATGCCGACAAACTCATTTTACAGCGTCTGGATCGGGCATACATGACCTCTAATTGGTTTCATGAATATCCTGATAGCCGCTTACTCAATCAACCGATTCTCATTTCTGATCATGCTGTTATTTTCTTTGATGACTCCCCGTTTCAAAGACAGTCCAACCGTCCATATCAATTAGACAATTGGTGTCTGAACTATCAAGAAATACATGGTTGCGTTCTCTCTACTTGGCAAAGAAATATTTCTGGCTCTCCCATGTTCGTTCTCTCTAAGAATCTGGAACACGTAAAGTCACAGTTAGGAATTGGTGTCTCAACAATAAAAAATTTTGGGGTGTCGATTGGAAACATTTCTCAAAGAATCTTTCCAATGAGGGAGAGTTACTTCGCTCGGTTCATGATGCCTCTCTCTACATGACAAATGTTGTTACTTTCAAAGGAGAGTATCTTATTGCAACTAATTCTGGAGACAACGTTGCAAGAAAAACTGGATACTGAAAGGTGATTGCCCGTCTAAACTTCTATTCTCAAAAGTCAAATGTCGACAGAAGAAAAATGAGACTAGCTCGTTACTAAATGATCTTGGTGTTCTCCAACATGGGCAGACGGATGTTCAGCATGTTGTTGTGCAATCACTTAAGAAGACTTTCAAAACTGATTACATGCCTCCTTATGATCCGAAAATTGATACCATCCTGCGGGAGTTGGATCTTCCTCGGTTCAATTCCTCTCAAATCGCTAATTTTGAACGTCCCTTCACTACTTCTGAGATTCGAATTGCCATGTTTTCGTTAGGGAACTGTAAGTCTCCAGGGCCAGACGGAATTATAGTAGAATTTTTCAAAACTCATTGGGACGTTGTGGGAGAATCAGTGGTTTCAGGCATTCAAAGTTTCTTTCAAACGGGGTTCCTCTTGAAAGAATGGAATCAGTCAATCCTTGTTATGATTCCTAAGATTGGTAACCCAACAGAGATGGGGCATTTATGTCCTATTAGTCTGTGTAACACAGTGTACAAATGTGCTTCTAAATGCTTGGTGGCTAGATTGCACCAGTATCTCCCTCTTCTAATCTCAGATTCTCAGCACGCCTTTGTTCAAGGCCGTGTTATGATGGATAATATTTTATTGAGTCATAAATTAATGGAGAAAATCAACTGTTCCAAAACAGGCACTAATTGGCTTGCTTTGATCAAAACTGATATGAGCAAAGCTTATGATAGAGTTCACTGGAGTATTCTTTTGCAGGTCTTAATAGCCTATGGGTTCCCGGCTCGTTGGTTGTAGATTATCCAACAATGCCTCGCCACGGTTACTTACAAATCTTTGATCAATGGTACTACCTCGAACACCTTTAAACCACAATGTGGTCTTCGTTAGGGTGATCCTATCTCTCCATATCTTTTCCTATTCTGCATGGATATTTTCTCTCGTATGTTGCATCTGGGACAGGATGTAAAGCTTTTTCAAGGAATCAAGGTGTCTAGAGCAAGCCCTTCTATCTCGCATTTATTCTTTGTGGATGACGCTCTTATCTTCTTTCGGGCAACGTCCTCTTCTTGTTCTAATATCATGCAGATCATTTAATGATTTACTAAGATTTCAGGAGAAGAGCTAAACTTGTCAAAATCCTTGATAAAGTTTAGCCCAAATATATGGCCCTCTTCTCAGGCAGAGTTCAAATCAATATTCCAAATGAAGCATGTCCAGGTGTTCGATCATCACCTGGGGGCTCCAATCGATTTCATCGGAAAAAAGAAGGACCACTTCCAATTCATCATTGATAAAATTATTGGAAGAATTAATTGCTTAAATGATGTCCGGCTATCACAATCGCAGAAGTTGATTTTCATTAATGCTATCCTGGTGGCAATGGCGTCCCATGTTCTCGCTTGCTATGAGTTACCGGTCTCTGTTACGGGGAAAATTGATTCCTTACTAATGCGCTTCATCTGGACGCATTCTGATACTAAAGGAATGCATTGGGTTAATAAGGATACCATGCATCTTTCTTGTGGCCTGGGTGGCTTGGGCATTCGCTGCTTATCCTCCTTAAACAAGGCGTTGTTCATGAAACAGGTTTGGAGACTCTTTTCCAACCCGCAGCTACTAGTATCAAGAGCTTTCAGCGCCCGCATGACCTTTCTTTCCAACAACCTTCACAGTGGGCCTAACTTTTCTGGTCGTCATTCGTATGGTCTTCAGGGGTTACTGAAGCCGGACACCCTTTTAAAAAAGGGTTGCAACTGGAAAATTGGTAACGGCCGGTCTACTCTTGCTGGTTTGGCTAAATGGGTCAATGGTCGCATTCCTGAGTTTAAACGCGGAATTCCATTGCCTAATTCTGCAGCTCATACCGTTAGTTTTTTCATCCATCCTCAGTCATTGGGGTGGGATTCTACTAAAGTACTCGATTGGTTTGTACCTACAGATGCTTCAGCAATCCTTACATCGGAAGCACTTGATTCGACTCAGGATGACTTTCGTTATTGGGCAAGTACCCCTTCGGGTAGGTACTTGGTGAAAACAGGCTGTGTAATGCTTCAACAACAACTTTCTCCAGAGGCCACTCTTTCTTCTTCTGATTCTTTCTGGAAAGTTCTTTAGTCTCTCCAGTTACAACCTAAATGGAAGTTATTCCTATGGAAACTGCTACATCGGGCTCTAGCAGTTAAGGTGGAACTCTGTCATAGAGGAGTTTTGGTTCAAGATGTGTCATGTGACCTCTGTCATTCAGAACCTGAGGATTTACAGCATCTCTTCAGAATGTGCTTTAATGCACACTCAGTTTGGAGGGGTGGATGCCTTGGTATCCGCTCAGAATTTAATGGACACCTTTCTCTCTCATATTGGATCCAAGATTATATCCGACTTTTTATTAGTCAGGATGGGCCTTCTAGTGCTTGCTTAGGTACCTTCGTCGGCACGCTTTGGAATATGTGGTTATGTCGGAACTCTAGAATCTTTAGAGATTCTTCTGCTTCCAGGCCCTTTGCTTCACAGTTCGTGAAAGTCATGGACACTCATTCAGTCTTTATATCCTCGGCAGATTCGGCTAGTACCCTTAATACTGAGGGAGGTGACGCAGGTGCTTCTCTACCGCCTGGTTTTTACACAACTGAGCTTGGTCTGAGTAACCATGGGGGTACTTTACTGTCACTACAAATTGATGGTGCTTGGTTCCAAGACTCTCGTCATGCTGGGATGGGTTGGTGCTTGGATAATGATGACCCGTTGGATGATCGAATCATTGGAGGAAGTAACTTCGGGGTGTGTACTTCAGCTTTACATGCGGAGGCTTTGGCGTGCTTATATGGGCTACAATGGGCTTCTGATCGTCGGTTTCATTCTATCACGGTTTTTACTGATTCATATAATCTTGTTACCATTCTTCGTGGGGGACGGACATGGTAATGTGGCTTACCTCTGGCTCATCCGCAAGATTCAACTACTTGGCTCAACCTTTCAGTATTGTAGCATACATAACGCGGATCGTTCGCGCGTTCATTGAGCTCATCAAATTGCCGGGGAAGCGGCGGTTAATTTTATTTGCTTTAGTATTAGTATGTAATCTATTTGTATCCTTTGTCAAAAAAAAAATGTTCATGTCCGAACAGTACAATTAAATGGATTTAGATGTATTGACAAGTTATCAAGTCTCTTTAGCCTTCTCCACCTAATTTAACCTTGAACACCAAGACTTGTCTAACACGTGATCATCTTGGTAATAGTACAACCCTTCGGACTTCACTTTGTGTCTTGGGAATTATGCCCATAACATGAGGTTAAAATAAACATCTTGTTACATAGAGCTGTCAATTCAGGTAAACAGGTCGGGTTTGGGTCGGGTAAGAGTGGGTCGGGTCAATTTGGGTCAATGCCGTAACCTATGTGGGTCGGGTGCGAGTAGGGTCATGCTTGAGTTGGGTCACGTCGGGTCATACATTTTATCAGGTTTGGGTCGGGTTTAGGTCGGGTTAATAACAGGTCAGTTTACATTCGGGTCGGGTAAATAATAGGTCGGGTTTAATTATGGCTTTCACGGGTTAAAAAGGGTTAGGGTAATTCCTGGGTTCGAGTCGGGTTCGGTTCAAGTCAATAATTTACGGGTTAGAATCAGGTTGGGTCATTTTTGGGTTTGAGTCGAGTTCGATTCAAGTCAATAATTTGCGGGTTATGATCAGGTCGGGTCAATTCCAAGTCGAGTCATTCTCGGGTTCAAGTCAGGTTCGGTTCTAGTCAATAATTTGCGGGTTACAATCAGGTCGGGTCATTTTCAAGTCGGGTGAAGGTTTAAGTCGGGTTTAGTTCAAGTCAATAATTTGCGGGTTATGATCACGTCGGGTCATTTCCAAGTCGGGTCATGTTCGGGTTCAGGTCTCAAATATTGGGTTAATTTGGGTTTCAGGTCGAGTTATCATCTTGGGTTTGGGTATATTTTTTGGGTCGGTTTGTTAATAGTTCATGTAATGACGTTCACATTTAATCATTATCAATTACTTCATTTATTATAAGATAAATAATTTTAGATAAGTTTAGATTCGAGCTAATAAGTCCTAATAAGTTTAGATAAGATCTACATAATAAGTTCATATTAATTCTAGTAAGATAGGTTTAGTTTATATTTTTAAGAGATAAGTTAAAACCCTATTCTAATCTATTCACATTGATTCCACTCATTTTAGGGAAATAATTTCAGATAAGTTTATATTTGACATGACATATTCAAATAAGTTTAGATAAAATACAATAAGTTCATATAAATTCGGTTAAAATAGGTTTGGTTTAGATAAGTTAAAATAAAATGACTTTTTTTTTCTAAACTTATTTTATTTGAAATTATCTAAACTTGTTTATTTTTTATAAGTTCATATCCGAGTTCATGTTTTTTTTAACTAATTTTTTTTTTATACATTTGGATGGCATTATTTATTTAAAATGTTTAAATAAGTTTAAATAGGAAAATGAATAATAAAATTAGAAAAATAAAAGTCCAATAAAAGCCTTTTAACACCTCTAGTTCGGGTCATCACTTTCTCGAGTCCAAACAAGTCAAGTCATGATCGAGTTCAGGTAAATTATTCGGGTCAGATTATCATCAGGTCATATTCAATCGTTATCACGTTCAATTCAATCATTATCCGAAATTATTATTTTTTTTAATTTTTTTTATCTGAAATTATAAATTTTTTTATACAATATAAGATAAAACAAACAAGCCTAAGGTCCAATAGTATTCGCAAACCAAAATTGACTACATTTAGAATGCACATGCACCTACAAAGTAGTAGTATTCGTAAACTGTAATTGCTTAATTGAAATATAGAATGAACTTGCACCTAAAAAGTAGTAGTATTCCTAAATCGTAATTACTAAATTTAAATAAAAAATGTACATGCATCCAAAAATTAGTAGTATTCATACATTTTCATAGGGGTTTTTTTTTAATATAAATTGTAATACATTTGATAATAGAGAAGTTTATTGACAATATTTGAATAAGCTTAAATAGGAAAATAATTTTGGGTCAGGTTAGTAATAGGTCAGGTAAAATTTGTGTCGGGTCAATAACAAGTCGGGTTGAATTTGGGTTGGGTCAATAACTAGTCAGGTGGATTTCGGGTCGGGTTTGTTACAGGTCGGGGTGAATTTCGAGTCGGGTTAGGAACAGGTCGGGTTAGTAACAGGTCAGGTTAAATTCGGGTTTTGACAGGTTAAAACGGGTTTGGGTCAATTTCGGTTCAGGTCGGGTTTGATTCAGGTCAATAATTTACGGGTTACATTCGGGTCGGGTCATCTCCAGGTCGACAGGTCTGTTCACTTCAGCTTAATTTCAATTCAGTTTAGTTCAACTCCAATCTATTCAGTTCAGTTCAATTCTGTTATGTTCAGTTCATCTCCTAGTTTCCTTCTCTCATGAAATATTCATTTCAACTCTATTCAGTTCAGTTCAGTTCAGTTCATTTCAGCTCCAATCAGTTTAGTTCAGTTCAATAAATGTGAACAGGCCCGTCGGTTCATGTTGGGGTTCGAGTCTCAAATACTCAGGTCAACTCGGGTTTAAGGTTGGTTTCAAGTCGGGTCAAGTCGGGTTCGGGTCACCATTTTTTCGGGTTTAGATGGGTTAGTTAATAATCGGGTTCGGGTTGGTATTTCGGGTCGGGTCAGCTTTTGATAGCTCTACATGGAATGAACATTTTCTACCAAAAATGCAAATATAATAAACAACATCCTATTGTAAAAAGTGTTTTGATTGTATTTTGAATTTGAATATTTCATTAATACTAGTTGTTGGAGCACGCGGGATGCGCGTGCCCCCCCTCTCCCGACGGCAAGATAAGTAAAATCCGTGGTTGTGTTCGGGTTTTGTAATAATAAGGATACATGAATTTGTAAGTACTAACAAGGAGTAGTGATAAAGTTTCTATGGGGAAATATCTACGGAAAAACAATTGTTATAAGTGAAGTTATCTAGAATTTGTTATAACTCAAAGATTTTTAAAAAATTATGTTACTATTTTAGATATTATTTTAGAACGCAATTGTTTTCTTATCGAGCACCTAAATAATTTTCGAATAGCTTCATTTTAAAATGATTGTGATAGTAAAGAGTAGTAATAAAAAAATGCAATACTAACGGTATATTAGTTTGTTAGACATTTTAAAGTAGAAAATTTTCGAGTGGTTCTTCTATTGAACATTATATTAGTTAGATTTTGTAATCGATACGGAAGGTATAAAATGAATGAGAAATATCATTTGTGTATGTATTAAAGTTTATTTGCTGGTCATTTATCTATAAATTATTTGATGTACGATTTTTTTTATAATACGATTAGAGGAAATAGCTTTACACTTTTATATTTAAAATTATAGTCGTTGGAGCACACACTATGCGCTCCCCCCCCCCCCTCCCCCGGATATGATATGTAAGATTCGTGGAATTTTGATCGTGTTTCGTAGTTTGGGGTGTTATTAACATGATGATTAGGGGATCTTATTTGAGTGGTAGTCATTAACTTGATTTTAAGTTCTTCTTATCTCTTTTTCTTTCATATATACCCTCTCTCTTATATTTCTTCATCGTCTTATCTCATTTCCCTTTTCTATTCATTCTTGCTTTCTTTCACCTTCTTGTTCCTTTTTTTTTCTCCAACCTATTTACTCTTCTTGTATGGTTTGAACGATTAAGTAAGCCTCCGTCTCTCTCTTATTCTCTCCTGACTCTTCTCTCTTTCCCGACTCATCAATCTCTTTATCACTCTCTCTCTCTCCTTGCCCCTCTTTCTCTTAATTGCTCTATTTCTTTCTCTTCCAGCCCTTATCTCTCTTTTTCCCCCAGCCTCTCTCTTTCTCCCTCTCCTCTTGGCTCATCTCTATCTCTCTCTCTTTCTCTATCCCGACCCTTCTCTCTCTCTTTCTCACACCTCTCTCTTGTCCCAATCCCTCCCTCCCCCCTCTCTTCATTTCTCCCACTCATTCCCTTTTTCCTCTCTCTTTTACTCCTCCCCCCACTCCCTCCCTTTTTTCTTCTCTCTCTCCTCCTCCTCCCACTCCTACTCCCTCTTTCTCTTCCTCTCTTATCCTCCCTCCATCCTTCTTCCATTTTATCTCTTAAAAGTTATCTATTACTATGGTTATATAAATTTTTAAAAAAACATTTACTTGTGTATCTAGCACAATTCTACTATAAGGTCAAAAATTTTATTCTAAAAGTTCTACAAATTAGTTAACATTTCCATAATTATCACAAAACCACATTTGTTAACGAATATCATTTTGTGAAAGAATTGAAGTTTGTCCAAATCTAATTGTCGATTTCTATTCCCTCTTTCTTGGTCACTCTGTTTCTCCATCCCTTTAACTTTCACTTTCTTTTATTTATGTTTTATAATTTTGAGTAGTTTTTCTAAAACCTATTTTCATCTCCTTAATTACACTCTAAAAAGTTTCTCTCTCCTTACTTTTTTATTTCCTCGAACTCTCTCTCTCTCTCTCTCCCCCTCATGGTTATAGAATGTCATGGCTTATAGGTTAATACCCAAAAACAAAATTTAAAATACCAAAAGTATATGTAACGATGTAAATATATACTGATATCATATGCATACAATCTCCAAAGTGAAACCCATTAAGAAATTGATTGGACTTCTTCCTATATCCAATGCATAAAAGTAGTTTGATAATCACATAACAGATAAATAAAATCGGGGAATTCAAGTGCAAATTTACGTAATGCTCTGCCTATTGAGTAAAGAGGCTAGTGTTGTTTAGGGCAATATAAGTAAAAGTGATGCATTTAAAAATTACCCATCTTACAATACTCCTCTTTAATAACCCAGAAAATAGGATGTGTTTCACCTTTAAAAGCTTAATGTACACCTATTGAAAATAATAATAATAATAATAATAATAATAATAATAATAATAATAATAATAATAATAATAATAATAATAATAATAATAATAATAATAATAAAAAGAGCTTGATGTACAACCAGCTAATAATTTAACATGCAACAACTTCCACTCCAAATTATCCGGAACAAAACAAATTGATCATATTCTTAGATTATACATGTATCCAAAAGAACATATTAACTCGCCCAGTTTGACAAGAATCAAATCAAGCTATATCCAGCACACGATCAGAAGATAATTTACAAAGAATATAGAATTCCAGGACTACTAAGAAAATTTTCGACATAAAAAATGGATCTAAAAATGTGTAAAATAACAAGCCAAAAAGCTACGAAGCTCAATAATATTATTACTCCATACTATATATATGTAAACTCTTCTGAAGCTCACATTTTGTTTTTCCTGAACGACAAGATAAAGAAAAGCGATCTGTTGCATTTGAAGTCATAATTGTCATCGCTATATGCTTGATGCAATGAGCTGCAGTTGCTTCTTTAGAGTATTAACCTGAAAGAGTCAGACCAGAACCCCAATTAATCAAAACCAATTAAATATTTCAGTTGAAAAAAAAGGAATTCTTGATATCACACTTTTAGTGGCATCATATAACTTCTGCCACAAAGTTAATATAGAGTATGTCACAAGATTAGATCAATACTGAGATAGTTTTCTTGTTTTTGCAAGCATACCTCACTGCTTTATCTATTAACAGACATTTATTGATCCCTAATCAAAAGCATAATAATAGTATAATACAAGATTTCAAGTTCACAATTACATAAACTACAAAGAAATTAAATGGATTGTTGAGCACTCTGCTTATAATTTACTTCGTATAATAAAGTAATATATGGTTGTCCATTTTGGATCAAGAGTGTGTTATAAAGGTTTAATCATTGAAGATAATTTAAAACAATTAGCTCAATTTTGAAATCATTCAATCTTTAATAAACAATTAATGGAGTCATCTTTTTTTAAATGAAAATTTACCGAAGAGCAACAGTTCCAAGATGGTAACGTGAGGGTTCTTAACTCCTCCGCTAGTCAGAGCTATTTTTCTAGCAACCTTCATTAAGAAAATAATCAGTTAGACATTTAACAATCTTAATCAAATATATAAAGTCCTAACTTTAGAATGTAGAGAAATCAAATCCCTATTTTATTTACCAAATTGCATCGAAACTACCCCAAAATAATGAACTAATTGATTTAAACTGGAAAACTACAATCTTAAAACGATTTGAATTGATTCGAGAAAACCCCTTCATTTTAAACGAACTCAACTAAATCAGAAGGCCCCAATTTCTTATCAAATTGAATTGAGAAATTCTCAATTTTAAAATGAACTAAATAAAGGAAACCATGGGAATGAAGAGATACCTTAGTAGCAAGTTTCTAAGTAAGTGCCATTGAATTAGTTATCCATATATTAAGAACACACACACAAGTACTCAATTTAGGAAGGAAGCACAGCAGCCCCAAACAAAACAAACAACCCTTGCAGCAGCAACAAGCACAGAACAATGATACTCAAGAAGAGGAACACAAGAACGATCACACCACAACAACTAACTCACAAGCACCACACATCAATCCCACACACTACCATAACATGAATGGGAAAAAAGACCTTGAAAAAACTCCTCACATTTGCACACAAAGAACCCAAGATTACCTCTTGAATTCTAACAAGGATGAAAAAAAATATGAGTGTTTACAGTGTGACCATTGCAGAGACATCTAACCAGCAAAACTCTCTCCTAGATTTATCTATACAAAGTTAAAACCTTAGGGGGGTTTCAGTACTGTTGTAGGTTTGTTGTGTTCCATATTTTCCCTAAATTAAAACATGAAACCAAATCTGTTGAAAAAATAATTCAAAGGCAAACTTTATAAAGTTAAAGTTGATATATAAGAGAAAACCATAAAAAGTGGTTTAAGGAAAAGTGTGTTGTTTGTTCTACTTCCCACAGCCCTTCATACCTCTTAACTGAAGTAAGCAAACACTGCCCAATTGCAAGCTCGTTTTTTACAACCACCCCCAAAACAACATGTGACCCAGAGATCAAATTAGCTTCGACATTCAACATGCACTAGTGCATAACTAACCTCAAGTAACACCTAAAAAGTGTTACATGAAGTGGTAAAAGTGTTATTAAAGACAATAGGTAACACTTTAGTGGTGATACATCCGCCCGTGTTACCTAAGGTCTTATGTAACACTTTAGGTAACATTTGGTAACACTTTTCAAAGTGTTAGTATAAACCCTCTTATGTAACACTTTTTTATATTATTAGTATCATTTCTAAAGTGTTACCTTTTAATTCTTATGTAACACTTAATATATTTGGTAACATATTTCAATCATATGGTAACACTTTATCTGACATTATGTATCACTTTTGTGTACTAAAGTAACAACTTTTTTCATTCATCCCCATTCATCTTATGACGTATAGTAACACTATTCAACATTATGTATCACTTTTTACAAACTAATGTAATACCTTATTAATTAATAGGTAACATTTATTATTATTATTATTATTAAATATAAAAATAATATAAATATGTACGACAACCACAAAAGTAAAATTAACATATACAATAGACAATAATTTGAATTGAAATTTCCCTCGAGAAAAAAATAATTTGAATTGAAATAATTTCATAGTTCTTACAAATCACATACATAAATACCAAATTTTTTGTTTGGCAAACCAATAATAATCAAAATAAAAGAAAGTCAACTTCGGTCTCTAGCCGTCCAAATTCCGAAAAACAGTCAGCATAGTAAGCAGGGGTAATAATAGCAGATAGCAGCAACCACCTAGCAGTAACAGCAGCTACCAATAACAGCTAATAATAGCTGACATCAATACCAACAGCAGATGTAGCATCAGACAACAGTAGCACTAGATAGCAGTAGCGAACAACAGCAGCAACAAAATAAAAGAAGATGGCCAAGTTGAACTGTTTTTAAGCCTTACTCTTGACAAGTGTACTAGTGGACAAAAGCAAGGATTCCTGTCACAGTTCCAAAATATTATTAATTAAAAGTCCACAAACACTATGTGACTCATCCAGAATTCACAATGAACAAAACCAATCTGTTAAAAAACAAGAGTATATATTGATGCAATCAAAATGAACCACAATAGCAACAACATAGAAGCTAAAAAAAGGGAAAAGGAAGTTAAACACCCATAGATGTGAGTCAAATTTAAAGGTTTGAGGCAGGGTTTAGATACTAAACAATCTTCAACAAGATAACCAGGTTTATTGCACTTCCAACTATGAAAAATAGAGAATCAAAACATAATATGTAAGAAGGAGAACAGATGAGGATGTACAAGATCATACGTTTCATAATCCAAAGGGGCATCATTTATCATAACATCACGTATCATGACAGCAAAATCAAAGGCAAGAAGCAATATGACCTGGTTCTTGATTAATTATATATCCCTATCAACTTCCTATCTGTGAATAATTACTATGAATTGATTGATAGTTGGGGTTAGCTACATCTTTAATAGCATTACGATCTATTACTTTACAAAGGAGGACAAAGAGACATGTACATGTACTCCAGCATATACTGAGGACTGAACTAATGAATTTACAAATGTTGTTTCTGTTTTAAAATTGCAGAATTGACAAGAATATGTGTTAAAATGACTGAAGATGACTTACACATTAATTCAAGAATACTTAGTAGCCATTATGTGCTTCAAGAGACATCTGATTATAGCTTATTGAAATTAGAAACTACCAAGAAATTCCAAATAAAAGCAATTAAAACTAGTAATGCCCACAACATTCAAATTCAACTTCCCAGAATCTACAACTCTCTTCAACTTAAGAAACCAGAATGCTTCAAATAATAGGGTAGATAACACAAGAAAGTAATTCCTTATTATAATAAATTAAATTAGAATCAATGAAGGACTGAGAAGTGAAGCAAACTCACAAGCACGGCAACCAATTTTGCATTTGGACTCCACACAACCTGTATAATTCTCACCTACTCTCTAGATTGAATTTGAATCTCTTTTATACTTCCCTAATTTCATTTTATGCTTATCAAAAAAATTTAAAACAAAGGACATAAATCCATGTCAGACACAATTAAAAGCATATAATAAGATCAAAGTCACCTTAAAAGTGATTAAACAAAGTCACAATTTGATTATTTTGCAAAGTTTTGGCAAATTCTGCAATCGGCAGTAGCTTTAAACAAAATTCCCAAAATTAAATTGCAAATCAAGTACTTTGTGTATATCATATCATTCTTTTTATTCTCATCTGAACAATTTAATAAAAAAAAATTGCACCTAATTAAAGCTATTAACAATTTGAACAACTTAATTATTGCACCCGATTGAAGTAGGAATCAGAATCCTACACATACAACCCCGATTAAATATATAAATAATGCACTATGATAAGCAACAAAATAAAGACCAATTGTCCCACTTAATACACTGATATTCCCATTTCATTTTGTCAAAGACCTTATCAAAAACCAATAATCAATTATAATCTCCTAAACAAATTTTATTAGTCAAAACTCAAAAGCTAATGATATCATTTTCATATACAACAATGGGTAATTAAGAGTAATTCATAGATTAAACAAAATTGCCACGTATTCCTTAATTTCAATCAAAACTTATGATAATACATGAATCTCAAATTTTAAAAGATATCCAAAAATTAATTAATAATAGAATTGATGAAAGAGATTAAGTGAGTAGAAATAAACCTGGTCAAAGATGAAGCCATTGAGGCGTCTGCAAGGTTTGAAGCCAGCCTATATCTTTATTCTCTCTCTTCGCTAAAATCAACCACCCAATTTTCCTATGCCCTTATTCAATTCATGATTGATGGTGCCCGTTGTTGATTAATCACATAATCTCCATCATAATCTCTTCTATCATCATAGTTTCTATTGAATATTCATCTAGGGTTTCCCAATAGAAAGCCCCTTTCGTCACTCAGCCCGTGTGCTCGTGGGGTAACGAACTTCGTTGGCCAGTGGGTGGGGACATAAGGTGGCCGGCGAGAACTTCATTCGTTGGCCAATGGGTGGGCGTCGGCGTGGGGTAGCTAGTGAGGCGGTGAGTGAGATACTGAATTTTAAAGAGAGAGAAAATTGAGACTAGGGAATTGGGAAAGAGTAGAGGAGGAAAGAGAGAAGTAATAAAATTGTTTGGTTTTTTTTTTTTTGTTTTATCATATGCTACTAAAATGAAAGTGTTACAACCAAATTCTACCTGAAATTAAAGTGCTACAACTAAGTGGTACCTAATATAAAAGTGTTACAACCAAGTGTTACATAAAACCAAAGTGTTACACGAGTGTTACTTATATATCGAATATCTTTATAACTTTGAAAGTGTTACCATTTTGTGTTACCTAATGTCACTTTTGTAGTAGTGATGATAATACCTTCAGAGGGGGGGAGGAATCTAACCTGATGCAAAAGGGTAGTCATGAGCTGCAGTTCTAACGAATACTTTGTGTGTATAAGAGCCATACGCCTCAAAATATTTTACAAATCCCATAGTTGTATACACTATGTTCAATGTTATGTTTTCAAAGATGAATTTGTTCTTGCAGAACCAAGTAGCACACATCATAGCAAGTATAGTTGCGAGTCAAGAAGGATTATCACAGCAAGGATAGGAGGACCTTTACCTGAAGAAGCAGCATGGTTTGGAGCTACATCCTTCCGTTTATCCCCTGTTATAAGACAATTTTGGAAGATTTAAGGCATAGATCATATAAGTCTTATGATCTCGTTCTTTATTGAACACAAACCACTGCAAGTAAAACGAATTAAAACACTATATAGATTGCAACTACATGTTAGAATTTTACGAACTTGATTAGTATTGTTTTACGAATTATACAAGAAATACAACGAAAAAAAGGGAAATGAACATAACCTTAAAGGAAGAAACAATGAAGCCCAACCAATCTTCATGAAACAATTACTCATACATCACTCATACAAAAGAACACAAAATAAATAAATTTCAAACTGAATTTAACAATAATGGTGCAAATAAAACCTAATTTAAGCATTACCTAAAATTCTTGAACAACAAAACACTTCATAAATGTGTAAAATTACCACTCAAAACTCTCACAAATTTATTTACCAATTTACTAAAAACACATCAAATTTGACAAAAAAATAGCCTAACATCAACTGAGCTTTGTTTCTCAATCAATCAAATTAAAATTCCATAAATTCCACAAAACACAAACAAACATCAACAACAACACACAAATCACAGCACAGATCATAAATAAATCATTACATTATAGAAATTAAATAAATAAATAAAAAACAAATTGACCATGCAATAATATCTGAGTCTCTTCACCTCAAACTCGAATCCACCAAACCTTGCTCCGTCTTACCCCTTCCGCCTATTTTAGAAAGAAAACAGAGAAACTGGAGGATGAGAAAGGAAAAAAAAAAGGAAAAAAGAGGAGAAATTAAAAAAAAAAAAAAAAAAAAAAAAGTCAACATTCATATTAAAGGTTAGATGAAAATTGAACCAATTAGAACAAGAAAGAGAAAGGGGAGATAAAACTATACCTAGAGATCAACAATTCTGTTACAAATCAAACAATAATGCTACTAACAATATAAAAAAAATCAACCCAAAAAAACGATAAATCACTCAAATTCAACCCAAAAAAACCACCACACAATCGAAGAAGGCACTAAAATTCAACCTAAAAAACAAAAATAAATAGAACAAATAAACACTTAAAAAATCGAAAAACAATCGAATAAATAAACCCAAAAAATTGAAAACAAATCGATCAAATAAACCTCATTAAAAACAAAACGATTTCGCACAAATACACCCACAAAGATTCAACCCAAAAAATTCGAAAACATATAGAAAACAACAGGAACATATATGCATGAAATCCACGATAATTGAACAAGTAAAGCCCAAAAATTTGAAACTAAATCGAGAAAGAGAAACGAGATCGAACCTGATGAATGTGACGATCGAAAAATCCGTCTTCCACAACCTCAGACTCGAAAAATCGAAACGCTGAGAAGAATTGAAGCACCATCGTCGAAAGGGATGATAGTAGGTCTTGAGTTGCTGAAGTTTCTCTCTCTAGGTTTCTCTCTCCTTGTTTCCCCTAAATACTCTGGCCCTTTTTTCTTCTTAGATAAAAAGACAGAGGGGGAAAAAGGTGAGGAAGTCGGTGAGAGAGCAAGGGCCAAGTAAGTCGGTGAGAGAGCAGCAGGCATCAACAAATAGGAATAAGGGGCAGAATTGGCAATTCATTAATGTTGGAGGCAAGGCTGTAATAGCACCAAAAAGAACTATTCACAAGCTACAATATTTTCGTTTTGCATTTTTAAGGGTTATAGATAAAATGAACGAACATGCAATAAGATAAATTTAACATCGTTTGACAAAAATTAACATCCAATAATATAGTCTTGAGCTTATTTCTAAAATGAACGTATAATTTTATAAGATTGAACATCCTTCTACAAGAAAATGAATATCATCCAACAATAGTGCACAACTGCACATCCACTATAATTTAACAAACATTTAGCAAAGAGAAAATAAACATTTATTTTAATGAGATTTAACATTTAGCAAATAGAGAATATTAACTTATTTTTGTTGATTGAGTCACATCCTTTATTTTCTTAAACGTTCTTTCGTTTACTCACCGTACTCACCTTTTTCAAACTATTTTAAATGATGATTTTGTCCATTTCTCTAAATTGTACGATTTCTTATAACGATTCATCTTAGCGGACCTTAAATATTTTGAACGCTTTGTCGTTATTGTAGTAGTATTTGTTAGAAATGAGAAGAGTAGGTACGTAGTGGGTTTGTAGTGGAATTGTAATTGATGAATTTGTATTGTGGGAAATGGAGTCAATGATGATGATGTAATGGATTTATTGCATGGCTTGAGTGTATACATGCAAGTATATACTCCTATTTATAGCAAGTAATGTCGGTTACATTCCACCGACTTACGTCTACAAATTACTTCTACATGTTTCTTTTTCTATCTAGATTATTCTAGGTGGTAGACTTTTATCTAGTTTATCAAGATCCTTCTTATTGCTAGATATTTATCCTAGATTTGTACAAGATATTTTTGAAGGAATTATTTCTTCGATAAGTGCAATTACTAAATATATCAAGGACCACTATTATGGAGATAATTAGTTCATTCTATAGGATCGTCATTGTCTGGTGCTAGATATGGCAAATGATCTTTGGGCTAGTTAAATAGTTCAAAGCCCAATAGAATGAATCCTATGAGGTCACACAATAAGGGTATTGGGTCAAACAAGTAAGAGGCTCATTAATGGGCCTCATGAGATCGTGACATACCATATAGAGTGTTGGGCTAGAGTAGTTTGATTAGGACAAGGAGTTTGGGCTTGACATGGACTCTTATTTAGAGATATGATCTATAAATAAGATCCATGACTTAGATTGAAATAACAATTCACAAGTCAGTTAATTGTAACTGATCAGGGGTAAAGTAGGTCGTTGGTCTACAACCCTAATCAAATTAGAAAATTATATGCCTAAACTTACACTAAACTAGTTAGTGGCAAGTAAAGGGTCGAACCACGAAGACTAAGTGTATCAATCTATGCTAATTAGACCACTAAGAAAGGTTGTGAGATAGAGAGAGGCACATTTAAAACACTACTTAAAGCAAACAACTAAAACTAGGGAAAGTAGAATCCAATTACATCAATGCATTCAACAACAACGCTGCAATTAGATGAAAATGACCTCAATTAGGAATAATCAACACACTCAACTCACTCTCGCACAATTAAGCATGCTAATTATCCTACTAATTCACTCTCGTGCAACTAGCCTAGTATAGGTATGGAAGAATTTAGACTCTCAAACAACTCACTTTCGCACAATTGATTAAAAGTAAAATTAAGAACATAGAATCAATTAGCTAGAAAGATTCTAATCCATATAATCATCATCCATACTCAATAATCAAGAACCAATTGCATACTAATCATAATAAATTATTCAATTCATCAATATAACCTTCATCCATTTCCCTAGAATAAAATTTAAGCTAACATGATGCACAAAAGTATAGAAAACATGGTAAAATAAGAAATAAAGCAAGAATCAAACAACTAATCTAATTAACTACTCAAATCAACAAACCAATAAGCAAAAACAAGAATTAATGAAAGCAATAAAGATGAGAGAAAGTTAGAAATAAAGACTCATTGAATATATGAGAAGAAAAATCCACAAATTGCTTCTTTAACCTCTCAAAACTCCATGAAAATCCAAGCTTTCTCTCTCTAAAACTACTCCTAAACTAGAGAGAGAACCCTAATCTAAACCTAAGAGAGAGAAAATAAAATAGGCTAAACTAATCTCATCTATGGGGAATAATTGTTAAGAGAGTATTAACCCACTATTTAAATACAAGATAATAAAATAAAAGAGAAAAAGAACTAAATAAAATAATTAAATAACAAAACTAAAGAAAAGAAAATAAAAAAGAAAACAAAAATAAAACCCACGAAATCCCCCATCAGACCCTTTCTTCTTTCCTTTCTTTGGCTGCTGCCATTTCCATCATCACCATCAGCGCAATTAATCAACGGTTGGAAAGCTTCAATCATTAACATCACCAAGCATCATGACCCTTCATCGACATCATCAATTTTCATCTCCAAATGAAATCAATCATGGCCGTTGGATTTCGAAATGCTTAAGGATTCACGAGTAAGTCACGTGATAATTAAGAAATTCAAGACCCACGAAGGAGTGGCCGGGGCTAGGCATCTCCTCGGCATCTACCGAAAATTGGACAAGGCTGGAAAACAGAGCCCCGCGCCCGCGGCAGCAGCAGCCACGCCCGCGGTGGCCTGGGTTTCTCCTTGCTGCTGCGGTGCTGCTACTTGCTGCTGCTAGGGTCTGTTTTGTGGCTCACTGGCACGAATTGGTGGCGAAATAGTGGCTGTAGAGCTGCGGGGTGAAGCAGGGGGCTGGGGATGCATGGTTGGTAATTGAGGAGTGTGGTTTGTGCTTTGATGTTGCGGGGCTGCTGCTGTAATTGTTGCGGTGGAGCTACTGGTGGTTAATTGGTGAGTGGAGGTGGAGGTTATTGCAATTGATGTTGGTGAACTGGGTAATTTTATGCGTGGTTGCTGCTGTAATTGTTGTTGTTGTTATGGAAAGTGGGGAGCAGGGGAGTAGCAGGGGCGAGGTGTTGGTTGCTTTGTGTGGTGTAGGATAGGGAAATAGGTGGTGTAGGTTAGAGTGGCAGCAACTTGAGGCTTGGAAGCTTGTGGTTTGACACATTTGACTCGAACCTCGGACCTCCGAACACAATCCTACACAACCAAAATATACACAAGGGAGAATCGGGACAAAGACTAAAATAATAAAACAAAACTAAGTAAAATAAAATAAAATAAAATACAAAACTAAAATAAAATAAGAAAACGAGAGGAAATTAGAAAATATTAACTAAAATACGAAAATAAACTAAAAACTATTAAAAAAATACAAAAAATACTCAAAATAAAGATCAAATAAGGAAAATAAGAAAAATGAGAGAAATAAATCCTAAAACTAGGAAAATTATTAGAAACTAAACCGAAAAATAAGCATAAAAATACCCTAAAAGTGACATAAAAGTCACTTATCAGTAACTCAAGCAACCAAGTCCCAAACCCTAATCTCTCTTTCACTCTCACGGCCCTCCCCTCTCTCTCTCCCTATCCGTACGGCCGGCCACCCCTTTGGTGGCTCGTGGTGTTCGTGATGGTGTTGAAGGTTAATTAAAGCGTTCAATCACAACTAACTAGCCTTAGTGGAGGTTTGATATGTGCCCGTGGACCAAGTAGAGGAATCACACTTAGGGTTCTATATCTCCCGTTATTCTTGCTCGATTGCACATGGATTCACGCTTCAAAGACATTATCATTTGTTCTTTGTGTGTTATGTATTGATCTTGGTGTTTAGATGCTTATGAATATAATTCATGCAATTTCGCTTATTAGTATCTAAAGTCCTACAGTGGTATCAGTTAGCCTATGCATGTACACATATTAAATTATAAATTCTTTGAAATTCCACAATTTTAATTCAATTAGGAGGGAGAATAATTTAATTATGGGTCAATTATTATTTTAAATGTGATTTAACATATGGAATTATTAAAAAATATTTAATTTTCTCAATATTAATCCATGAAAGGCCTGAATTTTTGCCCTAAATACTTCGAAAAATTCAAACCCCTAAACCCTAATTTCGAAAAATTCGAAACCCTAAACCCCTAAATTGTGAATTTTGTGTTTTGGTTTTGATTTAATTCGATTGTTATGTGATTTATGATTTTAATCTATTTGATTTCATGCTAAATTATGAATTTTTCATGATCAAATTATTTAATTTAAGAGTTAAATTGAATTAGGGATTAATTTCATGAAGAACCCTAATTTCAAGATTGAATATGCAGGAGCAGCCACAGCAGTGCCGCGCAAGGGCTGCTTGCATTACTGTTGCTGCCCTTGCGTCGCTGCTGTGCAGCGTACACCGGCCGGTGTATGGCCACCGTGGCTGGCTTTGGCTGGGTACACCGCGGTGGCTAGGGCAGTTTTCAAAAAAAATTATTTTATTTTATTTTAATAAAATCGGATTTTAAAATGGAAGATAAGTTTTGATTTTGAAAAGATAATTATCAAAATTAAAGTAGTTAATTTTGTTAAGTTTGGATAATTATTGAGCAAAAAGATTCTATATGGATAATAATTGATTAAATAATGAGATTATCCCATAATTATTTTAGGATAATAATTTATTTAAAATATTGTTATTGGCTAGGCAATCAGGATATAATTTCCTAAATTAGTTAGGATAATCATGGGAAATAAATATGATTTATCTTCCATAATTAAAATAAGATTTGATTTTATCTCATACCTAAGATAGAATATATGATATTTTATGATTGGTAATGAATAATATATGATATTATCTAATTGCGTTAATTTAATTAAATATGAGATATTAAGATGCCATGTTTTCTTAATTATGAACATTCAATGTTGTAGTTTAGGAAAGCATGATGAGTGATTTATTATATGGCACTTTATAATATATGATGTTATTTATTCCTATATATAGACTAGTATGGCCCATAGATTCTAAATACGATCTACGCATCATTTCGTATTTTTGTAATCTAAATACGGTCTGCATACTGTTAAGTATTTTTTGTAATTTATTTTATTTTATTTAAGTAGTAGATAGAATAGAATAGTATTACAGGTTACAGTTGATCCGAGAAACCAATGGAGTGAAGGCCCAAAGGAGCTAGATGGATGAGATCCATGAAGGTTCAAGTGGGAGTTTTGCTTTATTAGTTATTAGGATTAAGGGGCCATACTATGTCATGTTTTATTTATGCATTAGTAGATTATGCATGTTAGATTTTATTGATGCTTGTGATGATGCGATAGAGTTCACTAAATAATCACAACATAATAAATCTAGATCCCCGGTAATATTGAGGTTGCTTTTCCAATTAAAAACCCAATAAACCTTTGATATTTATGATAGGTCATGCTAAACCTAGGTGTCATTTTATATCTTGGGAGAGTTGGGGTAAATCAAGTTTTATAAATTTAATTGGTTATACTCAACAAGGTTACCTAAAGAGTTTAGAACCTTGAAGCAAAGGGTAATAATTAAACATGTAATGGTTAATTATTCAACCAAGAATTACAAGAGTTGTAATCAGTAAAGAGTTTACTCATCTTGAAAATGTAATGGTTGATGGTAGGGCCAAAGTCCGGTCAATTATTACACAAATAAAGGATCTTGGAATCACTTAATTCAAATAGGGATCAATTAAATTGAATGAAGTGTTTTAAAGTTACCAATTTAATTCGCTTATATTACTTTAATTTTATTAAACATAATTATTGAACTTTGCCTCGTTTTGATTTTGTTTGTAGATGAATAGCTTTAACGACAACACTAACTTGCCAACCAAACTGAAAACAAGGCTAAATCTCAGAAACTTTAGGGAATGGGAAGAAGAGCTAGGAAATGTTCATAGGAGCCATAAGCTTGAGGCTCGACTCTATATTCCCATTGAAAGCAGATTCACAACAGGTTTCACTCTTGAAAGGCATCCGAAAGATGTTTCGGATGCAGAGAAATTCAGGAATCTCATATTGGCATCTATTCTAACTTGTTGGAAGAGAAGGTTCAAGGACTATGAGTTGACCAAACTGCATAATTGTCCACGTGCCATCTGTCGAGGTGGCATTGGGGCATTAGGAAGTACATGCATGAATGATCAGAATGTTAGAGAGGTCATTAATTTGATCCCTCAAATATACTACTCCTGGACTGACAATGTAAGGTTTGAGACTTACAAAATTCATTGTAAGATAATGGCTATGAAACTCACTCCTAATCAGTCAGTTAAGAACCATGTGAAGGAACTAATTTGTTTACTCAATCGGATGGACATCTTAGGGAGACCATTTAATGATGACTTTGCTCATGACACTATTCTATTTTCCCTCCATGATGGATTCAATCTCGTCAAGCTTATTCATGATGATGAAGGCTCGACAATGACACTAGTCAACCTATTGATCAACCACATAGAGGAGTACTTGAAGAAGGAGGGAAGTCAATGCTTCTATTGCGGTAGGTGGTCTTGCCACTTACCAAGTTGTTCCCACAACACACCAGTGAAGACAGAAGGTAAAGAGTTACCTAATGTTTTTGTTGTTGAAATCAATCTTACCTCTTATTGCAATAGGGTATTCGATACCGGTTGTAATGCTCACATTGTTAATAACATGCAGGGCTTAAGAGAGAGTAGGAAGTCAGCAAAAGGGGAAGTCACACTTCGAGTAGGAAATGGAGCAAAAGTTGCTACACTTGCTATTGGAAACTATCATTTGAGGCTTCCGTCTGGTCTTATTTTGGTGCTTAATAACTGTTATTATGTCCTAACTATTACCAAGAACATTATTTCAGTTCCTGTTTTAGATACTGAAGGTCTTTCTTTTGAAATAAGAGACAAGAGTTATTTTATTTCCAAAGAAAATATGTTATATTCTAACACAAAATTGATTAATGGTTTGTATGTTTTAGATTGTACAATCCATGTTTACAACATCGATCAGAAAAAACGCAAAACAGGTGAATCAAACCAAACCTATTTATGGCATTGTAAGTTTGGTCATATAAACCAATCGCGCATCCAGAAATTACAAAAGGATGGATTCCTTGAAAGGAATGGTGTCCTTCGAACAAGTGTATTATTCCGATAGAGGGTTCGGAGCTATTAGAAAGCTAATTATTTAGTTAGTTCAAGTGATCGGAATGCGTAGGTGGAGGTCGCTTCTGATCAGTAATAGTAATGCATAATTAATATTACAGCTTAATCTTGATTGAACCCTTCAGGTCACACCCAAGCAACTAACAATCCGACACGACGAATTAATTCGGAAAGAATTAATGAGTCGCTCGAGTATTAAATATTTAGACGTCGGAAATCGAGCTAGGAGCGTCGAAACCGAGCGTCGTAAGTCGAGTCAGCAGCACTGCCGCGCATAGCACCAGGCCTGCCACGCACACCAAGCATCAGCGAGGCTGCTTGGGTGCCAAGGCTTGGCCTGCCACGTGGCAGCAGCCCATTGGCGGATGTGGCTTAAGGGAGCCGGTTTTTGGGAGCCTTGGGGATCAAGTATTTGTCCCCCCTCCCCTTGTGGTCCTTACCTAACCTCTCCTCTTAGAATGCCACTTATTAATTAATTAGTTGTTTTCTATTTTCTTTTATATTTTATTTAAAAATAAAAAGGGAAAATTAATTTTACCAACTCTCCCACATTGATGGGAAAGTAGATTTCTCACTTGAGTTTCCCTATAAATATCCCACTTGGGAATTGGGAAAACTCACTTGAGTAAGAACTCAATTAGGCATCTCCACTTGAGAGAAAACCTATAAGTTCATTAATTACTCGAGTAGTGTTTTGGTCCGACTTGGCTAACCTCCAAGTAAGAGACCTGTCGCGATTGTGTTGTGGGTGGATATCGTCAAAGGTCGTTGCACTTGTGAGGCTTAGCTTTCTCAAGTAAGAGCTCCGGTGGTCGAGCGAAGCACTCTTCAAGGGTAATTTAGTCTTTTCTCTAATCTTGTTATTTATGCATTTTGGTTATATTAATTGTGAGTTTTTCCTTGGGCTTAGGTTTTATTTCCGCAGTGAGTTAGACTCGTCGAAACCCAACACTCCTAACTTCATTTGATTATAAATCATTTGAAAATTGTGAGTCATGCTTGTTAGGTAAAATGACCAGATCACCTTTTACTGGAAAGGGTGAAAGAGCTAGTGACCTTTTGGGCCTCATACATACGGATGTTTGTGGACCAATGAGTTCAAAAGATAGAGGTGGTTTTAACTACTTCATTACTTTTACTGATGATTTAAGTAGGTATGTCTATATCTATTTAATGAAGCATAAGTCGGAATCCTTTGAATAGTTCAAGGAATTCCGTAATGAGGTACAAAACCTGCTTGGAAAGACAATTTAAGGCACTGCGATCTAATCGTGGTGGTGAATATTTGACTCAAGAGTTTGATGATCATCTGATTAATTGTGGAATACTTTCACAATCAACTCCTTTAGGAACACCACAGTTAAATGGTGTGTTAGAATAGAGGAATCGAACTATGTTTGACATAGTTGGATCCATGATGAGCTTTACTGATTTGCACATATCCGTTCTGGGGATATGCATTAGAAACAGCTTCGAACATACTGAACTGAAGCCTGTCCAAAGCAGTTGAGAAGACACCATATGAGTTATGGACTGGAAAAGTTCCAAAGCTGTCTTATCTCAAGATTTGGGGTTGTGAAGTCTATGTAAAATGTTTACAAGGCGACAAACTAGGCCCTAGATCAGACAAGTATTTCTTTGTGGGTTATCTCAAAGAAACAAAAGGGTATTACTTCTACAATCGCGCAGATAACAAAGTGTTTGTTGCTCGCAATGGTGTCTTTTTAGAAAGAGAATTTCTTTCTACAAAGTCAAGTGGGAGTAAAGTGGTTCTCGAAGAAATTCGAGACGAGCAACAAATGGATGTAGATAACACCATATCAGAGGCGAGGACGCATGAGTCGGCTAATTTGACAAATCATGTGCCGGAGTAAGCTAATTTGACTAGCAAGACTCCTATCGTCCCACTTGAATCTAATTCTTGCAAAAATCTTCAAAGAGTTGGAGAGAATATTTTTTTTGTTGCTCCTACCCCACATAGGTCTACCAGAATCAGAAACAAACAGTTTGTTGAGGTTCTGTTAACTGAGGATTCTGAAGTCTTCCTATTGGAGAATGAGGAACCTAAAACCTACAAACAAGCTTTGGCGAGCCCCAACTCAGATAAATGGCTTGAGGCCATGAAGTCCGAAATGAAATCAATGTCTGAAAATGTTGTGTGGACCCTGGTACATTTGTTTAATGGGGTAAAACCTATTGGTTGCAAGTGGGTCTACAAGATTAAAACAGACAAGGATGGAAATGCCTACATCCACAAAGCAAGACTGGTTGCAAAAGGGTACAGACAGATTCATGGTATTGACCATGATGAATCCTTTTCCCTAGTAGCTATGCTCAAGTCCATTCGAATTCTTCTAGCAATTGCTGCATTTTTCAACTATGAAATCTGGCAGATGGATGTCAAAACCGCCTTCTTGAATGGGTTCTTGACGGAGGAAGTGTATATGATACAACCTAAGAGTTTTGAAGATCCATAAAATCCTGGAAAGATATGCAAAGCTTCATAAATCCATTTATGGATTGAAGCAAGCATCGAGGAGTTGGAACTTTCGTTTCGATAAGGCAATCAAACAGTTTGATTTTCTCAAGTGCGAAGAGTAACCTTGTGTATACAAGAAATCCAGTGGGAGCAGCGTAGTTTTCTTAGTCTTGTATGTAGATGACATACTACTCATGGGAAATGACATACCAATGCTTGAGTCAGTCAAGGAATGGTTGAAGAGTCATTTCTCCATGAAAGACTTGGGTGCGACTGAGTACATTTTGGGAATCAAGATCCATCGAGACAGATCTCAAAGGATGATTGGACTAAGTCAAGAGACTTATATTGATAAGGTTCTTGACAGGTTTTCGATGAAAGACTCTAAGAGAGGATTTCTCCCCATGTCTCATGGCATTACGCTCAGTAAATCTCAGTGCCCTAAAACGCTAGAAAAGATGAGACGTATTATTGATAAACCTTATGCTTCGGTAATAGAGTCAATCATGTATGCCATGATATGTACAAGGTCGGATGTTGCATATGCTCTAAGTATGTGTAGCAGATTTCAGGCAAATCCAGGTGAAGCACACTAGACAGCTGCCAAGAACATCCTTAAGTACTTAAGAAGAACTAAAGGAATGTTTCTAGTTTATGGCGATGAAGATGAGTTGGTTATCAAGGGCTATACGGATGTGAGTTTCCAAACAGGCAGAGATGACTTCAAATCCCAATTAGGGTACATTTTCTGTCTGAATGGAGAAGCAGTGAGCTGGAAGAGTTCGAAGCAAAGTACTGTCGCAGACTCTACGACATAATCAGAATATTTGGCTGCCGTTGAAGCAGCTAAGAAAGCAGTTTGGATTAAGAAATTCCTCACAGAGTTGGACATTGTACCAAGTGCTCAGAAAGGAATTGAGTTGTATTGTGACAACAATGGCACTATTTCTCAATCAAATGAGCCAAAGTCACACTTCAAATCCAACATGTTGGGAGGAAGTATCATCTCATTCGAGAGATCATTGGTAGAGGAGATGTCAAGATGTGCAAAGTTCATACGGATGAGAACATCGCTGACCCACTTACTAAACCCCTTTTACAGCCTAAGCATGAGGGTCATGCTAGAGCTACTATATTGAAGCTAATGATGTAATTAAAGTTGTATTTTTTTTTTTTTTGAGGAAAACTTATTACATATGTAATACATTCATTTGCAGAATTATTTTTAATCAGAAATTTATTATTTTTCTTATTTAATTATGGTTTTAATGTTAAATAAAATGACCAAAATAATTTTGGATTGATGGGCTCATCAAGTTGATGACCTGGTGAATGAAACCCCATAGGTGAACAAAATCCATTTATTATTTGAGTTCCTAGTTCGAAATCATTAGAATGGACATAAATGATTTCATTAAATGGACTAGCCTGTAAGATTGATTGGATAGTGCAGTTTCATGGGCTATAGGGGCATAGTGATGATGCTCGGTCAATCACATGGATATGCATGAATGATAAATGATCGAACTATAGACCTACTTTGAAGTTCGAGTATAGAGCTTCCGGATATATTAGTGGATTCTTTGACATGAGTGGAACATTGATTTCATTCAATGATTGTCTTAACTGTGGTACATTCAAACGTCATGCCGTAAAAGGGGCTATGAAGGATGTTTCCCGGTTACTTCAAGAATTGACTGGGAGCTTTGGTTTCACAAGATTGGATTGAGTCTACCTATTTAATTAGGAATGTGCCTTGGCCCCTTGAAGAGGGAGAATTCAGAAAATGCATGGTCGTGCTCAAATGGATTACACAGTAATCATTTGTTTTGTAATTCTAACTCAGATTTCAAGAAAAGATTTGTAGATTAATATGATCACGACATGAGATGCAATCATATTATCAAATCGACGCACATTGACTTAAGGAATTGAATATTGTGCACTTGTCTCAGACAAGTGGGAGATTGAAGGAATTATGTCTTCGATAAGTGCAATTACTAGATATATCAAGGATCACTATTATGGAGATAATTGGTTCATTCTATAGGGTCGTCATTATCTAGTGCTAGATATGGCAAATGATCTTTGCACTAGTTAAATAGTCCAAAGCCCAATAGAATGGATCATATGAGGTCACACAACAAGGGTATTGGGTTAAACAAGTAAGAGGCCAATTAATAGGCCTCATGAGATCATGACATACCATATGGAGTGTTGGGCTAGAGTAGTTTACTTAGGACAAGGAGTTTGGGCTTGACATGGACTCTTATTTAGAAATATGATCTATAAATAAGATCCATGACTTAGATTGAAATAACAATTTCACAAGTCAGTTAATTGTAACTCAAGCAACCAAGTCCCAAACCCTAATCTCTCTTTCACTCTCACGGCCCTCCCCTCTCTCTCTCCCTATCCGTATGGCCGGCCACCCCTTTAGTGGCTCGTGGTGTTCGTGATGGTGGATCGTGGTTAGTTCGTGTCTCTCTTCTCCGTTGAAGGTTGATTGAAGCGTTCAATCACAACTAACTAGCATTAGTGGAGGTTTGATCTGTGCCCGTGGACCAAGTAGAGGAATCACACTTGGGGTTCTATATCTCCCGTTGTTCTTGCTCGATTGCACGTGGATTCACGCTTCAAAGGTTTATTTGTTCTCTGTGTGTTATGCATTGATTTTGGTGTTTAGATGCTTATGAATATGATTCATGCAATTCCACTTATTAGTATCTAAAGTCCTATAATTTCTAGATTAACTTATTTTCAACACTCTCTCTTAATTAGAAAAATCTTGAACACTGAGTTGTCTTCGAAAATGGAGGAATTTATCTATTGGTAGTGTCTTGGTGAATATATCTGTGAGCTGTACTCCCGTCTTGCAGAATTGTAGCTTGATTTCCTATTTCTCGACTAGCTCCCGAATGAAGTGATATCGTATCTCGATGTGTTTTGTGTGACTATGAAAGACCAGATTCTTTGTCATGGCTATGGCTGACATGTTGTCACAATAAATTGTTGTTGGTTCTTTCAAGACCGGTTTTAAAATCAACAAGAATTCTCTTGAGCCAAACAGCTTCACATGTTGCACTTGTGGCCGAGATGTATTATGCTTCTGATGATGATAATGCAACCGTTGCTTATATCTTTGATGACCATGAAATGGACTTGGATCCTAGCTGGAACACATAGCCACTTGTACTTTTCCTGTCGTCTATCGGTGAATCTTGTGAGCTTGTAGTCATTTTCATCCTCATATAATAATATTCCATAGCTTTTTGTTCCCTTGATATATCTGAGAATACTTTTTGCTGCTGCAAGATGTGCCTTGCTAGGCTCGCTCATGAACCTAGAGACAATGCTTACTGCAGGTACTATGTCGAGTCTTGTATTTGTAAGGTATATGATGAGAGATACGACCATGCCGCTATAGAGTGATGCATCTACTTTCTCCTTTCCATCATATTTGGAAAGCTTCTCGTTTGTTGCCATTGGTGTCGTCATAGGCATTCATGTTGAAATTTTTGAGGATATCTTCGACACATTTATCTTGTGTGAGAAAAATTATTCTCGAACTTTGCTTAACTTGCATGACAAGTAAGTATTTCATAGCTCCAAGGTCGGTCATCTCATATTCCAACATCATCACTTTCTTGAAATCGTCGATCATTTTTGAGTTATGCCCATGTAGATAAGATCATCTACGTAAAGGCACAAGATGAGAAAATCATGTGACCCTTAGGTCTTGATGTAAAGTGATGGCTCACTTAGGCTTTTTGTAAACTGTAGGTGTTGTTCGAAGCGCTCCTGCGTTAAGCATGTTGTGAATATGCTTGGCACTCATAGGAAGTGGGAATTGACATATACGATTAAGGACAAAACAAAGTAGGGAGCCGCCAACAAGTTTTTAAGGATCGGAACTTATAAACCGTTAACGGATCATTTAAGGCAACCACGATTAAGGGACAATGATTAGGCAATAACGATTCACTCATGAAGGTTACACCCCAGTCAAAATTTATGAGTAATAACTTCATATGGTTCGGAACCACAAAAGGAGGATCGGGGATGATGGTAAGAAGTGAGTCATGGAGTCACAATCGCCTGTATTGGCCTCTACTCGATTCTTATTGTGAAAAGTAATTCCTGCGATCTCAAAGGCATGCAAACAAAGATTCAATTTGCTCCAAACTAATATTATGCTAAATTGGTTTAATGTTAATGCTACATATAATTCTATAATATCGTGATCACTTCAATTAACAACAAGATTAAAAAGGAACCTAAACCGGTCGTCCAAATTGCCTTATTAGTTGTGATATTTAATTACATATTCTCTTTAAACATGCAATACGGTGATCAATAAATATAATAGAGTAAACATCAACATTGGAAGCAATTTAACCATGATAACATTAGTCAAATCAAATCATAATTATAAACCTAGTCATGATACTAGCAGTAAGAATAAAAACAAGAGTAATTAAGTGAATAAATTACTCACATTCCGCGTTTCCTTGAATTGCTACATCATGAATAAAGTGTTAGTAACTTCAATCAAAATATAAAATTAAATTGAAATTAAATTAAATAAAAGTAGAGTTGATTTGGTTCAAACCCTCAATCGGTTCTACCTTTCACGCCTTGGTTTAAGTATGGAACTTCGGGTGTTGTATGGGTCCCTTAGGTGTTGTTTGTTTGATAAGGGAATTTACTTCCCATGGAAATTTGTTTTTCATGGGAATTAAATACCTACATCCAATTCCTTGGAATTGTCTAAACTTGTTTGGTTAGGATGAAGTAAGTTGCAAATCATGGGAATTTTTAGTTACCTAGGGGGGTTAGGTAATTGACTTCCCATGTTTTGTGGGAAGTCACAATTCTCATGAATTTGCAATTCCTCCATTTACACTTTTTATTGTCAACCAAACAATTCATCCATTTACAAGTTCCCATGATTTTCCACTTCCCCCATTTTCTTTGTGCAACCAAACAAGCCATAAGTGCTTAGGGAAGGAATGGTGTAATTAGAAGAATAAGTTTAAGGCTTAGAGTAAGAGAGAGAGGAATTAGATCGAATGTGTGTTGGTGTATAAGAGAGAAAGAGAGAATTGTTTGGTGCCTTGAAACTCAGGAAATCAACCTAGTAATTATAGAGAAAATATGAGGGGTGAGGTACGGAACCCTAGAATTGAAGTGCTTCAATTCTCTCACTTAGCTTAAAGCGCCCAAGTATTGGATCAACGCAAGCACCGAAGTAATGGTTCACAAAGAAGCACATCACCAAAACGACAATATTTCCAAGAGTAAATTGTCGAGCATCAAATCAACGACAAACCTTCCAAGATTGGATTGTCATCTCAAATTGGCAATGTTTCCAAGCATGGATTGTTGTACTCCTTCTCTATTTGGCAAGCTTTTCCAAGTTCGGATTGTCATACATTCATCAAATCCTTGGCAATATTTCCGAGATTGGATTGTCATACATCAAGTTCCCTATGGCAAAATTTCCCAAAGGATTGTCATGGGTCTCTATTCATCTTAACGTTTCGGCAAAGGTTCCCCAACGTGGATTGTCATTCATTTCAGTAGTGGCAAATTTTTCCAAAAGCAATTGCCGATCGACTCTTTTTTTTTGCAAATGTTCCGAAACGCGGATTGTCAATTGTGGCAATATTTTCCCAAAAGGATTGTCGCATAATATTGGCAAATTTCCAAGGTGGATTGCTTTCAAGAGTTATGTTCCAAGACGTGGATTGTCGATCGTAGCAAGGTTCTTATGACAGATTGTTACGAAGCATTGGCAACTTTTCCCAAAATTGGATTTTGGCAAAAATTCTGAGATACGGATTATCGCTTCATCGTGGCAACATTTCCTAGGATGGATTGTTACGTAGCATTTGACAACTTCCTCTAAATCAGATTGTCGTACATCATTCAAGAGTTGTGTTGGCAAATATTCCTAAAGAACAGAGGATTGTCATCACCCCCAAGGCATCAACAACATTGGCACCGCGGTAATTTCAGCAAATATCACAGCAGCAAAGTTCAAGCGAGCTTTGAGGATCAACAACCGTTGGTCTTCGGTAATTTTCTTCGGAATATTATCACAACAACTGAGGATGGCTTCAAGCAGAGTTATCTTCGACGGCGTTCCCTAGGATGTGGAAGGTTGTCAGACAACTGAGGATGGCTTCAAGCGGAGTTATCTTCAACGGTGTTCCCTAGGATGAGGAAGGTTGTCAGAAAACAGGAGGTGACTTCAAGCGAAGTTATCTTCGATCGTGTTCCCTATGATGTGGAATATGGTCATAAAACAGCGGAAATTGAAGATAGCTGCAAGCGGAGCAGTCTTTAAGCGATATCCCCTTGCTTGAGGAAGATCGTCAGACAAAATTGGTTACTCCAGAGACGTGTGCTCGACGATGCAAGATACGCGTTTCTTAACTCTTTTATCTGTTTTAACTAATGCTAGTTTGCAGGTGCAGGCGTTACAAGAGTGATTTAAGATCGTAGAACGTTCTGAATCATTCTCCATCCCTATCGCTACTTTGACTTTCGTTTTCGAAACTTGCGTTTCTCCAAACTCAGTCAAAGTGGGGGCTTCTGTAGACACCCAAATGTGTCTCTCCAAAACCAAACCCAGTGATAAATACCTTTCACGTCATTTGATTATCGAACAAAGTGAAAGTATGAAAAGTCTAGTGATGTGGATGTTTTTATTAAAATATTTCTCTTTCTGTTTTCAAAAATATTTCTTCTCTTACTCTATTTATGAAAATAGCCAGTCTAATTTAGTTTGGTCCGTGATAAGGGTCCAATAATAGTGTAGTTGGATTAGGCTCAAAAAGAGCTTTCCAATGATATATTATAAGCCCAATTCCGATGAATAATGAGGAAGTTATGGATTATACTAAATTAGGCTCGAAATTAATTTTATATGCGGCTCAATGATATAGAGGAGGGCCTATTGATTATTATTCCTAAAGTTATTAGGATTGATTTTAATCTTCTAGAGTATTAAGAAGGTTCCTTTTAAATTCTAATGAGATTAGGATTAATAATTATACTTTAACGAGTTTATTTGGAATAAAATAAGCGTTTATGATAAATCTGATTTTAAAAACTATTTAATGCGGATTCTAATTACTTAGTTATATTAGGAAAAGGATTTCGTACAAAGCGCGTTTTAATTTTGACTTAGCGCGAGGCGACAAAGCCGTCGCCTGGCGCTGCTCCTGTCGTCTGGCGCTAACTCCTGTCGTTGGCGACAGGAGGTATTTTATTCCGAATAGAACTTGATTTGATTTCGTGATATTTTTCCTATAAATAGGGGTCGTATCTCCTCCATTTTCATTCATCAACAATCAATAATCATCAATTATTCACAACAATTATCTCTCTCTATTCTCTTTCTAAAAGCTAGAAGCTTTCTCTCTCTCTATTCTTTTTCTAAACCTTCCCTCTCACAAAATTCCTCATTCACAAGTTCTAGACACACCTAGCCAAGTTCGAAGTTGCCTTCGCCCTATACGTGAAAGGTTGAATATTTCTGAGGGTTTGGTCCCAAATCTTTATTCCAATTATTTATTTTAATTATTTAATTGTTTGTTTTAATATTTTCCTTGAAGTTACTAACGCGTGTATTTTGTTATTAGAAAGAGATACGAGGCATCCAAGTAAGTAATTTAATTGTTATTATTTTGTCATAGAAATCATGCTTTGATTGTTTTGATTCCTAGTATCATGTTAGGATGTCTTTATGATTCCTAGTATCATGTTTAGGGTAATAACTAAAATTTCTAATATCATGCATATTTCTATGATTCTTCCTATTCTTTCTTTATAGCATGTTAGTATCTTGTTGGGGATGAAGATTTGATCTTTTATGTTTAGTGACATGCTAGGGTTTGTTATTAATCTTGTTAGTATCATACCTAGGATCTTGCTAATATTATTATGCTTTGATTATGATGATGATTGTTATTATGTTGCTTGATATATATTATTATTTGTTATTGCTTGATCACGCCCTCTCTGGCAGGTTTAAAGGGAATTTGTACTTGTAATCACGCTTAATAAGATAATTAATAATCTTTTTTAGGCTAATATGATTATAATTCAAGTGATCACCAATAATAGTTTTGTTTGTGCATTAAATTCAACCAACATAGATAAACAGGTTCAGGGATAATCTATTGATTGTATGTTAGTCAGAAAGCGCACATGAATACGAGAAGAATAAAGTAGAGGCCTATTTAGGGCAGGTTCAATCTCTTTTAGGTTGGATTTGTATCTTCATCCCCGAACTTCCAGTCATGGTTCCAGACCTATTGGAGTTAACGATCTCCTAGATCGTTAAGGGGTGTAACCTTCACCGTGTGAATGGTTTACAAGTTCCTAAAACTTGTTGGCGATTCTTTTACTCTAGCTTCCTTCCCTTTGGACGCCACCATGCTTAAGTGTATGATCACAGTGGGGCTCAAGTGTGGGATGCTTGAAATATTCCCTACAGTTTTTTGGCGACTCCACTGGGGAGGATTTCTATTTTAATTCCTAAAATTTATTTTGGCAATGATTTAGAATGAGTGGATGAGACTCGAAAAGTTCTAAGTATTTCATGTGCGTAATTTTGATTGACATTATTGGCATAAGTATAAAAAGGTCCGCATTGGAAAGACCATCCGAAATGCGTCAAAAACATAGGATTTTTACACGTAGGAAATTAGGGAAATATCTTTCACAAATAAAATCGAAATAATGCTACGAAAAAGCTGGAAAATTCAAGAATAGAAAGCTGCCGAGACATGTAGGAATTAGCGCTGAGAAAACAGAGTCAGCGCCAAACGATGGCACTGTCACCTGGCGACAATCTTGTTGTCTGGCGATAGTGCCAGCGTCTGGTGACAGACGCTATTGTCTCGCGCCGAATTCTCCCAATACCGAGCCAGAAATCTACCTTCTTGTTTCGACTAGTTTTCTAGTACTGTTTGTTCGCTTTTACTTTCTGATTGAGTTTTTCCCTTTTTTCTGAAACCCATATGTGTTTTACATATGGCCATAACCCTCTGGGGATTCACGCTCCATCTACCCAATCGAACGCTCCTGGCAACGAAGGGTACATCCGAGTTTGTTGAATTCACCAAATCGTGGAAGCGAGTTTAACTCGCGGGGTCGCATCCACTCGCGCCAACCCTTCCAAAGGTAAGGCTTCCGCGCAGTGCATCCGGACTCATAACCATTGACCCTTTTTGACTAACCCATATCCCGAACTTTAGAGAATTAGAGCCATGGTTAGGTTGCAAACTCATTGCATCATATCGTGACTATATGACTACTTGTGCATTATTTGTTGTGCATATCTTAACCGTTTGTTGACTTGTGAATGAGTTAAATAAATTAATGACTGAAGGACTTTGCTAATTTAATTAATTAATTAACAAATGATTAAAGTCTAATTAAATTGATCAAACTTGACTTAGTACGGCTTTTAGGCTTGTCCCTTTAGAGTAAAATACTGGAAACAGTCTTGGATCGATGTTCTAGTAATGGGGCAGAGATCTAGAATGTGGCGCCATGCGCTAGTGATTAGCGCCAGGCGACAATACTGTCGTCTGGCGCTAACCTTTAGCGTCTGGCGACAGTTCTGTTGCTCTGACGACAGTCCATGTTTTTGCTCGAGTCCTCACGACGAGTCTAATTAATCAGTTTGCTTAATCGATTTAATCAGTTTATTAATGACAATATTCATGTTTAGTCCTTAATTAAGTCTAGTCACATAGTCTAGTCCCATGGTCATGACACGAGTCAAACATGTCACCTACACTCACTAGTCTTAACACACAATTTATGTATATGTCATCATGACCATGTCTTAGGTTCATGCATGAGTCGTCCTTTCCATCATTTGAGTTGGGGGTCCACTCTATTCCTGATTTTTCCATATCTCTCCATCCACATCGTCTTTCCATTCTCTACATGCTTTCTCCATATCACAACCTTCATTCTTCCTGCCTCCTTCTATCTACTGCATGTTGAATAGAGTTTAAGTCAAATAATTAACAAAAAGTATCCATAACTTCCCTTTTCATAGTACTTGGTCAAGAAAGGAAGGGCGATTAATCAAAGACAACACCTTTGTTCAAGTAATACTTTTTGATAAACCAATCAATCGGAAAAGAAAAGCTAAGAAGATAATGGCGTCTCAGGAAGAAGTTAATGAACTCAAGAAGGACGTGGCCAACCTAACTGAATTGATGAAGAGTATAGCTCTTCAAGTCAATGACCCTGTGAGGCAACAACAAATGGAGCTCATGCAAGAAAGCTTGAGCAAAATACCCAATGACTATAGATTCCAGGGCATTAGCTCACAAGGGGTCTCAGTGGACGAGGAACTTCTTCCGCAGAAGTTCAATGCCAGTGACATCCCTAGGTTCAAGGCAATAGATAATCCTTACTTCCACTTAAGAGCGTTCGAGACAATAATGAACATTAAGGGGATAGATAAGAAAATTTTTCATACACTGTTTTCTTTATCACTCGAAACCGTTTGTTAACATTGGTTCTTTTTCCTTAACAAAGAAAAAACCTCTACTTGGAACGAAATAGTAAACGCTTTCATTAATAGATACAAATGTAACATTCTAGTTGAAACTGACCATAAACAACTTGAGATGCTAAAGCAAAAAGAAAACGAAGGTTTCACTTCTTTCTTTAACAAATGGAGGGAAACTTCCGCTAATATGATTGAAGTTCCTACTGAAAAGGAGTCTGTAAGGATGTTCATCAAGAACCTTCAAGACAAATATTCGAAGCATTTGAAATATCAACATAATTTGAATACTTTCAAGGCCGTCTACGACATAGGTATTGAAATTGAAGATGACCTTTCAAAACAGAAAGCTAGTAACAGTAGTAACAACAGTGGCTGGAAAGGAAAGAAGAACGACAATCCTTCTTCTTCCGAAAACACCCACTCTAGTAACGATGTTAGTACCTTTAACCTAAATGATGTCTTAGCTAGGGATAATCAAGGATCTAAAAAGAAACCAAAAAGAGAGTTCACGCCCGTTGGAATGACTAATGATGCTGCTTTCGATCGTCTCCATGATCGAGGATTAATCAAACCTATTGGCCCCACTGAAGATCCAACGCCAGAAAGACGATCTTCAAGATGGAATCCCAACTCTTATTGCAAGTACCATCAAGGAAATGGTCATACCACGGATGAATGTTACAGATTTCAAAATCTCATTCAAGACCTCATAAAAGCAAATAAGATCCCATTGCCTCTAGCTAGTAAGAAGACCAGGTGACGATCAAGCAAAAGACACAAGGCGAGCTTCAACGACAAGATTTCGTGACCTATTTTTCTATCTTTTTTGTTCCTCTTTTCCCTAAATAAGTCTAGCATAGGCGCTCTTTGTTTCCTTAGATTTTACTTTGTAGGATTTTTCTTTTCCCTTTAATAAAATGAGCATTTATTTTCTTTGCATATGATCATTGCATTGCATAAAAAAAATAAAAAATAAAATAAAAAATAAAAAAATAATTTCATGTCGAACTAAGCACAAGGTATACTTATGATTAGAGGCAACCCTTGTAGCCATATCATATTACCTTTCACCCTTCAAATATACAATCCTTTCTTGATAAACCACTTTGAGCCTCGTCTAAACGATAGACCTTTCTTTCTTCAACCCATATCTATCTAACCTTGGGATGGGATGGTGTGCAACTTATGCAATTTTCAAAGAATAAAAACTTGAATGATTTCAAAAGATTCAAATAGAAAAAAGCAAAAAATAATAAAAGTATACAAAAGGGCAAGTGTTCCAATGTCATTGACATGAACATGTCTTTGATATGAACACGTCTCAGATTGCGTCTCTTATCGAGTGCTCATTATCGTGCCTGAGAAACATGAATGCCAAGTGAGTGATAGACCGCATGATTGGGATTGCCCACACTTGTCAAAATAAAAAAATGCAAAATCAAAAGAGAGCAAAAAACATAAACTAAAGAGAATCCAAAGAGTGAGAAAACTCAAGCATAAAAATATAAAGATTTCAAAAGCAAGGTTGTACACCTTGGGGGCATATCTAGGGTCTTGAAGCCTTTATCCCTTTCTTCTTCTAACCTTTAACCTAACCACGTTACAACCCTCAAAAGACCTCTTTGAGATATACACACACTTGTGCGAGGTTCGGCTAGAGCTACGTTCGGCCTGATTCCTAATGGATACGTAGGCAACCTCACATTGGGGTGCGGCCGTAATAAAAATGCATTCATATTTACGTTCATAATTGATCATATCAAGGGATTTCCTATGCTCATCCCTATCCATTTAGAAGCTAGACTTGGGGGCTTGATCCCTACATTATTAGCTTACCTAGCTTAAAAGTCACCATTATTTGACTCTTTTCAAAAAAAATATATTCCATACACTTAGCCTTTGCAACCTAGCTTTAGTGTCACTTTCACACATATCACAGATACATAGACAAATAATCCTCCTCATAGGAACCCTTTATCATGAAATCTTAACATGACGTTGAAGCACGCCTTATCATATCAAGATCACTCATTATCATAACTATTATTGCATCACAAAGTATGAAGTACTTAGCCTCCGTGCCTAAGCTACCCAAATACTTTCATCGTCGAGTCAACAATCGAGATAAGGTGAATTAATCCTTGCACTATGAGATACAACATCAATCCATACACTTGACTAAGCTCATTCAACATGCACCTTCAAAAACTTCACTTCTTCCTTTCTTGCGTCTTTCTTTTTCGGGAGAAAGTCGGTACCCTCCAAAAATGACGGAAATTTTTGTTTTTCTGCGTTTTTGAGTCACACATTGAGTCATGAGTCAACACTTTGCACACACGAGTCACACGAAGTGAGTCATCAATAAGTCAAGTTTATACCTTGAGTCATGTCAAGCCATGTATGTCAAAACGCTTTGAGTCGAGTCATGACAAGTCATATGTGTATTATGCAATGAGTCAAGCAACACTAAGCCTTAGGTCAACCCTAAAAATAAAAAATATGAGCAAAGTCCTATAGTTCAAAATATAAATGCAGGTACGAGCAACCTTTACAAAAGATTTGAAGCAAAAGGATGCAAATGGCTTAGCAAATCAACTAGAGTCGACCTGATCGCAGTTAGATTGGCGATCAGCCTGATTGATTGAGCACATCCGGATTTTGATCAAGCACCTCATTTGGAATAGTAATTGGTCATAATCACGAATTTCCCAAGATGAAAGATCTCTACGGAAATTAACTTGGACTCGTTAAAATCTTGAAGGATAGGGTTTTCGACAGAGTTTCAAGGCATGGGAAACTATCGCTTCCAAAGAGCAAGCGAGCAAGAACATTCTCGGATTTTTCGAAAAACCGTGAATATAAATGCATGAAATTCTTCCAAGATAAGAGAAGTTTAAGAAAAACTTACATGGATCAGTAAATTAGAGATGAAGAGCTTTAATTTGCAAAAGACTTGAGCGGATTTGGTTGAAAGGAAACGGCCAAGTTGAGGGTTCGGAGCGAAACCAAGCAAACGAACAGTAGCAGCAGTAGAAAGGGGTTTTACTCGAAAAGACCGACTCCAGCGCCAGACGACAAGGTTGTCGCCAGGCACTAAGATCTGTCGCCTGGAGACAAAGCAAAATCCTGGCGGCAGAACGCAGCAGCAAGCGCTGGTGCGACGACAGGATGTGTGGCCCCCATATTAGATTATGCGGACCTTATACAACAATTTCGGGTTTCTTGGTGCACCAGTTAGCCCCTATAAGCAAATTGACATGATTAGTAGTCGGCTTGATTACAATCACAGTAAGTGATCGACCTGACAAATGATCGTCTCACTTAGCTTAAAGCGCCCAAGTATTGGCTCATCGCAACAACGAAGTAATGGTTCACAAAGAAGCACATCACCAAAACGACAATATTTCCAAGAGTGAATTGTCGAGCATCAAATCAACGACAAACCTTACAAGATTGGATTGTCATATCAAATTGGAAATGTTTCTAAGCATGGATTGTCGTACTCCTTCTCTATTTGGCAAGCTTTTCCAAGTTCGGATTGTCATACATTCATCATATCCTTGGAAATATTTCCGAGATTGGATTGTCATACATCAAGTTCCCTATGGCAAAATTTCCCAAAGATTGTCATGGGTCTTTATTCATCTTAACGTTTCGGCAAAGGTTCCCCAACGTGGATTGTCATTCATTTTAGTAGTGGCAAATTTTTCCAAAAGCAATTGCGATCAACTCTTTTTTTTGCAAATGTTCCGAAACGCGGATTGTTAATAGTGGCAATATTTTCCCAAAAGGATTGTCGCATAATATTGGCAAATTTCCAAGGTGGATTGCTTTCAAGAGTTATGTTCCAAGACGTGGATTGTCGATCGTAGCAAGGTTCTTATGACAGATTGTTACGATGCATTAGCAACTTTTCCCAAAATTGGATTTTGGCAAAAATTCCGAGATACGGATTATCGCTTCATCGTGGCAACATTTCCTAGGATGGATTGTTACGTAGCATTTGACAACTTCCTCTAAATCGGATTGTCGTACATCATTCAAGAGTTATGTTGGCAAATATTCCTAAAGAACAGAGGATTGTCATCACCCCCAAGGCATCAACAACATTGGCACCGCGGTAATTTCAGCAAATATCACAGCAGCAAAGTTCAAGCGAGCTTTGAGGATCAACAACCGTTGGTCTTCGGTAATTTTCTTCGGAATATTATCACAACAAGTGAGGATGGCTTCAAGCAGAGTTATCTTCGACGGCGTTCCCTAGGATGTGGAAGGTTGTCAGACAACTGAGGATGGCTTTAAGCGGAGTTATCTTCGGCGGCGTTCCCTAGGATAAGGAAGGTTGTCAGAAAACAGGAGGTGACTTCAAGCGAAGTTATCTTCGATCGTGTTCCCTATGATGTGGAAGATGGTCATAAAACAGCAAAAATTGAAGGCAGCTGCAAGCGGAGCAGTCTTCAAGCGATATCCCCTAGCTTGAGGAAGATCGTCAAACAAAATTGGTTACTCCATGGACATGTGATCGACGGTGCAAGATATGCGTTTCTTAACTCTTTTATCTGTTTTAACTAATGCTAGTTTGCAGGTGCAGGCATTACAAGAGTGATTTAGGATCGCAGAACGTTCTGAATCATTCTCCATCCCTATCGCTACTTTGACTTTCGTTTTCGAAACTTGCGTTTCTCCAAACTCAGTCAAAGTGGGGGCTTCTGTAGACACCCAAATGTGTCTCCCCAAAACCAAACCCAGTTATGAATACCTTTCACGTCATTTGATTATTGAACAAAGTGAAAGTGTGAAAAGTCTAGTGATGTGGATGTTTTTATTAAAATATTTCTCTTTCTGTTTTCAAAAATATTTCTTCTCTTACTCTATTTATGAAAATAGCCAGTCTAATTTAGTTTGGTCCGTGATATGGGTCCAATAACAGTGTAGTTGGATTGGGCTCGAAAAGAGCTTTCCAATGATATATTATAAGCCTAATTCCGATGAATAATGAGGAAGTTATGGATTATATTAAATTGGGCTCGAAATTAATTTTATATGCGGCTCAATGATCTAGAGGAGGGTCTATTAACTATTATTCCTAAAGTTATTAGGATTGATTTTAATCTTCTAGAATATTAAGAAGGTTCCTTTTAAATTCTAATGAGATTAGGATTAATAATTATACTTTAAAGAGTTTATTTGGAATAAAATAAGTGTTTTATGATAAATCTGATCTTAAAAACTGTTTAACGCGGATTCTAATTACTTAGTTATATTAGGAAAAGGATTTCGTACAAAGCGCGTTTTAATTTTGACTTAGCGCGAGACGGCAAAGTTGTCGCCTAGCGCTAACAGTTGTCGCCTGGCGTTTCTCCTGTCGTCTAGCGCTAACTCCTGTCGTTGGCGACAGGAGGTATTTTATTCCGAATAGGACTTGATTTGATTCCGTGCTATTTTTCCTATAAATAGGGGTCGTATCTCCTCCGTTTTCATTCATCAACAATCAATAATCATCAATTATTCACAACAATTATCTCTCTCTATTCTCTTTCTAAAAACTTGAAGCTTTCTCTCTCTCTATTCTTTTTCTAAACCTTCCCTCTCACAAAATTCCTCATTCACATGTTCTAGACACACCTAGCCAAGTTCGAAGTTGCCTTCGCCCTTGTAGACACCTAAAAATGTCTCCCCAAAACCAAACCCTCAGTTATTTGTACCTTTCACGCCTTGGTTTAAGGACGGAAGCTCGGGTTAAGTATGGACTCCTTGGAGTGCTTAAGGGAAGAATGGTGTAGTTAGGAATATAGGTTTAAGGCTTAGAATATGGGAGAGAGAGAATAGAATGATTTTTGGTGTATAAGAGAGGAAGAGAGAATGATTTTTTGTGCCCCGAACTGCAAAAAGGAGGGGGTATTTATAGGGAAAATGAGTAGAGGGAACACACGGAACCCTAAAAAGATAAAAACCCTAAAAAATAACACCGCGAATAGGAAGAGAACACCGTGACACGGTGCCAGGAACCGTCAAACGGGGAAAAATCTCGTTACGCGGGGAAAATTGTAGCGACGCGGAACATATTTAACCTGCGGAAAGTGAAAACGCGTGAAGGGTTTACGCGGAAAAGACACGAGAAAATTCCGTGACACGACACACGTAACGTGACACGGCAGTGTCCACCGTGGCACGGTACTGTAGACACCCAAATGTGTCTCCCCAAAACAAAACCCAATGATGAATACCTTTTGCGTCGAATGATTATCGAACGAGGTGAAAGTGTGAAAGGTCTAATGTTGCGGTTGGTTTTTATTAAAATTCTTTCTTTCTGTTTTCGAAAACAACACTATTTTACGAAAACAGCCAATCCAGTTTAGTTTGGTCCATGATAAGGGTCCAATAATAGTGTAGTTGGATGGGGGTTGCAAAGAGCTTTCCAACGATATATTATAAGCCCAATTCCGATGAATAATGAGGAAGTTGTGGCCAAAATACTAAACTGGGCCCGGTTTGATCTTTACATGCGGCCCAATGATCTATAGGAGGGCCCAATGATAATTATTATTCCTAAAATTATTAGAATTAATTATAGTCTTCTAGAATTCTTTAGAAGGTTCTCTTTAATCCTAATAAGATTAGAATTAATAATTAGATATTTTGATAAGTTTTACTTGGAATAAAATATTATTTTATGAAAATACGATTTCAGTTTTCATACGGACTTTACAAGTCAATTTTAATTGATAAGCGGACTCCGTGTTTGAAAGCGCGTAGGAATCCAGCTTGTCGCCAAACGACAGGACTGTCGCTACGCGACAAGCCTTGTCGCCACGCGACAGAGCTTGTCGCCAAGCGACAAGGTCGGTTTTTCCGCGACAGAGTAGAGTTTTATTCCTTATCAAATTCTACCTATTTCCGGACTGTTTTCTTATAAATAGGGTCCTGAACCTCCGTTTTTATTCATCAACAATCAATTAATTATTCTTCATAATCATCATCTACAATCATCTATTTCTCTATGCTCTCATCTCTCTAGTTTTTTTTCATAAACACAATTCCTCATACACGAGATCTAGAAACACCCAGCCGAGTTCGAAGTTGCCTTCGCCCTAGACGTGAAAGGTTATAATTTCTGAGGGTTTGGTCCCTAATCTCTATTTCCATTATTTGATTTAATTGTTTGATTTTATATTTTCCTTGAAGTTACTAACGCGTGTATTTTGTTATTAGAAAGAGATACGAGGCATCAAAGTATGTAATCTTGTTGCTCTATTCTTGTAGAAAGTATGTTTATTATTTATTAATTCCTAGTATCATGTTAGGATGTTATTATTGCTTTCTAGTATCATGTTTAGGGTGCTTCCTATGCTTTCTAATATCATATCAATATCATGTTAGTATCATGCTAGGGCTAAAGCTTTGATCTTTTATTGTTTAGTGACATGCTAGGGTTTGTTATTAACCTTGTTAGTATCATGCCTAGGATCTTGCTATTATATTTAAGCTTTATTATTAACATGATTATAATTGTTATAATTATTGTTTTTATGATTGTTATTATGTTGCTTGATATATATTATTATTTGTTATTGCTTGATCACGCCCTCTCTTGCAGGTTTAAAGGGAATTTGTACTTGTAATCACGCTTAATAAGATAATTAATAATCTTGTTTAGGGCTAATATGATTATAATTCAAGTGATCGCCAATAATAGTTTTGTCTGTGCATTAAATTCAACCAACATAGATAAACAGGCTTAGGGTTAATCTGTTGTTTGCATGCTAGTCAGAAAGCGCACATGAATACGAGAAGAATGAAGTAGAGGCCTATTTAGGGCAGGTTCAATCTCTTTTAGGTTGGATTTGTACCTTCATCCCCGAACCTTGTTTGGTTCAAGACCTTTTGGAGTTGACGATCTCCTGGATCGTTAAGGGGTGTAATCTTCACCTTGTGAACGGTTTACAAGTTCCTAAAATTTATTGGCGACTCTTTTGCTCTAGCTTCCTTCCCTTTGGACGCCACCATGCTTAAGTGTATGATCACAGTGGGGTTCAATCTTGGGGTAAATGCCTTGAAATATTCCCTACAGGTACAGTACACCATGTCACGGTATAGGAGAACGCGGAAATTACACGGAAAAAGCACCGTGACACGGTGAGAAATACCGTGTCACGGCAAATAGGTATCGTGCCACGGTGGAAATTCACGTGAAAAAACATTGAAAATAGCACCGTGACACATTGTAATGTACCGTGTCATGGCACCAGGCACCGTGCCACGTCATCAGGCACCATGACACGGTGCTTTTACACTGTGCGCGGTAATTCCAGTTTTTTACCCGTTTTTACAATCATCATAACTTTTGATCCGTAACTCGGAATAAGGCATATAATATATCATTAGAAAGCTTATCAAGTCCACTTTTCAACCCAATTGGAATCAGGTCAAATAATTTGTAGATTTTAAGATATGGCCGTTTTAGTGGAAGGGTGTCGGTTTTGGGCCGAGTTTAGTGTTTTGCTCATATCTTTTTCGTTATAGCTCGGAATTGGGCTTATGATATATGGTTGGAAATATTACTTCAAGGCCTATCCAAAAAAATAATAATTGGATCAAAATTATAAGACCAAAAAATCAGTTTCTCTCGGTTTTGCGATGTGGACACGAAAAGTGGATAACAAGTTATGGTTTAGGGAAATGAGCTAGGAAATGGATTGGTTTATGAAATTTATTGGATAGAACATGGATTTAAGCACTCCAAAGATTAAATACTCAACCCGACTAATAATGGCGGTGAAAAGTGTTCATCATCGGGTTTGGTTTTGGGGAGACATTTTTAGGTGTCTACAGCCCTATACGTGAAAGGTTGAATATTTCTGAGGGTTTGGTCCCAAATCTTTATTCCAATTATTTAATTTAATTATTTAATTGTTTGTTTTAATATTTTCCTTGAAGTTACTAACGCGTGTATTTTGTTATTAGAAAGAGATACGAGGCATCCAAGTAAGTAATTTAATTGTTATTATTTTGTCATAGAAATCATGCTTTGATTGTTTTGATTCCTAGTATCATGTTAGGATGTCTTTATGATTCCTAGTATCATGTTTAGGGTAATAACTAAAATTTCTAATATCATGCATATTTCTATGATGCTTCCTATTCGTTCTTTATATCATGTTAGTATCATGTTGGGGATGAAGATTTGATCTTTTATGTTTAGTGACATGCTAGGGTTTGTTATTAATCTTGTTAGTATCATGCCTAGGATCTTGCTAATATTATTATGCTTTGATTATGATGATGATTGTTATTATGTTGTTTGATATATATTATTATTTGTTATTGCTTGATCACGCCCTCTCTTGCAGGTTTAAATGGAATTCGTACTTGTAATCACGCTTAATAAGATAATTAATAATCTTGTTTAGGCTAATATGATTATAATTCAAGTAATCGCCAATAATAGTTTTGTTTGTGCATTAAATTCAACCAACATAGATAAATAGGTTCAGGGTTAATCTATTGATTGTATGTTAGTCAAAAATCACACATGAATACGAGAAGAATAAAGAAGAGGCCTATTTAGGGCAGGTTCAATCTCTTTTAGGTTGGATTTGTACCTTCATCCCCGAACTTCCAGTCATGGTTCCAGACCTATTGGAGTTAACGATCTCCTGGAACGTTAAGGGGTGTAACCTTCACCCTGTGAACGGTTCCTAAAACTTGTTGGCGACTCTTTTACTCTAGCTTCCTTCCCTTTGGACGCCACCATGCTTAAGTGTATGATCACAGTGGGGCTCAAGTGTGGGATGTTTGAAATATTCCCTACAGAGAGTGTCGTGTACATATTTTGCATTTGTACCGACAATCTCTTGTATTATGGCCCTTTTTCTTGCTTAATATGCAAAAAGAATTCACTACTACAAAATTGGCTAAAGAGACCATATCAAAATAGCCAAAGAGATTACCTTAGAGGTGGTCTCTAACTCACAGGTCTCTTTAGCCTAAGAGACCACTTCATCAAAAGTGGTCTCTTATTTAAAAAACTGAGACCACTCCTTTAAGATAGATGGTCTCAATTTTCGAAAATCTGAGATCACTTATTTAAAATAAATGGTCTTAGTTTTCCAAAAATTAAGACACCTATTTCAAATAGATGGTCTCACTTTTTCAAAAACTAAGATCATCTATTTCAAATAAATGGTCTCTTTTTATTTTATTTTTTTAAAAAAAAAAATTATTTGTATTTTAATATATACTCCGTATATGATTTCAATTAAACAAAAATACAATTTATTTATATGAAAATTATACACGTAGTTTATACAAAACGAATCCCAAAAACTCATTAATACGAAGTATTTGAGTACAATCAATATTCTATTCAAATTTACACAAAACTCATTCTCCGTAATTAAAAAAAAAAAAAAAAAACTCATTAACGCTATAACCAAGGTGTAGGCGTCGTTTGAAGTGCGCCTACATTAAGCATGTGTGAATATGCTTGGCACTCATAGGAAGTGGAAATCGACATAATACGATTAGGGACAAGGAAAGTAAGGAGCCGCCAACAAGTTTTTAAGGAACTTGTAAACCGTTCACGGATCATAAAAGGCAACCACGAATAAGAGACAACGATAGGCAACAACGATTGACCCGTGAAGGTTACACCCCATTCATAATCCATGAGATTACTAACTCCATATGGTTCGGAACCACGAAAGGAGAATCGGGGATGATGGTACGAAGCGAGTCATGGAGTCACATTCGCCCGTATTGGCCTCTACTCGATTCTTATAGTGAAAAGTAATTCCTGCGATCTCAGAGGCATGCAAACAAAGATTCAATTTGCTCCAAACTATTATTACGCTAAATTGGTTGAATATTAATGCAACATAGATTCTAATTATTAGTGATCACTTGATTAACAACAAGATTAAAAAGGAACCTAAACCGGTTGTCCAAATTATCTTATTAGGCGTGATTTTCAATTACATATTCCCTTTAAACATGCAATATGGTGATCAATAAATATATAATAGAATAAACATTAATATTGGAAGCAATTCAGCAATAATCCAACAATATAAAATCATTATAAAAATAATAGAAATAAAAGGAACATGATTCCTTACTTTGATTTTGCTTGCTTGCAACTATAAAACAATAAACGAGTTAGTAACTTCAAGGAAATAAAACAATAGTTAAAGTTAAATTAAATAGAGTTGATTTGGGGCCAAACCCTCAAACAAGTCTACCTTTCACAGCTTGGTTTAAGGATGGAACCTTGGGTAAAGTACAGACTCCTTGGAGTGCTTAAAGGAAGTATTTTTGAAGAATAAAGGTAGGCTAGTGTTTAGGCTAGAGCATAGAAGGGAGAAGAGAGAATTAATTGATGCCCCGAACTGCAGAAAGGAAGGTCATATTTATAGGGAAAATGAATAGAGGGAACACATGGAGCCCTAAAAAGATAAAACCCTAAAATTGGTTGTCGTGGCACGTCAACAATATGCCGCGACACGGCAAACTCTACCGTGACACGGGACATTCTACCGCGTCACGGGAAATATCTGCCCTAAAAAGGATAAAACGCGTTTAGGTTTTACGCGGAGAAAACACTGGACAATCTCGTGTCACGGCAAAATATGCCGCGATGCGGCACATTCCACCGTGGCGCGGCACGTTATGCTGTGACACGGTGGACATTTTTCCACTTTTGCGTCCAAGTTCATTTTAAACCTAATTACGTTCAGCATTTTTAAGTGTCGTTTTATAGTTTCGGGCTATTTAGGTTTATTATTCATTAATTGGGCTAAATTAATAAATAATATGAAATAGATTATAAAGGTTCGGGCCAAAATATAATTTGGACTGTGCTTTGACTAAACATTAGGACTAATCTGTTGACTATTTTGTGAACTGAGTTTGATTGAACATGGATTTTAAGCACTCCCGGGATTAAATACTCAACCCGACCAATAACAACGGTGAAAGATTGTTCATCATCGAGTTTGGTTTCGGGGAGACATTTTTAGGTGCCTACACAAGGCCTTCTAATATCTTGTCCAGCAACCTCACGCCAACCAAATAATTCAATAAGCAAAATCATTAATCTTCACTTTTATCCTGAAAAATTTTCAAAGAGATTAAAAATTAGCACACAATTAATTAAAAAAAAATTATACAAACTTATAATTAAAATTACACTAACCCAAAAGATTAAAATTAAAATTGAACACTCAAATTGAACACTCATTGTATATGATGCTCAGTTCAATTTTAAGAACAGTAGAACATTGAAATTGTCAAAAGCGTGAAATTTAGATATTCTTATTAAAAATAATAAAAAATAAAATAAAATAAAAACTCGATCGGAGCACTCCCAGAAATAAAACAGATCCAAAATCAAACAACAATTTTGAACTTACCGAAAATCTGCACCAAATTGACGACAAATCTCAACCATTCAAGCAAAATTGTCCACCACTTTCTCTCTCTCCTCCATTTTCTACTAAATCAATCAAACCCCATAAACATTAACACCAACCCAGATTCAAAAATCAAAGAAATTGAAGGAAAAAAAAGAAGAAAAAAAAAAAGAAGACAAACCTGAACAGGTTCGGCGTTTGGCGAGGCTAAGGTGGCTGGTGTTGTTGCTGCTATTGTTTATGATGGAATTGTTGTTGCTAATGGTGTTGAGCCGGCAAAAGGATAAGGATAAAGCTAGGGTAAGTAAGACGTCAACAATTCTATGGCATGCTCATCAGAACGACGTCGTTGCGGTGCGGAAGCTTCTAGAAGAAGATCCTACCCTTGTCAATGCTAGGGATTACAATAAACGGACTCCTCTTCATGTTGCTTCGCTTCATGGTTGGATCGATGTTGATAAGTGTTTGATTGATTTTGGCACTGATGTCAACGAGCAAGATCGCTTATGTTGAAATTTGGCAATTATTTTGGAATTATTGATGTTGAAATTTGGTGTTCTTGATTGTTTAGTATGATTTTTGAAATTTTGGTAAATGTATGAATTTAGGTATTTTGTTTGTGATTTTTTGGAATTTGTTGAAGTTTCTTGATCGTATTCATAGAATATTCAACCTCTCTATTATTGCTATTGTTGTTGCAGTGGTTGTTGTTGTTGTTGTTGTTGTTGCGGTGGTTGAATTGGTACCGGAATCTGAAACGGAGCTTGAATAGACGCCAAAATTTGTAGGCAGTGGAGGAAGGGATAAGTTTGAGAGATAGAAGAGGAAAAGGACTAAAGAGGAAGGAGTCAAAAATCAGGGATTAAAAAAATAGAGAGAGAGAGAGAGAGAGAGGTGTAACATAGATGAAGGCAAATGAATTTTAGGGTTTGAGGGAAAGAAGATGAGGGAGATCTAAGGTTGGATATTTTACAAGTGGTATATACGTGTACTAGCTAGATCAGATTAAAAATATTTATTTATTTAATTAATTAATTAAAAGAAGGAGAGACCATATCTCTTTTTCTAATTAAAAAGAAGGAGAGACCACTTCTTTTAAATAGATGGTCTCCCTCGTTTTTTTACTTATTTAATTAAAAAAAGGAGAGACCACTTCTCCTAAATAAATGGTCTCTCTCTTTTATTTATTTATTTAATTAATAATAGGAGAGACCACTTATCTTATATAAAAGGGTCTCTCTCTTAATTTATTTATTAGATTAAAAAAAGAGAGACCATTAATCTGAAATATTGGGTCTCTTGAAATCAAGAGACCACATATTTAATTAAATAGTCTCTTGTTTGAGGTCTCTTTGGCCAATTTTGTAGTAGTGATTATTATTTTGACTCCTTTTTGGTTGAATATTATTTTCATGGCCATTTTTATTTTCACAGTTATTATAAAATTTTAATTTAGCTTGAAAAGCTTGTTCTACCGTTTGCTCATCAAATCTACGCGTTTTTTCTTCATGAGCTAATTTAGCCCATTAGCTCAGTCATACTGAGTGATCTTAAATCTTTATTAGACTCTTCTATAGCAACTAGGGATGTCAATGGGGCGGGACGGATGTTGGCCTTCCCATCCCCATCCCCACCTAACATTTTAATCCCCATCCCCATCCCCGCGGCGAGTCCAATATTTATCCCCATCCCCGCCCCGGCGGGTACAACTCCAAAACCATCCCCGCCTTACCCCCCACTTGGATATCCATCCCCACCTAATCCCCACCCAAGACCCACCTAATCCCCACCCAACCTAATCTCCGTCTATCAAATACATAATCCTACATAATTAATACGGATTATAATAATAATAAAAAATCATTCTTAATATTACACACATTCTTGTTTATAATATAAGTGTAGTACAAAGTATTATAATTAATATTTTATTTCACCTAATTATTTTATAAAATAGTATAAAAGTATATAATTTTTTTTTTAAAGATATATAGATAAGGTTATGAGGTGGGGATGGGGCGTGTACGAAGTGGGGTGGGGCTAGGATGGGGCGGGTACAACTTAAAATACACCCCCGCCCCATCACCCATGGCGGGTATGGTTTTTATCCCCATCCCCACCCCACCACCCGCCAGATAGAGACTCATCCCCGCCCTGCCCTAGTGTCCCTGCCCTATTGGGGTGGGTGATGGGGCGTGTACGAAGTGGGGCGGGGCTAGGATGGGGCGGGTACAACTTAAAATACACCCCCGCCCCATCACCCATGGCGGGTATGATTTTTATCCCCATCCCCACCCCACCACCCGCCAGATAGAGACTCATCCCCGCCCTGCCCTAGTGTCCCTGCCCTATTGGGGTGGGTGATGGGGCGTGTACGAAGTGGGGCGGGGCTAGGATGGGGCGGGTACAACTTAAAATACACCCCCGCCCCATCACCCATGGCGGGTATGGTTTTTATCCCCATCCCCACCCCACCACCCGCCAAATAGAGACTCATCCCCGCCCTGCCCTAGTGTCCCTGCCCTATTGGGGTGGGGATGGGGCGGGTCTCTTACTTGACCCGCCCCACTGACATCCCTAATAGCAACCACTATGTGATAAAATTTTTTGGTAAGAGTTCTTAGTATTTTTCAGTTATTTTAACATATTCAATTGTGTCTCCATTAGATCGAATTTGGTTAACAATATTTGAGACTCGATCAACATAGGATTGAATTGATTCATTATCGGTCATTTGTAGATTATCAAATTGACTCCACAGAGATTAGTTTAAAGAGTATTACCTTTTTCCGAGCCTCTATATTTTGTCTCCAGGATACTCCACGCCTCTTTCGCTGTTGTAGCGGCCATAATCGTAGGTAAAATTGTTTCAGCTACCCCACGATAAATTATCGAAAGGGCATAATGATTCCTTCTTATGTTTTGTTTCTATTGGCTTTTCTTAGTGGCATCCCAAGAAGCCTCTTCATTGGCATCTTTGGGTTTCTCATAGCCATTTTCAATAATTTTCGAAATATCTTAGGTGATAAAAAATCAATTTCATTTGCATACTCCATTGATTAAATTTCTCCCCCCTTAAATGTAGATACCCAATTAACTTGGAGATTAAAAATGTTTGTGTTTGTGTTTGTATTTGTAGGGGAGGCCATTTGTATTTAGGTAGAGTTAATATAATGTTGATATGAAAGTTGGAAGATGGATGATAAATGTGGAGGCTTTGGATTAACTATGCTCTGATACAAAATGATAGAAATTGGAAGAGTAGGTACATAGTGGGTTTGTAGTGGAATTGTCATTGATGAATTTGTATTGTGGGAAATGGAGTTGATGATGTAATGGATTTATTGCATGGCTTGACTACTTGAGTGTATACATGCAAGTCTATGCTCCTATTTATAACAAGTAATGTCGGTTACATTCCACCGATTTATTTCTACAAATTACTTCTACATGTTTCTTTTTCTATCTAAATTATTCTAGGTGGTAGACTTTTATCTAGTTTATCTAGATCCTTCCTATTGCTAGATATTAATCCTAGTTTTGTACAAGATATTTCTAGATTAACTTATTTTCAACAGTATTATCAGTAATAGGGGTGAGCGTAGCAGAGTATTCTATCAAAATCTCATGATCCGGATTCGGAACCGGAACCTGTTGCAACAAGTTCCTAAAAATAGGACCCGGAATCGGAACCTGTTCAACAGGTTCCTTGATTGTCTAGAATATTCAATACAAAATTACAATACTTATATTAATACCATTAATTAAACCTTTAAAAATAAGATGAAAAATAAATAAGAGGAGGGAGAGAAATAGGTGACGACTTTTACATAATTTTAATATATAGGGTTTTTATACTTGGGCTAAAATGATAGGTTGCAATTTCATGTACCATATAAAAAATCTATACTAACAGGGTACTCTACAGATTTAAGGTTCAAAATTTTATTACCCGAAATCGGAACCTGTTGCGACATATTCCTAATTTTATTATCCGAATCAAAACCTGATCTATAGATTCCGGTTCTAAAACCTACGATTCCGAGTAGGTTCCGATTCTATATAAGAGTGCCCTAAATTTTTACTCACCCCTGATCGGGAAGATAAACAAAAATTTAAAATTCAAGCGATCGTTCACTTGAAGCGAATTTCGAGGTTGAAAATGCCGGGCTAATCTCTCTCACTTTCTCTCTCCTCTTTCTATTTCTCTTTCTTCCCAACTCTTATGGCTTCCTTCCATGTCAGACCTGAAGGAACTGTACTCTCAAAGTTGTCGGAGCTTCGAAGAGTTTGTGACAAAGATATTGAAATTCACCAGCAAAATACTGACTCAATTTTTGCCTCTTTTGGGAATTTTCTTCAATCACACAGGTCCAAAGCTGAATTAACTGCTCATAATCAAGGTTCTCTTCTTTATTTTCACTCAACATTTGTTAATTTATGCTTTGATTTTGATTTTCTGTTGTGATTTTAGGGTTTGTGTGTGATTATTTGTGCTTGATTAGGGTTTATCGGATTTTCGAAATAACTGTGTTTTATTCTGAGTTGAAGAATACAGGCAAATATTTATGTGCTTAGTTTGACGATTTTTGTGTAAATAATGCATCATTAATTGAATAATGTGGATGAAATGATTTGTATTGCAGTGAAATTAGGGAAACTCAAAGTTGAATTAAGAGAATTGGAGGATGAATTGGTCAGAGCTTTGTCAGGTACTCCTCTTAATCATGTTGTGCCGGTTTTTTCACTTATAATTCGACATTATGGCGTTAGCTTATTGGAGAGTGAAGATATTCAATTGCCCTTCACATATTACTTGATGTTATGGTGGTATCTGTCATTACTTATCATTTTTCGCGATGCCCTGTGGATTGAATGTTTTGAAGTATCTACTGTATGTCTTAATACTTGCACATCCATAAACCGTGCGATTCTGGTTAGTAGCTTAACTTATGTTGGTTGCTGCACATCAATAATCATAATACTTTGTCTGTTGATTGTGGATTGTGGACTGTGGCACATGGTTAATGTGAGTTTCTTCTCAAGTGGAACATCACTTTTTTTGACCTGAGTTGCAATTGTGGGGTGATACATCTATGTTAAAGTTAGATTCCTCCATAAGTATCTGAATTGCTTCGGACTTCGGAAGCTAAGTCTTGTAATATTTGCATTTACTTATATTCTAGCAGTTGTTTTGAGGGATAAAATCCAGACCCATACCATAGCTGCCTGATGATGTATGCCTTATATAATTATATTGCAATGCATGGTTGGGGTGGCCCATGTATTTTAAATGGGTCATACACATGGTTTTTTTTATTTTTTTTATTTTTTTTATTTTTAAAATTTTTAAATCTAACCTCGTTTTATATTTTTATTGTGTACATGCTTCATCATTGTTGCTATTTAAGCCATAACCTTATTTGATCAATTTCCCAACAATTTCGCACATTGTTTTGAAATATGGATTTTCATCTACCAACTGTATTTTGTCACCTTTTAGCATTTATTTCAATGACTATTAATTATTTACACAGCCTAAGTGATTATGAATGACCATTATTTCCTTATACATAGTATGCAGTTATACACGAGTCAAGAAAGCTAGAGATCTTATGTAGTTATGTTGCTATTAGCAAGCATTTTGATGCGGTTTTCTATGTATTGATGTTATGTCTGTTCACAGTTAAGACACGGAATGCGGCCAAGCGGATTGCAATAACAGACTCCCTTTCTGAAATAATTATAAAAGCGGATGAGCTTCAGAAAATTTTACAAGATCAAGCAGCTAGAAAAGATGAATATGCTTCCATCCTATCCGAACAGTCAAAAGGTAAATATCTTTACCATAGTTGAATTGATTTATGTTTGCTAAATATAAGTATATACAGAGTTAGTGTATTAGGTTTTTGGCTCCATGGAGATGTGAGTTAATAAACAATCATGTGGCTGTAAATGATTATGCTAAATGGTTAATAATTATATAGATTTCTTCATACTAAGTGGAATAAAAGAATATCACATACTTGCTCTTCCATAATTAAAATATCCACAGCCCTTAGGTTAAATGTAGAGGGGATTTCTTTTTCTTTTTTTTCTTTTTTTTTTTTTTCTCTCTTTGGTCACTTGCCTCTGCAAGAATATATATTTGTTGAAGCATGAGTGGTTTTCGTACAAAAGAAATACTAGAAACAGTTTCAAAGTAAACATCATGGTATGTTATATTGTTAAGTAATTGCTTCACTGTACACTAGTTTTATACTCCCTCTGCCACTCCAATCCTTAAAGTTCTGTAGCGAACTACTACAGCTAAACACAAGAATACAACAACTTAAGCAAAACACTAAGAAATATCATATTAAGTGAAGCAGGTTGCTATTTCATTAATAAAGATCAAAGCTTTCTTACAAATGGAGGCTTAAGGCCACCAATCTCCTAGTGGCTTAAGGCCACAAATCTCTACTCAACTAAATACTATAATAATTAAGCTACCTGGGGGTGCAAGTCCTACCAGACAGTGAGTTGCATCATGAGAAGGAGGCACGCAAGACCAATGAATGGACTATACCTCGTAGAACAGTTGTCAGAGAGAAACCTGAAACGTCAAACCCTGCTGTTGTGGTGATGAACACTTATGAAATGCTGCACATGGACCCTGTGATTGAACCAGTGATTCCGAATCCATTGATAGAAAAAGTAAAGCTTCCAATGCAAGAGGGCGGGGACCTTATCCCCTCTGATGCAGGATGAGGATTATTTGCTGGAATGTGAGGGGCTTCAACATCAAACAAAAAGAGAGAAAACTCTTTTAAAAAGAAAATAGATTTGTGTGTTTTTTGTGAAACAAGAGTAAAGAAAGAAAATAGCAAAAAAGTTTGTGAGAAGATTTGTAGAGGTTGGGAGTGTGTAGATAATTATGATTTTGCATATAATGGTCGTTTGTGGATTGGCCACAAATCTGTACTCAACTAAATACTATAATAATTAAGCTACCTTAGCAAGTTCTTGCTCCTTTTAATATATACATAAGCAGCCAAAAATAGAGAAAAGACAAAAGCTGCAGCTATCATTATTTGATATGCTACTCCCTTCTTTACAGCAGTCCTGGTGTTGCTGCTCACTGACTTGGATGCTGCTCCACTACCTCTCCCCTTAACAACTCATTGTGTCTTTCTTACCCCTTCTCACATATGTGATAATGTCATGTGGCCTGCTCTTGGTGTTCGTTGCAAGTTCTTCCAATTTCTTTTTGACATCTTTGCTCATGCACATTTCTAATCATTTTTATCTTGAACTATATGTTATTAAAAATTATAAAAGTTTGATATTTTAAAAAGTAATCATTGAGATGAATCAAACAAGACCCCACTTGACCATATTTTTTTCTTTTATATTGGAGAGAATTTAGAAGATTCTCTTAAAATGTGAATAGTTTATAGATTCCAAATAGAAATAACATTTAGGATAAGAGGGAGTAGTTTGTATTCAATGCTCATTTGTCTCTTGTTATAGGCTTATAGCAGCACTTTGATGTAATTTAATGTAGATGATTAAGGGCCTATTAATTTGTGCATATTAAACCACAAATAGCTAACCATAAAGTTAATGTTTGTACTCTTCTTATGTGCTTTGCTGAAAATAAAATTCTATAGAAAGTAAAATGCCTTTTCCTACTATGGGTTACCCTCCTTCTATAAGGTTTGTGAGCATATATATGGTTATCCTGAAGATTTTCCTAGCATTTACCTTATGGTGACCCTGAGTCCCCGACAAACAGAGTGTCATTATTCACACTTGAATGTTGAAAACTTTACAAAACAAGAAGAGCGAAGTGGAATTGATCATTTAAGTGAGATCATCCCTTATTTAGTACAATACAGATAAATTCAAACTCATAGATTCAGTAACAAATTTTATTGTTTACGGGTTTTATTTTGTAATGTTTTTGTTTTAATTCTTGAGATTTCTAAATCTTATTCTTCCTTTTGTTTTGTATTTTCAATAGCTATGGCTGAATCTGAAGAGAATAGTCAGGAAGCTTCTAGGAACAGAGAAGAAATACAAGAGGCATTTACATGGTACAACAGGGTACTTGGTTTCCGTATTGATGGAGGACATGGTAATTTTAAGTATTTTAATTGTTTGTGGAGCATTCGTTCTTGTTGCTACGCTGTAATTATAACTCTAGTAAATGTTTTTTTGGGGCAGGTGTTACATTCACATTTACTAACATCAACAAAAAATGTCCAGCTGAGGAGTATTCTTTCACCGTTCGCCATGCGAATGAAAAGTATACTTGTAAGTGCTGTGGTGTAAAGAATGTGAAGCATATTATTGGGATAGGTAATAATTTTGTTTATTGACTATTGTCTTTACTTGTGATGAACATGTTTTTGCAGTGCTTGGTTCTAAGCCACACTTAAAAGATACTGAAGAGCTGGTCCATGAGTTAAACAAGAGCAATGAACTATTCAGATTTGTTAGAATTTTGAGAGAGAAATTCCAGGCTACATCAGCAGGTACTCTCAAACCTGTAATGGTATCCCTCGTTTGAAGTATAGATGGTAGACCTGACAATTTTTTTCCCATGTGTGGAAGTTTTGTATAACAGTCACATGATTCTATGATGGTTAACTAACTTACAAACTTATTGTTGGCCTGTTGCTACATTTTTTGGAGCTCTTCACTTTTTGCTTGATTTGAAATGCTAATACAAATCTCCTGCATCAGTTATCTCAGCATATTATTTGGTTGAATATTCTGATGTATGGGACTCTTCTTTGTTTCTCAGGGCCAATGTCTAACTTCATAAATCAAGATCAAGATTGTACCAGTATCTCTTTATCTGCTCCAGTTTCCTCAGGTTCTAGCAGAAGTAAATCGCCACTCCCACTTAGAGAAGTCAACGGAGATACTAAAAAACTTGATCATGGAAAAGGCGCCAAATCACCTCATCTCTTCCTATCTCCTCGACGCTCACCTCGTCTTTTGGTATTGTTTGAGAACACCTTTTATTCATTGTGCACTTTGTCTTTGAATTGACTAAATCTAGAGGACAAATTTTTTTTTTTTTGTTCCTTTCTCATCCGTTGAGGTTTGTCTGTGCATGCACAATGAAGTGCATACATAAAAAATCACAAACAATTATAATTGCCTCTCTGATGAACAAAATAGGTTCTTATTGATTGTGTATGATGTTTTGGCTAGTAATAAAGAATTGGTAAAAGGATGAAGTCATCTTGTTCTCAGGCAATGCACTCATAGGTGACTTAATTATAGGATATCTGGAGTATCCGAGGAAAGAACCTAACCTTTGTCTGTTCATTTATTGAAAGACATTAGAATGACCATGGCAACAAAAGTATTATAGGTCCTAGTAAATATATGGCTTTTCTCAAACAAAATTTGTCCACGTTTTTTCTCTTCTTTACTATACATTGTTAGAGTTAATAACAAGAGTGTCTTTTGAAAAAAATTCAAAGGTAAACGTAGCAAGATTTATGCGAAGTACATTATTTCATTACAAATTTTCAAATTTATTTCGAGCTTATTATTGGTTTCTTTGGTAAAAAGTGACTTATTTCAGAAAAGGTAGTGGTAATTCGTAACCGTGTTAACCTTATGAAAGGAATGGAGTATAATTTGATACATGAGATTTATTACAGTATTGCATATGAAATAATCAAATATGTCAGACAGAAAAAAGCTTTTGCTTAGATCAGCATCTTTTAGTTGCTAATTTTACTTATAAGGTTAGTTCATGGTTTATGATGCGGCAAGGACCAATTGATTGTGTCTCTGTTTGGCTGTAGAAATTTTGGGTTTGGTGGTGGTGAATTTTGACTGATTATCCAAATTTCTGATCAGTAGCTGGAATCCGGAAATAGAATATGAATGTTTCAGGAATTTGGAACTTTTATTGCTTTAAAATAGGGTCAATTCAGTAGCAGGATATCTTTATCTGCCCCATTTTGTTCAAATTATGATAGCAGAACTGAATCACCTTTATTTGGTTGGAAAGGCCAACACCGATATTCCATGAATATCATGAAGATTTTAGATCTCCTTTTCCCCTCCTAAATGTATATCTGCATCATCACTCTGATGATCTCCCCGTTTTCTGGTTGTATGGTATTTTTTGGAAACACCATATATGCTTTGTGTTTGGCTTCATCTTTGACTAATACAGCAAACAACAATATTATTTTTACCTCATTTGATGCTCTTCTGTGTCTTCATATGAATGAATTTTAATACTGTAATATTTTACCAAGAAGTATTAAGACTGTTTCATTGTCTCGAAGTGTATTCTGAAAGCATTTAGGAGGGTGAGAGTTGGCTGTATATTTCCGGTCTTTGGTTGAACTGTGATAATAGAGTGCTATGAACTATGATGTGGATTATTAATTCAGTGTTGCACTTGCACATTCCAGGGTAAAAAACCTAGAGGAGGATGAACATATACTGTCTCCAGAAACTGGGGAAAACGTAATTTATGGGAGGGAATATCAACTGCTGGTTGGACACATAAATGGCAATATCGGGCAGATTTGGCTGACGGGTTGTTTAAAGTTTAATCTAATTGTATCTAATTCTTTTTGCAATTTTTCTTCTGAAGAGTGGAGACTGCTGCTGCTGCTGCTGCTATGATGTTTTAAGTTCTTCAACTCCTTTTGTGCTGAGGGTTGTAAGTTGAGTTCCATTTTGTGTAAATTTGTCACATGATGTGCCTTCTGTTTCTTCTACTTTCCTGCGGTCCTGCCCTTAGTTTTGAGCGCTAGGATTTTACACTCGATGGACAAAATGAAATAAGTTTAAGCAAGGTAGGTTCAGAGTTTAGACACGCTAAGACATACCTTCTTTTATTTATTTATTATTATTATTTTAATTATAATTTGGCAGTTTTTTACGGTAATATTTATTAGTGTTAGGGGTTTGTTGAAGACAATAAACATGCAATAATTATTTAAGCTGAAGATAGTGAATAACTGATTGCGATGAACAAAATTTAGTATGAATTCCTCTACTAAAGTGGTTCAGAACTTTCAAGAATAGAAATAGTAAAAGAAAGTATATAAAAATTGGTTATTATCTATTTAATACTATTTTTAATCATAATAATAATAAAAAAAATATTTCCTTTGTTTTTTCATATTTGCAACACGTATTTTTTCACAGTATAGTTCAAATGATTTAATTTAGTAGGTTTGAGGTTGAGCAAGCCCAAGTTGCTCACATATTAAACATTTTCATGTTTATCAAATGGCATTCTAGTAAATATTTTACAAATTTTAACTATGCTTCACACCCCCCTACCCTCCGCGTGTGTTCTACCCCCTACCCCTTTTCATTTACGAATTTTCTGCAAATTTTTATAAAATGTTCATTTATGTATTGGTAAATGTTCATTTGTGTGTCATAAGATGTTCATTTTTATAACAAGGAGTTTTTTGTTCAAATTAATATATATTTTAAATTGAATTTTAATAATTTTTTACAAATAAAAATGAGAGCAAATTTATTTATAAGGATTACTGTGTTTTAATCATTTTTATTATTAGAAGTATTGCATCATCCAATGTTCATTTTTGTTTATTCGTGTTTCAACATATGTTCATTTTTGTATCATCAAATGTTCATTTTAAGAGATATGTGTAAGTTTCATAGTAAGATGTATGCAAATACATACGTCTTAGATTTCTATTTATTTAAATAAAACGTTGTTAACAAATAATTTCCAATATAAAATAAATTTAATTTAATTACACATTTCTATACAATTATACTATTACATGTAATTGTTCCATAAACATGAAATTGAACCAAATGTACATATGTGTCTTGCTAAATGAACATTATTTGTTACATTTGATATAATAAAGTGTGTGTGCGCGCGCGCGCGTGTGTATCCTCGTTGCAACTCTAGTCATATACTTCCTTACTTGATTATCTTGTACAATGAGCGATCGATCAAGTTTTTCAAAAAAAAAAAAAATAAATAAATAAAAATAAAAATAAAAATAATGACAACACATTCCAAACAAAAGTATGTAAAATATAAGGATTATATTCAAAATTGAACATTTACTCATGAATGATAATTAGAATCCAGAAATGAACACACTATAAAGATATAAAAAACTTTCAAATATATGAGAATGAGAATGTATAAAATATAAGTGAACATGTATTGTATCTAAATGAACATTTAAATCTTTTCCATTAAAAAAAATATGACAATTAAATCATTCACAGAAACAAATTAAATTTGAACACATTGCTAGAAAATGAACAAATATTCTAAATTAACATAAACCAAAAGTCAAATGAACATTTTCAATAAAAAAAAATTTGATTAAGCATTTTTTTAATATAAAATAAGAAACAAGTATTAAAAAATTGAAACAATTACTTTTAATATGAGAATGAAAAAGTATAAAATTAATGAATATGCTTAGATATAAAAATAAATATTGATTATGCAAATTAACGTCTTTCCATATAAGAACGAACATGTAATGCAAAGAGAATGAACATGTATCAAATTTAAATGAACATATATTAATATGAAAATGATCCTAAATGAATATGAATTCCATTTAAAATGATATATTTTTTTCCATCTAAAAGGAACATTTATGATAGATACTAAACTCGTGAAATAACACTTTTTAGCGATAAAATAAGTAATATTAAATAATAATTGACGCTTCAATGTCATAAATCAAATTGATAATTTGTCTTTAATTTTAGTTATTATAAATTTATAATTTGTGTTTTTTTTTTTCTTTTTTGCAATTATAATTTGAATATTAATTCTTCCACAAATGAGCATAAAGTCCATCTAAAATGAACATTTACAATAGAAAAAATATAATAGTCAAAATTCACCGAATAACAATTTTAATTAAATTATAATATATTATGGAAAATTCTTATAACATAATTCAGTTATTATAATAAGAATCATTTCCATTAAAAACTATGAGAAATCACAAAATCTAATTGAAATTCTTATTAGATATGTGAAGAATTCTAATGATTATTTAATAATAAGTAAATGACCATATAGTAGTATATAAATGAACATTTACCAAACTAAAAATGAACTAAATTTACATTTCTATAAATAAATCAAATCATTCATTATATATATTAGGGCAATTGAACTCTATTTTAAATTTTTAGTCCAGTAATTGTATAAGCTAATAACACACAACACAATTTAAATCAACTTAAAACAAAGTATATAAAACATTATTCTACTATAATCTTAAGAAATCATTATTACCAAGTAAAATTATAAGAAATCGTAAACTACTACTATTGAAATATCATATTATTGAAGAATAAGGCAAATAAAAAGTTAGGGTTTGATTTTTTTTTTCGAAAAATAAACAAAATCATCAACTTACAATTTGATTGATGGTCGTTCTTTTGTAGAAATTTTCTTCGATTTCTTGATTTTTTTTCTTTTACAAGTAGAGACCTAAGAGCATTTTGATTTATTTTTCAAGAAATATATAGAAGATTTTGGTAGTTTAAGAGAGAGAAATTGGTAAAATTATGAGGAGAGAGAAAATATAGAAAATTAAAGGGGGAGGGGTTGTAGGTTCTATGGTAATTTAGTTTTTTTTTTTTTTGGGGGGGGGGGGGGGGGGGGGGTAGGCAATGACGCCTAAAGGGGGGTGTAGGCAACAACAACTATAAATATTTGATCTTGAAAATCATGTTGTCATTAAATAAATAATTTCTCTCCTTTTTGCCACTTGTCATTGTTGGACAAAAATTAACAGTGTAAGAGAGCTTTCTCCATTGAAACAAGGAGGTGCAACAGAAATTTAGAACAATACCTCTAAGCTCAATCAATCATGAGCTTCAATGGAGGAATTAGTGAGCTTCAATGGTCAACTACCATTTTCTCCACTGGATTCCAACGGCTTTGCTGTCAAATTAAACTAAAATCCTAAGAAAAATAGAGAAATTAAGAATATGTTTAATCCTGTAGGGTAGGGTTTAATCGTCCTCCTCCATTAAAGCTACTCATGAGCTTTAATTCCTCCATTGGAACAATTAAAAGGGGAAAAAAAAAAAAAAAAAAAGAAAAAAAGAAATTGGGCAAAAGAGAGAAAATGTTACCGAAGATCTCCAATTTCACTTACTAACGTTGTCAATATGAAAGTTAGTGTCAATGTTATTTTACCTCTAACTAAAAACCTTTAAGTACATTTTATATCCCTTGATGAACATTTTAAGTTTATCGAGTGATAAACTTGAATTTGCTCGTTTGAGGTTAGAGTGAGGGTGTTAGGAATATAATTTAGTGGGTACTCATGAGCTTCAAATAAGGAAAGTAGTATAACTTTCAAGTGTGTTGCAAGTATTGTTACATTTACATTTTAAAGAAGTGTTGTAAGTATTAAAAGAAACCTAATTATTGAGTGTTGCAAGTATTGTTACATTTCCATTTTTAAACAGTGTTGCAAGTATATTCTGAACAAAATTATAAAAAATAGAATATATATATATATATATATTTTCTTCTTATTTCACTTATTTACTAAAATAAAATATGAATGATCCTGAAAAATCAATCACAAATCATGCATTTGACCATTTTTTTTTTTTTTTTTTTTTTTTTTTTTTTTTACACAATTATAGCAACAAGTATCGGTTTTTTTTTTTGTATTTTACTAACCGAGTATCTATCTATATACCTATACTAAAGCAGAGTCTTTTTTGGAGGGGATTTTCCCTCCTTAACTCTAATATATTGGTTTTTTTTTTTTTGTTTTTTTTTTTTTTTTTGTAAAATTATTAATTTGTATAAGAACTTTATTATTTAATTATTTTTTGTTATAATTAACTTTTGTTTTACATTTTTCTAGAGATTTCTACATTTGAATTTCAATGACCTTATTGAGAGTTTCAAAAGTATGTACTTTCTCCATTCTTTTTTGTTAAACAGACTTGTATTTTGTGCGATCTCTAATGCATATGTTTGACCAATTACAACTTTAAGTACATACTAATGTAAATTATGAAAAACTAATATGGATACTACACTTTGAAATGATTCTAACAAGATCATAAGTTATAATTTCATTATTTGTAAATAAGTAACAATAAAAAGTCAATATATATATTTTTTTTTTGAATAGTGACCCAACCCCATGAATAATCCGTGAGTATAACATTAATGAACAGAGGTAATACTTCGTATAATTTAACGTTGTGAAAAAATAATAATATTTGTCAAAAAAAAAAAATAATTAAAATATCTTTTTTCACACTATTAAACCCACTTTCTCGAATTTTACCCCAAATCAACTTTCATATTACCATTTGTAACCTTATCATCAAAGTACATATGGCAAAACAATGACCAGTTAAGATCGAGTATTAATTTGCCAGGACAAACACCTGTTACACTTTGTTTTATACATCTTATTCTTTCCACGGTACAACAAAACACCCATTTTCGATATATCTATAGTAATATATAAAGTAAGAATGGATTTTGGGCGATAAATTTCAGTTTTCAGAAATACCCTTTTCATTCATTTCCTTTTTCTTTTAAAACTACCACCCTAAAAAAAAAAAAAAAAAAAAAAAACTACCATCCTTTTATAATTTTTTTTTTTTTTGAGAGAATTCATACTCTATTTAGCCTTATGAACTTATCAACATATATTTTTTTAATAACATATGTAACTATTTTTTTAAATCAAGAATTTTTAAACCCACTAATTTTTTTTGGAAAAAAAAAATTCGAGCATGATAGATATTTTACACGCACGAATCGTATGTCTTTTATTATATTTTATCAACAATTTTTGGACTCACTAATTCTAAATTACTTGAACTGAAATTTCATTCTAATTCTAATGGAGTAATTTTTGAATTCTCTCAATATATCTATTATTTGTAAAAGGCTACTTGTGCATATGCATATAAGTAGTGCTATCAAGCTTATTTATTACTCCCTCCGTCCCCAAAACTTCGACCCTTTTAGGTAGATTTCGCGGTTATTAAGAAATTTAAATAAAAAGAAATAAAAACATATTGGAAAGATAAATTTACATGGGGTTTGTAAAAATATAGAGAGATAAAGTATTAGAAATACATGAAATAACAAAATTTTATATGAAAAAGCTAATTTTGCACAAAAATATTGTTGTCAATTGGTAGGTATTTTAATGCAAATGGGTCGATCATTTTGGGACTAAAATTAGGCCAAAAGGGTCGAAGTTTTGGGGACGAAGGGAGTAGTAAAAGTATATTACTTGAATTCACTCAAGATATTTGTAACTATATGGCTCTAAAATTGATATTTGCAATATATAATAATAGTATTGATATTTCAAATATCAATTATATCACAAGTAACTAAATAGTCTTTTACAAATAATAGATATATTGAGTGAATTCTAATGAATTGATATTTGTTATGATATTAGTATTTTAGAATTTTTTAACTCTAAAATACTACAATATTATATTTTACAATTATTATTGATAGAGTAATTATTGTACAATATATCTATCAAGCTTATTTAACTCTAAAATACAATCTCTCAATACTCCCAAGTAATTCTAAAATACTTTTTATTGATATCTTTTACAAATAATAGATATACTGTACACGCATGCATCGTGTGTCTTATATATATATATATATATATATATATATATTATTTTATCAATAACTTTCTTATATAAAGAGAAATGACATTTTGGTTGATACCCTTCTCAACTTGCTAAATTACTATTCACTTTTTTTTTTTTTTTTTTTTTGTAAATGTTCATAACTGCTCAAAAAAAAAAAAAAATTACCCACAAACCATGTTCATGTTCTTTTTTTATTATTTTTATTGAAAAGATTCCATATTTTACATTGCTAAAAGATTACCTCAACCAAAAAAAAAAAAAAAAAAATAAAATAAGCCCTACCTTAACATGTATTAAAAAGAAGAAAAAAAAAAAAAAACACATCTTCTAATCTATATTCGTAGTATAGTTCTATAGCCTTGAATCTTTTATATAGAAAACTAAACAATCAACTGTTTAGTGCGGGAGGTTTGGCTGAAATATTTTACTTATTGGCTGATATGTTTCATGTGTTGGCTGATATATTGTTGGATGATATGGTTTGTTGGCTGATACACTTTATTTGTTGGCTGATACGCTTCATTTGTTGGCTGACATGTTTCTTCTGTTGGCTGATATGTATCTTTTGTTGGCTGATATACTCCTCTTATTGGCTAATATGTATCTTTTGTTGGTTGATATACTCCTCTTGTGGACTGATATAAGTCGGTTTTCTTCTATTTTATGTTTTAAAATAAAGAAAAATTAAAAATAAGTCAGTTTACTTCTTTCGCTCGACCATCCTCATCACAATATCTCCCTTGATCCTATAAAACTGCGTACAAGATACAAGTATACAACAACTCAATAACCCCTAAAATTTCACAATTTAAATCAAATAAACCACTCAAATTTACAACAAAAGAAAAAATAATGGAGTTTCGAAACCATTCTTTCAGCAAACAATCTTAATCGAGTGAACTTGTTCTCAAAAATAGACGCGATGGAACATATTCATTGCATTGGCATAACCAACGAGTTTTATGCTTAATAAATGTGTGCCTTTCCAGGCTGTGATTGAGAAAATAGCCAAAGAAAGCAAACAATAAGCTTTTTCATCAATTTCGTAGTTTCCGTCATCGACTCCGCCATCAACCGTCGTTCAACCGCCCTCAAGCAACAAACACCAATCGACAAGAAATGGGACAATTTTGACTAATTTATGATTGTTTTATGCAATATAATTGATGTGAATTTCTGATTTTGATTTTAATTTTGATCTAAAAAAAAAAGCAGAGGAGAGAAAGAGTAGGAAGAGAAGGAGAGAAAAAGAGAAAAAAGAGAACAGCCGCACAACCTGTTGGATGCGGGTGTCCGCACCCAATAGTTTGCGTATTTTCTAAGGTTAAGTTATAAGAAGTGGAGTAAATTTATTATTATTATTCTTATAATTATTATTTTCAAGTAAAATATCCTATGTTGTACACCTGTAACACTTTGTTTTATACATCATATTCTTTCCGGTGTACAACAAAACACCCATTTTCGATATATATATATATATATATATATATATATATATATATATATATATATATATATATATATCCAGTCTGACATTGCATCATACAAGAAAACTGTGTGAAAAATGGTAAGCTCTCATGATCTCTAAATTCCTAAACTCTGAAAATGAGCAAATTAAATGATCAGTGATGTAATCATTTATATACACTAAAATTTGTGATTTTTGTCATGATTCCTGTCCCATATGCACAAGGATGTGCTTACTTAACAAACTAGATCCATGTTTAGAGAGCGTGTGGCAAAATGGTTTCTGCAACTCTTTCTTCAGCGCCATGACTGCGATAGGGGGTTGGAAGAAATATAATTAGTAAAAACCAATATGCAGAGTAATGAAAAAGATTGGTTAAATCAGAGTACCTTAAATGACTCAGAGCAGACATCCTGTATAGACAAGTAAAAACTAGGATATGTAACCCAATTGTGTAGAAGAATGCAAAAGTCCGAGCATATCTGCAACCAGCAAGTTTTGTTTAGTTCAATAACGTTATAACGTTGATTTTAATGTTGATGAAAAAAAAGAGGAATTTTAATGTTGGGATTCCCAGAAAAATGCACGAGAAATATATATTGTTTGGTACGCAAAATTTACATGCTGCAGATAAGAGTAAGTAGGAAAGAAAGGCACATAACCAGAATACATTTTCAATAGTTGCATACAAATGTTAGAAAAAAGAATGCGAATGACCAAAGGTATCAAGCAGAATATATGTTCAATCAATGAACGAAAGGAGCTACTTCTGCATATATGACCTAAGGAGGTAAAAAAGTTCAGTGATGCAGCACTGCAGGCAGTTAGCATGTATCTGATGAGGCATATGCATGGCGGAAAACAGCAGTTACAATTTGAAGTGCACTCTGGAGCTAAAAAAAAATAAAAGTGAAAAAATCTTAATCTCTCTTGATTCATAAATCTAGATTTAATTTTAATCCCTGAATCTTCCACAATTGCATTCATGGCTCCAAAAGATTTATTTCAATCAGAATTTGATTATTCATGATTTCATCATGCTGGGGAATCCCTACTCAGCATCCACGGCATTTAGACACACAACCTTATAGAGATGTGACTATCATATTACATATAATACATAAAACCGAGCATAAGAAAGCATACTTGTTGCCAAGAAGGAAACGCCCACTGGTAAGGGTTATTTTGTCTCTGAGACCCAACTCCTTGTACCTTTGATCCCGCTCCTGTAGATTAAAAAAATTCATGCAGTTTAAGATTGATAAATCAGCAAACAAAATAGCAAGAGAAAAGTACGAAAGAATCAATGGTCCAACTCTCTCTATCCCTTCCCTCTCTTAGTCTCTCATCTTCCCAATTGCAGCACTTATAGCTACATTCCCTTGGGATGAGTATTATGAGGAATTGAGAAAACATTGACCTCAAGGAGCATACTTTAGGATGCATAGACAAACTAACCAAATGGGTATATTTGTGGATTGCCATGACTATACTAGTCCCAATTGACACATACCCTAAAATGTATAGAACAAATTTAAAAATCTTAAAAAAAACTGCACAGATATTTCAAATTACAAGGAAGTAATAAATTTTGCAGCCATCTAGCATAAGGACATTCCTTTGAACCCTTCTTCAACTAATTATATTTGGCCAAATATGTCCTCTTTCATTGTCCTATTTAGATAGTCAATTTCAAGTTTCCATAACTAATTAATACTTCCTCCATTCCCCTAATATTGCAACAATTACCATTTTTAGAAGTTTACAAATAGTGCAACATTTCCTTATTTGTGCATGCTTTCTTTTTATCTCATCACAAGGGTCTCTAATACTATTTTATTCTCTCATCTTAAAAAATCCATGCAATACCATGGTGCAATATTAAGGGAACGGAGGAAGTATTAGTTGTGAGTGTATTTCAGCCCGTGAATTGAAAATTTGTCAATTAATTATAATCTATACTAATATTTAATAACAGGAAACTTTAAAGGTCATATAGAGTGCCACGTAGGATTTTTTCTTTTTTCTATTTTTTTCTTATTTTTTTTGGTTTTTTATTTGGTAGTTATTCTACTTCTTCCAGTAATGCTTTCATATCATTTCCCAAATGACACTAACAATACTTTCGATCATTATCATTTCCCAAATGACACTATTCCCCTAAAGTTTCTCTATTTAATATTTACAAATAAATTAATTTTCAATTATTCAATGTTACTTAATCAATCATCTTTCTTTCTCCTACCTTGGCTACGTATAATCTCTATGCATTTTTAAAGGTTAGTTACAACTTACAAGTGTTCTTCCCCTTATATTAATTTCACATATTTTAAGTCAATTTTTACATTTTAATTTCTCTAAACTTTTCCATTCCTTTATGTGTTTTTTAAGTTCTAAATGATAATGGGGTTGATGGATGAGTCGATTTACGTTTTTATGTAATAGTCTATTCAAAATACTTATTTTGTAATTTATGTGATAGCTTTCATGAATTTATCAAATAAATTTTTTTGGACATACATTACCAAATAAATTACTTAGAGAAACATCTGTAAAAAAAATAAAATAAAATAATTACAGAGATCACCTTTAATTTCATGAAATCTATCACAAAATGGCAAAATTAATACTTTATAAATTTAATTTTGATGAATTTAGTGATTTATTTTTTGTTTAAATAATGCTGTAATTATCTAATGCAATTCGTGGTAATATGTACACCTATTAATACAAATAATAATTTTTTTTTTTTTTTTTTTTTTTTCTGTGGTAGATTTCATGAAATTAAATGTATGTTCTGATTTTTTTTTTTTTTTTTTTTGATGAAATTAAACGTATGTTTTGTCTATATATATATATTTAACATTTTACCAACAAATTTAACCCGTACATCGTACAGGCTAAATACTAGTTCTTATTTATAACTTTTACTGGTTTTTGAAAAGAAAAAAAAAAAAAAAAAAAAAAAAAAAAAAAAAAAAGATAAAGAGAGTAAGATTTACCTTTTTGGAGAAAGCAGCAAAAGGATTAATATCCTCTTCATATATCTTCTTATACTTGGACTCGACATCAGAGCTCATGCCACTTTCTAGATCATCAGAGCCCTGTATTTATGATACAAAAGGATTTACTCTGGTGACCTGAGAAAAAGGAAACACATATTATACCTGGTATATAACACACCTTCTTTGACCCTCTAGATATCACTTTCTCATGATTGTAGTCTTGGACATATCGGATCTTCCCATAAAGTTTTACATTGTCTGCTTTTGTTTTCTCCAGTTCTTCTGTCAGTTTCCGATTCTTGTCCTTCAACTGCCTTACTTCCTGTAAGATAGCAAGTTGGAGCATTATTCTAGCAAGAAATACTTTGCAAGATGTTCTCATGAGCAATCAAAATTTGAACAAGAGGAAAACTGCTTGAACTTTATCAATTTACAACTACCGCCCAAAAATATTACAGATGAGAGGCAAAGGCTAATAAAGAAGAGACCAGAGGAAATAGTACAATGGCGAAGCAACTTACTTCTTCAGTCTCACGGAGTCTAGCTCGGAATCTATCCCTCTGATTACAAATCACCTTAAGCATTGAACTTTGGTCCTGATCAGCAGAAGTCTGCTTCTGTTCTGCACTCTGATCAATTCACGGTCATGCACTAGTGAGATATAACATAGGAATCTGGAAAAGCAACATACTCTAAAATAGGCATCTATAATTTAAAACAAAATTTCAAATTGAAAAATAACGTACAAAACTCCCAAGGACATTTGTTCCATTGTGTCCTCACTAAAGTCCGTTTTGAAACCCCCATGACAGTTCATATTGCCAAAATGTTTCAGAGTTTAGAGGGACAGACAAAGTGAAAAGACAATGCATTGAAATTGGGAACTCACGTAATATTCAGTTTTGCAAAAATACAAGTTAATATCTAAAAAAGCATCAACAAATGCACTGGCACAAGAAAAAAAAATCACAAAAAATATATGAATCAAACAGTATTAAAAATTCTAAAATAGTAAAGATAACCTCAATGACAAGAAATTTTCTAAATAAGAGAAGCGATAAGCATTTACCCAAAAAAAATCCTACAAAATTAAACTACTATATTGATGTTTTGAGGAATTAAAATCTAGTGAAAGGATAGGTATCAGATATATCAATTTTTTTAACTTCTAAACATACAATGTTACAATTCACTTTCAATGAACCAAAAGCTGGAAAGAGCCATGTTGATGTTAAGTTCATCAACCAAAAACAATCGTGATGGGTCATTGAAAACACAGCAGCAGAAATTAGGCTCTGAATGTCAGCAGGGAACCCCTCAAATTCCAATTCCTCTACCCCCACCCCACCCACCCACCCACCCACCCACACACACACACAAACAAAAAAAAAAAAAAAAAAAAAAAAAAAAAAAAAACAAATTATGGCAGTTATCTTCAAGGATGCACGGATTCGCCTATCAGGTGCCGTCTCCCGTACCAGAAACGTATCGAGGACGGGTACGGTACGGGTACGCCTAGGAGACGTCCCCAAACCATCCCCTTCATCGTGCTTGGGTGACAATCTGGGGCATGGAAGCTTCACCTAAGGTCCGCCACTTCTTTTGGCACTTCTGCTCAAATACGTTGCCAACAAAGGCTCTGCTGAAGCATCGTCATCTGCAGGAAGATACCTCTTGCCCATGGTGTGGGAGCGAAGAGGAGACAAGCAACCATGCTATTTTTGACTGCATTAGAGTCAAGGATCTGTGGGAGGAGAGTGGGTGTTCGAGCTTAATCTATGATAGGAGTGGGAATGCCTGCGATATGGTAGAGAGATGGAGCAATAAGGACGCAAAGAAGATGCAATCAGCAGCTTTCCTAGCGTGGCTGATCTGGAATGAGCGCAACAATCATGTGTTCTCTGGAAGCACAACTCCTCATAATGTCTTGATGGGGCGATTGAGGAGGCTGGTGGAAGAGTATGGAGCGTATGCAAAGAAAATTTATGGGGTTGTTAGGCCTATAACCAAGCGTAGTCCATCTAAGTGGCTGCCTCCTTCAGGCTCTGTGATCAAATTAAATGCAGACGCAAGTTTGGTGGATGAAGGGTGGGTGGGATTGGGTGTTGTTGCGAGAAACCACAAAGGTGAGGTGCTGCTCACTGCGTCCAGAAGAGTAAGAGCTTGGTGGCTGTTAGACTTGCGAGAAAGTATGGCTAAAAGGAGGTGATGCTAGAGTCGGATTGCGAAACTCTGATGAAGCGCCTGTCAAAAGCAGCAATATACTTCTCTGATCTCGATGGAGTAATTGAGGACATTTTGTTTTTGAGTTGTGATTTCAATTCCTTTGCTTGGTCTCATGTAAAAAGGGGAGGGAATTGGGTAGCTCATCATCTTGCTAGGATGATACCTTTTGGGGTGGAACAAACATGGATTAACCATTGTCCGCCGGTAATTGCTACTTATGTACTCTTGGACACTTTCTCCATTGATTAATAGATTTTGCTCGATGCGTTTCCCTCAAAAAAAAAAAAAAGTTGTGTTGTATGGATTAATTTTTTTTTTCAAAATCTTTTTTATGAATTTTATATTTTACTGATTTTTTTTGCCGTATTCGAGCCGTACCCGTTTCTTGAAATTTTGATTTTGCCGTATCCCGTACCCGTTTCCATACCCGTATCCGTATCAGTGCAACCTAGGTTATCTTAAGTTATGGCAGAAAAAAAAAAAACAACTTATGGCAGTTATCATATATTTAGAGTTGGGAGAGTAATTGAAAATTTGAAACATCAAGATGAGAATTGTAAGTACTTCCTAGCAAATGTTTATGGCACAATGAGAATCTTATCCATGGATATGGAAGAATCAAGAAACAAAGCATACCTCAGATGGCTCAGTAGAAACAGACTCTGACAGATCCCAATCATTAAACAACGAGCCTCTCCTTTCTTTAGAGTTATATCCCTGCATTGCATATTTACAAATATAATTATAAAATACTATGTTCAATCATAAAGTGGTCTGTAAGAAAATATATAGATTATACGAAGTTATATTGAACGGTTGTCGGTTATGAAGGTTGAACACTTGATCTTCATCCATGTAAACATACCAGCTAGCAATAAGTTAAAAGCTAGCTTGAAAAAATTTAAAAGAGCGTATTGATAAAATATTTATATACCATTTTTGTTAATTCTCTAAAAACAAAGAACAAACATTCTTGAAAAAGTAATTATCAATTTCCCCAAAGAAAAACTTGTCGCAGCACATTAACTATCACTATTCTCAAATAGCACTTCTGATTAACCAAAAGCCAATATTGAACATGTACCTTCAATATATCATCTTCAAGCTTCTGAATTAGTTTTTGCTGTTCATCAACCTTAGCATTAAGTTTTGATACCTTTGCTTCAGCAGTTTCAAGGAATGATGTTTTCTCAGACAGTTTTACCTAAGAAGGAAAAATAATTTCACAGAACAATCAATAAATGTAAGCAAATCTTTAAATGCTCCTCTGACTGATCAGAGTGAAATAAAAGGCAAATAGAGAACTATCTTATCAAATGAAGTTATGAATTACCCATACCTTTAACTGAGTGAGTTCGTGTTCCATTTTTCTGTTTTTGTCGAGCAACAAAGATTCCAATTTGCTCATCTCTTCCCCACTTGTGGCTATTTCCCAATCTTCAGCCTCAATAGAATTGTAACCCACTGCCTATATAATAATCAAAGTAACAGTTCAGACACACAAAATCAAGCCATTAGCATGGCTCTCAGACAGAAAAATGAAATTAAGAATATGTCAAAGAGAAAAAATAAAGAGATATTAGAGGTAGAAGGCTTTTCGTTCATTGTGGACTCTTCTGAGAGATAATATTTAAATAAGAAATATACAATAACAATTGCATAGATCATCACTTGGAGAACTTGATACAATAATGTAAAAATTGTCATGCAGCTGAAGCAATAAAATGAAAATCTACAGTTCCACAAGAAAAAGAGTCTATGTTAAGGTGACAGCTGTAAGTTTCTTCAAAAGAGAGGCTTCACATTTCAAATTTCTCTCTTCAGGTTAAGATCATTGTTTGCTAGATTCAAGAGAACCAGAAATTTGCATACCAATTACCAAGATGGTAACATGTCATCAATTCAAAACTCGAGTAAGAGAAACCACATGGTCCTCATGTGGTTAGTTGTGGTGATAAGAGGTTGACTAATTTTCTATGCTCAAGCTTTCTGACCACTTGTTTTTTCAGATCATAGGGAGGTGAAAAAACAGATTCTTCATGCCAAATTGTCAACTGTTCTGGGTATTTTCAAGCTTCAACAACGAGTTTCAGGAAAGCAAAACAAGGAGATCCTCGGCAAACAGCTTCTTCAGCCATCTTGTTGGCAATGTGGTCGTAGCTAAGAACTCCTATAATGGGGTGCCCTTGGCAAATTTCTTTGAGTGAAAGACTGTGTTCCAGCCTCCCTATGGGCTCATTGTTTCTAACGGCCCATATGGTACCAATACAATAACGGTAATGAATTTAAATATGATTTTGGAACAAAAGTCTTGTATAAATGTCCATGTAATGGAACTCTATCCTCATTTATGGTTTTCCTTGAGCCATTCATACTCACCTCTATAGTCTAGTAACAGTAATTTATGAAGAGGAGACATATTTAGGGATGGACAAGAATTTCCATGAGCGTTGTCATGCAAATTTCCTTTGTTCTATAAATATTGCAACATGTAAACTTTTAAGATTCCCAACACACAACTTTAACTATTATCATCCCTAGTAATCTTTAAGTAAAAATTATAAAACTTGAATAAAATGAAAGTATCAAGACCAATCTAACAGGATCCACATGACTGAGTTTATACGTATTAAAAAGAAAAGATGGTCAAATGGGAGTATGTGAATGTATTAATGGTCAAATGGGAGTATGTGAATGTATTACTGGCCAAACGTTGCAATGTTTATAGAACAGAGGAAGTGTAAATAATTATCACTACCACCAACAAATCAAGCTATCAGGACATCACCTAGATTCTATTTGCCTGATGTGAACATGATTGAAGCTCCATATATTCTTGTGTAAGAAGTGTTCTACCCTCCTATAGGCTCATAGGTCTAGGGTCATCCCCTCAAATGTATCTATCAGATACTCAGACGTAAAGAGATTAAGGTTGCTTGTTTTTCTCCTTAATTGGAAGACTCTTGGTCCTATCACTTCAAAACATTTCTTTTCCAATATTTTTTACCTTAGCTAAATTTGTATATAGAAGTTTAGGTGCATAGAGACAGCTATAGCATTTATTGCTTATAAAATTTTTCAGCAAAGGTTGCTTGGCTTTTCATATAACAAAAGGCTATGTTACTTGGACTCGGGTACCCATGTCCGACACGGATACGTGTCCAAGTGTCCGACCCGGCTATTTCTTGAAAAAATTCAATGATTTTGAACTAAAATGAAGTGTCCAAGTGTCCCACCCATGTCCGAGTGTCGAGGGTCCGACACGGGTACGTGAGGTGAAATAAAGAGTCCGAGTAACATAGACAAAAGGAGGTGGCATGGGGCTGTAATAAAATATAATGTACTAGTGTATAGATTAGCATATATATTATATCAGTGATCACAATAATTAGAGATGAAATAACCTGCAAAATTTTGACTTTTTTGCGCAAATCTTCAACCAATTTAGAGGTTGGTCGAGCCTGCAGCTCTTTCTTTAGCTCCTCAAGGGCAGTCTCCTGTGAATCCAAGAGTATTAAAAATCCAATAAACAACCAAAAAGGTCCACATGTGATGTTAAGGGAGGAACAAAAAGATATTGGTTAATAATGATATTAAGAAAATATGATTTGCTAAATATGGAAAATGAAAAATATCAACATTGAAAGATATATTTATGCCCAAAGTCGATCTAAGATAATAAAATTTAAAACTGAGGCCTAAACTAAATTACCCTAAACTTATCATTCATTATAATTTTCATCTTCTTATCCACAAAAACCAATACTTAGGAAAGTACTTTGAGCCTCAAAGGACCTTTAAACATTATGACCATTCCACTAAGGCTGATTCGTCAGCCAATAAGAATTTAAAGTATGTTGAATATAGACCACTTAATCAGAAGCATTGAGCCTATTCCACTTCATGAAATGAATGAGGCACATATATCAAATTCTTTCATCAAAAGATTAAGTTTGGTTCTTGAAAAAATTTAATCAAAAGCATTGAGCCTATGTACTTGAAGAAATTGTCCTAAAAGGAAGGCGTAAGGCTCTGTTTAGTTCACCTAAATTATCCTAATATGATATAGTCTAAGTTTTTCCTGATTTGATCCGAAATATGTAATAAGTCCAAAAATAAGGTGAACTAAATAGGCCTAAGTTTGGTTTTCCTTCTTAAAAATCTTACTTCTACCCAATGTTGTTGGGAATTTAGGAATTTGCAACTTCTTTATCTAATGCCTACACGTATCCTTAACTTCACTTCCAAAGTTCACTCAAAATTCAATTTATGGAAATCTCATATATGGGTTACAATCCCACTTCCTGATGCCAAATGGTAGGAAAGTGTAAATTTATTTATTGTTCAAAATTTTAAAATTTTAACGGACTCCGTTACAGTATAGAATTTATTTAGAATCGATCGCTTAGTTTATTTTGTATATCAACAAAACCAAAAAAAGGCAAAATAAACAAATCAAATGCCCCTTTTCACCTATCTTCTCTGCCTTCTCCTTTATTTCGATTGACACACTCTTACTACCCCACTTCTATAAAAATATTCTGCTGTCCTTTCACCAGTCACCAGAAATAGCCACCAGCTACAGAAGAAAACAAGCAACCCCTTATCGGTTGCAATCCTGGAGCAACCACCTGAAGGCTCGCCTCCTAATTTCTATCAAGCAAAGCCTTGATCAAACAAATCCAGGGTTTTCCATGTGAACTCTATATCTAAAGAGATGGAATGCAATTTGTGAGAAGCAAGGGAAGAAATTTTTTTTTTTTTACTGAGACTAAGATGTTCCAGGATGGTTGCTAGGGTTCGCAAGCAAGAGTAAAGATAAAGGTATGGTTAGTAAATCTTGAGAAAATAATGCACAAATCAACTCTTTTAACTTAAGTTTGTAATTAATCTCCAATGATTCCAACCAGCTTTGGTTACTAACATGTTCCTCCTGTTCAAGAGCATAATAATGGATTCCACGCCACGGAATGGAATTGTCATTTTTTTTTTTTTTTTTTGAACCTAAAATCAGTTATGAAATGCTATAACCCAAACATTTATACCCTACGTTGGCCACAAATAATATTCATTATCAAACCAAAATTTCACTTAATTTCAAAAATCATAAACTGAAATTTTCGAAAAAAGTTTGTCAGTTCATGAAAATGAGAGTGTGTTAAAAAAGCATGAATAAACTAAATTTCCAGACCATTTCGGTGATATAATGCAAATTTGAAACCATGACACAATTACCTTTTCATGAAGGAGAGCATTTAATTTCTTAGTTTCGGAAATATGATGTTCCCTCTCATTTGATAAAGTGGTCTCAACTCTATGAAGTTCCATATTCAATTCGGATATAATCTTCTCCTTTGCACTCAAAGAGTTCTCAAGAGCACTATTTGGATCCTCAGTGTCACTGCAAACAAGAAAGATAGAATAGTTTGGACAATATGAAATTAAAACGACCTTAAAATAAAATTGCATTATTATAAAAGCATTTCATTATTGAGCATATTTAAAAGCCTTTCCAAATTTGGAAAAAAAAACCCCAAAGAAGGGAAGAAGAATGAAATCCATCACTAAAAAAACAAGGACAGGGGTAAGGCAAATTTGCCCAAAAAGCCATATAAAAGCACACCTTACCCTTCCAAATTATCAGGTAGTAAAACATCAGTGGTCAATTCCAAAGTCCCAAAACGAAATGAAAAAAGATCCAAAATAATTAATAACTGATTCTTATTTCACTTCCTCTCTTTTAAAATCAACTTGTTAGGAAGAAAAAGGGATCGTTGGAAGTAGGGTAAAAATACTTATTCCAACCAATTTTTTGTGTAGTTCCACATAGAGGCTTGCCCTTTTTAAAACCAAAAACCACTTTCCAAAAATTCATATTATTCCACTCCAACCATGAAATTCTAATCATCATCAAGCAGGGCGGGTAAAAGAACAGCTTTAGGGCCTGTTCTGATTAACTGAGCTGAATTGAGCTGAATAACTCAACTTATTAGAGCTGAGTTGAATTGAACTGAATTGAATATTTTATGAGAGAAGGAAATTAAGAACTAAACTGAAAATAAGCTGAAGAGAACAGACCCTTATTGCCCTTATTTCTCCCACAACAAACAAACAAATATGATACAAAAAATTGATAATGCCCTTCCAAAAATGGAACATAAATCTCAACCCAGACAATTTAACCTTTCTGCAGTAAATTATGTCTATGAAATCCAAGTTCCTTTCAAACCAACTAAACAAGTCAAATATTTCCCTAGATAACATGACAATTTCGTGGTAACTGATTTATTTTATTTGAAATAATGTATGGTAGAAGTTCACAATAATACAGATTAAAGCCTATTGCTCACCTTTTCTTGTTTTCACTATCTTCATTTGCAGACTGTAATTGAGATCGTAGATGTCCCTGAAATGGAAACATGGGACAGAAAGTTAACATGGAGATATCCTTAATAGAATCAATGAATTATTATTCTGGTTTAAACCAGGTACATAATTAAAAGAAGCATGCACCACATGGAGATACCCTTAATAGAATCAATGAATTATTATTCTGGTTTAAACCAGGTACATAATTAAAAGAAGCATGCACCACTGCTCAAAAACTTAAAAAACAAATGAGATTCTAGAGTAATCAAAATACTCCAGATTTCTCCAGTAGCACATGAGATAGTTTACCTTCTCTCTCTCAAGACTTAGAAGTCGGCTTTGAGCACGTTCAACTTCATCCATCAAAAGACTAAGTTCTGACTGCTTTGTTGCTGTCTCCTCCTCTGCAATTCAAGTAGAGTTAGAGGAACAAACCTCCAAACAAAATCATGCTGATAAACAGTATTCATCATAAACCCAAAGAAAACATAAAATCAACAGAACAACAAGTGTAAAAATATGTAAATCAACACGTACTTATGTAATACATGGCTTACACTATCAAAATACATGGAGCCTAAGCAGGCATAAATTAAGGTTAGATGCTTAGAGCTATCTAATTATTTACTTTAGAACCATTAAAAAGAAAAAACCTCAAATGCAAACTTCATAGGCTAAATAAAATTTGCACACAATTACCCACAATTTTTGAATTTTTTTGCTCACTTGATGTAATTATTGATTTTCCATCTCTTTCAGCATCATCAAATAATTTTGTTTCATACTACTTTTATATTAGATAAGATTTTTTAAATTAATATTCTCTCCGTTCCTTATTGTTTGTCCCACTTAAATTTTTTGCATGATTTCCAATGCACGTATTTGAGCTTGAACATACTCAACTGCATATCATAAATATATATGAAAAAATGATGATTTGAAATTACCCCATCTAGACGAATCTAACAAGATCCCGTGAGATTATGCTTATCTAATACTTCTTCTTTTTCTATTTACTTAACTAACATTTCTAAAATGGAAAAGTCATATTACTTGACCTATACTATATTTGGTAAGCTTTTGGTAGACACATTATATAAATTACCCTCATAAAGTGCATATAGGGAGAACTTTTGGGGTAATAAAATAAGCCATGTGCAACAAGGGCCACAAACTATAATTTCTCTCTCCTCTCCTTATATATTGTACCAAAGGCGATGGGACAAGTAAATAGAAATGGAGGAAGTATTTATTAAAACTTTCATTGTTAAAGTTTCTCTCCTCAAATTGCAGATTCCAAATAGGACAAACTAAAAAGAACAAAAGGCAAAGTTGGATGTGTAGTGTATACTGAGTCACTTGTATGCCAAAAACTTAGAGCGAACAATACATGTATTGGTTTGAAGAGTGATCATGGTTTCATATCTAGGCTGATAATGTAACGTACATATCAACTTCTTAACTTAACAAAATAATATTTCTTAGGGAAATTCTCTTTGGTACTCTTGTGTTTTTTAATTCTCTTTGGTAAAAAGGAAAAAACTTAATTATCTTTGGTAATCGTTAATTATACAATTATATTAACCATAACTTTAATAGTATACATTTTGATTAAAATCTTTGGGTTGGTTTTTTTTTTTAAATAATTAAATTATTTTACAAATAATTTCTTTTTAAAAAAAGACCCACCACCCCTTTCCCCACCAACCCAGCCACCCCCTGCCCTCCACACTCAGCCGACCCCCGCACCCCCCCCCCCCCCGGCACTGGAATCCCCCTTGTCTCTACCGCGTCCTGCTTCACCGAACCACCCAATCCCCTTTATCCAAAACCCCCTTCCCTCTCCCACCGAAACCCCCTAAAACCATCCATTAGGATGTCCAATTCAGTCTTCTGCAATTTCGCAGCTTAAACCTTTTACAGTGAGAGAGAGAGAGAGGGGATGATTAAGCTCATAAAAAATGGTTCAGTTCAGTAATCATCACCACTTCTCTACTTCATTTCAATCTTTCAATTAGATCTTATAAGTTTGATTTTGTTTAAATTTCACAAATTTTCTGTTTTTTTTTGGCTGAAATCTAGGTTTTTTTGGTGAAGCGGGATGCGACAGGGGGAGGGGGGTTCGACGGACGACACCACCTCTATCAAATTCAAACGCCGCTGTTTTGGATTTTCGAGGATGGGGGATGTTTTAGGGGGTTTCGTGGGATAGGGACGGGGATCAGTGGTTCGGGGCCTTAGGGGAGGGGAAATGACGGGAGGGTCGACGCCGGCGCCGGAGGAGGGTGGTATGGGCACGGCCAGCGCCGGCCAGGGTGGTTAGGGCTGGCAAAATTAATATTTAAATAATTTAAATATTAGGAAAAAAAAAAAAAAAAAGAAAACCTAACCCTAGTTAAAGATTTTAATTAAAATATATCATTAATGTTATGGTTAATATATTTTAATAATTAACGGTTACCAAAGATAATTAAGTTTATGCATTTCACCAAAGTGAAAATTAAACAACACAAGAGTACCAAAGAGAATTTCCCTATTTCTTAAGTCATAAGGGCTCATAACTCACAAGGGACTATTACATATAGATTTAAATAGAACTATAAGGATCTAATTGAAAACCAATATGGGCCAATATAGGCCAATAAGGCTAACACTACCAACTCTTTCTACATCATCACAATTAAGCACCACTTCTTACAAGTGCAGCCATTAGTCCATTACTAAAACAACAATCATTACCACAATTCAACCCTGGATTGTTGGATATGAGATGTGCAAAAACTTCATCTAGAATCAATTACATATATAGGTTTTAGAAAAATATAAAAATGATACAACAGATTTAGATGGCCTAATCCCCAAAAAGATAAAGTGTTGAAGTACAGTAGTTCAGGAGGAAGAAAAATGATTAAGAAAAAAAAAAGGAAGAAAGAAAAAGTTGATAGAAAGAGATGTTGACAAGAGAGAAAACACAGAAGATTATCTCCTGAGAGAGAGAGAGAGAGAGGCAAATAATGACTTTACCAAAAATCACTTTTACTTTAGCTTAGTCACGAATGAGGATATTTAATGGTTCAAATCAAAGCAATTTCATGTAAATAACTGATGGCTTTTAATGTAGGGTTCTAATAAATGTAATTTCCAAGTTATTAAATGAGGGCTTTCACTAATTTTGATCTTCAAAGCCAAGCTTTAGCGCAGAGAAATTTCTGTCTTTCATTAGTTCTAACCTTTGTCTCTTGTCACTCTAATTGGACAACAAGAGACATTGAACAACTGTGAGAGGTGCCTCTTGAACACCCAAGGATACCAAGTGTGCAAGATGCAAGCTGGTAATTCCTCGCACTTGAGGCACACTTTAAAAACTTGAGGAAAAAAATAAGCTCTTCTTTAGAAAGTACGAAGCGAAGTTGTCATCTTAGTGTCACACTGTCACTTAATGCCTTAAATAATGTCTACCAGAGAAATACTTCAAGAATAATAAAAAATGAGCCTATATTATTATTTTTTATCACTTCACTTTCTCATTAACGCCGACATTGGTAGTGCATTATCTTCCCAAAGAACAAGGGAGAACGGGGTACGGGAGTGAAGGCTAACATGAAAAAAATTATGCTGTGTTAAATCATCTAGATCATGCTCAAATTCAATTTGCAAGGTAAGGTCCAAGCAGTGCAATGAATATTTTCCTTGACAAGTAAAATAACTTTTATGATCTTGAGGAAAAGGGAGTACCTGATTGAGCACGGAGCTCAAACAACTGACTCTGGGCAAGTTCATGCAACTTTTGCATCGTTGTGACACTTTCTTTAGCTTGTCGTAATTGGTCCTGTAGAGACTGTTCTCTGCAACAAATAGGAGATAACAAGTCTCAATGATAGTACAAAGTTAAAAAGCTTGCTTGCATCATGTTTGCAACATAAATCTAATCAGAATTCAGAAGCAGAAATTTCCAGCCTATTTCTGCTATCTTTTGGCATTAAAAGCTTGCTTGGGGAAGTCAATAAGGACCTCAGCTCACAACCTTAAGGTCACGGGGTTGAATCCTGCTAGCTACAGAAGCTAGAAGGTGGCAAAGCCCTTACCTTGGATGGTAGGGCCCTGGCCCTGGCTCCTCTGGAATGTTCATTACATTTTAGATTTTCTTTTGGAATTTATACCCTTAATCCCAGACAACAGTCATATATCATGCTTAATTAACAAAGCAATGTAAAAACATATACAATCCAGATAAAGGAAAATTTTCTTTTTCCACAATGTGTCTATTTGCTGTTTTGTTTTACCTCTTCTATAGATGTACATGTACTTATAGCTCTCTAGCAGTCATCCATTAACAAAAAAAGACCATCTGTATTCTTCCCTGCCCAAACCATTTGCACAGGTGGTGTTACTCTGTTACTGCTTCTATTAACCAACTTTTAAGAAGTAAGTTCAGCCAAGATGTTTCATAAGGCTCTGATTATATGTATGTAAGAAAGAAAATAGAGAACAGACATGGTAAACCTACAACATAGTTCAATCAATTTCTTGAGTTAGACGAGAGCTTTTATATTTGTTAATTAAGCCTACCAAAGGGCTACAAAACGGGTGACAGAAATTGATGAGAAAATGAGCCTTGTTGCATTTCAGTTCATTATTTCCTTCAAACAAGGAAAGATCTGATTACTAAGGTTGAACTTCATAAACACACACTCTAATTTTGAATTTTTGAGGGCTCTAATCACTCTACAAGAGGTGATACATAGAAGACCAATGGCATCAAGAATACACACAAATTAGAGCATTAAGATACAACTGTAGAAATTATACAACAAATGATAACTAAGTCACAGAAATGGAGGATTACTTCAAACACATTTGTGAGACAAGCATATCAAGTTGACATATGCTGCATGATATTTCATGCTAGAATACTGAATAAATACAAGTGATTTGCAACCCGATAAGGTGATTTTGTCAGAGGTACTAGTGACCTCACAAATAAGGAAACTAAAGTGATCTTAAATGGATAAGGAAAATAATAATAGTACTCTTAGATAGAAGACACTAAAAAGGAAGAAAAGACACAAGAAAAGTACAGGGTAATGTGAACAATCAGAATTGAAAGATGATCTCGTGCCAAAATGTCCAACAATGGCCCTTGATAAACTACAAGGCACCCAAAGATCCGCATCCAGTGTTAAAGGGTGGTTTACATGCCTCCTATACAAATCATAGAGCCACAGCACGTAATCCAAAAAAAGGAACCCAAAATTGCCAATGCCTTCTGTTTATCACTTGCTCTTGTGTACTCATCAACTCTCTATTTAGCATAATGCTAATTTATGATATACTCCAAATTACGTTGTGAGGATACAGAATTTTTTTAGAATTTTCCTTTTTCCACGTAAACCGCTGAAGTTAGGTAGCATAAAAATGTTAGGTAGCATAAAACCGCTGAATTTTCCTTTTTGTTAGAAATGTTACAGAGCATTTCTCCTTCTGGTTCTTTGGATCATAGACTTAGGCTATGGGAAAGGGATTCTTTTAATACTTTCGGTGTAGTTCCATTTACAAACACCCAATAGCAACTGCTACTGTTAAATTCCACTGTCTCAAGATTTTAGTTGTGAGTTCAGCTCCAAGTAGAATTGGGCAGCAACAGCCTCTAAGAACATCTCTCTTAAAAATATTTTGAAAAAAAATCAAATTATGTACTCCCTCCGTCCTTTATCAATAAGCCTATTTCCCATTTTTCATGGAAATTAAGGAACTTAGAGATTCCTTAAAACCCATGATTGGGAAGTACATATATGCATGTGGGGTTAGGGAGAGATAGGAGAAAGAAAAGGCAGTTGGTAATTATTGAAGAGATGGAGAGAGAGAGAGAAAAAGTGTTGGAAAATGATGTCAAAAGTACAAAAAAAAATAAAAGAAAAATGATGACAACTCATCAAAAAGAGGGAATATAATCAAAAAGTACATTCTTTAAATAGATATAGGTATGTAATTTTGATTTCCCAAAAATGGAATACAGACATGCAGATAAGGGACGGAGGGATAATTATCTTTTTTATAAGAGGACACTGTCCACTAGATGGTAGCACTTAGTCACTTACTAGATCTTTTACATAAGTGTTATTCCACAACACAATGAAAAATTATGGTGCAACAAAGATTTACTTTTAACACTTCTACAAAGATTTACTTCTCAAGTAATTTTGATCAAAGAGAAGCCTAAAGAATTCATTGTCAAACTTCTGAGCACTCATTCTATTACAAGAGGATATGTACAACTGTTATCCCACCGCTCAGTATCGCAAAATAGAGAGTTCAACAGTCGTATAGATCTAGTTGACAGGTACTAAAAACCAAATTTTAATATGTAATAAAGATATTAGATTATCTAAATACCGTTCTTTAAGGACTTCCATCGTCTTCTGGTTCTCTTCTGCCAAACTTCGCTGCTTCATTTCCACTATTTCCTTTACTTTTTCTTCCATCTGAAGGTTTACCAAACAAAAGATAAAAATTGAAGGAAAAAAAAAATACTAGAGGCAACAAATGAAAGAAAAAAGCCACAATTTTTAATTTTAATTTTAATTTCGCAAATGATTTTCAATATTAGAAGTGAATGTTTCACCTGCTACTCTACCTTTGATATACAAACACATACCCAGGCTTCTCCAAAATTTTATAAACTATCCATCAACAACAGCATAAGGATATCCATTTTTCCTACTTTACTTTGTAAATATACCCTTATTTCCAGTGGAATAAAGATTCCAACGTTAACGTAAAAACACGAGGGATGAGGTTTGTTAGATCTAGCATGTGGCATTAAATTTGGCAAGAGAGAAATACTTGATATAAATAACAAATATACTGCAACAGAGAAAGCATCCTAAAAAATACACCTGCTGCTCTAATTGACGATTGCGCTCTTCGAGCCTCCTTATTGTTGCCTGTTGATTTTTCAAATGTGCCGATTCAGCCCTAAATTCCTCAAGCTCAACTTTCATTTTTCTGTTCTCAGACTCCAGTTCAGAAATTTTAATATCTTGGTCCTGCATGGAGTTAGATATTAATGAACAGATACTCTACAAACATAAGAGTGAGACCAAATAAACATCATCAACTCCGAATAAGATACTGGTCATGGATAGAAAAACCACTAATCCCAATAGTACTTTATATAACATAATAAATCTTGAAGATCAATTCTTAGTTCTTACGAAGTGGTGTTGACCACTCACAGTACTTATTAATGCAATTTCTAATCAGAGAATATTCTTCTTTTCTTCTCATATACAAAGGATAGGCAAGCATAAGACCCACAAACTAGATAGGCATACGACACAAAGAAAGTGACCGAGTCCGCAACAAAACACATGATTTGCATTTGCATATATATTACAGCAGAAGATTGCCTCGCCTGATATAGAAAGAACAATGTAACAACTGTGAAACTTTTCCATTTAAAACCTATGGTCAAGGTGTACACGTTGGGGAGTGAATTTACAAATTCAGTGAAAACAATAAAACCCTAAAATATGAAGAAGATGAAAGGAATTTGGACTCGAAAATATAGAAAAGACAAAGGAGGAAAGAAAACTCAAGTTAATGCACTACGAGTCTCTGAGGGCTAACTTTCCCACACATCAGTCCAAAACTTATAAATTAGCATAAATTCCATATGAAACATTCAGTGAGGAGACTAAATTTCATCATAAGATCTTAAAAGATCAAATAAGCACTCACAGCAATTGATGCAAGAGCAGGAAAAGGATCTGGAGCCTCATAGAGTTTCTGGTAGATATTAAGAAACGCATTTTCTCCAAATTTCGCACGCTTAGTTAGGTTATCAACTTCTTCCTGATATCCCTTAAGCAATGAATTAAATAAATTCAGTTTTTCCTCGGCCGAAGCTTTCTTGAAGCCTGTCCACGTACAGTACAAACAAACCATAAACCTACATGTTTCTACGAATTCGAATACAAGTACTACAATTTCGACAAGTAGTGAGAGAAATTACAACCTCGAGTGCTCTCGGCAAGTTTACGCCGATTCTTCTGGCTATTCTCCTGATTTTCAGCAATTCGAAGCCCTTGTTCATCCAACAAACTCTTTTCCGTCTCTAAATCAAATTCTGCATTGTATATTCATCCAGTAAAACCCTAATTAAACAATCAAACTAACAATTTCCTCTACAATAACCCTAAAACAATCAACGAATCGTAAATTATCAAATTAAATCGAAATGCAGCATTAAAAGTGAAAATAAATAAATAAATAAATAAAAATAAAATAAAATCAGGAAAAACACCTTTCCAGAAATTGGCGACAACAGAAACAGGAGAAGCAGAAGATGAAGTCGAAATTTCTCTCTCCAATCCACTCGGTGGAACCTCCATTGATGAATTCGGATCTGCAACAAATGGAGGAATCCAAGGGTTTTGTGATCACGATTGATTCTGACTTCGATCGATTAATCTCAAACAATGTAAGAATTTCTGAATTTGTGAGTGAACTTCGAATGAAAATTAACGCGGGAAGTTAAAATTGAGATCTGATTGAAGAATTAGGAAGGTGTTTGGGCTGTTTTTGCAACAAAAAAGTATCTGGTGCTGCACTTCATCGTCATTTTTTGCTGCATGATCCCACTGATACAAAATGTTACTGCGTAATTAACTTTAGCGTACCAAATTTTAACATAGGTTGTCAATCGGGTTAGTCTGTCCATCGGGTTAGTTAGGTCGGGTTGGATTCGGATTGGCCGATTGGGTCATGGGTTGAAAATTTTAACTTTAGTGTACCCGTGCAAAATGCACAGGATACATAAGAAAAAATATATTTAAAATATGAAAAGTTGATTTTGATGTTGTAACTTATACTTGGGCTGCAATGGTCAATTTTGGACTGGTCGGCTCTGTTGAACCCTGTTTAGCTTTGCTCTAGTGAGTATTAATAATCGTATTAATAATGTGCTGATACTTGTTCTGTCGTGCTGACACCTGCTCTGCATATGATATTCCCTGCTTTGCTTAGAAGCTCAAAAAACAGGGTCTTACTCTTTTATGTCGGTGGCCACGCAATGTAGCTAGCTATTATGGGATTACTTTGTCAAAGTTATAGAGGTTACCCGTTTAGTGTGATAGGGGTTACTCGGTTAGTGTCACATGGGTTAGTGTCTTGCTCTAGGAGTTATATACTTTAATCTGTTGCAAATAGTTATTTGGTGAGGCCAGTTGCGCAAAAACGTGTTGTATATTTTATTTTACTTTTTTTGTTTTTGATGATTAGAGAAGTGGAAATTCTTTGGAGGGTATTCCCTAAAAAAAATGCATATACTTGAAGGGTTGGGGATTTAGAGTACTATAGTGAATTGTTGATAAAGGAACTGTATACTCGTGCTAATGCATGACATATATTATACTATGTACCAAAAAAAATACTAGTAAAATAAAGTGAAATGTTAGTACGTAGTGTTTAGAAAAAAGTGAAATGTTGGGGATTTTGAGTGCTACAGTGAATTGTTGATAAAGGAACTGTATACTCGTGCTAATGCATGTCATATATTATACTACTTACCAAAAAAAAAAAAAAAAAAAAAAATGAAATGTTAGTAGTAGTTCCTTGAAAAAACACAAAAAGGAAATAGTGGATGGGTTAACTATTGATTTTTTAAAAAAAATGATAAAAAAATAGGGTAATTGTTTCATGCACCCCTGAGGTTTAGAAAAATGCACCGTATACTCCTGAAAACTTTTAAATGCACTGTGTACTCTTGAGGTTTGTATAAAATTGCACCAAATACATACCCTTAAAGTTACAATAAGTGTTAATTTTGTTAAATTGAGACTCTCTAAGCATCAAATTATATGAAATTATTATAGTTTAATGTTACTTTAATGCTAAATCATTTAAGTATAAGTTAACTTAAATAATAAAGCAAATTACAACACCCAAAAGTTTAGGATTTAGAATGATCGACAGAGTTTAAATTTTGATGTAATTTATGCATTTAGGCGGTTTTACTACATAAATATAAAGTACTAAAAGTGAGTCAGTGTGTGGGCATGATTTTAGTTTTATAAGTGAATGATATGAGCATTTGTTAGATGATTAGGGTTATTTGGTGCATTTATTTACAAACGTCAGGGGTACATGGTGCATTTGAAAGTTTTCAAGGGTACACGGTGCATTTTTTAAAACCTTTGGGGTACACGGAACAATTTTCCAAAAAAATAAAAATAAAGTAGTGGGATGGGTAGTTATTTTTTCTTAAAAAAAAAAAACAAAAACCTAAATGCATGAGAGTTGAGTATTGGGATTTTGGAGGTTTCTCGTTAAAACATCTCTTAAATTATATATAAGATTGATTATGAGAAGAGATGTCAGTGGGGCTGGTCAAATAGATCCCGATTTTGCGGGTAGTGTACTCATCATTGATGATGGATTGGTGGTGAATTTTAGGTTGTACCTACACCATTAGGGATGGCAATGGGTTGGGTCTGGTCGGGTCCATCGAGACCCAGGCCCAGACTCGGAATTTTAGAGATGGACCCAGATCCGACCTAGATCCATCGGGTTTAAAAAAATCAGACCCAGACCCAGATTTATCAGGTCTAGCGGGTCTCAGGTCTAAAATGGGTCCAACTATAATTTTCTATAATCTTTCATAATCTTTTATATATATTATAAATTTATAACTATACTACTACTTGATATAATAAAAGATGCATTATAAAAAATTGTTCATATTTTTTATACACAAATAATTTGGACTCGAGCTTGGTTGAGTTGGTGGGAAACGCACCTTATCACTTTGAGGTCACGAGTTCGAGCCCCACCAACTACAAAATCCTTGGGAGTAGGGGGATTCCCTTACCTCCCCCCTTTACTCTCAAGCGATGACCTGAGGAGCTGGCAGCCTGGGCTGGCTAAACATGTGAGAGGTGCTGGCTCAGTAGGGTCCTTCTTCTTACCTAAAAAAAAAAATGTTTATATTTTTTATACGCAAATAATTTGTTCATTAAAAAGTAAAGACAATGCATGAAAAAAGAAAAAAAATCTTAAAAACTAAGATTCTTGGCTTCTTGCTGTTTTGCTGACTTTCTCTAAAATCTATCTTCTCAACCTCTAATTACATAGTATATTACTAATCTAATATATTTGATTAAGTGGTTTATTGTAATAATAGTATGTCTGATATACATTTATAATTTATCAAAAAAAAAAAGGGTCCATGGGTCGGATCTGGGTCGAGTTTGGATCCAAAAAGTGTAGATCAAGACCCAAACCCGACCCATTAAACTTAGACCCAGACCCGACCCAGACCCACCGGGTCTAAATAAGGACACAGACCCTAAAATATGGGTCAGGTGGGGTCTGGGTCGGGTTTAGAACCCATTGCCATCCCTATGCACCATCCCTACCCTACCCCACTCCATACCCAATCCTTATAACTTAAGTATTTTCTCAAAAAAATAAAATAAAAAAAATTTAAGTTCAATAAAAATAATATCAAGTTTCTTAAAAACAAAAAATAAATAATATCAAGTCAATAATAACATAGATATTTAATATGAAACAAAACTACAAAAGGTACACTATATATATAAATAAGCGATCTAAATATCCTCCATTATCAAAAGGATTATATGATCATATTTAACATTAAGCCCAAAAGTTTATCCTAAACTTTTATCAACTATTTGGCCCAGTCACAAAACTAGTATATATATATAAAGGGGAGTTTTTTTTTTCTAAGTTTTTAGAAAGCCACGTAAGATTTAATTTTCTTAACCCTCTATGTACGATTAAAAATTTTAGTTATAGCCAATCAAATAAGAGATTTTTAAATTTATTTAGAACTAAATAATTCAAATGTCACCTGAGCAAAATTATTAGCGAATAACATTTTAAGTTTAAATTAATTAAATATAAATTATTATCTTTCGAGATTAGAAAATTTATCTAATTATATAACGAAGATAAGGATATTCACAATTTCTTTTAAAATAAAAATATTTATTGATATACTGCGTAGAACGAATAAAATTTATTTTAAAAATTTAAATTCAAACCTGTAGACACCTAAAAATGTCTCGCCAAAACCAAACCCGGTGATGAACAAACTTTCACCGCCATTATTGGTCGGGTTGAGTATTTAATCTTTGGAGTGCTTAGATCCTTATTCAATCTTAATACATTTCATAAATCAACCCAATTCTTAGCCCATTTCCCCAAACCATAACTTATTTTTCACTTTTCATGTCCACTTCACAAAATCGAGCTTAACTGATTTTATGGCCTTATAATTTTGATCCAATTATTATTTGGTTGGATAGGCCTTTCAATAAGCTTTCCAAGAATATATCATAAGCCCAATTTTGATTTAAAACGAAAAAGGTATGAGTAAAACACTAAACTTGGCCCAAAACCGACACCCTTCACTAAAACGGCCATATCTTAAAAATCTACAAAATATTTTGACCTGATTCTATTTGGGTTGGAAAGTGGACTTGATAAGATTTGTAACGATATATTATATGCCTTATTCTAAGTTATGGATCAAAAGTTAGTTTAAAAACGCGTGAAAACAGGAAAATACTGCGTGACGGTGCTGTGCACCGTGTCACGATGTCCAGCACCGTGTCACGGCACACACATGCATGACACGGTGTTTTTCTAGGGTTTTCTCTTCGCGGCTTCTCACTTCTAGAGTTCCATGCTTCACCCCACACTTTTTCTCTATAAATACGAACTTGATTTCTCCGGTTTCGGGGCACCAAACACCATTATCTTTCTCCCTACACCAAACAATCATTCTCTCTTCTCTCTCTTAGCCTAATACTAGCCTTCCCTATTCTCTCTTCATACATCCCTTAAGCACTCCAATGAGTCCGTACTTGACCCAAGATTCCGTCCTTAAACCAAGGCGTGAAAGGTAGAATTGATTGAGGGTTTGGACCAAATCAACTCTCCTTTTATTTAATTTAATAGTTTCAATTTGATTTATTTTTATTGAAGTTATTAACAATTTATTCATGATGTAGAAATTTAAAGGAACGAGCGGAATGTGAGTAATTAATTAATTTAATTACTTATTTTATTTATATTGCTAGTATCATGATTAGGGTTATTATTATAATTTGATTTGACTAACGATATTATTGTTAAATTACTTCCAATGTTGATGTTTATTCTATTTTTTTTATTGTTGATCACCAAATTGCATGTTTAAAGGGAATATGTAATTGAAAATCACGCCTTATAAGATAATTGGACGACCGGTTTAGGTTCCTTTTTTAATCTTGTTGTTTAATTAAAGTGGTCACAATATTTTAGAGTTATATGTCGCATTAATATTCAACTAATTTAGCCTAATAATAGTTTGGAGCAAATTGAATCTTTATTTGCATGCCTTTGAGATCGCAGGAATACTTTTCACGATAAAAATCGAGTAGAGGCCAATACGGGCGAATGTGACTCCATGAATCACTTCGTACCATCATCCTCGATCCTCCTTTTGTGGTTCCGAACCATATGGAGTTAGTAATCTCATGGATTATGAATGGGGTGTAACCTTCACGGGTCAATCGTTGTTGCCTTTCGTTTTCCCTTATTCGTGGTTGCCTTTAATGATCCGTGAACGATTTACAAGTTCCTTAAAAACATTTGGCGGCTTCCTACTTTATTTGTCCCTAATCGTATATGTCGATTCCCACTTCCTATGAGTGCCAAGCATATTCACACATGCTTAACGTAGTCGCACTTTAAACAACGCCTACAATTTGGCGACTCCAATGGGAAGGATTCTTGGTTATTTATCGATTTGAGTGATTGGTATTTAATTGGGATGAGTAGATGAGACTTGAAAGATTCTTGAATTGTATTCCTGCGATTTAATTGGCATTGTCACATATGCATATGCATTTTAGCTTACCTATTTTGCCACAATAGTACGCGTTCTACATATGCGGTTAACACGGAGGATTTAAGCTCTATTGACCTGAAAACGTTCATGACAATAAAGGTTCATCTAAGTTTTTAAATCCACCCAAACCATGGAGTCAAGTTCGATTTCATCACGAACTCGCGGAGCCGCCGGTTGGCATACACCCTCAAGGGAGGCTGCCTTGCTAATGTGTCCAAACTCTTAACCATGGTACCCTTTCACACCCAAATAAGCTTGACCATAGTGGAACATAGAACTTGACTATAGGTTGCAAACTTCATTGCATCATGCGTGACAATGTGTTTATGTGTGCATTTTTTTGTGACTTTTTTTTATTATCTATTTTCTCTCTCTCTTTTATCTAATCCTTTTTCTTATTATTAATCATAGACAGAGTTCTAGAAAGAGTTACGTGTCGTGCTACCTATGGATCTGTAGCCCCGAGTTTTATCTTTCATTTGCATTGGTTTCGTTACAATCAGAGTTACAGATCAAAAAGTATTACCGAAATACTACAGCCTATCCAGTTTAGGTGTCTTTTTAACTTCCAACCTTTTTTTTTCGTATCTTTTAGTGTCAAGCTAGTCTTAGCCAATCTTCTATCTCTCTTAATCTTCTAATCCATGTCAACTTCTATAACATAAGATTATAGATTTTATTTATTTTTAATCTTTTCCATGATTCATAACTTTTTTAGAACTCTATAGTCAATCTTCCTATTCTTTTGTGATTATTGTGCTAATCTATCTTGACATGTTTTTTTGTCTTTGATTTTGTTTGATCTTATTTATGACTAACGATTGCTAATGGACCATTTTCACCTAGTAAGTAGCATAAACATTAAAATTGGAAAAAATTAATCAAGTTAGTTTGTCTTTTAATATTCCTTGCTATTTGGTCCTTGCGTCCTTCGTTTTTTTCACAACGTCCTCATGTCTAGCCATGCGATCATACCATGAGTCTTATAAACTCACCTAATCACATTTGTTTAGCTGTTGCACACACTTTTGTCTCCGAGTCATGCACCATATTGTTATAATCGTATATTAGGACCATGCATGTATCATTTTCCGTCATAATAAAAATGAGTGGAGTTTTTCTCACCTGTTTTCAAATGTCTATCTTCCCCCCTTCCTTTCCTATTTTGAGAAGTGAGTCAAATTATTAAGTGAATTTGTTTTATTTCACAGTACTTGGTCAAGGAGCAGGGCTAGATTGGTACAGTTCGAGTCACTACCACAATAACCTCTTAAGCCTGAGAGGCGTTCAAAGAAAACTTCACCATCTCCAGATCACTTATCACCTTCAAACTACTTTCAGTTCGTTCCAATGACCACTAAAGAAGATATTGAGAACATTAACAAATCCATCAAAGCACTCACTGCCATGATGCAAACTCTCACTACCAAGGTCACCACCATGGAGCAAAATAATGTCACTGTGGCTGCGATGCACAAAATCAAGGAACAAGTGAGTAAGAATTCTGAGGACTTCGCCTATGTGAAGCAACCTGCCACTTCTTTGGTTGTCAATGACAAACTCCCTGAGAAGTTTTCCACCGCTAACATTCCAAATTTTAAGCCTACTAACAACCCAATGTTCCACTTAAAGGCTTTTTCTGCAACTATGGCTCTTAAGGGACTAGATGTAGCACTCTTCCCTATGGTGTTTCCTCTCTCCTTAGAGCATGCTTGCTAACAATGGTTTTACTCTGTAGATGCCAAGCACATTGCAACTTGGCAAGATGTCACCGAAAGTTTCATGACTCGTTACAAGTGTAACATTCAAGCCAGAACTTCTGAACGTGAACTCTCCATTCTCAAACAGAAAGAGAATGAAGGCTTCACCGCTTATCTGAACAGGTGGAGGGAAACAACTGCACTCTTGGTAGATCTCCCCAAAGAAAAAGAGATGATTCGCCTCTTCATCCAGAATTTGACTCACAAGTACAGGCAACATCTTAAATTTCTCCCCTTGAACACTTTCGAAGCTGTATATGATATCGACATCAATATCGAGGATGAGTTAATAATTACTGCTGGTAGTAACAATAATAACACTTGGAAAAACAAGAAGAACGACCTTCCTTCTTCTTTGTCTTCTAGCCCGAAAATACTACCAACAATATCAACCAAGTGGATCTTAATGAAGTTTTAGCTCTTGATGCTCCCCTTCAAAAGAAAAAGAGAACTTATACTTCTTTGGTAATGATGTATGACACTGCCTTTGATCGCCTTTATGGATAAGGATTGATTACACCTATTGGGCCATTTCCAGAACAAAAACCTGAGCAAAGGAGTGCTTGGTGGGACCCCAATGCTCACTGTAAGTACCATCAAGGAAGGGGTCACTCTACAGAACAATGCTGGAATTTAAAAGATGTCATTCAAGACTTGGTGGATGCAAACAAACCTCCTGTTCCTCCAGGCGGCAAGAAGTAATGAAGACAAGGCGCCCAGAGGATCCTTCGTGCAAGATTCCATGATTTTTTTTTTTTATCATTCATCTCCCTTCCCCCATTCACGTCTAGCATAGGTTTTCCATTTCGAAGTCTATATGTTTCATGTGTTTCGTTCACCTTTTCCATTAATAAAATGAGCATATTTCCTTTACATCTCGATTGTAGCATTTTCATTCATTCATGCAAAAAAAAAAAAAAAAAAAAAAAAAAAATCAATCGCCGAACCAAACACAAGGCACACCAATTACATGAGGCACCTTTGCAACCCATTATTCCCATTAACCATTCAAACATACTTTCCACTTCTTCATTAACCATTTTGAGCCTCTTCTAACGTTTAACCTTCATTTCTTCAACCCTCAGTCACTTAACCTTGGGATGGGAAGGGGTTTGATTTGTGTAACATTAAAAGCAAGTTCAAAAAAGAATATGATAAAAATAAAACAATGTCTAAGGGCAAGTGTTCCAATGTCTTTGATATAAACACGACTCAAATTGCATCTCTCATCGAGTGCTTGGTATCGTGCCTGAGAAACATGAATACTAAGTGAGTGATGGACATGATCCGAGATTGCCTACATTGATTCAAAGGAATGAAATAGAAAAAGAACAAAAATTCAAAGCAAAAAAAAAAAATGTGAAAAATAAAACTTGCAAATTTCAATTTCAAATACACAATTACACATCTTAGGGGCTTTTCTCGGGTTTTGAGCCTTTCACCCTTCTTCAAACCACCAGCCTTAACCACGTTAAAACCCTCAAAAGACCTCTTTGAGGTGTACATACACTTGTACAAAGTTCGGTTAGAGCTACGTTCAGCCTGATTCCTAACGGATACGTAGGCAACCTCACATCGAGGTGCGGCCACATTCATATGCATAATCGAATCAAAGAATATCCAATGCTTATCCATATCCATATAGAGCTAGACTTGGGGGCTAGAACCCACATCACTTAGCCTACCCTTCTTAAGAGTCACCATCTTAACTCTTCTCACATTTCTTTCCATCACCATAACCTTTGCAGCCAACCTTAGTATCACATTCACACACTTCTTTCACACATACATAGCCATTAAAGGTGGGCACAGGCCGTGCCGGCACGCGGGCGGCACGGGCCCGGCACGACTCCGGCACGGCCCGGCACGGGCACGGGTGGCGGCACGGCGGCCCACCTGTGGGCCGTGCCGTGAACAAAAATCCTGGGTATGGCACGGGCGCGGCCCGTGGCACGGCGGGTGGCACGGTGGCCGGCACGTGGGCCGGCACGCTGGCACGACCCGCCGACACGGCACGTGGCACGGCCCGGCACGGCACGGCACGGCCCGTGCCTTATGGCCGTTGGAAAGTAGCCGTTTATGGCCGTTTTCCAACAGCTATAAACGGCTACTTTTCCACCCAATTTCCCACCCAAATCCCCTATAAATACCTCATATTTTCCTCCAAAATTTTCACAATTCATCAACTCATCTCTTCTCTCTTATTCTCTAATTTTCTTACTCCCAAATTCTCAATTCTCAATTCTCAAATTCCTACAAATCATACAATCTTCCTCTCTTTTGTGAAAAGAAAAAAAAAATTCCTACTCTCTTATAAATTTTACATTTTTACTATTATTACTTTTATTAGTCTACTACCAAAAAAAAAAAAAAATTGTTATATTTACATTCGGGAAATTAAAAATTCGGGAAATTATAAGTTCGAGAAATTATAAATTTGGGAAAGCATTGAAGCGTCATTGTAAGATCTAACTCAACTTTATTTTAATTTGTTATTGTTATTGTTATTATTATTGTTATTATTATTATTATTATTATTATTATTATTACTATTATTATTATTATTATTATTATTATTATTATTATTATTATTATTATTATTGTATTCTTGGAACTACTTAATTATATAAAAACTACTTTCTATTTTAATTGTGGGTTATTTGGATTGTTGAAATCTGTCTAAGGCGGAATTTGGGCTCTGGACAACGTCGATCCTAACCTCTCCTACCTGGGATCTCATTGATCCAAGTAATCTACTATTATTATAATTATTTTTGAAAATTTAATTTATATAAAAACTACTTACTAATTAATTCTCATTGATCTCATTGTTGTTAATTGTTACTTTGTTATTGTTAGTTGTGTTATTATTATTAATTAATCATGGCATCAAACTAGAACGTTTCCTCCTCCTCTAGAAAAGCCAAGTCAAAACGTAGGGAATCACCAAACCCAAACACTTCAATGTCTATGCCCCCCCCTAACATGCCCTTTCCCTCTTCTAACATGCCCTTTCCAAACACTTCCACCCCTTTCTTTCATCCCCAAAACACGGGAGGGCAAGAACAAATGGATGATATGGCTCCTTGGACCCAATTTCAACAAACCCAATTTCAACAATATATGCAGTTTTTACAATTACTATATGGTATGACACATTGTTTTTCTTCTGTATATAATCCTTGTGCTCATTCTTTTCTTAGCAATGCATGTTTACTTGCACAACTTTTTGCGGAACACCGATCACAACATGTTTATCGTGGATATCTTCCATCCATGGAGGATAAATGGCGTAAATATTACACCGATATTCCTATGATTTATATTTTTGCTTCTATTTTAGATCCTAGACAAAAATATGATGGCACCTTTTTATTAATTGATATTTATTATAGTAACATGAATTTTGAAGATGATGTTGAAACTTTTAAGAATAAGGTGACGGATGAGTTTTTTTAATTTATATAATGTTTATGAAAGTAAATATGGAACCGTGTCTCGATTTGCCCCTTCTCAAACATCCAAAAATGTAAGTAAATGGGCCAAAGGTTTATTTGCACAAGCTGCTAACTTGATGTCTAAGTATTCAGGTACAGAATCATCATCATCTAGGAGAACACAAAGCGATGTTTCGGAGTTGCAAATGTACTTAAGTTACGACTTCATGAAAGGCATGGACGATGAAGAGAAGTTTGGCCTCGACATCCTCGATTGGTGGAAATCACAAGCCGTGAAACATCCAATTTTGTCGGCAATGGCTCGTGATATTTTTGCTATCCAAGTCTCCTTCGTTGCTTCCGAAAGAGCTTTTAGTGCGTCGGGAAGAGTTCTAGACGATAGAAGAACAAGACTAAAACCCGAAACACTTGAAATGTGTGTTTGCTTCAAGGATTGGTTGGATGCTGAAACTCGTTCTCAAGATCGTACTTATGCACAAAACGACGACGATGAAGGAACGTCGACTTCTTTTAGTTCTCATACTTCTCAATCCACTCAATTGGCGGATGAACTTGAACCTCTAGGAGACGAAGACGAAGATGAAGACGAAGGCGAAGACGAAGACGACCAATAATAATTACATGATTACATATTTACATTATACACTATTGTATTCTTTTTGTATTATCGAACTTCGTATTCCGTATAATAAATGAAGTTATTCAATATTCATACACTATTGTACGATTTTTAATTATCATTACTTATTTTGTAATTTTGTATTATTGAATTATCGTACATTCGTACCGGCTACCGTCATATAATAAAATAAGTTATTCTTCAATTTTTTGTGTTTTCGGATTATCGCACTAGTATTTTTTTTTATTATATGCATTTTTGTTTTTAATTCGTTTTTTTTAACATTTATTTTTTTTAAAAAAAAAAAATAAATAAATAAAGGTAGGCACGGTTTGGCCCGCGGCCCGGCACGGCACGGCCCGCTAGGCACGTGGGCCGTGCCGTGGGCTGGGGTGTGCCAATTTCAGGCACGGCACGGCACGGCCCCCACCCCGGCACGGCCAGGCACAGCCCGCGGCGGCACGGGCACGACCCGTGCCCATGTTTAATAGCCATACATCCTTCTCTTAGGAACCCTTTATCATGAATCTTGTTCCCCCTACCGCGTATGTTTCATCATCTTTCAATACAACATTCAAAGAAACATTGTATACTTGCTTAGCTTCCTGACCTGAGCAATATTCTTTGTTTCACGCATCACATAATGTGCTTAGCAACATTTATATATCAATGATATGTGAATATACAAAGCATATCGTGCTTAACTCCTTGATCAAAGTAACGTTCATTATGCAATAATCAGTAATTAACATTGTATACGTGCTTAGCTTCTAGACCTAAGCACCTTTCAAGATGGTTTATTTGTTTTCACACACTACATATGATGCTTAGCTTCCTGGCCTTAGCAACATACATTATTGTGCTTAGCTTCATGACCTAATTGCATTCATTGATCGTGTCACATGATGTAATTGTCCTTAGCCTCCTTATAATACCCCGAAAATTCCCTATTTTAAAATACTCTTTTATTACTCCAATTAAAACTATTTTAAGGAAATATCCAAAATATTACCGCCACCGTGATGACGGGTAAGACTATTTTTCAAAGTCACACAGCAGAAGTCTAAATTAAAAACCAACTTTCAAAATAAAACTTGAGTTCACAACCTCAAAATAAAATAGAAATAATTAAATCACAAGTTAGAATCAATCCAAACATGGCCCTTTTAAAAATCCAACTTAAATAAACACATCAAGGTTAGTCCATAGTAAATAACTAAAATCATAAAACTAGGAAAGCATAACAAATAACTCTCGGCACTCATTCCCATCATGCTCTTCATGCTTCAAGTACCTGTCACTTCCCCTTTATTTCAACCCTGTACTCACTATATAAATGGGTCATAGTAGGGCCAACCAAAGGAAAGCCAAACACAAACACAAAAGTACAAATCAGCAAAAGCTGAGTACATATGCCCCACAACAACATGAATATCCAATCAATAAGAGTAAGAATAAAACATGCTCGTCATACAATCACAATCAACTTACATTTGACTCATAACTAGCAATATTAATTATTAAATAATAGCTTTGGATTACGCATTGAACGGGTTTCCTTCCTTAAAAATACAGCCCATTAAAATGGAGTTTCCAATTAGGGAGCTACCCTAATTGGCACCTACTATGTCACACCTTGGTGACGGAATTCCAGCGCATAAATAATAATAAAAGAAAATACAACGTCCTGTACCCCTATAGAAGCTATGGTTAAATATAAAACCCTATAACTCCCCCCATATGTTCATACTCAAGGTATATACGTTCCAAGAGTTTTGGTGCATACCATCTTACACTTTACGTGATTTACCAATTTAATATGTGAAGACTCCAACCAATCAATCAAGAATAAACATAACAATAAACAACACATTCTTCCAATTAATTCTTGAATTAATTAGTGAGCATATACTGTTTATTTTAATTAAGGTTCCTTGCCTAGTTTTGTGCACAAAATTGCACGTACGATTACTACCTTGGTGCATAGAATGCGCTAATAAACTTTCTTGACTCAATCTCTACTTACTTGAGTGAGCAAAAAAAAAACTAACTTCCTTGACTCAACACCAATAATAAATGGGTGAGAATAAAATTCATGAATCATGTTCAGTAAGGTCTTTTAAACATATATAAACCTTGCTTATTAATTTCATGCTTCCTTGATACTCAAAAATAAAACATACTTTCATGATTCACATATATTCGACTTGTATTATGCTTTAAATATCATATTGACATGCTTGCATAATAATTCATGTTCAACCAACATCAATTCCAAGCATATAATCAACCAAACATGCTACTAATTCATCACTTCAATCACAATTCACAATCCTAGCATGATACTATGCATACACAAATATTCTTGTGCACATACGTACCTTGAATAACGCCTTAACTCGGCCACACTTGCTAGAAATCACCTAGCTTGAAACTTCCTACAAATAAAAATACATAACTATAATTAATTCACTATTCTCACAAATTTCCAGCCACTATAATACTATTTAAACCATACTAATTGTAGGGAATATTTCAAGCATCCCACACTTGAGCCCCACTGTGATCATACACTTAAGCATGGTGGCGTCCAAAGGGAAGGAAGCTAGAGTAAAAGAGTCGCCAACAAGTTTTAGGAACTTGTAAACCGTTCACAGGGTGAAGGTTACACCCCTTAATGATCCAGGAGATCGTTAACTCCAATAGGTCTAGAACCATTACTGGAAGTTCGGGGATGAAGGTACAAATCCAACCTAAAAGAGATTGAACCTGCCCTAAAAATAGGCCTTTACTTTATTCTTCTCGTATTCATGTGCGCTTTCTGACTAACAAGCAATCAATAGATTAACCCTAAACCGGTTTAATAATGCACAAACAAATCTATTATTGGCGATCACTTGAATTATAATCATATTAGCCTAAACAAGATTATTAATTATCTTATTAAGCGTGATTACAAGTACAAATTCCCTTTAAACCTGCAAGAGAGGGCGTGATCAAGAAACAACAACAATATCAAGCAACATAATAACAATCATCATCAATCATAATAATCTCAATAAAGCATAATAATAATAGCAAGATCCTAAGCATGATACTAACAAGATTAATAACAAACCCTAGCATGTCACTCAGCATTAAAGATCAATTAGCCCTAGCATGACACTAACATGATAGAAGGAAAGAATAGGAAGCATCATAGAAACATACATGATATTAGAAATCTTAGTTAACCCTAAACATGATACTAGGAAGCAATAAAACATCCTAACATGATACTAGGAATCAACAAAATAATCTAAGCATGATTTCTATATCAAAAGATCAATAAAGCAATTAAAGTACTTACTTCGATGCCTCGTACCTCTTTCTAATAACAAAATACACACGTTAGTAACTTCAAGGAAAATAATAAATCAAACAATTAAATCAAATAATTGAAATAGAGATTTGGGACCAAACCCTCAGAAATTATCAACCTTTCACATCTAGGGCGAAGGCAACTTCGAACTTGGCTAGGTGTGTCTAGAGCTAATGAATGCGGAATTTTGTAAAAGGGAAGGTTTAGAAAAAGAATAGAGAGAGCTTCTAGCTTATAGATTGATGATTGTTGTGTATTGTAGATTATTGTTGAATGATTGAAAACGGAGGAGATACGACCCCTATTTATAGAAAAAATAGCACGGAATCAAAGAAAATTATATTCGGAATAAAATACCTCCTGTCGCCAACGACAGGAGTCAGCGCCAGACGACGAAAGTCAGCGCCAGGCGACGACTCTGTCGTCTCGCGCTGGTTCAAAAGTGCAACGCGCTTTTACACGCGGAATCACCTTTAAAACCGGTTACAAGTAACTATGCGTCCAAGCAGATTTAAAATCAGATTTAACATATTTTATTCAAAATAAAACATCTTTTTCTAAAAATATAATTATCAATCCTAATCTTATTAGAATTAAAGAGAACCTTCTCAATATTCCAGAAGATCAAAATCAGTCCTAATTACTTTAGGAATAATAATTAATAGGCCCTATTCTAGATCATTGGGCCATATTTAAAATCATTGGGCCTAATTTAATTTAATCCATAACTTCCTCATAATTCATCGGAATTGGGCTTATAATATATCATTGGAAAGCTATTTTCAAGCCCAATCCAACTACACTTTTATTGGACCCTTATCATGGACCAAACCAAATTGGACTGGCTAAAAGAGAAATATTTTAATAAAAATATCCTCATCACTAGACTTTTCACACTTTCACCTCATTCGATAATCAAATGACATGAAAAGTATTCATCACTGGGTTTGGTTTTGGGGAGACACTTTTGGGTGTCTACAGAAGCCCCCACTTTGACTGAGTTTGGAGAAACGCATGTTTCGAAAACAAAAGTCAAAGTAGAGATAGGGACAGAGAATGACTCAGAACATTCTGCGATCCTAAATCATTCTTGTAACGCCGATACCTGCAAACTAGCATTAGTTAAATAGATAAAAGAGTTAAGAAACGCGTATCTTGCACCGTCGAGCACACGTCTCTAGAGTAACTAATCTTGTTTGACGATCTTCCTCAAGCTAGGGGATATCGCCTGAAGACTACCACGCTTGCAGCTGCCTTCAATTTCCGCTATTTTATGACCATCTTCCACATCCTAGGGAATATGATCAAAGATAACTTCGCTTGAAATCACCTCCTATTTTTGACAACCTTCCACATCCTAGGGAACGCCGTCGAAGATAACTTCACTTGAAGCCATCTTCAGTTGTTTTGACAACCTTCCACATCCTAGGGAAAGCCGTCGAAGATAACTCCGCTTGAAGTCATCCTCAGTTTTCTGACAACCTTCCACATCCTATGGAACGCCGTCGAAGATAACTTCGCTTGAAGTCATCCTCAGTTATTGCGATAATATTCCGAAGAAAATTACCGAAGACCAACGCTTGTCGATCTTTAAAGCTCGCTTGAACTTTGCTGCTGTGATGTTTGCTGAAATTACCGTGGTGCTAGTACGTCGGTGCATTTTTCTGCTTGTGAACCATTACGTCGGTGCTTGCTATGCCAATGTTTAGGCGCTTTAAACTAAGTGAGACGATCTTTTATCAGGTCGATCACCTACTGTGATTGTAATCGAGCCGATTACTTAATCATGTCAAATTGCTTATAGGGGCTAACTGGCATACCAAGGAACTCGAAATTTTTGCATAAGGTTCGCATAGTCATTTATGAGGGCACGCTGGATCTTGTCGCCGCACCAGCGCACGCTGGAACACACTGTCGCCAGGCGACGAAGGTCAGCGCCTGGCGACGAACTTGTTGTTTGGCACTGATGTCGGGTTTTCGATATAAAATCCCTTTCTTCTTCATTTGCCGTGACTGCTGCTGCTATTGTTCATTTGCGTTCGAGACTTCAAATTGGGCGTTCTTGCTCGTTTGTCCACCAAATTCGCTCAAACTTATTGCAAATCAAAACTTATCTCATCTATTTTCCCGATCCATGTAGGTTTTTCTCAAACTTATCTCGGTTTTGCTGAATTCGGAGATGTTTATGCGTAGGTATTCGAAAAAATCAAACCCAATTATGCTTAATTTGCTTCGTTCGTTGAATTTTATGCCTTGAAATTGCTTGATTATGTTCATATATCATGTTTAGAGCATTCTGAGACTTGTTTTACTCAATTTGGTGAAGAAATGAGCAAATTGCCATTGTTGAACCCCTTGAGTTCGTGAGAACAATGTGACTTGTTCTTCGTGTTTTTGCTAGCCATTCTTGTCAAAATTTGTCACAATACTTGCCATAGTATTGCAAGAAATTGTTTGATTGTTGAAAATTTCCATTTATGCTTGAATTGAAATCATGCTCTGTTTTAGTACTACATACTCTGTTTTTTTGCGAACATAGTATCATGCGGCTAGGCGAACCTTAGATACTATAGAACCTTAATTTTCTGTTATTTTGCATAACATAGCATGGCTAGACGATAAGGTTCGAGTTCTCGTTCTAGGGAGGCTCATCGGGAGGACGATCCCATTGACGCTGGCGTAGGGACCTCTTCTTCTCTAGGGAGGTTTCCAGAGTGGGACGAGCGCACTCTATATTTCGCGCCTGATTTTCACATTTCAGAGCGCGTTCGTCGAGGGATTCACAGCGGTCGAGTCCGCAGCCATGGTTCTAGCAACACGACCATCGGCTCTTTATACGATACATACTTCCGCGACCATAATGGTATGCGCCTTCTGTGGGAGTCATGTGGTTTGACACCTCTGTTGCGAGCCACTCAGGCTATGTACTCTTTCGGACAAAGCCACTACGTAGTCCAAGCTTTGGTGGAGTTCTTTTGGGACACCACCAACACCTTCCATTTTCCCTGGGGTGAGATGACTATTACCCTTACTGACTTCAGTCTTATCACGGGATTGGAGTTCACTTCGGTCCCGTTTCCTTTTGATAGTAAGATCTTTGTCTTTTCTTCAGAGGTACTAGAGCTGTTGGGCCCTATCACAATTCGGGCTCGTGCTGAGGCTGATCCGACGCAGCTTAGAAGTAGATGCATTCACCGAACCACGCACGCGGTGGCCTTTCAGGACAATGTGACCACCCCAGAGCAGCGGGTGTGCATCTTTGCATTCATCCTGTTGTCAGGGACCTTTTCACCTGACAGAGGTAGTCGAGTGCTACTCTACTACCTGCCTGCTCTTCGCGACCTTCCTACGGTCGGGTCGTATAATTGGGCCAGCTTGGCCTACGCGGACTTCCTAGTCGGATTGCGACTTGCTAGTCGTCACAGTTCCTTCGAGGGAGATATCGCGCTTTCCAGCTTTTGGATAGTCGTAGAGGTACACTTTATTTCTTTTAAAGTTAGCTCTAGATCTATTTTGGCATTCATTGACATTTCTTTATCTTCATAGATTTGGTTCTACGAGTACTTTCCATCTCTTGTGCCGGCGAGACCTTCACCTCGTGAGCTTCCCATTGCTGCCTATTGGGGAGGCCATCTCAATGACCAGGCTACTACTAGGCGCGTTCGAGAGTTGATCCTCTCGGTATGTTCCTCAAATAATTTCCTTCTTATACCTTTAGTAGGATTTTATCTTATGAGCATGCATTTTGTAGGAGCCGGCCGTAGTGTTTCGGCCGTGGGCCGATTTTGACATTCCACGCTGTAGACACCCAAATGTGTCTCCCCAAAACCAAACCCAGTGATGAATACCTTTTGCGTCGAATCATAATCGAATAAGGTGAAAGTGTGAAAGGTCTAGTGTTGCGGTTGGTTTTTATTAAAATTCTTTCTTTCTGTTTTCGAAAACAACTCTATTTTATGAAAATATCCAATCTAGTTTAGTTTGGTACACGACAAGGATCCAATAATAATGTATTTGGATGGGGGTTGCAAAGAGCTTTCCAACGATATATTATAAGCCCAATTCCGATGAATAATGAGGAAGTTATTGCCAAAATACTAAACTGGGCCCGGTTTGATCTTTACATGCGGCCCAATGATCTAGGGGAGGGCCCAATGTTAATTGTTATTTCTAAAGTTATTAGAATTGATTATAGTCTTCTAAAATTCTTTAGAAGGTTTTTTTTAATCCTAATAAGATTAGAATTAATAATTATATTTTTGATAAGTTTTATTTGGAATAAAATATTATTTTATGAGAAATACGATTTTAGTCATACGGACTTTACAAATCAATTTTGCTTCATATGTGGACTCCGTGTTGAAAGCGCGTAGGAATCCAGGCTGTCGCCAAACGACAGGCCTTGTCGCCAAGCGACAAGGTCGGTTTTGCAGCGACAGAGTGGAGTTTTATTCCTTATCAAATTCTACTTATTTCCGGACTGTTTTCTTATAAATAGGGTCCTGAACCTCCGTTTTTATTCATTCACAATCAATCAACAATTCACAATCATCAATTATCATCAATCACCTATTTCTCTAAACTCTCTCTAGCTTTTCACAAACAAAATTCCGCATTCACGAGATCTAGAAACACCTAGCCGAGTTCGAAGTTGCCTTCGCCCTAGATGTGAAAGGTTATAATTTCTGAGGGTTTGGTCCCTAATCTCTCTTTCAATTATTTAATTTGATTGTTTGATTTATATTTTCCTTGAAGTCACTAACGCATGTATTTTGTTATTAGAAAGAGATACGAGGCATCAAAGTATGTAATCTTATTGCTCTATTCTTGTAGAAAGCATGTTTGTTATTTATTAATTCCTAGCATCATGCTTAGGATGTCTTTATTGCTTTCTAGTATCATGTTTAGGGTGCTTCCTCTTTTCTAATATCATGTTAGTATCATGATTAGGGCTAAAGCTTTGATTTTTATTGCTTAGTGACATGCTAGGATTTGTTATTAATCTTGTTAGTATCATGCCTAGGATCTTGCTATTAATATTATGCTTTAACATAATTATGATAATTATGATTATTATGATTATGATGATAATTATGATGATTATTATGTTGCTTGATATATATTATTGTTATTGCTTGATCACGCCCTCTCTTGCAGGTTTAAAGGGAATTTGTACTTGTAATCACGCTTAATAAGATAATTAATAATCTTGTTTAGGGCTATTATGATTATAATTCAAGTGATCGCCAATAATAGTTTTATTTGTGCATTAATAATCAACCAACATAGATAAACAGGTTTAGGGTTAATCTGTTGTTTGCATGCTAGTCAGAAAGCGCACATGAATACGAGAAGAATGAAGTAGAGGCCTATTTAGGGCAGGTTCAATCTCTTTTAGGTTGGATTTGTACCTTCATCCCCGAACACTATTTGGTTCAAGACCTTTTGGAGTTGACGATCTCATGGATCGTTAAGGGGTGTAATCTTCACCTTGTGAACGGTTTACAAGTTCCTAAAACTTGTTGGCGACTCTTTTGCTCTAGCTTCCTTCCCTTTGGACGCCACCATGCTTAAGTGTATGATCACAGTGGGGTTCAAGTTTGGGTAATGCTTGAAATATTCCCTACACACGCTTGCTGCACAATACACCGCTCAGCGTCGGTACTTCCAGGGGACGTATGATGCTGCAGTCTATCTAGGCGAGAGAGTGGCTATTCAGCACTCCTCGGAGGCTTTTGTTGTTCCTGCTCGCCCTCCTCGGCATATATTCGATAAGGCGAGGTTGAGGACCTTGGCGAGTAGGGCGCCAGAGGGTACACCTTGGCGGACTCACGGTCGTCCGGAGCTATGCTACACAGAGGCACTGCTGCCGCTCTTGACTCCACCACCTGCTTTGCTAGAGGGAGCAGAGGAGGTATTCTTTATCTTGTGCATTTGTCCTTTGTATAGCCCCCAAGTATATACTAATAATTTGGATTTGTTTTTCCAGGACATACGTGCAGTGTTCGTTCCTCCACCGGTATCCATTACCTATCAGGGGATGTATGGTCCGGTCGAGGAGATGATACCACTGGCTCCTCCGGAACATCGTTTCATCGAGCAGTCTATTCCCCGGCATCAGACTTGGGTGAGTCATTTTGTTCTTTGTTTACTTATATATCTTTGACTGTTACTGACTTTGTTCTCTTGATAGTTTACTCGCGAGGTGGTAATAAGGATGGCGAGGGGTTTGGACGCCTTTCGTTACCAGCTGGTGAGATTGAGGGATTGAGCCTCTTGTCGTCGTGACGATACTGCTACAGAGGTATTTCTCTTATCCTTATCACATGTTTTATTTGTTTATTTTTGCATCTGACTTGATTTATTGTAGGGGGAGCCTATTCCTCTGCCACATACTCGGACGAGACCTAAGGCTAGTAAAGAGAGATCCGGGTCTGGCTCGAGACATCGTCGTACCTCTTCCAAGGGCGAAGGTGGCCGGTCGGAGACGGCTCTTACTGAGAGATCGGAGGGTTCGGGCTCTTCGTCTGAGGGTGCACCTGTTGGCCAACAGGCCAAGGAGGCGTGACATCGGCTCCTATAGGGGGTGGTGGGACGTACGAGGTTGGCTCGTCGTCACAGCAGCCACAGCCGTTAGCGATTCAGCGTCAGGGTGATCCTAGAGCTAGTGAGGAGCACACCCCACGTTCTACATTGTTTTTTGATGCTTTGGGAATTCCTCCCCATTTGCGTCCTCCGGCACCGTAACTGTACTTCGTTTATTTTATTTAACTTGTAGAACTTTGCCAATTTGTATTATATGACTTCTATGTTAGAGATATTGTATATACAAATTTATTATGTTTATTTTACATTTTATTTTTTATTTTATGTGCATGTGAGTGTGTGAAAAAATGGTGACTAATTTTTGCGCAAAAATTTCCTTCATTTTTATTATTAATGGAGGGTATCCGACTTTCTCCCCCAAAAAGAAAAATGAAAAATAAAATTTTGACTACCATAAGCCTAAAATTAATTAAGCTTAAAAAAGCGTTTGAAAGGGATAAAAACGTAAAGTCAATGCACAAAATCGAGTCATAATCAAGAACATATGATTTGCACAACGCGAGAAAGATGTCGTCGAACCGACTCTTTGTCGCCGAACGTTGACGTCGTTGCTAAACGCTGATCTTGTCGCCAGGCGACAGTCCTCGCGCTAGGCGCTGTCCTTGTCGTCTGGCGACACACTTTTTTCTCCGAATCCTTTCGGAAAACAAACTGTAAAAGTTTTGTGCATAAATAGCCCCCAAATCTGCCGAGTTTTGTATATTTCGAACAGATTAAAATAATAGCTATAGCTTTAATTCTCTTTAAGCAATCATGTCTAAGAGTTTTAGTGATTTTACTCGTGAGTGGTGCCGATCTTTGACTGCTAAGGAGAGAAAAGAGCTTGATTTCTTTCATCTAGGAGGTATGTATGGTATTAAGGGGGTAGACATGGATATATATTTTATTCAAACCGCCTTAGAATATTGGGATCCAGACACTCATTGCTTTAAATTAGGCTATGATGAAATTAGTCCTTTACCGGAAGAATTTGGTGCTATTCTAGGCTTTCCTTCCACGGATCTTGCGGTAATTCCTAATATGAGTGAATATTATTATAAGGATTTTGAGCGTTTCTTTAATCTTAAAGACAGGGATCTAACAAATATTGTAGATGGAACTGTAGTAAATCTGAAAGAATTTGCACGCCACTACTTTGATAGACCATATTCTGAGTCTTTTCATGTTTATCGGAGGACAACTTTTCTCTTTTGCATGTTTAGCCAATATCTCCTCACTAGTGGAAATAATCGTGAGGGTTAAACAATTTTAGTGTCTATCATGGAACAAATTGAATCAGGGAGGAATCCAATGCCATTAATTGTTGGAGAGACTAAGCTTGGTTTGGATGAATTAAAGAAAAATCCAAAAGCACCATTTCGAGGCTCTCCAATTTTATTACAGGTAGAAAAATAATATTCTTAATTACGGAAATCAAAATATATATTTTTGTATAGTAATACTAATTATTTGCATTGAATTTTTTTGCAGATGTGGCTAATGGAGAGGCTAGAATTAATTAGTCCTCCTGACAATATTGAAAAATATACACCAAATTGCTTTGTTAGGCGAAAGAAATGCTTTTCCGTAAAGATGGGTCGCCGGGAGTGGAGTAAAATATTCGCTTCTTGCGATTTTGCTATCAAATGGATCATCCCTTGGTGGAGAATTGAGAAGATGGTTGGTGTCAACAAGAAACCCTTCTGTCATCTTCCAAGCTTATCCAAGTTGACTTTTTATTACCCCTGTAGGGTAAAAAGGCAGTATGGCCTTGCTCAAACCATTCCTTCTAGAGATCTTCGTGGTTCTTATGAATTTCCTGTGTCACAAGAAGTAGAGAGGTTTGATGCTTATTGGAGTGCTAGGCCTTTATGGGAAGTAATCACCCAAAAGGCTTTCCTTCTTTGTCCAAGGATGTGAAGCTTTGGCTACTTGATAGGTCTAAAAAGGACAAAAAGAAAGATCAAAATAAAACCAATGTGAAGAATTGTCTAGGGGACAAGATAGCTCCTGTTAAGGAACGCTTAGGCGAAAAGGTTGAATTTAAAACTCCTATGATGCCTAAAAAGAAAGACACTACTAAAGGCAAAGAGAAAAGGAAGGCTGACTCTACAGAAAAGAAGATATGGGTAGAGAAGAAACATGGTGTAATGGCTAAGGGAGAAACCATTAACACCAAAATTGAATGTAGATCCTCTAAAGGATGCTTGCTAGCAAAAGTAATGGATGAGGAAGAAGCTGACAAGAATTGGAAGAGAGCAAAGAAAGAGAAGAAAGATTAGAGCATTTCTTTACTTCCAATTTTTTAGACAAATTTAATTTTTAAGTTGATTTATTTTTTAAGCTTTCATTTAAATTCAATAATGTAATTTACTTTATTTTTATTAATGCAATTTTTAGCTTTTTAAATTAAATCAACATTTACATTATAATTTCCATTAAAGTAATGAAAACACTTAATTATTTATTTTGAAAATATTCGAGTACGGAAGTCGAAAATTTCCGAAATTCACCGAGATTCGCCCAGTATAATGCGGAAAAATTTGAGTCTGTCGCCAGACGTTAGTCTTCGTCGCCAGACAATGCTGTTCGTCGCTTGGCGCTGTCTTTGTCGCCAGACGCTGATGCTGTCGGCCGACGCTGTCATCTGTCGTCAGGCGACAACTTTTCTGGGATGCATTTGCGGATTTTCGCGCTAATTGCTCCGAGCTGATTTGCTGGAATGCGAGGTTTGTAAAAAATTAAAGTGGTCGCACCCTATAAGGGTTGCCTACGTATCCTTTCCTTAGGAATCAGGCCAAACGTAGCTCTCTTGAGTGTCCTACTCAAGTAATTATGGGTAATACTTCTTAAGTTGGTCAAGATTTGTCATGTTTGAGAACTCATTGCCGTCCATATCAGTCAGTTTTGCAGCTCCTCCTGATAGGATAGTTTTGACAATATATGACCCAAACCAATTGGGCTTAAACTTGCCTCTTGGGTCTAAAACATTTTTTCTTAATGCTTTTAACACCAAGTCTCCTACTTTAATATTTCTTGTCTTGACTTTCTTGTTAAAGTGTCTAGCCATACGAGTTTGATAACATTGAGTATGATGTAGAGCTTCTAGTCTTTTTTCATCGAGTAGAATTAGCTCCTCATATCTCGCTCTAGTCCATTCTACTTCATCGAGTTTACTTTCTAACGCGATGCGTAGAGAAGGTATTTCTAGCTCTACAGGTTGTACGGCATCCATTCCATAGACTAAGGAAAATGGCGTATTCCCTGTTGATGACCGAATTGACGTTCGATAACCCCACAGAGCAAAGTGGAGTTTGTCAGGCCAATCTTTGTAATTTTCTGTCATCTTCTCGATGATCGTCTTTAAATTTTTGTTAGCTGCCTCAACTGCACCATTTGCCTGAGGTCTGTATGGAGAAGAATGATGGTGTTTAATGCCATACTTTTGTAATAATTCTTTACATTCTGCTTGAAAGTGAGTTCCATTGTTACTTATCATTTCATGTGGGACTCCATATCGACAAATAATGTTTCTTTCGATAAAGAGTGCTACGTGTTTTGTAGTGAGTTTAGCATATGATTTTGCTTCGACCTATTTAGTGAAGTAGTCAATTGCTACTAGTATGTATTCATGGCCTCCTGTTCCTGGAGGAGTAATTCTTCCAATAATATCTATTCCCCATGTTGAGAATGGCCATGGTGATGTATAGGTGTAGAGGAGACACGGAGGAACATGTTGCAAGTTAGCATATATTTGGCATTTGGGGCATCTTTTGACATATTGATGACAGTTCCTATTCATGGTAGTCCAATAATACCCTTCGCGTATTATCTTTTGGACTAGCATTTTGCCATTTACATGTGTTCCACATACTCCTTCGTGGACTATTCTCATAGCCCTTTGGGCTTCCTTTTTGCCTACACATAGAAGAGCTCGACCTTTAGGTACCCTTTTGTGTAACTCATCGTTAATGAGCACATATTGGGAAGCCACAAGTCTTAAGGCTCGTTTTTCTTTTTTGTCAGCATGGAGTGGATATTCTCTTTTTGTGACATAATTGAGGATGTCTGTATACCAAGGTTCTTCCTCTTCTTCTTCTTCTTAGGTTACTTCGTCATCCTCTATTGCTTGGATATAAGCTGGTTTATGCCTTTTTTCTATTGTTAAGGGCATTTGCTCGATTTTCGTAGGAATTCTAACCATTGAGGCTAGTCTTGCCAAGGCATCATCAAATTGATTTTCCTCCCTAGGTAGATATGTGTATTCTACCTTTTCCAATTGGTTTGTGAGAGTTTCCAGGTAGGTTTGGTAAGGGGCCAAGCTTTCACTCCTTACTTTCCATATCTTGAAAATTTGATTGATGATCAATGAAGAGTCCCCGAAAATTCGAAGTTTCTTTACTCCCAATGCCAATGCCGTTTCGAGGCCTACCACGCATGCTTCGTATTCTGCAGCGTTGTTGGTAACGTCAAAATCTAGCTTTATGGAGATTGGAACATGTTCTTCTTTAGGTGATACCAATAGTACTCCTACACCACATCCCTTTTGGTTTGAGTCTCCGTCGAAGTAGAGAGTCCACGTATCATCTTTTGTGACCATCAAGTCTTCGTCTGGAAAATAATTCTCATGTATAGGCGTGGAATCTTCTATTGGAAAATCTGCCAAGAAATCTGAAACCACGGATCCTTTAATAGCCTTTTGAGGCATGAATCTTACATCGAATTGGGCTAAGTTGACTATCCATCTTGATATTCGCCCATTTAGTGTAGATTTCTCGAAAAGATACTTGAGTGGATCCATTTGAGACACTACGAAGACCGTATGAACGAGCATGTAATGTCTTAACTTGGTTGTGGCCCACACCAATGCGAGGCACAATTTTTCAAGTGGCGTTTAGCGTATTTCATACTCGAGCATCTTTTTACTTAGATAGTAGATGGCTTTCTCCTTTCCTTCTACTTCTTGTGCGAGCATAGCCCCCATTGTCTCTTTGGTGACTGTTAAGTACAACCTAAGAGGGATTCCTGGGAGTGCTGGTGCTAATACGGGAGGATTAGCGAGGTTGGCTTTGAACTTCTCAAAGGCTTTTTGACACTCATCGTCCCATATTACTGGTACATTCTTTTTAAGCTTTTTGAATATTGATTCACATATTGTTGTCAATTTAGATATGAATCTACTTATGTATTGCAACCGGCCAATGAATCCCCGAATTTGCTTCTCGATTTTGGGCGGCTGCATTGACATGATTTCTTTGATCTTGGTTGGATCTATCTCTATTCCTCTAGAGCTAATGACGTATCCAAGAGTTTTCCTGAGGTGACTCCAAAAGCACACTTGGATGGTGTAGAACCCAAATGTGTCTCCCCAAAACCAAACCCAGTGATGAATACCTTTCACGTCATTTGATTATCGAACGAGGTGAAAGTGTGGAAAGTCTAGTGATGTGGTTGTTTTCATTAAAATATCTCTTCTTTCTGTTTTTGAAAATATTTCTTTTCTTACTCTATTTATGAAAACGTCCAGTCCAATTTAGTTTGGTCCATGATAAGGGTCCAATAATGGTGTATTTGGATGGGACTTGAAAAGACCTTTCTAACGATATATTATAAGCCCAATTCCGATGAATAATGAGGAAGTTATGGCCAAAATACTAAACCGGGCCCAAACCGGATTTTACCTACGACCCAATGATCATGTGGAGGGTCCAAAGGTTTAATCCTATTCCTAAACTAATTAGGATTTAATTAGAAGCTTCCATAAGTTTCTAAAAGATCTTAATTATCCTTTTTGAAAATATAAGATCATAGAGTTTGAAATTGAATAAAACTTTCCTTTTTTAAGTCCTAATTCTATTCGAATTTAAAGATGTTCAAAGACAGTCAGATATTACTTTCGTGCCTCATAATTTTTATCCAAATCTTATGTGGTTGGATAGATCTTGAAATTATCTTTCCAATGATATATTATAGTATTAATTCCGAGCTATAACGAAAAAGATATGAATGGAATACGAAACTCTATCCAAAACTGACACCGTCCCACTATTTCGGCCATATCTTTTTATCTACAAAGGATTTTAATTTGATTCCAATTGGGTTGGAAAGAAGATTTCAAGAGCTTTCCAAAGACATATTATGTGACTTATTTGAACTTTTGGATCAAAAGTTATGATAAAAACAAAATTTGCAAAAACCTGCTGACCGATGAGTTTTATTTCGATTCGAATTCAGATTCTTTTCTTATTCTTCGAGACTATGTTTTTATTATAAATAGAGGTCATATATCCTCTTTTTTCAATCATCTACAATCTACAATCAACAATCATCATCTCTTTCTTTCTCTCTCTAAAGCTAGAAGCTTTCCTTCTCTCTGTATTCTTTTTCTAAACCTTCCCTCAAACAAAATTCCTCATACATTAGTTCTAGACACACCTAGCCAAGTTCGAAGTTGCCTTTGCCCTAGACGTGAAAGGTTATAATTTCTGAGGGTTTGGTCCCTAATCTCTATTTCAATTATTTAATTTAATTGTTTGATTTTATACTTTTCCTTGAAGTTACTAACGTGTGTATTTTGTTATTAGAAAGAGGTACGAGGCATCCAAGTAAGTGCTTTAATTGTTTAATTGATATTTTGATATAGAAATCATGTTAAGATTGTTATTTTGGTTCCTAGTATCATGTTAGGATGCTTTCCTTAGTATGATATTTATTGATTTGCTTATATCAATTATGATTTCTAGGATGCTTCCTATACTTTCTAATATCATATCAATATCATGTTAGTATCATGTTAAGGTTAAAGCTTTGATTTTTATTGTTTAGTGACATGCTAGGGTTTGTTATTAATCTTGTTAGTATCATGCCTAGGATCTTGCTAATATTATTATGCTTTGAGATTGAGAATATTATTATTATGATTGATGATGATTTATTATTATGTTGGTTGATATATTTTATTATTTTTATTGCTTGATCACGCCCTCTTTTGCATGTTTAAAGGGAATTTGTACTTGTAATCACGCTTAATAAGATAATTAATAATCTTGTTTAGGGTTAATTTGATTATAATTCAAGTGATCACCAATAATAGATTTATTTGTGCATTAAATTCAACCAACATAGATAAACAGGTTTAGGGTTAATCTGTTGATTGCATGTTAGTAAAAAAGCGCACATGAATACGAGAAGAATGAAGTAGAGGCCTATTATTAGGGCAGGTTCAATCTCTTTTAGGTTGGATTTGTACCTTCATCCCCGAACACCGGTCATGGTTCCAGACCTATTGGAGTTAACGATCTCCTGGATCGTTAAGGGGTGTAACCTTCACCCTGTGAACGATTTACAAGTTCCTAAAACTTGTTGGCGACTCTTTTACTCTAGCTTCCTTCCCTTTGGACGCCACCATGCTTAAGTGTATGATCACAGTGGGGTTCAAGTGTGGGATGGCTTGAAATATTCCCTACAGATGGGTTCAACCTCATGTTATATTTCCTTAACCTTTCAAAGAATTTTCTTAGGGCTACCAAATGTCTTGGGCGATCCTTTGATTTCACAATCATGTCATCTACATAGACTTCGACTTCCTTGTGCATCTTGTCATGGAGTAAAGCAGTTGCTGCTTGTTGGTAAGTGGTTTTTCAACCCGAATGGCATCACCGTGTAACAGTAAGTGCCCCAAGGTGTTATGAACGTTGTTTTCTCCATGTCTTCTTCTGCCATGAGGATCTGATTATACCCTGCGTATCCATCCATAAATGAGAGAAGTGCGTGGTTTGCTGTATTATCTACTAGAATATCGATGTGTGGTAAAGGGAAGTCGTCCTTTGGACTTGCCTTATTTAGATCTCGATAGTCGACACACATTCGTACCCTTCCATCCTTCTTCGGAACTAGGACTACATTTGCGACCCATTCGGGGTGTTTGGATACCCTGATAAAATCTGCTGTTATCTTTTTTTGTACTTCTTCTTTTATTTTAAGGGCTACGTCGGGTTTCATTCAATGTAACTTTTTTTTTACAGGTTTCATTCCTGGAATTAGTGGAATTGTGTGTTGAGCTATTTCTCTATTAATGCCTGGCATATCTTCATATGACCAAGCGAATACATCGATGAATTCTTTTAATAGATTAATAAAATCGATTCTTTCATCTTTATTAAGTGTTAGTCCGATTTTAAATTCTCTTTTAATGGTTGGATCTTTTAAGATGTCAACCGTTTCAGTATCCTCAATTACCGATGTTTTATTTTCAAGTGTTTCCATTGCTTTAATTATTTCTTTGTCACTTTCATTGTTAGTTAAGAAATGCTCATCATCTTGAGTTAAAGAATGACACGAGGAGTAAGCAAAAGAAGACATGTTATTGAATTCAGAAACCATTACATCGAATAAAGTTATGTCCGTTGGGACTTAATTATTAACTATTCTAGGAGAAGGTGCTAAGGAAGAAGAACTAGAAAAGGGTGCTACGACTAAAGACTTAGAAGACTCGATAGGGGAAGACTCTGACTCGGACTTTGACTCTGACGATTTATCGAACATTGGTCCTTGTCCGGTTGTTATGGAGATCTTTCTTCCACTTGGAGTAGTCACTTTCACAGTCTTTCGCCATCCTTGAACTAGACCCTTTGCTGGAGTGATAAGTTTGGAGGGATCAAAGTTATCACTCTGTAGTACTGTTTGAATGAGCAAAGAATTGTCTTCGATGTGCGTTGGCTCATTCTTCTCATACCCAAAGAGAAGTCCTATGACATTAAACTCAAAGCATGGGGGTGCTTTCTCCTTATAAATGGGAGTTGGGACATCATCTAGAAAATTACAATCCAAGAATATTTCAAACCCAGGTTGTCTTATCCCATTCTTGACAAAGGGTTCAGGAAATTTATAGCATGGATAATCCTCTCCCTCTTTTATGAATTGTCCATTTAGGGTAAGAGGATAATGATCCATTGGGATCGCTTTCTTTTGGGTACGAGCATTCCTACGTGCATTTGCTTTTTCCTGGGCTCTCTTAAGATCTTCCGGAGTCGGTTCAAAACCAAGTCCAAAAGTGTCCAATTTAGGGAGGCCAGGTAGTTCTATTTGCTTTGCTATCCCTTTCTTCTTTCCGAGGGTCATTCCAGGAAAGTGTCCCTTTTTCTTGAGGATAGCATTTACTGTCATGTTAGAGTAGAGGTTGTAGTGAAGAGGGGTCCTTTCATCCTCCTCAATTAAGGAGACCTCTTCGTTAAAGCCCCACAGGTCTTCGTCATCTTCATCGTGCTCCACATTTATGATGGGATTCTCGATAGCCTTGATTCTCATTAGTGAAGCATCAATTGTGACGGGGATTCCTCCAACTATAGCCTTCACTTGCTGATGAAGGGATGAAGGGACAACCTTTAGATCGTGAAGCCAAGAGCGTCACAACAATAGGTTGAAAGATGCTTTAATGTCTACCACTTGAAAAGTAGTAGCATGTTCTATGACTCCTACCATTACATTCATGGTGATAGTCCCAAGAGCTTGGCGACGAGTGTTGTAATAGGCTCTTATTCCCTGTGTAGACGGAGACAAGTCTTCATCTTTTATCCCTAACATTCTTGCAGTTCGGAGAGGACAGACGTTAATTGTTGATCCATTATCTACAAGAGTCATTGGGACATTCATCCTCTTGTAGATTACTGTGAGATTTAATGCTTTGTTATGCTTATCACCCTCTAGAGGTAAGTCTTTGTCAGAAAAGGTGATCAAATTGTTAGGACTAGGAAGATCACTCGTGAGAAAGTTAGCCAACCCCTCAGGGGTGGTTTCAGAATCTATTCCTATTTTGTCCAAAGCATTAATCACTGCCAATCTATGTTGATGAGATGCTGCTAAGAGTTTCCATACATTCATACCAACTTTAGTCTCCTTTTGCTTGACAACATCGTTGTCTTCTATAATGGGTATGGGAACTTGCTGAGTGGTAGGAATAGGTTGTTGCACAGTAATGGGAGGTTTCATTCTCCAGGATCTTGTGAGAACATCTATGGGTGAATCTTCTTCATCCCAAAAGTCGTCCACTGGATATATTGTGGAGAGTGGGGTCTCTTCCATATCCTTAAGGTAGACATCCTCATTGTCACTGTCCCAAACTCCATTAATGGTAGCATCTTTCTCTTGTGGAATTTGGACTAACTTTTTATCATCAATTAGTTTCTGAATTAAATCCTTAAATTTAAAACAGTGTTCTATTATATGTCCCCTTAACTGATGATATGGACAATAGAACCTATTCGTCCTCTTTAGTGATTCAAATGGTCTCGGTTCGAGAGATTTAATCTTGCCACTCTCGAAGAGCATTTTGAACATATTCGCATAGGTGGTCCCAACTGGAGTGTAGGACTTATGGCTCCTTTTGGGTGTTTCAAATACTTGAAGAGAGAATGGTTTCTTCGTAGTTGGTGTTATCTCTTTGTTGACATGTTTTTTTTAATCTTGTTCTGTGCGTTCAAGAATCTTCTACACATGCCTACCAATTTCTCTACCGAATATACGAGAAGCAATATATCTTCCTTAGTGGGCGGTTGTTACATTGGGGACGGTTCACTCATGGCGTCAAAGAATACTTCTTCTTCCTCTTCAAGGGCATGAGTTTCTTCGACTGGTTTGATCAAGGATGAGGGATCAACAGAATTTTCCTCATCAGATATAGCCAAAGAGTCAGAAAGTGGTGCACTGTTGATGCTTGGCTTCTTGCTTGTAGGAGGCACTGGGAGTTTATTGTTGTCGATTAAGTCCTGGATAGCTTCCTTTAGCTTCCAGCAATTCTCGGTAAGATGGCCCCTACCTTGATGGTACTTGCAGTGTGCATTGGGGTTCCAATTAGCCATTCTCTTTTCGACAGGTGGATCCCCAAATGGTCCGATAGGAGTTATAAGACCTTTTCCATGAAGACGGTTAAATGCGGTGTCATAACTCATACCAATAGGATTAAAGTTTCTCCTAAATGGTTTCTTTTGTCCTTGTCTACTGAGACCCCTTGTGAGCTAATGCCCTGGAATCTATAGTCATTGGATATTTTGCTCAAGCTTTCTTGCATGAGCTCCATCTGTTGTTATCTCATAGGGTCATTGACTTGAAGAGCTATATTCTTCATCAATTCAGTTAGGTTGGCTACATCCTTTTTGAGTTCATTAACTTCTTCTTGAGACGCCATGATCTTCTTAACTTTTCTTTTCCGAGTGATGGGTTTGTCAAAAAGGAGTATTTGAACGAATGTATTGTCTTTGATTAACTGCCCTTCCTTTCTTGACCAAGCGCTGTAAATTAAACCATTTATTTGTTTTAATGACTTGACTCGAATTTGACTTTGACTTTATTAATTTTAAAAACAAAAAAGCAAAAATAGGGTGTATTTTTGAAGACCAAGCAAGGGTTTAAACAAGTATGGTTTAATTGGAGGATTAATATTCGACTTACTCCCCTAAAAAAAACGACGGAAAATACGCGCATAGAGACTCTCTAGACATGGTCATATTATGTGTGTGCTTTAATAGTGAATGTGAGTGACATACTTTGACTCTTTTGTGAGACCATGGGACTATGTGCCTAGACTCAATTAAGGACTGAACATGATTATTGCCATTAATAAAACGATTAAACTGTTTTAGCAAATTGATTAATCAGACTCGTCGTGAAGACTCGAGCAAAAATACAGGCTGTCGTCAGACGACAGAACTGTCACCAGACGCTAAGGGTCAGTGCCAGACGACGGGATCGTCGCCTGGCGCTAAACTCTAGCGCGTGGCGCCACAGTCCAAATCTCTGCGCCATTCTAGAACATTGATCTGGGACTGTTTCGAGTATTTTGCTCTAAAGGGACAAGCCTAAAAGTCGTGCTAAGTCAAGTTTGATCAATTTATTAGACTTTAATCATTTATGATTAAATAATTAATTAAATTAGAAAAGTCCTTTAGTCATTAATTTAACTCATACACAAGTCAAACAAACGGTTAGGGGAAAACACATATAAGATATGCACAACAAATAATGCACAAGTAGTTAAATAGTCACAATATGATGCAATGAGTTTGCAACCTAACCATGGCTCTAGTTCTCTAAAGTTCGGGATATGGGTTAGTCAAAGAGGGTCCATGGTTATGAGTCCGGATGCACCGCGTGGAAGCCTTACCTTTGGAAGGGTTGGCGCGTGTGGATGGGACCTCGCGAGTTAAACTCTCTTCCACGGTTTGGTGAATTCAACAAATTCGGATGTACCCTTCGTTGTCAGGAGAGTTCGATTGGGTAGATGGAGCGTGAATCCCAAGAGGGTTATGGCCATATGTAGAACACATATGGGTTTCATAAAAAAGGGAAAAACTCAATCAGGAAGTAAAATCGAGCAAACAGTACTTGAAAACTAGTCGAAACAAGAAGGTAGATTCCTGGCTCGGTATTGGAAGAATTCGGCGCAAGAAAATAGCGTCTGTTGCCAGACGCTGGCACTGTCGCCAGACGACAAGACTGTCGTCAGGCGACAGCACCATCGTTTGGCGCTGACGCTATTTTCTCAGCGCTAATTCCTACATGCCTCGGCAGCTTTCTGTTCTTGAATTTTCCAGCTTTTTCGTAGCATTATTTCAATTTTAGTTGTGAAAGATATTTCCCTAAATTCCTACGTGTAAAAATCCTATGTTTTTGACGCATTTCGGATGGTCTTTCCAATGAGGACCTTTTTATGCATATGCCAATAATGTCAATTAAAATTATGCACATGAAATACTTAGAACTTTTCGAGTCTCATCCACTCATTCTAAATCATTGCCAAAATAAATTTTAGGAATTAAAATAGATTTCGTCCCCAGTGGAGTCGCCAAAAAACTATAGGGAATATTTCAAGCATCCCACACTTGAACCCCACTGTGATCATACACTTAAGCATGGTGGCGTCCAAAGGGAAGGAAGCTAGAGTAAAAGAGTCGCCAACAAGTTTTAGGAACTTGTAAACCGTTCACAGGGTGAAGGTTACACCCTTTAACGATCCAGGAGATCGTTAACTTCAATAGGTTTGGAACCATTACTGGAAGTTCGGGGATGAAGGTACAAATCCAACCTAAAAGAGATTGAACCTGCCCTAAAAATAGGCCTCTACTTTATTCTTCTCGTATTCATGTGTGCTTTCTGACTAACATGCAATCAATAGGTTGACCCTAAACCGATTTAATATTAATGCACAAACAAATCTATTATTGGCGATCACTTGAATTATAATCATATTAGCCTAAACAAGATTATTAATTGTCTTATTAAGCGTGATTACAAGTACAAATTCCCTTTAAACCTGCAAGAGAGGGCGTGATCAAGCAACAACAACAATATCAAGCAACATAATAACAATCATCATCAATCATAATAATCTCAATAAAGCATAATAATAATAGCAAGATCCTAGGCATGATACTAACAAGATTAATAACAAACCCTAGCATGTCACTAAGCATTAAAGATCAATTAGCCCTAGCATGACACTAACATGATAGAAGGAAAGAATAGGAAGCATCATAGAAACATACATGATATTAGAAATCTTATTTAACCCTAAACATGATACTAGGAAGCAATAAAACATCCTAACATGATACTAGGAATCAACAAAATAATCTAAGCATGATTTCTATAACAAAAGATCAATAAAGCAATTAAAGTACTTACTTCGATGCCTCGTACCTCTTTCTAATAACAAAATACACACGTTAATAATTTCAAGGAAAATAATAAATCAAACAATTAAATCAAATAATTGAAATAGAGATTTGGGACCAAAACGCTCAGAAATTATCAACCTTTCACGTCTAGGGCGAAGGCAACTTCGAACTTGGTTAGGTGTGTCTAGAGCTAATGAATGCGGAATTTTGTAAGAGGGAAGGTTTAGAAAAAGAATAGAGAGAGCTTCTAGCTTAGAGATTGATGATTGTTTTGAATTGTAGATTATTGATGAATGATTGAAAACGGAGGAGATACGACCCCTATTTATAGAAAAATAGCACGGAATCAAAGAAAATTATATTCGGAATAACATACCTCCTGTCGCCAACGATAGGAGTCAGCGCCAGACGACAAAAGTCAGCGCCAGGCGACGACTCTGTCGTCTCGCGCTGGTTCAAAAGTGCAACGCGCTTTTACACGCGGAATCACCTTTAAAACCGGTTACAAGTAACTATGCGTCCAAGCAGATTTAAAATCAGATTTAACATATTTTATTCAAAATAAAACATCTTTTTCTAAAAATATAATTATCAATCCTAATCTTATTAGAATTAAAGAGAACCTTCTAAATATTCCAGAAGATCAAAATCAATCCTAATTACTTTAGGAATAATAATTAATAGGCCCTCCTCTAGATCATTAGGCCATATTTAAAATCATTGGGCCTGATTTAATTTAATCCATAACTTCCTCATAATTCATCGGAATTGGGCTTATAATATATCATTGGAAAGCTATTTTCAAGCCCAATCCAACTACACTTTTATTGGACCCTTATCATGGACCAAACCAAATTGGACTGGCTATTTTTAATAAATAGAGTAAGAAAAGAAATATTTTTGAAAACAGAAAGAGAAATATTTTAATAAAAATATCCTCATCACTAGACTTTTCACACTTTCACCTCGTTCGATAATCAAATGACGTGAAAAGTATTCATCACTGGGTTTGGTTTTGGGGAGACACTTTTGGGTGTCTACACTAATCAACCCCTTTTGATGACATAAAAGCCATAAAACCTTTTCTTTAAGTGGGTACTTTAAATCCTTTCAATAAGACTTAATTTTCATGACTTAAATAAAATTCCAGCATACTTATTTAGTATAAAACATCAGTTTTAGACTAGGAATTCATATATAAATCATTAAAACCTTTTTCCCTTTTATGAGTAATCAAACCCTAACTCAATAATTAAAAATTAGTGTGCATAATTAAATTCCAGCATTAAATTGAAGGCTTCAAACTCATCAAAAACATCAGTAGACCATGAATTAATCAATAAAAACAACGTAGCCTCAATCCCTAACCAATTATATAAAATCCTCAATTTATAGGGTTTATAATTTGGGGTTTTTGATTAAGTAAAAATCTGAAATTTATATTAATAAATTAGCAACATCAAAATCCCAAAATCAATACCAAAACATAATAAAAATCATGCCTTTAAAACAATAAATCAATTGGATAAATTTTAGGATTAAAAAGAGTTTTTTTTAATACACAAACCGAAAAGAGGAAAGAAGGAGGAGAGAGAGTGCGCTGGCTGGCTAGGATACTGCCGCTGGTGGTGGTGGTGCCGGTGGTGCTGGCCGCGCAAGAGGAGGAAGAAGGAGAGAGGAGAGTGCGTGGGATTTTAGGGGAAAAAGAAAAGAAAAATAAGGAGAAATAAAAGGAGAGAGAAAATAAAGAGAAAATCTTTGAATTTTTGTGAAATCTGACAAATATGAACTTGTGTGGAAAAATCTTGAGGTTTAAAGATATTTATACTCTCCTTTAAAAAATAAAACTCATATTTACAAATTTGACATTACTAATTCCTACTTCCTTTCAAATTCTCACAAGTCATACAGATGTCATGTCATATCAAGTCAAGCTTGGCCAAGTCGGTTGGTCAAGTTAATCACAGTCTATACGAGTCCCTTGGCAAATTTTATTTTGCAGGTTTCATCTACATCCCACATTCGGGGATAAGCGACCATCTACATCCCACGTTTGGGGAAAAGGGAACCATCATCAAATATTCAATGCTCATCAATCAATAGGCTGCTCGAGGCGGAGTGGCTCACGATAGCTTTTCCTGAGGCGAGGCAGTTATCTTCATTCAATAGGCTGCTCGAGGCGGAGTGGCTTCATTCAATAGGCTGCTCAAGGCGGAGTGGATCACGATAGCTTTTCCTGAGGCAAGGAATTTATCTTCATTCAATAGGCTACTCAAGGCGGAATGGCTCACGATAGCTTTTCCTGAGGCGAGGAAGTTATCTTAATTCAATAGGCAGCTTGAGGCGTGGTAGCTCACGATAGCTTTTCCTAAGGTGAGGAAGCTATATTCAATTAGACAAGTTTTTCACCAGGCGTAAAAAATTATCGGTCGTTGCCACCTCTCAAGGCGAAGAAGTCAGCGGTTATAACAGCATTCTCTTGGCAGGGAAAAATCATTTTCTAACAGCATTCCAGAGGCGTGGAATCATCATCTAACAGCATTCATGAGGCGGGGAAAATCATCATTTAATAGCGTTCTAGAAGCGTGGAATCATCATCTAACAACATTCCCGAGGCGGGGAAAAATATCACAGCAGTCTTCATCCGGTGGATTTCTTCAAGCGTAGAAAACTACCAAACATATTTGCCATCGATACACTGGTGTTAGATACGCATTCTTTACTCTTCACTCTTTTATCCGTGGAACTAACATTTTTCTACAATTATCGGCGTAAATAGAGTGATTTAGGATCGCAGAACGTCTTAAATCATTCTCCGTCCCTATCGACTACTTTGACTATCATTTTCGAAACTGACGTTTCTACAAACTCAGTCAAAGTGGGGGCTTCTGTAGACATCTAAAAATGTCTCCCCAAAACTAAACCCGATGATGACCAATCTTTCACCGCCATTATAGGTCGGGTTGAGTATTTAAAATTTGGAGTGCTTAGATCCATATTAAATCTCAATACATTTCATAAATCAACCCAATTCTTAGCCCAATTTCCCAAACCATAACTTATTTTCCATTTTTCGTGTCCACTTTACAAAATTGAGCTTAACTGATTTTGTGGCCCTATAATGTTTATTTAATTATTATTTGGTATTATAGAACTTTTAATAAGATTTCCAACGATATATCATAAGCCCAATTCCGATTTAAAACGAAGAAGATATGAGCAAAACACTAAACTTGGCCCAAAACCGTCACCCTTTCACTAAAACAACATATCTTAAAATCTACAAAATATTTTGACCTGATTCTGATTGGGTTGGAAAGTAGACTTGATAATATTTCCAACGATATATTATATACCTTATTCCTAGTTACAGATCAAAAGTTATCATAGTTTTTAAAATGCATGAAAACCGGAAAATACTGCACCACGATATGCACACCGCGTGATGGTGTTGTTGCCGTGACACGGTGTTTTTTTAGGGTTTTTTCTTCGCGAATCCTCACTTCTAGGGTTCCGCGCTTCACCCTACTCTTTTTCTCTTTAAATACGAACCTAATTTCTCCAGTTTCGGGGCACCAAAAACCATTCTCTTTCTCCCTACACCAAACAATCATTCTCTCCTCTTTCTTAGCCTAATACTAGCCTTCCCTATTCTCTCTTCATACATCCCTTAAGAAATCCATGGAGTCCGTACTTGACCTGAGGTTCCGTTATTAAACCAAGGCGTGAAAGGTAGAATTGATTGAGGATTTGGACCAAATCAACTCTCTTTTTATTTAATTTAATAAATTCAATTTGATTTATTTTTATTGAATTTACTAACAATTTATTCATGATGTAGCAATTTAATGGAACGTGCGGAATGTGAGTAATTTATTAATTTAATTACTTATTTAATTTTATATTGTTAGTATCATGATTAGGGTTATTATTATAATTTGATTTGACTAACGATATTGATGTTAAATTGCTTCCAATGTTGATGTTTATTCTATTTTTTATTGTTGATCACCATATTGCATGTTTAAAGGGAATATGTAATTGCTAATAAGATAACTTGGACGACCGGTTTAGGTTTCTTTTTAATTTTGTTGTTGAATTAAAATGATCATAATATTTTAGAGTTACATGTTGCATTAATATTATTCAACCAATTTAGCCTAATAATAGTTTGGAGCAAATTGAGTCTTTGTTTGCATGCCTTTGAGATTGCAGGAATACTTTTCACGATAAGAATCGAGTAAAGGCCAATACGGGCGAATGTGACTCCATAACTCACTTCGTACCATCATCCCCGATCCTCCTTTCGTGGTTCCGAACCATATGGAGTTAGTAATCTCATAGATTATGAATAGGGTGTAACCTTCACGGGTTAATCATTGTTGCCTTTCGTTGTCCCTTATTCGTTGTTGCCTTTAATGATCCGTGAACGGTTTACAAGTTCCTTAAAAACTTGTTGGCGGATCCCTCCTTTATTTGTCCCTAATCGTTGTCCCTAATTGTATATGTCGATTCCCACTTCCTATGAGTGCCAAGCATATTCACACATGCTTAACGTAGGCGCACTTCAAATGACGCCTACAAAACTGTGCGAGCTTCATCTAGTATACTAGTAATTTATAGGAAAATTTGTGTGGAAGGGACTTATATCTTCACGTTTTTGTCTGGAAGGACCTTATATGTTCAAAGTAGAGCTACTCATTAGCGGGTTTGGGTCGGACACGGGCCGAGCCAAATCTTATAATTTTGTCCAATAGGCTAAATATGCAAGTCCAAGCCCTTTTAAGCGGGCTTAATATATTATCCATACCCGCCCTTTTAAACGGGTCGGGCTTGCCCACGGGCTAACGGGCCTAATGACCTTTGTTATTTTCGGTGGATTTATTTCTTAAAAATTCGCAACCTATAATTATTGATGGTTTAAAATCTTAAAATATAAAGACTATATATGATATGGACTATAAAGTAATGAAAAGATGAAAATGTTAGATTTAGGGGTATTTTTATTTATGTTATGGGGAGAGATAAATGACAATCAAATATACAAAGACTCTTCTAGATATCTAGTACCTACTACTTCGTAGTATCGTATATAATTTGTACTTTATATATTCTTCGTATGTTTTTTTTAAGAAAATATTATTTAATAATCTACAAAACGGGCCGGACGGGCCGACCTGGAATATAGTCACCATTTTCCATGCCCGCCCATTTCAACAAACGAGCCGGGCTAGGCCCGTCCATTAATTTTTTTTTTAATAAAGGTGTCCAAGCCCAAATTTTAACGGGGCGGACGGGCCGGACTGTCCATGAACAACTCTAGTTCAAAGTGGTTTAAAAGGATCTTATAAGTTTGTTTTGTTGTCTAGAGGGACCACGACGTCTTATTCCAATGTTTGACTTTTTTACTCCGGCATTGACCTATCACGTGACTTTAAAAAATTACCCCCCTTTTTTTTCACCTTTCCCCTCCAATTCCTCATTCTCTGTCTTCTATTCCCTTAAATTTCTCTCTCGTCTGGTATTCTCTGAGGCTTAATCAATGATGGAGTGAAGAATGAATTCGAGAACTTATTGCTCCCATCTACCTAATTGAATTCGAGTCAAAAAGGAGAGGACTTTGTTGGCCCAGGTATGATTATACTCTTTTCTCTCATCTGTCATTTTCCTCTTTTGTACTTCAATTTTTTTTCTTTTTTTGGTCACTGTAGACAACTAAAAATGTCTCCCCAAAACCAAACCCGATGATGAACAACCTCACCACCATTATTGGTCGGGTTGAGTATTTAATATTTGAAGTGCTTAATCCATATTTCCATTCAATATACCAACCCAATTCTTAGCCTATTTCCCCAAGCCATTACTTATTTTCTTCTTTTCGTGTCCACGCCACAAAACCGAGGGAAACTGATTTTGTGGCCCTATAATTTTGATCCAAATACTATTTGGTTGGATAAGCCTTTCAATAAGCTTTCCAATGGTATATCATAAGCCCAATTTCGATTTAAAACGAAGGAGATATGAGCAAAACACTAAACTCGGCCCAAAACCAACACCCTATCACTAAAACGGTCATATCTTAAATCTATAAATGATTTTGACCTGATTCCAATTGGGTTGGAAATTAGACTTGATAAGCTTTCCAACGATATATTATATGCCTTATTCCGAGTTACGGAACAAAAGTTATCATAGTTTTAAAAACGCGTAAAAAACTGGAATTACAGCACAACAGCTAAAACGCCGCGTCACTGTGCATTGTACCGTGTCACGGTATTCTCCAAAGTGTCGTGGTGCTTTCACGTGTCTTTTTCGCGTTTTTTCTCTCGCGCTAAATGAATTTGGACACATTTTTGGAAAAACTGTATACCGCGACATTTCCTCCATAAATACCCCTTGATTTCCTTAGTTCAAGGCACCAAATCATTCTCTCTTCTCTCTCTCTTGCTTAAACCTAATTTCTAGCCGTCCCTATTCTTCCAACATACATCCCTTAAGCCCTCCAAGGAGTCTATACTTGACCGAGGTTCCGTCCTTAAACCAAGGCGTGAAAGGTACAAATAACTGAGGGTTTGGACCAAATCAACTTGACGAGTGCCATTTTTGGCACTCATTTGATGAGAATTTAGGTTGTTTTTACCTTCTTTTCATAGCGTTTTTCTTAATAAATGCTTAGTTTTATGCATTTTCTCTTTATTTCCCTTTTCTCTCTTGTTTTGTGTTTTTATGGGTTTTCTTGTGTTTTCTCCTTTATTTCTCCTCTTTTCGTGGTTGTAGGTATTGTATGAGGTTCAGGTCTCCATATTGGTGGTTTTCTAAGTTGGAAAATGTTTTCGGAGTAAGCTCATAGCACTGGGAAAGCTCAAGATGCAAGGAAGTGGATGCTCCAAGTTCTAGCTCTTGCGCTCTCAAGCCTCAAGTCGTGCTGTCATGAAGATGTGGTGTCGAACCCACTGTCAAGTCCATTTGAATCTGCCATTCTTAGTGTCTATCATCATCATACTGCGTGCACTCGAAGACCCTTTTGCGAACGCATTGAATATCGAAGAAGTCGAAAGAACCCAGAAAGGCGCGGACGCGCAGCCCACTTGCGCGGGTGTGCAGCCCAAGTGCGCGGGCGCGCAAGCGTGGGTTCCCGATTTCGCTCGATTTCGAATTCGTGCCTCTTATTAATATTTATTTTAAACCCGATTTTTGTAAGAAGTTTTAGACATAATTTTGATAATAATTTTAGTTTAGTTGAGAGTTTCTTTATCTAGTTTTAGGGTTAATTTAGGAGTAGATTTAGAGAGAGAAAGTGAGAGATTTCAATGGTGATGTGAGAGATTGATGATACAAGGGTGACAATTGTGTTGAAGATCTTCTCTATTATCAATGAGCATTTCTAACTCTATCTCATGGACTATGAATGGGGTGTAACCTTCACGGGTCAATCGTTATTGCCTTTCGTTGTCCCTTTATCGTGGTTGCCATTTATGATCCGTAAACGGTTTGCAAGTTCCTTAAAAACTTGTTGGAGGCTCCCTACTTTCCTTGTCCCTAATCGTATATGTCAATTCCCATTTCCTATGAGTGCCAATCATATTCACAATATGCTTATGTAGGCGCACTTCCAACGACGTCTGCAATCATCAATGGCGAAAGGGGAAAAGGGGCACAAACGTGGCAAGGAATTTATATTCTTTGTCCAAAAAATCTATAAACTAGGTAAATTAACTAAATTCAACTGAACATTGTAATTGATTTTTGTGTATGTTGGAGTATTGTTTTGGTAATTGGAATCAAGAATTGAATATTTGTTTATTCCTTCATTTTATGTTGATTTCTAGGGTATTTGTTTAATGTTAATTTATAAATTGGAAAAATGTGTATGTTGAAAAGTTGTCTCTTTTTTTTTGCTTTATTCTTGGTCTGTGTGGTTTGGTTTGCTTGGAATTGCTGTAAAAATTTGTTTTTTTTTTTAGTATTGTAATTGATGGTTCGCTTATTTAAGTTGTTGTTTTGTATGGATTAGGTTGTTGTTTTGTTGCATAGTGTTTAATTAGTGTCATTGTTTTAAATCAGGTTTAATTATAAATACCCAGCTTATAAAGTGATGGATCCTATTAACATTAGGTTGTATTATGGGAGTAAATTTGTGACAAGAAAGGGGGTGACCTCCTATGAGAAGGGTGATAGTGACTATTATGGTCTGTCATTACATCCTAATGTGGAAGAGGTTTGTTACTTTGAATTTGTACATTGGGTTAAGATAGAGTTAGGCTACCAAAAAATGGGGAAGCTTTGGTTTAGGAACGACAGTCACACTTTGTTTAGTGGTAGGCAAGAACTAAAAGATGATGGAGATATTGTTGACTTTCTGTTTTCTAGAGAGGATGATGGATGGTACGATCTTTTTTTAGTGCATGAGCATGAGAATGTTGTTGAAGATAACAGAGCACTGATGTACGGACTAGATAGAGTGGGTTTTTACACAGATTCATCTCAGGGGGGTCTAGTAGTTTAGGTAGTTTTTCAATAGGTAATTCCCTAAGAAGTGACTCAGCAGCACATGAAAGTAATGGAGTAAGTGGGGCCCAGTTAAAAGATGTTGTTTCAAACCCTAGATTAAGTACTTTATCCCTTTCCAAGTCCACAAAAGCTCTTGAAAGCAGCTTTTTCAAACCTCCAAAGCCATCCCAATTTGCTCCTTCCTCATCTACACATCCCACACCTCCCACACCTCAAATTGAAACAGCTCTAACCCCTTGAACGAAATCTGGTCTTGTGAAACCTAAGAAGAAATGACTGAGGAAAAAATATTGTGAAACTAATCCAGAACACGAATCTAACACTCAATCCTCCCAAGCTTCATAAAGTACCCATCTGTTCAATGCCACTGAAACTCAAGCTCCTAAATCAACTGTTGTAAAACCCAAAAGAGGACTCAGGAAAAAGTTTTTGGAACCCATTCTTGAGTCTGACATTGAAATCAGAGAAAATGAGGATTTGGAGTTAGATTGTGAGGTTAGGGACTTTGATGTTTATTTAAGCGAGGATGATTATGAGGATAAAGATGATGATGATCTATTTGCAGCTAATGTAGATCTATAGATTACTAAGACTATTAAGAGAAGTTTGGTTGGGCATAAGAGGAGGAACAGGGAGGTTGAGGTTGATGAATATGAGTTATAGTTCAGAGATGAAGCTGAGGTAAGGGATATACTGCTGCAGAGTGATGAGGATCTTAATAATAGTGATGAGGAGTTAATACAAATCACTAGATCAGATGATGATGAGGTACAGTATTTTTGTATTCAATCCAAGTGTTAATTTGAAGCAGAAGATTACATTCAGTTTAGGGCTAAAATTTCCATCTAAGTGGGTGTTTAGGAAGGCATTGCAGCATCATGCCATTGAAAATGGCTGTAATTATTACTTCTTGCATAACAAGAGTCATATGATAACTGTTTTTTGTGCTGAGAGGTGCAATTGTCCTTGGAAGAAAGGTAAGAAGGTTGAATGCAAGTGCAATAGCAGGAGAAAGTGTTATTTTAAGGTACATTTTTGCAAGGTGAAAGGTGAGGAAACATTCCAAATTAAGAGCCTCAGATTGGACCATGTTTGTGGGCATCAACATGTGAACCCCAAGATAACAGCTAAATATTTAGCTGAGAGGTACATAGATGATTGGAGGGATGATCCTTGTTACAAACTGAGTGCCTTTATGAAGAGGGTTAAGAGAGGGTAGGTGCAAAAGTTGGATACTACAAGTGTTATAATGCTAAGAAGATGGAATTAAAGATGATACATGGGGATGCAGCAGATGTGTACAATAGGGTATGGGAATATGCTGAGGCTATTAGGAAGTCTAATCCAGGCAGTACAACAATTGTGAAAGTAGTTGGGTTGAAAATCCCCCTCCCCTTTTCCAAAGAATGTATATTTGCCTACAACCTTGCAAGGAAGGTTTCATGGCAGGCTACAGGCCAATATTGGGGGTTGATGGTGCTCACCTCAAAGGGCCTTTTCCTGGGATTTTGTTGACAACTGTTGGAAAGGATAGTAATAATAACATCTTTCCAGTGGCATGAGCTGTAGTTGAAGCAGAAAATGCAGAGACATGGACATGGTTCCTAGAGCTATTGTTGGAAGACATTACTTCTCTTGCTTAGGCAATGACATGGGTTCATGAAATTGAAGATGATGTGACCTTTATGTCTAATAGACAAAAGGTGATTCCTTCCCTCTGAACTTGTGCATTTTGTATTATTTTCATAGCATATCATAACTGTATATTATTGTTGTGTAGGGTCTTCTTAATGCATTCAGTAAGGTAGTCCCCAATGCTGAGACAAGGTACTGCTGCAGACATATATGGTCTAATTTCAAGACCAAGTTCCCAGGAGAAGCATACAGAGAGATGTTTTGGAAAGTTGCAAGAGCATCAACTAAGGTAAAGCATTTTCTAAATTCAAGTTAACACTCATGGCTTGTAATTGAAAGTGAGCTGGTATTAATTATGCATATGTATTTATGTACGGCATCAATTCGAATCACAAATGGTTGAGATCAAACAATTGATTGTAGAGGCTAAACCAATTCTTTCACTAATGGAGTGGATTAGACGATATGTCATGATGAGATGTTGTGCTAAAAGGGAAGGGTTACAAAATTTTGATGGAGTTATAATGCCCTCTGTTGTGAAAATGATTGAGAGGGGTATGAAAATGGTAGGTAGCATGAGATTAACCCAGGCTGATTTGCATAAGTTTGAGGTTGATGATGATGGAGACACTTTTGTGGTTAACTTAGAGGCTAAGACTTGCGGGTGTTATCGGTGGACTCTAATGGGAATCCCTTGCCAGCATGCTTTAGCTTGTATATCAAAGAGAATTTGTACACCCTGCCTACCATGTTGCTACATATGTAGCTACTTATGCACCTCCTTTTCATGCTATGCATGGACAAAAGCAATGGGACAAGGTTGCTTTGCCTGAACCACTTCCACCACCCTTCAGAGTAATGCCTGGAGACCCTCAAAGAAGAAAAGAAAGAAAGAGGCAGGGGAGGGGAAGGATAAGTTTGTAAACAGGCCATAGAAACAGAACAATTGTACAAGGTGTGGGGAAGTTGGTCACTCTATCTAATACTCCATATTTTTATACGTATTTTTAACTTAAATAAGTATTTTGTGAAGTATTTAAATAATTCGAAATGAATTATTTATGGCATTTAAATTATTTATTTTAATAAGTTTGGAAATATTTTATGAAAGGAAAGTTTTACAAAAGGAAATTTTTATAAAAGTCAAAGTTAAAAACAAGTTTGAATGCGAAAGGGATTAGTAAGGATAGAAAAGGAATTTAAGTCTAGGAGGGTTTCTAGAGAAAAGGGGGTATAAATATTCAACACATAGGTAAATTAAACTTTGCCCAGAGTGGAGAATACCCAAGGTAATTTTTTCTCCCTTTTCTCTTATTTTCTTTTTCTTTCTTTCTTTCTTTTTTTCCCCTTCCCCTTTTTTTTAATCACCATCGCCGACCACCATCGCACCACCGGCGGGCCGCCACACCACCAGTAAGCGCCGGCGGCAGCAACGGCACCACCAGTAGTGCGACAACAACCGGCTATGGTGTCACGGCTGTTGCCCGGCGCACGCCCTTTTGAAAAAATATATATTTTTTTTTAATTCTTTTGCTTCAATCCTAAATCTAATTATTAATTATGGGTTTTGTGATGATTTTCATGATGTTTGATTATAGGTAGTATGTAAATAAATTTTCAGATTTGATTTGTAATTAAAAAGCCCCAAATTGAAAACCCTAGGTTTCTAAATTATTGTATATTAAAGAAATATGATCCAGGGTGGTTTAAATCTTTGATTTGAGGGTTTTAAAACATATTTACAGCAAGTTTTTAATGATTTAATAAAGCTAGAAATTTTGTTAGTAAGTCATAATTAAGTTTCTTGAAGAAATTTTTGACTACCCATTAATTGGGATTAAAGTAAGGGGTTTTAAATTAATTTTTAGCTTGTTTTAAATAAATTATGAGTGATTTAATGAGGGTATATATTGCTGGAAATTTGTGTGGAATAGATTTTAATGCCTCTTTATAATTTTGGATTGTAGGAGACTCTCAAGTGAGTAATTTCATATAGTTGTGGCGATTTTAAGATCGTATTCAAGATACGTTCACGTATTTGGTATTTAGTTGATGATGTAGGAACATGCTAGACTTTGAATAATTAATTCCAAATAGTATCATGATAGATTTTGAGTGGAATTTATTATTTGGTTGATGTTGGTGATTGAATTATGAAGCATGGATTATTTGTGATATATTAGTGAATGAAAATAATTAATTTGGCGTGATCTATATGAACCACACTTTTATTATTGGCATGATAGTGAACGTGTTTAATTAAACTAATTGTTTAATTTGGTTTGGAATATTGAAAAGGAATTTTATTATGGTTCATATAATTTTATCGATGCTATAAGCATGAGAAAAGAGCTATTTAAGTGTCTATGTACACAAGGAATAAATTATATATTGGTGCCTTAGTGCACTTAAAGTGTTTCTAACACCGAGGAATAGGAATTTTGGCGCGTTATGCGTTTAAGGTGTCTTTGACACCGAGGAAAATTAAAAAGGGTTCAACATTAAATATTATGTGGTCACTAATTATTCAAGAATTAAATTGGTATGTTTAATTGTTTGAATAATTAATGTTTGATTGTGTTATGGTTTGAGAGTCATCACCCAGTCTAATAATATGTAAATAACGTAAAGTGAAAGAGATTACGCACCAAAACTCTTGGAACGTATATACCTTGAGTATGAACATATGGGGGGGGGGAGTTATGGGTTTTGTATTTAACCATAACTTCTACAGGGAGTACAGGACGCTTTATTTTCCTTTTTAATTATTATGCGCAGGAATTCCGCCACTTACGAGTGGTTCTTTTATACTGGCACGGTTAGCTTCCAGGTTAGAATCCTTTTATTGGGGCAGGTTAGGGGGGAAACCCGTTCGATGCGTAATCAATGCTAAATAAATAAATTAGTCATTTAATTGAGGGTCATGTTGTATGTTGTATGCTTGTAAACAGGTGCAACAAGGTAAGTTGTGTGATGATAGGTGAAAGCATGTTAGTGTGTTTTAATTACGCTTATGTACTCAACATTGCTGATTGTGTGTTTTTCTGTTTGTTTGGCCTTGTCTTTACTTTGGCCCTACGATGACCCATTTATAACCCATTTGGTTATGAAGCATATTCATGATGGGCATGAGTGAAGAGCGAATCATGCTTAGTTTCCATAAGTTTATGATGTGGTTTATTGTTTTGATTATTTTATTATGTTTGTGAGACTAACACAAAGGTTTTAAGTTGATTTGGTTTTGATAAGGGCCTACAATGGTGCCCAGTTTTAGGTTGACTTCGTTTTAATTTGGTTGACTTTACTTTCGTTTGGTTGACTTTGAAAGTTAAATTGTTTTGAATGTTTTTAAAGATAGCCTTCCGCTGTGTGTCTTTGATAGTTTCCTTAGCCACTTTCACGGTGGCGGTAATGTCTTAGATTTTCCTATTTTGAGTTTTAAAAAGAGCAAAACAGGTATTTTAAAGGAAAGGAATTTCTAGAGTGTTATAAAGTGGTATCTAGGAGCTTTGGCTGAGATTTTATTACCACTAAAGCTAAAAAAGTGTTTTTAAGTGTTTTGTTTTGAAACTTGGCCAAGTGCTTATTTAAGTGTGTAATTTCTAAAGTGAGTTATTTTATTTTATTTTGTTTTAAGAAGATCAAATATTTTATTTATGTATTTTAAAAATCCGAAATTTTTTTTTTAGGGGATGAGGTCCGAATTTTTTTTAATTTGGGACGTCCGAATTTCTTTTTAAGGATGTCAAATTTTTTTTTGTGATGGCCGAATTTTCTCGGCCCTTTTCGAAGGTTGTTTTCGAAAATTATTTTTAAAAAGAGGAGTAAAAAATATTTTAGTGTGTTCATTTTGTAGAAAAGCAAGGATTGAGGCAAGTATTATGTGTTAAAAGATTTTAAAAGCATGTTGGTGAGTTTGTGTAGGAAAGAATTTGGGCATATAAGTTAGAAATAATTATGCTCTTGTATGCATTAATATTTAGGTTGTGATGTTTAATATTTGGATTAATTGACAAGTATGTGATTATATGATTAGAAATAGATGAGATTGTTTGATTGAACATTGAACCTAATTCATGCAAGAACTGTATTATTTTTGCTTTATTTCTTTGGGAAAAGAATTCTTTTCTAAGTCTTTTCCTTTGCAGGACGCCGATTCTTCCTAACAAATACACCTAAATTGGTACTCTTATTAAGAAAGACAATGAACACCCCTATGATTATGTAGAGAAAATTCGCTACTACCGTTCTTACATGAGTAATGTTCTAAGAAACAAGCTTTATGACCTTCCTGACCGTATTTTTGCCATGATCATTCATTGTGTTCTGGATGAGCCTCCATGCCTCGCTGTTAAAGCAAGGTTCTCTGATTTCTGTCTTCCAGGGGACGTTCCAAACTACTACAAGTATAAGGATTCCCCTTCTTTTAGCTACTAGTCAGGTAGTTCTTCTTCCATGAGAAACCAAGCAGGGGAGAATGGAGAGCAAGAAGAGGGAGAGGCGATGGAAGAAAGTAACAATACTGTTGACAGTTCCATTATGGAGATTTCTTATCCAAATCCACCTCCAATCCCAATTACAATCGATTTTTCATCTGATGATGAGGAAGAGGGAGAATTCGTTCAAGTGGAGCCTGAGCCGAAGTCACCTGAACCCATGGAGGAGGCAGATGATCCTAAATTGGATCCTGGAAGCTACAAGCAGTCCATAGATAAGAGGGATAATGTTCAAAAGGACTAGATCTTTGTAGTTTCTTTTCTTTTAGGGATTCTTAGATTTGTTTCTGCTTATTGTTTCGATCTTTCAATTTTAGTAAAGTAATAAGTGGCATGCCCACAGTGATTTAGTGAGCTTATGTAGATACATAAGTTTTTGGAACTCATTTTATTAATAAAATTCCATTTATTTCCTTGTCAATTAATTCAATTCATTGACAATTAATTCATTTCATTCCCAAAATTATTCATTTCATGCACTATTCCAATGAGCCAATCCTCACTCAAAAGAAATCTAATGAAATATTTCTATGCTCGGGGAATTCATGGGAATTATTTTTTATTTATTTATGTGATGCTTTATTAAATGCATGATTGGTTAGCAATCAATAATTGATTGACAAAGATACAAATTTAGGGAATTTTTAGCTCTTGCTATCCCAATTTGTTAGCTTCAAATTTGCTGTGTATGTCTTAAGGGTATTAATTAATAGATGAGTGTATATCTTGAGAGCTAACCAAGACCATTTTTAATATAGACCCTTTTTTTTAATTCAGGAGAAGAAAGATGGCAGGGGGAAGTGGTAACAACAATGATGGAGGAGAGTTGAGTGAAGTTGTGAGGCAATTGGCAGCTATTGTCCAACAGTTGGCAAGGAATTCAACCAACAATGGGGATGCTCAAGGAGAGCTTTTCAAGAAAGTGGCACAAAGCAAGCCACCAACCTATCAGGGGGATCCTGACCCTACCATCCTGGAAAATTGGTTAAGGGAGTTTGAGAAACTATTTAGGGCAGTTGGGTGCCCAGAGAATTCTAAGGTGGGTTGTGCTACTTATTATCTGAGAGGTGAAGTTGGGCTTTGGTGGCAGTAAAATGAAGCTACCATTAGGGCATTACCTAAATTCAATTGGACTAAATTCCAAGAGAAGGTGAGGGATAAGTTTTACCCTAGCTTCTCACAGAAGTAAAAGGCTGAGGAATTTTCAAACCTTAAAATGGAAGAGATGTCAGTCACTGAGTACTATACAAAGTTTATCAAGTTATCTCGTTTTGCTGAGGAGTCTGTTGCTACAGAAAAAGCAAAGGCTAGGAAATTTGAGATTGGCTTGACTACTGATTTGCAGCTGAAGTTGTGTGGGCAAGTATTCGAAACCTTGGATGAAGTGTATAAGAGAGCCGCACACCTTTATGCACTAGAGGTGAAGAAGAAGAAAGAACTAGCTGAGATAGATAGGAAAGAGAAGAGAAAAGAGGTGGGACAAAATTCTGAAAACCAACAGGGTAACCAGAACAATTTTAAGAAACAAAAATATCACCATAACAACAACAACTTCCACAACAACAATAATTCCCAAAGGTAACAGTCGTCAAGGGGGACGAAATTTCGATGGAGGAGATAGGAACTATAATCAAGGGAATAACAAGGATGGAAGGCGTTATTTTTGCAAGAGGTGCAAGAATAACCACCCTGGGAAAGATTGTGATGGCAATCTAGTTACTTGTCGTGCTTGCAATAAGCTGGGGCATAGGGAGTATAAGTGTTTCTCCAAGGATCCTAATCGAAACAAGCAGAATAATAATTCAGGAGGGTCCCAAAGAAACTTTCAAGGGAACAATAACTATTCTAGGATTAAAGGAGTGCAGCATAATGGAGCAAAGGGCGGCAACAACAATAGCAATGGGAATAATCAACCGAAAGGTGGAGCTGCAGGGAAGTTGAATGTAATGAGTAGGCATGAGGCCGATTCCACGAAAGATGTCATCACTGGTACTTTTTCTATTAACTCTATTCTTGTTAAAGTTTTATTTGATTCTGGTGCAAATTTTTCTTTCATTTCAAAGACTATTGTTTCGAACTTAAAGACTGTTTGAAAGTAGTAGAAGTAGTAGACTTGCCTATAACCATTCCCATGGGTGGGGTAGTGAAATGTACCAAAACCTTTAGGGATGTGCCTTTAGAAATCGAAGTAAAAGTATTTCTGTCTGATCTAATCGAGTTTGGATTGAGTCACTTTGATCTCATTCTGGGAATGGATTGGTTGAGCAAGTACAGTGCAGAAATCAGTTGTCAATCGCAGAAAGTAAAAATGAGTATGAGTGAAAATGAGTCGGTAACATATTAGATGCATGGTGACCAAGAGCCCAAGGTTAATATCTGTGCTAAAGCTGGCAAAGTACATTAAGAAGGGACATCTAGTGCATTTATTTAGTGTGAGAAACATGGATCATGAGGAGATGACTAAGCTAGAGGATATAGAAGTGGTGAATGAATTCCTGGATGTGTTTCCAGAGGAGATCCCTGGAATGCCACCTAAGAGGGAAATTTATTTCATAATAGAATTATTCCCAAGGATAGCACCAATCTTCAAAGCACCATATCGTATGGCACCTGCAAAAATGAGTGAGTTAAAGGAGCAATTGCAAAACTTATTGGAAAAGGGGTACATTAGACCAAGTGCATCACCTTGGGGAGCGCCAGTCTTGTTTTTTAAGAAGAAAGATGGAAGTATATGACTGTGCATCGATTACAGGGAACTAAATAAGGTAACAATAAAGAACAAGTATCCATTGCCGAGGATTGATAACCTGCTTGATCAGCTGAGAGGTGCACCAGTGTTTTCTAAGATTAATTTGAGGTCTAGTTATCATCAATTGAGGATTGCAGATGAAGACATTCCTAAAATTGCATTTAGAACAAGATATGGACATTATGAGTTTACAGTGATGCCATTTGGATTGACAAATGCTCTAACAATCTTTATGGATTTGATGAACAGGTGTTTCATCAATTTATGGACAAGTTTGTGGTAGTATTCATAGATGATATATTGGTGTATTCGAAGAGTAAGGAGGAACATGTAGAACACCTAAAGGCAATCCTGCAAACACTAAGAGAAACCATCTTTATGCAAAGTTCTCTAAGTGTGAGTTTTGGTTGGAGAAGGTAGCATTTCTGGGTCATTTTGTGTCTAAAGATGGAGTGGAAGTAGATCCAGCAAAGATCGAGGAAGTGAAGGGTTGGCCTACGCCAAAAACAGTATCTAATGTTATGAGTTTCTTAGGTTTAGCAGGATGTTATAAACGTTTTGTGAAGGATTTTTCGAAGATTGCTAAACCTATGACCACACTAATGAAGAAAGACAAAAAGTTCGAGTAGGATGGCAAGTGTGAGGAAGCATTCCAACTCTTGAAACAAAAGTTAATTACAACACTAGTACTACACTGCCGGACGATAGTGGGATCTATGATGTATATAGTGACGCATCTAAGAATGGCTTAGGATATGTGTTTATGCAAAATGGAAAGTTGATTACGTATGCATCAAGGCAGTTAAAGACTCATGAAGTGAATTACCCAACTTATGACTTGGAATTAGCTGCAATCATTTTTGCACTAAAGATTTGGCGGCATTACTTGTATAGAGTGAAATATAGGATTTATACAGACTATAAGAGTTTAAAATATATTTTCACTCAAAGGGATTTAAACTCACGCCAAAGAAGATGGTTAGAATATACGACGGATTATGACTTAGACATACAATATCACGAAGGGATAGCAAATGTAGCTGCGGATGCTCTAAGTCGTAAAACTAGTCATGGATTGAATACCTTGATAGTGGCCGATGAGTTATGTTGAGAAATGAGTAAAATTAATCTAGAAGTTGTAGAATGGAGAGTACCAGCAAGAATACTTGAGAACCTAACCTTCCTACCAACAATATTCGATGAGATAAGGGAAAATCAGGCAGGAGATGTGAAGTTGGAAAGGATTCGCGAGAAAATAAAACAAGGCAAAGCTACATATTTCAAAATTCATGAAGATGGGAGTTTAAGGTACAAAGGTCGATGGTGTGTACCATAGAAATGTGAGGAAGTTAAAAGGAAATTAATGGAAGAAGGTCACAATACACCATACTCAGTGCACCCAGGTGGGGACAAGCTATACAAGGATTTGAAAAATTTGTATTGGTGGCCTAGAATGAAGAATGAAGTTTCGGAATTTGTAGCAAAGTGTTTGACTTGTCAAAGGTGAAAATAGAACACAAGAGACAACAGGGAACTGTGCAATCATTGGAAATTCCTGGATGAAAGTGGGATTGTATCTCAATGGACTTTGTGACTTGCCTCCCAAGGTCAAAGAGTGGAAATGACACTATTTGGGTAGTGGTGGATAGACTTACAAAATATGCAGTGTTCATACCAATGAAGGAGACTTGGAAGATGGAGCAACTTGCAAAAGCTTACATCAAATATGTTGTGAGGTTACATAGAGTTCCAAAAGATATTGTGTCTGATAGAGATTCTAGGTTTCTTTCGAAATTCTGGAAAAGTGTACAGGAAAACATTGGTACAACACTTAAGAATAGCATTTCACCCTGCCACTGATAGACAAACTGAGAAAACCATTTAAACCTTGGAAGACATGTTGAGAGCTTGTGTTATAGATTTCCAAGGAGGATGGGAAGATAGCTTGGACTTGATTGAATTTTCCTATAATAATAGTTACCATACAAGCATAGGCATTGCTCCATTTGAGGCTTTGTATGGAAGAAAATGTGGTAGTCCAATTTTTTGGAACAACATAAGTGAAAAAATGATCTTAGGGCCTCAAATGATCGAGGATACAGTAAAACAAGTAAAGGAGATTCAAGCTAAATTCAAGCAGCTCAAGACCGTCAAAAGAGCTATGCAGTTTTAAAGCGTAGAGAAGAGGAGTTTGAGGTTGGTGACAAAGTGTTGCTGAAGGTGTCACCAATGAAAGGAGTGATGAGGTTTGGAAAGAAAGGAAAGCTTAGTCCAAAGTATATTGGTCCATATGAAATACTGCAAAGGATAGGCAAAGTAGTGTATATCTTGGCCTTACCTATGGAGCTAAGTAAAGTACATGATGTATTTCATGTATCTTAGTTAAGGAGGTATATCCTTGATAAGTCTCATGTGGTACAACCTGAAACCATTAAATTAGATCAAAGCTTAACCTATGAGGAAAGATCTGTCAAGATCTTTGACAGTAAAGTGCATAGTACATGCAATAAGAATGTTAAGATTGTTAAAGTGTTATGGTCTAACCAAGAGTATGAAGAAGTAACTTGGGAAGCTGAAGATGAGATGAAAAAGAAATATCCCGAGTTGTTTCAGGTATGTTGAGTTACAGGGACGTAACTCGTTTTCTTTAAAGGGGTAGAATACGGTAGAATTTCGCGCTTTTTCCCTATATTTTTAGTTATTTTTGTGCTTTTTTCACATTTTTAACGAGCATCTTGAGTAATTTTGATCTCAAAGAGTCACCAAAAGGTAAAGGTATGACAAAAAGTACAACAATATTATACCATAGCTTTCAAAACATTCATATCAGTAGCCAACCTTTGTTTTTTAGATAGTAGAACATTAGTTACATCCTTCTGCCACTCCAAAATATCCTCATCAACCCATTTAAAGTAGTCACAACCCTTCTCCCCTGTCTTGAAATTATAAAATTTGCAAGCTTTAAACCTTCTGCCTGGATTTTCATGAGTCCATGAAGTCCTTTGCGCAAGAGGAAGGCCACAATTGCACTTTGATAACTTCCGTTTAGTCAAAAACATGCTTCAACAACCAAAACAACATGATTTCAGAATCAATTGAATTATAAACCCTAATTTTCCAAACAACTAAACTTAGTCTTAAAAGATTGGGATTGGGGAAAAAAACCGTAAGCATTGTTCTTACTTGATGCGAAAAGGACTTAATCGAAAGATGCTTGCTTGAATTTCTTCAAAATTTTAGGGAAGACGATGGATTAGATTAAGTCACCCTGGTTCGTGAGGAGAGAGAGAAACAATTTGGGGAAAAATTCTGGGAAAATAAGTGGAATTGGAGGGAAATAGGGAAAAATATAAAAGGGAGGGTGAATTTTTAATGTCACGTGACATGCACGTGGAAAGTCAACGCCGGAGAAAAAAAGTCAAACACCGGAATCCGGCGTCAAGGTCCCTCTAGACAACAAAACAAACTTATAAGGTCCTTTTAGACCACTTTGAACATATAAGGTCCTTCAAGACAAAATAGTAAACATATAACTCCCTTCCAGATAAATTTTCCTAATTTATAATCATTTAGAGTATGGAGATGAATTTCATGTTTGTTAAATGAATTTATTTGCTTAGTTTATGGTATAGCAAATTAATTAGCAAAGAAATAGAGCAAGAACAAACTCAAAGAAGTAGCAGCGAAGCTCGCTCGATCGAGGCATGGCAGCCCGATCGAGCACGAGAACGAGCAGTGGCAACGCTGTTCTTTCGCTTGGTCAAGCTTGCACTGCCCAATCGGGCGCACATGTGAGCAATGTTGGATGAAATACTGCCTAGTCGCAAAAGCGCTGCCCGATTGGGCCCGTGTGTACTGTTGTTTAATGCTGAGTGTTCGTCCTCAAGGGAGGCTAGCCTGATCGGGCTCGACTTGTTTCTTCGCTTGTGTTTGATGGTTATCTTCCTTGTTGTATAGCTATATATATTTGATAGTATATGATGAAGTGATAGAGAATTTTAAGATAAAACTTCTTTTTCTTTGCTTTTGCATGATCTTGGTTTTTATTTTATCATCATCACAATTTATCAAACACTTAATTACATTTATTGCGTTTATACTACTAATAATTGCAATTTTCTTTGTTGTATCTCCTAAGTAATTTCGTGATGCCCGAGTTGTAGTTTAGGGTCAAAATATTACTTTTGGGAAAGTGATTTCGTATGTACATGACTCAAAAGTTTCGATTGTTGTTCATTTCTATCATCTTTATTTGTGACCCTTGTTCAAGCAATATCCTCAACATGGGGATGGCGATGGCCTAGGGATGAGAATATTAGGTGGGGATGGGGAAGGGATGGCCAACATCCGCTCTGCCCCCGCCTCATAAACATCCCTACTCATAAGGAACAAATTTTCATTTATTTTTGGCTAATTATTAGAAACATGTGATTTTTAAACTTTATTTGCTATCTACTTTTTCATTTTGTTATTCCAACATTCTCAATTTCTTACCAATATTACTTAGATTCTAAATGATAGCCCTAATTAAGAAGTTTTTCCAAAGAATAACCTTAATAGGCTAATTTGGCCAAAAAAAAAAAAGACAATAATGCCCTCGATAACACCTCGGAAATGTGTGAGTTGGACTCACGGTGAATTAATCCACCTTAATACCTTCCTTCGTTGTCTCTTCATGTAATACCTCGTATTTTTATATGTATTTTAATTTAAATAAGTATTTCATAAAGTATTTAAATATTTCAAAATGAATTATTTATGGTATTTTATTTATTTAAAAATTTTATTTTAATAAAATGGTTTACTTTTATTTATTTAATAGTTTTAAAATATTTAACTTCATAATTTGGAAACTTTAGGGCATATAATTATTAAAGTAAATTTTAAAGTCAATGGGATTTTAAAGAAAGTCAAAAGACTAGTTTGAATAGGAGAAGGGATCATTAAGGGTAGAAAGGGGAAATTAAGTTAGGAGAGTTTAGAGAGGGAGTATAAATACCTATCACATGGGCAAGTTGAACATTGCCCAAGGTGGAAAATACCCAAAGGTAACTCTATCTCTCTCTCCTCTTATTTTCTTTCTCCCTTATTTTTCCCCCTCCCCTTTAATTTTACACACCCACGCACACACGCGTGGCTGGCCACCACCGCCCGGTCACTGCAGCCACTGGCGAACACGCCAGTAGCAGCGGCGACACCGGTGGGCGCGACAGCAGCCTAATCGTGTGTCGTGGGTTGCGCGACCTTCGAACAAAAAAAAATACTTTTCTTTTGTTTTAATCCTAATCTAGCCTTGATTTAATTATTGATTTTGGGTTGTGCAATGCGATAGGCTCTCCGCAGCGTGATGGCACAATCAGGATAAAAATCCTGTACGGAGTCCTTTTCCTAATATAATTAGACTCCGTAATTATCTTAAATAAAATCAGTTTTATCTTTTAAAACACCTGTTTTATTTCAAATTGAATTCTTTATCTTTTCTAAGTAATATAAAAGTATAATTATTAATCCTAATTCCATTAGAATTTAAAATAACCTTCTAGATTAATCTAGAAAATTAAAGTAATTCCTAATAAATTTAGGAATGATAATTAATGGGCCCTCCACTTGATCATTGGGCCATATAAAACCATTTTGGGCCCAATTTAGTATTTTGGTCATAATTTCCTCATTATTCATCGGAATTGGGCTTATAATATATCGTTGGAAAACTCTTTTCAAGCCCCATCCCACTACACTATTATTGGACCCATATCATGGACCAAACTAAATTGGATTGGACATTTTCTATAAATAAGGTACGAAAAGAAATATTTTCGAAAACAGAAGGAAGTATTTTTATTAAAAACAGATGCATCACGAGACTCTTTCGCATTTCACCTTGTTTGATAATCAAATGACGTGAAAGGTATTCATCACTGGGTTTGGTTTTGGGGAGACACAATCAGGTGTCTACAGAAGCCCCCACTTTGACTGAGTTTGGAGAAACGTAAGTTTCGAAAACAAAAGTCAAAGTAGCGATAGGGACGGAGAATGATACAGAACGTTCTGAAATCCTAAATCATTCTTGTAACACCAATACCTGCAAACTAGCATTAGTTAAACAGATAAACGAGTTAGAAACACGTATCTTGCACTGTTGAGCACACGTCTTTGGAGTAACCGATTTGTTGCAGCATTTTGTTGTGACAATCTCCACAAGCTAGGGATATCTCCGAAGACCGCTCCTCTTGTAGCTACCTTCATTTCCGCTATGACAGTCTTCTGCAAGATAGGGAACACCATCGAAGATTGCTCTGCTTGTAACAATCTTCTGCCGTTTTGTGACCATCTTTCGCAAGCTAGGGAACATGATCGAAGATAACTCCGCTTGTAGCCATCTCCCGCTTTGTTAATGCTTCGTTTTGTTGAATATGTACTTTGGGGTGGTGACAATACGCTTTTTCTTTAGGAACAGTTTCCAACACAACTCTTGAATGATGAGCGAAAAACTGGGTTAGAGAAAGTTGTCAATGCCGCGTAACAACTCATGTTGTCACGATGAAATGACAATCCGTATCTCGGAAAATTGCCAAAATCCAATTTGGGAAAAATTTCCAATGCTTTGTAATAATCTGTCATAAGAACTTTGCTACGATCGACAATCCACGCCTTGGAACATAACTCTTCAAAGAAATCTATCTTGGAATTTTGCCAATGCTATGCGACAATCCTTTCAGGAGAATATTGCCACAAATGATAATCCGCGTCTTGGAACATTTGCAAAAAAGAGTCGATTGACAATCCACTTCGGGAAAATTTGCCATTACTGAAATGAATGACAATCCACGTTTGAGGTACCTTTGCCAAAATGTTAAGATGAATAGGGACCTACGACAATCCTTTGGGAAATTTTGCCATAGGAAACTTGGTGCATGACAATCCAATCTCGGAAATATTGCCAAGGATTTGATGACAATCCGAACTTTGGAAAAATTGCCAAACGGAGAAGGAGCACAACAATCCATGCTTGGAAACATTGCCAGTTTGAATGATAATCCAATCTTGGAAAATTTGTCGAAGATTTGATGAATGTATGACAATCTGAACTTGGAAAAACTTGCCGAATAGAGAAGGAGCATAACAATCCACGCTTGGAAACATTGCCAAAGGTGACAATCCAATCTCGGAAAAATTGTCGTTTGAAGAAGATGCTCGACAATCCACGCTTGGAAACATTATCAGTTTGAGATGATAATCCAATCTTGGAAAAATTGTCGTTTGAAGAAGATGTTCTTAAGCCCTGTAAAAGAGATCAAATTTTGCCAAAGGACCTTGATAGTTGATTTGCTTAAGGTTGACTCAAGATTTGGTGCTACTTGACTCATTGTGTAAGACTTAATGTTTTGCTTGACTCGATGTGTAACTCGACGTACTCTAATCGACTCGATGTGATAACCCGACATGACTCACAGTGTACATGACTCGTGTTCATAGACTTAACTCGATGTGAAGACACGACATAACTCAAAGTGTACATGACTCGTGTGCGCATTGTATTGTGATTGTGCTATGTGACTCAAAATGTAGAAAAACAAAAATTTTCCGTCATTTTTGTGGAGGGTACCGACTTTCTCCCAAAAAAGAAAGACGTGAAAAGAAATAAGTGAAGTGTTTGAGTGTTTGCAGTGCATGTTGAATGAGCTTAGCCAAATGTATGCGTTAACTTTGTATCTCATGGTGCAAGGATTGTAGCATCCTAGACTATCTTGATTGATGACTCGATAATGAAAGTATTTAGGTGACTTAAGCACGGAGGCTAAGTACTTCATACTTTGTGATGCAATGATGATTATAATAATGAGTGATCTTAATATGACAAGATGTGCTTCATCGTTGTGTTAAGATTTCATGACAAAGGGTTCCTAAAGGAAGGATTATTTGGCCATGTATCTATGATGTGTGTGAAAGTGACACTAAGTTAGGCCGCAAAGGCTAAGTGTGTGGAAATATATTTTGTGAAGAGCCAAATAATGGTGACTCTTAGGCTGGGTAGGCTAATGATGTAGGGATCAAGCCCCCAAGTCTAGCTTTAAATGGATAGGGATGAGCATTGGAGATCCCTTGATATGATCATGCATGAATATGAATGAATGCATGATTATTATGGCCGCACCCCAATGTGAGGTTACTTACGTATCCGTTAGGAATCAGGCCGAACGTAGCTCTAGCCAAAACTCGCACAAGTGTGTGTATACCTCAAAGAGGTCTTTTAATGGTTGTCACGTGGTTAGGCTAAAGGCTGAAGAATAAGGGGAAAAAAGGCTCAAGACCCTAGATAAGCCCCCAAGGTGTGCAACCTTGCTTTTGAATCTTTGTATTTGTATGCTTGAGGTTTCCTCACTTTTGAACTCTCTTTTGTTTATATTTTGCTCTCTTTTTTGCTTTTGCATTTTTTTTATTTTGATAAGTGTGGGCAATCCCGATCATGCGGTCTATCACTCACTTGGCATTCATGTTTCTCAGGCACGATACCGAGCACTCGATATGAGACGTAATCTAAGACGTGTTCTTATCAAAGATATATTCATATCAAAGACATTGGAACACTTGCCTTTTTACACACGTTTATTGCTTTTTTGCTTTTTTAAATTTTTGAAAATTTGAGATCTAGGTAAAATCACTCAAGCTTTTGTCTTTTTGAAAATTACACAAATTGCACACCATCCCATCCCAAGGTTAGGTAGATGTGGTTGAAGAAAGAAACGTTTATTGTTAGACGAGGCTCAAAGTGGTGTATCAAGAACGGATTGTATTTTTGAAGGGTGAAAGGTGATATGATATGGCTATAATGGGTGCCTCGAATCATTAGTATACCTTATGCTTAGTTCAGCAAAATTTTATTTTTTTTTATTTTTTTTTAATGAATTGCAATGATCATATGCAAGAAAAGAAATGCTCATTTTATTAAAGGAAAAAGAAAACCTATGGAATAAATCTAAAGAAAACAAAAGGTGACTATGCTAGACTTATTGGGGAAGGGAAAATCAAAAAGAAGAAAAGAAGTCACGAAATCTTGTCGTTGAAGCTCGTCTTGTGTCTTTTGCTTTATCATCACCCGGTCTTCTTACCAGCTAGAGGCAACGGAATCTTGTTTATATCTATGAGATTTTGAAATCTGTAACATTCATCCGTGGTATGACCATTTCCTCGATGGTACTTGTAATAAGAGTTGGGATTCCATCTTGAAGATCGCTTTTCTGGCGTTGGATATTCAGTGGGACCAATAGGTTTGATTAATCCTTGATCATAGAGACAATCAAAAGCAACATCATAGGTCATTCCGATAGGTGTGAATTCTCTTTTGGGTTTCCTTTTAGGTCCTTGTTTATCCATGGCTAAGACATTGTTAAGGTACTAACATTATTACTAGAGTAGGTGTTTTCGGAATAAGAAGGATTGTCGTTCTTCTTTCCTTTCCAGCCACTGTTGTTACTATTGTTAGTAGCTTTTTGTTTTGCAAGGTCATCTTCAATATCAATACCTATGTTACAGATGGCATTGAAAGTATTCAAGTTGTGTTGGCATTTCAAATGCTTTGAATACTTCTCTTGGAGGTTATTGATGAACATTCTTACGGACTCCTTTTCGGTAGGAACCTCTACCATCCTTGCAGAAGTTTCCCTCCACCTGCTGAAAAAAGAGGTAAATCCCTCGTTTTCCTTTTGTTTCAACATCTCAAGTTGTCTATGGTCTGTTTCAACTTGAATGTTGTATTTGTACCTATTAATGAAAGCGTTTGTTATAGAATCCCAAGAAAATATTTTCTCTTTGTCAAGGGAAAAGAACCATTGTTGACAAATGACTTCTAGAGATAGTGAAAACAATGAGTGGAAAGCTTTCTTGTCAATTCCCTTAATATTCATTATAGTTTCGAAAGCTCTCAAATGGAAGTAAGGGTCATCGGTTGGCTTGAACTTAGGGATGTCATTAGCATTGAACTTTTGTGGGAGAAGTTCCTTGTCCACTGAGACCCCTTGGGAGCTAATTCCTTGATACTTATAATCGTTGGAAACTTTCTTAAGGCTTTCTTCCATGCGCTCAAGTTGTCGTTGTTTCGCAGGGTCATTGACTTGAAGAGCAAGAGTTTTAAACATCTCGGTCAAGCTAGCCATGTTCTGTCTTAGTTCATTAACTTCTTCTTTGGTTGTCATTTTCTTCTTACCTTTCTTCTTTGTCGAAATGGTTTATCAAAAAGTAAGACTTGGACGAAAGTGTTATCTTTGATTAACCGCCCTTCTCTCCTTGACCAAGTGCTGTGGAAAGGGAGGTTATGGGTACTTTTTGTTAATTATTTGACTCAAACTCAATTCAACATGCAATAGATGGGAAGTGATCATGGAAGAATGTGGGGAGTGATATGCATGGAGAAAGCATGTAGAGAGTGGAAAGATGATGTAGATGGAGAGATGTGAAAATTAGGAATAGAGTGGACCCCCAACTCAAATGACAGAAAGAGCAACTCATGCATGAACCTAAGACATGGTCATGGTGTGAAAAGAGTATGTACAAAGTGTGTGAATACTTGTGAGTGTAAGTGATATTTTCAAGACTGGGTGTGTGAATAATTATGAGTGTAAGTGATATTTTCAAGACTAGTGTCATGACCATGTGACTAGACTATGTGACTAGACTCAATTAAGGACTAAATAAAGCTTTAATTATTAATAAACTAATTAATTAGACTCGGCGTGAGGACTCAGGCAGAAAACTGAACCATCGCTGAAGCAATGGAACTGTCGCGAAACGCCAGGGGCCATTGCGGCGCGATATGGTTATCACGTCGCAATGGACACTTTCGTGTCGCGCCACAGGTTAAAATTTTGCATCATTACTGAAACGACAGTCTGGGCTTGTTTCCAGTGTTCTACTTTAAAAGGGCAAGCCTATAGTCATACTAAGTCAGATTTAGTTAATTTATTAGGCTTTAATTAACCATATTAGTTAATTAATTAATTAAGCAAAGTCCTATATAGTCATTAATTAGTTTATTTAGACTTATACACAAGTCAAACAAACGGTTAGTGTAAACACATATAGATTATGTACAAGCAGGAATGCACAAATAGTCAAGTAAGCACAATATGATGTAATGAGTTTGCAACCTAACCATGGCTCTAGTTCTCTAAAGTTCAAGGATAAGGGTTAGTGAAAGAGGGTCCATGGTTATGAGTCCGGATGCATCGTGCGGAAGCCTTGCCTTTGGAAGGGTTGGCGCGTATGGATGGGACCCCACAAGTTAAACTCGTTTCCATGGTTTGGTGAATTCACAAACTCGGATGTACCCTTCGTTGTAATGAGCGTTCGATTGGGTAGATGGAGCGTGAATTCCCAGAAGGTTATGGCCATATGTAGAACACATATGGGTTCAGAAAAGTGAGAAAAACTCAATCAGGAAGTAAAATCGAGCAAACAGTACTAGAACCGGTCAAAGCAAGAACGTATATTTCTGGCTTGGTATTGGAAGAACTTAGTGCGAGACAACAGGGACCATCGCGAGACGATAGCCCTGTCACGCCGCGATATTGCTATCGCGCCGCGAAAGAGCCATCGCGTTGTGATGGGCAGTGTTTTCCCAGCGCTAGTTCCTACATGCCTCAGCAGCTCTCTTTGTTCTTAGAATTTTCCAATTTTTGCAGTGTTTTTTCGATTCTAGTTGTGAAAGATATTTCCCAAATTTCCTACGTGTAAAAATCCTATGTTTTTGACGCATTACGGATGGTCTATCCAATGCGGACCTTTTTATGCTTATGCTAATAAGTCAATCAAAATTACGCATATGAATACTTTAGAAAGTTTCGAGTCTCATCCACTCATTCTAAATTATTGCAAAAATCAATTTTAGGAATTAAAATAGAAATCCTCCCCAGTGGAGTCGCCAAAAACTGTAGGGAATATTTCAAGCATCCCACACTTGAGCCCCACTGTGATTATACACTTAAGCATGGTGGCGTCCAAAGGAAAGGTAGCTAGAGCAAAAGAGTCGCTAATAAGTTTTTGGAACTTGTAAACCGTTCACAGGGTGAAGGTTACACCCCTTCACGATCCATGAGATCGCTAACTCCATAGTGGTCCTGAACCATGACTGGATATTCGGGGATGAAGGTACAAATCCAACCTAAAAGAGATTGAACCTGCCCTAAATAGGCCTCTACTTTATTCTTCTCATATTTATGTGCGCTTTCTGACTAACATACAATCAATATATTAACCTTAAACCTGTTTAATCTATGTTGGTTGAATATTAATGCACAAACAAAACTATTATTAGCGATAACTTGAATTAAAATCACATAAGCCTAAATAAAATTATTAATTATCTTATTAAGCGTGATTTCAAGTACAAATTCCCTTTAAACCTGCAAGAGAGGGCGTAAGAAATGACAATAATATCAAGCAACATAATAACAACAATCATTATCATCATAATCTCATCAAAGCATAATAATATTATTAGCAAGATCCTAGGCATGATACTAATAATATTAATAACAAATCCTAGCATGTTACTAAACAATAAAAATCAAAGCTTTAACCCTAACATGATACTAGCATGATAGAAGAAATAGAGAGCAATCTAAGCATGATACTAGAAAGCAATAAATAGCATCCTAACATGATACTAGGGATTAAAATAATATGAGCATGCTTTTTATAAAAATATAACAATAAAACAACTTACTTTGTTGCCTCGTATCTCTTTCTATCAAAACAATACACACGTTAGTAACTTCAATAAAATATTAAATCAACAATTAATTTAAATAATTGAAATAGAGATTTGGAACCAAACCCTCAGAAATTAGCAACCTTTCACGTCTAAGGAGAAGGCAACTTCGAACTTGGTTAGGGGCGTCTAAGACTCGTGAATGCGATATTGTATTTCAAAAAGGGAAGGCTTAGAAAGAGGGAGGAAGAACAAGCTTCTAGCTTAAAGAGAGAAAGAGTTAAATGATTGTTGATGATTGAAAACGGGGAAAATAACACCCCTATTTATAGAGAAAACATCCGGAACGCTTCGAAAAGAGTCAGAATTTGAAAACAAACCCTATCGCGACGTGACAGACCCTATCGCGACGCGATAGGCTCTCCGCAGGGCGATGGCGCAATCAAGATAAAAATCCTGTACGGAGTCCTTTTCCTAATAAAATTAGGTAATTAGACTCCGTAATTATCTTAATTAAAATCAGTTTTATCTTTTAAAACACTTGTTTTATTTCAAATTGAATTCTTTATCTTTTCTAAATAATATAAAAGTATAATTATTAATCCTAATTCCATTAGAATTTAAAATAACCTTCTAGATTAATCTAGAAAATTAAAGTAATTCCTAATAAATTTAGGAATGATAATTAATGGGCCCTCCACTTGATCATTGGGCCATATAAAACCATTTTGGGCCCAATTTAGTATTTTGGCCATAATTTCCTCATTATTCGTCGGAATTAAGCTTATAATATATCGTTGGAAAGCTCTTTTCAAACCCCATCCTACTACACTATTATTGGACCCATATCATGGACCAAAATAAATTGGATTGGACATTTTCTATAAATAAGGTACGAAAAGAAATATTTTCGAAAACAGAAGGAAGTATTTTTATTAAAACCAGATGCATCACGAGACTCTTTCGCATTTCACCTTGTTCGATAATCAAATGACGTGAAAGGTATTCATCACTGGGTTTGGTTTTGGGGAGACACAATCAGGTGTCTACACCCGTGAAGGTTACACCCCATTCATAATCCATGAGATTACTAACTCCATATGGTTCGGAACCACGAAAGGAGGATCGGGGATGATGGTATGAAGTGAGTCATGGAGCCATATTCGCCCGTATTGGCCTCTACTTGATTCTTATAGTGAAAATTATTTCCTGCGATCTCAAAGGCATACAAACAAAATATCCAATTTGCTCCAAACTATAATTATCATAAATTGGTTGAATATTAATGCAACATATAATTCTAAAATATTGTGATCACTTGATTAAACAACAAGATTAAAAAGGAACCTAAACCCGTCGTCCAAATTATCTTATTAGGTGTGATATTCAATTGCATATTCCTTTAAACATGCAATATGGTGATCAATAAAAAATATAATAAAAACAACATTAATATTGGAAGCAATTTAACCATATTATCGTTAGTCAAATCAAATAATAATAAACCTAATCTTGATACTAGCAATATTAAAATAAAATAAGTAATTAAATTAATTAATTACTCACATTACGCGCGTTCCTTTAAATTGCTACATCGTGAATAAATTGTTAGTAACTTCAATAAAAATATAAACAAATTGAAATTAAATTAATTTAAAAGTAGAGTTTATTTGGTCCAAACCCTCAATTAATTATACCTTTCACGCCTTGGTTTAAGGACGGAACTTCGGGTCAAGTATGGACTCCTTGGAGTGCTTAGGGGAAGTATTATGGAAGAATAGGGTGGCTAGGGTTTAGGCTAATTAAAGAAAGAGAGAAAGAAGAAGAGAATGGTGTAGAGAGAGAGAGAATGATTTTCGGTGCCCTAAAACTGCAAAAATTAGGTCTGTTTTTATAGAGAAGACAAATAGGGGGATGCACGGAACCCTAGAAGAGATAAGAGCCGTAGAAAAACCCCAATTGGTCACCGTGACATGGTGTTGGGCACCGTGACACGGTACAGTCCACCGTGGCACGGCGAAGCACACCGTGTCGCGGTGTATAATTTGTCTAAACATGCGTCCAGATTCATAAGCACGTGAGAAAAAACGCATAATAGACACGGGAAAGCACCGTGTCACGGTATGTGTACCGCAAAACGGTGTAGAATACCGTGACATGTCAGCTTTTGCAGCGACGCGGCAGTTTAGCTGTTGCGCGATAATTCCAGTTTTTTACACGTTTTTAAGACTATGATAACTTTTGATCCATAACTCAGAACAAAGCATATAATATATCATTGAAAATCTTATCAAATCTACTTTCCAACCTAATTAAAATGAGGTCAAAATCATTTGTCAATTTTAAGATATGGCCGTTTTATTGAAAGGGTGTCGATTTTGGGCCGAGTTTAGTATTTGGCTCATATCTTCTTCGTTTTAAATCGGAATTGGGCTTATGATATATCGTTGGAAAGATCATTGAAAGGTCTATCCAACCAAATAATAATTGGATCAAAATTATATAGCCACGAAATCAGATTCTCTCGGTTTATGATGTGGACACGAAAAGTGGAAAGTAAGTCATGGTTTAGCAAAATGGGCTAGGAATTGAGTTGGTTTATGAAATGTATTGAATGGAAACATGGAGTAAGCACTCCAAAGATTAAATACTCAACCCGACCAATAATGACGGTGAAAGGTTGTTCATCATCGGGTTTGGTTTTGGGGAGATATTTTTAGGTATCTACATGTTTAAATGTCGTGCTTTTAGCTCTTCACACGTTAAAATATCCAAACCATGGTAATTGATGTACCATTACTTATAACATAACATATAATCATTGCTTTTCTTTTTCCTTTTAAATATTCAATCATACATAATCGTACATATGGCAAAACTTAGCTACACATAACATTTGCTAATGATAGTGGCGACATACTATCACACTTTTTGGTCATCTTGCTGAACGACTACTAAATGACGATTCTTATCTGATTTATGATAACTATTATATGGGTAAAATAGCTCATTTGAAACAAAATTGTTGGAACAAAGTTCATTTGTAGACAGTTGCATTATAACTGTAAAGGACAAAGGCCTAGAGATGACTATATGTATGTTGAGAAAAAGATTTCAGAAACTACGTTAGAAAGCTAAACGTATTACTGAAGCTTAGATTTATAATGATGTTTAAACATGTCTATGAATGTATCTATGCATATAATTTCATGCTTTTACTAGGAATTTTATGTCCTTAAGCAATTACAAGTTATCAATGCATATTAAATAATAATAGATACTTATGTAAGTTTATTTTATTTAAAGATACATATATAAATACATGTGTATTTATATATGTATCTTTAAATAAAATAAACTTACATAAGTATCTATTATTATTTCTAAATAAAATAAATTACATTTTAATTATCTATTATTAAAATGGATGAACCACATAGAGTTCTTAAAACAAATATCAAAATAATTCTACCTGATATATTACTTCAATTAGGGATACCGCAAGCTGAATTTGGTACATATGTTGTTACCAACAATGAAATGAAAGCTTTTATTGATATACATGAAGTTTCAAATGTCCCATGTCTAGTACATTTTATAAGGACACTGGTCATGTGAATTAGTCCATCACAATAAAACGTGCTATACAAGCACTCAAAGTTTCTTCAACCAACATACAATATAATATAGATGTTGGTGACGACAATTATCATCAATTAAAATTAGAACATAACCATAAAAAACTTTTACAACAAATGTCAACAAATTTTACTAAAATCAAGCTTTAAATTATATGCATATATAAGTATGTCATTAATAGTGAACATACATATATATAATCTCTACAATATAATTTGTTTTATGTATAATATATTTATATTAGAATATGTATAATACATATGTGTATAAATCATGTTTGTATGTGTAGCTCTTATTTTAAACATCTGTAATATAGGTTTTAAAGCATTTGAATATTTGTACTGCAACAAGCTTTTGTCACATTGGGGGCCCTATTTCGTCAATCACGCTGTAGTGGCCTAAACCCGCTTCTGGAATAGCTTAACTGAAATAATAAGGATATTTAATGAATAATGACCCTTCGTTAACTTGAATAATTATGTTTTGTACATTAATCAACAAACTTTTTAAATCTTATATTTATTGTTGATTACTATACATTAAATAATCAACGCCCCCATTTCAGAAATCAAAACGTCTAATTTAACAGCCAATTTACCTTTTGCAATGACTATATAATTTCCAATATGTCACACTTGTTTAATATACATGAGCTATAGTACATGCTTGACACGTATATTAAAAAATATTTTAGGTTTTTACACGTATATGAAAATTCTATACGTAATCAAAAGAACTGTTACACTTTTTTTTAAGTATGTATATAAATAAAAACAGAATTGAGATTTGCTTTTAAACAAAGTACTACTTTAGTTTCCTTTTTTTACATAATAAGTATTTTTTATTTAAACAAATATCAAAATAATTCTACATGATATACTTCTTCAATTAGAATTCCGCGAGCTGAATTTGGTATATATGTTGTTACCGACGATGAAATAAAAGCTTTTATTGATATACATAAAGTTTCGAATGTCCCATGTCATGTACGTTTTATAAAGACACTGGTCGTGTGAATAGGTTCATAATAATAAAACGCTGCTAGACAAGCACTCAAATTTATTCAACAAACATACAATATAGATGTTTGTGACTACAATTAGCATCAATCAAAATTAGAACATAATCATAAACAACTTTTATAACAAATTTCAATCAATATTGCTAAAATTAAGCTTTAAATGATATGCATACACATGTATGTCATTAATAATGAATGTAAATATATATAATCTCAATAATACAATTTTTTTATGTATTAATACATTTATTAATTGATTTGTATAATGTATATGTGTCTAGCAATCCAAGTTTTATATCAAGCATAAACGAAATGAAAAGGATTAAAAAAAATTTGCATTACCAAAGGAATCCAAGCGTTTTCATTGAGGGATACCACTTTATTATTTGCAAAAGATTTCATGACATAGTGTAGATGAATGTCAGCATCGCTGCCCCGAGTCATACGAGTCAACATCTGCTATGAATTCTACATAGTTAGTCGAGCACAAATGATCACTACGCCATGAGACGATCATACATTGAATGATCAACAGAACAGTGGTGAAAATCTTTTGATCTAGTGGGTTAAGTGGATCCAATGTAATTTGTTGCAGATCAATCAAAGAAATATGTGTGTCATACCTCCCAAATAATCTACTAAAGGCTCCAATGTTCCCGACTAGTTCGGGGGAAAATTGATTTGCCAATAATGGGCAATCTAGTAAGTAAAAAGCTAGTATCTTCTAATGTCGAGGTCATCCTAATAGGCGATCCTTATCGAAGGAGAATGCCTAAGCTTCTTTCCTTTGCTCTATCATCTTATAATATTTCAATCACTCGTCCATTACGCTAGACACCATATATAACTTGTTGGAGTCTTTTCCCTCAAATAGATACAACAATTGAAGAAGAGACCAATTTACCTCTATTTGTGTACAATTTGATCTATCTTTATCTTAAACTGCAGATTTTCTTCCTTGTTACATAAAAATTGCAAAGTGTAGGGAGTATATTTCCCATCCTCGTAGAAATTCTAACACCAAATACCAACAAATATCATCAAATCACTTCAAACAATGAATTTACCATATTTTACACCAACATTATAACCAATTATTCAATTATGATTATGAGAAAAGACGATAAAAATACCACAAGATATATTGAATCGTTAGATTGCAAGTTCTGCTAAATCTATCAATAATATGATAAAAACTACTTTCTTCTAAAACTAATTTTTAGTATTTAATACCTATAAGATTGAATCTTGCAACTACATAAAGCATGTTACAATATTTTTGGACATAATACTTTATTGGATGGAAAAAAAACTTCCAGCAACATAAAGGTATTAGAAATTTAACAAGACAAAATATGATAAGAATTTCATCAAATTTGGCATTGTATACCAAAAACTAATTTTTGTTATTCTACTTATGTAGTAGGATTTTCTAGTCAACTTCTATACCAATTTGGTGGTCTCTTTGAAACTTTGTAATATTTTTTATTTTATTTACATACTTTCATATTTTAATGAGAAATTCTATTTGTAACACCCAATTTCTTATTTTTCTCTATGGTTAATTGGAAAAAGAGTGATTATCATTGGTAATCTTGAATTTTTGGTTACCAAAGAGAATATAAAAAATAGCTAACGATGGTTAGTTTTATGATAATCAAATAATTTTTTAAAAGAAAATAATCGCCTATTCCTCACCAACCCAGCCACCCCTCCCCATTCCACTCCATTGCATAGTCCCCCCCCCCCGGTCCATACAAGCCCTCCGGCGTCTCCCACCCAAAAACACGCCACCCATATCCTTACCCAAAACGAGCCCCTCCCTTTCTCCCACCTCGAGTGATGCCCCCCAAACCCAATTCCTACTCGAAACCACACAAAATTTGTATGAATCCTCTTCTTTTGTACTTTGTGATATTTATATTCATTAATTTATACTAAATTGAGTAACACAAGTATGTAAAAATCAATAGTTGCATTTAGTCTCAATTTGTAAACCCTAACATTCAAGAATGTTCAATTTCCCCCAAATTTTAACTTTTGATACCATGAAACGAGCAAGGACTTGCGGTTAACTACTTGAATATTAGTTATAATTTCGTAAACCCCATGTAATTTTACCTCCAATTGTGTTGATTTTGGTTAATTTCTTGATTTTTGGCTTTTTAGTATTGGTTGTGGGAGTAATATTATAACAGAAATTTGATATAGATTTATTACAAGATTGATTCAAGGAAAGAAGAGCTGGTGGTGGGGTTGGGGAGTGTTGAGATAATCTTGTCGACTAGGATGGAGCTGGTGACTAATGCGGGAGCATGGAACTACCTACAAGGAGAAGGAGACTGATCGTGGTAGAATGGTAGGGGTGGGTTTAATTTTCTTAAAAAATAATTATATAGTTATAAAATAATTTAGTTATAAAATTATTAAAAAAAAACTGAATTATAGCTAAAATTTAATAAAAATCAATCATTAATGCTATAAGTATGTAATAAGTGTACATTGTTTTTTAATACCAAGGATAATAATTTTTATTTTTTTTAACAATTCACCAAAGAGAAAATTAAAAATATAGTGTTGTCAAAAAGAATCTCCATGTTATAACTGATGTTCTAATTTTCTGAAATGATAATTCAACTATGTATCCCATGTAAACCAGTAGTTCCATTTAATGGGAAAATTAAAGCAATAATATTATAAAAATACTTAACACATATTTACAAAATAAAAAGCCATATAAACTCAATATTAATGAGAAATAGTTAACCAGTTGATATATCATAAACATGCAATGAATAAGGATACTACATACATGAAATTGACCAAAAAAAAAAAAACAAATAAGCATGTTAATTGAAAGCAAACCCAAAATCATTATGGAGCAAAGATATAAATATTACAATGCATATTGCGAAATTGAAAAAATTATTAGATGGATTGCTAGGCCAAAATCAATTGAAACTCATAATCAAATTGAAACGGAGAAAATTAGTAAAATTAAAAGTGTAATTCAACAACAAAAAAAAAAAGAAAAAAAATAAAACACTTTACCTTAGAATGAGAATAGATTGGTTGGATTGAAATATAAAATTGAGTAGAGTGAAATGAAGTAGCCATTTAAAGGGATTTTTTTTTTTTTTTTTTTTTTTTTTTTTTTTTTTTTTTTTAATTGAGAAGTGTGTGTGAAAGAAATTATGGGAGTAAGGCGGTTTAACGGTTTAATTTTTTTTTCCATTTCAGTGCTTTTTTTTAATTAAAAAAATTAAGACTATTTTTATAATCGGTCGTTTGAATCTATCTTAGTTAAGTTTAGACTTAAGTTCAATTGAGTTTAGTTTTATTGTGTTTAGCACACTACTTTAACTCCCGCATATTTGAATTCAGTTTAGTTCATATCATTTTATTTCAACTCAATTCCATTTAGTATATTTTAGTTCAATCCATATTATTATATTTTAGTTCAACTTAATTTAATTTAGTTTGTTGATGATGTTTGGAAGTCATGAAGGTCGTTGATGATGATTAGGTAAATGTTTTTATATGTACTCTTTTTAAAACATCTGTATATAAGTTTTACAACATTTGAATATCTGTAGTGTAACAAACTACTGTCATATTGGGGGCCTTATTATTCTGTCGATCATACTTCACCGGCCCAAAATCACCTCTAATTATCTTAACTTATATAGTGGATAATGACCCTTCATGAACTGGGATAATTATGTTTTGTACATCAATTAATAAAATCTTCAAATCTTATATTATTGCAAATTACTAAACATTAAACAATCGATGACCTCATTTCAGATGTTGAAATGCTTAATTTAATCCCCAGCTCACCTCCTACAAATGACTGTACAATTTCCAATATGCCACACTTGTATAATATGCACTAGATATAATACATGCCATGTATATTACAAAATATTTTAGGTTTTAACACGTATATGAAGATTCAATACGTAATCAAAAAGACTATTACAGGTTTTTTTTAGTATGTTTGTAAATAAAAACATAAACTTAGGCTTGCTCTCAAAACAACTACTTTAACCTAATTTTCTACAAAATAAATAGTTTTTTTTGTATTAAAACATTGATTTCTTAACAAACATAGAAATTGATGAACGATGTAGAGTTCTTAACACAAATATCAAAATAATTCTACATGATATACTACTTCAATTTGGATTACCGCGAGCTGAAATTGGTATATATTCTGTTACTAATGATAAAATAAAAACTTTTATTGATATACATTAATTTCCAAATGTCCCCATTTCCTTTACGTTATATAAAGACATCATCCATGCGAATTGGTCCATCACAACAAAATGTTGTTAGACAAGCACTCAAATTTTCTTCAGCAAATATACAATATAGATGTTGGTGACTACAATTATTATCAATTAAATTTAGAATATAAATATAAACAACTTTTATAACAAATGTCAACGTACAAATTCTTACTACCTCCGTTACATATTAGTTGCAACTTTGGGTAATATTTGTGAGAGATAAAATATTCCAAAGTTGCAACTAATATGTAACGAATGTAGTGCTAAACTCAAATTTTATATTATATGCATACATATGTAGGTCTTTAATAATAAATGCACATATATAATTTCAACACTATAACTTGTTTTATGAATAACATATTTATATATGAATTTGTATAATACGTATCTGTTTAGGTTCGTGTTTGTATATTTAGCTCTTTTGTAAACATATGTATATAATTATTACATTATTTGAATATTTATAATGCAACAAATTTTTGTCACATTAGGGGCTCTGTTCCGTCGATCACGCTACATCGACCTAAAACCGCTTCTTAAATAACTTAACTTAAATAATAAGGATTTAATGAATTATAACCATTCGTTACCTAGAATTATTATGTTTTGTACATCAATTTACAAAGTCTTGAAATATTATATTATTGCATTACTAAACATTAAACAATCGATGACCCCATTTCAAATATCAAAATGCCTAATTTAATCTCCAACCCACCTTCTATAAATGATTGTACAATTTCCAATATGTCACACTTGTATAATATACACTACATATAATAAATGCCACGCATATTACACAAGATTTTAGGTTTTAACACGTATATGAAAATTCAATACGTAATCAAAAGGACTATTACACGTTTATATGAGTATGTTAGTAAATAGAAATGGAAACCGAGGTAAAGAGCACTTTACATATTGAAGTTTAAGAATGCAAAGAATTATGCTTTCATGATTATATGGCATTTGTTTATGGAGCCGCTTAGGTTGATAAATTTTTATCAAGATGTTGCATATTATATATCATTGGATACCTTTTACGCAGTATTTTGAACCAGGTGTTTTAGGTGCTACTATATGGGAAACGTTATCGAGAAATGAGGTACATTACTCAAGAAATTTGAACTTTTATAGGACAGATTATTATGATCTACAACGTTTAAAAATAAATAAGAATAATTTTAGATCAAAAATAATAATGTTGTTGAGGAAAAACTCACGGACTAAATTGCAGTGGAAAGAGATGATGAAGAGTTAAAACCTTCAAAATTTCCACGAAAAACTTAACTTATTATTTACTTGTGTTTGTCTCTATTTTATATATTAGTCTCATATTTTGTACTTCGTATTTATTTTGATTGATTTTTTTGTTTATTTCAATTTTGTTTTTATAAATATTATCTAGGTGACATAAAGAAAGGAATCAAAAGAAGACTGTTAATATTACTAGGGATGCCTTAATTAACAAATTATGTAAAGATATTTATAAATTATTAAATAATGTAAAACTATTTATTAATTAACAAATTATGAAAAATTATTTGTTTATTAACAAATAACTTTAAACTTTAATTAACCCTAATAATTGACGAAATTAACAATCAATAGTCACTAAGGGTATACGATGTGTTTTTGTGAAAACTTGGGGATATATGATAAATTTAAAAAACGGCTATTTCACCAAATGCCACTGACAAATTTAAAAATTCATCAAATGCCATCGCACTTTTCAGAATTCACCAAATGCCACTCACAAATAGTAAAATGTCATGTCGTGCCATTAATGAGGTCTGGACGTTAACTGTCCGTTACTAGGATTCTTAATCCACAAAATGCCACTGAGAAATTAATAATTTTCATGAAATGCCATTACTTTTGTAAATTATTCACAGTAACCCTCTAATCAAATTAGTACTAACGGCTAGTTTGTTTGAACATTTTTGAAAATTTTTTGGGGAAAAATAGCCGTTGGACCCCTTTTCTTGTATAAATATGAGACTAAGAACACACATTGCATCCCTCTACATGCATAATCATGAGTTTGCAATCAAACACATCGTCCTCCACACACGAGTATGCATATGTAAGAGTTCCAAACAAGTTTTGCGGTTGTGGTCGGAAATACGCAATTAGAAGTTCGGAGTCAACATCAAACCCTCAAAGGCTTTATTACAAGTGTGACTCATGTAATAGTTTCAAATGGTGTAAATTCCTCAAGCCGGAAGAAGCTCAAAGTAGGGGAAGTTGTTATGTTAGGGATGGATGGGGACATAGCGATTTGCATGATGAATTGAAGCAATTGAAGAAGAAAGTCAGGCAGCAGCAAAAAGTGCTCAATTTTATTATGAAAGTAGGAGTTGTTATGTTTGTAATAGTTGTGATTGCAATGATGAAGTGAACAATAATGTATTTATACTGAAATTAAATAAAGTGTTAATTTGAACATTTGTAGTATAATTCTTCATGTTGCAATCATGTTCATCCAAAAAATTAAACCCCCTTGCTGACATAAATCAGAATTTTTTCCAAAAAAGCAAAAAATTAGGTACATCACACATTGTAATATTAATGTTCAAAAATGTGGATATCATTAACAACTATGCTGTGCGTACAAAAGGGCAGGCTTTGGAGTTTAAGCAGCTTTCTTCGATCTCTTCTTGGTTTTTGAGGTGGTTGCTTCAGCCTCTGCATTGTTGTTGTTTGTTGTAGTTGTTGCTTCAGCTGCTGCATTGCTGTTGTTTGCTGCAGTTGTTGCTTCAGCTGCTGCATTCTTTGTCTGTGCTGCACATGTCAACTTGTTGTGGCCCAACTCTTTGCATAGGCTGCACTTGGCTGTACTATGCCTCTTCCCTTTCCTTGCTTCATTTGCCCCCATTTTTCTCTGCTTCTTTGGTCTGCCTGCAGATCTTTTCACTGGTGGTGGTAGTATGTCAGGGAGGTTGAATGAAGGTCATTGAGTATGGTCAGGCATTGGGTGCATATGCTCAGCATAAGTTCTTTTGTATGCCCTCCCTTTGAAATAAGGAGACACAAAATCCTCAGGTTGTAGCCTTTGGTGGTAAATCACCCTTAGAACATGCTTGCATGGGATCCCTGAATGCTGCCACTTCCCACATCCACATGTTCCAGCTCCTAGCTTGATAGGAAAGTAGACATGTTGATCCCTCACCTCAAACTCATCACCACCACATGCTGTTGCATAGCAGAACCTGGACTCATCAGATCTTGTTTGCAGGATCTTGGTTGCATAGTCAGTGAGCTCTCCATCTCCCATGGATGTTGCTTTATCAAACCTCGGAGCCATCCTCTTCATACACCAATGCCTTATAGCTGCATATTAGAATACAAATTAGTAAATCAACACAGATAATATGGCTTAATCAAACTGGTACAACAAAGGAGTTGAGTGGGTAGATTACCTTCAAGAAGTTTCAAAACTGGTAGATCTCTGTATGGTTGGGTGCATGAGTTGAATGATTCAACAAAATTGGTTGTGTTATGATCACAGCAGAGAGCTGTGTCAAATTGATGCCTTGACCAAACCTCAGTTGTGCTGTTCAGGTACTCAACAGCCTTTGGATTGTAGGCAGATATCTTGTCCATAGCTTTATTGAACACATATGTGTTATAAGCATCAGCAGCAACCCAGAATAGCTTGTGAAAAGCTGTTCCACTGTACCCTTTTGTTTTGCAATTGCTGTACAAGTGCTGACAGCAGATTCTTCTACTAGCTCTGGGGAATGCTTCCTTAATTTCTGCATCAACTCCCTACATATGCATATGACAAGTTAATAAGCTGGAATGTATTCACTTCAAGAAACAAAGTATTTACACAAATATAACCTTTACCTTCATCCTGTCTGAAATAAATGTCCAATCATCTTTGTTACATCCCTCCTTTTGAAAGAGACATTTCAAATTCCTCATGAAATAACCCCAAGTATCAACACTCTCTGTACTCACTATGCCATAAGCAATGACAAAGATCTCATTGTTCCCATCAATCCCTACTGCAGATAACAATATGCCTTTGTAATATCCACTTAGATAAGCCCCATCAATGCCTATAAATGGCCTGCAGCCACCCAAAAACCCTCTAACTTGGGCCCCAAAAGAGATAAAGCATGCCTTGAACCTAGGTTGGACATTTGCAGAAAGTTGTGTCCATGTAACTAGAGCATAACTCCCTGGATTGGTTTGTTTCAGCATCTCAGCATACCTAGGTAGGAGACTATAAGCTTCAGCAAAACCACCATGTATCATCTCCTTGGCAATGGCTTTAACCTTGTAAAACAACCTTTTCTTAACTTGAATTCTGTACCTTTCCATACAGATTTTTTGAAGAGACTCAACAGGAATGTTAGGATTGGCTTGAATATCAGATTGCAGATGTCTGCATAGCCAATCACAACTTACTACAGGGTTGATCTCAAGCCTGCCACAAGTTGCATGCTCCCCTGTTAATGTCTTGATTGCCCAACTGATTTTGTCAGCCATGGTTGATGCATGAATTCTCCAGTTGCAACCATCTATAGCACATCTTGCTATAAACCTAGTAGGGTCACTCTTCTCAACAAATACTCCAAAACCTTCTTGCACACAAAAATCCTTAAACACTTCAGTGAATGACTCTTTATCTGCAAAAATCAACCATGGCTCCAGTTTAATACTACCAAATTCACAATCTCTCCAAACCTTCCCATTCTTGTATGTCTTATCCATTGCCTGGGTTCCATCAAGGTAATCTTCAAATTCTTTGGGTGGGATGTCATCATACAAACATTGTACTTCTTCCTCATCTTCTCTGAAGTCAGCAAGATCCAATTCATCATCAAGTTGTTCACTGCCAGATTGAATGTAATCTGAATCCTCACTGTCATCATCATCAGAGCTCTCATCCTCATTGCTTTCAACCCCAACTGGTGCCTTCTTCTGTCTTTCAGATCTCCTTAAGCTCACACCTTCCACATTACTCCCCCCAGCAACCTTTTTTCCACAACTTTTTTTTGTTCTAAATCCTGGTGGCCTTGATCTACCAATTTTTTTGGGTTTACCAGGGATAGAAGTAGCTGCTTCTGATGTTTGATTCACATCAGTTTGATTCACATCAGTTTGTGGTGGAGGTGACTCTGCTTGGTGAGGTGGTGATCTTGGTTGTGGTCCAGGTGAATGAGGTGGTTCAGGTGAATGTGGTGGTGGTGTTGAATGAGGTGCTGGGGTTGTTTGGTGTGGTGAGGCTGCTTGTGTTGGTGATGTTGGTTGAGTTGGTGATGTTGGTTGAGCTGGTGATGTTGGTTGAGTTGGTGAGGTTGTTTGAGGTGGTGGCTTTTTTTTGGGTGTTCTCTTCCTTTTCCTTGGGGTCATTTTCTTCCTCACAGCTGAGCTTTTGGGTTGGTTGAGAGGAGAAGGAGGTTGACAGTGTTTAACTGGGGTAGATGGTTGAGTACTTTGCTCAGGCTCAGGCTGAGATTGCCCAGGGAAAACCTCATCTGCTAATGGAGTCTCAAACACTCTTACATACTCATCCTCACCCCCATCCACATTAGCTACAGGAACCTCAACTGCAACTTTAAACCTTTCCAGTTCCTCCAACTCTCTCTCAGCTTGGGCCTTTTCAGCTTCTAACCTAGCCTTCTCAGCCATGGCCTTAATCCTTTTTTGCCAGCTACTCTCAGCATCCTTAAACACTTGACTAGGAATTTCTTTTTCCTCTAAAAAGATTACTATAGTTTCATTATGTCCAAACCACTCCCACATTTTCAGCATATCCTTATCAGAACACAACTCCAATTTCCTATTAGTTCTAGGTGGCAGTACATACAAACTAAAGTACTTTGGAAGTATCACATTTTGCTTAACAGAGTCCTCAAACACAAACTCAAACAAGTCCATTAAACTTGTTCTGTCTGTATCATCAATCAATACATCAAACCCCTGATCTCTATAATGGACATCAAGCCACAATCTACTCATCCTATAAACAACAAAATACAGAGACGTTACTATACTGAACATCAACACATATGATTCATATCAACAAGCACATACCACACCCTAACATACCAGTACACAAAATTGCGAAATTCACAATTCAAACACCTCACAATCACACAGCATAACAATGTCCAATCGATACCAACAAATAACTATTTTAATATGAAATTTAGCATCAATTCACACATTCAATTCAAGTAATCGCATTTAACATGATTGTTTCAGAAAAACCCTAACCGTAACTCAATTTTCACAAAAATTGCCAGATGCAAAACGCGAATGGAAAAGCGAAACAGCGATTATTACCTTGATTGCTATGTCGAACACCCCAAACTAAAATTCAAGAGCTTTTTGCTTCTACTTCCTCCCCTACTTGTCAGTACTGATCAACTGGTTCGCACAACTCAAATCGCATAAAAAGATTCAATTTTTAGGAGTTTTTTGTTCAAGTGATAACGAAATCTACTGGTTTGATTATGGATTTCAGAGTTTGAATGAGGGTGGAAGTTCGAAGAACAGAGAAGAAGAATGATGGAGGTTTTTTTTTTATCGAAATTGAAGAAGTCATAGAGTCAATGCCCATTAACGCGCCATTAACCCCACATAAGGGTATAATTGTCAATTCGCATTAACAGACGGTTAACGTCCAGACCTCATTAATGGCACGACATGACATTTTACTATTTGTGAGTGGCATTTGGTGAATTCTGAAAAGTGCGATGGCATTTGATGAATTTTTAAATTTGTCAGTGGCATTTGGTGAAATAGCTGTTTAAAAAAATTTAGGGATATATGGTGAATAAACAAAACACTCTTTTGTGAAAACTTGGGGGTATATGATGAATTTAATAAGTTTTGGGATATATGGTGGATAAACAGAAAAGTCAAGGGTAAAACTTTTTGTGAAAATCCCATAACGTTTTTTGTTTATTTATCATATATCTCAAAACTTTTTTAAATTCATCATTTACCCCCAAGTTTTAACAAAAACACATCACATACCCTTAATAACTATTGATTGTTAATTTCGTCAATTATTAGGGTTAATTACAGTTTAAAGTTATTTGTTAATTAACAAATAATTTTACGTAATTTGTTAATTAGTAAATAGTTTTACGTTATTTAATAATTTATAAATAGCTTTACATAATTTGTTAATTAACACGTTCCTAATAATATTGGTGGTCTCCTTTTAATCCTTTTTCTTATGTCACCTATATAATATTTATAAAAACAAAATTGAAATAAACAAAAAAAATCAATCAAAATAAATACGAAAGTACAAAATATGAGATTAATACATAAAATAGAGACAAACACAATTAAATAATAAGTTAAGTTTTTCGTTGAAATTTTGAGGGTTTTGACTCTTCATCATTTCCTTCCACTGCAATTTAGTCCGTGAGTTTTTACTCAACAACATTATTATTTTTGATCTAAAATTATTCTTATTTATTTTTAAACGCTGTAGATCATAATAATCTGTCCTATAAAAGTTCAAATTTCTTGAGTAATGTACCTCATTTCTCGATAATGTTTCCCATATAGTAGCACCTAAAACACCTGGTTCAAAATAATGCGTAAAAGGTATCCAATGACATATAATATGCAACATCTTGATAAAAACTTATCAACCTAAGCGGCTCCATAAACAAATGTCATATAATCATGAAAGCATAATTCCTTGCATTCTTAAACTTCAATATGTAAAGTGCTCTTTACATCGGTTTCCATTTCTATTTACAAACATACTCATATAAACGTGTAATAGTCCTTTTGATTATGTATTGAATTTTCATATACGTGTTACAACCTAAAATCTTGTGTAATATGCGTGACATTTATTATATGTAGTCTATATTATACAAGTGTGACATATTGGAAATTGTACAATCATTTATAGAAGGTGGGCTGGGGATTAAATTAGGCATTTTGATATTTGAAATGGGGTCATCGATTGTTTAATGTTTAGTAATGCAATAATATAATATTTCAAGACTTTGTGAATTGATGTACAAAACATAATAATTCTAGGTAACGAATGGTTATAATCCATTAAATCCTTATTATTTAAGTTAAGTTATTTAAGAAGCGGTTTTAGGTCGATGTAGCGTGATCGACGGAACAGAGCCCCCAATGTGACAAAAATTTGTTGCATTATAAATATTCAAATACTGTAAAAATTATATACATATGTTTACAAAAGAGCTAAATATACAAACACGAACCGAAACAGATATGTATTATACAAATCCATATATAAATATGTTATTCATAAAACAAGTTATAGTGTTGAAATTATATATATGTGCATTTATTATTAAAGACCTACATATGTATGCATATAATATAAAATTTGAGTTTAGCACTACATTCGTTACATATTAGTTGCAACTTTGAAATATTTTATCTCTCACAAATATTACCCAAAGTTGCAACTAATATGTAACGGAGGTAGTAAGAATTTGTACGTGGACATTTGTTATAAAAGTTGTTTATATTTATGTTCTAATTTTAATTGATAATAATTGTGTAACACCCCAATAATTCTCTCTTTAAACCTATGAGGACCCTGAACAATATTCAAGAGAATTACTGGCGTGCTACCGCCACGTGTTCAAACGTTAAGGCTTTATCAGAAAATAGCAGCGGAAAAACTAACTCAATTATAAATAAGTTTCAAAACCAATAACCAAAAGCAAATTAAATCTTACAACTTGGAACCATTAATGCTCTTATTCAAACCCCATAAAATTAGTAAATAAATAAAACCAGAGTTTAAATAAATTCAAACTTATGAAAAGAAATAAACTCCCAACAATAACCAACTCTCCACTCAAAATGCCACCAGCTTGATGCAAGTCCAAACTATGTAAACACTTGTGATGAGTCTGCTTCCCAATATTACAAGTGTAAAGATTGGATCATTACAGGGTCATTGAAAGGCGAAGGCCATGACCAAAGAAAAGACACACAAAAGCACGCAATCAGCAAAGCTAAGTACATACAAGCTTCGAAATAAAATAAGAAATCCCTAACCTGCTACTAATAATCAATCATCATGCATCATTAAATTATAGACCCAACACACGACTCAACTATCAATTTTATTAAAACTTCACTAGTTGATAGTAGCTAACTCATTCTATTTATTTCATTGGATTAAGCAATAGACAAGGTTGTCCAACCCATGCTCCATTTGGAACATCAATAAAAGAAAAACCCCATGTCTCCTTTCGGAAACATCAATAAAACATCCAACGACCACGGGCACGACTCCGTGACCGTAGCTAGTATGAGATCTCATCTAACTCCTAGTTTTGAAAAGTATTTGAAATAAGAGACTCGTAGATCAGACGGCCTCGAGAAAAGTGCACGGCTAATACCCCGTGTACCCCAACCCCTGATTGTCACTACTCTAGATGTGCACAAATCTAGAGTTTTATTGCTCATCCGTCTTGCACTTTACGTGATTTACAAGTTTAGACTTGGTGATGACTCATTTGCAAACAACACAATCAATCCATTATCAGTTGAATCAAGTAAAGCAAACTTTCAAATTTCAATTCTTGATTTATTAGTGACAAGCAACATTTATTATTAAATCCTCTAACTACCTCGGTGTATAAACACCTTGAGTGCATAAGGCAACCCTACAAACTTAACCTTGTCATATAAGACTTAAATTCTTCCTTTACTCATTCTGTTTCCATAATCATGAATGAGTAATAAATTAATCATTTCACCAATCACATACCTTTGTCTCTAAGCGCACCTTGCATAATTAGAGCATAAACAATACTTGCAATATAGAATAGTGCACGTCATACGAAAATTCACAATGTATAACCAAACAATTTAACCCAGTCATCCCTATACATGATACTAAGTTCTCGATCCGTCCTTAAACATACACCTAAAAGCAAGGTTTCGTAACTCGTACATACCTTGAATAAACGAATTGGTATGCCATTTTACTAACTAGAAATCACCTTCTATAAAGTCCTCCCCTAAACAAAACAACAATAATTTAATAAATACCCAAGCAATTAAATTTACAGCAATACTAACTTACTTAAAAACCTTCAAAATCCAATTAAACAACACTTTAAAATTTTCCATTTAGTTAAAATTAAAGGCTTAGATATAGTTCTTTAAATTTTCTTCATAAAAACCTTAAAATACACTCTTATACATGAAATTACAGCAAGTTTAAAGTTTAATAAAAATCTGAAAATTATTTAAAAACCCCTAATAATCTCCCTTTTTAATGGGTGATTAAACCCTCTTTATAAAACATCAAAAGTAGTACTTCGTAACTATTTCCAGCACTTTAGATTAATTAAAAACCCTTCAAAACTTTATCAACACATCACTTTATACTCAATTAAAAGTCTCCTAGGAAATAATCACTTCCTAAAAAAACAACCAACAATTAATATTACTAACCCAAGTAATTTTCAACAATATAATATGATGAAAACCTCTTAAAACTTCAGTAAAAACATATATTTATGCTTAATTAACTTTAAACATAATTAATTTTATTAATCAAACTCAAGGATAAAATTTTAAGCATAAAAAAAACTTCGTTAAAAATCAAAAACTGCCCGAAAATCATGTTTAGAGGCTAAATTTGGCCACGAGAGGGTGGTGCTCACTACCATAGGTAATGAGTCTTTCTTAAAACGTTGTTTCCACATGGAAAACACTACTTTTTTTTTATCAAAATCGAATGAGTTTAGAACCTGATCGGGATTAAAACGGGATTAATATTAACGAACGAAAATTTAAAAATTAAAACACGAATTTACGTGTTCAAAATAATCTGTAATTAAGTTAAACTAATCATTAGTTATAATCACCAAAATTTCAAAACATCATTACTATAAAAGCCCTAAATCAATTGTTCATAAAAACCCTAAAATCATGATTTTCAATAATTAAAAACCCTAGGTTATAAAATTTACAAAATCTGAAAATTATGACATTTATAAAATCAGAAATTATAAAGTTTAATCATCAAAATACAATTTGATACTAATTAAATTAATTTCAAAAAATAAAATCAAAACCCATAAATCAATAATTATAATTACACAAATTAATAAAACAAAGGAGAAAGAAAATAAGACTAACCTTTTTGTGTGGGAAATTTTTGGGGATTCATGGTATATTTATAGTGTAGAAAGTGTAGGGTTAAATTTGGGCTTATAAAGATGTGGGCTTAAGTTATGGGATAGGGATTAAGTTATGGATTTTGGAATGGGTTATTCCAATAAGAGTATGTAGGAATAATTTACATTGCCCAATAATTAATAAACGTTTGGCCCAAAATATATTTTACTTTTATAAAACCTTATATTTAAAATACTTTAACCCTTTAAAATATTTAATTAAAATACTTGAGCCCTTAACAATACATTTTATTAATACTTAAATACTTTATAAAAATACATAAAAATACGGGGTATTACAAATTGTAGTCACCAACATCTATATTGTATGTTTGCTGAAGAAAATTTGAGTGCTTCTCTAACAGCGTTTTGTTGTGATGGACCAATTCGCATGGATGATGTCTTTATAAAACGTAAAGGACATGGGGACATTTGGAAATTAATGTATATCAATAAAAGTTTTTATTTTATCATTAGTAACAGCATATATACCAATTTCAGCTCGCGGTAATCCAAATTGAAGCAGTATGTCAAGTAGAATTATTTTGATATTTGTGTTAAGAACTCTACATCGTTCATCAATTTCTATGTTTGTTAAGAAATCAATGTTTTAATACAAAAAAAAATATTTATTTTGTAGAAAATTAGGTTAAAGTAGTTGTTTTGAAAGCAAGCCTAAGTTTATTCAAATTAGGTTAAAGTAGTTGTATTGAGAGCAAACCTAAGTTTATGTTTCTAGCAATAATATTCCGTTAGCAATAAAATTTAATTCACCAAATGCCCTAGCAATAAAGTTCAAATTATCAGGTTTGTTTGTTTTTTTTTCGTTTAACTTCAGTCTTTCATTCAAATGTATTTATTTTATTTTCGTTCGACTTTAATTGCTTAGCTATAGCTTTAGAATTTATGTAGGCTGATTGTCAATTATTTTTACTGGAATTTTAGGCGCCTAATTTTTGTTTTTGTTCTTTTGGTTTTAATTTAATTTCATGAATTGTAATTTTATACCCTTAATTTTAATGTGATATTCTCTTCAATTATAGGCATGTCAAGCTCTGGCTCAACCTCTGGAAAGAAGAGAAAAAATGATGCTGGTAGTTGATTAGACCCTGGATGGGAGCATGGTTCTCGGGTTGATAATGATACTAAAAAGGTACGGTGCAAATATTGTTCTGTAGTGCGTTCTGGTGGTATATTTAGACATAAGTGATGAGTGACATTTATGACACTCATTTGATGAGTATTTAGGTTGTTTTTAACTTCTTTTCATAGCTTTCTTTCTTAATAAATGCTTAGTTTTATGCATTTTCTCCTTAGTTTCCCTTTTCTATCTTATTTTGTGTTTTTATGGTTTTTCTAGTGTTTTCTTCTTTATTTCCTCTCCTTTCGTGGTTGTAGGTATTGTACGAGGTTCGGGTCTTGATATTGGTGGTTTTCTAAGTTGGAATGCATTAGGAGCAAGCTTATAGCATTGGGAAAGCTCAAGATGCAAGAAAGTGGATACTGCAAGTTCTAGCTCTTGCGCTCTCAAACCGTGCTCTCATGAAATCACGATGTTGAACCCACCATCAAGCTCATTTGGAATCTACCATGTTTAGTGACTATCATGAAGACCTTGTGAGCGCACACAAAGACTAATTAGTGAGCGCATGAAGCTACGAAGCATCGAAGAAACCCAGAAGAGCGCGGGCGCGCAACCCACGAGGGCAGGCGCGCAACCCAGCTGTGCGGGCGCACATGCCCCCTGCGCGGGAGCGCATAGTACCGGCGCGGGCGGTCCTCCTTGGTTTTCGATTTCGCTCGTTTTTGTTTCCGCGCCTCTTATAAATACCTACTTTAATCTGATTTTTGTAAGAAGTTTTAGACATAATTTTGATCATAATTTTAGCTTAGTTGAGAGCTTCTTTCTCTAGTTTTAGGCTTAGTTTAGGAGTAGATTTAGAGAAAGAAAGTGAGAGATTTCAATGGTGATTTGAGAGATTGATGATACAAGGGTGACAATTGTATTGAAGATCTTCTCTATTATCAATGAGCATTTCTAACTCTATCTCATTTTATTACTTTATTTAATTTCATGTTTGTTTGATTTGATTTTGATGTTTGATTCTTGTTTAGTGTAATTGTTCTTCATATTTTGTTGATTCTTGATTTCTTTAGTTGCTTGTTGAATAGATGATGATTCTTGAGTAGTTGTTTGGCTAGGGATTGGGTGAAACTTGTATCATTGATTGATTGTGATTAATTTGGGAATTATGTTGATTGATTGTACAGATTTAAGTGATTAATGTAAGTTTGCATGTGTGTAGTTTGATTAGGCCTTGAGAATTATGCTAGATTGCATTTGATTTGTAATGATACGGACCATTAATTTAGGAATTGCAATTATTGATTGGTTTGGATTGTGATTCTCCTAATTTGTTATTTGTAAAGACCACTAGTTTAACAATTAGAAGATAGCTCTTTAATTCCAATTGATAGCTCTAGCTTATCAATAGTCTTCAAACCCATTGATTGGCATGTTTTTCCCAAGTTGTTGCAATTGTCATGATTATTTGTTAATCCCTATTCCCTAGTGTTTTATATGTTTGATTCTTTGTTTTGGTAGTTGTTAGTGTTACCTCTTCACCTCTTGATTTCAATCTAGCTTTGGCACACAATTGAAAGCACTTGAACATAGTCGTTCCTAGTGATTCGACCCTTGACTTACCTCTATACTTGTATTTAGGTTTGTTAAGTGATTATAAATTTTGTTTAGCTTAGGAAAGATTAGTCAACGACCTAGTTTTCCCCCTGTCAATAAGCATCAATTTGCTGGAACTGGTTGTAATGTGGAAGCTTGCTTGCAAGTCCCTGATAATGTAAAACAAAAATTTAAGGCAATATTACAATCTAATGTAGAGCAGTCCAGTAGAAAAAAAAAGAAAAAATTAAATGATATTGGTGAGGAAGAAGAGTGTATTGAATATCGGTTAGGTCATAATCAATGGGGTAAAATGGATTCTTTTGTTTATATAAAACCAGGATAAAAAAAACAACACTTGACAAAAAATATAAGAAGGAAGAAAGAGAAGAGGTTTGTCAACAAATAAGCTCATTTTTTCTACACTAGTGCCATTCCCTTTAATGCTGTAAATAATCCTGAATTTCCAATCATGGTTGAAAAAATTTCTAAGTATGGTATGGACTTAAACCTCCAAGCTTCCATGAAATAAGAGTTAAATTTTTAAACAAAGAAGTGACGAATGTGATGAATATGATTGAGGAGTTTAAGGAACAATGGAAAGAAACAGGTTGCACAATTATGTTGGATGGGTGGAGTGATAGAAAAAGACGGTCTATTTGTAACTTTTTGGTTAATAGCCCTAAAGGTTTTGTTTTTCTTTCCTTTATCGATACATCAGACATCTCTAAGACAGCAGAAAAGGTCCTTGAGATGTTAGATGTTGTTGTATGTAGAACAGGTTGGTGAAGAGAATGTGGTGCAAGTAGTCACCAACAATGCTGCGAATTATAAAGCTGCTGATGAAAAATTGATGGAGAAAAGAAGTCAGTTATTTTGGTCACCGTGTGCTGCCCATTGTATTGACTTAATGTTAGAGGATTTAGATTAAAAATAAATAAATAAAGGTTCATAGTGTGACTTTTGCAAGGCTAGGAAGATAACAACTTTTATATACTCTAGAACCTTAGTCCTTACATGGGTGAAAGAGTTTACAAAAGGCAGGGAGATTATTAGGTCTAGTGTCACTAGATTTGCAACTTCATATCTGACTTTGAGGTGTTTAACATAAAGGACCATTGTTGGCTTTGTTTGCATCTGAAAAGTGGAGATTGAGTAAGTTTGCTAAATCAGACGAAGGGAAAAAAATACAAAGAATTGTTTCGTATACTCGAGGGTTTTGGCAAAGTGTTGTAACATGTTTGAAGGGCGCCCTGCCACTTGTGAAAGTTTTACGTATGGTTGATTCCAATGAAAACCCGGCGATGGGATTCATCTATTAAGCAATGACACAAGCAAAAAGCCAAATCAAGGAAAATTTTTAAAATGTGGAAAAAAAGTAAGTTTTTCTTATTTAGTAATTCAGTTTACAAATATTTACAATTGTAATTTTGGTTAGTTCTGTACTGCTATAAAACTTATACATTTTTTTTCGATGTAGCTACCACCCTATCTTGGATATTGTTGAATAGCGCTGGTGGATCAAATGCACATACCATTACAGGCTGCTACTTATTTTTTGAACCCTCAATTTCAGTATAGTCCTAATTTTCAAGCTAATGCAGAAATTAAAATAGGACTATATAGTTGTCTACAAAGAATAGTTCCCGACCCCAATGAAAGAATGATGATTGATTTTCAAATGGATGCTTTCAAAAATGCAAGAGGTCTTTTTGGGCTATCTACTGCCATTATGACTAAAACAAAAAAAAAAAAAAAAACTCCAGGTTGTCATTTGTCAATCATTTTATTTATAATTCATGAAACTTAATATTTTTCTAACTTACTTAATCTATTCAGCTGATTGGTGGTAGTCTTATGGAGATGAATGTCCGGAACTACAAAAGTTTGCAATACGAATTTTGAGTTTAACTTGTAGTTCTTCTGGTTGTGAGCGTAATTGGAGTGCGTTTGAGATGGTTAAAAGCTCCACAATCTTTTTTTTTCATGAATCATATAAGTGGGGTTTATGTTCTGATTTTTTAATTGATATTTGATAATAACAAGTTCATAAAAAAAAAGAGAAATCGGTTTGAATGAATGATCTTGTTTTTATGATGTATAATATAAAATTGAAGAATAGACAAGAGAAACGAGCAAGCAAGTCTGTGATACAACAACCTATAATTCTAGATGAATTGCAATCTGATGATGAATGGATTAATGAAATTGAGGAACATGTTCTTCCAACGGGTGGAGAATGGTTAGATGAACTCGATAGAGCGGCTAGAAGATTTACTATACAAGCAATACGAGATAAGAATGAAAGCCTATATAAAGAAGTACAAGGTATGTATCTTTACTACTTTTTTTTCATTCTAATTTCTAAAACTCCTCATCTCCTAATATGTTAAACTTCTTGTTTTTATTTTTCTCTTTTTTTCACATAGATAATGTGGTTGAAGTCCAAACATTGAGTGATGATGATGATAATGCTGAAGGAAATGAAGGAAATGAGATTGCTGCAACTTTTATTGGCTCTAATGAAATTGATTTGGATGATTTTGGAGTTATCGAAGATACCGATGTTAGAGGAACTACCACATGAACTGATATAGGAAGTGACGATGTAGATGGTGGTAGTTTTGGATTTGATGATTATTAATTAATTTCAATTTAAATTGTAAGAATGATTTGTAATTACTACTAATTAGTGCTTTGCACTATTCTAAACATCATCATCATTATAAAATTTAGCTTTAGATAGGTAAGTTTGACAAGATCGTCATTTCATTGGGTTAAATGTTAAAAAAATGTATTTAATATCATGATTTACATAAAAAATGAGTAAATTGAGTATACTTTCTTATTTTTGCAATATTTGTAGAATCGGTTGATTCTACTATTCGAGTCTACCCCCTCTTCCGATTCAAAGTAGAATCCAGATTCTAATAACATTGATGATACAAGGAAAATAATAATTTAAGCATGATTCTAGGAATTAAAAGAATGATTAAGTAATCAAATTACTTACTTTGATGCCTTGTACCTCTTTATATTAAAACAATACACACGTTAGTAACTTCAATAAAGATTAAATCAAACAATCAAATAATAATTGAAATATAGATTTGGGACCAAACCCTCATAACTATCAACCTTTCACGTCGAGGTCTTAGACAACTTCGAGGTTGGCTAGGTGTATTAAAATATCGTGAATGAGGAATCGTGACTTAACAAGAAAATAAAAAAGATGTGTGTTTGTATGGCTAGGCTTAGAAAATCAAGAGAGAGAGAGAGAAAGAATAAGCTTTATCTTAAAGAGAAAAACAGATGATGATTGTTAGTTGTTGTTGGTGAGTAAAAACGGAGGAAATCGTCCCCTATTTATAGAGGAAAACAACCGAAAAGATCTGAAAAGAGTCAAAATTCGAATCGGAATAAAACTCCTTTTATCGCGGTGCGATGAAATTATCGCGACGCGATACAAAACAGTTTTTTTGCGGTTTTTGTTTTTATCATATCTTTTGATCCAAAAATCGGAATAAGACAAATAATATATCGTTGGAAAGATCTTTTCAAGACCCATCCAACTACACATTTATTAGACCTAGATTATGGATCAAAATAAATTGGTTTGGACATTTTTCATAAATTGAACGCAAAATGAATGATTATTGAAATCCAAAATGAATTATTTTGAATTAAAACATTTTACAAAAGGTTAGAAAAAAGGAAATTTACGAGACTCTTCAACATTTCACCTCACTCAATAATCAATGACGTGAAAGGTACTCATCACTGGGTTTGGTTTTTGGGGAGACACGCTCAGGTGTTTACAGCGGTCTACCAGGTGATTGGTTTATACTACTCCATAGATACATATTATGTGACTTTTAAGTCTTATTCCACACCCGCCCATCACTACTTGCATGTAGCGATTTTGTGTCCGTACTCAAACTGGTTCTGTTTTGGTGCATACTAGTTTTTAACCCAATCAAATAAAACTTAACCCAAATATAAAGTAACAATATACCCTATTTACAATTCAACCCAATCAAATTCAACCCAATCTAAATTTAAATTAACAATTTAACTCTATTAACAATTCAACCCAAACAAATTTAACCTAACCAAATTAATATGAACTGTCAAAATTCATCAACCCTCGTTCAAACCCACCATTAGTTCCATTAGTGTCAACATGTACTCTTTTTGTCAGTCCTCCACTCGTCGATATTAGCATTGAAATTCATTTCTTCAATTGAGATATTAATTTTCTCAACCTAAAAATGACCAAATTCCTTTCTTCAATTGAGATTTTCATTTCGTCTTCCTCAAAAAACACAAATAACATAAAATGAACCAAAATTTAGTTTCATTTTCTTCCTTCTTCTTTCGTATTCCTCTTCTTGAACTGAAAGGTAAATTTTTTTTTTGTTTCCATAATTAAAGTTAATTAGGGTTTTTGTTTTTAGTTTTGGGGAAAATGAGGGTTAAGGTTTTTGTTGATGAATATCTTTTTGGGTTAGAAATAATAAAGCATTTAAATCAAAATTTCATGTGTTAGGAAATAAATTTCAAGAAAAATTGAACTAAAACTAAAAGAAAGAAACTCCAAGATTCTTATGTGATAATTCTCAGCAACCCGCCATTTTTTCACCTTCAAACTTCGGTTCACAGCCATGGCTAAGGGCAAGAAAGGAAAGGGGACTAAGGGCTCGAGCTCAAAATCGCAGAAGAAGCAGCAAAAGGTGAAACCCAAGAAAAATCAATAAAAGAATAAGGCTGAATCGAATGATGAGGTATCAGTGGAGTGCTGGCTTGCTTCTTCGCAAAGGGTTGAGGATTTGTCATTGGTGGAAATTCCGATGGAAGTAAGAGAATCTCACAGGAAGCGATTGAATAATTACCTGCAAGTTATCCATACGGCTGAGAAGGAGAGGGAGGTAAGTGCAGCTCGAATTTCTTACCCTAATTTCTCGTCAATTGTTGATTCTAGTTTCAATCGTAATAGGGTAGATTCTGGAATGCAAGTAATTGGGGGGAAATGCTAGTTGTGATTCTAGGCAAGACAGAGGTAGTGGATTGAATACTCGACAACTTGATTTGGGGATTTCTACTCCTCGAATCTATATAGGTTTGAATGTAGAAGCCGATTCTAATGGTGTTATGATTCTTGGGAATACGGCCGGTGTAGTGGGAGGGGAAGCTTTGGTGCAAACGTAAAACAAGGCATCTAGGTCTAACTGGAGGAATTCCTTGTTAGCAGGAAATCTAGAGGATGGGATTGGATTGGAGAACCCTAATAGGAATTCTAAGGATACTAGGGCTAAAGTGAGTATCACTATGGAGGATATCCAACCTGAAAATTGAATTTTGGGGATCGGCAATTGTTAGGTACATTTTAGCCTGCAAACCCTCTTTCTCCATTATCAATAGCTTTGTTAGAAGGATGTGGGTAAACATGGTATTGATAAAGTCTCTCTTCTCTCAAATGGGGTATTCATGGTTCGTTTCTTTACTGCTGAGGGAAGAGATAGTGTTTTGGGTGCTGGTCCTATCATGTTTGTCAGGAAACCAGTCATAGTGAAGAAGTGGGTTTCTGGGATTGATCTGAGATCTGAGATACTTGCAAAGATACCAATATGGGTTAGATTTCCAAGTCTTGATTTAACATACTGGGGATCTAATGTTTTGGGAAAGATTGTTGGGTTGGTAAGCACATCAATCAAAATAGATGCAGCCACTTCAAATAAGGATAGGCTGGAATATGCTAGGTTGATGGTAGAGGTTCAGATGGAATTTGAACTTCCTGAGCAGATTTCATTCATGAATGAGGTGGGTATAGAGGTGGTGCAAAAGGTTGAATATAAATGGAGACCAAATCAAATGTACCATGTGCAATGGGTTGGGGCATTCCAACGATGTCTGTCCTAATATTAAAGTGGTACAAAGGAAACAACAAAATGTGGCTCAAAATAAACCAAAACAGATTTAGAGGCAAAAAAAAGTGGGAGGTAAGTCTGGTGATAATCTGAACATACTGAAGGAAATGATTTCAGAGCGGGAGAAGCAAACTGAAGATGCTCAGGAGATGGAAGAAGAGAGAGTTGTAACAGGAATTGTGGCAAGGCAGTATATAAGGAGAAAGGTAAGGGTGTGTATGTAGTGGAGGAGGGGGAGTGCTCTCACTCCCTTATGGATTGGTTCGGTTTTTGGAATGTTAGGGCCTAAATAAGCGAGATAAGCAGCTTGTTGTCTTATGGTTTTTGAGACATAATAATATTGGCTTATTTGGGCTCCTCAAAACTAGAGTAAAGGCAGTTTAATTTGCTAATGCCTTTACTCAATTTGGTAATGATTGGAGTGTTGGAGCTAATTACTCTGCTCGCTATGGTGGTAGGATTTAGGTTATTTAGAGGCCTGTTGTTTTTCATGTTAGTATTGGTGTTGTTTCTGATCAATTAATTCATTCTGAAGTGATTCACAAACCTTCAAGTTTGAGATTCTTTTATACAATGGTGTATGGATTAAATGATGGCAAGGGTACGGAGAGAATTTCGGATAATTTGAGAACCATTTCTGGGGGAATGAAAGGTCCTTGGATAATAGGGGGTGACTTCAATAATGTCTTGAATCTGCAGGACAAAATTGGAGCTCCTATTTCCTTAGGGGAGGGGGAAAACTTTAGATCATGTGTGGTTGACTGTGAATTATTTGATGTGGAGGTGAGTGGTAGCTTTTTCACGTGGAATAACAAGCTAGAGGGACAGGCTAGGGTTTGCACTAAGATTGATAGATTGTTGGTGAAATGCAGCATGGTTGGACAATATGTCCAACTTCAGTGTTATTTTCTTGTTTGTGGGGCTTCGAGATCACTGTTCTTGTGTGTGTAATCTGCTTGGGGTGATTGATAATAGGAAATACCGTTTAGGTTCTTTAATATGTGTGTTGATTGCTTTGATTTTAAAGATAAAGTTAAAGAGGCATGGGCAGTTGGGTGAGGGTAACTGCTACATTTAGAGTGTGTCAGAAGCTTAAGGGTATAAAGCAAGTCTTGAAACAGTTGACCATAGAGCATTTTTCTAATATTGAGGGGAAGGCTATGGTTGCTGTGCAAGAACTGTATGAGATTCAGGATCGGTTATAGAAGGATCCCAGAAATGATGATCTGATTAAAGCTGAAGCTATTGCCAGGGAAATTTTAATAAGATCCATGTGGCACATCATTAATACCTTAAGCAGAGATCGAAGGTTGTTTGTCTAACCTTAAGTGATGCTAATACTGCTTATTTTCATGCAGATATCAAGAAGAGGATAGTGTAGAATAATACTTACAGTATTATTAAAGAAGATGGGGTGGTATGTTCTGATCCTAGTAGTGTGTCAGATGCTTTTGTGGATTACTATAAGAAGCTACTTGGTGTTACTGATGCGACAATTCCACTTCATCAGAGTGTCATAGAGGAGGGTGTTGTTTTGAATATGGAACATCAAGAGAGTTTGTGTAGAGCTTTAACTAAGGATGATGTGATGGAAGCTTTAAAAGGGATTAATGATGACAAATCACCTAGTCCTGATGGGTTCTCAACTAAGTTTTACAAGGAGGCCTGGGATATAGTTCTGATGGGTTCTCAAGTTTTACAAGGAGGTCTGGGATATTGTTGGGGAAAAGGTTACTGCTGGAGTGCTGGATTTCTTCAAGACTGGTAAGATGTTAAGACATATTGATTGCACAACTCTCACCCTCATTTCTAAGATTGATGAAGCAACTAAGGTCAATCAATATAGACCAATTGCTTGTTGCAATGTGGTTTATAAAATCATCTCGAAAATGCTTTGTAGTAGGTTAAAGATGGTGTTGCATACTCTGGTTGATCAGGTCCAAGGTGCTTTCATTTCTGGAAGATCTATATTAGATAATATTCTTGTGTGTCAAGATATGTTGAAAGGTTACAACTTTAAACGTTCTGTGCCTAAATGTGCAATAAAGATAGATTTGAGAAAGGCATAAGATTATATTGGCTAGAGGTTTCTTAAAGTTTTGTTGGTTGCTCTGAAGTTTTTAGATCAGTTTGTAGTATGGATTATGCATTGTGTTACTACCCCCTTCCTTTTCTCTTATGCTGAATGGTAGTCTCCATGGCTTCTTTCCTGTTAAGAAAGGCATATGTCAGGGTGACCCTTTATCACCGCTTTTGTTTGTCTTGGAAATGGAATACCTGACCAGGCTCTTAAAGAAGATAGGGCAGAAGATACGGTTTCAGTTCACTAGAGATGTAGAAGTATGAAGCTTAATCATCTGATTTTTGCAGATGATTTGATGATTTTTACAAGAGGTGATATAAGATATATCAAGTTAGCTATGAAAGCTTTGAAGACTTTCTCCAAAGTGTTTGGTCTCCAAGCTAACTGTGAGAAGACTACAGTTTATTTTGGTAATGTTCCATCTGAGATTCAAGAGGAGGTGCTCCATCAGCATGGCTTTGTAAAATAAAGGAAGTTTTCCCTTTAGATATTTAGGGGTGTCTTTAAGCACAAGAAGACTAAGGGTGAGTGACTATGATGCGCTCATTGATAAGATCACAAATAGAATTCAATGCTGGTCTAGCAGACATCTTTCTTATGCTGCTAGAACAGTTTTGATTAATTCTGTTCTTATCAGCCTGCATACGTATTGGGCGCAGGTGATGCTTCTTCCTAAGTGTGTTATGCTTAGGATAATCTAAGTTTGTAGATGTTTTTTGTGGGAAGGGAAAGCTCTATTCTCTAAAACTCCTTTAATGTCTTGAGATTGGATTTATAAACTAAAAAAAGAGGGTGGGCTGGGAATTAGTGACTGTGTAACTTGGAATTATGTTGCTTTGGGGAAGTATGTGTGGCAGATAGCATTAAAAGATGATTCTCTGTGGGTGAGGTGGATTCATGATATATATATATATATATAAGATGAGTGTTGGTGGGAGTATAAACCTCCCCAGAATGCTAGTTGGGGGTGGAAAATGATGTGTAGAGTTAAGGACAAGTTAAAGCAAGGCTTTATTGAAAATAGGTGGGAGAACAGTAGATATTCAATAGCTAAGTGCTATAAATGGATTTGTTCTGATCCAATTATTCATTGCTATTGGATTACTTGGGTCTGGAATAGACTAAACATTCCAAAACAATCCTTTATTACTTGGTTGGCCATCCAGAAAAGACTAAAAATGAAAAATAAGCTTTATAAGTTTAGGGTTTGCTCTGATAGCAGTTGTCTGTTATGTGGAGATGCTGAAGAATCAGAGCATCATCTATTTTTTATTTGTAAGTATGCCAGGAGATGCATGGATAGTACTCTTTCTTGGACTAATTAGGATATTTTCCCTCAAATGGGGATTTCTGCAGCTTGGAAGGAATGGGGAAAGAGATTCAAAGCAGGGAAGCAGAGGAAAGTTGGTTATGCTATCTTGACTACTTTGGTATATAATATCTGGTTTGTTAGGAACAATGCTTTCTGGAATAGAGCAGTTTATTCTCCTGAGTGGATGGTGAAGAGGATCAAAGCTGAAGTTTGTTTGAGAGTTTAACGTTTAATTGATAGGAAATGGACCATAGCTGACTGTAAATGGTTTCAAAACCCGAAAAATTATGTATAGTAGCTTAGTTGTAGCTTGTTTTGTGGGGTGGTTCGTGGTGTTGTTTTTTTGGGGGTGTGTTGGTTTGTCTTCTTTGGACGGACATAGGAGTGTCTCTAAGGGAACTCCTTTTTTGTTGTACATTTTTTTTATCACTCTTAATATATTACCTTACTTACCAAATAAATAAATAAATAAATTTTATCTTAAATCCTTTACTATTGTTTTTATAATATGCAAGAATTTGGTTTGATTTGCTTATTATTTAGTTTATATTCATAATTGTTAGTTATTTCATTTTGCATTTGTTATGAATCTTCAAGTAGTTTTTGTTATTCATGTTCTTATTGACACTAAATTTTAATCCTATTACTATTATTATTATTATTATTATTGTTGTTGTTGTTGTTGTTGTTAATGTTATTTGTTATTGTTATTGTTATTCTTATTGTTATTGTTATTGTTATTTTTATTGTTATTGTTGTTGTTATTTTTATTTTTATTGTTACTTTTATTGTTATTGTTATTGTTGTTATTATTGTTATTGTTGTTATTAGTTATTGTTGTTGTTATTGTTATTGTTATTGTTATTATTATTATTGTTATTGTTATTGTTATTGTTATTGTTATTGTTATTGTTATTGTTATTGTTATTATTATTATTATTATTATTATTATTATTATTATTATTATTATTATTGTTGTTGTTGTTGTTATTGTTATTTTTATTGTTGTTGTTATTGTTGTTTTTATGGAAAAATTGTAAATAATAATCTCAACTTTGCCCCATTTTCTTTTATTAACCCCAACTTTTGATTATTTTGGAATAATCCCAACTTGGGGGTAGTTTACTTTCTTCAATCCCAAACAAGTCTACAAAAGTCAATGACCTGTTATCACAAGTTACGTGACACGTGTCACATTGTGATTGGTCTAAAAAAGAAAAAATTAAAATAAAATTAAACCCCCACCTAGCCCCTCCTCTACCGCCACCGGAATCCCAAACACCAGCCACTCCAATCCCTCTTACCCTATCGAAATCCCAACACCAGCCACCCCAATCTGGCTTACCCCACCGGCAAACCCACCCCAACCTGAAAAGTTTAGTTTTCGCTCTCTTTCTCATTGACATAGTTCGATCCGCCATTTTCGCACCTTCTTCTTCTTATATACCTCTCGTATAGTCGCATCTTTATGTTAATTTTTTTTATTTCCTTTCATCTCTACATCTTTTCTCTCTAATTTGTTGAGGAATTTGTCAATTTGTCAATTTTTTGATTTTTTTTTTTTTTTGGAATTTTGTAATGAATTTGAACGGGTTTTCTTTAGAGTATTGTTGATAGGGTTTGAAGGAATTAATGGTGGTGGGAGGGATTTCGTGGGAGTTTGGAGGGGCGGGGGGAGGATTTTAGTTGGTGTTTCGAGGAGAGAGTGGGTTGACGGGAAGGGAGGAGGTGGTTTAAGAGAAGGAAAGGGAGGGGCGACAGGACGAGAGGAGGTGGCCGGCGGGAGGATTGAGGTTACTTTTGCGACGGGGTAAGGGGAATAGGGTGGCTGGGTTTGGGATTCCGGTGGGCCGTGGGCAGTGGTTTTGGGGAAGTCAGGGAAGTGGGGGCTGGGTGGGTTTTGTGATTTTCTTTTTTTTTTTTAATTTTTTTGTTTTTTTAAAAATATTTTTAGCTAAATAGGATTAGACAAAGTGGCATTTATGAAGAAAAAAAAGAAATTTAACCTTTTCAACCGGTAACCGGTCACAGGGATTGAAGAAAGTAAACAACCAATTGGGATTATTCCAGAATAATCAAAAGTTGGGATTATTAAAAGAAAATGAGGCAAAGTTGGGATTATTATTTACAATTTTTCCTATTCTTATTGTTATTGTTGTTGTTATTGTTGTTGTTATTGTTATTATTATTGTTATTGTTATTGTTATTGTTGTTGTCATTGTTATTGTTATTGTTATTTTTGTTGTTATTGTGATTATTATTGTTGTTATTATTGTTATTGTTATTGTTGTTATTATTGTTGTTGTTGTTGTTGTTGTTGTTGTTGTTGTTGTTGTTGTTGTTGTTGTTGTTGTTGTTGTTGTTGTTGTTGTTGTTGTTGTTATTATTATTATTATTATTATTATTATTATTATTATTATTATCATTATTATTGTTGTTGTTGTTGTTGTTGTTGTTGTTGTTGTTGTTGTTGTTGTTGTTGTTGTTGTTGTTGTTGTTGTTATTATTATTATTATTATTATTATTATCATTATCATTATTATTGTTGTTGTTGTTGTTATTGTTGTTGTTGTTGTTATTATTATTGTTATTGTTATTGTTATTGTTATGTCATAAAAACTGAAATACATGTTCAATTTGTTCTTCTTAACTAATACATTAAAAAAAACAAAAAAAAAAAAAACGAAGTACATACGGAGTCACATGTATTTGTGCCTCATGACGAAAGGAATTAAAATTTTCTTCATTTCTTGATAAATAATAATTACATAAATTAGCATGCCCATGAGTAGGACCACCAATGCCATAATATACATGAAGTACACATTTTTCATCCTAATATTTTCTTCAAAGGTGGAGGAGGAATGTTGATGTTCTTGGTTAATTTGAAACATGGTGGCCAACAATGGAAGTTGGTATTTTTTTATTTTTGGGTTATGTTTTGGGTAAAGAGGAAGGTAGAAGAAGATAAGGAATAAGTGGTGAGTGGTAATTTGGATAAGGGTAATCGCTTTTGATAGTAAATAATTTGTATGCATACAGATGTACAATATAACGTATTATTATATGTATATGTAATATATGTATTTTATATGCTATTTTATCCCCGCCCCACGGTCATTTTATATTTGAGCTCTTCGGAGCTACTTTTAGTACTAATGTGTGGTTTCGAGTGTTTTGTAGAGTTGGCATTTGTTTTGTAGGAATTTCCTGAGTTTGTCAGTAATTTCTATGGTTTTCCGGCTATTACGAGATATGGAAACTTTTGTCACATTCATGACCGTTGATCGTAGCCCAAGACCGATCATATCGGTGATTAAGGGCTTGGTTTGTGGAATTAGTCCGAGCTATGGACCAAGGAAGGAGAAGAATTGGGCCACACAAGTAATTGTAGCCCAAAGGAAAAGGAAGAAAGAGCTTCGGCCAAGAAAAGACCAGGCCCGATCGGGCGCGTGTTTTCCCGGGCGATTTAGGAGTCGTCTTTTTGGCTAATTTTTAGCTTAGTATTTAAGATCTTTTTGTATTCTTTTTTAGCTACGTTTTTCCAGTATTACTTCTTTGATACTCAAAACTTTTAGAGAGATTCTTAGTTGGTGATTATTGTTGAATTCAAGTTTTCCCCTTTAGTGCAGTTTCATATATCCTTCATTCGGTATTATTTCTCGCCTCTTTTATCACTTTATTCATTGCCTTGATTTTAGTTGTTTTGTTAATTTGTGTTTTGATTTCAATCATGTCTTATTCATATACTTTGATTAGTTTAGATTTAAATATGTGTGAGTAGTTTAATTCTAGGGTTCTTGGGGGATCCATAATTAATATGAATGGATAATTTGTTATTGTTGACTATTGATATTGCATGATAATTTCTTATTGAATTTTTTTAATTCTTTACAATTAGATTATGAATCGAGCAGATGTGATTTGATTGTAAAAGTATAGCAATATTGAATTGATGAATCGAGCATACGGTAATTTGATATTAAAGGCTATTTTCAATAGAAACTTAGATCTAGTAAATTGCGAGAGCCTATTAGATCTATGTTGATTAATAAATTACGAGAGCCTATTAATCACGTTATATGTGCAATATTAATTGTTGATTGTTTCTGGAGTATAAATTATTGGTGAACCTGTGACCCTAGGATTTTTATTATTGATTTCTCCTTAATTATTCTCCTTAGTTTAATTCCCTTAAAAAAATAATTTGGTTACTTAATATTTTAGATTATATTAGTTAATTAGGAATAGAAAGACTCGTTTCCCTGTGGATTTGACCCTACTTCCCTATCTACTTTAGTTAGAAGACTTAGGTAATACTTTTGATTAGGTGATATGACTTTAGCCTATCAATATGTATGATGGTATGCATAATATAAGATTAATTACATTGTTTAATCCTTTCGATTTAATTTGTTTTATCTTGTTTGAAAAAGTACAATGTAATCGAAACTAACACTATACTATGTTTAAACTATACTTATTTATACAAATAAATATCTATAGGTATGCAAAAAAAAAAAAAAAAAAAAAAAAAAATTTTTATTTCACCGGCAAGATTTTTGAAAAATGGTAATCATCAAAGTATGGAAGATAAAATCAGATACTCCATGAAATCCACTATCAAATTCCATACCTTACTTTACTTTAGAGTACCATTATACACTCAAATTTCTATCCCCTACATTCCTACAGTCATTCAATACAAATGATCCTTATCCTCAAGTTCACTGCCTTCTCCGTTTCACCATGCACCGAGCTTTATGAGTCTCTGTTTCCTTTCTATTTCACTATCCCTCTACAATAGTTCTCAATGAGTTTAACCTCACCACTTGATTGACATGAATGTTTTGGTTTTAAGGGGGCTAAGAAGGATGGAGGAAGGAAGTATGTGAATAGGAATTGTATTAGAAGGGAGTAAGTGTTTCGGTATCTAGTCATAAACATCTCATAAATGATAATGAGAAACGTGAATAGGAGTAAAAAGGGGGAATGTTTTGATGTTCAAGGATAATTGCAATCTTCATATTTACCAAGCTTTGAAAATGATAGTAGAGGATAGGAATGAATGAAATAGCAATAGAAAGAAAAAGAAAACAATGACTTGGTTTTAAAATACACAAATTGAAAACAAAATAAAATTTTATATGCAAAGAATCAAATGTTCAGATATATAAATTATAAAGTATATGTAGAATAATTTAGAGTATGGAGATTAAATTTCATGTTTGTTAGATTAATTTGCTTAGGTTATGGTGTAGCAAATTAATTAGCAAAATATTAGAGCAAGCAAAGGGAACTGCGTACGATCGGGGTTTTGACCTCCCAATTAAATGCAAGTGTAGGCTGGTGGAAGCACTGCATTGCAACCCAATCGAGCCTTCTTGTACTGCTATTTGGCGTTGAGGTTTTTTGCCCAATCAAGCGGGTCTTGCTTGATTGGGCTCGGCCCTGAATCTGGGCAGTTTGCTTCGGCAAATTGTGACGGTTGGTTGCAAACCGTGCAATCGTTTTATTTGCTCTATATTTGTATACAATATATATCTCAACTGCTATTTGTCGCTCCCATTTTACCAGGTAACGCTCCCTTTTTTTCTTGAAATTACCACTATGCCCTTTATGCAATATGGGTTATAAAAATGAACTTGTTCCCCATTTGGACACCATACATGAAACGGTACCCTTACTTCACGACATTGTTGTCCCGAGCTTCCCAAAATCGGTCCCCACGACCTTGCAACCAAATCGGTCCCCACGACCACCTAAAATTTCTATTTTCAAAAATCGTTAAATTTTCCGACGGGTCTTGGGTCATGGACGGCGAGTGGAACATACGTACGCCGGAGAATGCGTCGGATCATTCTGTAAGTATTTTTTTTTTATTTTCGGTAAGTAGGACATCCGCCTAAAATTTCCGGATGTCCTAGGTACATCCGCCTAAAATTTCCGGATGTACCATGGAACATCCGGAAATTTCAAGCGGAAGTTGGGATCCGCCTAAAAAATCCGGATGTTCCATGGTACATCCGGAAATTTCAGGCGGATGTACCTAGGCACATCCGAAAATTTTAGGCGGATGTACCTAGGGACATCCGGAAATTTTAGGCGGATGTCCCAAATTTTTTTTTTTTTTTAAATTGTTAAGTACGTTTATCAACATATGTCTTGTGATTATTGTTGTGATTTAGTATTTGATAATTAATGTAATTTTGTTGTATTAATATGATTATTAGTAATATGTTTAATTATTATTATTATTAATATTATTATTATTATTATTATTATTATTATTATTATTATTATTAATATGTTGATATTATTGTTGTTGTTGTTGATATTATTATTGTTGTTGTTGCTGTTATTTTTATTGTTGTTGTTGTTGTTGATTTTGTTATTATTAATTAGTAGAAATATAATTTTAATATTAATATTAATATTAATATTAATATTATTATTATTATTATTATTGTTATTGTTATTATTATTATTATTTATTTATTTTTATTATTATTATTATTATTGTTTTTATTATTATTATTATTTTGACATAAAGCATGTTTTGTTTTAATTTGTATAGGATATGGAATCTGAGGAAGGCGGTGACGGTGTGAATTATAGTGGGAATTTTGTCACCGATACGTTTTTTCCTACATTTGACGATGCTGTTACATGGGCTGATGGTGTTTCCATAAAATTGGGATTTATATTGGTGAAATCGTCTTATAACAAAACCATTTATGGTCGGCCGTATCGGTATTTGCGATGTGATCGGTCACGAAGGAGCAAGCCGAGAGATTTGGAGAACGCGATACGGAAGGACACCAAAACCAAAGCTAATGGTTGTCCATTCTACATCAAGATATATTATGATGTCAGCACCGAAAGTTGGAAGATCATTGCGAAAAATGATCACACCGGGACACATAACCACCCAATGATTGTGTACCCAGAGGGAGACCGTAAAGTGAGCGGATTGAGTCCGGGTGCAAAACAGGTTGTGCGGGACATGACAAAGTCCAAGTTTGCTCCCCGTAACATCATGTCCACTATTGCCGAGGAATTTCCTGATGATCATCCAAACATCCGACACATTTACAATTGCCGAAATGACTTCAGGATGGAGATGTCCGAAGGAAGAGGAGTTGTTCAGCAATTTCTTCATCTGGCGAGAGAGAGTAAATACATTTACTAGGTCACGAACGATGATCACAACGTTTTGCAACATGCATTTATGGTGCACCCGATCATGGTCAACATACTCCGCACATACCCACATGTCATAGGTATGGATTCTACTTACAAGACCAATCGATATAACATGCCTTTCTTTGAGGTAGTAGGCGTGACACCGACAAACCAGAATTTTCTAGTTGGATATGTTTTCATGCGCGACGAGTGCACGACTAGCTATCGGTGGGTGTTGCAGAGATTAAGGGAGTTGATTGGGTTTGATATAGAGCCATCTGTATTTATTTCAGACCGTGATCTTGGGCTTTGTGCGGCTTTGAGAGAAGTCTTTCCAAGGACGTCACATTTACTCTGTCTATGGCACATCAACAGAGATGTGGAGGCTAAGGTGACGAAGATGTTTGGAAACAAGACGGTTGGTGTCAGTTTTAGAGCTGGGAGATGGTTCAAAATCGTGAATGCAACAACACAGGCGGAGTATGATCGTTCTCTAACTGCCATGCAAGTGAGGTGGGGAAAATATCCGGAAGTGATTCAGTATGTTCAGAGAACATGGCTTTGTCATAAGGAGAAATTTGTGAAATTTTGGACGAACCAGATTCTTCATTTTGGTAACACCACCAATTGCAGAGTTGAGAGCCAACATTCAGCAGTGAAAACTTGGTTTGAATCATCCACAGGTTAGTTGTATGATTTTATTAGTTGTTCTGGTTGTTACGTAATTGTAATTGTATTTGAATTTACTAATTGGAATCATTGGCAGGTGCTTTGGATACCGTATGGGCCCGAGTCCATTGTCATATCGGTAATCGCATCATAGAAATTCGTAATGAGTTGGAGGCATCAAGGTCTAAAATTGGTCAGATGTACAGACAGTTGCCCCTGTCACGTATAAATGGCAAAGTGTCTCAACATTGCTTGAAAGTTCTGGATAAGGAGATGAAAAGGATGCGGGATTTGAGTTACCAGGTCCATGAACGGTGCGGATGTGCTATGCGTGTGACCCATGGTCTTCCATGTGCTTGCCAGATACATGATTCGATAGTTGCACAGACGGGATTGTATAGCAGCCAAATTCATTCTTTCTGGAAGACACTGGTTATTGGTGATGGTGGTAACATTCCTGAAGTGGTAAATGATTCGACCGAGGAGGCTGTGGAAGGATGTCATTGGTGATGGGAACTGTGGCTTTCGTTGTGTCGCCGACTTCTTTTTTGGCGATCAAAATAAGTGGTTTGACGCTCGGGAAACAATAGCAAACGAGGTCGCTGGTCATCCTGATTTGTACGAACGGATTTACGGGCTTGGGCGACTTTGGATGAACGTGGAGCGTATTCGATGGGATGGTGGGGCTGTCGGGGAGCGGCATTGGATGGTTACAATTCAAGATTTATTTCCTATTGCTACGTGGTTCAACGCAAGGGTGATTTGTCTCGGAGTAGGCCTAGTACCAACTTGCTACTACCCATGCATCACAGTCTTACCGCTTAGGGCACGCAACGGGGTTCGGTCACCGACTCGAGAGTTTGTGATTGCTACAGTTGGTGGATCACATTTTATCCGTCTTGACCTTGTACCTGATTCACCACTCCCGCCGATCGCCGGTTGGTGGACGGAACACCACGAGGATAGTGTCAACGGATGGGATCAAGCATATCAATTGAGAAGGGACATGTGGGATGCATTAGTTAGGTAGTTTGTAATGTACATTCACTAACTTTGAACATTTGTACGAAAATTAGATTTATGAAATTAATTTTATATGTATTTGCTTTTAATCTAACATGATATTTGTACAAAACATCAAATATAAAATAAAATAAGTGTCCAGTTTATACATTACATTTTTAAAAATAAAATACAAATAAGTTCATAACATAATTAAAACCATCACTAACAGAACATCTAATCAAAATAATCTAAAGTCCCATTTTTGACTTCCAATCAAATACAAGTTGCTCAGTCATTGTTCGAGTCTCACTCGACATTTCAGGATACTCAGCTAGTGCTCTTTGGTGAATCTCCATGGACCGACCCATCCACTGTAAATAAAACAATAACATATTATAACACAAAAATTAATAGAAGTCATTGTTAATATAATATTAAGCATTAATACGTACGTAATCAGTGTTAGTCCGCTCAGGCAGGTTGCTTGTAACTCCTGGACCTGGAGATACCCGCGGGTGAGAAAACCTGTACAGCCACTGCATGTAACCGGGCGCAACCGAAGGAGCTGCAGCACTAAGCCTGGGTAGGGCACCTAAAACAACACTCTGAGATACCCCAGGGACAAACCTGTTCCACAACACAGCTGTCATCTCAGTCGGGAAGTCTACCCGATACATCTTCAAGTTAGTCGGCCTCTTGGCCTTCTCTGGCCTGATGATCTCGCGGGGAATGCCTTGCACGAAACCAAGCTGGCGGACCACTCTATCCGGCATGTACGGCTCAATGATGTTACGGTACTGGATGCAGCCAATGAATAAAGTGGGGGGCACTCGTAATGCAGGATCAGCTCCGTACGGTAGCCAGTTCACCTCACGGTCGATAAGCGCATCAATCCTAGTACGAAAAGCTAACAGGCGCTCCAGGTTCTTGCTAGGACATCCCGCTCCTACATCCCAAGCAGACGCACGAGGCATTTGAAGGTCCCGGGTCAAGGTACCCTGCTGTGGCCGAAAGCACGGAAAGTACTCGTAAATCCACGCTTGCAGAAGCGTGAGACAACCAGCAATCGAATCAGCACCTTTCCGTGATGCCGTGCCCAGTTGCCGATACAAGTAGGCCAGTGCAGCTGTTCCCCAAGCATACTCGTTAATAGGGACATCCGTGTGACATAGCTCGTGGAGGAAGGAAGGATGCGTACGGTTACCACTCTTGTCTACAAACAGTGTACCTCCAAGCACTAACCACAAGTATGCATCAAGCTGCTCACTAAAATCCCGGTCGACCGCCAACGTCGACTCAAAAATCTTATCAGTCAACACCCCACTACCCTGCCAAATGGTCTTTGTGCCGCAAACCTCAGACAGATCATCTGGAGTCATATCCATGGTGACCGAGCACTCGTCCCGTAACACGTCCGTGCTAGGAGTAGTGGACACCATATTGCCTGCAACCCGTAACCCAAGTATGTTGTACACGTCGTGCAGCAAGATCGTAATCTCCCCAAATGGCATGTGAAAGGTGTTCGTATCTGGCTGCCACCTCTCAACAAAAGCAGAAATCAACGGCCAATCAAGTCTCTTAAACATCAGGCCGGGAAAGTGAGACAACCAACTAGCATCAATCTCCGCAATGGCCTCCACAGATTGACGGCCTCGCCAAGTACACAAGTTAGAACATAACTTTGTCCTACTCAAACAGCGCAAAACACTACGCTCCTGCTCCATCTAGATATACCGTGCCACGTGACCGCCAAAACTAGGGATAACTGACCCATCCTCAGGCCCACCCGGCATCGGTTCCTGCACTAACCATGCCTCTGCAGAGCTGGAAGTAGGCTGACTCGACCCACTACCAACAAATCTCCCAAACTGACCCCTATATACCATATGGTAATCCTGAGGGTCCTGTTCTTCATCCCGGTCACCAGCATGACTACCCGAACATTCGTCTTCCTCGTCAGATATGGGTGCTCCACTTGCAGAGTACAAGGGCCGACTACTACCAGACTGTTGGTCTCTCGACCAACCACTAGTAGACCCGTATTGCTGCTGCTCGGGCTGAGCCAGTGAAGATCGAGATGTCTGTCTCCTAACAGACGCATTCAGACGTCGTGATATTGCATGTCGAGCACCAGAACCCTCGATCTACATAAAATTAAAAATTAATCCGATTTTAGTAATAACAATAACAATAATAACCATAATAACAATAACAACAACAACAATAATAATAACAATAATAATAACAATAATAATAATAATAGTAATAATAATATCAACAATAATAATAATAATAATAATAATACTAACCATAACACTTCAAAATAACAACAACAACAATAATAACAACAATAATAACAACAATAATAATAACAATAATAATAATACTAACCATAACAACAATAATAATAACACTTCAAAATAAAAAAAAAAAAACAAAACAAAATCCGAAAAAAAAAATAAAATTAACAACTTTTTTAAACGGCCAAAAAAAAAAAAAAAAAAAAAAAAAAAAAAAAAAAAAAAATTGGAACTTCCGCCCAGAATATCCGGAAGTTCCATGGAGGATCCGCCTGGAATTTCCGGATCCTCCATGGAACATCCGGAAATTCTGGGTGGAAGTGTGACATCCGCCCAGAATTTCCGGATGTTCCATGGAGGATCCGGAAATTCCAGGCGGATCCTCCATGGAACTTCCGGATATTCTGGGCGGAAGTTCCAGGATCCGAAATTAAAAAAAAAAAAAAAATTTTACCTCGTCTCCACCGCCGCCGCCGCCTCCGCCGCTGCCACCAGCTCCGCCAGAAGTCCTCCCTCCGAATCTTAGCCTAATCCGCCTCGAATCACCCATGTAAAACAATTTTTGAATTTTTTTTTTTTTACAAAAAAATTGTTTGAGAGTTAGAGAGTAAGAGAGTTTGAGAGTAAGAGAGTTAGAGAGAGAAGTAAAGAAGTGAGAAATGTGGGTCGGGAATGAAAAAACCGTATTTATATATCAAGGGTAAGATTGGAATTTCAAGAAAAAAAGGGAGCGTTACCCGGTAAAATGGGAGCGACAAATAACAACACCCATATATATTGGTATATTGGTACATGATGAAGTGACATATTAGATGGTAAAGGAAAAGATCAACTTCCTCGTATACTTTTGCATGTTTAATTTCTTCATTGTTTATATGATGAAATGTGAAGAATGAGATTGAGTGGGCCAACTTGCATATTCATTATCTTTGTTGTATTATCATTTATCATCATCATAAATTACCCAAAGTTTGTTTAAATTAGATCACAAACATACTACACACTGTTGTGATTGTTTTCGTTGTATACCCTAGTAATTTCGTGATACCCGGTGTGTATATTAGGGTTAAAATATTACTTTGGGAAAGTGATTTTGTTCACGCCTCGAAGAGTTTAATTTGTCCAGTTTCGTTCCATTTTTGTGACCAGGTAAACCAAATTCCCTAACAGTATAGAATGCCCAAATTTTATAGGTTATTTTGACTTTTACCACCAAAAAATCTGGACAAATTGTTTTTTACCACCTACTCTTTTAAAAGTTGTATTTTACCACCAAATAAAGTTCTAAATATTGTTTTCACCACCTATAGGTAAGAAACCGTTAAATCTAACGGAATTTTTTTTAAATTCTTCGATTTTCGTGCCTAAAATATGTTAATCATAGGTTTAGGGGGGCATTTTGGCCCTATGGGTCCAATTTGAGGTCAAAATTGATAAAAAATGATCGGAAATACCTCGTTTTGCGTGTTTAAAAATACATCGAATTGCGTGAACACACAAAACGAGGGATTTCGGATCATTTTTTTATCAATTTTGACCTCAAATTAGAACCAAAGGGCCAAAATGCCCCCTAAACCTATAAAAAAACATATTTCGGGCACGAAAATCGAAGAATTTTTTTTAACACCGTTAGATTTAACGGTTTTCTTAATTGTAGGTGGTGAAAACAATATTTAGAACTTTATTTGGTGGTAAAATACAACTTTTAAAAGAGTAGGTGGTAAAAAACAATTTGTCCAAATTTTTTGGTGGTAAAAGTCAAAATTTCCAATTTTATAAAATGATTAAAAATATATTGATTAACACAAACACACACACACACACACACACACACACACACAAAAGTCCAAATGAAATATATTACATGTTCAGAATTATAATTAAGACGTCCTTAATTCCAAAATATATGTCAGTAGAAATATATTTTCATAGGAAACGTATCATATGTTCGTATTTCTAACAAAAAATGTTCAAAATACCAAAATATAAACAAATACAGAATTGTTCATAACAAAATACACAAATATCATACAAACTCATCAAACATTATTAAATATAACTAGATCAAAATATCATAAAATAATTTTGACTTAGCTACACCAAGTATACCAAGAGGTCAAAGATGAATTTGGCATATCAACTAACAAAAATTCAAAAGAATATAAAGCTACATATTCCGAAACTCAAACCTAGCCATCATGATTTAGATAACAGAATCTCATCGGAAAATAATCATCTCCATCGTCTAAACCACCTTCTCCTCATTGAAGCCACCATTTCCAGCTTCACTTCACTGTAGAAACTCCATTAACAAAGCTTCAAATCGAAGATTGAAAAAAATAAGGAAATTTGAATTTGATTTCTAGAAATTTTGGAGAGATAAAGAAGAGAACAAAAAGGAAGATGAAATTATGTATACTAGTTTATAAATTATATTAGAAGAATTTAAGAGGAAGAGAGAAGAAGATAGAGAATTTAGATATTAGGAAAAATTTAAAAGAGGAAGGGGACATGGGCAATAACACAGAAGAGAAAAACGTTGAGTACTTGAGTGTGATCGTGGTGTTATATGTTGCGTTTAGTGTGTGGTTCACAGTTTCACACAAGGTCACCTTAAAATTTGCGCCTCCACTCTATATCAAATATTCAAATTCATATTAAATTATCATATTTTCGAATTGGACTTGAACTAAATTGCCATCTCTAAATTGACCTTGCACAACCTTCTAAATTGATCTTGCACAACCTGATAAGTTTAAAGAGTGGTTAGCACAAGCACATATCTCATGTGTAGCCTAGTCAACCCCCATAGGCCATAGCATTGTCAACAAAAATTGTGCCAAGCCTACACACATCCAATGGTGTGGGCGGAGACTAGAGGTGATCAATTTGAGCTCAGCCAGATTTTGGGCTAACTTTGAACAACTTTTTCAGGCCCGACCCGTTTTTCAAAAAAGTTTGGACGAGCTTAGAAAATCAATTTTATGCAATTTTAGTTGTTTTATTGGCCCAGCCCGAAAGCCCGCTTGACTCATCTAGTTTGGGCACACATTTTTTGGCCCAAAGTTTGACCCGGCCCGGCCCAACCCAACCCAATAAATGGACATATTTTTTTGGCCACATTATTTGATAAGGTTGCAATTACAATTAGATTGAGGGTGAATCTTGAATAGGATTTTATTTGAATTTCCATATATTCGGATCCGATTTGAACCAGGAATGAAAGAGGAGAGGCTGAGAGGGTTAAGGGACATTGAACAACTTCCCAACAATATGTCAATCATTATAACAGTCGAATTAGGACAATATTAATTATCACTGTATTCAGTAAGAAAATCATTTACTTCAGTCATTACACATTCTTTTGCTAAGTGACCCAAATTTGGGGTTTTCTATGAAAGCCAATCTACAACAAAAGTGATTTATAATTACCATAATGTGTTCATGTTAAAATGAAAAAATAACTTGCCAAGCATGACAAGTAGAAGCTCAAATGTTTATAGTAACATCCCACAATCGAAGAAATCCATTACGGCCACCACTACATATTCTTTTTCTTTCTAGATCGGAAACCACACATCTTACAACAGCAGCAGATTTTTGGGGTGTTCGGTAAAGCTGCCATCCGGATACTTTAGAGCCAGAGCTAGAGAAGCCCCCAAGTCTTTCTTGAGGGCGATTAAAAAGAGACATCGAGTTATCAGCTGCACCAATCCCCAGCCAGTGTTCACCAGCATTAATGGATAATATAGAAGCAGAATGTACGGTGACATTCTTCACACATCTTATACCCCCGTCAGCATTTTCCCAAAATCGAAGCATCCCATCTGTTGAGCCGCTAATAATTCCTTTCTCCAATGGTGAATACTCAACACACTGGACAGGACCTGCATGACAAGCCAAGACAGCATCACATGTGCCTCGAGAAACTGACCACATCCTAGCTGTCCAATCATCACTACCAGTGATCAGAGTATCTCCCACCATTCTGATTGATCTGATCCATTTTGCGTGCCCCAAGAGCTTATGCATCTGTCTACCAGCACGGATATCCCACAAGTATGCAACTGAATCTCTACCTGCAGCAGCTAAAACCCCAGTGGAATCATCATAATCCATACAGAGAACTGCACTGGAGCAACGCCCAACGGTTGCCACACAAGTATCAGTTCTCACATCCCACATCTTTAGCGTTCCATCAAGAGAAGAAGTAAGGACACGCTCTCCTGAAAGCATGCGCACAGTGCTGATCGGTGCAGTATGCCCTTTCAGCTCTTCTAGAACTTGGTGTGTTTGCTTATCCCATACCAAGAGAGATTGATCGTCTGATCCTGATACAATCTTTCCACGGTCGGAGCTTATAGCACGCACGGCTCTGGAAGACAGCAATACTTAAGAATATACATCAATATATGTATAGAAGACGAAGAGGGACAGGAAAATAAGAAATAAGTCAAGACAGTACAAGCCAAAAGGGCAAACCACACAACAATTCATTATTGGGGTCTAAATGTATGTCAGAAAAGTACTGGACGAAACAAATATGCCCCAACATCGAGCGGGTCACATGCCTTTGGGAAAATAAAAGCTACTAACTTTAGTCTTAGAATATTCTTTATTAGGTAAAAATGTCTACACAAGTGTTTGCCAAATAAACAATTTTTGTGATACCAGATCAACTTTACTAGGAATCAGCTGAGGTTTCAAATTCTGGTTATTTATTTTTATATTTTCAGTAAGATGCCATCAAGATAAATTCACTTCTTTCTTTATCAGACCAAATTCAGTTACCTCAATCAACAAATTTTCAGTAGCATCAAAATAGAATTTCCAGGACCCCAATTCCAATTACATGTATTGTTTCAAAGCTTCGATGCCATAAAAATGCTAGGGGAAAAAGATTCTGAGGGAACTAAGTACATGGAGCATGAGCCAACTCAAATACTATAGAGCTGAACTAAGTGTGACCCAAATGGTCCCGATCCAAAACAAATTGATACTGATTACTGAGCGTACCTGATTTGACCTGACACAATCAACTCATTTTCAGACAATGTAACATTTAGCACTATAAGGCATGACAAATATATCTCTAGCCTTCCTTTTAAATGAGAGTCAGTCACCAACTAGTACTCCTTTTAACACTATAATCCTTCATTACTTGTCCCCAAAAGAAAACAAGAAATAAATATTAGATATAGAAGTTACCCGGTATGGCCTTGCAAAGTGGCCCGAAGCTCAGAACCACGAAGACTTGGATCCCATATCTTAACCTGGAAGATTTTGAAGTGAATAAAAGGGTAAATCAGTTTGAAAATCTTAACAATCATTAATATATCCCCGTCAAGATGTAAATGCACACAAATAAACACTCCTAGACAATTAGTGCTTCCATGAGCTCAACAGGCAACATTCAACTTGACTTTAACTTCAGTTGATAAGCTACACCTGAGCAACAACACAAACTTATATTTTGGTGGTGGTGGTGGTGGTGGTGGGGGGGGGGGGGGGGGGGGGGGTTTAATTTTTTAATCAAGAAATGGCAAAACATCAATGCTCCTTCATCTATTTTAGGCAGGTAATAGATTCTATTTTACACAACTTAACAACATACTTAAGATCAGAATACTTGTGAAAACTACACTCATACTGATTTAAGAATCTAGTAGATATAATTTTTAGATAAATTAGAGTACTAAGTTAATAATAACAATAAACACTCTTAGTTGTAAATCTTGTAATACATATATAGGTGTAGGTGAAAAAAATAAACAAGGACATGAGAAAAACTATAACCAAAACTATGAAGTGTAAAATGCTGCTCTCCAAGTAAAAAATTAAAAGAGAAATAAAATACAGGTTCACATAAAGTTTGATCCTATGACCTTCGTATATATGTTACACTGGATGCTTTTCAAGGAACAAGATTAACCAACCAGCTAAAGAAAAAAAATATTTCCCCTCATAACTCCCCCAAAAAATGGCAACAGTATCAAATGTTGACATGATTAGGAAAATATGTTCACATACCAGGCAATCAGTGCTTCCACTAATAAAGAAGCCTGCATCCTCACGGTCACCAACAAGATCCCACACCTCCTTTCTTGTGACACAATGTAAAGCAGTGATTGCACCATTATGACCCCTAAGTATACGCACATTTGTTTGAGGCTTCTTTAGACCCGCAGCATTTGCCAGATCCAATTTACCCTCATTTGCATCTGAATCCAACAGAATATGCAATTAGTGATAAACAACCATATCCACCTGAACTTATAAATAAGGCATTGCAAGTCCTTACACATAATTAGGAACTACCTGATACTCCACTACGTGCACGAGTGAAAGAATGTGCCCTTAATGATGTATCTCTGCTAAACATGCTTTGTACCCAGCTCCTCCCAACACTAGACGCCTCAACAAATTGTTGATTGTCATGTGCAGCATCTTGTGGACGTGGAGATTGAACTCCATAAGCGGACAATGATTGTACTTTTGTAGCACCAATTCCCCAGTAAGCAAAGCGAAGTTGGTGGATATGTGACAGAAACCCTCTTAATTGAATCTGGGACCAAAAAAATAATGATTAAAATTAAAAAATATTGTTAACAATCAATAAAAGACATCATAAATCTATCAACTGCAACAAATAAAAAGAAATAATGTCAGACGAGGAAGCAAAGGAGAGGAGAGAAAAGAAACTTTGCAATGCATGTCAAAACACATGTCTACTTGTGTTTTGCTTTTTATATTTCCATGTTTCAATATTTTGTATGGGATCTGTATTATCGCAAATTGTAGCGAAGAGACCCAAATACGCATAGCGCAAGGTGTACCCAGGATTCTGGGAAAACCTAGAAACATTTTACCAGTATATTGCATTAGATAAAAACTCATATAATAGTAAATAACTAATGTATTCAACTCTCAACACTCTCAAAGTGATTCTGCAAGCATATGCCCAGGCATCCCAGCAATAGCAAAAATACTTCTTAGAAACTCTTCACGCTGACACCAACAAGAAATACATTTTTGGACTCATAACATGGAATGGAGGGAGAACAGTTTCATTAAGGGGGGCATTTGATCCTCTCAGATCTGGACAGAGAGCAGGTAGTAGTATAGTTCTATCATCTTCACTAAAGCTTGACAGACAAAGGTTTAGGAAGAAGGACCATGAATAAAATAAGTAAAGAAAGCTAATAAACACTCACAAATTGCTTAAACCCAATGTTGTTTTTCTCTGCTATGGTCTCAATAATGTTCCAAGCATCAGTATCGGGTAGTCCCAGTCCAGCCTTTATAAAGTTAAATAATCAAAATTCAGTAATCAGCAGCAGTGTCAATCATGTGGTTAAAAATAAGAGAGTAGAGTGTACCATATGTGAAGCTACTACAATAAGCTGTGTCATAACCAGAGTGGCGTAATTGGATGACCTGAAGAGACCAAAAGAATCAGAAGTGATGTGAAACCTGATGAAATAATACTCAAAACGTACATCACGGAATCCTCAGCTTATTACAAAAAGTTCTAGCAAAAAATTTTCAGTAAGAATAAGTTCCAAAAAGTTTACATTTTTTTTTTTTTTTTTTTTTGAGGACTGTGACAGGAAGAAAAGTTAAGTGTATATATATATATATATATATATATTCTTATGTGAGAACACTCTTAATGTTCTAAACTTTTACTCAGGGGTTCTAAATTAAATCAAATGCTCTAAATTAGTACTCACATGTTCTAAATCATAAATTAGTTAAGCTTGATGTTATAAATTTTAAATAACTTGTTCTAAATTTTAAAACGTGTGTTCTAAAATTTTTAATTAGATGTTCCAGATTTTAAAGCGTATGTTCTAATTTTTCCTCGTATGTTCTAAATTTTTACTTACATTTTCTATATTTTATATCAGGTGTTCTAAATTTTTATTCACATATTCGAAATCTTAAATCAGATATTTTAAATATTACTCATATGTTCTATATTTCATATAGCAGATTTTCTAAATTTTTACTCACATATTCTAATTTTTAAATCAGATGTTCTAAATTATTACTCACACGGATGTTCTTAATTATTACTCATATGTTCTAACTTAATTTGAATCACATGTTCTAAATTTTAACTCGTATATTCTAAATTTTTACTCACATGTTCTAAATTTTAGATCAGTTCTCATATAAGTCTGAATTCTCACATATGGACCTATTCTCATATATATATTCCTTTACTCTATTGTGGCAAGTATAGGTAAAGCATAATAATCACACTTTTCTAAAACATCATATTATTAAGGTTTGTACGTTTTACAACATTATTCAAAGCCATTTAAGAAAAATTGTCATTAATCTGAATTTAAGATGAGGTCCCTGGATAAATAATGCACCACACAATAACAATTGTCCCACTTGGCTGGCAAATTAGACAAACACAGATGCAATATTTCAGCATGCTTTAAAGTAAAAAGAGACCAACTACAGATCCTTACTTGTTGGAAGCTTGATCCATCAGATACTCAAAATATCCTTCCCAAAACCTTGAGTAAAAACAAAGAAAGAACAATGGAGTCACTTGAAGGTGAAAGAATAATTAACAGATAACTAGAGAGTAATAACACAAATTAAATCTCGAAAAAGACGGAGTGTCAACGAGAAGTATCCAACTAAATTCACTACAATAACTACATAGGAAATTCACACCCTCCACATTTTGGGTTGTGATAGAATATGCAATAGTGGCTGTTTGATCTACATTAACAGGTATTTTCACTTACATATTAATTTATTTTAGTTTTAGTTGGCTATATAGTTTAAATTGATTCCTAGCAATAAGATTAAGGAAACTATGCCTAGTAAAGGATTGAATGAGCTGTGATACTCTTACTACATTTGTTGCTTTCTTTCACTTTATGCACAATCTTTTCAGAAATAAATGACAACTTTGAAACATCCCCCATCCAACCTCTCAATTGTTTTGCTTCAAACAAGATGGAATTAGCAACATTAATGATCCAAAAGTGGCCATAACAATAAGTAGACATAGGGTAAAACAACAGAAATCTCCAAAAAGATAAAGACACCCATCCACCAAAACACTCTCTTGTATCTCTCCCCCTCTGGCTCCATGCTATATAATAACTGAAAAGTTCATCCAGCCCCAAACACAATAGCACAAGCAAGTAAGCAGCAGAGGTGAGAAGAGACAATTCTCAGATAATAGAATTAAAATGTAGGTATTGAAGAGTGAGAGATTAACCACTAACCCAAATAAAACATTAAAGCATGCATATGTATGATAACTACCAAGGTAAAGCAGACATGAAAGCTTCTAGAAAACAGTAAACTAATGTAACCATTTCTCAGCAGATCATGACAAACTCCTTTTCCCAAAGGATTTATGATTCCCTTCACATCTTTTCACACACTCCAGTAATCCTTCTTTCATTTATCAAAGAAAAAATAGGACTTTCATTGAGACCTTCAATTATGATAATTTAAGTTCCCTCACTCCCATTCCATCTGACACCACACATGGTATTCTTGGAGATAATCAGAAACCACCAATAAAAAGAATTTTACTCCACTTATTTTATAAATATATTCTAAATAATAAAATGGCCTATCCAATTTAACCCATTTTAAATGAATATCTATGTTAGCTTTGGTCTCAATTAATTGATAGGAGTTTCAGCAAAAGTAAGATTAACCCAGGACAAATAAGCTCAATTTAGCACCCAAAAAAAAAAAAAAAAAAAATAAATAAATAGAAAAAGTTCACCTAAAACAAGTTCAGCACACTTTGATAACACTAATGTTTAAGAAAGGACCGATACAGTCCTTTGATTTCATTAAGTATAAGATCTCTTTTTCTTTAAGTGGCAAAATATGGATAAATCCCCTTCATAAATTCTTTTATTCTCACCCATCCCTCGGAATTCAGGAAGACAACAAAAAAAAAAAAAAAAAAAAAAAATAACTTAATATTTTTACTATTAGATATTTTTGTTAATATCCTTATTTATACTTCCCTTGGTGATATAATCAAAAGCAAAATATGATTCTTTATTGCATTTTGTATAATATAACTATATTAGGCATATTAATAATATCTATATTAATCACACTCTTCATTTCACCTTAAGTACCCATGTCACACGCTCGGACACGGGCAAGACACTTAGACACATACTCATGTTGGACATACATACTCGATTCTGAGTAACAGAGAATAGTTTAGTCAATTATATTAAAGCACTGATGGTTTTAAGATGAGAACAGTGTAAACAAGTGCACCTTGTGCCTTTTAGCAACAACATATCTACTCCAAAGATAAATGTTGTACTAGCACACAATTTCTCTAACACTTTCCGCCCTAGGAGCATAGCACAACATTATAATTGCATCTACAATGATGATACCCTACCAAGTTTCTTAATAAGTATCAAGCAATGCCATCAATGCCATTGCAAGATCTCACCGGAATCAAACACATAATTGTTTTAAGTTAACAATTTAATTTTTTTTACAAAAATTATTACCCTATAGGTTCCAATTTCTTAAAGTTCCAAAGATGTATTGTATATTTATAGGCTGCAAACATAAACAAGTTGAAAATCAAGAATTAAAAAAATGATAATACTACATTGGATGAGCCAATACAATAGTTATATCAAATGAGAAATGAAAAGAAAAAGTTAATAAGTGGGAACGAGGCCCTAAGGGTTAAGTGGAGGTCATTAGATACGAAGAAAGGCTTTGAACCCAATTAAAAGTAGTGTATAATTATAGGATGTCGAGACAGTATTAAAAAGTGAACTTGAATGTTTCAGAGATAGGCAAGGTTGAGAATTGCACGATATTAATCTTGTTTGATGAAAAAGAGGATCCAGATCCCTTTTGTTAGTACATTCCCTTTTGGGCACATGCAACTTATTGAGCTCGGCACCTTGGTACCCTATATCACAGTACTAATGTGGGTTGGAGCGTGTGAACACTTAGGGTGCATGTAACAGGCCATACAGCAGGTGGGACTTTGAGAAGAGTGCGACACTCTTGCCTATTGGCGATAAAGTGCAAACTTCACGTGGCCACGGGAATGACCAGGCGGTGGGTGCAAGAGGGACCAAGTCAGGAAACAACAATCTAAAAGAAAAAAATTAAACCGCCACCAGAGACAACACGATTGTCAAATTGGAATGCTCACAAGTTTTAAAGAGCAAGAGGCAAGTGGAAGACTCATTCACCAACGCTGCACAAAAAGGCTTAAGTACAAAATGAAGACAGTAGATATTTCTAATGAAAACTGAAACATCAGAAAAGTAATAACCATAGAATCGAAACACAAGTCCCAGAAGTATACAATAAAGGTAGGGTGGACCTGCACCCATAATCAAGGGCTGACAAAGATCTTTAATCATTAAAGGCTTAGGGCAACCTAAAGTCCTAAACCAACCTGAGATAAAACCATATGTAATAGCAAATAAAAGAAACAATCATGTCCTCAGACATTTGGGCCATCATATCAACGTAAAAACATAGAAATATCAGGAAGGTAAGTCATACACTTGAAACCAAAAGAAATTTACGACAATATTCAGCAGAAACCTAACATCCAAATCATAAGAGAAGTGGAGATATGTAATTCAATGTAAGAGATGTTTGAAACTTACCGAAGTTCTTCCCAAATAGACAGTGAAATCAGATGACGTTGAACACAATCAGAAACATTATTGGCATCCTTCTTATAGATTTCAGCAGACACTTCGAGTGCATCTCTAACTGTTAGCATGTCATTGCGAGAAGTTGCAAGAGTAATTGCAGTTTTCAGCTGAAGTTACAACAAATATGCATCAAAGATAGACAAAATCTCTGACAGGAAGGTGGAAATCCAGAGTAACAGTAGAGGCAACAAGAAAATGTCTAAGGATAACATCTTAGGTGGTAAGACTAGTAACTAAAGTAATTAGTCTGTAACTAAACCATTCATGGATAGACTTTGTACAAAAATTTCATACTAAATTCATACTATTATTTGGTGCTAGAGACAAGACTATATACTCACAAACTATTTCTGAATTTGAACATTAAGTGATTTAAGGTTATTGAAACATAAATAAAAGATATTGGCTGCATGAACTTTTTAAGCAGCTTCATCCACAGAATTGCACACCCTTAAGGTGAACAGTACTCTGTAAGTCTGTTTGTCCCATTTGAGCAGTAAAATTCATCCATTTTTCTTCTACTAAAGCTACCATTTCACATCTATAAACTTTTGTCTAGTACTCAGTATTTGGACAGCTCAATGGAAACGAAGACTCAAAAAGACTAATTATATCCATTGCAGATTCGTTTACCTTCCAACATACTTCCTCCGTTCCAAATCAGATGACACATTTCTTTTATCATGTTTGCCAATGCATAAATTGAACCGTACATGTCTCTGATAAAAAATAAGAAAACACTACGAAAAGTTGATATTTTGAAACTACACATTGAGAGGATTTCAACAAAATCTCACATGACTATATTTTCTTATCAATAAATCACAAAAGCTAGTCAAATTAGAGTTTGAAAATAGTGACAAAAGTCAAAACGTGTCATCTAATTTGGAACGAAGGAAGTAATAAACACTGAGTTTAAATAGAGGAAGCAGTACAACCATAATTTTTAAATTTAAATATAGTTGTACCAGTTCTTTGACAGCAATAAATTGCTCGTCAGTCAATTGACAGCTCCACCCCTGCATGACAATAAGCAGATATAAAACAAGGAATTCCAGATATAATTTTTATCAGTACATATAAAATAAATAAAATAAAAAAATAAAAAAAACACCCTCTTTCACAACTAACATACAGTATGTATGTGTTCCCTTATACATTCAACAAACCCGCTTCCACCAATACCATCTGCATCAGATTCAATGAGAGCTGCAAAAGAAGTCAGCAAAAATTAAACTTCAATCGACAATCTAATTACCTACCTAAAAAGTAAAACAGAGCTTTCAAACAAATTTACCAACAATAGTTCCATATTCGAACGAGGACAAAGGATCATCAGTTGCCCCTAACTTCAGAAGACGTAGCCACAGCCCCTGCTCATTAAAAAATGTCATATTACTTCACACTTCAAATGTTTAGCATAAGATCATCTAAAATTACAATAAAAAGGGACAAGGCTCAGGTTATAAGTCCATCCATCCATTCACCTCAGTAAAGGTAATGTTCAATAACAACAAATCCACACATTTCAGAGCTATAATCACCAGAGCATATCATATCTTAATTGAAATAGCACACTTGAATCGTATACAACCCAACAAAGACAAAATCTTAGAGGCCAGATAAGCTTCTGCAACTTACATCCGATCCTCAATCCAGGTCAAGTCTGAGTACAGATACAAATCATACAATGCAAAATCTACGAACAGCAAACAATAAAGCTATCTACTATTCTACATTTCTACATATACACCGTTTTCCAAACCAAATGAACCCTGTTTATCTTTTCCACCTACAGAAATTAATTTCAAAATCATTATTCTCATTTTCACAGTACTTTCATTTGGTCCTGCAGAGATCTTTTCTCTTACCTATTCATTGTGCTTATTTCTCTCCACTGTCCTATACTCTTTCCTTCATTAAAAGATAACTAGATACAGAAAGCTACACCAAATGCTAATAAATAATTGCAATAATGTTTTTTGTTGCCATAAACGATAAATTCATGATATGCTTTCCTGCAATGTTCATAATTAACGCAAAAATAGATTTACAAGACAGAAAATATGACAACCAATAGAAACAGCACCCTACTTGCAGATAACAAGATCGATAAATAAAAAATTCAAGGTGTATTTTAATTTAAATATTTACCTGCAACTTCACTTTTATGTCCAAGACCATGCGCTCCCGCTCAGCCTGTAAAAGGAAGAATACATCTAAGTGCTCCAAAGCTTAATTCAGTCGAGGGCTTTTTGAAAAGAAAAATCTTTATGCCATTCCCATGATTTGGTTATCAGCCATTATAAGCAAAGTTAATACAAAAAAAAAAAAACAATGCATTATTCTAACTCCCTTCGCAAGAAGCATACTAATATTTTTACTTTTATAATTTTCAAGAAGTTCAACAATCTATTAAACTTGAACTTTGCACAAGCTCCTAACAGGCTGTTAATCAACTAATACTTAATGGCCCCATAAGTAGCATAATATGTGCAAAGAGGGTGAACTAGGAGAAACCGCATTATCTGAATGATGACAACCATACCAAAACCTTAAGTGACTCTCAATAACTTAATCAGATAGCTAGTTAATGAATGAAATAGCAACCAATCATTAAAATAATTGTATCTACAAAGAAAACTGAAAAAGGACCCACAGCTCTCTCCCTTGGACTGAGACTTTCAGCATGATCAAGATTATGTTTAGCATCAGTATCAAGGGATCCACCAACTGCAGCAAGAATCTGCTTCCTCTTTTCCTCCTGCTCTTCTGTTCTAATATTTGAGGGGAATCGGTCATACATATAGGGAGAACCACTAGCTGTGAATCAGGGAAACATATTCGTAAGAAATTTAAACAAGTAAAATTAATAAGGTATGAACTCATGAGAGCATATACTGACAACTAAACAAGAACTCTACCAGGTACACTGCCATCAAGATCAGATATTGTAATAATTTCAGGTTCTGACACAGGTGATGGCAATATTGACATAGGATCCTGTCCTCTCCCAATGGCATCTTGCAACTTGTGAAGAAGATTGTTATTAAAGCCTATGCCTCTTTCAAGGAAGTCCAAAAAACCTTGTGTCTCGAAAAATTGTATAATCTGTGAGCAAAAGCAGTGTATTGATATACTGTATACAAACAACAAGAAAAATAAAAAAGATAAATAGACAAGCCAACAGCACAAAATAACAGTGCTTTCACAGATCTCATGAAGCTCGTGCAAAGAAAATTATGAAATCAGACAAAAATTATTAGCAGAGGTGTTCAACTATGACATGAGCCAAACAGATATTTTCGTGGGGGCGTTCCCTACTCAGCGACGCGCTGCACTTCCTAGACCCGGGTGTAGTGATAAGTATGCAAGGGTTGCTAGGTCGTCGCCCAGAAGCGACGCGCCACATTGCCCGAGTGTGGTGTCAAATGAGCAAGGGCGTGCCATTGGGGCGTTCCCTACTGAGCGACGCGCTGCACTTCCCAGACCCGGGTGCAGTGATAAGTATGTAAGGGTTGCTAGGTCGTCGCCCAGAAGCGACGCGCCATATTGCCCAATTGTGGTGTCAAATAATCAAGGACTTGGAGTTGGGATCAGGAGGGAGCGTGGGAGAAAAGAATTTAGTTTGCGGATTGGTTCTTGGAATGTGGGGTCTCTTACGGGAAAATCAGCAGAATTGGTAGAAGTAATGAAAAGACGACGCGTGAACATCATGTGCCTCCAAGAGACAAGATGGACAGGAGAAGGAGCTCGAGGCTTGGTTTTGGGGTATAAGGTATGGTATGTTGGGCAAGAAACGAGCCACAGAACAAGGAATGGTGGAGCTAGGAACGGAGTTGGTGTGGTTCTCGATGAGAGGTTGGCAAAAGAGGTGATCGAGGTCTATCGGAAGAACGATAGGTTGATAAGGCTGAAGTTGCTATGTGGCAAGGAGATTGTGAATGTTATCAGTGCTTATGCTCCCCAAGTGGGTTTAGATGCAGAAGAGAAACGACAATTTTGGGAGGACCTAGACGAGGTGGTGCAGGGTGTCCACCACTCAGAGAAGTTATATATTGGAGGGGATCTAAATGGGCACGTTGGGGCGAGCCGAGATGGCTATGAGAGTGTCCATGGAGGCTTTGGGTATGGGCAGAGGGACGCCGGTGGTGAAGCTATTATGGATTTTGCCCAATCATATGATTTAATTTTGGCTAATACTTGGTTTAAGAAGAGGGATTCACACTTGATAACTTTTCGGAATGGAGCAAATGCAACTCAAATAGACTTCCTGCTCACAAGGAGCATAGATAGACAAAGTTGCATAAACTGTAAGGTTATCCCAGGGGAGAGTGTGGTCACCCAACACCGGCTATTGGTAATGACTATTCGTCTGAAAGAGAAGGCGAAGAAAAAAGTTAGACAAGAAGAACCAAGGATAAGATGGTGGACCCTAAGGGATGCAAAAGCTAAGGTTTTTACAGAAAAGGTAATTGAAGAAGCGGATTGGGATGGAGAGGTGGATCCGGACATGACCTGGTTACGAATGAAGAACTGTTTCCTAAGAGTGGCCAAAGAGGTCTTAGGGGAAGTAAGGGGAAGAACTTCGGTACAGAGAGATACTTCGTGGTGGAATGAAGAGGTGAAAGCAGTAATTAAGCAAAAAAGGGAATGCTATCAAGCCTTAGGAAAATGTAGGAGTGATGAAACCTTTGCAGCGTATAAGGAGGCTAAGAGTAAGGCAAAGGCAGCTGTTCGCCAAGCAAAAGAAAAGACATATCAGGAGGTTTATGAAAAGCTTGATTCCAAGGAGGGAGAAAGGATCATTTATAAGATGGCAAAGAGAAGACAAGAGGCAAGGAAGGATATTGGCATGGTGAAGTGTGTCAAAGATAAGAACCAAATGGTCCTAGTGCAAGAGGAGGGCATCAAGGACAGGTGGAAGGGGTACTTCGATGAATTATTTAATGGAAGTAATGGAGTTGTGATAGGAGATACCTCTATGAGTGATGAAGAAATCAACATGGAGTATGTGCGAAGGATTAGGAGAGTAGAGGTGGAGATTGCACTGAGGAAGATGAAACCTAAGAAGGCGGTTGGCCCTGATGGGGTACCGATAGAGGTGTGGAGGTGTTTGGGTAAGATTGGTATTGATTGGTTAACAAACCTTTTCAACAAGATATGGACGGCTACAAGGATCCCACAAGATTGGAGGAAGAGCACCTTGGTCCCGGTTTATAAAAACAAAGGAGACGCTCAAGATTGTTCTAACTATCGAGGAATTAAGCTTATGAGCCATACTATGAAGTTGTGGGAAAGGGTGATTGAACAAAGGTTGAGGGCATGCACAAGCATTTCAGATAACCAATTTGGTTTTATGCCTGGGAGATCTACTATGGAGGCAATCCATTTGATAAGACAAATGATGGAGTTTTATAGGGTAAAGAAGAAAGATCTTCATATGGTCTTTATTGATTTAGAGAAGGCATATGACAAGGTGCCAAGAGAGATACTTTGGTGGGCAATGTTGAAGAAAGGTATCCCACGAAGGTATGTAGACCTAGTTAAGGATATGTATCGGGATGTGTCAACAAATGTGAGGACATGCGGAGGGTTGACAAAAGATTTCCCTATTACAATCGGATTGCATCAAGGGTCTGCATTAAGCCCTTTTCTTTTTGCAACGGTTCTAGACGAATTAACTAGACCAATTCAAGATGAGGTTCCATGGTGTATGCTGTTCGCAGATGATATCGTTTTGGTGGATGAGACTAAGGATGGGGTTAATGTCAAGTTGGAGCAATGGAGGCAAAGGTTGGAATCTAGAGGGTTTAAGCTAAGTCGGAGTAAGACTGAATATTTGGTATGTCGTTTTGGCACTCAGAGGGGGACAAGCAATGAAGTGGTGAGTTTGGATGGAAAGGATTTGACCATGAGTGAATGTTTTAAGTACCTAGGGTCGATCATCCAGAAGAATGGTGACATTGATCAAGACGTGACCCACAGGATTAAGTCAGGGTGGCTTAAATGGAGAGCGGCCACGGGAGTGCTATGCGACCGCAGCATTCCCTTAAAGTTGAAGGGAAAATTCTACAGGACTGCCATAAGACCAGTGTTGCTCTATGGTACAGAATGTTGGGCTTCTAAGAAAGAGCATATTAAAAAGATGGAGGTTACGGAAATGCGCATGTTAAGGTGGATGTGTGGAAACACTTTAAGAGATAGAATCAGAAATGAGGTTATTCGCAAGAAAGTAGGTGTGGCGGGCATTGTAGATAAATTAAGGGAAAATCGTCTGCGTTGGTTTGGACATGTAAGACGGAGACCCGAGGGTGCACCGGTGCGAAGAGTGGAAGAGTGGGACCATGGAGGGATTAAACGAGGAAGAGGGAGACCAAAGATGACTTGGTTGGAAGGAGTGAGGAAGGATATGAAGTGCATGGATTTACGTGAGGATGAAGTTTTGGATCGTAAGGGATGGAGGAGAAAGATTTATGTTGATGACTACACGGAATAATCAAATTTGGTTCATGTTAGCCGACCCCACTTTTGGGATTAAGGCTTTGATTGATTGATTGATTGATTGATTGAGGTGTTCAACTATGCTAAAGATCTTGTCCCATAGGGAATGACATAGTACTCATCATCTACCCTCAAGTAGTTGATATGACAGCTAATGTTTCCCTAAATTTTTTTTTTTTTGGATATTACATTTCTCAGAGAAATTGGAATCGTCACCAAAATAGCAACCATGAACCACCCATTGTTAATACACCTACTAACATGTTTCAATGATATATTGACTTGGGATGCATACAACCTCATCAAGCCATGATTATGGAAATGTAACAGGCATTTTACAGAAATGGGAATATTCACCAAAATAGCAACCATGAACCACCCATTTTTGTTTCTTTCTTTTTCTTTTTATTTTTGTGTGTGGTGCAAGTGGTCCCCTATGTTCCCTGATTTCTACTTTGGTATTTGAGCTGCATTGGTGGCTGGAGCAAGTTTTTAGGGCGAAAGGTACAAACTACAAAGCCCCTTAACTCCACCTTCACAAGGAATCAAGGAAGTGAGCGAAGCATTTTCAATCGTTTCTAAGACCTTTAAGAATTAAAAAAATGTTTGCGTTCCCTTATTTCCAGTTTTCTGGTTTCCATTTTTGTTTCTGTGCTGCGTTGGTGGAAGAACCAAGTTTTTAGGACGAAAGGTACAAAACCCTTTATCTCAACTCTACCTTCACAAAGAATCAGAAAGGAAGTGAGCCAAGCATCTCACACACGGTACAACTTCAGGTCTGTGTTAAATCTATTAATAATAATAATAATAATAATAATAATAATAATAATAATCATAATAATAATAATAATAATAATAACAATAATTAAAAAAAAAAAAAAAAAAGCTTGGTTCAGACTGTTTAGCAAACAAGCATGGCTTAAACACAAAGATGTTAGACTTGATATTTCATGAAGTTAAGAAAGAGTTCTAATTGATCCTTCTAATTTCAATGTACATGAAATGATTATAACAGACCAAAAAGGAAATAAAAATAACCACAAAAGACCATACTTAAGCTCACCATGGGATCTAGGGGTTGATTAGTCAATCGAGAGCGCTTCTTCAAGAATGCTTGGGTATTAAAGACATTGGTTGCAGAATTTTCCTGGGTAATAAAAATAGTTTCTCATTGCAGTTTTGACATAATACAAGTATATAAATCAAACAAATTAATGAAAAGCCAAAAAGAAGTAGAGACATACAATAAAATTCCGATAACCAGATAAAATTGATGCAAAGAACTTCAGAAATATCATCCTGCACAAACAGAATGGGACTGCTTAAAATGTTGCAGGTTACCTCACTTCAGAGACATGATTCATTATCCAAATGAATAAAAATATACTAATATGACATCTTAGAAAAGAAACATCAAATTCAAAAAGAGAGCCGTGCAGGAACCATGGATAATAGTGGTGACCCTCAACACGACAAAAGACAATCACACAATTCTTTTGGGGGGGGGGGGGGGGGAGTGAGGGAAGGAGAAAAATATCATAATCTTCCACTGTATATATGATGGAAAAGAATTCAAAATCATATCAACAAGAAGACATACTGACAAAAAAGGAATCAGATCAGAATGAAGAGCTGTTATTAACAGGTACTAATGTCTTTTGATTATAGTGATAATAAAAACATAAAACAAATTAAAATAAATTTACGAACTGAAAATGGGTATGAAGAAGGAAAATTGAAGTAATTCAAACAAGATGTCAAATGACCTCATTACAAATTAGAGGCACAAGACAAAAGTCCATCATTCAATAGACGTGCTGTGCACAATTGTCATCTTGCTTGCTCCCAAGAAACACTTCCAAACCAATCCAATGAAGTAGATATAACCTCAGTGCACCTAATTTTGAATAGCACAAAAGTCCCACATCTTGCATGTTCACCCTCATCAAACATTTATACATCTCAAACATTGATCAATTCCATCTTGAGCTCATAGAACATAGATGAAAGACACAAGCATTTCTTGCTGCTAAATGGTCATTTGCAACATTACAAACAGCATGTGTGGTTGGCTTAGTTGCGTAAAATTACAGAGCTTTTGAGATTGTACTAAGCAAATTCTAATCCAATTTCATGCTATGCGGCTCAGATGATGGAACACAACATGTGGCATGGGTCATATTTGTGAAGTTCAACTCATTGGTGTCTTTAAAATAAATAGCATTGGTAAACCTTCATATGCATGATGTATTCACAAATAGATGGTTTTGTTATAATCACAATGTACTTTTAAAAAAAAGTCCCCTCACTTCATTTTCATTAATTGAGATTCTGAAAGATATCACAAGATGGTGCAGAGAAACTCAGCTCACTCATACTAAGAGTCACAAGCTCTTAGTAACACACACTATATTTTCCTTGCTACTCAAGAAATGACTGCTACATTCACAGTCAACATTCTCCGATCCCCATTCATCCTCATTTTAACACATAAATATGATTCTTTTCACATATTTGTGGCCCTCCCTTCTCTCTCCTTCATTTTTGCCGTTTCTCGACTTTGATGTGCACACCTATAATCTTCATTTTATCTCTATTTTCATATTTGCATCTGTTTCAAATCTCTGCACCCTTTTTCCATCCGTCCCACCCTCATTTCATCCCTCCTAGGTTCCTACCCTTCTCTCATTATATATTACTCTCATCATAGTCATCAATATACCTTAAAGATATTCAGTGTACACATGCCAATTACAAATCAATAACTCCCACATCAAAAGTTAAAACTGATCACATTGGAACTACTATTGAGTATTGACAAGTAATACTAATTTAGTAACCTGTAGTAACAAATGATGTGGAATAAGAAAAGGGGATTAAGTAGGTAAATAACAAGAAATGATGGAAGTGTATAGACTTTTGCTTAAATTCACATACTTTCCATTGGGTGTAAAAACCAATAGCCAAACTATAATAAACAATCACATACAAAAGGCCAATTATGTGGATGAACTAAATGAAAATAGCAATGCAATCCATAACATTCTTCTTGTCGTCCAAGTAAGAGCCTGAATTAAATCACAAACTCCAAACGGTACTTCAGTCAAAGGTGCTACCCAATCTACCATCTCCAACACTCTCCATCTCTCTTCAAACACCAAAATTACTCCCCACCACCCCCGGTTCATGCAAGTCAAAACCAAAATCAAAGTCCCCTTCCAAGTTACAGCCAACTCTCCTCCCCTTCCATGCTCCCATCAATGCTGACAGGCCTAATCATGATATATGCTCTTTCCATACCCACAGCTGAAAAGATAATTAAACAAAGGAGAAAGATGAGTCTCATGATTAATTCCTTTCTATTACAGTCCCCCTTTACTCATAACTTTCCCTCTAACAGACATTATTTTTTCTGTTTTATTTGTTCAGCCAAGATAGAAACCTAAAGAAATAGACACAATGAGAGAGGAGATGTTGCATATTATGTAGATGATAGCATGATACCAAATGTAGGTCACTACAATATATAAAAATGTAGGTACAAAAGATCATAGTAGAATATCCATTTAGAGAATGTCATTAATGTTGTTAAAGGGCACTTCTCATACATATTATTAGATAATATCTTAATGGTACATTTTTAATTGTGCACTCAGCACAGTGCAACTTGAACTTTGCTTTTATCATCGCATGACAACTAGGTAAGAAGGGCTTAAATTTATGAAATAGGAATACTGAGTCTAATAATTTTTTTTTTTTTTATTTTTATTTTTATTTTTTTTTTTTAACTGAGTATACAGTTACACTGATGTTTTAGAAAAATACTTGTAAATCTTATTTATAGATTGGGGTTGGGAACAAGAAATTGAGTATGTATTCATTAACGAAATCAACTATGTATGCACCCATACATTATATAAGCGCAAAAACATTTCATGAAGCAATAAACTTACCTTAACTGAATATTATGCTCATCTGACCATGGTTTGTTAGCAACCCTATGATAAAGCTCACGTGATTCGCCAAGGCCAACCTTTATCAGATCTATATCCACCACATTAGGATATAGTAATTTCAATATCTCACCACGTAAAGAGCTTAATTCTGGCTCTGGTATAGGTGGTATTTCCTCTGAAGTAATGATACGGTTAGACTCAAGGTCCACAATTACTACCTACATCAGAAAATAAGGTAGAAATAGAAAGTCAAACTTAAACTCCAGCAAAAAAAAGAAAAGGACAAGACAAGGGGGGAAAAAAACAAAAAACACTAGGAAGATCCACAATATAGAACACTACCTACTTCAATAAACCCTACAAAACTTAAAAAGAAATTTCTTTCCTTAATTCAGAATCCCAAAGTTAACATAGCTATTGGGAAAGTCCACTGCACCCTACAATCTCAATAGTTGATTCAACTAGGGTGAAGCTATCACACAATGAAGAAATTGGATGGCCCTAAATCACTACTTTGAAATTTTTTTCTGAATAAGGCATGTACATAGAAGAATTATGTCCCACTCTAAAAACCAAGGTAATAAACTAAATTTCTCCTTTGCTACACAGCCAAGTCATTAAAACTTAGTGTTTAAAAGACTAGAAATAAGATTATAAAATAGTATGATACATTAAACGATTCCCTCCGTTTTTTTTATATCCTATAATTCTATTTTCCTCAAGCTTGAAAAATGAAGAGGAATGATGAAGAAGGATGACAAGATTATAAACTTAACAACTGCTTGATTCAGTCCAGACACAGAAGTTGAAATTGAACCAACTAGGATGCCATGAAAAACAGAAACATAAACGGAAATGACGCCAAACAACATACTATGATAAGCAGTACCAAAAAAGGATAAGATAAAAATAGTTTAATGCACAAGCAAGGCAACGAGACATAAATTAGGGAGGTAGCTTACACCATCCATTGAAAGGCCAGTGGTATCAACTCCAGAATGAAGACCCATCATGTATGGTGTTGGAGCATCAATATAATCCACTCCGCTGAAAAATAGTAATGGAATGTAGACATGCTTCATCAGACAAAACAGAAAAGGCAAAATCAGGGACAGATAAAGAAAAGAAACATAATTTTTGACAGAATTATTGAAATAAAAAAATAAAAAAAAATGAAAAACAAAAAATAAAGGAAGAAAATTTTTAGATTATATAAATTGTCAAAGCAAATAAGGTCAGAACTTGAAAGAGTAAGGTGAAAAAAACCAACATTGACATTGTCTCAAAATATATATGTATTACCTGCCATCGAAATGGGTAGATGAGATGACAAATTGCCTCAGAAACAAGAGTCAAAAGTGAATACCTGTCATTAAAAATAGTTAGATTTATATGATCAAAAAACAATTTACTCCCACATACACTAAATCTATCAAGTTTGTTCCAAATCAGTTTTTCATCAATTACCCCCTCCCCCCCCCCCCCCCCCAACCAAAATAAAATTTGCATCTAGTGTTACACATTCAACATCATATGCCCCGGGAGATAATCTAAAATGCTACGCAAAAAGTAAAAAAGAAAGGAGTTCTAGAAACCTACTATAGCATATAAGCAACCAATATGTCAAACTGAATAGATCAAATTAAATGTAGTATACAATAGCAAAGTCCTATAAGGTTGATCAATTATATCAGGAAAATTTCTCTTTTGCTACCAGGAAAACACATGTATTTCACTTTTGCTACCGAGAAAAATTTTAATTTTAATTTACTACCATTCAAAAACAAGTTTGTTAAAAATTGCTACCAAATAACAGAATCAATTAGGGTTCCGTTAATTTTATTCAAAAAATAAAAATTAAAAATTAAAAAAAGAAAAAAAAAGCCCAGCCCCTCCAGTTAGCCACCCTCCCCCCGCCAACGGCCGGCGCCGGCGTCGGCAACCCCACCCCACTCCCTTTCCCCCACCTACGCAGCTCATCCCCCTTCCCTTTTACCCTTCGAGATTTAAAGGTGGCCGAAAAGGGTAGGGGAAGGGGAGGGCGGGTCGATTTCGGTGATGGGAGCGAGGAGGGGGACCGATTCCGGTGGGGCAAATGGGGAGGGAGGTGGCTTCCGGTTCGGGGTTGGGATCGGGCAGCACGAAGGGGAAAAGGGCGGGGGCTAGCTGCGTTGGTGGGGGAAAAGGAGTACGGTGGGGTCCGAGCGCTGGCATGGGGGAGGGGGAGGGTGACTGACGGGAGGAGCTGGCCTTTTTTAAGGGTGGTTGGTTTATTATTGCTGAGTTTTTTATTTTTTTTTTTTCTTATTTTTTTATTTTTTGGTGGCTAACGGGAAGGCAGTTAGAGTGGCTAAGGAGGGATTGGTGGCCAGAACAGTGAGGGTGGCTGGATCTCACTAACAGAATTACTAACTGAAAGTGTGAAGTGGTAATGAAATTAAACTTATGTGATTTTAGGTGGTAGCAAAATAAAATTAAAATTTTCCCCGGTAGCAAAAGTGAAATAGGGGTGTTTTGCTGGTAACAAAAGTGAAAATTTCCATTACAAAAACAAACTGGAAACATAGCATTAATTAGAAGACCTGGCTAATTTCTTTCATTAAGGGATAAAATCAAAGTTTGTAAAAACGGATACTTGCTTGTTTGACCGAAGTAAGATTCTTCTTTCAAGCAATACAGCTGTGAAGAGTTTGAGCAAGTTGTCGACATCCAAACACTGTACCAATGGCTGAAAGGATACCTGCAATTCATCAAAGCAAAAAAGGTAAACCTACATTAACTTGTACAAGCAAGTCGAGAAAGACACAATCAGATAGACAATGATAACAAATTCAGCTTACATCAGCATGAGGTAAACCATCTTTTGGTGGAGCCTCAACAGACAATAGGCAATTCTCAATAGCAAACAACACCCGATCTTTCCCAGGCGTAGGCAAAGGTACATTGGACACCATACAAGCAATAATCTCCCACAATGGCTTGCTAGAAAAAAGAAGTGTTATGAGTTGTGTTATATACTATAATTGAGGCTTGATCCTACAGCCAAAGAAAATGAGAAAGCTCCTACAAGTGAAGCTAAATAAATGACATGACAGCTCACCGGCTTCCTTTTGGTGAAAAACAAAGAGCAAAGATCTCCTCCAGTGCAGTACGAAGCACATGAAAACTTGGCAAACGTGAAACAAGACAAATGCACTTGTCTGCAAATGAATTCACGGGGATACGATGTGCTTGAACAATGTCTTCATCAACTAGGTCCCTGAAAGCAATACATGTGACATAAATTTTGGAACCATCACCCTCTGCAAATGACCAAATAAACATAGAAGGTTACCATAAAAATATCATGGGTATAAAATAATATCATTTAAGCTACGATCACTATTGAGAAACAAAAGATATATGATGTAAGACTTCAATGCCTACAGAAATTAAAATGATATTACATATTAAAGCATAACTACCAAGAAAAAAGGGTTGCAAGACTTGCAGCAGCCATCAATTTTGTTTCAATAATTTCATCTAACTCAGCTTACAAATACAAACGTACCAGTTAAGACAATAGGATAAGTGCGAGGATACGTTGAGGGATCATTGCCATCAAGTCCTGAAGCATAGAACTCCACTCCAGCAGGCAAAACACACTACATTGACACGTTACAATATAAAGATCAGGTCACCGCCAAAAAAAAAAAAAAAAAAGAGTTAAACCACTTCACATAGACCTCCACTACTTTACAAAATGAAAATCTGAAAAAATTTGGGAAAACCAAATGGATAAAAGGACAATCAATATGGTATACAGTCAGGTACTATCTCCTTTTTTTACTTTCAATGTTTTGACTATCACATTATTCACAAACTAAAATTTATTTATATTCGGTGAATTATACTTTAAGAATAACAGAGTGAAGAAAGATCTTGTTAGATTTGTCTAGATACAAAAATTCAAAACATCTATTAAAGATATTAATGGTCAAAATTATGTGTTGATAAGCATAATAATCAAGCAAAACAAAGATGATGTAACTGTAGGCACCAAAAATCCATTTATTAGTGGTATCACTTCCATCTAAATAATACCATAACTTGTGTTACAATATTTAGGAGTTTAGGAGATATGATTATCTTATCTTGCTCTACAGGACAACTCAATATAATGACGATATCATAAGGTTTCAAGAGGCTCACATTGAACAAGTAAACAAAATTAAAATCAAAATCTCATCATCTCCTAGTCTCCTACTACCAATCTGTTGGTATATCAATCATAATAAGTATATAGGACCGAAGAGAGATACGAAAATCAACCCCATGATTAATCAACAAAAAGCTCTATTCCATATATCTCTTGCCTCTTCGTATGCAAATTGCAAATTTTTTTTTTTTTTTTTTTTTTTGGTCTAAGGTAACAATTAAAATTATCACAAATTCAAGATTTACAATGTCAAAACTTTAAATAGGACCCATTGGATATTAAGCAAATTAAGATTATTCTACATAAAGTATTATTTTGAAGGAGACTAACACAAAATAAAAATAAAATAAAAATAAAATAAAATAAAATAAATAAAAAAAAAGGAGACATTCTTCCTCCCACGGATCATCAAATTTAATTATTTCCAAGAACAACATAACCACGTAGGTTAGCCACATGATTCTTCTTACAAGGACAGAATTCCAAGATCAGACAAGGACATAATATCTTGATAATATCCCTCGTACAGTTTAGTGATGCACTAAGTGTTGAAACAGTTATAGAATAAGAGGTGCACATGTTAAAGGTAGTACAAGACTAATAGGAGCACACAATAAAAAAAAGACCAACTTAATCACTCCACATGTTTCCATCACAGTAATTTGAAATGTGAGAGCTAACACAATTGGCATTGAACACTTAAAAAACAAGCTTCCATCTTTCACTATTGTGAATAGAATACTATTAAAAACAACAGATAGATAAGGAGAAAGTAGACACTGCAAACCAAAGGCTACCAAGAACACCCACCTTATATGTATTTCTTTTGTCCCAATTAAAATGCAACACTTTCTTTTGCAATTTTCATATACTACCTGCAAATTTTTAATTTTTATCTATTTTTGGTTCTACTTGCTTTCTGTTCGTTTCTTTTCCTTTTTTTTTTTTTTTTTTTTTTTTGTTTTTTTTGGTTCTACTCAGTTTACATTATTCCATTTCACTTTACTTCTTACACCCGCTCATCTTTTTCAAGGTTTTCTTAATTTACAAATCTACTGTAAACGAGCCAAACCAAAAATTTTAAGAAAAATTAAAATAAAATATAAATAAAAACTGAAGTAATATTCAATTTGACAACATACTTTTACCAAATTTATATATAAACAAATGTTATTATATAAAATGATGTTAGATTAATTTTAATGTATATTTTCAAAATACTAACCTTATACTTTTGTAATTTTTACTAACTGAAAATTATACTTCCTCCACTCCATTTTAGCTACAACACTAAGAATCTCACGCTTGCCAACGCACAATTTAAACTAGATTTTTTTGATACACAAATCAAGACAAATGCAACAAGATCCTACATGACCATTTTTTCTTCCGTATAAATCACAATATGAGTAATAAAAGAGAGTATGAATAGTGTCAAAATCCTAATGTTGCAAGTAAAATGGAGAGGAGGAAGTATATGCAAATGGTCAATGTAATACATTAACAAGTGCGAATGTCAAATTATGGCACTTAACTTTCTAGTAGTGGAAGCATTTCAAATCCACAAACTACATACTTAAATCCGTTATTATCATCTTTTCAATCAACTACATGCCTATCCATAAAAGTGCCTCCTATTATAAGACCATTGAACAGTGAAGTGGTTCAAGAGGATAAATATTTGTGATTGCATTCACAAATTTGAAAAAGAAAAGTTATCAAGTTTCACTTGGAAAAGGATGTACAAATGCTTCACCATACTAGAGATTTGCTAAAGATATTCATGGCTTATTTTTTACATACACTAGTGAATGCACCATAGTCCTCAACTTCATACATCATAGAGCATGACACATGATTTATAGCCTTGATCACTTTTGAAATACCTCAACGAATTCTTATGCTCCATGTTCTAATCCGTAAAAATTTATCTCCGATTGTAGATTCTTAATGCATTCCTTGTTCAATTACATAATTGTGCTTTTTTCTTAATGCATTCCTTGTTCAATTACATAATTGTGCTTTTCTCAACCTCTTCCCTTAATCTTTTCAAACACTCTACCCTACAAAATTCCATTAATCTATTTTCCTCATTAGACTAAACAATGCTCTTTCATGGCACTTCCATTCACACAAAACCCCTCAAAAGTAAGTGTTTCAAGCACCCAAAACCCCCAACCTGTAAATCATCATCATAAATCGGCATTTCCAACAAATATAAGCAAAACCCATCATCAATGCAAACTACAATCATTCATTCAATCATAACCAAAACCCGCCAAGCTCGGCGAAAGCATAACATCAAAGGAAACATACCCAGAAAATGGCAACACTAAAAAAGCAATAAAAACACAAAATGGAAGAGAGAAAGTACCATGGGAAGCTGGGGAGGAGGAGGAGGATAAAGGGTATGATTGAGAGGAGGATACTGATCAAGAAGCGAAGGCAAATATCTGTAATTGGTGCCATAAAATCCTTTATTCTCATCTAATGTTCGAATCTCAGGTCCAATTCCACACACTATGAAATACTCGAAGATCGGCGCCATTTTCGAACCTCGAGTTTTGACACACTCTTGGTAAAGTAATGAATTGAGGAATGAGAATTTTGGGAAATGAGAATCAGATCTGTTTGAAAGCTTGCTGCAATTTCAGATGAATTTTCACGGCGGTTCCACCTTTTTTTTGTTTGTTTTCTTTAGAGTGCCGCGTTTGGTTGTAGAGGAGGAGAATGGAGTGGTGTATTGTTGATTTGAAAGGTAGTCATAAAATATGTTTTTTATTCAATAAAAAAATAAAATGCTTGTTCGCATCATGTCAATCTAATGTATATATATATTAATATATACTAGTTGTGGCACCGCGTGCTATGCACGCGAGCAACAACTTGGTTAGTATATATAAGTATTGTTAATTAGGTTTTTTATTAATTGATGTTTAACAGTTTTAAGTGTTGTACAAATATTTACGAAATATGAAAAAGCTGGGAGAGAAAGAGTATAGACGTACAAACTGAATATATTATTTTATTTTTACAATACAATTATTGTATTACATAAGTAAAGCTTGTTGCAAAACAAATATATATATATATATATATATATATATATATATATATATATATATATATATATATATATATATATATATATATATATATATATATATATATATATATGTATGTATATACACACACTAATTTAAATATTTATATGTTATAAAAGTCCTTACATAAATATATTATACATAATATAAACTCTACAGATTATACATATGTATATATCGTATAAATATAATTTAAAGCTTGAGTTTAGTAAAATATTTAAATATTTGTAAAACCTATATATATATATATATATATATATATATATATATATATATATGTACACGCACCAATCTAAATATTTATATGTTATAAAAGTCCTTACATAAATATATTATACATAATATAAACTCTAGAGATTATACATATGTATATATCGTATAAATATAATTTAAAGCTTGAGTTTAGTAAATTTGTTGACATTTGTTGTAAAAGTTGTTTATGATTGTGTTCTTCTAATTTCAATTGATAGTAGTTATAGTCGCCAACATCTATATTGTAAGTTTGCTGGAGAAATTTGAGTGCTTGTCTAGCAGCATTTTGTTGTGATGGACCAATTCGGGTGGCTGGTGTCCCAATAAATCGTACAGGACATGGGACATTAGGGATACCATTTATATCTATAATAGCTTTTATTTCATCGTCGATGACAGCATATATACTGAATTCTACTCGAGGTAATCCCAGCAAAAGTAGTATATCATGCAGAATTATTTTGATATTTGTTTTCAGAACTCTCCGTGGTTTATCCATTATGTGCTGGTGAAGAACGTAGTATTTTAACGTAAGCTAATGAACTTTTTATGTATGAAGTTAATTTGTAGTAGCTATTGTTTTGAGATAAAATCTCAGTTTGTATTTCTATTTATAGGCATACTTTAAAAACCTTGTAATGATCTTTTTATTACGTATTGAGTTTCAAATATACGTGTCGAAACCCAAAATGTTTTACAATACATATGTCAGACATGTATTATGTTTTATGTATGTTGCACAAGCGTGCTATAGTGTAAATTGTACAATTTACACGTGTATGTGTGTGTGTCTGTCTGTCTGTCTTCGTGCGTCCGTCTGTATTCATTTTTAATTTATTATTTCAATCCTATGTGCTTAGAATATATTGTATTAATTCTACGTATTTGGTATCCCAATAAATTGTACAGGATTTATTATGCTGTAGAGTGAAGCATTAAAATATGGTAAATACGTAAAGCAAAAGTTTATTTAATGTAAATCTACATGTAGAAGTACAAATGTATACAAACAAACATTATTTATTATACATTTTCAAGTTGTAATTGTCTAAGGAAACAAATTAAAGTTCGTAATAAAAGCGTGAAATTATACACATACATACGTTCATAAACACTTCTAAAAGCTATCATACATCTAAACTTCAATTATGCGTTTAGCTTTCCAGCGGAGCTGTTGAAATCCTTCTCCCAACATGTATGTGATCATCTCTATGGTAAACTCCTTGTCTTTCAAAGCTACAATGCAATTGTCTACAAGAGATCTTTGTCCCTGTAATTGTGTATAAAATGATTAATGATTCTTGTAAGTGTGTTTGTAGTTTTGAATTTACTATAAGTTGCAATTGTTAGGTAATAGTAATAAGTCAAACCATACATACTTGTAGTGTGAGCGCAGCCATATGATTAGCATCATCATGTATCAGTTGTTTAGCAAGATGACCAAAAAGTGTGATTGGTATGTCTCTACTATCGTCGGCAAAAGTGATATGCAGAACAGTTCTACAATGTGTATAGTTACGCATGATTAGATATTTAATAGGATAAAGAAAAGCAGTGATTATATGCTATATTATTAGTAGTGGTATATCAATTACCGTGGTTCGGACGTTCCTACGTGTGGGGAGCTAAAAGCGCGACAGTTAAACACTAATCCTCTTTCAGTTTCACATCGTTTGATGCAGACATTGCATGCATTGTATACAATGTTGTTTTTGTTTGTAATGTTAATGACTCGTCCGACGAACCATACTGTTTTTCCAGACTTGTACCAAAACAAATGCACGATATAGTTATACAAAATATTATGTTGTTCACTTTAATTTGTGTAATGAAACATACTATGTAATTTACCTCTTGCTCAGATAATTGTGAGATTGGAATTACTAATTCAGGTTGTTGAGAACTTTCTCCTGCTCTAGTTGCAAGTGAATTTTGGAGGATTCGAATTTGATCTTTATTATTCACCGCCCTGTAAATCAACAGTGTAAGTTAAGTAATAATTAATACACAAATAGAATTAGTTGAGAAGTTTGGTTTACCAATCTCGGAGAAGTTGCGCTTGTGGAGTACTTGGGTTAATTTTCAGGGAGGAAGAAAAAGTTGTGTTGAACGAACCCTCTGTAAACATATATGGCGTAGGTAGTTAATGAAAGCGTATTTATTATTTTATAACTATTTTTTCATATCATATACCGTCGAAAGTTGATGCTTTGACGCAGGAAACTTCTATAACAGGCATCGTATCTATAATTGAAGCAACATCAGCAACTTCGTTATGGACCAAAGCGGTCCACGCTGATAACATAACAGGATCCATGCTGCAAAAAGTACAAGAAATTAAATGTTGAACAAGAATAGTTGTAATTAAGTTAGAGTACTCTTGTATTGGAAAATCAATTTACATTATTGTAATATATACACGTACTTGGAGTCTATGATCTTAATCCTACGCACTTCATTAGGCAGTCCGGAACTCTTGGAGCGAATGGTTTCTATATCGTGTATGTGAATAGCAATTCTAATGATATCTAGGAAAAAAATACAACGAACTTAATTGTATATGTCAATTAATTCATGTGTATTTACGATGCACCTACAGTAATTACAACATCTTAATAGATAATAAGTAATATTTACCTATTCGATCAGAACTGCCAACGAAATCCAGAACCTGATTAAGTGGAACAAAGTATGAACTTGGTTCAGGTCTTTGTCGAGTGTCAGAAATTTTTGTTGTAGAATTGATCGTCATCTGATACAGCTGGTTGTCTCTAACAAACATGTCAAGTGTGCAAGTTATGATAGAGTTAGTAATTTTGTTTTCTCTCTCTTCAACAAGAAGATTATGAAACAACTCAATATCTCGTTCAAAGATCACAACCTTTATTTGTGTTCCCTGGCAATTTCAATTTTAAGTAATTGTTAAATATGTTGACATAATTAATATTCTACAAATTGTATATGATATACCTCTGCGTCTTAAAAAATAAGCTGTTGTAAGTTTGTCGTGCCTGCGCGAGATTTTTTTGCCAGGTGCTTCTTTATTAATGTAGCGGTCACAGTAAAGTTTCGGCTCTAGTCTGTCAGTCCGGCGAGGGGAAGTTGTTGAGCAGCCATTATGTTGTTCTGCACTATACTTTGAACCTGTCGTTAATGTATTGTCAGTTAAAATAACAACAGTATTGTATAATGTAGAGTAAAAGAAAAAATAAGCGCGTTAACTTTCTGCTAATACCGTATCTTTAAAAAGAGTGGTTTACAATATTCCAGCGCACCTTAAAATCTCATAACATACAACATTTTTAGTTCTTTCCATCCATCTAATTCATCCAACATGTTTACTTTTCTTAGCACGAGACAATGCAACATATAACTGACCATGAGAAAAAACTGGTTGTGGTAAATATATGCCAACTCTATCAAGTGTTTGACCTTGAGACTTGTTGATGGTCATTGCAAAACTCAGATTGATTGGAAATTGCTTGCGGGTAAATCTAAATGGGTACTTATCCGTAGCTGACGGCTGTAACGGGATTCGAGGTATAAAAACCCATTGGCCACAAAGATGTCCAACAATAATTTCAGCATCAATAACATTAGGGAAAAATGCTTTGCATACTAATCTTGTTCCATTGCATAAGCCTGATGTCGGGTCTATATTTCAAAGTAAAATTATTGGACTGCCTACCTTCAAAGTTAAATGATGAGGCGGAAGACCAGACGGACAAAGGCTGTTGAGAAATTCAGTTAGATATTGTTCGCTAGAGTCGTCTGTGCACCCGTCAAAACTTCTATACTCATAAGCTCTTCCTGGCTGTTATTGAACTAATAGAGAGTTTATTTTGCAGCATATTCATTTTTAGGGGTTAAAATAGCTCTCTTTGTTGCAAAGAATGATTCAGAAGTCGTATTAACTATATCAGGGTAGATACTGTTTACTAAGAGATGCAGAGATGACTGTTCATTGTCGTACGGAATAACTAATGGCTTCGGTAGCTCTATATTTTTCCCATCTTCATAATGAGGCATGCCATTTCCGATTTGCAACACAAAGTTACAAAAAGGTAGATCGTTAATTGCTCTCATGTTTTGTGTTAAGTGGATTTTCTAGAGCTCATGCCATAAGGGGGACATCACAAAACTTGTTGCAACAACTTCACGCAGACTTCCTTTCGGTACGATAGGTAATACTTGTCGAAAATCACCACCAAATACAACAACCTTTCCTCCAAATTTTTGTTGATTCGAACAGACATCCTGTAGTAATCTGTCAAAGTATTCAATTGTTTGACGCTTTGTCATTAGTGCTTCATCCCATATAATAAGTCTTGCAAGACGAATGAGTTGTCCTAGAGCACTTTGTTTAGAAATACTGGGGCTTGGAATCTCATCAACATCAAGAGGGATTTTGAACCGAGAATTTGCAGTTCTACCTCAAGACAGACCCGATGCAGCAATTCCAGAACTCGCAACTGCTAAAGCGACCATTCCCTTTGCTCTTACATTAGCAAGTAATGTAGAATATAAGAAAGTCTTTCCAGTGCCACCAGGCCCGTCCACGAAGAAAGCAGCTGGTTTATTATTTAACACTTTATTGTAGATAGTGTTGTACACAAGTTTCTGTTCATCATTAAGCAGTTCAACTGCATTTATTTCTTCTGGACGTATAGGGATCTGAAGTTCTTCCTCAATTTCTTTCATTCCTATTTCAAATTCGTCTTCTTTGAGTTCTAGTAAGCCAAAATTGTAAGTGTCGAAAGACTTTCCCATTGATTCAACAAGGTAACAAATGCTTTTTATAGTTAGTTTGCGAGCCTTTTTTTTGTCTGTAGGGAAATTATGGTTATAATCTTCCAAAAGGTATTGGTAATATTTTTCCCACAAACCGTTAGGGTCTTCCGGATTGCGGTGTGCTAACAATGTAGCAAATAGTCGTCGCAAGACAAATGGCATCTGACTTTGACAAGCTTCTTGTAGGAATTTGTTTATAGAGTCATCTGCCTCAAGTAAACCTCGTTGGAATGCTGCTTCTCGGAATGAAGAATATTTTATGTTGTTAAAGGTCAGCAAATAATCAAAAGAGGTTGGACCACGAATGCTTGGAAGAAATAGCCGCAAATAAAAGCGTTCACCTTCTGAGGGATGCGCATGTACAATACGCCCAATCGCAGCAGCTTTCGACCGACGTTGTTGCCAGAATTTTTCACTCTTTTTTGGATGCCATGTGTAGTGTTGAGGAAATTCTTGGTACGGTAACGTACGCGCAAAAGTATCAACTTGATTGGTCTCAAAGAATGCAGTTAGCATAGTTCGTTGGCTGGCCGAAGCGGATGCAATATTGTGTAAGTTTTCTTGTGCACGGAATGTCACTGTTTGCATATTTGGCAGATGCACTTGTAGAGAAACAATGGGTGGGTGTATGGTATTCAAAGGGAATCTGAAATCCTCCAAGCAGCCTCTGGTGGTAATATCCATCTTACTTTTCTAAAACGATGAGATCTCGTCACCTACCATGCTAGTGTCGTCGGGGTTAGATAGTGCAAAAACAACCCAATCATGACCTTTGTATATGTATTTATACAAATATTTAACAGCTTTCACTGTAGAACACACTTCTACGTTCATATGAAAATCATATTTTGCAAGTAAATATGGATTATACGGTATTACCCACCTATTATCAAGTTGTACTTTTCGTACCAAATGTTTTTTTCCATCATCACGACGTCGATATATAGGATATGAGTTGTGACTCGTTGATTTTGTCTACGAAAAGCTTCGGGGGTAATGGCTTTTACACTTTCCATTCCGCATGCATACATTTCCTGGATTATCATTTCCACAGGGGCCGTGCATCATATGCTTTAACACAGCTTCGTAGAGATGAGGATTATGTTCTTGTTGGGGTATTTCTACACAAACATGTTCATCGAATTGATTTGAAGTTCTAATCTTAGCGGATGACTCTAAAATAATAATGGCATTGATAAAGGTTGTGCGTTGGTTTGTCATTAAATATACTCTAAAATACTGTATTTCTTACGCATGTGGTCTTTAACAAAGAGACCACTTTTTATGAAAAATTAACATCAATAATCCTAACTTTGTTTGTCCTTCTAATTTTAATCCATACTTTTATTTAACTCATTTTAATCCTAATTATTTATGTCACATTCTGAAATTAGTCTAAGGACTTTGGTTACTTACTATCATAGGTAAAACTTCATTTCTTTACAAAAAAAATAAAGGGAAAAGAAAAAAAAAAGAAGCAAAAATTCATTTGCTATAGTATCTCACCTAACCATTGTCATCATCTAATGGATATAAACCCATCACGTGGCACACTTCTTCTTCCATCTAGATTAAGAGGAAGTATCATAGTGAAGTAAGAACTAAGAAGCTAAGCTCATCTTTTATCCAACGATTTTTCATGGTTTTCTACGGCAAATCATATGTGACTTCATCTGATTTAGTAGGTTCAATGATAAATTTGAAGGTTAAATGTTATCACAAATGTTGATGCTAGATTGAGGGCTGACAACAATGGTGGAGCGTCTATGGGAAGAGGTTTTACGCAATTTTAAAGTGCGGAGTACCCAGTAAGTGTTATCATTAAATTAATCATCTAACATTTATAAAACTTAGATTTAGTTTATTTTTGTTGTTTGTAGAGTGAAAACTATAAAATTTTCAAATTGGAAATTGACGTTATTGAATCATCAATAATTATTTGTATTTAGCTTTGACCTTTGACTTATTTATATAATACCAAGATTCAAAGCTAAATTTTGTGTAAAAGAAACATGAAGTCAATCCATTATGAGAGGAAAAAAATTATCTTTTATGTTAGTCCAATGGTAATACATGCATGTAACATGATTTATTTATTAATTTCTAAAACTATATGGTGGAAACAATGTTTGGATTTATTTATACAAGTTATTCTAGTACAAGTAACAGCTAACATAATTTTAACCTTCCTTTCCTCTTCTCTTTTGTCCTCATTTCTTATTTGTTTGTTTGTAAGTTAGTTGGTAATTACGTATATAACATATTACTAAGAAAAAAAAGGGTATATGTACGTGTGTGTGTGTATATATATATATATATATATATATATATATATATATATATATAAAGAATTATATTTTGAATTCATTCATTCTAGAAAGAAGTGAGCGGTAATGGCAGGAGCATTGATAAGGGCGGTGGGAGTGGCGAAGGAAAGAGCAAAAACTTACAAAGAAAAGGTGACATCTTATGTTATCATTGCTTGTATTGTTGTTGCCACTAGTGGTTTCTTATTTGGTTATGGTATTATATATAATCAAAATTAATTTTCTGGGTTTTTTGGGTGTAGTGTAAAATGCATTTCAATTTCTTTTTTGCGTTTCTTTAATTTTTGTGAAAAAAATTCATTCTTTTTGTGGGAAATTTAAAAAAAAAAGAGTAAATTTTTGAGAGGAGAGAAAGAGGGGTATGGCGTTGGGGTCTATAATTTGTTACAGCAAGAGTTTCGATCGGTATGTTTTATTTGTTTTTTTTAAAAAATTTATTTTCAATGCTTTCTTCAGCTTTTATTTTGAAAATTTGGCTAAAAATGGTTTGAGATTATTGATGTTATTTGCAAAATGATATGAATTAAGCTCTTTTTGTGTTACTCCATATAATTTAGTGTATCAACAACTAAGACTTTGAATTGCATGAAATGAATATGTTGTATGTTTTTCTTCAAAAAAAAAAAATGTTGTATGTTTGTGCTCTGGCAATTAGATCGAGTACTATTAAATGTAACTAAATTGATTTATCAATTACTTAACTGTTCCAAATTATGGTGTTATTAAGTCAATTTTTTTAAGCTCAATTTTCAAGTAATAATTGTTACAAGGACTAATTATTATAATAATGGTCTTTACAGGTTAATTATTATTTGTGGATGAATTCATGTATGTTTTTTCAATTGTTAAAATACTCCGGAAAATTTTACAGAATGGTATGGGTTATTATTTTAATCAGTGACAAAGCTTGTTTAATTAGTCTGTCCTACTTTTTCATCACTACTCATTTTACTTGATTTTCCATCTTAAAAGTACGAACAAAAATTATAAATATAGATTATATATTAGTACTAATAAACAACATACAACTCTTAAAATATATGAACATACATATAGGTAACGAATATTCATAGAATATGTAAATTATTACCATAATAAAGTTTAAAACTTACCTACAACAACGGAATCTCCAGAATATTATGTGGTAATAGCCTTCGATACACAAGAATTTCTCCTACATAAATAAAACAATACAATGTAGGAATTAAAATACTTGGCCCAGAAAAAAATGAATTCTCAAAGGAAAAAAACAATAAAGTATTTCTATTGTTTTAAAAAGGCGGTACTTTAAATATCTAATTATTTCAACTAATAATATCAAGTATTATAATTATAAACTTATAACCTATCATATTCGTACCGAATCTACTAACTATGTTACGTATTTGTAAAGAATATTTATGACTAAATATGTAGTAGTTTTTTTACACAATTGGCCTTTTTATAACTTGCTATCTCTAATCACAAACTCTCTAATCAAATTATTTTTTCTTAACATAAAAAAAATCCTACACATGCATTAACAAGCATAGTGGTGAGCAACTTCAAAAATCAAAACTCCATAATTCATATGATATAAATCGGTGGAGTGATCGTGGTTAGAAATATTAGCCCCACTTGACCACTTAAATTGTTAAATGGGAGGCATAATGATGCTTAAACCATGATTGACTCAATAATTACTTTGGGTCCGCTGTTTAAAAGGATAATTAATTAATATTCATACACTCTCTAATCAAAATGTAGCCAATATATGTAGGCTAAGGTACGGTATGTAGGACCTTTAAGATAAAAACCCTACTACCACATTCTTACCCTCTCACGTGTAAGGACCCAAGAGGTTTTGGGTATGTCTTTCATATTAAAGCTAAGTTAATTAGTATAACCACGTTAAATTCAAAATTTAAAACATCTTAAAAAAATAAATAATAAACTCTTATAATAATTACGGATGCTACAATCATATACAATAACCTTTTAATAATACCTTATTATGTGCTGATTAGAATAACCACCAGAAGAAAAGAAATACAAATATAGTACTACACATTAATTTGATATATCAAAATTTTTAGTACGAACATGGAGTGAAATGTTGTCGTTGCATCGAAGATTTACTTATATAGGCAGTCAAAAAATCCAAAACATGAACAGTAATTCGAATACTATGCACATCAATAAAGAGTGCATGGCAAAAGACTGATACTCTACAGCACTTGTACATATCTTAACAATACAGAAGCTTATCAATTGAGATTTGACTACTCCTATAGCTATTGACGCATGACAACTAATTAAAGAGCACAACACACCTACCATTTGCTAGCAAAAAAAACAAAGACCATCAATAAAACCCAAAAAAAAAAAAAAAAAAAAAAACACCACTGATACGTGAGGAGTCTGATGACTGGCAGACAAGAGTGGTTAAAAGGGAGTACAAAAATAAAATAAAATTAATAAATAAATAAATAAAACCAAAGCACTAATGAAGAGGACAGTGGACAACGCATGCAATTTATACCGAAAAAAAGGAAAAAAAACAGAAATGAAATGAAGGGACACGCATGTAATTTTTGCAAAAGAAGTTACTCTACACATGCCCTTTCTCACCAAATCATATTTTCTCTTTCTAGAATGTTATAGATACTAGTTTTGTGCCCGTGCGATGTCCGGGTTATTTATTGAATTTTAAGATAAATTTTTAATCTATATACTAAATTTTAAAATCTATCATTGATACAAAATTAGTTAGAAATTGATGCGCTTTTGTAACAATTTGGTATCTAGTAGGCATAAAATGACTAATAATAATGTTGGTGGAAATATTCGATTTAATATTAAAAAAATAAAAAAAATTAGCAAAAAAATAAATTAAATAAAATAAATGTTCAAAGCTCATTGGATTGATTCGAACCCAAAATTTTGGGCAATAGTTAAACATTTCTTGACTCGTAACCTGAAGTGACCCAATCCAAGATAACTTATGACCCGACCCTAATTGACAGGTCTACATAGTAATAAAATTCTATTAGATTGTAAAGTATATTATTTTAACAGATTAGTATATATTATAAATGGATGTTTTACGCTTTGAACTACTTCTTTCGCTCCAAAAAATATTATGATTAAATTTATATGGTATTTTTGAGAATTATAATCTAATAATTTTTTTTGAATAAAATTATAATTCAATTTGTAAATTTGAAATATTGGAATTTTATCGAAAATAAAACTCTAAACTAACAATTTTATCCTAAAATTCTATCCAAATAAATTCTAAACTAACTTTTTTATCGTATGAAGTCTATTTAAATCTATCCTACGTGGTGCGACACTTGGCGAGAGGTTGGAACGTCAAGTGTCCCTGCCTCGTGACCTGGCTAAAAGTTTAGCTTTATATAGTAGTTATATGATATAAAGGGGAGTTTTTTCCCGAGTTTTTAGAGAACCACGTAAGATTTAATTTTATCAGCATGCCATGTAGGATAATAAATTTTAGTGGTAGCTAATGAACTACGAGATTATTAATTTCTTTTATTAAATAATTTAAATGACATGTAAGCAAAATTGGCGAATGAGATTTCCTACTTTAAATTAATTAAATATAAAGTATTATCTTTTGATATCAGGAATTTTATCTAAATATATACTCCCTTCGTTTCAATATGATAGTACCATATGGAATCAATCACATAAAATAAGAAAAAGGAGAATATTTGGAATCTAACATTAAAGTAAAAAAACAATTTATAAATAGTTTTACCTTATTTAAATTTTTTGACTTCTTTTAGGAAAGCATTAGCCTTTATTGCATAAATCCAGGGAGTAATTTCTTTACTTAGAGTCATATCATCAATTTTAAGCAATCAGAATTTAATATGTATAAATAGGAAATAAAGACTAAGTTAAAGTGGAATACATTTAATATGGGTAGATCTTTTTAAAATGCTCAAAATAGTATATGAGACTAACAAATTGAAAAGGAGGGAGTAACAAATTTTAGCACATAAATATATATATATATATATGTATGTATATATATATATATATGTATATATATATATGTATATATATGTATATATATATATATATGTATATATATATATATATATATATATATATATATATATGTATATATATATATATATGTATATATATATATGTATATGTATATATATATATATAAGTTATTTTTAAAAATTCAAACAAACCGTGCATCGCACGGGTTTCATCTAGTATTGCAATAAAGGGGTAAAACACGTACGGAGTAAGGCCCTATTCACTTCATCTTAAAAAAATAATATTAAGTAAAAATAATTTTAGTTCAGTAAAAATAAGTTCAGTTCAGTAAAAATAATTTCAGTTTAGTAAAAATAAGTTCAGTAATGTAATGTAACACCCCCAAATCTCCCTCTACGGAAATACTAGTATAATACGTATAATTATACCGTAGAGATAGAATTAGGAGTGTTACCGCCGCGTGATTACGCAAGGCTACTATAAATACTTAACTCAATAACAAAACTTGCAGCGAAAACTCAACTTTCTTTTATTAATACTTATAAAAATAGTAACATTGTTATGAGTACTCAAAATAAAGACAAGACTAACATTCCTAAACTAGGAGAAGCGAATCCCAGGACTCCCATATGCTCATTCATGACTTCACCTAAAAATAGTTAATACTGCTTACCATTACGGTAAATAGGGCGAACCAAAACAAATAAGAAATACGGATTAGCAAAATATGCTAAGTACGATAAGTGCAAGATAACGTAAACTCAATTTATTTGCAAACATGCTTTCAAAACCAATTCCAATAATTAATCCAATAATTCCAAACTCATTATTCCAAAATCAATTCCAATGATTCAACAATCAAAATAATTAATAAAACCAATTCCTTTAAAAATCCAATTCCTTTTAAATCCAATTCCTTTCAAATCCAATTCCTCACCCAAGTGGGCACACCCCCCCAAGCTAGTCTTCTTATATTACAAGGATATTCTTGAGGAAAGACCCAATCATACAAAGTCCAGGGCCTTATCAATAAACCAAATCCGCATAGTGGGATTACCAACATGCTTATAAAGCATTAATAATAATAATAATAATAGTTCAACGGTTCAATAAATCCTTTTAATATCCAATAAATTCCAATATAATTCAAACTCCTTTTTTAATAATTCCACATACTTTCAAAATCAAAACCTTTTAAGTAGATACTTGAGAATAAAATCTCATATTAATAACTTTTCAAAATCAATAACTCTTCCTTGAAAAACCTTTTATTTAATTCAACAAACCTTTTAAAATCAATTCCTTTATTTCAACACGATAAGTAATTCAAACCATTCAAAACATGATTTAAAAATCAATCATTCAAAATACTTTTATTAAAACAAATTAAATATTAAAATCAATACCTCCAAACATAATTCAAATCAATTTAATTCAATCTCCAATAAAATCATATAAAACATGTTATTCAAACCAAGCAATCACTTTCAAAGGTACCTAGCCACCTAAACGTACCTTGATCCTTGCTAGAAAAACCACACAAAAAGAACCTCAAGAACCTTGATTCCGAATATCAATCAACACTTCGCACTTTCAAAGTTCAATCACGAATACACCTTGCAAATAACATAACCATAAGGTTATCACAACATAAACTCAAATCTAATGTGCATGCGCTATAAAACTCTTTTAAAATAATATTTTAATATAAAATTATAGCTTTGAAATAGTTATTTGTATTTTAGAAAACTAACCATGAAGAAGATAAAGGAATAGGATTAAAGAGAATTGAATTTTCGTTGGAAAGAATAGACAGAACTTGCAGATGTCATAACTCCTTCAATATAACTTCGAATTGGGTGATTCTTGAGTCTACCCTCAAGGATTTTTCGAATGGAACAATCTTATGTGAAATGTCAATACCCCAAAAACTGACCAGAAGTGCCCGAAAACTGGCTTCAAAGATAAACAGGATGATTTGTGTAAAAAGAGGAGAAGAAAAGTATGAAAAGGTTTAGGGAAAAGAAGAAGAAAAGAGAAGAAGAGGATTGGGTTTTGGTGTGAAGAATATGAGAGGTTTGCAGGGGTATTTATAGGCTCATAAATGAGAGAATTATGGTAGAAGAATGTAGGAAGAATTATGGTAAAAAGAATTAAGGAATTACTTGGAGAAGTGAATAAAGAAATATGGAAACTTTTGATATTAAGGTGATTAGAATAATAGAATTTAGGAAAGTGTGTTTGTCATGAAAATAATATGGCAGAAGAGTTTACTTGGGGAATAATCAAAGATGAAATAAGGTAGGAAAATAAGATGATCAAATCTTTGTGAGATGGAAAAATAAAATTAAGGAAAATAAGAGATTTTGAGGAGATAATTGAAAATACAATTTACCATAATAAATCACCCAAAAACCCATCATGGTGGCCAAAAATTTGAGCTTTCCTAACTCATATTTTCGGACCTCCATTTAGATATTTAGGGAAATAATTTGCTAGTTTTAAGGAATTAAAAATAATTGTGTAAATAAAATATATTGTATAAAATTATTAATTAAGAAAATACCAATTATTCACTAAATAAATTCACTAAGAAAATCAGATTTTCTACACTTAGAAAATCCGAAAATCATAGGTTATTATTTAGGAAATTCGGACCACCTAATTAAATAATTAAAATATAATTTTGATTAGTTAAAATATTCGAAATATATAAGTAATCCGGTTTTTAAAATAAAATAAATGGATAATAAGTCTTATCCAAAATCCAAAAATAATAATTGAGTTTTTAAAATACTTTTGGCGCCAAAATTCAAATATCATTTTGGCTCCAAAATTCAAATAGTAAAATAAATTACTAAAATACCCTTTTTAAGAGAATACTAATTAATTAATTAATTAAAAATACGTTTCAAAAATACGGGATGTTACAAGTAAAATTCAGTTTTCTTAAAGAAGAATTATAATAGAAAATCAGTAAAAATAATTTAAGTTCAGCAAAAATAATTTCAATTCAGTAAAATTAATTTAAGTTCAGTAAAAAAAATTTAAGTTCAGCAAATATAATTTTGTTTCGGTAAAAATAATTTCAATTTAGCAAAAATAAGGTGAAGTGAACAAGGCCTAATTTAAGATAAGGAGTCTGATGGTAGATAGGGACTCATGTAACGAGGAGATAGATGGTGAGAATACAAACTTTTATAAAAGGGAACGATTGACAAAACTATGGCTATGTACAAACTTATTTACGTTATTTGCTCAGGTTTAAAACTTATTTACGGATTTGTCATCCACGTAGATTCGGATACAATTATTCTGCTTTTTAAAAAAAATTATAGAGCAAAAACCGCTACTCAGAATAGCGGTTTTGCTCTATTTACTTAAAACGAAAAGGTCCTGCAATTTCAATGTGCTAAATCAATAAATTTGTGATAATGCAACACCAAACAATATGTGATAATTCAACACACTCCTATATATATATTTCTTCACCACCAAACCAACCAACAAACATTTATACTTATAATTACAATATGAGTTCCAATGTTTACCATAACACTTCTAATGACATTGATAAGTTAAACTGTTAAAGTGTTCTAAAACTACAATAATAAGTTCTAAGCAAGCTTTCCAATATTATAAAGAAATACCCAAAGTCCTATCTAGTCTTCACATGTTTCTTACGATGGGGGTGATGATGGTGAGTCTAGATTTCTCTCATCCACCTCTATAATGAGCGAGAAGACAATAGTGTGTCGACGAACATAGGTCAATGTATTGGTGGAGGAGATACAATTGTAGACGAAGAAAGTGGTGGATGAGTCAAAAGATCTGAAAAAGAAAGTGGAAAAGTAGATAATGATGGTGGTGAAGTAGTAGTGACAAGCATGAATGAATAAGTAGAAGAGAGTGAAGGTGTAGTAGTATTGGCTACAAACGAGGAAGTATTAGGAGTAGACGTAAGTGAGAATAAAGTAGTACTAACTCCTAGTAGAGAGCCTCATGACCAGAAGAAGGGGTAGGAGAAAGCTTTGAGTGTGGTGGACGAAAAAATCTGCGTTTATGTCCACAGTCTCGAGAACTATTATGTGGAGGTGGTCGGGGTGATCGAGTGTTCGAAAGACTATGTGAGGTGGAAGCACATGGTGTGAGATGATGAATACTATTTTTCACGAAGGAGGTGTGATTGACCGGCACTTAGCTTGTCAATATGTCATCGCAAAATGCAGTTATGCTGCAAAGCGTTTCCAAGGTCAAAGGTAGGGCTGTCTATATAGGAAAATCAGCAGTAGCTTCCACAGCTCTGGAGCATTTACCAGCTATTTCACCTAACGCATGTAACTTAAGTACAAAAAAAAAATAGCCATTAGAAGTTTAGAATAGTTACAAATTTACTAAAAAAAATTATAATGCCATCTACCAACACTATCTCCGTGGAGGCAGGTTGGTAATGAGTAGAAGGTCGAATCTTTGTTGGAGGGTGATGATGTTCCTGGTGATAGACTAATACCAAGTGATGTACTCTGGTAATGTATAACCGGTGAATGGACAACTAGGGACTACTCTCGCCTAGAGATGGAAATGGATCGGGTTTGGGGCGGGTGGAGCATCACCCGCATCCATTACCCGCCTCCATCCTCCCCACCCGCTATAACATCCACCCGAATCCATCCATCCATCACCCACGGGTGAAACGGATAGTTCGGGTGATAATCAGATGTATAATATGAGCATTTTAAATTAAAAATTATGTAACATTTAGTGCGTCCCAAGCGTCGTCGACTCATCGAAATAGAATGATTTTTGAACTCATAAACTCATAATTCATAGACATCCAAATTCCAATACCTAAACTAGCAGCAAATTTACAGCAACAATTAATTAAACAAGCATCACCCTAAACACAAGCAATAAATTAACAAAAAGGCTGTAGTAATTCGTGAAAAAAAAAAGTCTGAAATTTGTGAAAAATAATGATTCATATATATCAAACCTAAAAACAAGCAAAAAATTTGAATTAATTTTGAATTAACAATGTAGAAATTAGCAACAACAATTACAACAAGTAAACAACATATATAATTGAATTTGAATGAACAAAACCCTAAAAACCCTTAAAAATTCGTATATAATTAAATTACACTAGTGAACAAAAGAAATTCGTGAGGCGCCTTTTTCATTCCTTGCTGGTTGCTAGAGTTGGAGACGTGGAGTTTCTGCTATCGTCGTCTTCCTTGTTGCAGAGGCGCCACCGTGAGGGAGAGAGAAGCAAGAGAGAGAGAGGCAAAAGAGAGCTTTGGTGGTTTTTTTCTTTTTGAAAGGTTAGGGTTTAGGACATTAGCTTAGGAATTATAATACTGACTTAGGATATTAGCTACCTTCAGTTGGGCCTAGCCCATTATAAAGATTTCAGAAATTGAATAAAAAATTATTATTTTTTTTAAATTTCGGGTGATGGGTCGGGTTAATAGATCGGGTGACGGGTGAAAATTTTCCACTCGAATCCGATCCATCACCCACATCCGTTAATCCATCACCCGCCTATCATCCATTTAAACCGGGTTTTTCACCCATCCAATAAGACGGGTGGAGCGGGTAAGCGGGTGATCCACTGGATATTTCTATCTTTACTCTCGCCTCACGCTTGCGCCATTGTTCTATAAACTTGCTATGCATAGCTTCATAATTCTTGTTACGACTACGTCGATCTGTGTTATGTAGCTTATCATTTGTGTCAGTCGTCATACGGATCGTTTGCTACAAACCAAACTGATCATAACTCGATTAGGTTAATGGTACTCAACGATATCAAAGCAAATCAAGGGTGCAAATTAAATGTCCGCATCACATTTAGATTTGAATGACATCTCGGGGAGTGATGCGATAATCTCCTCGATATATGGTTGCCAAGTCATTTACATAAAAGTGATTAGGCTTTCTAAAAATGAATAATGTGATATCTTCACCACTTTCTAGTAACATGTATTGTTTAGCTACAATAATGATAAATAGATCCAATTATTGCGTTTCTTGATCATCAGTTTAGCGGTCAAGTGCGTGTATCCCTATAATATGTAAGCGCCCAGAAGCTGTATGGGGTAGTAGAAAAATGGACTTTAAGCCATCTGCATATATTGAATGCCAAGTTAAAATCATTATTTGAAATAAATTTACTACAGAAATAAAAAATCATATATATTACTAAAATAGACACCAGGAATGACATGTGTCATTTCCTGGTGCTGTTTTTTTCCTTCAAAATCCCCTCGCCTGTTTTTCCTTTTTTTTTAGCCAATGATATTAATTACTTACTATAAGTTTACACAAAATATTCACCAAATCATATAATATGTTTGTGATTATATTGATTCATATACTTTCCATTTTTGTAATTAATATTTTCCATTCTATGTAATTTTAGACTACATATCTCATGTAATATTAAATAAATATAAAGTTTTCCAATTTTTACTACACAAACCTAATGTAAAATTAAATTAACTTAGAATAATAATAATACATCTAAAAGTTAAGAAATTATTTTTCAAGGAAAATTTATGCTAAATTTATAATAATGATGATGATGATGATGATGAGGAAAATTTATGCTAAATTTATTTTCCTGGTCGAGTTGTGTCGGTTGCTGCTCAGCGGAAACACGACAAATATGGGGCGTGTTGCAGGGCTATTGGTTATGGTTTTCTTCCCTTCTCCTTTTCTTCTTTGGGGGAATTAGAAAATGATGTTGTTGCGTTGCTGAAGCGGGTTCAGGCGTTCACAAGGACTCAGGATATAGGTGCTCGTGCAACTGCTCACATTTTCAACAGGATCGGGTTTGCTATAGCTAGAGGAGTGGGGGCCCAGATTGTATCTCGGCTTTCCACTAATTTCTTGTAAATTGATTGACTTTGTAGGTTTTGTTAATATTTTATAATAATAATAATAATAATAATAATAATTAAAGATTTTTGTGAATACGACAGGAAAAACATGTACTTCGTATTAGATTGTAGCTACTGAAGCGGAAGGTATGACAAGAAAATTTTAGTTTTTTACTCTACGGGAGATAGGAAATGAATGAATCAACTTCTCTTACATAGTTATGTGGAGCAATATTCATTTATTTTTCAATTAGTAAATTAAAATGAATTTCCCTACCTTATAAAAAGTGCAAACAAACTCTTATGAACAGTGTGATTCCATTTATACTCCTAAAAAAGTTTATTTACATTTTTACCCTCATTTAAAGTTTTGAACTTTTAATACCTTTTCCTTATCTCTCCTATATATTACTCTAACTAGTTCATCTTCTCTAAAGTCTCAATCACGATTTTTCGTTTTCTCTTCCTATAATGTTTAACTCCTTAGCTTGATGGCATATCTTCTTTTGAGGTTCCACCGTGCTTGATTAAACATGGAGCTTATGCTTCCATTGCTTATATGACTTGTGCTGGTAATTTATTTCTCTTTTTCCTAGGTTGAAAATTTGTGATTTTTTTCTTTGGTATAGTTGGACTAATTAATTATGTGTAATTTTTGGTCATTTTATGGTATATGATTGTAATTTCAGAGGAATTTTTTGAAATGACGAATTAAATGTGTTGATAAATTGATTTTGATTTCATGATTTGAGGAATTTGTGTATGATTTTGCCCGATAGATATGGATTAAATGTTTTGAGGAATATATTTTGAGCTTGAAATTCGTCTTTAATTAATTGTTTATTGAATTCGACATTAGTTGATTATGTTCAGAATTCCATTATAGGAAGAGGGAGTGTCTTTTTCTTGGTTGGAATTACTTTATTTAAGTGTGATTGATAATAGGTTCAGAATGACTAAGGCTTTGTTATTGTTGTAGTGTAATTGATAGCAGGTGCATAATGTCGTAATAAGGTAGGTTCATAAACTAATTACAAAATAGACTGTAAGATTGAATTATATAGTACTTTATGATTGGATTATTTGGTATTGTTGTATTTCTATATTGTATAGATGAGAAGGTGAAGAAAAATTTGGATTCTTATCATTACTTTATTGGTAGTTTGATAGTGGGATTAAGTTAACAACGAAATTCGCTCCAATGTTAAAAATGGAATCTGTCACATGTATCCATTGTAAGTTTGCAACTGCTTGAATTTATTATGATGCTATATATTTACATATTATGTATACTGCTTGAACCATACCCAAGTTATGATGTGTGTGGATAAATTTTGATCAAAATTTGAATTAATCTAGGATTTTTTTTCAGTTTTTGGTGAATATAAGTATGTTACTAAAGAATGGCCTTTTTAGGTTTATTGCATCAAATTATTCTCATGTTTCAGGACACTTAGGCATGATTGAGCTCCATTATCCATGATTTTAATTAAATCTCATACATTAAATCATGTCCTCTGTTAGAATGTTGTTTGTTAGTCAGTGGTGATATATAGTTGCAATACAATATTGGAAATCAATCTCTGATATACACCAAGAGGACATGATATTTTTGTTGATAGGATTTAGTTTGTCTAACAATTGCAAATGGGTTCGTGACTATAACAAGTATCATGACAAGAACATTTCCTTTTCGTGTACAATATCTATATTTGTTGTGAAATAAACGAACCTCTAGCCCTTTCTTAACCTCCACCGTGGGCTCAAGTCAATAGTTTGGCATGGGAATGTTGTTTCTTTAGAGATGTTAAGATTGCAAGCAAGGAGATGATCTCAAGTAGGTGTTTAAGAGCGGTTTCTAGAGAAGAACTGTAAACTCTTATATGTATAGTGTTATCAACAATTTTAGTATTGTATTCCATTTGTGTTAGTGGCTTAAAGTATTAGATATTATTTCCAATGATACTTCATTTTTGGCTGGGTTATTTGTCACTCTTAGAAAGTTGTTTTGCTGGTGTTTTGGCTCATACTCAAGAAGTTAAAGAAGAGTCATTCTTATGATCATAACATACACTATTTTTAGATTGTTTACAGTATGCAGGTACAAGCACTCAACGACATTATTATTTCATGCTCAAATGTATGTGGAACTTCTTATTTATCATTTGTGGTTTGTGACATAAACAAGAACATTAGGATCTAGTTAAGCTATATACAGAGTATGTTTACAAAAAAAAAAAAAAAAAAAAAAGAAAAAAAAACCATGCTAACGGCTATAAAATATAACACCAACCACAAAAACCCTTATGGAAAAACTAGCCATATTGCGCACATCGCGTGCGTTGAATTCCCTAGTATAAAAAAATAAATACAAATAACTTAAAATACTATCCAAATTACGTTTCTTTATTTTTGTAGTGACCCTCAGTAAATGAGCCATTTATTACTTATTGAATTATATTTGTTTTTTTTTCCTACGGGATTAGTAATTTAACTTAAAAAATCGTGCATCACACGGGCACTATGCTATTACATACCTACAAGCAAGTTGATCAACGTAATGAATCTTTTTTTTTCATGAGACAGTAAAAGTAGTACAAGTTGTAAAAGTGTAGGTTGTAAAAAAATATAAGGTAAAACCACTGTCCTTAGTAGCGCTTTTACTCTATACACCATTACTCATGAATGTCATGATAGCGGTTTTTCCCTTTATTTTTTAAGAAAATTGCAATCTGAACCAACGTGGTCAGCAAATTTGTAAATAAGTTTTAACCTAGAGCAAATATATAAATAAGTTTAACAATAACCATAGTTTTGTCAATCGTTCTATAAAAGGCTGGTGTACATTATCTAGAGGAGGTGATACACATACAATTGTTGTATAAACATACAACACTAATGAAAAATTGATAACTCACCATTAGCTAAACAAATGAAATTGAAAATTGGGTGGGAAATTAAAAAAATTTGGTTCATGGTGCCATTTATATAAAAAACAGGCGGGATGAATTTCGTTGGCACCAAATAAACAATCTTGTTACTAAAAAAATGTTATGTTACTAATAAATACAATTTTGTTACCAGAGATTATAGCGTCCTAGTTAGGGTCATTAATGAAGAGAGATATTTACTATAAAATCGAAAAAACTTCATTTGATGATATTTTACAAACTAAAAAAAATATAAAAAACCAATGAAATTATTTTTTTTAATGATCATATATATATATTTTCGAAAATGTTATGAAGTTGGACAATTTTAACCTTACTATTATTTGTGATCTTATAATTAAGTGTTAGTAATTATTCGTTATGGTTACTACGAAAATTTCAAACATACCAAAAAAAGTACAGATTATAATTTTATTACATATAAAGCAACCATATAAAAATAAATAGGTGTTAGATACAATTATACAATTATCAAGTGTAGTAGCTTACTGAACCCGATTTGGCAACCGAATCGACACCTCTAATTGTCATTAAATAACCTTTAATGTTACCAAATAAGCCATGTGTGATGCAACAAGTACATATTACATATACTACATATTATTCATTACTTTCTTGCTCAAGCATGCTCGAATGTGTATTTGACAAGTAAAAAAAAAATAAAATAATAAATAAATAAAAAGTAAATTTATATTCACTGATTTTTTACATCATGTTATTTTTTAAGGAAACAAAGTTTTGACGGGAATTTTTTTGTTGTGCATGTGTGTAGACACTTAAAAATGTCTCCCCGGCCAAAACCCGATGATGAGTATAATGATGATGATGATGATGATGATAATAATAATAATAATAATAATAATAATAATAATAATAATAATAATAATAATAATAATAATAATAATAATAATAATAATAATAATAATACTAATTAGAGAAGGTATTGCGTGCGTACGGACACACAAATTGTTTGGTGCGGGAGGCTTGGCTGATATATTTTACTCGTTGGCTGATACATTTTAAGTGTTGGCTGATATGTTTCATTTATTGGCTGATATGGTATTTGGGTTGACTAATCAATAACATAATACTAAAACAGATACTAGGAATGACACGTGTCATTCCCTGGTTCTGTCATTTTCCCTCCAAATCCTTTTTCTATTTTTTTTTATAAAATATCTCATACCTTATATATTTCTCTATAATAATTTTATTTAAAGTATATATATCAAATCTAAAATATCTCCTAATTAATCTAAAATATTTTTAATATACATTGAATATAATTATAATTTTATTTAAAGTATAAATAATACATACTTTGCTAATCTATATACATAAACACTACTAAAACACCTATATAGAGGCATGTATTATTCTTGATATAATTTTATATTTGAAGTTGTTATTGTTATAGGTCATAGAATCTATACGCATAGAATATTTGTAAAGATATACCTTAGTCTAATATAATGCATTAATTTCAATACTTTGGGGTTTATATAAAGGAAATTGAATATTTTATGTAGTATGAAGTATATCTCAACCATATTAATTATAATATTATCAGTTATGGAATAAAATATTCACCTATATTAACTAAAAATAGTTGTATTGATTATAATGATAGATAGTATCATAAAATCATACAATACATATAATAACATGGTTAATAAATGATTTATTAGACTACTACTATGATGCTTAAAAATATCTTTAAATATTAAATAGCTATATTCATTAAATAAATTATGTAATGGAACAAAATATTTACTAAATTGCAAGGATGAACAGATTGAAAATTTAAGGCTTAAAAGGCAATGAGAGTCATATGAACCACAAGGATCTGCATATCAACAAAGAAGACCACTTGGTGATATTACTAATGGTCAATTCTTTACTATATCAAATTAATTCCTTATTTACAACATCACAATAATATAAATCTTATATAATTCTTTACTATATCAAATTAATTCTGTATCCTATTGATTTGATCTTCATACTACTAACTTAATTAAACCAAACTTTTTTTTGGTTAAGTTTCAATAATTTATCCTATATAAATAAAGCTATGAAAAAATGTGTTTTGGAGCCACAAACATCTTTTTATCATGGCAACAAATCATGGTTCAATTAACGATTAGTCCTACCAATGAGCATGTAGTTATACAAGCTAGAGTAATTAGGTTATGGATTGTACCTTCAAAAGCTTTTCCTACTGAAACTGCTTCTTTGGAAATGGTGCTATTAGATGCAAAGGTGACTTATATATATAATTCTATTATTTTCTACCTTGAAAATAACAACCATAAGATATTGTTGTATGAATGTAATGGTATTTTTCATACATTTGTTTAACAGGGTGGAAAAATACAAGCATCTATAAAAAAATCTTTGTTATTCAAGTTCCAACAACTACTTAATGAGGGGGAATTGTACACTATATCCGTTTATAGTGTTGGAAAAAATGATGGGCAATTCCGAATAATTATCTTGTATTTGATAGTTTCCTTATGTTTAGGATTGTGATAATATTCAATAATACATTTTGGTATATGCTTTATTAAAAAAAGGTAATTTACCTTGTTTAGCAATGAACAAAAATTTGGTATATTGTTTTTTAAAATTTGAAAATTAAGTAATAAATCTTACAAGCTCCAAAAAGTATGAAATACATTGTTTTGCAATTAAAAATTAAACAAAAAAAATCAAATATTAAACAAAGAGAGAAGTAAATAATTAATGAAAATATGACTTACATATCGAAATTGATTGGAGACATAGTTAAGTTTCATGATTACTTTGAAATAAGGATTTCCCGTTGTATAAGATTCAAGTCTTCTTTGAACATCCATTGGGCTCATGGACTGGTGGATTGTGATACCATCAACCTCTTTGTACAATGAAAAACATTAAAAAAGTTTGGTTTAGTATATCAACAGAACCATCCATCAAATAGATATAATCAATCAAACAATAATCTAACTACATCATATTAAAATTATATGGTCAATTATAATAGATAATACCTGATAAAACACAAGCATTATCATTTTTTAGCTACAAATGGATCATATTCGATTTCAAAATTGGCCGGCTTAAATATCTTAAGATGAAACATAGAATCATCCTCCCTATAATTGAACAATAGGAAATAACCATACTCAATAGAATAGTTATTCATAATCTTTTTCTAACCGTTTGTTAGCCAAACTTGGTTACTTGTTCGTAATACCTCCACTCTCCAAAACCTATCTTGTTCACCAACTCTCAAAAACATGTAATCTTTGGTTAAAAGTTCTCCATTTTTCCTCATATATTCCTTCGGTATTGTAGGGAATATTTCAAGCACCCCATACTTGAGCCCCACTGTGATCATACACTTAAGCATGGTGGAATCCAAAGGGAAGGAAGCTAGAGTAAAAGAGTCGCCAACAAGTTTTAGGAACTTGTAAACCGTTCACAGGGTGAAGGTTACACCCCTTAACGATCCAGGAGATCGTTAACTCCAATAGGTCTGGAACCATGACTGGAAGTTCGGGGATGAAGGTACAAATCCAACCTAAAAGAGATTGAACCTGCCTTAATTAGGCCTCTACTTTATTCTTCTCATATCCATGTGCGCTTTCTGACTAACATACAACCAATACATTAACCTAAACCTGTTTAATCTATGTTGGTTGATTATTAATGCACAAGAAAATCCATTATTGGTGATCACTTGAATTATAATCATATTAGCCTAAACAAGATTATTAATTGTTTTTTAAGCGTGATTACAAGTACAAATTCCTTTTAAACCTGCAAGAGAGGGCGTGATCAAGCAATAACAATAACAATATATAAAGCAACATAACAACAATCATCATCATAATAATCTCAATCTCAATAAAGCTTAATAATAATAGCAAGATCCTAGGCATGATACTAACAAGATTAATAACAAACCCTAGCATGTCACTAAGCATTAAAGATCAAAGCTTTATTCCTAACATGATATTAGGAAATAAATAAGAAGCATCATAAAAACATGCATAATATCAGAAATATTAGTTATTACACTAAACATGATACTAGGAAGCAACAAAACATCCTAACATGACATTAGGAATTAACAAAATAATCTAAGCATGATTTCTATATCAAAAAGAGTAATTAAATTACTTACTTCGATGCCCCGTATCTCTTTCTAATAACAAAATACACGCGTTAGTAACTTCAAGGAAAATAATAAACAATTAAATTAAATAATTGAAATAGAGATTTGGGACCAAACCCTTAGAAATTATAACCTTTCACGTCTAGGGCGAAGGCAACTTCGAACTTGGCTAGGTGTGTCTAGAACTAATGTATGAGGAATTTTGTAAGAGGGAAGGTTTAGGAAAAGAATAGAGAGAGAAAGCTTGTAGCTTTTAGAGATAGAAGAGAGAATAGAATTAGATGATTGTGAATTGATTGTGAATCCTTGATGACTGTTGATGATAAAAAACGGGGCAATACGACCCCTATTTATATAGAAAATAGTTCGGAAACAAATCAAGTCCTATTCGGAATAAAAATACCTCCTGTCACCGATGACAGGAGTTAGCGCCAGACGACAGCTGTTAGCGCTAGGCGACAGCTGTCAGCACCAGGCGACAACTTTGTCGTCTCGCGCTAAGTCAAAATTAAAACGCGCTTTACACGCGAAATCATCTTCTTAATACGATTAAGCAGCTAATTCCACGTTAAGCAGATTAAAATCATATTTGTGCCAAATCACATATTTTATTCAAAATAAAACTCTTTAAAATATAATTATCACTCTTAATCTCATTAGAATTAAAAAGAACCTTCTAAATATTTCTAGAAGATTAAAATATAATTATCACACTTTCACCTTGTTTGATAATCATATGACGTGAAAGGTATTCATCACTGGGTTTGGTTTTGGGGAGACACATTTGGGTGTCTACAGAAGCCCTCACTTTGACTAAGTTTGGAGAAACGCAAGTTTCGAAAACAAAAGTCAAAGTACTGATAGGGACGGAGAATGATTCAGAACGTTCTGGGATCCTAAATCATTCTTGTAACGCCTGTGTCTGCAAACTAGCGTTAGTTAAACAGATAAAAAAGTTAAGAAACGCGTATCTTGCACCGTCAAGCACACGCCTCTGGAGTAACCAATTTTGTTTGACGATCTTCCTCAAGCTAGGGGACATCGCCTGAAGACTGCTCCGCTTGTAGCTGCCTTCAATTTCTGCTGTTTTAGTCTTCCACATCTTAGGGAACACCATCGAAGATTGCTCCGCTTGTAGCGATCTTCTGCCGTTTTGTGACCATCTTCCACATCCTAGGAAATATGATAGAAGATAACTCCGCTTGTAGTCATCTTCAGTTTCGCTGCTGTTGATGTTGTGGTCGCGCTTCGCTGCTGTTGATGCCTTGGGGGTGATGACAATCCTTTCTTCTTTAGGAATAGTTGCCAACCTAACTCTTGAATGATGTATGACAATCCGATTTAGGGAAAGTTGTCAATGCCATGTAACAATCCATCCTAGTAAATATTGCTACAATGAAGCGACAATCCGTATCTCGGAAATTTTTCCAAAATCCAATTTTGGGAAAAGTTGCCAATGCTTCGTAACAATCTATTATAAGAACCTTGCTACGATCGACAATCCACGTCTTGGAATATAACTCTTGAAAGCAATCCACATTGGAAATTTGCCAATACTATGCGACAATTCTTTTGGGAAAATATTGCCACAATTGTCAATCCGCGTCTTGCAACATTTGCAAAAAAGGGTCGATCGGCAATCCCTCTCGGGAAAATTTGCCACTACTGAAATGAATGACAATCCACTTGAGGGAACCTTTGCCGACATGTTAAGATAAATAGAGACCTACGACAATCTTTTGGGAATTTTTCCATAGGGAACTTGATGCATGACAATCCAATCTCGGAAATATTGCCAAGGATTTGATGAATGTATGACAATCCGAACTTGGAAAAACTTGTCAAATAGAGAAGGAGCACGACAATCCATGCTTGGAAACATTGCCAGTTTGAGATGACAATCCAATCTTGGAAAAATTGTCGAAGATTTGATGAATGTATGACAATCCGAACTTGGAAAAACTTGCCAAATAGAGAAGGAGTACGACAATCCACGCTTGGAAACATTGCCAGTTTGAGATGACAATCCAATCTTGGAAAATTTATCGTTGAAGAATGATGTGCTTCTTTGTGAACCATTACTTTGGTGCTTGCGATGAGCCAATACTTAGGCGCTTTAAGCTAAGTGAGACGAGCATTTGTCAGGTCAATCACTTATTGCGATTGTAATCGAGCCGACTACTAATCATGTCAATTTGCTTATAGGGGCTAACTGGCGTATCAAGGAACCCGAAATTACTGCATGAGGTCCGCATAATCATTTATGGGAGCCATGTATCTTGTCGTCGCACCCGCGCGCACCAGTGTATACTATTGCCAGCATTTTGCTCTGTCTCCAGGCGACGAGCTTTAGCGCCTGACGACAACCTTGTCGTCGGGCGCTGCAGTCGCTGCTGCTGTTCGTTGCTCGGTTTCACTCCGAACCTTCAACTTGGTCGTTTCCTTTCAACCAAATCCGCTCAAGTCTTTTGCAAATTAAAGCTCTTCATCTCTAATTTACCAATCCATGTAAGTTTTGCTTAAACTCCTCTTATCTTGGAAGAATTTCATGCGTTTATATTCACGGTTTTTCGAAAAATCTGGGAATGTTCTTGCTCGCTTGCTCTTTGGAAGTGATAGCTTCCCATGCCTTGAAACACTGTCGAAAACCCTATCCTTCAAGATTTTATCGAGTCCAAGTTAATTTCCGTAGAGATCTTTCATCTTGGGAAATTTGTGATTATGACCAATTACTATTCCAAATTAGGTGCTTGATCAAAATCCGGATGTGCTCAATCAATCAGGCTGATCGCCAATCTAATTGCAATCAGGCCGACTCTAATTGATTTGCTAAGCCATTTGCGTCCTTTTGCTTCAAATATTTTGTAAAGGTTTCTCGTACCTGCATTTATATTTTGGACTATTGGACTTTGCTCATCTTTTTTAGGGTTGACCTAAGGCTTAGTGTTGCTTGATTCATTGCATAATGCACATATGACTTATCATGACTCGACACATATGACTTGACATGACTCAAGGTATAAACCTGACTTAATGATGATTCACTTCGTGTGACTCGTGTGTGGAAAGTGTTGACTCATGACTCAATGTGCGACTCGACGTGTAACTCGATGTACTCAAATCGACTCGTGTGCGTAGACTTAACTCAATGTGATAACACGACATGACTCAATGTGTACATGACTCGTGTGTGCATTGTGTTGTGATGTGTTTGACTCAAAATGCAGAAAAAATTTCCGTCATTTTTGTGGAGGGTACCGAATTTCTCCTGAAAAAGAAAGACGCAAAAGGGAAGAAGTGAAGTTATTGAAGGTGCATGTTGAATGAGCTTTAACAAATGTATGGATCAATGTCGTATCTTAGGGCGCGAAGATTGTAACATCCTAGGCTATCTCCATTGTTGATTTTGGATGAAAGTATTTAGGCAACTTAAGCACGGAGGCTAAGCACTTCATACTTCGTGATGCAATGATGATAAGGTATGCTTCCACGTTATGTTAAGATTTCGTGACAAAAGGTTCCTAAGGGAAGTATCATTTGCGCATGTGTCTGTGACGTGTGTGAAAGTGATACTAAAGTTAGGCTGCAAAGGCTAACGGTATGGAAAAATATTATTTTGAGAGAAGTCAAATGATGGTGATGAAAGGAATGGTGTCCTTCGAACAAGTGTATTATTCTGATAGCGGGTTCAGAATTATTAGAAAGCTAATTTATTCAGTAAGGTCAAGCGATCGGAATGCCTGGGTGGAGGCCGCTTCCGATCAGTAATATTAATATAATTAGTATTACAGCTTAATCTTGACTGAACCCTTCAGGTCACACCCAAGCAAATATATGCGAACCAACTCGACGAATTAATTCGGAAGAAATTAATTCGTCGCCTGAGTGTTAAATATTTAGACGTCGGTAATTCGAGCTTAGAGCGTCGAAACCGATCGTCGGAAGTCGAGTCTAAAATGATAAAAGACGAGACGCGCAAAGTAATAATAAATCGACCATATTCTCGAAAATACCCCTAGCATCGGAGTGCCCCGAGCATCCGAATGCTAAGGGCAAGACGAGCTAGCACACCGTGCTAGCAGCCCCGGCTAGGCTCAGCAGCAGCCGCGCCGTGCCACGGCAGCAGTCGCACCACGGCAGCAGCCGCAGCTGCACCAAACCGCAGCAGCAGCTGGAGCGGGCTGGGCTCGGGTCAGGTGCGGGCCGGGCTCGGGCCGGGCTCGTGGCTTGGCTCGGGTCATAGGGCCATGAATAAGGGGAAGCTTGGAATATGGGAGTAAGTAGGAGAGGACATGTGGCACAAGGAGAGTATTGAGTGGGGAGCAAGTATGGTCCCCAATTCTCCATGTGGTCCTCACCAACCCATCTTACATGGTAATGCCACTTGTAGATTTATTATTAGTTTGCAATTTTAATTTAATTTAGCTTTAAATTAATTTGTGGAATTTCATGATCCCACATTGATGGGATAGAAATTCCCACTCATACTTTCCTCTATAAATTACCAAGCTTTGAGTTTTGGAGTAAAGTGCTTGAGTGGGAGTTAAAAAGAGCATTCCATAATTTTTGGGAAAACTCTTAACTCACATAACACTCGGGTTTGGGTCGGACCTTGCTAACCCCAAGGTAGTAGACCTTAAAGTTGTGTTTGCCCATTTGTGGGTGGATACCGTCGGAGGCACGACGCTTGACGTGCTAGTAGCTTTCAAGTAAGAGCCCCGGGTTTTGGGCGAAGCTCGCTTCGAGGGTAAGATTCGTTATCTTTTCTTTGTGAATATTTATTTATGCTTTGTGATTTTAATTATTGCGAGTGGTTCCTCGGGAAGGGGTTGTTTCCGCGGTGAGTCGGACTCACCAAACCCCAACAGCGGTATCGGAGCCCCGCTCGTTTATTTTTATAATCATGTTTTTCAAGGTTTATTTTTTGGCTTAATTTTCTGGTTTATGTTGCTAATTAGATTAGTAGCTCGGTTTTATTTATTTAATCCCGTTTTTAATGTCGAATTTGGCCCAGAACCCAGATTTTCTCCCAAGATTAGTGAATTTTGGGTGGAAAACGTGTTCTGGAAATGGTTTTATCCCTTTGGGCCTGTGATTTTAGCCAAATTCTGACCAGAAATGCCTTTTTCGAGGGGTTTTTCGTCTTTGACGAAAATTTTTAAGTCTTTTCTAACCTTGAAATCAATGGCATAAATTGTTGATTATATGGTTGATTATTTGCATAATTTTCTGCACTTTTATGTCCCCTTAAAGCACACTTACTTGGTAGTATTTGATGCTTAAAGGTTGATTTATTTTCACATAATTGCAAACTAATTGCCTTTTAGTGTGAAAATTTTATTTTTGAGGCTTCCTAAGTGTTAAAGATTCAATCTTTATTTATGATAAGTGATTGAAACTTTGAAAACCACTAAATTCCATGTTATTTTGAGTTGAACTTTGTTGTTTTAATCATTTTGAGTTGATTAGAAACATAAAGTTTCGATTTTTGTGATAGAAATTTGGTTATCTTCATGTTGGAAGATATAATTTTCAAGGATTCACAAATTTTAGATGTTGGAATTTTCATTTGAACATTAAAGTTCATATTTTTTCCAACTTCCCTTTACTTTGTCAAATTCTCAAGTTTAATTTAAATTGATTAAATTGAAAGTGAGAAATTGCCTCAATTTTATTTTGCACCAAGCTAAACCAATTTAATTAAAGATGGTTCTTGGAATTATTTTGGTTATTGCACTTTGAAATTTTATTAAGTTAGACTTGTTTAAAATTTTATTTTGCTCACTAAATTAGTTCTAAAATTAATTTAGAATTAATTATTTTTGTTTCGCGGAAAAGGGATCAAATCCCAAGGTAGTGGCACGCAAAACAAGGCAATGCACCACCATGGCGAGCCGGACTGCATAGCAGCCCGCATGTGGCTGCCACGGTGGTTGCGCCGCCTCGATGGTGGGCCACACGCGCGGCAGCAGCCCACGCGCGGCAGCAGCAGCCACGCACGGCTGTGCTATGGCAGCGGCTCGCGGCCGTGTGCCGTGGGTCGTGTGTTCGTGGTCTTGGCATGTGCGTATGCTTGGTGCGGTGAGGTGACTAGCCGTAGTAGGCTTGATGTTAATTATTTTGCCGTTTATTTATTTTAATTAAGTTTGTTAATTTTAATTAAAATTTTGGGAGGCTAGGCCTCGGGTTTATTGAGCGGCATTGGCAAAATTTCATTTTGACAAGTTTGGGTACTACCGACTTAATTAATTGGATTAATTAAGGAAATGCGGAATTTAGTGGGAGCTTCAATTATTAATGACGTAATTTATATAATCGGTTAAACAACTTTGACTAGTTTAATTAGGCGTGTTAATCAGATTAACCACCTAGATTAGTTACTAGTGCGCGCGTTGTTTGAATGCATTTTACTTGTTGTTAATTTTGTAAATTGCATGGGCCATTCACAAATAGTGAATAGATGAATGGAATATATATATTCTCTCTCTCTCACAGGTTTTATGAAATGGCAACTAGTGGGACCCGACTAGGATAGAAAATACGGACTACGTGCCGTTATGTATTTTTGTAAATCTAAAATACGATCTACGCACCGTTAAGTATTTTTGTACTTTAATATTTAGATTATTCCTAGTTATAGACACTAGTTTTTGCATAGTTTGGTTAAGTCTTGAAGACGGCGTATCTTGGAAGACAAAGCCTTGAAATGCAAATGAAGACCTTTTGAAGATATGAAGATTTCAAGGGTCATGCTAGTTGCCAATATGCATCTATTATTTCGCATTATATTTTATGGTTATATATATGTGTGTGAAATATTCGTTAGATGCATGTTTAGGTTTTCTTGATGTTGCGATGATTAGTTAAGTTCACTTAAATAAACCAACATAGAAATCCTAGGTCCCTAATAATATTGAGTAAAACTTGCCTTTCCAAAACAACACTTACTAACCGGACGATGGTGATGGTAGGCTACGCCAAAGCGAGGTGCCATCACTCCTCTAAGGGTCATAAGGCACACCGGGTGTGCACGTTGGTTTTGGTTTAACTCATCGGTATGAGTGAGGAGTCCTCACATACCGTGGCAAAAGAGATACATCGTCAAAGATGCATTAGATGCGATGATTGTCTAACCAAGAGTGGCTTAGAGCCATTAGCAAGGCAATGCTTACCGAGAAGATTGAGTGTTTAAGACAAGCCAAAGCATGCTTAACCACTCTTTGTTTCTTCGGATCTTGGAATCGCCTTATTTTCACCAAATAGGGATAATTTTACGTGTAAATAAGACGTTAAATAAGTATCGAAAATTTGCATGAATAAAATTCAATCTTATTTAAGTAATTTTTGAATGGTTTTTCATTAAAATTCTTTCAATTGTAGAATCATGTCTTCAACTGTTAACAACGACCTTATGTACCCGGAACTTCCCGAGAAGTTACCATTTTTGCTCAATTTGGTGAACTTCAAGGAATGGGAAGATGAACTCCGAAAGACTCTCAGGAATTGCTACCTAGAGCATATCTTGGACACTCCGATCCCGAGTTTCTACTCGAAAGGGATCATGAGTGATGAAGCTCATGAAGAATGGAGTATAGATTGCAAGAGAGTTTCCAAACTCATGGCAAACTCCATTCCGGATCAATGGAGAAGGGTTTTCTCCGGCTATTTTCCGGACATGATGCTCAAAGCTCTTGAGGATGTGGTCAATATGAGGGTCACCAAGAGTGCTAGGGGCAATTATGATGGTCATGTGGAGGATGTGACAAGGTCACTCTCCAAAATGAGGATCAAGCCACCGCAAGAAGGTTGTCTCTCGAAAGAAAGACAAGAGGTATGGGGAAAAGTCTACAATGCGAGACTTAGGCCCGGAATGCCACTTCAAGCTCATTTAATTAACATGACAAGGTTATTCAACCATCTGGAGCTAATTGGCGAACCAGTGGAAGACGAGCAAGCGGCTCACATGCTTCTTAGCTCTCTTCACTCGGGGTATGTGGGACTTAAGATGCGTCTCACCGCCAATAGGGATACACTGTCCTTAAGGGAAGTCATCCAAGAGCTTCAAAAGACCTATTCTTGCAAGAAGGCTAACTTTGCCCTTAGACCAAGGAAGAAGGTGTTCAAAGACAAGAGGAAGATGCGCTGCTTCTATTGTGGTAACCCCAAAATAGAATGCGACAAGTATCTGGATGATGAGGCAAAAGGAAATGTAACCTCAACCTCAGGTATCATCTTATACACTTGAATATAAGCATTTTAAAAGGTATTAGATACCGGAAAATTGACTCACAACACATTCCTTTTACAGGAACAAGTGAGCGGTGCTTTTTCATGTGGAAATGAGTACACAAGTAGGATGAAGTGATCTATCCAAGAAAAACTTGTAATCTCATGTTTTGTCTAAAGAAGTAGAACTTATTTAGTTTTATCTACCATACATTTGATGTATTTCCGACGTTGGACGTCATTTTCATCAAATCGAGACCTTTTGTTTTGATGTCTTGAACATATTTATGGAATGACACTTTCATGTGTTTTTAGACAAATGTTTGATACCAATACAAAGAAAGCTAAGACTACACAGTCTAGTCAAACTTACTTGTAGCATTGTCACCTTGGCCACATTAACATCAAACGCATCAAGAAACTTCTACAAGAAGGTATTCTTGACTCATTTGATTTAGAATCCTTTGAGAATTGCGAAGGATGTTTATTAGGCAAGATGATAAAGCAACCATTCTCCAAGTTAGGAGAAAGGGCCGGTGACTTATTGGGACTTATACACACTGATGTATGTGGACCAATGAGTACACCCGCAAGAAATGGTTATCGGTATTTCATAACCTTCACGGATGACTTTAGTAGATATGGTTATGTCTATATAATGTCGCACAAATCTGAATCGTTTGATAAATTCAAAGAATTTCAGAGAGAAGTTGAAAACCAACTCGGCAAGAAAATCAAGGCACTTCGATCGGATCGAGGTGGTGAATATTTGAGCCAAGAGTTTGATGACCATCTGAAAGAACATGGAATACTTTCAGAGTTGACACCTCCGGGAACTCCTCAGTGGAATAGAGTATCTGAAAGGAGGAATCGAACCCTGTTAGACATGGTCCGATCGACTATGGGTCTTAGTGAACTTCCAATCTCTTTCTGGGGACATGCACTTTTAACTGCGGCACTCACACTGAATCGTGCTCCGTCAAAAGCAGTGGAAAAGACTCCATATGAATTATGGACTAATAAACCACCAAGGTTGTCTTTTCTCAAGATTTGGGGATGCGAAGCATATGTCAAGAAACTCATTTCTGACAAACTTCATCTAAAATCTGATAAGGTTTACTTTGTGGGTTACCCAAAAGAAACCAAAGGGTATTATTTCTACAACAAATCAGAGAACAAAGTGTTTGTTGCTCGTGATGGTGTCTTTTTGGAGAAGGAGCATCTCTCCAAAATGACAAGTGGGAGGAAAATCGAACTCGACGAATTTCGAGAGGACGAGCAACAAGGACAAGTTGACAATGACGTTGGTCAAACTGATAATGCAAATGCTCAGTCCATTACCCTACGTAGGTCGACTCGGCCAAGATCTCAACCTGACAGATATCTCGGTGTTGTATTAACCGAAGATCAGCACATCCTAGTAGTGGATGGAGATGAGCCGGCAACCTACAAGCAAGCTATGACGAGCCCGGACTCCACAAAATGGCAAGAGGCCATGAAATCCGAAATGGACTCCGTGTTTGAAAATCAAGTATGGGACTTGGTTGATTTACCCGCAGGTTACACACCTATCGGATGTAAATGGATTTTCAAGATGAAAACCGACAAAGATGGAAATGTATTAATTTACAAAGCAAGGTTGGTAGCAAAAGGTTACAGGCAAATTCACGGCGTTGATTATGATGAAACCTTTTCTCCAGTTGCCATGCTTAAGTCCGTTCGAATTCTTCTAGCGATTGCTGCATATTACAATTATGAAATATGGCAGATGGACGTCAAAACCGCCTTCCTCAATGGGATTTTGGAAGAAACTGTGTATATGACACAACCTGAAGGTTTTGTCGACCAGAATAATCCAAAGAAGGTATGCAAGCTTAAGAAGTCCATTTATGGACTAAAGCAAGCAAGTAGAAGTTGGAATCTGCGATTTGATGAAGCCATCAGTAAGTTTGGTTTTATCAAGAATCCAGATGAGTCTTGTGTCTACAAGAAGGTCAGTGGGAGTGACATCGCCTTCCTAGTCTTATATGTCGATGACATTTTGCTCATTGGAAATAGCATTCCATTGCTGGAGTCTGTAAAGACTTGGCTCGGGAAATGTTTTTCAATGAAAGACTTGGGAGAAGCTCAGTACATATTAGGCATCAAGATCTATAGGGATAGATCAAAAAGGATGATTGGAATGAGTCAGAGTACTTATATAGATAAGGTACTGGCTCGATTCCAAATGGAAGGAGCCAAGAGAGGGCACCTACCCATGTCACATGGCGTAACCTTAAGCAAGAAGCAGTATCCAAAGACACCTGATGAGCGAGAAAGGATGAGTCGAATTCCGTATGCTTCGCTTATCGGATCGATCATGTATGCCATGATATGTACTAGGCCGGATGTATCGTATGCCTTGAGTGCTATGAGCCGATACCAATCAGACCCAGGAGAGGCGCATTGGACTGGGCCAAGAATATTCTGAAATACCTGAAAAGGAACAAGGATAAATTCCTGGTCTATGGTGGTAAAGATGAATTGGTTGTTGAGGGATATACCGACGCAAGCTTCCAAACAGACAGAGACGACTTCAAGTCACAATCAGGATACATATTCTGTCTCAATGGAGGAGCGTTTAGTTGGAAGAGTTCAAAGCAAAGCACAACCGCTGATTCTACAACTAAAGCCAAGTACTTGGCAGCATCTGAGGCAGCCAAGGAGGCAGTTTGGATTCGCAAGTTCATTGATGAACTTGGTGTTGTACCCTCGCTCAAGGGTCCAATAGACCTCTATTGTGACAACAATGGAGCTATTGCTCAGGCTAGAGAGCCACGAGAACATCAGAAGGTCAAACATGTCCAGAGGCGATTTCATATGATTCGGGAATGGAAGTCAGAAGGTGAAATCAGAATTTGTAAAGTTGGAACGGATGACAATGTAGCCGATCCACTGACTAAACCTCTGTCTCAAGTGAAGCACAACAAACACATTGAGGCAATGGGAATCAAGCATGTTGCGAACTGGCTTTGAATTCCATTTATAGTGTTTTTAATAAGATTTTGAACAATGTTGATGTAAAGCACCATGATGAACCATTCAGTTTTGGAGTAATTAAAATCTTCATGCAATTTAAATCACTCCGTCTTTATTTAATTGTGGTTTAGAATTAAATAACGAGTCCATTCGATTTTAATAAATATTCAAAATAGGGTATCAAGTCAATGGCTTGGATAAAGAAACACCTATTAAGTGAATGTTGAATATTTTAATCGAAAATTATCCCTAATCAAGGTCGTATTTTGTGGACGAATAATGACCATCAGAGATTAGTGTGTAGTATGATTTGTAGCACCATTTCTTGTGCTATGAGGATACAAATCATTTGCACAGGTATTGGTTTAGAACCATACTGGATAGACCTATGAGGATGCTTTAAGAGATTAAAAATCGTCATAAGTATTTTCTCATTATTACTATCGGAACTCTTTCCTTTTGACCATGAGTAGTGGGAGATCTCTTGTTTGAGTACTGGTCCGTTTTGGTATCCGCCAAACGTCTGCCGTAATTAGGGATTATAAAGACGGATATCGGGCGGGTGAGTCCTCTTAGTAAGAGAAGCTACATTACAAGACTGGAAATGTCCCCCTACTAACAATAGGGAACATGTCTTGTTGTTTACAAGGCCTCTCGAAGAGCGAGACTGTGAAAAATGCATGGCCGTGCTCAGATGGATTTTAGAAATCATCTGCTTATTGACAGTTAAACTCGGATTTCGAGAAACACTTCTGGACGTAACAGAGATGACTAGTAATCTTACTCTGTAGTTCATGAAGAGACATGAAGAGACATAGGATAAGGGCTATACACTAAATGCACACTTGTCCGGAAGGACAAGTGGGAGATTGAAAGGAATGGTGTCCTTCGAACAAGTGTATTATTCTGATAGCGGGTTCAGAATTATTAGAAAGCTAATATATTCAGTAAGGTCAAGCGATTGGAATGCCTGGCTTGGCTCGTGGCTTGGCTCGGGTCATAGGGCCATGAATAAGGGGAAGCTTGGAATATGGGAGTAAGTGGGAGAGGACATGTGGCACAAGGAGAGTATTGAGTGGGGAGCAAGTATGGTCCCCTACTCTCCATGTGGTCCTCACCAACCCATCTTACATGGTAATGCCACTTGTAGATTTATTATTAGTTTGCAATTTTAATTTAATTTAGCTTTAAATTAATTTGTGGAATTTCATGATCCCACATTGATGGGATATAAATTCCCACTCATACTTTCCTCTATAAATACCAAGCTTTGGGTTTTGGAGTAAAATGCTTGAGTGGGAGTTAAAAAGAGCATTCCATAATTTTTGGGAAAACTCTTAAACTCACATAACACTCGGGTTTGGGTCGGACCTTGCTAACCCCAAGGTAGTAGACCTTAAAGTTGTGTTCGCCCATTTGTGGGTGGATACCGTCGGAGGCGCGGCGCTTGACGTGCTAGTAGATTTCAAGTAAGAGCCCCGGGTTTTGGGCGAAGCTCGCTTCGAGGGTAAGATTCGTTATCTTTTCTTTGTGAATATTCATTTATGCTTTGTGATTTTAATTATTGCGAGTGGTTCCTCGGGAAGGGGTTGTTTCCGCGATGAGTCGGACTCACCAAACCCCAACAGGTGACTCTTAGGCTAGGTAAGCTAATGATGTAGGGATCATGCCTCTAAGTCTAGTTCTAAATGGAAAGGGATGAGCATAGGAGATCTCTTGATATGTAAATATGAATGCATTTTTATTACGGTCACACCTTGATGTGAGGTTGACTACGTATCCGTTAGGAATCAGGCCGAACGTAGCTCTAGCCGAACCTCGCACAAGTGTGTGTATACCTCAAAGAGGTCTTTTGAGGATTGTAACGTGGTTAGGCTAAAGGTTGAATAAGAAGGGGATAAAGGTTCAAGACCCTAGATAAGCCCCCAAGGTGTGCAACCTTGCTTTTGAAATCTTTATATTTTTATGCTTGGAGTTTCTCACTTTTGGGCTCTTTTTCGTTCATTTTTTTTGCTCTCTTTTTGCTTTTGCATTTTTTTTTATTTTGACAAGTGTTGGCAATCCCGATCATGCGGTCTATCACTCACTTGGTATTCATGTTTCTCAAGCACGGTATCGAGCACTCAATAAGAGACGCAATCTGAGACGTGTTCATACCAATGACATATTCATATCAAAGACATTGGAACACTTGCCCTTATGTACACTTTTATTGCTTTTGCTTATTTTAATTTTTTAAAATTACTCAAGCTTCTATTCTTTGAAAATTGCATAAGTTGCACACCATCCCATCCTAAGGTTAGGTAGATGTGGGTTGAAAAAATAAAGGTCTATCATTAGGCGAGGCTCAATGTGGTTTATCAAGAAAGGATGTATATTTGAAGGGTGAAAGGTGATATGATAGGCTACAAGGGGTGCCTCAAATCATGGGTATACCTTGTGCTTAGTTCGACATAGCTTTTCTTTTTTTTTTTTTTTTTTTTTGATGCAATGATCATATGCTAGAAAATAAATGCTCATTTTATTTAAAAAGTGAAGGGTAAAGATTCTACAGAATAAAATCCAAGAAAAATAAAAGGTACCTATGCTAGACTTATTGGGGAAAGAAAGAATAAAAGAAAATAGAAAAAAGAGGTCACGAAATCTTGTCGTTGAAGCTCGCCTTGTGTCTTTCATTTTATCGTCACCCAGTCTTCTTGCCATTTAGAGGTGTGGGAAGCTTGTTATTATCAATTAGATATTGGATGACTTCTTTTAGCTTCCAACAGCTCTCAGTAGCATGACCCTTACCTTGATGGTACTTGCAGTGTACATTTGGATCCCAACTAGGCAACCTCTTCTCAGGTGGGGGATCTTGAATAGGTCCAATGGAAGTAATGAGTCCCTTGGCACGGAGTCGATCAAAAGCAGTATCATAGCTAATCCCGATAGGAGTGAATTCCTTTCTTAGTTGCTTTCGAGGTCCTTGATTATTCATGGCTAAGACTTCATTGAGGTCAAAGGTACCAACATTGTTACTAGAGTTGTTGTTTTTGGAAGAAGAAGGATGGTAGTTCCTCTTTCCTTTCCAGCCACTGTTGTTATTGCTACTAATCTTGGCCTTCTTATTGCTCGGAGGAACATGAAGGATTTTTGAATCAATGAGGTCTTGAACACGATCCTTGAGGGCGAAACATTCTTCAGTGGTGTGTCCATGGCCTCTACGATATTGGCAATAGGATTTTGGGTCCCAATTGGAAGACCATCTCTCAAGTATTGGATCTGGAATTGGACTAATAGGGTGAATGAGACCTTGGCCCTGGAGGTAGTTGAAATCTTCTCTATAAGTCATTCCTATTGGTGTGTATTCATCAATGGTCCGTTTTTCCCTTGGCTTAGGAGCATTGAGTTTTTCATTAAATCCTTGGCGGGAGGAAGAGGAAAAATAGTGATCCTCCTTTTTGTCCTTTCGGTCTTGACAATGAGAACCTTGTTCGATAACCATTATCCAGTTTGCTAGTCCTTTTATTGCACCCATAAGCATGACAACAGTATTGCGTAGTTCATGAACGTCCTCTCCCAGACTTGACGAGTTTTCCCCGGTATTACTTATGAAAACTTCTTCTTCACTAGACATTATTACGACCCTTTTTCTTCTATCAAAGAGTGATACTTTAACAAAAATTGTTGTCTTGGTTAAACACTCTTCTCTCCTCAATCAAGCGTTGCGGAAAGGGAAGTTAGGGATAAGTTTTTATTTTTATTTTTTGACTCAAGCTCTATTCAACATGCAATAAGTGAGAAGAGAACATGGAAGGAAAAGAACTTAAAGAACTTAATAGCTTGTTTGTTTGAGCTATAGGATCAACAATAATTTTGTAAAAGCTTCTTTCACTATACATTGTTACAATTGCAACCTCTAAATTAATACTTTTTTGTTATTTTTAGGAAAATTTGGAGACAAGAGAGAGGGTACAATAGAATCTACGACTTCCTCAATAAACTTTATGATGATATAAGAGTGTTTATATGGTGGAAATATCACACGCTGGGAGTATCCAATTATTTTAATTTTAATTTTTTTTAGGAAAGTATCTTTTTCATCCTGACATGACTACACATTCCATCATGGAGGAAGTCCTAATGTCATGTATTGTCATGATGTTGATGTATCATCAAGATGTAATACAAACAAATTATAGAGAATCTTAAATACTCCTAATTAATATATCTACCTAGTCTTTTGCCGTATGTATAGCTGTACATTGTAGTCAAAGGGAATAATTATCTTCCTATAGTTAGCTAAAGTTTAGCGTGTACCATTGTAGTCAAAGGGAATAATTATCTTCCTAAATTATCTCCCTATAGTTAGGTTAGTTTAGCCTTTACAATGCATATATTTGATGATAAGCTTAATGAATCTTTCAAGGAAAATACTCCTCAATCTTTGTTTATATTAGCCTCCTAATATATCTACCTATTATTTTGCCGTATGTATAGCTATACATTGTATTTAACAGTAAAGTGCTAAAGCTTGTTAAAAACTAAAATATACTACAAACAAGTAAAGAATTTTTCTAGGGAAGTTGTAAAACTTGTCCTCTTTTTTTTTTTTTTTTTTGGGAAGTTGTAAAACTTGTCCTATTTTTTTTTATTTTTATTTTCTTTTTATTGTGGGGAAGTTGTAAAACTTGTCCCATTTTTTTTTTTATTTTTATTTTCTTTTAGGGAAGTTGTAAAACTTGTCCTATTTTTTATTTTTATTTTTATTTTCTTTTATTTTGGGGAAGAACGGTACCCTCCACTTACGAAAAATAACGTTTTAAATACACAATCACACACAGTTAGTCTCAAGCACACACTAACATGCACACTAATTGAGTAAATAATGTCAAATACATAAAGTGTGAATAAAATATACAAAGTGAGTCATGGTACATAAATAGCATCAAGTGTCATCAACCAAGTACATAATGAAAACCCTCGGTCAAAACTGCTCAGACCCAGAATTGGGATCAGTGTCATCATGAGACCGCGAGTAAGGGAATAACGGACCAAAAAGACTCTGCATCATCCGAGTGCGAGGAGTAGCGTCCCTACTAGTACCAACAGCTCCAGCAGAAGACATACTCAAAGCAGGTCCTGTCCAGCTGGTAAACTGCGTAGGCTGACTCCAAGATGTAGGAAGCGTCGGTGGAGGCATTGTCCCAGACAATGGAATTGAAAATAAGCCCTGGTCCGTAGGAGTAATGACCGGCCTAAACTCAAGCTGTGAAGGCTGGAATGGCTGAGAGGGCCGAGACTACTGCCACTGAGTCTCCTAAAATGGCTGAGAAGGCCGAGGCGGCTGCTACTGAGTCTCTTGAAACGACTGAGAAAACTAAGATTGCGGCCACCGAGTCTGAAGCCCCTGAATGGATGAGAAGTCTGAGGCTGCTGCCGCTGCGTCTGAGAAGTCGACGAACCTCAGAGGATCGTCTGCGGTGACTAGGCTCCCCCTCGTCCGAGCCTCTATGCCTCGAGCGCGAGCGAGACCTCCTTCACCTCCGTCGCTCCTGAAAGACATAAAATGAAAAGATATCAGTGATGTAGGAAAAGGTAAACATGAGAAAACAGATGAATATACCTCACGAGCATCGTCTGAGCCACTCTAACAACTCGCACCACGTCGTAGTTTGATGACACAATACTTCAAAGCATCAATCAACTTCATAAAGCCCATCATATCCGAATGCGTGACCTGAAACCAAAAAGTCAGTAACAAGCAGTAATAAGAAGAATGAAAGATGTGTCAGAAAGCTTACCGGCTCGAACTCATCAGGCAAGGACTCCTGCGCCTGTCTGAAACCCTCCGGTGCATCAACAATATGATCCTCAGTCATGCCAATCGGCCCCGGGTAACGAACGGACTGAGGCGGGACCTCGATCTTCCCCCTGCGACGAACAATCGTCTAAAAAACAATCGAATAATCAGGTTATTCGACGGTTTAAACAGGGAATAAGCAAAATAAAATTTTAAAAGAAAAGCAAACCTCGAGAAGACGGGGCGGAGGAGCCAAGTAAGGAAGCAAGTCCTGGGAATAATCGCCGTCCATGTGCACCAACTCCTACCAAGGAAAATGGTAGTGCTCCCTCTTGTCCAATAGCTCCCCCAACAAGCGTGAGTGCAACATAGACTCAAGCGGAGGCAATGGCACCACAAAGCGATCAGCGCTGTGCTGACGAACAACACGCTCTCCAAGGTACCAAACAAAGCGTGATGTGCCAAAGAAGACAGTACGACATGCCGAAAGCTCCAAAGCCTCGGGAAGGTCGGCCATGCCAGCCCAAGGCCGATACTGGATCTCGACAGCAATCTGAAAACCATAAGAGATTGCAATGAATGCCGAAGAATAACATCAAAGTAAAAAATAATACACTGTGAAATCGACCCTTACACCAACAGTAGAGGTGCCCCGACGCAGCAACCCGCGCAGACTCGATATGGACTCCACTCGTGACTCACCTCGGTCACGCCAGCTGGCACTGACAGGAAAATCATGGACCCCTCCACGACGCCGTCGAGGGGCTAATCTCGGAAAGTACTGATAGAACCACAGCTGCAACAAGAATAATCTCTAAACACATGAGCTAAACTGGTAAAAACAAAACATGAAAAGGAAAAGATTGTCACCTCTACGTCTCTCCACAGACCATAAACAGCAACAGGGGCCTGATCGTTCAACTGCCTATAACAAACAAGCGCACGAGAACTCCTATCATGAGAAAGAGTCCCGGAAATAAGGATCAAGATAAAGATCCGTACTCGCTGCTCAGGTGTCGTCTCAGCTTTGTCAAAACCATGGGCAAGAACAGAAGCTAACTCTGATCCCCCACTCCTAGGACCACCCCGAGGCACCGGTCGAGTTCTGATATGCTAAACGACAGGACCTAACAACTCCGCTGCCTCACTCGCCCCCCAAGTGAGGACAGGAATCTATCGGACGGGCCGCTCGGTGAAGCGCAAGCCGCTGATCATGCTAAACTCAAGAGGAGTCACCGTCATCTCCCCTCAAGCGAAGTGGAAAGTGTTGGTAGTATCTTAGAAATACTCCAACAACGCTCGGACGACTATCGAACCACAGCCCCGGGGGCTGCGAAATCCCACAACTGTTGAATAAAAATCTTCTAAACCAGCAGACTCCCACAAGGGGTTGGTGATAGGATCCCCTGTGATGATCCTGTATAGCCGGGGAATCAAGTCTCTAGCTCCTGAATCATGATGGCGAAGCACACCATCGACTATTCCGGAAAGTGGATAGTGAGAAATATGGTTCTCACGACAGAAAACCAACTTGTTTGGTGTCCACGAAGGTGGAGTCCACCTACCCCTACTCGTAGAGGGGTGAGGCTCGGTCTCCAAGGCATCGCCTATATCCTCGGGAACCGTGGGAGTGTCCTCTCAAAAAGCCTGACACCGACCACGAGTAAAAATATCTCGATCTCGTTGTCTAGGCATGCTATTATGTTCAAACAAAAAATAAAAATCTAAATACTTAGCATCATTTCCTAAGTTATTAGTTATTTATTCAAAAACAGCTTAACAGCTACCTCAAGTTGCACTTTCTGTTATGCGCTAAATTTTTACCTCAAGGTTAGAAATTAGCAAAATAATAGAATTACTTCCAATACTTAGTTTCTCCATGACAAACTAATACTACAGTTCTCCTAATTGCATGATATTATGTTCTCCATGACAATGTAGTACACACACAAAAAAAAAACAGAGCATGTTTCGAAATTGCACAAAAACAATAGATCGGCACATCATAGCATGTTTTACAAGATCTACAACAATTTTATCATCATTCCAAGTGCAAGAAACAACAAGAACTACAAGAACACCATTTCACGCATAAAATAGCACCAAAATGGTGATTTGCTCATTTCTTCACCAAATCATGCAAACTTGGTCTCAAATTGCTCACAAACCAACATACATTCATATACAAGCTAATTCATGGCAAGAATTTTGACAGAGAAGCTCGAAATCAAAAACCCCCAATTTGATTTTTTAAGGGTTTCAAGCAAAAATGGCTCATTTACAGCAAAATTTAAGACAAAACAAAGAAACTTACATGATTCTGGTAGAGGTTCAAAAATGAGAAAGCTAGCAAGAGATTTGAGTGACTTTGATGGAGAAATGAGTGAGAAAAGATCAAAAATGCCGGCGGATGACTCGAACAGCAGCAGCGAAACACACCGTGGCACGGTATCTTACGCCTTGACACGGTATCATGCGTCGTGTCACGGTTCAGAACGCCGCGACACGGTAACTTGAGCGAAAATGAAGGAAAAAAAGAATGAGAAAGATGAGCATCAAGAATAGCGATAATGGCTCGAGCAGCAGAAAAATGAAATGAGGAAGAAGAAGCTACGGGTCTTGAATTTAAAGGCACTAAAAGCGAACCGTGACACGGTAAATAACGCCGTGACTCGAGGACATGTGTCATGTCATGGTGCAGTCCCCACACGACGCGGTGATGTAGCAAGTCAACGGGCGCAATATTCAAGTGCGCTGACCGTTTCAGCAGAAAAAGCATCGCCGTGTCACACAAAAATTTGCCCTGGCACAGGGAGTACTACCGTGTCACGGTATTCTGCCACGTGACGCGGGTGACCTACACCCCCTGCAATCTGTCAACAACAGTTTTGACCAATTCAGCAGCATGAATATAAAAAAAAAAGAAAAAAATACCGCGTGATGGCAAGATACGCCGTGTCACGACGCCCTGCCACGTGACACGGTGCTCAGGCGCGTGACCTGCACGCTACTGGAAGCTGTCAGCGAATATTCCTGGCATCTTTGACCAAGTTTGAACGATTTTCCGCAGCTTTTGGACAGTTATTTTCTCACCGAAAATACGCGAAAAATTCTAACTGATATTTAAGTGGTACCTAAATTACCTAATATGGTCGGATAGTCGACTTGAAGGTGTAAATCATCTACAACCCACGTTCGAGGACAAGCGAACCAACTACGGCCCACATTTGGGGACAATCGAACCACCATCATTTCATGGCGCAAGGTTCTTGATACACAGAGACTTGCAATCTCATAATTAGACAAGCTTTTCCTCAAGCATGGAAAATTGTCGGTCATTTCCACCTCTCAAAGCGAAGAAGTCAGCGATTATATCATCAATCGACTTTCCTCAAGCATGGGAAGTATCTCAACCGGTAGGTTTCTTCAAGCATAGAAAACCGCCAAACTCATATGTGGACTTTCCTCAAGCATGGAAAGTATCATCTGGTAGATTTCTTCAAGCCTAGAAAGCTACCAAACTCATCAGTCGACTTTCCTCAGGCATGGAAAGTATTTCAACAAAACGTCATCCGTGGATTCCTTCAAGCATAGGAAGCTACCAAACTCATTTTCGTTACGAATAATGGGGTTATTTGTAACGGGCACTTGTGTTGCCCGTTACAAATAACTACTTATTTGTAACGGGAAAGTGCCCGTTACAAATAACATTTTTATCCGTAACGGCCGCATCCGTAACGGCCACTGCCCGTTACGGATAGGCTATTTTTGCCCGTTACGAATAGGCTTTTTTCCACTAGTGATTTAATTTTAATTATTGTTTTATTATTTCCTTGAAGTTACTAACTCGTTTATTGTTTTACAGTTGCAAGCAAGTAAAATCAAAGTAAGGAATCATGTTCCTTTTACTTCTATTATTTTTCTAAAGATTTTATATTGTTGGATTTATTGTTAAATTGCTTCCAATATTAATGTTTGTTCTATTATATTGATCATCATATTGCATGTTTAAAGGGAATATGTAATTGAAAATCACGCCTAATAAGATAATTTGGATAACCGGTTTAGGTTCCTTTAATCTTGTTATTAAAGTGATCACAAAATTATAGAATTATATGTTGCATTAATATTCAACCAATTTAGCATAATAATAGTTTGGAGCGAATTGAATATTTTGTTCGTATGCCTTTGAGATCGCAGGAATCACTTTTCACAATAAGAATTGAGTAGAGGCCAATACGGGCGAACGTGAATCCATGACTCACTTCGTACCATCATCCCCGATCCTCCTTTTGTGGTTCTGAACCATATGGAGTTAGTAATCTCATGGATTATGAATGGGGTGTAACCTTCACGGGTCAATCGTTGTTGCCTATCGTTGTCCCTTAATCGCGGTTGCCTTCTTGAACTGGCAAAGATGCGATGCTTCTAAAGGGAAGAGAAATCTCTACCTCAGGTATCTTCTTTATAAACTTACACTTGAATACAAGCAATTCATAAGGTATTAGATACCATTAATGACTCACTATACGCTCCTTTTTCAGGAACCAAGTGAGAAGAGTTTACCAGGCCCAGTGGATGTGGATATACAAGCGGAAGAAGAAGACAATCTTTCTGGAAAGGCTTGTAATCACATAGTTTGTCTTAACATAGAACTTGTTTAAGTTTTGTTATCAACCATACATTGACCTTTCGACGTTGGACGTCGTTTTGTTTTGATTACAAGACTATTGTTTTAAAAATCTTGCTTTTATGTTTATGGCATAACATGTTTATTTAAAATGTGTGCTTTCATTAGACAAACAAGTTTATAATGTTGAAAATACCACCAAGAAAGCTAAGATCATAGAGTCAAATGTGACGTACTTGTGGCATTGTCGTCTTGGCCACATTAACATCAAACGCATCAAGAAACTTCTACAGGAAGGTGTTCTTAACTCATTCGATTTACAATCGTTTGAAAATTGCGAAGGATGTTTATTAGGTAAGATGATAAAGCAGCCATCCTCCAAGTTGGGAGAAAGGGCAAGTGACTTGTTGGGCCTATTACACACCGATTTATGTGGACTAATGAGCACAACCACAAGAAACGACCATCGATATTTTATCACCTTCATAGACGACTAAAGTAGATATGGATATGTCTACCTTATGTCGCACAAATCTGAATCATTTGAAAAGTTCAAAGAATTTCAGAGTGAAGTTGAAAATCAGCTTCGTAAGAAAATCAAAGCCCTTCGATCAGATCGAGGTGGTGAATACTTAAGCCAAGAATTCGATGATCATCTGAAAGAAAAGGTATACTTTTAGAATTGACACCTCCAGGAACTCCACAATGGAACGGAGTATCCGAAAGGAGAAATCGAACCTTGCTAGACATGGTATGATCAACTATGGGCCTTAGTGATCTTCCTATCTCTTTCTAGGGACACGCATTTCTAACCACGGCACTAACACTGAACCATGCTCCATCAAAAGCTGTGGAAAAGACTCCATATAAATTATGGACGAAGAAACCTCCAAGGTTGTCTTTTCTCAAGATATGGGGATGCGAAGCATATGTCAAGAAATTAATTTCTAACAAACTTCACCCTAAATATGACAAGGTTTTCTTTGTGATCTACCCAAAAGAAACCAAGGGGTATTACTTCTACAACAAATCCGAGAACAAAGTGTTTGTTGCTCGCGATGGTGTCTTTTTAGAGAAGGAACACCTTTCCAAAATGACAAGCGGGAGGAAAATCGAACTCGATGAAGTTCGAGAGGACGAGCAACAAAATTAAATTGAAATTCAAAGTGCTGAAACAGCATCTGTTGACGCTGGTCAAAAAGTGCAAAGTCAAATCGACTATGCAAATGCTCAGTCCGCTACCCTACGTTGGTCGCAGAGGCCAAGGTCTCAACCTGATAGGTATCTTGGTGTCGTATTAACCGAGAATCAAGACATCTTGGTAGTGGATGGAGACGAACCGACAACCTACAAGCAAGCGATGACGAGCACCGACTCTGCTAAATGGCAAGAGGCCATGAGATCTGAAATGGATTCCATGTTTGAAAATTAAGTATAGGACTTGGTTGACTTACCTGAAGGTTACACACCTATCAGATGTAAGTGGATTTTCAAATTGAAAACCGACAAAGATGGAAATGTATTCATTTACAAAGCTAGACTAGTAGCAAAAGGTTACAGGCAAATTCATGGTATTAATTATGATGAAACCTTTTCTCCTATCGCAATGCTTAAATCCGTTCGGATCATCCTAGTGATTGCTGCATATTACAATTATGAAATATGGCAAATGGATGTCAAAACCGCCTTCCTCAATGGAATTTAGGAAGAAACTGTGTATATGACACAGCCTGAAGGTTTTGTTGACCAAAACAATGCTGGGAAAGTGTGTAAGCTTAAAAAGTCCATTTATGGGCTAAAGCAAGCTAGCAGAAGTTGGAATCTGCGATTCAATGAAGCCATCAGTAAGTTTGGATTTATCAAGAATCCAGATGAGTCTTGTGTTTACAAGAAGGTCATTGGGAGTGACATCGCCTTCCTAGTCTTATATGTCGATGACATATTTCTCATTGGAAACAGTGCCGATGCTAGAGTCTGTAAAGGCATGGCTTGGAAAATGTTTTCTAATGAAAGACTTGGGAGAGGCTCAGTACATATTGGGGATTAAGATCTACAGGGATAGATCTAAAAGGATGATTGGATTGAGCCAGAGTACTTACATTGATAAGGTACTGGCTCGATTCAACATGCAAGAGGCCAAGAGAGGTCACCTACCCATGTCACATGGCATAACCCTAAGCAAGAAGCAGTGTCTAAAGACACCTGATGAGCGAGAAAGGATAAATCAAATTCCATATGCTTCGCTTATTGGATCGATCATGTATGCCATGATATGTACTAGGCCAGATGTATCGTATGCCTTGAGTGCTACGAGTCGATACCAATCAGACTCAGGAGAGGTGCATTGAAGTGCGACCAACAATATCCTAAAGTACTTGAAGAGGAACAAGGATAAATTCCTTGTATATGGTGGCTCAGATGAATTAGTTGTTGAAGGTTATACCGACGTAAGCTTCAAAACAGACAGAGACGATTTCAAATCACAGTCTGAATACATGTTCTATTTAAATGGGGGAGCGTTTAGTTGGAAGAGTGCCAAGCAGAGCACAATTGCAGATTCTACAACTGAAGCCGAATACTTGGCAGCTGCTGAAGCGACTAAGGAGGCAGTTTGGATTCGTAAGTTTGTTGGTGAACTTGATGTTGTACCCTCTACAGGGTCCAATAGCCCTCTATTGTGACAACAATGGAGCTATTGCTCAGGCCAGAGAGCTAAGGGAACATCAGAAGGTCGAACATATCAAGCGGTGATTTCACATGATAAGGGAATGGAAGTCAGAAGGTGAAATCAGAATTTGTAAAGTTGGAACGGACGACAATGTAGCCGATCCACTTACTAAAGCACAACAAGCACGTCTAGGAAATGGGAATCAGGCATGTTGGACATTGGCTTTGATTTTCCTGTTTAGTGTTTTAATTAATTTTGAAAATTTTAATGTAAGACACTACGATGAACCATTCAAGTTTGAAGTAATTTAATTTCATGCAATTTTATCACTCCGTTTCTATTTAATTGTGGTTTAGGATTAAATATTGAGTCCATTCGATTATGAGAATATTCAAAATAGGGTATCAAGACCAGTCTTAGATAAAGAAAAACCTATTAAGTGAACATTGAATATTACAATTGAAAATTATCCCTAATTGAGGTTATTTAAATGATGGACGATTAATGACCACTTGAGATTAGTGTGTAATTTGATTTATAGCACCGTTTCTTGTGCAATAAGGACATGATTGTCATAAATCATTTGCACAGGTATTAGTTTAGAACCATACTGGATCGATTGATGAGAATACTTTAAGAGATTTAAAAATCGTCATAAGTATACTTCTCATTATGGCTAACGGAACCTCTTTCCTCGACCATGAGTATTGTAAGTTCTCTTGTTTGAGTACCAGTCCATTTTGATGTTAGTCAAACGTCTGCCGTACATGGAGATTATAACGGCAACACTAGAGCGGCTAAGTCCTCTTAGTAAGAGAAGCTCACAGTACAAGACTAGGAATGTCCCCCTACTGACAATAGGGAACATGTCTTTGTTGTTTACAAGGCCTCTCGAAGAGCGAGATTGTAAAATGCATGGCCGTGCTCAGATGGATTTTTTATAAATCATCAGCTTATTGACAGTCGAACTCGGATTTCGAGAAACACTTCTGAACGTAATAAGGATGATGAATAATCTTACCTAATAGTTCATGAAGAGACATTAAGTGACATAGGAAATAGGCTATACACAAAAACCGCACTTGTTCGGAAGGACAAGTGAGAGATTGATGGGAATGGTGTCCTTTGAACAAGTGTATTATTCCAATAGAGGGTTCGAAATTATTAGAAAGCTAATTATTCAATGAGGTCAAGTGATCGGAATGCCTAGTTGGAGGGTGCTTCCGATCAGTAATTTTAATCCATAATTAATATTACAGCTTGACCTTGACTGAACCCTTCGGGTTACACCCAAGCAACTAACGATCTGATATGACGAATTAATTCGGAAGGAATTAATGAGTCGCTCGAGTATTATATATTTAGATGTTGGATATCGATCTAGGAGCGTCGAGACCGAGCGTCGCAAGTCGAGTCGAATTACTAAAAGACGAGACAATAAAATCAAATTAATTAATCAACAATTACCAAAATACCCCTAGCATCGGAATGCTCCAAGCAAACCGAGTGCTAGGGGCAAATGGTGCTAGCATGTGCACTGCACCTAAGCAATGTTACTAGGTGCGCATGGCTAGCATGTTGCTGGCGCATTGCTAGCAATGCTAGCAGCACCAGCCACGCACAAGCAGCACTAGCCCACATATGCGTGCGTGGCTTGCTGCGCGCATGTGCGGGCAGGTGCGAGGTCAGCATTGCTGGCGCGCCAAGCATACCGCACCCAACAGTATCCCTCTAATAAGTGTGGCATGCTTGTTGGGCTGCGTGTGCTAGCATAAAGCAGCAGCAAGCCTCGGCCAGTAGCCCACATATGTGCGTGGGTTGCTGGGCCGAGCAGCATGCTTCCCGTACTTAGCAGCCACGAGCAGTCCTGGCCAAGCCCAAGGCCACAAGCTGGGCACGCCTTGGTGCCCAAGGCTGGCGCCACGTGGCGTGCGGGGATTGGGCCGTGTGGCATGTGAAGGGCGGCTAAGGGGAAGCTTGGGGAGGAAGGAATGGTCCGTTCCCCTTGTGGTCCTCACCTACCCTCTCCTTGTAAAGTTGCCATTTGTTGATTAATTATTTGTTTAGGATTTCTTTTTTATTTTTGATTTAAAAATAAACTAAGAAAATTGATTTTACCAAGTCTCCCACATTGATGGGAGAGTGGAATTCCCACATGACATTCTCTATAAATACCCACCTTGGGATTTGGAGAAAATCACTTGAGTAGGAACTCAAAAAGGCATCTCCACTTGAGAGAAAACCTTAAAGTTCATATAATACTCAAGTAGTGTTTTGGTCCGACTCGGCTAAACTCCGAGTAAGAGACCGATTGGGTCGAGTTGCGGGTGGATACCGTAGGAGGTCTCTGCACTTGCAAGACTTGTCTTTGAAATAAGAGCTCCGAGTATGAGCGAAGAATGCGACAAGGGTAAGATCGTCTTTTATCTCTTTCTTGTTATTTATGTCATTTAGTTATATTAATTGTGAGCGGGTCTTGGGGTCGGGTTTTGTTCCGCGGTGAGTTAGACTTACTAAAACCCAACAAAGTCATGATTCACTTCACTATGGGAGCACATGGTACTCTTTTAAGGCCTATAAACAAGCTTATTCCCACCATATGAACTCAAAACCAAACGATTAGTATTAGCTACATATTGATCAGCCTGCAATTGATCCACCTACCATGAAAAAGGTATTGGAAGAGGAAAAGATCAACTACTGTGCAATGCAAAACGTGTAAGCCTTATGGACATAACTCAAGAACTTGCAAAGGTGGATGGTTTAACAACAAAAGAGAAATTAACACAAGGATTTGTCACATAAAAACACAAGAGACAGAAGACAACATCTGCTACCTAGCCAAAACAAGCTTATTAACCTATTACTTCTCAACCTAGTGCTTCACATACAACCAACACTAGTATCTCAATCATTGTAAATAGGCTGTAAGATGCAAACCAGAAGCTTAACTGCTTCAAAAGTGTTGGATTGCTTAAAAGTATTTATTGTATAAGCGACTTTTGTATGTTTTCTTGTGATATTCAAATGATGTTTTCTTGTGATATTCAAATATCACTCACTAGTGTGCTTCTCCGTCAGGTATGCATGTAAAAGACTAGTTTAAAAAAAATTATTATGCAAAAATGGAAAGAAGATTAATCCGATTTTTCAATCATGGCCATTGCTTGCCAATCCCTTCCCCCTATTTTTGGGCGTATATTGTGTCCAAATCCAGGTCAATTCATGTATGGATATCAAACGTGTGCAGCAGGCTTTGTCACTGTCTGAACATCATAGGTTATTATCACTGAACCTTCGAATTGCTTTTCTGAAAATCATAGGTTATTATCACTGAACCATTGGCTAGCTTTTCTTAGAATTCTAATATTGTTGCACCAACTTGGCATGATATACTTCGAATTATGATTTTGAGTGGTTATGTTGGCTGATTCGAATATAAATATGGGTGGAAATTTATTTTTTTGAGTCCTCAAATCCGAATATAAATATTTGTGGAATTCTTGAGTTCGACTTTTGGTAAGCTTGTGGTGTCTCTTTTTTTTTTCTTTCATTCTTGCTCAAGTAGAAATATATTAGGGTTCATTTGGTTTAGGCCTTTGGGTCTTCAAGAAAGGCTAAGGGAATCAGAAGGGCTATTTCCCTATGTTGCTCTTTGTTAAGACAATTTAATCATTCCCTTTACCGTCTCCATTCTCCTAGTCTCCTCTACCCTCATTGCCCATCCACCCCCACCAAAGGTATTTCCATTCTCTTCCCTCAAACCTCTTACCTGACCTCTACCACCACAACCACCATTGTCCTACTACCGGTCCCACCACCACTGTCAACTACTCACCATGAAACCCACCCATTTACCACCATGAAACATACCCACCAACCAGAAATATCCAACACCCACAAATAAGGCTTCACAATAACAAGCAGTTGCAAGGACATCTAAGGCTACACAAAGAAGCAACAAAAAAGGGAAACATAAAGTCTAATTTATGCTATTTATTAGAAACTAGTGTCTTCATAACTTGGGTTGTTATTTTGTGACTTGTGAAGTTACTTTTGAACTTATGTGCTATGAATGATGTCCTTTTTTATATAGGTCTGGTGGAACATATGGCTTTTGTAAGCATTTTAAATATTATAATGGATTTTTTTTTTTTTTTTTTTTTTTGCAAGAAAATGATTAACAGACCAATTTTTAGTCATTCACATTGTTCAATTTTTCACTTAAGTTACAGATATATTAGAAAACAATGTAGAAAATTAAGAAACTGAAGAAACAAATAGAAAATAAACTCCAATTTTATTCAATTCCAGTATAAACCATTTCACACCTTACATTCAAAGCCATTCTTAAACATCTACCAAAAATTACATCACTTTGTTACGATTAACACATAGATAATAACAACAACAATTATCTTCACATAGTTCCTAAAGCTCTCATGCATATCTGCAATTATCTTGTGAATTTCTGCAATTTCTTCATTCATTTGGAGAAATTTCATGTTTCCCAACATCGTCCTCAATAATCCACGCAAAGAAACAACATCCTCTAACCTTCTCCTTGCACTTGTAATAAGGCTTCTTAATGTTTGTCGTTGAATCGAAAAATCTAACCTCACAATTTTTAGGGGGAATGCAATTACATGCCTTCAATCTTTCACCCAATAAATTAAAGCATCCATCAATTGCACACCTAGACTTTAAAGCAATTGAGCAATAATTCATGGCTTAACAGTGACCCTAATTTTCGAAGAACCCTGATTTTGAAAGAAACGGGAAGAATTTGAATAGCCTGCAATGTGTACAACTAGTAAGAAACGTTTAATGAAATAGAAGGGAAGTTAATTAGAGGGTAGGTTAGTAATATCACATATTAGAGTTTATAAGTTAGCCATACTAATGAACTTAGCTTGGTTTAATTAGTATTAGTACACTAATTAGAGTTTTGTAGAAGTTTAGTGTCACTAGATATTATGCTTTTTTTTTCCCCACCAAATAGAAAATATAGATCTTGAGGGCTACCATATAGAATTTCTCAAATAAATTTAAATAATATTTTTTTTAATTAAGTAGTAAAAGTATCTATGTTAGGTAAAATTTTCATTTTCATTTACATGAACCCATTTGAAAAAGTTGCTGGATTTGTCACTTTATATAATATGTTTATCACGCACGTTTAGTAACTATTAGAAAACTTATAGGGGCCGAAACCCTATGAGCCGTAATGAAGGGGTGAGGGGGCTGGTGTTTTTTTCCTTTTATTTTAATATAATTTAATTTAAAAAAAAATCAAAATTTAACAATTTGGGCCAATTACATAACGACACGTGTTATGGGGAACCTATTTAGCAGATTACATGTTTTTTTGCCCTGTGTAAATTGAGACCATTCCCCAAACGTTATATTATTAAGAAATAATCAAAAGGTTGTTTTGTTTGAATTCACCGCTCAAATGTTATACTTCCTCCATTTCTTTTTAGTTGACACGTTTCTTTAGTCACGTTTGCTAATGCACAAATTCAATCATTAATATCTTTAATTACCGATAAGCAAAAATTATAAAAAGTTGATATTTTGAAAATATACATCGTGACGAATCTAACAAGATCCCACTTGACTATATTTTTCTTCACATATAAATTACAAAACATGGTCAAAGGGAGGTGTGTGAATAGTGCTAAAGTCAAAACATGTCAACTAATAAACAACGAAGGTAGTATTATTTATGACAAGTTTTCCTTTTTCCCCTTACCCTTAAACAAAATGTTAAGTATTAATGAAACAAACTTGTACTATTATACTTTAATCAAAGTATTAAGTAGAGGTAAAAACTGACAGTCAATAATAGGTTGGGTTCAAAAATCAAGTTGGGTCAATGCAGAATCGGGTTAAGGCTAAATTGGATATATTTTAACATAATTTTTGGTCAAGTTGAGTTCATGTCATGTCAAACTTATGTTAGGTTGAGTTCAAGTTAGGTTAAGTTAGTTTCGAGTCAAGTTCATTGTGAGATCAGGTCAAACTCAAATTCAAGTTGAGTTTCGGTCAACTATAGATTAGGTTTGACACCTAAATTTCTCTGATTAAATCAGACCAGATACAATTCAAATTGGGTGGTTTTTCTGAATTAGATCATTTTTAACACCTCTAGCATTACATGGAGCTCAACCCGAATCTAGTAAAAGTGTCATGAAAAATAAAGGATAAGGAACCTCAATACTAATACTCCCTCCGTGTTTTAATAAGTGTTATACTTACCAAATCCGGCCGTGTTTTAATAAGTGTTACACTTTCTTTTTTGGCAAAAAGCTACAATAAAATATTATATCTCTCTCCTCTCATGGTCTTCACCCAAACCTAATACTACTGTTTTTTTTTATTATTATATATTTCCTCTCACATTCATTATTTTTCAATAAACTATTAACCCCACTATCTTTCTTTTACAATTTTTCAATACTCTAACTACCTCACTTACTACTTATTTAATTTAAGTCAAATAAATTGCCTAAAATTATGTGCTGGTCAAACTGTAACACTTAAAATAACACGGAGCGAGTAACCCGATCTAATTAGTTAAACGTATCATTTCGTGTGAACCTAAGCAATTAAACATATTGAAAATACTTGACACTAACCAATTTTATTTGGTGTTTAGAGAGCCACAAGGGCGGAGATGAGAATCGAGAGGGAAGCTCTAACCACTTGAGCTATCGTATTGTATTGTCATGTCATATCAGCTTTTGTCCGCTCTACTCGTGATAACGGGATTAATTCTTAAGACCTACCCCCTAGTGTAGCTTCCACTACCTACACCTCCCCTTAAACACAGCGTATGGAGTCCCACTAACCACAGTAACCCACTAACCGCAGTAACCCACTAACCGTAGTAACCGCAACCCACTAACCGCAGTAACTAGTTAAAAACCGCCCCTACCCCACATATATATACGATATAAAAAAAACCCCAGCATTTTCTCTCTCTAAAACATTCCTCTCCAAGTTTCTTCCATTTTCTCTCTCATAAAATTCAAAAAATTGTAGCAATTACGACAAAAAATTGTATAAAATTACTTCAAAATTAGTACAAATGCCTGACATTGAAGGTAAAACTGCTAAATTGATACAAGATTTAACAAAAGAGTAAGTATTTTGTTGATTTTGTTGCAATTTTATGTATAAACCCTAATTTTTGTTCAATTTCTTGCGATTATAGTTTGATTTTACTGAAAATTTACTAAAATGTACTATAATTTGTGTGATTTTTTTATAAAACAACAAAAAATGATTCGGAGAAGAACATTTCAAAGAAGAACACTTCAGAGAAGAGTACTTTGGAGAAAAGTTCTGACGAAATGTATGAACCCTAATTTTTGTTCAATTTCTTGCGATTATACTACGATTTTACTGAAAATTACAAAAATGTACTATAATTTGTGCGATTTTTGTAGAGAAACACAAAAGGATTCGGAGAAGAACAATTTGGAAAAGAATACTTCAGAGAAGAGTTATTCGGAGCAAAATTCTGACGAAATGTAAGTTTTCTCACTACTTAAACTATGGAAATTGATTCAAAAGTTGTTTTAGTAACAACATTAACAATTTATTAAACAAAAAAGAGACGATGATGATGTACCTATTTAGTCAAGAGTAGACAAATTGAAAAAAAAAACCGCGAAAAGACTCCAATTGTAAATCCTGAACTTTTAAAAGATATTGACAAATTAATTGGTACGGATTTAAAAATGTCTCCATTTCCAAGGTATATAATCATTTACATAATACATTATGTTCATTTGTTTATTATATAATGTTATCATGATTTTGGTTATATCATTGTTTAATATGCTATTTGTATTTGATCATATTTTGGTTATATCATTGTTTAACATGCTATTTGTATTGGATCATTGTTTAATATGCTATTTGTATTTGATCATATATAATGTTATCATGATTTTAGTTATATCATTGTATATGATCGTATTTGATACTGATAATGTTCATTTATAGATATAGTTCTGATCATATATTTGTATTTTTTCATTTGAGTATTCATTGAGACTTAAATAACAAATGTACATTTCATTGAAACATCTTGCACATATATAAATATGATAATAATCATTTCAATTGTATGCATTCAAACTAATACCCTGTAATTATTTTATATTGTAGTGATGTACCATTTAGAGTGAAACACTTGTTTCAATTAAGAGATGGAAAATCTGAACATTTAAAAAGAAGTTTATAGAACAAAATGAATTTGGTAGTAGTTATCAAAGATACACTTTAAACAAGTAAGTTTATATGTATAAAATAATTGTTTTTATATGCAATCATTGTGCATTGTGTATATATATCAAACTTATTAGGTAATTCTTAAAATTTTAGTGAAAAAAAAGGTTTGAGTGAAATTGTAATGTCAAAATCAAGACCACCAGAGACAAATCAACCAATAAGGTATAAAAACTTTATACCAAAATAACTAGTTCTCTTAATTATATAAATTAGTTCATAGATGAATGTCATATTATATAAAATAATTCTAATTTTTTTAGTGAACAAAGTGAGAATGTCTCTGCTACTCATACCACAACTGCAAAATATGACAAAGAGAGCAAGGATCAAAGGTATGCTAATCCAAAATGTTCATTTTCCATACAAAATTGTTCATTTTTTTATAATCCAAATTCTAATTAATAAATATATACAATATTTAGTGAAAAGGATGAGGAGCAAAAACAGGATACAAATATATCTGAAAAGGACAAACATGATGTTGATCAAAGGTATTAATAAAAAATGTTCATTTTATTATACATAAATGTCTATTTTGTGTACCATTTATATGCATTTTTGTTAAAAGTATTACTTAATATTGATTTCAGCAAGCTAAAAGAAGTTCAATCACAGGGGCAAAACAATCCAGAAAAGAATACTCCTGGCCAAAAGTAAGATAAATTAAATGTTCATTTTCTATAGACTTTATGTTCATTTTATATTTATTTACTCAAAGATATAAATTCAAACATATTTTTAATGAATTATCAGAAAACCCAAAGATAATGATCAACAGAAGCCAGCAATAACCACTTCAAAGAAGAAGATGCAACAAATAAAATAAATAATGTATATATATGAAAATTTCATAATACTATCTCACATTTACAGGAAGTACAAAGAATCTACAATCAAAATTATGATAAATCTCAAAAGAATGGAAAAGGCAAGCAAGGAAATCAAAAAAGTGGAAAGAACGAGCAAGAAGTTAAAGAAAGGTAAATGTTCACATATATTGAATATTTCTGTTTAATGTTTATAAATATCAATTATAATAATAATAATAATAATAATAATAATAATAATAATTTTGCAGGTGAAGAAAAACATAAGGAAAAAGGGTCTGTAGAGGAGAAAAGTCCTAAAATAAAAAAAGCAATAAAAAGAAAAATGTGGAAGATGACTTTCCTAAGACAGCATAGATAAAAGGTAAAAAATAAAAACGTACGTATTTTAATACATAAAATGTTCATTTTTGATATGTATAATTTTTAATTATAATGTTCAAGAAGATTAATCAATTTCAATTTCTACTAATTAAATTTTCATAGAAGGACAAGAGGAAAAAGGGCCTGAAAAGGAGAAAAGCCCTGAAAAGAAAACAGTGGAAAATGTCTTTCCAAAGACAACAGAGCTGAAAGGTAAAAAATGAAAAATGTACATATTTATTACATAACATGTTCATTTTGGTTATGTATAATAAACATTTGTCATTCTATTTACATAAATATTTATTTAATGTTTTATATTTGATCATTTAATATGCAGCAGAAATGGCATCTGATTTTTTTCTAATTGAGGATGAGACCAATATGACAGATGAAGATATGAATACAGCTGATGTATTGACAAAAATAAGTGAGGAGCCAGCTGCCTCTTCTCAAAAGAGTGAACAATCAAGCCAAAGAAAATCAAGATACAAAATGGTTGCAAGAAAATACAAAAATAAAAGTCTTACAGTGCAAAGTGGAAGAGTTACAAGAAGCCAAGGTAAAGATAATACTTCTGTATTTAATGTTAAATAGGACATATTTAACTTTACTAACATAAAATTTAAAAACACAATAGATGTTCTATTAGATGAATCTGTTAAGGGAGGCCAAAAGGAGGCAATTGCTGAGCCTGTTGAAAAATCTGCAAAAAAAGCTCTGAAAAAAAGAATTCCTCAAAGGACTTCTCCTATTCAAAAGAGAGCTGGTGCACCTTCTGAAAATGTTGCAGCATCTGCTCCAATCAGAAAAATGGCAGGTGCCCCTGCTGAATATGTTGCAGAACCTATTAAAAAAATGCCAGGTGCTCCTGCTAAAAAAGTTGTAGAAGAACAAGGCAAAAAGGGTAAATGTTCAATATAATAAAAGTTTGTTAGGTATTATAAAATCTAAAATTTGTATGTAATAAACAAAAGTTTATCATTTATGTAGGTGGAAAAAATATATATGCAGCACAACTGAAGAAAACTTCTAAGGTTGCAGGAAAAAGAAAAGCAGGTATATAATGATATTTATAAATGTTCAATTTCAACATATAGAATGATCATATATAATAAAATTTTTGTTCATTTTTCATTTGATTAATGTTCATTTTCAATACATTAAATGATCATTTGTGATGACTTTTATATTGATTTCAATTTTCAGTTCTCAACCCTGCCAAGAAGAATGTTAGGAAGAGGAAAAAAATACAAGAAGTTGTAGGGAATATTTCAAGCATCCCACACTTGAGCCCCACTGTGATCATACACTTAAGTATGGTGGCGTCCAAAGGGAAGGAAGCTAGAGTAAAAGAGTCGCCAACAAGTTTTAGGAACTTGTAAACCGTTCACAGGGTGAAGGTTATACCCCTTAACGATTCAGGAGATCGTTAACTCCAATAGGTCTAGAACCATGACTAGAAGTTCGGGGATGAAGGTACAAATCCAACCTAAAAGAGATTGAACCTGCCCTAAAAATAGGCCTCTACTTTATTTTTCTCGTATTCATGTGCGCTTTCTGACTAACATACAACCATTAGATTAACCCTAAACCTGTTTAATCTATGTTGGTTGAATATTAATGCACAAACAAAATTATTATTGGCGATCACTTGAATTATAATCATATTAGCCTAAACAAGATTATTAATTATCTTATATAAACGTGATTACAAGTACAAATTCCCTTTAAACATGCATAAAAGGCGTGATCAAGCAATAAAAATAATATAAATATAATATCAAGCAACATAATAACAATCATCATCATCATCATAATAATACTCTCAATAAAGCTTAATAATAATAGCAAGATCCTATGCATGATACTAACAAAATTAATAACAAACCCTAGCATGTCACTAAACGTTAAAGATCAAAGCTTTATTCCTAACATGATACTAACATAATATTAGAAAGAATAGGAAGCATCATAATAATATACATGATATTAGAAATCTTAATTAACCCTAAACATGATACTAGGAAGCAATAAAACATCCTAACATGATACTAGGAAATAATTAAAGCATGATTTCTATATTAAAGCAATTAAAGTACTTACTTCGATGCCTCGTATCTCTTTCTAATAACAAAATACACACGTTAGTAACTTCAAGGAAAATAATAAATCAAACAATTAATTTAAATAATTGAAATAGGAATTTGGGACCAAACCCTCAGAAATATTCAATCTTTCACGTCTAGGGCGAAGGCAACTTCAAACTTGGCTAGGTGTGTCTAGAACTAATGAATGAGGAAATTTGTAAAAGGGAAGGTTTAGAAAGAGGGGGAAAGAATAAGCTACTAGCTTTTAGAGAGAGAAAGAATAGAATTAGATGATTGTTGATTGAAAACAGGGAGATACAACCCCTATTTATAGAAAAAATAGCACGGGATCAAAGAAAGTCATATTCGGAATAAAATACCTCCTGTCGCAAACGACAGGAATCAGCGCCAGGCGACGAAGGTCAGCGCCTGGCAACGACACTGTCGTCTCACGCTGGTTTAAAAGTCAACGCGCTTTTCCACGCGTAATTACCTTTAACACCGGCTGCAGGTAATTATACGTCCGAGCAGTTTTCGAAATCATATTTAACATATTTTATTCTAAATAAAACATCTTTAAAATATAATTAATAGTCCTAATTCCATTCGAATTAAAAATAAACTTCTTAGAAGATCAAAATCAATCCTAACAACTTTAGGAATAATAATTAATAGGCCCTCCTCTAGATCATTGGGCCACATGTAAAAATCATTTCGAACCCAATTTAATTTAATCCATAACTTCCTCATTATTCATCGAAATTGGGCTTATAATATATCGTTTGAAAGCTCTTCTCGAGCCCAACCCAACTACACTATTATTTGACCCTTATTATGGACCAAACCAAATTGGACTGGCTACTTTTCATAAATAAGAGTAAGAGAAGAAATATTTTTGAAAACAGAAAGAGAAATATTTTAATAAAACATCCTCATCATTAGACTTTCCACACTTTCACTTCGTTCGATAATAAAATGACGCGAAAGGTATTCATCACTGGGTTTAGATTGGGGAAACATATTTGGGTGTCTACAGAAGCCCCCACTTTGACTGAGTTTGGAGAAACTTAAGTTTCGAAAACGAAATTCAAAGTAGCGATAGGGACGGAGAATGATTCAGAACATTCTGCGATCCTAAACCATTCTTGTAACGCCGATACCTGCAAACTAGCGTTAGTTAAAACAGATAAAAGAGTTAAGAAACGCGTATCTTGCACCGTCGAGCACACATCTCTGGAGTAACCGATTTTTGTTTGACGATCTTCCTCAAGCAAGGGGATACCGCCTGAAGACTACCACGCTTGCAGCTGCCTTTAATTTCCGCTGTTTTATGACCATCTTCCACATCCTAGGGAATATGATCGAAGATAACTTTGCTTGAAGCCACCTCCTATTTTTGACAACCTTCCACATCCTAGGGAACGCCGTCGAAGATAACTTCGCTTGAAGCCATCCTCAGTTGTCCGACAACCTTCCACATCCTAGGGAACGCCGTCGAAGATAACTTCGCTTGAAGTCATCCTCAGTTATTGATAATATTCTGAAGAAAATTATCGAAGACCAACGCTTGTTGATCCTCAAAGCTCGCTTGAACTTCGCTGTTGTTGATGTTGTGGGGGTGATGACAATCCTCTCTTCTTTAGGAATAGTTGCCAACACAACTCTTGAATGATGTACGACAATGCGATTTAGGGAAAGTTGTCAATGCCACGTAACAATCCATCCTAGGAAATGTTGCCACGATGAAGCGACAATCTGTATCTCGGAAATTTTTCCAAAGTCCAATTTTGGGAAAAGTTGCCAATGCTTCGTAACAATCTGTCATAAGAACCTTGCTACGGTCGACAATCCACGTCTTGGAATATAACTTTTGAAAGCAATCCACCTTGGAAATTTTCCAATATTATGCGACATTCCTTTTGGGAAAATATTGCCACAATTGACAATCCGTGTCTTGGAACATTTGCAAAAAGAAGAGTCAATCAGCAATCCGTCTTGGGAAAATTTGCCACTACTGAAATGAATGACAATCCACGTTGGGGAACCTTTGCCGAAATGTTAAGATGAATAGAGACCTACGACAATCCTTTGGGAAATTTTGCCATAGGGAACTGGGTGTATGACAATCCAATCTCGGAAATATTGCCAACGGTTTGATGAATGTATGACAATCCGAACTTTGGGAAAAATTGCCAAACAGAGGGTAAGCACGACAATCCATGCTTGGAAACATTGCCAGTTTGAGATGACAATCCAATCTTGGAAAATTTGTTATTTGAAGAATGATGCTCGACAATTCACTTTTGGAAATATTGTCAGTTTGAGATGACAATCCAATCTTAGAAAATTGTTGTTTTGGTGATGTGCTACTTCATGAACAATTACTTCGGTGCTTGCGATGAGCCAATACTTAGGCGCTCTAAGCTAAGAGAGACGATCATTTGTCAGGTCAATCACTTACTGCGATTGTAATCGAGCCGACTATTAATCATGTCAATTTGCTTATAGGGGCTAACTGGCGTACCAAGGAACCCAATCAATCAATATGACCATTTGACTCTAGTTGATTTGCTAAGTTGTTTGCGTCCTTTTGCTTCAAATCTTTTGTAAAGGTTGCCTGTCCGTTTGGGACTTAGTGTACCTACATTTATATTTTGGACTATAGGACTTTGCTCATGTTATTAAGGTTTACTTTGTGTGACTTAATGTTATTGCCTGACTCGACGTGTAACTCGATGTACTCAAATCGACTCGTGTGCGTAGACTTAACTCAATGTGATAACACGACATGACTCAATGTGTACATGACTCGTGTGTGCAAAGTATTGACTCATGACTCAATGTGTGACTCGAAAATGCAGAAAAACAAAAATTTCCGTCATTTTTGTGGAGGGTACCGACTTTCTCTCGAAAAAGAAAGACGCAAAAAAGAATCGAAGTGGGTGTTTGAGGTACATGTTGAATGAGCTTAGTCAAGTGTATGCATCGACGTTGTATCTCATAGTGCAAAGATTAGTTCATCCTAGTGTAGACACCCATTTGTGTCTCCCCAAAACCAAACCCAGTGATGAATACCTTTCACGTCAAAACATAATCGAATGAGGTAAAAGTGTGAAAAGTCAAGTGTTGCGGTTAGTTTTTATTAAAATCCTTCTTTCTGTTTTCGAAAACCCACTCTATTTTATAAAAACGTCCAATTCAGTTTATTTTGGTCCATGATAAGGGTCCAATAATAGTGTAGTATGATGGGGCTTGAAAAGACCTTTCCAACGATATATTATAAGCCCAATTCCGATGAATAATGAGGAAGTTATGGCCAAAATACTAAACTGGGCCCAAACCGGATTTTACCTACGACCCAATGATCATGTGGAGGGTCCAAAGGTTTAATCCTATTCCAAAACTAATTAGGATTGATTAGAATCTTCTATAAGTTTCTAAAATATCTTAATTATCCTTTTTTGAAAAGATAAGATCATGGAATTTGATTTGAATATAAAACTTTCCTTTTTTAAAACTTTCCTAATTCTATTCGGATTTAAAGATGTTCAAAGATAGTCAGATATTATTTTCGTGCCTTATATTTTTTATCCAAATTTTATATGGTTGGATAGATCTTGAAATTATCTTTCTAATGATATATTATAATAATAAATCCAAGCTATAACGAAAAAGATATGAAAGATATACGAAACTCTATCCAAACCTGACACCCTTTCACTATTTCGTCCATATCTTTTTATCTACAAAAGATTTTAATCTGATTCCAATTGCATTAGAAAGTAGACTTCAAGAGCTTTCCAACGACATATTATATGACTTATTTGGACTTCTAGATCAAAAGATATGATTAAAACAAAATTCGCAAAAAATTGTCTTGTCGCGAAACGATAGGCTTGTCGCCTCGCGACAGACTCTGTCGCCTCGCGACAAGATAAATCTTTGGCGACAAGGTCGGTTTGATTAGCGACAGCGTGGAGTTTTATTCCTTATCAAATTCTATGATTTTCCGGACTGTTTCCTTATAAATAGGGTCCGAACCTCTGTTTTTATTCATCAACAATCAATCAATCAACTCACTTTCATCAACTTTCATCATCAATTCTTACTCAACTCTCTATCAATTCATCCTTAATTCTCTCTTTCAAAACTAGCTTTTTACATACACAATTCCGCATTCACAAGATCTTGAATCTCTTAGCCAAGTTCGATGTTGCCTTCGCCCTAGACGTGCAAGGTTTGATATTTTCTGAGGGTTTGGTCCAAAACTAGTCTAAACTTTATTTAATTTGATTTCAATTTAATTCTTTGATTATTCTTTATTATTTTCGTTGAAGTTTACTAACTTGTGTATTTTGTTATTAGAAAGAGGTACGAGGCTTCAAAGTAAGTAGATTAGCTTACTTCCTATTTCTTTCACAATGTAGATTGCATGCTTATTATTATTTTAATTCCTAGTATCATGTTAGGATGCTTTTAATGCTTTCTAGTATCATGTTAGGATGCTTTTAATGCTTTCTAGAATCATGTTTAGGGTGCCTCTTATCTTTTCTAATATTATGATATCATGTTAGTACCATGTTAGGGTTAAAGCTTCGATCTTTATTGTTTAGTGACATGCTAGGATTTGTTATTAATCTTATTAGTATCATGCCTAGGATCTTGCTATTATTATTAAGCTTTATTATGCCTTATCATGTTATTATCATGGTTATGATTAATATTGTTTATTATTATGTTGCTTGATATTTATCTTTATTGTTATTGCTTGATCACGCCTTTTATGCAGGTTTAAAGGGAATTTGTACTTGAAATCACGCTTAATAAGATAATTATTAATTTGGTTTAGGCTAATGTGATTTTAACTCAAGTGATCGCCAATAATAGTATTATTTGTGCATTAATATTCAACCAACATAAATTAAACAGGGTAGGTTTAATATAATGTTTGTATGTTATTCGAAAAGCGCACATGAATACGAGCAGAACAAAGTAGAGGCCTATTTTATAGGGCGGGTCCTTTCTTTTGTAGATTGGATTCGTACCTTCATCCCCGGACCCTGTTTGGTTCAAGACTTTATGGAGTAGTTGACGGTCCTTTGGATTGTCTTTTGGGTACAAGTTCCTTAAAACTTGTTGGCGACTCTTTTTGCTCTTTGTCTTTCCCTTTGGAACGCCACCGTACTTTAGTGTATGATCACAGTGGGGTTCAAGTTTGGGGTTATCATAATGCTTGAAATATTCCCTACACCTAGGCTATCCCAATTGTTAACTCGATGATGAAAGTATTTGGGTAACTTAGGCACGGAGGCTAAGTACTTCATACTTTGTAATGCAATAAGAATTATTATAATGAGTGATCTTGATATGACAAGGCGTGCTTCAACGTCATGTTAAGATTTCATGAAAAAGGGTTCCTATGAGGAGGATTATTTGTCTACGTATCTGTGATGTGTGTGAAAGTGACACTAAAGCTAGGCTGCAAAGGCTAACGGTATGGAAAAATATTATTTCAAGAAGAGTCAAATGATGGCGACTCTTAGGCTAGGTAAGCTAACGATGTAAGGATCAAGCCCCCAAGTCTAGCTCTAAATGAATAGGGATGAGCATTGGAGATCCCTTGATATGATCATGTATGAATGTAAATATGAATGCATTTTTATTACGGTCGCACCCCAATTTGAGGTTGCCTACGTATCCGTTAGGAATCAGGCCGAACGTAGCTCTAGCCGAACCTCGCACAAGTGTGTGTATACCTCAAAGAGGTCTTTTGAGGGTTGTAACGTGGTTAGGCTAAAGGTTGAGGAAGAAGGGGATAAAGGCTCAAGACCCTAGATTAGCCCCCAAGGTGTGCAACCTTGCTTTTGAATCTTTGTATTATTATGCTTGAGGTTTCTCACTTTTGAGCTCTTTCTTTTTTTATTTTTGCTCTCTCTCTTTTTTTGCTTTATCATCTTTATTTTAATAAGTATGGGCAATCCCGATCATGCGGTCTATCACTCACTTGGCATTCATGTTTCTCAAGCATGGTACCTAGCACTCGATAAGAGACGCAATGTGAGACGTGTTCTTATCAAAGATATATTCATATCAAAGACATTGGAACACTTGCCCTTTTGTACATTTTATTGCTATTTTATTCTTTTGTAATTTTTATAAAATCACTCAAGCTTTTGTATTTGCATAAGTTGCACACTATCCCATCCCAAGGTTAGGTAGATGTGGGTTGAAGAAAGAAAGGTCTGTCAGTAACGAGGCTCAAAGTGGTTTATCAGGAAAGGATTGTATATTTGAAGGGTGAAAAGTGATATGATGTGGCTACAAGGGGTGCCCCAAATCATTAGTATACCTTGTGCTTAATTCGACATGGATTTTTACTTAGGAAATTCTTATACTTCCCATTCTTACTCCATCCGACCTGGTGGGGTCGAATGGTAAGATCGGTCTTAGAGGCTATATGGCCGAGTGAATGGAATAAGAATTCCCTTGCCAAACTTTCTAGTCGGCATTTTTGGGATTTTTTTTTATGAATCGTCCGTCCAGCATAGGGTCAGACGGTTTCATTATCCGCTTAGACTCTGTGTCCAAGTAGATCTGCTAGGGATGCCCTAACTTATCAATTTTACTCGGCCGACCTAGTGGGACTTTGTCGTTCGGATAGGATTAGCCGAACAATTTTAATTTGGAATGCTCTTGGTGAGTTTGTACTCGGCCAGAGCCTTATGCCTCTTAATTTGGAATCAACCGAGCTGCTATGTAGCCAGCAACACTAGTTTCTCCTTTCAAGCAGCTGCTTTGTTCAGCTGGGTGGCCGACTAGCATTGCTGCAAGCCACCTTGTTATTATTTGCATTCGGCTTTTCAACTTGTCAATGTACACGTACAATACGATATGTAAGAAAAATATTTAATAACAATGTTTGACTTTTCATTAATAATTGTCAAATTTTTACAGTGTTAATGGTCGTACGGCTTTAAAGACACTACTCGGCCATTAAAGCTTAATTACATTGCTCGGCCGCTCAGGCCTAGTTGTTTACACAACTTTTAGGGCTAAATACAGGATCTTAAACATAATACTTTCTCAAGTTGTCCATATTCCACGTACGAGGAATAGAACGTCCATCTAAGGCTTTGAGACGGTACGTACGTACCATCCCGTACTTCTTCTCTGTTTTGGTATAGCCCTTCCCAATTTAGAGTTAGCTTTTCGTCTTCATTGGCTCAGCCAACCGCTTCCATTTTTCTCATAACCAGATCCCCCATCTTTAGTGGCTGCTTAGACACCTTGCGATTGCATGCCCTCGTCATTTTGAGATGATAAATTTCGTGCCTAAATGCCGCATTGTCCCTGACTTCTGGAAGAAAATCCAGGGCAGTCTTCATGGCCTCCCAATTGGTCGATTCATCATATAGCATTACCTAGAGGGTAGTCTCGTACATCTTAATTGGGAGCACGGCTTCAGCGTCGTAGACTAGAAAGAATGGGGTCTCTCCTGTTGAGCTCTTGGATGTTGTACAAATGGACCATAACACATCAACCAACTCATCTGCCCAAAGGCCGCCTGCTTTCTCAAGCTTGCGCTTGATGCCGTTGGAGATTAGCTTGTTCTAAGCTTCAACCTGGTCGTTGGCTTGCGGGCGTCCGACCGAAGCAAAGCAGTGAGTGATGTCCTGGTCGCTTAGCCAATTTTTTAGTTGGCGCATTTCAAATTGGGGTCCATTATCAAATACCATCGACTGCGGCACACCATAATGAGTGATGACATTTTTCTAGATGAAGGCGGACACATTTGTCCATTTGATTCCTCAGACGGCCTCAGCTTCAACCCATTTGGTGAAGTAGTCTACTACTACTAACACATACCGCCTTTGCCCGGATGCAGGAGTATACGGCCCCAAGATGTCCAAGCCCCATTTTTCAAAGGGGAATGGACTACTGATGGCCGACAAGTTATTTGTCGAGCGGTAAATAAGGGTTACGAATCTCTGGCATTTGTCACATTTTTTCACCATTTTCATGGCGTTCGAATTCATGCTCGGCCAGTAATACCCCAGGTGGGTAACCTTTTCTGCTAAGGCTCGTCCTCCAATGTGCGATCCACATTGCCCTTGATGAAGGTCATCTAATACATCATACCCCCTCTATGGGGTGATGCAATTCAAATATGGTTTAACAAAAGCTTTCTTGAATAGTTCCTCATTTTTTAGCTCAAACCAGGCTGCCCTCTTCTTCATCAGCCAACTTTCTTTCAAATCGTCCAGGAGCGTTCCATCCCTTAAGTAAGAGATCACTCCGTCCATCCAGGTTGAACTTCTGTCTATGATTTGCACGGGATTGGCATCAATACTCCTCTTTTCCTTTACTTCCCAAAACATTGATCTAGGAGTATCACATGATGCCGAGGAAGCTAGTTTAGAAAGTGCGTCTGCTTGGTGATTTTCTGAGCGGGGAACTTGTTGCAGGGTGAAATGCTCTAGGCCCTCGGCCTCTTCTTTCACCAACTGCAGGTACTTCATCATAGCCGGCTCCCTAGCTTCATAGTCACCATTAACTTGGCTGACTATCAGCTGGGAGTCCGAACTAGCTTCAATTTTTGTTGCTTCGGCCGCCTTACACATTCTAAGGCCGGCCAGGAGAGCTTCATGCTCAGCTTCGTTGTTTGAGGCTTGAAATTGGAATCTCATTTCATATTCAAACTTATCTCCCTCAAGAGACTGACAGATGATACCACCACCACACCCTGCCGCTGTTGCACTTCCGTCCACAAACACTTTCCAAATTTGATCCCCTGCCGGTTGCAAGTCCGGCCGTGTCATCTCAGCCAAAAAAATCAGCAAAGGCTTGCCCCTTGATTGATTTTCTGGGTTCGAACGTGATATCAAAACCTCTCAATTCTAAGGCCCATTTAAGCATTCGGTCACCGGCCTCCAAGGTTGTAAATGGCTTCTTCAACTACTGGTCCATGTATACCATAATCGAATGAGCAAGGAAGTATGGCCTTAGCTTTTTCGATGCCATGAACAATGCCAGCCCAAATTTTTCGATGGGTGGATACCTCAGCTCGGCATTATGCAGGACATGGCTTATGAAGTACACGGGGATCTGATGGTTATCCCTCTCAGCAAGGAGGACGACACTTAAAGAGTGATTTGAAATTGCAAGATACATGTATAGCTTTTCATCTTTGAGCGGACTGACGAGCCCAGGAAGTGTATGCAGATGATTTTTCAATTGTACAAAGGCTTCCTTGGCCTCTTCGGTCCACTAGAACATGGCTTTTTTCTTTACTGTCTGAAAGAAATACTGTAGACACCCAAATGTGTCTCCCCAAAACTAAACCCATTGATGAATACTTTTCACGTCATTTGATTATCGAACAAAGGTGAAGTGTGAAAAGCCTTGTGATGTGTTAGTTTATAATAGAAATCTTTCTTTCTTTTTTTGAAAAACTTTTCTATTTTATGAAAATAACCAGTCCAATTTAGTTTGGTCCGTGATAAGGGTCCAATAATAGTGTAGTTGGGTTGGGCTCGTAAAGAGCTTTCCAACGATATATTATAAGCCCAATTCCGATGAATAATGAGGAAGTTATGGTTCAAATACTAATTTGGCTCTGAAATGGTTTTATGGCCCAATGATCTAGTGAAAGGCCCATTAATTATTGATCCTAAAATTATTAGGATTAATTATAGTCTTCTAAGAATAGTCTAAAAGGTTATTTTGAGTTCTAATAGCATTAGGATTAATAATTAATATCTTTGGTAATTGATGAATTTGGTTTGAAATAAAACAAGTGTTTTATTTTGATAAAATCTGATTTGAAATTGATTAAAACAAAGTTTTAATTGCTTAATTATATTAAGAAAAGGATTCCGTACAAAGCGCATTTTATCCTTTAATTGTCGCAAAACAATAAGCCTGTCGCCAAACGACAGAGCTTGTCGCCATGCGTGATTCCTGTCGCATGGCGACAGGGACAGACTATGTCGCTCGCGACAAGGAGCAGTTTTATTCCGATCCAAATTTTGATTTCTTTTCTATCGATTCAGAGCTATTTTCTTATAAATAGAGGTCGTATTTCCCCGTTTTTTATTCACAATCATCTAATTCTATTCTTTTCTCTCTCTTTAAGCTAGAAGCTTTTTCTCTCTATTCTTTTTCTAAACCTTTCCCTTTTACAAAATTCCTCATTCACAAGTTCTAGACACACCTAGCCAAGTTCGAAGTTGCCTTCGCCCTAGATGTGAAAGGTTGATAATTTCCGAGGGTTTGGTCACAAATCTCTATTTCAATTTATTTTTTTAATTGTTTGTTTTAGTATTTTCCTTGAATTTACTAACGTGTGTATTTTGCTATTAGAAAGAGATACGAGTCATCCAAGTAAGTAATTTAATTACTTTCCTTTTCTATAGAAAGCATGCTTTAATTATTTTTATTCCTAGTATCATGTTAGGATGTCTTTATGATTCTTAGTATCATGTTTAGGGTATTAACTAATATTTCTAATATCATGTATGTTTCTAGTATCATGCTTAGGATGTTTCCTATTTTCTAATATCATGTTAGTATCATGTTAGGGCTAAAGCTTTGATTTTCAATGTTTAGTGACATGCTAGAATTTGTAATTAATCTTGTTAGTATCATGCCTAGGATCTTGCAATATTCTTATGCTTTATTGAGTTTATTATGATAATGATGATTTGTTGTCAATGTTATGTATTGTTTCTTGATATATTATTATTGTTATTGCTTGATCACGCCCTCTCTTGCAAGTTTAAAGGGAATTTATACTTGTAATCACGCTAAATGAGATAATTAATAATCTTGTTTAGGCTAATATGATTATAATTCAAGTGGTCGCCAATAATAGATTTGTTTGTGCATTAATATTCAACCAACATAGATTAAACAGGTTTAGGGTTAATATATTGATTGTATGTTAGTCGGAAAGCGCACATGAATATGAGAAGAATAAAGTAGAGGCCTATTATTAGGGTAGGTTCAATCTCTTTTAGGTTGGATTTGTACCTTCATCCCCGAATATTCAGTCATGGTTCCAGGCCACTATGGAGTTAGCGATCTCATGGATCGTGAAGGGGTGTAACTTTCACCCTGTGAACGGTTTACAAGTTCCTAAAACTTGTTGGTGACTCTTTTACTCTAGCTTCCTTCCCTTTGGACGCCACCATTCTTAAGTGTATGATCACAGTGGGGATCAAGTGTGGGATGCTTGAAATATTCCCTATAGATATCAGCACTTATCCCCTGATCTTGACAGAAATCAGCCGAGCGCAGCTAGGCAACCGGTCAATCTTTGAACCTCTTTGATAGTTCTCGGCGATTTCATGTCTAAGACCGCCTGGATCTTTTCAGGGTTGGCCTTAATTCCACGCTGATCGATCAAAAATCCGAGAAATTTGCTGGACTTAACACCAAAAACACATTTCTTTGGGTTTAACATCATCTTATGTCGCCTGAGTTCGGTAAATGTTTCTCCGAGATCGTTCAGATGATCAGCCAGCTTCGTTGACTTGACGATCATATCATCAATGTATGCTTCATATTCCAGCCGATCTGATCTCTAAAGACAGTGTTCACAAGTCTCTGAAAAGTAGTAAGGGCATTTTTCAAGCCAAACGACATAACTTTGTAACAATATAGCCCCTGCTCGGTCACAAACGCTGATTTTCTTTATCTTCCTCCCATAAAGGGATCTGGTGGAATCCGGAGTATCCGTCCATAAAACTCATAAGGGCATGCCCGGCCATTGAATCGACCAATCGGTGCTTTTTAGGCAAGGGAAAGCTATCCTTGGGACACGCCTTGTTGAGATCGATGTAATCCACGCACATTCTCCATGTTCCATTCGACTTTGTCACCAAGACTACATTCGTTGTCCAATCAGGGTAATAACATTGCCGAATGAAATCGACGTCCAGCGGCTTCTTTACCTCTGCTGCGGCCGCCAGATTCCTTTCTTCTCCGTGATTCCTTTTTTTCTGTCGGACAGGCTTCAGCATCGGATTCACCGCCAACTTGTGGACGGCCAGATTTGGATCTATGTCCGGCTTCTCGTGTACCTCAAATGCAAAAACATCCTTGAACTCTCTCAGCAGCTTTACCAGGTCATCCCCAAGCAGGCCCATAGCCATAGTACCCACCTTGACCGTCCGATCAGGTTGGTTTGGGTCAAGGACTATGTCTGTATGATCGCCAGCCGGCTACGGCCTTAACTCTTATGGCCGGACAATGACCATTAGCTACTATGCCTGCTTTTTTTTATCAATCGGTGCTTCTAGCCGATCTAGAGTGCTTGGAGTGACCCTTCATCTGAGTTTGGATCGGACGATCTTAGTTGTCCTCAAGCTGCCGGCTTCACAGCCAGCTAATTACACTCTTTCGCCATCTTCTGATTACCATGAATGGCACCAATCTTCCCGTCCGTCCGCTCGAACTTCATCAGCATCAAATGAGGGACAATTACTGCCTTGGCTGCTGTTAAAGTTGGACGGCCGAGTATGACATTGTATCCTGTAAGCTCTTTTACTACCCGGAAGCGAACAACCATGTCCCTTCCCTCTCCCTTCTTCCCAAGCCGGACAGGCAAGTCTATTCGCCCAGCTAGGTGGATGATACTCCCGCCAAATCCTACGAGCGGATGAGAAATATCCTGGAGGGCGTCTTCTGGAAACTTCAAATTTTTCAAACATCCTAGGCTGATTATGTCGGACGAGCTGCCAATATCTACCAACACACGACCGACCTTCAGGTTAGCAACTTTCATGATAAAAAAAATAGGGTCATGTTAGGGGCTTTTATCTCGCCTCGGTCTGATTCACATACCATCACCTCCGAGAAGGGATCGTCCTTCACCACCTCGGCGTGCATCACATTTCCCAACTTCCAAGCATCCTACTTGATTCCCTTCATGGTCGGGCCGCCTGCAGCAAAGCCGCCTGATATAACGGCTACAAGCCTTGAGTCAGTGTTATTTCCATCATCTTTTTCTTGGTCATTCTTCTTCTTCTCGGATTTGTTGTATGTCCGAGTGTACTTGAATTTGGACTTTAGGACGTACGAATTCAGCATGCCCTTCTCGGCCAGTTTATCCAGCAATCTTTTCAAATTATTGCATTCATTCGTGGCATGCCTCGCGTCCTTGTGGTAATAACAGTACTTGTTTTTGTTGCGATATTGGGCCGAACCTCTCAGTGGTTGGGGCTTTTTGAACTCAAATTTTTCTTTAATTTCCATCAGGATTGAGTAACAATCCTTGTTGAACTCATACTGCGGTTAGTACGTCTTAGCTTTCTTTGATTTTGGTAGTCGGCCACCAAGAATTCTTTCCGCTTGTTGTTTCCTTCTTTTTTCTTCCCGGTTGAGTCTTTTTGAGAAGGTTGCTTCTTCTCATCCCCCTTGGCCGGTTGTTCCGCTTTGGTGAGCAAACAAAAATCAGACGCTTCGATGTAGGCTTCGGCCTCCCGCAGCACGCCTGCATATGTCCGAATTTTTTTTCTGACTAGATCAAACTTAAAACCATTATGCCTTAATCCCCGGAGAAATTCAGAGTAGGCCATTTCATCAGATTATGAATTTGGGCTTTTTCTTGGTTGAATCTCTGCACATACGAACGCAATCTTTCATTCTTTCCCTAGACGATCGTTGCCAGGTTAAGACTGGTCTTGCGAGGAGGTATGTTGTATGAAAAGTTTCCCACAAATAACAGACTGAGAGTAGTCAAGCAGTTGATGCACCCAGTCGGAAGGCTGTTAAACCAATCCTGAACCACACCCTTAAGGGTTGCCGGAAAACATCGACACCACGTGGCATCATCCACGCTTTGAAGATACATTAAGTTCCTGTATGAGGTGACATGCTCTTCTGGGTTGCCCGTACCATCATAGGCACCCACAAGTACACTCTTTACCTTTGCTAGTTGAGGAGAGTTGAGAATTTCTTGAGAAAATGGAAGCGGCTTGTCACCAAGATTTAACAGACACATTTGCCAATCAATGGGCTGAGGTTGCGCGGCCAGTCCGGCCAGGTAAGTAGCCTAGTCGAACGACTGGCCATAATGCACGTACTGTCCGAAGACAGGCGGATTAGGCGGCAGAATTGCATTTAAATTTTGGGGCACTTGATACTGAATTGGTTGAATTGGATTTGGAGTTGGAGTTAGAGTACGATGAGCTTGACTTATGCTGGTCCTGGCCGAGCTGGTATGCTTGGAGAGGGTGTTGTTTGAGAAATCATTCGGCATAGTTGGAGTGGAGGTCATGTCCGAATAAGCTATTAGTTCACGTTGCTTATGCCGAATGTACTCCCTTGCATCCTTCCAGCATCGAGACGGCTCAGCAGCCTCCTTATGAGGCTGCTTGGTCTGTCCCCCAGCCAACTGCGTTTTCTCGAGGAGCCTAGATAGGTTCGTCTGTGGCACCATCGGTGAACGTTCGTGTCGGCGGAAAGGGGTGTTCCTGACGTCCTCAACATTGGTCTCCTTGACTTGAGCTTTCTTCTGAGTGCCCTCTCCTCCTCTCCTGGGCGGCGGCCTAGAAGAAGAAGGCATCTTGCTCTCTAGCTTCCTTTGGAGCTTGCGCACCGTGAGCTGGAGGGAACCAGCAGTCACTGGAGGATCCTCGACCTCATGGAATGAGGCGGTCGGAGGATCACTAGAATTGATCGTTGCGACCAACGTCTCCACATGTCCGTCCTCACCGGGTTCCAGACCAGTTTTAGGTGTCTGACCATCTAATGCCATAACGGACGAGTATCCCCACAGACAGCGCCAAATGTTTCGGGGATTTTTGGATTTCCCTTGGGATACTGGTCGCGCTCTTCGGACAGATTGGCTCGAATACCTGCAAAAGAACGAATATCCCGTTGCGGGAATATTCGCCTCCGACAGTCAAGTTAGTAACCGAAAATCGGAAAAGCTAGAGAGAGAAAGTAGAGAGAAGTGGGAGTTTGAGTGTGCCCTTAAATGTCATGTCACAATCCACCCCTCCCATCATAAATATTTGGGGTATTTATAGGGGTGGGGAATTGTGCCCTTTAGGGTTGTTGCCCTAATATTCTGCGCTCTGATTGACGGCGCAATCAGGAGAGGACACGTAACCTAGGGGGCGCCGTTTTGCGGCTTTCTAGGGATTTGTAAGGAAGCCCTTTATTCTCTTTTTCAGGTGCTCATGTAATAGTTTTACACGTGTTATCTTCTTATAGGGACACATGTCGCTTCTTAATTTGAACCACGTGTCTCTATGGAATTGGACTACGTATTTGGGGTATTTTTTACCCTAAACAGATACCTTACAGGTTCCAGGTCTAAAATTTTATTACCCAAAACCAAAACCTATTGCAACAGTTTCCAATTTTATTACCCGAAATCGGAACCTGATCTACAGGTTCTTGTTCCAGGTTAGGGTATCCTGAATTTTTGCTCACCCCTACTTATTGATAGTCCCTTATAGCCAATTTTAAGTCCCAAAATGATAATCCCATTTCCTTTCTTCAATGCCCATTAATATTAATTTTTTACCAAAATTTCCTCCAATTTACAATAATATTTGTGCAAATTTAACTTTCCCATATAAATTTTGCTTTTCTATGTACTTTTATTACTTTCTCTCTCTATTTTTTTGCATACCAGTAAATTTACCTTTACTATGTACTTTTACTACTCCGTAATTGTTATTTGTGTTTTTAATTCCCGTGAAAATTGCCCATAAGAGACTATCATCGAGGGACAGAGGGAGTAATAAATACGGAAATTAATAAATAAATTATGAAATAAATAAAGATCTTCTAAATTAAAAATGATTTTTGTAAAAAAAACATTTTAATTAAGTTTGACCAACAAAGAATAAATAAACCGATCAAAATTGAACATAGTGATAGCCATTTTATAGATGATTGAATTGTTATCATATACAATAAATTAGTTTTTGAATATGATTAATTACATAATTTTTATCATGTACCAAATATACAAGTGTGTAATATGCAAATCTTCAATTTTTAAACTTAACAGCAGGTCGTGTAGTACAATCGAAACCAGTTCTTCATAAGAGGATGAAAGGATAGTTTGCATAGTATTCACTTTGGCTCTGCGCAACTAACACTGCATAGATTTTCAACAATACCAAATGATGGGACGTTAATGTAACTCACTAACTCTCATACCCGAAAACAAAGCGTACAATCCTTTGTAAGAGTTACAAGATCATGTTCTTTATGCATAGGTTTTAGTGAGGGAGTGTTAGTCGCCAACCATGAAAACCTTTCTTGCAATCGCTAGTTTTCCTCTGAAAACTGATTTTTACTTCCACCAAAACCACAAATATAGCCGAACTAGCAAAATTCAAAAATCAGTGTACTGTTAGATATTTATGGTAGCATCCCATAGCCTGAGTCGACCATCACGACCTCCACTGCAGATTGTCTTCCGGTCAAGGTCTGAAGCTACGCATCTAACCACGGAAGCTGAAAAATGTGGAGTCCTGTACAGCTGCCACCCACCTGATCTATCCTGAGACTGATGATATAGCAGCATAGAATTATCTGCAGCCCCAATCCCCAACCATTGCTCCTGAGCATTAATAGACAATATTGAACTGTGAAGATTTATATTTTTAGTACATTCGATGTTGTAAGCAGAATTTTCCCAGAATCTAACTGAGCCATCATCAGAGCCTGTTATAATCCCTCCATCCAAAGCTGAATACTCAACGCACCGAACTGGCCCCCCATGACTTGCCAAAATTGCATCGCAAGAACCTCTTGAAATTGACCAAATTCTAGCACTCCAGTCATCACTTCCAGTAATCACAGTGTCTTCCACCATCCTGATGCTACGGATCCATTTCAAGTGGCCCGATAGTTTGTGGACTTGCTTACCAGCACGGATGTCCCATGTGTGCACAGTATTATCTCTACCAGCAGCAGCCAAGATTCCAGTAGAATCATCATATTCCATGCAAAGAACAGAACCTGGGCAACGGGCAACTGTAGCTATGCAACTACCATTTCTGGCATCCCACATTTTGACAGTTCCGTCATGGGCAGAACTAAGGACACGTTCTCCTGAGAGCATGCGGACACTACTAATCTGTGCCTCATGCCCCTTAAGCTCTTCAAGAGGGATAAACTCATGTTTATCCCAGATCACAATAGACAGATCATCAGACCCTGATACCACCTTTTCTCGATCGGAACTTATTGCACGGACAGCACTGGAAAGGGAGCATGATGTTATGCAGAAAGAAATATAGACAACAAATTTGGCCATGACCAAGGAAGACAAGTATAACTACAAAGGAACACAACTTTTGGAGGAATTAAGATCTTCAAGGCGAAATAAATTCCTTTTCACCCTGTGAAGCACATGAAGAAAACAAACGATAGATAAAGAAGTCAGATGATTACCCTGTATGACCTCTCAATGTTGCGCGAAGTTCAGAACCATGACTACTAGGATCCCATATCTTAACCTGGACATTGAAGGAGATAGTGAAAGATGAGCAATATAACTCAAATTAATTATTCACCATGTACTTTATGGAATTTGGATTAATCTTGATCAGTTTTATTACCTTTCATATGATTATCATTTTTAATCAATCAATCAAAGCCTTAATTCCATAATTGGGGTCGGCTACATGAACCAAAAGTGATTATCATTTTTAATCTTGTGATTAATTTACTCCATAGAATTTTCTGTTTCTAATAATTGAATATTTTTTATCATCTTATGATTAATTTACTCCATGGAATTATCTGTTTCTAATAAGTGAATATTTCCGACCATTTAAGTAATAATCATTTTTTGTTCATGTAGCCGACCCCACTTATGAGATTTAAGGCTTTGATTGATTGATTTAAGTTATACGGATTTGAAGATTAACACAATAATCAATAAATGCCAGAAAATGCTTTTGTCAATTTTATTGGCACAAGGCAATTATATTATTTTTTTACTTTCTCCAATCTCCATCTTCAGAGGGTGATGTGGAGGAGAAAGTGTTGTAAACACAGACACTAACAGTACGTTTGGATTGAAGGAAATGGAGGGAAAGGAAGGGAAGGGAAATGGAGAGATGGGGTATATTTCATTAGGATAACAAATGAGGATGGAAGGGAATTGGAGGGGATAGAAATGGGGGGATTAAATTGTAGGAAATTGATCCCTCCATCAATGGAAAGATTTGGAAGGAAACTCACCATTCTTCCCTCCCCTCCTCTTCTCCTCCCTCCCCTTCTTTTTCTTCCCCTTTCTTTATCCAAACACACTGTAAATATAAAAAAATTAATAATATTGGGAGTTGATGCATGTCCCAAAAAGGCAACTTGTAGTAAAAAGTATATGATCTCAATACTATATCTGGAACAAATCTAAAGATTGGCTCTAATATGAATGTTGCTTAAGCATGAATCATAAGAGAATATCAGTCTTAAAAGGGAGTTTTTCCAAAACAAAACGTAACAATTAACTGACTTACTGAGCAGTCAGTACTTCCACTTATAAAGAAGCCTGTATCTTCACGATCACCAATCAGATCGCAAACCTCTCTTCTTGTGACACAATGTAAAGCAGTAATCGCTTTATGATGGCCTTTAAGAACTCGCACATTTGTTTGACTTCTCCTTTGTCCCGAATTTGGAAAATTCTGTTTGCGGGGTGTACCAATCTCAGTTACAGCTGGCATAGAACGAAGTATGATTGTCACAAAAAATTAATGTCTCGATTGATAAATACAGTACTCCCTCCGTGTTTTAATAAGTGTTGTAGTTTGACCAAACACGCATGTCGAGACAGGACTTTGACCATTAATTTATCTAATTATATGTTAGTAAAATTATAGGAAAATTGATATTATGAAAGTATACATTATAACGAATCCAACAATGTATTAAACAATAACATTTGTTTTTTATATATTAGTAAATTAATCAAGTCAAAACCATTATGTGAATAGTTAAAAAAGTCAAACTGTAACACTTATTAAAACACGGAGGGAGTAAAAACAACATTTTGGAGGAATGAGCGCAGCAATACCTGCTGTTTCGGTTTCAAATGTCCAGCCACGAGAATGGCTGAAAGAGTTTACTTTTAGCACTGATTCCCTCCCAAACATGCTCCTGACCCAATTTTTTGCGATAGTAGATGCCTTGGAAGGTTGATTATCTACTGTAGCATCTCGAAAATGAGGGGATTGCAAACCCGAAGAAGACAATGATTGAGCCTTTAAATCCGATATCCCCCAGTAAACCATTTGTAGTTGATGAATATATGAAAGGTACCCTCTAAGTTGTATCTGAAACAATTCAATACATTTAGCTCATATCGGATGATTAATTGATTATAACTCAAGAATATGCATAAGCTTCTGAAAAATGCTTGATGGGAAAAACCTAAAGAAAAAACAAATATCTCGAACTTATGGTTAAAACTTGAAAGCTAGAAATACACTGGAAGAAAATGATAATGATGGGTTTAATACTTTGATGTATGAATAGGCAAACAAACTAAGGGATCAAAGTTTCTTTTTAAAAATAGAACAGTGAGATTTTATGGAGGTAGTCTTGTCAAAATGACTGCATAAGAATAATGGATATATACTCCTTCCAAACAATCAGAATACTAGATGATTCATAGCACTTTTCCCAATGCTACTTGAAGTGCTATTTTACCGTTCCTAGGAATGAACAGATGACTGGCTAATACATGCAAATGGAATTTAATGGCTATGGAGTGAGAAGACATTACAGAAACTGATAGCACTCACATAATGGTCATAACTGACATTTTTCTGTGCTATACTTTGTATAATTGGCCACGCATCTGTATCAGCCATACCCAAGCCACCCTTCCAATTGAATGTAAACAGAAAATATTACATGGTCAGATAATAATACAGTTTGCATTACCAAGTGAGAACAAAATGTTTACAAGTACCATATGTGATGCTATCAAGATCAGTTGTGACATAATGAGGCTCTCATTACTGGAAGACCTGAACCATAAACATTGTGGAATTAGTTAATTTTAAAGGCAGGATATAAACCAGAAGGAAAACGAATATTTCATTCTCTACATCAGTCACATGGCATCAGCTTCATCTAATTGGAGATCCATGCCATCAGAATTCTCTTTAGGAGTTATAAAAAGTTAAAGAAAGATCTATTTTATGTTTTAAAGACTATAACAAATTGAGAAAACATGTCTCTCGTGTGGGGTGGTTGTTAAAATAATTTTAATCTAATCTGCTTTGACTTGAACTTATTTTTTCTGATCTAATTTTATTTAAACTTATATTTTGATCTGATTTTGGTCTCATATGAATTTAAACAAATAAGAATATAATAAAAATTGTGATTGTTATTATTTTTTCACATGCAAGTTGGATATACATAAAATTAATATAATTAATATATAGGTCTAAATATATTTTTCTTTTGATTCAACATATCTAAGTATTTTTTTATTATTATAGTTTATGGCTAACATATTTGTAAATTACACAATCTAAAGTATAAATTCGTATAAGAATACAACAACATCAGCTTGACTATAATCCATAATTCGAGATCTATAACCAATTACCATGGTCTTGAGCAAACTTTTGGCTGCTAGAATCCCAAAGAACTAACTAAAAACAACTGAGTGGAGTTGACCCAAAATCAACCCAAATTCAAACCCAACATAAAATTAAAATTATTCAACCGAAATGAACCTATTTGACAGTTCCAGCTAAATTTCAGTCTTGAAGGCTTCACTAAATGATTATTTTGTTGTAATGCCACATTATCAGGCAGGTTAATACTATGAAAAAATTCCAGAGAGACATGTTGGAGCATATAAGTTAATTTTGAAATGTTAATGGATATAAGTTGCCAAAAAATTTAGCAGATTCAGTTTTGGATTCTGAAATGTTAGTTTATTACTGTAAAGAGCAAAAAGGGCAGCTACAAATTCAGTTTGCTTGAACTCAATATATTAGCTGCAAGCCTGCAACCGTAAGCAAATGATAAAATAAAATTATTTACTAGAGATGATAAAGAGATCAAAGGAAGGTCCACTTCCAAAGAAAACAATCACAAAAAGATCATGAAAAGATGGAGAATTTACTTGCTTAAAGATTGCTCTATCAGACTTTCAAAGAATGCTTCCCAAAACCTGCAAAATGATCACACAATCACACAAAAAGGACGAGAAGGCATGAGTACAACAAAATGATTACAGAAATGACCCATCCCCTATATTACATCTCATTAGGAAAAGCGTAAGATAACTATAGATAAAAATTTAGATCTGTTTAGGAAGCACTAATTGAGGTGAAATCTCCCTTGGCTTGACATATTTATTTCAAATAACCTCGTGATCAAAGGAAAACACCATAATTAGTTAACTTAGGTGTCCCTCATATCAGTCTATATCTATCTAATAAGCACAAATCTAAGAATTTGAAAAAAGATAGGGTATTGGGGACTCCCAGGATTAAAAATAAAAAAATAAAAAAAAGTGATTATTCAAAACAACCATACCCTTTAATAAAAATTAGGGTCTCATCATCTTTCTTAAGCTCTCTGTAAATATCTCCAGCCCATGTCATTTCAAAAGTGTCAAATTTTAACTGTTTAAACTTAAACCAACATTTATTACATTGCAGCTTCCAGCTACATGCCTACATGTATGATTAGGACACACTCAGATAAATACAGAAATGCATATGCCAACCATGTAAGTCTTTCTCCCAACTTTGGAAAAAATCAAGGAGAAAAAAATGACATGACACAAGAAGCTGCCACTCTTACAAGATTACTGTGGCAAAACTCAGAACTCTACCAAAATGATGAATCTAATCCATGTTCAAAATTCTCCTGATGTTAAATAAATCTCAGAAATTTTTTAATTGAACATTTCTTAATGCAACAAATTCCTTAAAAACATGTCCTGTTTTCACAGCTTCCTACTTAAACTATTACTTCCTCCATTCAAAATAGTTGGAACACTTAATTGGGCATAGAGTTTAGGTGATAAGTTGAGACATTATCAATTGTTATTTAATAGGAAAGTGAATGCGATTGAAGATAGTGAGGTATTATTAATTGAAAAAGTAGGTATAGAATATAGTGGATAGAGAGATGCAATAAAATAATAGTGAGGTATTTCCCAAATAAAGTGTGCAATATACAGGGGCAGACAAAAAAGAAAATTGTCCGAACTGTCTGGGATGGAGAGAGTATTTGTTTAAAATAATTCAATCATAATAAAGCTACAAACGATTATCTTTTCTCCAAGAAAGCTCAAAACTTGATTCTCCCTAAGTACATGTTTATCAAATTAATTTATTAATCGTTGTATATGTTACTTATATTAGTGTGCATTGGAACCTAGTTTACAAACAACAATAAATTATAAAAATAAGAAATAAAATAAAATAAATGACGATAAACAAAAAAGGAAAAAAAAAAAAAAAAACACATAGATGACTTATGTAATTAAAGCTTAAAATTAATTCGTGTCTAGACAGATTAATGAGGACATTAAGATAGACAAATCAAATGGCCGAAGAGTAAGTGTTGGCAAAATATTTCTATGTGTTGCAATATGTAAGGGACGCATGACATTTAGGAGCCCATGTGGTAAGGAGTGAGAGAGATATTAAATGAAAGGCACCATGTTATGAGGAGAGCAGAGGGAAATCATGTGCAAACAAGGAAAAATTGCAATAAATTTGAAAATCCCATAAAATGAGACATTACAATGTTCAAAGAACAACAGAAGTATTAACTATGCACTTGAATACTATATACAATCTGCCACTCTAGCCTGAAACTAATTTGACATCAACAGTATTAGTAAACTTTTCAGGGAAAAAATACATACCCTGTATCCTCCCAGATGGATAAAGAAATGAGATGACGTTGGACGTAGTCTGAAACGTTATTGAAATCCTTCCTATACATCTCCGCTGAAACTTCAAGCGCCTCTCTCAAAGTTGGCATGTCATTTTGGTAGGTTGCACATGTAATAAGTTCTTTGACCTGAAATTTTAAGCTCACAAAATAAATAGCCACCTTGAGCAATAATATGTACAAAAGAAAGAGAAACAGGGTAGAATCGGTTGCAAGCCATAATTGAGCAAGATTTTCAATAACTATCTAGTCTCTCTTATATTTTATGTAACTAGGGTGGCTAACGCGCGCGATGCGCGCGCCATATCTAGTAATATTCGGAAGCTCTTTCAATTTGGACTTACATCACAACTTTAGTTGGTAGCATTAATGAGGGAAAATATGTAAATAAATATTTTTAGGGGTATAAATATCAGCACACCATTTTTATGAGTTTAAAAAAAGAGCTAATTAATATTAATGGGGGCAATTAAGTAATAAACATTTTAGAGGGTATATCTGTCCAAGCGTTATTCATAAAGAGTTATCTCATACTTTTTAAAAGATAGGGAAGAACCACTCTCACACAAACACAAATAATTTTGACACGAGTATAATGAGGGATAGATGGAAAGATGAGCAATGACTTGAAATCTACAATTTTTGCTCACCAATTGTATGTAAAAATTTAGACAAAAAACATTACCATTTCTTTCACAGCAACAAACTGTTCTTCGGACAACTGACCATTCCATCCCTTGACAACATAAAAACAAAGTATGAGCACATTATCTGGACTATAATTCAGGAAAATATTCTGCATAAATGCTTACAGCACTCATGTGATCTCTTATACATTCAATCAAGGTTCTACCAACAATTCCTTTGGCATCCGTCTCAAGTAAAGCTGCAAATATGGCAAACCATAACCAATCAGTTCTGGCTTCAAAATTCTTACCTGATACTGTTGAATTGTTGAGAGGAAACATACCAAGAATTGTCTCATATTCATCAGATGAAAGAATGACATCTGCATCTCCAAGATCCAGAAGAGAAATCCACAATCCCTAAATAACATGACCACGACATAGTTACAACCTGAATCACAACAACCTTCTAACCCAGGATTATTTAGCCTATAGAGCCAGGATTCAAGGGTTAGGGAACAACAGAATAAAGGAACCCTATATACTTGCAACACACTATTTCACGGTATTTAGAAAATTGGGTCTCACATAATATAAAACACTGAATATGGGTTGAGAGACTGTTAGGAGTATAATTAAGTGGGGCCATGAGCTTTAAAAAGGGTAAATTGTTTCACCAAAAAAAAAAAAAATTCCAGTTACAGTGTGTTGCAAGTATTGTGACATTTTCACTTTAAGAAAGTGTTGCAAGTATTAAAAAACGGAGGAAGTATATAGTCTCTTGCACATTAGATCAGAAAGTAATGACATTAACATCACAGAAAACATTTTCATTATTTGACCATGAAAATATAGAAAAACTAAAGAGATTTAGTCAGAACAGTAGGCATAGAGGAACATTTTTCAGGTTCTATACAATTTAGTCACATTAACAATTAAAAGATTTAAAACTCTACACACGCCAGCAGTTACCTTGAATAAGGATAAGTCATGAAATTAAAAGACAGAAGGAAATGTTGAATCATTTTTCGAAATACAAGTTATGGATTTAATAGATAAAAGAAAGTGATGTTATACATAGTCTATGAGCTCCATAAATTAACACACACAATCACAACATATGCCTTATTTGTACCTTTAAAAGAAGAAAGGGAAAAAAAAAAAGGATGTCTTACAACCAACAATTTCTCTTTTCACTTCAAACAGATAAAAGTTGCTCCCTCTGTTCTTTATAAAATGCATCACTTCCCTTTTATGAGTGTTTTTTTTTAAATGCATCACTTCTATATTAGGTAACTTTATAATTTATTTTATCATTTCTTTCTCTTACTATGAATCCCACTTAAACTATTTTATCATATTTCTCTCTCCCATGGTCCCAACTTAAATAATAAACATATCTACTCTCTCTCACATACTTTCTCTTTCATGGTCCCAATCTAACTTTTACTATAATAAATTATTCACTCTCACAATATTATATTACTCCTAAAACTCCGCGCATCACCAAGTGATGCATTATAGAAAAACGGAGGGAGTATGGACTTGAGGATGTACTTATTTTCCCATTAATTTATATGCACTTCTTTAAATTAATTTAAATATAATCTAATTAAGGGTAATCAAAATTGATCATATGTAATCATAAGTGATTTAGACTGGCTAAACAATAGTTGTGCAGTTTATTTACTATTAAGGGCTAGATATTACTAAATTATGTCATGTTTCACAATATGGCCAGGGAAAGTGTCTTTTGTAAACCTTAAAGCTTATTTTTACTTAGAATCTCCAACAGCAACTACTGTAACTTTCCTCCCTGCAATCAGTTGCTTAATTCCGCATATAATCATCACAGCTGGATAGAAATAAATGCACATAAACTGTCAATATTATGGTTTATGAGTCAAAGAGAATATTCATGCAACAAAAGCTACATGGGAAATTCGAACAGGTCCTTGGTGAGTTTTGCTTGACCAAGACGTTTTTTGAATTACCTGCAGCTTTACTTTTATGTCCAAGATCAATCCTTTCTCCTCATCCTGTGACCAAATTTTATAAAAACCAATTATTGCAATTATATAGTAACTTGTATGAACAATTGAACACTTTAAAACAGCATTCCTTTAGGTGTAAACAGCTTCTTTTGTTGTATCCTTTGCAATGTGCAGCCTTAGATAAGTTATTTAAATTGAAAATTAAGAAATAACCAGATCCCAAAGTTGTAAGAAAAAAAACTACATATGACTTCTTATCAACTGGCTAACAGTATTTTTAGTTATTCATCAAAGGTAAAGTCAAAAACTAAGGGAGGCACATTGTAAACAAGATAAATTTTGGGTTTTATAGTAAAAGCAACCATTAAAAAAATGCTCAAACGTTGCAACGTTTTGTGCAAGTAAACCCTTTTAACCATGGATCTTACATCTTTGTCTTTAATGTCTTTTAGGATCTGCTTCCTCTTTTCGTCTTCCTCTTCTCCTCTAATGTTAGCAGGAAATTTAGAATATGTGTATTTAGCACCACCTACAAAATGAGAAATGTACATTAAACCTTCAACTTATGAGCAGTAGTTTACTGGCTAAGTCATTCGTTTACGAATTAGATTGGATAAAGTACCTATAACTCCGTCTATAGGATCTGGTATGGTTATAATAATTAAGTCTGAATGAGATGATGGATAGACAGACATAAGACTTTCATCTCTTCCAATTGCATCTAAAAACTTATCAAGGACGTTGTCATTGCTTCCACCAGATGACAAAACTTTTTCTATGTAGTTAGTAAACCCTTGAGAGAGTAGAAATTCAGCTACCTGGCATAAACAGCAATTTTCAATATGAGAATACATAGTTGTGACAGCTCTGGAATTCTATAGTTAAATAAACTAACAATAATTCCTTTAGTCAATCTTATGATGTCTTAATTTTTATTACTGCCAGGAAGAAATCGTAGTGCAGATGTGCAATGCAGACCTCATTCAGTAGAGTATTACATACTACTATACTTTAATGAACATCAAAACATTACATTGAAGCGTCAAAACAATTTACAGGGGAAGGTAGAGTCGGTTAAAGATACTAAGTGATAAGCAAACAATTTGAGAGGGGAGGGGGAGAATCAAAAGTTAGTTGGCTAACAATCTAACTTAGTATTATTCAAACACTCTGTTGCATCGAAGTAAGGGAAAAAGGGAGGGAACTTGTTTTTATAGGTCATATTTAACATCCAAAGTTCATGATATCGTCAAGTCCATGTAGAAAAAGCCTCCTTATTCCACGCCCTTAATTTCAATTTCAAAGATTTAAGCTATTATCAAACAAAATTCATCTTCAACCTTAGCAATCACACACCTCACTATTCTAACATCTGAAATCTAGATGGGAAATTCTCAACGGTGACCCCCAACTTCTGCTACGCCCCAATGGTGACCTCCCTTTTTTTTTATTATACAAAATGACCCCAATTAAAAAAATATTCTCACTTATGACATTAATGAGAGTTAATTAATTAAAAAAAACTAACCATGGTTAGCTCTGAAAAGACAAGAAAAAGAAAAAAAAAAAAAAAAAAAAAAAAAAAAACACCAACCCAACCGCCACCTCCACCCTCATCCCCACCTGATCTAGCTAGCACCACCTCCCACCCAACCCCCTCATCTGAAACATCGACCTCACACCCAAACCGCCGAACCCCAGCGCAACAACTCCCTCGCACAGCAGCCCGCAACCAACCCCCTCCCTACCTCCACCTTCAACCCATCACCACATAACCCCAGCGCAACAACTCCTTCGCACAGCAGCCACAACCAACCAACAGTCGATTCCCACGAGACAACCACTGTTAGCCGCCGAATTAACCACCATCACCTCCAATTCGACCATAATAGTGACCATCGCACTCGGTCCACAGCAAAGCCACCGCAAGATCCTTCAGAGCGGGTGCTCATTCAATTGAAGCGATCGCTCCTAGTTCAATCTACAAAATCCAATTCGTGTTTGGGTTTAGCGGTCTGGGGGTGGTTGGGGTTCCGAGATCGGCGATCTAGTGGTGGTGACGGTGAAAAGGTGAAGAGGGAAGGAGGGTTGTGGCCTGGGATTTGGGAATCTGGCTTGGCGGTGTTTGAGGTGGAGTTGGCGCATCATCACTGGCGGTCGGGGGAGTATGGGTAGCATCGCCGGCGATCGGAGGAACTTGGGGTGGTGTGCCAGAAGGGAGATGGTGGCTGGCAGGTGGTGGTTGGGCAGTTGGTGGCTGGTTATTGGTGGTTAGGGTTAATTTTTTTAATTTTTCTTTTTTTTTTAAATATAAATCAACTATAGTTAATATTTAATGAAATTAGGTTATGAGTGAGATGAAATTTTTAACTAAGGTCATTTTGTATAATAAAAAAAAGGAGAGGTCACCATTGGGGCGTAGCAGAAGTTGGGGGTCACCGTTGAGAATTTCCCAATCTAGATTAATTGTCTACTATATATTTTTTTAATGAAAAGTGAGGCTCCAATTGAACAAAGTAAGACTAAAGAAGTGTAGAATAGTCGGAGCAAGACTGGGAAAACAACTCTTGCATAAGCTATAAAAATGCTCTTCAACCCAGCATCTTACACTGATCTCATCTAAACTATGCAATGTGTAATAGAGGAGCTCAAAGTTTACAGTGGAGAATAAAATAGATAATTGGCCCTACTCCCCATAACAACTCCCCCCCCCCCTCTCTCTCTCTCTCTCTCTCTCTCTCTCTCAACATGCACACAATAAAGGAAAAAAGCTAATACTGATGTTAAGAAAACAGGGAAATATCAATCATCATTTGACCGGCTGACTTTTTTCCTTACCAAGCCCAATCACAACTTTCACAAATTCTTTCCTCATTCTCATCTTACCCTATTTATTACATTTCTTAGATCCACTTTACCTCTCTATAGCTATTTCTACCTCTATAAAACACCCGTTACCATGTTTGCTTGCTGTGAGTAACCCTTATAGATGGATGCTTACTGCTTAGGTATAACAATTGATGAAGCACGGCTTACAAAAAAAAAAAAAAAAAAAAAAAAAAAAAAAAAAAAAAAGAACAACTCTGAAGAGCTGATTTTATGGTCAATCTGCCCCTCCTAGCCTCTCAGTCACCAAGTACGAACAAGTGCTTATATATTCTGACAAACTTATGTAGTTATATCTGCCTTTAATAGATAAAGTTGTAAGGTATAATATATCTATAAAGGCATCAAAGCACAAGTTTTAATCTGTCTTTAAGCTTCAATTTCTCATAGGACAAGAATCCAGGGAGATGTAATGAAATAACACATAACAGGCACTTATGCAGTTTCTACCATTTTACAGTATGTACAAGACGGTCTTAATAATACTGCAACTTACACAAGTATTGAACTACCCCCATGTTGGAGAAAATAATGCCTCAAATGATATACAAGTATATATCTGCAATCAGAAGAACCAAATGACAAAGATGGAATGTGTGGCAGTGGGATAACTCTAAAGAAAAGGAAAAAATAAAAGGCGGACTTTTATAAACAACTTTCATTAAAGATTTGTAATAGCCAAATAAATAAGAAAAAAAAAAAGGACAAGGGACTTCCAAAGCAAAACAACAAACCATAGGATCTGGCTCTTGATTATTTGAACGACACCAATGCATTGTAAATGCTTGAGCATCAAAGGTACATTCCGTGCTATTTACCTGAGACAGAACAAGAGCAATCTCTGCAGTTTAAAACAGTGGTCCTGAGAATTACTCATAACATTCTAGATTCAGACACTCATGAGACATATTAAGCAGTAGAACTGTGTAGAAAGAGAAAGATAGACAGCACGGTTGGAAGTACAAAACATACAATGAAATTGCGGTATCCCGATAAAACCCTAGCAAAGAACTTCAGGAATATAAGCCTGCATAAGACAATACAAGATACAGAGCAGAGGCACATATTAGCTTGATGTCTTATTAAACACATATAAATCATTCAATATGTCAGGAATATCCAAATTACTAACAATACAACTATAACAAGATTCTCAAATGAACTGTACGGCAATCAGATCTAAAGAGCACCACAATAATACAACACTTGCCTTGATCTACTGCATTTCTTACATACTCTATTCACTATGTGACATATTCTACTTTTTCTCTAAATATATAACCAGTTACAAAGAATTAAATAGAATAATATTCAAGATGTTAAAATATCAAATGATAATATGATACTTTGGTGGAGGTGAAATTAAAAAGTGTTTAGGCATCACCACAAATGATGCTTCTGTTGGCTTTCATAGTTTCATTTACCGTTCAAATTCAAGATGGAATCCAGAGTCAATTATATCCAATCAGACAGCTATGGTAACAGCAGTTTAGCGATAAATTGAATGAAACTATCGTTGAATCACTTCAAGGTTTCTACCATTGAGAACGGTCAGAAACAGAAAACATTGAAGCATCAGGAACAATTCACATACAGTATATGACATTTCCACACTAAAACTCTATTCTTTAGAGACACAGTCAAGTGGGAATGTTTGAGAAATAAGACAAAAACAAGCAGACATTCGCAGAACTGATGCTTCAAACTCAGATTTTATGTCAAAAGTATTAACATCTGAAATCAAATTGCAAATTTACAGTATGATATCTTACTATTATCATACTAAAGCTTCTTAATCATGAAAATATAGTATTGAAAGGACCTTGCTTCCAGGGTTGAGAAGCTTTGATTTGATAATGATAAGATATAATAAAATTACAGAGGAAACTCGAGAGTTCAACAAATCGACACTACCAAAGAAAGTTTTCTAGATTCATCTTACGTAATAAGCACCTCATTAGGAATGGTAATATCACCTTAGTTGAAGGTCATGGTCCTTTCCCCAAGGTTTGGCACCAACTTTAGGGCTTCTCATATATAGTTCTCCAAAGCCAGTATTTACCTCGTCTATACACATCATATCTGGATACAATAGCTTTTTTATATCAGCATGCAACAAGCTTAACTCTGGTTCAGGTATAGGAGGTATCTCCTCTGACGTGGAGATACAGTTATGATCAATATCAACAGTAACAACCTATACAAGAAACTGAAATCTGCTTTAAATTTTCCTCAGAAAAGAAATATTTAGTACTGAACTGTTTAAAGTCACTAGTAAGTCGAGAAAAACAGAGGCATTTGGGGAATTGTAATAGAGAAAAGGAACTGCATTCGATAATAACAACTTACACCATCCATTGAAAGTCCAGATGTATCAACATTTGAATGAAGGCCGATGATATATGGAGTTGGAGCATCAACGTAGTCCACTCCTTTTGAGAAGAGTAATGGAATGTAGACATTCTTTATAAAAGAAACTAGAAATCAGTGATTATGATACTTTATATTAGAAAGATTACACTTAGCATAATTGAAGGCTTTATAGTTTGAGTACTCACTTCTCAACAACAAGAAAACACAAATCCCATTCAACAGCACTAAGAAAAGTAGAAGACTTTATATAAAAAAAAAATAAAAAATAAAAAAAAAGTTTCTTTATAACAGAAACTGTCTCTGAGAAAGAAGTTAAACAAGCCAAGGAATAGAAACCCTTTTTCCAGGACCCATGAGGCCATGGAGCCTCGCAAATGGGAGTATTAACAGATCCACCTTACAGTCATAACCCATAATTCAGTCATTATAAAATAAAAATGAGTGAGTTCCATTAAATTTAAAGGAAATGTCTGACATAATTTTTAAGAAAACAACATATACCAACATCAACATCAGCCCAGTTCTTCTAAGTTCTAACAGAATGTAGCAGGTAGTTGTAATACATATAATTAAAATGAAGTATATTAAAAAATAAATAAATAAATAAATAAATAACAATGATAAATTAGTATGTCTATGAAAATAAACTGTTAATAAGCTTAAATTTCCAATTTTTCTTTGTGACCAGCTTACCAATTTACCATCTACTTATCAATAATGATGAGGAATGCATTCACTATAATCAACAGCAAATTTTTATCTCTAAATGTTTATGAGCAAGTGACATTTCTTAAACAACAGTACAACCAGTTTATTTAACTTTTGACGGTCAAAGAGAGAGAGTTGCGTTGTTATCATCTCGACAAGAAATGCTAGAATGGCACCAATAAATCACAGGCAAGGTTACATATCAACTCCTATAAAGGTGAACATCAAATAATGACTAAAGCATTGTAAAACGTACCTGCCACTGAAATGGATAGATTAGATGACAAATAGACTCAGACACAAGTGTCAGGAGCGTGTACCTATTACAAAAAGAAAATATGATGGATATGTCAAATTAGGATAAGAAATAAATATACCTCCCACAAATTATCTAATTCTTCGTCTTGTTTTATTCACTTTTAAATATCTATATAGGCCTTTGCCCCATCTACAACTCAACCTCTTTTGGCTAGTTCAATTACAACAGCTAGATGGCTAATGTTGACAACTTGACACTCGACAATGTGACATAACTTACGGCACATGCTCCTTCAATCTTTAAGAATCTTTGTCCTTCAAATTGTTTAAGGTCAGTCCTCAGTCATACCCCTTTCCATTCCATCACAAGTATTACTTCTCTATCATTCTTTTCAATCTACATCTCTTATTACTATGAATCGACGCTATAAACATCTTATCCGTGTGTAGTAACCGATGATGATAATTACTTGCATGTACCTTAAAGGATCAAATTGCAGTGTCACAACTCACAAGTCAAATGAAATCATACGATCCAAGCCCTAGAAGTTCACCCAAACCCAAGTTGGGCTCAGGTGGGGTTCGTGTGAACTTCCACCCCCTATTTTCTGCGGTTTTGCAATTTTAGCTGCGTGACTTATTTGTGACCGTAGGATTGTTTCTTATGCCTAGCACGCTAGCATATACTCATGTTAAATTATTATTAGGACAATATGATGAAAGATTAAAGAGAGAAAAATAGTCTTGTAGTTGCTCATAGTCTTCAGGTTTAAGAGAGAATTTAGAGGTGTGAACTTTCAAGATGTACTTGAGAGCTTGTATTCATCATCAAGGTTTTACAGTGGATTGGTGGGTTTTCTCCGGGCACTCAGATTCCCACGATAAAATCTTCTTTGTTTCGTGGCTTGCTTGTTCTTCATTATTCATTATTGTTAATTGTTGATTATCGCAAACTTGTCAGCACATATCTTTATTTTTGTTACAAAACTTATCTTCATATTTTTGTTAACCTTATTATAATGAGGGAGAATATAACTTTCAATTTTTGTAGCAAATCACGTACTTATCTGATCGAAGCAAGATCCTCCTTTCCAGCAATACTGCTGTAAAAAGTATAATTATGTTATGAACATCCAGGGATTCTATCAATGACTTAAAGGAGACCTGCATGAATTGAGCAGATATTTGTCAAAGATAGTAAACTTGCAACTTCTGAATATTTGTTAATAACTAAGCTACAGAAAAGATAGGTCATGCATGTAGTCTATAAGAGAGGAATAAAGTTCTGTGAATTCATACATCGGCAGGGGGAAGGCCGTATTCTGGAGGAGCCTCAACAGAGAACAAGCAGTTATTAATTGCAAACAAGACTCTATCAATTCCTGGTGTGGGCAAAGGAACTTTGGAGACTATAGCCGCTATAACCTCCCAAAGTGGCTTGCTGAAATATAAATGATTATCTCAAGTCAAAGTTGACAAAACGAGATGTATACAAAAGAATTTAAGTTTTTCTTAAGCTCCAAATGTTACTTGTCAGATCTGAAAGTAATATGTGGATGAGGTTGTTCGTCTGTTACACATTATAAAAAGAAGAAAATGCCTATCCCACACAATTCAACTAGAAATAGATGATCTTATAGCATCAATCAAAGTTTAGACTCACAACCTACTCACCAACTTCCTCTAGTAGAAAAGCAAAGAGCAAATATCTCCTCGAGTGCATCACGAAGTACACAAAAACAGGGTATTCGTGAAACCAGAGAAATACACTTTCCAGCAAATGAGTTCAGTGGTATACCATATGCTTCACCAATGTCCTCATCAACAGGATCCCGGAAAGCAATACAGCTAACATAAATTTTGGACCCATCACCCGCTGAAAAAATTGCAAACACGAATTAATGAGGAATCTAAAGCACAAAGTTACAAAAAAAAAATTTAAAAAAAAAAGATAAATAAATATACAAAAAGGCAAGTCCTTTAGGAAAATTACAAGTTCAATACACTAACTACAATAACAATATACATCAAGTAGTCTATGAAGAGGCTGCTGAAAAATTACATTGAGAACAAACCTCTTATCCAATCACACATATGAAAGGAATCGTCAACATACATACCGACACCACAAATTCCACCGGTTGTTTATCCCAATATATTTTCAAATTGTGATCTTTTATAGTGATCGAAAAATTTGAAGATATCTCTACTAAATTAAAAGGTGTTCCAAAGCAAGTCTACGTGTCTAACATTAGAAAAATTGTAAATGTGGTACATACAAAATTTAGTTAAGGTCAAATACGGTCTCTAAACTAACGTATTTGTAGCATTTTAGTCCCTCAACTATTGAGTGAGGCAATTTGGTCCCTCGGCCATCAAAGAGTATTATTTTTGGCCAAATAGTTTAGGGACCTTGCCTAGTCATCAGTAGTTTAGGGGCTTATAATGCATACTTGGCAATAGTTTAGGGACTTTGTCTACTTAGTCATCAATACTTTAGGGATTTCCCTAAAAAAAGCTTATGATTGCATGAAAAAAAATGCTAACAAACTAAATCAGTTAATAGTTTAGGAACATATTAGTAAGCAAGTTATCCTGAAATTCATTCTATAAAAAAAAATAGATGTTACAAATTAAAATATATATTGTTGTATGATCAAATGCTAGTTGATTAGGCTTCATTCGGTTACATATAATCACCTACTTAAATACATCGAAATCTAACTCAAAGACATTCAAACCATGCCTCACAAAAGTTCATACGATTTTCCTCTCCTTTTGATCGGATGATTCTCCAAATTCCCACACAAACTTAACAATGAAGCTTTTTTTTTTTTTTCTTCTTTGAGGCTGAAAAGTCACTTTCAAGGTTTTAATATTCTTCTTATTTTTAATAATACTCCCTGTTTTCTCTTGTCAAAAAAAGTTCAATAGCCCTTTTTTTTTAAAACCCACTTTCCAAAGTTTTGGAAGGTCCCTAAACTTCTTTTGGTAGGACTGTTTTTGCCAAGTCAACCTTATAGTCCCTAAACTATTCTCTTTAATCAATTAATTTGACAAGTCCCTAAACTATTATAAAAAAAATAATAATTAAATTTTACCACATAATTTTAAATGGCGCCTAAACTATTGATGATTAAACAAGGTCCCTAAACTATTTAGCCGGAAATAGTACTCCTTGGTGGCTGAGGGACTAAATTGCCCGACTAAATTGCCTCACTCAATAGTTGAGGGACTAAAATGCTACAAATACGTTAGTTTAGGGACCGTATTTGACCTTAATTCGTACAAAATTTAAGCATGCAACCTCAAGTTCTTACACTAGATGCCTTACCACTAAGCTATATCATATTCCATGTTCTCTTTTGAAAACAAAATGCAAAAAACGATATGAAAAATAAAATTTAATTAAGAAAATATTGAGTCATGAATTAAATGTAAAATTGAAACACTAGTTAATGGTCAAAAGTTGCGTGATTGGGTAAGGGGAAACAATATACATAGGAAAGCTTCACTACTAAAATCGATAGGCTAAAATGAATAGCATTTCTAAACTTTCTCGCTTTGGCTGATTATACTCGTGTTATTTTCATTTGTTTTCCATAATTATTTACTACTATATTTTGTACTACAATAAGACAGGAAAAAATCCAAATATAAATGAACCAATTTAAAGGCTTTTGCACCCTGTCAAGAATAAATTTAATTAAATGAATTCCGCAAAGACAGGAAAAAATCCAAATATATATGAACCAATTTAAAGGCTTTTGCACCCTGTCAAGAATAACCTAAAAGCTTCACTATAAATATTGTCTTTAATTTATGAGGGAAGTGTGACACAGATATTTTATTAAGCATTTTCACATTTCCTGGAAATGATAATCTCTCCTTACTCTCTTACAATCTCAAGGGAACCTTCCATTCATTTCTCCATCATTACCTTGTGGCCAAACAAACAAATTCAAAAGAAAATGAGTATCAGAATTCAAGAGCAGCACACTGTTATTAATTAAATGGGATATAGTAATATTGGAATGTCTTGTGCCAAATCTGAAGTACAATCCTTCACCTTTTGACCATACACAATGGCCAGATCAAGAACATAAGTGGGTACCAACTGTTGAGAAGTACTCAAAAGAGATAATGTTCTTTTTATTCCTAGCTGCATTTTATGAAACTCAAACCCTTATTTAGAGTTTTTTATGGTGTTTTTTTTACATATATTTAATTAAATGAATTCCGCAAAGTATGATGGACATGATGCATCTCCTCTTTTCTTCGCTTTTTTTTTTTTTTTTTTTTTAAATATAGGGCTCTAGGGAAACTCAGATAAATTCGAAATAAAGCACATCAAAAAGCAATAAAATCTGTTGCTACCAAAAATTTAAACAACTTTACCAGTCAAAACAATGGGATAACTCCGAGGATAACTAGGGGGATCATTAGCATCCAAGCCTGACTTATAGAACTCAACCCCTGCAGGCATAACACACTGCAATTGTAGCACCAAAAGAAGAATCAATTTCCATTATCTCATAATTCTCATTTGTATAGAGAATGATTATAGTATACAGCATTCGAGAATTGGCTGCTGATTACAAGTTCATTACACCTATAGGCTATAAGGCTATAACTATAGAAAAACAAGTTTCTCACATCATTTGTCACGGAACACTAACATTACGTCCATATCAAATTATCAATCGAGCCATTGTTTACACTAATGTATCTCCTAGTTTCAACATCAGACACTAACACTAAGCTCGAGTCATGGCAATTTTGAAACACATTTAAAACAAAAGGTAATCAGAGAAAATCAAGTAATACTTCACCAATCAATCAACCACTTCAATATAATCCCTTAATTTATAATTCACGCTTGTAAATGTTTTCCACTCCACCTTTAAGCAATAATCCCAATACTCCAATCAATCAACATTCCATCAAACTCATGAACAATCAGCAATAAATAAATAAATTACCAATTCATGCAACAACAAAACCCCATCAAATTTCCTTTTTCTTTATTTTTAAAAAATAAAATAAAATAAAAAAAAAATAATAAAAAAAAAAAAAACATCAAATTCTCAAATCACATTAACAATACCAATCAAAAACCAAAAAAAAAATGTAAAATTGGAGTGAGTCAACTCACCATAGGAAGCTCTGGAGGTAAAGGAGCATAAAGAGAATGATCAGAACGAGGGTACTGATCAATAAGAGAAGGTTCATACACATAATTCATGCCATAATAACCATTACTTCCATCTAAAGTACGAATTTCAGGGCCAATTCCACAAACTACAAAATACTCAAAAAGGGGTGCCATAATTTCTTTCCTTTCTTTAATCCCACGAAAAGAGAGATGAAAAAAATGATGAAAATTTTTCTGGAGAAAAAAATTTGATGGGGTTGTTTAGAATCCCACCAAATGTATCTAGAAATGGAATTTTTGAACATGGTATTTGATTAAATTTGAATGAGTGAGTTGAATTTTCTTTGTTTGTTTAATGGAGGATTGAAGTTGTTTTTGATTTGGTGGAATAATAATGACTCAGTCGTGCAGTATGTATTGCGAATATTTTATTTGAATCTGGGTTAGTTCGTTTGCACAGCGCGGTATGTTTTCTGAAGAAAGACTACAGAAGCAGAAGACGTCAATTTGACGAAGGATTCCAAAGAGTGGTTAGTTAGTACTTGGAGAGTCGGAGTATATGCTACTCCCTCCGTTTTTAAATATTTACTGTCTTCGTTTCATAAAATCTGCAACAAAGTGGCTTGTACAATTTTTAAGGTAAAATTTCTTAAGCAAAGACTAGTTAACAAAGGGGCATGTGATCAATTGGATGAGAGAGAAAGTAACCCCACCACAACCACCCAAAACCCAGCCAGCCAACTCGCACCACCACCAACACCACCACACCACCAACACCACAACCACACCACCAGACCACCAACGAACTAAGCCCCACCTCACCACCACCAATCAACTCACACCACCACCCAAAATACATCCAACCAACTCGCACCACCACCAATCAACTCGCACCACCACCAAAAACCCACCCAATTACCAACGAACCAAAACCCCAACTCATCACCAAAGAACCAAAACCCCCATTTACCACCACCAACGAACCTACCCAACCAAATCGCGCGACTAGCCGGGCGCCTTACCACCTCCAACAAACCGAAACCCCAACAAACCACCACTATTTTAGATCTGAAACCCCAACTTACCACCACCAAGGAAACGAATCGAAATACTGAAATCGGGTGAGGTGAAAGGGATGAACGACGGCGAACTAGCAAGGGTGGATCTTAGTGATAGTGCGGTGCGTGGTGGGTGTTAGACAGCGAACTAGCAAGGGTGGATCTCACTGGATAGCAAGGGATGAACGACGGCGAACGAGAGAAGAGAGAACAAAGTGAAGAGATAGTGCGGTAGATCTCAGTGGTGGTGGTGGTGCGTCGGTGGTGCGGTTGATCTGAGTGGTTGTGGTGGTGGTGGTGCGTTGGTTGTGAGAGAAGAGAGAACAAGGTTGGTGCTGGTGGTGGTTGACAGGGAGAAGAGAGAAAATTTGGTGATGGTGGTGGATATGGTTGTGAGGGAGGAGAGAGAATGTGGGTTAGGGTAGGGGTGAGCATAGCAGGGTACCTTGTAAAAATTTTGATACCCAAAACCGGAACCGGAACCTGTTGCAACAGGTTCCCAAAATTAGGAATCGAAACCTGTTCAACAGGTTTCTAATAATTGGGAATCGAAACCGGATCTTGCAGGTTCCGATTCCGGTTCCGGAACAGGGTACCCTGTCATTCAAAGTAAGTTTAATAGTTACTAGATTATCTAGAATATTTAATACAAAATTACAAATACTTATATTAATACCATTAATTAAACCTTTAAGAGTAAGATGAAAATGAGTAAGAGGAGGGAGAGAGGTAGGTGATAACTTTTATACAATTTTAATATAGGGTTTTTATACTTGGGCTTAAATGATAGGTTTCGATTTCAAGTACCATATAGAGAAACCTAGATTAAAAAGGGTACCCTACAGGTTCCGGGTCCAAAATTTTATTACCCGAAACCGGAACCTGTTGCAACAAGTTCCCATATTTATTACCCGGAACCGGAACCTGATCTATAGGTCCCGTTTCTGGAACCTGCGGTTCCGAGCAGGTTCCGGTTCCAGGTTAGGGTACCCTGAATTTTTAATCACCCCTAGGTTAGGGTCTTAATTATGGATAAATTAATTTGGGTTAAAGAGTTAATATGTTGTTTATTGCAATTAAGTAAAATTTAGTAAGGGTATGCTGGTAATTTTACACACAAAAAATTTACTAAAAGAGGAAACTTTTAGTTTGTTGCACATAATGTGTAGTTTCCGTTTTGGGAAATTGTTGCAGATTTTATGAAACGGAGGTAGTATTTTATTTCTCTATTTGTGGAGTTTTTATAGAAATTGGAGAAAATAATAAAATATGGAGATAGTGGAGTAGGTGGAAAAATAAAAAATTGTAAAACACAAACTTTCATATGTGGTTGGGCACATCGTGTGGCCAACCATTATGATGGTTACTTTGTTAGTGCTATAGAGGTTACTCACTCGGTCAAGGGTTATTAAGTCGATTAGTGGTTACTCAGTTAGGGGTTACTCGGTTAGGGTATACTTGTTGTGTGTCAACTGGTCACACGGTGTGGCCAGCCGCACACAAAAGTTACTGATTGTAAAAAGCAAAAGTAGTTGATAGAATTGAAGGAGAGAGAACATGAAATTAATAAAATATGATTTATGTTGGGACCACTAGTTGAAAGAAATGAATTAAATACTATAAAAGCTTTCTTAATAAAAAAAAATTGAGCAAATTTTAAAGTGGGGCAATTATTTAAAAACAAATAGATTAATACGGAGTACATAACAAATACAGCTGGCTTACACTTTTTTTTTTAATCACTAAACCTTTCTACAGTACTACTGGGATCCTTTATAGTACTATTGACACTTTATATAACTAGGGTAGCTAACGCGCGCGATGCGCGCACATAGCTAGTCAAATCTAGAGACTCTTTCGGCTTGGTTTTAAAATCATAAATTTAGTTGTTGACATATTTAATGACAAAAAAAAAATATGTAAACAACTATGTTTATGAGTATATAAATGTCCAAAACAACTAACATTAAAGCATGAGAGCAAATAAGTACATAATTAAATATTTTAGAGGGTATAATTGTCCAAACACTATTCATTAAAAAAAATTGTATACATTAATGAGGGTATATATGTAAATACACATTTTAAAGGGTATACTTGACATTACACTATTCATAAGAGTAACTTTCTACTTTTTATAAGGTAGGGATGCGCACTGATGATATTATTAGTATTACTAATGGAAATACTTAATAATTAAGATTAATAATCACTTATTTTTGGATTATAATTTTAATGGAAAATTTTTATAATTGAGCAAGATTACAACACTTATATATTACAAACGCAATAACTGGAAGTTTAAACAGACATAAACTAAACTGGAATTTCTCTACTTTAAGTGATATAAGAGTCAATCCGTTTCTTAAGGTGAGGATTTTCTCTAGAGAAATATCTAATGTTTTTATAATATGCTCTAACTAACTCCTCCAACTCTGGCACTCTAACCTTCACTCTTTCCCTTATGCCCTTTATATAGGGGAAGGCTAACACAGGTTACCGACACTTTCTATGTCTTACAACAAGGCATGACTCAACAAGTGATTATGTCCACTGCTTTTCTAAAGACACTTTAAAACAATAACAATTAATAAAATGTGGCTATAGTGAAAGTAGACTGCATGATTGTTGTCGTGCGCTCAGTAATTCATTATCTCATCTATCATCATGTCTTGTAGACCACCTTCGCTGTCTTTACTGTCATCATAGTGGACACACATGAGATTCCTCTTCTATGACACATTTGGCATAATTTAATTCGTCCCATATCATGAAAGCTTCACACAGATTTTCATGACCTTCAAATGATAGAAGCTTTCCACTTTCAATGTCTTCTAAATATTTGTAGACTAACTTAGTATTGTTTATTGTTTCTATTAAATATTCCTCGTATGGTGCTCTAATTTTAGTATTTCCAACGTGGAGGATTTTCAGTTTTTTTTATGAAATTATTGAGATGTTGTGAGATGTAGAAGAATCCCAGTACCCTTGCTTGTTGCTTCAGTAGGATTTTTAAATACTTCTCTAACAAACTAAGATGGGATCCCAAGCACTTGTCTGCACACTATTCTTAAGAGTTCAACCAAAGAGATAATTAACATTATTTTTCTAAACCAGATACTCCCTCCAATTTTAAATATTTGCTCAATTTCTCTTGTGCACGTATGACGATGCTAATATTTGATCTATCTTTAATTATCAATAAGTATCAATTCTAACAATTTCAAATTAGTACTCAATTCATTGAGACGATTCTAACAAGTATCCACAAGATTATATATTTTCTTATGTATAAATTACAAACACTAGTCAAAGTAGGACAAATGAATAGTACAAAAATAGAAACAGAGCAAGTATTTAAAAACGGAGGGTTAAGATTAATAAAGGTAAAAAAATAAATAATTTTAGAGGGCATAAATATCCAACTACTATTCATAAAAGTTATCCTAAACTTTTTAAAAGGCAAGGATAAAGAATAAAGTTATTAAATCATTTGTTCTAGGCAAAATTGGCCGCAACACCCTGAAATATTTGGCTTAGGTGCACTGAGCACCCTGAATTTTGTGTAGTAGCCGAAAGTCGAAACACCACCAACTATGGTGTTAGGTGATGTTAGGTGCAATGCGTGACATAAATGAAAATTTCCGACAACTTATTTCACCGGGAGGAGTGAATCTTCACTCTCTAGAACAATTATGTAGTCTTCCATCCACTTAGCACATATGGATTCACCTCCTCCGATGAAATAAGTGGCCAAATATTTTCATTGAAGGCACGCATCGCATCTAGCACCATAATTGGTGGTGTTTTGGCTACTATGCATAGTTCAAGGTGCTCAGTGCACCTAAACTATACTTTAGGGTGTTACGGCTAATTTTACTTTCATCAATATACTTTCAAAATTTCCCTTCAAAAAAACCTTTCACATTTAATAGTATGCCTCAATTCCTACCATTGTATATTAGATTATGACAACGTATAAAACTAAGGGTGATTATTCATACTAGATTTAAATTACTACCTCCGTTACATATTATTTGCAACGATTAGACATTTTTCGTCTCTTCTTTATGTTAAATCGTTGCAAATAATATGTAACGGAGGTAGTATTACAACTTTACAAGTGAATTTTTTTTTTTTTTTTTAGCGTAATTTGGCTAAAAGTATCATCAAAGTATGTTATTCTGCGTAGATCACAGCCGCTATTTCATTAAAAAGGTACTTAAATATGTACGAAATAAAATACCAAGGAGAAAATCATGCATTTATGCAGGAAACAGTTTTAAGGTATAAACTTTTGTTTTCAACTACATAAAAATCACAACGGATCAGTTACAAAGATCGAATATCCAACTGCTCTATAATTTGATTTTGTTAATGCTCATAATATGTTCAATGGCAGCCGGCAGAGATGCAGTAAAATGCAATAAACACTATAATATAACGATAACTTAAGTTCAGAGTGGCCTGTAAAAATCTGTTCGTGTAGTTGTCTTTTCCTTACAAAATATCACAGGCAATAGACATTGAAGCTCGCTGACATTTAATGGGAGCAAAACTGATCAGTCTGAATTGAATTACAGCAAAATTACAACACTAGAGGCAGATTTTCGTCTGCTGAGTTTTGCAGAGGGGAGGGTTAAAATTAAAGAGGGGTAAAGAATGCCTATAACATACCACAAAGATCTAGCTACACACCTGGGTCCCAAAAAAGAATGAAGGAAAAAGAAAATCTAGCTAGCCATAACAGCCTGATCTGTCAACTGCAGAGCTTGTGTAGCGAAAAACCTGACATCCACATCTGGGTCTTCACTTAGCTCAATTAAACAAGGCCTAATAGTTTTCTCAACCACCTGAAAAAAGGAAGTTAGTGTAAGAACTCAACGCATTTCAAAGTAGCTTTGCAGCAAATGACCTCCAAAATGCTGTTTGGGGATGATGAAAGCAAAATATAACGGAAGCACGCACAAATCTTTGGGTTACTAAAAATATGGGCCTTTATTATTATTTCCCTCTACATCAGGATAGGAGGCCAGTGAGAAAGTTATCACCGATTAGATAAGCTAACTAGCTATGTTGCTTAGACTTAGGAAAGAAAATCTTATATAACGCGGAATCAAATAAATGATGTGACTAGCTGACTGCTACATTTACAACAATGACTATCAACCTTGCAATAAAATCATGAGCATTTTAAATTCCCAAGATGATAGAGCCTTTTTACCCTCTGCATTGAGGGAGGGATCGTTGAGGAAGTTGTCATCAACTTGATGAGTCAATCAGCGAATTTACTAGACTTGGGAAGAAGGATCATATACAACATGGAATAGCAATAGCATAATAGAAATCTGGAATAGCAAAACAAGATCCCAAAATCAAACTGCACCGTCCACTGTGTCAATATGGCATAGCATTACACCATTAACCCTAATTATGTTAGAGAAAGTGATAAAAGATATACTTTTTAACCTAGCAAACCCAATCCATAAATAAACTGCAATCAGAAAGACCTTTCTGTTCAATGATATACAGCGCATCTAGTAGACTAGTGCACAAATACTCAAAAAGAGCAAATACTTTTTACTTCTGTTGCCCTTTAGTCCTTGAATATGGAAGTGTATTCAAACAATTAACACAACAAATCACTATTTTTAAGGCAAAATTGGTATAAATCACCTTTTTTGACCAACTTTTTTGAAAAAACCACCTTTTTATGTTTTTTTTTTTTTTTTTTTACTAAACCACCTTTTAAGTACCTAAGTTTTTTATTACACCACCCCTATTTCAAATTTTGACGAAAAATTTAACTGAGACGTCAAAAGGGCCCACAACTTGTGTTTTTCCCTCCTAAATCATTTATTTTTTCACTCCCAAAAACATTCGACCCTTCCCTCTATATAAATGCTGAAATGCATGACTAAATTGAGTAAAGCTCTAAAAAACCAAACCTAATTTTGCTGCAAAAATTAAATTATAGTCTTTGTTCATTCTCAAACCCTAAATTGAGGTTATTGAAATGGATGGTTGAGATGGAAGGAAAGGTTTTGCTATGGTTGATGATTTGGAAGTGGATGGTTGAGATGCAATTCGTTAGATTTGAAATAGGGGTGGTGCAATCAAAAACTTTGGTACTTAAAAGGTGGTTTAGTAAAAAAAAATAAAAAAAAAAATAAAAAAAAAAAAAAAAAACATACATAAAAGGTGGTTTTTTCAAAAAAGGTGGTTTATACCAATTTAACTGAAAATCTTACATTACCCTTTCTCCCTGAATGGGGGAGAGGGTGAGAAGCAGAAGCCAAACAGAAATTTTAATTACCAAACAACATTATTTTCCAGAGAAGAAATTACTTACTGATTGATCAACGATAGGAATAAGCGACTGCAACACTTTTGCAACATTAAACTTTATGTTTGGTACCCTGAAGTGTGTAAAATTAAGATTAGCAAACCGTTTGTGTATTGAAAAAAAATAAGGCAGTCCGCTAGATAATATTTTAGATGAATAAGAGAGTAGTAAAGCAAGATACCTGTCCTTTGATGCAGTTACAACTACTGGTAACAATTTGGAACATGTAATTTCTGCACCCATGACAGGGCCAAGCAGGGAAATTGCTTGTACAATTGTCATCCGATACAGATAGTGTGGGTTCGTAGCCATGTCCAGAACCTGTCGAAAAATATTACATCACGCCGCTAAGATATTTACAACAGAAATGAGTGGTCACAGGTTCACAGTGAATCATATTTCTTTTTACAATATTAAAATACTTCAAGTCAAGAGACTTTCTATATAGATTCCATATTCAAATAAAGTAATTAGAAATTTAGAATAATATATTTTGTGTTACTCACGGAGTCATGGTATTATACAGAATATCATACATACATTATAAAATCAAATATAGATATGCATTTTCTTTTTTATAATCTTTTTTTGTTTTTTATTTTTGAAGTCAATTTCCAGGTGCAAAATATAAGTGACTTTGTGTCCAGGTTTAATTTCATAACATAATGATTCCTTCTCTTCCTTATCATCTATTTGTAGTGCAGAAAAGATAAGTGCAGGCCAAAGAAAACTCTAGCAATGACATGTAGACATACAGGAAGATAACTAAATGAGAACAGCACTTCAAAACTTAAATTTTCTTCAAGAAGTCAAAAGTTAAATGTTATACCAATCAACAGAAAAGACATAACATACTTGTGGGATTATGTGTTGCATTGCCCATTCTGGGCCAAATTCTTCAGCAAGGCGCTTAACATTATTCGCTGCAGCATCACGAATTGAGTAGACCTGAAAATCAAATGCCTAATGTTTAACAAATTGAATAAAAAACAGTATCCACTTCAAGTGTCATGCCATTGTATACCAATATAAAGTATTTCAGGGTCCACAATTCCCAATTTGCAAACTATTAAGGAAGCCTTTATCGGCTCACATGATTTTATACTAGGCATTTGACTTGCATTATGTTGAACTGTTTACATTTTTACTAAAATAAAAAATTTAAAAAAATTTTTTTAAAAAAAAAAAAAAGAAAAAGGAAAAAAGAAAGAAAGAAAGAAAAGAACAGGTCATGTCAATTATTTTTAAAAAAAGGCTGCTAATTTCACAAACCTTGTCATTCAACCACTGCATGCATAGAGCACCAAGTTTGTCATCGAAAAATCCGACACCCAGCTGACTGGCCAACAAAGGTATGTATTCAATAATGGCCAATCGAACTCTCCAATGTCTATCTTCAGCAAGCTCAACAATTGCTGGGAGTAATGACTGTGATAACAAATCTATTCCAATGACCTGCACTATGAAGCATTGTGAATTAAGTTACAAGAAAATTATGACGCATAAAAAAAATCAAGGGAAAAGAAAAGCACACAGCAAAGCATATGAGTTGAGAGAAAATAGTCTAATCAAATATAGAAACAGAAAAAACAAATAGATATATAAACGCTTGTACAAACCTGATTCACTTGATCAAGCTTGCTGATTATGTTCAGACGTACATCAGGAAATTCATCTTTCAGAAGAGAGAGAAAGATGGGAAGAAGCTGCTCAATTGTAGCATCCTGTGACCAGGTACAAGAAGGTCGAGTCAATTGAAGGACACTCAATGGAATTCCTATTGAATAATTAACAATAAAACAGCTCCAAAAAGCTTGCAGAATAAAAGAAAACATAAATTATATGAGACTGATCTTAGCAACAGAATCCTGGAAGAAATAAAGCAAAGAAGATCAACTGAACACCATAGGAAAAACAAATAGCATATTCTCAATTGGCTTCTTTCCAAAGGCACGATCAATTAAGATAACGTATGCACAACTTTCAAGGATGAAAGGGCGTTACAAACACATCAAATTAATGAAATGGAGACAAGTAGAAAACCAATCAAACAGCAATAACTAGAAAACAAAAATTCTACAAATATTGCCAAATCATTATCTAGACTCCCAGATAGCATAAACTTTTTGTAACAAATGCATACCTCACAAATGTATAATCACCCCCTTTGTACAGCACAAAGTGTGTCAGACATGAAATTTACACCTCATATTCAGATTAAGTAAATGATTTTCAATTAGCTAAATTCTGAGCAGATATACTCATTTTTTTTTATCAATTGTTTACTTCATATTCTTCCAAAATTCAATTTGAATCATTTATCCATGTCTGGAACTCCAATGTAGACCTTTTACTTCTATTAATTAGAACGAGAAAGCTAAATTCCTCCTAAGAAACAAATTCCAAACAGGATCCAATGGTCAGTAATTGAAATTAAATCAATCAAGAGTAAATTGATTTGGAAGAAAGGGAACTAGTAGAACAGGTCAAATAATTCTTCAATAACAATTAACAAATAAATATGGTTAGATCAAATGACAGAATTTTGGTCATGGATTTATCGATTTGATAGATTGATCATGTTTAAGGTAGTTTGCTATTATCCGAATTAGTTTTAAAATTGATAGGTTTTCTTTGAGTTTATGTTAAAAAATGAATATGGAAATTCCCCAATCTTTATCAGCAATTGTCCTAATAAGAACCCTTCAGTATATGCAGCTAAATTTAACTGTGTTTGATTGGGTATGCAGCTATACACAGCTGCTGAGATGCATGTAAATGAGTATTATGAGTTTGTATAATCATTTACCTCAACCAAGTTCATATGAAATATTTACTCATATTGTGTTTTCAGATATTTGTTCACTTCTTGCAATTATTGGTGACACATCATTTACAAAATAATACTTATGTAGAATAATATAGAGCACAAGTAAATTGAATTCTCACCTTTCCTAGAATTGGTGCCATTCCCATTATAACTGAAGCCAGAGCAGAGCGAACATGCTGAGAAGAATCTGATGACAATTCCTGCACAGATAAAAACTTGTACATCAGGAAGCTCAACAACCAATGTACAAGACACACAAAGAAACAACTTCAATTGAATAATATGAAATCACTTAAACGACCTACATTGACATCTATCCAAATATACCTTGACACATGGGAGAATATGCTGAACTGCAAGTTCGGGATTCAAGATACGGCAAAATTTGGTCACTTTTCCAGCAGCAGCTATACGTACTTCTGCCTCATTGTCACGAAGCAACCGAACGTATGCAGGCACCAAGTCCGACCTAAACAGGATAATAATAAACAACAAGATATTTTGAGGCAAATGATGGACATAAAAAGAGTGATAGTAGCAAAATAGTCAATAGATACCTCGTAGGTTCAGGACCAACTGCTTCACACAGCTCATAAAGTTGATTTGCAACCATATAGCGTACACGCCATGACTTATCCTGATAACATAAATTGATAGATTAATAAAATTAAAACACACATAATAGAAAGAATAACATTTTAACCATTTCACCCTCATAAGCATAATTCATCTTAAAAAAAGATACCCAATTCATGTAGAATTTAGTGTTTATCTTATGGCCAAAAAGAAAAATTCAAGGGACAGATAAATCAGCATAGATATCAGCAAGATGCTCATTGTGTTTTTTATTAAACATAATATAGCAATTACAAATATGAAAAACAATAAGACATACAATAGGTGTTTATATAGGTGTACTCAATCATGGTAGTTACTGCTTAAGACGATTTTTAATTAGGACAAAACACACATACCAAGGGATAAAAACTTGTGATTTTGTGAAGTCCTCTAATATACAAGTTCAGGGGCGGAGCCGGGGGGGGGGGGGGGGGCAGGGGTGGGCCATGGCCTCCCCCTTGGCTTAAAATAAATATTAAATTTTACATAATTGATATAAGCTTTAGTGTGGAGGAGTTGGTTTTTGCCATGTGATAATGAGTAAGAGGTCAAGAGTTCGAATCTTGCAGCTAACATTTTTTTTATTTAAATTTTTTATTTTACTTTTAATAGTCAATGTAATCAACGAACTCAACAATAGTTGCGAAATTACACACACATAGATATGATCTTGGCCCCCCTCACTTAAAAATTCTGGTTTCGCCACTGTACAAGTTGACATGAATGTCTGAGACTTTCCCAAAACATCTTTTAAACAGAAACCTTTACATCCTTTAGGACTTAAGATTCCATTATACGTGGCCAATGAGATGTACAAGCATATATGAAAGGCCACAAGAATCCCCTATACAACTCCCTTTCTTGAAAATTGGCCAATAAAAAAAATTCCAACGAAATTACCAAAATAACGGACCCCCCCCCCCCAATTGCTATCTGATAAGGACATTATGCAAAGTACAAAAATTACCATTGTCTCCAGCAAGGAACTCGAAAATTAGCACAACGTGTAACGTGGAAAAGCAGTAAACACATGGGTGAAACAAAAAGAGAGGTCCTCCCCTGCCTGCCCAAGTCACCTCCTTAACCAAAAAGGCCAAAACCTAGTTCGGACCAAACATAGCACATGCAAAATGAATTTTTAATTTACTAGACAGCAAATAGAAAGGACTAGATACCAAAACATTATGCATTTCATATTTGCACATAATAATTTCAACACCATTGTAATATATATGTAGGAGATTTCTTCACAGAAATACATTCAGAAATAATCAAAAGCATAAAGTGAAGCTGGCCAAGAATTCAATGTCAGATGTCTAGGAAGAAAACTTAATTACTTTGTAAGATATGTAAATTTTTAATACCTGAGAGAAATTAACTATCACAGGAAGAATATGTGCAATACAATCTTGTGGCTCCAAAAGCTTTCCAAGGGCTGCACAACCCTCAACAGCCAATAGACGAACAGAATCTTGATCTGAAACAAAGTTGTCTTCAATATAAATAACAATACAGTAAAATACATCCTTCTAACACCATATAAAACAGTTAAAATGATACTCTAATATTATTATCAAGTTATAATACATCCTTCTGAAAACACAGACAGTGAGAAAAGAAGCATAGAACACAGATAAAATGAGGGCACTCAGGTATAATTGTCAGCCATTGGCCACAGATGAAAGATATGAGAAATTTAATTGCCTCTCTTATTGCCTCTCTTTCCTGGGTAAAGAGGTCCCATAAACCTAGCTCAAAATTGCACTGTAAAAGCAAGCATCAAGTACATAGAGATATCCAAAGGGTTTGTTCAAATCTCTGAAACTAATTTTCACCATTTGGAACTTCTTTTTTTCAACTGATTTTCACAGATCTATTCAAATTGCTATAAGTCAACATGCAGCTATATTATTTGTCTATGTAAAACTGGCTAATGAAAGTTGTATATTTACTGACCAAAAGAACAAAAGGTCATATGCCTTACAAGATAAGAACCAACACCAGGTACATTTACCAATGCGCACTAAATTTTGAATAAATGAAGAGGAGAGAATAAATAAGAGAAATAATAGACTTTTCTTTTTCGCCCCTTAATATTATCCCACGCTTATGCAACCTACCTCACACTTGCCAAAACTGATTTTCAATGACAAAAGAAACTTATACGGAGTACTACAACTGATTTAGATAAATAAAAATGAGCAAGGCTTAGTCTTAATCAATCCATGAAATGCACAACATAGAATCAGCAGCATACAAAAATAGGAACTTTCATTTATGGAATTATCTACAATGCTGACTACTGAGTACATGTACAGACTTGCAAGTTAAAATTAGTTTCAATCAATCTTGTGCAACTTCAAAAAGAGTAAAACATACCATCTTGTGTCAAATCCTCAAACATTGACATGATATCAGCCTTCAAATTGGTAGCATCAACAGTAGCTGCAAATTTACCCAGATTGCTAGCAGCTGATCTTCTGACCATTGGCATGTCATCTTGACACAGTTGGCTGTATATTGTTCTCAACTCAGCTTTTATGTTATCTGGAGCGCTTGGGTAAGCAATATGGAATAAACCACATGAAGAAACACGAGCAGTAAACCACTCACCAGCTGCCAACCTCTGAAATTCAATACACACTGACCAGTTAATGAAACAGAAATAGATACATTCACTTTATGATTTATGTTTGAAAAGCAAGTACAAATTTTCCATTTAATGACACAGCAAAAATTCAGAATGAAAAAGAGTTCAAAATGTTTGCTAAATTTAACTGGCATCAGTAAATAATCTTTGATCGGAACTTTTTTACAATAATCATATAAGATAACAAACCTGAAGATAAAGAGTGAGAGGTTATTTAATCATATAGACATAGTGCTTTTCTGTATACGCCATGAATTCATGAATCCCACAATAACACCAAATGTTCAGATGAGACCAAAGAGACGGATATAAAAGTGAAAACAACCAGCAAATAAAATATCTCTTCCATTCCAATCTACTTACCCCATTACCATTTGCATGGAATTTTATGCAAGTGATATAGGACATAGGATAAACATGGATGAGTGTGGGACCCAACAAAAGAGAAAAAGTAGAGCAAAACAATTTCCTATAAAGGAAATGGGCAAGTAGATTAGAACAGCACAAAAGGGAAAATGGAGTAAGTAAATTGAGACAGAGCACAGAGGTAGTATATCATCCGTATGTCAATAGCAACCCCAAAGTGCAATATTATAATGTATATTTCCCTTCCACTTTACCCACGATACCAAATGCTATATAAATTCTTAATATACCAGCCACAACTTTCATCAAAAACCATTCCCGAGAGTAAATCACCTAAGGTTCACAAAGCTATTGTCAAACACGACATTGACCTTGGAAGCGGCAGTTAGAGCAAACTCCATTGTCATGTTTAGACTAATAAACTTTTCTTCCAAAAAAGGTTCTTCATAAATTATCTTCAACAAACTATATACTCATCTTCCCACTGCTATCCTAACAGCACATACAAATTATCCAGAACATTCTGTCAATGATGTGTTTCTCCAGTCCAAAAAATGAAAAAGAGAGTTCCAAGAAGACCAAAACACACAACTATGCTTTTATTAATTGTAGATAACCAAGCTGAACTAGGTACAACACTATAAACCATACCCAATGGAATCATGGTAAGCTTTATGTTGCTACTTGCTAGTGTTTACATATACTTTGATTCTCTAGATAACTACCCAATCTCAGACAGCAATATAGTGCATTTAAAATCATCAAAAACAGTTGCATAGAACATAAAATCTAATCACAAGGAGTTATGATCTAACCTTGACCATAGGAATAAACGCGTCGATAAGATCAGATTCCCTCATCTGGGCACCAATTCTGCAAAGTGACTCGACCGATTTGTCCCTCACACAAGTCTCTTCAACACTACACAAGGTCTCCAAGGGCGGAAGCAAAACAGTAGCATGCTCCACACCCCCAACATATGGAATAAACACTCCCAACTCTTCGGCCGTAGCAAGAAGCACCTCATCATCATCATCATTATTCTCACTCAAGAATGGAATCAGTTCCTTACGGGTTCGCTCCTCACCGAGAGCTCTAGCAATCGTTGAAAGACGACGAATCGAATTCAAACGAAGCTGAATATCCTCATTTTTCAGCTCATCAATTAGAACAGCAATTGGGTATAACGGTTCGTCTACCATAGCCATTATACCTTGCTGATTCGTGATTTACTGTCAACAATTTACCCAAAACAACAAAAATAAGCAACCCCATTAATGTCTTTTCTCTGACAAACCAAATTTAAAAAGAAAAAGTACCAAACTTGACAAAAAACTGAAACTTGAATTCAACCGAATTGAAAGAAATCTGAAATTGAATTCAAAGTTGAATGGGTACAAAATTAACAGGCATTTTAAGGATAGATCTAAACCTAAAATCGAAAAATTAGAAAACTTCAAAAAGATCTTGATTCAAACAAAATAAACCGCAAATGGGTCGGTCGAAATTTTTTTTTAAAAAAAAGAGATCTAAGTTACACAAAAATTAAATTAAATACCAAAATAGGGAATCTGCAAAAAAAATAATTGATAGAAATCTGAAACAATAATGTAGAAATTGAGAAAGAAGAGAAGAGGGGAAAAGGGGGTACCAAAAAGAGTAGAGTTGAGCGTGAAGGTGAGTCGATCGAATGTTAGGTGTTCTGGAAAGAGATTAAATTCAGAGAGAAATGGTTCAAAGTTTCAAACAATGAAGGTGAAATAATGGAAATGGAAAAGGGCATAAAAAAAAAAAAAAAGTAGAGTGAAAGACTGCAAGGGTGAATTCCAGGGGAGTTAGCAAGAACCAAGGTTTCAAAATCATAAATTATGGAGACCGAGCCCACCGAGGGTGTGAGAAATTTAAAAAATTAAAGTAAAAATTAACAAATAAATCCAAAATTTCATATCTGCCTACCTATACGGTGTTGTTGGGATTATTTATTCAGGGGTTACTTAAAGAATGATCATGAATTATTCGATCCGTTATGAAAATCTCGATCGGTCATTGGTTACTTGGTCAGTCAAGAGTTACTTGATTGGGGGTTACTCGAGATAATAGGTTTTAATATACAAATAATCGAGCAAAAAACTCAGGGGTTACTTAAAGAATGATCATGAATTATTCGATCCGTTATGAAAATCTCGATCGGTCATGGGTTACTTGGTCAGTCAAGAGTTACTTGATTGGGGGTTACTCGAGATAATAGGTTTTAATATACAAATAATCGAGCAAAAAAAATTCTATATTTTCTTTTTATGGAAAAAAGGATGTGGAAAACAAGGCAAGGATTCTTTACAATTACACTATAAAAACGAATTAAATCGAAAGGAATGTAGTGCAGCTTGGTAGCACGTTTGTTTTGGCTACAAAAATGTCACGGGTTCAAATCATGTCATCAAACCTAACCATTGTCAAGGGTTACTCAGTTGGTCATCGGTTACTTGTCGAGGGTCACTCGGTCGGTCAGTGATTACTCGATCAAGGGTTACTCAATCGGTTAGGGGTTACTTGACCGATCAGAAGTTACCCGATCAATATTTTGAGGTGTTTCAAACTTGGAGGCTCGGCATATTTTTGTTTTCAGTTTTTTAATTTTTTGAAAATTAAAAACAAGAAATAAGAAAAAGGTGTTAACACTTTTCTGTTGTCAGCTTTCGAATTTATCATGATTTTAATGATTTTGGTCCTATTTTTTTTTTCATTATATTATATGACATACTTCTTCTAGTTTTAATACTTATAATACTTCCTTAAAATGAAAATGTCACAATACTTGCAACACACTATAATTGGAAATGTTATTTTGGGGGAAAGTTTTACTATTTCCTTTTATTTAATTTAAAGAATATGACCCACTAAATTGTACTTCTAACAACCTCACACCATATTTAATGTAACACCCTAGAAATTCCTTTCTTTCAAAATACCTGTTTTGCCCTTTTTAAAACCTTAAATAGGAATATCTAAGACATTACTGCCACCGTGAAAACGGCTAAGGCAACTATCAAAGACACACAGCAGAAGACTAATTTCAAAACCATACAAAACAAGTCAACTTGAAAAGACAATTAACGAAAATAAAGTCAAACCAAGTCAAACCAAGTAAAATAAAATCAACCTACAACTTGGAACCATTTTAGGCCCTTATTAAAACCAAAACTGAACTCAAAACTCTTTTCGTTAGTCACACATAATAATCAAGTCATAAATAAATAAAGCAATAAACACATCATATACTTATAGAAACTAGCATGATTCGCTCTTCACTCATGCCCCTTTCATGAAAATGCTTCATCACCTGAAAAGCTTATCTCTTCCTATTTCCACTACTCTCCATTAAAAATGGGTCATCATAAGGCCAAGATAAAGACAAGGCCAACAAACACACAAAACACACAATCAGCAAAGTTGAGTACATAAGCGTAATTAACACACTAGCATACAATTACCTATCAACACACGACTTACCTTGTTGCACCTGTTTTTCAAGCATATAACATTCAATAAAAGTTCTCACTAGACACTAAATAATTTATTTAGCGTTGATTACGCATCGAACGGGTTTCCTACTAACCTCCCCCAAATAAATTGAGGTTACTGACACAGGAGCTAACCGTGCCAGCATCAAAACCACTCGTAAGTGGCGGAATTCCTGTGCATAAAAATAATAAAAGGAATGTACAGCCTCTTGTACTCCAGTAGAAGTTATGGTTAAATATAAAACCCCATAACTCCCCCCATAAGTTCATACTTAAGGTATATACGTTCTAAGAGTTTTGGTGCGCAATCTTTTTCACTTTACGTTATTTACAGATTATTAAACTTGGTGATGACTCTCAAACCAAAATCATTCAATCAACAATAATTATTCAAACAATCAAATATACTAATTTAATTCTTGAATAATTAGTGACCACATAGTATTTAATGTTGAACCCTTTTTAAATCTACCTCAGTGTCAAAGACACCTTAAACGCATAAAGCGCCACAAATCCTATCCCTCGGTGTTAAAAACACCTTAAGTGCACTAAGGCACCAACATACAATTTATTCCTCGTGTACATAGACACTTATATAACTCCTTTCCTCATGCTTATAGCATCTATAAAAATTATATGAACCATAATAAAATTCCTTTTCAATATTCCAAAGCAAATTAAACATTTAGTTTAATTAAAACATGCTTTCTAACATGCCATAAATAAATATGTGGTTTATAAATAATATTCCAAACTATTATTTTCCATTCAATAATCCATCACAAATAAATCATGTTTTATAATCCAATCATCAATAACATCCAAATCATAATTTCCATTCCAAACCTAGCATGATACTACTTGTAATCAATCAAACACATTTAGCATGCTACTACCTCAATATAATCATGTTAAGTACGCGAACGTACCTTGTATACGATCTTAATATCGCCACAATTAATAAAATCGCTCACTTCAAAGTCTCCTACAATTTAAAATCATAGAAGAGTATTAAAATCCTCTTTACACAAATTTTCAGCAATATATACTATTATAAAACCCCTCATAATTTATTTAAAATAAGCTAAAATTATATTTAAAACATCATACTTTAATCTCAATTAATGGGTAATTAAAGTTTCTTAAATTGATTTTTAATGCTTTACCAAATATTCCAGCGCTATATTTTAATTAAAACTTGCTGTAATTTAGTCTTAAAACACTTTAATCAAAGGTTTACACCATTATATATCATAATCCTTCAATAATTTATAAATCAAGAACCTAGGGTTTCAAAAATTGGGGCTTTTTAATTAAAAACATAATCTGAAAATAATTAACATAATACTTATAATCAAACATCAAAATCAAATCCCAAAACTCATAATTAACAATTAGATTTAAGCGTAGATTAGTTTTTAACAATGAAGAATTTTTTTTATTTTTTTTATTTTTTTTTTACACATTCGAAAAAGGGGAGGAAGAAGGCAGCGGCAGCCACCACACCGGCTGCCTGCTGCCGGCGGCTGATGCTGCTGGCGGTGGCAGCCACCTGGTGCCGATGGTCAGCAGTGGTGGTGGGAGGAGCAGCCGAAAAAAACAGAAAAGGGGAAGGGGAAAAAGGAGAAAGAAAAAGAAAAGAAAAATAAAGAGAAAAGGGAGAGAAGTTTACCTTGGGTTTCTCCACTCTGGGCAAAGTTGATTTGCCTCATATGTGGGTTATTTATATCCCTTCTCTAAAAACCCTTCTCCCAAAACTTTCCTCTTTTAATTTTCCTAATCCCTTCCCTAATAAAACTTTACTTAAAATAAACTTTCCTAAATTAAACCCCAACTTAATTAAAATAATTAATTAAATAAACTTTCCTTTTATAAAATATTTCCAAACTTATTAAACTAAATAATTAAAATACTTTAAATAAAACATTTCAATTTAATTAAATACTCCTCAAAATACTTATTTTAATTAAAATACGAGGTATTACATTTAAAGTGTATGAAACATGTGAACCCCACTTTTCTTGAATAATATCGTGAAAAAGTGTATGTTGCAACTATATAAAAACAGATCTTATGATTTTGAAAAACAAAATAATAAAAAAAAAAAAACCCCAACGATAACAAACGAACCCTTAACTAGCTCTTTGGTCTGTTTAACACCGGAGCTTATTAAAGGGATAGTATTTGAGATATACAAGTTTCTCAATATGAGAAACAAAATTTGCTTTCAAGTGGCTTTTCAAGTCATTTCACAAACTTTGTTGGGGATAAAATCGTCATTTATATACTTTTGGAGTTGGAGGACGTTAGACAGAATTTTAAAGGAAGTTAACTCACTGTTCTCTCTCTCCTCGACAACGGAGGTTGAAAATTCTTCAACAATGGAGCTCGAGGAAATCAACGAAGGAGGGCAAACACTATCATTTGGGGTTAACCATGCTCTTAATTTATATGCTTACTTCGTTTCTATTTAGTTGACACAATTTAGGCACATATTAAGGAGGGGAGAAAGAGTGAGAGAGACTGATAAATTAAGTGGGGTCGGTAGTAAGTGCAAAGTAAAAAACTTACCCCAAAAGGAAACGTGTCAACTAAAAAAATTTCCTAAAAATAAATACGTGTCAACTAAAAAAATGGAGGTAATTAAGTATTTTTCTTGGGACATTTTGTTAATTTTTGCCGCCGAAAATGGTGGGGTTGAGGTCATTGGGGTTTCTTATGGTGTTAGTGGCATTGGAGATGGGGATAATATTTGTTGTGGTGTTTGACTATGGACGAAGCTAAACTCAATTGAGGAGGGGTGTAACACCTCCAAATCTCCCTCGTATAATTATATCGTAGGGATAGATTTATGAGTATTACTACCACGTGATAACGTAAGACTACTTTAACTTAATAACAAAGTTGCAGCGGAAAACTCAACTTTCTATATTAACACTAAAAGTAATAACCATTGTTATGAGTACTCATATTGAAATAAAAAACATGAAAATTCATCGATGCTATACCATTAAGGTAAAACAGGGCGACCCAAAGCAAATAAAAATAATGATTAGCAAATATGCTATGTGCAATTAAGTGCAAGATAAGTAAACACAATTTTATTAGCAAACATGCTTTTAAAATCAATCATGAAATTCCAATAATTCAAATCTCATAATTCCAAATCAATTCTCAAAATTCTTAAATGACTCCAATAACTCAGATAAATTCAAATAATAAAAACCAATTCTTCTAAACCCATTTCCTTATTTAAGTGTGCACACCCTCCTAAGTTAGTATCTTTATCTAGAAAGGTTATCCTTGGGTAAAGACTCGCTCATACAAAGTCCAAAGTCTTATCAACCAACTCCGCATAACGGGATTAAATTAATCATGCTTGTAAAGATTTAATAATAATTCAATAATTCCTCATATAACTCATCTTTTCAATAAATCAATAATTTTTAAGGGTCTGTTCTAATTTAATGAACTGAGCTGAACTGAATTGAACTGAACTGAGCTGAACTGAAATGAATCAAACTGAGCTGAACTGAAATGAATCAAACTGAGCTGAACTGAATTGTTTATGAGAAAAGGAAATTAGGAACTAAACTGAAGTGAAGTGAACTAAAATTAAGCTGAAAAGAATAGGTCCTTAAATATAAATTTCAATCCAAACTCCTTTTTTATTTAATTTAATATACTTTTAAATCAATTTTGTTAAAACATAATAAACTATTTAAAAACGATAATAAAATCAATTTCTCAAATATAATTAATTAGGCATCAATATCTCAAACTTGTTCATAAATCATAATATTCCATTTAATTTAAACATGATTAAAATCACATAAAATATGTCAATCAAATCAATCACTTTAAAAAGTATCTAGCCACCTAAACGTACATTGACTCCTTGCATAGCAAACACACGAAGAACTCAAGCGCTCTTATCAAGAACACCATACACATAAATATAATCTTAATTAATATAAGGTTATCAAATAATCACAACAATTAAACTAAACTCAATTGACCATTAAAAAAAAAAATCTTTTTCATAAACCTTGAATAATTTTCTGATTTTATTTTATTTAAAACACTAATAATAATAATAATAATAATAATAATAATAATAATAATAATAATAATAATAAAAAATAACCACCCCTCAAATCACCTATTGATTTTATCACTTTTTTTTTTGTTTATTTTAAATAACCACCCCTTAAAGTTTTTTTTTTTTAAAAAAAAAAAAAAAAATTGAAAATCACCACCTCTTAACTAAAAGTTATCAATTTTCGTGCTTAAATTTGGTCTATTAAGGTTTGGGGGCCACTTTGGCCCTATGGTTTTGATTTCAGATCAAAACACCCAAAAAAGTAAATGCCACATTTTAAGAGTTTCATGCAACTCGAGATAATTGTTTAGATGCAAAATGAGGCTTTCCAATAACTGTTTTTCAATACTGACCTCAAAGGACCAAAGTGACCCCCAAAACTTTAATAGACCAAGCTATGGCACGAAAATCAATGTATTTATTTTTAAAAACTAGAAGAATCATATTTAATCAATAGGTGACTTTAAAAAATTATAATAACAACTAAAATACACTTTACTATATTTTAATAGTCGTGAGACTTATGTAAAACAAATATAAAAATAAAAGTTGTAAATGTCTCACAACACTGTATTAGTACATTCGCACACTTTGTCTTTAAGGTAAATGCATAAACATTATGACAAAAGCTAATTAGATGTTATTCATTTCATTAAAATTATATTTAACCTATAAACTTACACATTTACCTAAATACATAAATAAATTAGTTTTTGGTGGGGCTAGTGCACCCAGGCCACACTATATATCTGCCCTTGAACATATAGCCTTGTTTGGTAAAGAGGTTATTTATTTATTTTATTTTTAATGGAGCTTTTGGCTTATTGAATCTATTAGAGGTTTGACCATTATCAAAAAGCTAATTATAGTGTCTAGTTAAAAACTTATGAAAAAGGAAAAATTGCTCCCATAAATCCCAACTTTGGCCCGTCCGCCCAAATTAATCCCTACTTTTGATTATTATCTATTGCACCCAACTTTAGGGGTGATTAATTTTCGTTGCACCCTACAAGTTAAGCAACCTACTGTAGCCTGTAAACTGATGACGTGGCATCTCAACGGTTCTTTTTTTTTAATTTCATGTTACAAAGTTTGACTTTTCCCTTCTCTCTCTTAAACAAAGTCCCCTGCCTCTCCTCTCTTCTAAAAAAATACCCCATTCTCCATTTATTTATTTTATTTTTAATGGAGCTTTTGGCTTATTGAATCTATTAGAGGTTTGACCATTATCAAAAAGCTAATTATAGTGTCTAGTTAAAAACTTATGAAAAAGGAAAAATTGCTCCCATAAATCCCAACTTTGGCCCGTCCGCCCAAATTAATCCCTACTTTTGATTATTATCTATTGCACCCAACTTTAGGGGTGATTAATTTTCGTTGCACCCTACAAGTTAAGCAACCTACTGTAGCCTGTAAACTGATGACGTGGCATCTCAACGGTTCTTTTTTTTAATTTCATGTTACAAAGTTTGACTTTTCCCTTCTCTCTCTTAAACAAAGTCCCCTGCCTCTCCTCTCTTCTAAAAAAATACCTCATTCTCCATTCTTACTCCCTTTTGTTTGTGAAGGTTCACGAATTTGACCATTTATTTGCTATGTCAAGTGGGTCTTCTTCGTCAAGGGGTGGTGGGTTGATTTCTACAAGAGTGAAGTGCAGATGTGGCGCATTTGCGGTGGTGCGAATGGCGAAAAGTGGTGATAACGCAGGGATGCGGTGGTGCGAATGGCGAAAAGTGGTGATAACGCAGGGATGAAGTTCTTTGGCTGCCCTAATTGGCCTGTGAGTTTAATTTTTCACTCATATACAATTATTGTGTGGAATTATATGAATTAGGGTTTGTGATTTCAATTGAATTGGGGGTTTTACTTTTGCAGGTTGGTGATTGTGGGTTTTTCCAGTGGGTTAATGTCACAAATGGAATTGATGCTGATTTGCGATTTAAGCTCTTTGAAAAAGACACTACTCTTGCTGAGAAGGAGATGGAAGTTGATTTCATGAAAGAGAAATTGAAGGTTGTTGAGAAGAAATTAGACATGAAGACAGAGGAGTTGAATGATACTAAAATGGAGCTCTCCCACACTAGGATTGAACTAATGAAGGCTACAAGAAATGAAAAAAATTTCTCAGTTGCACTGTTTGTGTCTTGGATTTTCTTTGCAATGTTTCTAGTTTATTTGAAAGCTTGAACTTTAGGATGTAATGGTTATGGTGGATTTATTTAGGGGTAATGTTAGGTGTTGTTTATTAGTGACCTTACCAATGTAATGTATTATTCTCAAGTAATGAATAAATAAACAATGTTGGGAATAGCATTTCTAATTCATAATTTGCAAGTAATTGTATAGTGCAAAATATTACCATACATAGTGATTGTGTCCAAAAGATAGCATGAGTGCCAAATATTACAAGTCATTGGTTGCAAAATACACTACACATAAACATTGTTTGCAAATTATGAGACAACACAACAATGTCACCCAAAAGTTGATGAAAACAGAGTTTTACAGCTATGCCTAAGTGAGACAGCCATACTGGGTTGGCTGATGCAGGGTTGAGGTCTGGCTGGACTGACTCATCTGGAACCAAGCCATTGTTGATGTGTGTCCTGGCCTTGCAGCATTTCCAGTTGCCCCTGACCTTGACCTTGTTGATCTCACCTGCCTTGTTGTCTGCAAACAGGGCAAAGCATAGAACATCAGAAAATTGGACAAAGTAGTTAAAAAAAAAAGATACAAACTTGTACACTTACTGAAGTTATTACAGATCCATCAGGTGCAAACAACACACCTACACCAACAGGTTGCTGGTTCCTGCCCCTACCTCTGCCCCTTCCCCTTCCTCTTGCTCCAATAGCTCCCCTTGCAGCACCAACCCCCCTTGCAGCACCAGCACCAGAGCTTGAGCCTGCCCTCCCACCTCTTGAACCCCTTCCCATGTGAATCATCCTGCCACCTCTACCTAGTTGAGTAGGCTGTACTGTCATTGAGTGGTGTGCAGTTGATGGTGCAGCCTGAGCAGCTGTTGTAGCTTCTGCAACTACAGGTTGCTTCTTTGGCCTCCCTCTAGGTTTCTTAGCAGGTGGGGGAGGGGGTTGCCTAGTATCTTTCTCAGGACACTTCCTTTATTATGTCCCTTGGTGTGGCATATGGAGCATGTCATTTCTACTCCATTCTTGGTGATGGTTCCAGCTTTTTTGGGATTTTCAAAAGGATCCTTGATCCTGTTCTTCCTAGGTCTCCCAGGTCCAATTTTAATTGGAGGTGGGTCAATTGGCAGGGAGACCTTAGGCCAATGCCTTTCCCCTTCACATGGAGGAATAGATCCTAGACCATACAGCAAACAACCCAAAATTTTAATTTACATACTAAGTTAACATAAAAAAGCAAATGGCAAGGTAAAAGTGAGATGTATACCTGCATAAGCTTTGAGGTAGGTTGCCTTGTGGTAGCATTCATCAACATACTGCTCAGCTTCTTGTCTGATGTAATAGATAGAAGCCACTGCATGGCAACATGGGATACCAAGCATATCCCATTTCCTGCATGTGCAGCTCCTTGTCTCTAAGTTCACTACTAGCTGATCCAAGTAGTATGTCACATTGAATAGGGTCTCAGAAGATGGCATGACCTCACACTCAGCTGCCTTTTGCTTTTCAATTTCCAACTTTGCTTGAATTCTTGGGCAAAGCATTGTTGTGGCTTTCATCATTTGCTGCCTCTTCATCACTAGCCTCTGCATCAAAGCAGTTCTGATGTCTTCTAGGCAATACAACAAGTGCTTTGTCCTAGCTTGAATGATATAGCCATTAAAAGTCTCAGCAATGTTACTTGTAATGGCATCTGTTTTGATGTCAGGTTTCAGGAATGCCCTACAAAACAGCTTAGGGTTGTAGCCAATGAAAGCATTCATGGCATCCTCATTCACCTTTCCTAACTTCTCAAGGTTCTCCTCATAGTCAGCCATGCTGTATGCTTTGGCTATCCTCCAAAAAAGCAGTTTCAGTTCATCTCCCCTATATGTCTTGTGCCAATGTGCAAAGATATGTCTTGCACAATGCTTGTGCTCTGCATTTGGCAGCACAGCTGACACTCCATGCAAGATGCTCTGTACAGCAAGTAGGGGTTAGACATGTATAAATAAAAGAAACTAATGCAAGTAAGCAAATTAAAGCCAAAGATCAAACCTGATGCTCATCTGAGATGATTGCCATGCCTTCCCCATCTTCTAGATCCAGAGTACTCTGCATTTGCTTGAAGAACCACTCCCAACTGTCATTGTTCTCACCTTCAACAATGGCCCAACAAACAGGGTACATCTGGTCATTGCTGTCTCTTCCCACAGCTGACAGAAGCTGACCCCCCAAGAAGGTCTTTATGAAGCAAGCATCTACTGCAAGCACCTTCCTACAACCCTCCTGCCACCCCACCTTCACCCCTTCAAAGAATATAAAGAGCCTCTTAAAGATTGGAGGCTCTTTGTCAGAATCTGTCACTAACTCCAACCTAGTGCCAGGGCTGGTTCTATGCAATGCAGCCATGTAGCTACCCAGCTTGTTGTAATGATCATGCATAGAACCATGCAACATTCTATGTGCCTGGTACTTAATCTTGTAGGCAAAATCCCTACTCACCAACATTTTAAAAGCTTTCCTCACACACTGTTGGATTTCCTTTGCAGGCCAGTGAGGCCTTGTCTTGAAAACCTCAAGGAACTGGCCAGCTACCCAACTTGACTTCAGCTGCCTATTCCTCTTCATGTTCCTCTGACACCAATGTTCCCCTCTCACAGTCTTCACAACTATACAAGCCCTTCTACTGTCCCATGAAGCATACAGATAAAAAGGGCACCCTTCTACACAGCAAACACCTGTTCTTTGTTGCCTTCCACTGTCACTCACTTTGAAATAAACATCCCTACCCTGTAGAATCCCATACTTAGCTACTGCTGCCCTAAACTCAGATCTGTTAGCAAATCTCTGCCCCACTTCCCATTTGAAAGTGGCAAAATCAGTGTGTGCAAGTGACACTGATCTGCTGGGCTTTCTTCTAACTCCTGGTTCTAACTCCTCTTCACCACTGTCAGGTGGAGTATGCACCTCATCATCACTCAGCTCATAGTCACTCTGTGGCCCAGAACCCTCACCAACCTGAGTTGATGTCCCCTCAACAACCTCAGTTGCTCTGCCCTCAACAACCTCTGTTGCTGTCCCCTCACCAACCTCAGTTGCTGTCTCTCCGTCCTTGTCTATATTCAGCCACTGAACTGTCTCCCTCTGTATTCTCCTAGCATTGTCAATTAACTTGGCAGTTGCATCTTTCACCCTTTGCCTAGCTAAACTGTACTCCTCATCATCAGTTTCTGATTCATATTCCTCATCCAATAACTCCTCCCTCTCTTCTACCTCTAAGTCATCTTACCCTTGCACCTGTTCTCCTACTTCAGCATCTAGGTCATCACCCTGCCCAGGTTCATCTTCTTCCCCAATATTATCCTCTGCATCATCACTTTCCACATTTGAGTGCACCTCCCAAAAAAAAGTTGCTAGTGCTTTCCCTTTGTCTACAGTTACCCCTTTCCCTTTGCTTGACTCTACCCCTTTCCCTTTGTCTGTAGCTGCCCTTTTCCCCTTGTTCACCTCTACTTCTGGTTCTGGTGGCTGGTAGGGTGGATCCTCTCGGTCACTCTCAGAACTAACTGTTGGAATCAGCTCATGTAAAGGAAGGGGGCTGTCAGGTCTTGCATCTTCCCATTCATAACTGTTCAACAATTCAGAGTTGATTTGTGAAGGTGAAGGAAAAGTAGGTGCTGTGGGATATGTTTTAGCCAAGTCTAAATTAGGGTTTATAACATATTTCACTTTGAGAGTACTTTGGTTTGGTACAGTATTGGTGGGTGGAATGGCAACAAAAGGAGTTAGAGCATCTTCTTTTTCATTTAATGAGCTGTCAAGGGTATTTTGGGAAGGCTCAGAAATAGTCAAGGGAGGCTGACTTTTGTTCCTTGGACTTGCTCTCACTTGTGGTCCCCTCTTCACAGGTAGTTTTTTGGTTCTCACATTTTTTGTGTTTTTTGATGAGGTAGGCTGTTTCTGTTTTGGGAAGAGTATTGGGTCATTTTGACCATGCACAACATACACATCAACAGCTCTATTATTAAGTGACACATCTATCATCTCCCTCATACTGTCATCATCATCAACTCTCCTCAACCCACCTTTCAAGCTCAGTCCTGGAACTAAGTACATAAACCCCTGTACTCTATCCTTATACTTCCCACACCTCATAACCAATTCCATCAGATAAAAAGCACACAACTGATCAGGGTTTACATTAAAGGTTCTACCTTTACCATTCATATAACACAATTCACCATTGTCAAGATGTTGAAACACTCCTCCATGCCACATTTTCAAGGTAAATTTATTTGGAGCCATACCTAATTTAAAAGCAATTGCATTACAACCAACACTACACTAAATCAAGGCAATTAGGGTTCGAATTTAAGCAGTCAAACCAACAACAACAAAACACCCAGTATCACAAACACACAACAATTCGCAGAAATGAAGCAAATATAAGTCATATCATTACTGAAATTAGTCATTTCCAAGTGTAATTAGTTAGGGTTTCACGACAATATGCATAATTTAAGCACAAATTCGGCAGAAATGAAGCAAAAGATTAGGGTTCAAACACTTACCTAAAATGGAAGTTCGACACTTTCCCAACGACTATTGGTGCTTTTCCTTCTCAGAAATCAACGATCGTCACGTTTCCCCAAGTACAATGGTGGTTGAAGCTTCAATAATGGCGTCAATTTGAGTTTTTTTTTTCGATGCTCTGTTGTACGAAATGAAGGAGTTAATGAAAAGGGAGGGAGTAGCAGAGAGAGTAATGAGAGTAGTTGGGAGGGAAAGCTGACGTGGCACTAACAAAAGAGGGAAACCTCCAACTCACAAAAAGGTGACCTTCTAATCAGGTTACAGGTAAAACGGGTGCAACGAAAATTAATCACCCCTAAAGTTGGGTGCAATAGATAATAATCAAAAGTAGGGATTAATTTGGGCAGACGGGCCAAAGTTGGGATTTATGGGAGCAATTTTTCCTATGAAAAAAGCTCTTTTCGAAAATGCACAAAATATGAGATTTTTAAAATTAGCTTATATACTTAACTGCTAACAATTAACAACTATTTACCAAACACTTTTACACAACCATCTATTTACAACCAACTAATCAAACAAGTTAATACAAACAACTAATCAAACTAGTTACGGAGTAAGGCTCTATTCTTTAGAGCTGCTCTGCTCTGTTGAGTTTTGCTTTGCTCTGCTTCAATCTGCTTTGCCATGCTCTACCTTGCTCCGCTTAAAAATAATAATTAATATTGAATTATTATAATAATAATTAATATTTAATAATAATAATAAATAAATTAATATTTAATAATTATAATAATTAATATTTAATAATAATAATAATAGTAATAATAATAATTGATTTTTTATAATAAAAATTAAAATTTAAAGATAATAATAATTATTAATCTTTAATAATAAAAATAATAAAAATTTAATATTTAATAATAATAATAAATAATTAATATTTAATAAAAATAATAAATAATTAATATTTAATAATAATAATAAATAATTAATATTTAATAATAATAAATAATTAATATTTAATAATAATAATAATAAATAATTAATATTTAATAATAATAATAATAAGTAATTAATATTTAATAATAATAATTAATATTTAATAATAATAATAATAAGTAATTAATATTTAATAATAATAATTAATATTTAATAATAATAATTAATTAATATTTAATAATAATTGTAAATAATTAATATTTAATATAATAATAAATAATTAATATTTAATAATAATAATAATAAATAATTAATATTTAACAATAATTATAATAATAATAATTAATATTTAATAATAATATATAATGATTATAATAAAAATGCGATAATAATAATAGTGATAATAGTAACAGTAACAATAATAGTAGTAGTAATAATAATAATAATAATAATAATAATAATAATAATAATAAAATCTGCTTTGCTCTGTCCAAAAACTCAAAAAGCCAGAGCCTAATACAACCAATTACCAAATAGGTTCATAAACTAGTTAAATAAATTGAAATTAAGATAGCATTTTATAAAATCATCCCACTTCCTCTCTTATCACTCCAACCAAACAAAACACAAAAATAAACAAAAATCCCATAATCAATCCCCATTATCAAACAAAAACAAAAACCCAAACTCCAAAAGGGTAACAAACTTCTCATCCACTCAAAAAAACACAATAATGTCTCTCACCATAAACAACCCCATTAATGGTGCCACTCCTCGCTTACCAATCCACCACCACCATCAACGCCAATTCCTCCCTTCATCACTTTCACTCTCTTCAAGAACATCAACCTTAACAGTAGTAGCTGCCACTGGCAAGTTCACCTCTCGAACTGGGAAATTCGACAGCAAGAACAGAAGGGGTTCTTCTACTACAACCAAGGATGATGCTGCCGCCTCCGAAGAGAAGAATGGTCTAAGAAATTTTGAGGAGAATGTTGATTTGATTGGTGATAGTGTTGATGATGATGATGAGGATGATTTGTTGCCTGAGCTTCCTGGGGATAAACCTGATTTTTGGGAGGGGCCTCAATGGGATGGTCTTGGTTTCTTTGTTCAGTATATGTGGGCTTTTGGTATTCTTTTCGCGGTAATTATCTTACTGTATCTCATCTTTTAACTATCTAAATCATTTGTCTCTAAAAGTTCGTCGTATTTTAATTATTTTAGTGGCCGAGGGAGGGTCTCTATTGTACTAAAAATTATAGTCATTACTTATATAGCTTGTGTTTGAATTTGTTTTTGGTTTTGTAGGTTTATAATATTTCGAAGATTGAATGAACTAAGATAGTTGACATTCGCGCTTAAGTGTAGTTTATGACTTTAGTTAACAGCATCAGGAATAGATTAATCATTGTTGGTGTCCATGTGATGTAGGAGGGGGTGCCAAATATTTTTATACTTAAAATAGTTACACTTAAAGTTGATGCTTGGTACTTTGTTCGAGTTCTGTCTCAAACACAAGAAATTTGTAATAACTTTGTTGCTACTCTCTTTATACTAGTAGTGTTTACGGGTTTAGTTAAGCATATTTCGATAAATGAGGTTAGGATGTTCAAGTATTTCATTTGTGTTTGGTTGAGGGAAGATTTTTACTGGGTTTTATAAGTTATCACCGTCCAAATGAAGGTATTTAGAGTAGCACACTATGTTTGTGGAATTATGTCAAAAGCTGTATAAAGGGTGATTAACAAGATGAGTCTACTAGAGCTTAATGGTGACTTGATAATTTCACTTAAATAAGATACATGATTGAGCTTGTTCACAATGGTAACTGGACCTTTTGCAATCTACATGACAAAACCATTTGTACTCCTATACTAAAGAAAATGTTTCTAAGCCTCTTGAGTCGAATCTTAACTGCCATCATTGACCTTTTGTTTCGGATTGAAATTCACGCTTTGTATGAACTTATCATTAGTGTACACTGTACAGTCTGCACACTGACAGAGAAAAGCTCAGTCTATGTTTTGCTTAAGGGAGCTTTAAAGTCAAACTTACAAAGAGTTAATTGTTGCGTCGATTTGGTCTTACCTGTGTGGAATAGTCGTAGATTGCCTTGTGTATGTGTGTGTGTGTGGGTTGGGTGGGTGGGTGGGTGGGTATGGGGGGGCTGAAGGTTTGATTGTTCTTTAATATGGGTCTTCTAAAATTTATGCTTTCCATGGTAAATTTAAGATTGAACTCATTGAAGCCATATATTGAGGACACTAGTAGGTTTATGGCTGAGAATGCACAGATAATATTCAGCTGATTGATGGTAAAGGAACAGATGATGAATTCCTAAAAGCTATCATTGTATTTCTTACTGTATTAGATTCTTAGTCTTGAGATCAAGCACTATGCAGATATACCTGTTGTCTATGCATGCTTGAATTTAGATCTGTCAATTTCGAATCACAGCACCAAATCTTCAGAACTGACTTAATGTTTGATTTGGTCTTCACAGCTGATTTCGAGTGGCATTGCTGTGGCTACCTATAATGAAGGGGCTACAGATTTTAGAGAAACTCCTGCATATAAGGAATCTATCCAATCAAAGGATCTCTTAGAAGGACCTGAGGGATCTGACGCAGACGTGTTTGAGTCTAACCCCACAGAGGAGGCTCCTGCTTTGGATTAGCAGCAAGGTATTGGAACAAAGCACTCTATACTGCAGGGCTATGAAGTTATGAAGCCCTATGAAAACATTTTATAAGTCTGGTTCACATTAATTATCTTAGCTTTAAATTTGTCTTGTATTTTTGTTGTTCTGCCATTATATATATAGACTAAGGTTACCTGTATAAGAATTAGAAGTGACAAGTTTAGAATGAAATTTTTTTCTGCTATTTTCTTTCTCAAAAGCTATCAAAGATTACTTGCAAGTTGCAACGTAGGGTTTCAGTAAATTATCTCCTTATTTTACCGGTATATATATTGTTTGAGAAAGATGTACTGGAATTAAAGAACATCTACTTTTCAGCATCCTAAACATAAATGCTTAATATTATGTGCCTGTGCGGTTGGGCATAAATTTTTTATGCTGCAGTTCTTGATTGTTGTATGGCTCAAGCAAGTGCATACAATGTACAAGAGATTGTGACCATACAATCACCAATTCCATCACTGCTGATTTTTGTTGTGAAAGCAGTAGTTGTCCTTTACTCCTTATTCAGTCGCTCAATCCGTTGTGACTTTAAAAGCCAATAGATCTGGAGGCCCCTTTTTTTGTTTTACAGCTTTTACTGAATTGTCTTTAGCTCGGAATACTATCTGATTATAATAGTTAAGTTCCATTAATCAGGCTCTAGTTTGTGTTACCTTTGCTGTTTTTCAAGCTGGACTTAATTACTGGTTTTCTCTATTTCATTTGGACCTTCTATAGGGTTTATTTTTTGTTTTTTCTATTGTATCATGAGATAATCATGTATAATTGAAACTAAACGGTAAATTCCTGTTTTTCTGCTATATTCTGTCTCAGAGTTATCGAAGATAACTGCTTTAATTGCAGACTAGATGAAATAGAAGGGGATTATTATCTTGCAAGCACAATTGCATTTGAATTTTCTTTGACAGTGGCTGTGCTTGCTGCTGTAAGTCACTGCGGTTTTGGTAAATTATCAATCAGAAACTCTTTTGAAGTTTTTTACTAAGTACTTTTTATTACTCAGTAATCGTCATTTTAGCTTTTAATGGCATTAAATCGGTATTTAGATTTTAGTTTCTAATCTTCTGGTAGGATTTGATTTTCCATTTGTAACATCTAAACTACTTTGAAAAGGTAAATTCCTGTAATGTAAATAATGGATTACTGAAATAGGATAAAACCATACAACAGACAAAGAAATACTGTCTTGCTAAAATCTCTAGCTGTAAATAAACTACTAATCAGTATATCGTCGGTTACTTCATTGACTTGCAGTCGTAATTGAAATAAATCTACAATTCTTCTGTGACTAATCTCATCAGAGTAACTTTTCTAACAGTAGAAAAATCACTGCTACTGCAATTCCCCATTGACAGCCGGCCAACTTGTAAGCTGAGCTATTCTTCAACCCAAATCTGACAGTGCTTGGCCTTGGTGCAATAGTAATGGTTGGAGCTCCTAAACAACCAGAAATTGGACGTAAATAAAAAATAACCACGAAGCGCAAAAACTTGTCATAGAACAAACTGATTGCTAAGTTGTTACAAAATCAGATTCCTTGCAGCAGAGTTAAGTTCAGAATTTTACCTGCAGCATCAGCAGTTGGATTCCTCGTGAGTGTAGCCGGAGAATTTGGTGATGTTGGAGCTGCTGATATTGCAGGAGATGGAGATCCTCCTTTCACCCAAGAAAAATTAAGCAGGTTCCAACATATTAGTTAACTACTTTGCTAAAAATATGTAAAATTTAGAAATAATAAATATGTAAAATTTAGAAATTGTTGCTGGTTCTCACATTAATGTCTACAATGATAAGGAAGCACATTGACAATACCTGAAGCTGAGCAAGTGGAAGGGTCAATCTGTGGACTGCATAGGCCAGGCAACTGAAGAGCGAGGGTGTTGTTGATAGGGAGAGAGGCCAAGGCAGTGCCGTTGAGAAAGAGGCAGAGGCAACCTCGCTCCAGGTTGTACACTTGCAGGAGGTTATTACAGCACTGAACACTTGGCCCTGGAGACTGCCCCTGCACAAATGGGGCACACGGAGCCAGTACAAGAAGGCGTGGTCCACACTCTGCCATGGTGGGGGTTGAAGGACTAGGCGGAGTTAATTGTGATTGGCTTAATGTAAGGAAGGAGATGAGGTAGAGCAATGTAGCAGTAGTGCTTTGAGTGAGGCTATTTCTGGAAAATATAGCCATTCTTCTGCCTCTTTTGTTCCTTTTTCTACTTGTTTGTGCTTCTAGGTTTAGATTAAGATGGACATCGTACTCATGGTGCTACGATTTGGCTTAATATATAGAGGAGGTAAGAAGTAAATGCATGAGTAGTGTGAGTAGTAACATGCCTGTTGTGTGTTACACCCACATGCATCTCTTATTTTTCTCCCTGCAACAAACCTTGAAAGTACTATCTGTGATATTAAGCTTCTGACCTCTCCAAAAAACAAAAAAATGGCATGAACTAATCTTATGAATGATGAACCAACTGACCATTGGTGTTAGTATTTTGACCAAGGATTCATCCAATCAACATACAAGTTCCGAAACACTTCCATTATTCCTTCAATTGGAATTATTTTGAAATTATTTAACCATATGTTAAAAAAAAAAAAAAAAAAAAAAAAGTGAGAGCTTTTTTGCATTTAAACTCTTTTTTTTTTTTTTTTTTTTTTTTTTTTTTTTTTTTTTTTTTTTTAAATAAAAAAATCACAAGGATTAAGGTCAAGTTAGAGTCCTCCTCTGCTTCATTTTCAGTAATGCATTTCATGCTTAATTTTGCACTGACCATTTATCTCTATTTCCGTCAATAAAATGTAATGTTATTGATAGAATATACGATAGATATTCAAGCTATTCTGTTATAGTAGGAGATATATTTTGTGAATATTTGTAAATATCTTTTGAGATTCCTAATGTGATTAGGACTCACGATTGTAACCCTATATATATTGATTAATGGAATACACTCCAATCTGAGGAGTTTTGAGTATCTAACATGGTATCACAGCTTTAGGTTACGATCTAGCTTCCTCAAATTATTTTATTTTTTTTTAGCCGCCATCTTTGTCCTCTTTCCACGGAATTTTCTTCATTAGTGCCCCTGCAAGTATTCTTCCACCATCATTAATTGTTTAGTTTATCAGTTAATTCCCTGTCTCGATTCTTTTCTTTTGTTTTAGTTTTTGGTGCGCCTAACTACTTGCTGCCACTAATACCATGGCCAAAGATGACGACCCAGTCTCATCCTCTTCTTCTAATTATCACCCTGCTTTAGGTGTTAACAATATCAAGAACGTTTTTCCTCTTATTCTTGATCGAGATAACGTCCAATATTCCAATTGGGTTGAACTATTTGAGTGTCATACACACGCGTATAATGTTCTTGATCATATTGACCCTAAAACAACTAAACCGACAGATATATCGGATGAGATGTGGAAACGACTTGCCTCCATTGTCAAGAACTGGATTTATGGCACAATCTCTAAGGATTTGCTTGAAACAGTTATAGAAAAAGGAGCTACGGCTCAACAGATTTGGGACAAACTCAAGGCAATTTTTCAAGATAATTAAACTACTCGGGCGGTTTATCTTGAGAATCAGTTCAACCAACTTCATCTGTCAAAATTCCCGGACATCTCTGCGTACTGTAGGGAATTGAAAAACTTGAAGGATCAATTAGCCAATGTTGATCAACCCGTATTGGAGCAAAAACTCGTAATTCGACTAGTTTCAGGGCTAGTGAATACAGACTTTGATACAGTTGCTGCAATGATCCAACAAACCTCTCCACTGCCCTCCTTTGAGACAGCAAGGTCACGTTTACTCCTTGAAGAGTCGCGGCGTGCCAATGACTCATCTTCTCAAGCATCTTCTTTCGTGGCCCAATCAAGCAACACAGCCGGTTCAACTACCTCTCAACAGCAACAGGCGGTGCCGCCCGGACAGGGTGGCAACTCGGGTGGCCGGGGTCGTGGTCGCGGCTGAGGTCGTGGCAAGGGTCGTGGCAAAGGGTCACCACAACAGCAGCAACAATCTCAGCAGCAACAAAATGCTCCGCAATGAGGCACACCTCCTCAATGGAACAGCCCAACAAATCAGGCCCAACAAGCTCCTCTCCAATGGGGGCAGGCTCCTTACCCGTACCCTCAGCAATGGGCTGGGCCACGCCCTGCGTAGCAGCCACGGCCCCAGCAGGCTTATTATTCTGGGCCACCTCAACAATCTCAACCGGTCTTCTCTAATTCAAGCTCGGAGTATGGTCCGACCATGACACCGACGGAGCTAGGCAATGCTTTTGCAACTATGGGATTTCAAAATTATGATCCATCGTGGTACATGGATTCCGGAGCCACTTCCCACATGACAAACAATGCCGGTAATCTCTTACCCCTTTTTAATTTAAGCACATCTAATTATATTCAAGTTGGTAACGGTCAACACATTCCAATTACGGGTTATGGTCATTCTACTGTTGCTAATAAATCTCTTTCATTACGTGATGTTTATTTAGCTCCCCAAATTATCAAAAAATCTAATTTCTGTTAGAAAATTTACTTCTGATAATTCTGTATCAATAGAGTTTGATCCTAATGGTTTTTCTGTGAAGGATCTACGAACGGGGAATCTAATAACCAGATGCAATAGTACCGGGGACCTATATCCTGTGACCACAACACCGTCAGCTTGTCTAGCCACCTCTCTTACAGCTTTGTCTCCAACCACATGGCACAACCGCTTAGGACATCTTGGATCACCCACCTTTAATTTTCTTAGGAGTAAAAATTTGATTGATTGTAATAAGGAGCTTGACTCCACTTCTTGCATAGGTTGTCAATTAGGAAAACATACTCGTTTGCCGTTTTATAATTCCAATAGCACCACTTATTCTGCTTTTGATATTATTCATGCCGATTTGTGGACTTCTCCAGTACGTAGTGACAAAGGTCACAAATATTATTTAGTGCTTTTGGATGATTATACTCATTATGTGTGGACTATTCCTCTTGTGTACAAGTCTCAAGCCTTTCAAACCTTTCTCAATTTTCGACAATATGTTTTAACTCAATTTGAACGTCCTATAAAATCCTTTCAAAGTGATCATGGTCGAGAGTTTGATAACGACCCATTCAAATTATTTTGTGTCAAAAATGGATTGGTTTTTCGCTTCTCATGTCCACACACATCCTCTCAAAATGGCAAAACCGAACGCATGATTCGAACACTTAACAATGTTAAGCGTACTATATTGTTTCATGCTTCTCTTCCTCCGTCGTTTTGGCATCATGCCTTGGAAACGGCCACTTATCTCCTAAACATACTTCCTACTAAAACTCTTAATCAAATTACTCCAGCTGAAGCTTTATTTGGGGTTGTTCCGTCCTATAGTCATCTTAGAGTTTTTGGGTGTCTTTGCTTCCCAAACTTATCGGCCACCATGCCTCACAAGCTTGCACCTCGCTCCATTCCATGTGTCTTCTTAGGCTACCCTTCCGACCATAGGGGATATAGGTGTTTGGATATCAACACTAATAAAATCATAATTTCTCGCCATGTCACTTTCGATGAACAAACTTTTCCGTTTAAGAACATCACCAATTTTAAATCGAATGATTATGATTTTCTAGCCTTAGATGATCCATCACCATTATTGCAACATTACCATTTGCAAACCCACATGCGTCAAACAGGCCGGCCCACACCACAGCAACATCCAGTTGGGCTGCAACCCTTGCTGCCACAAAGCAGCCCATCTGTCGCTGGTAATCCAGCGGGCCAGACAGAAACTGAGCTGGGCAGCCCACCTCACCCAGCGTCCGCTGGATCACCAACGGCCCATCAGCCCAGAACCGAGCCAAACACTCCCCTGAGCCCACCGAATCAGCCCAGCAGCCCTATACAACCCAACCCACCTCATTCTCCATGCAACACACTCACATACACACCCCCTCCACTTCGTGGCATACCTCAAATAATTCCTACTTCACCACTACCCTTATCTCCACAAATGCAGACTAGGTCCAAGCATGGGATTTCCAAACCAAATCCAAAATATGGCTTATCCGCCATTATCCGCTCCCCGCTTCCCAAAAATCACAAACAAGCCCTTTCCGACCCAAATTGGAATGCTGCGATGCGTGATGAATATAGTGCTTTAATTGAAACGGGGACATGGGAATTGGTTCCTAGGCCTACAGGGGTGAACATTGTTAATTGTATGTGGTTATATCGTCACAAATTGAAAGCTAATGGTGATCTTGAAAGACACAAAGCTCGTTTAGTTTGTGATGGCAGGTCTCAGATTGAAGGTGTCGACTGTGATGAGACGTTCAGTCCGGTTGTTAAGCCGACTACTATTCGAACAGTGTTGAGTTTGGCTATGGCTCGTAAGTGGTCTATTCATCAACTTGATGTCAAAAATGCCTTTTTACATGGTGATTTAAAAGAGTGTGTTTATATGCATCAACCCCCTGGTTTTGTTGATAAGAGATTTCCAGGCTATGTTTGCAGACTTCGCAAGGCTCTATATGGCCTCAAGCAAGCTCCGAGAGCTTGGTACCAGCGATTTTCTAATTATCTTTTGCAGATGGGGTTTGTCATTGCTAAAATGGATAATTCCTTATTTATTTTCCGACATGGGAAAGACATGGCATATTTACTTCTATATGTTGATGATATTGTGTTGGTTACATCCTCAGATAAACTACGTGAGAGCATTATCACTCACTTACGGAAAGGGTTTCCGATGACTGACTTAGGTCCTTTGAATTATTTTCTAGGTATTGCTGTTACTCGTACTCCTTCATACTTGTTTATGTCACAGCAAAAATATGCACAGGAAATTCTTGAGCGTGCAGGTATGAGTAGTTGTAAACCTGCACAAACTCCAGTGGATACTCAATCCAAGCTCAGTGCAGACGCTGGACCTAAGTTTCATGATCCAACACTCTATCGTAGTCTTGCAGGTGCATTGCAGTACCTCACTTTTACTCGCCCTGATATAACTTATGCAGTTTAGCAGGTTTGTCTATTTATGCATGATCCCAGAGTGGCTCATTATGATGCATTAAAACGGATTCTGCGTTATGTTCAGGGTACCATTGATCACGGGTTACACTTATATCCTTCATCTCCTACAAACTTGATTACTTATACTGATGCTGATTGGGGCGGGTGCCCGGACACTCGTCGTTCGACCTCGGGATATTGTTGTTTTCTTGGGGACAATCTCATTTCCTGGTCTTCGAAGCGTCAACCTACTCTTTCTAAATCAAGTGCAGAGGCAGAATACAGAGGCGTCGCAAATGTTGTTGCCGAGGCTTGTTGGCTTCGTAATCTTCTTTTGGAGTTACATTGTCCTCTCCGTCAGGCTACTATTGTTTATTGTGATAATGTCAGTGCAATATATTTATCTCATAATCCCGTACAGCACCAACGCACCAAGCACGTCGAAATGGACATTCATTTCGTTCGAGAAAAGGTGGCGTTGGGTCAAGTACGGGTCTTGCATGTACCATCTCGCTATCAGTTTGCTGACATCTTCACGAAAGGCCTACCTCGACAACTATTTTTAGAGTTCAGATCCAGTCTCAGCGTACGCCCTCCTCCCGCTACGACTGCGGGGGTGTGATAGAATATACGATAGATATTCAAGCTATTCTGTTATAGTAGGAGATATATTTTGTGAATATTTGTAAATATCTTTTGAGATTCCTAATGTGATTAGGACTCACGATTGTAACCCTATATATATTGATTAATGGAATACACTCTAATCTGAGGAGTTTTGAGTATCTAACAGTTATCTTCATTTTAACAGCTTTATAATCTCCAACCTTCTCTTAAGTGGTGTTCTTGCTTTCGAAGTCTTAACTTTAATCATAATACAGGTAATATTCTTCATTTTACACAATTGCACGGGTATTACATTAGTTTATAAATTAAATCGAATATCAATAACGAAATATGATACTGGGGTAGAAATTGGTAAGATTAATTTTATCCCTGAACTACCTCTATTTCCAGAGTCCAAGAGCCTTTTTCTTATTCCATAATGTCATGTACTCATGTGCCATGACTTCCATATTTGTTCTACTTCGAATTCATGTAATTCGTCCTTCTAAACAAACTTTTTTAATATACTAAAAAAAAAAAAAATTGTCCCTAAGAATTTTAGTTCTATTGATCGATATCAACTAGTCTAGTCAGTTAGCTTAGTTGGTAAAGTCTCGGGGTTGGTACCTCATCTAGACATCTACCATTGTGAGACGTAGAAAAAATCATTGTAGATGTATCGATCGCATAGGAAAAAGGTTGGAAAATGCTGCTTAAAGCAAATAATTCTGCCTGCCTGCCTCTAGCATATGTAAATGCCATTGCATACCTGCCTATAATTCAAAGGGAATTAGATTCCTGTATTTTTACATAAAAGTATGACTTTAATAGAGAACAATTCAACTAAACTTGTTAATAACCCTACGTGTTTATGCTCGTCATTAAATAATTAATGATGTTATTAATTACTACACATCTCATCCTTTTATTAGTTCTTCTTCTTTTTAGCTTTACATAATACAAAGTTTTCTCACTAAAATCTTAGGCTATTATCATCTCCTTGCTTCTGGCTTCATGAAGGAAATGGTAATTTCTCTTTAATAGTTTTTCTAAGTAAAATTAATTAGGTAGTTATTTGTATATTTGTAAGTCATATTTTGATATATATTATTATAATATTATTTGAGCAGTATTTTTGCATGATTTTGAGGATCAAAATTGATTGCAACGGTTGCTATAGAAAGGTGAAGCAAGCACTTCTTCAGATTCGTGGTAAGCAATGTTTTTTTCCTTAGCTTATTAATAGGTTTTGTTTTATTATTATTATACTACGTATATGATTGTTCATTAGTTCACTAATACATATCAACAAAAAAAACAGATAGTCAAATATAAACCTATAAATTTAGAATGGATGTTCTAATTTGATTTAATTGATGATTTTGTTTCTTTTATTAACTTTAGGATTTTTTTTTTTTTTTTTTGATAAATTGTAGTCTTATATGTTTTCACTAAAAGTCTAAAGGAAAGTTTGTCAAAAAAAAAAACAACTTTTTAAAAGCACCATTTTGCGAAAAAAACCTTTTAAAAGTATTTTTGGTTAAAAAAGTTAAAAAAAAAAACTACCAGGTTCATTTTTTTTTTTTTTTGCGAAAGGAAACCCATTTCCTTAATTATCCTCTAATCAATTTAATTAGACTATAATTTCCTCCCATTCTTCTAATTAACCTCTAACCCACCCAATTACTTAATAATTAGATTTAATCTATATATATAAAAAAACCACCACCCCAACCACCAACCAACCACCCCATCCCCTTCTTCCTCCCTCTGCCCCTTCCTTGGAAGCAACCCCCTCACCATCGGACCCGCCGCCCAGATTCCCCCACCTCCGGCGACCTACCTCCACCGTCGGTTGACCCTCCCTTTCCCCCTTATCCCCGTTGGCGACCACAACCTCTCTTTGAATTTTTGGCTCTTGTTTACTCAAACATGCTCAAATCTAGTCCAAATCAATTGCAATTTGCTTCTAAATCACCCTATCATCACATAAATACATAATCAAAGCCAAAACAAGCATCAATTGCAAGCAAAATGCACAAAATTAAAAACCCACAAATCGATTTTCTAGGGTTTTTCAAAATCAAGGAGGTGGTTGTCGGTCGGTGATTAGGGGGAAAAGAAGGGTTGTCTGGCGGTGGAAGAGGTCGTCGGAGGTGAGAGGATCTGGACAGCGGGTTCGGTGGGGGAAGGGGTTGATGCCATGGGAGGAAGAAGGGGAGGAGGAAAGGGAGGGGGAGGGGGAGGGGGAAGGGGAAGTGGAAGGGGAGGGAGTGATGGTTTTTTTTTTATATATATATTAATTAAATCTAATTATTTAGTAATTTGGTAGGTAAAAGGTTAATTATTAGAAGAAATAAAAATAAAGAAGTTATTGGCCCAGTATATTATAAATTTATAAGTTTGATTAAAATTAATTAAAAAGTGATATTGTTCGTTAATAAGTGGGAATGATTATATATACAAGTAACTCCATTAATATACATATATAATATATGTCAAATTTAAATATGGATGTTATACATATGAATAGTCTTTTAAATAAATTATTATTGAGAATTAAAGTCACCCCAATGAATAACTTTTTAAAGTGACTAAACATTAGTATAATTCATTGTAGTGAGAAAACGATGATGACACATAGGATGACATGTGGTGCACATGTGGCATCAAATCATAAGGACCTGTGCCCAATTAAATTTTTTTTTTATCTAGGAGTACAATCGTCTTTTCAAGTACCAGTAGAGGGGTACATGCGTCTTTTCATGTACTAGTTGAGGGTTACATGTGTAATTTCCTCACCAAACAGTAAATGCAAGTTGCAAACAGTAATTGGACATCCCACCAAAAGTACTGAATAAATGACCACGCTTTTTCAATATATTTACATAAATGCCACCAAATTAACAAAAATTCGTTTATCTGGCAGATAAACTTGTATTTGCCCAATCATAAGTAAGGGTGACACATGGCGTTATCATGTTATTCCTATGAGTTTTAATAATAATATAGATTAGGGTCTAATTAAGGTAATTAGAGGGTAATTAGAGAAAAAGGTTTCCTCTCGCAAAAAAAATGAACGTGGTGGTTTTCTTAGACCAAAAAACTTTTAAAAGATTTTTTTTCGTAAAATGATGCTTTTAAAAGGTTTTTTTTTTTACAAATTTCCCAAGTCTAAAACATAGTTATTGTAGTAGTTTTTGTATTATGCATTTATGCCATGTTGTGCCTTTTTTTATTTTTTTTTAAATCTATCTTTTTTTTTTCTCTCTCTTGTTTTTGAAGAATTAGAGTCTCATATAATAGAGAACAAAAGTAGTAGGGTGATTGTGTTTGGAAGATTTATCCCTCAAGATATCGCAATCAAGATCAGAAAGAAAACAAATCGAAGGGTGGAGATTTTAGAGGTACAACAACTTTGTCCTACTAACACCCTGGTCTGAAAATTATCAAGATCAAGGTTCTTTGATCATAGCTCCCACTAATGCAATCAATTTGTTGATGGCTCCTCAACCTCAATACTAGTAAATTTTGAGGTTGCTTGGGTTGAAGATAATGATATCTATTATGTATACATTTATTGATTTATATAGAAATTCATCAACTTGTAGCATTTATCCTCTTTTTTTATAGTGAATTATCAATTGAGAGTGGTTAGCCACGTGGTGTGAATGTTGTTTGGTTTAGTTCATATGTATGAGTATCCCATTTATTTATAAGAGTAACTCAATTATCTATATTTTTATACGCATATAATCAAATAGTTAAGAAATTAGTAACCTTATTTTTTCATTGGAGTGACCCTATTTTTTGTATTAGTCAATGAAATAATAAATCTACTTCTTTATGAGAGTAACCTCATATCCCCATTGAAGTAGTTTCACATGTACAAATGGAATAATATTGTGAATTGTTAAAGGACCAACTCAATCAACCAAAAGGTTAAGAGGATGGTTGAGGCATAGAAATATGTTTTATATTCTACCATGAATAGTTATATAATATGGTTGTTAAATAATTTTAAAACAAATGATAATAAAATCTTACAAACATATTTCTACCAAAGATTTAAACAAATACCCCAGTCATTTTGTAGTAAATATAAAGATTTTTTTTTTTAAAAATAAATAATTATCACCTTTTGTTAGCACTGTCAAAACGGTTTGACAGTTCGGTTTCGGTTCGGTTTGAAATCGATTCGGTGGTTAATCGGGTCGGTTTGGAATCGGTTTAATTGTCTCACGGGTCGGTTTTGGTTCGGTTTAAATAGTTATCAGTTCGATTCGGTTTCGGTTTATTCTTAAGCGGTTTTAATTCGGTTCGGGTTGTAAACAGTCCGGGTAGTAAACGGTTCGGTGCAGGCGGGTTGCGGTTTGTTAACGGTGCAGTGTAAACGGTTTTTATCCAGGTTCAAACAGTTTCGGGTTGGAAACAGTTCGGTTCTTTTTTGGTTCAGTTTATAACTAATTCGAATCTTTTTCGGTTCAGTTTTTAATTGGTTCGGTTTTTTTTCGGTTCAGCTTATAACTGGTTCGGTTCTTTGATGGTTTAACCACTTTAACGTTATTCTTATCGGTTCCATTTCAAGTTTACTAAATTACGGTTCGGGTCGGTTTTCGGTTTCAAAAAATAAATTGTTTATCGAGTTGTTTGGATTCGGGTAGTTAATTGGTTTTGGTTTGAAATTTGATAGTACTTGCTAACCTTTTGCGTTCACAAGTTTTATATAAAGTCGGCAAGTCGCGAATCATTTGTTATTTAGGCATCATATTATAAACAAATTCTCATTGATTTTATAAATACATATTATGTTTTGTTTCAAGTTTAGTCATACTGATTTTACTAGTTTATTACGAAGTAGATTATAAGAGTTAGTGTATTAATGTATTATTGTTTTACAATTAGGTTATTATATGCTTCTTATTTAATCATTTATATACTACGCATAGTATCATAATCATGATTTGATGAGTTCTTGACTTCTTGTGAAATGAAAATTTGCAATTTGGTAATTCGATACTTGATTAGTCAACAAGACTGATAATTATGACTCATTTATCATTATATATTTTCATGGAATTATGAAGATATTACAAAGTGCTTTGATTTGTATAATGAAAGAAAACACTAATGACTAATTAACAAGGTAATATTGATTAGTTCAACCGATCATATGTACACATTATTAACACATGGCATCTAACCATCTCATAGTTAAATATTCGTATCATCGTTATTCGTATGTATTAGTACAAAGTTATAGACTCATTAGTGATCTTTTTAAATTTATCTATTTATACATTTTATTAATATAACGTTTTTATAATTTTTACGTGTATGAAAATAAAGATATACCAGTAGATGTTTTAATACGTGTCTTGGGCACTGATCCCGATCAAATGGGGCAAAAAAATACTAAAGAATTGAGGGAATAATATTTTTGTAGATGAATGTACAACACACAAACACACACGGATCCCCACTCTCAACCATAGATTAAAAAATCAATGGTTAGATTCTTTCTCCCACAACACACACGGATCACCACTCTCAACCATAGATTAAAAAATCAATGGTTAGATTCTTTCTCCCACAACACACACAGATCACCAATCTAAACCATAGATTAAACAATCAATGGTTAGATTTACATGAAACCCTTTTGAAACCCAATTTGGAATTAGGGTTATCACTTATCAATCTTCCCCTCTCTCTCTCTCCGCCGTTCCTCTCTCTCTCTTCCTCTCTTGCTGTTCCTCTCTCTCTCTCTCCTATCTCTAATTCTACTTCATTTCTTGTGTATTCTTTGACAGACAAGCGAATTTCTTGATTTCTTCTAGTTTTGAAACCCCCAAAATCATTATAGTTTTGCCGTAGACCACAATCATCCCTCATTCCCTTTCTCACATAGTCAAATGACGTCCGACGGATATCCTACCGCAACGGCAAGCCGGTGACTGCGCGAGTACAAGATCTCGCCGCAAACAAGCACATGACGATGACTGCAAGTTGTAGTGTTAATTTAGATGTTTTCATGGTTTGAGATGGGTCCAGTTTAGCTATGAGTTTTAAGGAAGATGTTCATTATTAATTGTTAATGTGGTTTTCCTATGATAAAGTATGATAAAATATTACAAGATCCTTCATTTTTTTGGATTATATGGCTTTGTAATTGTTGCTGGTCTGCCTGTTAGTATTATTTTTATAATTTTGTTTTAATTAATTATAATCTCGGTAGAATGGATTTAATAAAATCGGGTACCCCATGTACCCGATTTTCTCGGGTCGGGACATGGGCCGACTTTTGAACTACCCGAAAAAGCGGGTACCCGGATTTGAACACCCCTACCCCCTACCTGAGGCTTGTTTTGCTCTTGTTTGTGAACACTGATTAACCTTAAGACCTTAATGAATGATTTGCCTTGCTATTTTAAAAAAAATATTCTAATATTTAATCCATTTAATTATATTCCCGTCAAAAAAAAAAAATCCATTTAATTATATAAAAAAGTTTGTAAACGGTTCGATTTAGAAGCGGTTAGGTTCATAAACGGTTCGGTTTATAACCAGTTCGGTTTACATTCAGTTCGGTTTTTAAATGGTTCGGTGCAAACGGGTAGCAGTTTGCTAACGGTCCGGTTTAAACGGTTTTTTTGCCAGTTTAAACGGTTTCGGGTTAGATACAGTTCAGTTCTTTTTCAGTTCGGTTTTCTTTCAGTTCGGTTTATATTTGGTTCGGTTTGTTAACGGGTTCGGTTCTTATACGGTTTAACATTATTCGGGTCGATTCGGTTTCGGGTTTACTAAAATACGGTTCGGGTTGGTTTTCGGTTTCAAAAAAATCGGTTTTTAATCGGTTCGGTTCTCATTTGGGTCGGTCGGTTTCGGGCAGTTAAACGGTTTCGGTTTGAAATTTGACAGCACTACCTTTTGTTTACTTTAAATTAGACCTGACCAAGTGACCATCGTGTCATGTTGTATTAAATGACAGAGTATCGTCCTAATTCAATATGTTTATCAATAATTCCATAAATTATTTTCTTTTTTCTTAGGCGGATTGAGTTGTATTAATCTTGTTTTGGGAATTTTAACACTAACTCGACTTGTTTACTTAAACGTCGTCTCGTGTCATGTTGACCCATTTAAATAACTGTATCGAAAATTCTTTACTAACCCAATTTTTCAATATTTGGTTTGTGTCATGTTGTTGTGTTATGTCAGCTTTTGCCAACTCTACCTTATGTTAATAAAATTCAAGTTTATCTCTTGTTTATCATGGGCAAATGTACATATGTTTGGTAGATTAAGAGGTACACTAAGACCATTAGTGTTACTACTCTAAACCATCAAGATTTTACTCATTTTTCCCTTAAATTGCTATTTTGACAATAATAAGACTACATTATTTTTTTTGAAAACATAAGACTACATTATAATCCTTTATAAATTTTTTCTGCTACTTTACCACTTATATTTGCCCAACATTTTGAACTTACCATAACTTATTGGTTGTCGTCTAAACTTCAAATTTTCATCCAAATGGGATCAGGTTTTTTTTTTTCTTTTTTTTTTTAATATTTGATTAAATTGATGATAATATTTTTATTAACATTATTTTATGATATATTAACATTATTTGTTCTAATTGATTGTAGTCTTATATGATACAATTTTAGATTTATTGTGATATCTTGTATTTTATACATTTATGCAAACTTTTTTTTTCTTTGAAGAACTAGAGTCTCATATATGAAAATTCTACTATGGTCAACTTCATTATGACCATGACTATGTTTAATTATCATTGGCTGATTTTTGATTTATTTTTAAACCTCGGTCAAACCTTATTTTTAGTTTTTTCCATTTTTTAATTATTTTTTTAATTTTCCAAAAATTAATTACTGATTATTCAAAAATGATTTTTTATTTTCGAAATTAATTTAATAAAATCAGTTTTTAATTAAATCTAAAAATAAGATTATATTTAAAAAATCAAAATAAAAAATTGCTCATCAATGTTCTTCATAGTTCATCAATGTTCTACAAGTTGGTTCATCCATTGATGAGATTAAACACCAGCATATGATCTATGTCCATTAAATTCACTCACGCATCGAAAGCAAGTAAAAATATGGTCCGATTTATAAAGCAATAGCGAAATTTTAAGAAATCCAATATTTGGGGTCGTAGCGAATCTGGACAATGATTTAAATTCCAGAATAATAGGTTTTGATTGTACAATATCAGTCAATGGTTGCAAAAACGACGATTTTATGTAATCGAAATAAGAATGTTTAAGTTTTTCGATAATCTGGGTTCATCATGAAAATCTGAAAAAGAAACCGTATCATTATTTCTTCGAAACCTTGTTTGATCCAAAAAAACGGAAAATCGAATTATAAATCTTGTTTGTGTAAAAGGATTTACCCAAATAAGGATAGGACATTACCTGTTAGGAAAATTTTAATTATCAAATACCTTTGACCTTAGGTTTTTTCGGACATTACTAATTACTGATTTATAATTCATTAATATCTTGTTATCTTCTTAATGAGAGATGCTACACATAAACTTGGTTTATGTGGGGTAGACATAAACTTCAAATGAGAAGTTGACATGTCATTGCTAGCCAAAAAAAAGAGAGGGAAAATTAAAGGGGAAAATTATTTGGGTTTAGGCGCCTAAATGCAAGGTTGGGCGAGAGAAAAAAGTTAGGCGCCAATAAACCGCATTTAATGCATACTATTTCAATATTGTGTTACTAAATAATTATATTATGATATTAATAAATAGAATTTGTTACTAGAAATAATAATGTCCTAGTCAGAGTAATTAATGATGAGAGAGATTTTTTTTTTAAAAAAAATTGAATAATATAACATTTGGTAATGTTTCTTAAACAACAAATCAAAATTATTATAAAAACACCAATGAAATTCTTTTTTTAATGCTCTTTCTAAAGACATCCATTCGATATATTTTCGAAAAAGTTATATAGTTGGAAAATTTTAACCTTACTATAGTTTTGTACTAGTAAAGTACCCGTGCGATGCACGGTTTAAGAATCAAAATTTTGATTTCATAAAAACAAAAAAAAAATAATTCAATTAGTAAAAATAGACATATTTACATTAAAAAGTTAATTATTAAAATTCTATTAATCACCACAATAATGGCCAATACAGTTTTTACAGAATGTGATATGAGAATTATTTTATGTCATTTGCATTGCTTTTATTTTATTCCCTTCCATTTTTAATATTGTTATTTTATTGATTAAAAATGAATAAATTATGCACTATACAAGCTAAGGAAAGTCGTTTCCTGTCACCCGTAGTCTGTAGAGGGATTCAAATTTCAAAACTAATTTTTTTTCGTCATATTAATCGGTTTAATAGTTATACAATATAATGTCTATTTTACCCATTATAATCACCAAATTTATAGACATAGTACCCATACACGTTATCCACCTGTATATATTTTGTCTAAGCATTGTGCTAAAAAAAATCACATAATAGTTGCACAACCAAAAACTGAGTGAATATACAACACAAATATATATGTATAGATCGATATTGATAAATAGTATATGAATTAGTAATAATGGACTTATTTACGTTAACAAATTAATTATTAAAGTATTCATTGACAATAATGGCTAATACAAAAATTAAGGAATGTGATATGAATAGTACTTTGTCATTTGTATTTCTTATATTTTACTTCTTTTTTATTTTTTATATTGTTATTTAATTAATTGAAAAACGAATAACTTGTCAAAAAAAAAAAACGAATAAATTATTATATTCTATTAAAGAAAAGTTATTTTGTATCTCCTGTAGAGGGAATTAGAACTAAAATTTTCTTGTCATATTAACCGGTTTAGGGTGTGATTTATTCACCTGATTTTCACTGATTTGAACTTATCTGAACTTAATTATTAGACCTTAACATCTTATTAAAACTTATTTTAGTTGTAATTTGTACTTGGGTAACCTTTAATAAAACTTATTAAAACTAAACTGAATTTATCTGAACTTATTACAACTGGAATAAGTGAAAATAAAGTGAACAAGACCCTAGTAGCTGTACAACCTAATATCTATTTTACCTGTCACATTCACTTAATCTTTATTGACACAATAAAAACCTTATATCTTACCTACATGTATATATTTTCCTAAGCATTGTGCCAAAAACTTTTACATAATAGTCGTACAACAACCAATTGATTGAATATACAACACAAATATATAGATTTAGATCAATATTGTAAAATAACATTTGAATAAAAGATATTTATTACTTGTAAGATTATATGAATGAAAGACATAATTCATCATCAACTAATCAATCATGTCGGTAATGTATTTTTTATTTTATGACCTGTGTTCTTATAAATATGAATGAATAAAAAATTATAACATATAGGTATGTATAATATGAAATTAAAATATGATGAAAATTCAATGATTATAAAAATGAGAATAATCTTCATATAGATTACATTAGATAATATTTAATTATTAATTTTAGAATTGTATGGAATATTTTTTATTATTTTTTTTGGACAAAGAACTGTATAGAATATTTAATAGTTATCAAGTATGCATAAATATTTGGCATACTGTTCACATTTACTGAACTGACCCGAACTGAAATGATTGGAGCTGAACTGAATTGAACTGAATATTTTATGAGAGAAAGAAATTAGGAGCTGAACTAAACTGAATTGAACTGAACTGAAGTGAAGCTGAAGTGAACAGACCCTTAGTTTTTTATACGAAGTTACACAGTTTTTTTTAGGAAAAAGTAATAATTATATATGTAGGGAATTGAAAATGGAATATTAAGGTTGATTAAAAAAATGTATTAGAATAAATTATACCCGAATAAAATCATTGGCTGATTACATAAATGAATTCATTTTCAGTATTTAGAATCAATCAAATTCGATAAAATTTATTTTTAAATCTATATAATTTATATATTAAAAACTAACCAAAAATATTATTTAATATATTATGACAAATTTTACTTATCATATTACAGATATAAGCGAGTCATAAAATGACACTTGTTAGCTCTCATTGATCCACTTGTCATAAATTTTGGCATAAATTTTTCTTATTTAATATATATTACTACAAATATAAGATAAGCTAGTCAATGACATTTGTTAGTTCCACTAAGGTGTTACGGAGTAAAACCTAACCTAACCAATCGATTCAAAACCAATTCGAATAATATTCGATTTAGATTTCAACTCTCATGTACACATTAATTTAGGAAGACTCTGGTTTAAAATTATACCAGACCCGACCTCACCGAAACCGACTCAAACACTCAAAATTGACACTTCTAAGCTCCACATTGATTCGCTTGTCATATTTTTTTGACACAATTTTTGCTAATGATTAACTTTCTTCGTTGCAAAATGATTAATAAGTAATTAGCATTTATTTAGCATATAATCTCAAAATATCCAAAGTCATATATCTAATCGATCATTATTTAGCTCATAACGTTGGAAGCAAAAAAAAAAAAAAAAAAAAAAAAACTCTCGATTCCTTAAATAGTCGTTTATAACGCAATTACTTAGTAAAGTATCAAGAAGAATATCATACATTAATAATACTCCGAAATATGAATAGATGATATGCATTAAGTCATATACAAAAAATACAAATATATAAATAGAGTAATATTTTTATTTTCAATTATTCACCATAATTGAATTTAGTTACATGCATTAAGTCATATACAAAAAATACAAATATATAAATAAAGTAATATTTTTATTTTCAATTATTCACCATAATTGAATTTAGTTACTTTATCTTTTGTGCTTCATATATATATATATATATATATATATATATATATATATATATATATATATATATATATATATTCTTTATTGTTTTACTATATTAAGAGAAGCGAATCAGAGACATATATTTGTCAGCTCCACATTGATCCGCTTCTCTTTTAGTATAGTATATAGATTCTACCTTTATTTTTTTTCCTGCTACTAGTAAACATCATTTTGTTATGAAAAATGGATATAACTTTAAACTAAACCAGTGGAGTATAAAAAAAATTTTAGATTTTAACACCACACTAAAACACGAAATTGGTTTTAGCACCCTCATAAAAAAAAAAAAAATTATTTTAACACCAGATAAAATTCCAAAAAATGGAATTTTACCACCGCTTAACTAATTCCGTTTAGGAATCCGTTAAGTGGGCCATAAAGCCACGTGTCGCTTTATTATTGGCCAAAAAAGAAAACAAAAATAAAAAAAAAGAAATTCTTTTTTAAAAAATAAAAAACCTAAAACTACCCCAGCCTCCCCAGCCCCACCACCGCCCCACCACAACTTACCACTGCCCTCACCAAACCCACCACTGGCTACGCATCCACACCCCCAACCCACCTGAACCCTCCCCCTCCCTTTCTCGCAATCGTTTCGAAACCCAAAACTCTCCTTCCCCAAAACGATCACGAATCCAACCACAAATGGCCGAAATCGGCCGGTTAAGGCCACTCAGCCCCAAAACCGGTTGATTTTGGCCATTTGTGGGCGGATTCGTGGTCGTATTGAGGAAGGAGGGTTTGGGTTTGGTGGTTTTTAGGAGCGAAACAGTTGCGGTGAAGGGAGGGGGAGGGTTCAGGTGGGTTGGGGGTGCCGGTGTGTTGCCGGTGGTGGGTTCGGGGAGGGTAGTGGTGGGTTTGGGGAGGGCGGTGGTGGTGCGGTGGTGGTGGCTGGGGTAGTTTAAGGTTTTTTAGTTTTAAATTTTTTTAAAAACAAATAAAATGGTAACACGTGTCATTGTGGTCCATAGTTTACGGAATTTTTGGACGGAAACCGTTAAGTGGTGGTAATATCCATTTTTCGGAAATTAGTCTGGTGTTAAATTTTTTTTTTTTATTTTCTTTATGGGGGTGTTAAAAACCTTTTTTTAGGTTTTTGTGTGGTGTTAAAATCTAAAATTTTCTAAAAATAACATGTCAAATCCAAATACTTACAAATTAAGGTGTAACTCTTAAAATAGTATTTCTTGCTTTAACCACGCAAAACTAACAACAAAACTTATATTGGACGATTTAAATCACGTAATGAAATAATGTAGTTTTAAAATCAATAACATTTGTAATTCAAAAATTAATTATCAACAACTAATAAATATACTATTTAAATTGGAGGGATTAAATGAAATAGTGAAGGGTTAAAATCAAACAATATGGGTTAATTAAAAGTAGTTATCAGTTACTAATAAATGTAGCGTTATGTGAAACAAATTAAAAGTTTCAAATTACATATTTATAATATAAACCTTTTATTATTATTATTATTATTATTATTATTATTATTTATTTATTTTTTTTTTACTATGTACAAAGATCTATAACTAATCTTCATTTTATTATCCCTTTTCTCATCATGTAATAAGAAGATTAATAATTATTTTCAATAGTAAACCATTCATCCATTATTGTTTGTGTAGGAAATATTTCAAGCCATTAACCCCAAGCTTGAACCCCACTGTGATCATACACTTAAGCATGGTGGCATCCAAAGGGAAGGAAGCTAGAGCAAAAGAGTCGCCAACAAGTTTTAGGAACTTGTAAACCGTTCACAAGGTAAAGATTACACCCCTTAACGATCCAGGAGATCGTCAACTCCAAAAGGTCTTGAACGAAATAGGGTTCAGGGATGAGGGTACAAATCCAACCTAAAAGAGATTGAACCTGCCCTAATAATAGGCCTCTACTTTATTCTTCTCGTATTCATGTGCGCTTTCTGACTAGCATGCAAACAACAGATTAACCCTAAACCTGTTTATCTATGTTGGTTGAACTTAATGCACAAATAAAACTATTATTGGCGATCACTTGAATTATAACCATATTATCCCTAAACAAGATTATTAATTATCTTATTAAGCGTGATTACAAATACAAATTCCCTTTAAACATGCATAAAAGGCATGATCAAGCAATAACAATAATAATATATATCAAGCGACATAATAATCATCATAATCAACATTATAATCATGTTCATGTTAATAATAAAGCTTAAATATAATAGCAAGATCCTAGACATGATACTAACAAGATTAATAACAAACCCTAGCATGTCACTGAGCAATAAAGATCAAAGCTTTATCCCTAACATGATACTAACATGATATTAGAAAAGAGAATAGGAAGCATCCTAAACATGCTATTAGAAAGCAATAATAACATCCTAACATGATACTAGGAATTAAACAAATTTAAACATGCTTTCTACAAGAATAAAGCAATAAGATTACATACTTTGATGCCTCGTGCCTCTTTCTAATGACAAAATACACGCGTTAGTAATTTCAAGGAAAATATAAAATCAAACAATCAAATCAAATAATGGAAATAGAGATTAGGGACCAAACCCTCAGAAATTATAACCTTTCACGTCTAGGGCGAAGGCAACTTCGAACTTGGCTAGATGTTTCTAGATCTCGTGAATGCGGAATTTTGTAAGAGGGAAGGTTTAGAAAAAGAGAGAGAAAACTTCTAGCTTTAGAGAGAGAAAGATGATTGTTGTAGATGATAATTGATTGTAGATTAATAAAAACGGAGGTTCAGGACCCTATTTATAAGAAAACAGTCCGGAAATAAGTAGAATTTGATAAGGAATAAAACTCCACTATGTCGCCGCAAAATCGACCTTGTCGCCAGGCGACAAGATCTGTCGCGTGGCGACAGGCCTGGATTTCTAGGCGCTTTCAACACGGAGTCCACATATGAATCAAAATCGATTTGTAAAGTCCGTATGAAAACTGAAATCGTATTTTTCATAAAATAATATTTTATTCCAAATAAAACTTATCAAAATATAATTATTAATTCTAATCTTATTAGGATTAAAGAGAACCTTCTAGAGAATTCTAGAAGACTATAATCAATTCTAATAACATTAGGAATAATAATTAACATTGGGCCCTCCCCTATATCATTGGGCCGCATGTAAAGATTAAGCCGAGCCCAGTTTAGTATTTTGGCCATAACTTCCTCATTATTCATCGGAATTGGGCTTATAATATATCGTTGGAAAGCTCTTTGCAAGCCCCATCCAAATACAATATTATTGGACCCTTGTCATGGACCAAACTAAACTGGATTGACTTTTTTCATAAAATAGAGTTGTTTTCGAAAACAGAAAGAAAGAATTTAATAAAAACTAACCGCAACACTTGACTTTTCACACTTTCACCTTATTCAATCATCATTCGACGCAAAAGGTATTCATCACTGGGTTTGGTTTTGGGGAGACACATTTGGGTGTCTACAGTTTGCAATACTAATATGATCGTATTCCTTAATATTAGATAGTCGATTACTCCAAGACACAAAAATTATTAAACTTGTAGTGTACACACATACTAACTCTGAATCAATTGTTATTTTTAAAAGTGAAATAATGCTCCTTTTTAATAATACAACTACTAAATCTCGATCAATTGTTTACCAAAAAGTAAAATTACGCTCCTTAATATTAAAAGTAGACAATAATTGATTATTAAACGGCATAACAATTATAATATTACACTTGATCAATTGTTTTACCAAAAAGTGAGATTATGCAAAAAATAATCATTTACAAATTAGGTTATAATTATTGAAATACTTAATGTTTGCTTGAAACACCTAATACTAATGATAACACTAGAGTTGGGCTAAAAAAATAGTTAATGGTTAAAAGAAAATGGTGAAGGGTTAAAATAAAATAAATATAGAATACAAATAATAGCTATCAGTTACTGATATATATATCATTTTGTCAAAAAAAAAATGATTTAAAAATGAAAAATAAGTAAAAGTTTTAAAACAATTTAACAAAATTTAAAATTTTCAAAACTTTGTTTACTTATTGTAAGGAAATTTTCTAAACTTAAGATTTTTAAATACAAAATAAGTAAAAGTTTTAAAACATATCAATAATCAAAATCGCGGGATATTCACCATGTTAACATGTTGATACTTTATATTTGTATAGTATACACACCCATTATTTACAAACTATAATATAAGTTTTGAATACAATTTAGATAATAGTTGTTATTGTTATATAATTCTTGAATACTATTTAAATGAATGTTGTTACTATGAATTTTTCACGAAATACCACTGAGTTTTAACAAAATTCACCAAATACCACCAACTTTTTTCAAATTCACCATATACCATTCAGTTTTTACACATTATCACACAATGCCTATTTTTTTAACGGACGTTAGGTTGCTGTTTGTGTAATTTTACAAATTCACCATATACCACTCTAAGAAAATTTATTTCACCATATACACACTAATAAAACTTATTTCACCATATACCCAAAAATAATAATGACTACTTTTCCACATAGGCAGCCTACACCACCAACAACAAACTTGTTGGAGGCTTGATGAAAATCCTATGGTGTCTTTAGCAAGGCTATACAGGCATCTGTTGCAGGACTTGGAGGCAAATCATGACATTATAGTGTATTCATTGCGGAGAGTACGCATATATAGAAAGATATTAGCTTAATGTGAAGCTGAGGTTATTCTACAAAGCTAAAGCATTTTCTAGGGTGCAAATTCATGGGGGTTTTGCTGATTCGTATGGAGTGTTACCCTAAGATAATTAAAGCTACAAATCATAAATCCTATGCACTTGTTACCTGGACTGACAGTGGAAATGATGGATCAAAATTCAAGGCTTGTTTTATTTCATTTGTAGCTTAGGTGAAGGGTTTTTTGGGTGGATGTAGACCCATTATAGGCATAAATGGTGCACATCTTAGTTGTTATTATAAAGGCCAGGCATAATGCTCACTGTAGTTGCAATTGATGGCAATAATGAAATTTTTGTCATAGCCAACAATCTTGTTGATACAGAAAGTATAGATAGCTGAACATATTTATTCAGGAAGCTCTGGATTTTGTTTTAGCAATATGATGTAAAAAAGATGACTGGACATTCATTAGTGACAAAATGAGGGTAAGTAACTATGTATATGCATGTTCTGTTTTTGTACCAACCTAGACTAACTACTTTTGCTTCTTTTATGAAGGGTGTTGAATCAGCTCTGTTTGAAGTTTTTTCCAAGACTAATAATATTTGGAGATTCATAACATGAGGATGAAGATTTAGAATGTGTGGACATGTTTGCAAATGAACTTAGTAGTGTGGTTGTGCTTAACTCCCATAAGTAGCTTCTTTTATTATACATAAATTAGCCGTTAGAAAAGGCAACGGCTAGTTTTATTTATTTATTTTTTATTTTTTTTATTTTTATTTTTAAATTAGTCGTTATTATTTTTGGGTATATGGTGAAATAAAGTTCCTCGGAGTGGTATATGGTGGATTTGTAAAGTACCATAAACGGCAACCTAACGTCCGTTAAGAAAATAGGCATTGTGTGATAATGTGTAAAAACTAAATGGTATATGGTGAATTCAAAAAAAGTTGGTGGTATTTGGTGAATTTTGTTAAAACTCAATGGTATTTCATGGAAAATCCGTCGTTACTAAATAAATTACAAACTTACAATCATTACAACCATTTTTTATTTTTTTATTTTTAAGACTTAGCCCTTTTTTCCCCTTTCTTTTAAACACAATTATTTTAACTATCAATTAATTGACTCCAAACATTATTTCAAGGATTAGAAAGCTTGATGCTTGGTTCTAGAAGTGAATATCATTTTCTTATTAATCTGTTGCCAAAATAATTCAAGGAGTTTAATGTGTTGCCGTTGTGAATAATCCAGTGTCCATCTTCTGTTACTGATTAATAATCTAACTTGAAGAAATTTTATACTTTGATGTTAAAACCTGGGAAAACTTAAGAACATTGGAAATAACGTTATTTCCATTCACATAATACAATACAATTCCATTGAAATGGGATGGAAACTTGTCTTCAAACCAATTTAACAATCTAAAAAATCAATAAAATGAAGCTAATATATGAATAATCTGAAAAACTAACAAATTACATTACTTTTTTTCGAGTTTTGATTATAAGATTCATATAAATCAAAAAAAAAAAAAAAATTTATCACAAAACAGATGTGAAACAAGGATAAAGAACAAATAATTAAAAAAAAAATGTACAATGAAACATTGTACATTCATATCAATTTCTAAAAAAACAAATTTTTAAGTAAAAGATGAAGAACTAATTTTTTACAGAAAATAAAGAACATGAAGAACATTTAAAAAGAGAAAAAATCGAACCACAAAAATTTCAACCAAAAAAATGAGAGTAGAATTTTTCGCTAATTAGATAGATAGACAATGTTTGATTTATGAAACATTATATATACAAAAATAAGTTATAGAAAAAATCTATAGAAAAAAAATAATTCAAGAACATGAAAAAATTAAAAAGGAGAGAAGGGAGAAAAAAATCAGACCATAAAAATTTCATCTGAAAAAGATTAGATGAGAATTATTCATTAATTAGATACATAAATAAAGTTTGATTAAATTATAGCAAAAATCTGAAAAAAAAATTAAAATAAATTCATGAACATGAAGAACTTTAAAAGAGAGAGAAGAGAGAAAAACCAAACCCAAAAAAAAAGCCAGCAAAAAATGAGAGGAGAGAGAATGGGATGGTTGGGAATTTGGGTACATTAATTTTGCCTTGAAAATGAAAATTTGATTTGAAATTAAGTTTGTAATTTTATTTAAAATTTAAATGAAATGTTTTAACATAGTTTTTTTGGGGCCACAAAGTAAACATATAGCACAAGTTGCTACATCATTAGTTTATACTTGACCCACATAAACTAAGTTTATGTGTAGCATTTTCCCTTCTTAATTGGTACTCCCTCCATCCCAATATTTCGTGTCTGTATTCCTTTTTTTAGTATCCCAAAATGTTGTGCCTTTTTCTAAAATATCACATATTTATTACTTACTTTTTATCTTTCCCATACAAAATACACATATACTAAAAAAATCATTACTTATTTTTTATTTTTTTCATACAATATTATCTACTTTTTATTATTCCCATATAATATTCTCTACTTTTTGTCTTTACAATAGAATATTCCCCTATTTCTACCATTCTTCTTAATTACCGTGTTTTTTGAGAAATAGGCACCAAATGATGGGACGTAGAGAGTAGTAAATATGATTGTGGTCTTCACTGGACAAACCACAATTCATGTTAACCACGTTTGATATAAATGGTAACTAATATATATCTACTATTGTGGTTTGATTTCTTTATGCATATACTTCAATATTATATTAACTACCTACAACATTCACTTTTACAGAAATTAACATTATTTTTTTATATTGCCTTGTTTGATCCAAAAAAACGAAAATCGAACTTTAAACCTTATTTATGTATAAGGAATTTACCAAAAAACCAAGGGCATTGTATGTGAAAACAAATAAATTAATTATTGTGTATGTCCATACGATGATTTGGATATTACCAATTAATAGATTATAATTGGTTAAAATCTTGTTATCTTAGTTGTCAAAATAGTTGTGTATGACACATATGAGAATATGTTTTTATCTATCTTGTGACTCTATCTTGTGAACCAATGGTTGTGTAGTAGTTTTTATAGTCTCAACACTGTTATTATAAAATTTTTGTGACACTTTTAAAACTGGTAAATTTGTAAATAATTTTTTTGGTGGAATAGTTGTCTTAACATTATTCATAAAAAGGTAGTCTTATTTTTTAGGGCTAAACATGTATATATAATTTATTTGCCACACATGATTTATGGCCCAAATGGTTGGGTACATGATTGTTATTGAAATAAACCGTAGTTTTTACTTATACACAAATGGTTAGACCCATATTGGCTTTTACTTTCAAAAATTAGGAGAAGGAAAATAGTTTAAATACAAATGGGTAATGACATTCAAATAAATATGATAAAGCATAATTTAATTACATGTAAAAGCATAGTTACGTAGTATCTTTTTCAAATAAATCCTGCATTGAATTTTTCAAATTGAATCCAGTTTTTTAAAATGACCGCCCTTGTTTTTCAGTTGTCAGTCACAAAACTTCAATGTATATCTTTGACCAAATCTCATCGTTAACAATCAAATTCTATCCACCTAAAAAAAGGGGGATTCATTAAATTCTGGAGGTTCATCTTCTAATTTTGGCGGATTCATGATGAAATGTGGATGTGGTGTTCCCTCTAAGATCCAAACTGTGAACAAGCGAGTGTAACCACAATAGGGGAAGGAAATTTCTTGGATGTGGAAAATTTCTAAATCCTTTTGTCATTTGTTAAATGGTATAGGGATTGGAAAGTTATTTAAATAATAATAGTAGAATTGGTGTTACCTAATAATTTATCTAACTTTTACAATTTTAATGAATATGAGTAATCGTAACAATCTTTCATTAGGGTTTCAATTACCAATTAGGGTTTTTTAACATTTAAAAATTGCAAGAGGCTGATTGTGGATTTTTCAAATGGTTGCATGATGATGTCGGTGGATGCGTCGAGTGTAAGATGATGTCAAAGAGGTTGGATGCAATTGAGAAAGAAGTTGAATCTTTAACTATGTAGCTAAACAAAGTGAATGTTAAAAAGTCACAAGAGATATATATCTAGTTGAGATCTTGGCCTTTGCGACCTACGCAGGGTCATAGACTGAGCATTTGCATTGTCATTTTGACTTTGCACATTGTCGGTTTGACTTTGACCAATGTCAACAGCTATTTCTAGAGCACTCTGATTGTCCTTTTTGTCAGTTTGATTTTTTTGCTCTTCCTCTCGAACTTCATCGAGTTCAATTTTCCTCCTACTTGCCATTTTGGAAAGATGTCCCTTTTCTAAAAAGACACTATCACGAGCAACAAAAACACTTTGTTCTCGGATTTGTTGTAGAAGTAATACTTCTGGGTTTCTTTAATTTTGGATATCCCACAAAGAAACACTTGTCTGATTTTGGGTGAAGTTTGTCAGAAATTAATCTTTTGACATATGCTTCGCAACCCCAAATCTGATCTTGAGAAAAGACAACCTTGGAGGTTTCTTCGTCCATAATTCATATGGAGTCTTTTCAACAGCTTTTGACTGAGTTCAGTTCAGTGTTAGTGTCGCGGTTAGAAGTGCGTTTCCCTAGAAAGAGATAGGAAGATCACTAAGACCCATCATTGATCGGACCATGTCTAATAGGGTTCGATTCCTCCTCTCGGATACTCCGTTCCATTGAGGAGTTTCAGGAGGTGTCAACTTTGAAAGAATACCATGTTCTTTCAGATGGTCATCGAATTCATGGTTTAAGTATTCACCAATTTGATCTGATCGAAGGGCTTTGATTTTCTTGCCAAGCTAATTTTCAAATTCACTCTGAAATTCTTTGAATTGATCAAATGATTCAAATTTGTTCTACATAAGGTAGACATATCCATATCTACTATAGTCGTCCGTGAAGGTGATAAAATGCCGATAACCATTCCTTACAGGTGTACTCATTGGTCCGCATACATCGGTGTGTATTAGGCCCAATAAGTCACCTGCCCTTTCTTCCAACTTGGAGAATGGCTGCTTTATTATCTTGCCTAATAAGCATCCTTCGCAATTTTCAAATGATTGTAGGTCGAATGAGTCAAGAATACCTTCTTGTAGAAGTTTCTTGATGCGCTTGATGTTAATGTGGCCAAGACGACAATGCCACAAGTATGTCTGATTTGATTCAACGGTCTTTGCTCTCTTGGTGGTATCATTAACATTGTAAATTGTTTTACTAAAGAAAGCACATAACGACCATTTTCTGAATGTGCCGTACCATATAAAAAATTATCGAGATAAAATGAACATGTATTGCCTTTTACTCGAAATTCAAAACCTTTGGCGCCCAACGCCGAAATTGAAATGATGTTTTTGGTAACGTTTGGAACATGATAACAATTTTCAAGTTCTAAAACAAGCCAAGAGGGCAAAGACAAACTGAGAGTTCCTACGGATACGGCTGCAATTCTGGCTCCTTTGCGGACCTGGAGTTCGACCTCTCCCTTCTCTAGCCTTCTAGTTTTCCTTAGTCTCTGAGAATTGGAACAAAGGTGTGAGCCACATCCGGTATCTAATACCTATGATGTTGTACTAGTGAAGTTTAAGTCTATAACGAAAATACCTGATCCAAAAGCAAGGGTTCCGTTATTCTTATCTTCCTTGAATTTGAGGCAATCTCTCTTCCAATGTCCTTTCTTCTTGCAATAGAAACATTCGGAATTAGATTTAGAAGAGGCTACCTTCTTGTCCTTGTTGCCCTTGGTAGCTTTTGACTTAGGCAGAAAGGTCTTCTTACCCTTTCCCTTAAAGCCTTTCTTCTTGCTTGAGCGCTTAAATGGCTTGCCCTTCTTGACCATAAGCATGTCATGCTTCCCCTCATCCTTGAGCGTTTGCTCAGCTTGCTTCAACATCCCATGAAACTCGGTGAGGGTTTTCTCCATGTTTTGCATATTATAGTTCATCTTGAACTGATCATAGCCTTTGTGCAGTGAATGGAGAATAATGTCGATTGCCATCTTGGTCGAATACCCCGCATGAAGCCTTTCCATGTTCTCAAATATTCCGATCATTTTAAGTACATGTGGGCTGAATGGCTCTCCTTTCTTGAGCTTGCTCTCAAGGATCTGCCTGTGGGTTTCGAACCTCTTAGTTCGAGCTTGCTCTTGGAACATATTATGAAGTTTAAAAATGATCTTAAAGCCGTCTCCTTCTCAAAGAAAGTCTTTTGGAGGTCTGGAGACATTGTGGCCAACATGATGCATTTGACATCCCTATTGGCAGTTTGCCATCAGTTTAGGGCAGCCTGAGTGACCTCCTCATTGGGATCCTCGGGCATTTCCTCACCAAGGATGTATTCCTTTTGCTGTTGCATGAGAACTATACGCAAGTTCCTTTGCCAATCAAGAAAATTTGGCTCACTCAGTTTCTCCTTGTCGAGAATTGAGCGTAATGAAAATTGGTTGTTTGAGTTATTCGCAGACATGTTTCTACAATTGAAAGAATTTGAAATGAAAAACCATTCATAAAACAATAAGTTTGAATTTTAAAGCATTCATGAAAATTTCAAGCTTATTAAGCGTTTTATCCACACATTAAATATGTACCTTTTAGGCGAGAATAAAACGATTCCAAGATTTAAAAAATCAATAAGTGATTAAGCATGCTTTGGCTTGTCTCAACACTTAATATTCTAAGGTAAGCAATTCACTTGCTAATAATAGCTCTAAGCTATTCTTGGTTCGATAATACGTCACATCTAATGCTTTATGACGTTTATCTCCATTGCCACGACATCTACGGACTCCTTACTAATATCGTTGACATTAACCAAAATTAACTTGTATACCTGGTATACCTTACGTTCCTAGGAAAGTAGTGATGCCTCGCTTTGGCATAGCCCATCACTATATCATTAATTCGGTAAATGTTATCTTGGAATGGAAAATTTGACTCAATTTTATAAGGACCTAGGGTTTCTATGTTAGTTGATTTAAGTGAACTTAATTAATCATCGCAACATTCGAAATCCTGAACATGCATCTAACAAATCATTCATTTATAAGCACAATTATGTAGTTAACTAACATAAGTAAAAGATACATTTGACAACTAGCATGACCCCTTGAGTCTTCAAGTATTCATTGCAACTTTATGGCTTCGTCTTCTTAGACACACCATCTTCAAGACATCACCATCAATTATGCAACTACTAGTAATTAAGACTAGAATCAATCTAAATATTAAGGTACAAAAATATGCAATGGTTTGCAGACCGTATTTAGATTTACAAAAATACATAATGGATCGCAGTCCGTATTTACTATCCTAATCGGGCCCCACTAGTTGCCATTTTCATAAAACCTATGATAGAATATTAATTCCATTCATCATATGTGAATGGCCCATGAATTTTACAACGAAAACAAGTAATAATGCAATAACACGCGTAAACTAGTAACTAACTTAGGTGGTTAATCCGATTCACACGCCTAATTAAAACTAGTCAAAGTTGTTAACCAATTATGTGATTAAATGCGATAAAAAATAGCTCAAGTGAATAATGAAGCCCCCACTAAATTGCGCATCCAAATTAATTAATCCGATTTATTAAGCCGGTAAACCCAAATTTTGCTAAATAAATTTGCAAATGTCGGAAAAATCGAGGCCTAGCCTCATTTTAATTAAAATAATTAAATAATTAAATAAATAATTTAAATCGGCAAAAACACAAAACACATAGCCCCATCAAGCTCGAGTGCCTAGCGTCTAGCATCGAGGCTTGGCTTGCTAGGCACCGAGCCTTGGCATGTTGCGTGGCTGCTGCCCGCTCAGCATCTTGGTATTGTGTGAGGCTTGTGCTGCCTAGCAGCCGCAAGTCGCAGCTCTCGCAATAGCACCATATGCGCACCAAGCTCGCACACTCGCACACACTCGTACATCAATGCACCAGCCAGCAACCTCGGCAGCCACATAAGGGTTGCGCAAGAAACCCAGCTGGCCGAGGGCTTGCTCGTGGTTAAATTGCCTCGACTTGTGTGCTCGTTCAGTCGGGTTTTTATCCCGATTTTTGTTTGACATAAAATTAATTCTAAATTGATTTTAGAACCAACATTTGAGCAAAACGAAAATAAAACAAGTCCAACTTAAATAAATTAAATTTTAATGCACAAACCAAATTAATTCAAGAACTATTCTTTAAATTATTTTTGGTTCAACTTGATGCTACAGAATTTAAGGGCTATTCTCTCAATTAATTTAATCAAACATAAATTAATAATGAGATTTGACAAATTGAAAGGAGTTAGAAAAATAAACATAATCATTCAATGAAAATTCAAACACCAACTTGTGTAAACTTGAAAAATTACATCTTCCAATATGAAGATTAATTAAATTTCAATCACAAGTTTGAACCTTTATGACTTTAATCAACTTGAAAAATGATTAAATCAAAATAGTTCAATATTCAATATGGAATCTAGTAAGATAAAGTTCCAACCAAATAAAATAATTAAAGCTTAGATCTTTAATACTTAATTAAGGGCTTCAAAAATTACAAATTTTTTCACACTTGGAGCAATTGATTTGCGAAATTGTGAAGAATGAGCCAACCAATTTATAACTTTATAATCATGCTTAAAGGGGCTTATTAATGCAGTAGATTAATGATGAAACTATAAACATAATCAACAATTAATATGCCATAAAAAATCAAGGTTTATAAATTTAAATTTTTTCATCAAAAACGAAAAATCCCTCAAAAAAGCATTTCTAGGCAGATTTTAGCTTCTGGACAGCCTTCGAAGAGGGTCAAAATTGATTTAGAACATCGATTCCACCCAAAATTCACTATCTTTGGGTCGAAATTTGGGTTCTTGAGCCAAAATTTGAAAAATAAAATGAGATTAAAACTAATTAAAATGAGCTTATAATCTAAATAGCAAGCAAAACTAGAAATTTAAATCCATTTAGATCACCTTAAGTTATTAGTTACAATAATTAAATGAGCGCGGCTGCGATACTGTTGTTGGGTTCGGACATCACGCGGAAAAAAATCCGTCCCAAAAATTGCACACAAATTAAAGCAACTAAACATGCATATTAATTAAGTGGTATTTAATTAATTAACTAAGAGAGAGAAAGACGAATACACCTTTGACGCATGCTTCTCTTAACTCCAATTCTTACTTGAAAGCGTTTAAAACTTCGCACTCGCGTATGCCTCCAATGGCTCTCACCCTCGAGACCCGACCCGAACGGCCCTTACCCCGGAGCTTAGTCGAGGCTTGACCAAAATACTTAGTATTAGAACGAAAGTGTTCTCGTTTGTGGAGATCCTTTCAAGTTCACAACTAAAGTGAATTTCCCAATTCCTAATGATGGGTATTTATAGGCAAATTCCTTCAAGAATTCCAATCTCCCATCAATGTAGGAGAGTTAGTAAAAGTGCATTTTACCATTTAATTTTAATTCAAAAATCAAATTAAAATGCAAATGAATCAACAGTCAACAAGTATCACTTGGTGACTAAGGGAGTAGGTAAGGACCACAAGGAGGACCACATGACCTCCTTGCTCCCCAAGCCAAACACCCACATAAAACCGACACTGATAGTTCCGCGCCAGCTGGCACCTTGCCTTGGGTATCAAGGCTGCCTTGCTGGCGCTTGGTCCCTCGGCTGGGCCTGCAAGGCATCCTACGCAATAGCAGCCCCGCACTCGCAGGCCACATATCAATGCGAGCTGCTTGTGCGCTGCTCTCGCTAGCGAGGCCCTGCCTTGCTTGTAAGGGCTTGCTGCTGCTATGCACCAAGGCTGGTGGTAGGAGCATGAGCCTGGCGCGCGAGCTGTTGGGCATGCCAGCCCGTATGCATGCTAGGGCATGCTTCCAGGCCCTTGCGCGCTAGCAGCTTGATGCTTGCGGCAAGGGCTTGCTAGCCATGCAATGCGCGCGAGGCACGCTCAGCCATGCTAGGCATGCTGAGCTTGCGACCGAGTCTTATCTTGCGGCATTGGCCTTGGCTAGTTATATTTCCCTAGCCCTCGGATTTGCTCGGGGCATTCTGACGCTAGGGATATATTTATTACTTGTTGATTGCTTGATTTTTTGTCTTATCGATTTCTAAATTCGACTCGACTTATGACGCTCGGTTTCGACGCTCCTAGCTCGTTATTCGACATCTTTGTTCGTAATACTCTAATGACTCATTTAATCCTTCGGATTAATTCGTCGTCTCGGATCGGTTTCTCAATTAGGTGTGACCCGAAGGATTCATCCAAGATTAAGCTGTGATATTAATTATGCACTAATATTACTGATTGGAAGCGGCCTCCAACTAGGCATTTCGATCACTTGACCTCACTGAATAATTAGCTTTTAACCCAATATTGTAATAATACACTTGTCTGAAGGACACCATTCCTATCATTGTGGACTTGAGATATAGGACTTTAATACTTCCTTATCAGCCACACGGTCCAACAACCGCTTGAGGTTATAACAGTCGTTGGTGTCATGGCCAATATCTTTATGGAAGTTACAGTACTTGTTTTGTTTCGATTTTTTGCGGATCCTTTCATAGCAGCGGGCTTCTCAATGGTCACTTGGTCTTTTATCTCCATGAGGATGGAGTAGCAGTCTTTATTAAACTTGTACTTTGGAACGTACGGTTTAAACTCTTTCTTTTTCTTCTAAGACGGCTGATCAGAATCGTCAATCGCCTAGTTTTTTTTTTCTCTTCTTGCTCTCTTCAGCCTTCTGAGCCAGATGAGCTTGCCGATTTTTTTCTTTTTTTTTTGTTTTTTTTTCCAGACTTCTTGAAGTCTGACTACTTGTTGGTGGAGCAGAGCTCGGTTGCCTGTGTATAGGCTTCCACCTCCATCAGCGCCTCTTGGCTCTCTTTCTGACGAGGTCAAACTTAAAAGTTAACCCGTCCTTCAGACATTTGAAGAAGTCTATGTAAGCTACATCGTCAAACAACCCTTGAATCTTGATTCTCACCGGATTGAACCGCCTAACATATGAGCGAAGCCCTTCTTTATCCCCTTATTGTATCGCTCTCAAGTCAAGGCTTGTTTTCTTGGCAGGGATATACATAGAGATGTTAAAAGCAAAAAAGAACGCAAGGTTCTTGAAGCTATTGATGCAACCGACTAGCAGATTGGCAAACCATTGTTGGGAAATGCCCTTCAATGTAGCCGGGAAGCATCGGCACCAGGTGGCGTTGTCCAACCCCTGCATGTACATGAGGTTGGTGTAAGTTATGAGGTTGTCTTCAGGGTTGGTGGTACCATCATAGGTATTGACTAAAACATTCTTAACCTCGGCCGGCTATGCCGCCTCGGTTATCTCCTTGGTGAACGCAGAGGGTTGTTCACCAAGTTTTAGCAGACTGAGCTGCCAGTCTAAAGGTTAGACATTATATCCTGCCTAACCCCAAAGAAAGACGGCTGCATGCAAGGTTGGTCATACGGCCTATACGGCATTTAGGGAATGTATTGGGCCGAGCCAATAACATGAGGGCCTGTATGGACAGATCTGACTGGCTCTCATGAACCAATTGAGAATACATCGCCGAGGTATTCTTGAAGCTATATGGTTAATGTGGAAGCCGAGTCAGACAGTTGTTGCTGTTTCTTCTGCTCGATGTAATGACGAGCATTAGAAAATGTCTTCTTGCTGCCATCCGGCTGTGTCTGCCGGATGACCTTCCTCTAGCCCGTCTCCGGCAAGCGAAATTTGGTCGAATCTATCAAGGTCCGGGCCTTCTCCTTGGTACTAGGGTGTGGGGTAGGATCTTGGTCCCTGAAGGACTTGTTCTTCTCAGCCTGAGAATGTTTTTTGGCTTACTGAATCTTGTTGAAGCCAACCATCCTCTTATTGATCAGATTCTTAATATCCCCTTTGAAACTATTCATGAATTCATGAGTTCGTCTCTAGTGACGAGAGTTGTTCCTTCTGCTGCTTGGGGTTGTCCAGACGGCTGTCCAGATGACTTGCTTTGATTTGCTTGATCATTGATCCGTTCCAATTTATCCTGATTGGGACTGATGCATTTAGTTCCGAGTGACTCATCAAGGGCCACATGCGTTTTGACCTCAAAGTCGTTATCAGTATCATGCTCCGAATGGACCTCACCATCGATCGTAGGCCGTTTGGGATTAGGAGGCAGTACAGACTCTTGTGAAACCAACTTAGAGGTACTCTCCCCACATACGGCGCCAAATGTTTTGGGGTTTTTCTGGTCCCTCGGGAGAGTTACATCACTAACGATGGATTTTGGTCGTTTAATTTGTACCTGCAAAACAACGGAAACTTTGGGTGGCTGGAGTTCCGCCTCGGACGATCAAGTTAGAACGGCTCGGGGAATGTAAAAAGTGCGGTAAAGTAAAGTGAGATCTTCTCGGATTCCGAGATCAGGTGTTTTCTCTTATGTGAGAGAATTTAATGATTGTAAGCAATGAACGTGCCCCAATAATGGTGGGAATCTCCCTATTTATATGGTCATAGGAATTGGTGTCCTTGTCCTAGGTTACGGAAACCTAGGAATGATTGGGCTGTGCCGTTTTACGACTTTCTCGAGAGTTGGGCCATGAAGGTCGCCTTTTTTTTGAATATTTAGGAGTGACACGTATTGAAAGGAGATATGTCCACTTTGAACCTCTCCTGGGGTGACACGTGTCACCTTCTGATAGGGCCACGCGGTTGGGGTAATTTTACCCAAAACACATGCTAATAAAGTATGTATACTTTGGCTAAGTATGAGTTTATTGAGTATAAGTATGATTTTGGTGAGTATACATGTTGAGAAGCAAGCAATTTACAGCAATACAAATAAAAAAGTTTTAAAAGATTTTTTTAGGAATTATGGAATTTAGGCTAAGTTTTGGGGACGAAACTTCTTTAAGAGGGTCATTGTAATCCCCCATATTTTTGAGTAAATTACGTTTATATACTTCTTTATATTCTATACGACTATTTTATAATAATTGTATACTTATTTAAACATTATGATTTATTAAAATAAAAGTAATGATTTACATATTTGAATAGCAATATTATTTCATTAACCATATTTTGATCAATGTTAATAAAACTTCAAGCCAACCTACTATTTGAAGGCCTATTTTTCAATAGCAAATTCATAAAAGCATAATTGCATACTTTAAGCCTAATACTACAATCGTAGTCCTATTAGAACTAGAGAATAACTAAGCCCATATTTAATTTATAAAACCCGCTAAACCCTCACCTATTCTACGTACCAAAAAAAAAAAAAAAAAGAGAGAGAGAAACCCAAATATTTTCCTTTTCCTTCCTCCTATTTCACGATTAACAAAACAGGAAAAAAAAATTAAAATAAATTTGAAGTTAATAGAAGGATTAGCTTATTTAGAATTGCATGTAGGAATTGGAATGTGTTTTCTCATAAAGTTAATAGAAGGATTAGCTTATTCAGAAACATAGAAATTCTTTTACATAAGAAGTTTAGTGGGAGCAAAAGACAATTTTGTAAGGTCCAGTAAAAAGTTTACGAACTCTATTGTAAAATGACTATCAAATGCTAAATGTTTAGATTTGAAAGTGATTTTCAATAATGGACCAAGCTAAAGGAGATACTTAGTACATGGTGGGAAATAAGATCTATTGGATAGACTTAATAAAATGTTTGAACGAGTAAAGGAATTTACCATGTTAAACATGAAGGACGTGAAAAGGCTTTCGATCCATATGTATAAGACTAAGTAAACGTTTGAACTAAGTATAGGCTAGGCAAATACTAAGTCAAACAAGAAAGACTCTAGTAGAGACTTTCTACCGTATCATATAGGAAACAATTTAGCAAGACTCGCTGAGACTGGATGAGCTAAAAGTCACATGAATAGGATAAGATTAGGAATAATTCTGCAATTGAATCCATCATGTGTGCTACGATATGGAATCGTCACATGACTTGCATGCTTAGAGCATGTGAAGTATAAAGTACCAATCAACTTGAATCTAAGTAATTGATTTTTAGATTATGATCAAGAACATCCAAAGTACTTGCATAAGTAAGAGGATGAGTTCTTGATGCATGGAAACAAGTATAATTAAATATTGATGTTGCAAGCACAACCTTAGCAAGGATTAGATCCTTAATAAGGAAGCTAGTTATAAACACAAGTTTAGATGTGTCGTAGCCCGAGAAAATGGCAACATGAACTTATGTCTATGTGTAATGTGCGAAAATTTAAGGTAAATTTCCATGATCACAAATGATTAGGGTATCCCAAATCATTGTGAACTGGTTGGAGTAAAATCCAATAAAAGCATCATTAGAAAATCTACTGAAATATATGATGAGAACATTGTTGCCTTAAAGGTAATAAAAAGAAAGTTGTTCAATGGATAGTTTGTTGTTGAACTTTGATGATTGTATGTTGCCAAGTTAAAGATCTCAAATTTGATGAGAGCCATCACTTGGACAATAAATCCTAAATCACATAGAATCCATAACACACTCGAATCTTATCATCTTACTATGAAAGTGTTCGATAATGAAGATGCTAAGATTTGAAAAGCAATGATAACTAAACCTATGCAATAAGTGAGCCGCAACATTCGTAATTCCATAAAAGGAATCAAGCATATTAGATATGGGTGTGATTTCTATAAATGTTTTGTAAAGATTATTTCTCTTAAAACATTTGGGGAAAACCATTTATCATATATAAGATGAAACATTGAAAAGTTTTATAGTGGAATAAAATTTTACTAATTATTCCACAAACTATTTAATTGTGGTTTAGAAAATGAGTCCATTCAATTTGACAATATTCAAAATAGGGTATCAAGGCAATGTCTTGGATAAAGAAAAACCTATTAAGTAAAAATTGAATGTTATACAGAAATTATCTCTAATTGAGGTCATTTGAAAGGTGGACGACTAATGACCATGCGAGATTAATGTGTAGTATGATTTCTAGCACCGTTTCTTGTGATACAAGGACATGAATGTCATAAATCATTTGCACAGGTATGAGTTTAGAATTATATCCGATCGACCTATGAGAATACCATAAGAGATTTAACAATCGTCATAAGTATATTACTCATTATGGCTATCGGTACCTCTTTCCTCGACCATGAGTATTGTAAGCTCTCTTGTTTGAGTACTAGTCCATTTCGATGTTGTCAAATGTCTGCCATACAATGAGATTATAAAGGCGACGCTCGAGCGGCTAGTCCTCTTAGTAAGGGAAGCTAGCAATGCAAGACTGGGAATGTCCCCCTATTAACAGTAAGGAACATGTCTTTGTTGTTTACAAGGCCTCTCGAAGAGCGAAATTGTGAAAATGCATGGCCGTGCTCAGATGGATTTTAGAAATCATCTGCTCATTGACAGTCGAACTCGGAAATCGAGAAACACTTGTCCGGAATAAGGATGACGATGAATCTTACCTTATAGTTCATGAAGAAGCATTAAGAGACATTAGAAAAAGGCAACACATATATAGCACACTTGTCCGGAAGGACAAGTGAGAGATTTAAAGGAATGATGTCCTTCGAACAAGTGATCAGAATGCCTAGCTGGAGGTCGCTTCCGACCAGTAATTGTAGGTGTCATTTGAAGTGCGCCTACGTTAAGCATGTGGTGAATATGCTTGGCACTATAGGAAGTGGGAATTGACATGTACGATTAGGGACAAGGAAAGTAGGGAGCCGCCAACAAGTTTGTAAGGAACTTGTAAACCGTTCACGGATCATAAAAGGCAACCACGATAAAGGGACAACGAAAGGCAACAACGATTGACCCGTGAAGGTTACACCCCATTCATAATCCATGAGATTACTAACTCCATATGCTTCGGAACCATGAAAGGAGGATTAGGGATGATGGTACGAAGTGAGTCATGGAGTCACATTCGCCCGTATTGGCCTCTACTCGATTCTTATCGTGAAAAGTGATTCCTCCGATCTCAAGGGCATACAAAAAAAGATTCAATTTGCTCTAAACTATTATTATGCTAAATTAGTTGAATATTAATGCAACATATAATTCTAAAATATTGTGATCACTTCAATTAACAATAAGATTAAAAAGGAACCTAAACCGGCTGTCCAAATTATCTTATTAGGCATCATTTTCGATTACATATTCCCTTTAAAAATGCAATATTGTGATCATAAAAAATATAATAGAATAAACATTAATATTGAAAGCAATTTAACAATAAATTGTTAGTCAAATCAAATATAAATTAACCTAATCATGATACTAGCAATATAAAAATAAAATAAGTAATTAAATTAATTAATTACTCACATTATGCGTGTTCCTTAAAATTGCTACATCATGAATAAATAGTTAGTAACTTCAATAAAATATAAATCAAATTGAAATTAAATTAAATTAAATTAAATTAAATTATAAGTAGAGTTGATTTGATCCAAAACCTCAGTTAATTATACCTTTCACGCCTCGATTTAAGTACGGAACCTCGGGTTAAGTATGGACTCCTTGGAGTGCTCAGGGAAGGAATAATGTAATTAGGAATACAGGTTTAAGGTTTAGAATATGAGAGAGAGAAGAGAATATTTTGGTGTAGAAGAGAGAATCATTTGGTGCCCTGAACTGCAGAAATGAGGGGGTATTTATAGAGAAAATGAGTGAAGGGAACACACGGAACCCTAAAAAGATAAAATCCTAGTTTTGGGGCGACGTGATATGACAGAGGTTGCTGCAACACGGCAAAACGTGCTGTGACACGGTACATAATACCGTATCGCGGTGCAATAGCTGCCCTAAAATGATAAAACGCGAGCAGGGTTTTACGCGGAGAAAACACAGGAAAATCCCGTGACACGGCAGAAAATGTCGTGACGCGGCAAAGTCCACCGTAGCGCGGAATGTGGTGCCGTGTCACGGTATACTTTTTTTCCAGAAAATACACGAAAAAAGCACCGTGACACGGTGTAGAGTACAGTGTCACGGAAATATGCACCGTGCCAAGTCAGTTTTTGTCGCGTCGCGGCATTTTTAGCTGCTGCGCGGTAATTCCAATTTTTTTTACGTGTTTTTAAAACTAAGATAACTTTTGATCCGTAACTCAGAATAAGGCATATGATATATCATTGGAAAGCTTATCAATTTTAATTTCCAACCCAATTAGAATCACGTCAAAATCATTTTTATATTTTAAGGTATGGCCGTTTTAGTGAAAGGGTGTTGATTTTGGGCCGAGTTTAGTACTTTGCTCATATCTTCTTCGTTTTAAATCGGAATTGGGCTTATGATATATTGTTGGAAAGATTATTTCAAGGCCTATCCAACCAAATAATAATTGGATCAAAATTATAGGGCCACAAAATCAGTTTCTCTCGATTTTGTGATGTGGACACGAAAAGTGAAAAGTAAGTTATGGGTTAGGGAAATGAGCTAGGAATTGGATTGGTTTATGAAATTTATTAAATGGAAATATGGATTAAGCACTCCAAAGGTTAAATACTCAACCCGACCAATAATGGCGGTGAAAGGTTGTTCATCATCGGGTTTGGTTTTGGGGAGATATTTTTAGGTGTCTACAGTAATATTAATGTATAATAAATATTATTGCTTGCCCTTGACTTAACCCTTTGGGTCACACCCAATCGAGTAATCGAACAAAGGTGACAAATTAATCCAAAGGATAAAATAAGTCGATAAAGATTTTACGAACTGAGACGTCGGGTTTTGAGCTTAGAGTGTCGAACATCGAGATAATTTCATCAATTGACGAGTCAAGCAATTAGTCAAACAACAAGTAAAATAGTCGTAGCCTCGCATTGGCCTTGCCATGCGAGGCTTAGGCTAATAAGGCTAGTAAGGGTGCTAGCCTAATGCGTGGCCATGGCTGCAAGCCTAGCAGCCACATGTGCATGATGGCTGGGCGAAAAGGCCATAACCCGCATAGGCTGCCAGCTTCGTAAGCAAGGTCGACAGCAAGTAAAGCTGCTTGTTGGGCCTTGCTAGCGGTAGCAGCGCCCAGCGCACAACAGCCCGCAATGATGCGTGGCTTGCTAGTGCAGGGTTGTTGCAGCGTAGGCTGGCTGACAGGCCTAGTCAAGGGACTAGGAGCCAGCAAGATAGCCTTGGTGGCCAAGGCAGGCCGCCAGCTGGCGCAACGCTATTGGGGCTAGTTGGTGAGTGTGGTTGTCTTGGGGAGCAATGGAGGTGTTTGACGAGGGGAAAACTAGGTCGTTGACTAATCCTCCCTAAGCCAAACAAAATTTATCATCACTTAACAAACCTAAATACAAGTATAGAGGTAAGTCAAGGGTCGAACCCAAAGAAACGGTTATGTTCAAGTGCTTTCAATTGGGCGTCTAAGCTAGGTCGAAGTCAAGGGTAAAGAGCTAACACTAAAAAACTCAAGCTACATGGAAGTCAAGGGTAAAGAGATAACACTAAACAACTACTAAACAAAGAAGAAAAAAGATGAAACACTAGGGAATAGGGATCAACAAATAATCATGAAAATTGCAAAAACTTGGGAAAAACATGCCAATCAATGGTTGCAAAGACTAATGATAAGAGCTATCAATTAGAATTAAAGAGCTATCTCCTAATCGTTAAGCTAGTGGTCTCTACAAATAACAAACTAGGAGAATCACAATCCAAACCAATCGATAATTGCAATTCCTAAATCAATGGGTCACATCATTAGAAATCACAATGCAATCTAGCATAATTCTCAAGGCCTAATCAAATTACACAAATGCAAACTTACATTAATCACTTTAATCTCAACAATCAATCAACACAATTCCCAAATTAATCACAATCAATCAATCATACAAGTTTCACCCAATCCCTAGCCAAATAACTACTCAAGAATCATCATCTAATCAACAAGCAACTAAGAAATCAAGAATCAACAAAATATGAAGAACAATTGCACTAATCAAGAATCAAACATCAAAATCCAATCAAATAAACATGAAATGAAACAAAGTAATAAAATGAGATAGAGTTAGAAATGCTCATTGATAATAGAGAAGATCTTTAACACAATTGTCACCCTTGTATCATCAATCTCTCACATCACCATTGAAATCTCTCACTTTTTCTCTCTAAATCTACTCCTAAACTAAGCCTAAAACTAGAGAGAGAAACTCTCAACTATGCTAAAATTATGATAAAAAATTATGTCTAAAAACTTACAAAAATCTGCTGTCAAAAGGTATTTATAAGAGGCGCGGAAAACGAAATCGAGCGAAGTCGGAAGCAGGGAGGAGTGCCCGGGTAGGCAGGTGCGCGCCCGCGCATGAGGCATGCACATCCGCGTATGGGGCATGTGCGCCCGCGCTCTTCTGGGTTTCTTTGACTTCTTCGCCGCTTCGTGCGCTCGCAAATGGGTCTCGTGAGCTCCACTTGATACATGTTGGGGTGGTAGTTTCCAAGGGCCTCCAGGGTGGGTTCAACATCATCTTTCATGAGAGCACAGCTTGAGAGCGCAAGAGCTAGAACTTGGACCATCCACTTCCTTGCATCTTGAGCTTTCCCAATGATATGAGCTTACTCTAGAAGCATCTTCCAACTTAGAAAACCACCAATATCGAGACCCGAACCTCATACAATACCTACAACCACGAAAAGAGGAGAAATAAAGGAGAAAATATAAGAAAAACCATAAAAAACACAAAATATGAGAGAAAAGGGAAATAAAGAGAAAATGCATAAAACTAAGCATTTATTAAGGAAGAAAGCTATAAAAAGAAGGTAAAAACATCCTAAATACTCATCAAATGAGTGCCATAAAAGGCACTCATCAAATGCCCCCAAGCTTAACTTTTGCTCGTCCTCGAGCAAAACCAAAACAAGTGAGGGAAAAAATGATGAGTTTATTCAAACAATCAAAAGAGAAAGAGATGAGACAAGAATATACACTAACTCACTTTCATAGGAATCACGGTTGTTTTTAGCTACAACAAGCCCTTAAAACCCCAAAGTCGCCAATGAGGACGAGTGAGGTCTCGTGAGGGTTTCCTAAGAGGTTAACCCACAACTCTCTCAAACCAAACAAACAAGGCAAAGCACGAAAAAGAAACTAAAAGAAAAGAAAACAAATGTTCATGAATGGACTTTTGCAAATGAACAAGCGCAAATGAATGCAATTCTTTCTAAACAAATAAGGGAGTGCACGTTTCAAGATATCCAAGGTTGATTGAAACATAAAATATGCTAAGCATAGAGAACTAATGAGACATAATTCACCTTCATCCCAAACAATCTTATCGCGTTCTCCCTACTAGTTTCAAATCCACCTCTAGTGAGCATCTCAATATTCCTCGAAGGAACCGGAAAAGAAGAGATTCTAGGACTACTCGACATCTTGACTATGCAAACCGCTCCATAGGCTTGACTCACATCTCCCTCCACCGACTTGTGACTCAACCAAAAAGGTCAAAAGTTCTTGGAAGGGTTGTAATGTAAGGGCGAAAATGAAGGTAGGCTAAAATTTGAAATTTGGTGGTATACCTAAATTGTGAAGCAAAGGGTGATCAATCCTCAACACCATAATCAAACAATCACCAAACAAAAACGCCAACACCCCCAAGCTTATTCAAAGACAAAATCACAAACATATATACAAAAAGCGTAAGAACGCTTCCCCTCGAGCTAAAATGAAGCATTGTCCTCAATGCTTAAAATAGGGAGAACTTATATCAAAATATTTTTGAACTTTTTCAATTTTTTTTCACATTTTTTTTTCCAAAGCACTTGAATTTGCTTTGCTTTTTCTCAATATATTTTTTTTATCAATTTTTCACTTTATTGCAATGTCCTCGCCTCTTTTAACTATGGACGGCTTTTTCAACTTGGCATTTGCCTTTGTTCACAAAATATACATAAAACAAACTTGCTTACATTATAAAAACCAATAAAACTCATCCACCACAATCTCCAACAACAATGAGCAATTGCTTCACAAAAACCAAGAATGGAAACAAGCATGAAACAAAAGTCTCAAAATCTAAAAATATGGCTTGAAAAGAAGGTTTATGGCTCAAATGGTTAGCAAGTAGGAAAATGAAAACCCAAAATAAAGAAATGGAATCTATCCTAAAAAAGTAAAAATTACTACCCCGAAAAGATGCCTTTTTCCTTCCTAAATGGTTCAGTCGCGATCTCGGGGGATAGGAGTCAAGTTCTGGATAAAGCATGCAATAGTCAACGATCCATGTGCCACTAATACAAAATGTGTAGAAGGCTAGAAAAGAATGAAACCTCACATGGTTGTAGCAATAACTCACTATTAGTTTTAAATTCACCAAAGGGAGCAACTCCAACTTTTCACAAACAATTAGAATCCGGCTTCAAGGTCTCAAAAGTTCTAAAGACACTACCTTAGCATACTCTATCCTAGAATCAACCAAACACACTCTCAAACCGTGCACACCGTTACCATTTAAGAAGAAAAAGCATTCAACTATACAAGTCCAAAAGTATTATGTCCAAAAAAAAAAAAAAAAAAAAAAAAAAAAAAAAAAAAAACACATTGCAAATTTTCCTTGATAAAAACCAAAATCTTTTTGGAAATTTTCAAAATAAAGAGCATGGAAATGCATATTCAACCATGCATGACATATATGAATCAACATCCACCAAACATGATAGAATATCCTCCCCCAAACTTGAATGAGACAACATACTCAAACATAAATAAAATAATCCATGGGAGGGGAAAAGGAAGAAATCAATCCAACAAATCAACACACGTCTAACAAGTCACCAACCATTAGAGAAATAGCAAGGAAAGATATTACCGGATGTTAGGTGGGTGTAAATACCCGCAAATGACCCAATTTAACATTTCAAATCCAATTTCCTCTAAAATTGAATCTTGCTTTCCATATGCTAGCAAAAATAGGAGTCAATCTTCCTTGATTCTCGATTCAAACCAATGCACCAAAGTATATCAAGTTATGTACCTAGAAAAAGGCACACAAACATTTTCATGAGAGAAATTCTATTCTAAAAAGAAAAGAAAATAAAAGCAATAAAACACAGGTTACTTCCCGAGAAAGGCTTGCTTAAGGTCCAAGCTTGATTGCTCTAGTAAATAATATTGCAACGAACTCAAGAACTTGTCAAATACACTACTACATATTTCATATGAAAGTAGGTAGGCAAATGATGGGAAAAGAGCGTGCAACAAGCATAGTGCACGCAAGTGAGGAGAGAGATGCCAAGAAAAAGAAGAAAAATCAAAGGAAAATTCAACAAAATAAGAAAAGGAGGAAGAAGAAGAAGAAGAAGAAGAAGAAGAAGAAGAAGAAGAAGAAGAAGAAGAAGAAGGCAAACTCTCCTTAAAATATATTAGGGTGGCAAAATCACCCTTTTCCTCAATAGAAAATGAATGAGGGACATGTAAATCATCATAGACAAGGGGGTTCCCAATAGGCTTATTGACAAAAGAGGGGAGGGATATAGGAGTGTAAGGGATATGGTTAAATTTCCTTGAATAAGAGATTTGAAAAGAGGGAATAGGGGCAATGGTCTCACAAATGAACTCTTCCTCACCACCATGCCTCGCATCACCAATAAGAGCATGAAAATCAATCATAGAATCCTCAAAAGAAGAACACTCATGATCTCCATCTCCCTCAAACATCCAACTTCCAAGAGGAACTACATAATCCCCTCCCTCACAACAATGAACAACAACTCCCTTAACACCTTAAAGCTTAAAGTCTCAAAACCATGCATGAATGGATGCAAATTCATTTCAAACTCATCTCTCTCCCATGAAGCATCCTCAATGAACTCATTCAAAAGGCTATGGGTTTTCATTTGACTCTCAAAGAACACATTAGACATAATCTCAAACGAGTCCAAATACTCAAGGATAGAAGGATCACAATCATGCACTTGAGATTCATCAAGATAGGAAGGAGGGTTAGGGTTTTTGAAATCAACATTCTTCACCCTCAACTCCTTCACCATCTCTCAAATGCTCACCAATGGGATCCTTACACTCTCTTGGTTGCTCAAAATCATCATCATCATCATCATCATGTATACACCAAATTTTGATCCTACTTTTGTAATTATCACTATTATTATCTTTTATTATTATAGTTATTGTTTTTGCAAATAATTACTATTATTTTGCTAAATATTTTTATAAACTTAATGACGTTTTTTATTATTTAAAACGAAGAAAACGAGTAATAATAATGATTTTCATTCATAATTTCCAAAATACATGTTACAATTTGTACTTCTAAACTACTAAATTACAAAATATTGAAGTACAGCTAACACCACATGCATTTTTACCCTGCTCCGCCGAAGTAATTTTCGGGCTTTACTTGTGGATTAGCAAGTAAATTAATGCAGCCATTAGGAGGACCACTAGCCCCACAATGTACATGAAGTACACCCGTATCATCCTCATGTCTTCCTCAAAAGTAAAGACAGGCTGATTTTCTTGGTTGTCTTGAAATATGGTGGCCGAAATTAATGGTGGTTTTTGTTTGGTTTTTTCGGGTAAGGAGGGAGGTGGAAGAAGATAAGAATTAAGTGGTGAGTGGAGATTTTGGATAAGGGTAGTTTTCTTTTTATAGTAAAAAGTAAGCCTTTTATACTGTATTTTTATATGTATATGTATAATAATCATATAGTATAAACAACAATATTTTTTTTCTCGCCGGGGGAATATGTCATTTTCTTTATAAACAAGCATTGTTTACTCCTTTAAAGTATAGTAAGTATATTAGTATGTTCACTTAGAGTATTAGAATACTTTTATCTAGTAATTTTTGCGATTTGTGCAATATTCTATTATTTGGCCAGTTTACCTATAAAGTCCACTACTCTAAAGACTCATGCCCAACCTATTTAGGGAAATGACAAACATTCCCACACCTAAAGTGGTACTACATGTCACAGTACTAAAGGGACCTCCTCTTTTTTTTTTTTAACCGCAGACTAAAATAGTACTGCCTTTTTTTAATCCCTCTATTAATATTGGATCTGATAAATATCAATTCGGATCCATTGAATCAATAATCATCTATTGATAGGAAGCGTGTATGTGGATAGGAGTAAAACAGGCGGCCGGAATTTATAAGGAAGCATAGTATATTTTTGTTAGCTGTTGGAGTATAATATGGACTGTAAAGGGTATAAACTCATGGAGTGACAGAGATCATGCATATTGTGAGGATAGGAATGCATGGGGCTGCAATAGTAACGTGAGTGGAGATAGGAATGCATGAGGCTACAGTGTTAACGTGAGTTTGTAGCAATTATTAGAGATGTGAATGCATGAAGTTTGTAGCAGTTCGTGAGGATGGATTGCATGGAGCAACAGTAATAGTTTAGGCTTGTAGCATTTAGTTACAAGTACTTTATGATTGTGAAGCTATTTTTAGGGATCATGTCCCCTTTGGTGGACTTTTTTTTTTTTTTTTTCGTTTCTTCAATTTGTTTTGATCTAATTTTGTATATCTTGCCATCGTTAATGGTGAAATAATACGACTATGATAGATATAAATTTGTGTTTTAGTAGAGTAAGATAGGATAAGAGTTATTTTTTTAAAAAAAAAAGGAAGTCGTTTGGTTAAGGGATATATATTACTCTTGACCACGTTAACTTTATGTCGTATGACTTAATAACTTAATAATTATTACTCTTAACCATGTCAACTTTTTTGTTATATAGTTTTACATAGTATGTTTTTACTCTGACCACGTCAATTTTTATATGACTTTATATGATTTACATTACTTTACTTAGCAAGGGTCATTGTTTGTCATGCTCGTACGTATAAGATTTTGTCGTATGGTTAAATATTCTTGGGTAAATTTATATGTATTGTCTAATAAGGGCAAGGGTTATTTTTTATTTTATTTTTTTTATAAGCTCTGAAAATATTTTGTCCACCCCTACTAGTATTGTAACCTAATGTTTTTGTGTAACTTTCAGAACTGACATCTTAGGGAGATATTTATTTTATAAGTGTTTTTTCTAGTACCTTGGTGAGTATAATAGTCACTAAATAAATTTAAGCACTCTGTCATACGTATACCACGTGAGTATTTTTGAGTTGTGACATGACTTGGTTATATATTTTCTTTGGCATTTTAGAACCTTTTTATTATATGAATATTATAGTCTGATTTGATTACGGTTTTCTTTATTTTATTAGTTTAAGTGTGGCAAAACAGATTAAGTAGTTTGTTACATATAAAATGAAAGAATTTAATATCAAGATTCTCTTTATTACCAAAATCTTGATCTTTACCATTAAAATCCTTGAATTATAATTTATTTACTTTTTTTTATTTACAAATTAACCCCTTTATTTTCCTATAAATACCCCCCTAATTTTCTCATTTTTAGACATCAAAAAATTCCTACAAATTCTCTCTCTAAAAATTCTCTCTAAAAATTCTCCTCTAATCTTTTGCTTTAGTTAAAATCTCTCTAATTTAGCTTTATTTTTAAGTTATTAGCTTATAAAAAGCATTATATAATTAATTTTTCATTTTTATTTTATTTAAGTATTGTTATTATCTTTAATTCCTAAAAAAAACAAAAATATTTCAAGTTCAAGCATCACTTTTCTTTATTATCCTTGTTAAAAAATATTTGTTTAATTGCTTAAGTATTCCTAGTCTATATTAAAATCAAAAAAGAAAAAATTTATTTTTCTAGATTTAGTTTTATTTTTCAAGTTTATTTTCTATAATACAAATTTTTTAAAAAAAAGTTCATTAGCTTTATTTTGCAATAATTTCTTTTAATATCTCAAAATTCCAAAAAATATCACTTGATTCGACACCATCTTTATTTTATTTTACTTAAGGAGTTACCATCTTTTAATCCTTGATAAGCAAGAAGGGTTATCCGAAAAATTGCTACATCTAGCTCAAGGTATTATCTTTATTCCTTTCTTAATTTCCTTAATTATTATTATTATGCTAACTAAAGTGTTTGTTTCCATGTGATGATATATACCAATAGAGGTAATGACGATATTAGGTGCTAAATTAGCCCTAAATATTTCATTACTCCACTTTAGAAAGCCAAGCCTATTGGTGAGGTAATAGGTTACAAAGAGGGGAGGGGGGATTAATTGCATTTTGTATTGCATCTCTTTCTAATGCATTTAAAATATAAAAGGTTAATACATTCATGTGTCTGCCTAAAGTTTTTTTTTAAGAATAATTTACTTCCTAAAGTGAGCTTAAAGACCTAAGGAATTAAAAGTTTATGTAAAGGATGTTTAAGAGTGAAGAGTTACTTACCACGTCCCAAAGATGGCCTATGAAACAACCATTACGTCCAGAAGTAGTTCCGTTTCTTTAGCTAAAGTGATAGAACTTTTCACGAGCTTTCCAATCGTATCTCACAATATTTTTTTCGATATTTCTATGATTTTTAATGTTTTTTTAGTTTAAGCTATCAAAGAGATGAAAAAGGCACTTTTTTCTCTTAATTGTTTTTTTAAAATTGTATTAATTTATTTTTAAGAAACTAATGGTGTCATGGAACCTATATTACACTATATTATGTATTTTTCATTTATGGAACTTTAATTATTAAGAGTCTTAAATGCTTTAATTTTATTTAGAGATGACTTTAGAAATAAGAGTTTTAACAATCTTTAATTCTAAGTGTTGTTTTAAGAAACTTTAATCTTATTTTAAAGATGATTTTAGAAATAAGAGTTTTTTAACAAAATTTAATTCTAAATGTTGTTGTTTTAAAAATCTTTAATCTTATTTTAAAGATGACTTTCGAAATAAATGATGTCTTAAGGGCTTTAATTTTACTTTAAGACGACTTTAGAAATAAAAGTTTTAACAAACTTTATTTTCTTTTATAATTTTGTGAACCTTCTTATTTCAAACCCTTTTGTAACACAAGAATGAATCATAACTTTGCTTGTTTGTTTTTAACAATTAATAATAGTTAATATAAGGTTATGGCCTCATTTCCATGCATGAGGTTAAGATTAATTATTTAGTTGTATAAGGTTGTAACAATTATCCATCTCCATAAAAATAAGCTTATATCCCATTGTAACTACCCGATGGATTAATTGACAATCGAATATGATTAAATAGTTTATTGTTCCCTTTTATTTGGAAGTAAGGCCTTGACAGGTGTCGTGTTTTATTTGGTCAATTCCATTAAGCCTAAGCACATAACCCTTAAAACCTTATAAAAATTACCCTTGAGTGTTTTTAAACCTAAAGTGAGATTATACAGTGAACCCTTATAGTTTCACTCCAAAAAATACCTTGATCCACTAAAAAGTCGTCAATTGGGACGCATTTGTTGAATTGTCTTGTTCAAAAGACATTTTTGGTGATCACTAATCGGGGTGATTTTCCTCAACCAAGGTGGTTCATTTTACTTTTATGAGTGGATCCGTCAAAGATCACAAAAATCCCACTTATAAAAATGACGTTTATGTCAACTATTGAAATTAAAAACCCAATGGAATTGGTTACTTAAAACATGGCATTAGTCCGAACTACGAAGGTTTTGTTCCGCGAGTGAATTCAAAATCTCACTATGATCGATACGTAGTGCAACTTTGGTGCTCAAACCTACCTTGTATTAATTATTATGTTGTTTTATGTGATTAATTTGTCTTAAAACTTGATTTTTAACAACGCAATAGTAAGAGCCTGTTCCTTAGAACGGAAGGGACGACGAGTTCCAGACGTTGGGTTCTCTTAAACTAAACCCCGAACCCTGTGCCTTATTTATTCTTATGGAGTTAGCAGTTAATTTTTTTTTTTTTTAGTTTTATTTCTTAAAATTGACTTTTTTAAAATCCGTCCTTATTCGGATAAAAATAAGGTGGCGACTCTAAAGTTTGCAATTATAAGTCTTATCAGACACTTAAGTGGAACCTTTATAGACTAATTTTTGTCCACTAAAAACCAGGTACCCCGCATCAACACACATATTAGATTGGAATTTTTCACAAACAAGCATCAAAGATGCTAATTGTCTTTCCAACTCTTCCTTTCTTTTCAATTCTTCATTAAAAAGATCCTCACGCTCTCTAATCATCTCCAATTAGCTCCTTAAAATTTCCATCATTTGTCTCTCCAAGGGCCTAAGATTAGGATTCATCTCCAACTCCCTCAAAGATTCATCAAATTGGCTATATGGAATTACAGACTCATCACAAGAGTTTGAAGAATGAAAAGGTGAAGAGGTTTGAGGATCAAGAGTAAAAGAAGAGTCACAACCAAGGGTAGGATCATCGACATTATAAACATGAGAATTTTCATCAAATTGGGGAGTGGGGGCACAATTAAACACATGAGATTCGCTATTAAGGGAACGAAGCAAATCACAAGAAGGCATGGTAAATAATTAAGAATATTGAAACACGCCATTAGCATCAACTTGAGCATGTACCTCATCATCATGAACCAAAGGGGAAATAGAGTTGAAATCATTTGTTCTAGGTTCACTAATGGGATCATATGACAATTCATGGGAATTCATGCTAATATTAGAAGAATAAACACATTGCACATCAATATTAGGTACATGATTACCCCTATTATAGACATCCCAAGCAAACCAAACATAAAAATCCCAAGCATCATCAATTGACAATGCTCTAAATTCACCATTATGCATGCATTCAACTTCATCCATAGTTTGCTCATTCAAACCAAAATAATAAATCTCACAAGCTTCCCAAAGATTACTACACATATAATCAAGAAATCCCTCAAGTCTATTGAAATATTCATAAAAAGGCTCATTTCCATATTGAGGAAATGAGAGACATGCCATTTTTTTTAACAAAACAAACAAAAATCAAATAAAAGAAAAGTATATACAAAGACCTAGACTCAAGCAATAAAAAACACTCAAACATAGACACTGTTCCCCGGCAACGACGCCATTTTGACGAGGGAAAAACTAGGTCGTTGACTAATCCTCCCTAAGCCAAACAAAATTTATAATCACTTAACAAACCTAAATACAAGTATAGAGGTAAGTCAAGGGTCGAAGCCAAAGGAACGGTTATGTTCAAGTGCTTTCAATTGGGCACCTAAGCTAGGTCAAAGTCAAGGGTAAAGAGCTAACACTAAACAACTACTAAACAAAGAAGCAAACAAATGAAACACTAGGGAATGGAGATCAACAAATAATCATGACAATTGCAACAACTTGGGAAAAACATGTCAATCAATGGTTGAGAAGACTAATGATAAGAGTTATCAATTAGAATTAAAGAGCTATCTCCTAATCGTTAAGCTAGTGGTCTCTACGAATAACAAACTAGAAGAATCACAATCCAAACCAATCGATAATTGCAATTCCTAAATCAATGGGTCGTATCATTAGAAATCACAATGCAATCTAGCATAATTTCAAGGCCTAATCAAATTACACACATGCAAACTTACATTAATCACTTTAATCTCAACAATCAATCAACACAATTCCAAAATTAATCACAATCAAACAATCATACAAGTTTCACCCAATCCCTAGCCAAACAACTACTCAAGAATCATCATCTAATCAACAAGCAACTAAGAAATCAAGAATCAACAAAATATGAAAAACAATTGCACTAATCAAGAATAAAACATCAAAATCCAATCAAACAAACATGAAATGAAACAAAGTAATAAAATGAGATAGAGTTAAAAATGCTCATTGATAATGGAGAAGATCTTCAACACAATTGTCACCCTTGTATCATCAATCTCTCACATCACCATTGAAATCTCGCAGTTTCTCTCTCTAAATCTACTTCTAAACTAAGCCTAAAACTAGAGAGAAAAACTCTCAACTAAGCTAAAATTATGATAAAAAATTATGTCTTAAACTTACAAAAATCGGTTGTCAAAAGGTATTTATAAGAGGCGCGGAAAACGAAATCGAGCGAAGCCGGATACAGGGAGGAGCGCCCGCGCAGGCGGAGGCATGCGCGCCCGCGCAAGGGATGTGCGCTGTCGCGCTCTTCTGGGTTTCTTCGCCGCTTCGTGCGCTCTCAAATGGGTCTCGTGAGCTCCACTTCATACATGTTGGGGATGGCAGTTTCCAAGGGCCTCCATGGTTGGTTCGACACCATCTTTCATGAGAGCATGGCTTGAGAGCGCAAGAGCTAGAACTTGGACCATCCACTTCCTTGCATCTTGAGCTTTCCCAATGTTATGAGCTTACTCTAAAAGCATCATCCAACATCGAGACCCGAACCTCGTGAAATACCTATAACCACGAAAAGAGGTGAAATAAAGGAGAAAACACAAGAAAAACCATAAAAAACACAAAACAAGAGAGAAAAGGGAAATAAAGAGAAAATGCATAAAACTAAGCATTTATTAAGAAAGAAAGCTATGAAAAGAAGGTAAAAACATCCTAAATACTCATCAAATGAGTGCCATAAATGTCACTCATCAGTGTTGTCCCCCTTGTGGTCCTTCTACCTACACTCCCTCTGCTCTTGGCACTTGTTGTTTTCTAATTAAATTGTTAATTTAATTTAATTTGGAATTAAATTAATTACTCATTTTCTCATTTCATCAACTCTCCCACATGGAAAGATGATTGAGGTTTTTGGGAGTCTTTGCCTATAAATACCAATTTTAGGAGTTTGGATTATTCACTTGAGTTGAACTTAATAAGGTATCTCCCAAAAGAGTGAGAAAGCCTTTAAGTTCGTAATACTCTAGTTTCTTTTGGTCTAGCCTCGTCTATCTTACTAGATAGGGACCTGTTCGGGCACATGGGTGTGCAAAGAAGGAGGATTTGCACTTGCGGGTATAGAGCTTTCCGTGTTTGTGCTCGGGGTTCGTGAAAAGCACGCTTCAAGGGTGAGGAAGTCTTTTCCTTACTTTCTCTCTCTCTCTCTCTCTCTCTCTCTCTCTTTCTCTCTCTCTCTCTCTCTTTGTATGACTATGTGTTTATTGCTTTTAATAATTGCATGTTAATTAGATTATTTAGTTGTATTGATTATGCATGCAATCCTTTGCAGGTTTTGTTTCCACGCGGTGTCGGACTTTGCAAAATCCAACAATATACAATAAAAAAACTTGAGGTGGTATTGTCTAAAACGTGAACAATAGTTGGTGGAATTTTTCAAATTTTCCTTAAATTTAATAGATATTGGGAAAATTTATTAATTACTACCTCAAAAAAGGGGTCTTTGTGAATTACTATCCCTAAAAAAAAGTTGTTAATTACTACCCCTAAAATTGATTAATTCTAGTGATTGCTACCCTTTTCCCTAATCAGCCCCTAATTAGGTGATTTAATTTATTCATGATATCATTATCCGGCTAATTTGTAATTAGTTGCTTTTAAACCTTAAATAATTAATTAAACCCTAGAACCACCTCCACACCATCATTGCACCACCTCCGGTCACCCTCCACCCACTAGCGAACCTACCTCCTCCAACTCCCAACCATGACAACACCCCTTTCTCGGTCCCCACCCTAAAACCACCATCTGCCCACCCTAAAACAACCTCCCTTTCACGATACCCCCCTCCGACCCGCGGCGGCCCTGACCCCCTACCTCGCCGGAAAACCTTGCTCGGCCATCCCCAATCTGTCTTTATCCCCTTTCCCCCTAATCACCACCCTAGGGTTTCAATTTTAGGGATTTATTAGGGTTTTAATTTTGGAACTTTAGGGTGGTGATTAAAGGGGGGAAGGGGGTGGAGAAGGCTTAGGGAGGGCCTAATAGGGTTCTCTGGCAAGAGGGAGGGGGTTAGGGTCGCCGGCGGGTGGGGAGGAGGGATTTTTCGAGGGTGGGAGGAATTGTTGGGGGTTTAGAGGTAGTGCAATAGGTGGTTTAGAGGTGGGGTGGATGTTGGGGCGGGGGTAGGCTGCCGGAGATGGTGGGGATGGGGTAAGGGGGCTGCCGGAGATGGTGGGGATGAGGTAAGGGGGCTGTCGGAGGTGGTACAGTGGTGGTTTAGAGGTGGTTTTAGTGTTTATTTAATTAATCACGGCTTAAAAGCAACTAATTACAAATTAGTCGGATAATTATATCATTAAGAGATTAAATCACCTAATTAGGGGTTGATTAGGGAAAAGGGTAACAATCACTAGAATTAATTAGTTTTAGGGGTAGTAATTAACAACTTTTTTTTTAGGGGTAGTAATTCACAAAGACCCCCTTTTTGAGGTAGTAATTAACAAATTTTCCTAGATATTGTCAATAAACTTGTTCCATGAGTCGAATCAGGGGCGAGGCGGGTCAAATTAAAATAAAACTGGGGCAGATCGGGTTAAGACTTGTCATTTTTTCCTCGACCCTTTTACTATTGAAAAAAATTCATCCACTTTCTTTATTCTTGGTAGATCAATGGGTATGTAATGACATTTTGAATTTTTATGTCTTATATAGCCAACCATGGAGAGAAACAAAAAATATTTTGGGAAGAATCATAGAAATATTCCTCAAAACCCCTAAATCAAGGTTCATCAATTCTCATATTTCATCATCCAAAAAAAAAAATCTTCGATTTCAAAACCACCCAATATAATAGATCGAGAATCGAAACAAGCCGAATTCTGGTTTGATTGGAGGATGAAAATAGACTCATTTGACTTTTGGCATTGTCCTTTTTATCTCCCCAGGCCAATTCCACGAAAAAAAATCCAAAATAAATCTTACATAGAATTGATACAAGCTTTGGTGCACTGTGTGTCAGGCTGATAAACAGGTCGAGTTGAGTTAGGTTCATGTTTGAGTTAGCTTTAATCAGGTTGATTATCCCCCTATCCAGCTGACGTGGGGAAAACTAGGTCGTTGACTAATCTTCCCTTGAGCCAAACAAATTTATAATCACTTAACAAACCTAAATACAAGTATAGAGGTAAGTCAAGGGTCGAACCACTTGGAACGGTCATGTTAAAGTATTTCCAATCAATTCCTAAGCTAGGTCGAAGTCAAGAGGAGAAGAAGTAACACTAACCAACTACCAAACCAAAGAACCAAACAAATGAAATACTAGGTGTAGGGAATATTTCAAGTATCCCACACTTGAGCCCCACTGTGATCATACACTTAAGCATGGTGGCGTCCAAAGGGAATGAAGCTAAAGTAAAAGAGTCGCCAACAAGTTTTAGGAACTTGTAAACCGTTCACAGGATGAAGGTTTCACCCCTTAACGATCCAGGAGATCATTAACTCCAATAGGTCTGGAACCATGACTGGAAGTTCGGGGATGAAGGTACAAATTCAACCTAAAAGAGATTGAACTTGCCCTAAAAATAGGCCTCTACTTTATTCTTCTCATATTCATGTGCGCTTTCTGACTAACATACAATCAATAGGTTAACCCTAAACCTGTTTAATATATGTTGGTTGAATATTAATGCACAAACAAAACTATTATTGGCGATCACTTCAATTATAATCATATTAGCCTTAAAAAGATTATTAATTATCTTATTAAGCGTGATTATAAGTACAAATTCCCTTTAAACATGCATAAAAGGCGTGATCAAGCAATAATAATATATCAAGCAACATAATAACAATCATCATCATAATAATATTCTCAATCTCATGAAAGCATAATAACAATAGCAAGATCCCAGGCATGATACTAACAAGATTAATAACAAACCCTAGCATGTCACTAAACATTAAAGATCAAAGCTTTATCCCTAACATGATACTAACATGATAGAAAGGAAGAATAGGAAGCATCATAGAAACATGCATAATATCAGAAATATTAGTTAACCCTAAACATGATACTAGGAATTAACAAAATAATCTAAGCATGATTTCTATATCAAAAGATCAACAATTAAAATTACTTACTTCGATGTCTCGTACCTCTTTCTAATAACAAAATACACACGTTAGTAACTTCGAGGAAAATAATAAAACAAACAATTAATTCAAATAATTGAAATAGGAATTTGGGACCAAACCCTCAGAAATATCAACCTTTCATGTCTTGGGCGAAGGCAACTTCGAACTTGGCTAGGTGTGTCTAGAACTTGTGAATGTGGAATTTTGTGAGAGGGAAAGGTTTAGAAAAAGAATAGAGAGAGAACTTCTAGCTTTAAAGAAAGAATAGAGATGATTGTGAATTGATGAATGATGAATGATGATTGATGAATGATTGAAAACAGGGAAATACGACCCCTATGTATAAGAAAATAGTCCGGAAACGATAGAAAATACTTCAAGTTCTATACGAAATAAAACTAGAATCTGTCGCCAGGCGACAGACATCAGCGCCACGCGACAAGCTTAGCGCCACGCGACAGATGTTAGTGCCAGGAGACAGACTTTGTCGTTTGGCGCTAATAAAAAGATAAAACGCGCTTTGGTACGGAATCCTCTTCTTGATATGATTAAGCAGCGAATTCCGTGTTTATCAAATATAAAATCAGGTTTATCATAAAACACTTATTTTATTCCAAATAAAACTCTTTAAAATATAATTAATAATCCTAATTCCATTAGAATTAAAAGGAACCTTCTAAATATTCTAGAAGATTAAAATCAATCCTAATAACCTTAGGAATAATACTTAATAGGCCCTCCTGTAGATCATTGGGTCACATATAAAAATCATTTCGGGCCCAATTTAATATAATCCATAACTTCTTCATTATTCATCGGAATTGGGCTTATAATATATCATTGGAAATCTCTTTTTGAGCCCAATTCAACTACGCCATTATTGGACCCTTACCATGGACCAAACCAAATTGGACCAACTATTTTTCATAAATAGAGTGAAATATTTTTGAAAACAGAAAGAGTGATATTTTAATAAAAATCATCCACATCACTAGACTTTTCACACTTTCACTTCGTTCGATAATCAAATGATATGAAAGGTATTCATCACTAGGTTTGGTTTTGGGGAGACACATTTGGGTGTCTACACTAGGGAATGGGGATCAACATGCATTCATGATAATCAAGCTAATTAGGGAATCAAGCAATGCAAGCAATGAAAAGACAAATAGTAGGAGTAATTAGGAGCATTCAATTAATCATCCTCATACTCTCTAACCTGGATTTCTCTAGTGCTAAACAATAAGAAGAAACATAATCAAATACTCAACCAATTATGATCAAATTGATATCTAGTGGTCATGTCAATCAATTCAATCATGCAATCAAGTTTAGCATCATGGTTAGCTACTCCAATCAAACTAGACAATATGCAAACCTCTATTAATCAATTTAATTACAACACAAGAACTACTCTAATTCCTAAATCAATCTCAATCCATCAATCATACATGTTTTACCCAACCCTAGCAAACAACTACTCAAGATTCATTATCTATTCAACAAGCAAGTAAAAGGAAATCAAGAATCAACAAATATAGAAGAACAATTACACTAATCAAGAATCAATAATCAAAACAAATCAAACAATAATGAAATCAAACAAAGCAATAAAATGAGATAGAGTTAGAAATGCTCATTGATTGATAATGGAGATCTTCAATACAATTGTCACCTTGAATCTTAAATATCTCAAATAACCATTGGGATCTATCACTTTCTCTCTCTAAAACTACTTCTAAGCTAACCCTAAAACTAAAGAGAGAAACTCTTAACTAAGCTAAAATTATGAGAGAGAAAATCTAAGCTATTCAAAAGTTGTCTTTTCCCAAAGGAAATGCAAAAGTATATATAAGCAAAAGAGACAAACAAGTTGTCCGCGCCCTCTCCTTTAACTCCCACCGGAGCGGAAAAATGGGTACGCCGTAAATAACAGACGTCGCGGGCTGCCTGGGCAGATTCCGCGCCCGCGGGTACTTTGGCCCGCGCCCGCGGAGGATCAGGGCTAGAACAGGGCAGCAAGGCCGAGAAAGCCACGCCTGCGGGGGCTTACTTCTTGAAATATGCCATTTTAGGTGAAGGCTTGTCGCGCCCGCAGCTTCTGAGGCCTGCGCCCGCAGTGCTGCAGCAGCTTGGCCGAGCTTTGCTTGCTTGCTTGGCTTCTCGAACTTGGCTTTGTTGACTTCCTTGGTTACGTTTGAGCTTCCTCCTCAATATTTGAATTCCGGGAAACCCGACACACCTACAAAACAAGTCAAAGAAACAGAGAAGCAAGAGAATAGCAGAGAAATGAATAAAATAATAAGAAAACCATCAAAAGCACGCATTTCTCTAAAATCACACACAAGCACGCAAATCTAGCATTATTACCTAAAAACAAGACATAAAAGGCTAAAAACGTGCATAAAACTATGAAGAAATCTACCCTATGTGTGCCATTAATGACACTCATCACCAGCCTAACATGTTTAAGTTCTAAGGTTTAATTTTTGTAACCCTAACTTGATTTGTTTAATTTCGCGCCGGGTTTGGGTTAATCATAATTTAAATTTGGAAAATTTTTTGAATAACACCACAAATTTCTCAAAAAATGAATTATAATCTCAAACTTTTATCATAACAACACAAAAAAAAAAAAAAAAAAAAAAAAAAAAAAAACCTAAAAATTGGATTTCACCACTACATAACGGATTCTTGGTTGGAATCTGTTAATCGGGCCCACAACAAACACGTGTCAATGCTACACTAGTTAAGTAAAAATTAAAAGAAATTTTTGTAAAAAAAAAAACTTAAACCCTAACATAGCCACCATTGGCAGCCCTACTCCTTTACCGTCGGTAACCATACTCCCCCCACCACCGGTAGGCCTACTCCCCCACTACCGATGAAACCCCTTGCTTCACCGTTAGAGCCACCCCATCCACCCCTCTTTTTCTCCACCTAAAAAATCAAAATTGAAAAATTCTAAACCCAAATTTGTCGATTCAATGAATGAGAGCTAGAGTGCTCGAGTTTGAAGATGTGATGAGGGTGTACCCATCGTTGGGGATCTCACTTTCTCTATGCCCATGACCCTTTAAAATCCTAGGACTTCACACTTTTGAAGGTGTGTTAGGATTTGAATTCCTAACTATTTGGGAGACCTTGAATTAGAATAGATTCTACTATTACACTTTTTTGTAAGAAACTAATAGGGAATCGCAAATAAGTTTTAGGAAAGCTCATAAACCCCGTTCATGCCTTTCTCTCAAGTAGAGTTCAAGGGATATTTAGCATGAATCATAAGTTTACTCATGCTCAAATTGGTCTACTTGTACCAGAAATGAGTTCGAGAGCGAGGTACTAAAGTAACGTTCCCTTTAGGGGGGAATCGCTATCTTAGCCCTAATGCGGCCTCTACTAGCTCTTCCTTTTTCACAATTTCATCACCAAACATTATATGCAACGTGATACCTAAAACTAAGTTAGTTGATTTTATTTACAAGCATTGATCACATAAAGATTACATTACAACTGTAATACCCCTCATGATTGCTTTAAAGGATTTGATATACTACTCATATCAACAAGATGCATCTAAATTTTAAGGAGCTCATATGCTAAGATACTCCATAGTTAAGCGTGCTTGGCTGGGATTAGTCTTGGGATGGGTGACCTCCTGGGAAGTTTTCTCGTGGTGCGCATGAGTGAGGATAAAATGCGCTGGAAGGACTTGTTTTGGTTTGTGAGAATAGTTTTTGGCTCTTGATGCACATTTCGTGACAATAGGCCCCTCCCTAATTTGTTTGGGATTGGGGTGTTACAACAACGAATGTTGTTATTATTTGTTATTCAAATTCGTGAAAAGAACAAGAAATAAACAATATTCGCCTTGACTTAAGTGATAAAACAACAATTAATTATTCCAATTCTAGTTTTTAATTAACGCAAGAATACTATGTGAAATGAATTAATTAATTAAATATTATTTAAAGGAATCAAACAACGCTAATCAATCAATTAAAGTTATTTAAACAATAAAAGAAAAGTGATTTATCTAAGTGCTTAGGAAACTAACCGCTTTTCGTTGTTTGTTAAATATCCGTTTTATGCGTTTCCGGACTTTCTTCCTTCTTCGTACCTCCAAGGACTTCAATGGAATGGATTAAGGTTGAAGAGTAGTTGGGAAGAGAGGGGAAAATTAGTAGATAGTAATAGAATTTGAGAGATTAGGGATTTCAGAATTCTAGGGTTGAATTTTTTATTTTTCTATTGTCTTTAGGGCTAAGCGAAAACCACTATTTATAAGCTTAGGAATCTAGGTTTAGAGTATTAGATCCGCGACATCGGGTGGCGTGCGCAACTCTCAGAGTCACGCTGGAGTGTCGAGCGCAACTCTTTGACTTGCACGTGGCACGCACGCGCGAGCAGTGCGGTTTGCCTTATAAGAAAACACATTTTTAAAATTTCCATAACTTTTGATTGCAAAGTCGGATGAAGGCAAATAAGATATCATTGGAAATATCTGAATGTCTACTTTCCAATGCCGTTAGAAGAAAACGCATTTTTAAAATTTCCATAACTTTTTATTACTGTCAATATTGCAATACCATTAGGCAAGCTGGGGTCACACAAGACCAAATCAGGGAGATCATTTTTCCTTTCTCTTTATGTGGAAAGGCTAAATTGTGGTTTAATGGTTTGAATAGAACTGCGCTTGGTATTACTAACTGGGAGACTCTTGTTTTGAATTTTTATAACAAATATTAACTTGCAGAGAGGACAGCTTTACTAAGGAGTGCAATTCAAAACTTTGCCCAAGAGCCAGATGAAACATTATATGAGGCTTGGGAAAGATTCAAGGATCTGCAGAGAGAGTGTCCCCACCATAATTTAGCACAGTGGCAGTTGATCCAAGCCTTTCATAATGGGATTGGAAATTCATCTAGAACAATTTTAGATTCTGCAACTAGTGGGAGGTTTATGAATCTTAATGTTGATGATGCAGGTCAAGTTATCGAAGATATGACAATTCACAATTCCCAATATGGGAATCCTAGAGGTTTTGCTAACAAGGGGAAACATAGTGTTGATTCCGTATCCTTTCTGCAAGCTCAATTAACCTCTATTTGTCAGAAGTTAGATAATCTTAGTACTGCTAATATAGCTAATGTTTCTGCTATTAATAATAATTCTAATGATGCTTTCTGTGAAAATTGTGGAATTGTAGGTCATTGGGAACAAGATTGCAGGAGTTCCGTGGAGCAAGTTAATGCCTTTCAAGCCTATAGGCAGAATGACCCATACTCCAACACCTACAATCCTGGGTTCCGGAACCATCCATATCTTTCTTACCGGATCACCAATTTTCAAAACCCGCTGCCCCCACAACAATCACAAGCACCACAACAACCACAGCAGAAATATTACCATCCCAACTCTGGCCAATCACAACCCTCCTCATCTTCTGACCCTGCTTTGTCAAAAATTAGAGCGATGCTATCAAGTATACAAAAGCACATGGAGAGTAGGGATGCTCTAATTGATTCAATCATAGCTCATAATAAAATCATGGATAATCAAATTGCGCAGATTTCCTTTACTCTACAAGCCCGCTAACAGGGAGCCCTACCATCGTATCCAACCAGACCTACAGATCAAGCTTTTGCAATTACCCTAAGGAGTGGTTCCCACTATGATGGGCCTCTTATGCCCAGAGCTGATGAACCTGTTTTAATGAAAAATGCTAATCTTGGTTCTGCTAAACCAAACAATGTTGCTAATAGCCCTATAGGGCTCAAGGTAGTACTAATATTTCTGATGATACATTGCAGGGTACAACTCCAGGGAAGGTTGCAACTCAAGATAAGAATAGCAAAGTTCAAAAGCCAGTTATCAAACTTCCTTTCTCCAATAGACATTTGAAGACCAAATTGGATAAGCAGTTTGGTAAGTTCCTGGAGATGGTGAAAAACTTGTAGGTAAAAATTCAATTCACAGAGTTAATTACACAAATTCCTGCATATGCTAAATTCATGAAAGAAATATTAACTAGGAAAAGGCCTATTAGTGAGGTAGAGACAGTCGCTTATACTGCAGAATGTAGTGCCGTACTACAAAATAAATCTCCACCTAAACTAAAAGATCTGGGTAGTTTTTCTATCTATTGTCATATTGGCAATATGATGATTGATAATGCATTATGTGATTTGGGTGCTAGTGTTAGTGTCATGCCACTGTCTGTGTGTTCTAAGCTAAATATGGGTAAATTAAAAGCTACCAATATTACTCTGCAAATGGCCGACCGTTCTTTTAAATACCCCATAGGTGTTTTAGAGGATGTTCCTGTTAGAGTACGTAAATTTTATATACCTGTCGATTTTGTTGTTCTTGATATGGCGGAGAATTTGCAAACCCCAATTATTTTGGATAGACCATTCCTTAATACTGCAGGAGCAATTATAGATGTGAAAAGTGGTAAACTGACGCTATCAATAGGGGATGATAAAATTATTTTTAATTTGAATAATGCCCCTAAAAGCCCCATGACAGAGGAGAAGTGTTTTAGTATTGATATGGTTGATAATTGTTCTAATAAGCCCCAAGCTCTTGTTAAAGATCCCTTGTAGGCGGTATCTTGTGTTGCATCTTCTACTGGAAAAACAAATAGATGGAAAGAGGAAGTTGATGCAATAGAAAGAGCCCTTTACTGGGAAGGGCTTGGCTTTGAAGATGAGAAAGAGGAGAAAAGTGAGCAAGTTGCGAAAACTGAGCCTATAGTGAGAGTTCCACCGGATCGAGTTGTAATTACTCTATCAAGTGAAAAACCAACCCAATCAAAGGCCAAAAAGGGTTCCCTTGCGAGCAGTAGCAAAGAACCACCAGTTTAAGCCAAGGAACATCCGCCCGATCGGGTGAGTTGGCGTCCTACCAGGCATGTCAGGAAGCAAAGTCTTGGTCTAAAGATCGCCCGACCGGGTGAGGAACCACCCGACCAGGCGATAGGCCAAGGGTCTTAACTTCTCGAGATGTGGTAAGAGGGTCGTGCGAGACCTAGATAAACCAGCGCTTTGCGGGAGGCAACTCATATTTTCTTGCTTTTTAGTCTAGTGTTCTTTTTCTTTTTTTTCTGTGAAAGGAGGGAATTTAATGAGTTTTTGTACAGGTTTGGAGGAAAAGAGTTAGCCAAATTTGGAGAAAAGAAAAGAAAAATCGGATTCGTAGTGCTGTAGCGCGCCAGACCGGGCGCGAGAGCAAGGTTAGAAAATCAACAATTTTTGCCCCACCGGGTGAGATGGCGCCTGACCGGGCATGAGAGTTGACGAGTACGGACTTTATTTACGCCCGATCGGGCGAGATGGCGCCCGACCGGGCGCAAGCTCATCCGGACCTTTTCTTCTTTCTTTTTCCTTCTTCTTTATCTTCCCTCCTTATTTCTCTTTCCACCATTGTTTCTCTCTCTAAAAACCTTAAAACCTCTACCTTCTCTCTAAGATCTTCTCTCCATTTCTTACCCAAATTCAAAAAATTTTACATATTCTTACTCCTCTCTTCATCCTCTACACTTCTACACCAAAATTTTTCAATTCCAAACAAATTTTTACAAACCCATATTATCAAATGGCTTCAAAGAGGGCAAGAAAACTAGTTTGGCGGGGTTCTAGTTCGAGCCAAGCATATGACCCGGACTTGTAGCTTACACAATGGCCAACCATTCGAATGACGACGGAAACTCAACAAGAACGGCTTATAAAACTCTATAAGCGTGAGATAATCTCCTCTCAACGGTTACACCGCTCTACTCTTGAGTCCTTAGGATTGTTTGATTATGTTAGGAGATTCATGAACGATATAGGAATGAGAAAATTTTTTGATATGCATTATCCTACGTTTCGTGAATTGACTTGTGAATTCCTTTCCTCTTTGAATGTTGTAAATAGTAAAAATGGGCTAAATTTGTATTTTAGGTTGAATAATAAGAATATAAGTTTAAATTATATCGAATTTTATAAATTGTTTGATTTGGAATCTGAACACACTCACCATTGGCATGAACAATATAAAATGGAAGATATCTATCATGTTTTAACTGGTTTACCAACCCCGAACACTCAACATGCTAGTGCTCGACCTATTCATCACCCGGCCTGTTCTAAAATTTGGCAAAGATTTTCGGGTGTTTGTTTTCTAGGTAGGAATGAGCCACACAATGCACAAACTAACGAGCTAGCAGTCATTGGACATTATGTGTTTGGTTATGGTAAATTAAACATGGGTAGGTACGTCATCCACCATTTGAGTAGACATGCCACAGCTAGTACCACAGCTAATACCCCTATCCGATTAGGAGGCCTAATTACTAGGATAGCGGTTAAGAAGGTCGGTTTTAGTGACCACTAGGTATGACCACTAGGCATCTTGAGAACTTGGGTTGGTTAAGGTTGGATAGCCAAAAAATCCCCCATTGGTGTGTTAGGGTAGGAACAGAGCAACCATTGCCTATTTTTCCCCTGCCTAACCCCGATTTGACCGCCTTTCCCCCTGGGCAAAGAGTCTTACACCTATGCTGCTTTAGTTGCCCATGCCCAGGGGCGAGCACCTCCACCCCAGCCTGAGCCTATGGTAGTGCCATCATCACCTCATATGCCTCCACCTCCCCCTAGGCAAGACTTAGAGACCGTATGGGATCTACAGAGCATAGGACAGGCCTTAGGCCATATTGAGGGGTCTTATAGGGAGATTAGACAGATGGTTGATTCTATAGACCAATGTTTGGGCTACATTGAGAGGAACCAGGGTAGGGCTTTATACCCTATGTTTGATGACTATGCTTGTCGGGGTGTTATTCCCGATGATGCTCTCTACCCTGACTGGTTTCAAGCACCACCCCAGGGATACGTCGATCCCACCTCCCATGGTATTTACACAAACTACTCGGCCTTTCATGGATATGGCCAGGACATTCCTTTTGGGGGGCCTCCGGGGGGACTTATAACCCTAACTATTTTGGTGGTAGTTCTTCTGGTGGTGCAGGTGGTAGCGGTGGAGGATCTGGCTTTATGGATGATGATGCTGAGGATTAGCCATGCTGGGCTAGTTCCCAAGCCAATGAGGACATTGTCTGATCTTGGCTTAGGGGAGATTTTTGGATGATGGTATATTTCTTCTTCTCTTTCTCTTATTTTTGGTGTGTTTTAGTATAGATTTATTGCTTTCTAATGTAGTTTTATTGCTTTGAAAAAAATAAAAAATACAAAAAAAATTGAAAAAAAAATACAAAAATAGGTTCCAATGAATTGTAAATCATGCTTCCCTGTGCCCCATTCTTGAAAATTATTTTGATTCTTGGTATATGATGATGAGCATTGTGGATAGGTTAGCCATGATTTGATATTTGATTGCTTGGATGCCTTAACATGCATCAATTTTGTCCAACTACTTGTGAATAAAGTGCTTGACTAGTTGATTTGGTTAGGAATTGTGTGTTAGTTCCTGGTATGTCAATGAATTAGAGTATTGGTTTGCAACTTTGAGTAATGTTTATAAGACTCCTTATTATGCACATTAAGGAGGACGAAGGTATTTGTTCTTTAGGTAGCCTTCAGTTGAAATTAGATACATTTGTTCCCTTCTTGCTACCCATGTTGTTGCCTTGACTATTTGTTGTTTGTTAGCCACATTAATTACAAGCCGATTTTGCCCCATTGGTTACTAGTCCCAAGCTTGGCTTGGGGGAGCTATTAGTGAGTGAGGTAAGGGAGTTTAGTGGTGTGCTTATTATATGCACAATTTGGGTGGTTATGAGAAGTTGTTTTGTTCTTGATTGTGTTTTGTTTTTGATGGTTTTGAAAGTTGAATTTCTTGAAAAAATAAAGCATGATAATGATAGTAAAAAAAAAAAAAAAAAACAAAAAACAAAAAAAACAAAAAAGCAAAAAGAAAAAAATTATGTTTAATGATCAAGTATTCTAATTGAAGGTTGCTCAAGGAAAAAAAAGAGTTTCAAGAAAAAAAAAATCAAGTTCGATAAATAAAAAAGAGAAAAAACATTCAAGGTTTGTTTGTTTCACTCAAGTTCTACTTTGTTATATTTTTATGAGTGAAATTGTAAGTGTTGGGAATTATTGTTATGATTGGAGTTGTATTTGGTGAATTTTTGGTGAGTTGAGTTGTGTTGGAGATGGTTTGGTCATTATTTATTTTTGGCCTTGGTTTTATTAGGATTTGGCTCCCTTAAGCATGGCTTTACTCTCACATTTTCCCAAATTTATCCTACCTTTTACCCTAGCCTTACATTACAAGCTTTAAAGACCTTCTGACCTTTGTGCATAGAGTTGTGTGAATGTGAAATTAGTTGTTTATCAATGCGAAGAATGAATTGACATATTTCGAGTCGACTATTAGGTAAAGTGCTTGTTTTCTTAAACACACGAGAGTGTGAGTTAGGAGGTAATTGTTCACATAAAGGGGTTGGGATGGGGAGCGATCATGGGGAGCGATCGAGTACATCTTTTACTCACCACATAAATGAGAGTTGAGTGTGTGAGCACTAGTATTGAATTCTATATGCTCTTGTGGTTTGCTCTATTTGACAATTGTTAGGGAGGATGAGTGATTGGATGGATGAGATTGGTTGATGTTGATGCATGCTTGTTAGATTTGCCTTGAATTGGTTGTTCTTGATTTTGATTATTTGGGGTGAGGCATGTTTTATGTATTCATTGATGAGCTCTTTGCTTAGGGACAAGCAAAGGCTTGGCTTGGGAGAGCTTGATATGTCTATTTTATATAGTGTTTTACCCCCGTCCCTTGGTCATAATTAGTGGTGTTTTTGGCTCTTTAGAGCCACTTTTATTACTAATTGGTGTTTTCTAGTGTTTTCGTAATTTTAGTTGAGTTTTGTAGGGAATTGCACATTTGGAGCATTTTCCCGAGATTTTATGGAGCAACTACGAGCATTGGAGGAGCATGACCACTTTTCGTAGCCCAAGGCCGGCTGGAGTCATCGAACCGGTGATTAAGGGCTCGACATATGAGATACTGAGGCGTTGGACCAAGTATTAAAGCCCCAAAAGAGGAAATCCGGATTGGGCCGAAGAATCGGAGCCCAATCAAGAGTCCAAGAAGTGCCCAAGTGGCCTTGCCTGGCTCAAGGGTCTTCGCCTGAAGGCGCGTCCGGCCGGGCGGTGCGAAAGAAGGAAGGGTGTTGCTTCGCCCGAGCTCGCACCCGACCGGGCACGAGAGACGCTTCAAAGTTCAAAAAGGCGTGCCCGACCGGGCTTGTGTTTTGGAGGAGTGATTTTTGACGATTTTACTTAGTTTCTAATTAGGATTTTTAGAAGCTTTGTATAAATACGTTTTGAGTGTTTTTGGTAAAATTAACCTCTTCTCTTAGCTTTTCTCTCTCTACTTAGTTTTTAGATTAAACTTCTCTCTTGTTTTCTCTCTCTACAACTCTACAACTTTGTTCTTAATTCAGTCCATTATTTCCGTTAATTTTGGTAACGATTCCTTCTCTATTATTTTCAGTAATTTAATTTCTTTATCTCATCATGACTTGCTTAATTGCTTTGATTAGTTTAGATCTAATTATGTGTGAGTAGTTTTCTTTCTAGGGTTTGTGGGGATCCATAATTAATATGAAGGGGTAATTTATTGTTGTTGATTATCAATGCTAGATTAATTTCCTATTGATTGATTTAATGCTATGCAATTAGACTTGTGCAGGTTTAATATATATGAGTTTAGCAATATTAATTCGAGATTTGAAAGATGAGAATTGATGTTTAGGCTTAGTTTCAATAAGCAAGTTAATTTATAAATGGTTAAGTCAAGATTCGAGAGATGCGATTTAATACCGGTAGATTAATTATGTGATTGTAATACGTAGCGAAAGCCCTTTATGATCTGATAAATTGATGCATTGATGATTGATTGTTATGTTTTACCCTGGAGTATTATTTATTGGTGAACCTACGCCCTAGGTCTTTTATTCATTGATTTCTCTCTACCCTTAATCTTAGTAGTTTTATTTCCATTCGATAATAATAATTTGTTACTTAATAATTTAGATTGCTTTAATTAATTAGGAATAGAAAGACTTGTTTCCCTGTGGATTCGACCCTACTTCCCTATCTACTTTAGTTAGAGGATCTAGGTAATACTTTTGATTAGGCGATACGACTTTAGCTTGTCAATTGCGTGGTTAAATGTTCTTGTTTGCTCGTTTTTCAACAATGTAAGATCTATTTGATCCAATCATTGCATATGACGCATTTAGGTCTATTAATAATCTAGATTAAATATGTATGAGCATGTTTTAGGCCTAATTAGTAATCAGACTAGGCTTTAAGATAATTTGGTCTCAAATACGGGTTTTAACTTAGTTCATAATGCTTTTCAAAGTCCATAAACACTTCAACTTTGATCTAGCATATACGAAGAACGGGTTTTTGTAACATCATTGCACTTCCAGTCAGGACAGGAGGCCAAAAGTAAAGGTCTACAGTTGGGCATGGAAAGGCAGCACGAATTGGTTGTGTGGGTCGGTGTGGCGTGTGAGGTGGTTGTGGGGGTTTCTGTAACACCCCAAAATCTCCCTCTATGGAAATACTAGTATAATACGTATAATTATACCGTAGAGATAGACTTAGGAGTGTTACCGCCGCGTGATTACGCAAGGCTACTCAAAATACTTAACTCCATAACAAAACCTGCAGCGGAAACCCAACTTTCTTTTATTAATACTTATAAAAATAGTAACATCGTTATAAGTACTCAAAATAAAGACAAGACCAACATTCCTAAACTAGGTGAAGCAAACCCCTGGACTCCCATATGCTCATTCATGACTCCACCTAAAAATAGTCAACACTGCTTACCATTACGGTAAACATGGCGAAGCAAAACTAATAAGAAATACGGATTTGCAAATTATGCTAAGTACGATAAGTGCAAGATAATGTAAACTCAATTTATTTGCAAACATGCTTTTAAAATCAATTCCAATAATTAATCCAATAAATTCCAAACTCATTATTCCAAAACCGATTCCAATGATTCAATATTCAAAATAATAGTTAATAAAACCAATTCCTTTATTAAGGATCAATTTCTTTTAATCCAATTCCTCACCCAAGTGTGCACACCCCCCAAGCTAGTCTCCTTATATTACAAGGTTATTCTTGAGGAAAGACCCGGTCATACAAAGTCTAAGGCCTTATCAATAAACCAAATCCACATAGTGAGATTACCAACATGCTTATAAAGCATTAATAATAATAATTCAATGGTTCAATAAATCCTTTTAATATCTAATAATTTCCAATATAATTCAAACTCCTTTTTAATAATTCTACATACTTTCAAAATCAAAACCTTTTAAATAGATACTTGAGAATAAAATCTCATATTAATAACTTTTCAAAATCAACAACTCTTCCTTGAAAAAACACCTTTTATTTAATTCAACAAACCTTTTAAAATCAAATCCTTTATTTAAACATGATAAGTAATCCAAACCATTCAAAACATGATTTAAAAATCAATCATTCAAAATAATTTTATTAAAATCAATACCTTCAAACATAATTTATTTCAAAATCATAATTCAAATCAATTTAATTCAATCACCAATCAAATCATGTAAAACATGTTATTCAAACCAATCACTTTCAAAGGTATCTAGCCACCTAAACGTACCTTGATCCTTACTAGAAAAACCACACAAAAAGAACCTCAAGAACCTTGATTCCGAATATCAATCAACACTTCGCACTTTCAAAGTTCAATCACGAATACACCTTGCAAATAACATAACCATAAGGTTATCACAACATAAACTCAAATCTAATGTGCATGGACTATAAAACACTTTTAAAATAATACTTTGATATAAAATTATAGCTTTGAAATAGGTATTTGTATTTTAGAAAACTAACCATGAAGAAGATAAACGAATAGGATTAAAGAGAATTGAATTTTCGTTGGAAAGAATAGGCAGAACTTGCAGAGGTCATAAATCCTTCAATATAACTCTGAATTGGGTGATTCTTGAGCCTAACCTCAAGGATTTTTTGAGAGGAACAATCTTCTGTGAAAAATCAATACCCCAAAAACTGACCAGAAGTGCCCGAAAACTGGCTTCAAAGGTATACGGGATAATATTTGTATGAAAAGAGGAGAAGAAAAGTATGAAAAGGTTTAGGGAAAAGAAGAAGAATAAGAGAGAAGAAGAGAATTGGGTTTTTGGTGTGAAGAATATAAGAGGTATGAAGGAGTATTTATAGGCTAGCTCATGCAAGAATTATGGCAAGAGAATGTGGGACGAATTATGGTAAAAAGAATTAAGGAATTACTTGGAGAAGTGAATAAAGAAATATGGAAAGTTTTGATATTAAGGTGATTGTGTATAACAAAAATATGGAAGGTATGTTGTCATGAAAAATAATATGGCAAGGAAGATTACTTGGGGAATAATCAAGAGAAATAAAAGGTAGGAAAATAAGATGATCAAATCTTTGTGAGATGGAAAATAGGAATTAAGGAAATAAGGAATTTGAGGAAAATAATTAAAATACAAAACTAACAAAATAATTAACCCAAAATTAGCATATGGTGGCCGAAAATATTGAGCATATCTATGCTCATATTTTCGGACCTCCACTTATAGTTTAGGGAAATATTTGCTAGATTTTAAGGATGAAAAATGATTGCGTAAATAATATATTTTGTATAAAATAATTAATTAGGAAAATACCAATTATTAACTAAATAAAATAACTAAGAAAATCAGAATTTCTTCACATAGAAAATCCGAAAATCATAGTTAATAATTTAGGAATTTTCGGCCCTTTTAAATAAATAATAAAATATAATTTTGTTTAATTAAAATATCCGAAATATATATAAATAATCCGGTTTTTAAAATAAAATAAATGGATAATAAATTTTATCCAAAAATCCAAAAATAATAATTAAGTTTTAAAATACTTTAGGCGCCAAAATTCAAATATCATTTTGGCTCCAAAATTCAAATAGTAAAATAAATTACTAAACTACCCTTTTTAAGAGAATACTACTTAAAAAATACGTTTCAAAAATACGGGGTATTACAGTTTCTTTGCTATGGTGGGTTGGTGCGGTGCGTGAGGTGGTTGCGGGGTTGGGGGTGGTTTTTGGGGAGAGGGAAGGGGGGAAGTGGTGGAGTCGGCGGTTTTGGTTGGGCCAAGGGGTTTCGACAGTTAGGTTTGAGCTGTCAGCTGGGTTGGGCCAAGGGGGAAGTGGTTGCGGTGGTGGGGTCGGCGGTTTTGGTTAGGCTAGGTGGTTCCGCAGTTGGGTTTGGGCTGTCAACGATTTAGGGTTTTTTCTTTAAAAAAAAAAATTTGTTTTTACTTTTTTTTTTTGTAACAAATCGCTTATTGACACAAGTCTAGAGTGAGGCTCACTAACGAATTCCATCCAAGAATATGTTAAGTGGTAGTGACATCCAATTTTTGGAGTTGTTATTTTATTTATTTATTTATTTTTTTTTTTTTTTTTTGTGTGTGTGTGTGTGGTGTTATAATAAAATTTTGAGATTTTGTGGTGTTATAATCCAATTTTTGAGAAATTTTGGTGTTATTTTCTAAAATTTCCTTTACTTTTTTATGAAAAAATATGAATGGGTCACCATGAACCCATTTGGCTTATCTTTTCTGGATTGACGTGAATCCATAGAGTAGTGTGAATTCTAAAACAAAACCCATTAACAAAATTGCCACCATTACATAAATAAGGAGAGAAGAAGAAAAAATGAAAAAATGGGTAGTTAGAATGTGATTGATTTTCTAAGGATAGATGAGATGAGATTATTTATATAAGGGTAATTGGATGGGTCACATGGGTGTATATGGGTCAAAAGGATATTAATTAAGTTGTCCTTTGATCGAGTTATTAAATTGGATTTGATTTAACTCGGCCTTATTTAATATTTCAGGTTATATGGGTCATTTTTGGGTTGAAACTCTCTAACCCTTAACATAACCCATTTCTTTTTCAGGTCAAGTTTGTGTTTAACCCATTTAATAAATTGGGTGAGAAAACTCAACCCAAACCCACCATTTTTCGCGTCGTTTTGGTTTTTGCTAGGCGTGAATGTGGAAATGGTATTTGTGAAAATGAAAGGATAGAAAGAAATTTGATACTTTTAAATAGAAATTTAGTGGAGCGTACCCGTGCTAAAGCACATAATATATTAATTATACATATTAATGTTTTTTTACACTACGACATTATTAATTTATTTTTGCAAATATGATTATGGGAGTTATTGAATTTGTTTAGTGAATGTTATAGAATAAGAAGTTATAATGGAAAGTGATATAAAAAAAATAGAGAAAAAAAAAGGTGAAATTAACAGAAGTTGAAGATTAACCAAAAACAATAATATGTTCCCTCTAGGTGTCTCCTTGGGAGGGTGTTTTCCTAGTTTTTGCTAGGGTTTTCTTAGTCTTTTGGGTTTTCTTAGTCTTTTGGGTTTTCTTTCAATCTTCTCCCTTCTCCTTTTTTTTTTCTCCTTCATCCTTCTCTCCTGGATCACCCTCGTGAATATTGGAAGGGAGCTACCATTAGTTCCTTGATCAGTGGTAAGTCCCAAAATTCCCTTTTTAAATTAATCGCTTATAAAAATAGATCCCATCCTACGATGGTCTTGATTGGTGTAGATGCTTTCTCTTTTGCCATCGGAAGTTCTGATTTGTTAGTGGTGGTTTGTGCGCCGTTGAATCAGTTGTCAGATCAACGACTACAATTAGTTGAATCAGTTTTTGTTCAATCCAAAAACCACCAAAGATCGCAAGGCTCCCTTGTAGAAGAAGGTTGCAGAGGACAACGATTCAAGAGATGAGGGTATTCATCAATGTCAATTCTCACTCGCGATCGTAGTTCAACAGAATTAGAAATTGTTATTTGATTCAATTTTCATTGTATTAATTGTTTCTGATCTCTTTTGTAGATGTCGTATGGCTTCTTATTAATGAATTGATCTTCCCTTAAAAAGAAAAAAAAAGTTGATGATCAAGTGTTTTGAGTTTTGTGGTTAAACATTGAAAAAGTGACTCTTAAATTATACTTCCTCTGATCTTTTTTATTTGACCTGTTTCTTTTATCACGTTTGCCAATACAAAATTTTAATGATCAATAACTTTAATTCTTTGTAAGTAAAAATTATAAAAGTTATATTTTATAATAGTACTGATTGAGATGAATTCAAAAAGATCCCACATGATTATGTTTTTCCTCACCTGTTATTCACAAAGGATGGTCAAAATAGGGGTGATGAATAGTATTAAAATCAAAGCGGGTGAGCAAATAAAACAGAACAGAGGAAATATGTAGTATAATAGTTTTCTTATTTCAAACCGTAGAGTTCATTAAGCCCCATTAGGCCACTAAGAATTCATAATTGGACAACTTTATAAAGACCCGCCCCATTTAATAATTGGACCGATCTAATCCAGTTATAATTGGGGCGGGTCAGAGCTTTTAATGGGGCTCCATCCCATTGAATTGCTCTAATTGTCAATAAGGAAAAAAAAAAAAAAAAAAGCTCTTGTCTCTCAGTTCTCCATTGAAGCGCACTTCACGTTCTCCATTAAAATACTTGTATCTCCCATTGAAGCAGCTTCTGAGGTAAGTTTTTGTTTCTTTTTTGTAATCATCAAATCATTTTTACAATCTAGGGTTTATCTTTGATCTAATCTGATTTAATTGTCAGTGTAGTAAGTTTAGGGTTCGAAAATGTGAACTATTGGTTCTAATTACTAAGATTATAAAAGACCATAACCAGCGATTATGTTGTAAGAAAAGAAAAATTATGAGCTTAATTGATAATTGAATCAAATATTCCTAAAATTATGAGCTTAATTGATGATTGAATCAAATTTGGTTGTTAATGAATTGCAGAACCCTTTAATGTTAAGATTGAACTATACGATTACATCTAGTCGATTGCTGAAATAGTTAGATGGTATATAAGATTATTGTTTACATATCCCAGATTATTGCTGACACTTATCATGTGATGTCACATACTCCCTTGGTCCTCAATTAGATGGTTGAAATTGCATAATTGAATAAGATAGTTGGGTTTGATTGAATAAAGGTGAATGAAATAAAATGTAGATAAAACTGAATGGGACTTTTATTTAGAACTAGATTATTGGGTGAAAAGAGATTTGAATTTGGGGACTGATTAAATTAGTTTTGATTGGTTATACTTTCCGTTTAATTTAAAAAGTAGATGTAGGAGCTAGTGGGATGTTGTTTTTATTGAAAAGGTATATGTGAAAGGAGAGAGTGAGATTTATTTGATCGAATGCGAAAGAGTGTGAGGTTCTAACTTTTTGCAGTGAAATGAGGGATGTATAAGGTGATGTTTGGTTGGCATAAGAAAATGTGGGAATTGGAAAATACTAGGAATTGTAATTAGGGAGAGTTGTTTGGTTGACAAAAAAAATGGTGGGGTGGGGGAAGTAGAAAATCCTAGGATTTTTTCACTTCCCACAAAATGTAGGAATTTAATTACCTAGCTCCCCATAGGTAAATAGAAATTCCTATGGAAATTTACTCTTCACATTGCAAACCAAACTACTTTAGAAAAATCCCATGAATTTAAAGTAAGCAATTTAATTCCCAAATATTCCAAATTCATGTGAATTTCTACTTCCTTTGTCAAAAGGAGTCACTAATCTAGGACAGGGAAAAGCGTAAAAACTAATTTGGAACTAGAGGAATAATATCATTTGATATACATAACCAATGAGTAGTATAATTACAGTTTTAGGTTTTTTTTTTTCCTTCTCCAAATTTCTGTCTAAGCTTTTAATTAATTTTGGTTTAGGCCTCGTTCATCTTCTGTGCATCAATGAAGTGGAGCCCCTTTTTCTTGAATTTAAAATCATCCTATCTTTGCCTTAATCTTCCTGAGGTGTTGATTAATGTTTTTCACTGTTTTGTTATTTTCTGTTTGTGATTTTGTAAGTCAGTGGAGTTTGATTGGTCTGGTGTAATTATAGGCTAACTCGGTTTTTGGGTTTCGAATTTGGTGTGTATTGCACCCCTTGTTTAAAGTTAGCTTTGATATTGTGACTGCTTCTTATTTTATTTGGGTGTTGGGATGAGGAGGAAATGAGTTGTTTGGGTGAGGGGAGAGTGAGGGGATGATTGGTGTATGAGGGGAGAATGAGGGGATGATTGGTGTATGTCGTTGGAAGTAGGGGATCATTTAGTTTCTGTACATCACACTAATATGTTGCTCCTCAGGCTGTATTATTTTGTGCTTGTTTATTAGTGGTTAAGGTTATTTTCATGTAGTAGACATGTTAGCTTTTTATTTATAAATTTTGTTTGGTATTTTTTATGTTTGGGTTTCTCAGTTGGCTGTAGAACCTGTCTGCTTTTGATCTTTTCAGTTTTATCTTATGCTCTTTTTCTGGTCGTGTTTTTGGTTCTTGTTCATTGGTGATTGAGGTCTTGTTCATGTCGTAGCATGTTCGCTCTTTGTTTAGAGATTGTCTAGTGTTTTTTGTTCTGTTTATTTATTTTATTTTATGGTTTGGTTTCTTAGTTTGCTCCTGAACCTGTGGGCGTTTGATCTTCTGCGTTTTATCTTGTGATTTTGCTCGTTTATCCTATTACAGTTATGCACATCTCTTTAATAATTGGGGCTCATAGTAATGCAATGTTCATTTTCTATTTGGCCATACAAAGTTCATTGGTGTTGGGAGAATTTGATAGACTCCTGGGTTGTTGGGAGTTCTTTCCTTTTGAGATTCAATGTTTGGTGTTATATGCCGACACAATTTGTTATTTTGCTGCTGTGTCTCATTTCTTGACTGGTTTCTGACTTTTCTTTGCTGTTATCTCTTTAATCAATTCCTTTCCTCTTTTTTCTCTCTTTGAAACAGCAACTTTTTAGTTTGTGATAAATTGTGACTCACTGATTTGTGAGTTTGTGGACCAGTGACTTCTATTCAGCATGGGCTTGTTAGGCTGTGACTTCATTTTGGTGTTGAACTGTGACTAGTAATGCTTTATTGTTTTGTCAAACATGTGACAATATTTGACTGGTTTGTTGAATTGCCTATTTGGTGTTTTTAAGAATAGGCATTTTCACATTTTCCCAACCCCATGTATGTGCTAGCTAGGTTAGCATTATGACAAGAAGGATTAGCGTTTCCTTAGGTTCAACTTGATTGACCATATGAGTTAAGTTGAACCTCAAATTGATCCATTACAAGCTGTTATCCTATGATGCACAACCGCCACAACTAAGCTAAATTGCTCACTCTTTAATTCATACTTCGTATTGTTTGTTTTGTTAGAATTATGTATCTTCTGATATAGAAATTAACAAAATGCCAAGGTGGCTGAGCCCAATCTTGAACTTTTGACTTTACCAAGCTGAGCGCATTCCTGCCACTTTTTTCATTTTCACTCCCCTAGTTACGTCTTAACTAAGTTGCTTATACTCAGATTTGGCTTTGTGTTGTGTTGAATTGTCAGAGTATCTGACACACGACACCTGATAACCTACATACAACCCAATGTGTAACATATCTTTCTAACATCACCATCTCTTTTACTCTTAAATCATTGTTGGATTATTGTAAGCATCCTAATAGCTGAAAACTCCATCTATTTATGGCTTCAAATGGAATAATTTGTTTGGTGTACCCTTTATCTTTTCTATGCTACCCAAGTGGAAACAAAATAACATGAGTCCTGCATCTATCACTTAATGTGTTTTCATGTAGACGCAATATTTTCTTGGGGCTGGAGTGGTGTTGAGTATGAAGTTTAGGGATTGTTTTTGTTTTGTGTTTAGCTTAGGACAGTCTGGGAATTTTGTAGGATATCTGGAATTTAAATAAAGCCCATTGTAAACCTCATTTATAGTGCGCTTGCTAATTTATCTGACAGCTGCAAGTCTTTAAGAGTTGCATATAATTTTTGCTGCATTCTTGATCAGATGGGTTTTCTGAACAAATGGTTTCAGGTTGTCTAGTGGTGCTGCCTCAATGGGTGACAGTATTACAGTCAGTCATAACCTGATACTTCAGCTTGTAGATGGCGATGACAAGTCAAAGAAAAAACCTAAGAAAAGTAAGCCAAAGGTACCTAGGGAGTCTCAGCAGTCACAGAAGAAAGTACCCCAGAAGCAGCTTCCTGACGAGCCTAAAGCTCAAAAAGACACTCCTTCCGCTGGTTGGCCTCTTCAACCCCCATTCTTTTTGCCTGTGCCTCCATCCCCAAATCCAGAGCTAGAAGCTGTTCGATCTGTTTTAAAGGAGAGTGAAGCTGTTTTGGAGAAAATGCAGAAACATGAGGAGAACATGCTGAAAGAAGTGACACAGAGATCAAAGGAACTACATGAGAAAGAATTCAAGCTTCCTCAGCAGAAATCTATTGTCTGTCAGTCTGAGAGAGATGCATGCACAGCATGTTACAAAGAACACGCCACAGAATCGCTCAAATGCGCAAGTGTGGTCCAAAGGTATCAAGACTGTGTACGAAGAGCAAAAAACTTTGGGAAATTGCTTGGGTAATTGAATCATTATTGAGGTTATCTGCATCTCAAGTTTGATGTAAATGTTATTCCTGAGTTGACGACAAAATTGTTACCCATCATGCCATAATAAGATGTCAGTTTTGTACTTAATTTTGACTACTTGGGACTCGATCTAACATTTTGCCCCCATAGAATCATCAAAACATTTACAGTCGGGTCAGCTATAAATGACTAAACATCGTACTTGCTGGCATGGATCAAGGGATTTGTTTTGAGGATTGCCTTAATGATTTATTTAACACACTAATGTTTGAGTTTTTTGTCCTGTATTTTGTCCACTTTCCTGGCCTGCATGGTTTTAAGATGTCTGAAGGGCTGTGCAGCAAGAGGTTATATCAGTAAATTGGAATGCTGGGAGAGTAGAGGAAATTGTTAAGAGTGCCCATCTTTGTGGAACTTTTATAGTTTTATGGTCTTGTTTGTTTTAATAGGCTGCATTGTATCTAAATTTCCTGCAACGTTGCTACTCAATGTTTTATTGATATGGAAAAGGAAAATATTAATCACAATATTTTCCAATGTCTTTTCTAATTGATCCAAATTTTAAATTCAAATAATAGGTTATTTTTTCTCAAGCACCTCAATGAAGGTTAATAGTTTTTCTTGGATTCTTTAATGTTATGGTTAAATGTCCTATTTGGAGATATGAGAAAATTATTTTACTTAGTTATAAAACATTTTTAATTATACTTTATCAAACACCATTTTGAGTATGATTTAAAAAAAAAAAAAAAAAAAAAAAAAAAAGGAAAACAAATTGTTTTATTACGAAGGATTTCAGTGAGATCTAAGGAAAGTTTTGATTTAAGGTATCATACTCAATTGTTGTGTGTTATCTCTGAGATTAGGAGAGAATTTATAGTGCTTTAGCTTGCTTAAAAAGTGTTTTGCTCGATTGATTACATCACTGATATGTTTAATCGAGCATGATGAGGTTCTAGGCGACAACATTTACTCTTGCATGCAGGGTTAGACAGGTACATGTGGCGGCAATATTAATCCATTCATATTCCGCACATTGATGCGTATTATAATTTGAGGATTACTTTCTTTTTAGGTAAAGCCCAAACTGGGAGTCATTATACTTACATTTGCATCCTCTCTTCTACCAACAATCCTTGAGGAAGTCTTAAGCAATACCTGATAGACAATTATGTTTTCGCAAATAGATACCATTTAAATAACCAACTTTAGTTCGACTCACTTTTACACTTCATCTTATAAAAAAAAAAAAAGTTTCAACTCTTCAAAATGCATGTAACATACTAGTAGATGGTCTAATAGTATAATAAAGCCTTCTAATGCTACATTATAATGTTACAAATAAGTATTTAAATTGGACATACCAATATACAATCTAATAGTACCATTAGAAATGTGCAACGAGAACATACTAGAGTGAAATCAGAGACAAATTGATGACTAACCTTCAATTAAGTGAATTTTTATTCAAATATAACAAAATTCGATTTAAAAAACTATTATTTTAAAATTATCTTACCAAATACTTGAACTTTTTGCACCAATAAATAAAAAAATCAAATATGCGAACAATGCACACCATGTTTTTCCCTATGTAATAGAGATAAGTCGTGTGTTTACAATAACTAAGCTAACAAATGTAAAGTGAACAAACACTATTCATATATAACTTCTTCTTTTTTTCTTTTTTATTTTCTTTTTCTTTTTTTTTTTTTTTTAACATCATTCATATATAACTAAGAAAAAGTTATCTAATAATTTAGATAAGAGGTTTAATGTGGAGACAGGATTTATATTCTAGAATACGTGATCTTTCTATTTTATTTTACGTAAATTTTTTAATCAGGAAAAAAAAAAAAAAAAAGCCTTAATCCCTAAAGGATTTGAGGTTGACTAACATTGACTAACATGAACTGTCATTCGAAAACGCCATTTACACAACTTTTGATATAAATTATTTGTCCTTCAAGTCTTGATCTGCCTGTGCTAGCTGCTATTGACTCAGATATGTCCATCCCTCGTGATTTGATCCCCATTTTCATACTCTTCTATTTCTTCAATCAACTTAACTGCTCAGTTTCTCGGGCGCTTATCATTCTCAAAGGGACATTTGATCACAGTTAACCGACAGTTCATATGGATCCTGAGACCATTGCTTAAGAATTTCATGGCCATACCACATAAACTTCAATGTTGGACTGATCATTCCCTATACGCCCTATATGACACTTTATGTCCAGTGCTTGCAACTATTCCAATGAAGAAGTGTGACAGCAGTTGCTACCCCTTTTAAACTTCAGTGTTTGCAAAAGCAAATTCACACACCAACGCCAGGTGATCGCTGCCCCAATTCTACACCAGAAGCAACAACTGTGTCAGCAATTTTTTTATTTGGCAAAGGTTTAACAAGAAACAGAGCACCAAGCACCTTTAATTAGTAATGTCAGCTTTGGAAATGCATCTTTAAAGCAATAAAGAAGTTAAAGCAATCCTTTCTTTGGTAATATATATCACATTGAATTTACAGGTAGCAGAAATATGGACCATACAAGCTTAACTACAGATAGAACTTTCTAAATCAACAGCATACCAAGTTATCAACCTTTTTATCAACTACGGTAAATTACTAGTAATGAACTAGTGATTTAACAAAATCTAAAAGGAACAGCAGAAACCACAAATCATTAAAGTGCGATTGACCATATATATCTTATACAGGTATTTATTAGTGTCAATCCCCAACCATAAATTTTATTATTCCTTATACAGAGGTTGGAGTACTTCCAGTTCTCAGCAACAAACACACCATTCACAGAGAAAACAACATTGTTGTAAAATTTTAAGGGACTTACATTTCAACAGCTTCACTGAGATTTTTCTCTTATAAATTACAATCTTATGTATCGCAGATCCTCTACTCTATTTCCTATCAACAATCATAGTGATCCTACTTTACGCAAGCATGGCACTGTGGCACATGAACTTGGGCCATGCATGGGATGACCTTTTGAAAAATTTGGCAAGGCATGTAGCTTGTGCTTTGGGCTTAGCTAACTGCAAGCACATGGGCTCAGCATGACCCACAACCATCTTTAGGTACATGTTAGTAGGGAAGTTAAGCCAAGTCTTTTAAGCGATTTCCATTGCGAGAAAGCATTTAGAGGGAATCCAAGCCTCAACTGCTAGCGATTATAGCAATGGGGCCAGTAATTATGAAGTTAGACTATCCTCATGAGTCGTCACATATTTAAGTTCAGCTACCCAAAGTCCCATTCACTCTAAAACTAGCTGTTCTGGGTAGAGAGAACAATTTGATCAAGAATGCTCAATTAGAAAGTGTCCTCTGCACCAATTCCTCAAGCCAACAAAAAATAATCCTCACAACACCATACTCCAAAATCTGCAGTTCTAGGCAAAATAAGCGCGGAGTGCTGGATTTATCTAGAAATTTTCAGTTAGCAAGTGACCTATCTGATATTGCAACAACAAGAGCAGCACAAGGGGTATATTATTTACTTCATATATAATCAGCTGGCATCTCAAAGAATAAGCCTTTCCTCTGTTGCTCTGGTCTGAATAAATAGAAAACAATTCAAACAGCTTCAAATTAAGAAACTGAAATGGAAACAGAGAAAGGGAGGAACAGATCCTATATGTGGTGGGTGTACATCCATAAACTTTCTAATAAGCTACTCCCTCCGCCTCTTTTTTCCATTTTTAGAGATTCCTTTCTATGGTTACGTTTCTACTTCCAACAAAAAATCTACACACCCTCATATTTACCTACTTCCGATGCAGCTATTCTCATTTGCCAAAAAATTTACATAATCCCAAAGCAACTTTTCCCGTTTAACAAAATATTTACCAACTCCTAAAGCAAAAATTTCCATTTACCAAAATATTTAGCTACTCTCAAATTATATATTCCCATTTTACCTACTCCCAAACATTTGTTTTTAATACCTGCGTAAAACTTCAAACTTAACTTTATAAAGGAGACGGAGGGAGTACATTATTAAGAGTGTAGAGTTTTTCTACTAAGCCTGATTTATTCTAACAAGAGGGTTAATTCATAGTTTGATTTTAATCTGCTGTTGATAGAGATAAGATCCAACTCATAAGCCCTTGCTCTATAAATTAAAAACCCTGAGTCACCAAACCATGCTATTCCCTCATGGTCCCAATTTCTAAATTTGCAGCTTCTACTGCATTGGAAGTTCATAACATTTGATAAAGGCAATTAAACTATGGGCTGTGACTGCTGTGAAATCAGGAACGCAAGAAAACAAATAAACCTGGAAAAAAGATCCTTCGGATCAAGGTATTCAGAGTGTGTTCCAGAGTGATTTTATAATTTATCTGATAAGTGTTCCAGAGTGACTTTTTTTTTGTTTTGTTTGTTTTTTGGAAGGTAAGGAGAAGGGCCCTACCCTGAAAACTCTCGCAATTCAACCCGGCCCGGGTTTGCAAGCTAGACCCCTTGGGAGTGGGGGAGGGGGGAGGTTAAGGGAATTTCAACCCAGAGTGCCTCTAGGTAGGTTTGATCAACCTCATAGTTGTGAGATGCAAACTTTCCCACCAGACAAAGCATTGCTTGGTACTTTAGTATGAAAATAATCTGACTAAACTTTGACCATATTTTTACACTTATTTACTATAATACACAATTAAAGGTATTGAATAATAAGTAAAGGAAATTAAAAAAGAAACTTTGACCGTAATTTTACACTAGAGTATAAATTATAGTAGCACGCAATTAAAGATGTTTGGTAACAAGTAAACAATAATAAAAAAAAAAAAAAAAAATCTAGTCTAGTTTGATCTGGTGTGCTTCTGACAAGAATAAATAATAAGTTTCTAAGTTAAAGAGAACTATTTCTCAATTTAAATTATATGCCAATGATGACAAATTTTGTGGATGTATGGTCAATCAGGTAGCCAGTAGGCATATTCTTCTATTGTCAAGTTTGTAAACTTTGCTCTTACAAATATACATGGTTCGAATAAAAGGAGGAAAGTGTGGGATATGTGGTACAGTTATTCAAGAGGAATGATCCTCAACGGTAAAAAGTAATTTTATGACCAATATCATAGTATATATTCAAAACACAGACTAGGAAATGGCAATTTGTGAAATGACAATTCAAAATCCTTTAGAACAACAATTATGTAATGAAACGGCAGAGAAAGATATCCAACAAGAGCTATAGATCAAACAAAAGGAGCTCGGAGCTGATGCATAAACCATGTTAGTTAAGCTCTTGATGTTGTTAAAACCAGGTTCCAATACCATGTCACAACTGAAAAGTAGCTATTGTGTTTTTCTTTAAAGATCTGCGTGCAGAGGTTAAATACCAAGTTATAGGTCTATCAAAAGGAACATGGGGCTGATGCATATTAGTGACCAAAATTGTTTGTAACAACTCTCAGAGCTGGATAGCCAGCTACAGGATGCATCGAAAAGCTATTTCAATTCTGAGTTTCAAATCAGTAAGGGAGAAATTATATTCATGATCTATATAATCAACCTAATCATGTAAGGTTGTATTCCTTCACAAAGGCACTCAGTTATTGATAGCATAATTCAAGAGTACTTAAAATAGACCTGTGTGAATCTATTAGGAAACATATTACTTTGATCAAGCAACCCTTTTCAAAGCAGGAAGACCTTTATCAACCACAAGAGAGGGACTATGAAATATTATAAACACAAGAACAGCTTTTAGGCTATAACTAGAAGTACCTTACTTGGAAGCCCTCCCAATTTTTCCAATGCATTTATAGGCAGTGTTTCAAGGACCCTGACAGGAACAAGTTGGTCACTGTGCCTACAGGAAGCAACACATAGATATCAATTGCTCTTTAAGTTCAAATCCATGCTGCTTTAATCATTAAGGTTTTTCAGTTGCTCTTTAACTTCAAATCCATGCTGATTTAATCATCAAGGTTTTCTTACCATATGTAATCAACAGTTCCCATGAAATTACAATGAAATGATGTTGCCAAAGGTTCTCCAATATTATCTCTTGTTGTGACACTCCCCTGACCAAATAATTTACTAAACATCAGGCAATACAATGAAATCCCAGATTGATATGTCTAAACAACAGACCATAGCAATGTGAAAGATCTTTGGGATCTAAGAACGTCTTACAGGAACACCATGATATGCACTGCGGAGTTTTAGGCTGTGCTGCAGACAAGTGACTTCCTCACTCCCAGTAGCAAATTTTAATTCTTCGTCAGTCCATTTACAGATCGATGGCTTTTGCCTCCCATTCCTTGATCAGAAGCAAAGGGAAAATTTGATTATATATAAGAACCTACTTCAAGCAGTTGTATTTATCACAAAGTCTACTTTCATATCTCATACACTTTTAAATATCAATAAACTGTGTCATTTGGCCTCTGCTGCCCGCATATTAATACTATTCAGTTTTTTTTTTTTTTTTTTTTTTTTTTTTTTTTTTTTTTTTAAAAAAAAAAAAAATAAAATAAAATAAAATGTAAAGTAGATGCATCTTATACTTTGGTGAACTGGCATAGCATTAAGAGGTTTGTGGCCATAGAGTATGAAGTTGTAAGGTAGATAAAAAGGAGGTGGAAGGATAGTTAGGCCATCACTTAACTTTCCAACGGTTAAAATTCCCACCAAAAATTAAGATTAAAATCCTGCTAAAAGCATCATCATCAACATCAAATATATATATATATATATATATATATATATATATATATATAAAAGGAGAGTAATCAGGTCTCAATTCAAGCTCGAGGAAAATTCACACAAGCATGAGGGTATATTCAAAATGTACAACAACATATTTCCAAACATATTCAGCCCAAGAAGTCCTAAAGAAAAAGGAGACTGAAAATATAATTTCTTAATTTACTAGAAGTATTTAATAAAGGAGTCTCCCTGTGACCAAAAATATGTTAATATGAAACATAGTCTGAAACTCTGAATTTTAAGAGGTAATCCCGAAATCAAGAGCTATAATTATACTGCCTCTATTTTTTTTTTCTTTTTTTTTTTTGACGCTTTATGTATTTTCTTCAATACTAAACTTTATTATAAAAAAAAAAAAAAAACATAACTTTGTCACATCGGCCTTTTTTCACAATAATTATAGAAAAATCCAATTTTAAAATAAGGTTCTTGACTTCTGTGAGAAATTGTTTATTTCGGCTTGTCACATTGGGTGTTAATGATGTATAGCATAAAGGTTTATAAGTATTTATTACCATAACACAACTAAATGATTCAACGAGCACCTCACCCCCCCCCCCCCCTCTTTTGGTCACACAATTAGATCTCAGTAGCATTATTGTACTAAGGCTTTGCGCTCTTACTTAAATCATCCCCTTAAAGATGTCCTTCATTAAAATATCAGAACTATGAAATAGTCATGTGAGATGAATTGCATACTTTTAAAGGAGAAAAATAAGAAAAAGGTAAATTTCCAGGAATTCTATCACTCAATTACAATCTAACTTTAGTCCTCCCAAGAAACCAAAAGCATCAATCCTCAAATCTAACTCATCACTCCAAAGAATATAATGAGAATTATTGAGAAACCATCAACCATTCACATCCTATTCAATTAAACATTTTTTTAAATAACTTACAAGAGTTGCAACTCCACTTCATATAATCCTCAAATCAAAATAACCCAATGATTGTTCAAGGCAATCTTGTGCATGACATAGGATAGAAAGATTTATTCAAATAAAACATACAAAGTGCTTCCGCAAACAATGATACATGAATTAAAGATATTGCATATCATTGAGTAAAAGTCTTGCAGACAATCGCTAGGATAAATATGCAAATCAAAAGTCTTCAAAATGCCAAGAAGGCAAGAATAGATCATAGATTTATTCATATGGAAAAGGTGAGGGCAGAAGGGGGAATGGAGGACAGCAAGCCGCATGAGCTATTAACAACCAATGAAGACAATATGAATTTGAAGAAATACCTGAATGGCCCCTTAGGTGAAAAAGAGTGACACAGTGGCATCTGAATCTGCCCAGATACACGTTTTCGGTCTTGTTGTAAAAGATCCAACTGCAAACAAGACTTACATGTATAAGAATATAAACAATTAAGGATAGCTTATCATGAAAGACTATATGTTTACCTTTGCGGAGGATATATACTGATATGCAGCACTCTGTAAACAAAAATAATTTTATCAGACAAATAATTGTGAAACTCAGCCAACTTTTGAAACTGTAACGGCAGGAATACCTGAGGGACACTATTAAAATCACCACTAAGCACAACAGGGATCCCACCCCATTCTTCAGATAATCTGTGGGCCCTATCCAGAAACAGACGTATCTGTCGAAGTTGTTTTGAAGGGTATGTCAATTGTGTCTATAGACAAAATAGAAACAAATTTGACAAAGCCTGAAGTAACTATTATCATTCATAATTTATTATATGCAATACCTGTCCCAGCTGGATGTCCCCTCGATTTGGGTTGAAAAGAACGTGTATATTGCCAACAACCAGACTTCTACATGAAGCATCGTGGTAGATACATTAATTTTTTTGCTTACAGACTCGTATAATATTAAAACATAATTGTGCTGACATAAAATAGGGGGGGGGGGGGGGGGGGGGGAGGGGTGGAAGAAAAAAAAGAAGTGTCCGTGAGACAGCATGAATGTACAAAGTTACAAACTACTCCTAAATTCATCTTTATGCCAACCTATGAGGATCCTTCTTAAAATTAAGAATTGTGATGGAGAAGTCCACAAGTTGACGACTGGAATACAAACATTATGCTCAAATTGGTTACATGATGTATTATTTTACATATTTTTTAAAATTACAATTCAGCAATGAAGACTCCCTCCATTTTATATGCAACTGTCATTCAAGTGATTGACACTAGAATCAAAAGGAAAATCTTCTCTCATAAAGTAGATTTTTTAGGGGAGTGACAGGCACATAGAAGAAAGAGGGCAGTAGTCAAAAGGAATTTTCCCAAGGCTTCATATTTTACTTTCTTGTAAATTAAATCTGAAAATATCCAAATCCAAAATCAGTGATTCTAAATTTATGTTGGAGCAATACATAATGAAGCTTACATTATAGCCTGTAGTAGACTGTAGACATTAATTATCACCACATGTATAGTTGGTGTAATTTGAAGATACCATTTGTACTGAAAATTAATTGGCATAAACAAATATGTTGTAGCTAAACAAAACCACTTCTAAAATTTACATACTATTACAACATTTTCCTTTTCCAGTGTAATGCCACTCTCACCCCAAAACCAATCTCCGTACATCTCCCCACTCTCAGGCCAAAGAATCCAGAAAAGGATCCATAAAGGTAACTAATTGCTTCGACTAACATACTGTTCCTGACATAGGAGCAGAGTAATTGTGCTTTCTAACATTATATTTTAACTTCATAGAATTCTGCAACTCGTTAGAAAAGTCATCACCTCACATGATGCCAACCACCTAATGTCCTAAACCCATAAATTTCGAGAGAATATATACCACTTGATACATACAGGACTTACGTTGACTTTGACATCTTTGATTCAGGATTCAATGAATCAGCATTCATCTGTGACAAAAGATCAAAAGTCTATTAATTGGACTATAGTTTCATCCACTACAAAAATGATGAAAATTGATGTCAGCTAAAAGTTCAGAACGACAGGAAGAAACAAAGACATACATATAATAACAAAAGATTATCCCCCTTCCCACCCCCCAAAACACACATCTTTCCTCTAATTGGAAGCAAACCATATAGATCAAAAGGGTGCAAAGGGAGAAGGAACGAATGATAAAAGCAACTTACAGTTTTAGCTGAATTTTTATCAGCAAGTAAAAATAATTATAAAATATAAATTAAAGATTTCAAAAAAAAAAAAAAAAAAAAAATTGTAAATATATATTGAGACGAATTTAATAAGATCCCACGTAACAAATTTTTTTTTTTTTTTTTTGAGCATAAATCACCAAAAATGGTGAAAGTAGAGTATGTGAATACTATAATAATCAAAGTGTTTCATATAGAAGAAAGGAAGAAGTAACTTCTAAAATTTTATCTAGTTAAATTTGAAATAAGGCGTTTTAGGTATAACGACAATTTTATTTTTAAAAATTACTGATTACAATAAACCATGGTTATAATAGTGGCTCCTAAAGGCTAACGTGGCAATTTTTATAGTCCATAACGGATGCAAGTATTACTTTAAAGCACATGTTATAAAACCAATTTCTGTTGAACAGCACAGTTTTTACAGAATGTTCATTATGTAATGAAATAGCTTGATTGAGTTGATTCAATATCATCTCCCCATTTTCCACATCCCTAAGACTAAAAAACCTATATGTTGTTTCCCATAAAACTTATGAGAGGAAGAGACTCAAAGTTGATGGCTTCCACAGTTACTTGTGAAGGTAAAGGAAACTAATGATAAGCACACCGTTGATCCAAAAAATCCTTTCCTGTTAAAGAAAATGCAAATGGCCTTTGATTATTAACAAAGGTTTTTTGATAGAACGAATAATTTATGGAATTCCGAATGGTTTTGGTGTTCCAAGCTTTTTTGTAGGTGAGGGTATCATATATGTAGGGGGCGGGCGAATCTCCTCTTATCTTTTTTGGTATTTTTTTAATGTACCAATTTTAATTCCTTTTTTTGCAAATATTCAATTTTATTTTTAGTTTTATCATTGCATAATCTAGTTTTTTTATCGAGTACATCTATATAAAAAAAGTCCTTTGTCTAGAACTGTAATTCTATTAGCAAATTCATTGCTTAAGCACTAACTCAACCCTACCTTTCTTCCTTTTCCCACTGCCTGACCACCGCCCGCTCTCTGCTGACCTTGACTACCAAGCCCCAATCATCCCTGCTACTCTGCCAGCCAATGGGAACCACCACCGTCCGCCAACCACCACCGACAAATCACCCAACCATCATCTACCCTGCCAACTCACCAAAGCAAGCCAACCATTAGCCTGTGGCCACCACCTAAAAAAAAAAAATGCAACCCCAATACCACCACAATGTAAACCCATCACCAACAACATGCATCAGCCCAAACAAACTAGCAAGAGAGGAGACAGAGAGAGAGAGAACTCACTACAACCAGAAACACACCACCAAAATACCCCACAGCCCTAACCTAATTAATTAGACCAAGTCAACAAAGGTCCCTAATAATCCCAGATAAAATCAAATTTTTTAAAATAGCACACATAAAGTTCATCAGAAAGTTCAACCGAGCAGATTTTATATTGAGTGAGAAAATATTGCATCTTCAGTAAAAGAGGAAGAAAAAGATGCAGGAGAGGAATCGAAACACTGTATCAGAAAGAAACAACTTGGAGAATTATATCATTGAATACTTCAAAAGAAAAAGCCAGAGAAGAAGAGGAAGAAAGGGAAAGGAAATATGAAGTGATATCCGGGAGGAGAAAGAGGAGTTGCCACCAGGAACTTGTGTTGGCTACTAGATGAGGATGAAAGGGGATTATGGAAGAGCCAAAGAAGACCTACAAAATGGTACAAGAAGGAGAAAGCATTTATTGATGGGTAGAGTTGTCATATTTAGTTGATATAGTAAGGGAAACATTGTAATTGTGTGTAATGAAAGTATGAAACAAACCTTATGTGTGATCGGTTGCATATATTCTGAGATTTCCAGTTAAGAGAAGTGGTGCAAGTCAACTTGAAACAGATAAAAGTAATTAACACCATAATGTGTGAGAGACCCGACACACACAAATGTAAATAACCAAATACAAGAAAAAGAACAAGAATTTGAGCTAGCAAAAGGCAGTGGATTGATTGAATGTCTAGTAAGTTTTGGTTACAACTCTCCTAGAGAGTAACTTGAGGTTACTACTCTCAAACTACACAAGTCTAATCACATGATTTCCTACCTCCACACATTCCTTAATATATACAAAGGCAAAGACTGCAAAAAGCCTAACTGACGTTAATTAATCTTATCTCCTTCTCTATAACACTACTATTCCATGTCTCCACTATTTGGTATTGCTCCTCTTCGAAACATTAATTTGATTTTTCTTGTGCCAACTGTGTTTCCTCCTCCTGTGATGTGGTTGATTGCTCAGCTTGTTTACCTTTCTTTCCCCTTCTCTGATATTTGAAGCATATCGGTGGCTTGGGTGGCCCATCTACCAAGTCCATTACATAATGCAGAGAGAATTCCAATACCCTTGATAACACCATCTCATCATCAATGACATTCGATGACCTATCCAACAGCCTCAAATTTTCTCTATCAGCCATGCCTCTCATTCTAACTCTTTGCTCCCCTGTTTTGCCCTGGTTCTCTCAGTCTCCAGTCAATAATTATGTGCTCTGTATATTATAAGTAGTCCTCTAAGTCTTAGGTAATTCTAGATAAGACCTATAATTTTAGATGGTACAAATCTACACACATATTAGGCAAGTATTTATAGCTAAACCAAATAACATGAAGCAAAGGTACCTTATATCCCATATTATGAAATATAAACAGCTCTTTAACAAGCATAAGCTAAATACAGATTCTTGATCTAAATCTTATCTTTAAATAAAAAAATAAGAAAAATAAAAATAAAAATAAAAATAAAAAATAAAAAATAAAAAATCACTAAAAAACCAGGAACAAAACTATATGATTTGAAAAGTTAAAAACATGTAACATCATAGTTTTAGCTACAGTATGAACATACTGTGTACATCATGGGATCAACTGATTAACATACCTTCAGGACACAGAATTGTGCAACATTGTTACGCAAATCAAAGCTCTGAAATTCAATGCTTTCCTCATGCAGAAGATTAAACCTGCGCCCAAAGCATAGAATAACTTCAGTCAGACAAAAGAATCAGTAAACCCAGAAAAAAATCAAGCAGGCAGCAACCAGCATTATGATAAGTAAGTTCTTAGGGAATTACAGCTGCACTCATAATGACTCATCAGAAGTGAGCTAAACCTGTACAGTTAGCATCTGGAATTTTTATATAAAAGATATTTGAGTAAAGAACAGAACTCCAAGAGTGAAAGACTAATTATATAATAATCTCCATACAACTTCTTTCCCCAGAAATCTAGAAGGACAAGATGGTGCAAAAGACAAACTCAGCATCTTGGAGAATTTTCCTATAAGCCGTCACTTCTCAGGCATTACTAAGGAACACCTTTTTCCATTATAACTTAAAGATTCAAGCTTTTAATTTAGGAAGCTGAAAACAATACAAGCGGATATACAGACAGAAGGGCCATTAAAAAAAATAAAAAATTAAAAAAAAAAAAATCACTGAAAATGCAAAGAGAGGATCGATGAGATATTTAAGACAGCATCTAGGACACGAACTTTCACACACTAGAACAAGAGGCAAGCATATCTGCAACCTTCCGATCAGTTCCTCTAAAGATCATGTGCTCATGCTCATTCAGTAATCAAAGGATTTCAGTTAAAAAGTTAAAAGCCAAAGCCACTTCCTTTCCATATAAACGTTTCTGAATGACATATTGCCAAGACCCAAGTCCCCACACCCCAACAACAAAAAGATCTTTCCTTTCCCTCATAATTACCACAGAAGCCCCTCTCATAAGTCTCTGGATTCTTAGCGAAACCCTCAAGAATCTCAATGAGCGAAAGCAAGTACAAAGGGATACTAGAAAGCAGAGACAGGAAAAAGAAAAACAGAACAGGGTGTTCCCCAGATAATAAGAACTCATTCCTTCGTATAAAGATCCTTCAACATCCATCCCTCTGCATTAAAAGCCTCATCATCTATTCTCTCTCTACCTCTGAGCACAGCCAACAATAATATCTTTCAACCCTAATTCACCTACCATCAACCACAACTATCTGACATCAACAGTGCTTGTTGCCTTCTTCAAACAATACAGCACCATGACCAACTTCTCATATCACCACCAGCAGTGCCTTGTGTGATCACAATCACCGCTACAATCTTGCATCAACAACCACCATCACAAAAATATATTTTGGTGATCCAAGATGTATAGTTCTAGCAGTGAAACCTCTGGCCAACTCCAACTACACAGGCAGAAACAATAGCAATTTAGCAAGCTTTTCTTTTACTGCTTCCATGGATGATGACATACCACTTCTTCTTCACTGCTGCCTCCCTGCTTTCTAGTTTCTTTATTTAATCTAAAAACCGCCCTTCCCTCCCTCTGATCTAACTTTTCTTTTTAAGTGGTGGGCTAGTGGCCAATGGAGCCATGGAGGTGGTGGTTTTGCATTACACAGGGAATGGTAGTAATGGTGAGGTTAAAGATTTTGTGTGGAGAAAAACTCATTCACTCAGATCAGTCAGATGCCTATTAAAATATCATTTTAGCAAGTTTATATTAGCTAGACATAAAAATTATTACCGTTCATGATTCCAAAATATTGCACATCCATCCTGAGCATCACCAGTGCGAGCCTACAGCAGCAAAAGAAAGAAAGTTCAGTCAAGATATCACTTTGAAGGCAACTTGATAAAAGGTAAACAATTGATACCTTTAAAACACCTTCAAATCCATCCTGTTGGAGGGCATCATGTAAATCACTATAACAATCTACTTCCTACAGTCACATGCAAAGATGCAAAAATAAAAGAATAAGAAATCTAAATTTCCATAGAGCCAATGAAACCTGAAAAGGACACGGGATGACAAATATTAAAGAGACATGGGAAGAGCATATCTTTTATTATTTTTTTTATTATTCTTTGTTTGAGAATTGAAAAGGGTTAGTACATTAATCTTGCAAAACAAATAGTTAGGATATTTTCCACAAAAAGGCAGAAATCACAACTTATTCATCACACCATATACCTAATCTCCTTTGAAGTCATAATATATACAAAAAGCACAATATTCAGAGAAGAAAACAAGATACACTGGACTTGCCTGAAAACAAATGATGCTAGGACCATACCGAGCTAACTCTTTGCGTATAGCTTCCCTCCGGTGCTCCCATTCCATGTACTTAAATGGAACCCCGAAATATAGATGGGGATGCTTTGATGCATTCTCAACGCCTAAAATGTTGTATGTTACGAGGACAATCTTATCTGTAAAGTGTTAATAAAAAAACAAATAGAGAGAAACTATAATCAGAACCAAAGTCTAAACAGTTGCATCTCAATTTAAAATCAACAACAACAACAAAGTCTCAGTTCAGAGCCAACTCAAAATATATAAAATAGGATGCAGAACCACAAAAGTTTATAATTTATAGAGAAGCATAATAGAAGACACATACAATGCCAGTGCTCTCATTTAAGAATTAATAGATCGAGGAAGAACTAAAATAGCTCAAGACCCTTTGTTTTTTTTTTTTTTTTTTTTTTTTGTAAAAAGGAGACTTGTAGATGACTTAAGGGCATGGAAATTTATAACTCGAGAGCTCTCTTTGTATAGGGTTGACACCCCTATGTCATACATAAAATCAAACGGAAAGAAACCTAGTGTCAGCTCATTGCAACAATTCAAGCATTACAGAGCAACAAAATCCTAAAGTTAGTAAAACAACCTGGATTAAAACTAGCGGATTGAACACCATCATAATGTAGATACATAAACCAACTCACGAGTCTTGTCAAAGTAAAGGACCGATGGTTAAGACCAGTTAATGAACAAGGCCACCTAACAAAACTTAAGATCACAACAATTCTTATGATCACAACAACTGCAAAGGACCAAAACTAATTGAAAACCTGCAGCAGAACTATCACACTATGCAACAGCATAACTGCAAGCAGCAAGTTTACAACTCCAGCCCACGCTTGCAAGGTTTCTCCGCCTTGCTTTCTTAACTAAATATTAGGTCCGTTATATACATCCAGAAAATCCACATTGCATCCAATGCTACAATAAGCAAAGAAAAAGAAAGATGTGGACTATATGATATAGTATTAATGTATAAACGAATTCAACATGATAAAAAATTCGCGTCTTTACTTTTATAATGAAAGTTCTACTATCCCAATGCTTGGTTCAATAAAAAAAAAATTCATCTTCTTTGTAATACTGAAGTAGTACATATTTTTTTATCATATGTAAAGACGCGCACTTTTTTTTTTTATTGAGATTGTCGATTTTGACCGAGTGTACCATGAGCATTGCACATCCGAGTGCACCATCTATTTATGCTACTATGCAGCTTAAAATTAAATTCAACCTACAAAATCCATGAAAAAAAGTGCAACATTCTGAACATTACAACAAAATCAAAATAATTCTAATCATACAAATCCATAAATACCTTTATAATCAGAGGAATCGCAATCCGAATAAGTCCATTTACGAAAAACATTCATATTTGTAGAATCCAGCCGCCTGGTGGTTTTCCACTCCGAATGGCGCTTATACGAATATGATTGAATTGGTTTAAATTGGTTATAATTTGAAGAACTGCTTCGAACAGTACATCGATTTAGGGTTAGGGTTTGTTCTTCTTCATCGTGAATTGTTTTCCGTTTGTTGGAAATTCGATTAGAGCGTTTGGAGTATTGCTCCGCCATGTTTGGCGGTGGTTGAGTGGTGGGAGTTTGAAGACGGTTGAGGTTGTTCGCTGTTGTAGAGTAAGTGTTGAAGTTATGATTCGAGGTCCGGTATTATTTGAGGGAATCGGGCCCAAATAGTTACTCCTCTGATTAATTGCAACAAGTTAAAAAATTGGTTTCTTCAAAAAAAAGTTAAAAAATTGGTGTGTACTTGTGTGTGCAACGTAAAAATCTATAACTTGGATCCCGTACCATGCACAGTAATTTTCAGTAGTATTTTCAATACTCCCTCTATTTTTTTTTTTATTTGCATCACTTTTCTTTTGTGAATGTTTTTTTTTATTTGCATCACTTCTATATATAGTAACTTTATACTACATTTTATTATTTCTCTATCTTATTTTAAACCCTAATCCGTGGTTTATACACCCGGGTGTACAATGCTGATGGTACACCCGCTCCAAAACGACACCCCTCAACAAGTAAAAGGCACATACTATTGTAATCTGAAAAAGGCGGAAAGAACATGTTAAAAATTGCAAAGAACATGCGTTTTGAAATGTACATTACGCTTGAAATAAAAGAAGGCGTGAAATAAGGAGGTAATTTTGGGGAGTTACTGTCCATGGTCCCACAATAATTGTAAAAAAATCATTTGGTAAATATCATTTTCTCAAAAATCTTTCTCTCTCTATATTCTCAAAATTCAAAACCCTAAGCTAAAAAACCGATCCATTTCCACAAGAATTACCCTATCGTAATTCAAATTTCGTGCAATCAAATCTAGAATCTTGATAAAATGGCTGATTTTAATGAGTTGTATGTTAAATTTTTTCACATGCAAACCTTTTTGGGCGATTATTTTTGTTATGATAGTAATTAATTTGGGTTTTTTGTGTGTTTATGTGTTTTATTGTTTGATTTCGTTTTTTTTTTTTTTTTTTTTTTTGAATTCAAAGTGGTGAACAAGAGAAGGTTGGAGAAGAGCAAATTGGAGTCACAAATGAACAACAATTAGAGGAGGTTGAAGACGATGCTACTCTTAATCAATTTCTACTAGTAAGTTGTAGAAGAGCATACATGCCGGAAGTTATTGGTCCAATTGTGGATCCCACAATTCTTAGTTCGATTGCCGAAATTGACGATGATACTTCCAAGTAAGTGAAACAAGTACTCTTTTGGATTTATTGTATGTATTTTTGTTTTTTGGGTGTTGAGGACTTTAATGTACTGTAAACTTCATTAAAAATGGTAGATCTATACGGTAGGGTCAATGTAATGGGAGATCGATTGTAATATTAATTAAAGTATGTTTACAAGTATGTTCACTATATGAAGGTATTATGTTCTTTTTTTAATAAGATTCATTTTAAATAGTAGATCTAGATGGTAGGGTCATATATGGTATTTTCTTTGTATGATGCATTCACTTTATAAAGAATAGTAAATCATTCTTTAAAAAGTCATATAATTTAATTCACAGTTGATGTTTGCTAAATTAAGGCGTTATGTTCTTTTTAAAAGTCATAAATGTTCTTTTTCTTTGTTGAAGCTAAGTGTGTTCTTTTTAGAAGTTGTGTGTGTTTTTTTTTATGTAATGCATGCACTTATTTTTTGATGCTATGTGCCTTCAATTGAGTTCTTTAAATTATTCAGTTTTGCATGATAAGTTGACTAAGCACTACTTACATGATCAGGTTTTACATGCATAGAAACTTTGGCATGAAAATTTGTGCGGCCTTGGTTGCAATTACTACTAATACTAATAACAATAAGAGACCAATCACCTTTTTTATGCATGATTTTTTATATTTCAAACCCTCAAACTAGATGGAAAATACTGCCCCCTCCTCCCACTTTCAAAGAACTAATTGAATGATATAAGAGAGGGAAGAATAGGCTAGGACAGGACTTATATTAAGAGTAATGCTAGGAGTTTGAAAAGCATTCAAAAGGAACAATAGATTGGATAGTAGGTTTCTCTCTCTACGTAGTTAGTATTATAAGGATAATGTTTCCTTGCATGCATGTGACTTGTTTGTAATAGTATTAGTATTAAAAAAAATTGTGCTTTTTTTTTATCAAAACCTGATCATGTAAGTAGTGCTTAGTCAACTTATGTGTGTTATTTTTAGAAGTTGTCCATTGTTTTTAAATATTGAGTAATTATCAAATAGGGATGTAGATTGTCAACCATTAGCAGTGAAGGCTGAAAATACAGAACAACAGAATGAGGAGAGAGTATCAATGAAGAAGAAAGACTATCATTTCAAACAAATTGCTACAAAAAAAAGGTCCTTGTATATTTTATATTATGTTCGTTGTGATTTAATATAATGTTCTTTTTTAGTAGATAGTATTTTTTTTTCATCATATTTCACATAGCATAGTTATTAATTAAATGTATATATGTGCTCTTTTTTTTTATATATATGAAAGTACAGGAAGAAAGTTGGGAAGCAAACAACTGAAGATGACAATACATGCATTGAAGAAAAAAACCAAGATGTTTCTAAAGAAAGAAAAATAATATTGAAGAAAAGAAGGGCTCCAATGGGAAAGCCTTACTTTCCAGTTAAGGAGAAGTATGATACTGGTGCTCCTCAATCAGCTTCATAATCAATGGCTGAAAGTTCTACAGTGGAAGTGACAAAGGATATTCCAAAAAAGAATAAGAAAAAAAAGGGAATTGTTATAAGAGATAAAAAAAGTTGATGAAGATGAAGTATATGGGGGTGAACAAGAAGGAAGAGATGATGAATTTACATGCTTCCAAAGGCACACTGTACAACCTTTGCAAAATTTAATGAGGGGGTTGGAGAATCAAGAAGAGAAGTTGCGGGTTATAAAGGATATGTGATTTGGAGGTTTCCTACACCTTGATATGCCTAGGAGCTCCCCTAACTTTAATGCCACACTGGTGCTAAATGTGGATGCTAATGAAGTGTGTATTTTATGTGCTAGAAATATGACAGTAGACATTAAACCTGTTGATATTCATCCGGTGTATGGTTTGCTTGTTGGAGGGAAAGAGATAGTGGAGGCTGTGAATGAGGATGAGGGATTGATGATAGTAATGAGGGAATTGAAGGCATATCATGGTGGAAGAATTCCCAAGTTGGTGGCTTTGGTTGATAAGTTATTGGAACCAGAAAATCCCCCTAATGATCAATGAAAGAGGAGTTTCTTATTCCTGGTGCTGAATTGCTGCATTAAGTCTGTGTCTAACACACAGCCTTTGTACAGGTAATGTTCTTTATTATTAAATGTGATTTTTTTATTATTAAATGTGATGTTCTTTTTTCTTATTGTTTGTTATTTTATTGGCTAGATTCATGCACATAGCTATTGACACTAGTTAAATTTCAAAATTTGATTGGTGTTCTTATACAGTAGAAAGCTTGATTGAGAATGCTATTTACTATCAAAGAGACGTAAAAAGATACTTTCCTGGTCCACTAACATTTCTTATGGTATTCTTTGTTCGTGTTGTTCTTTTCTTATGTTTATTATATATATATAAAATACTCGTTTTACATAATATTTATCATATTGGTTTTTTATTAACAGATTTGTTACTTTGATTGACTACAAAGGAAAAATGTGAGTATGCCTAGACAAATCCCTTTAATCAAAGAATGATAGTGACAAGATAACAAAAAGAATTGGTATTGAGAGACAGGTTGGCTTTGGGTTTGGCACATTCTTGGATAGAATTGAAGTCCAAGATGGCGGCGGCCAGTTATTAGCTAATGAAGTAGGAGAAGAGCTTCAAAATTCAGCAACAGCAGCAAGGACAACAACAACACCTTTTGTAACAGCAACAACATCAGCAAAAAGAGGAACAAGAAGAACAAAAGCAAGACCAAGTTCAAGATGAATAGCAACAACAATTTCACCAAGAACCTTCCAATTTTACAGTTATGCATTGATAAATATATATAGTATGTTCTCTAATGGTTATAATTATGTTCTTTTTCAACTAATTGCATGTTCCTTTCATATTGTATACAATGTTCTATTTAGTTATGCTTCTATTTGTTCTATTTTACAAAAATATACTCAGTTGCTTCGCCAAGCAACAGAGACAATTGCTGCTGACTTTGTGAACCTCTCCAACATTCTGAAAATGGGGGAGAGGTTCCATAGTAGACCCTTGGATGGGGATACCACATTGTACAATGTAACTGCAATGTGGTCAAAACTTTATGGCCTTAAATTGTTTGAAGAACTTAAAAGTCATTCACCTTCTCAAAGAGTTGAGGGAAGTTCTCTCCTTAGCCAAGATACAAAATTCTTTGCATCTGACTGGTTTGGTGACATGATTGACAATGTTGTAAAGAATTCTGGTCTGGAAGGTAAAACCATGGGTAATGAGCAAATGGGAGGTGAAGATGAGGTTGCTTAACCCACTATTATGCAAACATTGATATTTAATGTGGTTACCCTTTTGACTATACCACCCCAATATTTAGGTGATCTAGACCTGAAGCTTGCGTTGAGCACGACAAGTCCTCTCAATTTGGGTAACCAGCAGTTTGATGACATTGGTGATTATGATTCAACCTTCACTGAGCAACAGTTGGAAGCAAGTGCACCTGAGGAAATGTTAGGTGGTCAAAAGACAGGGTAACTAATTATCTTAAAATGTGATTGTTGAATTGTGTGATATATTTAATTAGATTTGAATGATTTAGGCTATCAATGTGTAATAGTTATGTAATATTTAGTTTAATGTTGTAATGTTTTTATAATATTCACTGATCATGTAATGTTCTTTATGATTTCATATAATGTTCCTTGTGATTTCATATGATGTTCTCTATGATGTTACGCATTATTTATTATTAATGATGTATAATATTATTACCTTTGAGTGTTAAAAGGGTGCCAGATCAAAGCAAGGATGAAGGTAAAAATGAGAAGGTAGATGAAGATAAAGAAGTTAAAAGTGAACGGTATATATATATATATGTATGTATGTATATATATATATAAAATATAATATAGTATTTATATTTGTAATGGGGTGTTGTTGTAACCAGCTAAATGATAGTTTTTTATGATTGTTATAGATTTCGAGAAGGAAGTACTCAACCCTCAAGGGTGGAAAAAGATGAGAATGTTTTGCAAAAAGATAGTGTCATTGAAACTGGAACAAGTGAAGGGTATAATCATTTTTTTATTTACTTTGCACACGCGTTTGGATTTATTAAAAGAGTTCTTATACTATATAATATGATTAATTATGTATGTGTCATTTTATAGTGATGCAACTGTAAAAGAGGTGGTTTGGAAAAAAATACAGATTAGAAAGGAGAAAATGGAGGAAAAGAGGTATATGTTCTTTTATATAAAACTGTATGTTCATTTTAAAAGAGATGTTTGTTCTTTCATATAAAATGTATGTTCTTATTATTATATATAAATATATATTTATTAAATTAAATTTTACAGTGATTGTCCTGAACCTACAAAGAGACTTAGGAAGTTGGGACAGGTTTACAGGTCTCCTTTTCTAGTGCAATATTCTCATTTGATAGAAGGAACATATGAGTTCAAAGAAGCGTTACTAGAATATGCTTTTTCAAGTGAACTTGATGAAGAGTATGATATTATTTCTTGTATTTTGTTTTATCTAAATTTAATGGCGTTGTAATGTTAGGTTGTATGCTCTACTGTCCTTTTATAAATTTTTCTTTTCTTTTTCTATAGTGAGCTATTTTATGATGATGGATACACAATTTTGACAAGAAAATTGATCAAAACAATGTGTGACAATGTCTACATCTACAGCGATATAGTTGATGTTTTCAGTCTAATCCTCAATGCAAAAAATTCTGTTAATGACAAAAGAGATTTTCTTCCCGAATGCCGCGTTGTAAGTGTAGTTTAATTAATGATAATCTGTTGCTGTGTCATTACGTATAGGAATATATTATTAATTTGATTCTAATCTTTATTTTTTTAACATAGTTATTGTTATGCGTGAGCGAGGCATATGTTGATGATAGTCAAGAAGCTACAGTTGGTATTAAGTATCATAAATTCGTTGAAACTATCAAATTTTAGCTAATTGATTGCAAAATAGAATCTATTCAAGGATATCAAATGGTAAGTCATATATTTATTACACATGTTCTTTAATTTTCATACTTAATGTATATATATTAATTACCTAATGTTATTTTTCTGTTTGTAATGTATACAATATGATTAAAACAAATGTTCTCTCACGATTACATCATGTTCTTTATAATATAGTCAATGTTTTTTTTATTTTTAACTACATATTCTTTTTTCTTCTTGTTTCAATTCTTTTTCCCTGTATATGCACATGACCACTTTTATGTGATTGTCATAAATACAAAGTCAAAGTGTGTGGAAATTCTGGATAACAGACCGCTTGTAGAGGGTGTTCCTTTTTTAGATAAGTATCATGACTATCCAGAGAAACTAGTATGGGTGTTCTTTAACTTTTATAAAAAATTTATGTTTTTATGATTATATATAATGTTCTTTTAAATAACTGTTATATTTTTTCGTTGTTTATGATAGAGGCATGCCTTTGCAATGTACCTGAAGCAGTATGGGCTCAAGATATGGGAGAAAGTACTCACTTATGAAATAAAATTAATTGAAATGCCTTGGAAAACTTTAAATAAAATTAATTGAAATGCCCTGGAAAACTTCAAATAACAATGTTGATTGCGGAATATACACAATGCGCCACATGGAGACATACTTCAGGAAGCGGAGATGGACATGTGGCCTAAAAGCTGATAATGTAAGATAATTATTACAATATTTTGCAATTTTTTTTCTAATAACATACAATAATGGTCTTTTCTTTTGTTGGGTTAACAACTTGATGCATTGAAGACTCTTAGAATGCGATACACATATGAGATTATTGTGGATGATCTCAACAAGTACAATGCAGATGTAACCATGAAGGCTAAGAAATATTACAAGGCAATTAGAAAAAATTAGTGACATTTGTGTTGGTTGTTTCTGAACAAGTGATGATGCTTTTTTTTTTTTTTTTTTTTTTTTTGTGTTGTGTAAGCTTTGCTTATTTTTGGAATAGTTAGTTTCTAATAACTAGGAATAGCATATTGATTTTGAAGGAAGTATGGATTGTACATATACAAGTTATGTTCTCTTGATTCTGTTAAATGTGCTTTTAGATATATGTCTTGTTCCTTTGTATGTGTGCAATATTCTTTTTTTTTTCCTTGTTATACAATTAGTCAAATTATCTATTCAAGTATATATATGCATGTAATTTTCTTTTAAATAATTTAGTAATTATAACGTAAATTTTAACAATTCTATAATTATTATACAATATGGTCAAAGAAAAACTAGTAGTAAAATTTAATTATTGTAGTTTGTATTAAAATTCATACAGTGTAATAGCTTAGAAATCTAATATAGTAATTTCTAAACAATATGTCTTGTAAACAAAATAAATTTGAAATAGATCGTTCTCCATTTTAAAAAATGGATAGCAGAAAAACAAAGATCTTTGTAGAGCTAAAATCATACATCACTTATTCTTTATTTGATGAGCGTATAATATTCACTCCGAAATAGTCATCAGGCTCTAAAAACTCCAAAGAACCTCCAAATTCGTTTGAATGTGCCAAAGTATTACCATCAGGTACAGTGAGGAAATCCTTCATAAAAAAATACATATTGTATTAGTAAAAGAACAATGTAATTTCCATAAACGAACATTATGTACTATACTAAAGAACATAGTATACCTTTATCGTAGTCTGTGCTTTTTGTTTCATCTTTGAAACACCTTTTGCGCTTTTATTTTTCCATGACCTTATCTTTTGACCTTTAAGCTTGTTAGAAATCTTTTTCGAGTGCTTTTCCACCTAGTATTCTTTTGACCCTTTTTTCTTTTCTGGATAGGATCCTTGACATCTACCTCAACTGTAGGTTCTTCTTCCACGCCTCCATGTTCTTCAGCCATTTCCTCAAAAATAACTGGTGGTTCTAATAGACTTCCATCACCTTTATCTTGATTAACATCATGTTCATCAGTTTTTGACGATTCATGTGGCACATCTTTATTTTCTCTCATTAAGAGATTAATCCTAGTAGTGCATTCATCAATTGCTTCCTCAATGACTGTTCGAGCACTCATGACATTTTGCGTCCGATCTACAAGTGTGATAAAAGTAATAATATGCTACAATATCTAAACACTACAAGGTGTGACACCCAATTCAGCAACATCATTGTCATCAACTCTAGTGCACATAGCAGCTTTCCATCTCTTGCAAATGTACTTTTTCGGGATATAAGTAATGTTGTTTAAATGTAACACACGAAGTGAGTGCTTGCACAACAAACCTACTTCTCCGAAATACTTACAAGTACAATTAACTGTAACTATTGATTCATCGAATGCAACAATATGCATGATCAAATCTTTTTTTGGATGCCCAACATGATGTTCATAAAGAGGAGGTTGAAATCCTATTACCTTAGCCGTGCAAGGAACACCATTTACAAAATTGTCTTCAAAATGTAAACAGATTTGGATGGTATAAATCTTCCTTGCATGCTCCAACAATCCAATATCTGCCCAAACTAAATGACGATTTTCAGTCATACTATCATAATCATTACTACCTTCTCTACTCCTCCACTCATCAATAACCTCAATAAAAGTAGTGTAGAAATCACAAAGACCATGAGTGGCATGTAGTCGATGGGAAACTGATTTGTTCGTAGTTTCACTCCTCTGGGATGACATAATACTGCCACTAAAATAATCTTTGGAATATGCAGGACACCACATCTCTCTGATATTATACATATTTTGCAGCCATTTATTATCTATGCACTTGTACGTTTTCTGCATGCTATAAAATGAAAGAACATTATACTAAGTGAAAAGAATGTCACCTAAAACAAAAAAGAACATCTATCTTTTATAATGAAGCACAGTGTGTACACTTGAAAAGAACATCAACTAACTTAAAAAGGAACATCAACCAAGAGAACAAAGAGCATCAACTAACACAAGAAAGAACATATCTCTTATATGGTAAACTTAAAAAAAACAACTACTAACTAGAAAAAGAACATTCTTGTAAATATTAAACGCAGTTAAATATTTAAATAACATAAATAAAAAAAAAAAAGTAATTCATAGTGTTACCTTGACCAATAGTTCTCAAATTCTTGAATAGTATCTGTATACTTCAAAACAATATCAAATAAATCGTTAAAACCTTCTTTTGCTTTAAGTCCTTTGATATTTTTCTTTGCATTCTCCCCAATATGCCAAGTACATAATCGGTGCTGGGAATTTGGAAAGACAACCTTAATTGCTTTTGCCATTGCTTGAGCTTGGTCAGTCATTATCGTCACAGGATGTTTGCCACCCATAGATTTCAAAAAAGTATTGAACAACTACTCAAATGACTCCTATTTTTCATTGATCAAGAAGCCAATACCAAACATGACATTATTGTTATGATAATTCATGCCAACAAACGGTCCACAAATCATACCATATTTGTTTGTACGATACGTTGTATCATGAACTAATAAGTCTCCAAAAGCATCATAATCTACCTTCATTCTATTATCACGAAAGAAGAAAGACTACAAATGACCTTTTTCATCAACATCAAAGTCATAATAAAAGTCACACTCATTGGATTTCCTCTCCTTAAAATAGCTAAGCATCCGCTTTGCATCACAGCCATTAAACTTCATTTTCTTATGCTGAGATAAAGCAGCATACGCATCCCTACAAGAAATGTAAGATTTGCCTCTCCACCAGCTTGATGCTTTAAAACACGTACTGCATCAGCAACAGGTATACTACTCTCAGTCAAGCTACTAAGTATCACAACTTGTTCATTAGTAACCTGTATACAAAAGAACATATTACTTACAAAAGAGAACATTAGGTTGTTGGCAAAGAACATATTATGAGCAATAAAGAACATGTTTAAAAAAAATGTACCTTTACCTTCCTATGAGACCTAATCAAATGTCTCTTTGAAACAGGAACCCTACTGTGATTATGAACCATAGTGTGATTGACCACGATATACAAACCAGAATCCTTATCAACATCAAATTGTATATTAGACTTGCATCTCGTGCGAAAATTCCTCTTTTGGTAAACTTTTGGTTGTTCACCAGGCTTCTTCTTTTGCTTAAAGCAAGCAAAAGAACATACCAAAAAGCGTTGCTGAGGTGTAACTTTATCTTCACTACGATTCAACTTATCTTTACATATACCAAAACCATGTTTAAATGCATAACTATTATACAAATCAAAAGCCTCTTGATCAGACTTTACTTTTCTGTCAAATAATTCTGATTCATTAGCCTCGGTAAAACCTGAAATAGTAGATCAATATACATGTATATTAAGATAACAATAATTACACATTTTAATGGAACAAATGTTCTTTAATAACAACATGATGTTCTTTTTTACATGTGGTATGTTCTTCAATTTATTTATAATGTTCTTTATTATATGCACATTGATAACAACACATTGATTTCAGAAAAATACAGAGTACAACAAAGTACATATATATATATTTAACAACTGTACACATCGTTTTCGAAAAAGTACATACAGAGTAAAACAAAGTACATTTATAATTAACAATTGCACATGTGTTATTATATAAAATCAACATTGATTTCAGCAACATAAATATAATAAGATAAATAAAAGAACATATCTAAATAATAAAAGAACTTCATCTTCAACCTTAAACTAATTATTGTAAAATTAAATATATGATGTAAATCGATAATAAAATTTAAATTAGCAATAATACCTAAAATTAACAATAAAAAATAAGGATTAACAACTGCAAATATAATCGGTTAAACAATTTACCTTCATTCTCGTTTACGATACCCTCGACTTCACCTTCATTGTTGATATCATCATCATCCTCATCATCAACAACAAATCTAGCATTAGAATCATGGCGAAATTCGGATTGATAAACCATTATTAACTTCTTCTACAAGGAATTCTATTGATCGATCGTCAAATTGATCGCTCGTCAAATACCTCTCTATAATCTTCTCTCTGTAATTTTCTCTCACCAGGAATTTTAGGATCCTGTAATGTTCTCTCTCTAAAATGTATTTAAAATATCAATTAATGTAAATTACTAAAACCTGAAAACTATACAATCGGCAAAATCCACGTGATTAAACTTTGATTTTTTTTTTTTTAAAAACTGTGTATTTCAAATTAGCTTGAATATTTACTACCAACTCATCAGGTGCACCAGCATGGTGCACCCTGGTGTATTGTCTAACTTTCATTAAACCCCACTTAAATAATTTATCATTTCTCTTTCTCATGGTCCCCACTACTCTCTCTCACATATTTTTACTTTTATGGTCCCCACATTACTTTTACCATAATAAATTATTCATCCACTCACATTATTATATTATACCAAATATTATCCTCCTAAAACTCCGTGCAAACACAAGTGGTGCAAATTAAAAAAAAAACGGAGGGAATACTATTTTAATTTGTGTAAAAATAATTGTCTAAAAATTGTGTGAACTACTATATAATACCGAAATATTTAGTAAAATGAAACGTAATCATGAAAAAGCCGATAAGCTAATTATGTACTTACAAGTTATGCATTTGATCGTATGATTATTTTTACGTATTTCAATACAATAAAGTTAAAGTTATGTATCTAACCACGCAAAAATATTTCCTTTTACGTAGGGGTGAAAGTAATTCGGGTTAAAACCGAACCGAACCGAAAACCATACCGAATTAATATTTCGGTTTGGATTTATTTGAAATTCAGATTGGATTGGTTTGAAAAAAATTATAAATATGGATTACGGTTTGGGGTTAAAAAAAACGAAAACCGAATTTCAAACTGAAATTTCAATCTATTACATTAAGCCTACTTTCTTTTACAAAGTATATTAATCTTTTTCTCCTTTCTCAATTCTCCTTTCTCAATATCTCTCACACAAAGAATGTAGTTAACAAAAAAAAAGGTTCAGTGATTGTAGGAAATTTTTGGGTGAAGTTCGGGTTTTGGGTTTAAATGTTGCGATAGAATGAAACAAATTTCAGTTGGGATTGGATTCTAATTAGCAAAACAGAATTAATTCAATTTGGTTTGGATTGGATCGAATCTTATTTCGGTTTGGATTCGGTTTGAGAAATCCAAAGCTGAATTAATTCGGATTGGATTCGGTTTTGGCTATAATCCAAACTGCAAACCGAACTTTCACCCCTACTTTTCGCATTGTATATTATTGAAGATTTTCTTAAAAAAAAAAAAAAAAGTGAAATAAGACCTTTTTGAGATATAAGGTTTATGATGGAAAGGTATGAAGTTGGACTAATTTGAAAACATTGGGTGCTTGAGTTGAATCACTTGACTTTGGCCTTGTCTTTCTAGGACATACTAACATTTTATTAGAATTTGTTTCAAAATGTAGTTGTATCTTATTATTAGTATCAATTTTTTATATAGTAGTAGTATTTAAATATCGTTTCATAATGGATTCTAATAAGATGTAGAAGAAAAGTATGAGATATTGATTTGATATTTGCATTTCTTAGTGGTATCTTCAAAGACATAACTAAAACAAAAGTAGAGGGAAAATCAATCTTACATAATTTTGCTTTGCTGTTGAATAAATGTTCTCATCTTCCTTTAAAAAAGAAGTAATTAAAAAATCTAAACAAATTTTATCCATATTGTAGAACATGTCACATATTATGTTAAAAATATATATTTTTAGGTTATAATTGTCAATATTTTTTGAGGAAAGATATGTGAAATCCCTTTACCTTAATTATAATATATAATTACTATATAATAATATGGAATATACAATAAAAATAATACGGAGTATTATTTTTGTAAGAGATTTTTTTTCCTTAATTAATAGATTTATTTTTAAAAAAGAAAAAGAAAAAAAAGACACACCAGGAGATGACACGTGTCATTGCTGGTGTGTCTTTTAGTATATTGTTATTTATTGATGATTAGACTTTATCACTTTATTGTGGTTAACTTCTCAGTGACAACACGATCATTTTTCAACATGTGAAAATTTGAAATACAATTTGGATGGCTGCCAACATGTAAATCCGCTATGACCACAAAATCTTGTTGCTTATGCGGCATGGGTTTAATCCTAGGCAATGAAATATCGTTGTTTTCCACTTCGGACACATAAATTTTGTCAATTCAATTTTTCAAGTTTAAGGTTCTCTACAAATTTCTCCAATTCAATTGTTTGAGATTTTAAGGTTCTTTGAATCAATTGATTGTTCGTGGTTTAGCTAGGGTTTATTGTTCTTTGTAATAAATCGTTATTTATTCTTCGCAATTAAGGTTCCTCGCGCAAAGGAAATGCGAATCTTCTCAAAGGAATTAAGACGCAAATACCAAAAATTTTGCCAATTTAAGGTTTTTCCAAAGAGATTAGTGTAGACACCAAATTTTGATCCTACTACTGTGATTATTGATTATTAATATCATTAATATTATTATTTATTATTTTTATTATTATAATTGTTATTTTTGCAATAATTATTATAATTTTGCTATCATTTTTTTTAATTATGTGGTAATTGCATAAGCATATGCTAAAATATTTTTATAAACTTAGTGACTATATTTAAGCTAATTAAATGAAGAAACGAGTAATAATAATAATTTTTATTCATAATTTTCGAAATGCATGTTACAAATTGTACTTCTAAAGTACTAAGTCACAAAATATTGAAGTACAACTAACACCACATGCATTTTTACCCTACTCCACCGAAGTAATTTTGGGCTTCACTTGTTAATTAGTAAGTAAATTAATGCAGCCATGAAATACACTCGTATCATCCTCATGTCCTCTTCGGTGAAGACAGGTTGGTTTTCTTGGTTATTTTGGAACATGGTGGCCTAATTAATGGTGGTTTTGCTTGGTTTTTTCGGGTAAGGAGGAATATAGAAAGAGATAAGAAACAAGTGGTGAGTGGAGATCTGGATAAGGGTAATCTTTTTTTTTTTAATATAGTAAAAAGAATGTAAATTATACTGTATTTTTATGTGTATATGTATGACAATCGTATTATAAAATACGACATTTTGTCTCGTCGGGAAAATATGACATTTTTTTGGAGCTATAAACAAGCATTGTTTAACCCTTTAATAGTATGATAACTGATAAGTGTATTAGTATTTTCATTTAGAGTGTTAGAGTACTTTTTTTTTTATCTAGTAATTTTACGACCTGTGCATAATAGTTAGACTTGGTCAGTTTACCTATTAAGTCAATTATTTCAAAGACTGATGCCCAACAAAGGTAGGAAAATGACAAACATTCCTTTTTTTTTTTTTTTTTTATTCTTACAATAAAGATTATCACATCAAAAAAAGTACTACATGTCATAGTGTTAAAAGGACTTCCTTTGATGTACACTTTTTAACCACTACAAGTTGCAGACTAAAATAATACTACATTTTTTTATCCCATGTTTAATATTGGATTCGATAAATATCAATTCGGATCAATAGTATACTAAGAAAACACATGCTGCATGCATGATGTATTAAGTGGGTGAAAGTTAAAACAACGGAATCATGAGCATTACTTGCTTGGTTGCCTTTCATTTCTTCTATTTTATATTTTAGGCAGGATGTAAGGCTACGTTGATATTTGTATGACCTCAAACTTTACTGATATTTCTTTCACATTTGTTAGTAAGATTCCCTCTTTATTCTTATGGAACCATATTTGGTGGATCTTGTCCCCCCAAAATGCACTCTTACTTTTAATTTCACTGTACTTGTTCAATTGTAGTTATTTATGGTCATTTCACTTACTCACTTGGTTAGTTAGCATAATATTTTTTATTTTTTATTATTTTTATTTTTATTTATTTTTATTTTTTATTTTTTATCTTTTGTCAAATTGTTGATATATAATTGTCAATAGTGAAATAATACGACTATGTTAAATATAAATTGTGTTTTAGTAGTGTAAGATACGATAAAGTTTTACACTTTTAAGGTTCTCCGATTAGGGGAATAATTTTTACCCTTGACCACGTCAACTTTATGCTGTATGATTTTACATATTATACTTTATCTCAGAGGCGAAGCCAAGAATGAAAATCCATGGGGGCCCAGACTTATACTACGCATTAAATAAATAGTGATATTTTCACTTTTTTTCATCGCAAATTTTGGTTTCCAGATTTTGCTTTATAGAAGTAATATATTAGCTTTGACCGTATTTTTACTACTCGTAGTATATAAGAATAACAGATATTAAAGACGAAAATACGGAGTAATATGTTTTTTTTTAAAAAATAATGGGAATTAAGTAATATGTTGTACGAGTAAAATAATTGTATAATTTCATTTAAACCATATATAACAACTTACAAATTATTTCTAATGTTATCAACGGTCATATCTATCTATACTATATATTAAAAGGCGTTCCTAAACAAGTTTAGGTGCCAAGTGGCGCTATTCTCATTTTTACTCCATATGTTTAAGCCATGTGGCACTCCCTCATTAAAATCCGATTTTCATACCATGTTTTAAAAATATGGTTTTTACAAGATTTGAACCCACGACCTTAAATTTAAAACTCTAATGTATTAACCACTAATACATTATCAAATTACATGTTATGTAGTATTTAATAAAAATTAAATACATTTATTAAGATTTTTATCAAAGAAATAGTGCAGTAACTCGGGCCTCGGGGCATCGCCCGGACGTAAAAACTAGTTAAAAAATATGTAAAACTTAAACAAAAAATTATTGGGCTGAAAACTATGTCTATCATCGAACTTGGGACCTGCTACACATGACAAACACACATTTGACAATGTTTTAACCGCTGCGCTATGAAGTACAAGCATTGAATCCTAGAAAAAACATTATTTTTATCTCTTATTTTAGGGATGCTAGCATTAAAATCAAAAGGGTTGGCTGGTTGGCCACGGGGGCCAGGCCTCCACCAGCCCCCCATGTGGCCCGACCCTTGCTTTACCTTTGACCACGTCAATTTTATGTTGTATAGTTTTACATAGTATATTTTACCCTTGACCATGTCAACATTATGGTTTTACATAGTATATATATAAGGTAATTTTATACCTTACCTTTGTTAGTAAGGATCATTTTTTTTTCATTGTTTGTAATACTTGTGCTTATAAGATTTTGTCGTATGATTAGTTTTCCTTTTGTAAATTTATATGTACGATTTAATAAGGGTAAAAGTTAATGCATGTCAAGGTATAAGTTCTGAAAATATTTTGTCCGACCCTACTCGTATTATTGTAACCTTATGACATGGTTGTTGTTTATATTTTCTTTTTGTAATATCATGGTATTTTAATACTTTTTTTAATTTTTTATTATGTGATTATTAGAGTCTAATCTATTTGCGGTTTTCTTTATTTTATCAGTTTAAGTTTCTTAAAACAGATTAATTAGTTTTTTACATAAAAAACAAAAGAATTTAATAAAAAGGTTTTCGTTATTACCAAAACTAGATATTTACAATTTAAACCCTTTAATTATCTTTTTTATTTTTATTTTTTTATTTACAAATTAACCCTTTTATTTTCCTATAAATACCCCCTAACTTCCCCTAAAAAAATAAAATAAAAATAAATAAAAGTAAAAATAAATAAAAATAAATAAATTAATACCCCCTAACTTTCTCATTTCTAGACACACCAAAAAAATCCTACAAAATCTCTCTCTAAAGAATCGTTCTCTAATCTCTTACTTTAGTTAAAATCCCTCTAATTTAGATTTATTTTTAAGTAATTAGCTTATATAAAACATTATGTGGTTTCATAATATTTCTATTTTTATCTAAATATTGTTATTATCTCTAATTCCTATAAAAAAAACCACAAAATAATATTTTTCTTTTAGTTCAAGTATTATTGTTACGTCTTATCTTTGTTTAAACTAAAAAATTAGTTTAATTGCTTAAGTATCCCTATTCTATATTAAAAACAAAAAAAAGTTTATTTCAAGATCTGGCTTTATTTTTCATGTATTAATTCAAGTTTATCTTTTTATTTTTTTTTATTTTTTTTAATTGCAATCCAAATAAAGGTTCATTAGCGTTTTTCAAAAAAAAAAAAAAAGTTCATTAGCTTTATTTTCACTAGTTTCTCTTAATATCTTAAAAGTTCCAAAAAATATCACTTAGTGTTTTTTTGACTCACTTTAGTTAAGAAGATTTTATCCTTTAATCTTGGTAAGCCAAAGGTGTTATTTAAAAAATAGCTACATCTAGCTCAAGGTATTATTTTTTTTTTCCTTTCTCAATTTCCTTAATTATTATAATTATGTTAAATAATATGTTTGTTTCCATGTGATGTTACCAATAGGAGTGATGGCGATATTAGGTGCCAAATTAGCCCTAAATCTTTCATTACTCCAAATTAGAAAACCAAGCCTACTGGTGAGGTAATAGGATATGGTAAAAAGGGGGGTTTAGTTGCATTTGCATTTTATCTTTGTTTAATGTATTGAATTATAAAGTGCTAATGCATTCATGTCTTCATCTAAAATATAAAGTAAGAATAATTTCTTTCTTTAGGTGAGTTTAAAGATCTAAGGAAGAAAGAGTTTATGTAAAAAATGTTCAAGGATAAAGAGTAACCTACCTGTAGACACCCAAATATGTCTCCCCAAAACTAAACCCAGTGATGAATACCTTTAACGTCATTTGATTATCGAACGAAGTGAAAGTGTGGAAAGTCTAATGATGAGGATGTTTTATTAAAATATTTCTCTTTCTGTTTTCAAAAATATTTCTTCTCTTACTCTTATTTATGAAAAGTAGCCATTCTAATTTGATTTGGTCTATAATAAGGGTCCAATAATAGTGTAGTTGGGTTGGGCTCGAGAAGAGCTTTCCAATGATATATTATAAGCCCAATTCCGATGAATAATGAGGAAGTTATGAATTAAATTAAATTGGGTTCGAAATGATTTTTACATGTGGCCTAATGATATAGAGGAGGACCTATTAATTATTATTCCTAAAGCTGTTAGGATTGATTTTGATCTTCTAAGAAGGTTCTTTTTAATTCTAATGGAATTAGGACTATTAATTATATTTTAAAGATGTTTTATTTAGAATAAAATATGTTAAATCTGATTTTGAAAACTGCTCGGATGTATAATTACCTGCAGCCGGTGTTAAAGGTAATTACGCGTGGAAAAGCGCGTTGACTTTTGGACCAGCGCGAGACGACAGAGTCGTTGCTAGGCGCCGACCTTCGTCGCCTGGCGACGAGCTTGTCGTCTGGCGCTGACTCATGTCGTTTGCGACAGGAGGTATTTTATTCCGAATATGATTTTCTTTGATCCCGTGCTATTTTTTCTATAAATAGGGGTTGTATCTCTCTATTTTCATATTATCTACAATTCACATCAATCATCTTTCTCTATTCTCTCTCTAAAAAAGCTAGAAGCTTCTTCTCTCTATTCTTTTACTCTAGCTTCCTTCCCTTTGGACGCCACCATACTTAAGTGTATGATCACAGTGGGGCTCAAGTGTGGGATGCTTGAAATATTCCCTACAGTTTTTTGGCGACTACACTGGGGAGGATTTCTATTTTAATTCTTGAAATTTATTTTGGCAATGATTTGAATGAGTGGATGAGACTCGAAAAGTTCAAGGTATTTCATGTGCGTAATTTTGATTAACATTGTGGCATTTGCATAAAAAGGTTCTCATTGGAAAGACCATCCGTAATGAATCAAAAACATAGGATTTTTACACGTAGGAAATTAGGGAAATATCTTTCACAACTAAAGTCGAAATAATGCTACGGAAAAAACTAGAAAATTCAAGAACAGAAAGCTGCCGAGGCATTTAGGAATTAGCGCTGAGAAAACAGCGTTAGCGCCAAATGATGGCGCTGTCGCCTGGTGACAAGCTTGTCGTCTGGCGACAGTGCTAGCGTCTGGCGACAGACGCTATTGTCTTGCGCCGAATTCTTCCACTACCGAGCCAGAAATCTACCTTCTTGTTTTGACTAGTTTTCTAGTACTGTTTGCCCGGTTTTACTTCCTGATTGAGTTTTTTCCTATTTTCTAAAATCCATATGTGTTCTACATATGGACATAACCCTCTGGGAATTCAACCCAATCGAACGCTCCTGGCAACGAAGGGTACATCCGAGATTGTTGAATTCACCAAACCATGGAAGCGAGTTTAACTCGCGGGGTCCCATCCACACGCGCCAACCCTTCTAAAGGTAAGGCTTCCGCGCGGTGCATCCGGACTCATAACCATGAACCCTCTTTAACTAACCCATATCCTGAACTTTAGAGAACTAAAGCCATGGTTAGGTTGCAAACTCATTGCATCATATTGTGACTATATGACTACTTGCGCATTATTTGTTGTGCATACCCTATTTGTTTTTCCTAACCGTTTATTTGACTTGTGTATGAGTTAAATAAATAAAATAATGACTAAAAGGACTTTGCTAATTAATTGATTAATTAATAAATGATTAAAGTCTAATAAATTGATCAAACTTGACTTAGTACGACTTTTGGCTAATCCCTTGAGAGTAAAAAACTGGAAACAGCCCTAGGTCGATGTCCCATAACGGCGCAAAGATTTGGACTGTGGCGCCATACGCTAGTGTCCGGCGCCAGGCGACGATTTTGTCGTCTGGCGTTGACTTCCAGCGTCTGGCGAAGGTACTGTCGTCTGACGATAGCCTATAATTTTGCTCGAGTCTTCACGACGTGTCAGTTTAATTAATTTGCTAATACGACCAAATCAGTTTATTAATGGAAGTGATTATATTCAGTAGTCCAAGCACATAGTCTCATGGTCTCGCACAAGAGTCAAAGTATGTCACTCACATTCACCATTAAAGCACACACATAATATGTCACATTTTGACCATGTCTAGAGAGTCTCGTATGCACGAATTTTTCGTCATTTGAGTTGAGGGTCCACTCTATTCCTAAATTCTTCTGTATATTCCCATCTATATCATTTTTTCCATTCTCTACATACTTTGTCCATACCTATCATTCTCCCCTTTCTTTCATGATCTCTTCCCGTCCATCGCATGTCGAATAGAGCTTGAGCCAAAAATGAAAAACTTACCCCTAATTTCCCTCTTCACATCACTTGGTCAAGGAGAGAAGGGCGATTAATCAAGGACAACACTTTTGTTCAAATACTACTTTTTGACAAACCAGTTAGTCGGAAAAGAAAAGCTAAGAAGATAATGGCGTCTCATGAAGAAGTTAATGAACTTAGGAAAGACGTGGCCAACTTAACTGAATTGATGAAGAGTATAGCTCTTCAAGTCAATGACCCTGTGAAGAAACAACAAATGGAGCTCATGCAAGAAAGCTTGGGCAAACTCTGCCATGATTATAGGTTCCAGGGCATTAGCTCACAAGGGGTCTCGGTGGACAGGGAGCATCTTCCGCAAAAGTTCAATGCCAACGACATCCCTAAGTTCAAGCCAACAGACAATCCTTATTTTCACTTAAGGGTTTTTTGAAACCATAATGAACATTAAGGGGACTGATAGGAAAGCCTTTCATTCTTTGTTTTCTTTATCTTTTGAAACCGTTTGTCAACAATGGTTCTTTTCTCTTGACAAAGAAAAAACCTCTACTTGGGACGGAATAGTAAACGCTTTCATTGATAGATATAAGTGCAACATCCAAGTCGACACAGACCATAGACAACTTGAGATGTTAAAGCAAAAAGAAAACGAAGGGTTCACCTCTTTCTTTAACAAGTGGAGGGAAACTTCCGCTAATATGGTTGAAGTTCCTAATGAAAAGGAGTCCGTAAGGATTTTCATCAAGAACCTTCAAGACAAGTATTCAAAGCATTTGAAATATCAACATAATTTGAATACTTTCAAGGCTGTCTACGACATAGGTATTGAAATCGAAGATGACCTTGCGAAACAAAAAGCTACTAACAATAATAACAACAGTGGCTGGAAAGGAAAGAAGAACGAAAATCCTTCTTCCTTTGAAAACACCCACTCTAGTAACAATGTTAGTAGCTTTGATTTAAATGATGTCTTAGCCATAGATAATCAAGGATCTAAAAAGAAACCAAAAAGAGAGTTCACACCTATTGGGATGACCTATGATGTTGCTTTCGATCGTCTCCATGATCGAGGATTAATCAAACCTATTGGCCCTACTGAAGATCCAACGCCAGAAAGGCGATCTTCAAGATGGAATCCCAACTCTTATTGGAAGTACCATCAAGGAAATGGTCATACCACGGATGAATGTTACAAATTTCAAAATCTCATTCAAGATCTCATAGAAGCAAATAAGATCCCATTGCCTTTAGCTAGTAAGAAGACCGGGTAATGATCAAGCAAAAGACACAAGGCGAGCTTCAACGACAAGATCACGTGACCTCTTTTTCTATCTTTTTTGTTCCTCCTTTCCCCAAATAAGTCTAGCATAGGCACCCTTTGTTTTCCTTAGATTTTATTTTATAGGTTTTTTCTTTTTCCCTTTAATAAAATGAGCATTTATTTTCTTGCATATGATTATCGCATTGCATTGCATAAAAAATAAAAAAAATAAAAATAAAAAAATAAAAAAATCCATGTCGAATTAAGCACAAGGTATACTAATGATTTGAGGCACCTCTTTTAGCCACATCATATCACTTTTCACCCTTCAAATATACAATCCTTTCTTGATAAACCACTTTGAGCCTCGTTGGGATGGGATAGTGTGCAACTTATGTCTCCCCAAAACTAAACCCAGTGATGAATACCTTTCGCGTCATTTGATTATCGAACGAAGTGAAAGTGTGGAAAGTCTAATGATGAGGATGTTTTATTAAAATATCTCTTAATGTTTTCAAAAATATTTCTTCTCTTACTCTTATTTATGAAAAGTAGCCAGTCTAATTTGGTTTAGTCCATAATAAGAGTCCAATAATAGTGTAGTTGGGTTGGGCTCGAGAAGAGCTTTCCAACGATATATTATAAGCCCAATTCCGATGAATAATGAGGAAGTTATGGATTAAATTAAATTGGGTTCAAAATGATTTTTACATGTGGCCCAATGATCTAGAGGAGGGCCTATTAATTATTATTCCTATAGTTGTTAGGATTGATTTTGATCTTCTAAGAAGGTTCTTTGTAATTCTAATGGAATTAGGGCTATTAATTATATTTTAAAGATGTTTTATTTAGAATAAAATATGTTAAATCTGATTTCGAAAACTGCTCGGACGTGTAATTACCTGCAGCCGATGTCAAAGGTAATTACGCGTGGAAAAGCGCGTTGACTTTTGGACCAGCGCGAGACGACAGAGTCGTCGCCAGGAGCTGACCTTCGTCGCTTGGCGTTGACCTTCGTCGCCTGGCGACGAGCTTGTCGTCTGGCCCTGACTCCGAGGTATTTTATTCCGAATATGATTTTCTTTGATCCCGTGCTATTTTTTCTATAAATAGGGGTCGTATCTCTCCGTTTTCAAATTATCTACAATTCACATCAATCATCTCTCTCTATTCTCTCTCTAAAAAAGTTAGAAGCTTCTTCTCTTTATTCTTTTACTCCAGCTTCCTTCCCTTTGGACGCTACCATACTTAAGTGTATGATCATAGTGGGGCTCAAGTGTGGGATGCTTGAAATATTCCCTACACTACCACGTCCTAAAGATCGCCAATGTAACACATCTTAGTATCTTACGTCCTAAATCAGTTCCCTTCCTTTAGATTAAATGATAGAATTTTTCAAGAGCTTCCCAACCATATCTCACAATAATTTTTTTTTTTTTTAATTTTTCTATGATTTTCACATTTCCCTTAACTATTTTTTTAGAAATATTAAATTGGTAATAAGTTGTTTTAAGAAACGAATGGTGTCATGGAACCTATATTACACTATAATTTTAACTTATAAATTTTTAATTATTAATTAAGTGCACTTTTTTAAGAAGACTTGATTTTGTCTAAAGACGAATTTAGATATAAAAGAGTTTTTAAGAAAACTTAATCTTATCTAAATATGATTTTAGAAAAAAAAAAGTGTTTTTAGAAACTTGATTTCATCTTAAGATGATTTCAGGATAAAAGACGTTTTAAGAGAGTTTGATTTTATTTTAAGACGATTTTAGAAATAATTTTTTTTTAATAATTTTGTGAACATTTTATTTCAAATCCTTTTGTAACACAAGAATGAATTATAAATTTGCATACTTGTTTTAATAATGATAATTAGTATAAGGTTATAGCCTCATTTCCAAACATGAGGTTAAGATTAATTATTTAGTTGTACAAGGTTGTCACAATTATCCATCTCCATAAAAATAAGCCTTTATCATGTTCCCTTTAATTTGGAAGTAAGACCTTGACATGTGTCGTGTTTTATTTGGCTAGTTCCATTAGCCCAAATACATAACTCTTAAAACATTACGAAAATTACCCTCAAGTGATTTTAACCCCAAAAAATACCTTCACCCACTAAAAAGTCGTCAATTGGGACGCATTTTTTGAATTGTCTTGTTCAAAAGACGTTTTTAGTAATGACTTGTAATACCCCGGAAATTCTCTTTCTTTAAACTACCTTCTAATATCCAAAGTATTACCGCCACCGTGATAACGGCTAAGGCTATTTTCAAAATCACACAGCGGAAGACTAACTTTTAAAACTCAAATAAAATAAAGTTTAATAAAACCAACTTACATTAAACCAATAAATTGGAACCATCAAAGGCCTTTTTTTTTTTTTTTTTTTCAAAAACAAACTAAAATTTTAAAACAATATTTATATGTTAGTGTCAACAATTACATAAATAATCCAATATAATAAATATTAACAAATAAACATATAACCCTCTTCGCAAAATCCTATCATGCTTGATATGCTATTTCTTCCAGTACTTCTCTTTATTTCAACCTCACTACTCGCCATATAAATGGGTCATAGTAGGGCCAATACAAAGAAATGCCAAACACAAACAACAAAGAACGAATCAGCAAAAGCTGAGTACATATGCACCAATAGGAATAATCACACTAACATGAATATCCTAGTAATAGACAATAAATAAATAAATAAAACATTGCTACACAAGTCAACTTACCTTTGACTCATGACTCTACTTTACTTTATTAATATATAGCTTTGGATAACGCATCGAATGGGTTTCCTTCCTTAAAAATAGCCCATTAAAAATGGAGCTTCCAATTAGGGAGCTACCCCAATTGGCACCTACTATGTCACACCTTGGTGACGGAATTCCAGCGCATAAATAATAAAAGAAAGTATAGCGTCTGGTACCCCTGTAGAACCTATGGTTAAATATAAAACCCCATAAATCCCCCCATATGTTCATACTCGAGGTATATACGTTCCAAGAGTTTTGGTGCGTATTCTCTTACACTTTACGTGATTTACCAATTAACATATGATGACTCCAACCGATCAATCAAGAACAAACATAATAATCAAAACATACTTCCAATTCACTCTTAAATTAATAAGTGAGCATATACTATTTATTTTCATTAAGGTTCCTTGCCTAGTTTTGTGCACAAAATTGCATGATTACTACCTTGGTGCATAAAATGCACTTATAACTTCCGTGACTCAATCTCAACTTATGTGAGTGAGTAATAAACTAACTTCTTGACTCGACCTTAACTTATGTGGGTGAGTAAACAAATAAACTTTCTTGACTCAACTCCCATAATAAATGGGGGAGAATAAAACCATGAATCATGCTCAATAAATATAACTTTAGCTCTTTTCAATAAACATAAGCCTTGCTTATTAATTACATGCCTTCTTGATAATGAATAATAAATAATATAACATGATTCAATTACTTTCAACTTGTATCAAGCTCATAATAATTATTCCAATATATTCACATGCTTACATATAAGACATGGATAACCAATCAATCAATTCAAGTATCACAACACAACTTAACATGATACTAATCTCATACTTGATACAAATTGAACTTCCTAACATGGTATTACACACAATTAAAATATCCTATGTGCATACGTACCTCAAATCGTCTTTTTAACTAGCCACAATGCTAGAAATTACTCAACTTAAAGTCTCTTACAATACCAAGTATATAAACTCAATTAATCCCTTAATTACACAAATTTCCAGCAACTTTTAAAACACTTTAAAACCTCTCTAATAAGCTGAAATTTGAGTTTAAAACCTTAAAAATTCTTTCTTTAAGTGGGTAATTAAAACCACAAAGTAAAAACTCAATCATATTGTTTATATAAAAATTCCAGCACACTTTTTAAGGTTAAAACCCCTCAAATAAATATAAAAATTCAATTAAACCACTTAAAACCTTATCTACTTATGGATAATTAAACCCTTTTTATAAAAACACAAAAGTAGCACTTATAATATAATTCCGGCAATTTATTTAAATAAAAACTCATTAAAACTCCATAAAGATACAATCTTTAAGCTTTATTATTACTTAAAATCAATGGGTATATAAAACCCCAAAATCAATTGTAAGTTAGAACCCTAAAAATCAATTCTTTTATGATTAAAACCCTAACTTTTATACCTTATAACATCATAATTTAAAATGATACAAAATCTGAAATTTATACTCTTTAATCATTAAAACACAATTTTAAAAGATACTAATCATAATCTAACAATCAAAATCAATACCCAAAAAATATAATTATAGGAATAATAATTAAAACAAGGAGGAGAGAGAAGGCGAGTGGATCACGAGTGGTCGACGTGGCGGCTGTCGAATGGACACTGGCGGGAGTCGGAGGTGGTGCCGCCGGTGGGGACCTCAGGTGACGTGGCAGCAACATGGGTCATCAAGCAAACAAAGCAAGCATAGCTTGCTGCTATGCTATGCGTGGGATATGTTCACGTATAAACCCCTAAAAACAAGAGAAAAAGAAAAAAAATAAGGAAAAAGAAAAAGAAAGAAAGGAAAGAAAAATAAGAAAAGAAAAATAAAAGAAAAAGAAAAGAAAACTTACATGGGAAAATCTGATTTCTTTGAGCCTCTTTGTGTGGGAAAATTTTGGGGTTTTGGGGGATATTTATAGAGTAGAGAGTAGGGTTTAAGTTTGAACTCAATAAATAAATGAGCTTGAATTATGGAATATTTGATCCACAAAGGTTCAAATAAAAGGTTGGGCTTATTTAAATGAAATGGGTTATTCCAATAAGAGAATGTATAACTAGTTTACATAAGATATTTAAATGAGCCCAAATAATTAATAAATGTCTTGCCCAAAATATATTTTACTTTTGTAAAAATTTATAACTAAAATACTTTAGTTCTTTAAAATATTTAATTAAAATACTTGAGCCTTTAAAAATATATTTTATAAATACTTAAATACTTTATAAAAAATACATAAAAAGACGGAGTATTACGTCACGTACTAATCGGGGTGATTTTTCCTCAACCAAGGTGGTTTATTTTACTTTTATGAGTGAATCCGTCAAATATCACTAAAATCCCACTTACAAAATAAGACGCTTATGTCAACTACCCAAATTAAAAATCCAATGGAATAAGTTATTTAAAACATGACATCTGTCTGAACTACGAAGGTTTTGATCCGTGAGTGGATTCAAATCCCACTATGATCGGTACATAGTGCAACTTCGATGCTCAAACCTACCTTATATTAATTATTATATCATTTTATGTGACTAACATGCCTTAAAAGACTTTAAATAACGCAATAGTAAGAGCCCGTTATTTAGAACGGAAGGGAAGACGAATTCTAGACGTTCGATTCTCTTAACCTCAATCCCGAACCCAAGACTGTGCCTTAAAATTGTTTTTCTTTGTATGAAGTTAGTAGTTAATTTTAAGGTTTATTTCTTGAAATTGACCGTTTTAAAATCTATCCTTATTCGGTTAAAAAGAAGGTGGCGATTCTAAGTTTTTAATTAAGAGTCCTATCAAACACCTAAGTGGAACCTTTATAGACTAATTTGTCCACCAAAAACAAGGTACCACAATTAGGGTTCTCACAAAGTAGTTAAGGCTCTTCGCAGAAGAATTTGTGAAGGATAAAGTGTTTGCTAGCTACTCAATTCACAAAGGATTAAGTGTTTGACAAATTTTGACCAGTACAGTGTCGGATTTATATTGTAGAAAGGGGGCACTCGACCCCACTTGGAAAAAAAAAAAGAAAAATCTATAAATAAAAATATTCAAGTCCAAATTAAATATTATTATTATATTAAAAGCTGACTCCACTTAACATTAGAAAGTTAACCCTAATTCACCAATTTTGAAGGACTTATTGTATTCTTAAGTTTACCTGGATGAGGTAACAATGAGGTGGCATTGAAGTGCGATTTTGTTTTTTAAAAAAAACAAAACTGTTTATTTGGCCCACACAACACCATAAAATCATTATTGCAATCCAATCTTCCAATAAGCATAATGCGAAGTACCGGAAAATTAATGCATTCAAATTCTAAATCTAAATCATCAAAACTGAGGTTTTAATTTACTCTACCACATAAAATTATTTAATATTTTAAATTTTTTAAAAAATACCATTTTCATTCTTCATTGGTACAACGAGAACGTGCTAACTATTCTTCCTTTTTGAAAAATTCTTACATATTTTTCCTTATCAAAAAATTATACTCCATAATTTAAGCTTCAATCAAAGCAATTACTCTATAATTTGGCTTCAAGTGATGTTGATCTTCCAATAACAATTTTGTAGGAGTTTTATCTCGGGTTAGTGAAGTGCAAACTATTTTTTTTGTCATATTATATCAAAATATTATGGTATGAAATAATTTTTTTAAAAGCATGTATAGTTTACATTAAATTATTTACTTATGTGATAACTTACAATAATAAGAACGATTTTTTGGTAGTTAGTAATAATCAAAATTAAACTAGTTTAAAAAACAATTATTTGATAGTGATTCTAAAACGAATTTTAGTAACAAAAATGATTTTTTATGTTAAACAATCAAAAAAGATTTACAGAACTTACTATTTTTTTTAAAAAAAACATATAGGTACAATAGTGAACAAGATAATTGGAAACAACTCCCTAAAATATCTACATGATAAAAGAAAATAATAGGAGAACAACATTATCATGAGAAAATATTATAAGAATAATATTTCTTCAAAAAAAAAAAGAAGAAGAATAGCCTTATACCATGACGTTAATTATGTAAACTAAGTATTATAAGAACAATATTTCTTCAAACAAAGAAAAAAAGTAAAAGAATAATATTTAAATTTTTACCAAATAAAAAGCCTTTGATTGTTGAAACATAACTCAAGTAAACAAATTATTATTTCAAAAAAAAAAAAAAAAAGCAAACAGATTTATCAATTTCTCCCTTTCATAATGATTTGACTAATTATAAAGTATATTGTATGCAGAAATTTGAAAATGAATGAGAGTCATATTGCTAAAGTAGTACATCAACAATAGATCTTAATATGGAGTATTAAGCTGAAAATAGTGAATACGATAGTTCTAATGTGGACTTTGATATTAATTTGGAACCGAATTTTATTCGTGACGAAGTAAATGGAAATGTTAATTTGTTGAGAGATGATGATACAAATGAAACTAATGAAAGTCATCCTATCCTTAAGAAACTTGCTTCTCCAAGTGTAAGGATGATTTTTGGGTCTTATGAAGATGTCATTGGGTATTATCATGAACTTTGAAAACAAAATGGGTTCTAAATGAAAATCAGAAGTAGAGAAAATGTCAAAAGTGTTGAATGTGGAAATAAATATGATCGCACAAGGTTGAGGCTAGTATGTAAGAAAGAAGGAAAGTTTGTTCCTAGGGGGAAGGATCCGTCAAAACCTACACGAAGTGAAGTTAGCGGTTGTAAAGCTGAAATTACAGCCACATTTGACAAAAGTAGCGGGGAATGGAAACTCACCACAGTAGTGTTAAAGCATAACCATCCCATGTATAGACCCTTAAATTCCAAATTTATGCAAAATTATAGATTCATTAGTCCACATAACAAGGATATTATACTAACTAATGAAAAGGCGAGAGGGAAACGATACGAGGATTTCTCTGAAAAAGATTGTAGAAATTTGGTTTATAAGCACAGACATTTGTGCCTTGAAGAAGGAGATTTTTCTGTTATGGAGAAGCATTTCATGGATATGTCTACCAAAGACATTTTTTTTTCATATATGACACAAGCGATAGTGGTACACTTAAAAATGTATTTTGGGTTGATGGGAGATGTATAGTTACATATCGTGATTTCGGAGATTGTTAGAACAAAATTTGGAGGATAGAACAAGAGGGACCGGATATTTCTTCTAGGCACGTATCATAGCTGCTTTCCTTATAGTTTATTATTGACCCTCTATGAAACAACAGGACAATATAACTATTGGGATACAAAGAAGAGACAATTGATTTTGGTTGTTTATCAAAATCAATCTACAAGAAGTTTGTGAACAAGTGTTTGTAAAACCAATTAAGAGAAAATACTATAGATTAAATTCTCTCTAAAGAAGCAAGTTAAATGATAATATCTTTTTCTCATCCTTCATATATGTCATATATAAACTCCTATTTATAGAGTTTATATGAAGAGTAGTTAATATCCAACGGATATGTCCATTCACAAAGCAATTCATTCAAAAACTGTTAAAAACGTCAGTTTTGAACTCTGCCCTGGCAGACCGGGCAAAGGCGCTCTACCGGGCGTGAGCAACATCTTAATGAAATTGAGATAATTGACTATCTTTAATCATGTTCGCCCTACAGGGTGCCCTTGCCCTGTCAGCCAGGGCGAAGCACAAATTAGTCAATTTTTCCTTTTATTGTCACTTTTAGACATCTTGCTTTGCCATACCTGTAAGTATAATCATTATACTAATCCTCCTCAACTCCTAGCATAATATAAACCTTATACATGAACTCATAAGCACATTTATCTATAAATGTTCCTACAATCCTCCTCCATTTATAGAATAAATGTATAATGCTTATTTTTTGCTTAATAAACAAACACTCAAACTCATGCATTATGAAAATATCGAAACGATTGAATTTTCACTTAGTATAATATGCTTAACAGTGATTTCGATCATAATGATAGACTAAGCGTTGTATCATACAACCACTTTGAACCATTGAAGATACTATACACACAAGTTTCATACAAACTTTCATGTAACCTTGACACCATTAAGGGCCTTGTGTCCATATCCAATTCATGAGTATCTCTTAGTTAAGCCCCTAACTTGGCGAAGCGGCTAAACTTCTTACTCATATAGGTAGACTTTCAATATAAACATGCTCTTGCAATATGAGCAACCTCCCAAAAGTCTATTAAGAAATAAATTTCAACCTCTTTACATTGCAATACTAAGCACTAACCTTGGGATGTATTGATAAATATAGTGCTTCAAATCACCAAGTAAAGTTGGATCCTCATTGAATTCAAGATCTAGCGTTGTACTAGACGCTGAATTGAGTTTTCTTTATCGGTAATTAATTTTGGGCTTAATTCTCATCCCATCAGAATTTTATACAACATTAACATAACTTGATAATACTTTGGCTAAAATTCCGCCAAGTTAAATAAAATTTTGAACCGTATAAAATTCACAATTACCACTACTTCATGTCTCGGCTCATAAAATCACACACATAATAATTTGATGTTGCATTTCAATGTGTTGTGAATACCATTACAAACATGATCATACACTATTGATATTTAATGAAATATATATATCACATTTACTAATGATATAGTACATGGAGGTAAACCATAAAACATTTCACATATCAATAACACCTAAACTATTTAATTTCAACATCATGTTCATACTTTATATAAAGTATCATGCAAGACTTATATAATACTCAAAGGAATTAACACTTCTTCCAAGAAAACAAATCATCTTTATGAAGAATAAACCTCCTCCATAAAAACAATCTATCTTTATGAAGAATAAACCTCCTCCATAAAACAATCCATGTTTATGAAGATTAAACCTCCTTCACAAAGAACATCATCATCATGAAGAATAAACTTTCTCCATGAAAAATAACCATATTCTTGAAAAACAAACAAATTTCCTAATCCATTACTGCCTTGCATTAAATCATCCTTTTACACCAAAGGATTTATCACAGATGCCTATTAAAAGGTTTAAGCCAAAAATAATAAATACATATCTTTCATTATACCAAGTATAACAATTGTATTCATGAAAATGAAAATTTACAACATACATAACTCAATTAACATTCAGAAATCAATTTCAAGTATAAGAATTCCCCAACCATATATATAAATTTTGACACATTTCTATTGTCACCAAATTTATATATAAACACTTATACTAATGATTTACGAAAAGATCATAATCCCAGACAATATTGTGAAATTAAAATCACAAAATATTTATCTTGTAGGTACATACCCTCTTTATCACCAAGAAAGGTATACAATATTAATAAATACACAAGTTTCTATTAAACTATTGAAAACATCAATAAAATGACAACATTTATAAAAGAAGAAATAAATTACATGTCAAAACTAATGCTATCATAACTAAAGCATCATATGACATATAAAATTCAAGAAAATAAAACAATAATTTGCCAAAAACATTTATCTTTTCCATCATGATAATCAAGAAATAATTCTTCCTCCAAAAACATGGAAATCATGAAAGATAAATTCAATAACTTACACCAAAATCAGTTTCATGTATAAGATTTAAATTATTTAAACATATATACAAATTTTGACAAATATTTCATTGCCATTAAACTTGTGTCATATATACACTTATACAACCGATTTTACTTTGAAATCATTACATAAGACAACATTATGAATAATCAACTTATAATAAAAACCTTCTTGTTAATCATACCCATTTCATGCAAAGGTGAGTATCTTATGATTTCAATAATAACAAAATTATTAAATATACATAGTTAACACTCCTTTATTAGCAAAACATGATAATAAAAAATAACCATTTGATTAAACAATTCATTAACATACCATATAAAACAATCATATAGTAGATAATAAAACATGCATAAAGGCGATTAACCAAGCAAGTCACCAAAACCATGACAATCATCATGCATAAAGAACCATGAAAATAAATAGGCAATGTCAAATAACTTACAAAAATTGCAGCATGTTCTCCCACTTATACTTGAACGAAAAAATATTAATTATAATAAATAACTAACCAGATCAACATGGAAATAACAACCGTAAATTGCACGACTTTCATTAATCTTCAATTGAATATGCAATATCTTACACCATGCACACGGATTTAGGAGAAACTGTACTAACAAAAACAAATTCCACTAACCTTGTATCTCGTTCCATACTTCACCCCTTCTTTCCTTGTTTAAGGTTGTCAACAAAAGTAGATATTCATCTTACATTGTTCATGACAAAACCAACACCTTTAAACTCTCAACATAAATTGTTGATGGCCCCGTTACGTATATTAGATGCTATCCAAAATAGAGTAATAAACTATTAGATGCTATCCAAAATAGAGTAATAACTATTAGATTGTTAGAACAAAATTTGGAGGATAGGACAAGAGGGACCGGATATTTCTTCTAGGTACGTATCATAGCTGCTTTCCTAATAGTTTATTATCGACCCTCTATGAAACAACAAGACAATATAACTATTGGGATACAAAGAAGAGACGATTGATTTTGGTTGTTTATCAAAATCAATCTACAAGAAGTTTGTGAACAAGTGTTTGTAAAACTAATTAAGAGAAAATACTATAGATTAAATTCTCTCTAAAGAAGCAAGTTAAATGATAATATCTTTTTCTCATCCTTCATATATGTCATATAAACTCCTGTTTACAGATTTTATATGAAGAGTAGTTAATATTCAACGGATATGTCCGTTCACAAAGCAATCCGTTCAAAAACTGTCAAAAACCGTCAGCTTTGAACTCCGCCCTGGCAGACCGGGCAAAGGCGCCCTACCGGGCGCGAGCAACATCTCAATGAAATTGAGATAATTGACTATCTTTACTCATGCTCGCCCTACAGGGTGCCCTTGCCCAGTCAGCCAGGACGAAGTACAAATTAGTCAATTTTGCCTTTTATTGTCAATTTTAGACATCTTGCTTTGCCATACCTTTAAGTATAATCATTATACTAATCCTCCTCAACTTCTAGCATAATATAAACCTCATATGAACTCATAAGCCCATTTATCTATAAATGTTCCAATAGAGATGTGGTATCATTTGAAACGACATACTTAAGAAATAGGTATAGGATGTGTTTTTGTCCATTTGTAAGCATGAATCATCATGGTCAATCGATATTGCTTGGGTGTGCTCTAATCTTTGGTGAGGATAGATACAAATAATTATATTTGATTGTTTAAGACTTGGCTAGCTTGTATGTCGGGAAAAGCTCCAAGTGTTATTATAATAGGTCAATGCATGGCTATAGGTAAACTTCCTTCCACTTTATGAATAGCTTGCATAACTTTTTCATGTATATATTTGGATAATAAGCAACTTGTATTTTGCAATGTTGAAACAAGTGCTTATTAATTTAATATGACATAATTTCCACCAATTTCTTCCTTGTGATGACATTTTCATGGTGACAGGCATAAAGGGGGCGTTTGGTTGGGGATAATAATCAAAGGGAAAGGGAATGGACATGCTCAATTCCCTTTGTTGTTGTTGTTGTTGTTGTTTGTTTGTTACTTTCTATCATTCCCTTTACCTATTTTCATTTTTGAGTTTACCCAAACATGTTCCACATTGATTCCCCCCCTAGAATTTTCCATTCCCATTCCCCACTTCATTACCCATCACACACTCTCTCTCCTCTCAAACCCTCAAAAACCCAATAGCCGTCACCCCTCACTGAAGCTCCGGCCACCATGGCATCCACCGGACTACATTCATCGGCGACGATATTCGACCGCTTCTGATAAGGTACGTCCACTGGTGACGATCACTGACAATCTTTTATCATGTTCTTGTTCTTGTTTTTCACGTTTTCTACCTTAAACAACTCTTTTTTTTTTTTTTTTTTTTGTTAATGAATTATTGAAGAAATTATACTTTATTCCTAATTTTTGTTGAATGGTGGTGAGAAATTGATACTCATTGTTCGTTTTCAAGATTTTTTTTTTTTTTTTTTTTTTTTTTTTTTTTTTTTTTTTTTGGGAATGACAAACATTAATTATTTGTTGAATTTACCTTTTTTTTTTCTTGAATGTATGCTGATTTGTTGTTTATATACACTAATGTTCATATATATATATATATATATATATATATATATATATATATATATATATATATATATATATATATATATATATACACACACACACACCAATGTTCATGTATATATTGGTTTCTTAAATGTACGAACAGTAGTAGGTATTAACAACAATTTTGTGTAGATTTTTGACTTGATTTATGATTTTATATGTATGTATATGCATATATTTTTTTATCTTGAGACTTTTATATATCTTGAGTATAAAAAATATGTAAACTAGTTAATGATATGGTGTTGTTGATGTTCTTTCTACAGAGCTCGAATTGATACTTTTTTGAAAAGGAAGAGAAATTAGGACTTTATTCGGTTCATAATTACGTTACTATGATTAATTGTGTTGTGTTGTTACATTTGATGTGGTACTCAAAAAAAAAAAATTATTTACAATTCCCATTATCTTAAGATAGATTAAAAAAAACTAAAAGAAAAAAATGAGATTAAACAATTTGAATAGAATGATTAGAGAAAGTGAAACTTTGTGTAGGAACTATCTTCGTATAAATCGATACACATTTGGCGTACTTTTAGAGATAGTTAGAGATATTGATGGATTAAATGAAACAAGAAACACATGTTTGGAACAAATTGTTGTGGACTTTTTATACACATTAGCTCACCATAAGAAAAATAAAATGATGGGTGCACATTTTTATAGAAGTTGTACTATTAGTAGACAATTTCATGCTTGTTGTTAGCAATCTTAAAGTTACATGTTATTGTTCTTAAGAAACCAACTCAAATACAAGAGTTGCAACGATGAAAGGTGGAAATATTTCAAGATAAATTAAAAAAACCAACTTTTAATTTGAAATGAAATAGAGAGACTATTACATAATTTAAAGTGATATTGTTTGTTTTGTAGAACTCATGCATTAGGTGTCCTTGATGGTACAATGATTCTAGTTAATGTTCCTTGTAAAGATCGAGCCAAATATCGCACTAGAAAAGGTATCCTTGCTATGAATGTACTAGGAGTATGCCCACCCGAGATGGAATTTATATATTTCTTACCTAGTTGGGAAGGATCGACACATGGTGGTCGGATTCTTTGAGATGCTATTTCTAGGCCTAATGGGTTGAAAATTCCAAAAGATAATTTGATTGTCGTAGTAGACTTTATTTGAGATTAACTTATAGAGTAATTTTTTTTTAAAAAATTTGTCAAGGTTGTTATTATCTATGTGATGGAGGATATACTAATGGAGAAGGATTCCTTGCACCATATAGAGGGTATCTTTATCATCTTAGAGAATGGAATAATGGCCCCCCGACAACCTCAAACCGCCGAAGAATATTTCAACTTAAGGCATGCAAAAGCTAGAAATGTGATTGAGAGATGCTTTGGGTCACTCAAAGGAAAATGGGGAATTCGTAGAAGTCCTTCTTGGTTTAGTTTACAAACGAACACATGGTCGAATTGCGCTTACTTGTGCCTTATTACATAACTTGGAAAAAGATACATGCTTGCACAATTTGATGATCATGTCTTATTTGAGGAAAGTGATAGTGATGATGATGATGGTGATGATAGTGATGAAGATGATGTGGAGTACATAACCTACATTGCTGTAACCGAGCCATAGACTATTTTTCAAAATACAATGGCTCAAAATATGTTCAATGATTGGAGGGCTAGACAATGTAGACTTACTTTGTGATATTATTCTTTTTTATAAAAAAAATTGTTTGTTATATTTGAACTTGAGACTTGCATGTTTATTTCAATTTTTTATTTTATTTTATTTTATTTTATATATATATATATATATATATATATATATATATATATATATATATATATATATATATATATATATATATATATATATATATATATATATATATATATACATACATACATATATAAAATTAATTTTTTTTAAGGAGGGTGTCTAGCCCATGGCCCTTTAAAGAGGGTGTGTCCATCGTAGATGATCCTTCTCCTTTATGTCCATGGCCCTTTAAAAGCCTAAGACTTTACACTTGTTAGGGTGTATTAGGATTTGAATTCCTGGCTATTTGGGAAACTTTGAATTAGAGTTGATCCTATCATTATGCTTTTTTGTAAGAAACTAGTAAGGTGTCGTCAATGAGTTTTAGGATAACTCATAAACCTCGTTCATGCCTTTCTCCCAAGTAGAGTTCAAGGGATATTTAGCACGAATCGTAAGCTTACCCATGCCCAAATTAGTCTACTTGTACCATAAATGAGTTTGGGAGCGAGGGTACTAGAATAACGTTCCCTTTAGGAGGGAATCGTTATTCTAGCCCTAGTGCGGCCTCTACTAGCTCTTCCTTTTTCACAATTTCATTACCAAACAATATATGCAACGTGATACCTAAAAACTAAGTTAGTTGATTTTATTTACAAGCATTAATCACGTAAAAAATTACGTTGCAAAAGTCGTTATTCTTTTGTTATTCAAATTCGTGAAAATAACAAGAAATAAACAATATTCGCCTTGACTTAGGTGATAAAACTATAAATTAATTATTCAAATTCTAGTCTTAATTAACACAAGAATCTTGTGTGAATTAAATTAATTAAAAGTTTGTTTAAAGTGATCAAACAATACTAATTAATCAATTAAAGTTATTTAAACAATAAAAGAAAAGTGATTTACCTAAGTGCTCGGAAATTTACCACTTTTCCTTGCTAGATCTTCGTTTAGAACACTTATGGACTCCTTCTTGTTCGGGAACCTCCACCGTAGTAATAAGTAATAAAGGGGGTGAGTGTTTAGGACAACAGGGTTGATAGTACACAAGTTCACTCCTTCTTGTTTAAGCCTCGCATTAAGCCTCTATTTATGGGGAATGGGTGTGTTTAGGGTTTCGAGTGTTCTGCCGCAGCAGGTGTCGCGCGCATCTGAATAGGTTACGCGCGCCTGCTCAGCATAAGTGATTCAGGTGCACTGCTACGGGCAGTGCAACGGAACGTCTTGCGCGCGGTATTAGGGAAAGATTTGATTTTATATTTTTATAAAATTCTGAATCTTCCGCGAGCGCATCACTAGAGGCTGCGCTGGTCATCACGCACAAACCTATGAGTTGCGCGCGCCAGACCAGTGCAACTCTTTGAGATGCACGCGGATTTTTCTGCGGCAGCTTTAATTTTTAACCTAGGTGCCTCTAAGTTCGTCAAAATTAGGTTGATACTTCGGGTTTAAGCCTAATTTCTGATCGGGTTTAGTTAATTGGACCTTAATTCATTTCGTTTTGGGTTAGTCTAGGTATTTTGTATTCTTGTGGCTCAATCAGTTGTCCATAAGCATTTTTCACGTTGATCCAACACAAAGATGGTTTTATTTATCGTCATAGCACTTCCAATCAGGACAGAAGGCCAAAAGTAGATGTCTACGGTTATCCCCCTCTTTGATCGAGTCTAGAATAGACGAGGATCAAAGTAGTCAAGGAAATAAATCCGAGACTCATTCTGAGAAGTTCCTTAAGAATAAGGAATCTTTCAGTAGTGTTGTCGATTCGCTAAATGTTCGAGACAAGTAGCTGCTAAGGCTAGAAAAGGTATTTTCTAGTTTTAGTGCGCTAAAGAATCTAGATTGACCCTTTGTAAGTGTTAGAACGCTTTTACAAGTAAAGGCTGTCCTAGGTGATGTCATGTCATGAGAAGATATCGGTTTAAAGAAGAGTAAAGAGGATGAGACCCTCTCAATTATGGCATCATTGATCTAAAGTCCCTCGATATGTCATTGAAACTTTAGTCTATGATTTTAATAAGCACTACTAGAAAATCGTCCATTTCCGACGGAAAAAATCTATCTAAAACACCCTTAATTCCGTCGGAAGTCATCGTCGGAAAAGTGTTTGTAGGAAAAACGACCTTTTCCGACGGAAATTCCGTCGGAAACACTTTTCCGACAGAATTTCCGATGGAATTTTCCGTCGTTAGAGGTTTTCCGCCACCGCCATAATCCGTTGGAAATTTCCGACGGAATTTACAGTTCGTTCGAAATTCCGACGGGAATTCCGTTGGAAATTAATTTGAGGAAATAAAAAAAAAATACGCCGTGCCACCACCAACATGGCGTATCACCACCTCCAACCACCCAAAACGCCCCTCTCAACCACACCACACACTACCCACCTTAATCGAAACACCACACCAAAACCCCACACCAAAACCCAGCCACCCTTGACCGAATACACTAACCAAACCCACGCCACCCACTCCTAACCGAACCCCACCAAAACCCACACCACCCACCCCTGACCGAATACACTAACCAAACCCACACCACTTACCCCTAACCGAACCCCACCAAAACCCACACCACCCACCCCTGACCGAATACACTAACCAAACCCACACCACCTACCCCGAACCAAAACCCAACCAAACCCACACCACCCACTCCTGACCGAACCCAAACCACACCACCCACCTTAGCCGTGGCGGCACCCAAGACCACCGCCACCAACAAACATAAAAAAAAAGACCATCGCCACGACCCACCCAAATACGACCCAGACCAACACCACCACTGAAAATCACCCAAATTTATATCCACCACCACCGAAAATCACCCAAAAATTAAATAAAAAAATCAAAAATAAAAATTAAAACGTACCTTAAGATAAAAAACTTCGAAATTCACCTCGAACTTGGTTTAACAATGCCAAATTCGACCATGAAAACCCTAGATCTAGGATTTTCATGGTTGAATTTGACCTTAAAAACCATTAATTTGACCTTAAAGCATCACCATAAACGACATAAACAAGTAGAAGAGGAGAGCTTGCGAGAGGAGAGAGAAAGCGTGAGAAGAGAAGGAGGAGGAGGAGAGAGAAAGAGAGGAGAAGATCAGAAGAGGAAGAGAGGCGGAATGTGAATGAAAGGGAGGGGTAGGGGGCGCCGTTTTATTAGGGTTTTGGGGTTTTGGGGTTTTGGGATTTTTAGTCCGTATATTTTCCGACGGACTAAAAATCCGTCGTAAATTTACGACGGATTTTATTTTCGTCGGAAATTTTGTACTTTCCGACGGATTTTCGTGTCCGTCGGAACGGTTCTGTTGGAAATGACCTGTTTTCTTGTAGTGAAGTTAAAATATGATAAAAGAGAGGTGTTTCAGCGTTCGTAGCCTAACACGTGAATAGGGGTTTTGACACTCTCTTGCAAAATGCAGTATTCGGGGTCCACAAGATAGAAATACATGTCTTAGGACTAGAGGCATATATCCAAATCCAATGAGAGAGAAGAAAATCAGCAACTTTCTCAGCAGTTTTGTCCATAAGATGAAAACACGTGTCTCAAGACTAGGGGCACGTGTCTAAATAGGTGCGACTTCGGCATGTCGCTCTTTATATAGGGGGTGGAGGGACACCCTTACTATCCTGTAAGCTAGTAAGCTTACTAACTACCGTATTTTCTTCCAATCGAGAATGTGTCTGTTCACGATGGTTTGGCGCGCCAGTGGACTCGTAAAGCTATCGCCTAAAGTTGAAAAAAAGTTCTACCGTTTTCATTTCGGGAGGTAGATCACGTTGCTGGGGAAGAGGATGCAATTTTAGCAGCACCTACGCCACACAATTTTGCGCTGCACGGAACGCCATGAAATTTTGCTGTGGACGCCAAAAAAAACGAAAAGAACGTGACATTTCTAAAGCCAGTACAGTAAAATGACAAACCTGTCTATGGGAGCACCACTACGGAACATTTTAAGACACGCTCGCGAAAAACGTCCAAAATGTATGCTTAGGTCAAGCATAAAGCACGGTGTGCATGCAGGATGATGCAAAAAACTATCAAAGAAGAAAAGAAACTACTAGATGCAAAGCAATTTAAAGGATTTTGATGATCTGTGCGTTATTACGTCTAACAATACACAAAACCGTTGGAAAAATTTCAAAACGGATCAAAATCTGAGAACTGGTCTTTTAAGTGACCAGTATCCGTGCGCAACTCAGTGGGTCGTGATGGCCAGGCGCGCGCAAGACGCTGGGTTGCGCTGGGATGCCACGCGTAACTTGATGAGTTGCGCGCGACATTTGAATTAGTAAAAAAAGATGTGGAGAAGCACGATCTACAACTCACTCTCTTCTTCTCCTCTTTCACCATTTTCGATCTCTTTCCCTTTTTTTTGTTGTCGTTTGAAGGAAAGCAAATGTTGCTCCTTTTATTGTACCAAACTTTGAACTTGGTTAATGGAGAAATTCAAATGAAGAACTCTAACTTTAGAAGTTGGGGGTTTTCGATTCGACTTGTTATCATGAATTTGTTTGTTCTATGTCATTGGGACATGTTTAAAGAGTGTATTGCAACAAATTTCATGTGAAATGGTAAAGTATTGATCCTGTATGAGCATATACAAGCATATACGTATTTAATTTTCGAATTTTTAGTTGAACTTTTTCTTTTTCTCTCACATGGATTATACTTGTAAATTTTAATGAAAATTGAAGTGTTATTAGAACAACAATTATGCACTAAAATTATGATCGAAATTTTGAACTTTGATAATGGCATGAAATTGTTCTTGCGACTCATGTATATTTTTGTCATGCCTAAGTTGCAAAATTGGTTTTAACGATGATAATAATAGCCGAAAGTTATTATTATTCACTTATAAAATTATGATTTCAAGATTTGCATAAATTAGTAAATTTAGGAAATTCTTGAAGACATCATCGAACTGGTGTAATTTTGCTATATCTCGTGTTTTAAGCCCCCATTTTATTTTTTCAAATGTCGTAGCCCCCAATATTGGGTAGCTTTGATGACCTGTTTGTTTTTAAGAATTAGACCCTTTCATGTTGCTCGAAATGGATCTAGAAATTTCGTGTTTTATCTTATTGTTACAACAACTAGCATTTTTGAAACGTTTTAACGAGTGTGTTAAGATCGTTTTTGACCATTCATAGATTTAACAAATGTTGCTAAGTCTAGTAATATTGGTCATGTGTTGGAACAAGTAAGAGGAAAAATGAAATGCTGCTCAATTTTTCCTCTATTCTCGCTATTCTCGAATTCTTTCTCTTGAGTTCAAATTCTGATACAAATTGAAGCTTGAGAAAGTAGATATTATCCTCTTGGTGAAATTCCAATGTGCAACAATAGAGGATGAAGACCCCTTAATTTTTAACTTAGGAGTCTTTTATTCTAACTCATGAATTTGTTTGTCTTATGTTAATGAAGTGTTTTGATACAAATTTCATGATGAATGATTGAGTACTAAACTTTCGTATGAGCAAGTATGTTGTATGCATTTGAATTCTATTTTAAAGTTCATGAATTTGTTTCTTTTGCTCTATACTAGTCATACTCTCTAATCTTTAGGGTAAATTGAAGTATTGAAACAACAGTTATGCACTAAGATAAGTTTTTGAACTTGAAAATGGCTCGAATATGTAGCTTGTTCTATGACCAGAGTTCAATTGCAAACATAATTTTCAAAGGAACAAAATGATTGTCAAATCATTGTGATACAATTGAAAATTTTAAGGCTCGAGATCTATGTAAACCATTTATAGTTTTGGCAATTCTCGAAAGTAGCTCGAATGGTATGAATGTCTCATTTTGTTTATTGTAGATATTGGTGCCCCTATGTGTCGGGTTATGCGCATTCTTGCAATTTTTTAAGTCTTAGTGCCCCCAATTTGGGATAATTCTAATGACTTGCCATTGTTTAGGCCATTCATATAATCATGATATTGAGAAGGACCTATGTATATATTCCATTTTTTTGTTTTGAGATATTTTAGACAAAAACATGGCTTTCGCATTTTAGTTAAAGTCATGTTCAAGAAAGAAAGTTAGTTCTTTGCTCGTTTACCAACCAAAAACAATTGTGTTTAAGGTTTAGTAATTTTTACCTAATGTCAACACGTTCGTACAAATCATTGCGGTAATATCATTCTTCAAAGTTGGTTTAGAACGTCAAATACTTTCTTTGTTCTTATCAATCTTTGATTTTGGTCTTGTAGGTGGTTCGTTTAACATCCCTAAGCCAATGAGAACAAGTTCGAGCCAAGGAGAATTTGAATCTTAGTTCATTCCTTTTGGAAATATTTATGTATATACATGTATTATCCAAACGGTTATTGAGAATTTGAAAATTTATTTATTTGAGAAAATGAAACAAAAATTCAGAAAGGAAATTTTGAAGACTATTTTTTTTAGAGAGTAAGAAACATGTTATTTCGAACTAGAATTCAAAATTTGGAGAGGGTCCAATAAATTTAATAAAAGTTTGTTTTGAAAATGAAGCAACTTTTTCTTGTATGCAAAATACATAATTATGTTATTTTCAAAACTGGACCCAAAATGGAAAGAAAAATCTAGCTCGTAATTGAGTGTGACTTTTCTGTCCAAGATTGATGAAGGTAAGTTGTAATTTGCAACTTATTTCAACAAAGTTATGAAAATGTGAGCAAACTTTTGTATATCTAATTTTGTTTTTGCTTTTCTTTTTAGTGTTTGTCATTAGTGTCATATTCTGGTAATTGAAAGTGATGTTCTTCTAATTAAATAAGCACTGTAGTTTGAAAATGAATATTTATCAAACTTAGGTTTGATGGAGTGTTAGAATAATTTATAAAATCATTCTAATCACTTTCCAAAATATGGTCTTATTTCAAAACGAAAGTTGAGGTGAGACCTATATTTTTGTAGCCCCCAAGTGTAGATTTAGGTGGCTTATGGAATTCATGTATACATATGCTAGGGGATGTTTCTCATGTTTATTTGGAGTCCCAAGATTTGTATTTTCAATTTGTGGAATATTGCATATGTTTATCACGAACTGTTTGATCAAGTAACATAATTAATTATCTTGGTCAAATAATAGGAAGTGGTATTCTTTGCTATGTCATTTAAAGTTATTAAGATGATTCATAATAATCTTTGCATGACATTGATTTCGTAGCATAAATAGCGTGTTCAAATATGTAAATAAAGAGAAGTGGGGATGTCTTGGCTTTTTAAACCCCCATTTTGAGGCAAAGAGCGAAAAAATTATACTATTTTTCAAGTTTTTAGTTGCCAAATGGGAGGGATCATCCCGACTTACCCCGTAAAAAATAAATGAACAAAAAAGACGGATTTGTATAAAAAGGAAGGGGATCCAACTTTCCCATAGAAGATTAAAAAAAGAGAAATAGACATGTTTTCAAAAAGCGAGGATTATTGACTTAATATTTGAATCATCGTGATGATTTGGCAGTGAGGTATACGTGTGATAGCGATAACGATCATTTTTACATGTAGTGATCATGTTCAATCAATGTTCCTCTCTTAGAGAGGATGACGATATCCCACGCAGCTGGACATATTAGTTGCTCATGATAAGTGAGAAGACCAATGCTCAAGAGTTGTAAAAGACATCTAAAGTTGACGTCGAGACTGTCGATATATCAAATCAATTTACTGTATTAACTCGTTTTCTTTCTAGACAATGTATATAGAATTTGAATTAACTTGGTAATAAATAGTCCTATTATTAAAAGAAAATAAGATGATTGTTCTTTTTTTCAAAGTGATAGTCATCTCATTTTTCTTAGCAAAAGATATGGAAAACATCGAATTTAGTTTGATTTGATTGCTTTACTAAAATGATGTAATCAAGCCAATGGCTATCAAATCATACAAATTATTTGAATTTTTTTTTATATGATTTTGTAATCATTTACTCAACACTTCATGCATTTTATGTATGGGCATAACTACTCAATAGTAGGTCCATATGTACAAAGTACCTAAGGTTGACCATATTTTCTTTGAATGATGATTTTTGTGGTACTTGATTATGGTCTACCTCAAGGAGGGCCTTTCCAGGGTTGTAATGTGGCTAGGCTCAAGGTTATGAAAAATGGACAGGCTCAAATATACTCCCTTAATCCCTTATTTTTGGTGCTTCTCAAATTAAAAACTTTCTATTTTGTGTGACAACTCCTACATTAGGTGCCTTTTTCCTTTTTTTTTTTTTTTTTTTTTTTTTTTTTTTTTTTTTGACAAGCTTGGTTTTGGGTTTAGAACGATTTTGCATTCAATCTTTCCTTTTTTGGGTTTAGACTAACTTTGTGTCCCCCTCTTATGTTTCGTTAGCCTAATTTTTTCATTTGTATCTCTTTGCACCATTCCCATCCCAAGGTTTGGAATAATAATGTAGGTTGAATAAGTAAGGGTCAATTGACGAAGCTCAAAAAGGGATAACAAAAGATGGATTGTTCTAAGGTTATTAACGTGGAATTATCTACGTGGAGTTTCAAGTTGCCTCGTGTGTTGGTGTAATCATCATATCTCTTTTTATTGGGCCAACAGATGGGCCTCTTTTCATTCGGTAAATCTTGTAAGCCAGAGCTAATCAAGATTCTTAGGGGGCGTTTGGTTCACATAGTGGTATGGGTTTGGAATCAGGAATGGGGTTAAGGTGGTATGGGGTTGGAACTTGATACTTAATACCATGTGTTTGGTTCAATTTTGGAATGGGATCTCATTCCCTTACATGTTGTTTGGTTAGAAATTAATTGGAATGAGGAATCAACTCCATTTTTTTCAATAATCTTTATTTTAATCAACTAGCAAAATCAATTCTCTAAGAGCAATAACTACAAAGCTTCTGTTAAATTTTAAACAATCACATTAATATTTGAGATAATTATTTAATATTAAAACTAATACTCAAAAACCCTGTTTAAAATTCCAAGTGAACATTTATTCAAAGAAAACAAATTCATAATCCATCACATTTGGCAATTTGTCATGAAAATAGACAAATTATTTCAAGCATTACGACTCAAAAGGTCAAGCACCACCTCCTTTTTCCATTCATCATTAGGACTTGAAAAGAAAATCTCCATTTGGCTAGGATTTGATGAAAACAAACTAGCAGCTCTTATAACTTCAGCTTGGGTAATTCCAGGCAAACTTCCAATCTCAGATAATAGCCTTCTCTTTTGTTCAACAATCTCTTGTTCACGCTCTTGTGTTGTACTCATGGCAGACGCAATAGTAGCAAGATGATTATTCATATCTTTCATAAAACCAACTGCCATATTGTCAACAGATGATACATTTTCAAATCGAGTAGCTCTCTTTTTCTTATTAGTCTTTGGAGTCTTTTCCTTTTTCATTCTCTTAGCAGGAGGAGGTTGGGGTTGAGTGTAATCTGTAGCTAAACCAGGTGAACAAGTAACAGATAACTCTTCATCGTCACTATCATTATCAAGGTGAACAACGTCCTTTTCAAGGTTATGGATAGAGTCCTCAGGCAACTTAGCCGCAAGACCATTAGCTCTATCAACACCAAATATATCATCTAGCTTGCTAAGGTAAGGAAAAGGAGTCTTCCATAATCCTCCAGCTTTAGGATGAGTCTAAACATTAGTTATATATTATATTAGATTAAGTAAAATGCAAGATTTTAAAAAATATATAAAGAAAAAAAAAAGAAATCAGTTACCTTGCAAAAATCATCATAAGCTTGTCTCTCACATTGTATTATACTAGTTTCTTCATCCCACTGAAACCCGGATGTCTTGTTCACCATTTCAGCAACTATTGCATACTTATCTTTGAACCATTTGAACTTTGATTCAATGTGAGGAATGGCTTTTAAACCACATCCAGGAAACTTATTGTTCAGCATAAGCTCCAACTGATTCAAGTATCCATTCCTAAACCCTCCTTCTCCTTTCCATTGTTGGTCACAACTTAACTCCAACAAACAATCAATCAAAGCTTCTTCCTCCTCTTTCTTCCAGAAGCGCTTATTCTTACCTCTTCCACTTTGAGAACTTTGACCATTTGCGGCCATCCTAATTAATCAATTAAGTAAGAATACATAACCAAATATTTTATTTATGATATATAGGAAGCAATATCACATAATGAAAGCAATTAAAAGTTAAATAAAAATATCATGTCCCTTGATTAACAGCAAACACAGATGAGAAACAAAAAATCATAAAATACAAAGATCGTTTCACAAAACACAAGGACAAGACTAAAAAGAGTCATTATTCATTAAAAAAAAAAAATCATGTTTCGTTATTTTGCCTAGCTCTCCAAGCATTAAATAAAGTTTGTGCTAAATTATTCCTAAAGCCGGTCCAAGCATTTGATGGTTGAACTTGAGTAATGTATTCAACATCATCACCAATATCCTCATTCTCATTCTCATCCTCACTCTCATCTGATGACTCATCAACCTCAAAATTTGTGGGCATGTGCTTTCGAATTAGATTGTGTAATAAAGCACACGCTGTAACAATGCGACCTTGTGTACGAGTTGAAAAAAAAGAAGGGCTTCTAAGAATTGCCCACCTTCCCTTCAACAAACCAAAAGTTCTCTCAATTACATTCCTAGCTTTAGAATGTTTCATGTTGAAGTACTCCTCAGCACTTGCTGGTACTCGATCCCCCCATTCATTCAAGTGATAACGATGCCCTCTATATGGTGTAAGAAACCCCTCACAATTAGTGTAGCTAGCGTCTACCAAAAAGTAACAACCTTGAAAATCATAGAATAGATTGAAGTCATTATTAATTGTAATAATCAAAATTGTTATATTATCATATGGTTATTTTTATCACATGGTTTACCTTGAGGCACCTTTAAACCATTAGGCCTCGAAATTGCATCTCGTAAAACACGACCATCATGTGCAGAGCCTTCCCATCCAGGTAAGACAAAAACAAATTCCATGTTAGGTGTACAAACACCTAAAACATTCATTGCAAGGTTTCCTTTCCTTGTTCGGTACCTTCCTCTATCCTCATTTGGAACATGAACTTTGATAAATGTACCATCTAGAGCTCCTAAGCAATTCTACAATTATAAAGAAAATACACTAGATTTATTTACATAGGATGTATGTAGAACATTGCTTTTAATCAACTGTAGAATGAGCATTCTTTTTATCATATTTTAAAATGTTAAATATACCTGGAAGCATTTCCATCTACTATCCTCGCAATCTTCTGTAATAGGTGTGGGTTTTTTGAGCAAGTGATGATGTAGCTTTAGAACCGCAAGGAGGAAAAGGTTAAATTGTCTACTAACACTTTCTCCACTCCTATAAAAGTAGTTCCCTATCGACCTATTCTTTTTATGATGAGATAATGTATACAAAAACATAGCTACAATCTCCTGTAAGCTCATATTTCTAGTCCCTCTCAATCCACCAATATCGCTTATCATCTCACAAAGTACATCAAAAGTATGTCTGTTCATACGCAATTCACTCCTACAAGCAACATCACTATCTCTAATCAACGAGTTCAAATTAATTAATCTATTACGTTTCTTATCTCTAATTCGGTGTATTTTATGTAGCACGAAATACATGAGAATCATGAAATTTATTATAACTAATAAAGTTACAAGTAGTTTTGTTTGTCGCTTTCTCTTCCTCTCTAACAAGGATAGTCCACAGGACTCCATTTCTGTAAAAACACAACACAAAAAGGATTACCCTATAAATTGATTATTAGTATTTACTCATATGTTTTCCTATCATATATACAACCTTTGGTGGGAGCAAAAAGAAAAATACAAGAGCAAAAGCCAAAGAAAGGCATGCAATCGGCAATCCACAGAAAGAATTAAAAAAGAAAAGTCAACAAGTAATATGTATGCTAATGAAATCAATGATAGTTCACAATAGTGGACCTGCAATAATGAACACTCCATTTCATACATCAGAACTATTTCACAATTATATGTCGGTAATTTATTTTTTGAGATAGTAAAAAATCTACTAAATATAAACAATTACTATGATAAAATTCAATAAATTTCACACGAAAGATGACTACTTTGATCACAATATATAGCTAACCAGAATAATTATACAACAAATTTGGGGAAAAAGTGAATAAAAAATTGGGGAAATATCATAAAATAAGAACAAGATTTAATTAAATTTAAAAAAAAAAAAAGAAGAAGAATTACCTGGATGAAGGCTGAATTATTGCTGCTCAACAGCTCAAGGATGAATATGGCGGCAGAAGTAGGAGATGGACTTTGGCGGTAATTTCCCTGTTTCCCTCATTATTCCCTCCTTATATTTGATACCTAGGGGAATGGAATGGGCCAAACCCACCTCCCCCCCAAGGTTTCCAAACCCCATACCTCATGGGTTTGAGATATGGGTTTGAAACTCATACTTTTGACAACCAAACATAAGGTATGGGTTTTAGTACTTCTAAACCCATACCTCAAACCTATATTCCGCGAACCAAACGCCCCCTTAAAGTGTTAAGTATGTATGCCTTTTTTGATATTGCCTGTTTTTAGGTGTATTTCATTTGGTTCAAGCTAATAATAACAAAGAGATCGAAAAGAGAACAAGATAGACGTACTTGAAAATATAATTTTTATTCATTAATTAATAAGTAGATTCGACAGCATGAATCTCTTAGGCCTTGTTCTTTTGAGCTTCTGGGAAGATCAGAGCAGGGTAGAGTTGGGGTCAGCAGAGCAGAGCAGATTTTGACATTATTATTAATACCATTATTATTATTATTAATATTATTATTATTATTATTACTATCACTATTATTACTATCACTATTATTATTATTATTATTAATTATTATTAGAAGCATAATGTATAGAAACATTTTATGTGGGTATTGATTGTTAGTTCATTGAGTTGAATTATTTTTCAAATCTTTCCATACAATTTGAGAATTAAAAAAAAGAGGTTGTTTTCAAGTAGTACTTTGTATATCATTATTATTTTAAGGGTTAAAAATATATGATTAAGACATATTTATATGTAAAATCATTATTACTCATTAATCATTTTATTTTAAAATTTTTGTGAAATGAATATAAGTGAACTGTTGTCTTTTATCTTTATACTATTAACATATATTAAATGCGGTACACATTTATTTATGTTTTCACTCACCTAAATCAATGGTATATGCACTTAATAATAATAATAATAATAATAATAATTATAATAATAATAATAATTATTATTATAATAATAATAATAATAATAATAATAATAATAATAATAATAGAAGTAGTAGTAGTAGTAGTAGTAAAAATAATAATAATAATAATAATAATAATAATAATAATAATAGTAATATTAATAATAGTAGTAATAATAATAGTAATAGTAATAATAGTAATATTAATAATAGTAATAGTAATAATAGTAATATTAATAATAGTAATAGTAATAATAGTAGTAATAGTAATAGTAATAGAAATAATAGTAATAGTTATAATAGTAACAGTAATAATAGTAATAATAGTAATAGTAATAATAGTAAGTAATAGTAATAGTAATAATAGTAATAATAGTAATAATAATAATAGTTAATAATAATAGTAATAATAATATATAGTAATAATAGTAATAATAGTAATAGTAATAATACTAATAATAGTAATAATAGTAATAATAGTAATGGTAATAATAATAGTAATAATAGTAATGGTAATAATAATAGTAATAATAGTAATACTAGTAATAGTAATAATAATAGTAATAATAATAATAATAACAATAATAATAACAATAATAATAACAATAACAATAACAATAACAATAACAATAACAATAACAATAACAATAATAATAATGATGTTGAAATCTTCTTTGCTCGGCTCAGATCTGCTCTGCTATCCTGAAATTTGCTCTGCTCTGCTCTGCTGAAATTTAATCTGCTCTACTCTGTTGACTCTTGCTCTGCTCTGCCTAGAAGCTCAAAAGAACAGGACCTTAGTCTATTATAAAGAAAACAAAAGAAAAAGAAACAAAACAAGACCTAGGGTGCTACATCTTGAATTGTTGACGACTTCTTGAGATCGCATCTTCGAGCTTTGTCCGTTTCCAACGTAGGTGAAATTATCGCTAAAAATCTAGTCCATCTATATGATTCATGGTTTCATTTATCAAGTCCCTTTCATGTAATGTTCCCGTAGTATAGACTTTTTGAAATGTGTCTAAACCAAGGTATTGTAAATGACACTTGTATGGTGGAGACATATTGTCTATGAAATTTGGGACAAGTCCATGATCTGGAGTTCTTTGTGAAAGAAGAGCAACCTTTGATCGCCACCTGGAAAAGAAGTCAATAAAGCCTTCTTCTTCCCCTTGCTTAAGCAATGCAAGATTGCGCAAGGTAGTTGTGATCTCGATGTTGTCTCCATATTGGGCTAAAAACTCTTTTACAACGTCACTCCAAGTGGAAGTTTGTTTTGCATCGAGGTTATAAAACCATGATCTAGCAGTTGGGTCCAATGAAAGAGGAAAAGTACATGCATATAAGCTATGTTCAACCCCTTTCAATGCCATAATTCCAATAAAGCTCATTAAGCGAGTCCAAGGATTGTCTGTAACCTTAAAGGTTAGTAAATCCGTAGTCAAGAAATTTTCTAGGAGAGTCTTGCCACAAGGTTGTGGTGCAAGCTCATAATTGAAGTACTTATTCCTTGAGCTTGCTCGAAGGACAAGTTTCTCCAAGGCCTCTACTCTTTCGGCTCTTGCTTTTTCTTACAAAATTTTTTCTTTTTCTTTTTCTTTCTCTGCTTTTATTTTAGCATTTTTTGCTTTTTTATAAGCCTTCATTTGGGCTTCTTATTCTCGTAGAGCCTTTAGGTTTTGGAGTTCCTCTCTGAGTTTCTCTAATGCTGCTTTGTCACCCATGATTGTACTAGTATGCGAATGTGGAAGACGATCTAGTAATGTGTATCACGAGAAATTGAGCGTGTTCACTTAAACCTTTTCTGCCAAGCATCCAAACAATGAACCAAAGTCAAAATGATTTTTGTCTTTTTTTTTAGTTCTTGTAATACAAATTCACTATGATCAAGTTTGCTGATAAAAATGTCAAAAAATTCACAAGCAATCATTAATGGAATGTCATGATTTGCGTTGACTTCAACAAGGTAATCATCTAAGGATTTTACTTGAAATGAATTGTTTTTGAAAAAAGGAGAAGAGAAAGAAAGGGAAAGATGGATTGACATGCTCATCAAATTATTAGAAATATTAGTCAACCTTAGTACACTCCTTAAAATAATCAAATATACTAGGAATATGGTATATGTTGATCATCTATACTTAGTCTTTAAAAACTCTAACCATAATACACACATGTCTTCATTCTATGTTCACTTCTCCAATCCAATGTCCAAGTGTTCATTATTCCAATTCAATGTGCCACATGTATAGATAGATAGATATAGATGTGCTACATATTCATATTAGTATTAAAAGGAATTTGTAGTTAATTCATAATAAATATTTCAAATAAATAATAATACTACATTTTTTTTAAAACCAATAATAATAACAATACATAATAATATTAATATTAATATTAATATTTTTTGACAGAAAATTAATATTAATTAAAACTTGTAATAATATTAAATTATAATAATATTACATAATATTTTAAAAAAAATTATTAATTGGATAATTATAAGAGTAAGAAATTGTAATGTAGTACAAACAAATTTGCATTTTTCTTTTTTTTCTTTTAATTTTTTTTTTTTTTGGTGTGAGACACATAAGCATCTTCTACCTTTATTACCTTTTTATTACACATTCATTTCTAATTTCTAATATGGAGTATCTACAAACCCACAAATCTTCCTCTTCATAATCCCCTAGCCGCTCCACAACTCAATTAAGCCCACAACTCTTCCTCAGCAAATTAAACCCACAACTCTTCCTCTTCATCTCCACTCTTCAATTCCCACAAATTAATTTTCTTAAATCATGTTTTCGGTTACAAATTTTGCCCATAATTATAATAATGATTATAATGATTTATGGGTATTTATTCACTCATCTCTCAATGCAATATTAACTCTCTACAACATAGTACCTCCATTATCAAATTTATATGCAGAAACACCTTCACATTTAGTGAGTTTCTATCATCTTGTGTTTTTTTTTTTTTTTTTTTTTTTTTTTTTTTTTTTTTTTTAATAATTATTCTTATTATTCTGATTTTGTTGATTTGTTGCATTATATTGAAACCCCCAATTAACAAGATTTAGAAATTGTTGTTTGATTTTGTAGAGAGCTTGATGCAAATTGAAGGTTGTTGCAAGAGGTAAAGCTCTTTGGCTATTTTAATCTAATATTTGGTATAAGCTTCAACATTTTTGGGGAATCGACATTGTGTTTTTGCATTAGCTTATCTGAATTTGGTTTGTTTTTCCATCTCTGTATGTTACTTTCATAATTAATATTACCAATAGATGTCGATTTCGGCATAATTTGATTGATAGTGAGTCATAGTTAATACGATTCAAGTTATAGTTTATCATGTCCAACTTGAATCACCAGGAGAACGGAATGGAAAAGGTATCAAACGAACTTCGACAAAGCATTCGGAAAGAATGTACACTTAAGGTTAAAGTCAACAAAAAAGGATACATACAAGAGCTAACAACAATAAAAGTTTTTCATGTGGAACGAAAGCTGAATCACATTGAAGCTGATGGAAACAACAACACCAAAAGAAAAAAAGAAGAAGTCAAGCCCGATATCACCACAATAAGTTCAACAAGCAAAAAACAAAAACAAGAAAGGTAAACAACCATGATGAACTAAAAGTTTCTTGGTAAAAAAAAGACCCTTACTCATATCAATATTATTAATTCACAGGAAAGACGACAAAAGCCTAAAAATAGAAGAGAGTCAACAACAAAAATAGCACATAACGCAGAATCCACAACATTAAAAAAGAAGACCAAAAAGAAAACAGAAATGCTGATGCTACACGACGAAGAATGACAGCTCATTCTCATCTATCCTATGTAAACATAGTTACTTCAGACTTATATTAAATAATAATTTGATCTACAATTTGATGCAAAACAGAGTATTAATTTTATTTTCAATTTCAGTTACTCTCATACTCTTTACAAAAAACACAGATTATGTTACACTAGAATTAATTTAAATCTAATTAGCTTACCTTATTTAAAATGAATAAAATAAATTCTAATTCAACAACGTTTAATTTTTAATTATTAACATTGGGTGTACAACAAATTTGAAAAAACATTATCCTACAAATGTGTTTTCATATGTAATCATGAACAAATTTTCCCTAAATTAGATGATGCACTCATCTTTTCTTAGGTAATAACTCAAAGGGTTTGTTACAAATTGTTTGAAATCTTCATGCTTCAGAGTGGATTACTTTCATAATAATTAATAAATCCATGCACCAAAAAAAAACTACTAATAACAAGCCCGTACATTGTACGGGCCTAAAGACTAGTTTAGATTACAATAGAGATCTTTATCGTTTTTTTTTTTTAATTATGATTCTCATATTGCTCATCTTTAAAGGATAATTACTATTTGTTTAAAAAGAATGATTGCCCCCGAGCGTAAAATCCAAGAAATGAGTAAATCATTTTCTCGGTTTTATCATTCATTATTCTCTCTTTTTTTTGGTTGAGAATCATACTCTTTTTTTTAGAATGGTTTCTTGATTTTTTTTTTTGCTCTTTTTCTTTGTTTTTTGTGAGGTAATCATCCCAAGTAAGGTTCTCGGGATTTTCTTTGTAAACCATAGAAGAGGTAAATTATGATCTTAAGTCAAGGTTGACTAATTACAACTAAAAGATGATGATCATGAAAATAGGCACGTTTAAGAATGGGAATATTGATGACGCCCTATAAAGAGATGCGAACTTCTAATGATGAACCTTATGAGAAGTAATGTCATTAGTTCGATTATAAAGTACGTAAATGAATCATCATAATCGAAAACAGTATTGCGCATAATTTTTCGTCTTGCGCTAAGGTGGAAAGTGCAATTTCGAGAGTAGCGCCTGCCACACACGGGTTTATTTTTCAAACGAAAAGAAGAACAATAAAAATCAACTAAGTTAGACAACATTGTTAGCCAAAGAGATATTATTAACACCTACTTAACGATTAACCTTGACACGGTAATATTGTTTTCTTCGTATAACATTGCTTAATGAGCCAAAGTCAACATTGAATAGTGGGCGCGCGCAAGACACAGAGTTGCGCGGAAGAGCTGCATGCAACTTCTGGACTTGCGCTTGGAGGGTGCGCGCAACTTTGATAGTCGCGCGCGCCACTTGGTAGGTTCGACTTTTTTTTTAAACGAAAACCCAAAAAGAACGATAATTTTTTTATTTTTTTTATTTTTTTTATTTTAGAACTACAATGTTTTTATGAATTTTTTAATGTCTCTAGGTAACAAGTTGGAATTAATTAGATTAGACACGAAGCATATAATTAAACACATATCCATATAGTCACATAAGCACATAAAAGGAACCGTCGAAGCATACGATGTCATTCTAAGGTCAAGGCTTGAGTATCCAAACGTACCATATCTTAATAAACGATGCACGAATCAATCACTCAACGTGTTGACCCATGACATAGTTCTCCCAACATTTTGTTGGCGATATGGGTGGGATGATTGTTATTGATTTCGGGATAGAAACCTAGTGTTGGCGACCTCTAGTCAATGAGCCAATCCCTAATGGTTAAAGTGTGCTATGATTATGCATGATGCAATGTTGCTTGTTTGGCTTTTATTTTGTGAAAAACACTAGGTGAAAAATAAAGATCCCCACCAAGCTATGCCCACTGGTTTTGAAAAACCGGTGGGGAAAAAAATAGAGGAAAAATGCTTATTGTAAAGGACACCGGTTCAAAGGAAAATCGGTGGGATATATTGTAAAGGCCACCGCTTCAAGCAAAACTGGTGGCAATAATAAAAAAAAGCCCCGTCCTTTCCCCCCTTTCCTTTTCTCCTTCTCTTTCCCCTTTCCTTTTCATTTTCACTCGAATTGAAGCAGCAAAACCCTTCTCCCCCGAAGCTCACTGAATTCCGCCCTCCACCACTGCCGTCATCTGCAACGCCGGTAACCACAACTGCTGCCTCCTCCACCACTGCCGCCACCTGCAACTCCCTACACCACTGTCGCCAACTCTCTTCACTCTCATTGCATTCCTCACTCTCAAACCCCTTCAACCAGTGACGCCACCATAGCAGCGCCGCGCTTCCTCTGACTCATTCCCCGCACCAGTGATGCCACCGTAGCAGCGCCGCCGCCGCTCTGCTGTCGAGGTTAGCCACAACCCGGTTTTCCTTCTCTTTCCTTTTTTTTTATTTTTTTATTTTTTTTTTACTTATGAAGAATGTTATAATGGCAGCCAAGAAGTTTGGAGTTCAACGAGTAGCCCTGATTGTGCCTAGCTGAGGATTATTGTAGAAAGAATGAGGTAAGTTTTTTATTTTTATTTTATTTTTTTTATTACTCAAATTAATTTTATTATTACACTGTGAATTGTTTGATAAAGATATAGATTAGTGATATAATAATTTAAATATGAAGTTATACTCCATTTTAATTCAGGAATTAAATTGGGGAATGTTAGTGATTATTACTTTGGAAGTTTAGATTGAAAAATAATTACAAGTAGCATTTTTGGTTACTTTTATTAGTCTTGTATAAAGATATACTCCATATACAATATCCCTAGTATGTAATGATAAATTGACTCTATTATTTCTTAATTAGTTTTCCTATCTTATTTTCTAATTCCAACTCCCATTTGCCCTGGATTTGACATTTTGTTGTTGGGTTTGCTATTTTTATTAGGAATATGATGTTGAGTTTGTTACTTCTTATTGAATTGATTGAAATGAAATGATATTTGTTGATTAAATTGATTATTAAAATGAACTGATTTATATTGATTTAATTGATAAATTCGAAGGTGTACTTATTTTGTTGTTGGGTTTGCGATTTTTATTGGGAATATGATGTTGCGTTTGTTACTTCTTATTGAATTGATTGAAATGAAATGATATTTGTTGATTAAATTGATTATTAAAATGAACTGATTTATATTGATTTAATTGGTAAAACTGAATTTTTTTTAAGTATAATAATGATTAAAGTTGATAGTGTCTGAATGATTTATTTCACAGTTGAGAAGTGAAAACAGCAAGGACCTTAGCCAAGTAGGGGGGTACCCAAAGTTGTTCCCTCAGATCGAGCGCCATAGCTGCCCCACAGGAGAACTACGCGCCTGCCTCTGCTAGTCCTTTGCCCTTATCCTTGCAATTTGTTGCCATTTCTTTGGTTTGTTCTTCTTCTCCCTCTTATTATATATGTTTCTCTTTTTCTGTCTTTACTAGTTTAATTTTCATTGAATTTTGTGGCAATTTCTTGGTTTGAATTAATTAATTCTATATATCTATTTAAGATATTACAACTTGTGCATTATTGGTTAATTACAAATAAATACAACAATATATAGAATGCTTGCATCATCATATGCCTAGATACCCGTTCAAGGCTTTCTCATTAGGAGAAAGTCTTGAATAGTCCCCGGTTGGGATTGTTCTTGAATGTTTACTCTTACTTAGGTGGTGAATCTATGTCTTCTTTTCGATTTTAAGGAACTTCTTGTCTTACCATTTCCTGGCCATGTTCTCTGGGTACATATGTGGGTAAGTAATTATCTACATCGTGTACTTGGAGAATTAGGGGGAAATGCTGCCGCATTTTCCTTAAAATTGGAAAGTTGACATACATTCACTAGTGAGAGTAGACATTCAAGGATGGGTTAGGTTGGAGTGATAAGGACACTTTGGGAACATGCATTTTTTCACTATATGAATGGTAAATTCACGGTGTGTACTTGAAATTGATTTACATAAAATATGTAGCAATTATACATTATTCATAATATGTTGCTATATATGTTTAGATACAATTTACTAAATGGAGAAGGATCGTGGTTGGATGTATGGTAGACGTGATACATTGGAATTTTGGAATGGGGTTCAAGAGTTTTGCGAGAGGGCTTTATCTTATCAACACAAAATGGGTGACGAAGGCTTTTATTGTCTTTGTGTTGATTGTAATAATGTGAAGGTGGTCAACAGTGTTGAAATCATTAGAGATCATGTATTTTGTCGTGGGTTTAGGCTTAAATACCATGTGTGGATTTGGCACGGTGAAGATGGAGAGTACAGTAGGGATCTTAATGGGAATGATGTGCACAATAGAAGCAACGAGATTCATGTGGACGAGGAATACGAAAATGATGAATATATGCTTGATAATGGTGAGGATGGAGCTGAGGATGATCAGGTGGATGAGGTCGAGGATGAAGACGTAGATGAGATGTTGCATAGTCTTGAAGGTGGCGTGTTTGTGTTATTATCGGAGGCTTCCAAAAAGCCTTTGTATCTTGGGTGCAAAAAATACTCCAAACTATCAGCCTTGCTAACACTTTTTAACATTAAGTCGAAGCATGGTCGATGGACATTAGTTTTACTTCTTTGTTGATTGCATTAAGTGAGATCTTGCCTGATGGGAATGAAATTCCTAAGTCTTACTATTATGCTAAGAAGCTCATGTGTCCATTTGGTTTGGAGTAAAGAAGATACATGCATGTCCTAATGATTGTATTCTTTATCGAAATGAGTATGAAGAATTGAAGGAGTGTCCACGATGCAAGCGGTCGCGTTATAAGCGCATGAGTTGCAATCCTGATACGGAGGGACCTCCTGCTAAGGTGTTGTGGTATATCCCTATTATTCCAAGGTTTAACCCGTCTATTCTCAACACCAAAAGACGCTAAATACTTGAGGTGGCATGCAGAGGGAAGAAAGAAAAACAGAATGCTGAAGCATCCAGCAGACTCCCCGCAATGGAAGAACATTGATTTGAAGTTTGGGAAATTTGGTGATGAAGTCAGAAATTTAAGGCTTGGGTTGTGCACGGATGGGATGAATCCATTTGGCACTCTTAGTACCCAACACAGCAGATGGCCGATACTATTAGTGATCTACAATTTGCCTCCTTGGTTGTACATAAAACGTAAGTATATAATGCTTTCACTGCTAATAACGGGGCCTAGGCAACCTGGAAACAACATAGATTTTTACCTTGCGCCACTTATCAACGATTTGAGAAAGATGTGGGACGAAGGGGTTTCCGTTTTTGATGCTCATAAGAACGAGACGTTCACATTGCGTGTAGCCCTTATGTGGACCATGAATGACTTCCCTGGATATGGCAACTTGTGTGGGTACAAGGTCAAAGGAAAAAAAGCATGCCCCATATGTATTGATGACACATCAAGCATATACCTTAAGAATTCTCGCAAAGATTTTTACGTGCGGACTCGAAGGTTCCTTAGGCGTGTTCACCCGTACCGTAGGCAGAAAAAGGCTTTCGATGGGACAGTGGAAGAGGAGACTACGCCTAGGCCATTGAACGGTGAGGAGGTTTATGCTCGAGTTAAGGGTATACGAACGGTGTTTGGAAAATCAGAAAAAGCAGCGGTCTCAACTGCTCTCTTTAAAAAAGAATCAATCTTTTGGAAGCTTCCGTGCTGGAAAGAACATGAAGTTAGGCATTGTCTTGATGTGATGCATATAGAGAAGAATGCGTGTGATGCACTTGTGGGAACGCTGATGAATATTCAAGGCAAAACAAAGGATGGAAAGGGTGCACGGTTAGATTTGCAAAAGATGGGGGTTCGTCCAGAATTGTGGCCTCAGGATAAGGTTAAAAAGAGAAAGGTTAGAAAGGTAAAGGAACCAGAAAAGGAAAATGTAAATGTTTTGAAAACAAGAAAGGCGAAAAGCAAGGGAAAGGGAAAGGCCACGCATACATCAAAGAAGAAAGATGAGGGTAAAGGCAAAGATGAAAAGACTTATTTACCACCGGCTTGCTACACATTGTCAAGGGTAGAAAAACGGATGTTTTGTGCATGTCTGTACGGCATTAAGGTTCCATCAGGGTACGCATCTAACATGAAAAGATTTGTATCATTAAATGGAGAATTGAAGCTGACAAGTATGAAATCCCATGATTGTCATATTATGATGCAAGTATTCCTACTGATTACGATACGTGGTATTTTACTGAAGCACATGAGGAAGCTATTACAAGCCTTTATTCGTTTTTAATACAATATGCAGCAAAGTGCTTGAACCTTGTTCACTTGATGCGTTGCAAATGGATGTGGTTGTGACTTTGTGCAGATTTGAGATGTATTTCCCGCCCTCATTTTTTGACATAATGGAGCATCTGATTCTTCATTTGGTGCGTGAGATTAAGTTGTGCAGTCTAGTGTTCATGAGGTGGTGCTATCCTTTTGAAAGACACATGGGCAGCATGTAATATTGTGAATATCTTAGTAAAAATTGCGTAAATTATTGATAATTTGCTATGCATGTTTGACTCATGTGATTTGTTCCTATGGTAGTACGCACAACAAGATAATGGAGTTGATTGTGGCCTGTATGTGATGAGATTCATGCTTGACATAGTGACTCATTGTACGCACAGTCTACAGCTTGATGAGGTACGTCCTTATATTTTGTAAAATGTTTTTTAATGTTATTTCAAGCTTTAGACACCTAAAACTAGGTAACATAGAAATGTTATGAGAAAGAAATAGGCCATTTGATAAGAAATGTAGAAAATGGGCAAACTAGAAGTCATATAGGCTATATTTGGGCAATTTTGAGTAAAATGGGTCTTAAAACTCAATCAAATGCACTTTTAATGTGATTTCAAGCCTTAGACACCTAAAACTAGGTAACATAGAAATGTTATGAGAAAGAAATAGGTCATTTGATAACAAATGTAGAAAATGACCGAATCAGAAGTCACATAGGCCATATTTGGGCCATTATGAGTAAAATGGGTCTTAAAACTCAATAAAATGCACTGTTAATGTGATTTAGAGATTTAGACACCTAAAACTAGGTAACATAGAAATTTTATGAGAAAGAAACGGGTCATTTGATAACAAATGTAGAAAATGAGCAAAGTAAAAGTCATGTAGGCCATATTTGGGCCATTATGAGTAAAATGGGTCTTAAAATTCAATAAAAATGCACTTTTAATGTGATTTCAAGACTTAGACACCTAGAAATAGGTAACATCAAAATTTTATGAGAAAGAAATAGGTCATTTGATGACAAATGTAGAAAATGACCGAATTAGAAGTCATATAGGCCATATTTGGGCCATATTGAGTAAAATGGGTCTTAAAACTCAATAAAATGCACTTTTAATGTGATTTCAAGCCTTAGACACCTAAAACTAGGTAAGATCAAAATATTATGAGAAAGAAATCGGTCATTTGATAACAAATGTAGAAAATGACCGAATTAGAAGTCATACAGGCCATATTTGGGCCATTATGAGTAAAATGGGTCTTAAAACTCAATAAAATGCAATGTTAATGTGATTTCAAGCCTTAGACACCTCAAACTAGGTAACATAAAATTTTATGAGAACGAAATAGGTCGTTTGATAAGAAATGTAGAAAATGGGAAACGTAGAAGTCATATAGGCCTTATTTGGGACATTATGAGTAAAATGGGTCTTAAAACTCAATAAAAATGCAATTTTAATGTGATTTAAAGACTTAGACACCTAGAAATAGGTAACATCAAAATTTTATGAGAAATAAATAGGTCATTTGATAACAAATGTAGAAAATGACCGAATTAGAAGTCATATACGCCATATTTGGGCCATTTTGAGTAAAATGGGTCTTAAAACTCAATAAAATGCACTTTTAATGTGATATAAAGCCTTAGACACCCAAAACTAGGTAACATCAAAATTTTATGAGAAAGAAATAGGTCATTTGATAACAAATGTAGAAAATGACCGAATTAGAAGTCATATAGGCCATATTTGGGCCATTATGAGTAAAATGGGTCTTAAAACTCAATAAAATGCAATGTTAATGTGATTTCAAGCCTTAGACACCTCAAACTAGGTATCATAGAAATTTTATGAGAAAGAAATAGGTTATTTGATAACAAATGTAGAAAATGAGCAAAGTAGAAGTCATGTAGGCCATATTTGGGCCATTATGACTAAAATGGGTCTTAAAACTCAATAAAAATGCACTTTTAATGTGATTTCAAGACTTAGACACCTAGAAATAGGTAACATAAAAATTTTATAAGAAAGAAATAGGTCATTTGAAAACAAATGTAGAAAATGACCGAATTAGAAGTCATATAAGCCATATTTGGGCCATTTTGAGTAAAATGGGTCTTAAAACTCAATAAAATGCACTTTTAATGTGATTCAAGCCTTAGGCACCTAAAAATAGGTAAAATCAAAATTCTATGAGAAAGAAATAGGTCATTTGATAACAAATGTAGAAAATGACCGAATTAGAAGTCATATAGGCCATATTTGGGCCATTTTGTGTAAAATGGGTCTTAAAACTCAATAAAATGCACTTTTAATGTGATTTAAAGCCTTAAACACCCAAAACTAGGTAACATCAAAATTTTATGAGAAAGAAATAGGTCATTTGATAACAAATGTAGAAAATGACCGAATTAGAAGTCATATAGGCCATATTTGGGCCATTATGAGTAAAATGGGTCTTAAAACTCAATAAAATGCAATGTTAATGTGATTTCAAGCCTTAGACACCTCAAACTAGGTAACATAGAAATTTTATGAGAAAGAAATAGGTTATTTGATAACAAATGTAGAAAATGAGCAAAGTAAAGGTCATGTAGGCCATATTTGGGCCATTATGAGTAAAATGGGTCTTAAAACTCAATAAAAAATGCACTTTTAATGTTATTTCAAGAATTAGACACCTAGAAATAGGTAACATAAAAATTTTATGAGAAAGAAATAGGTCATTTGAAAACAAATGTAGAAAATGACCGAATTAGAAGTCATATAAGCCATATTTGGGCCATTTTGAGTAAAATGGGTCTTAAAACTCAATAAAATGCACTTTTAATGTGATTTCAAGCCTTAGAAACCTAAAAATAGGTAAAATTGACATTTATGAGAAAGAAATAGGTCGTTTGATAAGAACTGTAGAAAATGGGCAAAGTAGAAGTCATATAGGCCATATTTGGGCCATTTTGAGTAAAATGGGTCTTAAAACTCAATAAAATTCATTTTTAATGTGATTTCAAGACTTAGACACATAAAACTAGGTAACATCAAAATTTTATGAGAAAGAAATAGGTCATTTGATAACAAATGTAGAAAATGACCGAATTAGAAGTCATATAGGCCATATTTGGGCCATTTTGAGTAAAATGCGATTTAAAACTTAATAAAGTGAAATTTTAATGTGATTTCAAGCCTTAGACACCTAAAACCAGTTAAATTTGACATGTTTTGAGAAAGAAATAGGTCGTTTGATAAGAAATGTAGAAAATGGGCAAAGTAGAAGTCATATAGGTCATATTTGGGCCATTTTGAGTAAAATGCGTCTTAAAACTTAGTTATTTGATCTTTTAATGTGATTTAAAGCCTTAGACACCTAAAAATAGGTAACATTGACATGTTATGAGAAAGAAATAGGTCGTTTGATAAGAAATGTAGAAAATGGGCGAAGTAGAAGTCACATAGGCCATATTTGAGCCATTTTGAGAAAAATGCAACTTAAATCTTAATAAAATGCACTTTTAATGTGATTTCAAGCCTTAGACACCAAAAAATAGGTAACATTGACATGTTGTGAGAAGAAATAGGTCGTTTTATAAGAAATATAGAAAATGGGCAAAGTAGAAGTCATATAGGCCATATTTGGGTCATTTTGAGTAAAATGCGTCTTAACACTTAGTCAATTGATCTTTTAATGTGATTTCAAGACTTAAACACCTACAAGTAGGTAACCTAGTGTTGGAAACCTTGGACCATAACTATGAACTAATCTTGTAACCTTTAAGTCCCCAGTGGAGTCGCCACTGTAAGGAGGGTGTGCCTATCGTAGGGGATCGTTCTCCTATATGCCCATGGGCCTTTAAAAGCCTAGGATTTTACACTTTTTAGGGTGTATTAGGATTTGAATTCCTGACTATTTAGGGGACCTTGAATTAGAGTTTATCCTATCATTATGCTTTTTCATTAGAAACTAGTAGGAGTCGCCAATGAGTTTTAGGAAAACTTATAAACCTCGTTCATGCCTTTCTCCCAAGTAGAGTTCAAGGGATATTTAGCATGAATCGTAAGTTTACCCATGCCCAAATTAGTCTACTTTTACTAGAAATGAGTTCGGGAGCGAGGGTACTAAAATAACGTTCCCCTTAGGGGGGAATCGTTATTTTAGCCCTAGTGCGGCCTCTACTAGCTCTTCCTTTTTCACAATTTTATTACCAAACAATGTGTGCAACGTGATACCTAAAAACTAAGTTAGTTGATTTTATTTACAAGCATTAATTACATAGGAATTACATTGCAAAAGTCATTATTATTTTGTTATTCAAATTCGTGAAAAGAACAAGAAATAAACAATATTCGCCTTGACTTAGGTGATAAAACAATCAATTAATTGTTCAAATTCTAGTCTTGATTAACACAAGAATGCTATGTGAATTAAATTAATCAAAATTTTGTTTAAAGATATCAAACAACACTAATTAATCAATTAAAGTTATTTAAATAATAAAAGAAAAGTGATTTATCTAAGTGCTCGGGAATTTACCACTTTTCCTTGCTAGATCTTCGTTTAGAACAGTAATAGACTCCTTCTTGTTCGGGAACCTCCATCGTAGTAACAAGTAATAAAGGGGGTGAGTGTTTAGGAAAAGAGGGTTGATAGTACACAAGTTCACAAAGTTTCTGCCAGAATTTCGGGTTAATTTCTGTCTGTTTAAGCCTCATATTAAGCCTCTATTTATAGGGAATAGGTGCGTTTAGGGTTTCGAGTGTTCTGCCGCAGTAGGTGTCGCGCGCATCTGAATGGGCTGCGCGCGCCTGCTCAGCGCAAGTGATTCAGGTGCGCTGCTACGGGCAGCGCAACGGAATGTGTTACGCGCGGTATTATGGTAAGATTCGATTTTATATTTTTATAAAATTCTAAATCTTCCACGAGCGCATCATTAGAGGATGTGTTGGTCGTCACGCGCAACCCTATGAGTTGCACACCCCACACCAGCACGACTCTTTGAGATGTGTGCGGATTTTTCTGCGGCAGCTTTAATTTTTAACCTAAGCGCCTCTGAGTCCGTTAAAATTAGGTTTAGACTTTGGGTTTAAGCTTAATTTCTGTTCGGGCCTAGTTAATTGGACTTTAATTCATATTGTTTTGGGTTAGGCTAGGTATTTTGTATTCTTGTGGCTCAATCAGTTGTCCATAAGCATTTTTCACGTTGATCCAACACAAAGATAGTTTTATTTATCGTCATAGCACTTTCGGTCGGGACAGGAGGCCAAAAGTAGATGTCTATATATATATAAAGTCATGGATGTTGTATTGGACTTATATTAATTTCCTTTATTTATTTGTATTGAATATTTTCTTGGTTAATTTCATTTTTATATATATGCAATGTTCTTTTTGCATGTTAATATGGTTCAAATGTTGTAGTGGGATGGATAAAAGTAGTGCAAGTGGAGGTGGAAGGGGAAAAACAAACGATTTTGGAACTCTAAAGAAGATAAAGTTCTTGTAAAACCATTGTCAGAGCTAGCTCTTGATCCTCATTGGAGGTGTTATGATGGATTCAAAAGCGGCTACATGGTTCGGTAAGAGGAGGACATAAGTAAGGCTCTTCCTGGTTGTGGTTTGAAGGCTATGCCACACATTGATTCTCAACTTAAGACACTTGGAGCCAAGTTTAGCACTATTTATCAAATGTTATTAAATACAAGTGGATTCGTTTGGGATGATAAAAAAATGGTTTCTGTGGACCGGGCTGTTTATGACGAGTTTTGCAAGGTATGATAACCTTTATTAAGGTCATTTTAATTATGTTTGAAATACTTGATGGTGTTCTATATTTGATTATTTTGAGCATTTTTGTGTTTTTCAGACTCATCCGAGTTGTAAAAACTAGTATGGAGTTTCATTTCCGCACTTTCATGAACTCATGAATATTTATAGCAAGGTTTATGCTACTGGAAAACCTGATGAAGGTTTTGTTGAAGCAATCAACAATTTGCAAAATGTTGCCCCTCCACAAGTTACACTCGATTCAAGTGATGATGAGGGAGTTGCTGGTAGTGGTAATGTCACACGCTCAAACTGTTACTTCTCCTCCTTCAAAAGAGATCAAGACTGAAAAAAGCTTCTAAAAGAAGTAAGAGAGGAAATGGTGGTGCTGGAAGTTCTAATGAGTTTGTTATCTTACAAGAATTTATAAAAGACATGAATGTAATTCATCTTTCCACTATGGTAAATGAGATGGCACACACTGATGATCGTGAACAGCGTGCGGATGAAGAGAGCAAAAATTAGTTGAACAGATGGAGCAAGTGCTAGAGGAACTACTCCCTTTCAATTTAGAAGGTGTTACTCCTATCCAAGTTTTTGAAGCTGCTAACATTCTAACTGCACAACCAAACAAGGTTATGATATTTTCAAAGTGTTGCGACGCTTTGAAAAGTGCTTATGTTAAAAGTCTTCTTGGAGCAAGTGGAAATGGTAATGCTTAGATCTTATGTTATGGTTTCATGTATGGTTTTGAATTAGGTTTTATTCACAAACTACTACTTTTGGCATGAACTTTATCTAGAAAGGACTATCGGCAAAGACTTGGGTTGAATGTCAATCTTATTAGAACACTTTTGGTATGAACTTTTATCTAGGACAAGTACTTTGCATTGGTATTATTTTCACCAAGAGCTGATAATTTGGATTTGTAACTAATGGAGCTAGAAAGATGTTATTTGGATTTATATATTGTGCCTTTTTTTCATATTATAGAAAAATATGATACATATTAATGGTATTTTTGTAACGACATTTTCACCATATACGCCTGAGTTTTAGCTTTATTCACCATATACCATCGAAAATTTTCAAATTCACCATATACCACTCAGTTCTTGTACAATACCACAAAATGCCCTTTTTGCTATCTGCCGTTAAGGGTTATTTTAATAATTCATCATATACCCAAATTTTAAAAAGTTAATTCACCATATATCTAGTTTCTAAAAGTTATTTCACCATATACCCAAAATTATAATTGCTACTTTTTGTTTTTAAAAAAAATGAAAAAAACCCTAGTAGTTGATATTTGTAACGGTTAGTTTATGTACTGTATAAAAACATTTTGCTTGAGGGTCACACTTCTAAAAGCATTTGTAAAAATGTGAACACACTCAAAATCATTATCTTTATCCTATAAATCTACTTACATAACAGTGCCAAATAAAACTTGTTCATGTGGGAGGAAATTTATAATAAGGAGCTCTGATTCGGCAAAAAACCCACAAAAGGTTATACTACATCAAAAGCTACATAGTCACCATCTTCACTGTCGTTAGAACCCCATCCATCAGATTCTTCATCCCTCAAGGTAAATGTTTTTATACATAAACTAGCCATTACAAATGTCAACGGCTAGGTTTTTTTTTAAACAAAAAAGTAGCTGTTATAATATTTGGGTATATGGTGAAATAACTTTTAAAAACTGGGTATATGGTTAATTAACTTTTTAAAACCTGGGTATATGGGTTTAGGGTTTAGGGTTTTAGGGTTTAGGGTTTAGGGTTCAGGGTTAGGGTTTAGGGTTTAGGGTTTTAGGGTTTAGGGTTTAGGGTTCAGGGTTAGGGTTTAGGAGTTTAGGGGTTTAGGGTTTAGGGTGTAGCGTTTAGAACATTATACGAAGTTTACCAACAATACCAACCCTGCATTGCTTTACATTAAATTAGCCAGGAAACCATTAAGTTACACTAAGTAAAGTACATAGGAAAGTTGTTGGTTTCGAAAGCGGTTTAAGTACAAACCAAGAAGTAGATATTGTCCAACAATTCAAAAGGGTCTTATAATTGTACAAAATATCTTGAGTAGTGAGTCTTCAAATTCTGTTTTTGAACATATTGTCAAAGTTGATCGATAGAGCTCAGAGTAGACCAACGTTGATTTGCCTACTGTTGATCAATGGTGGTCTATGATGCCATTGTATATCAACGTTGGTCTATTCTTACACTGTAGACCGACGTTAATCTATGGTGGTCATAGTAGACCAACATTGATCTATGGTACTCAGCGTAGACCAACGTTGATCTACAGTACTCAATGTACTAAACACTAAATCCTTGTAGACCAATGTTGATCTATGGTGGTCATAGATCAACGTTGGTCTACAAGAAAAATCGGCAATTGTCACATAAAGTTTTTAACTATGCAATTTTAGTATACCATGACAATTGAAAATATAAAATTTCTAATATGATAGGGCGGGCAAACTAATCCTTCTTCTGGGCTTCAATTACCCAATCATTTAAGTAATTCGTAAAGTTGTTTAGATTCATCGTGTCAAATAAAGTAACACTCTTCAAACCTTTTACACTATTTATCAGCTTTATATCCATAAGAATCGTAACATCCTTATGTAGTAAGGACTGTTGAAAATAAATAGCATTATACCTTGAATTTTAATCAAAATGTCAGTGTTTGAGTCTTTTAGGGTTTTAGGGTTTAGAGTTTTAGGATTTTAGGATTTAAGGTTTAGGGTATAGAATATTATACGAAGTTTATCAAGAATACCAACCCTGCATTGCTTTACGTTAAATTAGCCAGGAAATCATTAAGTTACAATAAGCAAAGTATTTATATAGGAAAGTTGTTGGTTTTGAAAGCAGTTTAAGTACAAACCAAGAAGTAGATATTGTCCAACAATTCAAAAAGGTCATCTAATTGTACAAAATATCTTGAGTAGTGAGTCTTCAAATTCTGCTTTTGAACATACTGTCAAATTTGATCTATGAGTTCAGAGTAGACCAACGTTGATCTACTTACTATTGATCAATGGTGGTCTACGGTGCCATTGTAAATCAACGTTGGTCTACTTTGACACTGTAGACCGACGTTGATCTATGGTGGTCTAGTAGACCAACGTTGATCTACGGTTTTCTACAGTCCTCGTAGTAGACCAACGTTAATATAAAGTACCCAGAGTAGACTAACGTTGATTTACAGTTGATCCGTGCCATTTATGGCACCTTTAGGCTATGTTTTCTTTATATTTCTATGCTCCTTTGTAGTCGTTTATGTCGTGTTTTTAGAGAATAATGCTCGATTCGCGTGTTTTTGTGTTAGTTTAGAGAAATGCATGCTTTTAATGGTTTTCTTATCATTTTATTCATTTCTCGGCTATTTCTCTTGCTTCTCCGTTTCTTTGTCTTGTTTTGTAGGTACGTCGCGGGCTATATGCATGGGAATTGAAAATAGCACCCACTAGGATCAATATGCACTTTTCGGAATTGAATTTGACTTTGAAACAAAGGAAAATGAAGGATTGCAAAGTATCAAATAGGACCTGTGTGCATTGTTTTAGTCATATCTCAAGTTCTACAGATCGTATTAGGGTGATTCAAGTTGGGTTGGAAACTATACTTGAAGAGCTTTCCAATGATAGGTCGCACGCCTTCACACAATTCTTAGAACGGAAGTTACAACCTTCTGAAGTTGGCCTAGGAAAACTGCCGCGGGTGCGGGGTTGCTGTTGCTCCAAAACTGCCGTATTTGGGCAGTAAGCACCCGCGGTTGTCCCGAGGGCGCGGGCCTTGGCCCCGCGGGCGTGGGCTTGGGCCGCGGGCACGGGCTTGGGCCGCGGGCGCGGCTATCGGGGTGTCCGTTCTCCTCCGCGGGCGCGGCCGATTTCTCCGCGGGCGCGGGTTTCCGGGTCTTTTACGATTTTTAAGCTTCTTTTCTCCTTTTGTTTATATAGTTTTTGGTTTCCTTTATTCTTCATTCATGTAATTCTTTAGTTTTAGAATAGTTTTCTCTCTCTTAGGTTGAGAGCTTCTCTCTCTAGATTAGGCTAGTTTAGAAGTAGTTTTAGAGAGAGAAAGTGAAGAATTCAATGGTGATTGAGAGATTGAAGATGCAAGTGTGACAATTGTGTTGGAGATCTTCCTAATTATCAATGAGCATTTCTAAACTCTATCTCATTCAATTGCTTTGTTTAATTTGATGTTTGTTTGGTTTGATTTTGATATTTGATGTTTGATTAGAGTAATTGTTCTTGATATTTTGTTGATTCTTGTTGTCTATAGTTGATAGTAGATTTGATGATGATGTTTCTTGAGTAGTTTACTTGCTAGGGTTTGGGTAAACATGTGTGATTGATGAATTGAGGTTGATTTGGGAATTTGAGTAGTTCTTGTGTTGTGATTAAATTGATTCATAGAGGTTTGCATGTTGCTTAGTTGATTGGAATAGCTAACCATGATTGCTAGCATTGATTGCATGATTGAATTGATTGACATGGCCACTTGATATTGATTTGATCATAATTGGTTGAGTATTTGATTATGTTTCTTCCTATTGTTTAACACTCGAGAAATCTATGTTAGAAAGTATGAAGATGATTAGTTGAATGCTCCTACTATTTGTCTTTGCATTGCTTGGATTGCTTGACTCCCTAATTAACTTGGTTATCATGAATTCATGTTGATCCCCACTCCCTAGTGTTTCATTTGTTTGCTTCTTGGTTTAGGAAGTAGAATAGTGTCACCTTTCACCTTAGACTTCGACCTAACTTAGGCGTTAATTAGAAATACTTGAACATAACCGTTCCTAGTGGTTCGACCCTTGACTTACCTCTATACTTGTATTTAGGTAGTTGAGTGATTATAAATTTGTTTGACCGTAGGGATGATTAGTTTACTGACCTAGTTTTCCCCACGTCAACAGTACCAAGAGTAGACCCGTTGATATACTTATGCCACATTTAGTCAAATTCCTAGAAGTTTAAAACCTGGTACCATGTTTCATCCCTCTATTGACTTATGCCACATTTAGTCAAATTCCTAGAAGTTTAAAACCTAGTACCGTGTTTCAGCCTACTATTGACTTGTGCCACATTTAGTCAAATTCCTAGAAGTTTAAAACTTGGTACCGTGTTTCAGCCTACTATTGACTTGTGCCACATTTAGTCAAATTCGTAGAAGTTTAAAACCCGGTACCGTGTTTTAGCCCTCTATTGACTTATGCCACGTTTAGTCAAATTCCTAGAAGTTTAAAACCCGGTATTGTGTTTAATCCCTCTATTGACTTATGACGCATTTAGTTAAATTTCTAGAGAAAAGAAGTAATTTTATTTTTTTTAATCAGTCATCAGTTTAGACTTTAGAGAAGAGAGGTGAGTGAATGATACGAGCAAATGCGATTGAATGTCTCCGTATTTTTTTTAAGAGGAAGTGTCTCCGTATTTATTAACGTCACATTAACCAATATTTTTAAAATACGAGTAAATTATTTTTTTTTTAGACAGATAGAACCACTCCTTGCGTGTACCTGGTATTATAAATTCCTAGAAGTTTATAACTCGGTACCGTGTTTTATCCCTCTATTGACTTATGGCACATTTAGTCAAATTCTAGAAGTTTAAAACCCGGTACCGTGTTTTATCCCTCTATTGACTTATGCGTGTTATAGTCAAATTCCTAGAAGTTTATAACCCGATACCGTGTTTTAGCCCTCTATTGACCTAAGCTACATTTAATCAAATTCCTAAAAGTTTAAAATCCGGTACCATGTTTTAGCACTCTATTAACTTATGCCAGATTTAGTGAAATTCCTAGAAGTTTAAAACCCGGTACCGTGTTTTAGCCCTCTATTGACTTATGCGTGTTATAGTCAAATTCCGAGAAGTTTATGACCCGGTACCCTGTTTTAGCCCTCTATTGACTTATTATAGTAAAATTCCTAGACGTTTAAAACCTGGTACCGTGTTTTATCCTTCTATTGACTTATGCGTGTTTTAGTCAAATTCCTAGGAGTTTATAACCTGGTACCGTTTTTTATCCCTCTATTAACTTATGCAACATTTAGTCAAATTCCTAGCAGTTTGAAATCCGGTACCGTGTTTTATCCCTGTATTGACTTATGCGTGTTTTAGTCAAATTCCTATAATTTAAAACCCGACACCGTGTTTTAGCCCTGTATTGACTTATGACACATTTAGTCAAATTCCAAAAAAATGCTTTGCCCATCTCTGGAGTACCTAGAGGCTTAATCTGTTGATAAGAGTCAATACTTCCTGACAGACTAATACTAAACAACCTAACCTAAGACTATTTGTTTTCAAACCCATTCATCACCCAAAAATCAGCCTCTTCCATTATACAAAAATTTTGAGCATTATGTGTAACAACCACACACAAACATCCACCCAATTCCGAAAAAAGCATCTCAGTCCTCAACTCCTTATCATAACCAGTACACTCCATTTGGCGTCTCATGCAAACTTTCAATCTTATTAGACGTCTTATCCACGAATTAAATTTGTCCCCATTTGGCGAGAATAAGGCAATTCCAAGATTCAAAGAATCAATGAGTGATTAAGCATGCTTTGGCTTGTCTTAACACTTATTACTCTAAGGTAAGAAACTCTTTGCTAATGGCTCAAAGCCACTCTTGGTTAGATAAATCGTCGCATCTAATGCTTTCGTGACAATTTATCTCTTTTGCCATGACATGTTAGGACTCCATCACTCATATCGTTGAGTCTAACAAGTCTAACCCCGATATCTTTATTTCGGGGGGCAATGCACCGCAAACCCATATATCGTCTACTAATACACAACCAATTAATGGTTGGATAAAAAAATTCTTTTCGGCATCACATCATACTATTTCGCGGACTTAAAGAAATACCTCGAATGGTGCCATAACCAAAACCAACATGTATATGATGTCTTGCTTTGGCAAACCCATCAACATACCTTACGTTCCTAGGAAAGTAGTGATGCCTCACTTTGGCGTAGCCCATCACTATTCTCAATAGTTCGGTAAGTGTTGTTTTGGAATGGTAAGTTTTACTCAATATTTTAGGGACCTAGGGTTTAAGGTTTTTAGGGTTTAGCAATTTTAGGGTTTTGAGTTTTGGGTTTTCAGTTAAGGGTTTAGGGGTTCAACGATTAGGGTTTAGGTTTTAGGGTTTCAAGGTTTAGGATTTGTCCAAGGAGGGCAACATACATCAAAAGATAAATTTTTTTTGATCTTCTTGTTGGAACTTTTGATGTGTCTAAGGGTTTAGGGTTTTAATCTACAATCGACCATGATGAGTATTGTAGATCAACGTTGGTCTACTATGACCACCATAGATCAACGTCGGTCTACAGTGTAAGAGTAGACCAACGTTGATTTACAATGGCACCGTAGACCACCATTGATCAACAGTAGGTCGATTAACGTTGGTCTACTCTGAGCTCTATAGATCAACTTTGACAATATGTTCAAAAACAGAATTTGAAGACTCACATAATCATAAGCTCTATAGATACATTGAGCTGTAATGTATGGCTCTTTATTAACAGTCTCAAAGAATTCCATGATTTTTGCAATGTAATCTCTCTGTCCTTCCTCTCACTAGAGAATAGGACATTGTGCAAAATAAACACTTGCAACAAGTTCAATTTTGTATTATAGAATTCCACAATTGGTAGCTCAAATGCAGACATCTGCTAGACTCAAAAATTGACATTTGGATTAAAATTGCAGGTGTAATGCTATTAATTTTCAACTATTGTTACTACATAAGGATGTTACGATTCTTATGGATATAAATTGATAAATAGAGTAAAAGATTTGAAGAGTGTTACTTTATTTGACACGATGAATCTGAACAACTTTACAAATTACTTGGATGATTGGGTAATTTGAAGCCCAGAAGAAGGATCAGCTTGCCCGCCCTGTATTGTGGATCAACGTTGTACTACTCTGGGTACTGTAGATCAACGTTGGTCTACCACGAGGACTACAGAAAACCGTAGATCAACATTGGTCTACAAGACCATAGATCAACGTTGTTCTATTCTGAGTATTATAGATCAACGTTGGTCTACTATGAGTACTGTATAGGAAAGTTATTGGTTTCAAAAGCGGTTTAAGTACAAACCAAGAAGTAGATATTGTCTAACAATTCAAAAGGGTCTTCTAATTGTACAAAATATCTTGAGTAGTGAGTCTTCAAATACTGTTTTTGAACATATTGTCAAAGTTCATCTATACAGCTCAAAGTAGGCCAGCGTTAATCTACCTATTGTTGATCAATGGTGGTCTACGGTGCCATTGTAAATCAACGTTGGTCTATTCTTACACTATAGACCGACGTTCATCTATGGTGGTCATAGTAAACCAATGTTGATCCACGGTTTTTCGCATAATTTTTACAATGGAATCCAAATAGCAATTACAAAGTTGAAAGGTAAACATACTGATATAGGGTTTAGGGTTTAGGTGTTAGGGGTTAGGGTTTAAGGGTTTAGGGTTTAGGATTTAGCGTTTAAAACATTAGACGAAGTTTACCAACAATACCAACCATGCATTGCTTTACATTAAATTAACCAGGAAATCATTAAGTTACACTAAGCAAAGTATTTATAAGAAATTTACTCCGTACCATTTTGCTTTACTTGTTTTCTAGGCTGAAAGATCATTTTGGTAATTGGAATTTAGAATATGGTTCGACTCATTTTTTCCTTTTAGATGTCAGCTCAAACTCAAAATAAATTTTTTTTTATTTTGGTGTTGGAACTTTTGATTTGTCTACAGTCGCAGTGAAGATGGATGTCCTTAAAGTCAAAGCAATATGCGGGGACGTTTACCTTGGTGGAGGAGACTTTGACAATAGAATGATGGACTACTTTGCACTTATATTTGTAGAATTCTAAATCAACTTATATTGATTTCCATGATTGGTAAAGGAAATCTATTGTATAGAATTAATAATGCACCAACAGATCTTAGAGCAACAACGGCAAAAAGTTTTCTAAATTTAAGTAGTTTTATGGTCATGTTGACAAACCTTTAGAGCAACAACGGCAAATCTTAGAGCAACAACGACTAAAAGTTGTCTAGACTGAAGCTTTAATTTTCCTATTCGAGTTTTACATCATCTAAAGTGAGATCATACTTAGGTGTCATGGATATATAAGATCCTTCGATAGAAACGTTGGATTATTAGATTATTCAAATTCGGATTCTAACAAGCATGATTTGGATTATGACAACTACGTAATACCACATTAATTGAAAAAAATAGCTTGTCACATATCATCCCTAGTCGTTGTGCTTTATTATAATTGATCCAGGGGTCTGTTCTGTTCACCTTATTTTCACTTATTTCACGCTTAATAAGTTCATATAAGTTAAGTTAAATTAAGATAAGTTCAATCTAAGAAGAATAAGTTCGGATAAGTTGAATTCAAGAAAAAATAGTTTTAATAAAGGTTTAAATAAGTTCAAAAAAGTTCGGATGAAATTAGTTGGATTCAAATAAGTTCGGCAAGTTCAGATATTCAGATAAACGAAATTAACGTGAATAGAACACACCTTAAATCTTGATTAATTAATTAATTTCTTGTTATATTGTAATCCCTTTATTAAATTTCATCATCACGTCCCTTCTAATTCAATTCGATATGTGTAAATATTAAAAAAAAAAAAAAAGATTATATGGTTGTGAACTTTCAATAGTGTATATTAGTATACTAATTGTAATTTTGTTTTTTTTTTTTTTTTTTTTAAAAAAAAAAAAGTTGACTACAAAAGTAAATTTTTAACAAAGATTATACAAAGTTATTATTTTAACAAATTTGATAATTGAGATAAGAGCTATTATACATAATTATAAACAAATTACAACAATTTCAAAATGTACTCAATATTAGACTCATATGAAAGTAATTGACAAAAGCTAAATGATGGTAATATTCTATGTATCTAGCGAATTATGGTTTGATAATTGTGCATGAAACAATTTTATATGTATGATGAAATTTAAACAATTTTTCATATTGATGACATAAGGAATAATGATGACGTAAAGTTTTCTACATTTGCTAATTTGTTATGAAGTGGTTCACCCTTTTTTTTTCTTAAATAGTTTTTTTTTTATCGTACATTATTGTTATACCTTGTACTACAATGCTTGGTTATATCACGCAGTATGCATTTATACACTTATATCCTGAAAGTATCAAGTACTTTGAAATTTTTTAATATTTTTTAATTACATTTCATAAAATATTATTGAAAATTACATAAAATATACTAAACGTATTTTTAAGAATATATTAAACGTCGTAGTTGTATCCTCTATTTTAAATAATTCAGAGATACTCGTTTGCAGTCGTATTCTACTTTATGATGATTTGTGTGCCACTTACATGCTATATCATTTTTAATAAAAAAAAAATTATATATACTAGAGTCTACATCGATCTTTCACTATCCCATAGGAAAAATAATAATCCATACTACATATCATACGATTTTATAATACAAGTACTCTTTTTTGGAGGAAAAATAATACAAGTATCTTTTTTTTTTGTTTTTTTTTTTTGAAAGAAAGAAAGAAAAATAATACAAGTATCTCAAACCAAGAAAGTGGAAGTAAATATTGCATATCTAACTTAGAATTAATTACTAGTAAAAGATTCTCCTTTTTCTCCAATAAAGCATTAGTTGTGTTTTTATTACTTTCAATGACATGTACATGCCACATATTGCAAGCAATGCCACATTGTTCGCCAACTCACATGGGTAAACTACCTAGTGGGTGAATTAAGTTTTCTCCGTATTCTTAGCCTCTTAGGAAAAAGATAAAGTAAAATAATATCATTTACTATACATTTTTTTAATCATTTATTTCCCCTATTCACATTACTAGTATCTTATGTATCACTTTTTTCTTTTCCTTTTTTTAAAAGAATCTTATACACTATAAAAAAGTGAATTTAAACAGTCATTTTGAATTTAAAAAGTCTTTTTTTTTTACTATTGTTTCCTTGCCTCTTTCACATTTTTAGTTTTCCTTTTCTTTTAGTATTTTCCCTCTTTCTTCTTATTATTACTCTTTAATTCATACATCATTTTGGCAACCAAAGGTCAAATGTTAAAAATAAAAACCTTATTTTAAGTTTATGAAAAACAATTAAGTATTCAAGTAGGACAATTGTACTACATTATACATCCATCCATTCATCCAAGATCCAACACAAAGTCCATTGACGGTAATTTAAATTTGTTTTTTATGTTCTTTATTTTAGTTTGAATGTAAATTACTCAATATTTTAGTATTATCAATTATCAATTTTTAAATGATTGTTTGGTGGCATACATTGAAAGAGATATTTGTGAGATTATTTGTAATGAAACTATTATATATCACTTTTAAAATATGAAGCCTCGTTGAGGACAAGTACCTTAGATTTATTTATGTATCTTACATGACTTATATTTTAAGGATTTTGCATAACATTTTACGATAATGTATTTGTGGAAATTTTTTAATTTTAAATAGTTTTAAATTTTCTTGAATAATACATCGATTTGTTTTTTACAAGACAATACATTGATTTTATAGTATCCCTGGTGCTTATAATTTTTGTTACTAGACGAGTAAGGTACTATACGTATCTTTTTTGTTTGAATTATTGATGGTTTGATTTATCGTTTGTTGTTTTTTATTTAATTATTGTTGTGATTTATTACGTTTAGGGGTGGAAGTTCGGTTTGTGGTGTAGTTTATAGTCAAACCAAAACCAAACCATATTAATAAGGTTTAGGATTTTTTAAATCGCACCGCACCATATTATCATTCGATCCAAGCAAAACCACACCATTTTTAATTCAGTTTTCAAATCAAAAAATTAAACCGCACCGTAGGTTTTTTGGGCCTAGTGCATTGAACTTTGATTTGTAAGTTTTTTTGGGTCTGACTCAACATAATTTGTTTTTGGCCTTATATAGTAGAATTTAAAATCATATTTTTACTATAACTTAGATATGAGCTCATATTTCGGTATGGTTTTTGTTTTTTCGGTTTTTCAAATCCTTAAACCAAAACTAAACCATATTAATTTGGCTAGAGATATTTCAAACTACACCAAACCATATTAACAAAAAAAAAAAAAAAAAAAACCAAACCGCATTACTAATTCGATTAAGGTTGTGGTTTGATTTGGTTTTAAATTGAAATAGTTTGTTATGTTGTTGGTTAAAAAGATAGCTAAGGTGTTTATAAACTGGGGTTGAATGGTTAATTAAATCCTAAAGTCACATGTACTAGACATAAAACAATACGTATTCAAGTTACGATTTATGCAAATTTGCAACATGGTTAAAGGTCAACTGTTACTTAAGCAACTTCTTAAGAGGATATACTTGCATGTATATGAACCTAACTAGTTTTTGCCCAGGAGATGCCCTATTCATTGTTTTATTAAGAAAAATATCAATTGTATATTTTGGCATACATTATTGAACATCAAAATACATTATTCAATCTCCAATAACCCAAATTTTACATATGTTTAATTTATTTGTTAAAATGGTTCTATATCTTCATCAATTGTCATACATAAAAATAATCCTTAATAAAGTAAATATATTTTGTGGTTAATAGAAAAAACCTTTAAAATTGCTATAAACTTTTAGGTTACATATTTTAAATATTTATGACCTATATATAAGAATTTTGAATGAGTAAATGAAAGAAATGAGATTAATTTTGTAATCAAATTGTTGTTGACATACTCATAAGTTGACAATTAAAATTATAGAATATATGAAAATGGATAACTTTTTTAAATATGATCTTATTGTTATAAATTGTGTCATTGGAGTGGTGGTTAAAGCTTATCTTTATTGAATGAGAGGCCATGGGTTCAAATATCATTGCTAAAAAATCACAATTTTTTAAAGTGATGTTGAAACAGTGGTAATTAATTGCATTACGACATAACGCCACATAAGCAATGGCAACACGTGGCGGGATTCCATGTCTTGCCATTGAGTTTTAATAGTATACTAGTTTTTAGGCTTGAGCCATTGTTTTCATGATTGAAATTGTTATTAATATTTAATTTTGAAATAATGTTAAGTAGTATTATAATAGTTTAGTGGCTAACATGTTAGAATTTAAGGTTAGGGTTGTGGGTTCAAATATTGTAAGAACCATATTTTTAAACATATGGAGAAAAACTTGATTAAATGAGGTGAGTGTCACGCAAGTGGTAACTAGGGTTGAGCAAAAATATCTGAAAATCCAAAAATCCGATGATCCGATTCGCATCTAATCTGAAAATTATGGATATCTAATCCGAAATATAAAAAAAAATCGGATATCGGATTCCAAATTATACCATTATACCATATCATTTTTTACATGTTATAACTTATAACACATACCAAACCCTAAAATTTACGACCCCCAGTATAAATCCCCCAGACCCCCCCTGCCTCTCTTCCTATCTTTCTCTCTCAATCACCTCGGCACCTCCAATATTTTCCGCTTATTCACTATTCAGACCCCACCAAAGCCTAAATCATTTTCCCTCATTTAGAATTCCACCCTGCCTCTCTTTTTCTTCTCTATCATCAACCTCTAACTTTATCTTTCCTCTTCTCATCTAATCTCAAAGTTCAATCTCTTAGATTCTTTAGTCTCCTCCATCGACAAGCTTATCAGTTTCTCACTCAATCATCGCTGCTTAGTCCTTACAATTAGCACCTCACTAGTTGTTCTCACTCATCACGCAACTCAATGGCATGTCGTCCTCTACCTTCGCAAGCTTGCGGCTCCGCCTCACTACAATTTGGTCAGCTTGAAAAAATAATGGAGGCCTAATAACTCAATTTGGTATTATTGTATAAATTGCCATGAGTACATACAAGTATGTGGTAATTGCATGATTTGGGGTTTAATTCTCTTGAATAAAAGTAAATAATAGTAAATAATACATATCATGTATGATAAATAGATGATATAATCTTGCTAAGTTGATTGTTTATGAATTTTGATGTCATGTGACAATACAAATTTTGTTAAATTTTATTTATTGAAGATTTTTTTCTTTCAGTTGGTAAATTAATGTCAATTGGTTCAAAAAAAAAAACCAATTCGGGTAGTGGATATCTGAACTATCTAATCCGAAATATTCGGATATTCGGATATCCGGATATCAGATATCCGAATATTTTAGATCATATCGGATATCTGATATAAAATTTAAGAATTTTTGGATTCACATATCTGATCCGAAATTGGATTTCGGATTGGATATCCGATCCGTGCTTACCCTAGTTAAAATTAAACTTGTTTACGCCTTTAAATATATATAGTATAGATATTAATTGATTTGATTGGGTTAATTGCAATTGGTAGATTTATGTTCAAGGTTCAATGTAGTATTGATGACATTGAATTATTGTTTGTTTTTGGCCCATATTGAAATTCAAATAGCTTCTTCAATTTTTTTTTAAGAATTGAAATTCCAATAAAGGGAATTGCTTTTTGGCCCAGATTGAAATTTTAATACCTTTAATTTTTTTTCAAAATTGAAATTCCAGTAAAAGGTAATTGATTGCAATGTTCTTTTAGCTAGGTTATGTCTTCTTTGTATTTGAGTGATATTCTTCTTAATATTTGTCAACTATGTTGATGTTCTTCTTTGTATTTCTTTATGTAGGAGAATGACGAAAAGGAGATATGGAGATACGTCACATGGTACTCGTAGGATAATAAGTTTTATTAGAGTTTGTGAAGAATCATCTACTACAAAGGATGAGAAGAAAAGAAAAATGGATATGATGATTATTGTTATGACATTTCTAAACAGTATAATTCCATTGAAGAAGGAGGCAAGACTAAAGAGAACAATTCCGACCGAAGTAGCTCTCACACTTCATCTTATAAGAGGAAAGTGAAAGACTGAGAGAAAAGGAAAGAGTCTGTGAGCATTTTCGACTGAAGTAGCAGTTTCGACCGAAGTAGCATTTTCGGCCAATATAAAGTGAAAAGGAAATTATCTCTCACACTAGGAAATTTCTGATCGAAGTAGCATTCCGGCCAACATAAAGTGAAATATAAGGGTAAAGTTAAAGACAGAGAAAAGGAAAAAATTTGTGAGAAAAGATAATGTAGGCTATAAGAAAAAGACAAGGTCGGTAGCCTAATTTGGCTTTTTAGTTTGGTTGGTTAGATTGTGTAGTTTTGCTATTCTTATTTTGTTAATTACTTAATATATGCAGTTTGGTGAACCTAGCAAAGGAGAGGTTGTAAAGGCTAAGTATGCAGTTGTTGCTACATTAGCTAAGAAGTGCACTAAGGTAAGGTGTATCTTGTAAGTAAATCACTGATTTTATATTTAAGTCAAAAATTAATTGATATTTTTAATTACTTAATGATTACCTATGTTTGTTTTGAATTCATTTTGTGTATGTAGGCTCCAAATGTGATTTGTCGAGTTGATATGTTTTACTCTAGGGTAATCCAGTAGCAGAATCCAAGCAAGGAAGTTAAGGTAAAGTTGACGGGTTTTAGAGGATTATTGTAGTTGAAGTTAAATTATTTGCCAAGGCAGATATGTTATTGGATAATGTCAAGGATCCAAAGTGGGGGATAGATTGAATTTGGTGATGAAAAGGTAATGTGGTTGGCCTTATTGTAACTTTAATGTATCTTGGGATTGCCAAAGGAAGATAAAGAAGTTCCTAAGAAGCTAGATAGGGATGATCCTGTGATGATTCAGAAGTTTGTTGATATTATTAAGGATGATAGGGTTGGAGGCTATGATGATGATTCACTTTAATTAGAGAAGGCAATAAGGGTTGTTACTCAAGTGGAGGATGAGGATAGGAATGCATTGCCGCTTGTAAATAATGTACACATAGAAGATGCAGTTTAGGACGACTTTTCTTATTGTTGTTTTAGGTTCCATACCGTGTACCACAACAAAATGGAGCCTCTTGGTAAGGAAGTTAATTATTACCAGCTGTTACAATTACTCGGCATGCTGCTAAGTATGAATGGTGCACCTTTGTGTATAATTGGTTAATAGATTGTGTCAAGGCATTTGCAGATAATTCTGATGAGACTGGGTTTGTTGTAGGTTGTGGTGGTGGCTCGCTTTTTTTTTTACTGGTAACTTAATTTAGTTTATTTAGTTGGATGATCTTTGATCTTTATTCATAAGGTTTATAATATTGTTGTTCATCTTCATGTTTATTGCAGGTCTTATACCATGACCATTTTCATTGTCCTCCTGTTCGTTAGGGTATTTTACAAAGGATAAAGGTGTGGACTCTGGCTGAAGTTTCTAAGGCATTGAAAGAAGAAAAGCGGAGGACATCTGATGACTATAGAAAGCTAAAGGTTTATCTTTCTGCATTTTCTCTTATCGTTGTAATTCATTTTTTTTATAGCATGCACTAAAAATGTAACACTTTTTGTTTTAGTCTGTGTTAGTTGCATATGTAGATGAGGAACATTCTTTGTCATGTAAGAGATTCGTCTAGGACAAAATTAGTACATAAGTTGGCTATTGGGGTAACATAATATATATGCAACTGAATTCAATAAATTCAAGAAGTGACAGCAAGATGTTTGAAGTTTCTATCTTTGTTCTAATAGGTCACTTTAATTTTTATTTTTGTAATTTCAGGTAGTCAAGCTATTGACGCCCCAATTGGAAAAGATGGTCTCTGATGATGTGAGGAATCAACTTCATTATTCGAGGAAAGACTCTAGAAGAAGCAAGTCAAGGCACTTTGTTTGAGTCATATATGATTATGAGGAGGAGATAGAGGAGCATGAGGACTAACCACTTCATGAGTATCGACCTCTTGAGGACCCACATGGACCTCAAGAGGAGAATTCACATTAGGTCCCGGTCTAGGCTACTAAAGACCCTCTTGGACATCCTCATAACCCACTTGGACCCCTCGAGGACCTTGAGAACCCACTTGGTCCTCTCGTGGACACACTTGGACCTCGGGAGGAATCTTAAGAGGACCTACCACATGAGTCCTCACCTATTCAGGGTTCTTTCTCACGTCATAAGTACGTCAAGAGGAGCTAATTGACAAACATTGTGAGCTTCCTCGAGAGGACTCGATCTCGAGAAGGAGAAGGACCATGGTCTAGCATACTCGTGAAGACACTCCGCCACAAATGGGTGAGCCGAGTAAGGGGATAGATGTACCTGTGGGCCGTAGGATTAGGGAGCAGAGAACTGTGAAGGCCATCAAGGTCATGTTGATTTTCGTAGCTCTCCTAGACAATTAACTTTGGAGAAAAGGTTCCTAGATTTTGTACATATATGGAGGCAAATATGGAGTGGAAGGTAAGAGCTTGTTAGCTTTCATTGAATTCCATACCTTGACTTGTCAAATAATGATTTTTTTCCAGTTTTGTTGTGTTTTTGTCGTTTTCTGAGATCGGTTATGTTTGTTGGTGTCTTTCTTGTTTATAAGCCCTTGTCCAGCACTTGTTGAATGCAATGGTGTCGATGCCACCTAGAAAGATTTCTACCATGCATGTTTTGATGGCGAAGGAGTGCATGACTAATGGCTATGTCCGTATGGCCTCTAAGATGTACACAAGATGATGGAAAGTTGAGTAATTCCCTGGAAAGAGTTGTCAAGTCCTCATGTAACCTGACTTTCGATAAATGTTTCCTGCCCTTGTAACATATATAACTCTAACCTAATCTTTATACTTTTTTGTTATAGATTCGAGCCACTTTTGTCATCTTCTACCAATACAAAGTTGCCTTTTGATATTGTAGGGAATATTTTAAGCATCACACACTTGAGCCCTACTGTGATCATACACTTAAGCATGGTGGCGTCCAAAGGGAAGGAAGCTAGAGCAAAAGAGTCACCAAAAAGTTTTAGGAACTTGTAAACCATTCACAGGGTGAAGGTTACACCCCTTTAAGATCCATGAGATCGCTAACTCCATAATGGTCTGGAACCATGACTGGATATTCGGGGAAAAAGGTACAAATACAACCTAAAAGAGATTGAACCTGCCCTAAATATAGGCCTCTACTTTGTTCTTCTCATATTCATGTATGCTTTCTAACTAACATGTAATCAATATATTAATCCTAAACTTGTTTAATCTATGGTGATTGAATATTAATGCACAAACAAAACTTTTATTGGCGATCACTTGAATTAAAATCACATTAGCCTAAATCAAATTATTAATTATCTTATTAAGCAAGATTTCAAGTACAAATTCTCTGTAAACCTGCAACAGAGGGCGTGATCAAGCAATAACAATAATATCAAGCAACATAATAATATATTGATACAACAAATCATCATCATAATCTCCATCTCTATAAAGCATGATAATATTATCAAGATCCTAGTCATGATACTAACAAGATTAATAACAAATCCTAGCATGTCACTAAACAGTAAAGATCAAAGCTTTAACCCTAACATGATACTAACATGATAGAAAAAATAGGAAGCAACCTAAACATGATACTAGAAAGCAATGAAAGACATTGTAACATGATACTAGGAATTAAAATAATCTAAACATGCTTTCTATAAAATAGAGCAATGAAACAACTTACTTTATTGCCTCGTATCTCTTTCTATTAAAACTATACACACGTTAGTAACTTCAAGGAAAATATTAAATCAAAAAATTAATTTATATAATTGAAATAGGGATTTGGGACCAAACCATCAGAAATTATCAACCTTTCACGCCTAGGGCAAAGGCAACTTCGAACTTGGTTAGGGGCATCTAAGACTCGTGAATGCGGTATTGTGTTTGTAAAAAGGCTAGGCTTAGAAAGAGGGAGAAAGAACAAGCTTCTAGCATAAAGAGAGAGAAGAGAATAGAATTAGATGATTGTTGATGATTTGAAAACGGGGAATAAAGACCCTATTTATAGAGAAAAACATCCGAAAACGATTAGAAAAGATCGAATTCGATTCAGAGTGAAACTACTTCCATTGCAGCGCGACAGTGTCCATCGCGGTGCGATGGAGCTGTCGTTTCGCGATGGTGAACCCGTTAATTTAAAACCGTACTGAGTCCTTAATCTAATTAAATTAGTCTAATTCACGTCCGTACTTATCCTTTAAAATCAGATTTAATCTTTAAAACACTTGTTTTATTCCAAATAAAATTCTTTATTTTCTAAAAAATATAATTATTAATCCTTAATCCACTAGAATTCAAAAGAACCTTCTACATTATTCTAGTAGATCAAAGTCTATCCTAACGATTTTAGGAATAATAATTAATGGGCCCTCCACTTGGTCATTAGGCCATATAAAACCATTTTCTGCCCAATTTAATATTTTGGCCATAATTTCCTCATTATTCATCTGAATTGGGCCTATAATATATTGTTGGAAAGCTCATTTCGAGCCTAATTTAACTAAACCATTATTGGACCCATATCATGGACCAAACTAAACAGGACTGGACATTTTCCATAAATAGAGTACGAAAAGAAATATTTTCGAAAAAAGAAAGAAGTATTTTTATTAAAACGACCGTATCACAAGACTTTTCACATTTTACCTTGTTCGATAATCAATGACGTGAAAGATATTCATCACTGGGTTTAGTTTTTGGGGAGACACAATCAGGTGTCTACAAAATCCCCCACTTTGACTGAGTTTGGAGAAACATAAGTTTCGAAAACAAAAGTCAAAGTAACGATAGGGATGTGTAGACACCCAAATGTGTCTCCCCAAAAACAAACACAGTGATGAATACCTTTTGCGTTGAATGATAATCGAACGGGGTGAAAGTGTGAAAGGTCAAGTGTTGCGGTTGGTTTTTTATTAAAATTCTTTCTTTCTGTTTTCGAAAAACAACTCTATTTTATGAAAACAGCCAACCCAGTTTAGTTTGGTCCACGACAAGGGTCCAATAATAGTGTAGTTGGATGGGGCTTGCAAAGAGCTTTCCAACGATATATTATAAGCCCAATTCCGATGAATAATGAGGAAGTTATGACTAAAATACTAAACTGGGCCCGGTTTGATCTTTACATGCGGCCCAATGATCTAGGGAAGGCCCGATGTTAATTATTATTCCTAAAGTTATTAGAATTAATTATAGTCTTCTAGAATTCTTTAGAAGGTTCTCTTTGATCCTAATAAGATTAGAATTAATAATTATATTTTGATAAAGTTCACGTGACAGACCCTGTCGCCTGGCGACAAGGTCGGTTTTGCAGCGACAGAGTGGAGTTTTATTCCTTATCAAATTCTACCTATTTCCGGACTGTTTTCTTATAAATAGGGTCTTGAACCTCTGTTTTTATTCATCTACAATCAATTATCATCACCAATTTTCAGTCATCATCATCAATCATCTCTCTCTAAACTCTCTCTAGCTTTTCACAAACAAGATTCCGCATTCACGAGATCTAAACACACCTAGCCAAGTTCGAAGTTGCCTTCGCCCTAGACGTGAAAGGTTGTAATTTCTGAGGGTTGGTCCCTAATCTCTATTTCAATTATTTGATTTGATTGTTTGATTTTATATTTTCCTTGAAGTTACTAACGTGTGTATTTTGTTATTAGAAAGAGATATGAGGCATCCAAGTAAGTACTTTAATTGTTTAATTGATCTTATGATATAGAAATCATGCTTAGATTGTTATTTTGGTTCCTAGTATCATGTTAGGATGCTTTCCTTAGTATGATATTTAGGGTGATTTGCTTATATCAATTATGATTTCTAGGATGCTTCCTATTTTCTTTTCTAATAGCATGTTAGTATCATGTTAGGGCTAAAGTTTTGATCTTTGATGTTTAGTGACATGCTAGGATTTGTTATTAATCTCGTTAGTATCATGCATAGGATCTTGCTGTTATATTTAAGCTTTATTATTAACATGATTATAATTGTTATGATTATTGTGATTATTATGTTGCTTGATATATTTATATTGTTATTGCTTGATCACGCCTTTTATGCATGTTTAATGGGAATTTGTACTTATAATCACGCTTAATAAGATAATTAATAATCTTGTTTAGGCTAATATGGTTATAATTCAAGTGATCGCCAATAATAGTTTTGTTTGTGCATTAAATTCAACCAACATAGATAAATAGGTTTAGGGTTAATCTGTTGTTTGCATGCTAGTCATAAAGCGTACATGAATACGAGAAGAATGAAGTAGAGGCCTATTATTAGGGCAGGTTCAATCTCTTTTAGGTTGGATTTGTACCTTCATCCCCGAACCCCATTTGGTTCAAGACCTTTTGGAGTTGACGATCTCCTGGATCGTTAAGGGGTGTAATCTTCACCTTGTGAACGGATTACAAGTTCCTAAAACTTGTTGGCGACTCTTTTGCTCTAGCTTCCTTCCCTTTAGACGCCACCATGCTTAAGTGTATGATCACAGTGGGGTTCAAGTTTGGGGTAATGCTTGAAATATTCCCTACAGTTTTTGGCGACTCCACTGGGGAGGATTTCTATTTTAATTCCTGAAATTTATTTCGGCAATGATTTAAAATGAGTGGATGAGACTCGAAAGGTTCTAAGTATTTCATGTGCGTAATTTTGATTAGCATTATTGTCATATGCATAAAAAAGGTCCTCATTGGATAGACCATCCGAAATGAGTAAAAAACATAGGATTTTTACACGTAGGAAACTTGTGAAATATCTTTCACAACTAGAATTGAAATAATACTGCGAAATCTGGAAAACTCTAAGAACGTAGATACCTGCTGAGGCATGTAGGAACTAGCGTCTAGAAAACAGGGCTTGTCGCCTATAAAGTGCTTCTGTCACCTGGCGACAGGGGTACTTTTGCGGCGACAGTTCCTGTAGTCTGGCGCTAAGTTCTTCCAATGCCGAGCCAGAACTCTGCCTTCTTGTTTTGACCATTTCTAGCACTGTTGGCTCGATTCTACTTCCTGATTGAGTTTTTCTCACTTTTCTGAAACCCATATGTGTTCTACATATGGACATAACCCTCTGGGGGTTCACGCTCCATCTACCCAATTGAACGCTCCTGGCAACGACGGGTACATTCGAGTCTGTGAATCCACCAAACCGTGGAAGCAAGTTTTTTTAACTTGCGGGGTCCCATCCACTCGCGCCAACCCTTCCAAAGGTAAGGCTTCCACGCGGTGCATCCGGACTCATAACCATGGACCCTCTTTGACTAACCCATATCCTGAACTTTAGAGAACTAGAGCCATGGTTAGGTTGCAAACTCATTGCATCATGTTGGGACTATTTGAACTACTTGTGCATTCTTTGCTTGTGCATACCTTATATGTGCTAACCGTTTGTTTGACTTGTGTTTAAGTCTAAATAAACCAATTAATGAATAAAAAGGACTGTGTCTAAGCTAATTAATTAATTAATTAATTAATTTGACTAATTAAAGACTAATAAAGTAATTAATCTGACTTAGTACGACTTTAGGCATGTCCCCTTAAAGTAAGCTTACTGGAAACAGTCCCAGATTAATGTTCCAGCAATGGCGCAGGAATTTGGGCTGTGGCGCCGCAGTTTACTGCTTGTCGCCTGGCGACAGATTTGTCGTTTGGCGACAAGCTTTAAACTTAGGCGACAGTTCTGTTGTGCCGGCGACAGTCCAGTTTCTTACTCGAGTCATCACGACGAGTCTAATTAAACAGTCTGCTAATCAGTTTAACCAATTTTGATGGCTTTAGCCATGTCTAAGTCCTTAATTGAGTCTAGACACTTAGTCCCATGGTCATACACAAGAGTCAAAGCATGTCACCTACACTCACTAGTGTTAGCACTCACTTTATATAGTCACCATGACCATATCTTAGGTTCATGCATGAGTCGGTTTTTCTCCGTCATTTGAGTTGGGGGCACATTCTATTCCTAATTTTTTCATATCTCTTCATCTACATAATCTTTCCATTCTCTACATGCTTTCCCCATATCACAATATTCATTCTTCCTACCTTCTTCCATCCATTGCATGTTGAATAGAGTTGAGTCAAATAATTAACCATGCATATCCCTTAATTTCTCTTTCTACAGTACTTGGTCAAAGAGAGAAGAGCACTTAACCAAGACAACACTTTTGATAAAGCATCACTTTTTTATAAAACAAAAGGGTTGTAGTAATGGCCGGCGAAAAGGAAATTTTCTTAAGTAATATTAGTGAAAGCTCGTCAAGCCTGGAAGAGGATGTTCAGGAATTACGAAATACCGTTGTCATGCTTATGGGTGAAATAGAAGGATTAAGAGATTGGATAATGGTTATCGAACAACTTTCTCATTATCAACACCATAGAGGCCATGATCACACTACCGAAGGACGTCTCATCCTCAAAGATCGCGTCAAAGACCTCATTGATTCGAGTCTCCTTCATGTTCCTCCGCGCGACAAGAAGGCCAGGATTAGTAACGATAACAACAGTGGTTGTAAAGGAAAGAAGAACGACTATCCTTCTTCTTCCGAAAACACCTACTCTAGCAACAGTGTTGGTACTTTCGACATTAATGAAATCTTAGCCATGGATAATCGAAGATTTAGAAAGCAACTAAGAAAGGATTTCACCCCTATTGGAATTAGCTACGATGATGCTTTAGATTGATTCCATGCAAAGAAACTCATTATTCCTATTGGACCCATTCAAGATCCCCCACTTGAGAAGAGATTGCCTAGTTGGAACCCAAATGTACGCTGCAAGTACCATCAAGGTAGGGGTCATACTACTAAGAGTTGTTGGAAGCTAAAGGAAGCAATTCAATATTTGATCGACAATAACAAGCTTCCTATACCTCCAGTCGGCAAGAAGAACGAGTGATGATAAGGCACAAGATAAGAGGCGAGCTTCAACGACAAGATTTCGTGACCTCTTTTTCTATTTCTTTTTTATTCCTTTCCCCAATAAGTCTAGCAATAGGCACCTTCTTCCTTAGATTTTTTTTATTATTTTGTATGTTTCTTTTCTCCCTTTAATAAAATGAGCATTTGTTTCCTTTCATGTGATCATCACATTGCATTGCATTAAAAAAAAAAAAAAAAACGTCGAACTAAGCATAAGGTATACCAATGATTTGAGGCACCCCTTGTAGCCACATCATATCACCTTTCACCCTTTAAAAAATATATCCTTTTTTGATAAACCACTTTGAGCCTCGTCTAACAATAGAATTGTCATTTTTCAACCCATATCTACCTAACCTTGGGATGGGATGGTGTGCAACTTATGCAATTTTCAAAGAACGAAAGCTTGAGTGATTTTACATAAAACTCAAAAATTCAAAAAGCAAAAATGATAAAAGTGTACAAAAGGGCAAGTATTCCAATGTCTTTGACATGAATATGTCTTTGATATGAACACGTCTCAGATTGCGTTTCTTATCGAGTGCTCAGTACCGTGCCTGAGAAACATGAATGCCAAGTGAGTGATAGACCGCATGATCGGGATTGCCCACACTCATTAAAATAAAAAGAATGCAAAAGCAAAAAATAAAAAAATAAAAAAATAAAAAAATAAAAAGAGTTAAAACACTCAAGCATAAAAATACAAAGATTTAAAAGCAAGGTTGCACACCTTGGGGGCTTATCTAGGGTCTTGAGCCTTTATCCCTTTCTTCTATAACCTTTAACCTAACCACGTTACAACCCTTAAAAGAACTTTTTGAGGTATACACACTTGTGCGAGGTTCGGCTAGAGCTACATTCGGCCTGATTCCTAACGAATACGTAGGCAACCTCACATTGGGGTGCGGCCGTAATAAACATGCATTCATATTTACATTGATCATATCAAAGGATCTCCAAATGCTCATCCCTATTCATTTAGAGCTAGACTTGGGGGCTTGATCCTTGCATTATTAGCTTACCCAGCCTAAGAGTCACCACCATTGGACTCTTTTCAATATTTTTCCACGCACTTAGCCCTTGCGGCCTAACTTTAGTGCCAGTTTCACACACTACACAGATACATGACCAAATAGTCTTTCCCTTAGGAACCATTCGTCATGAAATCTTAACACAACGTTGGAGCATACTTTGTCATAACAAAATCACTCATCACTCATCATTGCATCACAAAGTATGAAGTGCTTAGCCTCCGTGCCTAAGTTACCCAAATACTTTCATCATTGAGTCAACAATTGAGATAGCCTAGGATGAGTTGATCCTTGCACCTTGAGAGATAGTATCAAACAACATTTGACTAAGCTCATTCAACATGCACCATCAAAAACTTCTTCCTTTTTGCGTCTTTCTTTTTCGGGAGAAAGTCGGTACCCTCCACAAAAATGACGGAAATTTTTATTTTTCTGCATTTTGAGTCATGTACATATCAAGCTTCATGAGTCAACACTATGCAAACACGAGTCATGAGTCACACGTGTCATTTCACTTCGAGTCAAGTCAACCTCGAGTCAATCACAGCGAGTCAAGATTATACCTTGAGTCGTGTCAAGTCAATGAGTCAAACAACACTAAGTCTTAGGTCAACCCTAAAGAAAGATAAGCAAAGTCCTATAGTCAAATATAAATGCAGGAGCATCCCAACAAGCAAGAACATTCCCGGACTTTTTCGAAAAATCGCGAATATGACACATGAGATTCTTCCAAGATGAGAGGAGTTACATAGATCAGTAAATTAGAGATGAGGAGCTTTAATTTACAAAAGATTTGAGAAGATAGCACGAGATGGGCGGTCTTCAACAGCATTCGCTAAGATTGTGGAGGTTGTCACCATGATTTGAGAAGATAGCACGAGATGGGCGGTCTTCGACTGCGTTCGCTAAGATTGTGGAGGTTATCACCAAGATTTGAGAAGATAGCACGAGATGGGCCGTCTTCGACAGCATTCGCTAAGATTGTGGAGGTTGTCACCAAGATTCGAGAAGATAGCACGAGATTGGCGGTCTTCGACAGCTTTCACTAAGATTGTGGAGGTTGTCACTAAGATTTGAGAAGATAGCCCGAGATGGGCGGTCTTCAACAGCATTCGCTAAGATTGTGGAGGTTGTCACCAAGATTTGAGAAGATAGCACGAGATGGGCGGTCTTCGACGGCATTCGCTAAGATTGTGGAGGGTTGTCACAAACAACTAAAGATGGCTACAAGCAGAGTTATCTTCGATGAAATAAGAGGCAGCTACAAGCAGAGCGGTCTTCCAACAAATGCAACAAAATCGGTTACCTCCAGAGACGTGTGCTCGACGGTGCAAGATACGCGTTTCTTAACTCTTTTGTCTGTTTAACTAACGCTAGTTTGCAGGTATCGGCGTTACAAGAATGATTTAGGATCGCAGAACGTTCTGAATCATTCTCCGTCCCTATCGCTACTTTGACTTTCGTTTTCGAAACTTGCGTTTCTCCAAACTCAGTCAAAGTGGGGGCTTCTGTAGACACCCAAATGTGTCTCCCCAAAACCAAACCCAGTGATGAATACCTTTTGCATTGAATGATAATCGAACGAGGTGAAAGTGTGAAGGGTCAAGTGTTGCGGTTGGTTTTTTATTAAAATTCTTTCTTTCTGTTTTCGAAAAACAACTCTATTTTATGAAAATAGCCAATCCAGTGTAGTTTGGTCCACGACAAGGGTCCAATAATAGTGTAGTTGGATGGGGCTTGCAAAGAGCTTTCCAACGATATATTATAAGCCCAATTCCGATGAATAATGAGGAAGTTATGACTAAAATACTAAACTGGGCCCGGTTTGATCTTTACATGCGGCCCAATGATCTAGGGGAAGGCCCGATGTTAATTATTATTCCTAAAGTTTTTAGAATTAATTATAGTCTTCTAGAATTCTTTACAAGGTTCTCTTTGATCCTAATAAGATTAGAATTAATAATTATATTTTGATAAAGTTTTATTTGGAATAAAATATTATTTTATGAAAAATACGGTTTCAGTTTTCATACGGACTTTACAAATCGATTTTGATTCATATGTGGACTCTGTGTTGAAAGCGCGTAGAAATCCAGGCTGTCGCCAGACGACAGGCCTGGCGACAAGGTCGGTTTTGCAGCGACAGAGTGGAGTTTTATTCCTTATCAAATTCTACCTATTTCCGGACTGTTTTCTTATAAATAGGGTCCTGAACCTTCGTTTTTATTCATCAACAATCAATTACCATCACCAATTTTCAGTCATCATCATCAATCATCTCTCTCTAAACTCTCTCTCTCTCTAGCTTTTCACAAACAAGATTCCGCATTCACGAGATCTAGACACACCTAGCGAAGTTCGAAGTTGCCTTCGCCCTAGACGTGAAAGGTTGTAATTTCTGAGGGTTTGGTCCCAAATCTCTATTTCAATTATTTGATTTGATTGTTTGATTTTATATTTTCCTTGAAGTTACTAACGTGTGTATTTTGTTATTAGAAAGAGATACGAGGCATCTAAGTAAGTACTTTAATTGTTTAATTGATCTTATGATATAGAAATCATGCTTAGATTGTTATTTTGGTTCCTAGTATCATGTTAGGATGCTTTCCTTAGTATGATATTTAGAGTGATTTGCTTATATCAATTATGATTTCTAGGATGCTTCCTATTTTCTTTTCTAGTAGCATGTTAGTATCATGTTAGGGCTAAAGCTTTGATCTTTGATGTTTAGTGACATGCTAGGATTTGTTATTAATCTTGTTAGTATCATGCCTAGGATCTTGTTGTTATATTTAAGCTTTATTATTAACATGATTATAATTGTTATGATTATTGTGATTATTATGTTGCTTGATATATTTATATTGTTATTGCTTGATCACGCCTTTTATGCATGTTTGAAGGGAATTTGTACTTGTAATCACGCTTAATAAGATAATTAATAATCTTGTTTAGGCTAATATGGTTATAATTCAAGTGATCGGCAATAATAGTTTTGTTTGTGCATTAAATTCAACCAACATAGATAAACAGGTTTAGGGTTAATCTGTTGTTTGCATGCTAGTCAGAAAGCGCACATGAATACGAGAAGAATGAAGTAGAGGCCGATTATTAGGGCAGGTTCAATCTCTTTTAGGTTGGATTTGTACCTTCATCCCCGAACCCTATTTGGTTCAAGACCTTTTGGAGTTGACGATCTCTTGGATCGTTAAGGGGTGTAATCTTCACCTTGTGAACGGATTACAAGTTCCTAAAACTTGTTGGCGACTCTTTTGCTCTAGCTTCCTTCCCTTTGGATGCCACCACGCTTAAGTGTATGATCACAGTGGGGTTCAAGTTTGGGGTAATGCTTGAAATATTCCCTACAGGATGGTGAATAATTCCGAACGTTCTGCGATCCCAAATCATTCTTGTAATGCCAATACCTGCAAACTAGCATTAGTTAAACAGATAAAAGTGTTAAGAAACGCGTATCTTGCACCATCGAGTATATGCCTCTAAGGTAACCGATTTTTGTTGTTGCATTTGTTGTGACGACCATCCACAACTTAGGGAATGCCATCGTTGAAGGTGACTTCTTGTAGCCATCTTCAATATTTGCTGTGGCAGTACCTCGCCGCTGCTGATGTTGGGGTTGTGCTTCGCCGCTGTTGATATTCACTCGTTTCTGAACAAAAGAGCCTTTTTTTTTAATGTCCACGCGTCTCTAAACAAAAGAGCCTTTGAATACGATGCCCACGCGTCTCTGAGCAAAAGAGCTTGATAGGATGCCCACTCGTCTCTGAACAAAAGAGCTTTTGATGAGGGATGTTCACTCGTCTCTAAACAAATGGAACTTAGGGGAGATGTCCACGCGTCTTTGAACAAAAGAGCTTGATTGAAATGTCCACGCATCTCTAAACAAAGGGCTTTGATTGAAATGTCCACGCATCTCTGAACAAAAGAGCTTGATTGAAATGTCCACGTGTCTCTGAACAAAGAGCTTTGATGATATGTCCACGCGTCTCTGAATAAAGAGCTTTGAATGATATACCCACGCGTCTCTGAGCAAAAGAGCTTTGATATTTTGTTGAGATCGTTCGGTTGGCTGCGAACAGGAGCTTTGCTGAATGGTTGTATCTTGTAAAAACAAAGATTGCCAAGAGACTTTTCTGGTGTTTTTTCTTAGGGTTGACCTAAGGCTTGGTGTGCTTGACATTATGATTACTTTGACTTGAGGTTAACTCAATGTGTTGACTGACTTGAGGCTGACTCAATGTGTTTTGACACGTGTGTGTAGATTCAACTCGATGTGATATAACACGACATGACTGAAGTTCATTATCAAGCTGAGACGCAATCTGAGACGTATTCTTATCAAAGACATGTTCATATCAAAGACATTAGAACACTTGCCGTTTTGCACAATATTTTTATTTTTTTTCTCTTTTGAATTTTTGAGATCTAGGTAAAATCACTCAAGCTTTTGTATTTAGAACTTGCGTAAGTTGCACACTATCCCATCCCAAGGTTAGGTAGATGTGGGTTGAAAAAAGAAAGGTCTATCGTTAGACGAGGCTCAAAGTGGATTATCAAAAAAGGAATTATATATTCGAAAAGGTAAAGATGATTGATATGATGTGGCTACAAGAGGTGCCTCAAATCATTAGTATACCTTGTGCTTAGTCCGACAATGATTTTTTTTTTTTTTTAAAGATGCAATGCAATGATCATATGCAAAGAAATAAATGCTCATTTTATTAAAATGGAAAAGGATAAAATCTATGGAATAAATCTAAGGAAAACAAAAGGTACCTATGCTAGACTTATTGGGGAAAGGAAAATCAAAAAGAAGAAAAGAAGTCACAAAATCTTTTTGTTGAAGCTCGTTTTGCGCTTATCATCACTCGATCTTCTTGCCAGCTGGAGGGAATGGAAGCTTGTTTGCATCGATGAGGTCTTGAATGAGATTTTGAAACTTGCAACATTGATTTGTAGCATGACCGTTGCTTTGATGGTACTTGCAATAGGAGTCTGGATTCCATTCGAGTGTTCTCCTTTTAGGAGGAGGATCTTGCATAGGCCCAATTGGAGTATGAGTCCCTTAGCAAGGAGTCGATCAAAGGCAATATTGTAGCTCATCCCAATTAGGGTGAACTTCCTTTCTGGTTCTTGGCCTTTAAAGCATTTTTATTGATGCGAATTCCATTTTGATAGGAAAAAGCGGAAGAAGGATTGTCGTTCTTCCTGCTCTTGCCATCATTGTTATTAATTTCGACCTTCTTGTTGTGTGGAGGAACACAGAGGCAATATGAATCAACGAGATCTTGAATGCAATCCTTAAGGGTGAAGCACTTTTCGGTGGTGTGACCATGGCCTCTATGATATCTGCAATAGGAATTTGGATCCCAATTGGGAGACCGTTTCTTAGGTGGTGGATCTTGACTTGGACTGATGGGATGAATGAGGTTTCGACCGTGAAAATAGTCAAAAGCTTCATTATAAGTCAATCCTATTGGTGTGTATTCTTCAATGGTCCGTTTTGCCCGTGGCTTAGAAGCATTGAATTCTTCATTAAATCCTTTATGGGAAGAAGAAGAAGAAGGAAGAGACTTTTCCTTTTTATTCTTATGGTCCTGGTGATGATAGCGTTGTTCAATGACTGACATCCGATTTGCTAGGCCTTCCACCATATTCAAGAGCATGCCGATGATATCTTGTAGTTTTTGAACGTCTTCTTTTAGACTTGACAAGTTTTCTTTGGCATCATCTAAGAAAATTCCTTCATCCTCCTCAATCATGGTCACTTCATCGATAGAGGTTATATAGACTGCCTCGATTATGGGCTTACCTACAGGTGTGATAAGGAGCGAAGGATCGAAGGATATTTGATCTTCTGTGATGGCTAGAACTTCGAAAGTTTTATTGTCATCGATCAGGTCTTGAATAGCTTCTTTGAGTTTCCAACACTCCTCAGTGTTGTGACCCCTTCCCTGGTGGTATTTGTAGTGTTTGTTAGGATCTCACTTAGGCGGCATAGCTTTTGGAACTGGGTCTTTGATGGGTCCCATGGGCATGACTAGTCCTTTGTGGTGTATCTTTTCGAAAGCTGTCTCGTAACTCATACCAAGTGGAGTGAACACTCTTTTCGACCTTTGGATTCGTTGTTTAGAGGTCTTTGTAACATGTACTTCATTAATGGGAGTGGAAGAGAAAGGATGGTCGTTCTTCTTTCCTTTTGCATTATCAACTTTCAAATGGTCATCTTCAATATCAATGCCTACATTGTAAACAGCTTTGAAGGTATTTAAATTGCATTGATATTTCAAGTGCTTTTGGTATTTATCTTGGAGATTCTTAATAAACATCCTTACGAACTCTTTTTCGATAGGGACATCTACCATCTTAGCGGAGGTTTCCCTCCACCTGTTGAAGAAGGAAGTAAATCCTTCGTTTTCCTTTTGCTTCAACATCTCAAGTTCCCTATGGTCAGTTTTAACTTGAATGTTGCATTTGCATCTATCATTAAAAGAGTTTGTTATAGAATCCCAAGAAGAGATCTTCTCTTTGTCCAGGGAGAAGAATCATTGTTGACAAACGGTTTCTAGAGATAGTGAAAACAACGAGTGGAAAGCTTTCCTATCAATTCCCTTAATATTCATTATAGTTTCGAAAACTCTCAAATGGAAGTAAGGGTTATCAGTTGGCTTGAAATTTGGGATGTCATTGGCATTGAACATCTGCGGAAGAATTTCCTTGTCCACCGAGACCCCTTGTGAGCTAATCCCTTAAAATTTGTAGTCATTGGAGATTTTGCTCAAGCTCTCTTCCATTCGCTCAAATTGTTGTTGTTTTGCAGGGTCATTGACTTAAAGAGCGAGAGTTTTGATCATCTCGGTCAAGCTAGCCATGTTTTGCCTTAGTTCATTAACTTCTTCTTGGGATGCCATTTTCTTATCTTTCCTTTTTTGTCAAATTAGTTTATCAAATAGTAATACTTGAATGAAGGTGTTGTCCTTGATTAAACGCCCTTCTCTCCTTGACCAAGTGTTGTGGAAAGGGAAGTTATGGGTACTTATTGTTAATTATTTGACTCAAACTCAATTCAACATGCAATTGATAGGAGGAGATCATGGAAGAATGTGGGGAGTGATATGCATGGAGAAAGCATGTAGAGAGTGGAAAGATGATGTGGATGGACAAAGATGGGAAAATTAGGAATAGAGTGGATCCCCAACTTAAATGACGGAAAGAGCGACTCCTGCATGAACCTAAGACATGGTTATAGTGACACATATACAAAAAGTGTGTGCTAAGATTTGTGGGTGTAAGTGATATGTTCAAGACTCGTGTCATAACCATGTGACTAGAGTCAATTAATGGACTAACTAAAGCTTTAGTTATTAATTAATTGATTAATTAGACTCGGCGTGAGGACTCAGGCAGGAAGCAACGGAACTGTCGCGAAGCGCCAGTGGCCATCGCGGTGTGATAATGTTATCGCGTTGCGATGGACACTTCCGTGTCGCGCCACAGGTCCAACCTTCGCGTCATTACTGATACGTTGGTCTAGGCCTGTTTCTAGTGTTCTATCTTAAAAGGACAAACCTAAAGTCGTACTAAGTCAGATTCAGTCAATTTATTAGACTTTAATTAATTAAGCAAAGTTTTTGTAGCCATTAAATTAGTTTATTTAAACTTATACACAAGTCAAACAAACGGTTAGTGTAAGCACATAATTATGCACAAGCAAGAATGCACAAATAGTCAAGTAAGCACAATATGATGCAATGAGTTTGCAACCTAACCATGGCTCTAGTTCTCTAAAGTTCAAGGATAAGGGTAGTCAAAGAGGGTCCATGGTTATGAGTACAATCGCGCGGAAGCCTTACCTTTGGAAGGGTTGGCGCGTATGGATGGGACCCCACAAGTTAAACTTGTTTCCATGGTTTGGTGAATTCACAAACTCGGATGTACCCTTCGTTGCAATGAGCGTTCGATCGGGTAGATGGAGCGTGAATTCCCAGAGGGTTATGGCCATATGTAGAACACATATGGGTTCAAAAAAGTGAGAAAAACTCAATCAGGAAGTAAAACCAAGCAAACAATACTAGAACTAGTCAAAGCAAGAACGTAGATTTCTGGCTCGGTATTGGAAGAACTTGGCACGAGACAACAGGGACCATCGCGAGACAATAGCCCTATCGCGCCGCGATATTGCTATCCCACCACGACAGAGCCATCGCGCTGCGATGGGCACTGTTTTCTCAGTGCCAGTTCCTACATGCCTCAGTAGCTCTCTTTGTTCTTAGAATTTTCCAATTTTCGCAACGTTTTTTCGATTCTAGTTGTGAAAGATATTTCCCAAATTTCCTATGTGTAAAAAGCCTATGTTTTTTACGCATTACGGATGGTCTATCCAATGCGGACCTTTTTATGCTTATGCCAATAATATCAATCAAAATTACGCACATGAATACTTAGAACTTTTCGAGTCTCATTCACTCATTCTAAATTATTGCCAAAAAAAATTTTAGGAATTAAAATAGAAATCCTCCCCAGTGGAGTCGCCAAAAAATGTAGGGAATATTTCAAGCGTCCCACACTTGAGCCCCACTATGATCATACACTTAAGCATGGTGGCATCCAAAGGGAAGGATGTTAGAGCAAAAGAGTCACCAACAAGTTTTAGGAACTTGTAAAACGTTCACAAGGTGAAGGTTACACCCCTTCACGATCCATGAGATAGCTAACTCCATAGTGGTCTGGAACCATGACTAGATATTCGGGGATGAAGGTACAAATCCAACCTAAAAGAGATTGAATCTGCCCTAAATATAGGCCTCTACTTTGTTCTTCTCATATTCATGTGCGCTTTCTGACTAACATGCAATAAATATATTAATCCTAAACCTGTTTAATCTATGTTTATTGAATATTAATGCAGAGTCAAAACTATTATTGGCGATCACTTGAATTAAAATCACATTAGCGTAAATCAAATTATTAATTATCTTATTAAGCGTGATTTCAAGTAAAAATTCCCTTTAAACCTGTAAGAGAGGGCATGATCAAGCAATAACAATAATATCAAGCAACATAATAATATATTGATACAACAAATCATCATCATAATCTCCATCTCAATAAAGCATGATAATATTAGCAAGATCCTTAGCATGATACTAACAAGATTAATAATAAATTAGCATGTCACTAAATAGTAAAGATCAAATATTTAACCCTAACATGATAGAAAAAATAGGAAGAAACCTAAACATGATACTAGAAAGTGATAAGTGGTTTATTTTACCACTTATTGTGTTGATTTAAACCCAGTTTTGCAATCTTTTCCCCTCTTTCTAACCCGTTTTTGAATGAAAATTTCGTATCTCGGCTTCACCCCCTCTTTGTATGTGTTTTTCCATGTTTTGCAGGTATTATGTCTCAATTTGAAAAGCACTCAAATCCTAGAAGGATGTTCAAGGCTCGAATCAAATTAAAGGAGAGCCCGCTCTAGGAGGAGCGAGCGCTCCTCATCTTAAGCCACATTTTGCCACAACACTGAAGCAGGGAGGAGCGGGCGTGCTCCCACCTTGGAGCGGGCACTCCTCCCATTGAAGATAGTTTCTTCCATATGCTGAGAATAGGGGAGCGGGCGTGTAGAGCCTCTGGAGCGGGCGCTCCTCCCCGATGTTTTGAATTCTGACTTTCTTCTAAAGCAAGCTGGAGAGGGCGTGCAAGACTTAGGAGCGGGCGCTCCTCACTGGGAATCCGTTCTTTCTTGACGGATTAACCTATGTAATTCAGAGAAAATAAATACTTCCCCTTTAGCTCATTTGTAACTTGGACAGCAGTAGCCTAGTTTTTAGAAACTCCTCTTAGTTTGAAACCTTCCTCTTAGTTAATTTAGCTTAGTTTTTATCAATCCAATTATTGTATTAGTGGATTTCAAGAATCACTCTCAAGATTTGGCACTTTGTAATCAACATTTCAAGCTTCAATTAGAAATTTCTTCAACCTTCTTCTACTTAATTTCAGATTTTATTTGGTATTTGCATCTTACCTGAATCCTTTTAGTTCTTGATAATTTGTTGTTGGATGATAGTGAATTCAATTGTTAACCACTTTTCCCCAATTATTGAAGTAGTTAGAACCCTAATACTTGTTTGCATGTTGATAAATATGAGTTGTGAGTAGTCTTCTTGCTAGGGGTTGGATGAAGCTTAACCTTTTGGTTTAGTTATGCAAATGTGGGAGAAGCATTGATGTTTGTATTGCAATTAAATTGATTGTATGAGATTGCTTGTTTGTTCTTCATGATAGGATTAGCTACCCTTGACTTAGGAGCTTGATAGCGTGATATGCTTAGTTTGACATGGAAATGTGAATTGAGCATGGCATTACTTATTGTAATTTGATTATGTATCTTCTATTGCAAAACTAATGAGGAATCTAAGTTTAGTAGTGTGAGTTGTTTTCTAATTTAATGAGGTTGATCTTACATATAGTCCTTGCTATATCTTGCCCATTTTACTCCCCGTTTGCCTAATTGCCTTGATTGAGTGGATCCCATTCCCTAATGTCTTTAATCCATCGTTTTAGAACCATAGTTTGTTTGTCTACTTGACGAACCCCCAATTCACCAAAGACTTTGAATTAGCTTAATTGTTAAGATCTTTAGCAACCCTATCCTGTTCCGTGTGGACCGAACTCTTACTTGTCATTATGCTTGGTTTGTAGGATGTTTGTTTATAAGTGTGTTTGATTGAATGTGGAATGTGCGTCGTTGCCGGGGAGCGGTGTTCTTGATTGTTAATTGATTACTTGAGTCTAGTTCACCATAAAACAACAAAAATTCAAAAAGAGTGTGCTTCTTTTTGGCTACATTTGTGGCCTTGTTACTAATTGCAATTGTTGAGAGTGTATGCGCAGAACTCATAATAGGATTTTGGTGCCTTAAGATCCCGAGATTGAGCAAACCTATAGGAGGAGAAGGAGAGCCGGTTCTAGGCCATTAACTACTACCCCAAATAGGGAGGTCAATTTCGAGGAGAAACAAGAGCAAATGGGTGACGCGGATCCACCACCTCAAAGACCTTTAAAAGAGTTGGGAACTCCGGGAGCTTATAGAGCTTCAAGTGGCATTGCTCTGCCCGTTACTCAAGCAAATGATTTCGAAATTTGGCCCGTAATGATAAATTTGATTGAAAGGAGGCAATTTAGTGGAGCAAAACATGAGAGCCCTCTTGCACATTTGAACGAGTTTGAAAAATATTGCAACACGATCAAGGTAGATAGGGTAACTCAAGAATTTGTGAGACTAAAGCTATTTCCTTTCTCCTTGATAGGAAGGGCTCTTGAATGGCTTGAGAAGGAGGTAAGGCCTAACTCCTTGAGAACTTGAGACGAGGTCACCACGGCCTTCTTAGGGAGATTGTACTCTTAAAAGAAGACGGCCGAGGCAAGGGCTTTGATCCAAGGTTTCCGTCAAAAGGCTAGTGAAACCATATACGAGGCATGGGAAAGATACAAAGAATATCAAAGGGAGTGTCTTCATCATGGCATTCCGTCATACCAAGTGCTTTAAATTTTCTATGAGGGCTTGAGCCCACAAGGAAAGACTAGCTTAGATGCGGGAGCGGGTGGCCGATCATGAACAAAATGGAGGAGCAAGTTATTGAAATAATTGAGGATGTGGTGAGACACCACATGGATTGGCAAGAAGGAGAAAGGGAGTCCTTAAGCAAAGGAGGAAATGCGGTTTACTCCGTCGATCACCTCAACGCCATCAATAATTTGACGTCTCAAATCGCCAACCTTGGCAAAGAGATGACATCTATCAAGGTGAAACTTGAGACCTCCACTTCATAACAAGAGCATCCCTCCCAATATAAGGGGAGAGGTATGAATTCTAACTCTTCTCCTTCTACATCTAATAACATGCCACATGGGTGTTTATTTTGTGAAAATTGTGGGTCATATGACCATGATACCTCTTCTTTTAATTATGATTCCTAACCTCAACCCCAATCTGAAGATGGTAATGATAATGAAAACGAACAAGTCAATGCCTTGTCTTATGATAATAGACCTAGGAATGACAATCAAAGATACTTACCACCTAATCGAAGAGAACAAGGGGAAAATTACTACAATCAAAGAGGAAATGATTATGATTACCATAACCAAAACCAATGGGGAAATAGGAACCAAAGGGACCAAAATCCCCAAGGTAACTACAACCAACAAGGTGATTATGGTAACCATAACCATAATAACCAAGGGAACTATGGGAATCAAGGCCAATATCACCAAGGGGGGAACTCTAATAATAGGAATAATTGGAACAACAATAACAATAGAGGTTCTTCTAATCAAAATGCTTCCAATTCAAATGTGAGAGGTAATAGAGCTCCCCAAGATAACTACTATGCACAAGCACCACCTAGTGGGTCTAACTTAGAGGAAATGATGGAGAGTCAAACCAAAATGTTCAATACTTTCATGGCCTCTAGTGACAAGAAATTTAGTGAATTCATGACCCATAACAAAATGCTTGAAACACAAATTTCTCAATTGGCCAATGCTTTAAAATAAGGGACTAGCACTTCCAAACTTCCACCCCAAGGACTAGATCCCTAGAGGGCCGTTAATGTATCAACTAGGAGTGGTAAGGTGTTGGAAGAGAGTGTCCCTAAGAGAAGCAATGAGAAAGTGAACATGAGTGAGCCTCCCCTTAAGAGTGATTTTGAACAAGAAAGAGAGAAAAATCATGAGAATGAAAAAGAAAAAGAATATGAGAAAGAAAAAGAATGTGAAAAAGAGAAAGATTTTGAAAAAGAGAGTAAAGAGAAAAGAGAAAAAGAGAGAGAAACAAAACAATTGCAATAGCTACCATATCCTTACGAATTTGTTTGAAAAAAATTAGATGTGCAATTTAGAAAGTTTCTTGAAACATTGAAACAAATTCACCTTTCAATTCCTTTTACCGATGCTATCAAGCAAATTCCTAACTATGCTAGGTTTTTAAAAGACATTTTGAGTGGAAGGAGAAAGTGTGAATTGGTGGAAACGATGAATCTCACCGAGAATTGTAGTGCAGTTATCATGAACAAAATGCCACCGAAATTGAAAGTCCCCGGTAACTTTTCTATCTCTTGTGCAATATATAAAACGCAAATTGATAATGCTTTATGTGTTTTTGGGGCTAGTGTTAGACTTATGCCATATTCGATATATCAAAGACTTGAGATAGGGGAACTTCTACCCACCAACATTACCCTACAATTGGCCGATCGTTCTATCAAATTTCCAAAAGGTAAGGTGGAGGATGTTCCTCTAAGGGTGGGAAAGTTTGTAATCCCGGTGGATTTTGTTGTGTTAGAGATTGGTGAATATGTGAACATTCCAATAATTCTAGGAAGACCTTTTCTTGCTACTTCGGGTGCTTTAATAGATGTTATAAGTGCTGAAATTTCACTAAAAGTAGGAGATGAGGTGATATAATTTGATTTGAATGAGCGCATGAAATATCCAAGCTCTAATCTTGATAATTTTATGATGATTGATACTATTAATTCTATTGTGACTTCTATGCATGAGCACTTGCTCACTACTAACGATACCCTTGAGAATGTCCTTTTGAACAAGGAAAAGATAGGTGAGTAAGGCAGGGAGATGGCATTGTATGAAGAAATACTTGAAGGAAGTACGGAAGAGAGCATTGAGCAAGTATGCATGGGAATCTCAAGTGATGATGCATTGGAAATAGCTACCTCAAGAGAAGGTAAGGGTGTTCCAATGGTAGAGTTGAAGCCTCTACCATCACACCTAAGGTATGTGTTTTTGGGTCCTAATTCAACTTTTCCAGTAATTGTGAATTCTTCTTTGAGCGAGTGTCAAACTCAAATGTTATGTGGTGTTTTGAGAAACCACCAAGGTGGTTTGGGCTATACCATTGATAACCTCAAAGATATTAGTCCCGCTTTATATATGCACCACATAACACTTGAGGAGGGTGCTAAGACTTCCATTGAGAGGCAAAGGAAACTCAATCCTCAAATGGGGGAGGTGGTGAAGAAAGAAATCACCAAACTCCTTAATGCCGGCATCATCTTCCCCATTTCGAGTTCTAGATGGGTTTTCCCCATTCATGTGGTCCTTAAAAGGGAGGAATGACCGTAGTTGAAAATGAGAATGGTGATCTCATTTCAACTAGAACGGTGACTGGTTGGAGGATGTGCATAGACGATAGACGTCTAAATGCATCCACTAACAAGGATCATTTTCCCCTCCCTTTTATCGACCAAATGCTTGAGAGACTAACCAAGCACAAGTATTATTGCTTTCTTGATGGTTATTTAGGTTTCTTTCAAATCCCAATAAACCCGGATGACCAAGAGAAGACAACTTTTACTTGTCCATATAGTACTTTTGCATATAGGAGGATGCCGTTTGGACTTTGCAATGCACCGGCATCCTTTCAAAGGTGCATGATGAGTATCTTTGGAGACATGCTTAAAGCCAAAATGGAAGTGTTCATGGATGATTTCTCGATAGGGGGCCTTTCATTTGAAGATTGTTTGTCCAATTTGGGCAAATGCTTAGTAAGATGTGAGAAGGTCAACTTGGTCCTAAATTGGGAGAAATGCCACTTCATGGTTGAAGAGGGAATCGTCCTTGGTCACAAGATATCAAGCAAAGGATTGAGGTCGACAAGGCCAAAGTTAAAGCGATTGAAAAATTGCCACCTCCAATCAATGTGAGAGGAGTAAGATCCTTTTTGGGGCATGCCAGGTTCTATAGAAGATTTATCAAGGATTTCTCACAAACTACTAGACCCCTAAATGCTCTTATTCAAAATGATGCCATCTTTATTTTTGATGAAAAGTGTCTTCAACCTTTCAACAAATTAAAGGAGGCTTTAATCTCTACTCCAATCGTGCAAGGGCCAAGATGGGATTTACCGTTTAAACTTATGTGCGATGCTAGTGATGTTGCAATTGGATGGGTGTTGGGGCAAAGAATAGAGAAGAAGCTTCATGTCATCTACTACATGTCCAAGACTTTGAATGAAGCTCAACGGAACTACACCACAACGAAGAAAGAGTTTCTTGCCGTGGTACATGCTTTTGAGAATGTAGTTACGGATCATCTTTCCCGTTTAGAGAATGTGCATGCTAATGATGATGATTTTCTCATTTGTGATGAATTGAGAGATGATGTGTTCTATATCTTGAATGAGAAGGAGCTTCCTTGGTTCGCCGACTTGGTGAACTACTTGGCATGTGGGGAATTTCCTCCCGATTTCTCCAAGAACTAAAGGAAGAAGATAAAAAGGGAAGCAAGGCACTATGTGTGGGATGACCCCATTCTCTATAAAAGAGGATTAGATGGTTTGCTCCGAAGGTGCGTTCCGGATGAGTGAGTGCAAAATGTGCTCAAGATGTGTCATTTTGATCCTTGTGGAGGGCATATGGGAGAAAAAAAAATAGCATTAAAGGTCTTGCATAGCGGTTTGTGGTGGCCTCACATCTTTAAGGATTCTTGGGGGTTTGTGAAGACTTGTGACCGGTGTCAACGAATCGGTAACATATCCAAGCGAAATGAGATGCGTCAACAAGCGATACTTGAGCTAGAGGTATTTCATGTGTGGGGTATTGATTTCATGGGGCCATTCCCTACTTCTTATGGAAATCAATACATCCTTGTGGCGGTTGATTACGTCTCAAAATGAGTTGAGGCCATTGTCTCCCCAACTAATGATCACAAGGTAGTTATGAAATTGTTCAAGAAAGTCATATTTCCAAGATTCAGAATTCCTAGAGCTATGATAAGTGACAACGGTTCACATTTTGTTCATAATGCTTTTCAAAAGATGCTAAGAAAGCATGGGGTTCACCAAAGGTTCGGTCTTACCTATCATCCACAAACTAGTGGACAAGCGGAAGTGTCCAACCGTCAAATCAAGTTAATCCTTGAGAAGACGGTTGCAAGGAATAGGAAAGATTGGTCGGAGAAGCTTGATGGTGCTCTATGGGGATATAGAACAGCGTACAAAACCCCTATAGGCACAACTCCATATCGTCTAGTGTATGGAAAATCTTGTCATCTTCCGATGGAACTTGAACACCGAACTCAATGGGCCATTAAGAAGATTAACTTCGACTTGGCTAGTGCGGGAGAGCAAAGATGGCTTGATTTGCATGAGCGTGAAGAGCTTCGATTGGAGGCCTATGAGTGTGCTAACAACTATAAAACTCGCGCAAAAGAATGGCATGATCGGAATATTGAAAAGAAAGCATTTCTTGTAGGTGATAAGGTATTTCACTCCAATTCTAGGATGAAGTTGTTCCCCGGAAAACTTCTATCAAGGTGGAGTGGTCCTTTTGTTGTTAAGAAAGTGTTTTCTCATGGAACCGTAGAAATCACAGATTTGGATGGAAAGAGATCTTTCAAAGTCAATGGGCATCGCCTCAAGCTTTACTACGAGGGTGCTCATGTTGGTTTAGTTGAATCATTGCAATGTAATCTTACCTTTTGAGTGTGGAGGTCGTCATGCTATTGACGTTAAAGAAGCGCTTTCGGGAGGCAATCCGAGTAAAAAAAAGAAAAAGAAAAAAAAGGAAGAAAGAAAATAAGAGAGTGAGAAATAAAAAAATTGAGTGAGTGAGAAAATGGAGAAGAGTGTTGGTGATATCTGATTTTGGCTACAATTTGATTGAATTTTGTTCTTGTGGCTTGATATAGGTACTTGGGGCAAAAAGAAGAAAAGAAAACAAAATAGAAAAGCTGTCATCAGCTAGGAGCGGGCGCGCCCGCTCCTAGCTCAAAAAAGAAAACAGTAGGTTTCTTCACTGTTAGGAGCGGGCGCTCCAAAGTGCTTGCACGCCCGCTCCTTTGCTCTGTACAAAACCAGAAGCATCAGGTGCCTAAAGGAGCGGGCGCTCCTCAAGAGCTGCACGCCCGCTCCATTTAGAGCAACAACATCATAACCAAGAACCAAGGTCGGAGCGGGCACTCCAACCCCTCAGCACGCCCACTCCAACCAATGTCGTAACAAAAATTTGATATAGGAGCGGGCGCTCCAGAAGGAATGCTCGTCCGCTCCACTGTGGAAAGCAAAAAAAAAGGAAGCCAAGCAAGAAGATGGAGCGAGGACTCCAACATCGCAGCACGCCCGCTCCATTCTGGGAAGGCAAATAAAGCTGAATTTCAAAGTTAGGAGCAGGCGCTCCATGATATCAGCACACCCGCTCCTACATAATGTCGTAGCTGAATTCAATTAAGGAGCGGGCGCTCCTGAGTACCTACATGCCCGCTCCTCTCTGGTGAAGGAAACAGAAGTTAAGTTCAAAGTTTGGAGCGGGTGCTCCACACCCCCTACACGCCCGCTCCAACAAAATGTCGTAGCTAAAATGTAATTTGGAGCGAGTGCTCCTCCAGCCTTGCACGCCCGCTCCTAGCTGGATTTCGAAACAAAAGGGAAAATCCAAGTTTGGAGCGGGCGCTCCTACACCCCTGCACGCCCGCTCCAAACTGGGATTCCAGATTCAGAACGCTCCCTTAAGGCTTGGAGCGGGCGCTCCTCACACACTGCACGCCCGCTCTAGCCTGTCCGGGGTAAAAAAAAAAAGGGAATCTCTTTTCTCCTTTTATCCTCCTTTACCCATTTTTTACCAATCATTTCACATTCATATTCTCTCTCCTCTTTACCCATCTCCTTCTCTCTCTAAAAACCACCATTTTCTCCACCTTCTCTCTTCAAAATGATCATCAAACCTCAATTATTTTCACTAAAAATTCACAAAATCCTCTTCTCCTCTTAATTCTCTTTCCAACAACACAAATTTTACCCTTTTTCAAACATAAGAATTTCAAACCCTAACTTACCACCATTGAAAATCAAAGGGAAGCTTGGGTTTTTCAAGAAATTGGAACAAAGGAAGAAAGAATCAAGCAAAATTTGTGAGTTTTAGAGTATTTTCATACTCTATTTGGTATACTCCTCTTCCCTACTTCAATTTCTCCATTAAACCTTAGGGTTTTTATTCAAGTTTCTCAAATTTGTTTATTTCATAAACATTGTGTGATTAATTGCATAATTAAGTGATTTTAGACAATTATAGTTGCTAATTGAGAATATTTGGTGGAAAATTGTGGTTGATTGTTGGAGTTGTGAAGTTGTGTTTAAATTAGTTTGTTCCTTGTGGTAAAAATAATTGAAAATTGTGATTGTTGTGGTTTAGGATAGTTATGAGTAGATTGGAATTATTGTTGATTGTGAATTTTGTGTTGGAATTGTTTGTTAAATTGTGTTGGAAATATTTGGAAATTGTTGAAACGGGTACTTGGATTATATCAGGGGTTTGATGTTTCGGAGGTTGTTTGACTTGTGTTGTGGTGTGTGTGTGAGGTGTTTTGAGTTACCGTAGTAAACCCATTCTCATTGTCAAAATGGTTCTTCGATTATTTGGAGGTGCGGGAGGAAAGAAGTTAAAGACTACTTCCGGCATCCAAATAAACGAAAATCGTTCATCCGAAAATCAAAACCAAACCTCAACCCAAACACCAAATCAAAGCAATCCTCCTCCCTCAATAAAAATTCCCGAAAAATTCAGAGGTTATCACAAAGAACTTTCCAAAAGAAAAATCTTTCCAACTAGGTTTTATGACCAAGAAGCTTGTCAAGTTTTAGGAATAGACCAAGGAATTCGGTGAGTGGCCGAGAATTTCAGACAGTTAAGCTTCCTTGAAAAAAGGGAGTTAACATACGAATTGCTCACTCTCGAGTTCCTTTCAACCTTAACCATGCGCCAAATCAGTGGTGATGGAGAGCCTCTTGAGTGCGAGATTAAGTTTTATATGTTCAATCAACCCAAAACCTTAAGCTTAACTTGCCTCAATGAGATTTTTGGGTGGCCCGTATATAGTCAAGTAAAAGACCCCGATAGTTTCTACCTCTCTCGTTACAAAGAGTATAATTGGTGGAACACTATTACTGTTGGGGTTTGATGAGTCCGACTCACCGCGGAAACAACCCCTCCCAAGGAACCACTCGCAATATTTAAAATCACAAAGCATAAATAAATATTCACAAAGAAAAGATAACGAATCTTACCCTCGAAGCGAGCTTCGCCCAAAACCCGAGGCTCTTACTTAAAAGCTACTAGCACGTCCGGCCCAAACCCAACTTTTAAGGTCTACTACCTTGGGGTTAGCAAGGTCCGGCCCAAACCCGAGTGTTATGTGAGTTTAAGAGTTTTTCCAAAATTATGGAATGCTCTTTTTAACTCCCACTCAAGCATCATTCCCAATGCCCATACTTGGATATTTATAGGAAATGATGGGAGTATCATTTACTCTCCCATCAATGTGGGATAGTATGATTTTTCCATTTTATTTTAAAGCTAAAATAAAATAAATAATCAAGCTAGTAATAAATCAACAAGTGGCAAGCTCATGTGAGTGGTTAGGTGAGGACCACTTGGAGGAGGGGGGACCAAACTTACTCCCCACTCCCTCTCCCTTAGCCGTCCACCTCACACCACACACACTCAAGGACCACAAGCCACATGGAACCCACCCTTGGGCACCAAGGCAGCCAAGGTGGGCTGCCATGTGCTGCTGTCCTTGGCAGCCACGAGCACGCAAGCCCAGCAGGCCCAGCACTCGCATGCGGGCTGCTAGGCGCTGTTGCCCAGCACGCCCAGCATGCTTGTGCGGGCTGCTGAGGCTTTGTGCCTTGGCCTCGCTGCTAGCAAGCAATGGCCCTCGCCATGCTGCTGCTAGCTGTGGCTAGTTGGCGCGCCTAGCGTGCTAGCTGCTGCAGCTTGTTGCGGCATGGCTTGCTAGCCAATGCGCGCACAAGGCTGTGCCTAGCATGCTAGCACGCACTAGGCAGCGCCTAGCTTTGCGATGCTAGCATGGGTGCGCTAGCACGCACCAGCCAGCCTAGGCTCGGCTTGGTGCGCATGCTAGCCACCATGCTAGGCCATACGCCCTTAGCACTCGGTTTGCTAGGGCATTCTGATGCTAGGGGTATTTTGGTCTTTTGTTGATTTATTATTATTTCTCGTCTCGTCTTTCACTATATTTCGACTCGACTTCCGACGCTCGGTTTCGACGCTCTAAGCTCGAATTACCGACGTCTAAATATTTAACACTCAGGCGACGAATTAATTTCTTCCGAATTAATTCGTCGAGTTGGTTCGCATATATTTGCTTGGGTGTGACCCGAAGGGTTCAGTCAAGATTAAGCTGTAATATTAATTATATTAATATTACTGATCGGAAGCGGCCTCCACCCAGGCATTCCGATCACTTGACCTTACTGAATATATTAGCTTTCTAATAATTCTGAACCCGCTATCAGAATAATACACTTGTTAGAAGGACACCATTCCTTTCAATCTCCCACTTGTCCTTCCGGACAAGTGTGCATTTAGTGTATAGCCCTTATCCTATGTCTCTTCATGTCTCTTCATGAACTACAGAGTAAGATTACTAGTCATCTCTGTTACGTCCAGAAGTGTTTCTCGAAATCCGAGTTTGACTGTCAATAAGCAGATGATTTCTAAAATCCATCTGAGCACGGCCATGCATTTTTCACAGTCTCGCTCTTCGAGAGGCCTTGTAAACAACAAGACATGTTCCCTATTGTTAGTAGGGGGACATTTCCAGTCTTGTAATGTAGCTTCTCTTACTAAGAGGACTCATCCGCCCGATATCCGTCGTTATAATCCCCAGTTACGGCAGACATTTGGCGGATACCAAAGCGGACCAGTACTCAAACAAGAGATCTCCCACTACTCATGGTCAAAGGAAAAGAGTTCCGATAGTAATAATGAGAAAATACTTATGACGATTTTTAAATCTCTTAAAGTATCCTCATAGGTCTGTCCAGTATGGTTCTAAACCAATACCTGTGCAAATGATTTGTATCCTCATAGCACAAGAAACGGTGCTACAAATCATACTACACACTAATCTCTGATGGTCATTATTCGTCCACAAAATATGACCTTGATTAGGGATAATTTTCGATTAAAATATTCAACATTCACTTAATAGGTGTTTCTTTATCCAAGCCATTGACTTGATACCCTATTTTGAATATTTATTAAAATCGAATGGACTCATTATTTAATTCTAAACCACAATTAAATAGAGACGGAGTGATTTAAATTGCATGAAAATTTTAATTACTCCAAAAACTGAATGGTTCATCATGGTGCTTTACATCAACATTCTTCAAAATTTGATTAAAACACTATAAATGGAATTCAAAGCCAGTTCGCAACATGCTTGATTCCCATTGCCTCAATGTGTTTGTTGTGCTTCACTTGAGACAGAGGTTTAGTTAGTGGATCGGCTACATTATCATCCGTTCCAACTTTACAAATTCTGATTTCACCTTCTGACTTCCATTCCCGAATCATATGAAATCGCCTCTGGACATGTTTGACCTTCTGATGTTCTCGTGGCTCTGTAGCCTGAGCAATAGCTCCATTATTGTCACAATAGAGGTCTATTGGACCCTTGATCAAGGGTACAACACCAAGTTCATCAATGAACTTGCGAATCCAAACTGCCTCCTTGGCTGCCTCAGATGCTGCCAAGTACTCGGCTTCAGTTGTGGAATCAGCGGTTGTGCTTTGCTTTGCACTCTTCCAGCTAAACGCTCCTCCATTGAGACAGAATACGTATCCTGATTGTGACTTAAAGTCGTCTCTGTCTGTCTGGAAGCTTGCGTCGGTATATCCCTCAACAACCAATTCATCTTTACCACCATAGACCAGGAATTTATCCTTGTTCCTTTTCAGGTACTTCAGAATATTCTTGGCCGCAGTCCAATGCGCCTCTCCTGGGTCTGATTGGTATCGGCTCGTAGCACTCAAGGCATACGATACATCCGGCCTAGTACATATCATGGCATACATGATCGATCCGATAAGCGAAGCATACGAAATTCGACTCATCCTTTCTCGCTCATCAGGTGTCTTTGGACACTGCTTCTTGCTTAAGGTTATGCCATATGACATGGGTAGGTGCCCTCTCTTGGCTCCTTCCAATTAGAATCGATCCAGTACCTTATTGATATAAGTACTCTGACTTATTCCAATCATCCTTTTTGATCTATCCTTATAGATCTTGATGCCTAATATGTACTGAGCTTCTCCCAAATCTTTCATTGAAAAACATTTCCCGAGCCAAGTCTTTACAGACTCCAGCAATGGAATGCTATTTCCAATGAGCAAAATGTCATCGACATATAAGACTAGGAAGGCGATGTCACTCCCACTGGCCTTCTTGTAGACACAAGACTCATCTGGATTCTTGATAAAACCAAACTTACTGATGGCTTCATCAAATCGCAGATTCCAACTTCTGCTTGCTTGCTTCAGTCCATAAATGGACTTCTTAAGCATGCATACCTTCTTAGGATTATTCTGGTCGACAAAACCTTCAGGCTGTGTCATATACACAGTTTCTTCCAAAATCCCATTGAGGAAGGCGGTTTTGACGTCCATCTGCCATATTTCATAGTTGTAATATGCAGCAATCGCTAGAAGAATTCGAACGAACTTAAGCATGGCAAATGCAGAAAAGGTTTCATCATAATCAACGCCGTGAATTTGCCTGTAACCTTTTGCTACCAGCCTTGCTTTGTAAATAAATACATTTCCATCTTTGTCGGTTTTCATCTTGAAAATCCATTTACATCCGATAGGTGTGTAACCTACGGGTAAATCAACCAAGTCCCATACTTGATTTTCAAACATGGGGTCCATTTTGGATTTCATGGCCTCTTGCCATTTTGCAGATTCAGGGCTCGTCATAGCTTGCTTGTAGGTTGTCGGCTCATCTCCATCCACTACTAGGATGTCCTGATCTTCGGTTAATACAACACCGAGATATCTGTCAGGTTGAGATCTTGGCCGAGTCGACCTACGTAGGGCAATGGACTGAGCATTTGCATTATCAGTTTGACTAACGTCAACAGCTGCTTGGTAAGCACTTTGATTGTCAACTTGTCCTTGTTGCTCGTCCTCTCGAACTTCGTCGAGTTCGATTTTCCTCCCACTTGTCATTTTGGACAGATGTTCCTTCTCCAAAAAGACACCATCACGAGCAACAAACACTTTGTTCTCGGATTTGTTGTAGAAGTAATACCCTTTGGTTTCTTTTGGATAACCCACAAAGTAAACCTTATCAGATTTTGGATGAAGTTTGTCAGAAATGAGTTTCTTGACATATGCTTCGCATCCCCAAATCTTGAGAAAAGACAACCTTGGCGGTTTATTAGTCCATAATTCATATGGAGTCTTTTCCACTGCTTTTGACGGAGCACGATTCAGTGTGAGTGCCGCAGTTAAAAGTGCATGTCCCCAGAAAGAGATTGGAAGTTCACTAAGACCCATAGTCGATCGGACCATGTCTAACAGGGTTCGATTCCTCCTTTCAGATACTCCATTCCACTGAGGAGTTCCCGGAGGTGTCAACTCTGAAAGTATTCCATGTTCTTTCAGATGGTCATCAAACTCTTGGCTCAAATATTCACCACCTCGATCCGATCGAAGTGCCTTGATTTTCTTGCCGAGTTGGTTTTCAACTTCTTTCTGAAATTCTTTGAATTTATCAAACGATTCAGATTTATGCGACATTAGATAGACATAACCATATCTACTAAAGTCGTCCGTGAAGGTTATGATATACCGATAACCACTTCTTGCGGGTGTACTCATTGGCCCACATACATCGGTGTGTATAAGTCCCAATAAGTCACCGGCCCTTTCTCCTAACTTGGAGAATGGTTGCTTTATCATCTTGCCTAATAAACATCCTTCGCAATTCTCAAAGGATTCTAAATCAAATGAGTCAAGAATACCTTCTTGTAGAAGTTTCTTGATGCGTTTGATGTTAATGTGGCCAAGGCGACAATGCCACAAGTAAGTTTGACTAGACTGTGTAGTCTTAGCTTTCTTTGTAGGAATATTAACGTTATAAATTTCTTTGTCTAGAGATAACACATAAAGACCATTTTCTGAATGTGCCGTACCATATAAAACATTATCGAGATAAAAAGAACATGTTTGGTCTTTAACTCGAAATTCAAAACCTTTGGCGTCCAACGCCGATATTGAAATGATGTTTTTGGTAATGTTGGGAACACAATAAACATTGTCAAGTTCCAAAACTAGCCCCGTGGGCAAAGACAAACTGAGAGATCCTACAAAAATAGCACCAATCCTTGCTCCATTTCCTACCCGGAGCTCGATCTCTCCCTTCGCTAGCTTCCTAGTGTTCCTTAGTGCCTGTGAATTGGAACAAAGGTGTGAGCCACATCCGGTATCTAATACCCATGAAGCCGAGCAAGTGAAGTTAAAGTCTATAACGTAAATACCTGATGTAGAAGCAACGGTTCCGTTCTTCTTATCTTCCTTGAATTTGAGGCAGTCTCTCTTTCAATGTCCCTTCTTCTTGCAATAGAAGCATTCGGAATCAGACTTAGAAGATGCTACCTTTTTCTCCTTGTTGTCTTTGGTAGCTTTCGGCTTAGGCGGAAAGTTCTTCTTCCCTTTCCCCTTGAAGCCTTTCTTCTTTTTGCCTGCCCTTTTGAACGGCTTACCCTTCTTAATCATGAGCATATCATGCTTTCCCTCATCCTTGAGCGTCTGCTCGGCTTGCTTCAACATCCCATGAAGCTCGGTGAGGGTTTTCTCCATGCTATGCATGTTGTAGTTCATCTTGAACTGGTCATAGCCTTTGTGAAGGGAATGGAGAATGATGTCAATAGCCATTTCGGTTGAATACCCCGCATCAAGCCTTCCCATGTTCTCAAATAATCCGATCATTTTGAGCACATGTGGGCTGACTGACTCTCCTTTCTTGAGCTTAGTCTCAAGGATCTGCCTGTGGGTTTCAAACCTTTCAGTTCGAGCCTGTTCTTGAAACATATTCTGTAATTCAGAAATGATCTCATAGGCCGATTCCTTCTCAAAGAAGGTTTTCTGAAGTTCAGGAGACATAGTGGCTAGCATTACGCACTTGACATCCCGATCGGCCACTTGCCATCGGTTAAGGGCCGCTTGAGTTACCTCCTCATTGGGAGCCTCGGGCATTTCCTCATCAAGGACATACTCTTTCTGTTCTTGCATAAGAACGATGCGCAAATTCCTTTGCCAATCAAGGAAATTGGTACCACTCAACTTCTCCTTGTCGAGAATTGAGCGTAATGAAAACTGGTTGTTTGAGGTTGAAGACATGATTCTACAATTGAAAGAATTTTAATGAAAAAACCATTCAAAAATATTTAAATAAGATTGAATTCATGCAAATTTTCAATACTTATTTAACGTCTTATTTACACGTAAAAATTGTCCCTATTTTTGTGAAAATAAGGCGATTCCAAGATCCGAAGAAACAAAGAGTGGTTAAGCATGCTTTGGCTTGTCTTAAACACTCAATCTTCTAGGTAAGCATTGCCTTGCTAATGGCTCTAAGCCACTCTTGGTTAGGCAATCGTCGCATCTAATGCATCTTTGACGATGTATCTCTTTTGCCACGGTATGTGAGGACTCCTCACTCATACCGATGAGTTAAACCAAAACCAACGTGCACACCCGGTGTGCCTTATGCCCCTTAGAGGAGTGATGGCACCTCGCTTTGGCGTAGCCTACCATCACCATCGTCCGGTTAGTAAGTGTTGTTTTGGAAAGGCAAGTTTTACTCAATATTATTAGGGACCTAGGATTTCTATGTTGGTTGATTTAAGTGAACTTAACTAATCATCGCAACATCAAGAAAACCTAAACATGCATCTAACGAATATTTCACACACATATATATAACCATAAAATATAAAGCGAAATAATGGATGCATATTGGCAACTAGCATGACCCCTTGAAATCTTCATATCTTCAAAAGGTCTTCATTTGCATTTCAAGGCTTTGTCTTCCAAGATACGCCGTCTTCAAGACTTAACCAAACTATGCAAAATCTAGTGTCTATAACTAGGAATAATCTAACTATTAAAGTACAAAAATACTTAACGGTGCGTAGACCGTATTTAAATTTACAAAAATACATAACGGCACGTAGTCCGTATTTTCTATCCTAGTCGGGTCCCACTAGTTGCCATTTCATAAAACCTGTGTGAGAGAGAATATATATAATCCATTCATCCATTCACTATTTGTGAATGGCCCATGCAATTTACAAAATTAACAACAAGTAAAATGCATTCAAACAACGCGCGCACTAGTAACTAATCTAGGTGGTTAATCCGATTAACACGCCTAATTAAAACTAGTCAAAGTTGTTTAACCGATTATATAATTGCGTCATTAACAATTGAAGCTCCCACTAAATTCCACATTTCCTTAATTAATCCAATTAATTAAGTCGGTAGCACCCAAATTTGTCAAAATAAAATTTTGCCAATGCCGCTCAAAAAACCCGAGGCCTAGCCTCCTAAAATTTTAATTAAACAAAATTAATTAAAATAAATAAACGGCAAAATAATTAACTTCAAGCCTACTACGACTAGTCACCTTACCGCACCAAGCATACGCACACGCCAAGACCACGAACATACGGCCCACGGCACACGGCCGCAAGCCGCTGCCACAGCACAGCCGCGCGTGGCTGCTGCTGTCGCGCGTGAGCTGCTGCTGTGCGTGGCTTCTGCCGCGCGTGTGGCCCACCATCGAGGCGGCGCAACCACCGTGGCAGCCACATGTGGGTTGCTGTGCAGCCCGGCTCGCCATGGTGGTGCATTGCCTCGTTTTGCGTGCCACTACCTTGGGATTTGATCCCTTTTCCGCGAGACAAAAATAATTAATTCTAAATTAATTTTAGAACTAATTAAGTGAGCAAAATAAAATTTTAAACAAGTCTAACTTAATAAAATTTTCAAAGTGCAATAACCAAAATAATTCCAAGAACCATCTTTAATTAAATTGGTTTAGCTTGGTGCAAAATAAAATTGAGGCAATTTCTCATTTTCAATTTAATCAATTTAAATTAAACTTGAGAATTTGACAAAGTAAAGGGAAGTTGGAAAAAATATGAACTTTAATGTTCAAATGAAAATTCCAACATCTAAAATTTGTGAATCCTCGAAAATTATATCTTCCAACATGAAGATAACCAAATTTCTATCACAAAAATCGAAACTTTATGTTTCTAATCAACTCAAAATGATTAAAACAACAAAGTTCAACTCAAAATAACATGGAATTTAGTGGTTTTCAAAGTTTCAATCACTTATCACAAATAAAGATTGAATCTTTAACACTTAGGAAGCCTCAAAAATAAAATTTTCACACTAAAAAGCAATAAGTTTGCAATTATGTGAAAATAAATCAACCTTTAAGCATCAAATACTACCAAGTAAGTGTGCTTTAAGGGGACATAAAAGTGCAGAAAAATATGCAAATAATCAACCATATAATCAACAATTTATGCCATTAATTTCAAGCTTAGAAAAGACTTAAAATTTTTCGTCAAAAACGAAAAACCCCTCGAAAAAGGCATTTCTGGTCAGAATTTGGCTAAAATCACAGTCCCAACGGGACAAAACCCTTTCCAGAACACGTTTTCCACCCAAAATTCACTAATCTTGGGAGAAAATCTGGGTTCTGGGCCAAATTCGACATTAAAAACGGGATTAAATAAAGAAAACCGAGCTACTAATCTAATTAGCAACATAAACCAGAAAATTAAGCCAAAAATAAACCTTGAAATACATGATAATAAAAATAAACGAGCGGGGCTCCGATACCGCTGTTTGGGTTTGATGAGTCCGACTCACCGCGGAAACAACCCCTCCCAAGGAACCACTCGCAATAATTAAAATCACAAAGCATAAATAAATATTCACAAAGAAAAGATAACGAATCTTACCCTCGAAGCGAGCTTCGCCCAAAACCCGGGGCTCTTACTTGAAAGCTACTAGCACGTCAAGCACCGCGCCTCCGACGGTATTCACCCACAAATGGGCGAACACAACTTTTAAGGTCTACTACCTTGGGGTTAGCAAGGTCCGACCCAAACCCGAGTGTTATATGAGTTTAAGAGTTTTTCCAAAATTATGGAATGCTCTTTTTAACTCCCACTCAAGCATCATTCCCAATGCCCATACTTGGGTATTTATAGGAAATGATGGGAGTATCATTTACTCTCCCATCAATGTGGGATAGTATGATTTTTCCATTTTATTTTAAAGCTAAAATAAAATAAATAATCAAGCTAGTAATAAATCAACAAGTGGCAAGCTCATGTGAGTGGTTAGGTGAGGACCACTTGGAGGAGGGGGGACCAAACTTGCTCCCCACTCCCTCTCCCTTAGCCGTCCACCTCACACCACACACACTCAAGGACCACAAGCCACATGGCACCCACCCTTGGGCACCAAGGCAGCCAAGGTGGACTGCCATGTGCTGTTGTCCTTGGCAGCCACGAGCACGCAAGCCCAGCAGGCCCAGCACTCGCATGCGGGCTGCTAGGCGCTGCTGCCCAGCACGCCCAGCATGCTTGTGCGGGCTGCTGAGGCTTTGTGCCTTGGCCTCGCTGCTAGCAAGCAATGGCCCTCGCCATGCTGCTGCTAGCTGTGGCTAGCTGGCGCGCCTAGCGTGCTAGCTGCTGCAGCTTGTTGCGGCATGGCTTGCTAGCCAATGCACGCACAAGGCTGTGCCTAGCATGCTAGCACGCACTAGGCAGCGCCTAGCTTTGCGATGCTAGCATGGGTGCGCTAGCACGCACCAGCCAGCCTAGGCTCGGCTTGGTGCGCATGCTAGCTACCATGCTAGGCCATACGCCCTTAGCACTCGGTTTGCTAGGGCATTCCGATGCTAGGGGTATTTTGGTCTTTTGTTGATTTATTATTATTTCTCGTCTCGTCTTTCACTATTTTTCGACTCGACTTCCGACGCTCGGTTTCGACGCTCTAAGCTCGAATTACCGACGTCTAAATATTTAACACTCAGGCGACGAATTAATTTCTTCAGAATTAATTCGTCGAGTTGGTTCGCATATATTTGCTTGGGTGTGACCCGAAGGGTTCAGTCAAGATTAAGCTGTAATATTAATTATATTAATATTACTGATCGGAAGCGGCCTCCACCCAGGCATTCCGATCACTTGACCTTACTGAATATATTAGCTTTCTAATAATTCTAAACCCGCTATCAGAATAATACACTTGTTCGAAGGACACCATTCCTTTCAATTACAAGGTACCACAACTTCACAACCCAGTCTAGCCATGCTAGCCACATCATTCACCCCGTACTCCGTATATTCATGAGAATTATGGGGTATACTTGTTTCTCAAAGCAAGACCTCGGGAATCTTACGAAGGAGGAAATCAAATGCCTCTTCATGGCTTCCCGATTTGAGGGGGATCTTGAGGGGAACGTGAATATGGGGTACATGTTCATTAAGCGGTGCCTTGAGATTAAGAGGAGTACGGAGCTAAAAGGGGAAATAAAGTGTGGTGGGATGATCACCATAATTTCCAAGGCTTTGAACTTCACCAATTGGGTTGAGCAATTGACCCCGGTGAATGGTTCCAATGTCCTTGACATTCCCAAACTTGCCTCAATGCAAATTCTTGTGGAACTCCGGGGCAATGTGACCACCTATTCTTGGTTGGTCAAGGGTAAACACCGTTGCATTCTCCTGAATGCGGCGGTAATGAATACCGTGGGAACCACTTGGCAAGTGCCAAATGTGCCACTCCCCGGGAATGTTCCCCAACTTGACCAACCATCTCAACCCCGCCGCCATAGCATTTCAACCGTTCCTAGATTTATGGGCGGCCCTTCCTCCTCCTCTTCCTCTTCCTTTAACCTTGAATCGGCCTTTAACCATCTCAACCTTACCAACCAAAGAATCTTACAAGAGAATGAATACCAAAACTATGTCTCCTAAATATCCTACCAAAACCAAGTTGAGAGGGGAGACTTCCTCCCCTATGTCAACTATACTATCCACCCCGTACAAGAGCGACCGGTTGGGGGTTGGAACAACAACCAACCCACCTACTCATATTGGCAAGGACCTCGTAGCTACATTTTGGAGCTACGATCCTTCCCTCCCTATGATTATACACAACCCGGAGGTTGTGATTTTAGGGGGGACCCTTCTTATTACCACGTTCCCGAGACATGTGGTAATATGGCTCCCGAGGATATTGATAACCACCCCTTAAGGGGATACTTCAGGTTTCCACCTGGGTATGATGGTGGTTGGGATACTAGTAATGCACTGGACTACGGTCACTATCGAAGTAGCCCCAACTATGATCTTCCTCCATACGTGGACCAACCTTCCTATTCCGGCTATGTAGACCCAAACTATAACTACATGCCATCGCCGCCTAAGGAGGATGGTCGGGAGTAGCCTTTAGACATTTGTTTTTATCGTTCCCTTCTCTTCCTTCCCGTCATGTGTAACACCGAGGCAGGTGTCGAGTTCTTTCTTGGGGGGGGGGGGGGGAGATGTTTCTCATTGTGTCCATTTATCGCGGGAACGGTAATCAAATGTCTAGCTTGGGGGAAGTCTTGGGGTCTTTGTGTCTAGGGTAGTTTCGGTTTTGATAGGATTTATGCTTCCATGTGATGCTCTTGTGCTATATAAGGAGAAGTTTGAGTTTGTATGTGGAATTTTTGGCATGAAAGGCTTAGGTTAGCCTTTGGGACTTGTGGTAGGATTCATGTGGTATTATGTTCTAGAGTGCATGCCTATTTTAGGTTGGTTGTGCTCTTTTCTCGATGATATGGCATGCCTAGGCTAGAACGATTGCATATTGATGTTTTTGTCTCACTTCTCCTTATATGTGTGCTTTGGAGCATCTTATTCTTATGATTAGCTTTGGTATTTACACATTTTGGTGGTTTGTGTGATGGTTGATTGCATGGTATGGTTGGTTTGTTCTTGGTCTCTTTTGATGATGATTTGTGATGCTTTGATGATGATTGATGATGTTGGTTTTCCCTAATATCCAAATTTCTTCTTCTTCTTCTTATCTTCTTACCCCTCTAACATCCAAATTCCCTAACATCCAAACCCCTAATATCCAAATTCTTTATTTAGTTTTCTTATCCCCCACTTTCTTCTTAAATCCCTAATATCCAAATTCCTTATTTAGATTTCTTATCCCCCTCCTTCTTCAAAAACAAACAAAAAAAAAAGGAGCTTTGAAAAACAAAAAAAGAGTTGTTTTGTTTTTTATCGGTTTGCAATGATGATATTAGATTGTATGTGGTGGATACTTTTTTTCTTTTTGTAATAAAATTTCGAGCATGGTTTAGATGCCCTTGGTTGAACATAGAATTGGCTAGTTTAGGCTAGTGTGAGAATAACCTTACCGAATGTACGAGACTTAAAGTCTAGGTTTGTGGTAAGATGGTGTCACCTATCTTAAAGGAATTTGAACCCCGAAAGGTAGTATTTGATCCCGCATTGTCCCCAAAAGTGAGGTTTTACTATTTTTCAAGCCTACTACATTTTGTATGAGTGGCAAGGATCCTCTTTGATTTAGTACCTAGATCGAGAACTTGAGTCTCAACTCCCAAGACCGCGGCCTAAACTACTCTTAGTGTTGATGAAGGTTGTTATGTATTTGTTATTCACAAAAGTTAAGGCATATCATTTTTTTTTTTGCTTCCTTAGTTCAATCTTTAATCTTTTGTAATTAGTAGTGTGTTGTGAAATGTTACTAATATATATATATATATATATATGTATGTGTATATATATATATATATATATATATATATATATATATATATATATATATATATGTATGTGTATATATATATATATATATATATATATATATATATATATATATATATATATATATATATATATATATATATATATATATATATATATGTGTATATATATATATATATAGAAAAAAAAAGTGATGATTAGCCACCACCCTAGCAATTAAACAAGCTTGGGGGTGTGTTTTTGTTTTGATTCATTCATGGTTTGTAATATGGGTCAAAGTTAGAAACCTCTTTAGGTTTGTTCTTAATGATATACATTTTAGTTTGGCTTAAATTGCAAAATACTTCTAGTTCTTTCTATGCCTTAACTTTGTGTCGAAATCCTTAATACTTGTAATGTTAGGAGAGTAGTGGAAGCCATTGTCGGTGGAGGGAGTTGATTCACAAGCATATAGAGAGGGTACTTTTTCATTGAGATGTCGAGTGTCTTATAACCCGCTTTATCTATGTTTTTCCGGCTCCTTCGAGGAGTCACGAGACACTACCATTAGGGGGGATTTGAACTTTATGATGGGGACGCGGTAAGATGTGTTGAATGGGCCTAAGTTGAGTATTTTCGGGAAGGTTAGCTAGGCCTTAGCAAGTCATGACCGTGGTTGATCTTAGGCATATACCTCATGCTCGAGTTTTATTGCTTAAGGATTCTTGTATCTATGCATGTGCTTTTCTTTGAGAAAATTGATCTTTTATTTTGTTTTTAAGCAATGTGAATTGCTTGAGGACAAGCATTTGGCTATCTTGGGGGGATTTGATAAGTGGTTTATTTGACCACTTATTGTGTTGATTTAAACCCGGTTTTGCAATCTCTTCCCCTTTTTCTAACCCGTTTTTGAATGAAAATGTCGTACCTCGGCTTTGCCCCCTCTTTGTATGTGTTTGTCCATGATTTGCAGGCATTATATCTCAATTTGACAAGCACTCAAAGCCTAGAAGGATGTTCAAGGCTCGAAGCAAAAGAAAGGAGAGCCCGCTCCAGGAGGAGCGGGCGCTCCTCAACTTAAGCCACATACTGCCACAACACTGAAGCAGGGAGGAGCGGGCGTGCTCCCACCTTGAAGCGGGCACTCCTCCCATTGAAAATTAAATCTGACTTAAGCTGAAGCTGGGAGGAGCGGGCGTGCTCCCACATTAGAGCGGGCGCTCCTCCTCTTGAAGATAGTTTCTTCCATATGCTGAGAATAGGGGAGCGGGCGTGTAGAGCCTCTAGAGCGGGCGCTCCTCCCCGATGTTTTGAATGCTGACTTTTTTCTAAAGTAGGCTGGAAAGGGCGTGCAAGACTTAGGAGCGGGCGCTCCTAGCTAAGGAGCGGGCGCTCCTCACTGGGAATCCATTCTTTCTTGACGGATTAACCTATGTAATTCGGGGAGTATAAATACTTCCCTTTTAGCTCATTTGTAACTTGGACAACAGTAGCCTAGTTTTTAGAAACTCCTCTTAGTTTGAAACATTCCTCTTAGTTAATTTAGCTTAGTTTTCATCAATCCAATTATTGTATTAGTGGATTTCAAGAATCACTCTCAAGATTTGGCACTTTGTAATCAACATTTCAAGCTTCAATTAGTAATTTCTTCAACCTTCTTCTACTTAATTTCATATTTTATTTGGTATTTGCATCTTACTTGAATCCTTTTAGTTCTTGATAATTTGTTGTTGGATGTTAGTGAATACAATTTTTAACCACTTTTCCCCAATTATTGAATTAGTTAGAACCCTAATACTTGTTTGCATGTTGATAAATATGAGTTGTGAGTAGTCTTCTTGCTAGGGGTTGGATGAAGTTCAACCTTTTGGGTTAGTTATGCAAATGTGGGAGAAGCATTGATGTTTGTATTGCAATTAAATTGATTGTATGAGATTGCTTGTTGGTTCTTCATGATAGGATTAGCTACCCTTGACTTAGGAGCTTGATAGCGTGATATGCTTAGTTTGACATGGAAATGTGAATTGAGCATGGCATTACTTATTGCAATTTGATTATGTATCTTCTATTGCTAAACTAATGAGGAATCTAAGTTTAGTAGTGTGAGTTGTTTTCTAATTGCATGAGGTTGATCTTACATATAGTCCTTGCTATATCTTGCCCCATTTTACTCCCCGATTGCCTAATTGCCTTAGTTGAGTGGATCCCTTTCCCTAGTGTCTTTAATCCATCGTTTTAGAACCATAGTTTGTTTGTCTACTTGACGAACCCTCAATTCACCAAAGACTTCGAATTAGCTTAAGTCTTAAGATCTTTAGCAACCCTATCCCGTTCCTTGTGGACCAAACTCTTACTTGTCATTATGCTTGGTTTGTAGGATGTTTGTTTATAAGTGTGTTTGATTGAGTGTGGAATGTGTGATCGTTCTAATACCCATCATAAAGCAATAAAAGACATCCTAACATGATACTAGGAATTACAATAATCTAAACATGATTTCTATAAAAATAGAGCTATGAAACAACTTACTTTATTGCCTCGTATCTCTTTCTATCAAAACAATACACACGTTAGTAACTTCAAGGAAAATATTAAATCAAACAATTAATTTAAATAATTGAAATAGGGATTTAGGACCAAACCCTCAGAAATTATCAACCTTTCACGTCTAGGGAGAAGACAACTTCGAACTTGGTTAGGGGCGTCTGAGACTCGTAAATGTGGTATTGTGTTTGTAAAAAGGCTAGGCTTAGAAAGAGGGAGAAAAAACAAGCTTATAGCTTAAAGAGAGAGAAGAGAATAGAATTAGATGATTGTTGATGATTTGAAAACGGGGAATAATGACCCTATTTATAGAGAAAAACATCCGGAAACGATTAGAAAAGATCAAATTCGATTCAGAGTGAAACTACTTCCATTGCGGCACGACAGTGTCCATCGTTTCGCGATGGTGAACGCGTTAATTTAAAACAGTACGGAGTCCTTAATCTAATTAAATTGGACTAATTAATGTTCGTACTTATCCTTTAAAATTAGATTTAATCTTTTAAAACACTAGTTTTATTCCAAATAAAATTCTTTATTTTCTAAAAAATATAATTATTAATCCTAATTCCACTAGAATTCAAAAGAACCTTCTAGATTACTCTAGTAGTTTAAAGTCAATCCTAATGATTTTAGTAATAATAATTAATGGGCCCTCCACTTGTTCATTGGACCATATAAAACCATTTTGGGCTAATTTAATATTTTGGCCATAACTTCTTCATTATTCATCGGAATTGGGCCTATAATATATCGTTGGAGAGCTCTTTTCGAGCCCAATCCAACTACACCATTATTGGACCCATATCATGGACCAAACTAAACTGGACTGGACATTTTTCATAAATAGAGTACGAAAAGAAATTTTTTCGAAAACAGAAAGAAGTATTTTTATTAAAACGGCCGTATCACAAGACTTTTCACATTTCACCTTGTTCGATAATCAATGACGTAAAAGATATTCATCCCTGGGTTTGGTTTTTGGGGAGACACAATCAGGTGTCTACAGATACTGAAATGCAATTGCAAAAAACATTTCACTGGATGAATTACAAGTTGTAAGGCATCAGCTTTTTTTTACTTAATTTGTTATGGATTTGTCTTGTATTTACTTGTTTGGTGTGTTTTTACAAAAATATTTGTACCTATTTTTACTTGAAATTACTATATAAAAGGATACCGTTTTTTTTTTACTTTTTATCATCAGCAAAGTATCTAAACACCTACCTAAGAATATTTAACCTAAGAACTTACTGTTGTTAATTACATCAAAAAAAAGAAAAAAAAAGAAAAAAACCATATAACATGTGTGATGACTTTGCAATTTTTTCATTTGGATTAATATGCCATAAACTTGAGCCTGTTAATGTGAGTTAGTTGATGGAAATGCATATCTCTTAATTAACCATTATTATTTCTAAGTCTTCTACTTGCATAGATGTTTCCTCTGTAACTAAAATGTAACTTTGCATTGGAATGTACTTGTTTCTGCATCTGTTGCAACTTTTGTGTTTTGAGTAATTTTTGATATTTCATGTAAGGTCATATGTTGTTGTAGCAAAGAAGTCGCACTTTGTTGTAACAATTGAATTGACACATCAACATAGTTTGGTGAGGGCCTTGTCTTTCCATCCTTGTCTTTGCATGGTTTGGTAGTGCATAATTATTTAAACCATGCACATTCATCATCTTAAACATGCAATATTGAAGACTTAGGAACACATTATCCACTTTGCGAGGCTCAAAAATGTCATCAACATATTTCACACTACTTACTAACTCATCAACTGATCTTGGGCCTTGTTGGTGTTGAATTGATTGAATAGCTCGAAAGAAACCTAAGTCGATAACATTTATGTTTGGACTATTTGGGGGCTATAAAATTAGATGTATGCTGAAACCATCAGTGTTTTTGCTGCCATGTTGAAATTTTTGTTATTTAGTTGAATATGTGGTGTTGCATTGTCTTGTTCAATCCAAATGGTTCCAAACGCATCAATTGGCCACTTCGTTTTCATTTATGGAAGCAATTGCTCAATGAATAACTTCCTTATAACTGATTGTGTAATTCTTCTGCTTGTTTTTGTTTCTAAAGTGTCAGCTTGTCTATGTATGCTTGACCGTTGTGTTGGAATAACTTCCGTTAGTGGGAAAATTCCGAAATTTTCATCAACAAACATTTTCCATCTTCTCCATGAACTGCCCCTCATAGTGCTGCCTCAAACAAGATTTTCACATTGTGTCTTTTGGACTTACAATTCCTATTAGGATGAGCTTCATTTGGTGCTAAACAAAAGGTTCGTGTGTTTTTTGACATAAAAAACCATTTCTTGTCAATATGTACCTCATTGTACATTTCTTCAAACCAAGGGATGGTATTTATTGTGCTTGGAATTACTTGTTCTATGCACCATCGTAGCCTTTGAATCTTGTTCAAGATTTAAAGGCAGTGAGTGTCGGTTTGATAGCATTGTTATGTCTCTTGATCTTACCCAATTTTATAAATTTTTCAATTGATGTTGACTTTTTTACACACATTGATGAAGCCAAAAATCTAATGGTCCCCTTTTTTCTCAAAGGAGCCATCAATTGTTAACAATTAGTTGAATTGCTTTTTTGCCCACTTTACGTTTATAATTCTTTCTGATTTTTATGCTTTGCTACAATGTGACACTTTGCTTAACATGCTTCAAAATCCTCTGGATTGTCGACCTACTAACACCATAAAGGCAAGAAAAGAAGAAATGGCCTATGCATGTAGCTTACACTTTGTTGCTACATGTAAGAGGCCCTCTATGCAAGCCTTCCTTTCTAAATATGTTATATCTTTCCTAGCGTGACGCTGGACAATTGGTTGAGGTATTATTGCATGTGGTACGCCTTGATTTCCTAATTGGAAGTTAACGCTTGAATATTGTCGTTTGTTGCCTAAGAAATTGATTGTCTTGCTGCTTGAAACTCTAAGAATGATGCCAGTGATACTGGTTATGAAGTTGGTTGAATTGTTAATTCTTGTGTATAGATTTGAGCTGCTATCTCAGGCATGTTTATTGAATGATCTTTGGTTGTGTTTGACATTAGTGGTCCACCATCATGTTAACCAACTAAGCTAAGAAAATCAAAAGTTTCCATATCTATACTAGACAGAGGGATACCTCCCCATCCCCCTTCTCCCCTCCCCCGAAAAAACCTTAATGATTTCTCTGTTTTTGTGTATTTTTCAAGTTTGTTGCTGTAAATTGTGGGGAGAATAACGAAGAATTAAAGGAAACAAAAAGGGACTAGTCAGTGGCGGATCTTGAAACTTTTTTATTGAGGGCTAGGAATTTTTAACATGAATCATGCATGACTATTAAATGACACAATTAATTATTATTTTTAGTATGGTACGCTAAAATATGAATTATAGAATTTGATACGATTGTTTAAATTAAATAAGAAAAAAAATCTCAAATTGTACATAACAAATGAGTTTAAGTACCTAAATTTAAATGTTGATGCATGTATATATGATTTGACCATCATTTGCAATTTGGTTCATTTGTCTTTGATGGGATACATAGGTTGTTGCAATTTGTAAGAGGAGATAGAGGGGGTAAATTACTTTGTCATATAAATTTGTAAAAGGCCTAAAAAGCGTTATTACAAAGTTCCTTATATATGTACTGTTAAACTGATGTATTTTATTAATTATTGTAGGCTTTGTAGATTACAAAATAGTAGGCTTCAGTAGCTTCTTTGGGCTTTAAGTTGTACAAGTATACTTCAATTCTTCTAAAGAAAGTAACAAAAATATATATATATATTTTTCACATTATTTTTTTCCTCAAAAAGCTTTTAGGGGCTAAGCCCTTGTGAGCCTTCACAAAGGTCCGCTACTGGGATCAGTGTTGTACGTAGGGGTGCTAATCGAGTGAGTCGATCGCGAGCTAAGGTGTGCTCGACTCATGATCGAAAATCGTGGCTCATGCTTGACTCATGCTCGTTACTCGCTAAGCTCTTTTAACTATTGCTTGACTCGTGCTCGTTTAATTTTTACGTAGCTCGACTCGACTCGTGACTTGTTAAGGCGTTAAGTCTTGATTGCTCACTTAGCTAGATCTACTGAAAACACCCAAATACAAACACCCTAATTAATTGATCATTTTCCACACATACTACAAACGCCCAAATTAATTGTGAAATTGGGCTAAATCTACTGGAAAAAACGCCCAAATTAATCCTCTAATTTCTCAAGAACATAAATAATTGTCTTAGTTTTTGAATAAATTTTATCAACAATCTAATAAAACTACAAGAACAACAACAGATCTACAAAGAAAAGAGAATAACAAAGCGCATCTGCCATATTAAAAGCTTGTTCCTTGATAAAATTGTCTTGTAGTTGATCTTGATTCCTTCATCCTTCTTCAATTCATATCCTTTGTAAGCTTATTACTTGAGATTTGAGAATGAAAGAAAAAAAAAACAGAGAAAAAAAAACTAAAAAGGAGGAGTAAAGAGGCAAGTAGCGGCTGTAAATGAAGAGAAGAAGTGTCTAGGGTTCCTTTTTTTTTAGTGAATGAGTGGTATGCTAAGTTTTAGTGTCTAACTAGTGACTAGTGACTAGTAGCACTAATTACATAGGAGTGGCTTATGTTCTTTTTTTTTTCCTTTTCTTTTTCTTTTTCTATTATATAATTGTTGTATAGTACCACCTCCGTTTTTTATTAGTTGACACATTTTGACTTTAGAACTATTCACACAGCTCCCTTTGACCATGTTTTTTGATTTATATGTCAAGAAAAATATAGTCAAGTGAGATCTTGCTAGATTCATCACAATGTATATTTTCAAAATATCAACTTTTTATAATTTTTGTTTATCGATAATTAAAGATATTAATGATTGAATTTGTGCATTGACAAATGTAACTAAAGAAACATGTCAACTTATTAAAAAGAAACGGAGGAAGTATTTTCTTTATGCCACATTTTATTTTTATTTATTTTTTTACATTATTTTTCTATTCATATAAATTGTTATATAATATTTTAATAATGAACATTATTGAGCTACTCGCAAGCTTATCAAGTCGAGTTATAGCTTGCTTGACTCGTGCTCGTTAAGGTTTCGAGTCGAATCGAGTTCAAGAAGGGTAGTGCAATCTACTAGTTTTGACATCAATGGGTAGTATTTTTTAATTTTGAAAAAAAATGGGTGGTTAGTTCAATACAGGGTACATTTTGGGGTGGTTATTTACAAAAAAAAAAAAAAAAAAAAAAAAAAAAAAAAAAAAAAAAAAAAAAAAAAAACTTTATAATGTAAGAGTAATATAAAAAAAACTATGAAATTGAAAAAAAAATAAAAAAAAGGGATTGTACATTTAATATTATATAACTAAACATTTCTGTTGTAAATAAAAATGAATATATGATGTTATTGCTTATTCATCAACATTTTTGTAAGCTTCAAGTTAAATACCTTAATTTGTTCAACTCTCTTAAATGGATATCTTGCAATTGAATTATATGATTTAATATCAGTTTAATAAATCAACAATATGTTTTTTAATAATGAACAAAATGTTAATGTCTAACATTATTAATGCTAATGTTAATTGAACATCCTTTATTATAAAAACGAACATTTTATACAACCGAACAAACACAAAAATTTGTATTAATTAAAAAATAAAATGTGCATTTATTTTTACAAGAATGAATAATCATATGGCATGAAAATGAACACATTTTATAAGAATGAACATTTGACTATTGAGAAATTAAATACAAAATTATTGTAAACCATGTTTAGTTAGAAAATGTTCGTTTGGGTTAGCTTGTTTGGGTTAGCTAACACCTTCCGATTGTTGGCTTCTTACTTTTGGACTTTTGACTTAGATCTTGTTAACTTGAGTCCAAATTCTCAATTAGCTTGGACTGTAATTTTTTGCGGGAACATTGGACCTCTTTCCCTTAATCAAGCCCTTAATCACCGAACCAAATTTCTCTAATTAGGTCTTGGGCTTAAAATATCCGGTCATAAAATACGATCAAACTCCAATATCTTCTTAATGACTCAATAAGATCGGGAATTGTCATAATTCTGCAGATTCCTACAAAATAATACAAACTCCACAAAAACTCTAGAAAACATATATTAGTAATAAAAATAGGTCCGTAGAGCTCAATTAAGCACAAATATGATCATGGGACGAAGAATAAAAATATATATATAATAGACTCATCAGAAAGATATTTGAGTTAATAGTTTATTGAAAAGTAATGAATGTGAGAGAAAAAAATTATCCAAAAAATTAGTAATTGGGTTTGATTGGGACCATAACAAGAGAAGGATATAATATTACAAATATAGCTTTTTGCCAAAAAAATATTTTTAAAAAGGGAAAATACAAGTTTAACACCTTGATAAATAAAATTCGTTTATCAAATGACAAAAATGTAATTAAATCAACAACTTTTCATCACATGTGGGTCCCACCGTTTTTATTTATTTACCAAATTGCCATGATGACTAAACAAAAGGACAAAAATGTAAATACAAAAAATTTGTTTATCAATGAAATAAAATTGAATTTCCTCTTTAAAAAAATGACAGCATTTGGTAACTATAATAACCGCTTAAAAATTAAAATACAAGTAAAAATACACTTTATTAATCCCAACTTTGGCCATTTTACTTTGTATAATCCCAACTATCCATTATTCTGTAATAATCCCAACTTTCACCTCCGTTTTCTTCTATCAATCCTAAACCGGTCAACAAAAGTCAACGACCTTTTATTGTAGGTTGTTGGACACGTGTCGCCACGGGAGTGGTCTAAAAAATTTTAAAAAAAAACAAAAAAAAGAAGAAAAACTGAAAAAGAAAAAAAAGAAAAGAAAAACTGACTCAGCTATACAGCCACCTTAATCGCAACCCTAACCTATCACCGCAACCCACCCAAACCACCTCCTTCCCCGACCAACCAACCGAAAACGACCCCCTTTCCCCAACTCCAGCATCGAAATCGACCAAAAACCTAAACCCTTTCCCTTGAAACCACTCCCATCCCTCAAAACTGCTCAATCTGCGAGGATGAAGGCGAGGATGAACGAGAACTGGTGGTTGCGGGCTTGCGGCGTAGGATCTGAGAATGACGACGGGTCGGCTATGGTGGAATGAACGTGGACGAGGTTGGCTATGGTGGAGGTGATTGCGGGCTTGAGGCGGAGGAGAAAGAATTTGACGGTATGCGAACTGGAAATAACGATTGGGGCCGGTATGTGGATCGAGGATGAGGTTGACTATGGTGGCTGGTGGTTGTGGGCTTCAACCGAGGAGAGAGAATTTGACGATTGTGCGGAATTGTGGTGGCAGTTCGAGATGGTGGTTCCCGGTGAGGTTAGGGGGGAGGGGATAGGGGCTGGGGAAGTGGGGTGGATTTCCGGTTGTCAGATCTGGGAATAAGGGGTGGCTGTGGTTTTTTTTGAACCAATGAAAGTGTGACATGTGGCATTTTTTAATTCTTTAAAAAAAACCTTTTCAATAGATAACCGATTTTCGGGATTAGTAGAAGAAAACGGAGTTGAAAGTTGGGATTATTCAAAGTAAATTGGTCAAAGTTGGGATTAATAAAGTGTATTTTTCCAAAACACAAAGGGAGTACACAATTTTTAAAATAACTTTAGTATGATGGATTTTTTCCTATATAATATCTATATATTACCTCCGGCACACATTATATGCAACTTTGGAGCTCTCACGGAACCCAAGACAAAGTTTCATAATAGTTAATTAATAGATTAAAGAGTATGTAATTAAGGGTAGGAGAGAGAATGGAGATAATTAACCACCACCACAACCAACAGTCACCCCACCACCGAAACCACCTCCACTCATCTTAAACCACCCCGAAACCACCTCCACTCACCTTGAACCACCCCAAAACCACCTCCACTCACCCTAAACCACCGCAAAACCAACCCAAAACCACCTCCACTCACCCTAAACCACCGCAAACCACTTTAAAACACCCCTGAACCAACCTGAAACCACCTCCACTCACCCTAAACCACCGCAAAACCACCCGAAGTACTCTAAACCACCCCTGAAACAACCCGAAACCACCCCCACTCATCCCAAAACACTGTAAATCATCTCCGCTCACGTCGTTCCACCTCGAACCCACCCTTACTCACGCCAAAACACCTCGAACACCCTAAACCCACACCACCACCAATCATCGTCGAACCCACTTCGAAACCCCTAAACCACACGAAACCTTCCACCACTCACACTGATCCACTCGAACCTACCCCAAAAACCTCCTAAAACACCCAGTACAAGCCCTGCCACCCCCACAACAATCAGATCTAAACATTTCGTTAAAGGAAGGAGAGAGAGAGAGAGAGAGAGAGCCACGGAGAGGGAGAGAGAGGCACACCGGAGGCGATGGTGGGCCTGGCTGGTGGCCGATGACATTGAAGGTGGTGGTTGGAGCACTTATGAAAGATGAACAATTGAACATGGATGGAAGTTGAATGGAGTTTTTGAGTTCAGGTTGATTTTTGATTGGATTTTGTTTTGGGTGAATTGAATTGGGTGAGAAAATTTATGTTAATTAAGTTAAATTATTATTCTAATGAACTCTGATTTAGTTGTTTCATTGTGTTTATGATGCCTTGAGTAAGGTTATTTAAGTAATGTCAATAAAAAAATTTACCAAAAAAGGATAAAACGGGAAAGTTGCATATAATGTAAAATTTCCGTTTTCGACAAAAGTTGCATATATGATGTTCCGGAGGTAGTATATTTTTTTCCGAATACATAAAATTATAGATATGAAATAATGTTTAATGAAAATAAAACAAATAAGGATTAGGTTGACATTAAAAAAATAAATAAATAAATAAATAAATAAATTGTTTTTAAACAAACATGGTAAGTTTGATTTCTAAGAATTACAACTTAGGTGTTTTATTTGGTTGACAAAAGTTTGGTGAAATGGGAAAAGTAAAATTTCCTAAAAATTTATATTTTCTGGAAAAATGTAAAAATTTACTTACCTAATCCCCCAAGGTAAGTAGAATTCCCCATTTGTAACCCAAATAATTTTAGGAAATTCCATGAATTTGAATTGTAATTCATGGAAATTCTAATTCCAATGTGAACCAAAGACACCTAAGTTGAGTGTATTCCCTCTATTTTTATTTAAGTGTCCCATATGACTTTGATCTATTCACATATACCACTTTAACCAATGTTTGTGTGTTATACGTAAGATAGAATAAAATCAATAATGACTACTTGGTAAAATCGTCTCAAAACATAGTTTCCAAATATCAACTTTTTATAAATAATAATTAAATATGACATTATTCAAAAGAGATAAAGACTTACATGTATATGGAAAAAATATAACAGTCAATAGGAAGGAAGATATTATAGTTTATACATATATTCGAACTTATCAAACCTTATTAAACCGATCTTACTTACAGTATTATTAAACTTTAAAAGAACTTTATCTTATATGAACTTATTAACTCTTATACAAAGTATTATATTATTTGAACTTATTAATCCTTTGACCTTAAATAAGTAAAATAATGTAAATTGAATAATGCATAAGTGTGATGGATTCGAGCTTGACCTAAAGTCTTGATCCAATTTAAACTTGCATAAAAGTCCATACCTGAATCAACTTGAAGTTAACCCCAACTCTAAACCCGACCCAACCCAATGACCTATTATCTATTAACCTGAACATACCCAAAACCCGAATGAATCCAATTTGATTGTATTATTTGTATACCAGACCCAAAATGGCTCGACTCGAATTGATCGACCCAATTGCAGGTTTAACTTCATACCTGAACCTACAACCACGGGTTGATGAGAAAAATGACAAACGTCTCTGTTTCCCAAGAAAATATTCCAACTTATCTCACGAATTTTACTTTTCAAACTTCGTACACAGCATCATGATTCAAGGCATTCATCTGAAGCACAAGCAACAAAAACATTCATAAAATCAAACAGTAGAATTGACATAAAGCTAACCCCTTCACAGTTCATCCATACTATTGATTCAGAAGGTCAGGTCAAACTCAAATATTTGATATTCAAATCCAAAAGAAATCAAAACAAAAAACAACAAACCTTGGAAAGGGAAAAAGATTACTGAATAGATTCCCAACCTGCAAACATCCTAATATCTTATGAATCTCACAGTAGATTCTGTACCTCTTAAAAACACTCAGTTTGCTAATCACTAGCTTAAATTCTTCTATATAAAGGACCCTTGTTATAAAATTGGGAGATGAACTAAGAACATATCATTATCTAAAGGAGAGAAAGAGAGATAGAGGAGCTCCCTTCAAGTCCAATAGAGAGGGCTGAGAAGTGGTGAAGAGCTGCCATTTCATGCATTTCTGGCCATTTACTTGCATTCTTCTCGACTACGATGATGGATAACCGGAAGAAGGTGAAGCTCGAGTAGGATTATGGGTTTTGTTTCGATTATGGAGACAAAATGCAAGTAAATTAGCCCTAGTGCATGGGTTGGGAGCAACTCCTTCCACTTGCTTCGTTCACTCGTTGGACTGAAGGGAGCTCCATCCATTCATTTCATCTTCTGTCACTCTTTCATACTTTTCTAAATTTCACACATTAACATGATAAAATTTTAGTGTAGCACACATATATGATATTCATATGTTCATGCATATTCTTATACTATCATGCTTCATAACCTATCAACTTACTCTTCTCTTCCATGTTTTTTTCAGGAAGTATCAACTACTTAGGTACTAGAAGGTCATCCCTTTCTGCAACAATTGTATCACATGAAGACTAGTTCAAGTAGTTCCCCGTAAAACGGAACTTAAAATACGAGCAAAAGAGACTAGCAGTTCTTCCTTTTGCAATCTTTTATTTTTCCCTTTTGTTTTTACCCCCTTCAAGTCGGGGTTACATGTAATCAGAAACTTGCAATGAGCAAGATAGAATAAAGTTCACAGTTTTTGCCTGAATTAGCTAATTATTACAAACATCTGTTTTATCCTAGGATAGCTTTCAGTAAATTTGTGATAAAGCAACATTAACATCACTGAAACTTTAAACCAATTGATTTGCATGCCTAGTATTAAGAGATGCTGCTAATTAAAGAGAAAAATCGAAGTCTCTGCACTCCGCAAAGTAAGCAATATAAAGCATGGTAAATTGGTAACATACAGCAAGACGGATCCAATATAGCTCAAAGACAGGTGACAAAACGATTTATTCCAAAAGTAAAATCCATCAAGATCTACACAAGTTTTAAAGGGTGAGAACAAGATGAAATAAACTACACAGCAAATGTCATGGCACAGTTTCAACAGGCCAGCAATATTATACCAACACATTCTTTACTCCACCAGCATTGCACCAGGTTTAGTGATCTGCAAACAAAAGACATATCTTTTAAGAAACTAATTCCAACATGTAACAATATGTGATATCTATAGCAGATATTATGGTCCTAAGTTCTAACAACAAAATGTTTGTAAGATTAAGCACACAGATCATGATTTTTCTTTTGCTGAATACAAAAGCTACACGTTAAACAGCAAACTAATTCCTAAATTATTTACAAACCTCTGCATCAAGGAATAACTTACGCAATAAATTATTTAGTGCAAAGCATTTCTGGGTTCTATATTACTAACGTGACAAGGGGTACTTGAATGAGGAAACCCCTAAGAGCATGATTGACATAATAATAATAATAATAATAATAATAATAATAATAATAATAATAATAATAATAATAATAATAATAATAATAGCACAATAATAATAATAATAGCACAATCAGAACCTAGACAAAACAAGGTTAGCAGAACAGCAGAAGGTAAAAGTAAGCAAGCTTGAAAAAGAACACAAACTCACATACACGTGCGTATGCGCTTTTTTTGTAATTTTTTTATATCCTTTAGTCACATCAAACCTTAATGTTTCTGTAAACAAACCAAAATAAAATAAAAAATTAGTTTTGTTCCTAATGATAAGCTACATTTCATTTGGAGTCACTCACTCATTCTCAAGGATTCTAGCAAAATTACCATAATATCCTTCAATATATTAATCTTTAACATTTCACATCCCCGCCTTAAATCTATAGTTTTCCTTTGGAATTTTACAGGTTATGTTACTCTGCCTCTTCATTTTGTCTTCCAAAAAACTCAAGACTCAACACTCTGACAAGGATATGGAATCCTTGCTCAATATGTAAATATAAAACGAAAAGAAGAATATGTGCGAATTGTTCTCAACTACTCCCAAATAGACTTCAAATATTCATTTCAAACTAATAAAAAAGTATGCCTAAAATGTGTAAATGTATTTGTATGCAAAATGTCTTAAAAACTGGAATGTGCAACATTCATGCCCTGCCTCTGTACCCATGTCTGATTTTAGGACAGTTTTCATGTGCCTTGAAATTATCAACCTTGATGTATTAGATACTTGGATATGTACCCACACGGCCACACCCGCACTCATACCCATGTATGAGTAACATAGCTTACAAGTTACAACGGTACCACTAAGGGTAACATGGGAATTTGACTTACTAAGCTAATAATAAGTGGGTCTATTCTTTTGTAACCAATTAATAATTATAATTATGGCCTATTTTATGGACAGAGGCAATTCCTCCAGTGTGGACTAGGATTCTAATCCAGCTGGCCAATAAAATGAAAAGCAAGTGTACCTTGAACAACAACAGAACCAAGGCAGTAAAATTGCATGTGTCTTCCTATTACTCCATCCCAAATTAGTATTACACTTTTTTTTTTTTTTTGGTAGATTGTACTCCCTCCGTCCCCTAATACAAATCCTCATTTCCTTTTAGGTAAACGAAAATACAATGCCTCTTTCTATTTAAAGGTTGTATTTTTTGACATTATTACCCTTTTTTTATGAGTTGTCATCTTTTTTCCTTATCTTTTTTGTACTTTTAAGTTTTAACATCAATTTCAAACACTTTTTCTCTCTATCTCTTCAATTATTCTCGACTACTTTTTATTTCTCTCTCTCTCTAACCCCACATGCACATATGTACTTTTAATCATTAGTTTTAAAAAATTTACAACTTTCTTAATTCCCGCGCAACCAAAAGACGCTTTGTATTAGGGGATGGAGGGTCCTGCTTTTATTTTAGTACATCTCTCTTTTCACTTCCAAAGAGTTTACGCCTCTCTCTCTCTCTCTCTCACACACACACACGCACACATTCTATATAAATGGCCCCACTACCCTATATCATGTATACTATCTATATACAAAGTATCAAATGACATAACCTGAGCATCTTGTTTCACATATATTCATCCAATAAATAAAAATTGATAACCAAACAACTTATTACCTAAAATTATGTGCCGATGACAAAAGTTTGAAGTAATGCGGGATGGAGGAAGTATTGTTTGGATCTTACTCCACTAAAAATTCATAGTTGAACCAAAGTTCGACATACAACCTATGAAACTTTTGTTCGCTCAAAACTGTTCTATTGTTTCACATCAATGACCATGTTCTGGGTAATAAATCTATTTAAATACTTCATATAATATAATGAATCCATCTTCTACCTCCCTCCAAATTCTATTTTTATTTGACTAAAAGAACAAATAGGAAAGATTAAAAAAAAAAAAAAAAACAATCTACTAATCCACCAACTTCCTGTGTTGCTCTCTCTTCTATTTTGCTTGACCAAAAACCCAAAAGTAGGTTCAGACTAAGGGACCGTTAGGTTAGGAGAGGGAAAAGGGAGAGGAATCAAGAAAGGATAGGGATAGGGAAGGAAATGAATGTTAATCCCTTCGATGTAGTATGTTGTTTGGTCATGTGTTTCACAAAACACAAAGGTCACAAAATATTACAATTTATCTTCCTTGCTTAGCTACCCACCACCGTCTCTCCAAGTTTCCTCCTCTTACCATCTTTTTGCTCTCTACCTTGTTCACCCATTTGCTTCCCTCACCACCGGCTCCGCACCGCCTTTAATTGATTGTTTTCCTCACCACCAATCCTATTCGACCATTCACCCAAGTTTTAGCGGTAAAATTTGATTAGCAAAGCTCCTGGAGTTTTTATGGTCAAATTTGACCACCTACAACCATAATTCATGATATGAATATGTATTTGGGGTGTATATTCGATGTTGTGGTCAATTTTGTGTTTGTCGTTCTTTTTTGGATATAGCGCACGTAGTTTATGCCTTATGGTGGCTACCGTGTTGGCGTTTGCATTTTCTTGGTGTCAAGGCAGGTGTGGTATTTGGGTTGATTTTTTTGTGGGTATTGTATATTTCTGGTTGGGTATGTTTCATGGTGGTAAATGGGTGGGTTTCATGGTGAATAGCTGACAGTGGTGGTGGGACCGGCAGTAGGACAATAGTGGTTGTGGTGATACTCGGGTTGTTGGTATTGGTGGTGGTCAAGTTGTGGGTGGTGGTCGTGGTCAAGTTGTGGTGGTGCATGTTGCAGTATAAGAGGGTTGAAGGAAGGGAATGGAAAGACCTTTGGGGGGAGTGGATGGGCAATGAGAGGAGACTAGGGGAATGGAGAGGGTAAAGGGAATGATTAAATTGTCTTAACAAAGAGCAAAAAAGGAAAAGAGCCCTTTTGATTCCCTTAGCCTTTCTTGAAGACCCCAAAGGCCCACACCAAATCCACCCTAATTTATTTCTACTTGAGAAAGAATGAAAGAATAATGAGAAGCAGAAAGAAAAAAAAAAAAAGAAAAAAAAAAAAAAAAGAACAGAAAGACACCACATGCTTGCCAAAAGTTGAACTTATGAATTCCACACATATTAATATTCGGATTTGAGGACTCCACAAAATAAATTTACACCCATATTTATATTCGGATAAGCCAACATAACCACTCAAAATCATAATCCGAAGAATATCATGCCAAGTTGGTGCAACAATATTAGAAATCTAAGAAAAGCTAGCCAATGGTTTAGTGATAATAACCTATGATGTTCAGAAAAGCTAGCCGAAGGTTCAGTGATAATAACCTATGATGTTGACCAAGGCCTGCTGTACATGTTTGATATCATTACATGAAATGACCTCAGGTTGGACACAATATACGCCTAAAACTAGGGTGAAGGGGTTAAGCAATGGTCATGATTGAAAAATCAGATTAATCTTCTTTCCATTTTGCATAATAAATTTTTTTAAACTAGTCTTTTACATGCATACCTGACGGAGAAGCACACTTGTGAGTGATATCTAAAATATCTTAAGAAAACATACAACTGACAAGATATTTTAAGTACTTCTAACTTTCTAAGCAATCCATCATTTTGGAAGAATTCAAGTAACAAAGGTACTAAAAAAACAGATTTTTTAGAGCTATTTGAAAGCCAAATTTGGAGCCAATAATTGACAGGAAGATTGAAAATAAGATTGGGGCAACAAATTCTTAAAAGTGAGACAATCCAAATGGAGGTATCTATAAATTAAGGCCTGGTCAAATGAATGGCCTTCAGCAGAAAAAGATAGGAAGGAGTATTTAGAAAATAATGTTATGATACTAAATGTTATAGTACTATAGAACCACAAACAAGAAGTGTAGGGGGGAAGAGAAGAAAGAAGGGTGAGGGTAATCACAGTCAAAATTACGGGTAGGTGAGATAGTGAAAAGCATTGTTTCTAACAGGTATTACTCATCTCTGTTATTATTCAACTCTTTAAAACATTGATAAATTCATATAAAAAACTATCATCTATTCTTAAATTTATATGTAAGCATGTCCATGTCTTAACTTAAGATACAAATTAATATTGTACTCGTAAGTCGTAACTTAAAAAAAATTGAAAATTTTCAAGCCAATATCATGGCTCCATGCTAGTGCCGGTCCAAGTATCATGAGTGCTAAACTGCTAATTACTTCAAAATTAAAATAAAGATGCAAAATTTGCAAAATTCCTCAAAGAAATATACAGCTGACAATAGCAAATACGAAAGTTCACCCAATACATGATACATATCTACTCTTCATCTATGTCCATATTAGAATTACAAGCCATATCTACTTTTCTTCTATGATTATGAATCAAAATAGATGCCATTCTAAAGACTGGAAGAGTTTCAAAGCAAAACCGAGACAGTTCACCTCACTTCGCACACTGCACAATAGTGTACAAAAATCACTCAATTATTTTGGTTTCTGTGCAGTTTTTTATCGAATCACTAATTACCAATGCGGGATTCAGAATATGCTATGCCATATAATGCAAACTCTCTAATCATAACTTCCGAAGAAACCCGAATCTCATATCAATACCAAAATTCCATTAGGTACATCCGTACATGCCTTAAATCATATTATAAAGTCAAATTCAACTAATCCCCCAAATGCCCAAAAGAATTGAGCAAAAAGACGCTGCTTATCACTATGTATTGTGATTCGCTATTATATTACTTCATCTTATAGTCCTCCACTAATTCTCAACACACTCCAAACATTTTTCATCATACACACCTAACACACATCCAAGACCTCAAATAAAATGAATACTTCAGTTTGATCCTTTAAAAAATATTAGAAAACCATATAAAAGCTTTGGCATTGGTGTCAAATATTTCTCACCAGCCTAACACTTAGGTTTAGACATTAAAGGAACCTTGCAAGACCTGACCACTCAGATACAATCTTACGAGCCACCATATAAACATTCAACAAGAACTGGAGAGCTCGTGCTTCACCAAACTTTAATTTAAAACTTTTAAATAAAAATTCGAGAAACATAAAACTAAGTCACCTTAGGCTAAACTCACAAATTACCCTTGAAATTCAAATGCGAAAATTGCGAAAGTATTTCAAACCCACAGAGCTTTATCATATGAACACAACCATACCCTTTAATCAATTCATTAAGCAGCAGTTGTGCAATAGGTGTAATATTTGTTCAGGAAAAACTCAACTACAATAACTTTGACTTGGCAATAGAGGATTAGAGGGATACATAGATTCCAGGAGCACAGTGCATTGTTCTTTATTCTCTCCACACCACCATTGATCAACACATTTTCATATTCAACGAATTAATAATCAGAGGGCACTATTTGTCTATAGTAGTGTCCCATAAGTCACCACCCTGTTAACTCGCCAGACAACAACTTCTAAAGCAAACATATCAGCCTGAGTTTCAACAGATTCAACAATTCTTCAATCAACTAAATCGAAGGCACAAAATTTAAATGCTGTGGGCAATATGAATCTCTTCAAAAAGACTAGTCTTTACAGCAAAACTCAAGGGAAAAAAATCTTAATTCCATCTAAGATATGCAAAAGCTACTCAACCTAAGTCACTTGAAAGGTATGAATTCAATAAACTAAATCACGCGCACTTGCCATGTCTACCAATTTCAAACCAACTACCGAGACAGCCCATAATTAGGACATATTGAAGAAGAGAAATGCATCAATGGTTATATCTAAAAGCTCTAAACCCCTTTCCATCTTATTCCCAACAACAGACATATACTAGCAAATTCAAGTTACAGAAAAACCATCATGTAGTACATTGATCCAAATCATCCAATAAGAGAACAACTAACACGACAAAAACAACCCATTAAATAAACAACTCCATTTGTTTTAAACAAATTAATAATTTTGCATAAAAATACCCAATTCCAATATAGAATACCTAAAAGTCAATCCCATATAACCTAAACAAAAGGGGTTAGAATAATTACCTCAAAATAATGCAAGAACCAAGTCAAAATCATTCAGCCTCAACAGATTCCACTTTAGGACCTAAATCAAAACAAACCCAATTTCAAAATAAATCTAACACATACAAAAAAAATCAATTGAATGAATGAAAATTAGCAGAAAAATAGAAACCATGGAGGGAGTGAGGACGATGATCCTTGTTCCAGCCGACGCCGCGGGTGGCCTCAAGGTATTGATTGACAAGGTGACGACACTTTTGGAGGTGGTTGACACCCTCAATGCGGTAACACCACCTGAGCTTATCCCTAAGAATCTTGGCAGTTTCGATATCGATCCATTTCTCACGAACTAAATGCTCGCGCATTTCAAGCATTGCAACAGGGTCTTTGTATGGGTTTGCTGGATCGAAGTCATCTGGTGGGGATTCATCGAACTCTACCTTGAAGCTCTTCCTTCCCATTTCTCTTTCTCTTTTTCTTTCTTTTTCTCTTTGAGTTGCTGTGATTCGTGAAGGGGTGTGAAGAACTAGAACTGATGTAAATGGGGATGTGTGGGAATGGAGTTGAGGTTGTTTTTGGTAAAACCCGGCAAGGGATTTGTTTTGATGGAGGCCCAATTAGTCCTATCCCGTTATACAATTTTTACACTACCCTCTTGTGTAGCTTCCTCTACCTACACCCTCCTCCCCAACGACGTGGTTTTGTATGTTAGGTGTTTTCATTTTTTTTTTTTCCTTTGTTTTTTTATATGTCTTACTTTTTATTCAAGCTATGTATATATATATCAGTAGATAAAGCCTGTGCAATGCACGATTTGTTTAAATTTTTCCTTTTTTAAATAATATATATATATATGTGCTAAAATTTGTTATATGTTTAGATAAAATTACTTATATCAAAAATATAATATTTTATATTTAATTAATTTAAAATGGAAAATCTCATTCGCTAATTTTTCTTACGTGTCATTTGAATTATTTAATTCTAAAAGAAATTAATAATCTCGTATTTAATTGGCTACCACTAAAGTTTATTATCCTACATGGCACGTTGAAAAAATTAAATCATACGTGGCACTCTAAAAACTCGGGAAAAAACTCCCCTTTATATATACTAGTTGTGGCACCGCGTGTTATGCACGCGGGCAACAACTTGGTTAGTATATATATATAAGTTTGAGAAAAAGAATATAGACGTACAAACTGAATATATTATTTTATTTTTACAATACAATTATTGTATTACATAAGTAAAGCTTGTTGCAGAACAAATATTTAAATTTTGTAAGAACTCTCTGTGGTTCATCCATTATGTGCTGGTTAAGAACTTAGTATTTTAATGTGAGCTAATGAACTTTTTATGTATGAAGTTAATTTGCAATAGTTATTGTTTTGAGAGAAAATCTCAGTTTCTATTTCTATTTATAGGCATACGTTAAAAACCTTGTAGTGATATTTTTTTATTACGTATTGAGTTTCAAATATACGTGTCAAAACCCAAAATGTTTTACAATACACATGTTAGACATGTATTATGTTTTATGTATATTGCACAAGGGTGCTATAGTGTAAATTGTACAATTTACACGTGTGGGCGTGTGTGCGTGCGTGTGTGTGTGTGTGTTTGTGCATGCGTGTGTATTCATTTCTAATTTATTATTTCAATCCTATGTTCTTAGAATATATCATATTAATTCTATGCATTTGGTATCCCAATAAATTGTACAAGATTTATTATGTTGTAGAGTAAAGCATTAAAATATGGTAAATATGTAAAACAAAAATTTATTTAATGTAAATCTACATGTAGAAGTACATATGTATACAAACATTATTTATTATACATTTAAAAGTTGTAATTGTCTAAGGAAACAAAGTTCGTAATAAAAGCATGAAATTCTACACATACATACGTTCGTAAACATGTCTGAAAATTATTATACATCTAATCTTCAATTATGCGTTTAGCTTTCCAGCAGAGCTGTTGAAATCCTTCTCCCAACATGTATGTGGTCATCTCTATGGTAAGCTCCTTGTCTTTCAAAGCTGCAATGCAACTGTCTAAAAGAGATCTTTGTTCCTATAATTGTGTATAAAATGATTAATGATTCTTGTAAGTTTGTTTGTAGTTTTGAATTTAATATAAGTTGTAATTGTTAGGTAATAGTAATAAGTCAAAGCATACATACTTGTAGTGTGAGTGCAGCCGTATGATTAGCATCATCACTTATCAGTTGTTTAGCAAGATGACCAAAAAGTGTGATTGATATGTCGCCACTATCATTAGCAAAAGTGATGTGCAGCACAGTTCTACAATGTGTATAATTACGCATGATTAGATATTTAATAGGATAAAGAAAAGCAGTGATTGTATGCTATGTTATTAGTAGTGATATATCAATTACCGTGGCTCGGACGTTCCTACTTGTGTGGAGCTAAAAGCACGACAGTTAAACACTAATCCTCTTTCAGTTTTACATCGTTTGTTGCAGACATTGCATGCATTGTATACAATACTATTTTTGTTTGTAATGTCAATGACTCGTCCGACGATCCGTACTGTTTTTCCAGACTTATACCAAAACAAATGCACGATATAGTTACACAAAACATTATGTTGTTCACTTTAATTTGTGTAATGAAACATACTATGTAATTTACCTCTTGCTCAGATAATTGTGAGATTGGAATTACTAATTCAGGTTGCTGAGAACTTTCTACTGTTCTCATTGCTAGTGAATTTTGAAGGATTCGAATTTGGTCTTTATTATTTACCGCCCTGTAAATCAACAGTGTAAGTTAAGTGATAATTAATACACAAATAGAATTAGTTGAGAAGTTTGGTTTACCAATCTCGGAGAAGTTGTGCTTTCTGGAAAATTTGGGTTAATTTTCAATGAGGAAGAAAACGTTGTGTTGAACGAACCCTCTGTAAACATATATGGCGTAGGTAGTTAATAAAAGCGTACTTATTATTTTATAACTATTTGTTCATATCATATACCGTTGAAAGTTGATGCTTTGACGCGGGAAACTTCTATAACAGGCATCATATCTATAATTTCAGCAACATCAGCAGCTTCGTTGTGAACCAAAGTGGTCCACGCTGATAACATAACAGGTTCCATGCTGCAAAAAGTAGAAGAAATTAAATGTTCAACATGAATAGTTATAATTAAGTTAAAGTACTCTTGCATTGGAAAACCAATTTACATTATTGTAATATATACACGTACTTGGAATCTATGATATTAATCCTACGCACTTCATTAGGCAGTCCGGAACTTTTGGAGCGAATGGTTTCTATATCGTGTATGTGAATAGCAATTCCAATGATATCTAGGAAAAAAATACAAAAAACTTAATTATATATGTCAATTAATTCATGTGTATTTACGATGCACCTACAGTAATTACAACATCTTAATGGATAATAAGTAATATTTACCTATTCGATCAAATCTGCTAACGAAATTAAGAACCCGATTAAGTGGCACAAAGTATGAACTTGGTTCAGGTCTTTGTCGTCTGTCAGAAATTCTTGTTGCAGAATTGATCGTCATCTGATACATCCGATTGTCTCTAACAAACATGTCAGGTGTGCGAGTTATGATAGGGTTGGTAATATTGTATTATCTCTCTTCAACAAGAAGATTATGAAACAACTCAATATCTCATTAAAAGATCATAGCCTTCATTTGTGTTCCCCGGCAATTTCAATGTTAAGTAATTGTTAAATATGTTGACATAATTAATATTCTATAAATTGTATATGATATACCTCTACATCTTCAAAAATAAGCTGCTGTAAATTTGTCACGCCTTCGCGAGATTTTTTTTGCCGGGGGCTTCTTTATTAATGTAGCTGTTGTAGTAAAGTTTCGGCTCTGTTCCGTCAATCTGGCGAGAAGAAGTTGTTGAGCAGCCATTATGTCGTTCCATAATCTGAACTAAACTTGCCATCAATGTGATGTAAGCAAATATTATGAGTGATAAAATAACAATATCATTGTATAACGTAAGTAAAAGGAAAGATAAGTTTGTTCACTTTGTGTTAGTACCGTATCTTTAAAAACCAGTCTACAATATTCTAGCACGCCTTAAAATCTCATAACATACAACATTTTTAGTTTTTCTCCATCCATCTGGGTCATCGGCAGAGGGATTTATCAATATTTGAACATGTTTACCTTTTTTAGTACGAGACAGTGCAACATATAACTGACCATGAGAAAAGACCAATTGTGGTAAATATATGCCAACTCTATCAAGTATTTGACCTTGAGACTTGTTAATAGTCATTGCAAAGCTTAGGTTGATTGGAAATTGTTTGCAAGTAAATCTAAAAGGGTACTTTTCCGTAGCTGATGGCTGTAATGGAATCCGAGGTATAAAAACACATTGACCACAATGATGTCCCACAGTTATCTCAGCATCAATAACATTAGGGAAAAAAACTCTGCATACTAATCTCGTACCGTTGCGTAAGCCTGATGTCGGATCTAGGTTTCTTAGAAAAATGATTGGACTGCCTACCTTTAAAGTTAAATGATGAGGCGGAAGGCCAGGTGGGGCAAGGCTATTAAGAAATTGATATTTCCATTTTATATAGTGATTTACCCCCGTCCCTTGGTCATAATTAGTAGTATTTTTGGCTCTTTCGAGCCACTTTTATTACTAATTGGTGTTTTCTAGTGTTTTCGTAGTTTTGGTTGAGTTTTGTAGGAAATTGCACTTTTGGAGCATTTTCCCGGATTTTCGAGTAGCGACTACGAGCATTGGAGGTACACGGCCACTGATTGAAGCCCAAGGCCGGTTAGAAGAAGCAAATCGGTGATTAAGGGCTCGGTATTGGAAATCCTGAGGCGTTTGGATCGAGTTCAAAGACCCAAGGAGGAAATCCGATTGGGCTTAGGAGTAAAGGCCCAATCGAAGTCCATTATTGGTGCCCAAGAGCTCTGCCCGGGGCCATAAGGCCTCGCCCGAAGGCGCGCTCAGCCGGGCGGGGCGAGCAAAGAAGAGAAGAACATCGCGCCCGGAGCACGCGCCCGACCGGGCGCGAGAGGTGGTTCCAGCAACAAAAAGGCGGTACGGCGCCCGACCGGGCGCGACTTTTAGGGGGTTTGTTTAAGCTCCGATTAGTTTCGTTTAGCGTAGAATTTTCTTGCTTAGTATTTATGTATTTTAATTTAGTAAGTTTAGGACCTTTTTTTGCATACTCTTACTACTTTTCTCTCTCTACTTAGATTTTCTCTCTCTAAACCTTTACTCTTTCTCTTGTTCTTAAACTCCGTTTGTAATTCCGTCGATTCGGTACAATTTCTATTTTTTTTAATTTCAGTATTTTTATTCCTTCAATTCCTTATGACTTGTTTAATTGCTTTGTTTAGCTTATTTCTAATCATGTCTGAGTAGTTTACTTTCTAGGGTTTATGGGGATCTAATAAATAATATGAAGGGGTAAATTATGATTGCTAATTGTTAATGCTTAATTAATTTCCTATTAATTGATTTAATGCTATGCAATTAGATTAGGCCTGGTTTAATTGTATGAGTTTGACAATATTGATTCGAGATTCGAGAGATGAGAATTAATGTTTAGGCTTAGTTTCAATAGGCAGACTAATTTATAAATGGTTAAGTTGAGATTCGAGAGATGAGATTTAATACCGATAAATTAACTCTGTGATTGTAATACGTAGCGAAAGCCCTTTATGATCTGATTGATTGATGCGTTAATGGTTGATTATTATGTTTTACCCTGGAATGTTGTTTATTAGTGAACATGTGCCCCAGGTCTTTTAATATTTGATTTCTCCTATTTTATTCTCCCTGCTCATATTCTTCGTAGTATAGATCTTTAATAACAACAAATTATTACTTAATAATTTAGATTACTTTTAATTAATTAGGAATAAATTGACTTGTTTCCCTGTGGTTCGACCCTTCTTCCCTATCTACTTTAGTTAGAGGATTTAGGTAATATTTTTTATTAGGGGATATGACTTTACCCTATCAAAATTTGGCGTCGTTGCCGGGGAAACGGTTTTATTTTTATTTCTAATTGTTTTTGTAGTCTAGATTATTTTTTCTTTTGCCTCAAAGGACATTAGTTCTTTGAGGAAGTTCTCATATTTGTATTTTTAGTTCTCTGTTTATGCCCAGGTGTTCCAGATTAGGTTACATTCCATTCGATCCTGAGATCGAGCGCTCTTTCCATAGACAGAAGAATCTTTATAGACAAATCCTGGCGCGTTCTGGGAGTAACGACATTCCTAGAGATTCGCCACCTGATTCTAGTGATTCGGAAATTCCTTCAGATTCAGAATCAGAGATGACTGCACCTAAGAAGCTCAGGGATTATTCGCAACCATCCCTGACGGATTTTCCACACCTTTCCCCCAGACCAGATCTCGCGGGAGTCCAGTTCGAAATCAAGCCCCAGTTCATAACGATGATAGAAATAAAGCAATTCAGTGGAGCTAAGGGTGAAGATCCTATCTTCACATTGCAGATTTCTGTCAATACTGCAATACTATTCGGCAGAATGGGGTAACGCAGGACCAGATCAGGGAGATTCTCTTTCCCTTTTCTTTATGTGGAAAAGCTAAATTGTGGTTTAATGGTTTGAATAGAACTGCACTTGGTATTACTGACCGGGAGACTCTTGCTTTAAATTTTTATAACAAATATTACCCTGCAGAGAAAACAACTTTACTAAGGAGAGCCATTCAGAACTTTGCCCAGGAGCCAGATGAAGCATTATATGAGGCCTGGGAGAGGTTCAAGGATTTACAGAGGGAGTGTCCCCACCATAACTTGGCAAAGTGGCAATTAATTCAAGCTTTTTACAACGGATTAGGGAATGCATCTAGAACAATTCTAGACTCCGCAGCTAGTGGTAGATTTATGAATCTTAATGTTGATGATGCAGGTCAGGTTATTGAAGATATGTCGATACATAATTCCCAATATGGGAATTCTAGAGGCTATGCAAATAAGGGCAAACACCACGTTGATTCAGTATCCCTTTTGCAGGCTCAGCTTACTTCTATTTTCCAGAAATTAGATAACCTTAGTACTAATATCCTTAACTCTGTTGCTAATGTTTCTGCCGTTGCTAATAACTCTAATGATGCTTTTTGTGAAAATTGTGGAAGTGTAGGACATTATGAGCAAGATTGCAGGAGCTCGATGGAGCAAGTTAATGCTTTTCAAACCTATAAGCAGAATAACCCATACTCCAACACCTACAATCCTGGCTACCGAAATCATCCATACTTATCATATCGGAGCACCAATGTTCAAAATCCTCCACCTCCACAACAACCACAACAAGCACCCCCTCCACAGCAGAAATATTACCACCCTCACTCTAACCAGAAAGCCCCAGCACAAACCCCTACTACATCTTCCGACCCTGCCTTGTCAGAAATTAGAGCGATGCTAACTAGTATGCAAAAGCATATGGAGAGTAGAGACTAACAGATTGACTCAATTATAGCCCATAATAAAGTCATGGACACACAAATTGCCCAATTGTCCTCTACCCTACAAGCTCGCCAGCAGAGCTCTACCAGCGCAGGGAATTCAACCAACGGATCATGCACATGCAATCACCCTAAGGAGTGGTTCACACTACGATGGGCCTCCTATGCCCAAGGAGGATGAACCTGATTTAATTAATATTGCTAATCCTGATTCCGTTACACCTAATGTTCTTGCAGAGCTCCATGGTAATACTAACATTTCTGATAATTCATTGCAGGGTACAACCTCAGGGAAGGATGCACCCCAGGAGAAGAGTAGGGAAGCACAACAACCTACAATCAAACTACCATTCCCAAATCGCCAATTGAAGACTAAGTTGGACAAGCAGTTTGGTAAGTTTTTGGAGGTTGTGAAAAATTTGCAGGTAACGGTTCCTTTCACAGAACTTATTACACAGGTTCCTGCATATGCTAAATTTATGAAAGATATTTTGACTAGGAAAAAGACCTTTAATGAAGTAGAAACTGTAGCTTTTACAGAGGAATGTAGTGCACTACTACAGAATAAATCCCCTCCTAAATTAAAGGATCCCGGTAGTTTTTCTATCCCTTGTCATATTGGTAATGTCTTTATAGATAAAGCATTGTGTGATTTGGGTGCTTCTGTTAGCGTTATGCCATCGTCTATCTGTTCTAAATTAAATATGGGTGATTTAAAAATTACTAATATTACTTTGCAAATGGAAGATCGTTCGGTTAAATATCCCCTAGGTATTTTAGAGGACGTCCCTGTTAGAGTTGGTAAATTTTTCATCCCTGTAGATTTTGTTGTTTTAGACATGGCTGAGGATACACAAATCCCCATTATATTAGGTAGACCTTTTCTCCATACTGTAGGAGCCATTATAGATGTTAAAAATGGTAAACTAACCCTATCTGTTGGTGATGATAATATTACATTCAATTTAGGGAAAGTTTTAAAAGGTCCTATGTTAGAGGAAAATTGTTGTCTAATTGATGTCATTGATATAATGGATGATATTTGTGAAGTTAGCTTAACACAGGTTCTCGCAAGAGATCCCTTGGAAGAAATACTTTGTGGAGATTTGTCTGCAGGTGATGCGAGTATCTGGAGTAAAGAGGTGGATGTCATTGAAAAAGCTCTTGCCATAGAAGAACTTGATCCTAACGAGAATAAGAAGGTAGTAAAATTGGTTCAGGAATTAAAACCTGCAGAGGTGAAGAAACCTGAATTAAAACCTCTCCCTTCTCACTTAAAATATGTTTTTCTTGATGAGCAGGAAATGTACCCTGTGATCATTAGTATTGCACTTGATGACCCACAAACTTCCCAACTTCTAGAGGTTCTTAGAACCCACAAAAGGGCAATAGGGTACAATATTGATGATCTCAAGAGTATAAGCCCTGATTTTTGTATGCACCGGATACACTTAGAGGACAATTACAAGCCATGTATTCAACCCCAGAGGAGGTTGAATCCAAATATGCAAGAAGTAGTCAAGAAAGAGGTTATGAAATTACTTGATGCAGGTATTATATATCCTGTTTCTGACTCTAAATGGGTAAGTCCTGTACAGGTGGTTCCTAAGAAGGGTGGGATGACTGTTATAAAAAATGATAAAAATGAATTGATTCCCACTAGAACTGTTACAAGGTGGCGTATGTGCATTGATTATCGTAGATTAAATATCGCCACTAAAACGGACCGTTTCCCTCTCCCCTTTATTGATCAAATGCTTGAGAGGTTAGCTAATCATAAGTTCTTTTGCTATCTGGATGGGTATTCGGGATTTTTCCAAATTCTAATCCACCCTGAAGATCAGGAAAAGACTACATTTACATGTCCCTATGGTACTTTTGCATATCGTAGAATGCCTTTTGGTTTATGTAATGCACCTGCTACTTTTCAACGTTGCATGATGAGTATCTTTTCTGATTTCATAGATACTATTATGGAAGTTTTTATGGAGGATTTTAGCGTGTATGGTTCTTCATTTGATGCATGTTTAGTTAATCTCGCTAAAATTTTGAAAAGATGTGAAGAATGCAATTTGGTTTTAAATTGGGAGAAATGTCACTTTATGGTGACAGAGGGAGTAGTTCTTGGCCACATTGTATCTGATAAGGGTATACAGGTAGATAAGGCTAAGATTTCAGTGATTGAGCAATTACCTCCCCCAGTTAATGTTAAGGGAGTTAGGAGTTTCTTGGGTCATGCGGGGTTTTATCGCCGTTTTATCAAAGACTTTTCTAAAATTGCTAAACCACTAACTCAACTTTTGCTCAAGGATGCCCCTTTTGTTTTTACTAACGAGTGTCTTGAGGCTTTCAACAGGATTAAGCAGGCTTTGATATCGGCACCCATCATATGTGCACCCGATTGGAATCTTCCTTTCGAAATCATGTGTGATGCAAGTGACTTTGCTTTAGGAGTCGTGCTTGGACAAAGGAAGAACAAAGTTTTACATGCTATTTACTATGCGAGTAAAACTTTGGATGAGGCTCAAGTCAATTATGCCACCACGGAGAAGGAGTTTCTTGCTGTTATTTATGCTTTAGAAAAATTTAGATCATATCTAGTTGGTTCTAAAGTTATTGTTTTTACTGACCATGCAGCTTTGAAGTACTTAATAGCCAAGGCGGAATCAAAGCCTAGGCTACTCCGATGGGTTCTCTTGCTCCAGGATTTCAACATTGAAATAAGGGACAAAAAGGGTGTAGAGAACGTGGTGGCAGATCACTTGTCACGAATCAGGTATGATGAGGGTAAGGATTCTCTTCCTATAGATGATTCATTCCCCGATGACAACCTGTATGCAGTTGTAGAGCAACACCCCTGGTATGCTGACTTTGCTAATTATTTAGTGGGTGGTACTCTACCTCCTGACTTGTCCTACCAACAAAAAAAGAAATTCCTTTCTAATGTTAAACATTATTTTTGGGATGATCCTTTTTTGTTTCGTGAGTGTGCAGATGGATTATTTCGCAGGTGTGTTCCCCAATGGGAGATTCATGGTGTACTTACTAGCTGTCACACTTCACCCTATGGAGGAAATCATGGTCCATCCAAAACGGTGGCCAAGATAAATGAGTCAGGATTTTACTGGCCCACCATGTTTAAGGATGCTAACATTTTTGTGCAGGCTTGTGACTCTTGCCAGAGGACTGGCAACATCTCGCGGCGGCATGAGATGCCACAAACTGGGATTTTGGAAGTTGAAATTTTCGACGTTTGGGGTGTTGATTACACGGGACCTTTCCCTTCTTCAAGGGGGAATCGTTATATACTTGTCGCCGTTGACTATGTATCCAAATGGGTTGAGGCCATTGCCACTCCTACCAATGATGCCAAGGTGGTCCATAGGCTTTTCAAGAAGACCATTTTTCCGAGTTTTGGAGTACCTAGAGCCATAATTAGTGATGGAGGATCCCACTTTCATGAGCGGAAGTTAGATACCCTTCTCAAAAAGTATGGTGTTTACCATAGGACAGGTTTAGCCTACCATCCCCAAACTAGTGGCCAAGTTGAAGTTTCTAATCGTGAGATCAAGGCCATCCTAGAGAAGGTGGTAGCAAAATCGAGGAAAGATTAGAGTGATAAGTTAGATGACACCCTTTGGGCATATAGAACCGCATTTAAGACCCCAATAGACACTACCCCATATAGACTTGTATACGGTAAAGCATGTCATCTTCCGGTGGAATTAGAGTACAAGGCATATTGGGCTATTAAGGAGCTAAATTTGGATGCTAAGCTAGCGGGAGAAAAGAGGCTATTACAACTTAACCAACTTGATGAGTTTAGGTTGATGGCCTATGATAGTGCGCGTGTCTACAAGGAGAAGACTAAGAGATGGCACGACAAGATAATCCTTTTGAGAGAATTCAAAGAGGGTGACAACGTGTTGTTGTTCAACTCTAGACTTAAACTTTTCCCAGGAAAGCTAAAGTCAAGGTGGTCGGGTCCTTTCACTGTAAAAAGGGCTAACAAGTTCTGTTCTGTAGAGTTGTTTGATGACCATGGTAGTGAGTTTAAGGTTAATGGTCAAAGAATCAAGCTATACCATGAGGGGGCTACGATTGGTGCAGTTGAATTACTACACCTAATCAGTTCTAGTTCGCCTTGAAACGCATTATGGCAAGAGGGTTGTGCGGGACCTAGATAAACCAGCGCTTTGCGGGAGGCAACCCGTATTTTTCTTGCTTTTTAGTTTTTATTGTTTACTTTTTCTTATGAGAGGAGAGAGGAGGGAATTTAATGAGTTTTATGAGTTTTTGGTACAGATTGAGGAAAAGAGTTAGCCAAAATTTGAAGAAAAAGAAACGTCCAACTAGCTCTCGGGCCCGACCGGGCGCGAGAGCAAGGGTTTGAAATAAGCAAAATTTGCCCGACCGGGCGGAGGAGCGCCCGACCGGGTGCGAAACTTGACGTGTACGGAGTTTATTTTTGCCCAATCGGGCGAAGAGGCGCCCGACCGGGCGCGAGTGAGGAAAATTTTTGAAGAAATATCGCCCGACCGGGCGGTGTGGCGCCCGATCGGGCGCGAGAAGAGGCAAGAATCGACATATTAGGCCGCCCGACCGGGCGCGATCCCACCTCTGCTTTTCCGCCCATCTTCTTTTTTTTCTTTCTTCCTCCTTTCTTTCTCCTTCTTTCTTCTTCCATTCTTTTCCTCTATTATTTCTCTCTCTAAAACTCAAATTTCCTCTAACTTCTCTCTAAGATATCTCCTTCATCTCTTACTCAAATTCAAAATTTTTTACAAATTCTTTCTCCTCTCTTCATCCTCTACATTCTTATACAAAAATTGTCAAGTTTCACAAAAATCAAATTTTGACCCACTTCCTAAAATGGCGACAAAGAGGGCAAGGACTCTACTCGGGGGTAGCTCAAGCTCGTCTCAGCAATACGACCCAGCTCTACAACTTCCTCAGTGGCCGACAATCAAGATTGCGACCCCGGAGCAAAAGGAGAAGCTAGAGGTGCTCTACGGGCGAGAGGTAATTCCTTCACGGTGGTTACACCGCCCTACTTTAGAAGCTCTAGGAATTTATGATTTTGTTAGACGTTTTATGAATGATATTGGTATGCGTAAATTTGTTGAAATGCATTATGCTACATATCGTGAATTAACTTGTGAATTTTTGTCGTCTTTAATTGTTCAAAATCATAAAAGTGGACCAAAATTGATTTTTAGGCTAAATAATAGAAATATTACTTTGTCTTTTGTGGAATTTTGTAAATTGTTTGAATTGGATCATGAACTGGATCGACAATGGCATGCTGAATTTAAAATGGAAAATGTGTATTTTGCTTTAACTAGAATGCCTAATGTAAATGCACAACATGCTAGTGCCAAACCGATCCACCACCCCGTCCCTAAAATGTGGCAAAGATTTGCCGGTGTGTGTTTCCTAGGTAGATACGATCCCCATAACTGTCAGACCAATGAACTTGCTGTGATTGGCCATTATGTGTTTGGGTTCGGGAAGCTGAACATAGCTAGGTATATCATTCACCACCTAGGTAGACATGCCACCGCTAGCAACACCATCACTACCCCTATCCGTCTTGGTGGCCTTATCACCAGGATAGCCATCAAGAAAGCGGGCTTTGTAGAGAGCAGACCCCACCGTATGACTAACTGTGGACCTGACACCTACATGACCGCTAGGTATCTTGAGGAGTTGGGGTGGTTGAGGGTAGATGGTCACCAGGTCACCCATTGGTGTATCAAGGTAGGGAACGAGCATCCATTGCCCATCTTTCCCCTACCTAACCCAGACTTGACCGCATTTCCCCCCGGGCAGAATTCTTACACCTACGCCCTTCTAGTTGCCCATGCCCGAGGGGAGGCACCTCCAGTTCCACCACCACAGCCTCCACTTGTGACCGAGCCTCTCCAGATTTCACCATCACCACCCCACCAGTCTCACTCAGTTCCCCATGCCAACTCTGATCCAGTTTGGGACCTTCAGAGTATAGGTCAGGCCCTAGGACGTATAGAGCACTCCCATACTGACATGAGGAGGATGATAGGGTCCATTGACCATAGGTTGGGTTACCTAGAGAGGAACCAGGGTAGAGGGCTTTACCCCATTTATGATGACTATGCTCGTCGGGGCAACATTCCCGACGATGCTATTTACCCAGACTGGTTCCAGCCTCCACCCCAGGGATACGATAGGGATCCCACTGCCCATGGTATTTACACTGACTATTCCTCTTTCCATGGGTACAGCCAGGACATACCTTTTGGGGGACCGGCGGGGGGGGGGGGGGGAGTTATCACGCTAACTATTTTGGTGGTAGCTCTTTTGGTGCAGGTGGTGCAGGTAGTAGTGGAGGAGGGGGTCCACATGGATGGATCAGGACGAGGAGGATTAGCCATGCTGGGCTAGCTCTCGGGCCAATGAGGACATTGTCTGATTCTGGCTTGGGGGAGATTTTTGGATTTGGTATATATTTCTTCTTCTCCTTTTCTTTTATTTATTTGGTGTGTTTTCTTAGTTTAATTTTTATTGCTTTCTAGTTTAGTTTTTATTGCTTTCTTATATGAAAAAAAAAAATTGAAAAATTGAAAAATAAAAAAAAATACGTTCCAATGAATTGTAAATCATGCTTCCCTGTGCCCCATAGTTGAGAAAATTTGTTTTGATTCTTGGTTTTTGATGATGAATATTGTGGATTAGTTGATCATGATTTGAAGTTTGATTGCTTGGATGCCTAAACTTGCGTCAATTTTGTCTAACTATTTGTGAATATAGTGCTTGACTAGTTGATTTGGTTAGGAATATGTGTTTAGTTCCTGGTATGTCAATGAATTTGAGTATTGGTTTGCAATTATTAGTAGTGTTTCATGACTCATTATTATGCACATGAGGAGGACGAAGGCGTTCATTATTTTAGGTAGCCTTCAGAGAATTTAGATACATTTGTTCCCTTCTTGCTACCCATGTTGTTGTTTGTGCCCTTTTATTGTTTATTAGCCATATTACAAGCCATATTTGCCCCATTGGTTACTAGTCCCAAGCTTGGCTTCGGGGAGCTATTAGTGAGTGAGGTGAGGGAGTTTGTAGTGTGCACATTATTTGCACAATTTGGGAGGGTTTTGAGAAGTAATTTGTTCTTGATCATATTTTTGTTTTGATGAGTTTAAAAGTTGAATATCCTTGGAAAAATAAAAGTGTGATGAAAAAAAATGAGAAAAAAAAGTGAACTTCAAAAGAAAAAAAAAGAGCAAAAAGAGAAAAATTGTCATATGTTCAAATGATCTAAGTGAAGGTTGATCAAAAGAAAGAAAGAAAAAAAAAGGGTTGAGTTTCAATGAGAAAATTCATGTTTAGTAGTTGGAGTTTGTTTTTCACTCAAGTTCTACATTATTATATTTTTATGAGTGAATTTTGTAAGTGTTGGGATTGTTTGATTTGTTTGGAGTTGTATTTGGTGGATTTTTGTTGGAATTGAGTATGTTGGAGATGTATGATCATTATTTATTCTGATCATGGGTTTATTAGGAATTGGCTCCCTTGATGCATAGCTTTTCTCTCACATATTTCCAAATATTTCATACCCTTTACCCTAGCCTTACATTACAAGCTTTAAAGACCTTCCGACCTTGTGCATAGAGTTGTGTAAATGTGAAAGTGTTGCTTATCAATGAAAGTTATGACTTGGCATATTCCGAGTCGACTATTAGGTTGAGTGTATGTCTTTTTAAACACACGAGTGTTGTGAGTTTGGGAGGGCATTGTTCACATAAAGGGGTTTGGATGGAGAGCTGTAGGGAATATTTCAAGCATTATAATAACCCCAAACTTGAACCCCACTGTGATCATACACTAAAGTACGGTGGCGTTCCAAAGGGAAAGACAAAGAGCAAAAAGAGTCGCCAACAAGTTTTAGGAACTTGTAAACCCAAAAGACAATCCAAAAGGACCATCAACTACTCCATAAGGTCTTGAACCAAACAGGGTCCGGGGATGAGGGTACGAATCCAATCTACAAAAGAAAGGACCCGCCCTATAAAATAGGCCTCTACTTTGTTCTGCTCTTATTCATGTGCGCTTTTCGAATAACATACAAACATTATATTAATCCTACCCTGTTTATCTATGTTGGTTGAATATTAATGCACAAATAATACTATTATTGGCGATCACTTGACTTAAAATCACATTAGCCTAAACCAAATTATTAATTATCTTATTAAGCGTGATTTCAAGTACAAATTCCCTTTAACAATCATAAAAGGGTGTGATCAAGCAATAACAATAAAACAAAATAAGCAACATAATAATAAATCAATAATGATAATCATGATGATAATAACATGATAAGGCATAATAAAGCTCAATAATAGCAAGATCCTAGGCATGATACTAACAAGATTAATAACAAATCCTAGCATGTCACTAAACAATAAAGATCGAAACTTTAAACCTAACATGGTACTAACATGATATTAGAAAGAGTAAAGGCACCCTAAACATGATACTAGAAAACATAAAATAATATCCTAACATGATAAAAGCATCCTAACATGATACTAGGAATTAAACATTAATAAACATGCTTTCTACATTGAAAGAGAGTAATAAGATTACATACTTTGAAGCCTCGTACCTCTTTCTAATAACAAAATACACGAGTTAGTAAACTTCAATGAAAATAATAAAGAACAATAATTAAAGAATCAAATTGAAATCAAATTAAATAAAGTTTTGACTAGTTTTGGACCAAACCCTCAGAAATATCAACCTTTCACGTCTAGGGCGAAGGCAACTTCGAAATTGGCTAAGAGACTCTAAGTCTTGTGAATGCGGAATATTGTATGTAAAAGCTAGTTTGTTTAGAAATAGAGAGAAAGAAAAGAAGAATTAAGAATAATTTAATGTGAATTGATAATTGTGAATGATTTCTGAAAACAGGGATTCGGATGCTATTTATAATGAAAATAATCCGGAAAACATAGAATTTGATAAGGAATAAAACTCCACGCTGTCGCCAGGAATTGACTCTGTCGCGAGGCGACAGGGTCTGTCGCGCGGCGACAGGGTCTGTCACGCGGCGACAGACTTGTCGTTTGGCGACAGCCTGTATTAGCGCGTTTTTCTTCACGCGGAATCCGATCTTTAATCAACTTGATCTACGGAATCCGTACAGAAGATAAAATATATTTTTAAGATACAAAACGATATTTTATTCCAAATAAAAATCTATTAAAAATAATTAATTATTAAATCTAACAATATTAGAATTAAAAGGAACCTTCTAGAAACTTCTAGAAAACTATAATTAATCCTAATAGTTTTAGGAATAATAATTAGCATTGGGCCCTCCTCTAGATCATTGGGCCGCATTTAAAATAATTAACCAGGCCCAGTTTAGTATTTTGGCCATAACTTCCTCAATATTCATCGGAATCGATCTTATAATATATCGTTGGAAAGATCTTTTCAACCCCCATCCAACTACACTATTATTGGACCTTTATCATGGACCAAACGTAAACTGGTTCGGCTATTTTCAAATAAAGTCATTTTCAAAAACAGAGAGAAAAGAATTTAAAATTAAAACTAAACCGCAACACTTGACTTTCAAACCTCTTTCACCTAATTCGATAATAACACAACGTGAAAGGCATTCATCACTGGGTTTGGTTTTGGGGAGACACAAATGGGTGTCTACAGAAGCCCCCACTTTGACTGAGTCTGGAGAAACTTAAGTTTCGAAAAACGAAAGTCAAAGTATCGATAGGGACGGAGAATGATTCAAAACGTTCTGCGATTCCAAATCATTCTTATAACGCCGATACCTGCAAACTAATCATTAGTTAAACAGATAAAAGAGTTAAGAAACGCGTATCTTGCACCGTCGAGCACACGTCTCTGAAAGTAACCGTTTGCTGTTGCTTCATTTGTTGTTTGTGACAACACCCACAGTGCCTCGTGAACGCCATCGTTGAAGATAACCATATGTCGTCGCCTTCAATATTCTTGGTGACAATCCTCCACAGTATTTCGGGAACATCGTCGAAAATAACTGTATGTCGTCATTTCCAGGTGTGGCAGTACGTCGCCACGGCAGTACGTCGCCGCTATAGACAATCTCTTCTTTACCTTGAGGGACCGTCGAAGTTGACCTTGTTTCGCCATCTCCACTATTTGTCACACTACCTCGCCACGGCCGTGCTTCGCCACTAGACAACTCCTCTCTATGTTGGGACATCGCCAAAGAATCATTTTACCTTTTGACCCTTAATATTTTATTATTGCTTCTGTATATTTGTGCCAGTACTTTGGTGCTTTTGCCTTTGTGAACCATTACTTTGGTGCATCTATTGAACCAATATTTCGGTGCCTGTTGAACCAATATTTTGGTGCTTTATTTGTTGAACCAATATTTCGGTGCCTTATTATGAGCCAATATTTCGGCGCTTTAAGTTAAGTGAGACGATCTTTCATCAAGTCGATCACTCAGTGCATTGCAATCAAGCTGACTAAATCATGTCAATTTGCTTAAAAGGGCTAACTGGCGTACCAAGGAACCCAAATTACTAAACTAGACCCACAGAACCATAAGGAGGGGCCCAGCACTCTGTCGCCGCTTCAGCGCTGGCCAAAACCTTCTGTCGCGAGCCTTTGCATCTGTCGCCGCGCGACAGAGTCTGTCACCTCGCGACAATTTTGTCGTTTGGCGACAGAATCGGGGTTTTAAACCCGTCTTCTTCTTCATTTCTATTTCGCTACTCTACTTCTCACAAATTCGCAAAAAATTCAATTCACTCGTTCTTGCTCATTTTTCAACCAAATTCGCTCAAACTTGTTGCAAATCGAGGCTTTTCTCATCTATTTTCCCGATCCATGTAAGTTTTGCTCAAACTCTACTCGATTTTTGACGAATTATGCATTGTTGTTCGCGAATTTTCGAAAAATTCGAAAAATGTTCTTGCTTATTTGCTTTGTTTGTTGAATTTTATGCCTTGAACTTGTTTAATTATGCTTGTACATTACCTTGGGAGTATTTTGAGACTTGTTTGACTCAATTTGGTGAAGAAACGAAGGATTCACCATTGTTGGACCTCTTGAGGTCGTGAATAACAATGTGGGTCGTTCTTTGCATTTTTACTGCTTTTACTTGTACAATTTGTCACAATATTCATCATATGTTTGCAAGAAATTGTTTATTGGCTGAAAGAACATTTCCATGCTTATTTGAAATTTTGCTCTGTTTTAGTACTACGTACTCTGTTTTTTTTTGTTTTGCGAACATAGTATCATGCGGCCTAGGCGAACCTTAGATACTGTAGAGCCTTAAACTTAATTACTTTTACATACTTTAGCATGGCTAGACGACGTGGTTCCGGTTCTCGGTCGAGGGACACGCGTCGAGAGGACGAGCCCACCAGCGAGGGCGAGGACGTGCCTTCTACTTCCAGGCTGGGTCTCATGCCAGATTGGGACGAACGCACCCTGTTTTACGCGCCGGTTCATCATTTTTCGGAGCGGATCCGACGAGGTCTTGCGAGTGGGAGGACCCGTAGCCATGGCTCGGGTAATTCTACCATCATTTCTCTGTACGACAACTACATCAGTCGTGATGAGGGTCTTCGTCGTCTTTGGGAGTCATGTGGGTTGACTCCTCTACTGCAGGCCACCCGGGCCATGTTTTCATACGATGGGGGTAACCTCGTCGTCCAAACTTTGGTGGAGTTCTTTTGGGACACCACCAACACCTTTCATTTTCCCTGGGGTGAGATGACAGTCACTCCAGCTGACTTCAGCCTTATTACGGGGCTAGAGTTTCAATCTACTCCTCTGCCTTTCGATGCCGGTGTTACTGTCTATTCGCCGGAGGTTCAGGAGTTATTGGGGCCGATCGTTGTTCGGGCCCAGGCTGAGGCTCAGTCGGGACAGCTGAGTTCCCGATGTATTCGTCGCGGCACGCTGGCTGCAGCTTTTGAGGATGCTGCTACCACCCGAGAGCAGCGGGTGCGCATCTTTGTACTGATCTTGCTATCTGGGACGTTTTCCCCTGATCGAGGTAGTAGAGTACTACTATACTACCTGTCTGCTGTTCGCGACCTCCAGTTGGTCGGGACATATGACTGGGCCAGCATGGCCTATGCGGATTTTCTACTGGGCTTGCGGCGCTCCTGTCGTCACAAGGCCTTGTCTGGAGAGATAGCCCTTTCCAGTTTTTGGAGGGTCGTAGAGGTACATCTCCTTTCCTTTTTGAGGTTTTAACTCTAAATTTAGAAGCACAATCTTTACTGATTTTCATTTATTCCGTATAGATCTGGTTCTACGAGTACTTTCCTTCTCTTGCACCTGCGAGACCTTCTCCTCGCGTGCTCCCTATCGCTACCAGTTGGGGAGGCCGCAGAGGTCCGCCGGAGGTGCTGCGCATTCGAGAGATGATTCTCACGGTTGGTTTCTTCAACCCATACTTTTCTTTTATCGTCTTTTGGTGTTAGTATCTTACTTAGTAATGTTTCAGGAGCCTAGCCCGGTCTATCGACCTTGGGCTGCTTTCCCTATCTCTGCGCTGGCGGCGCAGTATACAGCTGAGCGTCGTTACTTTCTGGGGACGTACGACGCGGTGGTCTACCTAGGGGAGAGGGTAGCCATCCAGCACTCCTCAGATACCTTTGTTGTTCCCGCTCCTCCACCTCGGGCATATGTTCCATGATGCCTCACAGCGGGATCGTGCTGGCGGGCCTACCCGGGGTACTCCTTGGAGGTCCTACGTTCTCCTTGAGCAGAGCTACGTGGAGGACCTGCTGCCATTGCTAGCGCCGGCTCCCGTCCTTTCGGAGGAGGCAGCGGTATGCTTTCATTTATTTAGTTTATCTTTCTTTAGGTAGCCCCCAAGTATCTTTTTAATCTTTTCATTCTTAACAGGCTGGCCCTAGGGAGTTCATCCCTCCGAGGATGTCCATACGCTACCAGGGCACGTACGGGCCGATCGAGGAGCTTATTCCGCCAGCTCCAGAGGGAGAGCAGTTCGTGGAGCGGTTTATCCCTCGTCACCAGACTCGAGTAAGTAGTTTCTCATATATCATCTTTATATTTGCTTCGTGATTGTTATTTACTTAGTCATTTTGACAGTTTTCTCGCGAGGTGGTGACGGCTATGGCTAGGTGCATAGACGCCTTTCGCAGCCAGCTTGTGAGGTTGCGGAACTGGGCTACCTGTCGTAGCCACGATGCCGAGGAGGTATTGCTTTTTACTTTCATCATTTTTGACTTTATTTTTTCATTTGCTCTTGCTAACTTTGATTTACTTTCGCAGGGGCAGCCTATTCCTTCTCCACGCACTCGGTCGAGACCCGAGCCTAGGAGAGAGACTACTAGGTCCGACTCGAGGCGTCGCCGGACTACTTCAGGTGGCCGGGGCGGTCGTTCTGAGGCCGCAGCGGCAAAGGACTCGGCGTCATCACCGGAGGAGGTTCCGACCGGGCCGACCGTTCGAGGTGGGATGGGTGGTGGGACGTTTGAGTTTGGCTCGTCGTCGCAGCAGCCTTTGCAGCCTCGGCCTCTTTCCGTCGGGTTTCAGGGTGAGGTTAGGTGGCCTGACCCTGAGTTGCAGTTCGCGCCGCCTGGTGGTTCAGGGGACGATGATGGACATACTCCACGGAGCAGGACATTTTTCGATACATTCGGCATCCCTGGCGACTTGCGACCTCCGGCGCCATAGTTGTACCTGTGTTTATTTATTTTTGACTTTTGTAGGACTTTGTCTATCTTATTCATATGATTCATGTATTAGACACTTGTATATATATGCACTTTATTATTTATTAACATTTTATTTGCCAGATTTATTATTATGTAACAAATGTGTTGTGCATGTGAGTGTGTGAGAAAGTGTAATTTTTGCGCGAAATTTCCGTCATTTTTAATATTAGTGGAGGGTACCGACTCTCTCCCCCAAAAAAGAAATAAAAAAGAAAAAAAGAAGGAAAGAAATATGATAAGCCTAAAATTAATTAAGCTTAATATGATATATGATAATAATAATAATAATAATAATAATAATAATAATAATAATAATAATAATAATAATAATAATAATAATAATAATGATAATAGGGGTGTATGAATAGGAATAGAACAGTAAGTCAAGTCAAAGTCGAAATCAAGTACGTAAAAACACGGTTTCCTACGCGTAATAGGTGTCGCTGCAAAGAAATAGACTGGTGCCGCGTAATTCATCCTGTCGCCACGCGACAGACGTTGTCGCCACGCGACAAATTTGTCGTCTGGCGACAGACGCGCTTTCCTGATTCCTACAGGATTTGAAGTCTGCTATGAAACAAAAGGTTATAAATAGCCCCCGAATCATCCGTTTACTGCATAATTTAACCAGTTTATTACTTAGCTAATTAACTAGAAATCATGCCTTTAGCTAAAAGAACTTTTTGTAGATACATGGATGAATGGTGTCGTTATTTAACTGCTAAAGATAAAAAAGCATTAGATATTTGTCATATGGGGGGTATGTTTGGAATCAAGGGGATGAGTCTTGACATTGATTTTATTTATTCTGCCATAGACTATTGGGATATTGATACTCATTGTTTTAGATTTTTCCATGATGAAATATGTCCATTACCGGAAGAATTTGGAGCCATTATAGGTTATTATTCCACAGTTCCTGCGGTAATGCCTAGAATCAATGAATATTATTATAAAGATTTTGAATGCTTCTTTGATTTGAGGGGTACGTCTTTAAAACATATAGTGCATGGGAATATAGTTGATTTGACGGAATTTGCACATTATTTTTATGATAATCCTAATCCAAATTTCCGTGTCTATAAGAGAAGGGCTTTTCTTTATTGCTTGTTTAACCAATTGCTCTTAGTTAGTGGTAATGATAATGAAGGCCAATCAATGATTATATCTGTTATAGAACAAGTTGAGTCTGGGAGAAATCCAATGCCGCTAATTGCTGGAGGGACTATGCTATGGTTAGATGCATTAAGAAAGAATCCGAGAGCGCCGTTTCGAGGTTCTCCAATTTTATTAAAGGTATAACATAATGCTATTTTTAATTTTCCAAGAATTAAAGAATATTATTTTTCACTGTAATACTAATTAAATACATATGTTACAGACATGGCTCATGGAGAGGTTAAAGCTTATTAATCCTCCTGACGATATACACACATATGTTCCAAATTGCATAGTCCGGCGAAAGAAACGATTTTTGAAAATAGGTCGCCGTGAGTGGAGCAAGGTGTTTGCTGCCGGTGACTTTACCATAAACTGGTTGTTCCTTGGTGGAAGATTGAGGCAATGGTTGGTTGCAGTAACCAAGCATATTGTCATCTCCCGAGCTTGTCTAGATTAACCTTTTATTTTCCTTGTAGAGTTATGAGACAATATGGTCTTGCACAAACTATCCCTATAGGAGATCTTCGCCGTCCTTATGAATTTCCTGTGTGACAAGAGATTGAGCGTTTTGACGGATACTGGAGGGGTAGGCCCTTATGGGAGGTGATTACTCATAAGGAGCCACCTTGTTTGTAAATAAGGTGAAACAATGGCTTGATGGAAGATTTCAAAAATCTCAAGTCAAAATCGAGAAGACCAATGTGAAGGATCGTCTAGGCGACAAAAAGTTCCCTGCTAAAGAACGTCTAGGGGAAAGGATTGAATTCAAAACTCCTATTATGCCAGGAAAGAAAAGTGCTAAGAAAAATCAAGGAAAAAGAAAAGTTGACTCTACAAAGAAGGAAGTTTGGATAGAAAAGAAACATGGAGTTCTAGCGGAGGGAGAAACTATCTATACTAAAATAGAGTGTAGATCTTCAAATGGTTGTCTCCTAGCAAAGGTTATGGATCAAGAGGAAGGAAATGAAGACACAAATTGGAAGAGAATCAAGAAAGAGAAAAAAGATTAGAGCATTGCTTTTCCTTTGACTTATTAGACAAATTTAGTTTGTTTTAGTTAATTTTTCAGCTTTTATTTTATCAATAATGTACTTTCTATATTAATTAATAAAATTCCAGCTTTTATTTTAATTAACTTTCAATTAAAGCAATGAAAACAATTACAATATTTATTTTTCGGAGAATTAATTCGAGTACGGACGTCGAATAAATTTCCAGAACATGCGAACTTGGTCTAGACACTCGCAGAAAGTTGGCGCTGCTATCTGATTCACTGTCGCTGACCATTGGGCTCTGTCGCCTGGCGAAAAAATTGTCGTCTGGCGACAGAGGCTACCGTCTGGCGCCAGTTTTGAGATTTTGCAGACATGCGTTTTCACTTCGGGGATACAGAATCTGAAAAGATTAAAGCGGTCGCACCCTGTCTGGGTTGCCTACGTATCCTTTGCTTAAGGAATCAGGCCAAACGTAGCTCTCTTGAGTATTTCACTCAAGTACTTATGGGTAGTATTTCTTAAGTTGGTCAAGGTTTGTCATGTTTGAAAATTCATTACCATCCATGTCAGTTAATTTAGCCGCGCCTCCTGACAGGATTGTTTTGACAATATATGGTCCGGACCAATTAGGCCTGAATTTGCCTCTTGGATCTAAAACATTTTTTCTTAATGCTTTTAATACCAAGTCCCCAACCTTGATGTTTCTAGTCTTGACCTTTTTATTGAAATGTCTAGCCATGCGGGTTTGATAACATTGAGTATGATGTAGAGCTTCTAGTCGCTTTTCATCGAGTAGGATTAGCTCTTCATATCGTGTTCTAGTCCATTCGACTTCATCGAGTTTACTTTCTAACGCAATGTGTAGAGAAGGTATTTCTAACTCTATAGGTTGTACGTCATCCATTCCATATACCAAGTTGAACGGCGTATTTCCTGTTGATGTTCGGATTGACGTGCGATAACCCCACAGTGCGAAGTGAAGTTTGTCAGGCCAATCCTTATAATTTTCAGTCATTTTTTCGATGATCGTTTTCAAATTTTTATTAGCGGCCTCAACTGCTCCATTTGCTTGAGGTCTATAAGGTGAAGAATGGTGATGCTGAATTCCATATTTTTGTAGCAATTCTTCACATTCGGCTTGAAAGTGAGTTCCATTGTCACTTATCATTTCATGTGGGACTCCATATCGACAAATTATGTTTCTTTCGATAAAGAGTGCTACATGTTTGGCAGTGAGCTTGGCATATGATTGTGCTTCCACCCACTTTGTGAAATAATCTATTGCAACTAAGATGTATTCGTGACCTCCTGTTCCAGGAGGTGTAATCTTTCCAATTATGTCTATTCCCCATGTAGAGAAAGGCCATGGTGAAGTGTAGGTGTAGAGAAGAGAAGGTGGGATATGTTGCAAATTTGCGTAAATTTGACATTTTGGACATCTTTTTACATATTGATGACAATCTCTATTCATGGTAGTCCAGTAATATCCTTCTCGCATTATCTTTTGGATTAGCATTTTGCCATTAACATGTGTTCCACATATACCTTCATGGATTACTCTCATAGCTCTTTGGGCATCCTTTTTGTCTACACATAATAGAGCTCGACCCTTAGGTACCCTTTTGTGTAGTTCATTTCCTATGAGTACAAACTGGGAAGCTAAAAGTCTTAATGCTCTTTTCGCTCTTTTGTCAGCATGAGGAGGATATTCTCCTTTGGTGACATAATTTAATATATCTATGAACCATGGTTCTTCTTCAGGTTCTTCTTCTTGAATCACTTCATCATCTTCTATAGCTTGAATATATGCTGGTTTATGCCTTTTTTCTATGGTTAAGGGCATTTGCTCAATTTCCTTAGGTATTCTGACCATTGAGGCTAGTCTTGCCAAGGCATCGGCGAATTGGTTTTCCTCTCTAGGTAGGTAAGTGTATTCCACTTTTTCCAATTGATCGGTGAGAGTTTCCAAATACGTTTGGTAAGGAGCTAAGCTTTCACTCCTAACCTTCCATCTTTTGGAGATTTGATTAATAATTAGGGAGGAATCTCCAAATATCCGGAGTTTCTTTACGCCTAAGGCTAAAGCGGTTTCGAGGCCTACCACACATGCTTCATATTCGGCTGCGTTGTTGGTGACGTCGAAATCCAATTTAATGGATATAGGGACATGTTCTTCTTTAGGTGATACTAACAAGACTCCTACGCCGCATCCTTTTTGGTTTGAGGCTCCATCAAAATATAGAGTCCATGTATCATCCTCTGTCATCATTAAATCTTCATCTGGGAATTCATTCTCTTCTAAGGGTGCCGAATCTTCTACTGGGAAATCTGCTAGAAAATCCGAGACCACTGATCCTTTAATCGCCTTTTGAGGCATGAACCTTATATCGAACTGGGCCAAATTTACTATCCATCTTGAAATTCGCCCGTTAAGTGTAGATCTTTCGAATAGGTATTTAAGGGGGTCCATTCGTGAGACTACGTAAACGGTATGCACGAGCATGTAATGTCTTAATTTAGTTGTGGCCCACACCAGCGCGAGGCACAGCTTTTCCAATGGTGTGTAGCGTGTTTCATACTCGAGCATCTTCTTACTTAGGTAATAAATAGCATTTTCTTTGCTTTCTACCTCTTGTGCAAGCATAGCTCCCATTGTTTCCTTTGTGACGATAAGTATAGTCTTAAGGGTATTCCAGGGAGTGCTGGGGCTAATACGGGAGGATTCGAGAGATAGGCTTTGATCTTTTCAAAGGCTTTTTGACACTCATCGTCCCATATGATTGGTACATTTTTCTTAAGCTTCTTGAATATTGGTTCGCATATAGTGGTTAACTTGGATATGAACCTACTTATGTATTGCAACCAGCCAATAAATCCCCGAATTTGCTTTTCGGTTTTGGGCGGTGGCATGGACATGATTGCTTTAATTTTGGTGGGATTTATCTCTATTCCTCTAGAGCTTATGACATATCCCAAGAGTTTCCCTGAGGTAACTCCAAAAGCACATTTGGAGGGGTTTAATCTCATGTTGTATTTTCTTAGTCTTTCAAAGAACTTTTTTAAGGCTATTGGGTGTCCTTGGCGGTCTTTTGATTTTACAATCATGTCATCCACATAAACCTCCACTTCTTTATGCATCATATCATGGAGTAGGGCAGTTGCTGCTCGTTGGTAAGTAGCACCCGCGTTTTTTAACCCGAATGGCATTACCGTGTAGCAATAAGTACCCCAAGGTGTTATGAATGTTGTTTTTTCCATATCTTCTTCGGCCATGAGGATTTGATTGTATCCTGCGTACCCATCCATAAATGAGAGAAGTGAATGATTTGCTGTGTTATTTACCAAAATATCGATGTGTGGTAAAGGGAAGTCGTCCTTTGGACTTGCCTTATTTAAATCTTGATAGTCGACACACATTCGAACTCTACCATCTTTTTTCGGAACCGGGACAACATTGGCGACCCATTCGGGGTATTTGGATACCCTGATAAAACCTGCAGTTATTTGTTTTTCTACTTCTTCTTTTATTTTAAGAGCCACGTCGGGTTTCATTCGACGTAACTTTTGTTTTACAGGTTTCATTCCTGGAATTAATGGTATTGTGTGTTGAGCTATTTCTCTATTAATGCCTGGCATATCTTCGTATGACCAAGCGAATACATCGATAAATTCTTTAAGTAGATTAATTAAATCGGTTCTTTCTTCTTTGTTTAGTGTTAGCCCGATTTTAACTTCTCTTTTAATGGTTGGTTCTTTTGAGATATTAACCGTTTCTGTATCCTCAATTATCGGTGTCTTATTTTCAAGTGTTTCCATTGCTTTAATTATTTCTTTATCATTTTCATCATTAGTTAAGCAATGCTCGTCATCTTTAGATAAAGAAGAACAAGAAGAATACGAGGAAGAAGACATATCATTAAATTCAGAAATCATTACATCAAATAAAGAAATGTCCGTCGGGACTTGATTGCTAACTATCCTAGGAGTAGAAATAGAAGATAAGGGTGCTACAACTAAAGACTTAGAAGACTCGATAGGGGAAGACTCTAACTCAGACTCTGACTCAGACGATTCTTCGAACATTGGTCCTTGTCCTGTAGTCATTGAAATCTTCTTTCCATTTGTAGTGGTTACCTTCACCGTCTTGCGCCATCCACGCTCTTGATCTTTTATTGGAGTGATAAATTTGGAGGGGTCAAAACTTTCACTTTGGAGAATCGCTTGGATAAGTGAAGAATCATCCTCCGTGTATCTTGATTCATTCTTTTCCCTTCCAAAGAGGAGTCCCATGACATTAAAGTCGAAACAAGGAGGTGCTTTCTCCTTATAAATTGGAGTTGGGATCTCGTCTAGGAAGCAACAATCCAAAAAGATTTCGAACCCAGGCTGTCTTATACCATCTACAACGAAGGGTTCGGGGAATTCATGACAAGGATAGTCCTCTCCTTCTCTCATAAATTGTCCATTTAAAGTGAGAGGATATTGATCCATGGGTATCTCCCTTTTTTGCGTGCGGGCATTTCTTCGTGCTCTTGATTTTTCCTGGGCCCGCTTAAGGTCTTCGCGAGTTGGTTCAAAACCAAGTCCGAAAGTATCCAATTTAGGGAGGCCAGGTAAGCCCATGTGTTTAGCTATTCCTTTCTTCTTTCCTAGAGTCATTCCAGGAAAGTGTCCTTGCTTTCTTAGGATAGCATTCGTTGTCATGTTTGAGTGGAGGTCGTAATGAAGAGGGGTCCTTTCATCTTCTTCTATTAAGGAGACCTCTTCGCTAAAGCCCCACAAATCTTCATCATTTTCATCATGTTCCACATTAATTAGTGGGTTTTCTACTGTTTTGATTCTCATAGATGAAGCATCAATGGTAATTGGAATGCCTCCAACTATGGCCTTTACTTGTTGATGAAGAGATGAAGGGACGGCCTTTAAGTCATGAAGCCAAGGGCGTCCCAATAGCAAGTTAAAAGATGCCTTGATGTCTACTACTTGAAATGTAGTGGCATGTTCAATTGCACCTGCCGTTATATTCATGGTAATTGTCCCTAGTGCTTGACGACGTGAGTTATCATAAGCTCTTATGCCTTGAGTTGATGGGGATAAATCCTCATCTCTTATTCCCAACATTCTTGCGGTTCTGAGTGGGCACACATTAATTGCTGAACCGTTATCCACAAGAGTCATGGGGACATTCATTCTTTTGCATATGACTGTGAGGTTTAGAGCTTTATTGTGTTTGTCACCTTCCGGTGGTAGATCTTTATCCGAAAAAGTGACTAAATTGATTGGACTTGGAAGGTCACTCGTGAGGAAGTTAGCAAGTCCCTCAGGAGTAGTGTCCGAATCTATGCCTACTTTAGCCAACGCATCCATGACTGCAACTCTATGTTCTTGAGATGTGGCTAAAAGTTTCCATACATTCATTTCCACTTTAGTCTTTTTTAACTGTTTTACAACATCGTTGTCTTCTATAATAGGCACGGGAATTTGCTGAATAGAAGGTATATGTTGTGTTGGAATGGGAGGTTGTATTCTCCCGGACCTAGTGAGGACATCTATGGGTGAATCCTCCTCGTCCCAAATGTCACTTACTGGGTATATTGTTGATAAAGGAGTTTCTTCAATGTCTTTAAGGTAAACATCTTCATCGTCACTGTCCCATACTCCATTAATCATGGCATCTTGTGGAAGTTGAACTAATTTCTTCTCATCAATCAAACGTTGAACCAAGTCCTTAAACTTGAAGCATTGTTCTATTGTATGTCCCCCTGATTGATGATATGAACAATAATATTTGTCTATTCTTTTCAGTGATTCAAATGGTCTTGGTTAGAGAGGTTGAACTTTTCCATTCTCGAGGAGCATTTTGAACATGTTTGTGTATGACGTCCCAATTGGAGTATATTTTCTATTATTCTTTTTGGGAGTGTCAATTACTTGGAAAGAAAAAGGTTTCTTTTGTTTAGGTGGGGATCTATTTTTAAGTAACTCATTTTTCTCTTTTATAGCCTCAAAGGTTTGTGAGATCAACTTTTTCAATTCTGTCAATATTAATGTCAATGCCACTACTTCTTGCTTGGTTGCAGGTTCTTGGCCATGGAATTCGAGAGCATCTTCAAAGATTTCTTCTTCAATGGTCTCGATAGGCTCTACGAGGCTAGATGGATCCTCTTGGTTTTCTTCGTCGGAAATAGCTAAGGAATCTGACAGCGGTGCGGTATTGATACTTGGTTTCTTACTTGCAGGAGGCAATGGGAGCTTGTTACTATCGATCAAGTCTTGAATGACTTCCTTTAGTCTCCAACAATTTTCTGTAGGATGACCCCTACCTTGGTGATATTTGCAATGTGCATTTGGGTTCCAGCTAGCCGTTCTCCTTTCGACAGGTGGGTCCCCAAATGGTCCAATAGGAGTTATAAGACCTTTTGCAAGCAAGCGATCAAATGCGGTGTCATAACTCATGTCAATAGGAGTATAATTCTTCCTAAATGGTTTCTTTTGTGCTTAATTATTATTCATTGCCAAAACTTCATTTAGAGGAAAAGTGCTAACATTATTTGAGTGGGTAGATTTGGATGAAGAAGGATTGTCGTTCTTCTTATTTTTCCAGCCACTACTTGAGTTGTTATTGGCAACTTTTTGTTTAGCAAGGTCATCTTCAATATTAATTCCAATATCATATACAGCTTTGAAAGTGTTTAAGTTGCTTTGGTACTTAAGGTGCTTGGAGTATTTTTCTTGGAGATTCTTAATGAACATCCTAACGGATTCCTTTTCACTAGGCACTTCAACCATTTTTGCAGTAGTTTCCCTCCATTTATTAAAGAAGGAGGTGAAACCTTCATTTTCTTTTTGTTTTAGCATTTCTAATTCTCTATGATCGGTTTCAATTTGTATATTGCATTTATACCTTTCAATGAAAGCGCTCACAATAGACTCCCAACTAGAGGTTTTTTCTTTATCGAGTGAAAAGTACCACTGTTGACATACAGCTTCTAAGGATAATGAAAATACAGAATGAAATGCTTTTCTATCTATCCCCTTAATACTCATTACAGTTTCAAAAGCTCTTAAATGAAAATAAGGATTGTCCATAGCCCTGAACTTAGGGATGTCATTGGGATTGAACTTTTGTGGGAGAAGGTCCTTATCCACCGAGACCCCTTGGGAGCTAATCTCTTGAAATCTAAAGTCGCTGGACAATTTGCCCAAGCTTTCCTGGATTAGGTCCATTTGTTTTTGTTTTTCAGGATTACTTATTTGCAGCGATAGGTTTTGCAGCATTTCAGCCAAGTTGGATACCTGTCCCTTGACTTCATTAAGTTCTTCTTGACTATCCATTGCCTTCTTAGCTTTCCTTTTCCTACCGACTGGTTTGTCAAAAAGTAAGACTTGAACAAAAGTGTTGTCCTTGATTAAATGCCCTTCCTTTCTTGACCACGCGCTGTAATTTAAACCATATTTGTTTTAATACTCGACTCTAATTGACCTGACTTTATGTTCAAAAGATTTAAAAAGTGAAAAAAAATGGAGTATATATTTTAAGGGAATTACAAAATTGGAGGATTAATATCCGACTTACCCCTCTAAAAAAAATGACGGAAAACACGCATTCAAGACTCTCTAGACATGGTCATAATGTGACAAACATGTTATGTGTGTGCTTTATGTGTATGTGAGTGACATGCTTTGACTACTAGTGTATGACCATGGAACTTTAAGTGCCTAAACTCAATTTAAGACTTAAACATGGTTTGAACCATTAACAAACTGATTAATCCGATTAGTAGACTGTTAATTAGACTCGTCGTGATGACTCGAGCAAAAGAACTGGACTGTCGCTAAAACAACAGGACTGTCGCCACAGTTTAGAGCCTGTCGCCAGACGACAAAATTGTCGCCAGGCGACAGATGCTAAACTGCAGCGTCACAGTCCAAATTCCTGCGCCATTGCTGGAACATTAATCTGGACTGTTTCCAGTAATTTTACTCTAAATGGACATGCCTAATGTCATGCTAAGTCGAATTAATTAACTTATTAGCCTTTAATTAATTCAAAATTAATTAATTAATTAGACAAAGTCCTTTTAGTCATTAGTCAATTTATTTAGTCTTTAACACAAGTCAAACAAACGGTTAACACATATATAATAAATACAAGCAAGGGTGCACAAGTAGTTCACATAGTCACAAGATGAGTTTGCAACCTAACCATGGCTTTAGTTCTCTAAAGTTCGAGGATATGGGTTAAGTCAAAAAGGTCCATGGTTAAGAATCCATATGCATTGCACACAAGCCTACCAGGAGGGTTGGAGCGAATGGACAGGATTCCGCGAGTGCGAGATGAAATCGGACTCGACTCCACGGTTTGGCGGATTCACAAACATTACACGTACCCAAATCTGAACTTTGCACATGATAGTGGAATATTCCATTGGGCAGGTGAAGCAGGAACCCCCAGAGGGTTATTTCCATATGTAGAACACATATGGGTTCAGAAAAGTGAGAAAATGACTCAATCAATAAGCAAAATCGAGCCAACAACACTAGAAATGGTCAAAGCAAGAAGGCAGACCCCTGGCTCGGTATTGGAAGAACTTGGCGCCAAACTATAGGGACTGTCGCCGCAAAAAAGCTTTTGTCGCCAAGCGACAGAACTGTCGCCAGGCGACAGAAACTTTTTACGGGCGACAAGCCCTGTTTTCTAGTTGCTAGTTCCTACATGCCTTGGCAAGTTTCTGTGTTCTTCGAATTTTCCAGATTTCGCATCATCTTTTCGATTCTAGTCATGAAAGATATTTCTCCAATTTCCTACGTGTAAAATTCCTATGGATTGACTCATGGGGTGCTCCCATGAGAACCTTTTAATGCATATGACAATAATGTTAATCAAATCACGCACATGAAATACTTAGAATTTTTCGAGTCTCATCCGCTCATTCTAAATAATTGCCAAAATTAAATAAATTTCAGGAATATAAATAGAAATCCTCCCCAGTGGAGTCGCCAAAAACTGTAGGGAATATTTCAAGCATTATGATAACCCCAAACTTGAACCCCACTATGATCATACACTAAAGTACGGTGGCGTTCCAAAGGGAAAGACAAAGAGCAAAAAGAGTCGCCAACAAGTTTTAGGAACTTGTAAACCCAAAAGACAATCCAAAAGGACCATCAACTACTCCATAAGGTCTTGAACCAAACAGGGTCCGGGGATGAGGGTACGAATCCAATCTACAAAAGAAAGGACCCGCCCTATAAAATAGGCCTCTACTTTGTTCTGCTCGTATTCATGTGCGCTTTTCGAATAACATACAAACATTATATTAATCCTACCCTGTTTATCTATGTTGGTTGAATATTAATGCACAAATAACACTATTATTGGCGATCACTTGACTTAAAATCACATTAGCCTAAACCAAATTATTAATTATCTTATTAAGCGTGATTTCAAGTACAAATTCCCTTTAACAATCATAAAAGGGTGTGATCAAGCAATAATAATAAAACAAAATAAGCAACATAATAATAAATCAATAATGATAATCATGATGATAATAACATGATAAGGCATAATAAAGCTCAATAATAGCAAGATCCTAGGCATGATACTAACAAGATTAATAACAAATCCTAGCATGTCACTAAACAATAAAGATCGAAGCTTTAAACCTAACATGGTACTAACATGATATTAGAAAGAGTAAAGGCACCCTAAACATGATACTAGAAAGCATAAAATAATATCCTAACATGATACTAGAAAGCATTAAAAGCATCCTAACATGATACTAGGAATTAAACATTAATAAACATGCTTTCTACATTGAAAGAGAGTAATAAGATTACATACTTTGAAGCCTCGTACCTCTTTCTAATAACAAAATACACAAGTTAGTAAACTTCAATGAAAATAATAAAGAACAATAATTAAAGAATCAAATTGAAATCAAATTAAATAAAGTTTTGACTAGTTTTGGACCAAACCCTCAGAAATATCAACCTTTCACGTCTAGGGCGAAGGCAACTTCGAAATTGGCTAAGAGACTCTAAGTCTTGTGAATGCGGAATATTGTATGTAAAATCTAGTTTGTTTAGAAATAGAGAGAAAGAAAAGAAGAATTAAGAATAATTTAATGTGAATTGATAATTGTGAATGATTTCTAAAAACAGGGATTCGGACGCTATTTATAATGAAAATAATCCGGAAAAACATAGAATTTGATAAGGAATAAAACTCCACGCTGTCGCCAGGAATTGACTCTGTCGCGACGCGACAAGGTCTGTCTGTCGCGCGGCGACAGGGTCTGTCGCGCGGCGACAGGGTCTGTCGCGCGGCGACAGGGTCTGTCACGCGGCGACAGACTTGTCGTTTGGCGACAGCCTGTATTAGCGCGTTTTTCTTCACGCGGAATCCGATATTTAATCAACTTGATCTACGGAATCCGTACAGAAGATAAAATATATTTTTAAGATACAAAACGATATTTTATTCCAAATAAAAATCTATTAAAAATAATTAATTATTAAATCTAACAATATTAGAATTAAAAGGAATCTTCTAGAAACTTCTAGAAAACTATAATTAATCCTAATAGTTTTAGGAATAATAATTAGCATTGGGCCCTCCTCTAGATCATTGGGCCGCATTTAAAATAATTAACCAGGCCCAGTTTAGTATTTTGGCCATAACTTCCTCAATATTCATCGGAATCGATCTTATAATATATCGTTGGAAAGATCTTTTCAAGCCCCATCCAACTACACTATTATTGGACCTTTATCATGGACCAAATGTAAACTGGTTCGGCTATTTTCAAATAAAGTCATTTTCAAAAACAGAGAGAAAAGAATTTAAAATTAAAACTAAACCGCAACACTTGACTTTCAAACCTCTTTCACCTAATTCGATAATAACACAACGTGAAAGGCATTCATCATTGGGTTTGGTTTTGGGGAGACACAAATGGGTGTCTACAAGAGCGATCGAGTACATCTTTTACTCGCCACATAAATGAGAGTTGAGTGTGTGAGCACTAATCTTGAATTCTATATGCTCTTGTGGTTTGCTCTATTTGCCAATTGTTGGGGAGGAAGGGTGATTGGATGAATGAGATTGATTGATGTTGAAGCATGTTCATTAGATTTGCCTTGAATCGTTTGTGCTTGTTTTGATTATTGGGGTGAGGCATGTTTTATGTGTTCATTGATGAGCTCTTTGCTTAGGGACAAGCAAATGTTTGGCTTGGGGGAGTTTGATATTTCCATTTTTTATAGTGATTTACCCCCGTCCCTTGGTCATAATTAGTAGTGTTTTTGGCTCTTTCGAGCCACTTTTATTACTAATTGGTGTTTTCGTAGTTTTGGTTGAGTTTTGTAGGAAATTGCACTTTTGGAGCATTTTCCCGGATTTTCGAGTAGCGACTACGAGCATTGGAGGTACACGGCCACTAATTGAAGCCCAAGGCCGGTTAGAAGAAGCAAATCGGTGATTAAGGGCTCGGTATTGGAAATCCCGAGGCGTTTGGACCGAGTTCAAAGACCCAAGGAGGAAATCCGATTGGGCTTAGAAGTAAAGGCCCAATTAAAGTCCATTATTGGTGCCCAAGAGCTCCGCCCGGGGCCATAAGGCCTCGCCCGAAGGTGCGCCCGGCCGGGCGGGGCGAGCAAAGAAGAGAAGAACATCGCGCCCGGAGCACGCGCTCGACCGGGCGCGAGAGGTGGTTCCAGCAACAAAAAGGCGGGCCGGCCGGGCGGTACGGCGCCCGACCGGGCGCGACTTTTAGGGGGTTTGTTTAAGCTCCGATTAGTTTCGTTTAGCGTAGAATTTTCTTGCTTAGTATTTATGTAATTTAATTTAGTAAGTTTAGGACCTTCTTTTGCATACTCTTACTACTTTTCTCTCTCTACTTAGATTTTCTCTCTCTAAACCTTTACTCTTTCTCTTGTTCTTAAACTCCGTTTGTAATTCCGTCGATTCGGTACGATTTCTATTTTTTTTAATTTCAGTATTTTTATTCCTTCAATTCCTTATGACTTGTTTAATTGCTTTGTTTAGCTTATTTCTAATCATGTCTGAGTAGTTTACTTTCTAGGGTTCATGGGGATCTAATAAATAATATGAAGGGATAAATTATGATTGCTGATTGTTAATGCTTAATTAATTTCCTATTGATTGATTTAATGCTATGCAATTAGATTAGGCCTGGTTTAATTGTATGAGTTTGACAATATTGATTCGAGATTCGAGAGATGAGAAGTAATGTTTAGGCTTAGTTTTAATAGGCAGACTAATTTATAAATGGTTAAGTTGAGATTCGAGAGATGAGATTTAATACCGGTAAATTAACTCTGTGATTGTAATACGTAGCGAAAGCCCTTTATAATCTGATTGATTGATGCGTTAATGGTTGATTATTATGTTTTACCCTGGAATGTTGTTTATTAGTGAACCTGTGCCCTAGGTCTTTTAATATTTGATTTCTCCTATTTTATTCTCCCTGCTCATATTCTTCGTAGTATAGATCTTTAATAACAACAAATTATTACTTAATAATTTAGATTACTTTTAATTAATTAGGAATAAATTGACTTGTTTCCCTGTGGTTCGACCCTTCTTCCCTATCTACTTTAGTTAGAGGATTTAGGTAATATTTTTGATTAGGGGATACGACTTTACCCTGTCAGAAATTCAGATGGATATTGTTTGGATGAATTATTTGTACAGCTGTCAAAACTTTTGTACTCATAAGCTCTTCCTGGCTGTTGGTGCATTAAAAGAGAATTTATCTTTGTAGCATGTTCGTTTTTTGAAGTTAAAATAGCTCTTTTTGTTGTAGAGAAAAAATCGGAAGTTGTCTTTGAAATATCAGGGTAGATGCTTTTTGCTAAGAGTTGCAGAGATGAGTCTTCACTATCATACGTTATGACTAAAGGTTTAGGAAGCTCTATACTTTTCCCATCTTCATAAGGGGGCAAGCCATTCCCGATTTGTAAGACAAGATTACCAAAAGATGGGTCATCGATTGCTCACATGTTTTGTGTTAGGTGGATTTTCTAGAGTGCGTACCATAAGGGAGACATCACAAAACTTGTTGCAATAACCTCATTCAGACTTCCTTTAGGTATAACAGGTAGCACTTGTTGGAAGTCACCACCAAATACAACAACTTTTCCACCAAATTTCAGTTTGTTTGAACAGACATCTTGTAGCAATCTATCAAAGTACTCAATTGTTTGACGCTTTGCCATTGGTGCCTCATCCCATATAATAAGTTTTGAAAGATGAATAAGTTGTCCTAAAGCACTTTGTTTGGAAATACTTGGACTCGGAACCTCATCAACATCTAAAGGTATTTTGAATCGAGAATTTGCAGTTCTACCTCCAGATAGACCAGATGCAGCAATACCAGAACTCGTAACTGCTAAAGCAATCATTCCTTTTGCTCTTACATTAGCGAGTAATGTAGAATATAAAAAAGTCCTTCCTATACCACCAGGGCCGTCAACAAAGAAAGAAGTCGGCTTATTATCAAGGACTGTGTTATAAATTGTATTACATGCAATTTTCTATTCATTACTAAGTAAATTAACTGCATTTATTTCTTCTGAACGAATGACGGAAGGTGGATTCTAGGTCGTTGGAAACTAAAATTCTTCCAATCAAACTAAATTTATAACCAAATCTACACTTAGTAATAGAGCAAGTTCGGGTCGAACCACTAGGAATGGGGGGAAGTTTGCTACGGCCAATGTCAAGCTACTTCGAAAGGTAAGATGGTAGTGAAGGTTACCTAATTCAACTAATCAAACCAAGTAAATCAATATATCAAGACACTAGGGATTTAGGATCCACATGTACTTCCAATGGACACACATTAATTGGGTTGGAGATTGATTAATTCGAGTATTGCGAGGTAAGATAGACAATGCAATCAAAAGAGCTCGACAAGCTATCTCCTAGAGGTCTAGCTAGAGCCAACTACGAAAGACTCTAACTAGGAACATCACTAACCAAGCTCAATCGACAAATGCGAGCTACAAATCAATGGTCCGTATCAATGTAGGCACACAATGCAATCTAGTATGACAATTAAAGTTAGCTACTCTTTAACTAATCACACACATGCACAAAATCAATCAACCAATTTAATCACAATGCTAAATCAATCAAAACCCCCAATTAGCTATGATCCATCACTCAAACATGCTTCACCACATCCCTAGCAAGTAAACTACTCACAATCCATGGAAGAAATCAAGATCAAATCTAAGCAAATCAACAAATTCAGCATCATTTCAATCAAACAAATTCAATCAACTAATCAATAAACTTGAACAATCAACAAAACAATTGAAATCAAAAGCTAAAGATTGTATTAATGTAAAAGATATCCTTACAAACTTTGATGAAATCAAAGGAAATGTGCTTAGAATAAATCATCAATCATCAACCATGAGTTTCTCTCTCTAAACTATTCTCTAATTCTTCTCTAATGAATTATCTAATGAAAAATTCTCCAACCAATTCTCTCTCTAAAAATCTCTAATCTCCAAAATTCCCCAATGAACTCCCCCTCTAAAATAGAAGAAAATTTTATATATAGTAAAGCTAACAAAGAGAATTTGGTTAGATCGTCCAAAATAGACCCGTACAGGCGCGGCCGCGCAAAAGCGGGTACGGTATAGGGGGAGCAACAGGTGCGGCCGCGCCAGAGCACCGCGCGCCCGCGCTACCATACTGCGCGGCCGCACCATTGTCGCGCGCGCCCGCACCTGGGAGTAGGGCAACTCTATTCCCCTTCAACTTGACGCTCCTCGTGCGCTCCACTTGGCGTGCTTGATGAACACGGAGCATGGCAGATTCTAAACACCTTGACAATGGGTTCAACACCAAAATTGGTGCCCCCATGGCTTGAATTCACGGCCTAAGGAAACTTGGAACTTGCACATCTCCATACTTGGGCTTCAAATGGAAGACACTAAGCATCCCAATCAATGCAAAACCCGGGAAGAAACCTCAGGAATCCTTGGACAACGATCTTAACCTGAAAATGAAAGAAAACAAACAAACAAAAGGGAAAAAAGACAAAATAAACCAAAAAATACACGAAAATGGAAAATCAACTAAGGAAAGTGCAAACTAAAGAAATAAAGAGCAAAACTAAGGAAAAAGGAATAAAAAGAGCTATAAAAGCAGTCTAAAATCACCCTAAAAGAGAACAAATGAGTGCCATAAATGACACTCATCAAATTTCCCCAAGCTAAACTTTTGCTCGTCCTCGAGCAAAACCAAGCAAACTAGAAAGGGATGAAAGACTTATTCAAAAAGGAAAAACAAAGACATGAGATGAGTGTAGGAGTTTATAGGTACTACGCAGCGGAAAATCATGAATCATATTCAATCAAGTACCTAATCCCAAGAACACATGCATAACACACAAGACACATAATCATACCTTTGAAGTGTGAATTCCACATAGCAAATGATTGACAAATCAGGGAGAGAATAGAGCCCTAAGCATTGCTCCTCTACTTAGTCCACGAGCTTCGAACGAGTCGTCCACCAATACTAGATTGGTCGAGTGAAAGAGGAAAACCACGATCACCACCTTTAATGGACTAACCGACCACCATGAACCACCACACTGGCGCCGAGGAAGGAGAGCGGGCCGTGAGAGAGAGGAAGGTTTGACAGGGCTTGGTCTCGTGTTTGCTAATTCGGGTTTTGATCAAACTGATCACTGAATTCATGTTACATGCAAACCCTAGGCACCTAGTCTATTTATAATCACATTATAATTAGACTAGGGTTAGGAAGCCCAAAACCCTTCAATCCACTCCATGTGGCCGGCCATACTAGAGGATGAGGCCCATCATGGGCCTTGTCCTCTCGTGCTCGATCTAGGCCCTTTGTGTGACCTTATAGGATCCGTTTAATTGGGCTTTGGGCTATTTACTAGCCCAAAGATCGTTAGTACCTCTAGCTATGATAAAACGACGATCCAAATGTACGAACTTAATTATCTCCATAATTTGATCCATGTATATCTCTAGTAATTGCACAGGACGAAGACATAAATCCTTCAATGAGAATATACACTAAGACTCACTATCATAGGAATCACAGTTATTTTTAGCTACAACAAGCCCTTTAAACCCCAAAGTCGCCTACGAGGACGAGTGAGGTCTCGTAAAGGTTTCCTAAGAGCTTAACCCATAACTCTCACCAAACAAACATGGGGCAAATCACAAAAGTAAAAGAAATTAAAAGAAAAGTAAAATCAAAACCTTTACGAATTGGACTTTACAAAATGACTATACTTCAAATGAATGAACAACTTTCTTAAGCAAATAAGGGTATGCACGTTCCAAGATATCCGAGGTTGATTGAAACATAGAATATGATAAGCGTAGAGAACTAGTAATCACAATCCACCTTCATCCCATTCAATCTTACCGCGTTCTCCCTACTAGTCTCGAATCTCCCTCTAGTGAGCATCTCAATAGTTTCTCGAAGGAACCGGAAAAGAACATATTTAAGGCTACTTGATGTCTTGACTATGCATTCCCTCTCTATAGGCTATAACTCATAATTCCCTCCCCCAATATGTGACTCAACCTCTAGGTCAAAAGGACTTTCAAAGGTTGTAATGTAAGGGCGAAAAGGGTGAGGGTAGGTTTAAAATTTAGAATTTGGTGGTATTCCTAATTAGTGAAGCAAAAGGGTGATCAAACCTTCTCCTCATAACTAAGTAATCACCAAACAAAAACAAACTAACACCCCCAAGCTTATTCAAAGCTATACTCACAATCATATATACAAAAAGCGTAAACGCTTCTCCCCTAAGCTTAAATGAAGCATTGTCCTCAATGCTTAAAAGGGAGAAAAGATTCACATCAAAATATTTTTGCATTTTCTTAATTTTCACTTTTATATTTTTTGCATTTTTCAAATTTATAACAATTGTCATCGCCTCTTTTAACTATGGACGACTTTTTCAACTTTGCACTTGAATGTCCTTGCCTTTTTTAACTATGGACGGCTTTATCATTTATTCACTTGCCATTATTCACAAAATATACAAAATATAAGCTTGCTTACAAATAAGAACCAATACCCAAACTCATATACCACAATCTCTAATAACATGATCATTTGCTTCACAAAAACCAAAAATGGAACAAAAATGAAACAAAAGGCTCATAATTCTAAAGATGTGGCTTGAAAAGAAGGGAAAAAGGCTCAAATGGTTAGTAAGAAGGCAAATGTAAACCCAAAAACCAGAAAATGAAGACTTTCCTAGAAAAGAAAAATTACCACCTCGAAAAGATGCCTTTGTCCTCCCTAGATGGTTCGGTCTCGGTCTTGAGAATTATGAGTCAAGATTCTAGATTAGGTCCGTAATAGTCAAGGATCCATGCTGCTCATGTAAGTAAGTGTAGAAGGCTTGAAAAATTGTAAACCTCACATGGATGTAGCAAAAACTCACTATTGGTGTCAAATCGACTATAGGAAGCAACTACCAAACATGCCACAAACAAGTAGAATCGGGTTTCATGATCCCCCTGTTTCTTAGACACGCTACCTTAGCATACGCCATCCTAGAATCAACCAAACATATTCTTAAACCGTGCATACCACTACCAATTAGGAAGATGTTCATTCAAAAGCAAAAGTCCGTTGGTATATAGTCCAATTCACAAGAAAGATAACGAAAAGAAAAATAAAGCCTCAAAAACTTTATACAAACCAAAAACAAAAAGAAAGAGAAGAAAAGAAAAGAAAAGTAAAGAAAAATAAAGAAAAGAAGAAAGCAAAGATAAAGGAAGAGTAGGAAAATAAAGAAAGTAACAAAGATGCAAGTATAAGACGTAATTCCCAATCGTCATACAAGTGATCAATTGACAACATCGCCAATGATCCCAAACACTCTAAGGTGTTACAAGAATACATCCTCGAACTGTTCAACCTCTCCTAAAACTAATACTAATCTATGCATCCAAGAAAAGTAAAGAAATAAAAGAAATAAAAGAAAGAAAATAAGAAGGATCTCACCAAGCTTCCAAGTAATGCCAATAAAAATAAGGCGGAAGATCAACCACCTTCATTAAGCTCCAAGAATCAATAGGATCATCATCAAAGCCAAGTGAGAAGAAAAATAGAAAATAGAGCTATAAACAAAGAGAACGGTTAGTAACTTCAAAACAAAATAAAAGAAAGTGAAACTAATTAAAAAGAAACTACAAAGCAAAAAATCAAGTTAAACTACCAAAAAGTAAGAATAAGCAAAGAAAACTAAAGGAACTATACACTAAACTACAAACTAATCACTTAAACTACAAGATTTGGATTTAAGGGATTTGGATTTAAGGGTTTTGGATAATAGGGCTTTGGATTCATGGGAGCAAACAACATGCATCATCATCATCATAGAAATCATCACAACAACAACATTATCAAGAGAGAAAGAAAAGACATGGAAAGCTCATAGAAACAAGAATCAAACATCATCAATAATAGACCAAGGTATGCAATTATCCAACATCAAGGCAAAAAGTAGACAAGGCAATGCAAAACAACAATATTGGCCATCGTGACAAACCCCTAATAAAATAAAGTTCCTCTAAGCTAAACATAAATACATCTCAACATCCCATCAACACAAATCAAGCATCACACAAAATAAGAGATGGAGGAAAAAGGCACAAAATAGGGAAGCTGGCTACCACTCGGCCCGGCACTATGATGGTCACCCCCGTCATAGGAGAACTCGGATGGGGGACCATAAGGATCCCATCCCCCAGTGTAACCGGGTAGGCAACCGTAGTGCCCGTTGAAGTTGTCTTGTTGCCAAGGGGCAAGGGGAATATATTGCTCCGGCAAAGCGAGCGGTAGTGGATAATCAGGGTGAACACAAGGGTAGTTAGGATCACCCCTATAATCTTTCCCACCAGGAACACGGTAATCGTAGTTACCGTGCTCATCGGGGAATGAGCCAGTCACGGTGTTGGACCCCGGGGGTCCTTGCCAATATGGGAACCCGCTTGATGGTATAGGACCAAGTTGGGGTGGAAAGTATGGGTAGTTAACCGTGGGGGAGACCTCCCCACGGTTAACACTCGCATCATATAAATGTTGTTGCTGGAGAAACATACCTTGTTGCATCTCCGAGATGCCTCTCATTTGGTGATAAATTGCCTCGAAGTCTTGGTCGTACATGCCTTCCAATATAATTTGCATCCCCTTAATTTGTGCACTTAGAGCATCCATATCGGGGCTAGCAAATTTTTGATGTTGTTGTTCTTGATGTTGTTGTCGTGGTTGTCGTCGTCGTCGTCGTTGTTGTTGTAGTTCTTCTTCTTCTTCTTCTTCTTCTTCTTCTTCTTCTTCTTCTTCTCATCATCATCATCATAGGGGAGGCGGTTACTCAAGGGTACATGCCACACATTAGGCACATCCTCTCGGTGGATAGAAGTCAAGGAGGGGTTAGGGAGATAGCACCAATGTTTGTTCTCCCTAAGCCAATTAAACACCTCATCATCTTCATTCTTGGCCAAAAATTGCACTTTCTTAAATTGTGCAATGTCGAGGTAGAGGGTGCTCGAACTACCCACCGGAGTACAAGAGGGTAAGTAGTGGTCAAGATGAAGGTTGGTCGCGAGCCTAGTAACCATACTACTACAAGGGATCTCCCTAGACTCCCTTTCTTGCAACCCCTAGCAATATCTCAAAAACATTTACCCTAAGTTCAAATGACCCCTGTACTCCTATCTAGTATCCAACCAAAGTATCCGGAGCTCCAATTGACTCATCTTTCCCAATTCTTGCTTAGGGATTATCGAATATCCCAAAAGCCTATGAAGAACCCTTAGACACGGTTGGAATACCTTGCTTATGGCGGCATACAGAGTAATGAAATCGCCTTCCCCCAATATATTATCCCACCAAGAATTTTGGTCATACTCATTGTTGAAGAAGAACTCGGGGTGCAAGACATCCGCCCCCGGATTAAGATCGAGTGCCGTGTTGAACAAGGAAAGAGAAAGATCATGATGAATGTTAAAATGTTGAAAATAGACCCGGTAGTTATCATCCTCTACCGCCTCACATGAAACCATAGCTAAAACTTCCAAAGTTGGCTTAAGGTAGGTACGGTAACACGTGCTCACAAAGGTGCTCATGCGAAGATTGCTAAACAATTCCCTCAATTCCTCATCAATACCCAATTTGATCATGTCTTGTTGAAGGTAGTGCCGAGGGGGTTTAAGGGATCGGTTCTTTTTTAGCTTGGCATATTGAACTTTTTGGATTGGGTCATTGATTTTTATCTTAGGCAAAGGAGTAGGTTGTCGTGTTTGGGAAATAGAGGGGTTTGAAGAAGGTTCTTCGATTGTGATGTTGGTTTTTCGTTTCTTAAAGGAAAAGGCTCGAACAAGCTTCGACATTGTGTTTCCCCTAAATTTATCAACTCAAAATCCAATCAATCAACACCACAAACACCACAAAAATACCACAAAACACTTCCAATCACCAATGTCACAACTCCTTAACCAATAACACCAATGACACAAACAACACCTTACTACCAATATTCCAAATTTTCAACTTCTCACAATCACCACTAATTAAACCAAATTTGCTTCACAAACATACAACAACACAATGTGACTAAAAATCAATCAACAATCAACACAAATAATCAACCAAATATCACATTCAATCAATAAATTCATCAAAATACATACTACTACTATTCACAACCAAAAACAATCAAATTCTTGCAACAATATGATAAAAAAATGTAAATAAGTGTTTAAGAATATGATTATACCATACTAGAAGCAAGATTGAACAAGAATTAGCCACCAATTCCCACCAAACCGAAAAGTCCCAAATTTGGTCTTCAATGGAGGAGAGAGATTGGAGATTGAAAATGGAAGAAAGTAGTATGATTATTGTTGTAAAAAAAATGAATTTGTAGAAGGAAAATGTTGATTTTTGATGGATTTTCAATGAATTGATGATGAAATATGTGAGAAATGGAGGTAGGGTCTCGGTTCTTTAGAGTGAGAATGAGGGTCGTGCGTGCAAGAATGAGGTTGAGGGGAAATGAGGGAAAGGAAGAAGAAAGAAAAGAAATAGAGGCTCGGCGCTGCCCAGGTGCGCGCCCGCGCCCGTGTCTCACGCAGCCGCACCCCTTCCTGGCGCGCCCGCGCCACTGTGGCTTCCTTTCTTGAAATGGTTGCTTAGTTTTGCTTGAAAAGAAGAGGGAAACTCTGCCCCTGCTGGTGCGTGCACGCACATACACTGTGCGTGCGCACCAGCCAAGGCCAAGGGGGGGGGGGCTTACTCCCTCTTGTGTTACTCTCGTGCTCGCGCTTCCATCGACGCTCACGAGCGTCATGATCAAGTGATACCCACGAGGGGGGCAGACCAAAAATCACATAAATTTTTTTTCAAAAATCATTTGTTCATGATTAAAATTCATGAGAACGCAAGCACGAGAGCGCACTTGCACATCAATTTCTCCTTCACCTTAATTCAACTCAAACCTCTTGAAACCTTCAATATTCACTAAAATTGTCGGAAATCTTAATCAACTTAATCCCGAGGTACCTTACCCTTGCACCTCAAATTCGATAAAATCGAACTTATTCTCATAAAAAACACGAAACACCTTTCTATTGCTTATGCTCGCTTGAAATAATCCAATTCCCATGAATTTAACCTATCAATCCAAATAGAAAACAAGTGAAAGAAAGGAAAACAAAAGAAAGAAAATTAAGTAAAAATAGAAATCAAAAGAAAAGGGTTAGAAAACCGGGTTGCCTCTCAGGAAGCGCTTGCTTAAGGTCCTTAGCTCGACCCTTCCTCTAAATCATGGACGGTCAAAGAACACCACCTTGTTCAAAGTGGCGGGTGGGACAAACTCCTCTTCAATTTTTTAGCAACCTCACATTGTTGCTAGATGAAACTTCACTTGATGAAACCTTAAAAGCAAGCCTCTCTTGCTTCAACTTCATCCTTTTCTTCCTAGAAGCTCTCGCCTTCTTCTTTGCCTTGTTCCTTCTAGTAGATGGTTTCTCACCATCCACACTCTTGGAATCATCCTCCTCCTCTTGAGGGTAAAGCTCAAACCAATGAGGAATGTCAATCTCCTCCTCGTCCATGGGCTTGGAAAACTCCTTTTTCTCTTCACTAACCTTCTTGCAATCAAAACTCAAAAGCACATCATCACAAATCTTAAGAATATCGTTAGTTATTGAGTCAATCATGCATACATTATCGATGGAGCGAGGGGAATTAACACACATGGTTCCATTAACAAAGAACAAGGACTCATGCATCGGTTTTAGCTCAAAACTTGCCTTATTGCTACCAACTCTTAAAGTGATTAGGCCTCCCTTAACATCAATCAAAGCTCCCGAAGTAGCTAAGAAAGGTCTCCCTAGAATGATAGGTATGTGGTCATCTTCTTCAATTTCAAGCACAATAAAATCTACGGGAATAGTAAAACCACCTATCTTAAAAGGAACATCCTCAACCCTTCCCTTGGGGAACTTAATGGATCTATCGGCCAATTGCAAAGTCATGTTGGTAGTAAGAAGCTCTCCTAGCTTAAGCTTCTTGAAGACGGGATAAGGCATAATACTAACGCTAGCACCAAGATCACACAATGCATTTTCAAACAATTTGCCTTTAATTTTGCAAGAAATGGAGAAATTGCCCGGGTCTTTCATCTTTTTGGTTAAGTCATTGTGAATCAAAGCACTACAACACTCCCTAACCTCTACCGAATCTATCTCATTGCACTCTCTCTTGCAATTCAAGATATCCTTAAGAAATTTGGAGTATCGAGGCATTTGGGTCATGGCTTCGGTGAGAGGGATTGAAAGATGAACTTCCTTTAACATATCAAGGAACCTCCCAAATTGTTCATCAATTTTGTTCCTCAAAAACTTTTGGGGGTATGGAAGGTCGGGTCTTCTCACTTCCTCTTGCACTTTCTCAACACTCTTCTGTTTCTCTTGAGCTTCCTCTTTGCTCACATTCTTTGACACATCGTTCTCTTCTTTCTCACTTGAGTCACTCCTCTTCTCATCCTCCTCACTCATCCTAGAAACTCTCTCTTCAAGCACTCTCCCACTCCTTATGGTAATAGAATAGACGGGTTTTTTAAGATCAACTCCTTGAAAAGGTAATGAAGAAGGTCTAGCACAATTTTTCAAGGTATTGGCTACTTGAGTGATTTGGGTCTCAAGCATTTTGTTGTGTGTCATCATCTCATTGAACTTCTTGTCACTCACCGCCATGTAAGTGTTCAAAATTTTTGTTTGGTTTTCAATAATCTCCTCCAAGTTAGTTCTAGAAGATGAGGGTTGAGCATAGGAATTATCACCTTGGGTCTTTGGACAAAACCGGGTGGGGGGCCCCTTTGAGCATTGTTTTGAAAATTTCCCCTACCTTGGTTATTCCAATTACCCCTATTTTGATTTTGACCATAACCTTGATTATGGTTACCATAACCTTGGTTATGATTACTATAATTTTGGTTTTGATTTTGGCTACTATAACATTGGGTGTTATAGTTACCTCGGGAATTTTGGTTCCCTTGGTTCCTATTACCACCACCTTGGTTGTAGTTGTCAAAATTCCCATGGTTGATGTAATTCCTATTCCATTTACCTCTTTGATTCTCAAACCTAGAATCATTATTGTTTGACACATAATTCACATGCTCGTTCACATTTCCATCTTGATCATCACAAACATCCATACATGCATGAGGGCAATTAGAAGCATCATGATCATACGATCCACAAACATCATAAAACAAGCAACCACTAGGCATGTTACTAGAAGAGGGAGAGGGTTGAGAATTAGAAGACATACCTCTCCCCTTAGATTGGGAGGGAAGATTCTAAACTTGGGAGGTAGGACTTTCCAACTTTGCCTTGATAGCGGACATTTCCTTCCCTAAGTTTGTCATTTGTGAGGATAGATTATTGATTGCATTTAGATGATCAACCGAGTACACCGAAGAGCTACTCTTGCTAGCTGACTCCCTTTCTCCATCTTGCCAATCTCTATAGTACCTCACTACGTCTTCAATTATGTCTACCACTTCCTCCTCCGTTTTATTCATAATGGGACCTCCGGCTCCTCCAACTAGCATGACTTTCCTTGAGGACTAAGGCCACCATAGAAGATTTGAATAATTTGGTAAGTAAGAATTCCGTGGTGAGAACATTCTCTTTGATACTCCTTTTACCTCTCCCATGCTTCATAGAGGCTTTCACTAGGCTTTTGCTAAAACCTTGAATCAAAGCTCTAGCCTCCGCCGTTTTCTTTTGTGGATAGAAACGGGATAGAAATTCCTTGGTCACTTCGTCCCATGTCCTTAGAGAACTTGGCTTGACCTCCTTGTCTAGCCATTCCAAGGCACGCCCTATGAGGGAAAAGGGGAAAAGCTTGAGGCAGATGAATTCTTGGGAAAATCCATTCAATTTGATAGTATTGTAATACTTTTCGAACTCTTTGAGATGATTTAGTGGGCTTTCATGCTTGGCCCCACTAAATTGTCGCCTCTCTATCAAAGTGATCATTGCCGGCCTTATTTCAAAGTTATTTGCCGGTGTTGTAGGTGGAGCAATCCCACTTTCAAACCTTTATGCACTGGGAATCCCTAATTCCTTCAATGCCACTCTCGGATTTTCTCCCATGCTTGCTTGTTCTTCTTGTTTTGGTTCTTCTTCACTTGAAGGGCTAGAACTCAAGTATCGTCTAGCAACTCTAATCCTTGAGATTGTTCTCTCAATTTTCGGATCAAAAGGTACTAAATTCCTTCCTCTTATCCTATGCATACAATCTCAAAGAAACAGTTAGTAGCACGGCTACAAGTGTAGCCTAAAAGAGAAAAATCATTTTGTATTTTTGAAATGAAATGAAATAGACTCAACAATAATAGCAAACAACTACGCCATTCCCCGACAACGGCGCCATTTCTGACGGAAGGTGGATTCTAGGTCGTTGGAAACTAAAATTCCTCCAATCAAACTAAATTTATAACCAAACCTACACCTAGTAATAGGGCAAGTTCGGGTCGAACCACTAGGAATGGGGGGAAGTTTGCTACGGCCAATGTCAAGCTACTTCGAAAGGTAATATGGTAGTGTAGGTTAACTAATTCAACTAATCAAACCAAGTAAATCAATATATCAAGACACTAGGGATTTAAGATCCACATGTACTTCCAATGGACACACACTAATCGGGTTGGATATTGATTAATTCGAGTATTGCGAGGGAAGATAGACAATGCAATCAAAAGAGCTCGACAAGCTATCTCCTAGAGGTCTAGCTAGCGCCAACTACAAAAGACTCTAACTAGGAACATCACTAACCAAGCTCAATCGACAAATGCGAGCTACAAATCAATGGTCCATATCAATGTAGGCAAACAATGCAATCTAGTATGACAATTAAAGTTAGCTACTCTTTAACTAATCACACACATGCACAAAATCAATCAACCAATTTAATCACAATGGTAAATCAATCAAAACCCCCAATTAGCTATGATCCATCACTCAAACATGCTTCACCACATCCCTAGCAAGTAAACTACTCACAATCCATGGAAGAAATCAAGATCAAAACTAAGCAAATCAACAAATTCATCAGCATCATTTCAATTAAACAAATTCAATCAACTAATCAATAAACTTGAACAATCAACAAAACAGTTGAAATCAAAAGCTAAAGATTGCAATAAAGTAAAAGAAATCCTTACAAACTTTGATGAAATCAAACGAAATGTGCTTAGAATCAATCATCAATCATCAACCATGAGTTTCTCTCTCTAAACTATTCTCTAATTCTTCTCTAATGAATTATCTAATGAAAAATCCTCCAATCAATTTTCTCTCTAAAAATCTCTAATCTCAAAAATTCCCCAATGAACTCCCCTTCTAAAATATAAGAAAAAACTATGTATAGTAAAGCTAACAAAGAGAATTTGGTTAGATCGTCCAAAATAGACCCGTACAGGCGCGTCCGCGTAAAAGCGGGTACGGAACAGGGGGAGCAATAGGCGCGGCCGCGCAACCATACTGCGCGGCCGCGCCATTGTCGTGCGCGCCCGCACCTGGGAGTAGGGCAGCTCTCTTCCCCTTCAACTTAACGCTCCTCGTGCGCTCCACTTAGTGTGCTTGATGAACACGGAGCATGGCAGATTCTAAACACCTTGGCAATGGGTTCAACACCAAAATTGGTGCCCCCACGACTTGAATACACGGCCTAAGGAAACTAGGAACTTGCACATCTCCATACTTGGGCTACAAATGGAAGACACTAAGCATCCCAATCAATGCAAACCCGGGAAGAAACCTCGTGAATCCTTGGACAACTATCTTAACCTGAAACTGAAAGAAAACAAACAAATAAAAGGGAAAAAAGACAAAATAAACCAAGAAATACACGAAAATGGAAAATCAATTAAGAAAAGTGCAAACTAAAGAAATAAAGAGCAAAACTAAGGAAAAAGGAATGAAAAGAGCTATAAAAGCAATCTAAAATCACCCTAAAAGAGAACAAATGAGTGCCATAAATGACACTCATCAATGAACAGGAATCTAATGCTCTTCTTCAATTTCTTTCATTCCTTTCGCTAAGTCATCTTCTTCAAGCTCTAACAATCCAAAATTGTAAGTTTCGAAAGACTTTCCCATCGACTTAACAAGGTAACAAATGCTTTTTATAGTTAATTTGCGAGCCTTTTTTTTGTCAAAGGGAAGTTATGGTTGTAATCTTCAGAAAGATATGGATAAAATTTTTCCCACAGACAGTTTGGATCATCGGGATTGCTGTATATTAACAATGTAGCAAATAGTCGTCGTAAGGCAAAAGGCATCTGACTTTGGGAGGCTTCTTGTAGGCACTTATCTATAGAATCGTCTGCTTCGAGTAGACCTCGCTGAAATGCTGCTTCTCGGAATGAAGAATATCTTATATTGTTGAAGGTCAGCAAATAATCAAAAGAGGTTGGACCACGAACACTTGTGAGCAGTAATCACCAATAAAAACATTCACTTTCTACTGGGTTTGCATGTACAACACGTCCGATTGTAGTGGTTGTCGATTGACGAAGTCGCCAAATTTTTTCACTTTTTTGTACACGCCACATATAATATTGAGGAAATTATTGGTATAGTAATGTGCGAGCAAAGCCATCTACTTGGTTCATCTCAAAAAAATCAATTAGCATAGTTCGCTGTCTGCTTGAGTCAGATGCAACAATTTGTAACCTTTCTTGTGAACGAAATGTCACAGTTTGCATATTTGGAAAATGTACTTGCAGAGAGACAACGTTTGGATGTATACCATTCAGCGAAAATCTAAAAATATGCCAAGCAGCTTCTGGGGGCGATGTCCATCGTACTGTCTGAAATGAAGAGATTTCATCACCTATGCTTATGTTGTCGGGATTAGATAAAGCGAAAACAACCCAATAGTGACCTTTGTATATATACTTATACAAATATTTAACTACTTTTATTGTAGAACACACTTCTACATTTATATGACAGTCATATTTTGCTAGTAAATACGGATTATATGGTATTACCCACTTATTATCAAGTTGTACTTTGCGTACGAAATATTTTTTTCCATCATTACAACGTCGGTATATAGGGTATGAATTATGACCTGTCGATGTCGTTTTAAAAAAGCTTCGAGGGTAATGGTTTTTACACTTTCCATCTCGCATGCATACATTTCACGGGTTATCATTTGCACAAGGGCCATGCATCATGTGCTTTAAAACAGCTGTATAAAGATGAGGGTTAGTTTTTTGTTCAGGTACTTCTGCACAGACATGCTCATCGTACTGGTATGAAGTTCTAATCTTAGATTCTGAATCTAAAATGATAAGAAAGTGTACATGTGGTAATCCTCTTTTTTTAAATTCAATTACGTAGACATATGCTGTAACCTCGCCAAGCAGTTTCTTTTGGACAATATCTTTTTTCAATTCTGTTAATTTTGCGTGGAAAACACTCGCTATTAGATCAAGTCTGTTTTGCACCTCTTCGTGAGGAAGCAGTTCGTCTGTAATTTCAGGCCATAGTGCTGAACTAAAGACATCGCATCAAGGTATCTGCGTCTCATATCTCGTGGACCACCAATAAATGAAGGAGGGAGAATAAATCGACGCCCAATATTTGACCCGTGCGATACGCCGGTGTTCAAGCTATCGAGAATGCCTTGGTAAAGTTCAGCTCTAATTGTGTCTTGGTTACGATGAATAAAATCCAGAACTCGAAGTTTTGATTTTGATGTACATATCAATAATGTATTGTTGTAATAAGTGGCCACATCGCAGAAGAAAGGAATTATCCGGTATACGAATCTGTAATCGGTAGCAATAATACTCTTTGTAGGAAACTTTTTTTTTAGACGTTGATGAATGAATTCCTATATAAAAAACAAAAGATAAAAAATAAGTGATGTTTTTTTTATTGATTAAAGTGAAATTTTTCCCAGGTAAATTATTTAATAGGCCAAATCTTGTTCTAAAGCTTCTAGAAGATCGTCAACAGTTTGGACAAGAACTTCATTTACCGGAAATGTATGACATTCCTGCCTTCTTTGATACTTTGTTTTATATCTATATATCTGTCTATGCCAACCAGTTTGTCCATAAGTAAATAAAATCAGATACTGTAATGGATTGTAGCATCCATAGTAATGCAGTATACGATGGTTTGCACCTGAATGTGCACGAACCACAATATCGCGTTGCAGTGAAGCAGACGTGCCTGCATCTTCCAACCAAATTGCTGCCACTTGAGAAGAAGTAGTTGCGTTGTGAGTACGTTGATCTTGATCTAGATCAGATCGGATTATAATGTGACTTGTATCAACCATATTAACATCTTTATGTGACCGAAAAAATTGAGCATACGGATTTAGCTCCATTAAGTGCACTAATTGGCCGATCACAGGTGGATCAAGATCCATAAAAATTGATACATGATGTCGGTACTCAACATCCGTGTCTTAGAAATATAGCTGCAAACATCGCGGTTGCTCATCATTTCGACATATATCATTTATGTTATGATAAACTTGCCCTTGGACTCTAAATGTGTAAATACCATAATGTCTTCGCGCTAACTCTTTATCCTTCTTCACACCCAAAGATGTAAACGCAAACATATTGTTGTACAGGATAATATATTTTTACGAAAACTTTCGGAGCTGCTATCCAATGATAGAAATAGGTTACGCAAACTATCTAGCATATGGTTAGGAGCAAGTCGAATCTCCCCTTGTTTGCAACATAGGTTAATTGATTCGTCTTTAAATAGTTTTCCTCCACAATACTCACAAAGTGTCGGCACAAGAAGAAAGTATGCATGTTTTGGAGGTCTTTTCATGTTGTTTGTGCTGATTGTATTTGACATATTTAGTATTTTAAAATAATAGGAAAACAAATTAAACAAAATCAATACATAAGAATATGTATAAAAAAAAAAAATCATTGTATGCAGCGGTTCACATTCATTTTTGTCTGTGTAGCCTATTCAATATGATTACTTTACTATATGTAAGACATTTAGGTGATCGGATACGTATAAACTAATTTGAAGTATTAGTTTATGCACACACTTTAATTATTCAAGTAAATTTTGTTTAACCTTGATTGTTGGGTTTTGGAGGTCTTTTCATATTTTTTGTTCTGATTGTATTTGACATATTCGCTATTTTAAAATAATAGGAAATCAAATAAAACAAAAGCAATACATAAGAATATGTGTAAAAAATAAAAATTTTTAAAAAAATCATTGTATGCAACAGTTCACAATCATGTTTGTCTGTGTAGCCTATTCAATATGAGTACTTTACTATATGTAAGACATTTAGGTGATCAGATACGTATAAACTAATTTGAAGTATTAGTTTATGCACACATTTTAATTATTAATGTAAATTTTATTTAACCTTGATTGTTGGCCCATTTTGGAAATTAAATTATTTAATGTTTTTCTTTTTTTGTTTGAAAATAAAAAATAAGCAAAGGGTCCCAATGGAGTTTTGTCTTTTGCTATTATTCTAGCCTAGGAAACGACACACTTTAAAGAGGAAATGTTGATGTAAGATGTCAAATTGCAAACATGTAAACAAGGATCATGTTGTTAATATAAGGACAAAGAATAAATAACCAATAATGTTATGCTCTCAACCTTTATTTGTGCTTTTGTTTTTTATTTTCATATAATGTGTCTTTTCTAATAAAAAATTTTCTTTTTAATTCAACATTTTTCTTTACATTCTCTTATTTTCTATCTTTCTTACATATGACTTGACATTTAATTTTATTTTCAATATACAATACTTATTATACAATATCATAATCTGTAGTTTGCAAATTGGTAAAATGAAAATTCACAGTTAATAAGTTTGTAAGTATTTTTTTTTTTTTTGGTAATATAATACGTTTAGCTACTCTATAAAATCTATAGTTCTCTAGTTGAATTTTTCATATAAGTTGTCACTTTATTACTTCCCTTAGTTTAATTATATAAAATTTGGAAACTTGTTGTATATGAGTATGCATATTTAATTTATAATGTAGTTTGTAGAATATTTTAATATATATATTTTTTAATTTACAGTAGGTCCCTTTTTTTTATAAACCTATCATTAAAGATGAAGAGATATTCATTAATTGGGAAGTAAATGATTAACCAAGTAGTCATTCCTATTGTCAATAATGGTGCAACATGCGTCATTCCTTTTTTTTTTTTTTTTTTTTATAGATTATAGGGTTATAGCTATTTGTACTTGTATTTATTTTTATTCTGACTAATCTCATTAGTCAAAGTATTTTTCGTAATTGCATGCAACAACTTTAATCTATAAAACTATAGTAGGCTCTCTTTCCTATTTTTCATTGTCTTGTCAACTTAGGCACCTACTTTGTCCTTTGTAAATACCTTTTTTACAAAAAAAAACAAAAAGTCTGTCATTTAGAACCCATATCCTTTTCAAAATCATGAAAACCATCATACTCATAAAATTACCATTTCTGTATAAAAATGTACAACCCCAAAAATATGTCCATATTTAAGTGTTATTTCAGAAGGTAGTAGTAGTAGTAGCAGGAATGTGTCTTGTGAACCACAAATTGGATAGCTTATTACTGTAGGAGTAAGTTTTAATTTTAATCTTATTTTTTTAACTTAATTTCTAAGTTTTCATAAGCCATGTTTTTTTGCGGTAATTTTGTAGAATTGTGGACTTAGATTTGAGAATGTAAGCTTAGCCGAAACTCGACGGTAGTTAATTATAATAATTGTCAACTAATATTCTCCCAAATGCCCATTTGGAGTTCATTCGTAAGAGAGTGCAAGAAAAGCTCAAGAATAGCAAGGATACAGCTCAGGTATTGTTAAATTCCTTCTATTTCCATATGTTTGTGCTTTTTTCTTTAATGTGGTTTTTAATTTGAAATAACATATCTAAAAATAATACTTCGTTCATTTCAATTTGTTAGTCCAATGACATAGAAAAGCAACGGCAAATTGTTATTCCGTTTACATTTATTAAATTATATCTAATTTTTAGTTAAATGTTATTTTGTTTACATTGCTAAGCTAAGAGATCATATTCGAATTCGCAAAATATGGTCAAAATGAAATGCTGCAAGCTAACAAAGAGAGATAGTTACTCTCTGATGACCGTTTTTTGTTTTATTATTATAATTATTTGGTGGTGCTTTTTTAGCCAAGTAAGATACAAGTTTATTTGTTTTCAAGAACAAACTTGCACAAATTTTATCGCTTTAATTCGCAGTTTATAAAATTAAATGCATTATCAGTAGTTGAAGTGGGACCATTGTGTAAGAGACGTGTAATTGTGCGAGGAGCTTAAGATTCAAGAGATTTTAATTATTTACAATTAATTACTCTGATTTTTTGATTGGTCAATTAAAGAATATTTCATTGAAGGGAAAAAAAAAGATACTATCTTAATATTCAAATATAGGGAGAGGTGGGTTTAAGTCGATAAATGTATTTCGACTTACACTTACATAGTTGATAATTGTAAGGTTTATGTCCCCATCTTTAGATTAAAAAGGTGATAGCCTTCGATTCATTTGCAACTTTTAAAATATACCCTTTTTTTAAAGAAAAACACACTTACGTAGTTGATAGTTGTAAGGTTTACGTCCCCATCCTTTTTTTTAATATCGGTACTAAGAAACCATTTACATCTTTTAAAATATATGAACATGCTTATAGGTAACGAATATCCATGGAATACATAATTTATTTCCATAGCTATAATCCAAAAACAATATTATAAATATAATAACCACAATATGAAGTTAAAAACTTACTTACAACAACAACTGGATTTGTAGGATATTCAATTATAGAATTTCTGCAGTGAAAGCCTTCAATATACAAGGATCCTTCCTACATAAATAAAATGATACAATTTAGGAATTAAAACATTTGGTTGAAAAAAAAAATGGGTTCTCAAAAGTTCCATGGTTTGTGCTTATGCAAGTTTAATTATTCTACTTTGCTTTTACTCATTTCGAAATCATCACCTAAATCTATTTCTAATCGACCTAGGACGTCACTAATTTGGTTTTGGTATCTTAAATCATCTTAAAAGAATAATTAATAATTTGGTTTTGATGTCTTAAACCATCTTAAACAAATAATTAATAAAGTTATACAGTAAATATGTATATTAGAACCATAGTAATCATAAATTTAAACTTTAAACCATCTAAAAAGAATATTTAATAAAGTGTTACAACAACTATGGATACTAAAGCCATGTAATAGCTTTTTAATAATACCTTGTTGTCTGATGATCAATGTACCCAAACGAAAAGAAATACAAATGTAGTATCACATGATAATTTGATGTATCAAAATATTTTAGGATGAAGATGGAATGAAATGCTATCGCAACACCAAAGATCTACTTATATACACAGTCAAAAAAGCCAAAACATGAATAGTAACTTGATAACTATGCTCATCAACAAAGAATATATGCCAAAAGATGTACAGTATATTGATAACTATATGTATGTATATATGGGAAAAAAAGGAAAACAAAAAAGACAACATTAAACAGTAATTTGATAAGAATTCAGCAAAACAATTTAGTTGTAAGATAAATTTAATATACTCTTCTTAATTTCATTCATTATTATCTAAAGTAATAAAGTGAAAAGGTAAATTCAAATTAATTTGAAATTGATGCATAATTAATGACAATATAAAGTGATAAATATGGGTCATATATTGTAATTTTGTACTCCGCAGTATTGTTTTTGGATGAGGCAGAATATAAGAAAAGGAAATAAAAATTATCACCAAAACATAGCTAGTAAGAAACAAAAACAATAATTTTTTTTTTTTTTAAAAAAAAAAAACTTTAAAAAATAAAATACATACCTGGACACGTGATAATGGTTGTCATGGAAGTGATGAGCTATTTAATTGCATGGATGTATGCATGCATGCATGCCATGTGTCAATATTATGGTTCCAATTTGCTACACACATACTCATATATTTAACAATCTCGTCACATCCGAAAAGTTATCTTTATTATCTGACATATGGAACTGCATACTACACGCTTCAGATTAATCTCTTGTCGGCATGATTTGTTGTGGCATCGTTATCAAAGTACATCATTTTTCTACAAACCTACTCAAATCCTAGGATTTTCCAATTTAAATGAATGGATTTATTTTACAAATGTAAAAAAACAAAAAAAAAATAAATGGAAAATAATAATAATAATTTTTTTTTTGTTGGAAAAAAAAACCCAAAGATTTTTGTTAAATTTAGTAAACAACACGAAATGAACACAAGACCAAACATGAATATGACACAAATTTTTGCTTGTCCTACCCTTAGCAAGAATTATAAATTAGACTCATGACCAAAGAAATAAAGTTATTAAAAAAAACAAAATAAAAAAAAATATATAATAACATAATCGTTGCACTTAAAACTTTTATAAAAAAAAATAATAAAAATTAAATAAAAATAAAACACAAAAAAAAATCATAAACACTACAAGTAAATGCTGTAACTTGGTTTTTTTTTTTTTTTTTTTTTAAAAAAAAAGTAAATGCTGCAACTTGCAACGTTGCAAGTCATCAATTGGGACTTGAAAGGAATTTCACCAAAACAAATTACTGTAGAGCTACCCTTTAAGCCCAAACCAGCAATTCTCTTTATATATATATATATATATATATATATATATATATATATATATATATATATAAGATCTTTAAACTTTTATTTTCTCTCTCTTCAATTAATTTTGTTCTTATTTTTTCTCTCTCTTCTCGTTTTCTCATCAATGATTTGATTTCATCTAATTTCTTCCTTTGATTTTGATATTTGCGTTTTTTCTAATGGATGATTCTTCTATTGTTGATTTTGATCGTGATTGCGAAGCTGTTCTTCCATCTGGTATTTCATTGGTCGATTCATTTGTTCATCAATGTGAGCTATTATGATCCTAATTTAATTATTTTTTTAATAATTATTGTGTTTATGTTATGCTCTGTTAATATTTAAAATTTCTGGATTTCTTTGTATTTTGATGATCTGTATTTCGCTAATTGATTTATGTTTCCTGTAATTTTGATTTTGTAAATCGATTTGTTGTTCTGCATGTTTATTGTGATTTTGATGCTTTGTATAAGGAAATTGTTTAGTGTATTTTGATACTTTGTATTTCGCTAATTATTTTGATTTTATATATCAATTTGAGTTTCTGCATGTTCAGGAAAATTGCAAAAATCGCAGTACATTTAGTACATTTTGTTTTGCTAGATCTTAATTTAAATTGTTTTTATGTTGTAATGTGTTTTAATTTGTTTTGTTTAATTGGTTAAACATTTTTTAATTTTTTTGATCAAATGTAGTATGCTAAATAATCATTTTTATATTATCATATGTTTTATTGTTTGTGACTGACTTACTGATATATTTTTTACTATTGTTCATTTTTATGTGATAAATGCTCATTTGTGTATAAATAATCATTTTTAAATTTTAATTACATTAGATTTTAAATTTTTTTTATAGTTGATTATCTGTTTTTCTGTTATTATACATTTTATGCATTAATGTTGATCATAATTTTACTTCATATATTTATGTAGTGGGAAAAAAGGATGGTATTGTTTATCAAGAAGCAAGTAAGTCTGAATTATTGCATGAAGGATTTAAATCTGAAGATGAAGCTTATGAAATGTATAATGAATATGCTTTTAGGAAGGGTTTTGGAGTCCGACTTGGGAAGAGTAAGCGGCGAAGAGATGGCTCATTATTGAAGAAACGATTGTTTGTTCTAATGAGGGTTATAAGGATGATAAGTGTAGGAATCGTAAGGCTTATGAGAAGCTTGATGTTCGAACTGGTTGTATAGCTTTTATACAGTTTTTTGTTGATCATGATGGTGTTTGGACATGTTCAAGACATGAAATGGTACATAATCATGATATGATTCCTGTTGAAAAGAGGCATTTAATAAGGTCTCAAAGGAGTGTTAATGAAGAACAACTTAGATTTATTTCTACATTGAAAATGAGTAAAGTCAAAGTTTCAGATTCTTTGAGAGCTTTAAAAAAGGAAGTTGGTGGTACTCCTAACTTTACTTTTACAGCTTCATATGTGTATAATGCATTATCATGCGAAAGGAATGGTGTCCTTCGAACAAGTGTATTATTCCGATAAAGGGTTCGGAATTATTAAAAAGCTAATTATTCAGTGAGGTCAAGTGATCGGGATACCTGGGTGGAGGCCGCTTCCAATCAGTAATATTAATGTATAATTAATATTACAGCTTAATCTTGACTGAACCCTTCGGGTCACACCCAAGCAACTAACGAACCGATGCGATGAATTAACAAGGAAGGAATTAATGAGTTACCCGAGTAATTAAGTGTTAGACGACGGAAATTCGAGCTTGGAGCGACGAATCCAAGCGTCGAAAGTCAAGCCAAAATTTAGGAATTGGCTAGACAGGAAAATTCTTCAAGTAACAATTAAAACCCTAGCTATGAGAAAGGCTAGGGAAGTGCGCCAAATAGGAGCGTGCCACGTGGCAGCGCACATGGCAGCACCAAGTGGCAGCTGCCAAGTGTTAGCAGCCATGTTGGCAGCCGCCGCCAAGTGGCTGCGTGCCACGTTGGCAGCCGCCGCCAAGTGGCTGCGTGCCACGTTGGCAGCGCGCCATGTGGCAGCATGCCACGTTGCTAGCGCGCCACGGTGGTAGTGCCGCGTGGCATGGGCCGTGAACCCGGGTGAAGGGCCATGAACACGGGACAAAAAGTAGTGGCCCAACCGAACCCAATTTGGGGCTCAAGGTTGGGTGACACATGGTTAGCTCACAATGCATGTGAGTTGCCTTGGGGAGCAAGTGAGGAAGTGGTCCTCACCTAAACATGTGATACTTGTTACTTAGTTTTTCCTTGGTTTATTTAACTAAGGATTGAATTCAACAATCTTTCCATGTGGTATCTTTTTGTGAAAAAGTCCCACATTGAAAGATGAGTGAAATTCACAAGGAAGCTTTCCTTATAAATACCCAAGGCATGCCTTGGGATTGTTCACTTGAGTAAGTGTTGAAAAAGGCATTACAGTGTGAAAACCTTTGAACACTATTTACTCGGGTTTAAGGTCGGGCCGTGCTAAGTCTAAGGCAATAGACCGAGTTCGGTGCTCGCGTTGCGGGTGGACTCCTTTGGAGGTCCTCGTGTGAGCGGGGCTAAGAGCTTTCGAAGTAAGAGCTCAATTAAGTGAGCGAAGCACGCTACAAAGGTATTAATCTCTTTCTTAATCTTGTTGTTTAAGCTAATTATGCTTTATGGTTATAATTATTGTGAGTGTGATCTTGGCTCGGGTTTCCTTCCGCGGTGGGTCGGACTCACCGAAACCCTACAGCGGTATCGGAGCCTTGCTCATTTATTTTTATAATCATGTTTTCATGGTGTTTTTATGGCTTAATTTTTCTGGTTTTATGTTTCTAATTAGATTAGTAGCTAGGTTTATTAATTTTAATCCCGTATTAGAGCTGACTTTAGCTCCCGAACCCAGATTTTTGCCCAAAAATAGTGAATTTTGGGTGAAAAAGGCGTTCTGGAAACGGTTTAAACCTTTCAGAACTGTGAGTTTAGCCAAAAAACGACCAAAAATGCACTTTTTGAGGGATTTTTCGTTTTGACGAAAAATTTTAAGTCTTTCTAACCTTGAAAATTCATTGCATATTTATGGTGCTTATGTAATTGGTTCATTCCTTAATTTATATGCAATTCTAAACCCTTTTAGGCATGATTACTTGGTGGTAATTTGTGTTTGAAAGTTTGGTTTTATTTTTCACATAATTGCAAATTAATTACATTAAGTGTGAAAAGTTTGTTCTTTGTTGCATCCAAGTACTAAAGATTCAATCTTTAATTGTTTTTAAGTGATTGAAACTTTGAGTTACTAAATTCCATGATTAATTTTTGGTTGAACTTTTGATTTAATCATGTATTAAGTTGATTGGAACCATAAAGTTTGAATCTTGTGATAGAAATTTCATTTATCTTCATATTGGAAGATATAATTTTTCAAGGATTCACAAGTGTTAAAAGTTGGAATTTTTATTGAACTTGTGTTCATATTTCCAACTCCCTTTAAATTTGTCAAAATCTCATGATTAATTTTTATTGAACGATGTGCCCCCCCTTTTTGACAAATCCACATTGTAACCCCAAAATACAATCAGTGTCTATACGGTAACCTTGCCATTAGCAAATTCCGTTAGTGGGGCCCACTCACAACTTAATAATAATTTTTTATCAATTTGCATATTGAAAGTAGCTTTGTTAAGGTTTTGGGGGCTATTTTGGTCTTAAAAGGTCCAAATTGAGCTCAGATTTAGCAAAAAAAATAACATAAATACCTCGTTTTACGTATTTAAAAATATCTCGATTTGCGTGTTTACGTATTTAATACGCAAAACGAAGTATTTATGTTATTTTTTTGCTAAATCTGAGCTCAATTTGGACCCTTAAGGGCCAAAATAGCCCCTAAAACCTTTAACAGAACAATTTTTAACACGCAAATTAATAATAAATAATTATTAAGTAGAGAGTGGGTCCCACTAACGAAATTTGTTAACGGCGGGATAACAACAAAGTTACCGTATAGAAAGTAAATGTATATTGGGGTTACAATGTAGATTTCTAAAAAATGGGGGGCACATCGTAGAAAACGGAAAGTTAGAGGGTTATAATGTAGAAAAAGCCATTAAATTAATAGTGAGTATTTCCCTCATTCATTTTATTGCATCAAGTTGAACCAATTTTATTAAAGAGTAGTTCTTGGAAATAATTTTGGTCTAGTGCACTTGAATGAATTAATTAAGTTGGACTTGTTTCATTTTCATTTATTTTTGCTCAAAATATTGATTCTAAAATTAATTTAGAATTGATTAGAAACGTCACACAAAATCGAAAAATAATCCAGAGGCACAAGCACGCAAACCAAGGCACAATAGCCATGAGCATCCTTCGGCCAGCTGGGCCGCTTGTGCAGCCCGCATGTGGCTGCCGAGGAATGATGGCTGCTGCGCTTGGTGCGTGTGGTGCTAGGAGTGTGCGAGGAGCTATGTGCTGGCTTGGTGCGTGAGGGGTGTGCGAGAGGATGCTAGGAGCAGCAGCAGTGCTAGGCAACTGCAGCTAGACGCGCATTGAGTGTGCACTGCCAAGCAGTGCCCAACAGCGCCCAGCAGCATCTCGGCACGCAAGGCCAGGGCTGCTAGGCAGCGTCCAGCACTTGCGTGCGTACAAGTGCTCAAGGGGTGCTAGCCTTGGGTAGTCGAGGCATTTTTCTTTCTGGTTTTAATTTTGCGTTTTAGCCGTTTCAATTATTTTAATTAATTTAATTATGGTCGTTTATTTTAATTAAAAATTTTGGAGGCTAGGCCTCGGTTTTTGAGCGGCATTTGCAAAATTTAATTTTGGCAAATAATTGGGTTTACCGGCTTAATTAATTGGATTAAATAATATGGATACGGAAATTAGTGGGAGCTTCAATAATTAATTGCGTTAAATTACATAATTAATTAAACAACTTTGACTAGTTTTAATTAGGCATGTTAATTGGATTAACGACCTAAATTAGTTACTAGTTTACGCGCGTTTTATGCATTGTTACTTGTTTTATCGTTGTAAAATGCATGGGCCATTCACAAATAGTGAATGGATGAATGGAATGTATATTCTCTCACAGGTTTTAAAAATGGCAACTAGTGGGGCCCGATTAGGATAGAAAATACGGACTGCGATCCGTGATGTATTTTTGTAAATCTAAAATACGATCTGCGAACCGTTAAGTATTTTTGTACCTTAATATTTAGATTAGTCCTAATCGTAGATACTAGTATTTGCATAATTAATGGTCATGTCTTGAAGACGGAGGTTCTTGGAAGATGAAACCATGAAGTTGCAAAAGCCGTCCCTTGAAGACTTGAAGATTCAAGGGGTCATGCTAGTCGCCAAATGCATCTTTATTTATGTTTTCGATATATATTTATGAGTATTTATATATGAATTATATGTTAGATGCATGTTTAGGATTTCGAATGTTGGGATGATTAATTAAGTTCACTGAAATCAACCAATATAGAAACCCTATGTCCCTAAAATATTGAGTGAAACTTGCCATTCGAAAACAACACTTATCGACCTATTGAGAGTAGTGATGGGCTACGCCAAAGCGATGCATCACTATTACTCCCTAGGATACGTAAGGCATACCGGGTATGCAAGTTGGTTTTGGTTATACTCAACGATATGAGTGATGGAGTCCTAACATGTGTGGCAAAGTGGATAAGTTGTTGAGTGAGCATTAGATGCGACGATTTATCCAACCAAGAGTGGCTTGGAGCCATTAGCAAAGAGTTGCTTACCTTAGGAGATTGAGTGTTAAGACAAACCAAAGCATGCTTAACCACTCTTTATTTCTTTGGACCTTGGAATCGACTTACTCTCGCCAAATGGGGACAAATTTAATGTGTGGATAAGACGTTTAATAAGATTGAAAACTTGCATGAATACCCTTTTAATTTTCAAACTTATTATGTTATTTACTTGATAAATGGTTATACTTTGCACTTATATTTGTAGAATTCCAAATCAAACTATATTGTTTTCATGATTGGTAAAGGAAATCTTTGAGAATGGCTCTCAAAGAAAGGAAAGGCAATTCTAAAATACAATTCTCATAAATGACTTTTATAAGTCTGAAAGGACGGTTGGACATCATGTATTCAAAATACTTGGTAGTTTTGATAAACATGAAGTATTGATTTGGAAACTCAAAATTGTCAATGCTTGACAACCAACATATCTTTTCGCTTTATACACTGGTGAGTACAACTCATAGATGTATTAATTTAAGTACGAATTAAAGGAAAAGATGGAATTTTGTTATATGGCGCATTAGATGCTTAATTATGCCTAACAAAGTATAAAAGTCAAAGACTCTTAAAGAAATGATTCTGAAAGATTATGAGATAAAGTATGATAAGAATTATAGGAAACGAGGAACAAAGAAAAGGGAATAAGATTCCATTTCTGCTAAAGAGTTCATGTTATTCTAATTAACTTAGCAAATTATTATCTTCACAAGTATTAGATACTGCTTGAGTGTTCCATTTTAAAAGTGACTTCAAACTATTGAAGATAAGCTAAACTATTGACTTACAAGCTTAGAATGTAGCAAGTGGTGCTACATCAGTTGTAAGGTAGTATGCTTTGTTTAAAGACCTTTTAAGCTAAGGTTGGAAAAAATAAATGGTTATTGTGTTCCATAATCAGCAATTAATCCCTTAACACACAGAAAGGCTCACATTCAAAGTAAAGAGCAATAGTTGCGAATTTATTTGAATGGCATGGTTGTCTAAACCATGAGTCAAGAATGCTTGATTATAAACAAACATTTCCCTAACATGAAAACTCACAAAATTTCAAATCATAGGCATGATTTGTGTCTCGAACATCTTTAGCAATGTCACATTAACAAGAACGTACTCAAGGCTATATAGGCTCTTGAAAGTTAATCGATTAGGAATCGTTCTAAGACAAGCAAGTCTTACTTGTTAAAAACCGACAAAGTAAAGAGCTATTGTTCTTAATATAGACAATTGACTCCGAAAGCTTAAGAGGATTCAATTACTTCAACGTTTCACGAGGAATTTGAAAGAATATGGCTATATTCATCAAATGTGAACAAACTTGACCTTGAATAGTTCAAGAGCTCAATGAAGTACAGAATCGACTTAGCAAGATATCAAAACGTCTAGATTAGATCGAGTGATGTTTGCTTGAGCCAAGCGTAACCATCACAAAGTTATGAAATTGAAATTTTCATAAATATCTCCACAAAGAACATAGTGTGTCTTCACGGAGACCTCGATGCCATTTAAAAATGACTCGAACAATGATGGATCACATCCCTTCCTATAAAGTTCTTAAAGATTTGCACAAAGGACTAATGTTACACTAAACAAGATGTCGGAGCTAAGAAAGGACACCATATTCAGTTATGGATGGAATCAACTTCTAAACGTCTTTTCAAGTATATGTCTAAAAATCTTAGTCACAGTGGGAGTTCACTGGCTCAGTGAGAGCTAGGTGGTTCAGTGGGAGCTTAATGGCTCATTAAAGGCTAAGATAGCTCAAGTGGGAGCTAACTGTTTGTTTCACAACGAACTTTTACCCAAAGACAATATACATGTCTCTTTATAAGCTTTCAAGTGAGACTATGGGCACAACCTCCACAGCCTAAATGAGAACATAATGTTTGTTGCTCTAAATGGTGTCTTTCTGGAAAGTAACACATTTCCAAAACGACAAGTGGGAGGAAAATGAACTCGATGACCATCGAGATTAGTAACAAACTAGAACTGAGAATCTCGAAAGACCTTAAAAGGGCTTCGTAAGAATACTTGATCAAGAATACCCAAAAGGATTTTACAAGTGCCTTAAAAGAGAATTCATTACTCACAAAACTTTTGAAAAGTTGGAGTAAGATCAAGATAATCAAAGGGCTTTGGAAGCGCCTTGAAACTCAGTGTTTGATGCAATAACCCTATTTAGGTATAGAATTCACCAAAGGCTTGGATTGAATCCTATAAATTTTCTATTAAGCTAGAAATAAACCTAAGACTTACAAGCATACTATTTACTATTAGATAGTAAGGGAATAATGCCTTGTAAGATAGCTACTACAAATCCAAATTCCAAATAATGGTTAGAGGCCATAAGTTCCGAAATAGACTCCATGTTTGAAAATCATGTTTAAAACTTGATTAATTTGCATGAAGGGTAAAAGACCCATTGATTGCAAATAAGTTTCAAGGAGAAAACTAACAAATGTGGAAATGTATATGCATACATAGCTAGATTGGTTGAAAAGGATATAATTAAATTCACAGAGTTGATTTTAATAAAAACCTATTCACCACCGGAATGCTCAAGTCTTTTCGTTGTTCTTCTAGAAAAATTGCACATATGTAATATGGCAAAATAGATACCAAAACTGCCTTCCTAAAATAGGATTTTGGAAGTGACTATGAAAATAGTCTAAGGGTTTTGAAAATCTAAATAATGCTAGATTTGAAAGCAAGCTCAAGAAATCCATTATGGGATTGAAGAAAGCATTGCGTAAAGAAATTGGAACGTGTTTTCTCATAAAGTTAATAAAAGGATTGACTTACGAAGAAACACAGAAATTCTTATGAATAAGAAGTTTAGTGGGTGCATAAGTCAATCTTTTAAGGTCCTCTGTTGTAAATTAACTATCAAATGCTAAATGCTTAGATTTGAAAGTATTTTCGACAATGGACCAAGCAAAAGACGATACTTAGTACATATTGGGTATTAAGATCTATTGTATAAACTTAATACAATGTTTGAACGTGTAAAGGAATTTACCGTGTTAAACATGAATTGAAGGACTTTGAAAGACTTTCAACCCGCATGTATAAAACTAAGTAAATGTTTGAACTAAGTGTGAGCTAGGCTAAATACTAAGTCAAACAAGAAAGACTCTAGTAGAGACTTTCAACCATATCACATAGCAAACAGTTTAGCAAGACTCAGTGAAACTGGATGAGCTAAAATGTAACGTGGGTGGAAAAAGTTTGAGAATCATTCTACAATTGAATCCATCATGTGCGCTACGATATGGAATCGTCACACGACTTACTTGCTTAGAGCATGTGAAGTATGTATATAGTACCAATCAACCTGAATCTATGTAATAGATCGTTAGATTATGGCCAAGAATATCCAAAGTACTTGAATAAGTAACAGGATGAGTTCTTGACTTTTTGGAAACATATACAATTGAGAATTGATGTTGCAAGCACAAACCTTAACAAGGATTAAATCCTTAAAAAGGAGGTCGTTTATAAGCACGAGTTAACAATGAGTCGTGGTTTGAGAATGGTAACATGGATGTGCATCCATGTGTAATGTGCGGGAATTTAAAGTAAATTTCCATGATCACAAGTGATTAGGGTATCCCAAATCATTGTGAGTCGTTTGGAGTGAAACCCAAGCAAAGCATCATCAGGAAGTCTACTAAAATATATATTAAGAATATTGTTGCCTTAAAGGCGATAATAAAGAAGATGTTCTATGGAAAGTTCGTTGTTGAACGTTAATGATTGTAGGTTGTCAAGTTGAAGATCTCAATCATGAAAATGAGCGGGAGCCATCACTTGGACAATAAATCCTAAATCACATATAATCCATGGCACTCTCAAATTTTATCATCTTATTATGATAGTGATCAGTAATGAAGATGCTAAGATTAGCAAAATAACTAAACCTATGCAATAAGTGAACGACAACATTCACAATTGCATGAAAGAAATCAAGCATATTAGATATGGGTGTGATTTCTATAAATGTTTTATAAAGAGTGTTACTCTTGAAACATTCGGAAAACCATTTATCATAAGATGAACCATTCAGGTTTTGGAGTAATTTAAAATTTCATGCAATATTATCACTCCGTTTGCTATTTAATTGTGGTTTAGGATTAAATAATGAGTCCACTCGATTCTTAGAATATTCAAAATAGGGTATCAAGACCACCAGTCTTGGTAAAGAAACACCTATTAAGTGAACATTGAATATTATAATCGAAAATTATCCCTAATCGAGGTCATTTAAACGGTGGACGATTAAGGACCATTTGAGATTAGTGTGTAGTTTGATTTATAGCATCGTTTCTTGTGCTACAAGGACATGATCGTCATAAATCATTTGCACAGGTATTGGTTTAGAACCATACTGGATCGACCTATGAGAATACTTTAAGAGATTAAAAATCGTCATAAGTATACTTCTCATTATGGTTATCGGAACCTATTTCCTCGACCATGAGTATTGTGAGTTCTCTTGTTTGAGTACTAGTCTGCTTTGATGTTGTCAAACGTCTGCCGTAATAAGGGATTATAACAGTAACACTCGGGCGGCTAGGTCCTCTTAGTAAGAGAAGCTACATTGCAAGATTGGGAATGTCCCCTTACTAAAATAGGGAAGATGTCTTTGTTGTTTACAAGGCCTCTCGAAGAGCCAGACTGTAAAATGCATGGCCGTGCTCGGATGGATTTTAGAAATCATCTGTTTATTGACAATCGGACTCGGGATCGAGAAACACTTCTGGACATAATAAGGATGACGAATAAATCTTACCTTATAGTTCATGAAGAGACATTAAGTGACATAGGAAAAAGGCTATACACTAAATGCGCACTTGTCCGAAAGGACAAGTGGAAGATTGAAAGGCATGGTGTCCTGCGAACAAGTGTATTATTTCGATAGAGGGTTAAGAATTATTAGATAGCTAATTATTCAGTGAGGTCCAGTGATCGGAATGCCTGGGTTGAGGCCGCTTCCGATCAGTAATATTAATGTATAATTAATATTACAGCTTAATCTTGACTGAACCCTTCGGGTCATACCCAAGCAACTAATGAACCGATGCGACGAATTAATTCGGAAGAAATTAATGAGTCACCCGAGTAATTAAGATTTAGACGTTGGAAATTCGAGCTTGGAGCATCGAATCCGAGCGACGAAAGTCAAGCTAAAATTTAAGAATTGGCGAGACGGGAAAATGCTTCAAGTGTCTGTGTGCCACGTTGGCAGCACGCCACGGCGGTAGCGCCACGTGGCATGGGCCGTGGACCTGGGTGAATGGTCATGAACACGGGCCAAAAAATAGTGGCCCAACCGAACCAAATTTGGGGCTCAAGGTTGGGTGACACATGGTTAGCTCACAATGCATGTGAGTTGCCCTGGGGAGCAACTAAGGAAGTGGTCCTCACCTAACCATGTGACACTTGTTACTTAGTTATTCCTTGGTTTATTTAACTAAGGATTGAATTCAACAATTTTTTCATGTGGGATCTAATTGTGAAAAAGTCCCACATTGAAAGATGAGTGGAATTCACAAGGAAGGTTTCGTTATAAATATCCAAGGAATGCCTTGGGATTGTTCACTTGAGTAAGTGTTGAAAAAGGCATCACAGTGTGAAAACTTTTGACCGCTAATTACTCGGGTTTTGGGGTCGGGCCTTGCTAACTCCAGGGCAATAGACCAAGTTCGGTGCTCGCGTTGCGGGTGGACTCCGTTGGAGGTCCTCGTGTGAGCGGGGCTAAGAGCTTTCGAAGTAAGATCTCAAGTAAGTGAGCCTAGCACGCTACAAAGGTATTAATCTCTTTCTTAATCTTGTTGTTTAAGCTAATTATGCTTTATGGTTATAATTATTGTGAGTGTGATCTTGGCTCGGGTTTCCTTCCACAGTGGGTCGGACTCACCGAAACCCAACATCATGTGATAAAGCTGCCAAACTTGATGGATGTGATAGTAATCAGTTGATAAAGTATTTTGCAAAGAGACATGTAGATGAGGCATATTTTTATTATGATTTTGAGCAAGATGAGAGTGGTGCATTAGTTAGTTTTTTTTGACGTGATGGAAGAATGATAAGAGATTATCATTACTTTAGAGATTTGTTGGTGTTTGATACAACATATTAATAAATATGGAATGATTTGTGCTCCCTTTGTAGGGATGAACCATCATGGTAACAATGTGATGTTTGGTATAGGTTTTATTCTTAATGAGCACACTGACTCCTTTAATTGGTTATTCGATACATTTCTTTATTCTATGTGAAAGAAAAGTCCTATCACTATTATGATTGACCAAGCACAAGCAATTGCAGCGGGTATAAGAAACATTTTCCCTTCAACTGTCCATCATCGATTATGTGTATGGCATCTTGAAAAAAATTCAAAGAGGCATATTACAGCGTTGAGAGCTTTGGATGGTTTTACATATTTGTTCAGCTATTTATTGAAATATTGTGAAACCCTTGCCGAGTTTGAGCATTTCTGGAAAAGGTAATATCATTATATTTTATTATTTTATGTCTATTTGATTATGATGAAAATATGATCATTTTATGATTTATATATGTACATTACGTGTTTACATTTGATCATTTAGCATAGTATTATTATTTTGAATATGTACATTTTATGGTTATATAAGTGATCATATTTAATTTATGTTTAAATATGAACATTTATGTTTATATAAATGTTCATACAAGTACTAGTTGTATGTTCATTTTTGACATGATAAATGTTCATTTTTGCTTCACAGAATGTTGGTGAAATATAATTGTGCAAATGATGATTGGTTGTGTGATTTGTACAAAATAAAGGAGATGTGGTGTCCAACTTATTCTAAGAAATTTTTGTCTGGTGGTATTCTATCTTCTCAATGTAATGAAACTACTAATAAGTCAGTTTCTCAAAGACTTAATAAGACACAAGATCTATGTGACTTTTACCATGTTTTTCTCGATGTTGTTTATGAGTAGAGAAGCAAACAAGGTGGCAGAGATTTCAATAATTTGAGGGGAAACAGACATTTAGCTTTTGCTAACATTGGGATCTTAGTTCATGCAAGATCTTTGTATACTATTCAAGCTTATGTGCTTTTTGAAGAGCAGTTCATCATAGGTACTGCATAGGATCATCAAGATTCTGGTTTGCGTTTTCCTGAATATTCGTATCATCTTTGGCATCCTAGGAAGGACATGATTAAACATGAAGTTGTTTTTAATAATGAAACACATGCAATCTTTTGCACTTGCATGTTCATTAGTGAAACTGGTTTGCTTTGCTCTCATTCTCTACGAGTATATCATTTGCATTGTGTACGCAATATTCTACAAGAGTACATAATGAAACTCTGGATAAAGGCTGCTATGTGTAGTCATGGTATTGAAGAACCAACTTTGAGAACTAATGTTGTGTCTACTAGTGTGTAGAGGTCACAAACACTAAGGAAATTTGTAAAGTTGGTAACAAGTTGTCAAAACTCATTGAATGCAAGGGTAGAGGTTGATTGTTATTTTAACCTTTTGAAGGAAAAGGTTGAGAGTGTTTCTGGTGCTATAGATTTTAGTGAGCCTGCTGAAGGTATTGAAATTGTTGATCATGAAGTCAAGAATGCACCAAAATCAAGGCCTGCTGGTGAGAGGAATTTTAGGCCAAAGAGTGCCTTGGAGAAGGCATGCAACAAAGTAAAGGGTAATTGGCGGAAGAGAAAGGCAATATATACTCCTTATATATGAGTTAAAGGTCAGGCTGTTGTACAGGTAATTATGATAATTTATCTTATCATATATGTTCATTTACTTGTTATTTATGTACATATTATTTCATTACTTAGAGACTTACAGTTATATGTTCAGGAATGAACATTTATATATTTATATTTAATTATGTTTCTGAAATATAATAGTATTTGTTTTTTTACCAGGAATTTGATGAGAATGGATTTTCAGTTAGTTATGCCAATTCTACAAATGATCCTACTGACCTGATTATGCTGAAAAACCCATTACTTGAGGTTAATTTATTAATTTTTTTTTATTTTATCTTTATTTTTATAAATGATTAATTTATAATAATTAATTGTAGGTTGGTAGGAATCTAGTGGTAGAAGATATGCCTTCTAGCTCAAAAGGAATCCGATCAGAGTGTTGTTAATGAGGTTGATCAGGTATCTAAAAATTGTTTAATAGTTGAATTTTGTACTTTCCATTTTATATGTACATTAGTAACATTTTTAAAATTTTTCATTTCAAAGGCTACTGGTGAAAGCTCTCTTCAATCCAATATATCTGTTAATCCTGATATTTCTGCTATTGCAAAGGTTATATCCTCTTATTTGTTTATTATTGTTTTACAAATTGAACATTTTATTCTCATGATGATTAATTTTCTTGTGTAGGAAAAGGATTCACATGTATCTACAAATGTTCAGAAAAGTGTCCCTTTTGGTTCTCTGAATGATAATGTTGCTGCTAGTGCTCCAAGAGTTCCAATAAGTTCTACTGTTCTTCCTTCTATTCAAAAGAATGTTCAAGCCAGTGCTAGTGCACATATATCTATAAATTTTCCAAAAAGAGTCCATTTTGGTTCTGTGAACGATAATGTTGTTGTTAGGGCTCCAAGAGTTCCAATACGTTCTGTTGTTCCTCCTTCTATTCAAAAGAATGTTCAAGCCGGTGCTAGTGCTTCAAGGGATAATAATGAAAGTGCTTCAAATGTTACAAGAAATGATCATGTTGGTTCTGGACAGTTTTCTACCAAGTATCATAGATTTTTAGCTTTTTTTTTATACTAATGTAGCTAAGAGATTGACTAATAGTGGTATATAAGAGAGCTCATTAGTGTTATCAACAGTTGCAATTTTTTAATATATACTGAAAATATGATCATTTTATGATTTATATATGTACATTACGTGTTTACATTTGATCATTTCGCATAGTATTATTATTTGGAATCTGTACATTTTATGGTCATATAAGTGATCATATTTTAATTTATGTTTAAATATGAACATTTATGTTTATATAAATGTTCATACAAGTACTAGCTGTATGTTCATTTTTAAAATGATAAATGTTCATTTTAGAAAGAATATTATCAACACTTGTAATTTTTTAATATATATGTAATATTTTGTATACATAAAATTGATTAAAAAGAAATATCCAAATACAAAACATTGTAAAATAATAACTACTAGTCTATATATGAAATATGACTATATTGCTATTTGTAAATGAACATTTTATATCTAATAGGAAAATTTAGAAATAATAATCCCAACTTTTATCAATTTTGGAAGAATAATCCCAACTTTGGATTATACTGAAATAATTCGAACTTTAGGGGGTTTTCTTTTTCTTCAATCCCAAATACAGGTTACCGGTTAAATGGGTTAATTTTTTTTTTTTTTTGTTGTTAAAGTGACACATGTCGCAAATTAATTGGTTAAAATATTTAATAAAAAAAAAACAAAATAAAAAAGAAAGTAAAAAAACCCTTGAATCCGACCACCAACTACGGACGCCGCCCACCAGCCATGTAATCCGGCCAGCCAAGAAACCCAGCCACCAACCACGAAATTCAGCCACCAGCCACAAAATCCGGCCACCACGCACGAAATCTAGCCCCAACAACGATCTCCTCACGAAATCCGGCCACCATGCATTTTCTCTCGATCTCCTCTCAATTCCCCTAGCCACGAATGCCGCCAGCATACCAGTCACGAAACTCTCTTGAAACCCCTCCCCTAATCTTGATAACACCTAACCCACTCCTGAATTTGCGGAACTCCCTCGAATTTGCGATTTGGGATATCGGTGGCTGTAATTTGGGGTTTCGATGGCTGTGAACTTGGGGTTTCGGTGGTTGCGTGGGGGCATAGGAAGGGGTTTTGGGGAGGGGGGAACACGACAACGTAAGGAGTGTGGGAAAGGTGGCGGTCCGACGAGGGGAGAGGTGGAGGTCTGGCTGTCGTGGTGGAGGTAAGGGTGCAAGTGAGGGAAGGGGAAGGGGAGGTTGGCTGGGTGCCAGGGTTTTCTGATTTTTTATTTTTTATTTTTTTTGGTTTTGTTTTTTTGTTTTTTTGTTTTTTTGTTTTTTGTTTTTTTTTTAGTTTTTTATTTTTATTTTTGGACCAATCAGGGCTTGACACGTGTGTAAGGAGGTGTGCCCATCGTAGGAGATCCTTCTCCTTAAATGCCCATGGCCCTTTAAAAGCCTAGGACTTTACACTTATTATGGTGTATTAGGATTTGAATTCCTGACTGTTTGGGGGACCTTGAATTAGAATTGATCCTATCATTACGCTTTTTTGTAAGAAACAAGTAGGAGTCGCCAATGAGTTTTAAGAAAACTCATAAACCTCGTTCATGCCTTTCTCCCAGGTAGAGTTCAAGGGATATTTAGCACGAATGGTAAGTTTACCCATGCCTAAATTGGTCTACGTGTACCAGAAATGAGTTCAGGAGCGAGGGTACTAAAATAACGTTCCTTTTAGGGAGGAATTGCTATTCTAGCCCTAATGCGGCCTCTACTAGCTCTTACTTTTTCACAATTTTATCACCAAACAATATATGCAACGTGGCTCCTAAAAAATAAGTTAGTTGCTTTTATTTACAAGCATTAATCATGTAGGAATTACATTGTAAAAGTTGTTATTCAAATTCATCAAAAGAACAAGAAATAAACAATGTTTGCCTTGACTTAGGTGATAAAAGAATCAATTAATTATTCAAATTCTAGTCTTGATTAGCACAAGAATAATATGTGAATTAAATTAATTAAAATTTTGTTTAAAGTGATCAAACAACACTATTTATTCAATTAAAGTTATTTAAACAATAAAAGAAAAGTGATTTATCTAAGTGCTCAGGAAACTAACCGTTCTTCTTTTATGTTAAATCTCCGTTTATTGCGTTTATGGACTTTCTTTCTTCTTTGTACCTCCAAGGATTTCAATGTATTCAATTAGGGTTGGACATTATTTGGGAAGAGAGAAGAAAATTAGTATGATAGTAAGAGAACTTAAGAGATTAGGGTTTTGAGAATGCTAGGGTTAGAAAACGTGTTTTTAAAACTTCCATAACTTTTGATTTCAAAGTCAGATTAAGGCGTGTGAGATATCATTGGAAAGCTATAAATTTCTACTTTCCAACTCCGTTAGAATTTGGTTAAAATATGTTATGGATCAAAATATATGGCCGTTGGAGTGCAAGGGTGTCGGTTTTAGGGTCTGGTTTAGTGTTTTGATCATAACTTCTTCGTTTTAACTCGGAATCGGGCTTATAATATACCGTTGTAAAGATTTTTAAAAGGGCTATCCATTTGTACTAGCCTTTCATAGAAATTTGATGGTTGGTTTATCTAATTGGCTCGATTTTTAACAATGTAAGATCTATTGGATCTAATCATTGCATTTGACGCATTTGGGTCTGTTATTAATCAAGTTTAAACATGTATGAGCAGTTTTTAGGCCTAATTAGTAATCGGACAAGGCTCTAAGATAACTTGGTCTCAAATATGGATTTTAAATTACTTCATAATGCATTTCATAGTCCATAAACACTTCAACTTTGATCTAGCATGAAGAACGGATTTTCGTAACATCATCGCACTTCCTGTCGGGACAAGAGGCCAAAAGTAGGTGTCTACAACGTGTCAAGTGACATGATATAGTAGATCATTGACTTTTTTTGACCGGTTAGGGATTGAAGAAAAAGAAGACCTTCTAAAGTTCGGATTATTCATGTATAATTCAAAGTTGGGATTATTCTACCAAAATTGATGAAAGTTGGGATTATTATTCTAATTTTTCCTATCTAATATTGTTTATATATAAAATTGATTAAAAAGAAATATCCAAATACAAAACATTGTAAAATAATAACTACCAGTCTATATATGAAATATGACTATATTGCTATTTATAAATGAACATTTTATACTACGATTTTGCCAACTTCCTTGCTTTTCTTCTGTTAATCCTAGACTTAGTGTTTTCTTCAAAAAGCATCAGTTCAGCTATGTATTGCATCCTCAGTTTCCTTATTTGGTCTAGCTGTAAATGAGAATGAATTATAAGTTAAGAACAATTCTATGTTATATAAATGAACATTATGTCTTACGTAATTGAACATTTGATATACTTACATTGTTTGCTTTCAGGTTACAAATCCATTGTTCATTAGGATCAGCAGTGAAAGTTTCCATATGCTTCATGATGTAAACTCCACAGTTTATGTAGTCTGCATTGCTACACCATTTCATTTTTTCCAATACAATTTCATAATCTTCAATAGAACTTGCATCTTCATACCCAATGTGTTTCATTTATGCAGCCAATCCTTTTAACTGATTTAAACGTCAATCAACAAATGAATATTTATCAAACAACAAATGAACATTTATATTAAACATTTGTCATAGTAGATTTTAACTTTTATCAACCAAAAACTAAACATTTAAATTATATATAATAAACAATTAGTCAATTATCATATTGTTATAAAATTTTAACTTACAATCATTTTTGGTTGGTCGAGATACTTTTGAGGTACTGACACATGTTGTGGTAGCTTTCTATTGTCGATGATATGGATTGTATCCTTCATATGATTGATGCACAATACGAAAAAATGATTGGCAGTTGCTACTGGAAAAAAAATATCTGAATAAATAATAAATTGTTAGTGAAAATTTAATTTTCATTATAATTGAACAAATTATAATAAATGTATTGATGTTACCTATTTGTATCCAACAATGCTTTTGATTTTGTACAGCTGCAACTCTTGGCTATGCTTTCTATGAACTTTTTAAATCTTTTTTCCATAGTTGACCCTTCCTTGCAGACTCTATGTGTACACATAATTTGCTGCATTTTTGTACATGTAAACATTAATTAATAAATCTTTTGTTGAGTAATATATATCAAAAATAATTGATTTAAACTTACATGTGACATTGTTGAGAAATAAATCTTGTTTTTTGTGTTCTTGTAATTTAGGATTGTTTCCCATGAATCTATGACACAATTCATAACTTGTACATCATCTCCAAGTGTTTTCATTTATTCTCTATTTATGAGATTGAGTCCATCATGATATAAAAGTGCATTGCAAATGAATATTAAGCAATGTATAAATGAGTAATTTCCCAAGAAACTTATAAAAAATTAATGCATTTGAATATGAAAAAATTACCTTTCATCTTCTTCACTATAAGCAAAGTCACATACAAGTTTATTCGTTGTTTTCTCATCTTTAAAAAGATCATTGTATTTGACCATGTATGGAGATCTAAAAGCAAGAGGAAGAGTTTGGGTCTGACGCTGTAGCCTCTTTGATGAACTGAACATATAATGAATTAAATATGTTCATATATGTATACAGAAATGAACATTTAATACAATTATAAAATTTATAGCTCTCATATATGTATGGAAATCTAAAAGCTAGAGGAAGAGTTTAGGATTGTAATTTATACCTCTCATCTATGTTCTTTGCAAATTATTTGCTAATCTCTAGTTGTGTTTCTTTTGTATTCTCTTTTCTGAACAAAAATTAATTTATATATGAACATATTGGTTCCCACAAATGTTCATTTATTTATTGAGGAAGATATATAATATTTTTACCTTTGGTCAGTCTCTGAGGAAGTTATATCTTTCTTCTTGTTCTTCATTGTCAGAATTTTCTTCGCTATCTCCACTATTAGAATTTTCTTTTGTTTTCTGAAAAATCAAATCAAGTTAGTAACATAATGTTATGTTTATATTTTAGAAACCAAATAATTAAATAGAAATCATTTAAAATTAGTTTATATTACAGAAAAACAAATTAATATTACAATAACACATTAAAATTCATAAATTACATAAACCTTAATTGTTCTTGATTAAACAAAACATTCTTCAGAGTTACATAAAGCTTAATTGTTTTTTATTTAACAAAATAAACTACATTATTACTATTAATACATAGATTATCACTAATTGCTTGGGTTTTGTTTTTTACCCCTGTTCCTGTTCACTCTCCTTGTTCTTCATAACATCACTAACTACTGGGTTTTTGTTTTCTGAAACGTCTTCTCCATATTTTTCTTGAATAGGCTCATTTTCAACTTCTACATAAGCAGAGGCTTGCTTATCAATACTCTTTGGATGTGTCAATCCTGCAGTTTTTAAAATGAACATTATCAAAAATAAATATGAACATTATCAAATATAAATATGAATATTATAAATAATAATTATGAACATACTATTTTCATTTTAATTTACCTGTAGGAGAAGATTTTTCACTAGCCTTTTCAACTGCTATAGAAGCAGAGGCTTCTATTTGATCAATAACACCCATTGTTGTAGATGTTGGATGACTTGGATCTGATTTTGTTTTTCATAAAAATTTGTTAGTTAAACATATCATAAGATATATTGAGTATAACATTTAAACATTTATATTTTGCTCTTACCAATTTGTGGAGATGGAGGAGTAAGTCAAAAGCTGAATGCTTTGTTGATATTGTACTCCTCCTGTTTCTGTTTTCCTTTTCTTTTTCTTTTCAATTTCAGCTGCTTTAAAAAATTTGTTGGGTTTCGATGAGTCCAACTCACCGTGGAACAAAACTCGACCCCAAGACCCGCTCACAATTAATATAACTAAAACGACAAAATAACAAGAAAGAGAGAAAAGACGATCTTTACCCTTGCCGAGTGCTTCGCTCTCACTCGGAGCTCTTACTTCAAAGCCAAGTCTTGCAAGCGCAGAGACCTCCTAAGGTATCCACCCGCTACTCGACCCCAGCTGATCTCTTACTTGGAGTTTAGCCAAGTCGGACCAAAACACTACTCGAGTATTATATGAACTTAAAGGTTTTCTCTCAAGTGGAGATGCCTTATTGAGTTCCTACTCAAGTGAATTTCTCCAAATCCCAAGGTGGGTATTTATAGAGAATGTCAAGAGAGAATTCCACTCTCCCATCAATGTGGGAAAGTTGGTAAAATCAATTTTCCCTTTTTATTTTTAAATCAAAAATAAAAGAAAATAGCAAACAATTAATTAATCAACAAGTGGAAATTACAAAAGGAGAGGTTAGGTGAGGACCACAAGGGGAGGAGACCATGCCTTCCTCCCTAAGCTTCCCCAAAACCGGATGCTCTCACAAGCTGCCACGTGGAGCCCAGCCTTGGGCACCAAGGCGTGCCCAGCTGGCGGCCTTATGCTAGGCTGGGCCTGCCCGTGTTGTGATGCGGGGAGGGCTGCTGCCTTGGCCCAACAAGCCACGCATGCTTGCGGGCTACTGGCCAAGGCATGCACGCCTAGTGTTGGCACACTAGCAATTGCTAGCTGCTAGCTTCTAGGCGCTGCTAGCTTGGCGCGCTAGTAGTGTTGGCCTCGCACCAAGCCCGCACATGCACAGCAAGCCAAGCACGCACATGCGGGGTGCTGCTGCCTTGTGCGCGACTGGTGCATGCTAGCCATGTGCACCTGACACCATTGCCTAGGTACGGTGCACATGCTAGCACCAATTGCCCCTAGCACTCGGTTTTCTCGGGGCATTCCGATGCTAGGGGTATTTTGGTAATTGTCGATTAATTAGTTTGATTTTACCGTCTCTTCTTCTATTAATTCGACTCAACTTGTGACGCTCGGTTTCAACGCTCCTGTCTCAATTTCCGGCGTCTAAATATTTAATACTCGAGCGACTCATTAATTCCTTCCGAATTAGTTGATTGGGTGTGACCCAAAGGGTTCAGTCAAGATTAAGTTGTAATATTAATTATGATTTAATATTACAGATCGGAAGCGACCTCCAACTAGGCATTCCGATCACTTGACCTCACTGAATAATTAGCTTTCTTATAATTCCGAACCGGCTAACGGAATAATACACTTGTTCGATGGACACCATTCCTATCAATCTCCCACTTGTCCTTCCGGATAAGTGCGATTTTAGTGTATAGCCTATTTCCTATATCACTTAATGTCTCTTCATGAACTATAAGGTAAGATTATTCGTCATCCTTATTATGTCCAGAAGTGTTTCTCGAAATCTGAGTTTGACTGTCAATAAACAAATGATTTCTAAAATCCATCCATGCACGATAATGCATTTTACAGTCTCGCTCTTCGAGAGGCCTTGTAAACAACAAAGACATGTTCCTTATCATTGATAGGGGGACATTCCCAGTCTTGTACTGTTAGCTTCTCTTACTAAGAGGACCTAGCCGTCCGAGTATTGCCGTTATAATCTCCATGTACGGCAGATGTTTGACTAACATCAAAACGGACTAGTACTCAAACAAGAGAACTCACAATACTCATGGTCGAGGAAAGAGGTTCCGATAGCCATACTGAGAAGTATACTTATGATGATTTTTAAATCTCTTAAAGTATTCTCATAGGTCGATCCAGTATGGTTCTAAACCAATACCTGTGCAAATGATTTTGACAATTATGTCCTTGTAGCACAAGTAACGGTGCTATAAATCAAACTACACACTAATCTCAAGTGGTCATTAATCGTCCATCATTTAAATGACCTCAATGAGGGATAATTTTCGATTATAATATTCAATGTTCACTTAATAGGTGTTTCTTTATCCAAGAGTGGTCTTGATACCCTATTTTGAATATTCTTAGAATTGAATAGACTCAATATTTAATTCTAAACAACAATTAAATAGAAACGGAGTGATAAAATTGCATGAAATTAAATTACTCCAAAACTTGAATGGTTCATCTTAGTGTCTTACATTAAAATGTTCAAAATTACTTAAAACACTGAACAGGGAAATCAAAGCCAATCTCCAACGTGCCTGATTCCCATTGCCTCAACGTGCTTGTTGTTCTTCACTTGAGGCAGAGGTTTAGTAAGTGGATCGTCTATATTGTCGTCCGTTCCAACTTTACAAATTCTGATTTCAACCTCTGATTTCCATTCCCTTATCATGTGAAATCGCCGCTTGACATGTTTGACCATCTGATGTTCCCTTAGCTCTCTAGCCTGAGCAATAGCTCCATTGTTGTCACAATAGAAGGATATTGGACCCTTGATGGAGGGTGCAACATCAAGTTCACCAACGAACTTACGAATCCAAACTGCCTCCTTAGCCGCTTTAGCAGCTGCCAAGTATTCGGCTTCAGTTGTAGAATATGCAGTTGTGCTCTGCTTGGCACTCTTCTAACTAAATGCTCCACCATTTAGATAGAACACATATCCAGACTGTGATTTGAAATCGTCTCTGTCTGTTTGGAAGCTTGCGTTGGTATAACCTTCAACAACTAATTCTTCTGATCCACCATATACCAGGAATTTATCCTTGTTCCTTTTTAAGTACTTTAGGATATTCTTGGCCGTAGTCCAATGCGCCTCTCCTAGGTGTGATTAGTATCGGCTCGTAACAATCAAGGCATACGATACATCTGGCCTAGTACATATCATAGCATGGCACTCAAGGCATACGATACATCTGGCCTAGTACATATCATAGCATACATGATCGATGCAATAAGCGAAGCATATGGAATCTGATTCATCTTTTCCCGCTCATCAGGTGTCTTCAGACACTACTTCTTGCTTAGGATTATGCCATGTGACATAGGTAGGTGTAGGGAATATTTCAAGCATCCCAAACTTGAGCCCCACTGTGATCATACACTTAAGTATGGTGGCGTCCAAAGGTAAGGAAGCTAGAGCAAAAGAGTCGCCAACAAGTTTTAGGAACTTGTAAACCGTTCACAGGGTGAAGGTTACACCCCTTCACGATCCATGAGATCGCTAACTCCATAGTGGTCCTGAACCCTGACTGGATATTCGGGGATGAAGGTACAAATCCAACCTAAAAGAGATTGAATCTGCCCTAAATAGGCATCTACTTTATTCTTCTCATATTCATGTGCGCTTTCTGACTAACATACAATCAACATATTAACCTTAAACTTGTTTAATCTATGTTGGTTGATTATTAATGCACAAACAAAACTATTATTGGCGATCACTTGAATTAAAATCACATTAGCCTGATTCAAATTATTAATTATCTCATTAAGCGTGATTCCAAGTAAAAATTCCCTTTAAACCTGCAAGAGAGGGCGTGATCAAGCAATAACAATAATATATATCAAGCAACATATAAATTATTAATACAACAAATCATTGTCATAAGAATAATCTTAACAAAGCATAATAATATTAGCAAGATCCTAGGCATGATAGTAACATGATCAATAACAAACCCTAACATGTCACTAAATAATAAAGATTAAAGCTTTAGCCTTAACATGATACTAACATGATAGAAGAAAATAGGAAGCAACCTAAACATGATACTAGAAAGCAATTGTAGGCGTTGTTTGAAGCGCGCCTACGTTAAGCATGTGTGAATATGCTTGGCACTCATAGGAAGTGGGAATTGACATAATACGATTAGGGACAAGGAAAGTAGGGAGCCGCCAACAAGTTTTTAAGGAACTTGTAAACCGTTCACGGATCATAAAAGATAACCACGATAAAGGGACAACGAAAGGCAACAACGATTCACCCGTGAAAGTTACAACCCATTCATAATCCATGAGATTTCTAACTCCATATGGTTTGGAACCACGAAAGGAGGATCGGGGATGATGGTACGAAGTGAGTGATGGAGTCACATTTTCCCGTATTGGCCTCTACTCGAATTCTTATAGTGAAAAGTGATTCCTGCGATCTCAAAGGCATGCAAACAAAGATTCAATTCGCTCTAAACTATTATTATGCTAAATTGGTTGAATATTAATGCAACACATAATTCTAAAATATTAGTGATCTCTTTAATTAATTACAAGATTAAAAAGGAACCTAAACCGGTCGTCCAAGTTATCTTATTAGGTGTGATATTCAATTACATATTCCCTTGAAACATGCAATATAGTGATCAACAAATATAGTAAATATCAACATTAATATTGGAAGCAATTCAACAATAAATTTTTGGTCAAATCAAATCATAATAAACCTAATCATGATACTAGCAACAAGAATAAAAACAAGAGTAATTAAGTGATTAATTACTCACTTTCCGCGTTTCCTTGAATTGCTACATCATGAATAAACTGTTAGTAACTTCAATAAAAGTATAAATCAAATTGAAACAATTAAATTAAATAAAAATTAGAGTTGATTTGGTCCAAACCCTTATTTAATTCTAACTTTCACGCCTTCGTTTAAGTATAGAACTTTGGGTATTGTATGGACTCCTTGGAGTGCTTAGGGGAAGTATTATGGAAGAATAGGTAGGCTAGTGTTTAGGCTAAAGAGGGAGAAGAGAATTATTTTGTGATCAAGATTGTTGATGATTGAAAAAGGGGTGATATAACTTCTATTTATAAAGAAAAAAGAAGGGTCGAAGAATTAAGATAAAATCCGAATTCGAATCGGAATAAAACTTTGACGATAGGCAGCAGTTTTTACGGTTTTTGTTTTTATCATATCTTTTGATCCAGAAATTGGAATAAGATAAATAATATGTCTTTGGAAAGCTATTGAAGTCCACTTTCTAACCCAATTATAATGATATTAAAATAGTTTGTAGAATAAAATATATGGAAGAAATAGTGGGATAGTGTCTGTTTTGAATAGAGTTTCGTATTTCTTTAATATCATTTTCGTTATAGCAAGGAATTAATATTATAATATATCATTGAAAAGACAATTTCAAGGGCTATCCATTCATATAAGATTAAAAATATGAGGCACGAAAATCATATCTGACTATCTTTGAACGTCTTTCAATTCGAATAGAATTAGGACTTGAAAAAGAGGAGTTTCATTCAATTTCAAACTCTTTTAATCTTATCTTTTCATAAAGGATAATTAAGATCATTTAGAAACTTATATAACCTTCCAATGAATCCTAATTGGTTTAGGAATGGGATTAAATCGTTTGGACCCTCCACATGATCATTGTGTCGTAGGTAAGGTGGGCTTAGGTTCGGTTTAGGCTCAGTTTAATATTTTGGCCATAACTTATTCGTTATAACTCGGATTTGGGCTTATAATATATCGTTGGAAAGCTATTTTTAAACCCTATTCAATATTCCATCATTGGACCCAGATTATGGACTAAAATAAACTGGTCTAAACGTTATTATAAAAAGGACACGAAATGAATGATTTTAAGGGACACGAAATGAATGATTTTAAGGGACACGAAATGAATTATTTTTGGTTTAAAGGCACGAAAAGAGGAAAATAAGTTATGGTTTGGGGAAATGGGATAGGAATTGGGTTGGTTTATGAAATTTATTGGGATTGAGTATGGATTTAAGTACTCCAAGATTAAATACTCAACCTGACCAATAATGGCGATGAAAGGTTGTTCATCATCGGGTTTGGTTTTGGGGAGTCATTTTTAGGTGTCTACAGCAATAAAAGCACCCTAACATGATATTAGAAATTAAAATAATATAATCTAAGCATGATTCCTAAAGATATAGAAATGAAACTACTTACTTTGTTGCCTCGTACCTCTTTCTATCAAAACAATACACACGTTAGTAACTTCAAGGAAAATATTAAATCAGACAATTAATTTAAATAATTGAAATAGAGATTTGGGACCAAACCCTCAGAAATTATCAACCTTTCACGTCTAGGGCGAAGGCAACTTCGAGCATGGTTAGGGGCGTCTAAGACTCGTGAATGCGATATTGTATTTTGAAAAAGGGAAGGCATAGAAATCAAGAGAGAAAGAAAGAATAAGCTTTAGCTTAAAGAGAGAAAGAATTAAATGATTGTTAGTGATTAAATTGGGGAAATACGACCCTATTTATAGAGAAAACATCCAGAACGCTTCGAAAAGAGTCAGAATTTGACTCGAAGTAAAACAGACTCTATCCCGACGCGATTGAGCTATCGCGATGCGATAGGGTTATCGTGACTCGACAGACCCTATCGCAACGCGTCCGCAGCGCGATGGCGCGATCAAGATAAAAATCCTGTACGGAGTCCTTTTCCCAATATAATTAGGTAATTAGACTCCGTAATTATCTTAATTAAAACCAATTTTATCTTTTAAAACACTTGTTTTATTCCAAATTTAATTCTTCATCTTTTCTAAATAATATAAAAATATAATTATTAATCCCAACACTATTAGAATTTAAAATAACCTTCTAGATTATTCTAGAAAATTAAAGTAATTCCTAATAACTTTAGGAATAATAATTAATGGGCCCTCCACTTGATCATTGGGCCATATAAAATCGTTTTGGGCCCAATTTACTATTTTGGCTATAACTTCCTCATTATTCATCGGAATTGGGCTTATAATATATCGTTGGAAAGCTCTTTTCAAACCCTACCCAACTACACTATTATTGGACCCATATTATGGACCAAACTAAATTGTAATGGACATTTTCCATAAATAAGGTACGAAAAGAAATATTTTCGAAAACAGAAAGAAGTATTTTCATTAAATTAAAAACAGATGCATCACAAGACTCTTTCGCATTTTGCCTCGTTCGATAATCTAATGAAGTGAAAGATATTCATCACTGGGTTTGGTTTTTGGGGAGATACAATCAGGTATCTACAGAAGCACCCACTTTGACTGAGTTTTGAGAAACGTAAGTTTCGAAAACAAAAGTCAAAGTAGCGATAGGAATGGAGAATGATTCAGAACATTCTGCGATCCCAAATCATTCTTATAACGCCGATACCTGAAACTAGCGTTTGTTTAAACAGATAAAAAAGTTAAGAAACGCGTATCTTGCACCGTCGAGTACACGTCTCTGGGGTAACTGACTTGTTTGTTACTGCATTTTGTTGTGTGACGATCTCCACAAGCTAGGGGATATTGCCGAAGACCGCTCCGCTTGTAGCTGCCTTCATTTCCGCTGTGACAATCTTTCGCAAGCTAGGGAACACCATCGAAGATTGCTCCGCTTGTAGCAATCTTCTGATGTTTTGTGACCATCTTCCGCAAGCTAGGGAACATAGTCGAAGATAACTCCGCTTGTAGCCATCTCCTGTTTTCTTGACAATTCTCCATAAGATAGGGAACATTGTCGAAGATGACTCTGCTTGTAGTCATCTTTAGTTGTTTTTGACAACCCTCCACATCTTAGGGAACGTCGTCGAAGATCATTCTGCTTGTAACGATCCTTAGTTTTGTCTATGCTTTGCTTGAAAGTCTGCTGTGCTGTTGCTTCGTTTTGTTGAATGCGTACTTCGGTGGTGGTGACAATCCTCTTTTTCTTTAGGAACAATTGTCAACACAACTCTTGAATGATGAACGACAATCCGGTTTAGGAAAAGTTATCAATGCCGTGTAACAATCCGGCATAAGAACTTTGCTACGATCGACAATCCATGTTTTGGAACATAACTCTTGAAAGCAATCCGCCTTGGAAATTTGCCAATGGTATGAGACAATCTTTTTAGGAGAATATTTCCACCATAGACAATCCATGCCTTGGAACATTTGTAAAAAAGAGTCAATCGACAATCCACTTTGGGAAAATTTTCCACTACTGAAATGAATGACAATCCATGTTTGAGGAACCTTTGCTGAAATGTTAAGATGAATAGGGACCTACGACAATCCTTTGGGAAATTTTGCCATAGGGAACTTAGTGCATGACAATCCAATCTCGGAAATATTGCCAAGGATTTGATGACAATCTGAGCTTTGGAAAAATTTGCCAAACGGAGAAGGAGCACGACAATCCATGCTTGGAAACATTGCCAGTTTGAGATGACAATCCAATCTTGGAAAAATTGTCGAAGATTTGATGAATGTATGACAATCCGATCTTGGAAAAACTTGCCAAATAGAGAATGAGTACGACAATCCACGCTTGGAAACATTGCCAAAGGTGACAATCCAATCTCGGAAAAATTGTTGTTTGAAGAAGATGCTCGACAATCCACACTTGGAAACATTGTCAGTTTGAAATGACAATCCAATCTTGGAAAAATTGTCGTTTGAAGAAGATGTTCTTAAGCCCTGTAAAAGAGATCGAATTTGGCCAAAGGACCTTGACAGTTGATTTGCTTAAGGTTGACTCAAGTTTTGGTGTTACTTGACTCATTGTGTAAGACTTAACATTTTTCTTGACTCGATGTGTAACTCGACGTACTCAAATCAACTCGATGTGATAACCCGACATGACTCAAAGTGTACATGACTCGTGTTCATAGACTTAACTCGATGTGATGACACGACATGACTCATAGTGTACATGACTCGTGTTGATTGTGCTATGTGACTCAAAATGTAGAAAAACAAAAAAATTTCCGTCATTTTTGTGGAGGGTATTGACTTTCTCCCGAAAAAAAAGACGTGATTAGAAGTGAAGTATTTGAATGTTTGCAGTGCATGTTGAATGAGCACGATTAAGTGATCGTTGTATCTCATGGTGCAAGGATTATAGAATCCTAGGCTATCTCATTTGATGACTTGATGATGAAAGTATTTGGATAACTTAGGCACGGAGGCTAAGTACTTCATACTTTGTGATGCAATGATGATTGATTTTGATATGACAAGGCGTACTTCAAAGTTATGTTAAGATTTCATGACAAAGGTTCCTATGGGAAGGTTTATTTGGTCATATATCTGTGATGTGTGTGAAAGTAACACTAAGTTAGGCCGTAAAGGGTAAGTGTGTGGAAATATATTTTGTGAAGAGCCAAATAATGGTGACTCTTAGGCTGGGTAGGCAAATGATGTAGGGATCAAGCCCCCAAGTCTAGCTCTAAGTGGATAGGGATGAGCATTATATTGGAGATCCCTTGATATGATTATGTGTGATTATGTATGTGAATGAATGAATGCATGATTATTATGGCCACACCCCAATGTGAGGTTGCCTACGTATCCATTAGGAATTAGGCCGAACGTAGCTCTAGCCGAACCTCGCACTAGTGTGTGTACCTCAAAGAGGTCTTGGAAGGGTTGTAACGTGGTTAGGCTAAAGATTGAAGAAGAAGGGGATAAAGGCTCAAGACCCTAGATAAGCCCCCAAGGTATGCAACCTTGCTTTTGAATCTTTGTATTTGTATGCTTGAAGCTTCTCCCTTTTAAACTCTTTTTTATTTATATTTTACTCTCTCTTTTTCATTTTTTTTTAATTTTTGTTAAGTGTGGGAAATCTCGATCATGCGGTCTATCACTCACTTGGCATTCATGTTTCTTAGGCACGGTGCCGAGCACTCGATAAGTGACGCAATCTGAGACGTGTTCTTATCAAAGATATGTTCATATCAAAGACATTAGAACACTTGCCCTTTTGTACACTTTTATTAATTTTGAACTTTTGAAATTTTTGTATAATCACTCAAGCTTTTGCATTTGGTAATTGCATAAGTTGCACACCATCCCATCCCAAGGTTAGGTAGATGAGGGTTGAACAAAGAAAGGTCAATCGTTAGACAAGGCTCAAAGTGGCTCATCAAGAAAGGATTATATATTTGAAAGGTGAAGATGATATGATATGACTACAAGAGGATCCTTGAATCATTAGTATACCTTATGCTTAGTTCGGGTTTTTTTTTTTTTTTTTTTTTTTTTTTTTTTTTTTTGTTTTGTTTAATGCAATGCAATGATCATATGCAAAGAAATAAATTCTCATTTTATCAAAGGAAAAAGAAAAACCTATGGAATAAATCTAAGGAAAACAAAAGCTGCCTATGCTAGACTTATTAAGGAAGGGAAAATCAAAAAGAAGAAAAGAAGTCACGAAATCTTGTCATTGAATCTCGTCTTGTGTCTTTTGCTTTATCATCACCCGGTCTTCTTGCCAGTTAGATGCAACGGAATCTTGTTTGCATCTATGAGATCTTGAATGAGATTTTGAAATCTGTAACATTCATCCGTGGTATGGCCATTTCCTTGATGGTACTTGCAATAAGAGTTGGGATTCCATCTTGAAGATTGCTTTTTTAGCGTTAGATCTTCAGTGGGACCAATAGGTTTGATTAATCCCCGATCATAGAGACGATCGAAAGCAACATCATAGGTCATTTCGATAGGTGTGAATTCTCTTTTAGGTTTCTTTTTAGGTCCTTGTTTATCCATGGTTAAGACATTGTTAAGGTCAAAGGTACTAACATTATTACTAGAGTAGGTGTTTTTGGAAGAAGAAGGATTGTCGTTCTTCTTTCCTTTCCAGCCATTGTTGTTACTATTGTTAGTAACTTTTTGTTTTGCAAGGTCATCTTCAATATCAATACCTATGTTATAGATGGCCTCGAAAGTATTCAAGCTGTGTTGGTATTTCAAATGCTTTGAATACTTCTCTTGGAGGTTCTTGATGAACATCCTTACGAACTCTTTTTCGGTAGGAACATCTACCATCTTAGCAGAAGTTTCCCTCCACCTGTTGAAAAAAGAAGTAAATCCCTCGTTTTCCTTTTATTTCAACATCTCAAGTTGCCTATGGTCTGTTTCAACTTGAATGTTGTATTTGTACCTATTAATGAAAGCGTTTGTCATAGAATCCCAAGAAGAGATTTTCTCTTCGTCAAGGGAGAAGAACCATTGTTGACAAACGGTTTCTAAGGATAATGAGAACAACGAATGGAAAGCTTTCTTATCAATTCCCTTAATATTCATTATTGTTTCAAAAGCTCTTAAATGAAAGTAAGGGTTATCAGTTGGCTTGAACTTAGGGATGTCGTTGGCATTTAACTTCTGCGGAAGAAGTTCCTTATCCACTGAGACCCCTTGGGAGCTAATTCCTTGTTACTTAAAATAGTTGGAAACTTTCTTAAGGCTTTCTTCTATGCGCTCAAGTTGTCGTTTTTTACTAGGATCATTGACTTGAAGAGCGAGAGTTTTGAACATCTCGGTCAAGTTAGTCATGTTTTGTTTCAACTCATCAACTTCTTGTGTCTGATGGGCTTATCGAAGAGTAGAACTTGAACGAAGGTGTTGTCCTTGATTAAGAGCCCTTCTCTCCTTGACCAAGTGTTGTGGAAAGGGAAGTTATAGATACTTATTGTTAGTTATTTTACTCTAACTCGGTTCAACATGCAATTGATGGGAAGAGATTGTGTAAGAATGAGGGGAATGATATGTATGGTGAAATCATGTGGAGAGTGGAAATATGATATAGATGGAGAGATGTTTTAGGAAGAATTTAGAAATAGAGTGGACCCCCAACTCAAATGACGGAAAGAGCGACTCATGCATGAACCTAAGACATGGTGATGGTGAAACAAATATACAAAGTGTGTGTTTAAAAAGTGAGTGAAAGTGGCATGTATTGATACTTGTGTAAGACCATGATATTATGTTCCTAGACATAATTAATGGACTAAATAAAGCTTTAGTTATTAATAAACTGATTAATTAGACTCGGCGTGAGGACTCAGGCAGAAAACTGAACCATCGCCAAAGCAACAGAATTGTCGCGATACGCTAGGGCCATCGCGGCGCGATAATGTTATCGCGTCGCTATGGACACTTGCGTGTCACGCCACAGGTCACACCTTTGGGTCATTATTGAAACTTCAGTCTGGGCCTGTTTCCAGTGTTCTACATTAAAGGACAAGCCTATAGTTGTACTAAGTCAGGTTTAGTCAATTTATTAGGCTTTAATTAACCATATTAATTAATTAAGCAAAGTCCTTTATAGTCATGAATTAGTTTATCTAGACTTATACACAAGTCAAACAAACGGTTAGTGTAAACACATATAGATTATGCAAAAGCAAGAATGCACAAATAGTCAAGTAAGCACAATATGATGCAATGAGTTTGCAACCTAACCATGGCTCTAGTTCTCTAAAGTTCAAGAATAAGGGTTAGTCAAAGAGGGTCCATGGTTATGAGTCCTGATGCATCGTGCGAAAGCCTTGCCTTTGGAAGGGTTGGCGCATATGGATAAGACCCCACAAGTTAAACTTGTTTCCATGGTTTGCTGAATTCACAAACTCGGATGTACCATTCGTTACAATGAACGTTCGATTGGGTAGATGGAGCGTGAATTCCCAGAGGGTTATGGCCATATGTAGAACACATATGGGATTAGAAAAGTGAGAAAAAACTCAATCAGGAAGTAAAACCGAGCAAACACTACTAGAACAGGTCAAAGCAAGAACAAAAATTTCTGGCTAGGTATTAGAAGAACGTAACGCGAGACAACAGGGACCATCGCGAGACGATAGCCCTGTCGCGTTGCGATATCGCTATCGCACCACGACAGAGCCATCGCGCAGTGATGGGAACTCTTTTCTCAGCGCCAGCTCCTACATGCCTCAGCAGCTCTCTTTATTCTTAAGATTTTCTAGTTTTCGCAGAGTTTTTTCGATTCTAGTTGTGAAAGATATTTCCCAAATTTCCTACGTGTAAAAAGCCTATGTTTTTGACGCATTACGGATGGTCTATCTAATGCGGACCGTTTTTATGCTTATGTCAATAATGTCAATCAAAATTATGCACATGAATACTAAGAACTTTTTGAGTCCCATCCAAACATTTTAAATTATTGCCAAAATAAATTTTAGGAATTAAAATAGAAATCCTACCTAGTGGAATCACCAAAAAACTGTAGGGAATATTTCAAGCATCCCACACTTGAGCCCCTCTGTGATCATACACTTAAGTGTAGTGGCGTCCAAAGGTAAGGAAGCTAGAGAAAAAGAGTCGCCAACAAGGTTTAGGAACTTGTAAACCGTACATAGGGTGAAGGTTAAGCCCCTTCACGATCCATGAGATCGCTAACTCCATAGTGGTCCTGAACCATGACTGGATATTCGGGGATGAAGGTACAAATACAACCTAAAAGAGATTGAACATGCCCTAAATAGGCCTCTACTTTATTCTTCTCATATTCATGTGCGCTTATTGATTAACATACAATCAAAATATTAACCTTAAACCTATTTAATCTATGTTGGTTGATTATTAATGCACAAACAAAACTATTATTGGCGATCACTTGATTTAAAATCACATTAACCTAATTCAAATTATTAATTATCTTATTAAGCGTGATTTCAAGTAAAAATTCCCTTTAAACCTGCAAGAGAGAGCGTGATTAAGCAATAACAATAATATATATCAAGCAACATATAAATTATTAATACATCAAATCATCATCATCATAATAATCTCAACAAAGCATAATAATATTAGCAAGATCCTAGGCATGATACTAACATGATTAATAACAAACCCTAGCATGTCACTAAATAAAGATTAAAGATTTAGCCCTAACATGATACTAAGATGATAGAAGAAAATAGGAAGCAACCTAAACATGATACTAGAAAAGCAATAAAAGCATCCTAACATGATACTAGAAATTAAAATAATATAATCTAAGCATGATTCCTAAAGATATAGCAATGAAACTATTTACTTTGTTTAATTTCCTCGTATCTCTTTATTGTTGATGATTGCTGGTGATTAGATCGGGGAAATACGACCCAATTTATAGAGAAAACATCCGAAACGCTTCGAAAAAAGAGTCAGAATTTGACTCGAAGTAAAACAGAACCTACCGCGACGCGACAGACCCTATCTATGCGACAGGCCTATCGCGATGCGTCCGCAGTGCAATGGCGCTATCAGGATAAAAATCCTGTACGGAGTCCTTTTCCCAATATAATTAGGTAATTAGACTCCGTAATTATCTTAATTAAAACCAGTTTTATCTTTTAAAACACCTGTTTTATTCCAAATTTAATTCTTTATCTTTTCTTAATAATATAAAAATATAATTATTAGTCCTAACTCTATTAGAATTTAAAATAACCTTTTAGATTATTCTAGAAAATTAAAGTAATTCCTAACTTTAGGAATAATAATTAATGGGCCCTCTACTTGATCATTGGGCCATATAAAATCGTTTTTGGCCCAATTTAGTATTTTGGCTATAACTTCCTCATTATTCATCGGAATTGGGCTTATAATATATCGTTGGAAAGCTATTTTCAAACCCTATCCAACTACACTATTATTGGACCCATATTATGGACCAAACTAAATTTTACTGGGCATTTTCCATAAATAGGTACGGAAAGAAATAATTTCGAAAATAGAAAGAAGTATTTTTATTAAAAAAAGATGCATTACAAGACTCTTTCGCATTTCGCCTCGTTCGATAATCAAATGACGTGAAAGATATTTATTACTGGGTTTGGTTTTTGGGGAGACACAATCAGGTGTCTACGGTAGGTGACCTCTCTTGGCCTCCTGCATGTTGAATCGAGCTAGTACCTTTTCAATGTAAGTACCCTGGCTCAATCCAATCATCTTCTTAGATCTATCCCTATAGATCTTATCTCCCAAGTCTTTCATTGAAAAACATTTTCCAAGCCAGGCTTTTACAAACTCTAGCTTCGGAATACTGTTTCCAATGAGCAATATGTCATTGACATATAAGACTAGGAAGGCGATGTCACTCCCATTGACCTTCTTGTAAACACAAGAATCATCTGGATCTTGATAAAACCAAACTTACTGATAGCTTCATTGAATCGCAAATTCCAACTTCTGCTAGCTTGCTTTAGCCCATAAATGGACTTTTTAAGCTTACACACTTTCCTAGCATTGTTTTGGTCGACAAAACCTTCAGGCTGTGTCATATACACTGTTTCTTCCAAAATTCCATTGAGGCTGTGTCATAAACACAAGATTCATCTCGATTCTTGATAAAACCAAACTTACTGATGGCTTCATCGAATCGCAGATTCCATCTTCTGCTAGCTTTCTTTAGCCCATAAATGGAATTTTTAAGCTTACACACTTTCCCAACATTGTTTTGGTCGATAAAACCTTCAGGTTGTGTCATATACACAGTTTCTTCCAAAATTCCATTGAGGAAGGTGGTTTTGACGTCCATCTGCCATATTTGATAGTTGTAATATGCAACAATCGTTAGGATGATTTGAACGAATTTAAGCATTGACCGGAGAAAAGGTTTCATCGTAATCAATACCATGAATTTTCTTGTAACCTTTTGCTACCAGTCTAGCTTTGTAAATGAATACATTTCCATCTTTGTCGGTTTTCAATTAGAAAATCCACTTACATCCGATAGGTGTATAACCTTCGGGTAAGTCAACCAAGTCCCATACTTGATTGTCAAACATGGAATCCATTTCAGATATCATGGACTCTTGCCATTTAGCAGAGTCGGTGCTCGCCATTGCTTTCTTGAAGGTTGTCGGTTCGTCTCCATCCACTATCAAGATGTCCACAGTCTCGGTTAATACAACACCAAGATACCTATTAGGTTGAGACCTTGGTCTCTACGACCTATGTAGGGTAACGAACTGAGCATTTGCATTGTCGGTTTGACTTTGCACATTTTGACCAGCGTCAACAGATGGTGTTTGAGCACTTTGACTGTCAGTTTGATTTTGTTGCTCGTCCTCTCGAACTTCATCTATTTCGATTTTCCTCCCATTTGTCATTTTGGAAAGTTGTTCCTTCTCAAAAAAGACACTATCGCGAGCAACAAACACTTTGTTCTCGAATTTGTTGTAGAAGTAATACCCTTTGTTTTCTTTTGGGTAGCCCACAAAGAAAACCTTGTCAAATTTGGGGTGAAGTTTGTCAGAAATTAATTTCTTGACATACGCTTCGCATCCCCATATCTTGAGAAAAGGCAACCTTAGAGGTTTCTTCGTCCATAGCTCGTATGGAGTCTTTTCCACAGCTTTTGATGGAGCACGGTTTAGTGTTAGTGCCGCGGTTAGAAGTGCGTGTCCCCAGAAAGAGATAGGAAGATCACTAAGACCCATTGTTGATCGTACCATGTCTAGCAAGGTTCGATTTCTCCTTTCGGATACTCCGTTCCATTGTGGAGTTCCTGGAGGTGTCAATTCTGAAAGTATACCCTTTTCTTTCAGATGGTCATCGAATTCTTAGCTCAAGTATTCACCACCTTGATCTGATCGAAGGGTTTTGATTTTCTTGCCAAGCTGGTTTTCAACTTCACTCTGAAATTATTTGAACTTTTCAAACGATTCAGATTTGTGTGACATAAGGTAGACGTATCCATATCTACTATAGTCGTCTGTGAAGGTGATAAAATATCGATGGTCGTTCCTTGTGGTTGTGCTCATTGGTCCATAAGTCGGTATGTATTAGGCCCAACAAGTCACCTGCCCTTTCTCCCAACTTGGAGAATGGCTGCTTTATCATCTTGCCTAGGGCTGTCAAACGTTTCGTTCGTTTCGGGTTCGTGTTCGTGTTAATATTAAACGGGTTCATAAACCCTCAACCCAAACCTAACCCATTTATTAAACGGGTTGAAAACCCTTGACCCAAACCTAACCCGCTTATTAAACGGGTTTTGCGTGTAACCTTTTACCCACTTATGCTATAAATTATAGAAGACTTGAAAGTGGAGTAATAGTAAAATTTGTCCACCTAAATGAAAAATTTTCCTCGCTAAAAGTTTATAATAATATATGTATACTACAGAGTACTAAATGATGTAGTTAGGAGGGTTGGTAAGATTGGCATTAAAAAAAATTCAATTATCTTGACTAAATTTATAGGCAAGTCAAGCGTGTCGAATACAAGTTAACGGGTTGACGTTCTACCCATTATTATAATTGGATCATGCGTGTCGATTTTGGGTTGAAAATTACCCAAACCTAACCCGTTTAATTTCGTGTCGGGATCGTGTCGACCCAATTACTTAAACGGGTTGAGAATTCTTGACCCAAACCCACTTATTACGTGTCAGGTTCGTGTCAGGTTGTCGTGTCGTGTCAGCTTTTGACAGCCCTAATCTTGCATAATAAACATCTTCCTGTAGAAGTTTCTTGATGCGTTTGACGTTAATGTGGCCAAGACGACAATGCCACAAGTACGTCTCATTTGACTTAATGGTCTTAGATTTCTTGGTGGTATTATTAACATTATAAACTTGTTTGTCTAACGAAAGCACATAAAGACCATTTTCAGAATGTGCAATAACATATAAAACATTATCGAGATAAAACGAACACTCATTGTCCTTTACTAGAAATTCAAAACCTTTAGCGTCCAAAGCCGAAATTGAAATGATGTTTTTGGTAATGTTAGGTACATAATAACAGTTTTAAGTTCCAAAACTAGCCCAGAGAGCAAAGACAAACTCAGAGTTCCTATGGATACGGCTACAATTCTGGCTCCATTGCCGACCCGGAGTTCAACCTCTCCCTTCGCTAGCCTCCTAGTGTTCCTTAGTCCCTGAGAATTGGAACAAAGGTGTGAGCCACATCCGGTATCTAATACCCATGATGCTGAGCTAGTGAAGTTTAAGTCTATAATGAATATACCTGATCCAGAAGCAACGGTTCCGTTCTTCTTATCTTCCTTGAATTTGAGGCAATCTTTCTTCCAATGTCCCTTCTTCTTGCAATAGAAGCATTCGGAATCAGATTTAGAAGATGCTACCTTCTTGTCCTTGTTATCTTTGGTAGCTTTTAGCTTAAGAAGAAAGGTCTTCTTACCCTTCCCCTTGAAGCCTTTCTTCTTCTTGCCTGAGCTCTTGAACGGATTTCCCTTTTTGATCATGAGCATATCATGCTTCCCCTCATCCTTGAGCGTTTTCTTGGCTTGCTTCAACATACCATGAAGCTCGGTGAGGGTTTTCTCCATGTTGTGCATGTTATAGTTCATCTTGAACTGATCATAGCCTTTGTGCAGCGAGTGGAGAAAGATGTCAATTGCCATCTCGGTTGAATACGTCAAGCCTTTCCATGTTCTCAAATAATCCTATCATTTTGAGTACATGTGGACTGATCGGCTCTTCTTTCTTAAGCTTACTCTCAAGGATCTGCCTGTGGGTTTCAAACCTTTCAGTTCGGGCCTGCTCTTAGAACATGTTCTGCAGCTTAGAAATTATATCAAAAGCTGTCTCCTACTCAAAGAAAGTCTTCTGAAGGTCGGGAGGCATAGTGGCCAACATGATGCATTTGACATCCCGATTGGCAGTTTGCCATCGGTTTAGGGTGGCCTGAGTCACTTCCTCATTGGGAGTCTCGGGCATTGCCTCATCAAGGACATATTCCTTTTTCTCTAACATGAGAACTATACGCAAGTTCCTTTTGCCAATTGAGAAAATTTGGCCCACTCAACTTCTCTTTGTTGAGAATTGAGCGCAACGAGAATTGGTTGTATGAGTTATTTGCAGACATGGTTCATAATTGAAAGAATTTGAAATGAAAAACCATTCATAATACTTAAATAAGATTAAATTCATGCATATTTATCAAACTTATTTAAACGTCTTATTCACACAATAAATTTGTCCCCATTTAGTGAGAATAAGTCAATTTTAAGTTCCAAAGAATCAATGAGTAGTTAAGCATGCTTTGGCTTATCTTAACACTTAATATTCTAAGGTAAGCAACTCTTTGCTAATGGCTCCAAGCCACTCTTGGTTAGATAAATCGCCACATCTAATGCTGTCTCAACAACTTATCCACTTTACCATGACATGTTAGGACTCCATCACTCATATCGTTGAGTATAACCAAAACCAACATGCATACCCAGTTTGCCTTACGTTTCCTGGGAGTAATAGTGATGCCTCGCTTTGGCATAGCCCATCACTACTCTCAATAGGTCGGTAAGTGTTGTTTTGGAATGATAAATTTTACTCAATATCTTAGGGGCCTAGGGTTTCTATGTTGGTTGATTTAAGTGAACTTAATTAATCATCACAACATTAGAAATCCTAAACATGCATCTAACATATTATTCATATATATAAGCATAAATATATTTCGAAAACGTAAGTAAATGATGCATTTGGCAACTAGCATGACCCCTTGAGTTTACAAGTCTTCAAGGGTCTTCTTTTGCAACTTCATGGCTTCGTCTTCCAAGAACCTCCGTCTTCAAGACATAACCAAAATAATGCAAATACTAGTATCTACGATTAAGACTAATCTAAATATTAAGGTACCAAAATACTCAACAGTTCGCAGACCGTATTTAGATTTACAAAAATACATGACGGAACACAGTCCGTATTTTCTATCCTAATCGGGACCCACTAGTTGCCATTTTATGAAACCTGTGAGAGAATATACATACCATTCATCCATTCACTATATGTGAATGACCCATGCATTTTACAATGATAAACAAGTAACAATGCACAAACACGCGTAAACTAGTAACTAATATAGGTGGTTAATCCGATTAAGGCGCCTAATTAAAACTAGTCAAAGTTGTTTAACCAATTATGTGATTAAGCGCAATTAAAATTGAAGCTCCCACTAAATTCCGCATCCATCGTTACTAATCCAATTAATTAAGCCGATAAACCCAAAATTTTGCCAAAATAAAATTTTTTATGTGCCGCTCAAAACCGAGGCCTAGCCTCCAAAATTTTTAATTAAAATTAATTAACATAATTAAAATAATAAAATCGGCAAAACGCAAAAATTACGTAGTCCTAAATATCTAAGTGCCTAGCTCTAAGACTTGGAGTGCTATGTATAACTACCACTCGCACAACCGGTTGATGCTCAATGAACGTGGGAGTGGGTTACGATGTCGCTTGCGCGTTACACCAACCACATCAGCAAACTATCACACATCAAGACATGGCCTATAATGGCCTTGTTGCGCGAGCTCATTGCACCACATTGCTACACGAGCAATGCTCTACGCACATCAAGCCCCTTCGCATTAAGCTATCGCACACACACACATGGGCGTCCAACCGGAGCAAGCATAGCACAACCTACACACAGCACGCATAGCGTGCACAGCATGGGCTGCTGCTGTGCCATCCTGCTGCTGTCTTGTTGTGCTATGCTGCTGGTGCCTTGGCGCGCCATGCCGCTAGTCAGCGGACATCAGCAGTGCATGGGCGCACGCACCAAGCAACGACCAGCCCTTGGCAGCCACATGCACAGCAGCCCAGCTAACTAAGGGTGGGTTTTTTACCGTGGTTTGCGTGCTAAAATCTTGGGATTAATTCCGAGTTTTTGCGTGACTTAATTAATTAATTCCAAATTAATTTTAGAATTAATTTAATGAGCAAAATGAAAATTATAACAAGTCCAAATTAATAAATTCATTCATGTGCACCAAACCAAAATTATTTCCAAGAACTATTCTTTAATAAAATTGGTTCAACTTGATGCAACAAAATGAATAGGGCTATTCTCAACATTAATTTAACCAACATAAATTAATTATGAGATTTGACAAAATTAAAGAGAGAGTTGGAATTATAAACACAAATATTCAAATAAAGATTCCAACTTTAACTTGTGAATCCTTGAAAATTATATCTTCCAATATGAAGATAAATTAAAATTCTATAACAAGATTGAAACTTTATGATCCCAATCAACTTAATAAATGATTAAACCAAAAGGTTCATACATGGATTTTAGTAATACAAAGTTCCAATCACTTAAAATAATTAAAGATTGAATCTTTTGTATTTATGAGCCTCAAGAAACTTTTCACACTTAAAGCAATTTATTTGCAATTATGTGAAAATTTGAGCTAACAATTAAGCACCAATTACTACCAAGTAATTATGCTTAAAAGTGGTCTAAAATTGCAGAAGCATAAAGGAAAGAACCAAATGCATAATCACAATTAATATGCCATTAAGATTCAAGGTTTAAAAGATTTAAAAATTTTCATCAAAATGAAAAATCCCTCGAAACAGGCATTTATGGGAAGAATTTGGCCTTTTTACAACCCTAAATGAATCAGAAAATTTCCAGAATATCGATTCCATCCAAAATTCACTAGTCTTAAGCGAAAATCTGGGTTCTGGAGCCAAAGTTCTTAATAAAATGAATTAAAATTAATAAAATCGAGCTACTAATCCAATTAGCAACATAACCAGAAATTAAATGATTTTTAAACCCTTGAAATTTTTGTGTTATAAAGATAAATGAGCAAGGCTTTGATACCATTGTTGGGTTTCAATGAGTCCAACTCACCGCGGAACAAAACCCGACCCTAAGATCCACTCACAATTAATATAACTAAAACGACATAAATAACAAGAAAGAGAGAAAAGACAATCTTATCCTTGTCGCGTGCTTCGCTCTCACTCGGAGCTCTTACTTCAAAGCCAAGTCTTGCAAGTGTAGAGACCTCCTACGGTATCCACCCGCAACTCGACCCCGACCGGTCTCTTACTTGGAGTTTAGCCAAGTCGGACAAAAACACTACTCGAGTATTATATGAACTTAAAGGTTTTCCCTCAAGTGGAGATGCCTTATTGAGTTCCTACTCAAGTGACTTTCTCCAAATCCCAAGGTGGGTATTTATAGAGAATTTCATCAGAGAATTCCACTCTCCCATCAATGTGGGAGAGTTGGTAAAATCAATTTTCCCTTTTTATTTTTAAATCAAAAATAAAAGAAAATAGCAAACAACTAATTAATCAACAAGTGACAACTACACAAGGAGAGGTTAGGTGAGGACCACAAGGTGAGGGGACCATGCCTTCCTTCCCTAGCTTCCCCAAAACCGGCTGCTCTCGCAAGCTGCCACATGGCACCCAGCCTTGGGCACCAAGGCGCGCCTAGATGGCGGCCTTGTGATAGACTGGGCCTGCCCGTGTTGTGATGCAGGGAGGGCTGTTGCCTTGGCCCAGCAAGCCGCGCATGCTTCTGGGCTGTTGGCCAAGACATGCACGCCTGGTGCTAGCACGCTAGCATATTGCTAGCTGCTAGCTGCTAACTGCTAGGCGCTGCTAGCTTGGCACACCAGCAGTGTTGGCCTCGCACCAAGCCCGCACATGCGCAGCAAGCTACGCACGCACATGCGGGTTGCTGCTGCCTTGTGCTCGGCTAGTGCATGCTAGCCTTGTGCACCTGGCACCATTGCCTAGGTGCGGTGCACATGCTAGCACCATTTGCCCCTAGCACTCGGTTTGCTCGGGGCATTCCGATGCTAGGGGTATTTTGGTAATTGTCGATTAATTAGTTTAATTTTACCGTCTCGTCTTTTATTAATTTGACTCAACTTGTGACGCTCGGTTTTGACGCTCCTAGCTCGATTTTTTACGACTAAATATTTAATAGTAGAGCGACTCATTAATTCCTTTCGACTAATTCGTCGTGTCGGATTATTAGTTGCTTGGGTGTGACCCGAAGGGTTCAGTCAAGATTAAGCTGTAATATTAATTATGGATTAATATTACTGATCGGAAGCGGCCTCTAACTAGACATTCCGATCACTTGACCTCACTGAATAATTAGCTTTCTAATAATTCTGAACCCTTTATCGGAATAATACACTTGTTCGAAAGACACCATTCCTATTAAAACTCCCTTTCAGCTTCTACAATGGCATTCAAGAAATCTTCCGAGCCATAGATCTCTTCATCTTGGCTTAGGATTAATGGTTCTCTTGCCACTTTCCCCATAACCTCAACAAATTTTTTTACCAAGTCATTTTCGGGAAATATTTCCTTTGCTTTCAATAGTTTGTTTGATAGTTTTGACAAGCAATGACCAGTTTCAATCACCACATTAATGAAATCATTCATGAAAATCTAGATTATAAAGAAATAATTAGATTTTAAACAATACATTTCATATTAAAAAAATGAACATTTATGTATTTAAAAGTATTCATTTTACATACCTGAGGACTGATTTCAGCTTTTCAACAATTCTAGGAAGTATTTTCCCTTTACCAAGTCCCAATTCCAATTCATTTTTTTTCTTTCAAGAACCATGTCCCGTTTCCGTACAGCAATAATCGGGATTGTTCTTGGTGGCTTTTTACCCAATCTCTGATCTCTATCAAAATAGAACAGCTATAAAAGAAATAATAATGAACATTTATCAGATTATATATGATTAATTACCAAACAGATTTGAACAATTATCAATCAACAAATGAACATTATTATATATGATCAATTATCGAAATAGATTTGAACAATTATCAAAAAATGAACATTATTATTCATACCATCAGAATTTCTAGGGGGCCTTTGTAGAATCCCTTGCTTGACTGTTTTCTCCAATTAACATGGTTTTTCATCAGTGAATCAAAAACATATTGACACCAATTCAAGTTTTTAATTCTTTCCTTGTGCATCATCGAATAGAGAAACTTGTAATGGCACCGGTTGTTTTGTATGCACTTTATCAATGCATTCTCTGCTACCACCAAAAATTTTGTAATGAAATCTTCATTGTCAGGCATGTTTTTCTAAATCTTTCGTCAATGTATTTTTCCACAATTTGGCTTACAGAAGGAATGTTTCCATTCCACTTTCCCTTCTACTTCTTCATAAAACTTTCAAAATCTTCACTTGGTTTATCTTATTTCGCTTTAACAATGGGAATTTCCCCCAATGGTAGTCCATATACTACTCTAACATCCTCTACTTCCACTTCAATCGATTAATTTTTTGGAAGTTCAAATAGTTTGACTATTTTCTTCAAAATTGTTCAAAATCCAAAAACAAAAACTTTGGTCCAACCGAGGTAACTGGATATAAAGTAGGGGTCCTAATCCAATCTCTTCTACCTCTAATTTCTGTGTAGCACTCATTTCTTTTATCCAATTCATCAACTTTACATGCCCCCCACTGGTTGATGCTTTCTCTTCCTCAAACTCCTCTTCCTCAATTGTCTCCACTTCCTCCGCCTTAATTATTTCTGTTTTCTATTTCCTTCTTCCCCTACCATCACCTTCTTGTTTATACACAACTAACTTTTGCTCCCTATATGGAATATTTCAAGCATCCCAACACTTGAGCCCCACTGTGATCATACACTTAAGCATGGTGGCGTCCAAATGGAAGGAAGCTAGAGCAAAAGAGTCGCCAACAAGTTTTAGGAACTTGTAAACTGTTCACAGGGTGAAGGTTACACCACTTCACGACCATGAGATCGCTAACTCCATAGTGGTCCGGAACCATGACTAGATATTCGGGAATGAAGGTACAAATCCAACCTAAAAGAGATTGAACCTGCCCTAGAAATAGGCCTCTACTTTACTCTTCTCATATTCATGTGCGCTTTCTGACTAACATACCATCATTATATTAATCCTAAACCTGTTTAATCTATGTTGGTTGAATATTAATGCACAAACAAATCTATCATTGGCGATCACTTGAATTAAAATCACATTAGCCTAAATAAAATTATCAATTATCTTATTAAGCATGATTTCAAGTACAAATTCCCTTTAAACCTGCAAGAGAGGGTGTGATCAAGCAATAATAATAATATATCAAGCAACATATAAATATATTGACACAACAAATCATCATCATCATAATCTCAATCTCAACAAAGCATAATAATATTAGCAAGATCCTAGGCATGATACTAACAAGATTAATAACAAATCCTAGCATATCACTAAACAATAAAGATCAAAGCTTTAGCCCTAACATGATACTAACATGATAGAAGAAATATACTAGAAAGCAATAAAAGCATCCTAACATGATACTAGGAATTATTATATTCTAAGCATGCTTTCTACAAAATAAAACAATAAAATTACTTACTTTGTTACCTCCTATCTCTTTCTATTAAAATAATACACACATTAGTAACTTCAAGGAAAATATTAAATCAAACTATTAATTTAAATAATTGAAATAGGGATTTGGGACCAAACCCTCAGAAATTATCAAACTTTCACGTCTAGGGCAAAGGCAACTTCGAACTTGGCTAAGTGTGTCAAGAACTCGTGAATGAGGAATATTGTATTTTGAAAAAGCTGTGCTTAGAAAGAGGTAGAAAGAACAAGCTATTGCTTAAGAGAGAGAAGAGAATAGAAAGATGATTGTTGATGATTGAAAACGGGGAATAAGGACCCTATTTATAGAGAAAATAGCCCTGAAACGATTAGAAAAAGATCAAATTCGATTCGGAGTAAAACTACTTCCATCGCGACGCGACAGTGTCCGTCGCGGCGCGATGGGCTATTGTTTGGCGATGGTGAACGCATTAACTTAAAATCATACGGAGGCCTTAATCTAATTAAATTAGACTAATTAACGTCCGTACTTATCTTTTAAAATCAGATTTAATCTAATAAAACACTTGTTTTATTCCAAATAAAATTCTTTATGTTTTCTAAAAGATATAATTATCAATCTTAATCCCACTAGAAATAAAAAGAACCTTCTAAATTATTCTAGAAGATTAAAATCAATCCTAATGACTTCAGGAATAATAATTAATGGGCCCTCCATTTGATCATTGGGCCGTATATAAAACTCATTTCAAACCCAATTTAGTATTTTGGCTATAACTTCCTCATTATTCATCGGAATTGGGCTTATAATATATCTTTGGAAAGCTCTTTTTGAGCCTAATCCAACTACGCTATTTTTGGACCCTTATCATGGAACAAACTAAACTAGACTGGACATTTCCATAAATAGAGTAAGAAAAGAAATATTTTCTTAAACAGAAAGAAATATGTTTTTTAAAACGATCGCACCATAAGACTTTTCACATTTCACCTTGTTCGATAATCAAATGACGTGAAAGGTATTCATCACTGGACTTGGTTTTAGGGGAGACACAATCAGGTGTCTACACTCCCCCTTCTTAGCCTTTGCCTTCACTAACTTCTGCTCTTCCTTCTTTGCCTTTATTTCAACCTTTTCCTCCTCCAATTCATCTTCTTCCTCACTAACAGGTTCTTTTTCAGCTTTTAGACAGATTCTTCACTATCATCACCACTATCAGTGGAATTTTCATCAGAAGGATCCTGAGATGGTTCATCAGATGGTACTTCTGGTATTTTTTTCCTCTTCCCAACATTCTTCTTGGCAGGGCTGACAACTAAAAGTTGAAATCAATATAAAAGTCATCACATAAGATCATTTAATGTATTGAAAATGAACACAAATTTTATTATATATGATCATTCTATATATTGAAATTGAACATTTATAAATATCATTATATACCTGCTTTTCTGTAGCCAGCAACCTTAGAAGGTTTCTTTAGTTGTGCTATAGATATCTTTTTTCCACCTATATAAATGATAAAATTTTGTTTATTACATACAAATTTTAGATTTTATAATACCTAACAAACTTTTATTATATTGAACATTTACCCTTTTTGCCTTGTTCTTCTACAACTTTTTTAGCAGGAGCACTGACATTTTTTTAATAGGTTCAGCAACATAATCAGCAGGGGCACCTGCCATTTTTCTGATTGGAGTAGGTGCTGTATCATTTTTAGAAGGTGCACCAACTCTCTTTTGAATAGGAGAAGTCCTTTGAGGAATTCTTTTTTTCAGAGCTTTTTTTGCAGATTTTTCAGCAGGCTTAGCAGTTGCCTCCTTCTGGCCTCCCTTAATAGATTCATCTAATAGAACATCTATTGTGTTTTTAAATTTTACGTTAGTAAAGTTAAACATTAAATATAGAAGTATTATCTTTACCTTGGCTTCTTATAACTCTTCCACTTTGCACTACAGGGCTTTTATTTTTGTTTTTTTCTTGCAATCATTTTGTATCTTGATTTTCTTTTGCTTGATTGTTCACTCTTTTGAGAAGAGGCAGCTAGCTCCTCACTTATTTTTGTCAATACATCAGCTATATTCATATCTTCATCTGTCATATTGGTCTCATCCTCAATTAGAAAAAATCAGATGCCATTTATGCTGCATATCAAATGATCAAATATAAAACATTAAATAAATATTTATGTAAATAGAATGACAAATGTTTATTATACATAATCAAAATGAACATGTTATGTAATATATATGTACATTTTTCATTTTTTACCTTTCAGCTCTGTTGTCTTTGGAAAGACATTTTCCAATGTTTTCTTTTCAGGGCTTTTCTCCTTTTCAGGCCCTTTTTCCTCTTGTCCTTCTATGAAAATTTAATCAGTGAAAATTGAAATTGATTAATCTTCTTGTACGTTACAATTAAAAATTATAAATATCCAAAATGAACATTTTATGTAATAAATATGTACATTTTTCATTTTTTACCTTTCAGCTCTGTTGTCTTTGGAAAGACATTTTCCACTGTTTTCTCTTCAGGGCTTTTCTCCTTTTCAGGCCCTTTTTCCTCCTATCCTTCTATGAATATTTAATTAGTAAAAATTAAAATTGATTAATCTTCTTGAACATTACAATTAAAAATTATACATATCAAAAATGAACATTTTATGTAATAAATATGTACATTTTTATTTTTTATCTTTTATCTGTGTTGTCTTTGGAAAGTCATCTTCCACATTTTTCCTTTCACTGCTGTTTTCCATTTCAAGACTTTTCTCCTCTACAGACCCTTTTTCCTTCTGTGTTTTCTTCACCTGTAAAATTAATATTATTATTATAATTGATATTTATAAACATTAAACAGAAATATTCAATATATGTGAACATTTACCTTTCTTTAACTTCTTGCTTGTTCTTTCCACATTTTTTATTTCCTTGCTTGCTTTTCCATTCTTTTGAGATTTTTCATAATTCTGATTGTAGATTCTTTGTACTTCCTGTAAATGTGAGATAGTATTATGAAATTTTCATATATATACATTATTTATTTTATTTAATTTAGTTATTCAAATTTGAACATACTTTGGGTTTTTCTCTATGTCTAAATGTATTTGTTGTATGTTCTTCTTTGAAGTGGTTATTGTTGGCTTCTATTGATCATCATCTTTGGGTTTTCTGATAATTCATTAAAAATGTGTTTGAATTTACATCTTTGAGTAAATAAATATAAAATGAACATAAAGTCTATAGAAATGAACATTTAATTTATCTTACTTTTGGCCAAGAGTATTCTTTTCTGGATTGTTTAGCCCCTCTGATTGAACTTATTCTAGCTTGCTGAAATCCATATTAAGTAATACTTTTAACAAAAATGCATATAAATGGTACACAAAATAGACATTTATGTATAATAAAATGAACATTGTTTATTAATACCTTTGATCAACATCATGTTTGTCCTTTTCAGATATATTTGTATCTTGTTTTTGCTCCTCATCCTTTTCACTGAATATTGTATATATTTATTAATTAGGATTTGGATTATAAAAAAATGAACAAATTTGTATGGAAAATGAACATTTTGGATTAGCATACCTTTGATTCCTGCTCTCTTTGTCATCTTTTGCAGATTGATTTCCAATCTTAGTTGTGGTATGAGTAGCAGAGACATTCTCACTTTGTTCAATAAAAAAATAAGAATTATTTTATATAATATAACATTCAACTATGAACTAATTTATATAATTAAGAGAACTAGTTATTTTGGTATAAAGTTTTATACCTTATTGGTTGATTTGTCTCTCGTGGTCCTGATTTTGACATTACAATTTCACTCAAACCTTTTTTTTTCACTAAAATTTAAAGAATTACCTAATAAGTTTGATATATATACACAATGCACAATGATTGCATATAAAAACAATTATTTTATACATATAATAACTTACTTGTTTGAAGTGTATCTTTGATAACTACTACCAAATTCATTTTGTTCTATAAACTTCTTTAGAGTTAAATGTTCAGATTTTCCATCTCTAAATTGAAGCAAGTGTTTCACTCTAAATGGTACATCACTACAATATAAAATAATTACAGGGTATTAGTTTGAATGCATACAATTGAAATGATTATTATCATATTTATATGTGTACAAGATGTTTCAATGAATACTCAAATGAACAAATACAAATATATGATCATAACTATATCTATAAATGAACATTATCAGTATCAAATATGATCATATACAGTGATATAACTAAAATCATGATAACATTAAATATGATCAAATACAAATAGCATATTAAACAATGATCAAATACAAATAGCAAACAATGATATAACCAAAATATGATCAAATACAAATAGCATATTAAACAATGATGTAACCAAAATCATGATAACATTATATAATAAACAAATGAACATAATATATTCTGTAAATGATTATATACCTTGGAAATGGAGACATTTTTAAATATGTACCACTTAATTTGTCAATATCTTTTAAAAGTTCAGGATCTACAATTGTAGTCTTTTCGCGGTTTTTTTTTCAGTTTTTCTACTCTTGACTGAATAGGTACATCATCATCGTCTCTGTTTTGTTTAATAAATTGTTAATGTTGTTACTAAAACAACTTTTGAAGCAATTTCCATAGTTTAAGTAGTGAGAAAACTTACATTTCGTCAGAATTTTGCTCTGAAGAACTCTTCTCTGAAGTATTCTTTTCCAAACTGTTCTTCTTCGAATCCTTTTGTGTTTTTCTACAAAAATCGCACAAATTATAGTACATTTTAGTAATTTTCAGTAAAATCATAGTATAATCGCAAGAAATTGAACAAAAATTAGGGTTTATACATTTCGTTAAAACTTTTCTCTGAAGTACTCTTCTTTGAAGTGTTCTTCTCTGAAATGTTCTTCTTCGAATCATTTTTTGTTGTTCTATAAAAAAAATCACACAAATTATAGTACCATTTAGTAAATTTTCAGTAAAATCAAACTATAATCGCAAAATTGAACAAAAATTAGGGTTCATACATAAAATTGCAACAAAATCAACAAATTACTTACTCTTTTGTTAAATCTTGTATCGAATTTAGCCGTTTTATCTTCAATGTCAGACATTTTTACTAATTTTAAAGTAATTTTATACAACTTTTTGTTGTAATTGCTTTGATTTTTTGAATTTTATGAGAAAGAAAATGGAAGAAACTTGGAAAGGAATGTTTTAGAGAGAGAAAATGCTAGTTTTTTTTTTATTTTTTTTATATATATATTGTATATATATGTGGGGTAGGGACGGTTTTTTACCGCGGTTAGTGGGTTACTGTGGTTAGTGGGACTCCATACGCTGTGTTTAAGGGGGGGGGGTGTAGGTAGTGGAAGCTACACTAGGGGGTAGGTGTTAAGAATTAATCCCGTTATCACGAATAGAGCGGACAAAAGCTGATATGACATGACAATACAATACGATAGCTCAAGTGGTTAGAGCTTCCCTCCTGATTCTCACCTCCACCCTTATTGCTCTCTAAACACCAAATAAAATTGGTTAGTTTCAAGTATTTTCAATATGTTTAATTGCTTAGGTTCACAAGAAATGATACGTTTAACTAATCGGATCGGGTTACTCGCTCCGTGTTATTTTAAGTGTTACAGTTTGACCAGCACATAATTTTAGGCAATTTATTTGACTTAAATTAAATAAGTAGTAAGTGGGGTAGATGGAGTATTGAAAAATTGTAAAAGAAAGAAAGTGGGGTTAATAGTTTATTAAAAAGTAATGAATGTGAGAAAAGATATAAAAAACAAAAAAGTAGTATTGGGTTTGGGTGGAGACCATGGTAGGAGAGAGATATAATATTTTATTGTAGTTTTTTGTCAAAAAAGGAAGTGTAACACTTATTAAAACACGACCGGATTTGGTAAGTATAACACTTATTATAACACGGAGGGAGTATTAGTATTGAGGTTCCTTATCCTTTATTTTTCATGACAATTTACTAGATTCGGGTTGAGCTCCATGCAATGCTAGAGGTGTTCAAAATGATCTAATTTAGAAAAACCACCCAATTTGAATTGTATCTTGTCTGATTTAATCAGAGAAATTTAGGTGTCAAATCTAATCTGCAGTTGACCGAAACTCAACTTGAATCTGAGTTTGACTTGATCTCACAAAGAACTTGACTCGAAACTAACTTAACCTAACTTGAACTCAACCTAACACAAGTTTGACATGACATGAACTCAACTTGACTAGAAATTAACTTAAAAAATATCCACTTTAGCCTTAACCCGATTCTGCATTGACCTAACTTGATTTTTGAACCCAACCTATTATTGACTGTCAGTTTTTACCTCTACTTAATACTTTGATTAAAGTATAATAGTACAATTTTGTTTCATTAATACTTAACATTTTGTTTAAGGGTAAGGGGAAAAAGGAAAACTTGTCATAAATAATACTACCTTCGTTTTTTATTAGTTGACATGTTTTGACTTTAGCATTATTCACACACCTCCCTTTGACCATGTTTTGTAATTTATATGTGAAGAAAAATATAGTCAAGTGGGATCTTGTTAGATTCGTCACAATGTATATTTTCAAAATTTCAACTTTTTATAATTTTTGCTTATCAGTAATTAAAGATATTAATGATCAAATTTGTGCATTAGCAAACGTGACTAAAGATACGTGTCAACTAAAAAGAAACGGAGGAAGTATAACATTTGAGCGGTGAATTCAAACAAAACAACCTTTTGATTATTTCTTAATAATGTAACGTTTAGGGAGTGGTCTCAATTTTACACAGGGCAAAAAAACATGTAATCTACTAAATAGGTTCCCCATGACTCGTGTCGTTATGTAATTGGTCCAAATTGTTAAATTTTGATTTTTTTTTAAAAAAAATTATATTAAAATAAAAGGAAAGAAACACCAGCCCCCTCACCCCTTCATTACGGCTCATAGGGTTTCGGCCCCTATAAGTTTTGTAAGAGTTACTAAACGTGCGTGATAAACATATTATGTAAAGTGACAAATCCAACAACTTTTTCAAATGGGTTCATGTAAATGAAAATGAAAATTTTACCTAACATAGATACTTTTACTACTTAATTAAAAAAAAAATTATTTAAATTTATTTGAAAAATTGTATATGGTAGCCCTCAAGATCTATATTTTCTATTTGGTGGGAAAGAAAAAAAAAAAGCATAATATCTAGTGACACTAAACTTCTACAAAACTCTAATTAGTGCACTTATACTACTTAAACCAAGCTAAGTTCATTAGTATGGCTAACTTATAAACTCTAATATGTGATATTACTAACCTACCCTCTAATTAACTTCCCTCCTATTTCATTAAACGTTTCTTACCAGTTGTACACATTGCAGGCTATTCAAATTCTTCCCGTTTCTTTCAAAATCAGGGTTCTTCGAAAATTAGGGTCACTGTTAAGCCATGAATTATCGCTCAATTGCTTCAAAGTCTAGGTGCGCAATTGATGGATGCTTCAATTTATTAGGTGAAAGATTGAAGGCATATAACTGCATTCCCCCCAAAAATTGAGAGGTTAGAGTTTCCGATTCAACTACAAACATTAAGAAGCCTCATTACAAGTGCAAGGAGAAGGTTAGAGGATGTTGGTTCTTTGTGTGGATTATTGAGGATGATGTTGGGAAACATGAAATTTCTCCAAATGAATGAAGAAATTGCAGAAATTCACAAGATATTTGCAGATATGCATGAGAGCTTTAGGAACTATGTGAAGATAGTTTTTGTGGTTGTTATTATCTATGTGTTAATCATAACAAAGTGATGTAATTTTTGGTAGATGTTTAAGAATGGCTTTGAATGTAAGGTGTGAAATGGTTTATGCTGGAATTGAATAAAATTGGAGTTTATTTTCTATTTGTTTCTTCAGTTTCTTAATTTTCAACATTGTTTTCTAATATATCTGTAACCGAAGTGAAAAATTAAACAATGTAAATGACTAAAAATTGGACTGCCAATCAATTTCTTGGAAAAAAAAAATCCATTATAATATTTAAAATGCTTACAAAATCCATATGTTCCACCAGACCTATATAAAATAGGATATCATTCATAGCACATAAGTTCAAAAGTAACTTCACAAGTCACAAAATAACAACCCAAGTTAAGAAGACACCGGCTTCTAATAAATAGTATAAATTAGACTTTATGTTTTCCTTTGTTGTTGCTTCTTTGTGTAGCCTTAGATGTCCCTGCAACTGCTTGTTGTTGTGAAGCCTTCTTTGGCGGTGTTGGATATTTCTAGTTGGTGGGTATGTTTCATGGTTGTAAATGGGTTGGTTTTATGGTGAGTAGCTGATAGTGGTGGTGGGACCGGTAGTTGGACAATGGGGGTTGTGGTGGTAGTGGTCAGGTAAGAGGTTTGAAGGAAGAGAATGGAAATACCTTTGGTGGGGGTGGATGGGCAATGAGGGTAAAGGAGACTAGGAGAATGGAGAGGGTAGAGGGATTGATTAAATTATCTTAACAAAGAGCAACATAGGGAAAGAGCCCTTTTGATTCCCTTAGCCTTTCTTGAAGACACCAAAGGCCTAAACCAAATGAACCCTAATAGATTTCTACTTGAGCAAGAATGAAAGAAAAAAAAAAGAGACACCACAAGCTTACCAAAATTCGAACTTAATAATTCCACAAATATTTATATTCGGATTTGAGGACTCAAAAAAAATAAATTTCCACCCATATTTATATTTGAATCAGCCAACATAACCACTCAAAATCATAATCCGAAGTATATCATGCCAAGTTGGTGCAACAATATAAGAATTCTAAGAAAAGCTAGCCAATGGTTCAGTGATAATAACCTATGATGTTCAGAAAAGCAATTCGAAGGTTCAGTGATAATAACCTATGATGTTCAGACACTGACAAAGGCCTGCTACACACGTTTGATATCCTTACATGAATTGACCTTGATTAGGACACAATATACGCCCAAAAATAGGGGGAAGGGGTTGGCAAGTAATGACCATGATTGAAAAATCGGATTAATCTTCTTTCCATTTTTTCATAATAATTTTTTTTAAACTAGTCTTTTACATGCATACCTGACAGTGAAGCACACTAGTGAGTGATATTTGAAATGTCACAAGAAAACATACAAAAGTCGCTTATATAATAAATACTTCTAATCAATCTAGGCCAACACTTTTAAAGCAGTTAAGCTTCTGGTTTGCATCTTACAGCCTATTTACAATGATTGAGATACTGGTGTTGGTTGTATGTGAAGCAATAGGTTGAGAAGTAGTAGGTTAAAAAGCTTATTTTGGCTGGGAAGCAGATGTTGTCTTCTGTCTCTTGTGTTTTTTTTGTGACAGATCCTTGTGTTAATTTTTCTTTTATTGTCAAACCATCCACCTTTGCAAGTTCTTAAGTTATGCCCATAAGGCTTACACTTTTTGCATTGCACAGTAGTTGATCTTTTCCTCTTCCAATACCTTTTTCATGGTAGGTGGATCAATTGCAGGCTGATCAATATCTAGCTAATATTTATCGTTTGGTTTTGAGTTCATATGGTGGGAATAAGCTTGTTTATAGGCCCTAATACAGTACCATGTGCTCCCATAGTGAAATGGATCATGACTTTGTTGGGTTTCAGTAAGTCTAACTCACCGCGGAACAAAACCTGACCCCAAGACCCGCTCACAATTAATATAACTAAATGACATAAATAACAAGAAATAGAGAAAAGAAGATCTCACCCTTGTTGTGTGCTTCGCTCACACCCGTAGCTCTTACTTCAAAGCCAAGTCTTGCAAGTGCAGGGACCTCCTACAATATCCACCCGCAACTCGACCCGATCGGTCTCTTACTCGGAGTTTAGCCAAGTCGGACCAAAACACTTCTCGAGAATTATATGAACTTAAAGGTTTTCTCTTAAGTGGAGATGCCTTTTTGAGTTCCTACTCAAGTGATTTTTTCTCCAAATCCCAAGGTGGGTATTTATAGAGAATGTCATGTGAGAATTCCACTCTCCCATAAATATAGGTGACTTGGTAAAATCAATTTTCTCAGTTTATTTTTGAATCAAAAATAAAAAAGAAATCCCAAACAAATAATTAATCAACAAGTGGCAACTTTACAAGGAGAGGGTAGGTGAGGACCGCAAGGGGAGAGGACCATTCCTCCCTTCCCAAGCTTCCTCTTAGCTACCCTTCACATGCCACACGGCCCTATCCCCGCACGTCACGTGGCGCCAGCCTTGGGCACCAAGGCACGCCCAGCTGGCGGCCTTGGGCTTTGCTGGGCCTGCTCATGGCTGCTTGGTGTGGGAAGCATGCTTTCTTGGCCCAGCAACCCACGTACATACGTGGGCTGGTGGCCGAGGCTTGTTGCTGCCCTATGCTAGCGCACGCAGCTCAGCAAGCATGCCATGCTTACTAGCGGGCTGCTGTTGGGGTGCGGTATGCTTGGCGCGCCAGCAGTGCTGGCCTCGCACTTGCCCGCACATGCAGGCAACAAGCCACGTACGCATATGCGGGCTGGTGCTACTTGTGCGTGGCTGGTGCTGCTAGCAATGCGCCGGCAACATGCTAGCCATGCGCACCCATCAACATTGCCTAGGTGCGGTGCACATGCTAGCACCATTTGCCTCTAGCACTCGGTTTGCTGAGGGCATTCCGATGCTAGGGGTATTTTAGTAATTGTTGATTAATTAATTTTATTTTATCGTCTCGTCTTTTATTAATTCGACTCGACTTGCGATGCTCGGTCTCAACGTTCCTAGCTCGATATCCGACGTCTAAATATATAATACTCGAGCGACTCATTAATTCTGTCCGAATTGATTCGTCGTATCGGATCGTTAGTTGCTTGGGTGTGACCCGAAGGGTTCAGTCAAGGTCAAGCTGTAATATTAATTATGGATTAATATTACTGATCGGTAGCGGCCTCCAACTAGGCATTCCGATCACTTAACCTCATTGAATAATTAGCTTTCTAATAATTTCGAACCCTCTATCGGAATAATACACTTGTTCGAAGGACACCATTCCTATCAATCTCTCACTTGTCCTTACGGAAAAGTGCGGTTTTTGTGTATAGCCTATTTCCTATGTCACTTAATGTCTCTTCATGAACTCTAAGGTAAGATTATTCATCATCCTTATTACGTTCGGAAGTGTTTCATGAAATTCGAGTTCAACCATCAATAAGTAGATGATTTATAAAAAATCCATCTGAGCACGACCATGAATTTTACATTCTCGCTCTTCGAGAGGCCTTGTAAACAACAAAGACATGTTCCCTATTGTCAATAGGGGGACATTCCAAGTCTTGTACTGTGAGCTTCTCTTACTAAGAGGACCTAGCCGCTCAAGTTTTGCCGTTATAATCTCCATGTACAGCAAATGTTTGACTAACATCAAAACGGACTAGCACTGAAACAAGAAAACTCACAATACTCATGGTCGAGGAAAGAGGTTCCAATAGCCATAATGAGAAGTATACTTATGACGATTTTTAAATCTCTTAAAGTATTCTCATAGGTCGATCTAGTATGGTTCTAAACCAATACATGTGCAAATGATTTATGACAATCATGTCCTTATAGCACAAGAAACGGTGCTGTAAATCAAACTACACACTAATGTCAAGTGGTCATTAATCGTCCATCATTTAAATGACCTCGATTAGGGATAATTTTCGATAGTAATATTCAATGTTCACTTAATAGGTGTTTCTTTATCTAAGACTAGTCTTGATACCCTATTTTGAATATTCTAAGAATCGAATGGACTCAATATTTAATCCTAAACCACAATTAAATAGAAACGGAGTGATAAAATTGCATGAAATTAAATTACTCCAAACTTGAATGGTTCATCGTAGTGTCTTTATAGGTGTTACTTCTTTATTGATATGCTTATTTTCTTCTTGTTCTGTGCGTTCAAGAACTCTTCTACACATGCCTATCATTCTCTCTACCGAATATACGAGGAGCAACATATCTTCTTTAGTGGGCGGTCGTTGCATTGGGGACAATTCACTCATGGCGTCGAAGAATACTTCTTCTTCTTCTTCAAGGGCATGAGTTTCTTCGACTGGTTTGATTAAAGATGAGGGATCAATACAACTTTCCTCATCGGAAATAGCCAAAGAGTCAGAAAGTGGTGCACTATTGATGCTTGGCTTCTTGCTTGCGGGAGGCACTGGGAGTTTATTGTTGTCGATCAAGTCCTGGATAGCTTCATTTAGCTTCCAGCAATTCTCAATAAGATGGCCCCTACCTTGATGGTACTTGCAGTGTCCATTGGGGTTCCAATTAGCCGTTCTCATTTCGACTGGTGCATCCCCAAATGGTCCAATAAGAGTTATAAGACCTTTTGTATGAAGACGGTCAAATGCGGTGTCATAACTCACACCAATAGGAGTAAAGTTTCTCCTAAATGGTTTCTTGTCCTTGATTATTCATGGCGAGGACTTCATTCAGATTAAAGGTGCTAACATTATTTAAGTGGGTAGTTTTGGAAGAAGAAGGATCGTCGTTCTTCTTTCCTTTCCAGGTACTGTTGCAGTTAGTGTTAGCAGCTTTTTGTTTTGCATAGTCGTCTTCAATATTTATTCCAATGTCATAGACGGCCTTGAAAGTATTTAAGTTGCTTTGATACTTGAGATGTTTAGAATATTTTTCCTGGAGATTCTTTATGAACAATCTCACAAATTCCTTTTCAGTACGTACTTCAATCATCTTAGCAGAGGTTTCCCTCCACTTATTAAAGAAAGAAGTAAAACCTTCATTCTCTTTTTTTTTAAGCATCTCAAATTCCCTATGATCAGTTTCAACTTGAATATTACACTTGTACCTATCAATAAAAGCATTTACAATGGCATCCCAAGTAGAGGTTTTCTCTTTCTCAAGGGAAAAGAACCATTGTTGACAAACGGTTTCGAGTGATAAAGAAAACAGTGTATGAAAATTATTCTTATCTATCCCCTTAATGTTCATTATCGTCACGAACGCTCTTAAGTGGAAGTAAGGATTATCTGTTGCCTTGAACCTAGGGATGTCATTGGCATTGAACTTCTGCGGAAGAAGTTCCTTCTCCACTGAGACCCCTTGTGAGCTAATGAACTGGAATCTATAGTCATTGGATATTTTGCTCAAGCTTTCTTGCATGAGCTCCATTTGTTGTTGCCTCACAGGGTCATTGACTTGAAGAGCTATACTCTTCATCAATTCAGTTAGGTTAGCCACGTCCTTCTTGAGTTCATTAACTTCTTCTTGAGACACCATTATCTTCTTGGCTTTTCTTTTCCGACTGATGGGTTTGTAAAAAAGGAGTATTTGAACAAATGTATTGTCTTTGATTAACCGCTCATCCTTTCTTGACCAAGCGCTGTAAATTAAACCATTTAATTGTTTTAATGACTTGACTTAAATTTGACTTTGACTTTATTGATTTTTTTTAAAAAAAACAAAAAAGCAAAAATAGGTTGTATTTTTGAGGATCAAGAAAGGGTTCAAACAAGTATGGTTTAATTGGAGGATTAATATCCGACTTATCCCCCTAAAAAAATGACGGAAAATACGCGCATACAAGATTCTCTAGATATGGTCAAAATGTGACATATTATGCGTGTGCTTTATTGGTGAATGTGAGTGACATACTTTGACTTTTGTGTGAGACCATGAGACTATGTGCCTAGACTCAATTAAGGACTGAACATGATTACTGTCATTAATAAACCGATTAAACCGTTTTAGCAAATTGATTAGTCAGACTCGTCGCGAAGACTCGAGCAAAAATATGGACTGTCGTCAGACGGCAGAACTGTCGCCAGACGCTAAAGGTCAGTGCCAGACGTTAATATTGTCGCCAGGCGCTAATAACTAGCACATGGCGCCACATTCCAGATCTTTGCGCCATTGCTGGAACATCGATCTAAGACTGTTTCCAGTATTTTACTCTAAAAGGACAAGCCTAAAAGCCGTACTAAGTCAAGTTTGATCAATTTAATTAGACTTTAATCATTTATTAATTAATTAATTAAATAAGCAAAGTCCTTTAGTCATTAATTAATTTATTTGACTCATTCACAATTCAAACAAACGGTTAGGGGAAAACACATATAAGATATGCACAACAAATAATGCATAAGTAGTCATATAGTCACGATATGATGCAATGAGTTTGCAACCTAACCATGGCTCTAGTTCAGGATATGGGTTAGTCAAAGAGGGTCCATGGTTATGAGTCCGAATGCACCACGCGGAAGCCTTACCTTTGGAAGCGTTGGCGCGAGTGGATGGGACCCCGCGAGTTAAACTCGCTTCCACGGTTTAGTGAATTCAACAAACTCGGATGTACCCTTCGTTGCCAGGAGCGTTCGATTGGGTAGATGGAGCGTGAATCCCCAGAGGGTTATGGCCATATGTAGAACACATATGGGTTTAAGAGAAAAGGAAAAAAACTCAATCAGGAAGTAAAACCGAGCAAACAATACTAGAAAACTAGTCGTAACAAGAAGGTAGATTTCTAGCTCGGTATTGGAAGAATTCGGCGCGAGAAAATATTGTCTGTCGCCAGGCGACAGCGCCATTGTTTGGCGCTGACGCTGTTTTCTCAGCGCTAATTCCTGCATGCCTCGGCAGCTTTATGTTCTTGAATTTTCCAGTTTTTTTCATAGCGTTATTTTGACTTTAGTTGTGAAAGATATTTCCCTAATTTCCTTACGTGTAAAAATCCTATGTTTTTGACGCATTTCGGATGGTCTTTCCAATGCAGACCTTTTTATGCAGATGCCACAATCTTAATCAAAATTACGCACATGAAATACTTAGAACTTTTTGAGTCTCATCCACTCATTCTAAATTATTGCCAAAATAAATTTTAGGAATTAAAATAGAAATCCTCCCCAGTGGAGTCGCCAAAAAAACTGTAGGCAATATTTCAAGCATCCCACATTTGAGCCTCACTGTAATCATACACTTAAGCATGGTGGCGTCCAAAGGGAAGGAAGCTAGAGTAAAAGAGTCGCCAACAAGTTTTAGGAACTTGTAAACCGTTCACAGGGTGAAGGTTACACCCCTTAACGATCCAGGAGATCGTTAACTCCAATAGGTCTAGAACCATGACTGGAAGTTCGGGGATGAAGGTACAAATCCAACCTAAAAAAGATTGAACCTGCCCTATATAGGCCTCTACTTTATTCTTCTCGTATTCATGTGTGCTTTCTGACTAACATACAATCAATAGGTTTACCCTAAACCTGTTTTTTTTGGAAAATAAGATTTTATTACCAAAGAGAGAAAGTTACAACTTACAAAAGCTAAGTTATAACTACCACCAGAACACAAAAAGACCTGAAAACAACAGGCCAACCCCACAACCAGTTCTAGATCCAAACCTAGCCACCTTCTAGGAAGGGTTCTAGGAAGGACCTAGAACAACTGGACTCAGACTTCCGGCCACCTTCTAGGAAGGGTTCCGGAAACCAGGACCAGACAACAAACAACCAGAAAAACAACAAAACCAAACACCCAAAAGACACCAAAACCAACATTCAGTAGCAGACAAGCCTGCAAACTGACAAGAAAACTAAAACAACAAAAAGACAGCAAAAAAAAGAACCAAAGCTAGCCTCAACTGCAGAAAACAAAGCACAAAACAATAGATAACTGCACAGCAGCACCAACAGCAGAGAACACCAACAACAGCTAGTCAAAGCAAGGCAAAGAGCAGAGCAGAAGCTGCAAACCAGCAGAAGCAGCAGCAACAAACACCACCCACAGCCTACAGCAGCACACTACAGCAGCACACTGCAGGCATTAGAGCACTGAGCAGACCAGAGCAGCAGCATAAAAGGCAGACAGCAGTGCAAAGCAGTGCACATCAACACACAGCAGAGCAGCAGAGGCACAGAACAGCAACAAGCACTGCAGACCAGCAACAACAGCAACCAGCAAGAACAGCAACCAGCAGCACATTGCAGCAGTCAGCAAACAGCACAGCAGGACAGCACAGCAGGCAGCAGCAGAAGCAGACCAACAACAACAGATCAGCAGCACCTGCAGCAGACTGCAGCAGACAGACAGCACAGCAGGCAGCAGACTGCAAACCACAGCAGGCAACAGAACACAGTAGGCAGCAGCAGATCAGCAACAGCAACAACCAAACAACAACAAAGAAACAGCAGCAGCAGACTGCATCAACATCAGCAGCAACACACCAACAGCACAGCAACACAAACCACAGGCAGCAGCAACACAGAAGCACAACAAAGCACAGAAATAGCCTGCAGACAAGGAAACCAATACAAAAAGAAACAACGGGAAACCCAGTATCATAACCCAACCCAAGGAAACCAGAGAAAAAACACAAAGAGCCCGAGACAAGCCCTAAACGATCAAATATTTGCTTCCCGCCGGGATTCTACTAACTGAGTGAAAGACGATATCCCGAACAAGGGCATCAACTGATTTGCAACAACCAGTAAAGAGAAGTGCATTCCTTTGAATCCAAATACCATAAACCGTTTCAGTGAAGGCCACCTGGATCACTTTATTCTTCAATCTGGAACTTCTGCAGATTTTCTTCATCCAATCAATCTCATCACTAAACTGCTGAACAGGCTTGGAAACACGTAAGATCCCCAAAACCTTACTCCAAACCTTCCTAGAGAAATCACAATCAAAGAAAAGATGCTGAACACTTTCATTGCCATTCAGACAAAGGAAACACTTTGGATCACAAGAGATGTGCCATTGAAGCAACCTATCCTTAGTGACAAGCCTATTCCATAAAGCTAGCCACAATATGAAAACACTCTTGGGAGTTGCTAAGTTATGGCAAGTAACTCTCTTCCAAGGAACTTTAGGCACTTGAGGCCTAATAGCAGCATAAAGCTTCTTGATTTTCAACTTGTTGCCCTGAACGAATCCATCCCATCCCCCTTGATCATTCACAATATCTCTACAACTCAAAATCTTCTTCAAGAACCAGGAGCATCTAGCAAGGGTAGGAGTGGTCCAACAATCTTTATGCTTGAAATAGTAGATATGAACCCACTTAACCCAAAGATTATCAGCCTTGTGAGCAATATCCCAAAGTAACTTAGTGACAGCTGCTTTATTCCACTCAGGAAGAGAAAGCAGATTCCAGCCACCACAAACTTTAGGAAGACAAACATTATTCCAAGCAACCAAAGACTTCTTAGCAGGAGCAGAGGATCCAGTCCAAAGAAAGCATCTGAACCTAGCCTCAATCTCTTTCAGAATTTTCTTCGGAAGAATAAAAATTTGAGCCCAACAAGTCTGTATACCAAACAACACACTCTTCACCAATTGAAGCCTCCCAGCATAGGATAGGTGTTTAGCCATCCACCCTTGAATCCTAGCAGTGACTCTCTCCACCAAAGGCCTACAATGAGCAATAGTAAGCTTCTTTGAAGAGAGAGGGACCCCAAGATACCTAAAAGGAATGGAGCCTTGAGAAACACCAAGAAGCTCCCTCAACTCATTCTGAACATCAACAGAGACTCCTCCAAAGTAGACTTCACTTTTATCAAGATTAGCAGAAAGCCTAGAGGCACCCGAGATTTTCGAGAAGGCTTGGAAGAGAAGCCTAACAGAAACACTATCAGCTCGAGAAAACATCAATAAGTCATCAGCAAACATCATGTGAGTTAGGTTTAACTTTTCACATCTAGGGTGAAAGTTAAAGTCAGGAGACAACCTAAGCTCATCAAGGCATCTGGAGAGGTATTCCATACCAATAGCAAAGAGAAAGGGAGACATAGGATCACCTTGCCTTAGCCCTTTCTTAGCTTCAAAGGGGGGGGGGGGGGGCAGGAAAACCATTAATAAGAATAGAATAAGAGACAGAAGTAAGACAATTCCAGATCCAATCAACAAATCTCTGAGGGAAACCAAGCTCTTGCATGACAGTGATCAAGAAACCCCACTCAACCGAATCATAGGCTTTCTCCAAATCCACCTTAACCATACACCTAGGAGAGATAAATTTGTGATCATAGCCTTTGATCAATTCAGTTTCAAGAAGAATATTTTCACCAATGTGCTTGCCAGGAATGAACCCTGCCTGAGCATCATCAATCACCTCACCAATGACAGCAGCAAGCCTAGCAGTTATGACTTTAGAAATGAGCTTATAGACCACAGTACAACAGGCTATAGGTCTAAAATCCTTAACATGAGAAGCATAAAGGACTTTAGGGACCAAAGTAATAGTTGTACAATTCCATTGCCTAGGCAAAATCCCATTATTAAAGAAATCAATAACACTAGCATAAATATCATCTTTCACAATATGCCAAGCTCTCTTAAAGAAATAGGAGTTAAAGCCATCAATACCAGGAGCTTTAGTGTTATCAATTCCCTTAAGGCCAGCATCAATTTCAGCATGAGAGATAGGCCTAATGAGGTAGCTCTGAGCAGCAGGGCTAAGCTGCTTACCCCTCCGCATAGTAATAAGGTCAACAGCAGGGAGCCAAGGAGCCTGAGTCCCTAAAAGAGACTTATAGAAAGAGATAATTTCATGAGAGATAGCATCTGGATCCTTAAGCAACACCTGATTAGAATAAAAAATAGAATCAATTCTATTCCTTGCTTGCCTAGTCTTCATCACAGAAAAGAAGTAATGGGAATTGCCATCTCCAAGCTTACCCTAAACCTCTTTATCTATGTTGGTTGAATTTAATGCACAAACAAATGTATTATTAGCGATCACTTGAATTATAATCATATTAGCCTAAACAAGATTATTAATTATCTTATTAAGCGTGATTACAAGTACAAAATCCCTTTAAACCTGCATAAAAGGCGTGATCAAGCAATAACAATAATAATATATATCAAGCAACATAATAACAATCATCATCACAATAACAATCTCAATAAAGCATAATAATAATAGCAAGATCCTAGGCATGATACTAACAAGATTAATAACAAACCCTAGCATGTCACTAAACATTAAAAATCAAATCTTTAGCCCTAACATGATACTAACATGATATTAGAAAAGAAATAGGAAGCATCATAAACATTCATAATATCAAAAATATTAGTTAACCCTAAACATGATACTAGGAAGCAATAAAACATCCTAACATGATTCTAGGAATAAACAAAACACTCTAAGCATGATTTCTATATCAAAAGATCAATAAAACAATTAAAGTACTTACTTCGATGCCTCGTATCTCTTTCTAATAACAAAATACACACGTTAGTATCTTCAAGGAAAATAATAAACAAACAATTAAATAAAATAATTTAAATAGGAATTTGGGACCAAACCCTCAGAAATTATCAACCTTTCACGTCTAGGGCGAAGGCAACTTCAAACTTGGCTAGGTGTGTCTAGAACTTGTGTATTAGGAATTTTGTGAGAGGGAAGGTTTAGAAAAAGAATAGAGAGAGAGAAAGCTTCTAGCTTCTAGAGAGAGATAATTGTTGAATAATGATTGTGAATAATTGATGATTATAATTGATTGTTGATGAATGAAAACGGAGGAGATACGACCCCTATTTATAGGAAAAATAGCATGGAATCAAATCAAGTCCTATTCCGAATAAAACTAGCATCTGTCGCCAGGCGACAGACTTTGTCGTTTGGCGCTAATTAAAGGATAAAATGCACTTTTGTGCAGAATCCTCTTTTTAATATGATTAAGCAGCAAATTCCGCGTTTATCAGATTAAAATCATATTTGTGCCAAATTACATATTTTTATTCAAAATAAAACTCTTTAAAATATAATTATCAATCCTAATCTCATTAGAACTAAAAAGGAACCTTCCAAATATTCTAGAAGATTAAAATCAATCCTAATAACCTTAGGAATAATAATTAATAGGCCCTCCTCTAGATCATTGGGCTACATATAAAAATCATTTCGAGCCCAATTTAATATAATCCATAACTTCCTCATTATTCATCGGAATTGGGTTTATAATATATCGTTGGAAAGCTCTTTTCGAGCCCAATCCAACTACACTATTATTGGACCCTTACCATGGACCAAACCAAATTGGACTTATTGTTTTTCATAAATAGAGTAAGAGAAGAAATATTTTTTGGAAATAGAAAGAGAAATATTTTAATAAAAAACAACCGCATCACTACACTTTTCACACCTTCACCTTATTCGATAATCAAGTGACGTGAAAGGTATTCATCACTGGTTTTGGTTTTGGGGAGACACATTTGGGTGTCTACAGAAGCCCCTACTTTGACTGAGTTTGGAGAAACGCAAGTTTCGAAAACAAAAGTCAAAGTAGCGATAGGGAAGGAGAATGATTCAGAACGTTCTGCGATCCTAAATCATTCTTGTAACGCCGATACCTGCAAACTAGTGTTAGATAAACAGATAAAAGAGTTAAGAAACGCGTATTTTGCACCGTCGAGCACACGTCTCTAGAGTAACCGATTTTTGTTTGACGATCTTCCTTAAGCTGGGGGATATCGCTTGAAGACTGCTACGCTTGCAGCTGCCTTCAATTTCCTCTATTTTATGACCATCTTCCACATCTTAGGGAACACGATCGAAGATAACTTCGTTTGAAGTCACCTCTTGTTTTCTGACAACCTTCCTTATCCTAGGGAACGCTGTCGAAGATAACTCCACATGAAGCCATCCTCAGTTTTCTGACAACCTTCCACATCCTAGGGAACGCCGTCGAAGATAACTCTGCTTGAAGTCATCCTCAGTTGTTGTGATAATATTCCGAAGAAAATTATCGAAGACCAACACTTGTTGATCCTCAAAGCTCAATTGAACTTTGCTACTGTGATATTTGCTGAAATAACCGCGGTGCCAGTACGTCAGCGTATTTTTCTGCTTGTGAACCATTACGTCGGTGCTTGCGATGAGCCAATGTTTAAGCGCTTTAAGCTAAGTGAGACGATCATTTATCAGGTCGATCACTTACTGTGATTGTAATCGAACCGATTACTTAATCATGTCAAGTTGCTTATAGGGGCTAACTGGCGTACCAAGGAACCCAAAATAGTTGTATAAGGTCCGCATAATCATTTATGAGGGCCACACATCATGTCGCCGCACCAGCGCACACTGCTACGATCTGTCGCCAGTATTCAGCTCTGTCGCCAAGCGACAGGCATTAGCGCTTGGCGACAAGATCGTTGTCTGGCGCTGACGTTGGGCTTTTCGAATAAAACCCCTTTCTTCATGTAGGGAATATTTCATGCTATTACCCCAAACTTGAACCCCATTGTGATCGTACACTTAAGTATGGTGGCATCCAAAGGGAAGGAAGCTAGAGCAAAAGAGCCGCCAACAAGTTTTAGGAACTTGTAAACCGTTCACAAGGTGAAGATTATACCCCTTAACGATCCAGGAGATCGTCAACTCCAAAAGGTCTTGAACCAAATAGGGTTCGTGGATGAGGGTACAAATCCAACCTAAAAGAGATTGAACCTGCCCTAAAAATAGGCCACTACTTCATTCTTCTCGTATTCATGTGCGCTTTCTGACTAGCATGCAAACAACAGATTAACCCTAAACCTGTTTATCTATGTTGGTTGAATTTAATGCACAGACAAAACTATTATTGGTGATGACTTGAATTATAATCAAATTAGCCCTAAACAAGATTATTAATTATCTTATTTAGCGTGATTAAAAGTACAAATTCCCTTTAGGCCTACAAGAGAGGGCGTGATCAAACAATAACAATATAAATATATCAAGCAACATAATAACAACCATCACAATCATAATCATCATTATAATCAACCATAATCATATTAAAGCATATTAATAGCAAGATCCTAGGCATGATACTAACAAGATTAATAACAAACCCTAGCATGTCACTAAACAATAAAAATCAAAGCTTTAGCCCTAACATGATACTAACATGATATTAGAAAAGAGTAAAAGGCACCCTAAACATGATACTAGAAAGCAATAATAACATCCTAACATGATACTAGGAATTAAACAAATTTAAACATTCTTTCTACAAGAATAGAGCAATAAGATTACATACTTTGATATCTCGTACCTCTTTCTAATAACAAAATACACGTGTTAGTAACTTCAAGGAAAATATAAAATCAAACAATTAAATCAAATAATTGAAAGAGATATTTGGGACCAAACCCTCAGAAATCATAACCTTTCACGTCTAGGGCGAAGGCAACTTCGAATTTGGCTAGGTGTTTCTAGATCTCGTGAATGCGGAATTTTGTAAGAGGGAAGGTTAGAAAAAGAATAGAGAAAGCTTCTAGCTTTAGAGAGAGAGAGATGATGATGAGAATTGATGAATAAAAACAGAGGTTTAGGACCCTAATTATAAGAAAAAAGTCCGGAAATAAGTAGAATTTGATAAGGAATAAAACTCCACTCTGTTGCTGCAAAACCGACTTTGTCGCTTAGCGACAGGGTCTGTCGCGTGGCGACAAGGCTTGTCGCGTGGCGACAGGCTGTCGTTTGGCGACAACCTTGATTCCTACGCGCTTTCAAACACGAAGTCAACTTATCAATAAAGATCGATTTATAAAGTCCGTATGAAAACTGAAATCGTATTTTTCATAAAATAATATTTTATTCCAAATAAAACTTATCAAAATAATTATTAATTCTAACCCTATTAGGATTAAAGAGAACCTTCTAGAGAATTCTACAATTAATTCCAATAACTTTAGGAATAATAATTAACATTGGGCCCTCCCCTAGATCATTGGGCCATATGTAAAGATCAAACCGGGCCCATTTTAGTATTTTAGCCATAACTTCCTCATTATTCATCGGAATTGGGCTTATAATATATCGTTGGAAAGCTCTTTGCAAGCCCCATCCAACTACACTATTATTGGACCCTTGTCGTGGACCAAACTAAATTGGATTGGTTGTTTTCATAAAATAGAGTTGTTTTCGAAAACAAAAAGAAAGAATTTAATAAAAACCAATCGCAACACTTGACTTTTCACACTTTCACCTTATTCGATAATCATTCGACGCAAAAGTTATTCATCACTGGGTTTGGTTTTGGGGAGACACATTTGGGTGTCTACAAAAGCCCCCACTTTGACTGAGTTTGGAGAAACGCAAGTTTTGAAAACGAAAGTCAAAGTAGCGATAGGGACGGAGAAAGATTCAGAACATCTTGCGATCCTAAATCATTCTTGTAACACCGATACCTGCAAACTAGCGTTAGTTAAACAGATAAAAGAGTTAAGAAACGCGTATCTTGCACCGTCGAGTACACGTCTCTGGGAGTAACCGATTTGCTGCGTTTGAAGAAGACCGCTCTGCTTGTAGCTGCCTCCTATTTCATCGAAGATGACTCTACTTGTAGTCATTCTCCGCCGCTTGCGACCATCTTCCACATCCTAGGGAACACGATCGAAGATAACTCTGCTTGTAGCCATCTTCAGTTTTTGGTGATCATCTTCCACATCCTAGGGAACACGATCGAAGATAACTCTGCTTGTAGCCATCTTCAGTTTTTTTGTGACAAATCTCCACAAGCCAGGGAACGTTGTCGAAGATAACTCTGCTTGTAGCCATCTTCAATTTTTTGCGACAATACTCCGAAGACCAATGCCTGTTGATCTTTTAAAGCTCGCTTGAACTTTGCTTCCGCTATGCCACTACGTCGACACTTTTGCTGCTTGTGAACCATTACGTCGGTGCCTTTGCTGTTTATGAACCATTATGTCGGTGCCTTTGAGCCAATGTTTAGGCGCTTTAAGCTTAGTGAGACGATCTTTTCATGAGGTCGATCACTTGATTTAATCGTAATCGAGCCGATCATTAAATCATGTCAAGTTGCTTAGAGGGGCTAACTGACGTACCAAGGAACCCAAAATTGCTGAACGAGGTTCACATAACCATATTATGGAGCTCTGTATTATGGCGCCGCTCCAGCGCTAGCCGGAACTGCTTGTCGCCGCTTTTTCTGCTTGTCTCCAAGCGACAGGCGTTGTCTCCAGGCGACAAACTTGTCGTTTGGCGACAGGGTCGGGTTTTTAAATACCCTCCCTTTCTTCATTTTTCGTCGCTGCTGTTCTGTTTTTCGCATTTGCTTAAAACTTCAATCTTCTCGTTCTTGCTCAATTCTCAACCGAATTCGCTCCAACTTGTTGCAAATCAAAGATTATTTCATCTATTTTCCCGATCCATGTAATTTTATTCAAACTCAACTCGGTTTTAGCTGAATTATGCGTTCTTTGTTCACGAATTTTCCGGAAATTCGAACATGTCTTTGCTTAATTCGCTTCTATTGCTGAATTTTATGCCTTGAAATTGCTTGGTTATGTTTATGCATTGCCTTGGGAGTGTTTTGAGATTTGTTTGACTCAATATGGTAAAGAAATGAGTGATTCACCATTGTTGGACCTCTTGAGGTCATGAAGAAAAACGTGATCTGTTCTTGATGTTTTTACTAGTTCCTCTTGTACAATTTGTCACAATATTTGTCATAGTATTGCAAGAAATTGTTTGATTACTTGAAAATGCTAATTATGCTCATTTTGAAATTGTGCTCTGTTTTTGTACTACGTACTCCATTTTTGCAAACATAGTATCATGCGGCTAGGCGAACCTTAGATACCATAGAGCCTTATTCTTTATTATTTGCATAATATAGCATGGTTAGGCAACGCGGCTCTGGTTCTCAGTCGAGGGACGTACGCCAGGAGGACGAGCCCGTCGACGAGGGTGAGGACCTCTCTACTAGACTTGGACCCCTTCTAGAGTAGGACGAGCACACTCTTTTCTTTTCTCCTGAGCACCATATTTCCAAGCGGGTGCGACGCGGGCTCATCAGCGGGAGGACTCGCAGTCATGGTTCTGGCAACAACGTTATCGGTACGCTATATAAAGTGTATTTCAATAGAGACGAGGTGTTGCGACAACTCTGGGAGTCTTGTGGGTTGACTCCCCTCTTTCGGGCTACTCAGGCCATGTACTCCTATGATGGGGGTAACCTCGTTGTCCGAGCTTTGGTGGAGTTCTTTTGGGACACTACCAACACCTTTCACTTTCCCTGGGGTGAGATGACGGTCACTCCTGCCGACTTCAGTCTCATCACAGGTTTGGAGTTTCGTTCTTCTCCACTTCCATTTGACAGTGATATTACTGTCTACTCACCGATGGTTTCGGGGTTATTGGGTCTGATTGCTGTTCGGGCCCGTGCCGAGGCTCAGCCGGGACAGCTTAGTTCCCGGTGCATCCGCCGTTCTACCCTAGTAGCGGCTTTTGAGGATGATGCGACCACTTGCGAGCAAAGGGTGCACATCTTTGTTCTTATTTTGCTGTCAGGGACCTTTTCTCCTGACAAGGGTAGTCGAGTACTTCTCTACTACCAGCTTGGCCTATGCTGACTTTCTTCTGGGCCTGTGACGTTCCTACCGTCATAGGGCCTTGTGCTACCCTAGAGGTCGCACTTTCCAGTTTCTGGAGGGTCGTAGAGGTATATTTCCATCCTTTTGAAATTAGCTCTAGACTTGTGCAAGCATTTGCTGACTTTTCCTTATCTATGTAGATTTGGTTTTACGAGTACTTCCCCTCGCTTGCGCTGGTGAGACCTTCACCTTGCGAGCTTCCCGTTGTCGCTGGTTGGGGAGGTCGTACTGGCCAGGTCGAGACTGCACGCATTTGAGATCTGATCCTCTCGGTAGGTTCTTGTGAACATTTGTTTTTTTGATATTACTCTTTTGAGTGCATTGATCTTACATAACTGTTTTGTAGGAGCCTGACGTGGTATACCAACCGTGGGCTGATTTAGCTATACCTGCGCTGGCCACGCGGTATACTGCCGAGCGTCGTTACTTTCAGGGGACGTATGACGCTACAGTGTATCTTGGCGAGAGGGTAGCTATTCAGCACTCCACGGATGTCTTCGTCGTCCCCGCTTGCCCGCCTCAACATATGTTTCATGAGGCGTTGATGCGCGACTGCTCGAGTCGGTCGTATCCTGGCACTCCCTGGCGGTCTCATGTCCATTCAGAGCAGAGTTACGAGGATGACTTGCTGCCTTTGCTAGTGCCAGCCCCTGTTTTGTCTGAGGAGGCAGCGGTATGCTTTAGCTTTTATTTCCCTTTAGGTAGCCCCCAAGTGAATTCTGATCTTTTGAATTTTATTTTATCAGGCTGGGCCTAGGGAGTTCGTCCCTCCGAGGATGTCTATCCATTACTAAAGCACGTTCGGACCGATCGAGGAGATGATTCCTCCAGCCCCCGAGGATCAGCGTTTTGTGGAGCGCTCCATTCCTCGTCACCAGACTCGGGTGAGCTTATCTATTTTCTTGCTTTTGTATTCTGTATTATCACTAACATTATTCCTTTGACAGTTTTCTCGCGAGGTGGTGACAGCTATGGCGAGGTGGATAGACGCCTTTTGTAGCCAGCTCGTGAGGTTACGGGATCGAGCTACCTGTGGGAGGAACGACGTTGAGGAGGTATCTCTCTTATCTTTCTTTTTCATTATATTCTTTCCTTAGTGTCTAACTTGATTTACCTTTGCAGGGACAGCCTATTCCTTCACCCCGCACTCGGTCGAGACCCGAGGCTAGGAGAGAGCCGAGTAGATCTGGCTCAAGGCGTCGCCACACTTCTGATAGCGGCCGAGGTGGCCGGTCTGAGGCTGCTCCGACCGAGGGCTCGGCTTTTTCACCTGAAGATGTCTTTGCTGGGCCGACGGGCCAAGGAGGTACGACATCGGCTCCTTCAATGGGTGGTGGGACGTACGAGGTCGGCTCGTCGTCGCAGCAGCCCTTGTAGCCTCAGCCGTTGTCGATTGGTGAGCCTGGGTGGACTGGCCCTGAGCTAAGGTTTCCATCGACTGATGGGTCAGGAGATGGTGAGGAGCATACTCCCCAGACTACAACGTTCTTTGATATGATGGGAGTACCTCATCATTTACGGCCTCCGGCGCCATAGTTTGTACCTGTACTTATTTTTGACTTCATAGGACTTTGTCTTTCGTATTATATGACTCATATTGTATATACAAACCTTTTATATTAAGCATGTTTTATCTTTGCATTTTATTTTTCATTTTATGTGCATGTGAGTGTGTGCATCTGTGACTTAATTTTTGCGCAAAAGTTTTCGTCATTTTTATTATCAATGGAGGGTATCCGACTTTCTCCCCCAAAAGAAAAAATGAAAAATAAAATGATGTCTACTAAAAATAAGCCAAAGCTCAATTTAATCAAAAGAAGAAAGGCAATATGGAATGGATTTGTATGAGGGTATTGAATAATAGGGTGTAATGTGCAAAATCAAAGTCGAATCGAAGTCAGAAAAACGCGGGTTGCATAGCGCGTAATTGTCGCTTGCTTAGACGCGTTGTCGCCACGCGTATCCTTTTGTCACCAGGCGACAAGCTTTGTCGCCAAGCGACAGACGTTGTCGTCAGGCGACAAACTTGTCGTTTGGCGACAGACTTGGTTTTCCAAATCCTTACAGAATTCGAAATCTGCTAAAAAATTGTTTATAAATAGCCCCCAAATCTGCCGATTTCTGTATGATTTCACTCATGAGTGGTGTCGTTCTTTAACTGTTAAGGAGAGAAAAGAACTTGACATTTTTCATATGGGGGGTATTTATGGCATAAAGGGGGTAGATCTTGATATAGACTTCATTCATACCGCCTTAGAATATTGGGATCCTAATACTCGTTGTTTTAGATTAGGCTATGATGAAATTTGCCCTTTACTAGAAGAATTTGGTGCCATTCTAGGCTTTCCTCCATTAAATCTTGTGGTAATGCCTTCGGTGAGTGAGTATTATTACAAAGATTATGAGTGTTTCCTTGAACTTAGGGGTAAAGATCTAAAAAACATAGTGCATGGTAATAATGTTGATTTAAAAGAATTTGCACGTTTTTATTTTGATAGACCACGCTCCGAATCTTTTCACGTCTATAGGAGAAGAGCTTTCCTCTTTTGCATCCTTAGCCAATATTTTCTTACTAATGGTAAAAATAATGATGGTCAAGCAATTATAATATCTGTGCTAGAACAAATCAAATCTGAGAGAAATCCAATGCCATTAATCATTGGAGAGACTATGCTTAGTCTTGATGAATTGAAAAAGAATCCAGAAGCACCTCTTCGAGGCTCTCCAATTTTATTACAGGTAGAAAAATAATATTCTTAATTACAGAAATTAAAAATATATTTTTGTATAGCAATACTGATTATGTGCGTTGGTTTTTACAGATGTGGCTCATGGAGAGACTAGAATTGATTAGTCCTCCTGATAATATTGACAAATATACCCCCAATTGCTTTGTTCGACGAAAGAAGCGTTTCTCCTTTAAGATGGGTCGCCATGAGAGGGGCAAAGTGTTTGCCTGTTGTGACTTATCCATTAAATGGGTCATTCCCTGGTGGAAGCTTGAAAAGATGATTGGTTGTAATACTCAACCCTTTTGCCGTCTTCCTAGTTTGTCAAAATTGACCTTTTATTATCCCTACAGAGTAAAGAGACAATATGGGATTGCTCAAACCATTCCTACGGGAGATCTTCGTCGCCCTTATGAATTCTCGGTTTCACAAGAAGTTGAACGTTTTGATAGGTAGTGGTGTGCTAGGCTATTATGGAAAGTGATTACCCAAAAGGCTCCACCTTCTTTGTCCAATGATGTGAAGCGATGGTTGACTGGTAGATCCCAAAAGGACCGAACCAAAATAGAGAAGACCAATGTGAAGACTCGCCTTGGTGACAAGAAAATGCATGTGAGGGAACGCCTAGGTGAAAGGGTTGAGTTTAAGACTCCTGTGACGCCTAAAAAGAAGAGTGCTAAAAAAGACAAAGGGAAAAGAAAGGTGGACTCTACAGAAAAGAAGGTTTGGGTAGAGAAGAAGCATGCAGTTTTAGCTGTGGGAGAGACTATCCATACTAAAATCGAATGTAAAGCCTCTAATGGATGTCTCTTAGCAAAAGTGATGGATGAAGAAGAAGCCTCTGAAAAAAATTGGAAAAGGATGAAGAAAGAAAAGAAAGATTAGAGTATTGTTTTTCCTTCGATTTATTAGACATGTTAAGTTAATTTTAATTTTTTAAGTTTTATTTAAATTCCATCAAAACTTATTAATGCAATTTCAGCATTTTAATTAAATTAACTTTACATTTGTTCATTTAAAGTAATGAAAACAACTTAAAATATTTTTTTCGAAAAATTTCTTCAAGTACGGAAGTCGAAAAAATTTCAGAATGCACCGAAGTTGTCCAGATATAAGAAGAAAATTGGCGTCGCTCATACGAGTCAGTCGCCAAACTTTTCGCCTTGTCGCCTGGCGACAAATTTTTTTTTTTTTTTTTTGTCGATGCTGGGACGCGAAATGCTTGACAATTAAAGTGGCCGCACCCTTTAAAGGGTTGCCTACGTATCCTTTCTTAAGGAATCAGGCCAAACGTAGCTCTCTTGAGTGTCCTACTCAAGTAATTATGGGTAGTACTTCTTAAGTTGGTCAAGATAGGTCATGTTTGAGGATTCATTGTCGTCCATGTCGGTTAACTGAGCTGCACCTCCTGACAGGATTGTTTTGACAATGTATGGTCCGGACCAATTGGGCTTGCATTTGCCTCTTGGATCTAACACATTCTTCTTTAGTGCTTTTAGTACCAAGTCTCCAACCTTGATGTTTCTTGTCTTGACCTTTTTGTTGAAGTGTCTAGCCATACGAGTTTGGTAGCATTGGGTATGATGTAGAGCTTCTAGTTGTTTTTCATCAAGTAGAATTAATTCCTCATACCGTGCTCTAGTCCATTCAACTTCATCGACTTTCAAACGCAATGCGTAGAGAAGGTATTTCTAATTCTACATGGTGTACGGCATCCATTCCATAGACTAAGGCGAATGGCGTGTTTCCTGTTGACGTTCGAATTGACGTGCGATAACCCCAAAGTGCAAAATGGAGTTTGTCAGGCCAATCCTTGTAATTTTCTGTCATTTTCTCGATTGATAGTTTTTAAATTTTTGTTAGCTGCTTCAACTGCTCCATTTGCTTGAGGTCTGTAAGGGGAAGAATGGTGATGTTGAATACCATTCTTATGTAACAATTCTTCACATTCGGCTTGAAAGTGAGTTCCATTGTCAGTTATCATCTCATGTGGGACTCCATATCGACAAATTATGATCCTTTCGATAAAGAGTGCTACATGTTTTGCAGTGAGTTTAGCATATGATTGTGCTTTTACCCACTTTGTGAAGTAATCGATTGCTACCAAGATGTATTCGTGACCTCCTGTTCCAGGAGGTGTGATCTTTCTGATTATATCGATTCCCCATGTTGAGAATGGCCATGGTGAGGTGTAAGTGTAGAGAAGGGATGGAGGAATATGTTGCAAGTTTGCATAAATTTGGCACTTAGGGCATCTTTTTACATATTGATGACAATCCCTATTCATGGTAGTCCAATAATATCCTTCTCGCATTATCTTTTGGACTAGCACTTTGCCATTAACATGTGTTCCACATACTCCTTCGTGGATTATTCTCATAGTTCTCTGAGCGTCCTTCTTGCCTACACATAATAGGGCTCAACCTTTAGGTACCCTTTTGTGTAGCTCATCATTTATTAGTATGTATTGGGAAGCCAAAAGTCTCAAAGCTCGTTTTGCTCTTTTGACAGCATGATGAGGGTATTCTCCTTTGGTGACATAATTGAGTATGTCGGCATACCATGGTTCTTCTTCTTCTTCTTCTTCTTGGATTATTTCATTATCCTTTATAGCTTGAATATATACTGGTTTATGTCTTTTCTCTATCGTTAGAGGCATTTGCTCAATTTCCTTAGGAATCCTAACCATTAAGGCTAGTCATGCCAAGGTATCGACAAATTGGTTTTCTTCTCTAGGTAGATATGTGTATTCCACCTTTTCCAATTGATCGGTGAGAGTTTCTAGATAGGTTTGGTAAGGGGCTAAGCTTTCGCTCCTTACTTTCCATCTTTTGGAGATTTGGTTGATGATCAAGGAAGAATCTCTGAATATTCGAAGTTTCTTTACACCCAATGCTAAAGTTGTTTCGAGGCCTACCACGCATGCTTCATACTCTGCAGCGTTGTTGGTAACGTCAAAATCTAACTTTATTGTAATTGGAACATGCTCTTCTTTAGGTGATACTAATAGGACTCCTACGCCACATCCCTTTTGGTTCGAGGCTCCATCGAAGTATAAAGTCCAAGTATCATCTTCTGTGACCATTAAGTCTTCATTTGGAAATTCATTTCCATGTATTGGTGTCGAATCTTCTATTGGAAAGTCCGCTAAGAAGTCCGAGACTACAAATCCTTTAATAGCCTTTTGAGGCATGAACCTTACATCAAACTGGGCTAGGTTGACTACCCACCTTGAGATGCGTCCGTTAAGCGTGGATTTCTTGAACAAGTACCTAAGAGGATCCATTCGTGACACTACAAAGACTGTGTGAACAAGCATGTAATGTCTTAACTTGGTTATGGCCCACACCAATGCGAGGCACAATTTCTCAAGTGGTGTATAGCGTGCTTCATATTCGAGCATCTTTTTGCTTAGGTAGTAGATGGCGTTTTCTTTTCCTTCTACCTCTTGTGCGAGCATAGCTCCCATTGTTTCTTTGGTGACTGTTAAGTACAGCCTTAGAGGAATTCCTGGAAGCGCTGGGGCTAATACGGGAGGATTGGCGAGATAGGCTTTGATCTTCTCAAAGGCTTTTTGACACTCGTCGTCCCATATTACTGGCACATTTTTCTTAAGCTTCTTGAATATTGGTTCACATATTGTTGTTAGCTTAGATATGAACCTACTTATATATTGCAACCGGCCAATAAATCCTCGAATTTGCTTCTCGGTTTTGGGCGGTGGAATTGACATGATTGCTTTGATCTTGGTTGGGTCTATCTCTATTCCTCTAGAGCTTATGACGTATCCCAAGAGTTTGCCTGAGGTTACTTCAAAAGTACACTTGGATGGATTCAACCTCATGTTGTATTTTCTTAGCCTCTCGAAGAATTTCCTTAAGGCCACTTGATGTCCTGAACGATCTCTAGATTTCACAATCATGTCGTCCATGTATACTTCGACTTCTTTGTGCATCATGTCATGGAGTAGGGCGGTTGCTGCTCGTAGGTAAGTGTCACCCGCGTTTTTCAACCCGAATGGCATTACCGTGTAACGGTAAGTACCCCAAGGTGTTATAAATGTTGTTTTCTCCATGTCTTCCTCGGCCATGAGGATCTGGTTGTACCCTGCGTATCCATCCATAAATGAGAGAAGTGCGTGATTCGCTGTATTATCTACCAAAATATCGATGTGTGGTAAAGGGAAGTCGTCCTTCGAACTTGCCTTATTTAGATCTCGATAATCGACACACATTCGAACCATACCATTCTTTTTGGAACTGAGACTACATTTGCAACCCATTCGGGATATTTGGATACCCTGATAAAACCTGCAGTTATTTGCTTTTGTACTTCTTCTTTAATTTTAAGAGCTACGTCGGGTTTCATTCGACGCAACTTTTGTTTTACAGGTTTCATTCCTGGGATTAGTGGTATGTGTGTTGAGCTATTTCTCTATTAATGCCTGGCATATCTTCATATGACCATGCGAATACATCGATGAATTCTTTAAGTAGATTAATTAAATCGGTGCTTTCATCTTTGTTTAACGTGAGTCCGATTTTATTTTCTCTTTTGATGGTCGGATCTTTTGAGATATCAACCGTTTCGGTGTCCTCAATTATTGGTGTTTTATTTTCAAGTGTTTCCATTGCTTTAATGATTTCTTTGTCATTTTCATCGTTAGTTAAGAAATACTAGTTATCTAGAGAAAAACACGAGGAATAAGGGGAAGAAGACATATTATTAAACTCAGAAATCATTACATCGAATAAAGAAATATCCGTTGGGAGTTGATTACTAACTATCCTAGGAGAAAATACTGGAATAGAAGAATTAAAGGGAGATGCTACAACTAGAGACTTAGAGGACTCGATAGGGGAAGACTCTGACTAAGACTCTGACTCAGACGATTCTTCGAACATTGGCCCTTGTCCTGTAGTTATTGAGATCTTCTTTCCATTTGCAGTAGTCACTTTTACTGTCTTGCGCCATCCTCGCACTAAATCCTCTGCTGGAGTGATGAGCTTGGAGGGATCAAAGTTCTTGCTTTTTAGGACTGTTTGAATGAATGAAGAGTCATCCTCTATATATCTTGGCTCATTCTTTTCTTGCCCAAAGAGAAGTCCCATGACGTTAAAGTCAAAGCATGGGGGTGCTTTTTCTTTATGTATGGGAGTTGGAATCTCATCTAGAAAGCAACAATCCAGAAATATTTCGAACCCAGGTTGTCTTATGCCGTTTACAACGAAGGGTTTTGGAAATTCGTAACATGGATAATCTTCTACCTCTCTTATGAGTTATCCATTTAAGGTAAGAAGGTATTGATCCATCGATATTGCTTTCTTTTGTGAGCGAGCATTTCTACGTGCTTTTGATTTTTCTTGGGCTCGCTTTACATCTTCGAGAGTCTGTTGGAAACCAAGTCCAAAAGTATCTAATTTAGGGAGGCCAGGTAGTCCCATCTGTTTTGCTATCCCTTTCTTCTTTCCTAGGGTCATTCTAGGGAAGTGTCCTTGTTTTCTTAGGATAGCATTGGTTATCATGTTTGAGTGGAGGTCGTAGCGAAGAAGGATCCTTTCATCTTCTTCGATCAAGGAGACCTCTTCATTAAAGCCCCACAGATCTTCGTCATTCTCATCGTGCTCCACATTGATTAGTGGGTTTTCTACTGTTTTGATCCTCACGGGTGAAGCATCAATTGTAATTGGTACTCCTCCAACTATGGCTTTCACTTGTTGGTGAAGAGATGAAGGGATGGCCTTGAGGTCATGAAGCCAAGGGCGTCCCAACAGTAAGTTGAACGAAGCCTTAATATCTACCACTTGGAATGTGGTGGCATGCTCAATTACTCCCGTCGTTATGTTCATGGTAATTGTGCCTAATGCTTGGCGACGTGAGTTATCGTAAGCTCTTATCCCTTGTGTTGATGGAGATAAATCTTCATCCCTTATCCCCAACATCCTCGCAGTTCTAAGTGGGCAAACGTTAATTGCCGATCCATTATCTACAAGAGTCATGGGGACGTTCATTCTCTTGCAAATTACTTTGAGGTTGAGAGCTTTGTTGTGTTTGTCACCTTCCGGCGGTAGATCTTTGTCGGAAAAAGTGATCAAATTGGTAGGACTTGGGAGATCACTTGTGAGGAAATTAGCCAACCCCTCAAGAGTGGTGTCTGATTCTATCCCTACTTTAGCTAAGGCATCCATGACTGCGATTCTATGTTCTCGGGATGTAGCTAGAAGTCTCCATACGTTCATTTCGACCTTAGTCTTTTTTAATTGTTTGACAACATCGTTGTCTTCTATGATTGGTATGGGAACTTGCTGAGTAGTGGGAATAGGTTGTGTAGTAATGGGAGGTTGCATTCTCCCGGATCTTGTGAGGACATCTATAGGTGAATCCTCTTCATCCCAAATGTCACCTACTGGATATACTGTCGAGAGTGGAGTTTCTTCGACGTCCTTAAGGTAGACATCCTCATCATCACTATCCCAAACCCCATTAATGGTGGCATCTCGTTCTTGTGGGATTTGAACTAGCTTCTTGTTATCAATCAATCTTTGGACTAAGTCTTTGAACTTGAAACAATTTCCTATAGTATGTCCTCCCGATTGATGATATGGACAGTAGTACCTATCTATCCTTTTTAGTGATTCAAATGGTCTTGGTTCGAGAGGTTGAATCTTACCATTCTTGGAGAGCATTTTGAACATGTTTGCATAAGAAGTTCCAATTAGAGTGTATGGCCTATTGCTCCTTTTGGGTGTGTCAATTACTTGGGGGGAGAATGATTTCTTCTCTTTAGGTGGAGGTCTACTTTTGAGTAGTTCATTTCGTTCCTTTACCACCTCCATGGCCTCGCGTAATAATTCTCTTGCTTCCAACACAACCTGAATAAGGATACACACTTCTTGTTTTGTCGCAGGTTCTTGTCCACAAGGAAAATGATCCTCGGCATCTTCGAAGATTTCCTCCTCTTCTTCAATAGCTTCGACAGGTTTGATGAGGTTCGAGGGGTCAACCTAATTTGCCTCATCGGAAATAGCCAAGGAATCCGACAGTGGTGCGTTATTGATACTGGCTTCTTGCTTGCAGGGGGCAATGGAAGTTTGTTGTTATCAATTAAATCTTGGATTGCTTCCTTTAGCTTCCAACAATTTTCTGTGAGATGGCCCCTACCCTGATGATATTTGCAATGTGCATTGGGTTCCAGCTAGTCGTTCTCTTCTCGACAGGTGGGTCCCCAAACGGTCCTATGGGAGTTATAAAACCTTTTGCATGTAAGCGATCGAATGCGGTGTCATAACTCATACCAATAGGAGTAAAGTTCCTCCTAAGTGGTTTCTTTTGTCCTTGATTATTCATGGCGAGGACTTCACTCAAATTAAAGGTGCTAACATTATTTGAGTGGGTGGTTTTGGAAGAAGAAGGATTGTCGTTCTTCTTGCCTTTCCAACCACTATTAGAGGTACCGTTAGCAGCTTTCTGTTTAGCTAGGTCGTCTTCAATATTGATACCAATGTCATAGACGACCTTAAAGGTGTGCAAGTTATTTTGGTATTTGAGATGCTTAGAATATTTTTCTTTGAGGTTCTTGATAAACATTCTCACATATTCTTTCTCACTAGGCACCTCAACCATCTTTGCAGAAGTTTCCCTCCATTTATTAAAGAAAGAAGTAAAGCCTTCATTCTCTTTCTGCTTGAGTATTTCAAGTTCCCTATGATCAGTTTCAACTTGAATATTGCATTTATATCTATCATTGAAAGCGTTTACAATTGACTCCCAACTGGAGATTTTCTCTTTATCAAGAGAGAAATACCATTGCTGACAAGAATGAAAAGCTTTTTTGTCTATTCCCTTAATATTCATTACAGTTTCAAAAGCTTTTAAATGAAAATAAGGGTTATCCATTGCTTTGAATTTCGGGATGTCATTGGCATTGAACTTCTGCGGAAGAAGATCCTTGTCCACCGAGACCCCTTGTGAGATGATGCCTTGCAATCTATAGTCATTAGCTAATCTGCTCAAGCTTTCCTGGATGAGCTCCATCTGTTGTTGTCTTGCAGGGTCATTGATTTGAAGAGTCAGACTCTTCAACATTTCAGCCATGTTAGCTACCTGTCCCCTGAGTTCGTTGACTTCTTCCTGACTTGCCATTGTCTTCTTAGCTTTCCTTCTTCGATTGATTGGCTTATCAAAAAGTGAGACTTGAACGAAAGTGTTTTCCTTGATTAAACGCCCTTCCTTTCTTAACCACGCGCTGTAGATTAAACCATATTTGTTTTAATGACTTGACTCGGATTGATTTTGACTTTATGGGTTAAAAACAAAAATAGGGTGTATAGTTTTGGGAATGGGTTCAAACAAGTGGTTTAATTGGAGGATTAATATCCGACTTACCCCCCTAAAAAAAATGACGGAAAACACGCATTCAAGACTCTCTAGACATGGTCAAGGTGTGACATACATGTTAAGTGTGTGTTTTATAAGTGAGTGCAAGTGACATGCTTTGACTCTTGTGTATGACCATGGGACTAGGTGCCTAGACTCAACTAAGGACTTAACAAATTGATTAAACTGATTAGCAAACTGTTAATTAGACTCGTCGTGATGACTCGAGTAAGAATCTGGACTGTCGCCGGAACAACAGAACTGTCGCCACAATTTAAAGCTTGTCGCCAGACGACAAACCTGTCGCCAGGCGACAAGAAATAAACTGCGGCGCCACAGCCCAAACTCCTGCGCCATTGCTGGAAGATTAATCCGGGACTGTTTCCAGTAAGCTTACTTTAAGGGGACATGCCTAAAGTCGTACTAAGTCAGATTAATTACTTCATTAGTCTTTAATTAGTCAAATTAATTAATTAATTAATTAATTAGACAAAGTCCTTTTTAGTCATTAATTGGTTTATTTAGACTTAAACACAAGTCAAACAAACGGTTAGCACATATAAAGTATGCACAAGCAATGAATGCACAAATAGTCAAGTAGTCACAACATGATGCAATGAGTTTGCAACCTAACCATGGCTCTAGTTCTCTAAAGTTCGGGATATGGGTTAGTCAAAGAGGGTCCATGGTTACGAGTCCAGATGCACCGCGCGGAAGCCTTACCTTTGGAAGGGTTGGCGCGGGTGGATGGGACCCCGCAAGTTAAAAACTTGCTTCCGTGGTTTGGTAGATTCACAAACTCGGATGTACCCGTCGTTGCCAGGAGCGTTTGATTGGGTAGATGGAGCGTGAACCCCCAGAGGGTTATGTCCATATGTAGAACACATATGGGTTTCAGAAAAGAGAGAAAAACTAAATCAGGAAGTAGAATCGAGCCAACAATGCTAGAAATGGTCAAAACAAGAAGGCAGAGTTCTGGCTCGGTATTGGAAGAACTTGGTGCCAGACTACAGGGACTGTCGCCGCAAAAGTACCCCTGTCGCCAAGTGACAGAACTGTCGCCAGGCGCCAGAAGCACTTTACAGGAGACAAGCCCTGGTTTCTAGGCGCTAGTTCCTACATGCCTCAACAGGTATCTACGTTCTTAGAATTTTCCAGATTTCGCAGCGTTATTTCAATTCTAGTTGTGAAAGATATTTCTCAAATTTCCTACGTGTAAAAATCCTATGTTTTTGACTCATTTCGGATGGTTTATCCAATGAGGACCTTTTTTTATGCATATGACAACAATGCTAATCAAAATTACGCACATGAAATACTTAGAACTTTTCGAGTCTCATCCACTCATACTAAATCATTGCCGAAATAATTTTCAGGAATTAAAATAGAAATCCTCCCCAGTGGAGTCGCCAAAAACTGTAGGGAATATTTCAAGCCATTACCCCAAACTTGAACCCCACTATGATCATACACTTAAGTATGGTGGCGTCCAAAGGGAAGGAAGCTAGAGCAAAAGAGCCGCCAACAAGTTTTAGGAACTTGTAAACCGTTCACAAGGTGAAGATTACACCCCTTAACGATCCAGGAGATCGTCAACTCCAAAAGGTCTTGAACCAAATAGGGTTCGGGGATGAGGGTACAAATCCAACCTAAAAGAGATTGAACCTGCCCTAAAAATAGGCCTCTACTTCATTCTTCTCGTATTCATGTGCACTTTCTGACTAGCATGCAAACAACAGATTAACCCTAAACCTGTTTATCTATGTTGGTTGAATTTAATGCACAAACAAAACTATTATTGGTGATCACTTGAATTATAATCGAATTAGCCCTAAACAAGATTATTAATTATCTTATTTAGCGTGATTACAAGTACAAATTCCCTTTAGGCCTGCAAGAGAGGGCGTGATCAAGCAATAACAATATAAATATATCAAGAAACATAATAACAACCATCACAATCATAATCATCATTATAATCAATCATAATCATGTTAAAGCATAATAATAGCAAGATCCTAGGCATGATACTAACAAGATTAATAACAAACCCTAGCATGTCACTAAACAATAAAAATCAAAGCTTTAGCCCTAACATGATACTAACATGATATTAGAAAAGAGTAAAAGGCACCCTAAACATGATACTAGAAAGCAATAATAACATCCTAACATGATACTAGGAATTAAACAAATTTAAACATGCTTTCTACAAGAATAGAGCAATAAGATTACATACTTTGATATCTCGTACCTCTTTCTAATAAAAAAATACACGTGTTAGTAACTTCAAGGAAAATATAAAATCAAACAATCAAATCAAATAATTGAAAGAGATATTTGGGACCAAACCCTCAGAAATCATAACCTTTCACGTCTAGGGCGAAGGCAACTTCGAATTTGGCTAGGTGTTTCTAGATCTCGTGAATGCGGAATTTTGTAAGAGGGAAGGTTAGAAAAATAAAAGAGAAAGCTTCTAGCTTTAGAGAGAGAGAGAGATGATGAGAATTGATGAATAAAAACGGAGGTTTAGGACCCTATTTATAAGAAAACAGTCCGGAAATAAGTAGAATTTGATAAGGAATAAAACTCCACTCTGTCGCTGCAAAATCCACTTAGTCACGTGGTGACAGCCTAGATTCCTACGCGCTTTCAAACACGGAGTCCACTTATCAACAAAAATCGATTTATAAAGTCCGTATGAAAACCGAAATCGTATTTTTCATAAAATAATATTTTATTCCAAATAAAACTTATAAAAATAATTATTAATTCTAACCCTATTAGGATTAAAGAGAACCTTTTAGAAAATTCTACAATTAATTCCAATAACTTTAGGAATAATAATTAACATTGGGCCCTCCCCTAGATCATTGGGCCATATGTAAAGATCAAACCAGGCCCAGTTTAGTATTTTAGCCATAACTTCCTCATTATTCATCGGAATTGGGCTTATAATATATCGTTGGAAAGCTCTTTGCAAGCCCCATCCAACTACACTATTATTGGACCCTTAATGTGGACTAAACTAAACTGGATTGGCTGTTTTCATAAAATAGAGTTGTTTTCGAAAACAGAAAGAAAGAATTTAATAAAAACCAACCGCAACAAATTCGCTCAAATTTGGTTCAAATCAAAGCATATTTCATCTACTTTTCCGATCCATGTAAGTTTTCTCAAACTTATCTCGATTTTTGCTGAATTTGAACATATTCATGCGCAGGTTTTCGAAAAATTCGAACCCAATTGTGCTTAATTCATTTCGTTTGTTGAGTCTTATGCCTTGAAATTGCTTTATTATGTTTATACATTTCCTTGGGAGCATTTTGAGACATGTTTGACTCAATTTGGTGAAGAAATGAACAAATTGCCATTATTGAACCTCTTGAGTTCGTGAGAACAATGTGACTTGTTTCTCGTGTTTTTGCTAGCCATTCTTGTCAAATTTGTCATAATATTTGTCATAATATTGCAAGAAATTGTTTGATTGTTGAAAATTGCCATTTATGCTTGAGTTGAAATCATGCTCTGTTTTAGTACTACGTACTCTGTTTTTGGCGAACATAGTATCATGCGGCTAGGCGAACCTTAGATACTATAGAACTCTTAATTTTCTGTTATTTTGCATAAAATAGCATAGCTAGACGACGAGGCTCTGGCTCTCGTTCTAGGGAGGCTCATCGGGAGGACGATCCCGTTGATGCCAGCGTAGTGACCTCTTCTTCTCTAGGGGATTTCCCAGAGTGCGACGAGCGCACTCTGTACTTTGCGCCCGAGTTCCATATCTCGGAGCGCGTTCGGCGTAGGATTTATAGTGGGAGAGTTCGTAGCCATGGTTCTGGCAACGACGCTATTGGTTCTTTGTACGATACTTACTTCCGCAATCATGACGGTTTGCGTCGCCTGTGGGAGTCTTGTGGCTTGACTCCTCTGCTTCGAGCCACTCGGGCTCTGTATTCATTCCGGACGAGCCGTTACGTGGTTCGAGCTTTGGTGGAATTCTTTTGGGACACCACCAACACCTTCCACTTCCCTTGCGGTGAGATGGCAGTTACCCCCTACCGACTTCAGTCTCATTACAGGGTTGGAGTTTCGTTCGGTCGCGCTTCCATTTGATAGCAAGATCACAGTCTTTTCTCCAGTGGTACTGGAGCTGTTGGGCCCTATCACTGTTCGGGCTTGTAGTGAGGCTGAGCCGACGCATCTCAATTCTCGATGTATCCGCCGGTCCACGCTCGTGGCGGCTTTTCATGATGGTGCGACCACCCCAGAGCAGCGGGTGCGCATCTTTGCTCTTATCTTGCTGTCAGGGACCTTTTCTCCTAACAGAGGTAGTCGAGATTTACTCTACTACTTTCCAGCTCTTCATGACCTTCACATGGTCGGGTCGTATGATTGAGCCAGCTTGGCCTACGCTGACTTCCTAGTCGGATTGCGACTTTCCAGTCGTCATAGCTCTTTCGAAGGAAATATCGCGCTTTCCAGGTTTTGGAGACTCGTAGAGGTATACTTTATTTCCCTTACTAAAGTTAGCTTTAGATTTGCATTAGCATTTATTGACACTTCTTTATCCTCGTAGATCTGGTTCTACGAGTACTTTCCGTCTCTTGCGCCGACGAGACTACGCCTCGTGAGCATCCTGTTGCTGCCTGTTGGGGAGGCTGCCTCAATGACCAGGCTACTACCGCTCGTGTTTGAGAGTTGATCCTTTCGGTATGTTCCTTGAATACTTGTCTCTTAGTACCTTCTAGTAAGATTTCATCTCATGAATATGCATTTTGTATGAGCTTGCTGTAGAGTTTCGGCCGTGGGCCGATCTACAGATTCCTGGCTTACTGCGCAGTACACTGCTCAGCGTCGGTACTTCCAGGGGACGTATGATGCAGTAGTGTACTTAAGCGAGAGAGTGGCTATTCAGCACTTCTCAGAGGTTTTTGTCGTTCCTGCTCGCCCTCCTCGGCACATGTTTGACCAGACTAGATTGAGGACTATGGCGAGTAGGTCACCAACGGATACTCCGTGGCGGACTCACGCCCGAGTGGAGCAGTGTTATGGGGAGATGTTGTTGTCGCTTCTGGCTCCACCACCTGTTTTGCCAAAGGGAGGAAAGGTATTCCTCGTTTCCTGTGTTTGTCCTTTTGATAGTCCCCAAGTAGATACTAATAATTTGGATTTGTTTTGCCAGGATACGCGTGCAGAGTTCGTTCCTCCACCGGTATCCATTACCTATCAGGGGGTGTATGATCCGGTCGAGGAGATGATTCCACTGGCTCCTCCAGAACATCGTTTCATTGAGTACTCTATACATCGGCACCAGACTTGGGTGAGTCATTTGTTCATTGTGTACTTATATATCTTTGACTGGTACTGACTTTGTTCTCTAGATAGTTTACTCGCGAGGTGGTAACGAGGATGGCGAGGGGTATGGACGCCTATCGCTACTTGCTGGTGAGATTGAGGGATCGAGCCTCCTGTCGTTGTGACGACACTGCTATAGAGGTATTTCTCTTATCCTTATCACATGTTTTATTTGTTTATTTTTGCATCTGACTTGATTTATTTTTGCAGGGGCAGCCTATTCCTCCGCCACATAATCGGACGAGACCCGAGGCTAGTAGAGAGAGATCCGGGTCTGGCTCGAGACGTCGTCGTACCTTTTCTAGGGGCGAGGGTGGCCGGTCGGAGACGGCTCTGACCGAGAGATCGGAGGGTTCGGGCTTTTCGTCTGAGGGTGCACCTGTTAGGCTGACAGGCCAAGGAGGCGTGACATCAACTCCTATAGGGGGTGGTGGGACGTACGAGGTTGGCTCATCGTCGCAGCAGCCACAGCAGCCTCAGCCATTAGCGATTCAGCGTCAGGGTGAGCCTGGAGCTAGTGAGGAGCATACCCCACGATCTACATTGTTCTTTGACGCTTTGGGAGTTCCTCCTCATTTGCGTCCTCCAGCGCCGTAGCTGTACCTTTTTTTTCTTTTTTTTTTGTTGACTTTGTAGGACTTTGCTAGTTTGTATTATATGACTCTATGTTAGATGCGCTGTAATACAAACTTTTATCTTTTTTTTTTTTTTATTATATGTGCATGTGAGTATGAAAAATTGTGACTAATTTTGGCAACACAATTTTGCGCAAAAATTTCCGTCATTTTTATTATCAATGGAGGGTATCCGACTTTCTCCCCCAAAAAAATGAAAAATAACATAAACTTTGACTAAAATAAGCTTAAAATAAATTAAGCTCTAATTAATCGAAAAAAGTGTTTGAGTTAATGTTGGATAAGGCTTTGAGACAAGAGGTCAAAAAACCATAAAGGCAATGTACAAAATCAAGTCATAGTCGGAAAAAACACGATTTGCATAGCGCGTCAAGCTGGTGTCGTGTCGGCTTTCTGTCGCCAGGCGCTGACCCTTGTCGCCAGGCGCTGCACCTGTCGCCTAGCGCTAATCTCTTTTTCTCCGAATCCTTTTGGGATTCGAATTGTACTAGTTTTGTGCATAAATAGCCCCCAAATCTGCCGATTTTGTATATTTCGAACAGATCAAAAAGTTATAGTTTTAACTCTCATCAAGCAATCATGTCTAAGAGTTTTAGTGATTTTACTCGTGAGTGGTGCCGGTCTTTGACTACTAAAGAGAGAAACTTGACTTTTTTCACTTGGGAGTTATTTATTGTATTAAGGGGGTAGACATAGATATAGATTTTATTCATACCGCCTTAGAATATTGGGATCCAGGCACCCATTGCTTTAGACTAGGCTATGATGAAATTAGTCCTTTACCGGAAGAATTTGGTGCCATTCTAGGCTTCCCCTCTTTAGATCTTGCGGTAATTCCTAATGTGAGTGAATATTATTATAAAGACTTTGAGTGTTTCTTTAATCTTAAAGACATGGATCTAACAACTATCGTAGAAGGAAATGTAGTTAATCTGAAAGAATTTGCACGCCATTATTTCGATAGACCATATTCCGAGTCTTTTCATGTTTATAGGAGGAGAAATTTCCTCTTTTGTATGTTTAGCCAATATCTCCTCACTAGTGGTAATATTCGTGAGGGACAAGCAATTTTAGTATCTGTTATGGAACAAATTGAATCACGGAGGAATCCAATGCCTTTAATCGTTGGAGAAACTATGCTTAGTTTAGATGAATTAAAGAAAAATCCAAAAGCACCTCTTCGAGGTTCTCCAATTTTATTACACGTAGAAAAACAATATTTTTAATTACAGAAATCAAAAATATATATTTTTTTTATAGTAATACTAATTATTTGCAATAAATTTTTGCAGATGTGGCTAATGAAGAGGCTAGAAGTATACGCTAAACTGCTTTGCAAGGCGAAAGAAACGATTTTCCATAAAGATGGGCCGCCGAAAGTGGAGCAAAATATTTGCCTCTTGTGATTTTGCGATCAAGTGGGTCATTCCTTGGTGGAAAATTGAGAAGATGGTTGGTGTCAACAAGCAATCCTTTTGCCGTCTTCCTAGCTTATCAAAGTTGACCTTTTATTACCCCTGTAGGGTAAAAAGACAGTATGGCCTTGCTCCAACTATTTCTTCTGGTGATCTTCGTCGCCCTTATGAATTTCTTGTTTCACAAGACATGGTGAGGTTTGATAATTATTGGAGTGTTAGGCCTTTATGGGAAGTTGTTACCCAAAAGATTCCTCCTTCTTTGTCTAAAGATGTGAAGCAATGGATACTTGGTAGATCTAAAAAGGACCAGAACAAAGTTCAAAGTAAGACCAATGTGAAGCATCGTCTTGGAAACAAGAAAGCTCCTGTTAAGGAACGCTTAGGTGAAAAGGTTGAATTCAAGACTCTTGTTATGCCTAAGAAGAAACATACTACTAAAAGCAAGGAGAAATGAAAAGCTAACTCTGAAAAGAAAGTGTGGGTAGAAAAGAAACATGGTGTAATGGCTAAAGGAGAAAAGGTTGACACCAAAATTGAATGCAGATCCTCTAAAAGGATGCTTGCTAGCAAAAGTAATTAATGAAGAAGAAGAAGATGACAAAAATTGGAAGAGAGCAAAGAAAGAGAAAAAAGATTAGAGCATTGCTTTACTTTCAATTTATTAGACAATTTTAATTTTTAAGTTATTTTTTTTTAAGCTTTCATTTAATTTCCATCAATAATGTAATTTTACTTTATTTTATTAATGCAATTTCAGCTTTCTAAATAAAATCAATATTTACATTATAATTTCCATTAAAGCAATGAAAACACTTAATTATTTTTCTGAAAAATATTCGAGTACAGAAGTCGAAAATTTCCGAAATACACCGAAATTTGCCCAGTTTAACGCGGGAAAATTGGCGTCGCAATTTAGGTCTGTCGCCAGACGCTGATGTTCATCGCCTGGCGCTGTCCTTGTCGCCAGACGCTGCTACTGTCGGCCGACGCTGACGTCTATCGTCAGGCGATAACTTTTCTGGGATGCGTTTGAAAATTTTCGCGCCAATTGCCCTTAGTTGATTTGTCGACGCTGGGATACGAGATTTGTAAAAATTAAAGTGGCCGCACCCTATAAGGGTTGCCTACGTATCCTTTCCTAAGGAATCAGGCCAAACGTAGCTCTCTTGAGTTATCCTACTCAAGTAATTATGGGTAGTACTTCTTAAGTTGGTCAAGATTTGTCGTGTTTGAGAATTCATTGCCATCCATATCAGTTAGTTTTGCAGCACCTCCTGATAGGATGGTTTTGACAATATATGGTCCAGACCAATTGGGCCTAAATTTGCCTCTTGGATACAACACATTTTTCCTTAATGCTTTTAACACCAAATCTCCTACTTTGATGTTTCTTGTCTTGACTTTCTTGTTGAAGTGTCTAGCCATACGAGTTTGATAGCATTGCGTATGATGTAGAGCTTCTAGTCGTTTTTCATCGAGTAGAATTAGCTCCTCATATCTTGCTCTAGTCTATTCAACTTCATCGAGTTTACTTTCTAGCGCAATGCGTAAGGAAGGTATTTCTAGTTCTACTGGTTGTACGGCATCCATTCCAAAGACTAAAGAAAATGGCGTATTTCCTGTTAACGAGCGAATTGACGTGCGATAACCCCAGAGAGAAAAGTGGAGTTTGTCAGGCCAATCCTTGTAATTTTCTGTCATCTTCTCAATTATAGTCTTTAAATTTTTATTAGCTGCCTCAACTGCACCATTTGCCTGAGGTCTGTATGGAGAAGAGTGATGGTGTTGAATACCATACTTTTGTAGCAATTCTTCACATTCTGCTTGAAAGTCAGTTCCATTGCCACTTATCATTTCATGTGGGACTCCATATCGACAAATAATATTTCTTTCAATAAAGAGTGCTACATGCTTTTCAGTGAGCTTTACGTATGATGCTGCTTCGACCCATTTAGTAAAGTAATCAATTGCTACTAATATGTATTCATGACCCCCTGTTCCTGGAGGAGTGATTTTGCCAATAATGTCTATCACCCATGTTGAGAATGCCCATGGTGATGAATAGGTGTAGAGAAGAGATGGAGGAACATGTTGTAAATTAGCGTATATTTGGCATTTAGGGCATCTTTTGACATATTGCTGACAGTCCCTATTCATGGTAGTCCAATAATATCCTTCGCGCATTATCTTTTGGACTAGCATTTTGCCATTTACATGTGTTCCACATACTCCTTCGTGGACTATTCTCATAGTCCTTTGGGCTTCCTTTTTGCCTACACATATAAGAGCTCGACCTTTAGGTACCCTTTTGTGCAACTCGTCGTTGATGAGCACATATTGGGAAGCCAAAAGTCTTAAAGCTCCTTCTTCTTGGGTTACTTCATCATCCTCTATTGCTTGGATATAAGTTGGTTTATGCCGTTTTTCTATTGTTAAAGGCATTTGCTCAATTTCCGTAGGAATCCTAACCATTGAGGCTAGTCTTGCCAAGGCATCAGCAAATTGATTTTCCTCTCTAGGTAGATATGTGTATTCTACCTTTTCTAGTTGATTTGTGAGAGTTTCCAAGTATGTTTGGTAAGGGGCCAAGCTTTCACTCCTTACTTTCCATCTCTTGGAAATTTTATTGATGATTAACGAAGAATCGCCGAAAATTCAAAGTCTTTTTACGCCCAGCGCTAATGCTGTTTCGAGGCCTACCACGCATGCTTCATATTCTGCAGCGTTGTTAGTAACGTCGAAATCTAGCTTTATGGAGATTGGAACATGTTCAAGTAGAGAGTTCAAGTATCATCTTCTGTGACCATCAAGTCTTCGTCTGGAAAATCATTCTTGTGTATAGGCGTGGAATCTTCTATTGGGAAATCTGCTAAGAAATCTGAAACCACGGATTCTTTAATATCCTTTTGGGGCATGAATCTTACATCGAATTGGGCTAAGTTGACTATCCAACTTGATATTCGCCCATTTAGTGTAGATTTCTCGAAAAGATACTTGAGTAGATCCATTCGAGATACTACAAAGACCGTATGAACGAGCATGTAATGTCTTAACTTGGTTGCAGCCCACACTAATGCGAGGCACAATTTCTCAAGTGGTGTATAGCGTATTTCATACTCGAGCATCTTTTTACTTAGATAGTAGATGGCGTTCTCCTTTCCTTCTACTTCTTGTGCGAGCATAGCCCCCATTGTCTCTTTGGTGACTGTTATGTACAACCTAAGAGAGATTCCTGGGAGTGCTGGTGCTAATACGAGAGGATTAGCGAGGTAGGCTTTGATCTTTTCTCAAAGGTTTTTTGACACTCATCGTCCCATATTACTGGTACATTCTTTTTTAGCTTCTTGAATATTGGTTCACATATTGTTGTCAATTTAGATATGAACCTACTTATGTATTGCAACCGGCCAATGAATCCCCAAATTGCTTTTCGGTTTTGGGCGGTGGCATTGACATGATTGCTTTGATCTTGGTTGGGTTTATCTCTATTCCTCTAGAGCTAATGACATATCCCAAAAGTTTTCCTGAGGTGACTCCAAAAGCACACTTGGATGGGTTCAACCTCATGTTGTATTTTCTTATCCTTTCAAAGAATTTTCTTAGGGCTACCAAATGCCCTGGGCGATCCTTTGATTTCACAATCATGTCATCTACATAGACTTCGACTTCCTTGTGCATCATGTCATGGAGTAAAGCAGTTGCTGCTCGTTGGTAAGTGGCACCCGCGTTTTTCAACCCGAATGGCATCACCGTGTAACAGTAAGTGCCCGAAGGTGTTATGAATGTTGATTTCTCCATGTCTTCTTTTGCCATGAGAATCTTATTATACCCAACGTATCCATCCATAAATGAGAGAAGTGCATGGTTTGCTGTATTATTTACTAGAATATCGATGTGTGGTAAAGGGAAGTTATCCTTTAGACTTGCCTTATTTAGATCTCGATAGTCGACACACATTCACACCCTTCCATCCTTCTTTGGAATTGGGACTACATTTGCGACCCATTTGGGGTATTTGGATACCCTGACAAAACCTGTTGTTATCTGTTTTTGTACTTCTTCTTTTATTTTAAGGGCTATGTCGGGTTTCATTCGACGTAACTTTTGTTTTACAGGTTTCATTCCTGGAATTAGTGGAATTATGTGTTGAGCTATTTCTCTATTAATGCCTGGCATATCTTCATATGACCAAGCGAATACATCAATAAATTCTTTTAATAGATTAATAAAATCGGTTCTTTCATCTTTATTAAGTGTTAGTCTGATTTTCACTTCTCTTTCAATGGTTGGATCTTTTGAGATATCAACCGTTTCAGTATCTTCAATTACCGGTGTTTTATTTTCAAGTGTTTCCATTGCTTTAATTATTTCTTTGTCACTTTCATTGTTAGTTAAGCAATGCTCATCATCTTGAGTTAAAGAGTGACACGAGGAATAAGCAAATGAAGACATATTATTAAACTCATAAACCATTACATCAAATAAAGCTATGTACGTTGGGACTTGATTACTAACTATTCTAGGAGGAGGTACTAAGATAGAAGAACTAGGAGAAGGTGCTATAACTAAGGACTTAGAAGACTCGATAGGGGAAGACTCTGACTCGGACTCTGACTCAGACGATTCTTCGAACATTGGTCCTTGTCCTGTTGTTATGGAGATCTTTCTTCCACTTGGAGTGGTCACCTTCACGGTCTTTCGCCATCCTTGAACTAGACCCTCTGCTGGAGTGATAAGTTTGGAAGGATCAAAGTTATCACTCTGTAGTACCGTTTGAATGAGCAAAGAATTGTCCTCAATATAAGTTGGCTCATTCTTTTCATAACCAAAGAAAAGTCCCATGATATTGAAGTCAAAGCATGGGGGTGCTTTCTCCTTATGGATAGGAGTTGGGACACCATCTAGAAAGTTACAGTCCAAAAATATTTCAAACCCAGGTTGTCTTATCCCATTCTTGACAAAGGGTTCAGGAAGTTCATAGCATGGATAATCCTCTCCCTCTTTTATGAATTGTCCATTTAAGGTAAGAGGATAATGATCCATTGGGATTGCTTTCTTTTGGGTACGAGCGTTCCTACTCGCATTTGCTTTTTCCCGGGCTCGGTTAAGATTTTCCGGCGTCGGTTCAAAACCAAGTCCAAAAATGTCCAATTTAGGGAGGCCAGGTAATCCCATTTGCTTTTCTATCCCTTTCTTCTTTCCGAGGGTCATTCCAGAAAAGTGTCCCTGTTTCTTAAGATAGCATTTACCGTCATGTTAGAGTGGAGGTTGTAGTGAAGAGGGGTCCTTTCATCCTCCTCAATTAAGGAGACCTCTTCATTAAAGCCCCACAAGTCTTCGTCATCTTCATCGTGCTCCACATTTATGATGGGCTTCTCGATAGCCTTGATTCTCATTGGGGAAGAATCAATTGTGACGGGGATTCCTCCAACTATAGCCTTCACTTGCTGATGAAGGGATGAAGGTACGACCTTTAGGTCGTGAAGCTAAGGGCGTCCCAACAATAGGTTGAAAGATGCTTTAATGTCTACCACTTGAAAAGTAGTAGCATGTTCTATGACTCCTGCCGTTATATTCATTGTGACAGTCCTAAGAGCTTGGCGGCGAGTGTTGTCATAGGCTCTTATTCCCTGTGTAGATGGAGACAAATCTTCATCTTTTATTCCTAACATTCTCACTGTTCGGAGTGGACAGACGTTAATTGCTGATCCATTATCTACAAGAGTCATTGGGACATTCATCCTCTTGCAAATTACTGTGAGGTTTAATGCTTTGTTATGTTTATCACCCTCTAGAGGTAGGTCCTTGTCAGAAAAGGTAATCAAATTGATGGGACTTGGAAGATCACTCGTGAGAAAGTTAGCCAACCCCTCAGGAGTGGTTTCAGAATCTATTCTTATTTTGTCCAAAGCATTCATCACTGCTAATCTATGTTGATGGGATGTTGCTAAGAGTTTCCATACGTTCATATCAACTTTAATCTTCTTTAATTGCTTGACAACATCGTTGTCTTCTATGATGGGTATAGGAACCACTTGATATATTGTGGAGAGTGGGGTCTCTTCCATATCCTTAAGGTAGACGCCCTCATCATCACTGTCCCGAACTCCATTAATAGTAGCATCTTTCTCTTGTGGAATTTGGACTATCTTTTTATCATCAATTAGATTCTGAATTAAATCCTTAAATTTAAAACAGTGTTCTATTGTATGTCCTCCTGACTGATGATATGGACAGTAGAACCTATCCGTCCTCTTTAGTGATTCAAATGGTCTCGGTTCGAGAGGTTTAATCTTGCCACTCTCGGAGAGCATTTTGAACATATTCGCATAGGTGGTCCCAATTGGAGTGTAGGACTTATGGCTCCTTTTGGGTGTTTCGACTACTTGAAGAGAGAATGGTTTCTTCATAGTAGTCTTTATAGGTGTTACTTCTTTATCGACATGTTTATTTTGTTCTTGTTCTGTGCGTTAAAAAACTCTTCTACACATGCCTATCATTCTCTCTACCGAATATACGAGGAGCAACATATCTTCTTTAGTGGGCGGTCGTTGCATTGGGGACAATTCACTCATGGCGTCGATGAATACTTTTTCTTCTTCTTCAAGGGCATGAGTCTCTTCGACTGGTTTGATTAAAGATGAGGGATCAATACAACTTTCCTCATCGGAAATAGCCAAAGAGTCAGAAAGTGGTGCACAATTGATGCTTGGCTTATTGCTTGCGGGAGGCACTGGGAGTTTATTGTTGTCGATCAAGTCCTGGATAGCTTCCTTTAGCTTCCAACAATTCTCAGTAAGATGGCCCCTACCTTGACGGTACTTGCAGTGTGCATTGGGGTTCCAATTATCCGTTCTCTTTTTGACTGGTGGATCCCTAAATAGTCCAATAGGAGTTATAAGACCTTTTGTATGAAGACGGTCAAATGCGGTGTCATAAGTCATACCAATAGTAGTAAAGTTTCTCCTAAATGGTTTCTTTTGTCCTTGATTATTCATGGCGAGGACTTCATTCAGATTAAAGGTGCTAACATTATTTGAGTGGGTGGTTTTGGAAGAAGAAGGGTTGTCGTTCTTCTTTCCTTTCCAGCTACTGTTGGAGTTAGTGTTAGCAGCTTTTTGTTTTGCAAGGTCGTCTTCAATATTAATTCTAATGTCATAGACGGCCTTGAAAGTATTCAAGTTGCTTTGATACTTGAGATGTTTAGAATATTTTTCCTGGAGATTCTTTATGAAAAATCTCACAGATTCCTTTTCAGTAGGTACTTCAATCATCTTAGCAGAGGTTTCCCTCCACTTATTAAAGAAAGAAGTAAAACCTTAATTCTCTTTTTGTTTAAGAATCTCAAGTTTTCTATGATTAGTTTCAACTTGAATATTACACTTGTACCTATCAATAAAAGCATTTACAATGGCATCCCAAGTAGAGGTTTTCTCTTTGTCAAGGGAAAATAACCATTGTTGATAAACGGTTTCGAGTGATAAAGAAAACAGTGTATGAAAAATTTTCTTATCTATCCCCTTAATGTTCATTATTATCACGAACGCTCTTAAGTGGAAGTAAGGATTATCTGTTGCCTTGAACCTAGGGATGTCATTGGCATTGAACTTCTGCGGAAGAAGTTCCTTCTCCACTGAGACCCCTTGTGAGCTAATACCCTGGAATCTATAGTCATTGGATACTTTGCTCAAGCTTTCTTGCATGAGCTCCATTTGTTGTTGCCTCACAGGGTCATTGACTTGAAGAGCTATACTCTTCATCAATTCAGTTAGGTTGGCCACGTCCTTCTTGAGTTCATTAACTTCTTCTTGAGACGCCATTATCTTCTTGGCTTTTCTTTTCCGACTGATGGGTTTGTAAAAAAGGAGTATTTGAACAAATGTATTGTCTTTGATTAACCGCTCTTCCTTTCTTGACCAAGCGCTGTAAATTAAACCATTTATATGTTTTAATAACTTGACTAAAATTTGACTTTGACTTTATTGATTTTTAAAAAAAAACAAAAAAGCAAAAATAGGTTGTATTTTTGAGGATCAAGTAAGGGTTCAAACAAGTATGGTTTAATTGGAGGATTAATATCCGACTTATCCCCCTAAAAAAAATGACGGAAAATACGCGCATACAAGATTCTCTAGACATGGTCAAAATGTGACATATTATGCGTGTGCTTTATTGGTGAATGTGAGTGACATACTTTGACTCTTGTGTGAGACCATGAGACTATGTGCCTAGACTCAATTAAGGACTGAACATGATTACTGTCATTAATAAACCGATTAAACCGTTTTAGCAAATTGATTAGTCAGAATCGTCGCGAAGACTCGAGCAAAAATATGGACTGTCGTCAGACGACAGAACTGTCGCCAAACGCTAAAGATCAGCGCCAGACGTCAATATTGTCGCCAGGCGCTAATAACTAGCGCATGGCGCCACATTTTAGATCTTTGCGCCATTGCTGGAACATCGATCTAAGACTGTTTCCAGTAATTTACTCTAAAGGGACAAGCCTAAAAGCCGTACTAAATCAAGTTTGATCAATTTAATTAGATTTTAATCATTTGTTAATTAATTAATTAAATTAGCAAAGTCCTTTAGTCATTAATTAATTTATTTAACTCATTCACAAGTCAAACAAACGGTTAGGGGAAAACACATATATATATGCATAACAAATAATGCACAAGTAGTCATATAGTCACGATATGATGCAATGAGTTTGCAACCTAACCATGGCTCTAATTCTCTAAAGTTCAGGATATGGGTTAGTTAAAGAGGATCCATGGTTATGATTCTGGATGCACTGCGCGAAAGCCTTACCTTTGGAAGGGTTGGCGCGATTGGATGGGCCCCGCGAGTTAAACTCACTTCCACGGTTTGGTGAATTCAACAAACTCGAATGTACCCTTCGTTGCCAGGAGCGTTCGATTGGGTAGATGGAGCGTGAATCCCCAGAGGGTTATGGCCATATGTAGATCACATATGGGTTTAAGAAAAAGGGAAAAACTCAATCAGGAAGTAAAATCGAGCAAACAGTACTAGAAAACTAGTCGAAAGAAGAAGGTAGATTTCTGGCTCAGTATTGGAAGAATTCGGCGCGAGAAAATAACGTCTATTGCCAGACGCTGGCACTGTCGCCAGACGACAAAACTGTCGCCAGGCGATAGCGCCATCGTTTGGCGCTGATGCTGTTTTCTCAGCACTAATTCCTACATGCCTCAGCAGCTTTCTGTTCTTGAATTTTCCAGTTTTTTTCTTAGCGTTATTTCGACTTTAGTTATGAAAGATATTTCCCTAATTTCCTTACGTGTAAAAATCCTATGTTTTTTACGCATTTGGGATGGTCTTTCCAATGCGGACCTTTTTATGCATATGCCAAAATGTTAATCAAAATTACACACATGAAATACTTAGAACTTTTCGAGTCTCATCCACTCATTCTAAATTATTGCCAAAATAAATTTTAGGAATTAAAATAGAAATCCTCCCCAGTGGAGTCGCCAAAAAAGCTGTAGGGAATATTTCAAGCATCCCACACTTGAGCCCCACTGTGATCATACACTTAAGAATGGTGGCGTCCAAAGGAAAGGAAGCTAGAGTAAAAGAGTCGCCAACAAGTTTTAGGAACTTGTAAACCGTTCACAGGGTGAAGGTTACACCCCTTAACGATCCAGGAGATCGTTAACTCCAATAGGTCTGGAACCATGACTGGAAGTTTGGGGATGAAGGTACAAATCCAACCTAAAAGAGATTGAACCTGCCCTAAATAGGCCTCTACTTTATTCTTCTCGTATTCATGTGCGCTTTCTGACTAACATACAATCAATAGGTTTACCCTAAACCTGTTTATCTATGTTGGTTGAATTTAATGCACAAACAAATATATTATTGGCGATCACTTGAATTATAATCATATTAGCCTAAACAAGATTATTAATTATCTTATTAAGCGTGATTACAAGTACAAAATCCCTTTAAACCTGCATAAAAGGCGTGATCAAGCAATAACAATAATAATACATATCAAGCAACATAATAACAATCATCATCATAATAATAATCTCAATAAAGCATAATAATAATAATAGCAAGATCCTAGGCATGATACTAACAAGATTAATAACAAACCCTAGCATGTCACTAAACATTAAAGGTCAAATCTTTAGCCCTAACATGATACTAACATGATATTAGAAAAGAAATAGGAAGCATCACAAACATTCATAATATCAAAAAATTAGTTAACCCTAAACATGATACTAGGAAGCAATAAAACATCCTAACATGATTCTAGAAATCAAAAAAAACACTCTAAGCATGATTTCTATATCAAAAGATCAATAAAACAATTAAAGTACTTACTTCGATGCCTCGTATCTCTTTATAATAACAAAATACATGCGTTAGTATCTTCAAGGAAAATAATAAACAAACAATGAAATAAAATAATTTAAATAGGAATTTGGGACCAAACCCTCAGAAATTATCAACTTTTCACGTCTAGGGCGAAGGCAACTTCGAACTTGGCTAGGTGTGTCTAGAACTTGTGTATGAGGAATTTTGTGAGAGGGAAAGTTTAGAAAAAGAATAGAGAGAGAGAAAGCTTCTAGCTTCTAGAGAGAGATAATTGTTGAATAATGATTGTGAATAATTGATGATTATAATTGATTGTTGATGAATGAAAACGGAGGAGATACAACCCCTATTTATAGGAAAAATAGCACGGAATCAAATCAAGTCCTATTCGGAATAAAACTAGCATCTGTCGCCTGGCGCTAAGCGACAAACTTTGTCGTTTGGCGCTAATTAAAAGATAAAACGCGCTTAATATGATAAAGCAGCAAATTCCGCGTTTATCAAATTAAAATCATATTTGTGACAAATCACATATTTTATTCAAAATAAAACTCTTTAAAATAAAATTATCAATCCTAATCTCATTAGAATTAAAAAGGAACCTTCCAAATATTATAGAAGATTAAAATCAATCCTAATAACCTTAGGAATAATAATTAATAGGCCCTCCTCTAGATCATTGGGCCGCATATGAAAATCATTTTGAGCCCAATTTAATATAATCCATAATTTCCTCATTATTCATCGGAATTGGGCTTATAATATATCGTTGGAAAGCTCTTTTCGAGCCCAATCCAACTACACTATTATTGGACCCTTACCATGGACCAAACAAAATTGGAATGAATGTTTTTCATAACTAGAGTAAGAGAAGAAATATTTTTGAAAACAGAAAGAGAAATATTTTAATAAAAAACAATCGCATCACTAGACTTTTCACACCTTCACCTTATTCGATAATCAAATGATGTCAAAGGTATTCATCACTGGGTTTGGTTTTGGGGAGACACATTTGGGTGTGTACACTTTTGCAACTAGTCTAGCTTTGTAATGAATATATATCCATCTTTATCGGTTTTCAATTTGAAAATCCACTTACATCCGATAGGTGTGTAACCTTCAGGTAAGTCAACCATGTCCCATACTTGATTTTCAAACATGTAATCCATTTCAGATCTCATGGGCTCTTGCCATTTAGCAGAGTCGGTGCTCGCCATCGCTTGCTTGTAGGTTGCCGGTTCGTCTCCATCCACTACAAAGATGTCTTGATTTTCAGTTAATACGACACCAAGATACCTATTAGGTTGAGACCTTGGCCTCTGCAACCTACGTAGGGTAACGGATTAAGCATTTGTATTGTCAATTTGACTTTGCACATTTTGACCAGCATCAACAGATGCTGTTTGAGCACTTTGAATTTCAATTTGATTTCATTGCTCGTCCTCTCAAACTTCATCGAGTTTGGTTTTCCTCCCACTTGTCATTTTGAAAAGGTGTTCCTTCTCCAAAAAGACACCATCGCGAGCAACAAACACTTTGTTCTTGGATTTGTTGTAGAAGTAATACCCTTTGGTTTCTTTTGGGTAGACCACAAAGAAAACCTTGTCATATTTGGGGTGAAATTTGTTAGAAATTAATTTGTTAACATATGCTTCGGATCCCCATATCTTGAGAAAAGACAACCTTGAGGTTTCTTTGTCCATAATTCATATGGAGTCTATTCCACAGCTTTTAATGGAGCATGGTTCAGTGTTAGTGCTGCAGTTAGGAGTCCGTGTCCCCAGAAAGAGATAGGAAGATCACTAAGGCCCATAGTTGATCGTACCATGTCTAGCAAGGTTCGATTTCTCCTTTCAGATACTCCGTTCCATTGTGGAGTTCCTGGAGGTGTCAATTCTGAAAGTATACCTTTTTTCTTTCAGATTATCATCAAATTCTTGGCTTAAGTATTCACCACCTCGATCCAATCGAAGGGCTTTGATTTTCTTGCCAAGCTGATTTTCAACTTCACTCTGAAATTCTTTGAACTTTTTAAACGATTCTAACTTATGCGACATAAGGTAGACATATCCATATCTACTACAGTCGTCTGCGAAGGTGATAAAATATCGATGGCCATTTCTTGTGGTTGTGCTCATTGGTCCACATACATCGATGTGTATTAGGCCCAACAAGTCACTTGCCCTTTCTCCCAACTTGGAGGATGGCTGCTTTATCTTGCCTAATAAACATCCTTTGCAATTTTTAAATGATTGTAAATCGAATGAGTCAAGAACACCTTCCTGTAGAATTTTCTTGATGTGTTTGATGTTAATGTGGCCAAGACGACAATGCCACAAGTACGTCACATTTGAATCTAGTGTATTAGCTTTCTTCGTGGTATTTTCAACATTATAAACTTGTTTGTCTAATGAAAGCACACATTTTAGATAAACGTGTCATGCCATAAACATATAAGCAAGACTTTTAAAACAAAACGACGTCCAATGTCAGAAGATCAATGTATGGTTGATAATGAAACTTAAACAAGTTCTATGTTAAGACAAACTATTTGATTACAAACCTTTCCAGAAAGATTATCTTCTTCTTCCGCTTGTATATCCACATCCACTTGGTAAGCTCTTCTCACTTGGTTCCTGAAATAGGAGCATATAGTGAGTCATTAATGGTATCTAATACCTTATGAATTACTTGTATTCAAGTGTAAGTTTATAAAGAAGATACCTTAGGTAGATATTTCTCTTCCCTTTGCCTCATCTTCCAGGTACATGCTGCATTCTCTCTTGTAGTGGCCCTGCCTACTACAGTAGAAGCATGGCATCTTTGCCTTGTTCTTGAACTCATTCTTCTTTGCCCTTAGAGCAAGTTTGAGCTTAGTACTTCCACAAGAATCGGCTCATTGAAGCTCATGGACAACCTCTATCAAAGAGAGTTTGTTCCGATTGGCGGTTAGCCGCATCTTCAATGCAACATAGCTCCGAGTGGAGAGAAATTATTAGCATGTGAGCCGCTTGCATCCTCCAACGGCTTGCCAATGAGCTCCAAGTGAGTGAATAGCCTTGTCATTCGGAGCACGTGGGCTCGAAGTGGCATTCCGGGTCTTATTCTAACATTGTAGACTTGTGCCCATACCTCTTGCCTCTCCTTAGCAAGGCACCTCTTTTGTGGTGGCTTGATCTTCATGTTGGAGAGTGACCTAGTCACTTCCTCCACAAGACCATCATAGTTGCCTTTGATGCTCAAGGTGACCCTCAAATTGACTATATCCTCTAGAGCTTTGAGGAACATGTCCGGAAAATAGTTGGAGAACTTCCCCTTTCATTTTTCTAGGATGGAGTTTGCCATAAGTTGTGAGACTCTTTTACAATCCTTACTCCACTCCTCATGAGCCTTATCACTCACAACCCCTTTTGAGTACAAACTCGGGATGGGTATGTCGAGTATGTGCTCTAAGTAGCAATTTAGGAGGGTGTTTCGGAGTTCCTCTTCCCACTCCTTAAAGTTCACCAAGTTTAAGGAAAATGGTAACTTTTCGGGAAGTTCCAGGTACATTAGGTTGTTGTCGTTGTTAGTTAAAGACATGATTCTACAATTGAAAGAATTTAAAATGAAAAACCATTCATAATACTTAAATAAGATTGAATTCATGCATATTTATCAAACTTATTTAAACATCTTATTCACACATAAAAAATTATCCCCATTTGGTGAGAATAAGTCGATTCCAAGATCCAAAAAATCAACAAGTAGTTAAGCATGCTTTGTCTTGTCTTAACACTTAATATTCAAAGGTAAGCAAATCTTTGCTAATGGCTCCAAGCCACTCTTGGTTAGATAAATCATCGCATCTAATGCTCTCTCAACAACTTATCCACTTTGCCACGACATGTTAGGAATCCATCACTCTTATCGCTGAGTATATCCAAAACCAACAAACATACCCGGTATGCCTTACGTTTCCTAGGAGTAATAGTGATGCCTCGCTTTGGCGTAGCCCATCACTACTCTAAGGTTGGTAAGTGTTGTTTTGGAATGGCAAGTTTTACTCAATATTTTAGGGACCTAGGGTTTCTATGTTGGTTGATTTAAGTGAACTTAATTAATCATCACAACAATCGAAATCCTAAACATGCATCTAACATATCATTCATATATATAAGTATAAATATATATCGAAAATAAAAGTAAATGATGCATTTGGCAACTAGCATGACCCCTTGAGTCTTCAAATCTTCAAGGGTCTTCTCTTGCAATTTCATGGCTTCGTCTTCCAAAAACCTCCGTCTTCAATACATAATCAAAATAATGAAACTACTAGAATCTACGATAAGGACTAATCTTAATATTAGGTTACAAAAATACTCAATGGTTCGCAGACCATATTTAGATTTACAAAAATACATGACGGAACGCAATATGTATTTTCTATCCTAATCGAGCCCAACTAGTTGCCATTTTATAAAACCTGGGAGAGAATATACATTCCATTCATCCATTCACTATATGTGAATGGCCCATGTATTTTACAACGATAAACAAGTAATAATGCATAAACACACGTAAACTAGTAACTAACTTAGGTGGTTAATACGATTAACACGCCTAATTAAAACTAGTCAAAGTTGTTTAACTAATTATGTGATTAAGCGCAATTAAAAAATTGAAACTCCCACTAAATATCGCATCCAACTTAACTAATCCAATTAATTAAGCCGGTAAACCCAAAATTTTGCAAGTGCCGCTCAAAACCGAGGCCTAACCTCCAAAATTTAATTAAAATAGTTTAAACATAATTAAAATAATTAAAATCGACAAAACACAAACAATAACATAGCGTTAAAAACCCAAAGTGCCTAACATCAAGCCTGTCGGCTTGGTGTGCTAGGCACTGGGGCATGGGTGCCTAGTGAGGGGTCGCGCGCACAGCAATGGCCTTTGCCAAGTGTCACACCCGTAGGACTTAGCACCGCAAAGCGCGTAATGCTCCCTATAGGGCGTGCTCGCAACATCATGGCCATGAAGGCCACTCGAGCTTACTGTTGTGCACGCCCCATGCCGCCTTCCAGCAGCACACCGCACACACACAGCCCACCCAGCCGCACCAAGCATCGCACACAACTCACTTAGGTCGCACACGCAGCACGCTTGGCGCGCACAGCATGTGGTTGCTACTGCTGCCATGCGCACAGCCACGCATATGGTGCGCTGCTCGCGCCAACGCACAGCCACACACCTCAACAGACACATGCGAGCTGCTGTGTAGCCCAACTAGTCGAGGTTGTGCCGTGGCTTGAGCCTTGGTTTGCGTGCAAGCGCCTCGGGATTAATTCCCGTATTTTTGCGTGACTTATATAATTAATTCTAAATTAATTTTCGAATCAATTTAATGAGCAAAAATGAAAATTATAACAAGTCTGTAGACATCTACTTTTGGCTTCCTGTCCCAACAAGAAGTGCAATGACGGTAAATAAAACCATCTTCGTGTTGGATCAAAGTGAAGAATACTTATGGAGAACTGGTTAAGCCACAAAACACAAAAGACTAGCCTAAATTAAAGATAAAAGCCAAAACAAAGGTCCAATTAACTAAACCCGATCATAATTAGGCTTAAGCCCGTGCTTAAAACCCAATAATGACGGATTTAGGAGCGCCTAGGTTTAAATTTTAGTGCTGCCGCAGAAAAAGCCGTGCGCATCTCAAACAGTCGCGCTGGGCTGTCAGGTACAGCTAATTCAGTTGCGCTGCGGAAGATTCAGAATTATACGGAAAATATAAAATCGAATCTTACCATAAAGCCGCGCGCAAGACAATTAGTTGCGCTGCCCATAACAGCGCAACCTAATCACTTGCGCTGGAATGCCGCGCACAACTCACCTGTTGCGCGCGACACCTGCTGCGGCAGAATGCTCGTAACCCTAAACCTAATCATTCCCTATAAATAAGATCTTAAACCGAGGCTTAAAGAGACAGAAAATAACCTAAAAAAATCTAGCGAAATACTTGTGAACTTGTGCAACCTAGCCCCTCTTGTACTAAACACTCACCCCTTTTGATACTTTGTTACTACGGTGGAGGTTCCCCAACAAGAAGGAGTCCATAGGTATTCTAAACGGAGATCTAGCAAAGAGAAGTGGTAAATTCCCGAGAACTTAGTTAAATCACATTTATTTTCTTATTTAAAAGAACCTTAATTAATTAATTAGTGTTGTTTGATCACCTTTAAAATAATTAATTAATCAATTCCACATATTATCTTGCGTTAAATAAAGATTAGAACTGAATTAAATAATTGTTGGTTGATCACTTAAGCCAAGGCGAATATTTTTTATTTTCTTGTCCTTTTCACGAATTTGATTTAATAAAGAATAACGACATTACGATGTAATTCCTACGTGAATTGGTACGTGTAAATAAAATCAACTAACATAGTTTTTGGTATCGTGTTGCATATATTGTTTGGTGATGAAATTGTAAAAAAGGAAGAGCTAGTAGAGGCCGCACTAGGGCTAGGATAACGATTCCCCTCTAAAGGGAACGTTATTTTAGTACCCTCACTCTCGAACTCATTTCTGGTTTATAGACCAATTTGAGCATGGGTAAACTTATGATTCGTGCTAATTATTCCATGAACTCCACATGGAAGAAAGGCATGAACGAGGTTTATGAGTTTTTCCTAAAACTCATTGGCGACTCCCTACTTGTTTCTTACAAAAGAGCGTAATGATAGAATCAATTCTAATTCAAGGTCCCCCAAACAGTCAGGAATTCAAATCCTACTGCACCCTAACAAGTGTAAAGTCCTAGGCTTTTAAAGGGCCATGGGCATTTAAGGACAGGACCCCTTACGATGGGAACCCCCTCCTTACAGTGGCGACTCCACTGGGGACTTAGAGGTTACATGATTAATTCGTAGTTATGGTCCAAGGTTTCCAACAATAGGTTGCCTATGGATTGTAACGAGAATTAACTTGGATAATCTCTAGTTAGAGAGCGAGACTTGAACACATAATATCTTCCTTTTGCACAAGAGTAAAAACAAAACAAGCAACATTGCATCATGCATAAGCATAGCACACTTAAACCATTGGCTCATTGACTAGGGGTCGCTAACACTAGGCTTCTATCCCGAAATCAATAACAATCATCCCACCCATATCGCCAACAAAATGTTTGGAGCGCGATGCCATGAGTCAACACGTTGAGTGATTGATTTGTGCGTTGTTTCTTAAGATATGGTACCTTTGGACACCCAAGCCTTTTTTTGACCTTAGAACGGCATTGCGTGAATCTTGACTTATGGCATGCTTATGTGATTATGTGACTATATGCAACGTGTTAGGATAGTCTTCTTTTTTTTCTTTTTAGTTTGGTCTAGGTTCCCAATTATGAAGTTGTCTCTTTGTGATTTAGAGTCATATTCAAAGGATAGCAAAAAAAAAAATCAAATAAAAAATAAAACGATGACAAAAAAAAAAAAGAAAAAAAAGAAAAAAAATGCTCGAATTATAAAAAATCCTACGAGCAGGTGGCGCGCGCAACTCAGTGAGTTGCGAGACCCCCCCTAGCGCAAGAGACTCTGTTGCGCGCGACAGCCGCGCGCAACTGAGTCACTTGCGCGCACCCACTGAACGAGTCAATTTTGATTTCTCAAAAAACAAATTTACTCGTCTGAACAATATCTTCATTGAAGAATTGTTAAGGGTGATGTTATCCGTTTGAATATATTTTGCGTCTTTTTTTTTCTTCCTTTTTAAATAAGCGTATCGATTTACTTATCCTTTCGTACTCCTTTAGGGCCGGTTTCCAAGCTTGGGAAAGAGGACTCCCGGGCACTCGCATTTTACGTTTACCACCCAAAGATCAACCCCTTTCAAACCACTTTTCTTTGACAACTAATCCTAGTCCAACAACAATGCCAACCATCGAAGAACTTCAACAAGAGATTCTTCGTTTGAGAGAGGAAAAGGCTCAAGAGGCCGAGAAGAGAAGAATTAAGAAAATGGAAAAGGCTGAAAAGAACAATGCTGAAACCTTAGCCTTGCAAGAAAAGATGGAACAATTATCCATCAAAGAAAAGTCGTTGGAGAAGCTAGTTCTTCGTTCTACAATGGGGAACAAGTAATTTGACGCAGAAAAGTTTGCTCCTCCCCCAGGACTTGCTTTACCGGAAAAGTTCGTAGCTACGGACTTGCCAATATTTAAGGTGACCAATAATCCACAAAATCATTTAATGTGTTTTACTGGCATTATGGCATTAAAGGGAGTTGATCCTAAGCTTTATGCTTTGACTTTCCCTTTATCCCTAGACCCAACCGCGAGAGAGTGGTACTATGGGCTAGATCCAAAATTCAAGGCAACATGGGAAGATGTAGTTTTGGCTTTCATTACCCAATATGAGAGTAACGTAGAGTTTAAGTCAACTTTACGTGAACTCGAGATGCTTAAGCAAGGCGACGATGAAGGCTTCCTTGCTTTCTATGGTAGATGGCGAGAAAAAGGCATCCCACCTTGCCCAAAGGCCGCTTGAACTCGAGTTAGTACAAAAATTCATTGACAACTGTCATGAAAAGTACAACAAACATCTACGTTACCTTTGTTTAGACACTTTTCAAAAGGTCTGTTCTGTGGCTCCTAGGATTGAAGATGATCTTGCTAAATAAAAAGCAAACAAACCTCATCATCATCATCAACCTAAGAATAACTACAAGAAGAGGAATGATAATGCATCATCCTTTATTGACTTAATTGCGACTTCCACGCAATACAATAACACAAATCGATATGATGATCCTAGAAAAAGATGGACATAAGAAAGAAAATTTACTCCATTTCCTGTAAGCTATAAAGAATTGTTAGAAAAATTAAATGTAAAAGGCTTACTTGTGCCAACAGGGCCAACACCACCCACTCCACCAGAAAGAAGATTTCCTCAATGGGATGGTAATGCTTATTGTTCTTATCATAGAGGCGTTGGACATGATACTGAACGTTGCTATGTCTTAAAGCACAAAATACAAGATTTAGTAGACGATGGGAGAATTCGCACGCCTAAACCTAACAATAATGCATCCCCCTTAGGGGTGTTTCACATCAATGAGGACCATATGGGAAGTGATATGTTCAATCCTTTGGACTATATCACACCTGTAGGAGAACCTCTATCCACAATACTCATAGGGGCAACTAATGAAGTATGTGGACTATGGGACGACGACTTTCAAGACTTATATGTCTCTAAGTATGTCGCCGTCCCACCTCCATATTGTTTACAAAATGAAACAAAAAGAGCGCCTGATTGGGATCATTTCTTGGGGAAGTCGCAAGATTTATCGAATCTCTCCGTGGATGAACAATGGCATCAAGCACAACTCATGGAACATATTAAAATGGAGGCACATCCAAAGCCTCTAGAAGAAAGTTGGTTTGTGAGTCCTACAACTAACCCAAATGAGATAGATCATTTAACTCGTTCTGGGCGAGTCTACCAAGCACCACCACCAAATGGATCTTCGACCACACAAAATCAAACTCAAGGTCAAGTACAAAATCCAATACCACCTCCAATTGAGGTGGAAGATCCATTGGTCAAACAACTTCGCCAATCCAAGGCGAATGTTAGCATTTGGGAACTCCTAAGTACTTCTAAAGAACATAGGAATTCTTTCATGAACGCTCTAACGGCTTTGTCTGTAAGCATAGACACAACCCCTCAGGATCTCATTAGCTTGCTTACTAGCGAGAAATCCGACAAATCAATCATTTTCACTAATGATGATTTGCCTTCAAAAGACACTATCCACAACAATGCATTATACTTAACTGTGGGATGCAAGGGATACAATATCCCTCTGACTTTGGTAGACAATGGGTCAGCTGTAAACGTATGCCCATTACGAACGGCAAAATACTTAGGCATAAATCCAGAAAAAGATTTTCAATCAACAACATAAAGCATTAGGGCCTATGACAATTCGAGAAGGTCGGTGTGTGGAACTGTTAAGCTACCAATTACCACAGGCTCAATTCAAAAGATGGTTGAATTCCATGTTATGGACATAAAACCTATATTCAACCTTTTACTTGGACGTCCTTGGATACATGAACTTAGTGCAACACCATCCTCACTGCATCAAATGATTAGGTTGAACTATCAAGGGCTTACTATGACTATACATGCTTCTCCACTCAAAATAGCAATAAATGATCAATCACTCTTAGAAATAAACCATGATAATGTGAAGAGGACATGTGGGGATTCGCCACGGAGCCAATCTACACAATTGAAATGGAAGAAGACTTTGAAGAACCATTCAAGCTTGATCCATATTCCACTCGGATAGTAAACAACATCTTACTCAAGAGTAGTTACTTTCCTAGGATGCCTTTGGGAATAGGAATGAAGAAATCTCTCTTACTTCCTATCCCAAAGAAAAGCTTCTCCTTTGGATTGGGATATTAACCAACCAAAGAAGAATTGGAGTCTCACGATGCAAAAAACAAAGCACGTAGAGACAATAATAAGAAAGGGATAATCACTTTACTCCCATCCTATCAACAAACCCTTAATGGGCAATTCATTAGGGAGGGAGAAGATTACCCATGCTACGACTTTCCAAAACCCTTAGTTCTAGAAGGAATCAAGATACCTGGATTTGAAATATTTCATGATTGCTACTTCTTGGATGACGATCTTATTATCGTTAAATCAAAACACCCAACTCCAGGGTGCTATGATGGGCAAGCATTTAACTTGCTATTTGGACTAGAGCAAAATCATGTCGCTACAATGACCAATCAAAACGCCATTCAAGATGAAGCTTTTGACCCAACCTCGTTGATCACCTTTTCAAATAAAACTTTTGAGCATGGATGGAGGAAATCTTTCAAATGGACCAATCACAAAGGCGATAAGCTGAAAATCGTCACAGGCGAAGGGAAGATGTTTGAAGAATCGGACGATGAATCTATTATGGACTCTAGGGAAGCTTAAAATCTAGGCCTTGTGGCCATTACTGAGTCTTTATTTTCTAGTTCTAAGGACGAAGATCCCAAAAGGGATTCTTCTCTTGATGTACTCTCTTTTGATTTTAATAATATGAGCTCTATTTCTGAGTATATTCCTTCTCTTGAATCTTTCGAATGCTATAACAATCAATCTAATGAAGATGATAACATTAATAAATTGGTTGAACTAATGAATGAACGAGAACAAAAGAACCCTATCGTTGAAGAAACTGAAATAGTTAATATAGGAACTAACGAAAATAAAAGAGAAGTCAAAATTGGCTTAACTTTAAGTCCGGAAGAGTGATCGACCCTCATATCGACGCTCAAAGAATTTGAAGACATGTTTGCTTGGTCATACAAGGACATGCTTGGAATAGATAGGGAAATTGCGGAACATACCATTCCCTTGAACCCTACCTCTAAACCAGTAAAACAAAAACTTCGACGAATGAAACCTGATGTCGCATTAAAAATAAAGAAAGAAGTACAAAAACAGTTGGACGCAGGTTTTATTTGCGTATGTAATTACCCAGAATGGGTAGCGAACATCGTCCCAGTCCCTAAAACGGATGGACGAGTTTGCATGTGTGTCGACTTTAGGAACCTTAATAAAGCTAGCCCTAAAGACGATTTTCCTCTACCACATATTGATATATTGGTAGATAACACGGTTGAACATGCGATGTTATCCTTTATGGATAGATACGCAGGTTACAACCAAATTTTAATGGCAAAAGAAGACGAAGAAAAGACATGCTTTATTACCCCTTGGGGTACGTATTGCTACACAGTCATGCCATTTGGTTTAAAAAATGCAGGAGCTACGTACCAAAGAACGGCTACGACTCTCTTGCATGATATGATGCACAAAGAAATAGAAGTGTATGTGGATGATATGATCGTAAAGTCCAAAGATAGAATGGGACATATAAAAGCTTTACGCAAATTTTTCACTTGCATAAAAGAATACAAAATGCGATTGAATCCACAAAAATGCGCCTTCGGAGTAACTTCTGGCAAGTTACTCGGATACGTAGTAAGCACACGTGGTATCGAGATTGATCCCTCTAAAATAAAGGCAATTGTTGACATGCCTCCCCCTCAAACAGAAAAAGAAATCAGGGGATTCATTGGAAAACTACAACACATTAGTCGATTTATCAACAAATTGACTATGACTTGTGAGCCAATATTTAAAAAATTGAAAAAAGAGGAGAAACATGAATGGGACGATCAATGCCAAAAGGCCTTTGAGAAAATCAAAGATTATCTCAAAAGTCCGCCAATTTTAGCACCATCAGTACCCAAACTACCTCTTAGGCTATACATTACAGTTACAGACACAGCCACAGGCGCCATGTTAGCACAAGAGGTAGAAAAAGTCGAGCGTGCAATATATTACATAAGTAAAAAATTCATCCAATATGAAACAAAATATAGCACCTTGGAAAAGACAAGCCTAGCATTAGTGTGGGCAACTAAAAAATTACGACATTATATGCTACCATACACTACTCATGTGATTTCTCAACAAAACCCGATAAAGTATTTGTTTGAACAACCACCTATACAAGGATGGATATCTAAGTGGTTGGTGATGTTGGCCGAATTTGAGTTAAAATATATTCCTGAAAAATCAATGAAAGGGAAAAGTAATTTTCGAATTTCTGGCACAACATCCAATTCAAACAAGTCGTGCAGAAACTACTCATCTTCCGGATGAAGAGATTCTCATGACACAAGACGACAAATTGGTAATGTACTTCGACGGTGCGTCCAATCAAAAAGGATGTGGCATAGGAGTGTTACTCATAAGTCTAGAGGGAGCACATACTCCAATCTCTGTTAAACTAGACTTTGAGGTTACCAATAATGCCGCAGAATGTGAAGCGTGCATTATTGGATTAGAAGTAGCAGCTAGCATATGTGTTCAAAAATTAGAGGTATATGGAGATTCTAGTTTGATTATAAATCATATACTAAAAAAATGAAAAATAAAGAACTCCACAATGATATTATACCAAGCACACCTAGAGCAACTCATCGAGCATTTTGAACATATTGATTTTAAATATCTCCCAAGGGATATCAATCAATTTGCCGATGCGCTAGCAAAATTAGCCTCAATGATCAACATTCCATATCACTTAAATATGATGACATTATGCGTTGATAGAAGAGAAGAACCAGCGTATTGCAACGTAATAGAGAAAATAAATGACATCGAAGGAGACAGTCCCTGGTATGATCATATCCTCCAATATATTACCCATGGCACATATCCCGAAAATACTTCATCGAAAGACCAACGAGCCTTACGAACACTTGCAGCCCAATATGGTCTATTAAATGGTCAATTATGCAAAAAAGGACCTAATGGTCAAAGTTTATTATGTATAGACCAATCGGAAGCCACACGCCTTATGCAAAATACTCACAAAGGTGTTTGTGGAGCTCACATGAATGGTAAAATGCTTTCAAAAATAATTTCACGACAAGTGTACTATTGATCCACTATGGAACATGATTGCATACAATATGTTAAAAAATGTCCAGAGTGCCAAATGTTCGCTAATTTACAACACCTTCCACCATCCGAACTATACAATCTCGCTTCCCCTTGGCCTTTTTCAACTTGGGGAATTGACATAATTGGAAAAATCTCTCCAACAGGAGCAGGAGGGCACGAGTACGTATTAGTAGCCATCGATTACTTCACTAAGTGGATTGAGGCTGCTTCTTACGTGAATATCACTTCTAAGCATGTCGCAAAGTTTCTCGAACGAAACATATTTTGTAGATATGGAGTTCCACATGAACTAATTAGTGATCAGGGATCTCAATTCAAAGCTGAAGTCGAGACCCTCTTAACTCGTTATAAAGTAAAACATCATCACTCATCCCCATACAGACCTCAAATGAATGGAGCTGTAGAGTCGGCAAATAAAAATATAACAGTCATCATTAAGAAATGGCAGAAAATTATAAAGACTGGCCGAATAAAATACACTTCGCATTATGGGGTTATAGAACGTCTATACGAACATCAATAGGAGTAACTCCATACTCCTTAGTTTTCGGAATGGACGCAGTACAACCAGTCGAACTGGAAATACCGTCCCTACGCATCGTACTTGAAAGTAAGCTACCGAAAGCTGAATGGGTAAGAGCAAGGTATAAAGAGATTTTATTCCTCGATGAACGACGATTAAGAGCTTTGCATCATGTACAAGTCTACCAAAGGCGCATTGCGCGTCATTTCAATAAAAGAGTCAAACCCAGAAATATAAAAGAAGGTGACTTTACTAAAGGAGGTTAGGGGTCCACCAACCGATCCAAGAGGGAAATTCAAACCCAATTGGATAGGTCCCTACCGCGTAATTGAAATCCTATCAGGAGGAGCCGTCAGATTAATGGATATCGGAGGAGATGAAATTCGCCAATTAATAAACATTGATTGACTTAAGAAATATTACATATGAAATCCAGATAAACTCGTTCACTCATACAACCAATTTTAATTAGCATTCAATGGAAAGATTCTAAGTGTTATGCATTTTACTGAATAACACGGTAAAATACATAACGCTTGGGGGGGTAATTTAAAAATAATAAACTGTTCTAACCGTTCTAAGTGTTCAAATTTTGTTTTTCGAGACATTCATAGAACAGGTGTCGCGCGCAACTGAATTAGTTGCGCGCGGATGTCACGCGCAACAGATTTCGTTGCGCGCGGTAGGCTCGCGCAACTATAGATGTTGCGCTCGCCACCTGATGACGAACTGCGAACCCGATTTTTTTTTTACGTTTGAATGAAGTTGCGACTTCTACTTGCAGCAAAAAGAGGGTGTTTCTCAAATATAACATATATTCCGAAAATAAAATTAAACTTTGATTTAATTCTTTTTAAACAAGGTTTGATCAATTTTTCATTTAATTTCTACCTAAGAGATTAAAGAAAAAAAAAACATTAGAACTAAGCAAAGACTTGATTTCGTAATGCGAATACGTAGGCAATCTTTATGATTCGGTCATATCAAAATATAAAAATATAAAGCTCATTTTATTTCATTCAAATTTCAAAGAAAAGAGAGACATTATTGAACTAGATGGTAAACGAAAAAAAAAACATAGTAGTGATTACACTTTATTCAATTTAAAACTAATGGCAAAACTTTGTAACACTCTAAGGTTTTACTATGTCCTCAATTGTCACGAACGATGGAGGAGTAGTTTCCATCGCAGTATTTTCAGAAACCTTAGAGCTTTCTCCTACGCTCTTCTTCTTGACCCATACATTGTTCTTCAATTTGGGAATTGGGGTCTTTTCAACCTTTTTTCCCTTTTCCGAAGATTTTGTTAGAGTCCTTTTTCGAGTTTGTTGCGAAGGTTCCTTGATTATCACACCTCGATGTGCAGGTTTGGAGGGAGCTTTCCTTTTTGTTTCCTTCGAACGCGCCTTAGGAGATGAGAAGTCTAATTTTCTTCTCACCCCTTTGTTTTGGCCACTAGGAGGAGTAGTGGTGGCCAAATGCATCAAGGGCTTAGGTTGATTGGGAGCCATGACGGCTTGATATTGAGATCGAGCCTTGTTTAATTCGCCCTTATCCGCTGCATTCATCTAAGCTTTGTAAAAGGAAGATAATGCAATACTTGCAGTAGGATTTTGTACTACCCATCTAGGAAGACTTGACCAATACTCCATCTAACGAAAAATTCGCTCGGGTCTAAAAATCACATCTTTAGGGGCATCACAATCTTGCGGGGGAATAATTTGTTTCATCCCGTATTGTCTCATTACCTTGCAAGGAAAAATATAAGTAGTACTAGATAGGCCTAAAAGCCTAAGGTAAGGGCAATTGAGACTATTCCCAACCATACTATCTATGTTCCACCAAGGAATCACAAAACGTATGTTAGGAACCCCATGACAGAAAAACGACGTCCATTCCTCTTCGTTCTTATGCTTATAAAGGATTCGACGTCCAGGGAATGACCTTACTCCATTAGCCTCAAGGTTTTGTGGCTGATCAACAATTCGCAAACGCTCCATGAGCCAAATCTACAAAAAAAATAAATAAATAAATCAGTTTGCGATTTTTACACAAGCAGGTGGCGCGCGCATCAAAACCAGTTGCGCGCGCCATCCGCGCGCAGCACAGAAGATTGCGCTGGTCATGCCAGCGCAACTTCGTAATTTGTGCTGATAAACGACGAAAAAAAACGTACGTGTAATAGGAGTGGACTTCCTGTGAAACCGTTTTCGTTAGGGTCTCCTCTAAGGCGATTCAAACATAGAACGGTTTCCGCCAAAGCCAAAGGAGCGGATGAATGACATCCCTCTATTTGCTCTACTATAGACACCATGGAATAATCTCCGTATTCTTTGCCTGTCCTAAGTAAACAATTAACAACAAGACAATAACATAAAGCACGAATTTTAAAGCGTTGTTTAGTCATGTTGTCACGGGGGGCGACAAAATGTTCAATAAATTGAATCAAGTTCACGCCTTCTTCATTTCCAATGTTGATCATATCATTGTCGGACAAGCCAAAAAATCTTTGGAATATAGGTTTGGGATCCGACAAGATAGGCGAATAAGTCACAGGGAGAGTATTTGTAGGGGAACCTAGCAAGGCCTCAAACTCACCGGGTAGAGGGACAATTTCGTCCCCTTTAAACAAGAAAAGATGGTGGTTCGAGTCCCAATGGTTGACTGCGGCATGAAGAAAATCAAAGTTAACCACTAGTTGCATATAATTCAATAGAGGGTCTAGTGGTAAATTTTGAAAGCTAGTTTGTCCTCGGTTGAAAGGGAAGTGACCCATTGCTTCAAACGTTGTTCAAAGGTCTTCACCATTGTTCAAAAAAAAAAGAGAATGAGAATTTAGAGAGATTAATTCTTTTTAGTTTCTTATATTACTAAGCGAATGAATGCGACATGATCAAAAACCTACACGAAACCACGTTTAAATAGACCCAAGAGGGGCAAATTTTCGACAAATTCGGCTTAAAGGAAAGTTCACCAATAGGTGGCGCGCGCAACTCATGAGTTGTGCGCTACATCCGCGCGCAACTAATTCACATGCGCGCGACAGCCGCACGCAACTCACGCAATTGCGCGCGTCTCCCCTGTCGCAACATATGAGCTGGGTTTATTTCCGTATTTTGGCTAACATAATGACGGAATCTTCACGAAATCTTAAGACGAATCATATGCTTGCCTTTTACCCTTTGTGTCCCTTTTCTTGCCTACTTTCTTTTTTTTTTTTTTTTTTGTTATTTTCATACTTTCTTATTTTCTTTTTATTTTCTTTAGTTTTTTTATTATTTTCATACTTTCTTATTTTCTTTTTATTTTCTTTTTTTTATTATTATTTTCCTACTTTCTTATTTTCTTTTTATTTTCTTTTTTTTATTATTATTTTTCTACTTTCTTATTTTCTTTTTTTTATTATTTTCCTACTTCCTTATTTTCTTTTTTATTATTTTTCTTATTTTCTTTTTTCTCTTTTTTCTTCTTTTTTGTTTTCTTTTCGCCTTCCTTTTTTCAATTTTTGGTTATTTTTTCGAGGGGGGTAAGTCGGGAACCTTTTCCCTCCCTCGAAATTTTTTTGCTTTTAATAATAAAAATAATAATAATGTACACATGGAAACAAAAAATATAATAATGATGACATATATACAAATGTGTCATATGTACAACAATGCAAAAAAAAAAATATATATACATCTGTTTCCTAAAATAAATAACAAATATGTGTACAAAAGGAATCAGGGTGCTCGGCAGCTACTAGACGGTTGCTGCACATCCTGCAAAATCCGAAACGAAGATTAATACATGAAATGTAATAACTTCGTTGAAAAGAAAAGAAATAAAACTTACCGCGATCATCCGATGATCACGGCATGATAAAGTCACGAAGGCTCTCCGATAAGCAGCTCGGAAAGCACGTAAAGTCCTCACCATGCCGTTCACGATTTCCCGCGGAACCTGTTTAAAGAATACAAGGACAGTTAGTAAACAAATGTATATGAAACAAAAAATAAATAGAAATGTTTAAGTAAATGTACACAAAAGACATATCGACTCAATCGTCTCAGGTACAAACGGTATCCCTTCATCATCCTCCACTGCTGGAAGGGTCTCACGAATTACCGATCCGACAGCATCGGTATACGTGATCTCCGTTGTAGGAGGTACCCAACCACCTAGCTCGACCCGCTAAAATATACATGACAAAAAACGATAAAAGGGTCAAAGTTCCGAAAAATAAATAGAAACAAGGAAAAGAGAGAGTTAGAGTGCTAACCGGAACAAAAGCCGAAAAAGGAGTCAGCTTGGATGTCATAAAAACCGGATAAGAAACCTCCGGCAGCACCAGCTGCTCCGCTGGATAACCAAGGATTGCCTGAGCTCGATCCTCTGTAGACAGCAAGTCCGGACGTAACATCCGGATCGGAGGATCCGCAGGAACCAAAGGCTCCTCGGACGAAAGCTGCCAGAGAACACGCTCGCCAAAAAACCAAGTGTCTGTCCTCTGGAGCACCGAGAGTCCCGAATAGAGGGCCCGGAAATGGCAACGAACCATGCCAGACCGGATAGCCTCAGGGACTCCGGCGATCAAACTCCAAGGACGAAGATCGATCTATAAAACACAACCACATGAAAAATCGTCAGAAAATAAATAAAATCAAAGAATGCACATATAGTTGGAATACTCGCCGACACACGAGTCGCCGAAAGGATCCTCTGGCAAAAGTCGCCGGCAGAAGTGGCTCGTCTCTTCTTAATCGCGACCAATCGATGGCCGATAGGAAAACGAGCAGCCCCAAGCACCCTGGGGGCTAAGAAAGGCAGGTACGAGTATCCCCAAGCCTGAAACCGAGAAAAGATAAGCCTAAAGGAAAAAAGAGAAAGTAATAACCGAAAGAAGCTTAAAACACGTACCTCAAGGATACAACCATGCCACGTAAGGGAGATCCGAGGCACCTCAGTAGCTGCCGCGGAATCCATTACCCGGGTCACCTTGCCCATAGCTGTAAGCATACGGGCATACGACACCTCCGCCCAACTCAGGTCACCTACTTGCCCTAAATCACTAAGGCAAATAAGTAACCCAATAGCGAAACGCTCTCCTCGATCACTCAAGATGGTGACGGAAAGAACGTGAGCAATGTATATCCGAGCCAGCTGCTCAGTTGTACACTGCCGATCAAGCTCGTCAGCCGACAACTCGTCGGCAAGAACCAAGTACGGACAAGACTACGCGTACACGTGAGGGGCCGACGCAAGACGGTCCCCCGCAAGGTCGCACAGTCTCTCGTCTGACCCCTTAACGAACTCTTTGACTACGGGCTCGCCTCCGAAAGGAAAACCTGTAATCATAGAGAAATCGAAAGGGATAACCGCCATCTCTCCCCATGGAAAATGAAAGGTGTTGGTGGAATCCCACCAAAACTCCAGCAATCCGCGGAGGAAAGCTAACGATGCATGCTTACTCGATAAATCCCGAAGAGTCGCCAGCTTGGAGTCAATCCCAGAAAGTGCTACAATCTCCTTTGCCACCTCGGGCAAACTTCCAAAACGGGCTCGCAGGTCACCAGAGTCGTATAAACGCATGCTAGGCTCACTCTAAATAAAAGAATAAAGAAAAAAAACGGTTATGGTTTGAAAAGTAGAAACAAAGGAAAAGAGAAAGAAACAAAGGCGCGAAAAACTCACGATGCCTCGCCACCCTCTAATCGAAACATGATGGTCTAGGTCCCACTCAAGGACCCTAGGGTCCCAGTTGGGAGGAGCCTCCCAAACCACATCCTCCTAGCGACGTGTCGCTCTCGAACCTCCTCTCAAGGAAGGGTCACCCTCTTCCGAGGGCGAACCGCCTTGTCCGGACCACCTAGGATCTCCTCAGCATCGACAAATGGAGGCGAGTCCATGCTATGATGGATAAAGTTTCTTTAATTAGTTTAATTTATTTCCTAAACTAAACTAATATACGTATTCTAGACCCATTTTGGCAGCATAACGGTTGCCGATAGGGCAAAACACGAAAATCAAATGCCACCCATACTTGGGGGCTACGATACCTGCAGTTAAACTCAGTAAATGGGGGCTTCTAAGACCCACAAAGGCCATCCTATACCAGTTTCAACTAAGTATTCAAGGGATTGTATTCCAAAATCTCAAAGAACCAACTACTTCTAGACGAATAACAGTAATATAAACACAATTATCGTCTACCAAACAATCTTGAAGTTCGAATATGGCAAAAACGGGCTAATTATACACTTCGCGCCAATTTTTCGGATTCAAAATTTTCAAAATATTAATTATGGAAGCAAAACTAGTTCCAATACTACAATTGCTGCATAATTGACAAGTATAACCAAAATGAGCAAACAAAATGACAGAAAATCAAACCAAATTCGAGTAGAATTGCAAAAAACGCACTCACACGAAGAAATGCTCATACAAGGTTCAATACTTAACCATTTTTCATGAAATTTGTTGCAAAACACTCCTCAAACATAGTATAACAACATGGAACAAAAAATTTTAAGAATAATGAATTGAATCGAAAACCCCCAAATTCGAAATTTAGGGTTCAACGGTTCGAAAATCGTCCCAATTAAGCCTAAATCAAACGAAAAATAACAGAAAACTTACATTGGATTATGGAAAATATGAATTAAGGACAAAATTTGCTTCCTTTAGCTTCAAAAATCGAAAGAAACTGAGCTCTTTAGAAAGAGAAAGAGGCGAAAATAGATGAAGGAAGGAGAGAGAAAGCGAAATGAAAAATCGCGTTTTGCGATTTTCTTTTTGCTGAACTGAGTGTCGCGTGCAACTGAATCAGTTGCGCGTGACAGACCAGCGCAACTCAAAAAGATGCGCGCGCCTGGCTAGTGCGACCCACTGAGTTGCGCGCGAATACTGGTCACTAAAATGACCGGAATCTTTATTTTGATCCGTTTAATCATTTTTTAACGATTTTTGCTCGTTATTAGACGTAATGGCGCGCAAATTATCAAAATCTTTTTAAATTGCTTTGCATATTGTAGTTTGTTTTCTTCTTTGTTAGTTTTTTGCATCATTCTTGCATGCACACCGTGCTTTGTGCCTTCCCCAAGCATACGTTTTGAACGTTTTTCGTAAGAGTGCCTTAAGACGTTCCGTGGTGGTGCTTAAAGTAAAAGCACCCATAGACAGGTTTGTCATTTTACTGTACTGATGTTACAAATGTCCGGGTTTTCTTCTTTTTTTCACGCCCGAAGCAAAAAAGAAGGCGTTTTCATGCGGCGTAAAAATGCAAATGGTGTATCGTACAGCGCAAAATTGTACGGCGTAGGTGTTGCGTAAAATTTCACTTCAGCCCAAGCTTTGTGAAATCTACCCCTCGGAACTAAAAGGTAGAGAATTACTGTAGGCGTTAGCTCACAAGTCGACAGGCGCGCCGAACCATCAGGAACAGGCACTTCTTGAATGGGAGCAAATACGGTAGTTAGTGCGCTTACTAACTTACCGGAAAGTTAGGGTGTCGAATCACCCCCTGTATAAAGAAGCGACGAGACGATGTCGTGCCTATGTAGTCACGTGCCCCCATTCCTGAGACACGTGTACTCATCTTGTGGACAAAACTGTTGAGAGAGTTGCTGACTTTCTTCCCTCTCACTGGATTTGGATATATGCCTCCAGTCCTGAGACATGTATTTCTATCTTGTGGACATCCGGCTCGAATACCGGACCATTTCGGCTCGAATACCGAAAACCCCTTTTCATCTTTTTTACTTCGTTAAAGTCAGGCTAAAGTTTCAATGACATATCGAGGGACTTTAGACACGATTGAGAGGAAATCTTCCCCTTTTATCCTTTTAAAACATATCTCTTCTCATGACTTGACATCACCCAGAACACCTTTACTTGTAAAAGCGTTCTAAAATTGTAAAGGATCAATCTAGATTCTTTAGCGCGTTAAGACTAGGGAAAACCTTTTTCTAGCCTTAATAGTTACTTGTTTCAAACACTTAGCGAACCAAGGATTGTTTCGACATCCTTAAACATTACTGAAAGATTCTCTATCCTTAGAGAACTTCGCAGAATGAGTCTCGGATTTATTTCCTTGACTACTTTGATCATCGTCTATTCTAGACTCGATCAAAGTGGGGGCTAACTGTAGACATCTACTTTTGGCCTCCTGTCCCGAAAGGATGTGCAATGACGATAAATAAAACCATCTTCGTGTTGGATCAAAGTGAAGAATACTTATGGAGAACTGGTTAAGCCACAAAACACAAAAGACTAGCCCAAATTAAAGATAAAAGCCAAAATAAAGGTCCAATTAACTTAACCCGGTCATAATTAGGCTTAAGCCCGTGCTTAAAACCCAATAATGACGGATTTAGGAGCGCCTAGGTTAAATTTTAGTGCTGCCGCAGAAAAAAGCCGCACGCAACTAAAACAGTCGCGCTGGGCAGCCGCGCGCAGCTAATTCAGTTGCGCGCGACACCCAGCGCAACCTCCAGAGTTGCGCTGCGGAAGATTCGGAATTATACGGAAAATATAAAATCGAATCTTACCATAAAGCCGCGCACAAGACAATTAGTTGCGCTGCCCATAGCAGCACAACCTAATCACTTGCATTGGGATGCCGCGCGCAACTCATCCTGTTGCGCGCGACACCTGCTGCGGCAGAATGCTCGTAACCTTAAACCTAATAATTCCCTATAAATAAGAGCTTAAACCGAGGCTTAGACAAAAAATAACCTAAAAAACTCTGGCGAAATACTTGTGAACTTGTGCAACCTAGCCCCTCTTGTCCTAAACACTCACCCCTTTTGATATTTTGTTACTACGGTGGAGGTTCCCCAACAAGTAGGAGTCCATAAGTATTCTAACGGAGATCTAGCAAAGAGAAGTGGTAAATTCCCGAGCACTTAGTTAAATCACATTTATTTTCTTGTTTAAAAGAACCTTAATTAATTAATTAGTGTTGTTTGTTGACCTTTAAAATAATTAATTAATCAATTCCACACAGTATCTTGCGTTAAATAAAGATTAGAATTGAATTAAATAACTGTTGGTTGATCACTTAAGCCAAGGCGAATATTGTTTATTTTCTTGTCCTTTTCACGAATTTGATTAAATTAAGAATAACGACATTACGATGTAATTCCTACGTGAATTGGTATGTGTAAATAAAATCAACTAACATAGTTTTAGGTATCGTGTTGCATATACTGTTTGGTGATGAAATTGCAAAAAAGGAAGAGCTATTATAGGCCGCAATAGGGCTAGGATAACGATTCCCCTCTAAAGGGAACGTTATTTTAGTACCCTCGCTCTCGAACTCATTTCTGGTTTATAGACCAATTTATTTCATAGCTCACAATTTATCAACTATAAAATCATAATGGTACGTATTTTTAAATTATATTATTTTCGTACATATATTGTACATGTAAAGTAATATATTTTTTGCATCTGTTGACCCATATAAGTTTGTGTAAACTAAAATTTTAAATCAAACTCGCATTTTGTTTCCTTATAGTGAATAATTATTTAATTATCATATTTTAATGTATTTAGCATGCTTTTATAATAGTTAAGTGAGGTTGATTGACTTCATTGCTTTAAATTTGACTTCGGTTAGATTATTGTTTTTTGTTAACATATAGATATCCATAATATTAATTAGAAGTTAATAAAGTTCAAAACTTGGCCCCCCATACCTTTTAGTCTAAGATCAGATATGCGACTGTTTGTAATTATGTTGTGACATCACCTTATTGTGTGTGCTTTGTAATTTGAACTGTAAAACTTGCCTTTTATTGCTCAGCTTGTTCATGCCATTCTCAAAAGTTATCCTCGCTTACGTTTAACTTACAGGCGAAAGGTACATGCATTTTGCAATATCTTTTCTATATTATAATCTATTGGAAAAAGTGAGCTACGTGGGTTTTGATGTGTGTTTGGCTTCGAGTTCATATTATGCAGGTTTAATTTTAGATGTTCGACTCGTTATTTATTGGGATAAGGGAAAAGAAGTTGAATTTCTGCTTGAATCCCTTTGTACTTTCACCCCTTTCACTCTACTGCTTTTTTTTCTATCTTTTCGCCCTCACCCCGGTCTGAGCTACCTTGATTACTCAAGACCCTTTTGTGTAGGGAAAAATTTCTGCAACTCTGCATTGTGAAATGTTTTATGAAATTCTTGCATCTTTTGCACAAATGTAATGCAGACCTAAGTGATTGTGATGATGTGCACCCAATTTTCATAGGAGATGACATGATTGATGAAGATGCATTTATGGTGTACATATAATGTTCCTACACATTTATTTTCAAATTAATTATGGTCAATAATTATTCAAGAATTAAATTGGAATTTTTAATTGATTGAATGATTTATGTTGATTGGTTGTTTAATTGATGGAAATTCATCATAAGTCTAGAATATAATTAACGTATAGTGAAAGAGGTTACGCACCAAAACTTTAGGAACGTATACACCTTGAGTATCATATCGGGAAGTTATGGGGTTTAATATTTAACAATCCATCCATGACTTCTATAGGGGGTACAAGACAAAGTACTTTCTTTTTTTTTATTATGCGTAAGAATTTTACCACTTTTGTGTAAAGCTTATTATTATTATTGTTGTTGTTCTAAAGTTTTTCAGGTGGTACTACATATTCTTGTTGGGTTTGATCGAAGAGCGAATTTTATTCTAGTTACTATTAGAATGAATTTTTATTTATCTTGGGGTTATTATTATTATTATTATTATTATTATTATTATTATTATTATTATTATTGTCAAAAAAACCTACAAAGTCAATCAATTTAAAAGAAATTGGTGGAGAGCCGAGATACAATCTGGGCCCCCACCCCTCTAGCTATAGCGAACCCGATCCTGCTGAAGATGTGAGGAGCTACACGAGCACCAATATCCTGAGTCTTATCGAACGCCTGAACCCGCTTCAGCAATGCAATAGCATCGTTCTCTAATTCCCCAACGAAGAAAAGGAGAAAGTTAGAAAACCATAGCCAATAGCCCTGCAACGCGCCTTATACTTGCCCTGCTTCCGCTGAGCCGCCGCGACACAACATGACCAGGAACGAAGTCAGACAACCCCGATTGTGCCAAAGGTGAAGACCCCATCAAGTCAACACATACATCAAGGCCTCTATCCCAATAATAAAGCAACACATCTGCTGGTCGTAAAACCCCGTCGTTCCTTCCAGTCAACCTAACGTTAACCTCCTTTCGAGCAGAAATCCCAGACCGAAAATAAATATCAACAAGGGTGTCACGAACAACGTTGTGCCGATGTTTAATACCCACCATCCCAGCACAAGACACTGCATGATCCCCATAAATATCCCCATCAAAAACCCTTGAGAAAGCAGAACACGGTGTTGAAACGGAGAACAAAGGAACACCCAACCGGTAGCAAAGAACACTACGGTAAGTCTTACCATTCATAGTCTGACCCAAACTCGATATCTGGACAGTCCGCAACCAGGTCGAAGAGTGATCCCCCTCTTGGGACTTCCATAAGGCAACCTGACACGAAGATAAGGAGAAAGTGGAATCCGCAAATGCAGTGACCTTCGTGAAATATATATCTGCCAATTGTTATTATTATTGTTGTTGTTGTTGTTATTATTAATATTATTATTTATTTTAATAATTATTATTATTATTACTACTATTACTATTATTATTGTTGTTGTTGTTGTTGTTGTTGTTGTTGTTAGTATTATTGTTATTATTATTATTATTGTTATTATTATTATTATTATTATTATTGTTATTATTGTTATTGTTATTATTGTTATTATTGTTATTGTTGTTATTATTGTTGTTGTTATTATTATTATTATTATTATTATTATTATTATTATTATTATTATTATTATTATTATTATTATTATTATTATTATTATTATTATTGTTGTTGTTGTTGTTGTTGTTGTTGTTATTGTTGTTATTATTGTTATTGTTGTTATTGTTGTTATTATTGTTATTATTATTGTTATTATTGTTGTTATTGTTGTTGTTATTGTTATTATTATTATTATTGTTGTTGTTATTGTTCTTATTGTTATTGTTATTGTTGTTGTTGTTGTTGTTGTTGTTGTTGTTGTTGTTGTTGTTGTTGTTGTTGTTGTTGTTATTTTATTATTATTATTATTTTTCTTGTTATTGTTGTTGTTATTATTATTATTGTTGTTATTGTTGTTGTTATTGTTGTTATTATTGTTGTTGTTATTATTACTGTTGTTATTATTATTGTTATTTTTATTATTATTGTTATTGTTATTATTATTATTATTATTATTATTATTATTATTATTATTATTTTTATTATTATTGTTATTCTTATTATTGTTACTACTGTTATTATTTTGTTATTATTATTATTGTTATTAAAACTGTTATTATTACTATTGTTATTATTATTATTATTTTAAAAACCTACAAAGTCAATCAATTTATTATTGTTATTATTATTATTATTGTTATTTTTATTATTATTATTATTATTATTATTATTATTATTATTATTATTATTATTGTTATTCTTATTATTGTTACTACTGTTATTATTTTGTTATTATTATTACTGTTATTAAAACTGTTATTATTACTACTGTTATTATTACTACTGTTATTATTATTATTATTATTATTATTATTATTATTATTAAAAACCTACAAAGTAAATCAATTTACAAGAAATTGGTGGGGAGCCGAGATACAATCTGGGCCCCCACCCCTCTAGCTATAGCGAACCCGATCCTGCTGAAGATGTGAGCAACTGCACGAGCACCAATATCATGAGTCTTAGCGAACGCCTGAACCCGCTTCAGCAACGCAACAGCATCCTTCTCTAATTCCCCCAACGAAGATAAGGAGAAAGGAAGAAAACCATAGCCAATAGCCCTACAACGCGCCCCATACTTGTCCCGCTTCCGCTGAGCCGCCGCAGACACAACACGATTGGAAACGAAGTCAGACAACCCCGATTGTGTCAAAGGTGAAGACCCCGTCAAGTCAACACATACATCAAGGCCTCTATCCCAGGAATAAAGCAACACATCTGCTGGACGAAGAGCCCCGTCGTTCCCTCCAGTCAACCCAACGTTAACCTCCTTTCAAGCAGAAATCCCAGACCGAAAACAAATATCAATAAGGGTGTCACGAACAACGTTGTGCCGATGTTTAATACCCACCATCCCAGCACAAGACACTGCATGATCCCCATAAGTATCCCCATCAAAAACCCTTGAGCAAAGAACATGGTGTTGAAATGGAGAACAAAGGAACACCCAACCTGTAGCAAAGAACACTACGGTAAGTCTTACCATTCATAGTCTGACCCAAACCCGATATCGGGACCGTCCGCATCTAGGCCGAAGAGTGATCCCCCTGCTGGGACTTCTATAAGGCAACCTGACGCGCAGATAAGGAGAAAGTGGAATCCGCATATGCAGCGACCTTCGTGAAATATATATCTGCCAATTTTTTCATGAGTTTGGGGGCAGCGATCTCACTAGGGTTACTCATAAGGTCAGTCTCCACAGTCCTGTTAAAAAGACTAAGAGCACCATCAAAGGCCGGTCCCGGACCAACAATACCAGAGTTGCTAAGAAGCGTAGCCTGAAGACCAGAAGACTGCAGACGCGACCCAAGGAAAGCATAGTGCCGGACATCACCCGCCGAATAGACACCCAAACCACCAAAAGCAAAAGGTAAGGTGGCAAGTCGCCATTGCCAATCACCAAAACCAAGCCCCGAAGCAGTTACAATGCGCTCCAAAGAAGCCCGTAGGGCCACATCAAAAGAAATTTGTGCCGTTTCAAAAAGACGAGGAGGACAAGTGCGCATAGCAAAGTACAGTTTCGAAACCCCAGTACACGCACGAAGAAGCAACAACTCGCATTGGGGATCATTGAGCTTAGCAACAGCATCCATTAGCACAATGGCCTTCGACACTCTCTGCGTAATAAGCTCACCACAGAAAGAGGAATCATCACTGACAGGACCACCTAGCAACTGAACGCCATAGATAGGACGACCAATATCAAGAGGAAAGACACCCACGAGACGGCTACGAGGGTCCTCCGAGGGCAAGAAAACTTCCGTTTTCTCAACGTTGACATGGAGTCCGAGACGAGGTCCCTCCGCCGAAATGAACTCCAAAACCTTTCCTACCACTAAGGTGTCACCAATAATAGTGACGTCATCTAAATACCAAGCCTGCAAACATAAATCAAAAGAATCCCTGATTTGGCACACCAACGGATGAAGAACCAAAGCAAAAAGCAAAGGGCCTAGAGGATCACCCTGCTACACCCCCTGACATGACTATAAGGTATGCTCCCCGTAAAACAGCCTGGCTGGAGTAGAGTAACAGAATTCAACCCATCGCGAGAGAGCTGGACAATGGAGACGAACCTCACGCAACAAAGCCGAACGGTCTACCAAATTAAAAGCATTCTGGAAATCCAGCAGCAACATAGAAAGGTCAACATCACTACCACGAGCCTCAACTAAACGATTAACAGCATGAACAATAGCCTCACCACCCGCCGACACCCCGACACCAAACTGAAGACCTCCTAGATAGCTTCCCAGACGCGGACCAATTAAAGAAGCCCCAAACTTTGAAACCAGACGCCTCCAAACAGTACCCACCGTAATAGGCCGAATACCACAACCAGGCTTAACAAGAGGCGTAAGAGGAGCACTAGCAATATATTCTCCCAATACATAAGGACATTTCCCAGCGAGAAAATGATTAACCACCTGCGTAATAAAGGCCACCAACTCATCTGAAATAGCAACTGCAGCACCACTCAAAAAAACCCATAAGGTGTTGAGCACGCAAGCCGTCTCTACCGCATGACGTACCTCGCGGAAAAACCCTAATCTGATCCAAAACAACAGCAGGAGTAACAATAAGGTGCTGATCAACGGGAATATCCGGTAAGATAGGAGCCAGAAAGGAAGGGTGCTTAGCTTGCAAATCTGCAAGAGTCGCATCATTGTAAGGGGCAAGACCAGAAGACGAAAGAACCCTAACCGCAACAGTGAAATGTCCGTCGGAAATCTTTCTCTTACACTGCTTGATATTACGCTAAGACAAATCAATGTCTTCATCATCATCCAATAAAGGCGGAGACACATCAGCCAACGTGTCACGCATAAGATGCACAGAACCACCAGGCTCACACCAAGAACGAATAGCAGAAGTGATACTCTCTTCTTGCCGCTGACGCCTGACACCCGAAGAACACTCTCGACTACTCCTCGGAGAAAAGGTTTTAAGGACACAGAGAGGCAACACAAGCAACTGAACCCAACAAGAGATGTCATCAGGCTGGCAAATCACCTTATCAAGGGCCCCTTTGAGAACCCGAGAAAAACCCAATCGACACTTAGGAGGAATAGATTTCATCGAACGAAACCGCTTAGATAGCAGACTATCAAGAAGAGCAACATCAAAAGCAAAATGAGGCTCACGATGCACACCAAGAACAAGATCAGATGTCACCGAAGAAGGACCCTGCGTGTAGACACCCATTTGTGTCTCCCCAAAACCAAACCCAGTGATGAATACCTTTCGCGTCATTTGATTATCGAACGAGGTGAAGGTGTGGAAAGTCTAATGATGAGGATGTTTTTATTAAAATATTTTTCTTTTTGTTTTCTAAAAATATTTCTTTTCTTACTCCTATTTTATGAAAAATAGCCAGTCCAATTTGGTTAGATCCATAATAAAGGTCCAATAATAGTGTAGTTAGATTGGGCTCGAAAAGAGCTTTCCAATAATATATTATAGGCCCAATTCCGTTGACTTATGAGGAAGTTATGGATTAAATTAGATTAGGCTTAATGATTTTCAAAGGTGGCCCGATGATCTAGAGGAGGGCCTATTAAATATTATTTTTAAAAAAGAATGTTTTATTTAGAATAAAATATATTAAATCTGATTTCAAAAACTGCTCGGACGCTTAATTACCTGCAACTGGTGTTGAAGGTAATTACGCGTGGAAAAGCGCGTTTACTTTTGGACCAGCGCGAGACGACGGTGTCGTCGCCAGGTGCTGACCTTCGTCGCCTGGCGTTGGCCTTCGTGGCCTGGCATCGAGCTCGTCGTTTGGCGCTGGCTCCTGTGGTTTGCGACAGGAGGAGTTTTATTCCGAATATGATTTTCTTCGATCCCGTGCTATTTTTCTTATAAATAGGGATCGTATCTCCCTGTTTTAACTCTCATCTACAATCTACTCTCAACAATCATCATCTGCTCTCTCTAAAAGCTAGAAGCTTTCTCTCACTCTATTCTTTTTCTAAACCTTCCCACAAACAAAATTCTTCATACATTAGCACTAGACACACCTAGCCAAGTTCGAATTTGCCTTCGCCCTAGACATGAAAGGTTATAATTTCTGAGGGTTTGGTCCCAAATCTCTATTTTAATTATTTAATTTAATTGTTTGATTTTATATTTTCCTTGAAGTTACTAACACGTGTATTTTGTTATTAGAAAGAGATACGAGGCATTAAAGTATGTAGTCTTATTGCTCTATTCTTGTAGAAAGCATGTTTATTATTTATTAATTCCTAGCATCATGCTTAGGATGTTATTATTGCTTTCTAGTATCATGTTTAGGGTGCTTCCTATGCTTTCTAATATCATATCAATATCATGTTAGTATCATGTTAGGGCTAAAGCTTTGATTTTTATTGCTTAGTGATATGCTAGGGTTTGTTATTAATCTTGTTAGTATCATGCCTAGGATCTTGCTATTATTACGCTTTAACATGATTATTTTTATGATTATTATTTTTATTATTATCATGTTGCTTGATGCTTATTCATTGTTATTGCTTGATCACGCCTTTTATGCATGTTTAAAGGGAATTTGTACTTGTAATCACGCTTAATAAGATAATTAATAATCTTGTTTAGGGTTAATTTGATTATAATTCAGGTGATCGCCAATAATAGTTTTATTTGTGCATTAAATTCAACCAACATAGACTAAACAGGTTTAGGGTTAATCTGTTGATTGTATGTTAGTCAGAAAGCGCACATGAATACGAGAAGAATAAAGTAGAGGCCTATTATTAGGGCAGGTTTTTTCTCTTTTAATTTGGATTTGTACCTTCATCCCCGAACACCAGTCTTGGTTCCAGACCTATTGGAGTTAACGATCTTCTGGATTGTTAAGGGTTGTAACCTTCACCCTGTGAACGGTTTACAAGTTCCTAAAACTTGTTGGCGACTCTTTTGCTCTAGCTTCCTTCCCTTTAGACGCCACCATGCTTAAGTGTATGATCACAGTGGGGCTCAAGTGTAGGATAGCTTGAAATATTCCCTACACTGCGGTCTTGGAAAACCATAAAGAATAAAACTCACAACACCATCCCCAGAATCAGGATGGGCCACAAAATCATCAGGACCATGCCGACACTTCGTACGAAGAGTATGTGTCTTGAAACACTCCCCACAAAGCCAAATGCCCATACAACGAAAGGTTGACTCCGCCGCCAAGAAGATAGCCAAATTAGAAGAAATAGAGTGCCGGGTCAAATCTCGCGCATTTGCACACCAATGACGATCACAGAGATGAGTAAGCAAAGAGGCCTTTGTGAGCCCATTACCTCGGCCATCACAACACCCATTTAGACCCACAAATGGGCAATGGAACGGAACAATAGGAGGCATAACACCCACGAGAATATCGCCAAAATTGCACACCCAAATCACACCAACACTGCAACAAAACAACCATGAATACACACCAAAACAGCACCAAAATCACACCCAAACTGCACCAAAAACAGCAGCAAAAATTACTCCAAAACTGCACCAAAAACAGCAGCAAAAGCACACCAAAATAGCACCAAAATCACACCCAAACTGCACCAAAAACAGCAGCAAAATAACACCAATAACAACCCCAATACTGCTCCAAACTGAACGAAAAATGACCCAATAGCCGCCTGAAATTTGCACTGAAATTGCACCCAAAAATACGCCAGAAAACACCAGAATATGCACCAGAAACAGACTTGAAACTGCATCCAAAAGCAGTCATCAATGCACCAGAAACAGCCGCAAAACACAGCCTAAAACACGAGCAGAAAACACCTGAAATTTTGCCTCAATACTGACCAGAATATCGTCTGGAAACAGCCCGCAAATAGCCCTCAAAACTGACCCAAAAGCCGCCTGAAATATGCACAAAAATCGCTCCAATAACGCACTCAAAATTACGACAGAAAACAGAGCAGAAACAACCTGAATATTGCCTCAATATCGACCAGAATATTGCCTGAAAACGAACCTGAAAACAGCCCGCAAACAACCCGCAAACAACCCACGAAACTGAACCAAAAACCGCCTGAAAGTTGCACCCAAATATCACGTCTGTAAACAGAGCTAATCCACGACAGACCAGAAAATCGCCTAAAATACTCGCCCAAAACAGCCCGGAAAACAACCCAGAAAAACGCAGCCAATCACCTGAAAACCTCCTAACCTAAATGCACAAACACCGAGAACCTGATCGCGCCGGAATAGCTGCCCTAAACGCTGGAAAAATGACGTGCAGACCTACCCAACCCTGCCCTAATCACCCTTAAGGAGAGAGAATTTTAAATTATTGTCAGATTAATTATTATTATTATTATTATTATTATTATTATTATTATTATTGTTATTGTTATTGTTGTTATTGTTATTATTGTTGTTATTCTTGTTGTTATTGTTGTTATTATTATTGTTGTTATTATTGTTGTTATTCTTGTTTTATTATTATTATTATTATTATTATTATTATTATTATCATCATCATCATCATCATCATCATCATCATCATCATCATCATCATCATCATTATTATTATCATTTATTTTTATTATTTAGTTATAATTATCATTATTATTATTATTATTATTATTATTATTATTGTTATTATTGTTATTATTATTGTTATTTCTATTATTATTATTGTTGTTGTTGTTGTTGTTGTTGTTGTTGTTGTTGTTGTTGTTTTTGTTATTGTTGTTGTTATTGTTGTTGTTGTTGTTGTTGCTGCTGTTGTTGTTGTTGTTGTTGTTGTTGTTGCTTGAAGAGACTAGCACATTGGTTTTAAATATTTGTTCGGTTTTGAAAAGGGTCTACAATGGTTCCAAGTTGTAGGTTTGACTTTGTTTGAATTGGGGTTTGACTTTACTTTCGTTTGGTTTGACTATTAGACTTTTACTTTTCTTTGAAAGGTTTTGAATATAACTTCTGATCCGCTGTGTGTCATTAATAAATGTCTTACTCGTTATCACGGTGACGGTAATGTGTTAGTCATTTTTTATTTTGTATTTTAAAAGGGTAAAAAGGTATTTCATGGGGGGGGGGGGGGTTCATGGTGTTTCAACAACAAGGTCTGCAAACCCAACCCCCTCCCCCCGGCTAAACAACATAAATACAAGGTGATGGTGGTTTTTTAGGTTGGGGAAGGGTGGCGGTTTACGAGGCTATGGATAGGAGGGTGGTAGTTTTTAAGGCGGAGAAAGGGGAGGGTGATGATTTTGGAGGCGGGGGAAGAGAAGGATGATGGTTTTCGAGGCGTGGGAATGAGAGGGTGATGGTTTTTGAGGGGTGATTTTTGGTGCGGGGGAATAGGATGGTTTTTTTTTTCTTTTTTTTTGGGTGGGGAGGTGGGGTGAGTTTTGGGGTGTAGGAAAGGGAGGGGTGAGTTTTAGGGTGGAGGAAAGGGAGGGAGTTAGTTTCGATGGTTGGGCGGGGGAGGGGGGAATTTCATGTAGTAGTGGGGTGGATGTCAGATGGAGTAAGGGGGCTGCCGAAGATGGAGCAATGTGGTGTTGGAGGGGAGGAGAGTGAAAAGAAAAAAATTGAATCTATACTACTACCTCCATTTTTTTTAGTTCACATGTAATCCTTTTTGGGAAAGTTTTTTTAGTTGACACGTTTCTATTTAAGGCAAATTTTATATCAATAATGTCAATTTTACTCCTGACTTTCCCTCTTCTCTCCTTCCTCACGAAAGACCCACACTCTCTCTCCTCTCTCCTCTTTCACGTCAGGCACCTACCTTTAAAATTTTAATTCATTCATTCATCATCAACTTTACACGGAACGTGGGACGTTTGGGAACGTGGTACGGGAACGCAGTACGTGGGGTCTAGAGTTCCCGGAACTTTGGGTTATTTTTTAGGTTGACTTTAAATTTTATAATTAGTCAATTTCACTATGAATGTTCCTTTAAAAAAAATATGAAAACAACAGCCCAATTGATAAAATACTCTAATTTCATTAAAAAAACAGAAAACACCAATGAAAAACTAATATTCAAAGTTAAAAACAAAAGTACAGCAACTCCAATATTTCATCAAAGACTCTAAAGTCCAAAGTCTCTAAACTCCAAATTACATAAAAAAAAATATAGCAGATAAAAAAAAACTACAGCAGATAAACTATAACTATGGCTAGCAGTCAGTCCAGTCACTCAACTTCTTTTTCTCTTTGTACTTGCATTATCCTCAACGATCACCCACCTTATGTCATCCATTCTTAGAGTTGAATCTTCAATATAAGAGCTCTTCAGGTCAATATCCTACATCCTATAAGGTCCATTTGTGTATGCTTTTGTAAAGCGTGAGATGAGTCTCAAGTTGGAGTGAATAAACACCAACTTATTGGCACGAAGAGCATTCAGTCTATTCCTTTTAATATTGTGGATGTTAGAATAGGTACTCCATACTCTTTCGGCAGATGAGCTTGTTATTGGCTATGATAAAACTTTGACAGATATCTTTACCAACTCCGGGGTTTCGGAACCATAGGTAGACCACCATGAGATAGGTGACATAGTCACAGCATCTATCTAAGATGGATTTGTACCAAAAATCCCTCCCTTTTGCTGAAACTCAGTCATTTGTTCACGCAATAGTTTTTTTTCATGTACATCCTCCCAATTTTATCAAAGGCTTTGAGAACACCTGAAACCACTTCTCTATCTAAGTTAGGAGGTCTTCTCTCAACACCTGAATTCAAGTAATTTGAATCATAATAAAATTGGTTAAGGGCAAAACCTAGGCAATGCATAGGTATATTCATTTTTTCCCATTTAGCAATCTAAATTTCCAGCATTTTATCTCTATCTTCCACATGTATATTATTTTCATGATATATCACCAATCTCCCCTATCATACAGTCCATTTTCTCATACACTTCACCCATTTTTGTCCCTCACCATCAGCAAATTTTATCATCAAATGAATAGGCTTAGTAATAGCAAGAATGTTATCAATCTCATTCCAAAATTCATCATCAGATATAGTTAATGCAACTTCAGCCCCTAAAGTTCTTACACGCTCATCTCCCTTGCCTACCCAATCTTTTCAACTCCTAAGGACAATAGTAGTTGCTAGTGCTTCTCTATATTCACGTAACCGACTCTACAGAATGTAATATGAGGCAAATTGTGTTTTGGCAACTTTTAATAACTCTAGTCCAGATTGTGCTCTAAAAATAGCATGTTCTTGATCATGATTTAAAAATAATTTTACTATGTTTTTTTTACCCTTTTATAAGTATTCAACATCCATGGGAAAGCATTAGCAAAATCTTTAAAAACAAGATTTAAAGTATGCACTATACATGAACTCCAAAATATATGCTTATGTACCTTCTCAACACTAGTAGAAAAAATGCTATTTGTAACGCCCTATTAGTAACTGACATAAATTATTTTAGTTACAATAAGAGTATTAGTGTAGACACCCAAATGTGTCGCCCTATTAGTATTATTGAACGAAGTGAAAGTGTGAAAAGTCTAGTGATGTGGATGTTTTTATTAAAATATCTTCTCTTTCTGTTTTTGAAAAAAACATTTCTTTTCTTACTCTATTTATGAAAATAGTCAGTCCAATTTAGTTTGGTCCATGATAAGGGTCCAATAATAGTTGGATTAGGCTCGAAAAGAGTTTTCCAACGATATATTATAAGCCTAATTCCGATGAATAATGAAGAAGTTATGGATAATATTAATTGGGCTCGAAATGATTTTTATATGTGGCCCAATGATCTAGAGGAGGGCTTATTATTTATTATTCCTAAAGTTATTAGGATTGATTTTAATCTTCTAGAATATTTAGAAGGTTCTTTTTAATTCTAATGGAATTAGGATTAATAATTATATTTTAAAGAGTTTTATTTGGAATAAAATAAGTGTTTTATGATAAACCTGATTTTAATCTGCTAAACACGGAATTTGCTGCTTAATCATATTAAGAAGATGATTCCGTACAAAAGCACGTTTTATCTTTTAATTAGCGCCAAACGACAATGTCTGTCCCCTAGCGCTAACATCTGTCGCCTGGCGCTAATCCTGTCGCCAAGCCAGTTTTATTCCGATTCAAATTCTTACTTTTTCTATCGGTTTTCGGACTGTTTTCTTATAAATAGGGTCCTAGACCTCCGTTTTCAAATCACCCAGAATTCTCTAATTCTCTCCCTTCTCTCTCTTAAGCAATAGCTTATTCTTTCTCTCTCTACCTTTCTAAACTAGCTTTTTCACAAACACCATACCGCATTCAAAAGTTATAGACACACCTAGCCAAGTTCGAAGTTGCCTTCGCCCTAGATGTGAAAGGTTTAATGTTTATGAGGGTTTGGTCCCAAATCCCTATTTCAATTATTTAAATTAATTGTTTGATTTAATATTTTCCTTGAATTTACTGACATGTGTATTTTGTTATTAGAAAGAGGTACGAGGAATCGAAGTAAGTACTTTAATTGCTTTATTGATATTTTGATATAGAAATCATGCTTAAATTATTTTGTTGATTCCTAGTATCATGTTAGGATGTTATATTGCTTCCTAGTATCATGTTTAGGGTTAACTAATATTTCTGATATTATTATGATGCTTCCTATTCTTTCCTAATATCATGTTAGTATCATGTTAGGGATAAAGCTTTGATCTTTATGGTTTAGTGACATGCTAGGGTTTGTTATTAATCTTGTTAGTATCATGCCTAGGATCTTGCTAATAATATTATTACGCTTTGATGCGATTGAGATTATTATGATTGATGATTGTTATTATTGTTGCTTAATATATTATTATTATTGCTTGATCACGCTCTCTCTTGCAGGATTAAAGGGAATTTGTACTTGTAATCACGGTTAATAAGATAATTAATAATCTTGTTTAGGTTAATATGATTATAATTCAAGTGATCGCCAATAATAGTTTTGCTTGTGCATTAGTATTCAACCAACATAGATTAAACAGGTTTAGGGTTAACCTATTGATTGTATGTTAGTCAGAAAACGCACATGAATATGAGAAGAATAAAGTAGAGGCCTATTTAGGGCAGGTTTAATCTCTTTTAAGTTGGATTTGTACCTTCATCCCCGAACTTCAAGTCATGGTTCCAGACCTATTGGAGTTAGCGATCTCCTGGATCGTTAAGGGGTGTAACCTTCACCCTGTGAACGGTTTACAAGTTCCTAAAACTTGTTGGCGACTCTTTTACTCTAGCTTCCTTCCCTTTGGACACCACCATGCTTAAGTGTATGATCACAGTGGGGCTCAAGTGTGGGATGCTTGAAATATTCCCTATAATTAGTAACTGACATAGATAGTGCGGGTTATAAATAAATTAGTATTAGTAACTGGCATAACCAAGGTCAGTTACAAATAGTGGGTTAATGATAGGCTGACCAACTATTAGTAAGGGGCTTAAAAAAGGCTAGTTACAAATAATAAGTATGACTTTATTAACCTTATTAATTGTAACGGACTTTATTAAGATCAGTTACTAATGTTTGCACACACCACTAACTCATATTCTTTTTTTTAAAAAATAAGAACTTAGTTGTAATTTGCACTTCTCTTACCTACACTCTATTTTTTCCCCACAAATAAATCCCCAACTTTTCCCTTCAAAAGAAAAACCCCTTAACTTTTATCTTTCCTTTGAAACTACTCTAACCCATTAACGCTTCTCCAATTAAAAATAGTTTTATCATCAAGAATATCAAGGTAGTTCCCGATCTCTTATCGATATGCTCTTGATGTCCACCTACTTTATGTGTTGTGATTAATTACAAGCAATTATTTGAGAAAAAGAACTCTAGGGTTTGTTTTGAATTTTCTCTTAATTAGTTTGTTTAGCAGTTTACACTATCCAATTTTCATGAATTTAAATTTAGTTTAGCTATGAGATAGACAAATTGGATGAAATTCTAGTTGAATTTGTTAATTGTTGAGGTGAGAATTCATTGTCCTGTAAAATAAACGTGGTGAGATAGTCGAATTGTGTGAATTTTTAGTTGAATATACTATTGACAGTCAGGGGTAGGTAATCATGGGTAGAAGCTTTGTTAATGGGATTAGAATTGATTCAATGTATCAGGGGCGGGTGCTGATAGGTATTCTCCAATTTGATTCTTTTTAATGGAAATTAATTAACCACTTATTCCTAATATAAAGTAAGGGATAAAAATGTTTTAGTTATCCCTTTTGAGCTTTGTCAGATTTATATATGCTTAAAATGTTGTTTGTTTTAATGAAGGATCGACCACATGGAACTCTTTAAGTAATTTTTTTAAGCCTTTTCACTTTTTTGCATTCCTCGATCTCACTTTGAAATAACATTACTCACTTTGTCTCCCATCTTCAGTTTTTTTTTCCTATTTCCCTCTTATTTTTTCTATTTCCCTCTTATTTTGTGGATTGACTTAACAGAATGCAGAATATTTTCAGTGTTATATGAATTTGTGTGATAGTCTTTGGTTGATTCGATTACCTAAAATTCAATGTGATACTTGCATTGTGATAGTCTTTGGTTGGATGTAAAACACAATTGATTAATTTTTGCTGGTGTACTATCTCAATGGAGGTGGGTTGAAGGTTTTCTGATGTGATATGTATTGTGATTTTGGATAAGTTTGTGCCAATCAGGAGAATAAAATTTTGTATATTTATCGTTCAATTAATGAATTGTGTTTTAGTCTCACGTAACTAAAATCGTTGTTGTTAAGATAATGAAATCGCCTAATGCCTACAATCTGTATGTTTTACCTCAATAAAGCTTAGCGCCCTTTTAAACTCTTGAGCAATTGGATCAAAGTTTCATACTAAGTTTTGTGATCCCATCTAAGATATACTTAATTTAGTTTCAATCCATTTTAGCTTAGTGTTATATTTCTATGAGATGCACAATGCTATCATTGTATGACCATGGTAGCGTATGGCTAACATCTAGGTACCTAATTCTTAAATCTAAGGCTTAGGAATTTAGGATGTTAGAACTTAGACTCAACAAATGTTCCTTCAATTGGAACCAAATAATTGTAAAGGACTTATTATTTACGTTTCTATAACTAAGAATTTTTAGGATTTGGGCTTACATGCACTTGGGCACGTTAATATTTACACTCTTTATGCATTTTTGGAGATATATATAAGTTGTTGCCTACTTATATTCTTATATTAAGGTACAATTATCTTCAAGTAACTTATAAACAAAGTTAAAGCCTCCCTATCTTTTAGAAAATAAAAATAGAATTGTAGAGGAAACAAGGGGCAAGGGGGCTAAGGTAATACTGTAGCTGGTATATTTCTGTAACGTTACTATGTGTGTTAGTGAGAATATAATCAAAATTGTTACACACATTTTCTTTCTAAATTGAACTAGTTCTGAACCTGGCTAATTTTTGTAAATTTTCTTTCAGAGATGTATAACATTGTCATACTGTGAGATCTCAACCTGGTATGCTAAGAACACCTGCTAATCCCCAGTTCGTTGCATTTGGAACTGTGTTTTCTACAGCCAGTTCTGGATATATATGCTTTCTATTAGCAGTTTACACTATTCAATTTGCATGAATTTAAATCTAATTTAGCTATGAGATAGTCGAATTGGATGAATTTCTAATTGAATTTGTTAATTGTTCTGGTGCAAATTCATTATCAAGTAAAATCAAAGTGGATTTTGATATGTTTGAGTGTATTGAGAAATTTTTGCTCATGCTAGGTTAAGTGAATCAAAATGTAGCATTAAACAACTCCATCCTTTTAACATATATACCTTGATTTAATGGATATAATGGTTTTTTGTAACAGGTGATCAAAAAAGCAAAGTAGCTTTTGCAAAGATTATTATAAAGAAGCCACATTTATTATTGCTGGACAAGCCATCAAATCATCTTATAAGTATTTTCATCGTTGTGATTATTGGTTACTCCGTATAAAAGAGTGTTGAACCATGGGTGAGGTAGCAGTGCCCTCGAAATCTTGAATGTATCAAGTGGATGAATTATTGATTTAACAAACTTTTATGAACTGAAAAGTCGAGTTCTTTGTTGCATAGTCCATTTGTGTGTGTAGTTTGCATCAAAAATAATGAAAAAAAAAAATGTGGGCTTAACACTTTCTCTTTTCCAGTTTGTGAATAACATGTCACAAAAATATGAAAATAATGTGGATTGACTTATTTGTTCAAATTGTGGGGAACTAAAGGTTAATAGTTAGTGATGTCTATGTCTATGCAGGTTAGGCAAGATGGGCTTTGTTTTTTCCAGTGGCTTATTAGCTTGATAATATAAAAGTCTTCCAAAAAATTATCGCGAATTATCTTATTGATATTATAGTCACTGTTGATATTTCAATAAGTTCATTACTATAATTTGAAAATTCTCATTTTCAGGATGTGAAATGTCAAATTGAGCTTAAGAGGCTAGTTGATCTAGTGCATGACTTCTAGTAAGTTTCTAATCAGCTCTGATTTTTCGTGTACATGAAAATTCATACAAAAAGACAGAAGAGTCAAATTTGTGAAGCAGACAGAGACAATCGTCAATATTTAAAGGTTGACCATTGTATCATTTAACTAACTAGCTTTTTTAGTTATAGAATATTATTTATTGTGAAATGTGAGAGACGTGTTTGTAATTACAAGTACATCAATTCAGTATTATTGTAGAGTTGATGATGTATATGTATATGTCGCTTAAATATGCCCTTATTGTATTTTATAAAAGTTTATTAATAATTTATGGTATTCACATTACAAAAAAATGTAGTGTACATGTGGTGGTAGTAGAAGAATTTGCAACTGCTTCCATTTTTTTTTTTTCTTTTACAAAATAAACATTTTTCGTAATTGGCGTACGGCTATGATAGTTACAAATAATACTATATTTGTAATAGGCATAACTTTACGCCAGTTACGAATAGTATGTTTTCTCACTTGGAAAATAGACTATTTGTAACTGGCGTTAAGTTAAGCCAGTTACAAATAGTACATTATTAGTAACTAACATAGCCAGTTACGAATAATTTTTACTAGCTGTAACGGCGACAATAGCAACCAACAATGTCAATTACTAAAAGTCAATTTCGCCAGTTACAAATAGCAGTTTTTCTACTAGTGAATCTCCTTTCGGGCTGCTTTACAATTGGCTGCATTATCAGTGACAACTTGATGGACATTTGAAGGGCCAACTTCGTCAATTTATTTGAGAAGGTAGTCTGCAATTGCCTTGCCCGTCTTCTCTACGCCGGAAAAATCATCCACATACATAAACATGAAGCCCCTACTGTTAGATGCCACAACATTAATGAGAGGTTGATGCTTAACATTTGTCCACCCATCGGATACTATAGAAGTTCCCAAAGTAGTCTAAGTATCCTTGACCGGAGCTAATTCCTTTTCAACTTCCCATTTACAGTCATCCAACAGAGTAGTCCTTGCCCTGTCATATGGGGGTGGAGAATAATCACTTGGAGCACGAACCAGTGCCTTCACCATGGCAATGAAATCTGGATTTCTCAACACATTAAACGGAATACCATTTGAACACAAAGCCCTAGTAATTGCAAGATCCACTTGATATCTCCATAGTACCAAAAGCTTCTTTTATGGGGTTTACACTCTTTACAAATGATGCTACACCTTTATTACTAACAATGGATTTAATAATGGATGGCGATAAACCCGCTTTCTCATCATCTTCTATTCTCTTTTTCATTTTTGAAGTTCTTCCCTATTTGATGAAATCACCGAACATTGAGTGATTTCTGCTGGTTTTCCGGATGGAGGGCCAAAATAATGGTTGAATATTCTAGTATATAAACCAGAGAAAGTTTTTTTGTAATGGTTGCATTGGAATTGCTTTGTTCCTTCGGGATTTTTTCCTTTCCATGAACCTAAAATTGCAACTTCTTTAAGTAGAGGCTTTGTGTTTTTTCTCGAAGGATCTTCCACTAATACCTCTTCACTATCATCACCACCATTAGGATCATCCACATTAGTTTACTATTCTGGTTCAGGACTAGGAGTAGGACTTCTCGTTGCCTTTTTTTCCCAAACGCCATTTTTTATTTTATTTTATTTTTATTTTATTTTATTTTTTTTCCTGGAAATTGGTATAGATGGAGATGGGAATTAAAATTTTTCTTCTGTAAACCCATGGTTAATAAGAAGCAAGATGAAGGGATAGATTAAGAATTTGGAAGGATTTTAATTTGTGACTCTTCGTTAGTTTCTTGATCATTAAGATAGATGAACTGACGGAAAGAGAAGCAAAGTGATAAACTAGTAAATGATGAATCATTAAATATAGTTGCCAGTAGGTTTCCTTGGTGATATGTACGATATTATCTAGTAAATTTCCTTTTTTTCCTTCTTTTTTTTTTTTTTTTTGTTTTATTTTATACATGTAACAATTTCTTCTAACAATAATAATTTTAATAATAATAATAACGGATAATAACAGTTATAAACAATGTATAAAATATAATAATAGTAATATTTTAATATACAAGACTATTTATCGGTTATCTTACTTAAGTACACGGGTCTATTTATCGATCAATAGATCATAGTTTAGTACACGGGTCTATTTATCGATCAATTGATGAATAATAGTGTATAATAATACTTTGTATTTGAATAGTACAATACATTGATCTTATTCTTTATGGATAATACTTTCGTACGTAGGTCATCTATTGATCAATTAATCACATAATAGTTAAGTTGATCTTGTTCTGTAGGGATACTACTTTTGTACATATACATCTATTGATCAATCGATCATAGAATAGTTAGCTTGATCTTATTCTTTAGGGATAATACTTTTGTACGTAGGTCATCTAATGATCAATCAATCATAATAGTTAAGTTGATCTTATTCCGTAGGAATAATATTTTCGTACATAGACATCTATTGATCAATCGATCATAGAATAGTTAGCTTGATCTTATTCTTTAGGGATATTTTTTACTTTCATATAAAGGTCATCTATTGATCAAATAACAATAGAATTGTTAGCTTGATCTTATTCTTTAGGGATATTATTACTTTCATACAAAGGTAGTCTATTGATCTAACAACAATATATAGAATAGTTAATTTGATCTTATTCTTAGGGATAAGATCAAATTAACTATTCTATTTATTGATCTTTTATATATATATATAGGTCGTCTATTGATCAATCAAGCATAGAATAATGAATTAGATCTTATTATTTAAGGATAATACTTTCATACATAGATTATATTTCGATAGCAAAATAGTATATACTTTTAATTTATTCTTTAGGGATCATACTTTCGTTCACGAGTCTAGAGTTAGGGTTTAACCTTTTACTTTTAACAATTTATTTGATTTAGCGTTTAGGGTTTAACTTTAACTTTTTACAATTCTTTGAATTAATACATCATAACATGTACTTTATGAGATTATAGTTCAAAATTTTACCGTAAAGGTTCCATAATATCATATTATTCATATTACATTGTATTTTTTATCTTATAATTTTATAAAACATTTTGTATAGTTTTTGATATCTCTATAAAACTTTATAAATTAAAATTCTTTTATAAAATATTTTGTATTATTCTTTCCATATAAATCAATTTTTCAGTTGAACCTATTTGATTAATAATTCTTAAATTAACGTAAGATAATAATTTAATAAAGATAATTCCAAAAAAAAAAATATTTATTCCATCAAATTATTTTAAGTAATAAAAAAAATAACATTTTTGGTTATTTAATTAAAATTTTAATAACAAGATAATTTATTTATTTATGTGAATTTATTTGATTGTCTTTGTATAGTATGTTATTATTTATTTTTTAGTTTTTTTTAAAAATACTATGTTATTTTTTATGTATAGTTATTTGACTTTTTACAAAAATATTGTAACATTATTGGTAAATTTTTTTATCAACTAAGGGCCTGTTCATATTTACTTAATTTCAGTTCAGTTCAGCTCCAATCAGTTCAGTTCAGTTCAGTTCCAATCAGTTCAGTTCAGTTCAGTTCAGCTCTTAATTTCCCTCTCACATAAAATATTCATTTCAGCTCAATTCAGTTCAGTTCAGTTCAATTCAGTTCCAATCAGTTCAGTTCAGTTCAGTTCAGCTCCAATCAGTTCAGTTCAGTTCAGCTCAGTAAATATGAACAGGCCCTAAATTGTTATAATATTATTCGATAGGATGACTAAATATTTAACATATCTTTTTTTGGTACGAAATAGAAAAATATACTTGTGATTGATTATATTTTATACTATAAAATAACTAATGAAAATAAAACATATTTGGTGGGTTTTTGAGTTTTATCTTAGTTGGATTTTTGTAAGGAATTTTTTTAGCATGTATATTTATAATTTATTTGATTTTCTTTGAATACTATTATTTAAAATAAAAATACAAAGTATCACTTTATACTCTGTAACATTTACTAAAACTAATTTGTAAATAGTGTTATTTTGTATTTTCCTAAAAAAAAAAAAAATTGCAAGATATCAATTTGTATTTTCCTTAAAAAAAAATACAAAGTATCAATTTGTAATATGACTACACGGTTATCTAGGTCTTCCTTCCCAATGTGACAACCAAACTTACAAAAAAAAAAAAAAAAAATTATTATACGCTTAAAGTTGTACACACCAGTAAATTGTACATTGCATAAAGACAATTAATTACTCGTACTACATACGAAGTACTAGTATACTACAGTACTACCATTAAAAAAATTATAAAGAAAAAGAAAAGATAAAAAGAAGGGTCCACAAAGCGTCAAAAACAATTAATTACTCGTACTACTTACAAGGCATTAAAAAATTGAGTAAAAAGAAAAGGAAAAGATAAAAAAAGGGTCCACAACTTTTTTTCCCATTAGATTAGGTTTTCACGTGATTTTTGAAGTCAGCCGTCATCTTCTTCCTTTTATCATTTCTCCATCTTCCTTCATTAATATAGCTTTAAAAGCTTCTATTAAACCTGAAATATGAAACAAAATAGTGAAAACACAATTGATATTCAAGAAAATGGAAGGTTCTTACACACAAATGGGTACTCCACCGACAACATTCCAGATCGCAAACCAGCACGAACTGGAACGCGTCCGTACCAGCCGTCGTCTCGCGTTCCGAGTATCGTTGTTCATCATCATAATTTTTCCCTTTACTTCTTTTTCACTCTCCTAAATTCTCCAACGAACAATCAACATTGAATTTAACTAAACTTCATTTCCTTCGATTAGTTATAAATTTATGCAAAAAAATCTCACTTTCTTTTGCATCCCATCTCGATCTCTAGCAATGCTACTCATCAAATGAAGCCACTGATTTTTAAGGTTTGAAGCCAATTAGTGACAAAAAGAGACAAGAAATCAAAAAAGTTGCTAAGATTAGTGGTCGTCTGCTCGCCATTGTTGTGCCTTAGCTTGGGCTTCACTAAAATGGGTTGGCAATTTATTTTTTTTTTATTTTGTTTTATTTTTATTTTTTTTTTTTTAAAAACGTCTCTATAAACTCCATAACAATTTGTAAATTTTTTAAAGTTATTCTGATTTTTTACTTATTCAATTTGTGAAATTTAGGTGTGCTTGAAGCCCTTGAATGTAGGAGGAGAAGAGAGAATAGATGAATAATAAGATTTATCTTTGTTTAAGACGTAAGGTATGGGTGGGGACAAGGGATAGTGTGAGTGAGTGAGTGAGGTTGAGGGCATTATAGTATTTGCATACCTAATTATTCCTTTCTTAATATACGCGTCAACTAATAAAGAATAGAGGAAGTATATACTAAAGTAATCCCCATAGTTATCTTTAAAGTTGTAACACCCTAGAAATCCTTTCCTTTAAAATACATGATTTGCTCTTTTTAAAATACGAATTAGGAAAATCTAAGACATTACCGTCACCGTGAAAACGGCTAAGGCAAATATCAAAGACACACAGGGGAAGACTCTTTTCAAAACAATTCAAAACAAGTCAACTTAAAAGTCAAACCAAACGAAAGTAAAGTTAAACCAAAGTCAAACGAAGTTAACCTGCAACTTAGAACCATTGTAGGCCATTATTAAAACCGAACAATACTTAAAATCTTTGCGTTAGTCTCATAAGCATAATATAATAATAATAATAATAATAATAAAAACAATAAACCACATCATAGACTTATGGAAACTAAGCATGATTCGCTATTCACTCATGCCCATCATTAAAATGCTTCATCACCTGAAAAGCTTCTCTCTACTTGTCCCCACTACTCTCTATTAGAAATGGGTCGTGGTAGGGCCAAGGTAAAGACAAGGCCAAACAAACATACAAACATACAATCAGCAAAGTCGAGTACATATGCGTAAAGAAACACACTATCATGACGTAGTCCTATCAATCACACAACTTACCTTGTGGCACCTGTTTTCAAGCATACAACATACAATATGAACATTCGCTGCATGACTAAATTATTTATTTAGCTTGATTACACATCGAACGGGTTTCCCCCTAACCTGCCCCAATAAAGGGGTACTAACACGGGAGCTAACCGTGCCATTATAAAATAAACCACTCGTAAGTGGCGGAATTTCTACGCATAATAAAAAAGAATATATAGCGTCATGTACTCTCAGTAGAAGTTATGGTCAAATATAATGTCGCATAACTCCCCCCATATGTTTATACTCAAGGTATATACGTTCCAAGAGTTTTGGTGTGTAATCTCTTTCACTTAACGTTATTTACAAATTATTTTACTTGGGGATGACTCACAAATCATAGCAATAACCAAACATCATAATTATACAAGCAATCAATCATACCAAATTAATTATTGAATGATTAGTGACGACATAGTTTTTAATGCTGAATCCTTTTTAATCTACCTCGGTGTCAAAGACACCTTAAACGCATAATGCGCCTCAAATCCAATCCTTCGATGCTGGAAACACCTTAAGTGCACATAGGCACCACAATGTAATTTAAACCTCGTGTCGTTAGACACTTAAATAACTTTTTTCTCATGCTCATAACATCAATAAAAATTATATGAACCATAATAAAATTCCTTTTCAATGTTCCAAACTAAATTAAACGTTTAGTTTAATTAAACAAGCTCTCAAATCTAATAATAAAAATGTGGTTCATACTCCATATGCCAATATAATTATTTTCAATCACTAATCCATCACAAATAAACCATGGTTCATAATTCAATCACCAACATCAACCAAATAACAAATTCCAATCAAAACCTATCATGATGCTACTTGGAATTAATTATTCAAATCCTAACATTTTCCTACATCATCAATAAGTACCAAGTACGCGAACGTACCTTAAATACAATTTCAAAATCGCCACGATTACACAAAATCACTCATTTGGAAATCTCCTACAATCCAAAATTACAAAGAGATATTAATATCTTCTCCACACAAATTTCCAACAATATATACACTCCTTTTTTTTCACTCATAAATTATTTAAAACAAGCTGAAATCTAATCTAAAACCCCTTACTTTAATCCCAATTAATGGATAGTCAAAAATTCCTTCAAGAAACTTGATTATGGCTTACTAACAAAATTTCCAGCTTTATTAAATCATCAAAACTTGCTGTAAATACGTTTTAAAACACCTATTTCAATAATTTAAACCACCCATAATCAAATTCCTTCAATATACAATAATTTAGAAACCTAGGGTTTTTAATTTGGGGCTTTTTAACTCAAAACCAAATCTGAAAATTTATTTACATAATACTTATAATCTAACATCATAAAATCATCACAAAACCCAAAATAATTAATTAGATGAAGGATTAAAATAAAAAGAAATATTTTTTTTATAAACACACGTACACGCACAAAGGGGAAAGGGAAGGTGGCTGGCGCCACCTCCCATGGCCACTGCTGCTGTCAGCCCTGTGCTGGTGGCGGCGGCCTATTGTGGTGGTGGTGGCAGTCGGCCACCGTGTGTGTGGTGGTGGTAGAGAATTTAAATAAATAAATAACTAAATAAAGGGGAAGGGGAAAATAAGAGAGAGAAAGAGAAAATAAGAGGAGAGAGAGAGAGAGAGAGAGAGAGAGAGAGAGAGAGAGAGAGAGAGAGAGAGAGAGAGAGAGAGAGTTACCTTTGAGTATTCTTCACCTTGGGCAAAGTTTGATTTAGCTCATATGGTGAGTATTTTATACCCTCTCTCAAAACCCTCCTTCCTAAAATTCCCTTCCTACATTTAATGATCTCTTTTCTATCCAAACTACAATTTGACTTTTCTTTAAATGCCATCAACTTTCAAAAATTACCTTTTATAAAATCATATGCCCCAATATTTATAAATTATAAAATAAAGTATTTTAAAATTATTAAATAAATAAATTATACTTTTAATAAAACTCTTTAAATTAAAACCTCATAAATAATTGATTTCAACTTATTTAAATATTTTGAGAAATACTATTTAAACTAGAAATACATATAAAAATACGGGGTATTACAAAAGTACACTTGACATTACCTCCTTAAAAATTTCCCCGATAAAAAGTTTGCTTTTTTTTTTTTTTTTTTTTTTTTTGTTATTGAAAAAAGTTGGTTAAGTTTAGCCTTATATTTAGGGAAGAGACTGATGCACAACCATAATAAAATATGTTACATGATACTTAATACTATATAATACTACTTAATTGAGATTAAGAGTTAGCTTTAATATTACGAATACTAAAACTATTATTACTTCGTACTCCTTCCTTCTCACATTACTTGTTCTACAAAATATCACAATAGCTATAATGTTTATTATTATAAATTTGATATTTTTTTTTTATAAATAATGATTTCACTTTATACGTTTTTTTAATAAATGAATAATGAAAGTATTATTGTACTGTAAAACCACGCATAACACGGGTTCTAAACTAGTATATTTATAACAAATTATAGAGCAACAAATACATATTAGGAAAACCTGTTTAACAAATTATATTTGGTTTTGACTTATTTAAAAGTTAGACCCCCAAAGGTTGTAATATTAAGAAATAATAATAAAAAAAAATTATTTTAGCTATTTGGATTTTGAATGCTCCGTTCGTTACTTTTTTTTTTTTTATCCTTTCCATTCACTATGCACTGTGTTTAAACTTATTAGGATTTGATAGTATTTATAACTACTATATAAAATAAATAAATTATTATGTAAGATATTATTAGATTTATTATGTTACACTTTGTATTTTATATATGCCAATTGATCATAAATTATATTAATATAACTATATTAATAGTCAAAGTAATAACGCGCAAAACACAAATAAAAAAAATTAAAAAAAATGGATAAAACATATGTTTGTCCAACATTACAAAATTTAATTAAGTCATTCATAATGTTTTGAGTAATGAGTTTTGTAATGATCATGCATTTTTAATTATTAATGTAAATTAAATTTTTATATCCACCGATAGTTAATTATTTATTGTGTTATGCAATGACAGATGATTGACTCATGTAGTGAGGAACAAATGCCAATTATAAATGTAGAAAATTTTAAGGAGTTCAAGGAAGACGCTTTGAGGCCCTCAACTTGATTTTATATTTTTCGGCTCATTGAGTCAAAATTGTACATATTACTTATTGTTTATTTTCATAATTTAATTAATAGTTGTGAACATGTCATTTTATCAAAGAGAAGTAAGATTTTTTGGTTTTTCCTAAAAAAAAATAGTAAGAGTTTTTAGTATTTGTCTTAACATATATGGTCTCATCGACTACCGCTTCAATGACCATTAGAGAACGTTGTACTCATAGCGAAGAGAATCTAATAATTTCACACCTTTCACTACCTATAAGGGCTATAATCGAATTAACACCACAAATTATCGTGTTAGAAATATAAAGATTAAACCGTACATTATACCACTACGATTATTATTAGCACAAAACATATATAGGTAATAGAATTGTAAATCCTATTTGTATCATGATGATTCTCTAAAATTTGCAAAGATACAAACTCCTAATAAATATAACGAGGTGATGTGTGGTATTCTAGTAAGTATGTTCACAGTATACCTCTAGCTAAATTGTATGAAATTCGTATCATGATGATTATTAGCTCATATTTTTTCGGGGTACGTTTCACATTTTTTTTTCTAGGGTGTAAAGTGTAAAAAATTAAAAATAAAGCAAAATTTAAAACAATACTCTTTTTCATTAGCATTCATCATTTGCATCATATTTACAACCCATCAAAACCAGTGGCAAATCTAGCATTTTATACAAGTGGGTTCAAATTAAATTAAAATTAAGTAAATTATATTATAACTATTAATAAATTAACAAATTACATAAAATTACGTATATATTATATTGGACATTATTAACACATATAATTATTTATATTAATAAATTAATCATAATTTTATATCACTTTTCTTATATTATATAATTCAATGCTAAATAACTTATTATTTCTTTATCTTTCTAATACTTGAAACAAGTATATATAAATAACATATTAGTAATAATACTTAAAAATTTTGAAACTTTGTTTACATCTTGTAAGGACATTTCAACTAGCATTACTAGTTTTATTTTCATTGCTTAACATTAATATTAATATTAGATAACTAATTATTATAAGGCACACCATTTATTTATCTTGTCATATTAAATAAAATAGAAACTCTCAATTAACAAATTGTTATTTTTAAAAGGAAAATTATGCTTCTTATTATTGAGATATTTAACAACTAAATCTCGATAACATGTTTTATCAAAAAGTAAAATTATGTTTCATAATTATCAAAAACTTTACATTTTATGGTATACACCGCCATTATAGTATATTTTTATAGAATATCTCAGTAACATGTTTTATCAAAAACTTTATATTTTTATAATATACACCGCCATTATTTTACAACTATAATATAGGTTTTATATTCTAATTAAAAAATTATTGGTACTGTAATCTAGTTAATGAATACTACTAAAATAAATGGTGTTACTAGATAAATTAGAAATTTACAATCATTATCACCCATTTTATTTTTAAGATATCTAGGTTTTTTTTTTTTTTTTTTTTTTTTTCTCCTTCGTTTTAATTTTAATTTTTTCATTTGTTTTACTTTAAATTTTTTCAAGAGTTTGGTGCTAAAACTGGATAATAATTTCTTATAAATATGTCATCGTGATAATTCAAGGAGTTTAATATGTTGTCCTTGTAATTAATCTAATGTCACAAATCTATTACCGGTCAATAATATAACTTGTATAAACTTTATAGTTTGATGTTTAAATCTTGGGAAAATTGTTCTTCAAAAAAAAAAAAAATATGGGTAAATTGAAGAACATTGGATATAACAATGTTTAAATACACATAATATAGCACGATATTTCAATCTGGGTAAATTTTATACTGATAAAATAATTTGTCTCAAGACCAGTTTAATAATTTGAAAAATCGAACCAATGAAGCTATTCTACCAAAAAAAAAAAAATATGTTTTATTTCAAATCTGTAACAACATGACATTCATACTAATCAAATTATGAAATACTATATCTGTAACACGAAGATAAATACGTAACAAATAATTAATAATTTTTATATTGCTCAAAAGTTATATTATTTATAGGAATCATTACAAAAAAAATAAAAGAAAATTTGACTTAAAATAATACCAACCATCAACAATGCGTGCAAAATAATACGAACGTAAATATTTGATATTAGTGGTACCACCTTTGTACTATATGTGCAAAATAGTACGCCGGTCATTGGAAAAAAATCGCGAGAAATATTCCATCTATATTAATTATTATTATTTTTGTTATTATTTTTATATTTTTTTTTCAAAACACATATTATGTTAACAATTTCAGATACAGTATAACCCGAATTAATAATGCCCCGCCCCTTTATTCATTTATTTTTGAATTGTCAATATGTATTTAAATATTATTTTTTTTTGAAATACTTTTAGTAATTTCTACTACTGCACTCTAGTAAATATGGTAATTAAATGCATTATTTTACTGATATAATTTGTTTCAAAAATTGTTTACAAAATCCAAAATTTTCCCCAAATTATTTTGGTTGGTGAATGTGGGGAAATTTTGGATTTTTGAAACTAATAATATCAACATAATAATGTATTTAAATATCTTATTTACAGTTGCGTGATAGTAGAAATTACTACAGGTATGTAAAAAAAATTATTTAAATGCATATTGACAATTCACAAAAAAAAAAAAAAAGCCTAACAAAGGGGTAGGTCATTATTAATTTGGATTATATAGGAAATTTTTACATAATATGTATTTTAAAAAGAAAAAAAAAATTAATAAAAATATGTAATAATAAATATAGATGGAATACAACTCGAAATACCTTTTCGGTGGCTGGTCTACTATTTTAAACATATAGTTTAAATTCTACTAAAGGTGGTACCACTTGTTTGGGGGAAAAAAAATACCCCAATACGTGGACCAATCGCCCTGGTGACACGTGGCCCAATTAGAAGGCAACACGTGTCACTATAGGAGGAAGCCACCTATACAACCCTATTTAAGAGCACCTGAATAAGAGAGAAAAAGGGCCTCCTTACATCAGGAGGCCCAAATCCCGAGAAAGCCGCAAAACGACGCTTTCCAAGGATACGTGTCCCTACCTGATTGCACCGCCAATTAGAAAACATCATTCTAGGGTACAAACCCTAAAAAGCTCAGATCCCCACCCCTATAAATACCCCAATCATTTATGATGGGAGGGGTGGATTAAGACAACATTTATTAAGCACAAAACAGCTCCAACTTTTCTCTACTTTCTCCCTCTAGCCTTTCCGATTTCAGGTTACTAACTTAACCGTCGGAGGCGAATATTCCATCATCGGAATATTCGTGTTTTGCAGGTGTCCAAGACTACTTGTCAAAAGAATGCGACCAGAGTCCGAGGAAATCACAAAATCACTCGAAACACCACTAATAGCAAATAGTTGAGTTTGTATTATTTTGCATACATTGTTAATAATTGGTATTATTTTAAGCAAATTTTCCAAAAAAAAAAAAAAAAAAAAAAAAAAATTCTAATATTGTATAATAAGTTATTATACTTTCCTTTATTTAATCGATCTATTTTTTTAACTGAACTCAAGTTCTTTTTTATCTACTTTATTTAACTTATTTTTTTTTTTTACCAATATCTACTAATGCATAATAACTTTACTTCATAAATTTACATTCTAAGTTATATAAATTATGTATGTCATATATAGAATGTCTTACACATAATTTATTAGTTGATTTTAATTTTTATTTTTGAAATAAATTAGTTAATTTTTAACATTTGATATATAAAACAACCTCTTTTCATAACAATTCGAGATACATAATTTCAATGTTAATTAGGTGATTACTTTAAAATAATTAAAGTTATTTTTTTACTCTGTATATTTTCTAGCGTACCAGTCAACTCATATTTGGTTAATTTGAGTTTTGCCTAACGATATATTACAAATATTGAAATTCACCAGTAATTTGCAAACAACACTACTTTTGAAATCCAAAGTGCAATGCACCTACTACCCTAATAATCATATAAAGGATTTGAGGTAAAGAAGGAAACAAATCTTTCTATAGCAACCAGATTCCATCAAATATAAATTCACTTTAGGGCACATAAGATATCTACTGATCAACTTGAAAATAATTGTACAAACAAGATTACAAGATCGTACCCAAAGGGATCGGATGTGCTAATTTTCAATCAACAGGTTGTGGTAAAAACCCAAAGCTTGATATGTCTTTCACGGATATAACTGAAGTGGAGCATAAAAGCTGCTTAATTTCTTAGCTTTATCTCGAGCCCTAGGCTCTCATCCAAGCTTCTTATTCTTCTTGAAGGTAAATTGCATACATATATCGAAGCCTTTTTTGAGTTTTGTACCTCTGATGAGAGGCCATATAATAAGCTTCTCAATTCTCAATCTCTCAATAGCCGAATAGAAATTCCAATATGTCAACATACTAATTCAACAATTAAGACACCAAGCCATTGAGTAACATCAATCATACATGAGGTGGACCGGCATAGACATCTTCTTGTTCATCATGTTAGTAAAATTAAAGCAAGAATCGTACCATTATTATCAATTTCAAAGAGTTTTTCCACTATCTTTAAGAAACTTATACTATACACTAGTTTGTAATAAAAAGTAGTTTTAGCTCAGTATTATAAATTTATAGCACTAGCAGCTTACAACCTAGACTTGGCGAGCTCACACCTAGGTCTTGAAACTAAATATTTTATTTGTTAGCATAGATATTAAAATCCTGATTTTAATCTTAAGAAAAATATGATTTTACGATTCATGTATGTCCATACGATTCGATTTATGATTCTACTCGATTTTACACATTTCTCTTAAATTAGTGTAAACTTACAAGTTTAAAATATGCCTACAAAGTTATTTATTAATATATATTGTCAATCATTAGTTGCTTAGTGGGTAAACAACTATTTTCTATTAATAATTAAGTTTTTAACTTATAATTTAAATATATTTAATTAATTTGGATATAACGTCGTGATTATGTATTCCGAATCTAATGATTCTACGATCCGATTATGAAAGCCTTTATTGATTCAATGTAGAATATCGATTGTAATAACCTTGTTTGTTAGTATATGATGACCTAATTATCACTCGATTCAACTAACCTTAATGAAAACCAAATGAATATATTAAAGTTTAAAAATCGTGTCCAAATGATGCCGCTTATGTAAAGTCTAGGGAAAATTAGATATATGTTCATTAAAATAGAGTTAAGTTATATTATTATTCTCTACGAAAAGGACAAGGGAAATAAATAAAAACCATAAATAAACTAATTAAGTAATAAATTATAGCCACAATATCATAACAACAACATCACTATTGTGACAACAATTGATATTAGCAGGATCTGTAAGTCTGTAACAACATCACCAACATGAAAATAATATAGACAATAAAAATCAAGAATAAAAAATGACCAAATAAATATGAAGGGTAAAGAATAACTTTTGGTTAGAAAGATACTTTTGCCTTCATTCTTGATGATTTGAGGCTTATTTATCAGTCTCCAACAATGTAAAATTCAAATCATCTATCTACAAGATCATCTAAACCTTTATTCCAACTTTTAGATGTTACTCATATCTCTGCATTTCTTATTTAACAATCTAACTTGTACTTAGTCCAAATTATGCCTTCCATAATAAATGTGATAGAGGTGATAGGAATGTCGACTAAAACTTCCTCACCATACTAGCAAGAATATATAGGATAGAGGAACTCATGGATCACTAATGTTTTGGGTAAAAATACCCATGCCAAGTGGCCCAATTAGAAGGTGACACGTGTCGCCCTAAGAAAGGTCCAAAGTAGACCAATCACTACTTGACACGTATCCCTCCTAGTTGTTGGGAAAAAGACTACCTTTATGGCCCAAATCTTGAGAAAGCCGCAATGCGGCGCAGCCCATCAGTCCTAGGTTTTCAGTAACCTAGGCAGGGGCACAATTCCCGATGACCCTATAAATAGGGAGATTCCCCCCTTTCTAGGGGTACGTTCATTTATTACATCATACCTACATCTCTTACATCAAAGAATTCACCTGATCTCGGAATCCGAGAAGATCTCCGTTATACATTTTTGCACTTTTTACTCTCATCGACCGATACTAACTTGATCGTCGGAGGTAGAGCTCCTACCAACCGGAGTCTCCGTGTTTTGCAGGTACAGATCGCGTGGGACTAGTCTTGGTGACGTAACTCTCCAGAGGGACCAAAAAACACCCAAAACATTTGGCGCCGTCTGTGGGGAGAGTACCTCTAAGATGGTTCAAGAGTCTGTACCGCCACCTAAACCCAATCGGCCTAGAGTCGATGGAGAAGTCTATTCAGACCAAGATTCAAAGAACGACTGTGAAGTCGAAACCCATGTGGCCCTTGATGGGTCACTCATCTCTAAGCGCATCCATTCCAAAGAAAAACTAGAACGGGGCAACAATGAGGCTAGTCCAAGTAAGTCTACTGGACCACCGACTGGGGAAGCCCAGTCAGCCAGAGGGATTGCTCCTGTTACTAGGGATGAGCTTATGAAGTTCATGACTAGTTTCAATAGGGAGATCAAGGACCTCATCAACAAAAGGATGACTAGCTCTAGCAAGGGTCAATCTGCCAAGAAGACTTCTTAAGCTGAGAGGAGAAAGCCAGTAAGGGACAGGCAGACTACTCCACATCCAAAGGAGAAGGCCACACCTGCAATTGACTGGTCTAAAATCCTTCTGCCTCAGACGAGCACAAGGAAGGTCATCTGGAAGTTTCAGCCGGATGACACTAAGAAGACTTTCTCCGATGCTCGACACATCATTGAGCATAATAGGAACCAGCAGCTGTCTGAGTCAGTCTCTACATCGAGCTTCCCAGACAGCTTCAAAAACACCTCAGTAAGGAATTCTTAATCCTTACATGAGAGCCATACAGGCGGCAAGTCCGTCTACACGGGCCCTCAGATGATTGGGTCAGCCCCGTATGTGCCTCAGATGCCATATGGGCAATATACCCCACCTATCATGCAGCCGGCCTTCTTTGGAGGTCAAGCAACATACAACGTCCAACCCTTGGACTGGCAACTCCGTCTACTCAAACTTGGTGAACAAACTTCTGCGTTCACCAAGGAGATAATCGAGGCGGCATAACTGGCCAAGGTTAAGAATGTATTGGTTGGTGCCTACGATGGTACCACCAACCCTGAAGATCATCTTATGGCTTACACCAACCTCATGCACATGTAGGGGTTGGATGATGCCATGTGGTGCAGATGCTTCCCGGCTACATTGAAGGGCATAACCCAATAATGGTTTGGCAACTTTCCAGCCGGATGTATGGATAACTTCAAGAGGTTTGCCTTCTTGTTTGCTTCAAACTTCTCGATGAATATCTCTGCCAAGAAAATAAGTCTCGACTTGAGCACTATCTGGCAAGGAGAGAGAGAAGGACTTTGCTCTTACGTCAGGCGGTTCAATCTAGTGAGAATCCAGATTCAAGTTATGTCTGACAAAGTTGCCTATGCAGTCTTTTTTAAAGGTCTGAAGGACGGGTCAACCTTTAAGTTTGACCTTGTTAGGAAGAGGGTTTTTACCCTCCAAGAGGCGTTGATAGAGGCGGAAAGCTTCATACAAGCAACCGACCTCTGCTCGCCTAGCAGTCAGTCAGACTCTAAAAAATCCGACAAACAAAAAGAAAGTCGGTTTGCTCAGTCGTCTCCAAAAGCCGAACAGAGAAAAAAGCAAAAAGAGGTCTGGGCAGTTGACGACTCTGATCAACTGTCCTAGAAGAAAAAGAAAGAATTCCAACTGTACGTTCCTAGGTACGAGTTTAATAAAGACTGCTACTCCATCCTCATGGAGATAAAGGACTGGTTGACTATTGAGAAACTTGCGGCCATGAAGAGTTCCGCCAAAAATTGGAACAAAAATAAATACTGCCATTTCCATGAGGACATCGGCCAAGATACCAATGACTGCTATAGCCTCAAGCTGTTGCTGGACAGTCTGGCTAATTAGGGGGTGTTGAAGTCATACATCCTTAAGTCCAAGGTCACCCTGAAGACAAACCTAGGACAGTCATCCAAAAAGACTTCCTATCCTACTAGTAGCTCGGACACTAACCAAGATCCGATCTACACCATAGCAGGAGGTTTTGCTGGAGGGGGCCCTACCATCCGCGGAACCAAGGACCATTTGAGGAAAATGGATGTTAACTGTGCTGAGGAAGGTCAGGCGTCTACCAGCACATTCATGGAGGTCCGTCATCACTAAAAGGGACCATTGAATGCAAGGTGGCCAACGAACTGTTCGTCCGCATCCTAATTGACACTGGTAGCTCGTCACACATTATCAGCTATAAGTGCCTGTCCAAGTTGAGGTACAAGGAGGACAGCATGCGCGACGTCTCCCACCCTCTTATTGGGTTTGGGGAATGCCAGGCGTTGTGCACCCAGTCGGATGGATAGATCTGCGCCATATGGTTGTCCGGTTTTTGGTGGTCGAAGAGCTGACCGCTTATAACCTTATTCTGGGCCGTCCCACTCTGAATGAGTGCAAGGTCGTTATCATCCTTGCTCTCATGTTGTTGAAATATGAAAGGGATGATGGCTGTGTTGGCTCCCTGAATGGGGATTAGAAGACGGCTAGAGAGTGTTACCTCTCAAACATTAAACCCACGGCTGCAGCAGCCGGGCAGGGGACGGAGCCAATAGACCTTGACGATGTCAAGGATCCCGATCTAGCCCCACCTGCTGCCATGAAGAAGGAGAAGAAATAGCAATCACTGACCAGGGAGCGGTCAGATGAACTCCGTCCCCAGTCGGCTGGTGATCACATTGATATTCCTCTTGATGACAGCTAAAGATGGAGACGGTTGCTTTCGCAAAGTTGGGTAAAGACTTACACCTTCTGCTTAAGGAATTCAAAGACATCTTTGCCTTTGAAGTGGAAGAGATTCCAAGCATCAACCTGGATTTCGCTGTCCACAAACTCGCCGTCGATCCGAAAAAGAAGCCTACCCGGAAAAAAAAAAGAAATCACGACGAAGAGAGAAGTCAGGCGGCAGTAGCAAAGGTTAAAAAGCTGTTACACGCTGGGTTCATTCGACAATGTAACTTCCTTGATTGGGTTACAAACATTTTGCTGGTAAAGAAGCCGAATGGTACCTAGTGCATGTGTGTAGATTACACTAACTTGAACAAGGCATGTCCAAAAGACAGTTACCCGCTTCCAAAGATTAACAGTCTGGCCGACTCTACAGCCGGGCATGCTTTGATGAGTTTTATGGATGCCTACTCAGGCTTCCATCAGATTCCCCGTTGGAAAAAAGATCAAGAGAAGACGACTTTCGTCACTAATAAGGGGTTATTCTGTTATACTGTGATGCTGTTTGGCTTGAAGAATGCGCCTTCTACTTTCCAACAGATGATTAATAATGTCCTCGTTAATCAAATTAGGAGGAACGTAGAGGCGTACATTGATGACATGATAGTCAAATCCAAGCAACAAGCGGATCAACTTGCTGACTGTAGGGAATATTTCAAGCATCCCACACTTGAGCCCCACTGTGATCATACACTTAAGCATGGTGGAGTCCAAAGGGAAGGAAACTAGAGCAAAAGAGTCGCCAACAAGTTTTAGGAACTTGTAAACCGTTCACAACGTGAAGATTACACCCCTTCACGATCCATGAGATCGCTAACTCCATAGTGGTCCTGAACCATGACTGGATATTCGGGGATGAACATACAAATCCAACCTAAAAGAGATTGAACTTGCCCTTAAAATAGGCGTCTACTTTGTTCTTCTCATATTCATGTGCGCTTTTCGACTAACATACAATCAATATATTAATCCTAAACCTATTAAGCTATGTTGGTTGATTAATAATGCACAAATAAATCTATTATTGGCGATCACTTGAATTAAAATCATATTAAATTATCTTATTAAACGTGATTTCAAGTATATATTCCCTTTAAACTTGTAAGAGAGCGCGTGATCAAGCAATAACAATATATCAAGCAACATATTGATATAACAAATCATCATTATCATAATAATCTCATCAAAGCATAATAATATTAGCAAGATCCTAGGCATGGTACTAAGATGATTAATAACAAATCCTAGCATGTCACTAAACAATAAAGATAAAAACTTTAGCCATAAAATGATACTAACAAGATAGAAGAAATAAGAAGCAACCTAAACATATGATACTAGAAACATACGTGATATTAGAAATATTAGTTAATACCCTAAACATGATACTAGGAATCATAAAGACATCCTAACATGATACTAAGAATTAAAATAATCCAAGCATGCTTTGTAAAGATATATAACAATAAAATTATGCACTTTGATGCCTCGTATCTCTTTCTATCAAAAGAATACACATGTTAGTAACTTCAATAAAAGTATTAAATCAAATAATTAATTTAAATAACTGAAATAGGGATTTGGGACCAAACCCTCAGAATTTATCAACCTTTCACGTCTAGGGCGAAGGCAACTTCGAGCTTAGCTAAGTGTGTCTAAGTCTTGTGATGGACGAATATTGTATTTAAAAAGGTAAGGCTTAGAAAGAGGGAGAAAGAATAAGCTTCTAGCTTTGAGAGAGAGAAATAATAGATGATTGTTGATGATTGTTGGTTATTGTTGATTGAAAAAGGGGAAATATGACCTTATTTATAGAGAAAAACATCCGGAAACGATCAGAGAAGATCGAATTCCAATCGAAGTAAAATTACTCCCATCGTGGCGCGACGGCCTATCGCGGCGTGATGGACCTGTCGCAGCGCGATGGTGCTGCGAGATAATCTTTATCGTACGGAGTCCTTTTTCCAATATAATTGGATAATTAGAATCCTTACTTTATCATAAAAAATCAGATTAAATCTCTTTAAAACACTTGTTTTATTTCAACTAAAATTCTTTATCTTTTCTGAAAATATAATTATTAATCTTAATCTCTTTAGAACTTAAAATAACATTCTAGATTATTCTAGAAAATTAAATTAATTCCTAATGACTTTAGGAATGATAATTATTTAGAAATTCTTGAGGAATGTTCTCTTCTGGCTCCTGCTCTTTTCCTCCCCCGCCTGCCTTCTGAGATGACTCGCCCTCATCAACCACCTTATTGGCCCAGACGCCGAATGGCTCTAGCTCCGGCTTGCCTTTCTCTCGTACTGACTGAACCTCATCAGCATATTTGTAAGGCAGGGCCCAGATGTCGTATTCCTTCCCTGGATGTAACGCATCCCAGGCTATCTTCATCCGGTTTTGCAGTCGGTTTCGTTCTCTTCGCGAGATGCTCTTGCTCCGCCCTCAAAGTGACTTGAAGTTAGCATGAGCCTAGGCCATCTCGTTCTTCAGGCAGTTGATGTCTGCCCGGAGATTGGTGTTCTCCTTGTTAACCTCCTCCAAAGCCTTGAGGTCCACCTGAGCGTTCTTGAGGGCAACCTCAAAGTCACTGGCCTTCTTGTTTGTGGATTCTAAGGCAGTCGTCAGACGTTTGATGTTGTCCGCCTGCTTCATTTCCAAGGCTTTAGATTCAAGTTCATTTATTTTATTTTGATATTGGGCAACGGCTGCGGAATCTCTAGCCGCTTTATTAGCCCGCTTTACCTCTTCTCTCTTCCGAGTATACGACCTCTTGAGCCCATCAACTCTCAGCATAGCCTGTGAAGTACAAACGGTGCATTAGGGATGCACGCGAAGAAGTACTTGGAAAATTAAGGGGGTATGTCATACCTCAGATAGGAGGGCCAAGTTGCGTTCCAAGTTGAACGTCTCTATGCCAGGGATGACATCTTTTTCCTTCCTGGGAATGGCCCCAAGCATGGACTTGGCATGCTGTTGTACGTCTGACCACCGGGGGGAGCAATCTGCACCATAATCATGATTGGGTGAGTGAGCTATATAGGCGGCACCTATCTGTTGCCGCCTACCCGACGATCTTTCATACGTCTGCTGAGAGTGTGATTTTACTCGCAGGAGCCAGCCAAGCTCATGCGGAGTATCGAAAGGGTTAGCCATACCTTCAAGGATTTGTAGGCTATCATCGCCTACAGTCGCTACAGAATCGGCTACAGCCTTGACCACCCTTCGGTACCGAATGGGCACCCGGCTTAATCCCCAAATTGATGCCTAGGCCGAAGCCTTTTAGGCTGATGCTCTTCCCCCCGATGCTCATGCGGCCTTTTTTAGATGTAGCATCTACAGCCGTCTGAGCGGACGATGCTCTTTGAGATTTATTAGAGCTGGAGGCGTCGTCGTCTCGAGTCCATTAGAGCAGATTTTGGAAGGACCTAGGAGGCTCCCCACCCTGCAAATGAATTTGCTCCTTAAACATACAGCTGGTAGAGACCGTCTGCATAGATAATTAAATTTAAATGTTCACAAAAAAGGGGGGCAAACGATTTTTACCTTGGCTATTATTTGGGCTCGTTTGGCTTCCGCATTATCCTTGCGTATTTGGCGGCAAACTGCTTGGGTGTCTTGTCGTCTGAAAGCATTCTCGAAGCAGTCGCTGCAAAAAAGAATGTCAGTTCAAGAGTAATGACAATGGAATTTAGTAATTGTAGGGAATATTTCAAGCATCCTACAGTTAAGCCCCACTGTAATCATACAATTAAACATGGTGGCATCCACAGGGAAGGAAGCTGGAGCAAAAGAGTTTCCACCAAATTTTAGGAACTTGTAAACCATTCACAGGGTGAAGGTTACACCCCGACACGATATATGAGATCACTAACTCCATAGTGGTCTTGAACTATGACTGGATATTCGGGTATGAAGGTACAAATCCAACCTAAAAAGAGATTGAACCTTCCCTAAATAGGCCTCGACTTTATTCTTCTCATATTCATGTGCGCTTTCTGAATAACATACAATCAATATATTAATCCTAAACCCGTTTAATCTATATTGGTTGATTATTAATGCACAAACAAATCAATTATTAGAGATCACTCGAATTAAAATCATATTAGCCTAAATAAAATTATTAATTATCTTGTTATGCGTGATTTCAAGTATAAATTCCCTTTAAACCTGCAAGAGAGAGCCTGCTCAAGCAATAACAATAATATCAAGCAACATAAAATATCGATACAACAAACCATCATCACAATAATCTCAATCTCATCAAAGCATAATAATATTATAAGCAAGATCCTAGGCATGATACTAACAAGATTAATAACAAATCCTAGCATGTCACTAAACATTAAATATCAAAGCTTTAGCCCTAACATGATACTAACATGTTAGAAGAAAATAGAAAGCAACCTAATGATGATACTCGAAAGCAATAAATAACATCCTAACATGATACTAGGAATTAATATAATATAAGCATGCTTTCTAAAGATATATAGCAATTAAACTACTTACTTTGTTGCCTCGTATCTCTTTCTATCAAACACACGTTTGTAACTTTTAATGAAAATATTAAATCAAACAATTAATTTAAATAGAGATTTGGGACCAAACCCTCAGAAATTATTAACCTTTCACGTCTAGGGCGAAGGCAACTTCGAGCTTGGCTAGGTGTGTCTAAGTCTCATGATGGACAAATGTTGATTGAAAAGGCAAGACTTAGAAAGAGGGAGGAATAATAAGCTTCTAGCTTGTAGAGAGAGAGAAAGAATAGAATAGATGATTCCTTGATTATTGAAAACGGGAAAATACGACCCTATTTATAGAGAAAAACATTCGAAAACGATCAGAGAAGATCGAATTCCAATTGAAGTAAAACTGCACCCATCGCAGCGCGATGGTGCTGCTAGATTTTTTGTCGTACGAAATCCTTTTTCCAATATAATTGGATAATTGGAGTCCGTACTTTATCATTTAAAATCAGATTAAATCCTTTAAAACGCTTGTTTTATTCCAACTAAAATTCTTTATCTTTTCTAAAAATATAGTTATTAATCCTAATCTATTTAGAACTTAAAATATCCTTCTAGATTATTCTAGAAAATTAAAGTAATTCCTAATGACTTTAGGAATGATAATTAATGGACCCTCCACTTGATCATTGGGTCACCCATAAAACTCATTTAATATCCAATTTAATATTTGGGCCATAACTTTCTCACTATTCATCGGAATTGGGCTCATAATATATCATTGGAAAGATCTTTTCGAGCCCCATCCAACTACACAATTATTGGACCTGTATCATGGACCAAACTAAATTGGATTGGACATTTCCATAATTAAGGTACAAAAAGGAATATTTTTTAAAACAGAAAGAAGTATTTTTTTAAAAATAGAGTCATACAAAACTCTTTCACATTTCACCTCGTTTAATAATCAAATGACGTGAAAAGTACTCATCACTGAGTTTGGTTTTGGGGAGACACAATTTGGTGTCTACAGAAGCCCCCACTTTGACCGAGTTTGGAGCAACGTAAGTTTCGAAAACAAAAGTCATAGTAGCGATAGGGATGGAGAATGATTCAGAACGTTCTGCGATTCTAAATCATTTTTGCAACTCCGATACCTGCAATCTAGTGTTAGTTAAACAGATAAGAGAGTTAGAAACGCGTATCTCGCACCGTCGAGTACACGTCTCTGGAGTAACCGATTTTTACTGCTGCATTTGGTTGTGAGGACCTTCCACAAGCTAGGGAACGCCGTCGTTGAAGGTGACTACTTGTAGCCATCTTTAATTTTTGCTGTGATAATCTTCCACAAGCTAGGGAACACTGTCGAAGATGACTGCTTGTAGCCATCTTCAGTTTATTTGTGACAATCCTCCACAAGCTAGGAAACATCGTCGAAGATTGCTACTTGTAACTATCTTTTGTTGTCGTGGCAACACCTTGCCACGGTAGTACCTCGCCGTTGTAGACAATTTCCTCTGTACCTTAGGACATCGTCGAAGATCGCTGCTTGTAGCTTTCTCCAATTTTGTGGCATTACCTCGCCACGGTAGTACCTCACCACTGTAGAAGACCGCTACTTGTAGTTTTCTCCAAAATCTCGTCTATACTTTGACTTGATTATTTGATTGACAACTTTTACACCTAAGTGAAAGTCGTCGAAAACCGTTGCTTGTAATGATCTTCAATTTGCTAATGCTTTGCTTGAACGTTTGCTGTGTTGATGCTTTGCTGTGATTCTGCTATGCCAGTACCTCAACGCATTTTTAGATGTAACAAGCCGGTACTTTTATGCTTGCGTTCGCTTGTTAACCAATACCTTGGTTCTTGTGATGAGCCAATACTTAGGCGCTTAAGTAAAGTGAGATGACCATCGTCAGGCCGATCACTTATCGCGATAGTAATCGAGCTGACTACTAATCATGTCAATTTGCTTATAGGGGCTAACTGGCATACTAAGGAACCCACAATGGTTATTTAAAGTCCACATAAGCTATTTATGGGGCTTAAAAATTGTATCGTTGAAGAAAGAGGAGCCGATGCGCTCTGCCACGTGTCATCGCGACGTGTTAGTCTTGTCGCGGCACGACAAGTTTGTCGTAGCGCGACGGTTTCATCGCGGTGCGATGGAGTCGCGTTTTCCGGAATAAAACCCCTTCTTCTTCTTCATTTCGCTATTCGCCTCATTTTGCTCAATTTCGCTTGAAACTTCACCTTGGTCGTTCTTACTTGTTTCTCAACCAAACTCGCTCAAATTTCTTGCAAATTAAAGATCTCGATCTCTAGTTTGCTGATCCATGGAAGTTTTTCTCCAACTTCTCTCAATTTGGAAGAATTTCGTGCATGTTTATTTGCGAATTTTCAAAAAATCTGAAATTGTTCTTGCTTATTTTGCTTTGTTTATCAAATTTATTGCCATGAAATTGCTTGTTTATATTTGTATATCACCTTAGGAGTGTTTTGAGACTCGTTTGATTCAATTTGGTGAAGAAACGAACAATTTGCCATTGTTGGGCACCTTGAGTTCGTGAGCAAAATGTGGCTTGTTCTTCATGTTTTTGCTTGCTCTTTGTACTTAATTTGTCACAATATTTGCTATAATATTGTAAGAAATTGTTTGATTGCTCAGAAATGCTATTATTGCTTGAATAAAAAACATGCTCTTTTTTAGTACTATGTACTCTGTTTTTTGACAAATATAGTATCATGCGGCTAGACAAACCTTAGATACTATAGAACCTTTTAATTTACTTCCTTTATGTTGGAACATAATTATTATGGCTCGATGTCGTGGTTCCGGCTCACGCTCTCGTGGGGCTTAGCGAGAGGACGAGCCTGTCGGCACAGGCGAGGGTACGTCCACTAGTCTTAGGGAGTTCCCTGAGTGGGATAGGCGTACTTTGTACTTTGCGCCTATCTTTCACATTTCGGATTGCGTTTGGCGTGGTATCATCGATGATCGCGTTTGTTGCCATGGCTCGGGCAATAGTAACATTGGGCATCTCTACGACACCTACTTTCGCAACAACGTGGAGTTGCGCACGCTTTGGGAGTCATGAGATTTGACTCCTCTAATCCAGACTACGCAGGCGATTCATTCTATGGAGTCGAGTTGTTTCCTAGTGCGGGCTCTGGTGGAGTTCTTTTGGGACACCACCAACACGTTCCATTTTCCTTGGGGTAAGATGACTGTCACTCCCCTCGACTTCTTGGTTATCATCGGATTGGAGTTTCGGTCCACTATTGTTCCTCTTGGTAGGGACCTTACTTTTTCTTCTCCTAAGGTGGAAGAGCTATTAGGTCCTATCATCGTCCGAGCTCATGCCGAGTCTAGAGCTAGACAGCTGAGCGGTTGATCTGTTCACCGATTTCTGCTTACGGCGGCCTTCCGAGATGATGCGACAACTCCGGAGCAGCGGGTGCGCATATTAGTTCTGATTCTTCTGTCAGGGAGCTTCTCCCATGACAAGGGCAGCCGAGCGTTGCTCTACTACCTCCCTGCTCTTCGCGACTGTAATACCCAAATATTATATGATTTTATATAATATATTTTATAAAAAAAAATAGTTTTTTTTTTTTTTTAATTTATTAAATAACTTTCCTAATCTCATATTTTTATTTTATAGTTTGGAAAGGTTTAAAACCTTATTTTAATTTAAGTGGGACTCTTATATTATCTATATTAACTATTTTAAACCCTAAAAGTTTTATGAATAGTCATTGCAGCCGTGACTCTTATTAAAACTTTTATCTTTGCAAATTGCTTCCACGGGTCTCTTTGTTTCATGCACAACACCTCAATTCATGGGGATTAAAGTTCCTTTAATGACTTTTGACTTCGTGATTTCAATTTATATGCAAGTGCATTAGCAAAAGTTGAAAAAGTAGTATGTGTGTGTGCAGAGAGTATTGTTCATGCGTGACCTTAGTTTCATTATTGATAAATCTTGGAGTTTTATTTTTCGGAAGGTAATCACACGAAACTTTAGAGATGTTTGCATTATATTTCATATTATTATGTGTGATATGATTTACTATTTATACTCTATATAATTATTATGTGTAAATTTTATAATTGTAATTCGTGTGATCAAGTTTGTATATGTATACTCTATATGATTGATTATTGGGATTATATGATTTGATTTGATATGAGTATTGTATTACTTTTATTGTTTATGATTGATTATTTCTAGGGTTTTAATGTTGCTGGTATAGGGAGTATTGTTATATATTGAGGTTTAGGGTTACTAATACAGAGTATTATTTAGGATTGAGAATTAATTAATTTTGGGTACCAGTATTTTTTTTTTTGAGGGCATTTTGGGTGCCATTATTATTGCCCTAAGAGTTGAGATATTTATGAACCGAATTGTTATGTTAATTTGGAACATGTGCCATCATTGTGATATCATCTATTAGATGTGAATGATTATTTGATTAATGTATGATATCAAAAGGTTGAGAAATATTATTTTGTTCTTGGTTTGAGGCTCGGCGTTATAAACCTTAGTCCTTGGCATGTTGAGCATGTTGGTAATGAGGTACAATCTTTATAATTTATTTTTCAATGGTCCCCTCTAGTGGGAATTGGCCCATATGTGGTCTGGTTCAAGGTGTTTTCTGGTTATTGAGAGTATTCAAGTTTTTATACTTGTTGGTTTGTTATTTGAATTACTCATGTCCAAGGGTAGGTATAAAACAAAGAGCGTGACACACTTATGAGATACATGAGTTAATTGAGTAAAAGATCATATTATTATTCGAGGTTGGGTTTGATAAAGGTTGCTTCCAGAGTACAATGTGTAATGTAGTTTTAAACTACATTATTTAATTGAGCTAGTAATATTGATTATCCTATTATACTTTGTATTCTGATAAGTGGTGATTACTCAGCTTTTTGCTGACGTGTGTGTGTTGTTTTGTTGTGCTACTTGTGTTTGCGGTCATGTGTTTTTTCTTATGGTGACATTGCGATGATCTATTTTGGAATTTGTCCTTAATGGTGAGCAGTCAAGTTTGTATAAGCTGGTAAATCAAGTGATCGTAGCTAAAGGAGCTCAAGTGTTTCGATTACTTTGTTATAACAAGTTTGTAAAGTAGTATAAATAGCTCACTTTGATTATTGGGTTGTAATTTCTGGGATTTTGTAAGCCTAACACTTGACAGGTTGTTGAGTGTGGCGGTAATACCTCCGATTTATATGTATGCTTCCGCAATTTTATTTAAAGGTTGTTTATTTTCCCTTTAATTCTTTTTTATTATTAGCTAGTGAATCGGGGGTGTTACAAAATGGTATCAGAGCAAAATAGTTTATTTTGCACTGACTATTCATAAAACTTTTAGGGTTTAAAATAGTTAATATAGATAAAATAAGAGTCCTACTTAAAAAATAAGGTTTTAAACCTTTCTGAACTCTAAAATAAAAATATGAGATTAGGAAAGTTATTTAATAAATAAAAAAAAAAACTATTTTTTTTATAAAATATATTGTATAAAATCATAAAATATTCGAGTATTACAATCTACCCTCCTTAAAACAAGTTTCGTCCCCGAAACTTAAAATAGAAAATTTTAGGGTATTACAGCGACCTTAGACAGGTCGGGACTTTTGACTTAGCAAGCTTGGCCTATGCTGACTTCCTGCTTGGATTGCGATTCGCCTGTCGCCATCAGAGCTACAGTGAGGAGGTCACCCTCTCTAGCTTCTGGAGGATCGTAGAGGTAAACTCTCATTTTACTCTAATTAACTATTCCGTGCTAGTTAGTTTTTGCTGATCCTTTCCTGTTATACAGGTTTGGTTCTACGAGTACTTTCCGACCTTGTCTCCGGCTAGGTCTTTGCCTCGAGGACTCCCTAATGCTGCTAGTTGGGGAGGCCGTTATGCTGGCACGGTCGCTACCGGACTCGTACGAGAGTTGATTTTGGCGATACGAATCACTTATCATTATTTTTGCTTATCTTTATTTGTAGGATTATGCCTTATGTATATCTCTTTTTACAGAATCTTGAGCTTGTTTTCCGTCTATTGGTCGGATTGGATGTTCCTGTGCGGGCTGTTCAGTAGACCGCTTACCGGTGCTACTTCCACGGGACGTACGATGCTGTGGTGTATTTGGGCAAGAGGGTTGCGATTCAGCACTCGTCCGCGTTCTTCATTGTTCTGACTCATCCTCCACCGCACATGATGGATCAGGCGAGTCTTAAGACTTTTATGGATTCATCGCCAGCTGGCATCAATTGGCAGAGTTTCAGCCACCCAGACCAGTTCTACACTGAGAGGCTTTTGCCGCGTTTGGCTCTACCACCTTCGATATCGAAGGAAGCGGAGTTATGTTCTTGTATCTTTTGATTTTTACTTTGGTAGCCCCCATGATGTTTAATTTGTTGGAATCTTTTATTTTCGCAAGCTAAGGCTGAGGCTGTGGAGTTTGTACTTTCGAACATGTCCATCGCCTATGAGGGGTCTTATGGGCCGATTGAGGAGATGATACCCCTAGCTCATGAGGAGTGGCGTTTAGTGGAGAGATCGATCCCTCGATGTCAGATTTGGGTAAGTTTATCTCCGGTTTCTGTTTGTATGTACATTTTGATTATTTCTAATCCCTTTTCTATTTTGTAGTTTACTCGCGAGGTGATGACAAGTATGGTGAGAGCTATGGACGCCTTTCGTTATCAGCTGGTGAGGTTGAGCCATCAGGCATCATGCCGTCGGGATGCTGGTGTGAGAGAGGTATGTCTCTTATCTTGTTTTGTATTTGCATTTTTATTTCTTATTTGACTTAGCTTACTGTTTAATTTCAGCATGTTCCTCCGTTTCGTACTCGTTTGAGGTGTGAGGGTAGGAGGGAGAGATCCGAATCGCGACGCCATCGTACCTCGGTTGAGAACCGGGATAGACGAGAGGGGTCGAATCACACTGTTGTCTTGGAGGACTCCGACTCTTCTTCTGAGGGTACGGCAATGAGACCACCTAGTCAGGGTACGCTGGTACTCGCTCCTTTCACGGCCGATGGGACGTACGAGGTTGGTTTGTCGTCGCAGCAGGAGCTTCAGCAGGGTGAGCCGGGATGGGATGGCCCTACTCTTTCTGTTCCTATAGCTGGAGAGGCTAATGTTGGACATGAGCTGACTCCGCGAACCTTACGGTTTTATGATACCTTTGGTATTCGCCCTCCGGCTCCGTAGATGTACCTGTGCTTATTACTTTTGACTATATAGGACTATGCATGTTATTGCCTCTTATGCGATGTATATACACACTAGTATTACTATGTAGTTTTATCTTTTGCATTTTTATTTTTCATTTTATGTTATTTTATGTGCATGTGTGTGTGTGAAAGAAATGTGATAAATTTTGCGCAAAAATTTCCATCATTATTTTAATTATCTTGCAGGGTATCCGAATTTCTCCCCCAAAAAGAAAAAATGAAAAAATAAAATGAAGTTTGACTAAAATAAGCTTGGTTGAGCTTAAAATAATCAATTATGAAAAAAAAACTGCCAACAAAATTGCTTGAGGGTTAAGGAAACGGTAAAGTCAAAGTACAAATCTGAGCTAAAGTCGAAAAATGCATTTAGTATAGTGCGCTGTTCTGTCGCAGAGGATAAAGGCTGTCGTGGCATGATGGTTTTAGTTTTTCCAAATTCGACTGGAATTCGATCTGCGTCAATTTCTGTTTACAAATAGCCCCCGAATCTGCCGATTCCAGCCCAATTCGAACCAACAAAATTTTAACTTGTTAATTCTCAATCAAGTAATTATGGCTAGGAATTTTTGTGATACAACCTATGAGTGGTGTTGTTCTTTGACTGCTAAAGAGAGGAAAGAACTTGAATTTTTCAATTTGGGGGGTTTATATGGTATTTAGGGGGTAGATCTTGACATAGATTTTATTCATACCGCCTTAGAATATTGGGATCCCAATACTCGTTGCTTTAAACTAAGAGATGATGAAATATCCCCTATGCCGGAAGAATTTGGTGCCATCCTTGGCTTCCCTACTCTAGATCTCGCAGTAATTCCTAGGTTGGATGAATATTACTACAAAGATTTTGAGCGATTTTTTAACCTCAAGGGTAATGATTTGAAATTCATAGTTGACGGCACTGAAGTTGATCTTAAAAAGTTTGCATCTTTTTTTCTTTAATAGACCAAAGTCAGAATCAATTCATGTTTACAAGAGAAGAGCCTTCCTTTTTTGTATGTTTAGCCAATATTTGCTCACTAATGGTAGTTTGCTTAAAGGTCAAGCTATTTTAGCTTGTGTCATGGAGCAAGTGGATGCCAGGAGGAATCCAATGCCACTAATCATTGGGAAAACAATGCTTAGCTTAGATGAGCTTAAAAGGGATCCAAAAGCACCTCTTTGAGGTTCTCCAATTTTATTACAGGTAGAAAATCAATATTTTTAATTACAGAAATAAAAAATATATAACTTACTATAGTAATAATAATTTATTGCATTGAATTTTTGCAGATTTGGCTAATGGAAAGGCTAGAGATAATTAGCCCTCCTGACAACATTGAAAACATACTCCTAATTATCTTGGAAGAAGGAAAAAACGCTTCTCCATAAAGATAGGGCGTCGGGAGTGGAGTAGGATCTTTGAAACTCGCGACTTTTCCATCAAGTGGATCGTTCCTTGGTGGAGAATTGAGAAGATGATCGGTGTCAATGCTCAACCCTTCTACCGTATTCCAAGTTTATCAAAGCTAACTTTTTATTGCCCTTCTAGGGTAAAGAGACACTATGGTCTTGCTCAAACCATTCCTTCGGGAGATCTTTGCCGCCCTTATGAATTTCCTGTTTCTTAGGATTTGGAAAGATTTGATGAGTATTGGTGCGCTAGGCCTTTATGGGAAGTTGTGTCCCACAAAGCTCCTCCTCCTTTGTCTAGAGATGTGAAGCAGTGGTTACTTGGTAGATCTTGCAAGGACAAGAACAAGGTTTGGAATATGAACAAGGACAAAGCGAGCATTAAAGACCGCTTAGGGGATAAGAAAATTCCTCCTAAGGATCGCCTTAGTTCAAGAGTTGAATTCAAGACTCCTATGATGCCTAAAAAGAAAAGTATTGCAAAAGGCAAAGAAAAAAGAAAAGCTAACTCTTTAGAGAAGAAAGCATGGGTTGAGAAAAAGATTAGTGTAATGGCTAAGGGGGAAACCATCTCTACTAAAATTGTATGCAGATCATCTAAGGGATCCCTATTGGTAAAAGAGATGGATGATGAAGAGGAAGCAGACAAGAATTGGAAGAGGGCTAGAAAAGAGAAGGCCGACTAGAGCATTGATTTACTTCCAATTTTTTAAGATAATTTTTATTTCAAGTCAATTTTATTTTAAGCTTTTTTTATCAATTCCATCAATAATGTAATAATTGTACTTTATTTATTAATGCAATTTTCATCTTTTAAAAAAAAAATAACTTTTATATAAAAATTTTATTTTATTTTAAGCAATGGAAAACAACTTGAAATAATTTCGAAAAAAATAATTCGAGTACGGAAGTCGAAATTTTCCGAAATTCACCGAAACTTTCCTAGATTGACTAAAATATTGCGATGCTGGAAATAAAAATTCATCGCGGCGCGATGCCCCTGTCGCGGTGCAATGATGTTGTCGTGGCGCGACATTCTTTGTCGTGGCGCGATGGCTTGGATTCTTATGCGATGCTAACTCTGATTCAGTGTGCTGATGTAACACATGCGATATTTGTAGAATTTAAAGTGGCCACGCCCCGTAAAGGGTTGCCTACGTATCCTTTCCTTAGGAATGATGAGCGTCATTTATGGCGCTCAAAAGAATAAGATTTAGGTTCTTTTTCTATATTTTCTTTCATTATTTTCATATAATTTTCTTAGTTTTCTTTTATTTTCCGTTTTAATAATTCATTTTGGTTCTCGATTAGTTTTTACGAGTTTTTCTTATTTTTAGTTCTTAATCCGTAGTTTTAGTTTAGTTTCAATTCATTTTGCTTTCTCCCTTATTTTTACTTGAAATTTTGTAGGTGAAGTTTCAAAGCTTTATTTGCCGCGCTCTCACGGTTGCGCTCTCATTAATTCTAGGTCATGAACACGAAAATATGTGAAGATCAAGAGTTGCCCTCCTCGCGGGCATCATCACGAGAGCGCTGTCGATAGGGATGCACGAGAGCGCTAAGAGAAAGACTTCACACAAGGGACTACGAGCAAGCAAAAAGAGCTGTGCACGCCGCAAGGATGTAGCAGGGGTGCGTGCGCGCAAACCTCCCCTGTGCGCGCGGGCAAACCTCTCTATCACGTGCGCACCATGGCTCTCCGTCCCTTTTGTTTTTCTTTGCTATATATACTTGCAACCTTTCTATTTTTGAAAAACTTTAGACCAACGTAGAATTTTCTCTCTCATATTTTAGCTTAGGTTGAGAGTTTCTCTCTGTAGATCTAGGGTTAGTTTAGGACTAGTTTTAGAGAGAGAAAGTGAGGGATTTTAATGGTTATTTAAGAGATTGAAGATTCAAGATGACAATTGTATTGAAGATCTCCATTATCAATCAATGAGGATTTCTCACCCTCTCTCCTCTTTATTGCTTTGTTTAATTTCATGTTTATTTGGTTTTGATTTTGATGTTTGATTCTTGATTAATGTAATTATTCTTAATATTTTGTTGATTCTTGATTTCTTTAGTTGTTTGTTGATAGATGATGATTCATGAGTAGTCGTTTGGCTAGGAATTGGGTGAAACTTGTATGATTAATTGATTGTGATTAATTTGGGAATTGTGTTGATTGATTGTTGAGATTAAAGTGATTAATGAAGGCTTGCATGTGCGTAATTCGATTAGGCCTTGAGAATTATGCTAGATTGCATTATAATTGCTAATGGCACGACCAATTGATTTAGGAATTGCAATTATCGATTGGTTTGGATTGTGATTCTCTTAGTTTGTTATTCATAGTGAACCTTAGCTTAACAATTAGGAGATAGCTCTTTGATTCCAATTGATAGCTCTTATCATTAGTCTTCACAACCTTTGATTGGCATGATCTTTCCCAAGTTGTTGCAATTGTCATGATTACTTGTTGATCCCCATTCCTAGTGTTTTATTTATTTGGTTGTTTGTTTTGTTAGTTGTTAGTGTTACCTCTTACCTTTGACTTTGACCTAGCTTAGGCGCATAATTGGGAGTGCTTGAACATTACCGTTCCTTTGGGTTCGACCCTTGACTTACCTCTATACTCGTATTTAGTTTTGTTAAGTGTTTATAAATTTGTTTGGCTCTAGGGAAGATTAAATAACGACCTACATTTTCCCTGCGTCAAAATGGCGCTGTTGCCGGGGAACGGTGTCTATGTTTAAGTGTTTTTGATTACTTGAGTCTAGGTCTTTGTATATACCTTTCTTTTATTTGATTCTTGTTTGTTTTGTGTAAAAACCGGCATCTTTTTCTTTTCCTCAATATGATGGTGAGTCTTTTAATATCTGTTTCCATAGACTTATAGGGTTTTTGAACTATAATCGTTGTAATCCTTGTGAAGCTTGTGAGATTTGTTATTTTGGTTTGAATGAGCAAATTAGGAATGAAGTTGAATGCATGCATAATGGTGAATTTAGAGCATTGTCAATTGATGATGCTTGGAATTTTTATGTTTGGTTTGCTAGGGATGTCTATAATAGGGGTAATCATGATTCTAATGTTGATGTGCAATGTGTTGATTCTTCTAATATTAGCATGAATTCCCATGATTTGTCACATGATCCCAATAGTGAACCTAGAACAAATGTTTTCAATTCTATTTCCCCTATTGCTCATGATGATGAGTTACATGCTCAAGTTGATGCTAATGGTGTGTTTTAATACTCTTCATTATTTACCATGCCTTCTTGTGATGTGCTTTGTTCCCTAAATGATGAATCTCATATGCTTGATTGTGCCTCCACTCTCCAATATTATGTATACGATCATGATCTTAATGTTAATTCTTCCAATCTTGGTTGTACTTCTTCTTCTCTTATCGAGCCTTAACCTTTTACACCTTTTGAATCTCTTGTTGATATACTTGAGTCTCAAATTAGACGCATTGAGCTTGATAATGATCTTAGGCCTAGTAAGGAGATGATTCTTAAATCTATGAGAGGTCAATTAGAGATAATGAAAAAGAATGAGGAGCTTCTTGAGGAGGAAAAGAGAAGAAGAGATGAGTTAGAAAGCCAATTGTCATCCTTGATGCTTGTATGTGAAAAACCCTAATCTAATGTGTGTGTTGAGGATGATGATAATGATTTTGAGCAACCAAGAGAGTGTGAGGATCCCATTGGTGAACATTTGAGTGATGGTGAAGGAGTTGAGAATGGAGAGATTGTTGATTTTAAAAACTTTAACCCTATTTCCCGTCTAGATGAGTCTCAAGTGAATGATTGTGATTCTTCTATCCATGAGTATTTGGATTCATTTGAGGTTATGACTAATGTGTTCTTTGAGTGTCAAATGAAAACTTAGAGCCTTTTGAATGAGTTCATTGAGAATGCTTCATGGGAGAGAAATAAGTTTGAAATGAATTTGCAACCATTCATGCATGGTTTTGAGACTTTAGGCTTTGAGGATATAGAGGGAGTTGTTGTTTATAGTTGTGATGGGGGGGATTATGTAGTTCCTCTTGGAAGTTGGATGTATGAGGGAGATGGAGATCATGAGTGTTCTTCTTTTGAGGATTACATGATTGATTTTCATGCTCTTATTGGTGATTTGAGGCATGGTGATGAGGAAGATTTCATTTGTGAGTCCATTGCCCCTTTTCCCTTTTTTCATATCCTTTTTCAAGGAATTTTAACCATATCCCCTACACTCCTACATCCTTCCCTTCCTTTGTTCATAAGCCTATTGGGGACCCCCTTATCTATGATGATTTATATGTCCCTCATTTGTCTTCTTTTGAGGAAAAGGGTGATTTTACCACCCAAAAACATTTTGAGGAGAGTTTGCCTTTTTCTTCTTCTTCTTCTTCTTCTTTTTCTTCTTCTTATTCTTCTTTTTCTTCTTCTTATTTTGTTGAATTTGATTTTGATTTTTCTTCCTTTTCTTGGCATCTCTCTCCTCATGGGTATGCACTAAGCTTGTTGCAAATCCTCTTTCCGTCATTTGCCTACCTTCTATCTTATGAAATGTGTAGTAGTGCATTTGATAAGCTCTTGCGTGCTTTGCAATATTATTTCCTAGAGCGGTCAAGCTTAGACCTTAAGCAAGCCTTTCTCGGGAAGTAACCCCTGTTTTATTGATTTCATTTTCTTTTCTTTTTAGAATAGATTTTCTCTCATGGAAATGTTTGTGTGCCTTTGTTAGGTACATGACTCGATATACTTTGGTGCATTGGTTTGGATCAAGAATCAAGGAAGTTTGACTCCTATTTTTGCTAGCACATGGAAAACAAGATTCAATGATAGAGGAAATTGACTTTGAAGGGTTAAATTGGGTCATTTGCCGAAATTTATACCAACCTAAATCCGGTAATATCTTTCCTTGCTCTTTCTCTAATGGTTGATGCCTTGTTGGACATGTGTTGATTTGTTGGATTGATCACTTTGCTTCCCCCTCCCGTGGATTATTTGATATATGTATTAAGCATGTTGTCTCATTCAAGCTTGGGGGAGGGTATTCGATCATGTTTGGTGGGATGTTGATTCATATATGCCATGCACATTTGTATGTACATTTTCATGTTCTTTATTTTGAAAAACTCCAAAAAGATTTTTGTTTCTATCAAGGAAAATTTGCAATGTGTTTTATTTTGTTCTTGCTTTGGACATAATACTTTTGGACTTGTATAGTTGAATGCTTTTCTTCTTAAATGGTAAAGGTATGCACGGTTTGAGAGCATTTTTGGTTGACTCTAGGATAGAATATGCTAAGGTAGTCTTTTAGAACTTTTGGGACCTTGAAGTCGGATTCTATTGTTTTTGAAAATTTGCAATTGCTCTCTTTTGGTGAATTTGAAACTAAAAGTGAGTTATTGCTACAACCATGTGAGGTTTCATTCTTTTCTAACCTTCTACTTATCTTGCGTGAGCGGCATATGGATCCTTTGGTTATTGTACGCTTTATCTAGAATTTGACTTTCATCTCCCGAGATCACGACCGAGCCATTTAGGAAGGACAAAGGCATCTTTTCAGGTGGTAATTTTACTTTTCTAGGATAGTTTTCTATTTCTTTATTTTGGGTTTTCATTTGCCTATTTGCTAACCATTTGAGCCATGAACCTTCTTTTCAAGCCATATTTTTAGATTTTGAGCCTTTTGTTTCTTTCTTGTTTCCTTTATTGGTTTTTGTGAAGCAATTGATCATTGTTGGAGAATATGGTGAATGAGTTGTATATTGGTTCTTATAATGTAAGCAAGTTTGTTTTGTGTATATTTTGTGAGTAAAAGGCAAATGCCATGTTAAAAAAGCCGTCCATAGTTAAAAGAGGCGAGGACAATGCAATAAAGTGAAAAAATAGAAAAATGAAAAAAAAAATGAGAAAAAGCAAAGCAAATTCAAAAAGCTTTGGCAAAAGTGATAAAAAGTGAAAAGTGAAAAATTCAAAAATATTTCGATGTAAGTGTCTTTCTCCCTATTTTAAGTATTAAGGACAATGTTTTGTCCAAGCTTTGGGGGAAACGTTCTTACGCTTTTTGTATATATAATTGTGATCTTGGCTTTGAATAAGCTTGGGGGTGTTTGTGTTTTTGTTTGGTGATTACTTGGTTATGTTGTTGAGATTTGGCCAATCTTTGCTTCACAATTTAAGTATACCACCAAATTTCAAATTTTAGCCTACCTTCACCCTTTTTGCCTTTACAATACAACCCTTTCCAAGACCTTTGACCTTTGTGGTTGAGTCACAAGTCGGTGGAGGGAGATATAGGTCAAGCTTATAGAGCGGTGTGCAATAGTCGAGATGTCGAGTAGCCTCAAACTTCTTTCTTTTCCAGTTCCTTCAAGGAACCATTGAAATGCTCATTGAAGGTAGATTTGAAGCTAATTGGGAGAATATGTTGAAAATTTTTTGAGATGAAAGTGAATTGCGTTTCATTAGTTCTCTATGCTTAGCATATCCTATGTTTCAATCAACCTTAGATATCTTGAAACGTGCACTTCCTTACTTGTTTAGGAAGAATTGCGTCCATTTGTGCTTGTTCATTTGCAAAAGTCCTTTCAAGAACATATATTTTCTTTATTTTCTTTTGATTCCCTTTTTATGCTTTTCCTTATTTGTTTGGTTTGTGAGATTTATGGGTTAATCTCTTAGGAAACCCTTACGAAAGCATTACTCGTCCTCTAGGGCGATCTAGGACGTCGAAAGAGGAATCTTCTTCGTCCCATATATCATTGACTGGATAGATCGCGGAGAGTGGAGTTTCTTCTACATCTTTGAGGTAAACATCCTCATCATCACTTTCCCAAACTCCATTGACGCTAACATCCTTTTTTTGGTCGAATGTGAACCAACTTTTTACTGTCAATTAATCCTTTGACTAGGTCCTTGAATTTGAAACAGTGTACTATGGTATGTCCTCCTGATTGATGGTTAGACAATAGATCCTTTCTATCCTCTTCAGCGATTCAAATGGTCTTAGCTCGAGAGGTTTGATCTTCCCATTCTCGAAGATCATGTTGAACATGTTTGCATATGAAGTCCCAATAGGTGTGTATGCCTTATCATTTTTTTGGGGTGGTTCGACTGCATTGAAAGAAAATGGATTTCTTTTAGTAGTCTTTGTGGGCATCATTTCTTCAATGACACGCTTGTTCTGAACTATCTTTGCATGGTCGAGAGCCTTTTGACACATGTCTATTGCCTCCATCATTGTGTTTATGAGGAGCCATACCTCCTCTTTAAATTAGTGGCAGGTTGTTCTCTAGTGGAGTAATCACTTATAGCATCGAAAAGGTTTCCTCCTCTTCTTCGATAGCATGAGTTTCTTCAATTGGTTTGATGAGGGATGATGGATCAATATGGTTTTCCTCATCAAAAATTTCCAAGGAATCTGAAAATGGAGCGCTATTAATACTTGGCTTCTCGCTTGCAGGAGACAATGGAAGTTTGTTGCTATCAATTAGGTCTTGGATAGCTTCCTTCAACTTCCAACAATTCTCAGTGGGATGGCCCCTTCCTTGGTGATATTTGCAATGTGCATTGGGGTTCCAGCTAGCCATCCTCCTTTCGATTGGTGGATCTGCAAAAGGTCTAATAGGAGTTATGAGACCTTTAGCATGAAGTCGATCAAACGCCGTGTCATAACTCATGTCAATAGGTGTGAAGTTCCTCCTAAATGGCTTCTTTTTCCCTTGATTGTTCATGGCAAGGACTTCATTCAAGTTAAAGGTGCCAACATTGTTCGAGTGGGCAGTTTTGGAAGAAGAAGGATTGTCGTTCTTCTTTCCTTTCCAGCCACTGTTGAAGTTGGTAGTAGCTTTTTGTTTTGCAAGGTCGTCTTCAATATCGACTCCTATGTCACAGACGGCTTTGAAACTCAAGTTGCTTTAGTATTTGAGATGTTTCGAGTACTTTTCTTGGAGGTTCTTGATGAAAAACCTCACAGATTCTTTTTCAATAGGAACCTCGACCATCTTAGAAGAAGTTTCCCTCCATTTGTTGAAGAAGGAAGTATATCCTTCGTTTTCTTTTTGTTTCAACATCTTCAGTTCTCTATGGTCGGTTTCAACTTGAATGTTGCACTTGTATCTATCAATAAAAGAGTTTGTTATAGAGTCCCAAGAAGAGATCTTCTCTTTGTCTAGGGAAAAAAACCATTGTTGACAAACGGTTTCTAGAGATAGAGAAAACAGCGAATGGAAAACTTTCCTATCAATCCCTTTGATATTCATTATAGTTTCGAAAGCTCTTAAATGAAAATAGAGATTGTCAGTTAGCTTGAATCTAGGAATGTCATTGGCATTGAACTTCTGTGGAAGAAATTCCTTGTCCACCGAGACCACTTGTGAGCTAATTCCCTGAAACTTTTAGTCATTTGAAATTTTTCTCAAGCTTTCTTCCATACGTTCAAGCTGTTGCTGTTTAGTAGGGTCGTTGACTTGAAGAGCGAGAGTTTTGAACATCTCAGTCAAGTTAGTCATGTTTTGCCTCAACTCATCAACTTCTTGTTGGGAAGCCATTAGTACGAACTTTTTTCTGTGTCTGATGGGTTTGTCGAAGAGTAGAACTTGACCGAAGGTGTTGTCTTTGATTAACCGTCCTTTTCTTCTTGACCAAGCGCTGTAATATTACACCATTGATTTTTAATGACTTGATTCAAATTGACTTTGACTTTTATTGGTTTTAAACGACAAAAAAGCAAAAAATGGGGTGCATTTTTGGGAATCAAGTTTAATGTTTTAAGCAACATGGTTATGTTGGGAGGATTAATATCCGACTTACCCCCCTAAAAAAATACCGTAAAACGCGCGCACGCAAGACTCTCCATACATGGTCATAGTGAAACATACATAAAGTGTGTGTTTTAAAATAGTGAGTGAAAATGGCATGCTTTGACACTTCTATAAAGCCATGGGACTATGTGTCTAGACTAGATTAAGGACTGAATGAGACTTCGATTATTAATAAGTTAATTAAACATACTTGGCGCGAAGACACAAACAGAAAACTAGACCATCGCATAAACGATGGCACTGTCGTGTCATGCCAGGGCCATCGCGGAGTGATATTTCTATCGCATCGCGATGGACACCTGTGTGTCGTGCCACAGGCCAAACTTCCGCGTCATTACTAAAATGTCAGTTTGCATCTGTTTCCAGTGTTCTGCTTTAAAAAGGGCGAGCCTATAGTCGTGTTAAGTCATGTTTATTCAATTTTATTAAACTTTAATCATTTATTAATTAATTAATCAAAGTCCTATATAGTCATTAATCAGTTTATTTAGACTCATACACAAGTCAAACAAACGGTTAGCATAAACACATACAAGCTATGCACAAGCAAGCAAGAAATGCACAAGTAGTCAAGTAGACACAATATAATGCAATGATTTTGCAACCTAACCATGGATCTAGTTCTCTAAAGTTTAAGGATTATGGTAGTCAAAATGGGGTTCATGGTTATGAGTCCGGATGCTTCCATGGTGCGTATGGATGGGACCCCAAAAGTTACACTTGCTTCCATGGTTTGGTGAATTCAAAAACTCGGATGTACCCTTCGTTGCAATAAGCGTTCGATTGGGTAGATGGTGCGTGAATTCCAAGGGTTATGGCCATATATGACACATATGGATTTTAGAAAAGAGAGAAAAACTCAATCAGGAAGTAAAATCAAGCAAACAGTACTAGACTCGGTCAAAGCAAGAAGGTAGACGTCTGGCTCGATATTTGAAGAACCTGGTGCGAGAAAAAAGGGACCATCGTGAGGAGATGGCCCTTTTGCGCCGCAGTGTTTCCATCACGTCGTGACAAAGCCATCGCACTGCGATGGGCTCTGTTCTCACAGCGACGGTTCCTACATGCCTCGGAGGTTTTCTGTGTTCTTAGAATTTTTCGATTTTCGCAGCGTTTTTATTCAATTATAGTTGGGGAAGATATTTCCCAAATTTCCTACATGTAAAAAGCCTATGTTTTTTACACATTACGAGTGGTCTTTCCAATACGGACCTTTTTATGCTTATGCCAATAATGTCAATCAAAATTACGCACATGAATACTTAGAACGTTTCACGTCTCATCCACTCATTCGAAATTATTACCAAATAAAAATTTTAGGAATTAAAAAAGAAATCCTCCCCAGCAGAGTCGCCAAAAACTGTAGGGAATATTTCAAGCATCCCATACTTGAGCCCAACTGTAATCATACACTTAACCATGGTGGTGTCCAAAGGGAAGGAAGCTAGAGCAAAAGTGTCGCCAACCAGTTTTAGGAACTTGTAAACCGTTCACACGGTGAAGGTTACACCCCACCCCTTCACAATCCATGAGATCGCTAACTCCATAGTGGTCCTGAACCATGACTGGATATTTAGGGATAAAGGTACAAATCCAACCTAAAAGAAATTGAACCTGCCCTAAATAGGCCTCTACTTAATTCTTTTCATATTCATGTCCACCTTCTGACTAACATACAATCAATATATTAATCCTAAACCTGTTAAATCTATGTTGGTTGATTATTAATGCACAAACAAATCTATTATTGGCAATCACTTGAATTAAAATCACATTAGCCTAAATAAAATTATTAATTATCTTGTTAAGTGTGATTTCAAATACAAGTTCCCTTTAAACCTGCAAGAGAGGGTGTGCTCAAGCAATAACAATAATATCAAGAAACATAAAATATTGATACAACAAACCATCATCACAATAATCTCAATCTCATCAAAACATAGTAATATTATTAGCAAGATCCTAGGCATGATACTAACAAGATTAATAACAAATCCTAGCATGTCACTAAACATTAAAGATCAAAGCTTTATCCCTAACATGATATTAATATGATAGAAGAAAATAGAAAGCAACCTAATCATGATACTAGAAATCAATAAGTAACATCCTAACATGAAACTAGGAATTAATATAATATAAGCATGCTTTATAAAGATATATAGCAACAAAACTACTTACTTTGTTGTCTCGTATCTCTTTCTATCAAAACAATACACACGTTAGTAATTTCATGAAAGGAATGGTGTCCTTCGAACAAGTGTATTATTCCGATAGAAGGTTCGGAGGAAAGCTATTTATTAAGTAAGTTCAAGTGATTGGAATGCCTAGGTGGAGGCCACTTTCTATCAGTAATATTAATGCATAATTAATATCACAGCTTAATCTTGACTGAACCCTTCGGGTCACACCCAAGCAACTAACGATCCGACACGACGAACTAATTCGGAAGGAATTAATGACTCGCTCGAATATTAAATATTTAGACGTCGAAAATCGAGCTAGGTGCGTCGAAACTGAGCATCGCAAGTCGAGTCGATTAAATAAATGACGAGACGGTAAAATCAATAATTAATCAACAATTTACCGAAATACCCCTAGCATCGGAATGCCTCGTGCAAACCGAGTGCTAAGGGCATTTAGTATAGCAAGGTGGCTAGCATGCGCACCAAGCCGAGCCTAGGCTGGCTGGCTGGCTGGTGCTGCGGCATGCTAGCGCACCATAGCTAGCAAGGCTGCCAACACATGGCTAGTAAGTCATGCTAGCATGTGCGGGAGCAGCTGCAGCAATGAGCTAGCAGTGCTAGCTAGCTAGCAGCGCGGTAGCGTGCCAGCACAGCTAGCAACATCGCACGCATGGGGATTCGGCCATCCGCACAGCTGCGCATAGCAGTAGGCCAGCCACGCACACCAAGCGCTAGTTGGGCTGCTTGGGTGCCAAGGCTTGGCCTGCCACGTGGCAGCATCCCATTGGCGCATTTGGCAATAAGGGAGTCAGTTTTGGGAGCCTTAGGGATCAAGTATTGGTCCCCCCTCTTTCCCTTGTGGTCCTTACCTAACTAATCCTCTTAACATGCCACTTGTTGATTAATTAGTTGTTGGCTATTTTATTTTGTTTTTTATTTAAAAATAAAAGGAAAAAATTGATTTTACCAACTCTCCTACATTGATGGGAGAGTGGATTTCTCACTTGAGTTTCCTTATAAATATCCCACTTAGGAATTGGGAAAATTCACTTGAGTAAGAGCTCAATTAGGCATCTCCACTTGAGAGAAAACCTATAAGCTCATTAATTACTCGAGTAGTGTTTTGGTCCGACTTGGCTAACCTCCAAGTAAGAGACCCGTCGCGATCGTGTTGTGGGTGGATATCGTCGGAGGCCGTTGCGCTTGCGAGGCTTAGCTTTCTCAAGTAGGAGCTTCGGTGGTCGAGCGAAGCACGCTTCAAGGGTAATTAAGTCTTTTTTCTAATCTTGTTATTTATGCATTTTGGTTATATTAATTGTGAGTTTTTCCTTGGGCTCGGGTTTTATTTCCGCGGTAAGTTAGACTCATCGAAACCCACTAGTGGTATCGGAGCCTTGCTCATTTATTTTTATAACTAAAAATTTTCAAGGTGTTTTTATGATTTTAATTTTCTAGTTTATGTTACTAATTAGATTAGTAGCTCGGTTTTATTAATTTTAATCCCATTTTTATCTGATTTTTGGCCCCGAACCCAGATTTTCGCCCAAAAATAGTGACTTTTTGTTGGAAACAGGGTTCTGGAAAGTTTTCAACCCTTTTAGAACTATGAAAAATCAAATCCGACCAGAAATGCCTTTCTTCGAGGGTTTTTCGTTTTTGACGAAAATTTTTAAATCTTTTTAACCTTGAATCTTAATGGCATATTTATGGTGATTATATATTTGGTTCTTTCCTTAATATTTCTGCATTTTTGACCTTTTTAAACATGGTTACTTTGTAGTAATTAGTGCTTGAAAGATTGGTTAAATTTTCACATAATTGCAAATCCATTGCATTAAGTGTGAAAATTTTATTATTTGAGGCTTGTGCTAAAGATCCAATCTTTAATTGTTTTAAGTGATTGGAACTTTGAGTTACTAAATTTCATAAATCTTTTTTGAACCTTTTGATTTAATCATTTATTAACACTAGTAAAGCAAAAAGGCACCCCTCAATGGCCACCAGTTTTTAAAAATCGGTGGGGAAAAAAAAGGGGAAACATGGGCGGGATTGTGGGGATATGGTATTGCCTCTGGTTCAAACCGAACTGGTGGGGAAAATATTATTCCCACTGGTTTTGAACCGGTGGGTTTGTTATTAAAAAAAAACCCGCCCCCCTTATAATCCCGTAACCCAAACTCACTCATCTCTTTCTCAGCTGCTCTCTTTCTCTCTCTTGCTCTCCCCGTCTCCTTCTGTTCTCCTCTCTTTTTCTCTCTCCTCTCTCCCCTTTCCTCCTTCTCTTTCTCCTCTCCTTCGATCTCCTTCTCCCTCTTCTCCTTCTCGTCTCCTTCTCCTTCTCCTTCTCTTTCATTCGAAGACCACCAAGACCACACCAATGTATGTTGGCCAATGAGCTCCACCACAAGAAACGACCATCGATATTTTATCACCTTCACAGATGACTATAGTAGATATGGCTATGTCTACCTTATGTCGCACAAATCTGAATCATTTGAAAAATTCAAAGAATTTCAGAGAGAAATTAAAAATCAGCTTGGCAAGAAAATTAAAGCCCTTTGATCGATTCGAGGTGGTGAATACGTGAGCCAACAATTCGATGACCATCTGAAAGAAAAGGGTATACTCTCAGAATTGACACCTCCAGGAACGGAGTATCCGAAAGGAGAAATCAAACTTTGCTGGACATGGTACGATCAACAATGGGTCTTAGAGATCTTCCTATCTCTTTCTGGGGACACGCACTTCTAACTGCAGCACTAGTACTGAATCGTATTCCATCAAAAGATGTAGAAAAGACTCCATACGAGCTATGGACGAAGAAACCTCCAAGGTTGTCTTTCCTAAAGATATGGAAATGCGAAGCATATGTCAAGAAATTATTTTCTAACAAACTTCACCCCAAATCTGACAAGGTTTTCTTTGTGGGCTACCCAAAAGAAACCAAAGGGTATTACTTCTACAACAAATCCGAGAACAAAGTGTTTGTTGCTCGCGACGGTGTCTTTTTGGAGAAGAACACCTTTCCAAAATGACAAGTGGGAGGAAAATCGAACTCGATGAAGTTCGAGAGGACGAGCAACAAAATCAAATTGACAGTCAAAGTTCTCAAACAACATCTGTTGATGCTGGTCAAAATATGCAAAGTTAAAAGGACAATGCAAATGCTCAGTCCGTTACCATACGTATGTCGCAGAGGCCAAGGTCTCAATCTGATAGGTATCTTCGTGTTGTATTAACCGGGAATCAGGACATCCTGGTAATGGATGGAGACGAACCGGCAACCTACAAGCAAGCGATGGCGAGCACCAACTCTGCTAAATGGCAAGAGGCCATGAGATCTGAAATGGATTCCATGTTTGAAAATCAAGTCTAGGACTTGGTTGACTTACCCGAGGGTTACACACCTATCGGATGTAAGTGGATTTTTAAATTGAAAATCGACAAAGATGGAAATGTATTCTTTTTTACAAAGCTAAAATGGTAGCAGAAGGTTATAGGCAAATTCATGGTATTGATTACGATAAAACCTTTTCTCCGGTCGCAATGCTTAAATCCATTACTCCTAGCGATTGCTGCATATTACAACTATGAAATATGGTACATGGACGTCAAAACTACCTTCCTTAATGGAATTTTGGAAGAAACTGTGTATATGACAAAGCTTGAAGGTTTTGTCGACCAAAATAATGCTGGGAAAGTATGTAAGCTTAAAAAGTCCATTTATGGGCTAAAGCAAGCTAGCAGAAGTTAGAATTTTCGATTTGATGAAGCCATCAGTAAGTTTGGTTTTATCAAGAATACAGATGAATCTTGTGTTTACAAGAAGGTCAGTGGGAGTGACATCGCCTTCCTAGTCTTATATGTCGATGACATATTGCTCATTGGAAACAACATTCTGATGTTAGAGGCTGTAAAGGCCTGGCTTGGAAATGTTTTTCAATGAAAGACTTGGGAGAGGCTTAGTACATATTGGGCATCAAGATCTATAGGGATAGATCTAAGAGGATGATTGGATTGAGCCAGAGTACTTATATCGATAAGGTACTGGCACGATTCAGTATGCAGGAGGCCAAGAGAGGTCACATACCCATGTCACATGGCATAACCCTAAGCAAGAAGCAGTGTCCAAAGACACCTGATGAGTGAGAAAAGATGAATCAGATTCCTTATGCTTCGCTTATTGGATCGATCATGTATGCCATGATATGTATTAGACCAGATGTATTGTACGCCTTGAGTGCTACGAGTCGATACCAATCTGACCTAGGAAAGGCGCATTGGACTGCGACCAAGAATATCCTAAAGTACCAGAAAAGGAACAAGGATAAATTCCTGGTATATGGTGGCTCAGAAGAATTAGTTGTCGAAGGTTATACCGACGTAAACTTCCAAACAGACAAAGACGATTTCAAATCATAGTCTGGATATGTGTTCTATCTAAATGGAGGAGCGTTTAGTTGGAAGAGTGCCAAGCAGAGCACAACTACAGATTCTACAACTGAAGCCGAATACTTGGCAGCTGCTGAAGCGGCTAAGGAGGTAGTTTGGATTCGTAAGTTCGTTGGTGAACTTGATGTTGTACCCTCCATCAAGGGTCCAATAGCCCTCTATTGTGACAAAAATGGAGCTATTGCTCAGGCTAAAGAGCCAAGGGAACATCACAAGGTCAAACATGTCAAGCGGCGATTTCACAAAATAAGAGAATGGAAATCAGAGGGTAAAATCAGAATTTGTAAAGTTGGAACGGATGACAATGTAGCCGATCCGCTTACTAAACCTCTACCTTAAGTGAAGCAAATAAGCATGTTGAGGCAATGGGAATCAGACACGTTGGAGATTGGCTTTGAATTCCCTGTTTAGCGTTTTAATTAATTTTTGAACATTTTAATGTAAGACACTAAGATGAACCATTCAGGTTTTGGAGTAATTTAATTTCATGCAATTTTATCACTCCGTTTCTATTTAATTGTAGATTAGAATTAAATATTGAGTCCATTCGATTCTGAGAATATTCAAAACAGGGTTTCAAAACCAGTCTTGGATAAAGAAACACTTATTAAGTGAACATTGCAACACTCGGACGGCTACGTCCTCTTAGTAAGAGAAGCTGACATTACAAGACTGGGAATGTCCCCCTACTCACAATAGGGAACATGTCTTTATTGTTTACAAGGCCTCTCGAAGAGCAAGACTGTGAAAATGCATGGCCGTGCTCGGATGGATTTTAGAAATCATCTATTTATTGACAATCAAACTCGGATTTCGAGAAACACTTCTGGACGTATAAGGATGACGAATAATCTTACCTTATAGTTCATGAAGAGACATTAAGTGACATAGGAAAAAGGCTATACACTAAAAGCACACTTGTCCGGAATGACAAATGGAAGATTGAAAAGAATGGTGTCCTTCGAACAAGTGTATTATTCCGATAGAGGGTTCGGAGTTATTGGAAGCTATTTATTCAGTAATTTCAAGTGATCGGAATGCCTAAGTGGAGCCGCTTCTGATCAGTAATAATAATGCATAATTAATATTACAGCTTAATCTTGACTGAACTCTTCAGGTCACACCCAAGCAACTAACGATTCGACACGACGAATTAATTCGAAGGAATTAATGAGTCGCTCGAGTATTAAATATTTAGACGTTAGAAATCGAGCCAGGAACGTCGAAACCGAGCATCGCAAATCGAGTCGAATAAATAAAACATGAGACGGTAAAATCAATAATTAATCAACAATTTATCGAAATACCCCTAGCATCAGAATACCCTGTGCAAACTAAGTGCTAGGGGCATTTGGTATAGCAAGGTGGCTAGCATGGGCACCAAGCCGAGCCTAGGCTGGCTGGCTGGTGCTGCAGCATGCTAGCATACTGTAGACACCTAATTGTGTCTCCCAAAAAATCAAACCCAATGATAAATATCTTTCGCAACATTTGATTATCAAAAGAGGTGAAAGTGTGAAAAGTCTTGTGATGTGATTTTTATAAAATATCTTTTCTTTCTGTTTACGAAAAAGACTCTATTTATGAATATGTCCAATCCACTTTAGTTTAATCCATGATAAGGGTCCAATAATAGTGTAGTTGGATTGCGCTCGAAAAAAGCTTTCCAACGATAGATTATAAGCCCAATTCCGATGAATATTGAGGAAGTTATGGCCAAAATACTAAATTAGGCCTAAATTGGTTTTATGGCCCAACAATCAGGTGGAGGGCCCATTAATTAATATTCCTAAAATTATTAGGATAATTTAGAAGGTTATTTTGAGTTCTAAAAGGATAAGGATTAATAATTATATCTTTTATGAAAAAAAGAATTCTATTTGGATTAAAACAAGTGTTTTAAACAGATTAAATTTCATTTTTAAACATAAGTACGGACGTTAATTAATCAAATTTAATTAGATTATTGATTCCGTACAGATTTTTAGAAAATGCGTGAACCAACACGAGATGACAGAACCAATTTCATTTCGATTTAAATTCTGACTCTTTTTTATCGTTTTCAGACTATTTTCTCTATAAATAGGGTCGATATTCTCCGTTTTTAAATCATCAACAATCATTCACAATAATCAACAATCATCTAATTCTTCTCTTCTCTCTCTTAAGCCATAAGCTTATTCTTTCTTTCTCTTTCTTTCTAGCCTAGCTTTTTTCAAACACAATTCCGCATTCACAAAATCTAAACACACCTGGCCAAGCTCGAAGTTGTCTTTCGCCTAAGACGTGAAAGGTTGATAATTTCTAAGGGTTTGGTCCCAAATCTCTATTTCAATTATTTGAATTATTTGTTTGATTTAATATTTTCCTTGAAATTACCAACGTGTGTATTGTTTTGATAGAAAGAGATACGAGGCAACAAAGTAAGTAGTTTTATTGCTCTATATCTTTAGAAAGCATGCTTAAATTATTTTAATTCCTAGTATCATGTTAGGATGCTTTTATTTCTTTCTAATACCATGTTTAGGTTGCTTCCTATTTCTTCTATCATGTTAGGGCTAAGGCTTAGTGACATGCTAGGATTTGTTATTAATCTTGTTAGTATCATGCATAGGATCTTGCTATTATTATTATGCTTTCATGAGATTGAACATTATGATGATGATGATTTGTTGTATAAATATTATTATTGTTGCTTGATATATTATTGTTATTGTTTTATCACGCCCTCTCTTGCAGGTTTAAAGGGAATTTGTATTTGTAATCACGCTTAATAAGATAATTAATAATTTTATTTAGGCTAATGTGATTTTAATTCAAGTGATCGCCAATAATAGATTTGTTTGTGCATTAATATTCAACCAACATAGATTAAACAGGTTTTGGGTTAATCTGATGATTGTATGTTAGTCAAAAAGCGCACATGAATATGAGAAGAATAAAGTACAAACCTATTTTTAGAGCAGGTTCAATTTCTTTTAAGTTAGATTTGTACCTTCATCCCTGAATATCCAGTCATGGTTCAGGACCACTATGGAGTTAGCGATCTCATGGATCGTGAAGGGGTGTAACCTTCACCCTGTGAACGGTTTACAAGTTCTTAAAACTTGTTGGCGACTCTTTTGCTCTAGCTACATTCCCTTTGGAGGCCACCATGCTTTAACTGTATGATCACAGTGGGGCTCAAGTGTGGGATGCTTGAAATATTCCCTATAGTTTTTTTGGCGACTCCACTGGGGAGGATTTCTATTTTATTTCCTAAAATTTTTTTTGGCAATAATTTAGAATGCGTGGATGAGACTCGAAAAGTTCTAAGTATTCATGTGCGTAATTTTTTATTGACATTATTGGCATAAGCATAAAAAAGGCCTGCATTGGAAAGACCATCCATAATGCGTCAAAAACATAGGATTTTTACACGTAGGAAATTTGAGAAATATCTTTCACAACTAGAATCGAAATAATGCTACGAAAAACTGGAAAATTCTATGAACCAAAAGTTGCCGAGGCATGTAGGAACTGGCGCTGAGAAAACAGTGCCCGTCGTAGTGCGATGGCACTGTCGCTGTGCGACAGCAATGTCGCGTGGCGACAGGGTCATCGTCTCGCGACGGTCCCTGTTGTCTCGCACTAAGTTCTTCCAATACCGAGTCAGAAATCTACCTTCTTGCTTTGACCAGTTCTAGTATTCTTTGATCTTACGCAAGAGTCAAACATGCCACTTACACTCACTAGTCTTAGCATACACTTTGTGTATATGTCACCATGACCATGTCTTAGGTTCACGCATAAGTCACTCTTTCCGTCATTTGAATTGGGGGTCCACTCTATTCCTAAATGCTTCTACATCTCTCCATCTACATCATCTTTCCACTCTCCACATGCTTTCTCTATACATTTCATTCCCCTCATTCTTCCATGATCTTTCTCCATCTATGAATGTTGAATCGAGTTGGAGTAAAATAATTAACAAAAAAGTATCCATAACTTCCTTTTCTGCAGCTCTTAGTCTAGAAAGGAATGACGCTTAATTAAGGACAACACCTTCATTCAAGTTCTACTCTTCGATAAGCCCATCGGACATAGGAAAAAGTTCATACTAATGGCAACCCAACAAGAAGTTGATGAGCTTAGGCAAAACCTTGCTAGTCTGACCGAGATGATGAAGACCCTTTCTCTTCAAGTCAATGACCCTGCGAAACAACAACAAATGGAGTAAATGGAGGAAATCTTGAACAAGCTCTCCAATGACGATAAGTTCTAGGGGATTAGTTCACAGGGGGTCTTAGTGGACAAGGAACTTCTTCCGCAGAAGTACAATGCCTATGACATCCTTAAGTTCAAACCAACTGACAACCCCTATTTCCATTTAAGAGCTTTTGAAACAATAATGAATATTAAAGGGATTGATAGGAAAGTTTTCCATTCACTGTTTTCATTATCCTTAAAAACTGTTTGTCAACAATGGTTCTTTTCCCTTGAAAAAGAGAAGACCTCTTATTGGGATGCCTTAATAAACGCTTAAGTGCAACGTTCAGGTTGAAACTGACCATAGAGAACTTGAAATGTTAAAGCAAAAAGAGAACGAAGGATTCACCTCTTTCTTCAACAAGTGGAGGGAAACTTCCGCTAATATGGTTGAGGTTCCTACTGAAAAGGAGTCTGTAAGGATGTTCATCAAGAACCTCCAAGAAAAATATTCAAAGCACTTGAAATATCAACACAACTTGAAATCGAAAACAACCTTGCAAAGTAGAAAGCTACTAGCCATAGTAACAATAGTGGCTGGAAAGGAAAGAAGAACGATAATTTTTCTTCCTCCGAAAACATCTACTCTAGTAACAATGTTAGTACCTTTGACCTTAACGAAGTCTTAGCCATGGATAACCAAAGACCTAAAAAGCAACTAATGAAAGAATTCACCCCTACTGGGATGAACTACGATACCGCTTTTGATGGACTCCATGCCAAAGGATTCATCACTCCTATTAGACCTCTTTGAGATCTAGCACCCGAAAACAGGTCACCCAACTGGGATTCTAACGCTCATTGCAAGTACCATCAAGGTAGAGGGCATACTACTGAGAGTTGTTGGAAGCTAAAAGAGGTCATCCAACATTTGATTGATAATAATAAGCTTCCCATACCTCCATTTGGCAAGAAGGCCGAATGATGATAAAGCACAAGACACGAGGCGGGGTTCAGCGACAAGATTTCGTGACCTCTTTTTTCTATTTCTTTGAATCTTTCTTTCCCCAATAAGTCTAGCATAGGCACCTTTAATTTTCATTAGATTTCATTTTGTAGATTTTTTCTTTTTCCCTCTTAATAAAATAAGCATATCTTTTCCTTGCATATTATCATTGCATTGCATTCAAAAAAAAAAAAAAAAAAAATAAAAAAAAACTAAAAATCATGCCGAATTAAGCACAAGGTATACTAGTGATTCGAGGCACCCTTGTAGCCATATTATATCACTTTCACCTTTCAAATACATAATCCTTTCTTGAGAAACCACTTTAAGCCTCGTCTAATAATAGACCTTCATTTTTTCAACCTACATCTACCCAACCTTGGGATGGGATGGTATGCAACTTATACAATTTACAAATAAAAACTTGAGTGATTTTACAAAATATTCAAAAGACTAAAAATAATAAAAGTGTGCAAAAGGACAAGTGTTCCAATGTCTTTGATATGAATGTATCTTTGATAAGAACATGTCTCAGATTGCGTCTCTTATCAAGTGCTCAGTACCGTGCCTGAGAAACATGAATGCCAAGTGAGTGATAGACCGCATGATCGGGATTACCCACACTTATCAAAATAAAAAATAATAAACAAAAGAAAGAGAGTTCAAAAGTGAGAAACTTCGAGCATAAAAATACAAAGATTTAAAATCAAGATTGCACATCTTGGGGGCTTATCTAGGGTCTTGAGCCTTTATCCCCTTCTTCTTCAACCTTTAGCCTAACCACGTTACAACCCTTCAAAGACCTCTTTGAGGTATACAAACACTTGTGCGAGGTTCGGCTAGAGCTACGTTCAGCCTGATTCCTAACGGATATGTAGGCAACCACACATTAGGGTGCGGTCGTAATAAAAATTCATTCACATTCACATTCATACATGATCATATCAAGGGATCTCCAATGTTTATCCCTATCCACTTAGAGCTAGACTTTGGGGCTTGGTCCTTACATCATTAGCCTACCCAGCCTAAGAGTCACAATATTTGAATCTTTTCAATATATTTCCACACCGTTAGCCTTTGCGGCCTAACCTTAGTGTAACTTTCACATACTGCACAGATACATGACCAAATAATCCTTCCCTTAGGAACCCTTTGTCATGAAATCTTAACACAACGTTGAAGCATGCCTTGTCATATCAAAATCACTCATAAACATCATTGCATCACAAAGTATGAAGTACTTAGCCTCCGCGCCTAAGTTACCCAAATACTTTCGTCATCAAGTCATCAACTAGGATAGTCTAGGATGTTATAATCCTTGCACTATGAGATACAACGTCGACGCATACATTTGACTAAGCTCGTTCAACATGCACCGCAAACACTTCACTCGCTTCGATTCTTTTTCGCGTCTTTCTTTTTCGGGAGAAAGTCGTTACCCTCCACAAAAATGACAGAAAATAAATTTTGAGTCAAGCACATCACAATACAGTACACACACAAGTCATGCACCTTGAGTCATGTCATGTCATATCACATCGAGTTGAGTCTACACACGTGTCAAAACACATTAAGTCAACCTCAAGTCAATCAATCACTAAACCTTGAGTCAACCTCAAGTCAAAGCAATCATAAAGCACAACAAACCTTAGGTCAACCCTAAGAAAAACATAAGCAAAATCTTGTAATCCAAATCATAGATGCAGTTACACTAAGTCCCAGACGGACAGATGATCTTTACAAAGATCTAAGGCAGAAGACACAAGTTTTCAAAGACATGTAAAGCTATCACTTCCAAGGCAAGGAGATGAGAAAATTTGAACAAGACGGCTCAAGGCGTAGTGGTCTTTGACAACATTCCCTAGGATGCGAAAGTTGTCACCCGATTTCCCAAAGCATGGAAAATCATGGAAAATCATCATTCAGAAGACTTCTCAAGACGAAGGAGTCTACGACATGTTGCCCGAGGCGAGGAAATTTGTCATCATTCAATTGTGAGTTGCTGCGCAGAAGCTCATGATAAGAATTCCCAAGGTGTGGAAAACCATCATCCAATAGATCGCTCAAGACGTATTGGTTCACAATAAGAATTCCCCAGGCATGGAAGACCGTCATTCAGTGAATCGCTTAAGACGTGGTGGTTCACGGTAGAATTCCCAAGGCGTGGAAGATCGTCATTCAGTGAATCGCTCAAGACATGGTGGTTCGCGATAGAATTCCCAAGGCGTGGAAGATTGTCGTCCAATGGATCGCTCGAGACGTGGTGGTTTGCAATAGAATTCCCTAGACGAGGAAGGACGTCACAGAAAAACTAAAGATGACTACAAGCAGAGTCATCTTCGGCTATGTTCCCTAGCTTGCGGAAGATGGTCATAAATAAGCAGAAGATTGTTACAAGCAGAGCGATCTTCGATGGTGTTCCTTGAGATGAGGAAGACTGTCACAGCGAAAATTGAAGGCAGCTACAAGCGGAGCAGTCTTCAGGCGATATCCCCTAGCTTGTAGAGGTCTTCACAGCAATAAAAACAGTTACCCCAGAGACGTGTGCTCGACGGTGCAAGATACGCGTTTCTTAACTCTTTTATCTGTTTAAATAACGCTAGTTTGCAGGTTTCGGCATTACAAGGATGATTTAGGATTGCAGAACGTTCTAAATCATTCTCCGTCCCTATCCCTACTTTGACTTTTGTTTTCGAAACATGCGTTTCTCCAAACTCAGTCAAAGTGGGGCCTTCTGTAGACATCTAATTGAGTCTTCCCAAAAACCAAACCCAGTGATGAATATCTTTTGCATCATTTGATTATCGAACGAGGAGAAAGTGTGAAAAGTCTTGTGATGCGGTTGTTATAAAATATCTTTTCTTTCGTTTTCGAAAACGTACTCTATTTATGAAGATGTCCATTCCAATTTAGTTTGGTCCATGATAAGGGTCCAATAATAGTGTAGTTGGATTGGGCTCGAAAAGAGCTTTCCAACGATATATTATAAGCCCAATTCCGATGAATAATGAGGAAGTTATGGCCAAAATACTAAATTGGGCCTGAAATGGTTTTTATGGCCCAATGATCTAGTGGAGGGCCCATTAATTAATATTCCTAAAATTATTAGGATTGATTTTAATTTTCTAGAATAATCTAGAAGGTTATTTTGAGTTCTAATGGGATTAGGATTAATAATTATATTTTTTATGAAAATAAAGAATTCTATTTGGATTAAAACAAGTGTTTTAAAAAGATTAAATCTGATTTTAAAAGATAAGTACGGACGTTAATTAATTGAATTTAATTAGATTAATAATTCCGTACAGATTTTTAGAAAACGCGTGAACCAACACGAGATGACAAAACTAGCGCGCCACGACAAGGCTGTCGTACAGCGACAGGGCTGTCGCGTCGTGCTGGACCCTATCGCTCTGCGACAGAACCAATTTCATTTTGATTTGAATTATGACTCTTTTTTAATGTTTTCGGACTCTTTTCTCTGTAAATAGGGTCGATATTCTCCGTTTTTAAATCATCAACAATCATCTATTTCTTCACTTCTCTTTGTTAAGCTATAAGCTTATTCTTTCTTTATCTTTCTTTCTAGCCTAGCTTTTTTCAAACACAATTCCGCATTCACAAGTTCTAAACAGACCTGGCCAAGCTCGAAGTTGCCTTCACCCTAGACGTGAAAGGTTGATAATTTCTGAGGGTTTGGTCCCAAATCTCTATTTCAATTATTTGAATTAATTGTTTGATTTAATATTTTCCTTGAAATTACTAACATGTGTATTGTTTTGATAGAAAGAGATACGAGACAACAAAATAAGTAGTTTTATTGCTCTATATCATTAGAAAGCATGCTTAAATTATTTTAATTCCTAATATCATGTTAGGATGCTTTTATTGCTTTCTAATATCATGTATAGGTTCCTTCCTATTTCTTCTATCATGTTAGGGCTAAGGCTTAGTGACATGTTAGGATTTGTTATTAATCTTGTTAGTATCATGCATAGGATCTTGCTATTATTATTATGCTTTCATGAGATTGAACATTATGATCATGATGATTTGTTGTATAAATATTATTATTGTTGCTTGATATGTTATTGTTATTGTTTGATCATGCCCTCTTTTTTAGGTTTAAAGGGAATTTGTATTTGTAATCACGCTTAATAAGATAATTAATAATTTTATTTAGGCTAATGTGATTTTAATTCAAGTGATCGCCAATAATAGATTTGTTTGTGCATTAATATTCAACCAACATAGATTAAACGGGTTTAGGGTTAATCTGATGATTGTATGTTAGTCAAAAAGCGCACATGAATATGAGAAGAATAAAATACAGGCCTATTTTTAGGGCAGGTTCAATCTCTTTTAGGTTGGATTTGTACCTTCATCCCCGAATATCCAGTCATGGTTCAGGACCGCTATGGAGTTAGCGATCTCATTGATCGTAAAGGGGTGTAACCTTCACCCTGCGAATGGTTTACAAGTTCCTAAAACTTGTTGGCGACTCTTTAGCTCTAATTTCATTCCGTTTGGACGCCACCATGGTTTAAGTGTATGATCACAATGGGGCTCAAATGTGGGATGCTTGAAATATTCCCTACACATGCCATAGCTAGCAAGGCTTCCAGCACATGGCTAGCAAGTCATGTTAGCATGTGCGGAAGCAGCCGCAGCAATGAGCTAGCAGTGCTAGCTAGCTAGCATTGCTAGCAGCGTTACGCGCATGGGGCTTCAGCCAGCCGCACAACCGCGCATAGCAGCAAGCCAGCCACGCACACCAAGCGCCAGCTAGGCGGCTTGGGTGCCAAGGCTTGGCCTGCCACATGGCAGCATTGGCGCATTTGGCAATAAAGGAGTCGGTTTTGGGAGCCTTGGAGATTAAGTATTGGTCCCCCCCCCCCTTTCCCTTATGGTCCTTACCTAACACCTCCTCTTAGAATGTCACTTGTTGATTAATTAGTTGTTGGCTATTTTCTTTTGTTTTTTATTTAAAAATAAAAGGAGAAATTTAATTTTACCAACTCTCCCACATTGATAGGAAAGTGGATCACCTAAGTTTCACTATAAATATCCCACTTAGGAATTAAGAAAACTCACTTGAGTAAGAGCTCAATTAGGCATCTCTAGTTGAGAGAAAACCTATAAGCTCATTAATTACTCAAGTAGTGTTTTAGTCCGACTTGGCTAACCTCCAAGTAAGAGACCCGTCGCGATTTTGTTGTGGGTGGATGTCGTCGGAGGTCGTTGCGCTTGCAAGGCTTAGCTTTTTCAAGTAAGAGCTCCGGTGGTCGAGCGAAGCACGCTTCAAGGGTAATTTAGTCTTTTCTCTAATCTTTGTTATTTATGCATTTTAATTATATTAATTGTAAGTTTTTCCTTGGACTCGAGTTTTATTTCCGCGGTGAGTTAGACTCATCGAAACCCAACTCTTCAATGAAAATATTAAATCAAACAATTACTTTAAATAGAGAGTTAGGACCAAACCCTCATAAATTATTAACCTTTCACATCTAGGGCGAAGGCAACATCGAGCTTGGTTAGGTATATCTAAGTCTCGTGATGGACGAATGTTGTTTGAAAAGGCAATGCTTAGAAAGAGGGAGAAAGAATAAAATTCTAGCTTGTAGAGAGAGAAAGAATAGAATAGATGATTTCTTGATCATTGAAAATTGGGAAATACGACCCTATTTGTAGAGAAAAACATCCGAAAACGATAAGAGAAGATCGACTTCCAATCGAAGTAAAACTGCATCCATCGCGGCGCGACGAGAACATTGCGACGCGATGGTGCTGCAGGATATTTTTGTCGTACGGAATCCTTTTTCCAATATAATTGGATAATTGGAGTCCGTACTTTATCATTTAAAATCAGATTAAATCCTTTAAAACGCTTGTTTTATTCCAACTAAAATTCTTTATCTTTTCTAAAAATATAATTATTAATCCTAATCTCTTTAAAACTTAAAATAACCTTCTAGATTATTCTAGAAAATTAAAGTAATTCCTAATGACTTTAGGAATGATAATTAATGGACCCGCCACTTGATCATTAGGTCACCCATACAACTCATTTAATATCCAATTTAATTGGGCTATAACTTCCTCACTATTCATCTGAATTGGGCTTATGATATATCGTTGGAAAGCTCTTTTCAAGCCTCATCCAACTACACTACTATTGAACCCATATCATGGACCAAACTAAATTAGATTGGACATTTCCATAAATAAGGTACGAAAAGGAATATTTTTGAAAATATAAAGAAGTATTTTTATTAAAAACAGAGGCATCACGAAACTCTTTCACATTTCACATCGTTCGATAATCAAATAACGTGAAAAATACTCATCACTGGGTTTGGTTTTGGGGAAACACAATTTGGTGTTTACAGTAATATAGACGATTAGTAGCCGGATGCATGGTAAACCTACGCTTGACAAACATTGTGCTCAGACCGCAGACGGACAAGAATGCCTCATCTCTCAACCATTCATGTTTGGTATCCAATTCATTGGAACACTTATTATTTCCCCAATTGAGAGAGTGTTTTTTGTGAGCTCAAAAAATCCCAGCCCTATTCTCTTCTCAAAGTCCTCACTCGGGATAGCAGGGAACTTGCACTTCTGACCTAGAAGGTCAGGTTTCTTATTATACCGGCGGAATTCATGGTTTTCACTCCGTGTGGGTGTGGAAACCAGATAAAACCGGCTCTTCCAGTTATCCCACTTAGACGGTTTGTCTAAAGTCATTTGATATTTGGGATAAGTGGTCAAGGTATACCATGCCCTCCAGCCGCCCGGGTTGCGACTAAGATAATGCATGTAGGTAAATGCCTCCCAGCCGAGGTGCAGACCTTGCATCTCGCAGGCGGCGACGTAGCCTAGAATATTGACCCAAGAGTTTGGGGATGACTGCCACACTCCTAAGTCATAACCCTGCAAGATGGTTTTTACTGCATCGTGTAGGGGAACCGAAGACCAGCAAAAAACACCGCCTCGTAGCAGCCGAAATATTTGTTACAGTTAGGCTGGTCATCCTTCCAAGCAATGGTGCCAAGCTCAGGCGGCACCCGGATCTTATACTCCCCACCAAGGGGTCGTTTGAGTTTAAAGGCATCAAGGCCTTTCTCCATGTTTTCCATGTCTCTGGCTGAAACATGGATTTTAAGGGGATCTCCTTCCTCGTCCCATTTTTTCCTCTCCTTAACTTCATTGTCCTCAAGCGGGGAGAGGGGCCATCGCTGCTATCTTTAGAGCCAGACTAAGAGGCGGTGTTCCCCCGTCTCTCTCTTAAGAGATCTCATCACCATCAGATCTAGAGGCAGAGGTGGCCTTTACCCCGTCTCCATCTTCGGGCTCCATCTCTTGAGAGCCAGCATTAGAGACGACTTCTTTCCCGTCTTCACATCTTCGGGCTCCATCTCTTGAGAGCCAAAATTAGAGACGGCCTCTTCACCGTCTCTATCCTCATACTCAACTAGGATCCCATCACTTGGGGTGTTAGGGATCTTAGAAGGGAAGTTAACTTCTTGGTCCACCATTATATCATCCCCCTCAACCAGTGTGACCTCGTCAGACGGTTCCTCTAACATATCGTCTCACCTTTGTCGTCTCCGGGCAATCTGTTTAACTCGAGTCATTGTGTCCTGCACAAACACAGAGACGGTCGGTTTCAGGGATGTACAATGCTACTCCATACACCCAGAGCCGGCACCCTCAGTCCTAGACTCAGCCGTACCAGGAGACCGGCTAACTACTGACCTAGGCTTTGCCGTGTGTTGGTGATGAATTCATTAATTGAATATAAACGTACAAACAGAAAAAAACAAGAATGAGCTGAAAGGGGTAGAGACGGTACCTTGAGATATGGCTCTGGAAGGTGTCAGGCGTTGTCTGGCTGTAACAGGCGGGCGGGAAGCTAGTTTGCTTGTATATATCACAAGCGGTCATCGATTGGCTAGACAGGCGGACAAAAAATGAGATGTTTGTGAAGAACACAGACTGTTCTCAGACTATCTCTCTCTAGAAAATCTTAACTTTCTCTCTCTAGACTTTTTAGAAACGTCCAAAATAATGGGGGGTAAAAGTCATATTTATAGAGGGGTAAATTCAGATTTTAGACTTAAATTAATAGAAAGAAACCACAATCACAAACAACTTGAAAACTCAAATGAAATCACTTAAAACCATAAAAGTATAAAATATTTCAAAATAAACATTAAAACAAGAATATTGATATTAAATCTCTTAATTTCAAGCATAATATATAAACTTCAAAATAAGTAATAATTCAGTAGTTTCAATATTTCAAACTTAAAACATTCAAAACATCAGAACTGGCATAGAGGGAACGCTAGTGGCCTTGCAATCCACTTCCTAAGGTTTGTCAGGATGAACCCCCCCGGTCATCTCGTAGAGACCGTGTCTAAGATTGGCCAACTCCCGGCTATGGGTAGATGTCTATAAGGTCTTACACACCCCCGGACGACAACAATTAGCCCAGGTTGAGCTACCTAAGACTCGCAATCCAGGTAGTTAGCATGTTCATTAACCATCGGGAAGCAACTCGGCCTCACACCCGACTATGGCCCCACACACAATTCAAAAATCACTTAAAATACTTAATATAATATATTTCACTCAGAAATTTGCAGAGAAGCCCAAATGGTCTTACACTCAATTCAAACGGCATAAAAAATCATATTTCTTAAATTTAATCGAAATTCCATTTCAAAACACATTTCAACTCAAAAACCACAGAAGGTATCGTCTGAGTTCGGGAATATAATTAAATATCGGAAATCAACAATTAACTGCATTCACAACTCTTGATGAAGTAATGCCAAAGACAGTGTTATTCTTCTCTAAAGCATTATAATGTCGACAATACAATTATAACTCATACATATTCAAACGCACATCAAAATATTATACCTTAGGGATTTATAATACCCAAAGATTCACACATCACTTATTTAAAATAAAATTTCAACTAATATATAATATTTATAATAAAAATTCCATAAATTCATTTGATAAAACCAAAAATCCAAACTACAATTTCATAAAACAACCAAAACAGGGCAGCAAGATACGAGTCCAAAAATCATCATAAAAGCCCAATCAAACATACTTCAAATGCGAAATAAAAGTTAGAGAACATACATGTACTCAATAGGCATCATATAAAACTATTTCGGGCTTAAAATTCAAGAGAGAACATGCCCAAATAAAATCATACATACAGCAGCCCCTTACAGCAGCACCAACGACACCAATTCACCCAAAAACCCACCTTAAACATAAAACTAAGCTCAGCCCATTATAGTACACACTCTAAAAACATAATAGGTCATGTCAACCATACATTTAGGATTATATGATAGGCAAAACATATCATAAAAAAGCTCTCTAATCACACACCTTTCGCAGTGGATGGCAACAGCTCATATTCTCAGTTTTGGACCATTAAAACAAATCAAACTTGCTTAGAATCATGCCAAATTAATTAGGTGATATCCTAACATGATACTAATTTATTTTGGGTAAGAAAATCAACCAATATAATCAGATTTATGGCCTCAAACTCACGCATAACATGCTGCAACTTCAGTCGCGGATTTCAGTATCCCGTGCTCAATAACAAGTCCAAAACATGCCCAAAATCAAAGTTTAACACATGGAACTTATACCCAACAATCCCTAATATGCTACTACACATTAACCAGCAAGAATAAGCCCAAGAAAATAGGTTAAACATGCCTCACAACCACAACAAAACTCATGACAGGTAAGTAACATTTCAGTAGTACCTATGCTGCATTTTGTGCCTCAAAACCATGTATAAACTCATTAAAAACATCATACAAAGATCATACAACATCAAGGCGTTGATATCAATCAAGTTTGGGCACAAAAACAAAGATTAATATCACTAATTCACGTTCTATGTCACACAAATTACAGCAGCCACAAAGTGAACGAAAGTTACGAATAAACCTAATCTTAGCCATGTTTCTACCTATCAATTCAACCCTAAAATCCAATAGTTCTAACCCAAGGGATTAAATCTAGTTACCTTGATGAATAAACCACCAAAAATCAGAACAAAAGGAGGACAAGAACCAATCAAACCACCATGGCAGCCATGCTTACAACACACCCGAATTTTCCCCCTTGAATGCCTTCGTTTCCCACTCTTCAATGGAGGAAACCATGCACATCCCTTTGAGGCTTGATGGACGAAATTAGGGCTTGGTTGTATCCTTGATTTAGCCCTTGAAACCCACGAAAAATTGAAGGGAAAAGGAAGAGATGTGCAGTGTGAAAGTTGAAGATGAAAACTGATGAATTCTAGGTGGAGTTGCACGTTGAAAGGGAAGAAGAAAATGAGAGGTTATAGACAAGTTAATTAGGTGTAATTAGGGAGTGAATTAGGGGCTTACTTAGGTTAGAAAATCAGTCCACATTCTCCCCTTTGTGCAGCCGTGTATATGAAGCACAGATGGGCCACAAGAAGCTCATAAACAAGCCCCATGTAGACTAGGTTCAAGTCTTACCCTTTGGGCTTGATTGAATGATTAAATTAGGCTCAAGAATGGGATTAAGGAAGCTAATAAACAAGCCTATCTTAATCTATTTAGTCATGAAAGTTCTAAGGCAAAATCTGACCCATAAATAAATTCTAGTTAGCCCGAAACTAGACTAGGAAAGGAATGTAACGAGAGACGATTTGAAAATATGTTTAAAAACAATAATATAGATTATATTATTGATATCTCAAAAATAATATAAATAGTAATTTTAATAATAATAATGAAAACAATAATTTAAATTACGATACAAAAATATATGTAAAATTCATATTTTACGGAAAAAGCAATATAAAAAGGCGAGATGCAAAATCAATAATATTATTCATCTATAATGACCTAAATAATAAAAGGGCATTATAATGAGTTTTATAAATATAAAATACAAGAATAGTTTATAAATAATATCAATTTGATAAACACCCAATACAACTTTATATATCGATATTGATACGATTGAACGTAAAATGTCTTTAAAACCATAGAATCAAAATTGGCAGTCCAGTCAAGGAATCACCCATGATGACCCGTATCAATCGTGATAGGTTAAATATTAAAATTACATATTATTCAGTAACACTTAATGAATTGACGCTTAAGTTTAAGGAATCACCCTTTAAGGCTAATATCAATTCAGACATGTCAAATATAGTTAAAAATATTAAAACTCAAATATGAAACCTTTTAAATAATAACATTGAATCGTTTTGTCAAAACATTAGGATATCAAAAGCTAAGGATGATATTTAAATAAGAAATTAGGTTTAATAGGTTGAAATGCACATAAAATAGTGGTTCGAAAATACGAGGTGTTACACCCGATGACCCTATAAATAGTGAGATTCCCATCTTTCTAGGAGCACGTTCATTTATTACATCTTACCTACATCTTTTACATCAGAAAATTCACTTGATCTCGGAATACGAGAAGATCTCCCTTTACCTATCCGCACTTTTTACTCTCTTCGACCGATACTAACTTGATCGTCGGAGGCGGAGCTCCTACCAACCGGAGTCGCCGTGTTTTGCAGGAACAAACCGCGTGGGACCAGTTTTGGTGACGTAACTCTTCCGAGGGACCAAAAAACACCCAAAACAATTAATATTTCCAATAATTAAGAACATCAAAATTTTGCCCATTTCTCTTATACACAAAGGGAAGATTTAGGTATTAATCAATATTTATTTGATCCCCCTCGCTTAGCTTGCACTTGCATTTATACCAAATTTTACTTGATAAAACAATTTTCTATAAGAATTCACAATAAAGTATACTCAACATGATAAAACTTATAAAATTTTTAAATATAACAAGCTTTCTAAAATTAGCCTTCTTATAGGGGCGATGTAGAGAGCTTGAAGTAGAAGATGTACTTTGAATAGAAGATAAATAATAATAATAATAATAATAATAATAATAATAATAATAATAATAATAATAATAATAATAATAATAATAATAAGATCAAGATAAGAGGTACACAATTTAGTTAGAGCGCAGTGTACTTCATCAACCTTTCTAGAGTAATCAACACCAGCATAGAACATGCCATATATATCCTTCACCAATTGAATTTTATATACCGGATCAAGCTAGAATATACGAGTTTATCCCTCAAACACAAAATAATATTTAGACTTTTCCTCATCAACTTTAATATTCATGCAAGGTTGTCTTCAATTCCACACATCTAAAGATTCACTTACCATCCTTAAAAAGTTGAAGTGCATGAGCATGAATTGATGATGATGTGTCACCATTTATTTGGTTGGATAAAAGACAACTATGTACAATTGGTTTGACAAAAATAAAACATTTCTATTTTCTTTTTTTATTATTATTATTATTTATTATTATTCATATGGGTTTGCTTCTCAAATAAAGAGTTTAATTTAGATATAAGTTTGAGAATAAAATTCATCTAAGGCTCTACAATGTTTGAGATAAAATTATCCATTATAAGACCCACCCTAGACTCATCTAATTTCATCATTTAAATATCTAATGTCAACATTATTCCTATGTTGGATATCAACGGTTTAATCTAAGATATCAATACGATGATTTTGGATGGTAGTCCTTATTAACCATCTACATCTTTCTTCATCAGATCCTCTGCCTCCATCCATGGTGGTCACCAAGCCATTCTCCACGTCCACATCCTTGTCATCACACTCCTTTTCAATTCCCCAAGCAGCGAAGAAAGACTAGGTATCCAACATAAACATGTTTAAAACACACAAGCCACCTGCTCCAGTTGAGTTCATCCCCTAATTTTATGCTTCTGTCCAACAATCAAAGCTTGTTAAATCTCGCAGGTACATCTCTAACATAGTTTTCTTATTTTGTTACAAAGTGATATCCAATCAACAAAATAGTCTGTGATACTGAAGAAATCTAGTCAATTTATTTGACTGTAATGTTGAACTTGAAGAAATCTTATGATAGTTTGTTGTTGACATCTGTTAAATGGCACTAACATCCTCGCCTTCACCAATTGCAACCTCTGAAAATTTAAAATCTACTTTGATGAAGAAAGTTGAATCTCTCTGAATTTCCTTCGTAGTTTTTTCTTTCAAAATTCTAGGGCTCATTTCTTCGATTTTCAGTATTTCAACAATTCTGGTACACACTATTGTCAATTTTGTTTTTAAGTATTAGGGTTTTGACTCATTGTAAGTCTGACTCACACAATACTTTTCTTATTTATTTTATTGTGTAGTAGATTATCATACTATGACATACTGCAACTGTATTAATAATGAAATCATATTTATACGTTATGAAGATATTGTTAGATTATTCATCTAAATGTGTATTTTGTAAAATCAACTCTTTTTACTTTGTGTTAATATACAATTAAATATATTGATGGCCAAAGATACGTCTAATTGTGTAGAAAAGAATTGGGAAATTGTGAGATGGAGAAAGTAATTTAGTAAAATATATTTGCATTTAAGGCCCTGTTTGGTTGGGCTGAAAACCATTTTCAGGAAAACTATTTTCCTCATTTTACGTTGTTTGGTTTGGGCCGGATAGGAAAAGGAAAATTTGGGCTAAAAAACTATTTTCCTTTGTACAAGAAAACGTTTTCCCCCAAATTAGAAGGGAAGCCGTGTTTTCACACTCCTTCCATCTTCCCCCTTCTCCTTACGCTGCTTTGCTACGAACTCGGGTAGATCTTCCTCACTCGATTTCTTTTTACAAATTTGGTAATATTCTCTCTCTTCTTGTCTTGATTATTAATCTAGGGTTTAATTTGATTTAAAATTCGATTGTTTTAGGGTATTTTTTGTACATATTTTGATTATTTTTGGGTATTTTTGCATAAAATTTGTTAATTCAATTCGAAATTGCTATTCTGATGTAATTAAATTTTCTAACGATGGTTATAATTTGGAAATTTGTTGTTCTATTCATTCTACTTGCTACAAATTTTATTTCCATTCATATATTTTACATGTTTTTATCATGCCCACAAAGTGTTGATAAAATGCATCACCTAAAATTTGGTTTATTTTGTTGATTTTTTTTTTTTTAAGATTGTAAGCTAGTATGATGTCGGATCAAGGGGTAGCATATCAAAATTCACATAAGGTATATAATACATCTCTAATGGTGTGATTTTACTTGCTTCATTATGTAGAGAATGTAAAAAAACTTCTGTCATATTCTTCTGGAATCTGGTAATACTCATTAGTATGTTACATATTGTAGAATAAATCTATAACACATTCACATGGATGTTGTTTCAGTAAAATAAACAAATTAATTAATACTATAATTGAATGCTAGTTATGGGTTGGTTGGTTTTTCTTGTTGAAGGGAGAGAAAATTTATGACTCAATATGAGAGAACCAACATGATTATTGAAATTCTATCTGCAATGTGCATTTGTGCTGTACATAGATCCGAGTAGTCATCTGACCTTCAATGTACTTGGTAGAATATAGTCATATTGCACTTCTGAAATCATTTATACTTGCAACAAACTCAAGCAGAATTATGTTACTTGTATTTCTGATTTCTGAAATGTGTTTGATGAAATGATCAATTAGTACCCATCCTCAATTGCATCAGAAAAAGCACCTTTGTCTCTGATTAGCCAAATCCAATCTGATTTCAGAATTTATATGTGATTAAGAAATTAATTTTTTTTGAGTACCCAACTGGTTTAATTTTGTAATTATTGAGATAATTTGCTATTTTTGTATATGTTATGGCTTATTATATAATTTGTTGTATATGTTATTGTACATGACCCATGAAATGAAAGGCATGATTCTTAGTTCTGTGGTAGCTATAATTGCTTCTGTTCTTGCTCTTGTTGAAGAGTATAGGTTTAGGAATAAAAGGCCTAGAATAATTAGGCAACCTTATATGAATAGAGATAGTTTGAGGGAGGCAAATATCAATAGTATTTTATATTGTGGTGACACTCATTGTCTAGGACAAATTCGTATGAGGCCTGCTGCATTTTATAGCTTATGTAATATTCTAGTTGAAAGAGGACTTTTGCGAGAAAGTGTTCGGATGAGTGTTAAGGAGCAAGTAATTATATTTTTACACTTATTGGGACATAATGTAAGGTTTCGTGTGATTGGGGGAAGATTTTTTCGGTCAATAGGGACCGTACACTACTATTTTCATATTGTATTTCAAGCTATCCTTCGATTGTATCTAGAGGTTGTGAAACCACCAACAACTTCAATTCAGCCAGAAATTCAAAACAACCCTAGGTTCTTTCCATGGTTTGAGGATTTCATAGGGGCTATAGATGGAACACATGTGCGTGCCTCCGTTCCCATTGAGATATAAGATAGATTTCGTAGTAGAAAGGGCGGAACAACGCAAAACGTGCTAGCTGCTGTTGATTTTGATGCCAAGTTCACTTATGTTCTAGCTGGCTGGGAGGGTTCTGCACATGATTCAAGGGTCCTTAATGATGCGCTAAGTAGGGGTTTCAAAATTCCAGAAGGTAGTTGTCTCTTTTTTGGTAGTTGGCTAGTTGCAAACTGAAGATAAATTGATTATAATATGAATTTTTATTTTTGTGTGCAGGGAAGTATTATCTTGCAGATGCGGGTTTTGGTAGTCGCAAAGGTCTTATGCCTCCATACAGGAGAACCCGTTATCACTTGAAAGAATTTACAAACAATCCTCTAGAAAATGAATGGGAGTTATTCAACCTTCGACACTCTTCAATTAGAATGGTTGTAGAGAGGGCGTTTGGAATTCTAAAGGCGAGGTTTCGTGTCTTGGATGCTAAGCCTTTTTGGTCAATTAAAACCCAGGTTGATGTGGTTTTAGCATGTTGTGTGATACACAACTTCCTTAGGGGTGTGGATCGTAATGACCCGATAACTAGAGGGGTAGACTTGGAGATGGATTCACAAGATACAAGAACATTGCTTACTCGAAGGGAAATGCGAGAAGAAACAAATGAGTGTGTTAATAAAAGAAATGCCATAGCATTAGCCATGTGGACTGCATACAAGAGGCCTCAAACAACCTGAGTCTTTCAATTTATTTCCTTATGTTGTAATGGGTTACACTAATGATTTAAAGTAGAAATTGCAAAGATGTTTATATTCTCCTTAATTACATGAACTTTTATTTTGGTGAATGTATCTAAAATGATAAGATTTTCTTGATAATTCATGTGGTTTGCATATGAGAAGCATGTGTATCTACCATTGCAGGTGAAGAATGAAGAAAAAAAGGGAATTTTCGTTGGTCAAAACAAATGTCCAAGGAGTTGCTGGTATTTCTTGCAGAAGAAGTGAGAAAGGGAAATAGGCCAAAAAACACTTTCAGAACAAGCTCATTTGTTGCTGCTGCAAAAAATATATCAGAAAAATTTAAAACTTCCTGCACAGCAGACCATGTTGAGAACCACATGAGGACGGTGAAAGCTAATTGGGCAATCATATCGAAAGTTCGTGGTAACTCTGGATTTGGGTGGAATGACACTGTGAAGATGGTAACAGCATCTCCTAATGCTTACAATAACTATGTTCATGTATCATTCTAACTTAATTTTTTAGGTGCTTTGATTTCTAAATGAAATTAAAAGATTGATGTACTTCTGATCATCTGCATGGAAATATATGGTAAATGATTTTCTTGGTTTTGCTAAGCTTTTGTATGAGGGCAATGAATGTTACATACAACAGTTATGTTTTAACTCAAGTATGTTTCAAGTATTTCTCTGATATTTTTCTCCTTTTGTATGCAGGAAAATCCTTCTCATGAGAAATATCTCAACCAAAAAATTGATATGTATGAAGAAATAGCAATCGTGGCTGGTAAAGACATGGCTTGTGGAGACTTTTCTAAGAGTTTTGCTGATATTGAACTTAGCAATGAAAGTGGACAAAGGCAGGCTACAAGTATGAAAGAAGATGGGACATTGAAATCAGATAGTGCCACTTCTTCAAAGCCAAGACAACATCATAAGAGGACTCGAGGTGAAGATGACACTTGTGATTTGCAACAAATATCTAATCAACTAGGAGAAGTGGTTAGTGCTCTGAAAAAATTCTCAAACAACCAACTTGATGTGGAGAAACTTTATGAAGAGATAATGAAGATGGATGATTTTGAAGAAGCAGTTCGTGATGCCGCATTTGACCACTTAGTTGAGCGGGAGATACTTGCCAAAGCTTTTTTGACAAAGAGCAAACCTCTCCGAAGAGTTTGGATCCGAAACTTCATAAATTCCCTTAATCGTTAAAATTAGAATGAGTATGTTTTATTGTTTGTCTACAACTACTTACTATAAATGTCTACTATTATGAGTACGTAGAAAGTAAAGTATTCTGTAATGTCTTGGTATTTGAGTTGTTGTTGCTACTTTGTACTAGTCTACAACATTTTATCTTACTTATATAATTTTATTATGCTAATTTTTACCCTTTTATTTCTAAATTGCATTTAATATTTACAAAAATAAATTCAAAGTTATCCTTTAAAAAATAATATAGGAAAGACAAAGAATAAAAAAAAATTTAAAAAAATGTTGATTTTCTATTGAACAAAACGACGGAAAATGCTTAAAAAGGAAAATCAATTTACATGTAACCAAACAAGGGAAAATATGTAGGAAATTACATTTTCTTATGAAAAAGGTTTTTCGAGGAAAATCATTTTCCATTGAAAACCTTTTACACCCAACCATACATGGCCTAAGATATTGCTGCATTTGAAAAGGAAAACACTATACAATTGTCTTACAACTTGCAATTGTCAACGTATTTGTGATATTAAGTCAATTCGATTACTCATATTTTAGGTCAATTATCCATACTTTCGATTTGTTTGGTTGTTTCTTTTTCTTTTTTACAATACGAGTAATTTTAAAACCGACCTTATTCAGCTATGTTTCCTATTTGTAGGGTCTTTTATTTTTTTTAGTTAAACAAAAACAAAAAAATTAAAGAAAACCACCCATAGTGGTATATATATATATATATATATATATATATATATATATATATATTGCTAGAATGAGAAAATGAGAAAAACACTAATCCATTGATGCATCATCTTGGTTTAAAATTCAAATTCCCACCTCCTTTTATTCTTAACTTTCTCATATTTTGACAAAAAGCGTGCCAAGAAGGTGTGCTTCATTTAAAAGAAAATAAATAAAGTCGATCATATGAGTTTCAAAATCAAAAATCCAAAAAATAAAACCCCAACAATCCCCAACGGAATCTAATATTTTAGTTCGGATTTTTCGATTTCAGGTTTAGTATCGAAATTCTGGATTTATTGTGCAATCACCCAAAATCGACTCGAAAATTCAATTCAGATTTTGACTTGTATAAACACAATAATCTATAACATAACTTATTTATATTACTCCCTCCGTGTTTTAATAAGTGTTATAGTTTGACAGACACATAGTTTTAGGCAATTTAATTGACTTAAATAAAATAAGAGGTAAGTGAGGTAGTTAGAGTATTAAATAATTGTAAAAGAAAGATAATGGGGTTAATAGTTTATTGAAAAGTAATGAATGTGAGAGGAAAGTTGTAGGGAATATTTCAAGCATTATCCCAAACTTGAACCCCACTGTGATCATACACTTAAGCATGGTGGCGTCCAAAAGGAAGGAAGCTAGAGCAAAAGAGTCGCCAATAAGTTTTAGGAACTTGTAAACCGTTCACAAGGTGAAGATTACACCCCTTAACGATCCAGGAGATCGTCAACTCCAAAAGGTTTTGAACCAAATAGGGTTCGGAGATGAAGGTACAAATCCAATCTAAAAGACAAAGAACTCGCCCTAATAATAGGCCTCTACTTTATTCTAATCGTATTCATGTGCACTTTTTGACTAGCATGCAAACAATAGGTTAACCCTAAACCTGTTTATCTATGTTGGTTGAATATATTGCACAAGCAAAACTATTATTGGCGATCACTTGAATTATAATCATATTATCCCTAAATAAGATTATTAATTATCTTATTAAGCGTGATTACAAGTACAAATTCCCTTTGAACAGCATAAAAGACGTGATCAAGCAATAACAATAAATAAGCATCAAGCAACATGATAAATAATGATCATCATAATTATGTTAAAGCATAATATTAATACCAAGATCCTAGGCATGATACTAACAAGATTAATAACAAACCCTGGCATGTCACTAAGCAATAAAGATCAAAGCTTTTGCCTGATACTAATATGATATTAGAAAAGAGTAAAAGGCACCCTAAACATGATACTAGAAAGCAATAATAACATCCTAACATGATACTAGAAATCAAACAAATTTAAACATGCTTTCTACAAGAATAGAGCAATAAGACTACATACTTTGATGCCTCGTATCTCTTTCTAATAACAAAATACACGCGTTAGTAACTTCAAGGAAAATATGAAATCAAACAATCAAATTAAATAATTAAAATAGAGATTAGGGACCAAACCCTCAGAAATTATAACCTTTCACGTCTAGGGAGAAGGCAACTTCGAACTCGGCTAGGTGTGTCTAGATCTCGTGCATGCGGAATTTTGTTTGTGAAAAGGGTTGGTTTAGAAAGAGGGAGAGAAAAGATTGATTGATGATGAGAATTGATGGTAATTGATGATTGATTGTTGATGATTATTGAATTTATGATTGAAGATGAATTGATGGTAATTGATGATTGATTGTTGATGATTATTGAATTTATGATCGTAGCGACAGGCTTGTCGTTTGGCAACAGCCTGGATTCCTACACGATTTCAAATACGGAGTCCATTTATCAATCAAAATTGACTTGTAAAGTCCGTATGAAAACTGAAATCGTATTCTTCATAAAATAATATTTTATTCCAAGTAAAACTTATCAAAATATAATTATTAATTCTAATTTTATTAGGACTTAAAAGAACCTTCTAGAGAATTCTAGAAGACTATAAGTAATTCTAATAACTTTAGGAATAATAATTAACATTGGGCCCTCCCCTAGATCATCGGGCCGCATGTAAAGATCAAACCGGGCCCAGTTTATTATTTTGACCATAACTTCCTCATTATTCATCGGAATTGGGCTTATAATATATCGTTGGAAAGCTCTTTGCACGCCCCATCCAACTACACTATTATTGGACCCGTTTCGTGGACCAAACTAAACTGGATTGGCTATTTTCATAAAATAGAGTTGTTTTTCGAAAACAGAAAGAAAGAATTTTTAATAAAAACTAACCGCAACATCTGACCCTTCACACTTTCACCTCGTTCGATAATCATTCGACACAAAAGGTATTCATCACTGGGTTTGATTTTGGGGAGACACAAATGGGTGTCTACAGAAGCCCCCACTTTGACTGTGTTTGGAGAAACGCAAGTTTCGAAAACGAAAGTCAAAGTATCGATGGGGACAGAGAATGATTCAGAATGTTCTGCGATCCTAAATCATTCTTGTAACGCTGATACCTGCAAACTAGCGTTAGTTAAACAGATAAAAGAGTTAAGAAACGCGTATCTTGCACCGTCGAGCACACGTCTCTATAGGTAACCGATTTGTTGCTGTATTGCTGTTTTGACAACTTTCCACAATCTATGGAACACCATCTTGCTATTTTGAAGTTCACTCGTCTCTAAACAATAGAGCTTCTTTTTTTGATATGTTCACGCGCATTTGAACAAAAGAGCTTGAAAGAAATGTCCACGCGTCTCTAAACAAAAGAGCTTTGATAGAAATGTCCACGCGTCTCTGAACAAAAGAGCTTGAAAGAAATGTCCACGCGTCTCTGAACAAAAGAGCTTGAAAGAAATGTCCACGCGTCTCTGAACAAAAGAGCTTTAAAGAAATGTCCACGCGTCTCTGAACAAAAGAGATTTAAAGAAATGACCACGCGTCTCTGAACAAAAGAGCTTTGATGATACTTGAATGTTTGTTGCGATAATATTTCGAAGAAAATTACCGAAGACCAACGCTTGTCGATCTTTAAAGCTCGCTTGAACTTTCCTTCCGCTATGCCAGTACGTCGACGCTTTTGCTGCTTGTGAACCATTATGTCGGTGCCTCTGTTGTTTATGAACCAGTATGTCGGTGTCTTGCAATGAGCCAATGTTTAGGCGCTTTAAGCTAAGTGAGACGATCTTTCGTCAGGTCGATCACTTATTGCGATTGTAATCAAGCCGACTCCTTAATCATGACAAATTTCTTATAGGGGCTAACTGGCGTACCAAGGAACCCGAAATTGCTGAAAGAGGTTGAAATAATTGATCTGAGTGGTTGAGCATTCTATCGCCGCTGCAATGCCTCTGGCGCCGCGATTTGGCTCTATCGCCAGACGCTATGATCTACCGCCAAACACTGAAATCTGTTACCAGACGCTTGATGTTGTCGTCTAGCGCTGGAGTAGGGTCTTCCCTATTCTGCTCTTGCTGCCGTTGGGATGCACCTGTATTTATCTTTGACTATAGTACTTTGCTAATTTCTTTAATTATTTTAGGGTTGACCTAAGGTTTAATGTCGCTCGACTCATTGACTTGACACAACTCAAGGTATAAACTTGACTCGCTGTGATTGACTCGAGGTTGACTCGACTCGAAGTGAAATGACACGTGTGTGCATTGTATTGTGAAAAGCAAAAATTTTCCGTCATTTTTTGTAGAGGGTACCGACTTTCTCCCGAAAAAGAAAGACGCGAAAAAGAATCGAAGTGAATTTTTTGAAGGTGCATGTTGAATGAGCTTAATCCGTTAATGTTGTCTCTCACAGTACAAGGATTGTAACATCTTAGACTATCCTAGTTGACTTGATAATGAAAGTATTTAGGTAGCTTAGGCGCAGAGGCTAAGTACTTCATACTTTGTGATGCAATGATGAGTGATGAGTGATTTTGTTATGACAAAGTATGCTCCAGCGTTGTGTTAAGATTTCATGACAAATGGTTCCTAAGGGAAAGACTATTTGGTCATGTATCTGTGATGTGTGTGAAAGTGATACTACAGTTACGCTGCAAAGGCTAAGTGTTTGGATAAAGTATTTTGAGAAGAGTCAAATGATGGTGACTCTTAGGCTAGGTAAGCTAATAATGTAGGGGTCAAGCCCCCAAGTCTATCTCTAAATGAAAAAGGATGAGCATTGGAGATCCTTTGATATGATCAATTATGAACGTAAATATAATGCATTTTTATTACGGCCGCACCTCGATGTGAGGTTGCCTACGTATCCGTTAGGAATCAGGCCGAACGTAGCTCTAGCCGAACCTCGCACAAGTGTGTATACCTCAAAAAGGTCTTTTTAAGGGTTGTAACGTGGTTAGGATAAAGGTTATAGAAGAGAGGGATAAAGGCTCAAGACCCTAGATAAGCCCCCAAGGTGTGCAACCTTGCATTTGGATCCTTGTATTTTTATGCTTGAGTTTTCTCAGTTTTAAATTCTCTTTTATATATTTGCTCTCTCTTTTTTTTTTTTGCTTTTGAATTTTTTATTTTGAACCTTTTTGATAAGTGTGGGCAATCCCGATCATGCGGTCTATCACTCACTTGGCATTCATGTTTCTTAGGCACGGTACCGAGCACTCGATAAGAAACGCAATCTGAGACGTGTTCATATCAAAGACATGTTCACGTCAATGACATTGGAACACTTTCCCTTTTGCCACTTGTATTGTTTTTGCTATTTTAATTTTTTGATTCACTCAAGCTTTTGAATTTGCATAAGTTACTCACCATCCCATCCCCAGGTTAGGTAGATGTGGGTTGAAGAAAGAAAGGTCAATCGTTAGACGAGGCTCAAAGTAGTTTATCAAGAAAGGATTTATATATTTGAAGGGTGAAAGGTGATATGATGTGGCTACAAGGGGTGCCTCAAATCATTGGTATACCTTGTGCTTAGTTTGGCGCTTTTTTTTTTTTATGAATGCAATGCAATGCGGTGATCATACGAAAGGAAACAAATGCTCATTTTATTAAAAGGGAAAGAAATAATGATCCTACAAAATAAATCTAAGGAGAATAAAACGGTGCCTATGCTAGACTTATTGGGGAAAGGAATAAAAAAGAAATAGAAAAAGAGGTCACGAAATCTTGTCATTGAAGCTCGCCTCTTGTCTTGTGCTTTATCATCACTCGGTCTTCTTGCCGATTGGAGGTATAGGAAGCTTGTTATTGTCGATCAAATATTGGATTACATCCTTTAGCTTCCAACAGCTCTCGGTAGTATGACCCCTACCTTGATGGTACTTGTAGCGTACATTTGGGTTCCAACTAGGCAATCTCTTCTCAAGTGGGGGATCTTGAATGGGTCCAATAGGAGTAATGAGTTTCTTTGCATGAAGTCGATCGAAAGCATCATCGTAGCTAATTCCAATAGGGGTGAAATCTTTTCTTAGTTGCTTTCTGAATCCTCGATTATCCATGGCTAAGATTTCATTAAGGTCGAAAGTACCAACACTGTTGCTAGAGTAGGTGTTTTCGGAAGAAGAAGGATAGTCGTTCTTCTTTCCTTTACAACCATTGTTGTTATCGTTACTAATCCTAGCCTTCTTGTCGCGTGGAGGAACATGAAGGAGACTTGAATCAATGAGGTCTTGAACACGATCTTTGAGAGCGAGACATACTTTGGTGGTGTGACCACGACCTCTATGGTATCGGCAATAAGATTTTGGGTCCCAATTGGGATACCGTTTTTCAGGCGGAGGGTCTTGACTGGGACCAATGGGGCGAATGAGACCTTGATCGTGGAGACAGTCAAAAGCTTCATTGTAAGTCATTCCTATTGGTGTGTATTCTTCAATGGTCCGTTTTGTCCGTGGCTTAGGAGCATTGAGTTCTTCATTAGATTCTTGGTGAGAATTTTGTTCAACAACCATCATTCGATTTGCTAATCCTTCTACCATATACAAGAGCATGGTAATGACATCTTGCAGTTTTCGAACGTCTTCTTTTAAACTTGACAAGTCTTCCCTGATATTATCTAAGAAAATACTTTCATCCTCCTCAATCATGGCCACTTCATCAAGAGAGGTTATATAAGTTGTCTCGATCATGGGCTTACCTACAGGTGTGATAAGGAGTGAAGGATCGAAGGATGTTTGATCTTCTGTGATGGCTAGAATCTCGGAAGTGACCCTTTCCTTGGTGATATTTGTAGTGCTTATTAGGATCCCACTTGGGTGGCCTGGCTTTTGGAACTGGATCTTTGATAGGCCTTATGGGCATGACTAGTCCAATAATAGTGTAGTTTTTCGAAAGCTGTTTCATAACTCATACCAAGTGGAGTGAACACTCTTTTCGACCTTTGGATTCGTGGTTTGGAGGTGATCGTAGCATGTACTTCATTAATGGGAGAGGAAGAAGAAGGATGGTCGTTCTTCTTTCCTCTCGCACTATTATCTTTCAGAAGGTCATCTTCAATGTCAATGCCTATATTATACACAGCCTTGAAAGTATTCAAGTTGTGTTGATATTTTAAGTGCTTTGCATATTTTTCTTAAAGATTCTTGATGAACATCCTCACAGATTCTTTCTCGGTAGGAACCTTGACCATATTAGCAGAAGTTTCCCTCCATTTGTTGAAGAAAGGAGTGAACCCTTCGTTTTCGTTTTGTTTTAACATCTCAAGTTGTCTGTGGTCTGTTTCGTCTTGAATGTTGCACTTATATCTATCTATGAAAGCGTTTACAATTGACTCCCAACTAGAGGTTTTCTCTTTATCAAGAGAAAAGTACCATTGCTGACAAACGGTTTCTAAAGATAGAGAAAACACAGAATGAAAAGCTTTCTTATATATTCCCTTAATATTCATTACAGTTTCAAAGGCTCTTAAATGAAAATAAGGGTTATCCATTGCCTTGAATTTCGGGATTTCGTTGGCATTGAACTTCTGCGGAAGAAGATCCTTGTCCACCGAGACCCCTTGTGAGCTAATGCCCTAGAATCTATAGTCATTGGATAATCTGCTCAAACTTTCTTGCATGAGCTCCATTTGTTGTTGTCTCACAGGGTCATTGATTGGGAGAGTCAAATTCTTCAACATTTCAGCCATGTTAGCCACTTGTCCCTTGAGTTCGTTGACTTCTTCCTGACTAGCCATTATTTTCTTAGCTTTCCTTTTTCGACCGATTGGCTTATCAAAAAGTTGAACTTGAATAAAGGTGTTGTCTTTGATTAATCTTCCTTCTCTCCTTGACCAAGTATTGTGGAATGGGAAATTAAGGGATATTCATTGTTAATTATTTGACTCAACTCTATTCAATATGCAATGGATGGAAGAAGGTAGGAAGAATGAATATTGTGACATGGGGAAAGCATGTAGAGAATGGAAAGATGATGTAGATGGAAAGATATGAAAAAATTAGGAATAGAATGTACCCCCAACTCAAATGACGGAAAAAACCGACTCATGCATGAACCTAAGACATGGTCATGGTGACTATATAAAGTGTGTGCTAACACTAGTGAGTGTATGTGACATGTTAAGGCTCTTGTGTAAGACCATGGGACTAAGTGCCTAGACTCAATTAAGGACTTAAATATGGCTAAAGCCATTAACAAATTGGTTAAACTGATTAGCAGACTGGTTAATTAGACTCGTCGTGATGACTCGAGTAAGAATATGGACTGTCGCCGGAACAACGGAACTGTCGCCACAGTTTAAAGCTTGTCTCCAAACGACAAACAGTATACTGCGGCACCACAGCCCAAACTTCTGCGCCATTGCTGGAACATTAATGTGGGACTGTTTCCAGTAAGATTACTCTAAGGGGACATGCCTACAGTTGTACTAAGTCAGATTGATTACTTTATTAGTCTTTAATTAGTCAAATCAATTAATTAATTAGTTAGACAAAGTCCTTTTTAGTCATTAATTAGTTTATTTAGACTTAAACACAAGTTAAACAAACGGTTAGCACAAATAGGGTATGCACAAGCAAAGAATGCACAAATAGTTCAAATAGTCACAATATGATGCAATGAGTTTGCAACCTAACCATGGCTCTAGTTCTCTAAAGTTCAAGGATAAGGGTTAGTTAAAGAGAGTCCATGGTTATGAGTCCGGATGCATCGCGCAGAAGCCTTACCTTTGGAAGGGTTGGCGCATATGGATGGGCCCCTGTAAGTTAAAAAACTTGCTTCCACGGTTTGATGGATTCACAAACTCGGATGTACCCGTCGTTGCCAGGAGCGTTCGATTGGGTAGATGGAGCGTGAACCCCCAGAGGGTTATGTCCATATGTAAAACACATATGGGTTTCAGAAAAGAGAGAAACACTCAATCAGGAAGTAGAATCGAGCCAACAGTGTTAGAAATGGTCAAAACAAGAAGGCAGAGTTTTGGCTCGGTATTGGAAGAACTAGGCGCCAAACTACAAGGACTGTCGCCGCAAAAGTACCCCTGTTGCAAAGCGACAGAAGCACTTTACAGGCGACAAGCCCTGTTTTCTAGACGCTAGTTCCTACATGCCTCAGCAGCTATATCTACGTTCTTAGAATTTTCCAGATTTCGCAGTATTATTTCAATTTTAGTTGTGAAAGATATTTCTCAAGTTTCCTACGTGTAAAAATCCTATGTTTTTTACTCATTTCGGATGGTCTATCTAATGAGAACCTTTTTTATGCATATGACAATAATGCTAATCAAAATTACGCACATGAAATACTTAGAACTTTTCGAGTCTCATCCGCTCGTTCTAAATCAGTGCCAAAATAAATTTTAGGAATTAAAATAGAAATCCTTCCTAGTGGAGTCGCCAAAAACTGTAGGGAATATTTCAAGCATTACCCCAAACTTGAACCCCACTGTGATCATACACTTAAGCATGGTGGCGTCCAAAGGGAAGGAAGCTAGAGCAAAAGAGTCGCCAACAAGTTTTAGGAACTTGTAAATCGTTCACAAGGTGAAGATTACACCCCTTAACGATCCAGGAGATCGTCAACTCCAAAAGGTTTTGAACCAAATAGGGTTCGGAGATGAAGGTACAAATCCAATCTAAAAGACAAAGAACTCGCCCTAATAATAGGCCTCTACTTTATTCTAATCGTATTCATGTGCGCTTTCTGACTAGCATGCAAACAATAGGTTAACCCTAAACCTGTTTATCTATGTTGGTTGAATATAATGCACAAGCAAAACTATTATTGGCGATCACTTGAATTATAATCATATTATCCCTAAATAAGATTATTAATTATCTTATTAAGCGTGATTACAAGTACAAATTCCCTTTGAACATGCATAAAAGGCGTGATCAAGCAATAACAATAAATAAGCATCAAGCAACATGATAAATAATGATCATCATAATTATGTTAAAGCATAATATTAATACCAAGATCCTAGGCATGATACTAATAAGATTAATAACAAACCCTGGCATGTCACTAAGCAATAAAGATCAAAGCTTTTGCCCTAACATGATACTAATATGATATTAGAAAAGAGTAAAAGGCACCCTAAACATGATACTAGAAAGCAATAATAACATCCTAACATGATACTAGAAATCAAACAAATTTAAACATGCTTTCTACAAGAATAGAGCAATAAGACTACATACTTTGATGCCTCGTATCTCTTTCTAATAACAAAATACACGCGTTAGTAACTTCAAGGAAAATATGAAATCAAACAACCAAATTAAATAATTAAAATAGAGATTAGGGACCAAACCCTCAGAAATTATAACCTTTCACGTCTAGGGAGAAGGCAACTTCGAACTCGGCTAGGTGTGTCTAGATCTCGTGCATGCGGAATTTTGTTTGTGAAAAGGGTTGGTTTAGAAAGAGAGAGAGAAAAGATTGATTGATGATGAGAATTGATGGTAATTGATGATTATTGAATTTATGATTGAAGATGAATAAAAACAGAGGTTCAGGACCCTATTTATAAGAAAATAGTCCGGAAATAGGTAGAATTTGATAAGGAATAAAACTTCACGCTGTCGCCGCAAAATCAACCTTGTCGCTTGGCGACAAGCTCTGTCGCGTGGCGACAACACTTGTCGCGTAGCGACAGGCCTGTCGTTTGGCGACAGCCTGGAAACCTACGCGCTTTCAAACACGGAGTCCATTTATCAATCAAAATTGACTTGTAAAGTCAGTATGAAAACTGAAATCGTATTCTTCATAAAATAATATTTTATTCCAAGTAAAACTTATCAAAATATAATTATTAATTCTAATTTTATTAGGAATTAAAAGGACCTTCTAGAGAATTCTAGAAGACTATAATTAATTCTAATAACTTTAGGAGTAATAATTAACATTGGGCCCTCCCCTAGATCATCGGACCGCATGTAAAGATCAAACCGGGCCCAGTTTAGTATTTTGACCATAACTTCCTCATTATTCATCGGAATTGGGCTTATAATATATCGTTGGAAAGCTCTTTGCAAACCCCATCAAACTACACTATTATTGGACCCTTGTCATGGACCAAACTAAACTGGATTGTCTATTTTCATAAAATAGAGTTGTTTTTCGAAAACAGAAAGAAAGAATTTTTAATAAAAACTAACCGCAACATCTGACCCTTCACACTTTCACCTCATTCGATAATCATTTGACGCAAAAGGTATTCATCACTGGGTTTGGTTTTGGGGAGACACAAATGGGTGTCTACAAAAGTTATAATAAAAAAGTAGTAGTGAGTTTGGGTGGGGACTATGAGAGGAGAGAGATATAAAATTTAAATGTAGCTTTTTACCAAAAAAGGAAGTGTAACACTTATTAAAGCACGGAGGGAGTATTAATTAATCCTAGTTAACTCTCTCCTCCTTCCTCTCCCCTAAACCTTAGCCTCCACTGCTGTTTTTTGAATGGGCTTCCATCGATGTTAACCGGTGGAAAGCCCCATATAATCTTTGTTAATCTCTTTAAAAGTTTTTCTAGGTTTATAATAATGGTTCCTCCTTTTGGGAGGAACTTTTCTCCTTCTAAAGAAAGGGGATCTTCTTTGAAAGACAAGGGTTTTTCATCCTCCTTCGAAAGACAAGTTTTATCTCCTCTTTTTGGGGAAGAATTTTCTTAGGTTTGAATCCATGATATTAATCTAATGATGGATTGCCGTGAAACTATTTCGTTGGAGAAAAACTATACGAGATTGCAGGGTTATCAAGGTTTTGAATACAGTCAGATGAACCAGAAGGAAAACCCCCTAGGGTTACAAAGGATCGTTTGATTGTCCCTCCAACAAGGCTATATTTTCCACCGATATAAGCGGGAGATGTTCCACAGTGCAAGATCTACTCAACGATTGTAGTTTTTGTAAAGGAAATTTTTATTTGATTTTTATGTACTACCCCCGATTCTTATAACTCGCAATAAAGAGTAGTTTTGCAGAGTCCTAGGCGAACGATCTTAAGAATAGTTAGTGAAAAATAATGGCATATACTTAAGTATATATTAAACAACCCTAAAAAAAAAGGAAAAAACAATTTCAACCAAAATAACCCACCACCACTAGCACCACCGAAACCACCAACCACCACCACCCAGTAGCGCCGAAACCACCTAGCATCGCCAGCCGGCACTACCGAACGAAACAACCCAACACCACCGAAACCACCTAACACCATTGAACCCTGTTGACCCACCGCACCCACAAACTCACAAGCTGCAACAACCCACCGAACTCACGAGCCGTAGAAACTCACTGAACCCACCAAACCTACGAGTCATAGCAACCTAGGCCACCAAACCCACGAACCCACGAGCCGGAGCAACCCACCAAACCCACGAACCCATGAGCCTGAACAACCCACCAAACCCACCGACCCCAGCTAACCCACATATTTGGAATAAATTAAAACCACCCATAAGCCACCAGACACGAACCCACAAACCAGCCACGAACCTACTGATCCACCCACAAACCACCCACGAACCCACCAATCTGAACCCACCGATGTGAACCCATCAACCTACCACTAACAAACCCCACAATCAGAAACCACCAACGAACCCATGTTCTGAAACCATCGACAAACCCACAATCTGAAACCTACCACCATCGATCTCACCGCTCTTAACCCACGAAGCCACCATGAGAAGGAGGTTGGAGGAGGAGAGAGAAAAATAATGGGGATGAGAGTGAAATTAATTAAGCTTGGGGTTTAATCTAATGAAATTAGATTTGTAGTTTAATAAGGTTGGTTTTTTTTTTTTAAAAAAAAAAAGTTAAGAGTATAATTGTCAATTCGCGCCCAAAAACTTACTACGAAAGGAAAGAAAAACATTTGTTGTGACTTGCGAGTAATATGAACCATCCATTTTTGGCAAATGTTGCGAGTAATAAGAACCGAAGGTAGTATTTAAAGTTGAATCTATTTTGTAGATGTCATATAACCTTTTATTGTCCTGTTTGGCAAAAGTAGCGGTAGCGGGTAGCTTTTACCGGTCGAGTAGCGGGTAGCTTTTAAGGTAGCGAGTAGCGGTTAATTAATAGTAGGTAGAGGTTAGTTGTCAAAGTAACGGTTGATAGTATGGTGTTTGGTAAAAGTAGCGGTTGCAATACTAAAATATATCAAAATTCATATAAATATTGTTTAAATAGTAATAAAAAATTTCCAAACTACCCGCTACTTCTAAACGCTACCATTTTTAACGTTTGAAAAAAGCTACCTAAACTCTACCTATATCTCTAATCGCTACTAGAATCGCTATCTTTTCAAACACTCTCATGACTGGTCAAAAACGCTAACCGCTACTACCAAACAGCAAAACCAAAATTTTAAATCTTTACTATTAAAAAAAAAAAAAAAAAAAAATCTATAACATAACCAAAATTTTAAATTGACCCAATTCAACCCAACCCGTATTAAGCAAAACCGACCTAGACACCCGAATTGACACTTCTAACCGTCATTTAGTACAAATAGTCTAATCCAACATAAAGACCAAGACGAAGAAGGTCAGAGTTCCCGCCATGGCGCCATGTCAGACCATTTCCAACTGACAATGAAAGTGGCCGGTTTAAGACTGTATAATATAATGTTGTCAATTAACAAATATTCAAAATTTCAACGGTCTCCAATTTGTTTTATTCCTACAACAAAGGCATGCCATTTACATCTCCTCATGTTTCTTTCCCAATATACCCACGTCACATCATCTTCCATTTTTCTTCTGGTATTAACTAATTTCTTCCTTATTTTTTTAAATTTCTCTAATTTTAATTTTATTGATACCTTTTTTTTTGTGGGGTTATTTGATTCAGCCATTGTTGATTAAGCGTAAGTTGTTATATAATTTCTGTCATTATTGTCAATTTGTTGGTTTTTTTTTCAGCATATCTTTATGTTGGTTGATTTGAATTTGTCCATTTTTATATAATGTGAAAAAGTCAATTGGGTTGTCTACCAAATGTTCGATTATATGTTCTTTAAATGGTTATGACTTTCTTTATTGGATGATAGAATTGATCTTGTTATGTTCGCATGAATAGCCCGGTTTAGAGTATTGTTGTTGCTTTGATTGGTGTGGTAGAATGAAGATATATGTTATTTACAATGTCCCTCTTAGGGATGGGTCCATCAAGTGTGTTGAAGTTGCCGCGATTTCTTCATAATGTCTATATAATTTCGTTCTTAATACAGTTGCATTATGTCATGACAATTAGCAGCACGATGTAGAGATTGAGCTACTTCTTTATAAGCTAAGCTTAAAGTTTTTTGGCTGATTTTCTTTCAAAGGTTTATCTCTTTGATTACTTTGATATTCTTCAAGAATTGATGACCTTGAAAGTGATGGAAGACTCGTATTTACTTAACTCCGTAATATGAATTTTTTAAAATGTGTGAATCATCTGTTGCTAGTGAATGTAATTAGTATGTTTCCACAGGTTGTAATTGACTGTTGCATCCTTCTTGGTAGGGCATTCCCATTAAGGTAGCGTGGAAGACAATAGAGTTAGAATCTCTCCGTTGTCTAGATTTTCACAGCAATTGAATTGATGTGGAACTTCGTATACCCTATCATATATGAATGAGTTTTGGAGTTCATGTCTGAAAAGTTTGACATAATGAATACCAGTCCGAGGTTCAACATTAAAGGAAATGCTTTTGAAATGGTGTCTAGTCCCACATTCGAGGCTGAGGGTAAGGAATGCAAACTGTGTATGTCATGCCTCTCAACCACAATCCTCTTAAAATGACTGAATGTATTGTTACTTGCAGTCCAAAAGCGTATGTCTCTTGTTGAATGGATAAACACGATAGTCCCTCATTTTTACCTATCAGTAAAAGCTTCAGATGAGGAAATGAGAGCGTCTTTGCTTGATGGCGACATATTATGTCAGATATTGCACAAGTTAAAATACACTTCTAATGATGAGGTTAGTAAGATGCTTTATATATATATACTCTTTCTTCATATGGTTTTGGCTATTTTATTGCTACATTTTTCTGACAGTAGGTTATTGATTTTATCTGTAGGTTGATGATTGTAGTCCTTCTCCAGAGTCCAAGAGAAGAAAAATTCAGAGGTTTATCACTGCCATGTCTGAAAATGGGCTGCCTAGTTTTGATACATCAGACTTAGAGAAGGTATTCACTACAAATAAATATGTGGTTTTTAAGTCGCAAGTGTCATTTTGATAGCTTATGATAAGCGTATGAACGCATGAATACTATTCATTTCCAAAAAGGTAACATGCACATTGCTAAGAATGAATATCAGAATTGCTGTTCTTTTTTTGAAGACAGAATTGCTGTTCTTGACATATGCTATTAATGTAACAAGATTCTGATATCTTTCCTCCATTCCCATTCTTTACTTGGTTCACTGTGTAACATATCCTCTAAAGAATATGATAGTATTATTCCAATATCAATTAGACTCGTAAAAGTATTTTAACAATGTTTTCGAAATAACCATGAGCAGCTATAGTATTATAAGTTTCTGAGCTTAGTATAGATATGTTAAGGGTAAGGCAACCCAGACTAATCGAATTAACTTTCTGCTTTATATGGCTTGAAGGGATCAATGAAACCTGTTCTAGATTGCCTTTTAGCACTCAAAGAACATTCGATGCCAAATTTTGGTGGATCAGTTCTGAAAGCTGTGGATGAAAGGCGGAAGGCATTGTCAGACTCAAAATTTCAACGTGGATGTAGTCCGCTTTCACCAGGTTAGAGACCCTTTTTACTAATTTCAGATGTTAATATAAGTTCAAGGTTTATAAGTTCAGGAACAATACATCCAGGGCTGTATTCTCCCACCTTTTATTCACTTGATCAGTTCTAATAAGTTCACTGAAAGTCAGATCAGATAAGTTTAGGAATAATAAGTTTAGAGAAGCTTAGGGCTAATTGTTTATATAAGAAGTTCAGGTCCAATAAGTTCAGATATGTTCAGGTCTAATGGGTTCATGACCTGCTTTATTTTTCCTTACCACATTTTTCTCTTTTTTAGAATCACCAACTAAGCTACTGCATGGTGGAAATAAGCTCCATGAAGTGTTTCAGATGAAACAAGGATTTTATACTGATCTTTCTGCGACGAAAATTTCAGAAATGTTAAAGTCAAATAGCTTAGATGTAAGTTCTACATATTTGTGAATCTCAGCATTCGAGATGCAAATTCTTTCAAGGTCATAATTATCATCTTTTGTGCAGAATGCTCCAACTCAGTCACTTTTGAGTGTCATCAGTGGAATTCTGGATGAAAGCATAGAGAGGAAAAATGCTGAAATACCTCAAGTACTATAAATTTGTTCTTCATTTTCTGAAAGTTATGTTGTGCATGGAGATGATTGAGTAAATAATCTAATATATCCTTTCTTTCATTTATCTGTTGTGATTTCCTTTTGTCAGCGCGTAGCATGCCTTTTAAGAAAAGTTGTGCTGGAGATAGAGAGACGGATAGCAACTCAAGCAGAGCATTTGCGAACTGTAATGTGTTTTTCAAAATCATTTTTTGTTACCAAATTTCTTTGAATATATTAACAATATCCATATTTTTCTCTCCTGCAGCAAAGCAATGTATTTAAGGCACGAGAAGAAAAATATCAGTCTAGAATTAAAGTGCTTGAAGCCCTTGCCAAAGGGACCAGTGAGGAGAGTGAGGTGGTTCAAATAGTATTTTAATTATTTATTTGGTCTTGCTTTAGCAAAACTACCATTTTCTGCCATCATTTTGTGATTCAAATATTGTCCATATTTTGACAGATTGTTATGAACCAGCTCCAGCATATAAAGGTACAGTTGATGATGTTTATGAATTATAATACGTTTTTTTGTATATTTTTGTCAATATTGGAGAGATGTTCATTTCAATTTTTCATAAAAAGTGTGAAGTGGATCTGTTTACCTCAATAAATGTACCACTTCAATCATGTTAATTGCTGCAATAATTTTATGTTGAACCTTTTTTTTACCTGTTACACCTGAAAACATCATGTGCTGATTTAGACTAGCTAACTCTTATACAATGAACTTGAATGGGCGTAGACAAGTTCTAAAGTTTTGGATTGATTTTCGTTCAAATTTCAGACGTCTGACTGATTCTTTGCAATTAATTGGTCATGTTATCATGTACTTATTCTGTTTACTTCTAGATGCGAAAGGCTCATGAAACTCTTAAACTTCTTAATGCAATCATGCTTTGACATTTTAATTTATTAATGCGCAGTCTGAGAAAAGCAAGATGGAGGAGAAGAAAAGGTTTGAACAACAGGAAGCTACCAAGTTACAGAAACAGAAGGATGAAAATAATCTTGAGGTCTCAACACTGAGACAGGAGCTGGAATTGGCCAAAAGAATGCATGAACTGCGCTACATGGAATTGGAGACACAAGCCAAGCTGGAGAGATTTGACTTAGAAAAGCGGTTGAAGGAGCAAGAAAAACTTCTAGAAGATTCAAATATTAAGGATGAAGACCGTGTTGAAATCTCATCTCTAAAACAGGAGCTGGAAATGGCCAAAAAAACGAATGAAATCCATAGTTTGCAGCTTGAAAGTGAGGCCAAATTTGTAAAATCTGAATTGGAGGAAAGGTTAAGGAAACAAGAGCAGCTTCTTGAAGATTCAAAGGTCAAAATCAAAGAACTTGAAATGAGTTGTGAGACAAAAAATCATAGATGGAGCAAGAAAGAGCATGTATATGAAGCCTTTGTGAAGATTCAGTGGTCTGGCTTAAAGGTATGTATTTTATTATTTTGTGTTATCGGTTTTGACATGGGAAATCAACTTGTCATAACTCTATGAATTGATACATTGCCAACACTCAGGAGCTTAGGTGCTCTTCAGATAACATCAAGCAAGAAATGTTGTTGTCACAGAGGACCTACCTGGAGGAATTGAACCATGTAGGTAAGAAGTGGATCTTGTTCTGCAGATTATGAATAGCATTGTTTTTTCTACTATATAACTCAGGTTCTTAACTAGCTCAGGTACAAAGCTTAAAGATTTAGCGAAAGCAGCTCAGAGTTGTCATGAAGTTCTTAATGAAAATCGCAAATTATTTAATGAGCTTCAGGATTTAAAAGGTTTGTTTTCTTGATGTTGTTTTAGCTATGCCACAGTTAGTGCAGGGAAGTGGAGATATGATTATTTATTTATGCTATCCTTTGTGTTCTACTTATTTGCACAGGTAGTATTAGGGTATATTGTCGAGTAAGGCCACTCCGTCCCTGGGAGAATCAAAAGCAAACAATCTTAGAGAACATTGGGGAACATGGAGAATTGACTGTTGCAAATCCTGTCAAACCAAACGATGCTCAAAAATCATTCAGATTCAATAAGGTTTATGGTCCTATGGCTACTCAAGGTTTCTTTTTTCTTCTTGTTCTCTTTTATTTAGGATCTATATTATACCGTTATGATACTTCTTTTTTCTTCCCTTTTTGGTTGGTGTTAGTATAACTTTCTATCGACTTGTATATTCTTACTTGTAATAGCTGAGGTTTTCTCTGATACTCAACCGTTGATACGAACCATTCTTGATGGGTACAATGTTTGCATATTTGCTTATGGTCAAACTGGCTCTGGAAAAACATACACAATGGTATGTATTTCTCCTTTCCCTTGTATCCTTTCCCTTGTATTCAAAAGGATGTTTTGTCTCCTTGAGAGATATTCATTTCATTGGTCTTGTGGCAGAGTGGACCGGATAATGCATCTAAGGAGGATTGGGGGGTCAATTACCGTGCTTTAGATGACCTTTTCCAAATCTCTGAAGACAGAAAGAGCTTCTTTTCCTATGAGATAGGAGTTCAAATGATTGAAATATATAATGAACAAATTCGGGATTTACTCTCAAATGATGGTTCGCAAAAGAAATATCCTTTTACTACAGTTTTTGTAGCATGATGACTGATAAGTTCTAGCATCATATAAGTTGTTTTTATAACTATGTTAGATAATTGTTTCCTTAACTTGCGCACACTAGGGATTTTAGCCACTCCTCAACCGCATGGACTTGCTGTCCCAGATGCAAGTATGCATCCAGTCAGATCCACTGAAGATGTCATTGAATTGATGGAAATTGGACTATCAAACAGATCCGTTAGTTCTACTGCAATGAATGAAAGAAGTAGCCGCTCGCACAGGTGAGGCGCAATGCTGTTAAGAGTTTATGACTTATTTTTTCTTATCCATTTTATAATGCTTCACTTTTTTTTTTTTTTTTTTTTTTTTTTTTTTTTTTTTTTTTAACAACGCTTTGATTAATGCAATATTCACATTTTAAATTTTGACTACATTTTATGATTTATAGATAAGGAAAAATATAGCCTGTTGGATCTTGTTGTATTCATATTAAATTAAGCTTACATAATATCAATTATAAACTTTTCTTATTGATTATTAAAGATGCTAATGATTGATAATATGCATTGGCAAGTGTGAAATTAAAAGTGTTGCAAGTAAAAAGAAATAGAGGAAGTAATAGCATACATTTGACTTTGATGTCTAAGGTGCATTAGAATTGGTAATTATTTTGTTATATAATGTGTGGGACTATGATAAAGCATCATTTGGTATATACTAAAAAATACATTCATAAGATCGTGCTTTCATTGTTATACTATAGGACTGAATGATTGAAAGGAATGGTCAAAGACAAGATTTCACGTCAAAATTGATCTGAAATGAGTATTATTAGTAGCTTGACCTTATGCATAGTAAATACTTGTGCAGTGTTGTCTCCATTCACGTTCAGGGAATAGAGTTAAAATCTGGAGCAACCTCACATGGCAGTCTTCATTTGGTAGATCTTGCTGGTAGTGAGAGAGTTGACAGGTCTGAAGCAACTGGGGATAGGTTGAAGGAAGCACAACACATCAACAAATCACTATCTGCTCTCGGGGATGTTATCTTTTCACTTTCTCAGAAAAATCCCCATGTACCATACAGAAATAGCAAGCTTACGCAGGTTCTTCAGGCCTCTCTAGGTAATAATTCTCTTTTCTTGCCCATTGGGTGCACACATTAACTTCATTCCTGTCCCTCTCTTCTTCCTGTGACTCACTTTTTGATAACTTTAATTTCCTCATGGTGTTTACCGAAACTTGATAGTTTGACTCATGCCTTCAATGTTTCAGGTGGTCAAGCAAAAACACTTATGTTTGTTCAGATTAATCCTGATGTGAATTCATACACTGAATCATTAAGCACCTTAAAATTTGCTGAAAGGGTGTCTGGTGTTGAGCTAGGTGCTGCACGGAGTAATAAAGAGGGCAGAGATGTCAGAGAATTAATGGATCAGGTGCTTGTTATGTTATGTAACTCAATGCTTACATAGATTGACTTTAAATGAAGTTGAACAATCTGCTTGACATGATAGTTAAATATGAAAAAGCCACAATGATCAACATTTATAATAATTTTAGAAATCGAGACGTATACAAACATTTGGTTCACCTTATATAATACTTTCACAAACCATTCAACTTATCACCATAATGTGTTGGTTGATATTAAGTATAGTAGTCTTGGATCTAGAAATCTGTGTAATTTGTATATGGTGCATTCAAGAACATATTGCATGCTGCACCTAGCTAATCTGTTCGCTGATGAATAATGACTATAACTGAATATTTATTGAATCAAAATATTAAACTTATGTTAATAATATCAATAACCCTTTAGCAGCTTAATAATCCAAACTATAACTTCTTCAAAACTAGAATTAAGCTTTCCTAGCTTGTTAACAAAATAACAACTAAACACCAGCTTTCTTGGAGTGGAAAAAGAGTAAGAAGATAAAGTAGTAGTTGCAAGTTTGAAAATGTTAGATAAAATAATTTAAAGGGTTGAGATTTCATTGATGACCTCACATTGTTATCAAATTTTGTTTAGTACTTTTAGTTTGCTGTAGGTTATTATGTTTTATACAAATACATCTACTCTTTACAATTTTGATAAGAGGTTCATTTTTCGAAATGACTATAAAAAGAATTACATTAATGATATTGAATTGAATGGTTATCAGCACGCCTCAACAATGCTTCATATGTGGTTGTAAACATGTCACTTAGAAATAGTAAAATTAATTTGAAGTTCATCTCAATGGTAATCTATAGGTAAAGTTTAATGATGTGCAAAAACTTGTTGGGTTTTTGGCAAATAGCATTGATATTTAGTTTTAAAATTATATGTTATCACTAGAATTCAGCTTTGAAGTTCAATTCGATAAAAGTGTATAATTAGTTTCATATGTGGTCCATGTTGGGTGCTTTTGGGTGTAAAAATCAGAGCTACCGGTGTAGTTGCTTAAAAATGGACACAGAAAAGATTCAATGTGTAGCTAAACGAAGTATGAAGATCTTAATTAAGAGTTTAACTGTTATGAGACCATACAAAAATGATCTGGAATATCAATGCCAATTTTAGTGCAATGGGTACTGCGAAAATCAATCAGTAAGGTTCAAAAATTGCAGCAGAAAATATACCATGTACCATAAAAGCAATAGATCGAGATCCTTTGATACATGTAGGCATGTAGCTCTGCCATTTTCCAATTGAAATATGATTGTCAGTTCAGTTAAGGACTTCTGCATGTATAACAGAAATCTTCTAGACTGTTAGTTGTCACAATATTGGATTTATTCATTGAAACTTTTTCTTAAGTGATACGAAAGAAAGGACACAAAAGTGAATTTTATTACTTGTACCTTATTGCTTATGTTTTATTTTGACAAAAAAATTTGATTTTAAAAAATCAACCTCTTTTGTTTTAAGTATGCCCTTCAAATTGGTTGTTCTTGTTCTGAGAATGCTTTAAATTTGTGATGATCTCCATCATCTCTTCCCTTTCCCATCTAAATTATGCATTGCTTTTTAGATTTATGAGATACATTTTGGATAATATATTTCTTATAATTGTGTTAAATTATACTTCAAAGTATAATTTTGTGAACATCAAGCATTCTTGAATGTTACTATATGGATTGATTAGAATCATACACCTTATTGTTGATTTATGTGTGACTTTCAGGTGGCATCTCTCAAAGATACAATAGCTAAAAAAGATGAGGAGATTGATCGATTACTGAAAGATCCCAGAAGTCCAATCTCTAGGCGGAGCTTAAGCTCCTTAAAGAATGGATCTTTATCACCATCAACAAAGTCCATTGGAAGTAGTCCTCAACGAAGTCCAAAAGTATCTAATGTTAGACGCATGGGAATTCGTACAAAATCAGCTTCTGATCAGGATGGAGTTTTGAAGAACTATGACCCTAGTGTCCTTTCCATACATGAAGATGAAAATGAAGGGTTACGAGCATCATGGTCCATGAATGACTTAAACGACCAAAAGGATTCTCCCCGGCTACCAAATAACTCTGGTGGGACTTCAATGGTTGATGATGTGATTGGTATGGGGGACTCTAGTAATGATGACAGATTGAGTGAAATATCTGATGGTGATCTCTCTGTTGGAACAGACATCGATGGCACTTACGAAGCAAGCTCTTCACATGAGGCAACCAAACCATCAAATAGTGCAGAGAAGCGAGGAGAAAAGTACGTTTTTTAACTACTTTTGGCTACTATTTTGTGCACTGTGTTTTTCTCTTGTTTTGAGGTTTTGCATAAGTTTTTTTTTTCTCCTGCTATAAGAATTTCTTCTTGTCCTGAGCGTGTTTGTTATCCTGATTCCTCTGCAACCGTACAATTCATGTGTCGCATTCATTATATGTTCTACAATAGTATGAGAAGTCATAAATAACTAATATACTACCAAAACTTCAGTTAGCATAACTCTGCTTATTTTCCACTCTTAATTTTTAATGACAAATACCTTGGATGTTGGGAATGCAGTCAAAACCAAAACTATAAAGTACTTTATTAATCATATTATGTTGGTATAGGTCAAATAAAAAGTTCATTAAAACAGGAAAATTTCAGAATGATAATTAAGTTTGTCTTATAAACTACTGTAATATGCATGAGTACACACTAGAATTACAATAACGCGATCTTCTTTTGTGTGCAGACCAAGAATGGTTACAAGGCCTTCTCAACCGTCAAGGTTAGCAACAGCCAGAAAAGCAGCCGGCATCTCCCGTTTGTCAGAAGTAAAGTCCACCCTAAGAGCAGCTTCTGGTGTGTTATAAGCACTCTTGTTTTCTGATTCAAAATGTTTTTAGTGTCGCGTTCTTAATTATTCACTATTTTTTTTTTCGCAGCATTGAAAAAACCTGCTAGTGCAAGCTCTTCTCCTGTTGATTCAGTCAGTGGCCGAAGACGAGTGTAGGTTAGTCAAAAACAGTAATTCTTAAAAAAAAAAAACTGTGCACAGTTCTACATTTTTTGTGTGCCATAATAATAAGTTTTATGGTTGGTTCTTGTTTTCTTATAATATTTTTTTTTATTTTTTTAATTAGTTCCATTATTTTCTTTATTTGTTCTCATGGCTTGTATGTTATTCTTTTTCATGTAATCTGGTACTGGCAAGAAGCAATTTTGTGCCAGTGTATATGAAGGTAGAGGAAAGGTTTCTTTCACTATGAGGCAAACAATTCTCAATGGCCCTTATTCTGGGTAATGATAGTAGTTGTATTACTTGTATATATATTATGGTTACTCGTAGAGTTGTAGATGATTTCGTGCAATTATGTTTATTTACGCTTTTGGTTGATTAGCATTTGTGGAGGGAAAAAAAGGGGAGGGAAATAGAGGAATGGAATGGGAGACGAATAGGCTCGTCTCAATTATAATGGAGGCCATGAGAGCGACAACAACCAAAAAAATAAAAAAAATAAAAAAAAAAAAAAAAAAAAGTGGGCCCTTAACCTATAAATTAAATGAGAAATCTATAAATTTTTACCTATACCCCTAATGTAGGTAGTTCTGCCTACACCCCCTTTCCATTACAATGACGTCGTCTTAATAATTTTTCGGGTTTTGAATCACATATAAAATGTTCATTCTTATATATATAAAAGTTCAATTTTGTATTTGTCAAAAAAAAAAAAAAAAAAAAAAAAATAAAAGAGTTCAATTTTGTATCATTAAATGTTCAATCCTGCTAATACAATGTGTTCTTATTTATTTGTCTTATTATTTAGTTAAATTAACTAGTATATATAGTACCCGTGCGATGTACGGTTGACAATAGCAAGTATTAAAAACATAAAAATATGAACTGATCTAAAAGTATGGATGTTGATTTAAAAAAACCTAATAATACGACTATAAGAGTGTGAAGAGTTATCTAAAACAATACATATAAAAATAAATTACATTGATGACAATTTAAAAAGTAAAATTTATATAAATAATAAAAAATCGACTTTCACATTTACTGAGCTGAGATGAGCTGAACTGAACTGAACTGATTGGAGCTGAACTGAACTGAATAGAGCTGAAATGAATATTTTATAAGAGAAGGAAATTAGGAGCTGAACTGAACTGAATTGAACTGAACTGAATTGAATTGATTGAAACTGAACTGAACTGAAGTGATTGGAGCTGAACTGAACTGAACTAAATTGAACTGAAATTAAGCCAAAGTGAACAGGTCCTTAGTTAAATTTGACCCATTTGTTAATGATGTAGTTTGACCCTAAACATACAACTACACATCATATAACATTTGTTTGTTTGTATTTTTTTTATATAAATATTGTATCAATAATTATGAAAATCGAGTGAATATGACATTAGTATACGTAGTGAGACACAGAATTTGTGATTCCAAATCAAAGACATTGTGACTACTACAAAAAAAAAATGTACTCACTTCTCTGCACAACACTCTAATTTTCTCGTCAATTTACGGCGTTACACCTGATTTAGATGGAGATATAACGATAAATTGGAAAAAATGTCAGTAAAGTCCATAACTTCAATTCTAGCTCAAATATCGATACTTCCAAAGCTCATACACCATGAAAATGAAGTTCTTATCCTATGATAATTCTGACCATGTAATCGCAAGATGTAAGGCCAGGTCCATGACTTGATTGATAACTGAATCGATTTTTTCTTCCATTGACGTGAATGCATGCATATTATTATAAGATCTTATGTTCTCCAAAAAATTCCTTCTTTCAGGGTCCTTGTTCTTTAAAAATCCACTAAGTAGTGGTGATAGTTCTTTTAGTAGAGGTAATTTCACTTTTCCTTGCATACAACACTATGAGTATTTTGGATTTGTTGAGTTTCGATGCTTCTCTAATCTTTCCTCATACCAAAATATTGCACCACAAAATTGGCAAGTATATGTCGGGTCTCCAATGTCCCAATATTCTGAGCAAACATAAAACAACACAACATTTTTAGTAGTGAAATTATTTTCTTAATAAGCTCCACAAATTACAAATAGCTTATGAATAATATAATTCTTTTTTTTTTTTTTTCAGAATCATTGGTCTTTAGCATTATAATTATATAAACTGAAGAAAGATAAAATCATAGTAGCACCAATAAATATACATAAGAGAAATCAACCTAAACTCTGTTACTTTTATAAATTATAGTAACATACCTTGATTTTCTCGAGTATCGTTGTGAATATGTATATTATCCGGTGTCGAATCAGAGTGAATATCACCTGTTATTAAAATAAGTTCTATAAAAATTATAATGCATAAAATTCATACCTTTAAAAATTCTACCGTAGTCGTCGACTACGGACGACTATGGTCGACTACAATAAGAGATTAAATCTCATCCATTTATTGTTAATTGGCTAATCCTAGACGTCCAATTCGATACCCCAACAAAACAATCATCAAGTCATTAACACAGTCATCAAGTCTAGTCATCAAATCATTAAACAGTCATCAAGTCTAGTCATCAATTCATTAAACAGTCATCAAGTCTAGTCATCAAGTCATTAAACTGTCATCAAGTCTAGTCATCAAGTCATTAACTCTAGTTTGGTTAAATTAATTTGTTCAAAAGCTTTTTTTTTAATTTTTTTATTTTTATAAAATTGAATAAAAATATCTTATATTCATCTTCAATCTCTATCATCAAAAACCTTCATGTTCAACCTACAACATTCATTCTTCTGGTTCAAATTAATTAAATTCTTATATTTTGTTTAATTTCATATTTAAATTGATCATCATATAATCAATATTTTGGCTTCATATATTGATTTACTTGTTGGCCTTTTCTCCCTTTATTCATGGAGTACAAAATCAATGGACCTAATATAGGATTTTAAAAATATTAATTATATGATTCATCCGCAATTGTTTTTTCATCCGGAATTGTTTTTTCATTTTTTTTTATCACTATATGATTCATCCGCAATTGATCATTATATGATTTATCCGCAATTGTTATTTTTTTTTTTTTTTTTGAATAGCAATCCGCCATTGTTAAATGTTAAGGTTGAAGATGAATAATATTGTTTTAACTTTTTTTTTTTTAAATCCTATATTAGGTGCGTTTTTCAGAAATAAAAAAAAAAAAAAAAAATTCCCTACCCTACTTCCTTATACGTGTAATATTAAGGAATAATTAGAGTGTTGGTGTATTATTGCTTCAAAATAGTAGTAGTTATTATTTCCTATTCCTTAGCTAGGATATTGCCATTAATGGCTTAAGATTAGGAGCCAAGGGAGTTTTTTTTATAATTGTCAGTAGTAGTGGTGGTTATGCTAGAAGTTATGTTGTTAGTGGAGAGATTATTTAGGCATTTAGTTTGATCATGTGATCATTATCCCTAAATTATTGCTTTATTTGTTTATTTCTATTAAGTATTTAAGTACCGGTATGTACGTTTATTTTGTAATTGCAATCTAATGAAAATAGTTGTTTTGTTTCCTTAATATTATTGTTATTATTCTTTATTAGAATTAGCTTCAACATAGAGTATCTAATTATTCTTTCTGTTATTTTATAAATATCTTTTATTTACTTAGTCAATGTTAATAAGAAGCACTACCAAATCAATAAAAAGTCAATCTATTATATACTTTGCACTCCTTCCCCTTTCAAACTACTACTCCAAATCACCATAACCCAGAAAAGATTTAAGATATAAACAACAAAATTCGAAAAAGAAAATAGAGAAGATGGAAGAAACATACAATGGTAGTTGTACCAAGAAGCAACGTGAGCAACTCTTCTTGCGATCGATCCATAGCCAAAATCAAGAGAACGGAGAAAATTTAGGGATGAGAAAATTTAAGGATTTACATAAAAGCGGAAAAAAAATTGAAAATTTAGGGTTTTCATAGAAAAGTGGAAAAAGTATTAAGGGTTGAATAGTAAAGATTCTTTCAATTTGGCATTTTGATTAAATTTAATACTTGTACTCCGTAGTGTGTAATATTTCCTTTCTACCTTTAAAATGTACAAGTATTTACTTACTTGACTATTTCGTATATTTGTTGGCACGTGAGTCATTAACGTTAGTGTTATAGAATACTCTGTTTCGGTTATAGGGGTTGCTCTGTTAATTTAATAGAGGTTGATCTGTCAGTATAATAGAAGTTACACTGTTACTATTATAAGAATTACTCCGTTTTTTTAATCAATAAGTATATTTTTAAATTTAGTAAATGTAAAAAAACAAAAATCATTAATATATATATCGCATTTAGCAAAAATAAGCTTTAGTCGACAAAAATAAGTAAATTTGATACTCCCACCGTTTCATAATGTTAGTCCCATATACTATTTTGGGTGTTTCAAAAATATGTACCCATATTGAATATATTTCATTTATAACTTGATTTTTTTTTTAATTAATAAGTTGTTGATTGATGACATTACTCTAAGTAAGGAAATCTTTACCTTAAATTATGCAATTATAACTTGTGCTTTCTTAATAAAAAATCTAAAAAGTTAAATAAGGTAAACTAATTATGAATTATGTTGTACTTTAATGTTAGATTCCAAATATATTTCTTTTTTTATTTTATGTGATTGATTTCATATGGGACTAACATTATGAGATGAATGGAGTATAAGTTTACTTATGTTAACATCTAAAATCTTTTGAAATTCACTTTTGCTATAAATTTTAGCCATATTTACTATCCAATTGTGACACATTTGAATATGTTTAGGGTATGGTTGGCTAATTTGAGTCGCATCAGTTCTATTATAACTAATCTTAAGCAATACATAGTATACCATTAGAATTAATTGATAGGCTACCAGTCCACCACCATACATATTCATGTGCCAATTAATGCTCATTACGATTCACCCAAAGTAAATCCTATTCTTTTTCTTAATAATGAAGGTGGCTGGGATTACATTTGATATCGGAAATTTGTAATGGGCCAAGATTCCTTTATGCCATGCTACATTTTACTCCACATAACATCTACATTCAAATCAGTTGGAGACAAATTCCTACATTGTCTATGTTTCCTACAAACTTTTGTTGGTTCTCTCCTTCAAGTTTCCACCACTTTATTTTAGGTGTCACTTGTGGTCTTATGTCCTTACATATCTACGACCTCAAAAATTGAGCACCACAAGTCTATGTTGAGTTATTTTTCACCAGGGATTAAAGACGGCAGGCCAGTCCCATGGCCCATCACGAAAAAAGCACGACACGACACATTACTGTGTGTGTCGGCCATGAGCCACATTTATAAGAAGAAGCACAATAAGACACAGCACGACAAAGCACGCTAAAATCAATGAAATTTTGCTTAGGCACGCAAGCCCAGCACAATGGCATTGCACGTGGGCCTGGGCCGTGCACGGACCAACCTTTTCTAAACTTCGTCCTGACATGGCACAAAACTCGTGGGCTAAGCTATGGGTCGGGCTTAACTAACCCCAAATCACGTGGGCTCGGCACGACCCAGAACCATCTTTACCAGAGGTCATCTTACAATCAACGTAACTCTTCCCTCCAAGCAATCCTTACCAAAACTCTTTTTATTTACTTTTATTATTTTATCCCACCAGTGTTTTATGAATTATATTGATTTCCTTCACTAAAGTTTAACCTTTTATGTTTCTTTATTTTTTTTTATTTAACCGTATACGTTTTAACTATCTCTTTAAAAGATCGGTTACTGTCCCAGGTGACCGGTTTTCCACGTCAACTGGCGTCCAAAATCGGTTACCATCCCAAGTGACCGATTTTGCACATCGATTGACCTTGGTCAACCGGCTTCCAAAATCGGTTATCGTGACTGTTGATTAGTTTTGTGCGCCGGTTGTTCGTCATCACACGATAAAATAAACCCACGTTAAACCCCAGAACAATAAATTGTGCCTATTGAAAGCCGACGGCAACGTTTGCAATTCGTTTTTCGATGAGCCGCCTCGATCACCATCCATTTCTCGTCAACTTTCGCGTTTGTGGTGGCAATCCTGTGTAGATGGTGGTGGTTGTGGTGGCAAGTCGTACCGATGTTGTGATTGGTGGTAGTTGACTTGGTTGTTTTTTAAGTGGTGGATGGACTAAAGTTAGAGAAAGAAAACGGGAAAAAAAAAATTACAAGGGCAAGAATTTTCCCATTGCTTGAAATGTTGGCAGTGTGATGATTTTGCAGGCGGTTTAACAATCCACCTAACTTTTTTATTAGAAGATAATTGAAGATATAAATGGTATATGATGTTTTGGCTAACGTAAAACTCCAAGCATTGCCATTAAAAAAGAATGGATGAAGTGTAACAAATCTTACTTCATATATGAGAATTCACTTCAATTAAAAATGAGTCGTTGACTTTAGGTAATAATCATGTTTCTGGTTTAAAATTTTGGATTTTGCTTGTGTACGGAGGACATACCTTATTTAAAACAAAAACTTCATATCAACGTGAGGAGGCATTAATGTGACTTAAATGTTACGAAGTATGAATGTGAGGAGGCATTAACTGTTTTGATTTTAAAATGGACTAATGTTTTCAATCTTAATTAGTTCAATGACTATTATAATTAAACATACTTCATATTAATTTGCTCGTGAATCTGTATCTGAAGCAAGAAATTTTCCACTTGCGTCATACAAATTACCACGTTCAAGTTGTGACAAGTAATACGAATGACCAAGATTACAATAGAACACTGCAAATATACATATGTACTATCAACACGATAGATGGAAGATAATAGATTTACACATAAACCCTGTATAAACAAATAGTGAGCAAGGGGGTTTTATGTGTCATCAGATTTCGCTAATTTATCATCTACATTGGCTGGAGGATCAATTTTCCCCACGCTGTTGTTCTGAGCTGGATTATGCATTTCAATGGTGTCCTTTATTTTCTGGAACTGCAAAATAGGTGAAGAGAGGTAAGTAGATAATAATTCATTTACAAACTGGAAACACATACAATGTGAGTACGTTATACTACAAAAGAATCAACTAAACATGAGTTCTTACAAATCAAGAACCATTTAATTTTCTAAGAAATGAAAAACCATTTAAGTTGCTTTTACACACTGTCATATATAAGTTACGCAACAAAAAATCAAGACAAGTGAAACCAAGAAACATCATCTTGGTAGTTAATAATCCTTATCAAGACAACCAGGTACACCAACAAATCCTAGGTCTTGTGTCACCAACCATAGCCCAATCCCCTGAATTTGCATGCCCTACCAAATAAACCTTCTCTTTTTTGACACATACCAAATAAACCTTCTCAAACCCTGAACTTGGTTAGGTTGTTTATGTTGAAAAAAAAAAAAAAAAAAACCCAAATCTAACTTGTAAAGACAATCAATAACATAATATTAAAACAGACACCAGGAATGACACATGTCAATTCCTGGTGACGTTTTTTTCCTCCAAAAACATTTTTCTTTTTTGCTAAAATCTTCTTTGAGAATTTTAGTATAAAATATAACTATTATAATATTATTTTAAATATTTTATACATAACTTATTTAATAATACATTCCTTTATAGGTTTCCCATATCTTTTAATAGTAGGACAATACATCTTCAAAAAGTATTATTCTGTATGTCATATGTTTAATACATCATATTTTATTCCTAAAAATGACTAATATATTTTAAATAAGCTAATTTTGTAACAAAATTTAAAATGATGAATCTATTAAATAATAGATTCGTACTACACAAATTGTTATTGTTATTATTATTAACAAGAATTTTGATTCTCTTAATACTTTAATTGGTTTCTCGCCTAATTCTAATATGAATAACATATCAAATTAAAGGAGTCGGTTTTTATTCAAAAAAAATGAAGGGAGTTTAATAACATAGCGTATCATTATAAACACCTTATCTATGCATGTAATTTCATGTAAGAAAATTTGATAAATTACAATTTTATTATTTTTTATTTATATCCCTAATTTAATACTTTCATAAATTATCAACTTCTAAGAAAAAAATGACTAAATATCATTAAATCAGGGTTATTATTATTATTACTGACTATTAAGTGTAATAAAAAGAAAATTGATACTAATTTATCATTGAATTTATAAACCACTCATATGGTCTAATATATAGTTTTAATATACTCATTTGTCTAATAGACTCATTTGTTATATTTCATTTTTCATTTCATTATATATACAAAATAAGAAGATAATAAATTTGTTATAGTTGTAGTTTATCTATGTGTTATTTTTATTTTTTAATACAATTTTTTTTTTCTTTTATTGATTAAATGTAGTGAAATTACCGAGCATGGCACGGGTGCTAATCTAGTTCTATATAATAATGCTGCCTAAACTATTTGTATCAAGACATTGGAGGCGAAGAAATAGTAAGCTGTTTTAAAGAGTAGGTTGTCACATGCTAACGATTTCCCTGATGCCCTGGCACAGCAAGTTCCATATGAGGCAACCTCCCTATGCCTGTGTGCCTTACTGAATTGGTGCAGATTAGTGTCATTCCAACAGTAGTCAGCTCTCTCTCTCTCTCTCTCTGGTGCTAAGATAGCAGGATTTGGAGGGTAGAGGAAGGGAGGGGAGTTGGTGAATAATAATAGGGTTGAGCTAAGGGAGGGAAAACACACCATGGATATACCAATAGTATTCCAGGTCACGTACTATAAGACACACCAATACCATAAGCATTCACGTAAGTGACTATGTCATCACCAGTTATGTATCATAAGGATCTTTGGCTTTATCATCCTAACTGAATCCACCCAATTAAATCAAAAATGCTAAAGCCCATTATTTTCGCAATAATGCTGCAAAAACTGGCTCGCAGCAGGAGCATTTCTTTGCAAATGTACTGACTTTTTGTGCTTCTAATATTAACTCATCTACAGCTATGGATTGGGGTAATTATGTCCTCCATCAATTAATCAGCTTGAAAGAATATCCCCATAGCTTCAGATTTTCTGTGCTTAGTCACAAAAATGCTTGCCTCTTCGTATTCTTTTGTAAATGTAGGTGTTGCAGCAATTTTACTAATCACTCATCCTAAGCTTCATTTAGCAATATATATTTGGGCTGCTGGAGTGCAAACAACTGTGCTAGAATTAAATGCATTAAAGAGTTAATAAAAAGACTTGAAAAAAAAAATTATACTTCCACCATCCCAAATTAGTTAACACGTATTCCTTTATGGAAGCTTCTTATTAGTTGACACATTTTCATTTTGGGCAAGTCTTGTGTAGTTCAATGACAACATTACCCTCACTCTTCTTCTCTCTCCTTCCCCATAGTAGCCATATCATACCCAATCTTTCTCCTTTCTTCCCTATTTCATCACTCTCTCTTCTCAATAGAAAACCACTCATTCTCCTCTTTCCAGGTGCGGAGGTGCCACCATGGCCACCACCGTCCCATCCCATATTCTGTCTCCTTAGTCGCCTCTGGCCTTTGCTTGTCACTCGGCCCCTTGTCACCGACTTTTGCCAACTCTATTCTCACATTAACTGCATCCTCTTTTTCTTAGGCAAAACCATTTCTAGGGTTTAGCTCTCGGTTTCACCTTGTTTTTTCTGTTTAACAATCGCAAAATCCCAAAAAAAATTGGAGATAATAAAAATTTGGAACTTAAATCATAAAAAATGGTGACTTTGCGTCAGTGGTGGCTTGCAATTTGGTGGTTATGGAGACCAAGGGGAGGAAGAACCTTATGAAGGTGGTGTGAAGTGTGCTTTAGGGTGGTAAAAGGAGGAAATTTCTTAGGGTTAGGGCATGCTTGGATTGAGAGTAATGTTTTAATAGGGTAATAAAGTCGAACTAAACAAAATGAAAGTAAATTTCTGAATCTGATGATAACCCCCTTTTTTTGTTGTTCATGCCAATATTAAGGTGGTTTTAACGGTGGTGGAGTTGTGTAGTAAAGGAAGGTGTAGGTAGTTGTATTGTCGAGGAAACAACAGCTGGTGGTAGTGGCTATGCAATGATAATGCGTAAGGTAATCTGTCTTTTTCCTTAACATATCAGCCCGCCTTAATTTACGTGCCTACTTCAATTGTGTCAATTAATTTGGGGGCTATTTGGAATGTTGTGCATTCAATACATTGTTGGTGACAACTTTATTATATTAGTAGTGCTTTTGTTGCAAAAAAAATAAAAAATCCTTAGAAACATAAGAGCATCCACAGTCCCACAGATTATAAGAAGTAAGCACCTAGTGAAAATAGATGATGTCTTTCGAAGGTGCTAATTGAATCAGCATAGGATCTATTAAAATCTATGTATCTTCATGGATTAGCCCACAAATTTTAGAACATAACATCGAAGGAAGAGCTTGAAAGATGGACAGGCACCTCATGTACATAAGCTTTATGAAAAGATCCATTATCACATATAGCTGGGATGAAGTTGTAGAAAAAGATAAGCATTAAACCCAAGACGAATCCTGAGCTACTTTATAGAAACATACATCTAGTGTGTTGCTAGAATCACTTTCTTTACAGCAAGTGGAGTTGTGTGTGGAAAAGGTATCCGTTTTTCTTCCCCGGACTAAATAGGACCTAGTTACATAAAAAAAAGAAGAAGCAGGCAGAGGGCTTACCTTAGCGAGTGAACAAGAAAACCCTTCCACCTTTCCATCAGCTCCACGATAGAAATGGAAGTAAGGAAGCACCTTCACATTCATACTTTTGCACATTGCCTTATTCTCATCAAAATTAACCTTTATAAACAATATCTCTGGATGTGATTCAGCCATTCTGCACAACTGGAAACACAGTGCAACAAATCAGACCAAACAAACTTTAAAGATCAAAAGTGAATCAGAACCAAAGTCATTAATCACCTAGCCTGCGAAAAGAATTTGCATAACTCTTCATGGTAGACAATTAATTTGAAAATCTTGCTCTCACTCACCCTCTCTCTCCAAATCCTTCTTTCCTAGAAAAAAAAAAAAAAATAAAAAAAAAAAAATTAAAAAAATAAAAAAAAATTGCACACATATTGTGGGAATTCAAAATGAAACCCTGAAAAAACCTATAACCGAGGGAAGGTTAATTGAGAATTGAGATTTAAGTGTAATCTTGTTTAGAGCAAAGTTTGTAATTCAATCACTATTTTTGAAGCCGAGCTATTAAATCATTTGTCAAGTAGAAATCGGTGCAGTCCAATAAAACTTTAAACTTCAAACATTTGTGAAAGAGTAAGGAGACCCAATTTACTCTGTGAGTCACAATAGCAGATGAAATAATAACTGGAAAAGCATAATGGCCTTCCAAATCATGTGGAAGAGTGAGTCAGATGTGAATGATGCTTCGAAATCATTTCTATGCTTTAGGAACATCTAGTGTGTCTTTGTCATAGAAAATTCTACAATAATACAGACATATTTAAAATTTACATAAGTGATATTTAGAAGAAGGGGGGCTTTGCTTTTACAGAAACCTGGAGCCAAGGTATCTTAAAGATCCATATATCAGAGATCAAAATTTTCTAGTGTATACACAAACAAAATAATTACTTCTAATTAAACCATGACTCTCAAGACAATATTTTATGAGCAATATATAAGATCATGGATGTCAACTAAAGAGATCAATGGTAAATATGCTATGTTAAGCTTTTAGAGCATAGTAACTGAGTTCTGATCCTCTCATTATTCTTTGTGACTCTTTTGTAATTATTTCTCTTGAGTGATGTTCTTCACCTAAAAGGGGTCCTTAAAGAACAAGATTGTCACCCAAATTCACCATTCTTCAAACGTTTCCAAGACATCTTTCACCTTTTTCCTATTCCTCGCACTCAAATAAATACAGATATGCTCAAGCCTTATCACTCCAATCATTCACTTCCCACTCCTTCATAACTGTACCCTAATATCTTATACCAACCCATACTAATTGATCTACACTCTTATAAATAAAAATTTCATAACATTATATCTATCCTGGATTAATTGTCTTGTTAAGCTTGGGTACACATAATATTATTACTTTAGTAAAAAAAAGGGCAATGTGGGTTTTTATGGACAATGAATTAGGCGAAATAAAACAATTGACAGTTTGATTGAGATAGAGAAAGAGTTAATGAGGCGTAAATCACATATACAGACCAACACCAAATGGTTTGAGTAAAATACAACTTTTATTTTAGGTCAGATGACAGTTTTTATGGACAAAGCTATTTAATTTTCTAATCCCTTGTGAACCCAAAAAAAAAGGCATATTATAACAGTAAAGAAGGAAATTTTATCCTTATAATATATTGGTAGCAAATTCCTAACTTGTGCCAAGTCTCATATTCTCATAATATCAAATTAGGTAAGATAATTATGAGAAAGATTAAGAATTAAGATATTATAAAGAGCAAATATTAATGATGGGAAGGGTAGTATAATAAGTCAGGAAATATTTACTTAAAACCACCCTAGAGCGACAGTACAAACAACAAAAACAATAAATAAATGACGTGCCCATCGGGTGCGGGTCATGTGTGCCTCTTTCACTGCACCTCGCCTATAGCAAAAAAAAAAAAAAAAAAAAAAAAAAAAAAAAAAAAAAAAAAAATCTAAGCTCCCTAGTGCCCCAGCACACCTAAGGCACAATTTTTTATACACTGGGTAGGAGCAGCGCAGTCCAAATGGTGACACAATGCACAAGGTGAGGAGCCTGCCTTCTGCAGAGAAGTGCTAGAAAGAGGAAAATAGAGTTGGATTCCAAGAAGAAAAAAACAAATAAAATTATTTAGATTAAATGTTACCTAGACTTTTATTAAACAACTAGCAGATCCCTTAAATCCTCAATTTATTACATTATATGCTCCATTACAATGATAAATAAAATTTTTTCTATTAAGAGAAACCATTCACATATAGGGTAGCAATTGTGGTTGATGACTTGACGGACATAGCAGAGATTGTCAAGTGGTGGCCAGCGCCAGTTCTTCTGATGGGCTTCGTTGATCGAGCATTCTCTCTCTCTCTCTCTCTCTCTCTCTCTCTCTCTCTCTCTCTCGTTTTCTCATTGTTTATTTTTTTTTCTTTCCATTACAATCTGAAACTTTCCACTCCTTTTACTTTCAATTTCAAACCAATTCATTCCAGTAAACATATCATTCCTGCCAACAATTTCTCTATATCTCAGTGCATTCTAAGCTTATCTTTTCTATTTTTTGAAATAGTTACCAAGTATCCTCTCCCTTTCCCTCCATCCGACTTTGGGAAAAATATAAAATGGAAACTTACTATATTTAATCACGTTGCCCTATTGTATAAGTTGCCTCCAAATATACACGAGCAACATGTAGCACACTTCCTTTTTAATTACATAAAAAAAGCAGAACATACTTGCTTTTATTAAGCTTTATTTCAATTTAATCCTATGGAATCATAAAAATAGCTCACGTCCACCTTATCTTCATAGGACATCACTGGAGTAATGAGGATCCTTAAATTGTTTTATCTGGGAAAATAGGAGAAAGGACTTTATACTGGATTTAAGATTATCAGATCAGCTTATTTGTTATCAGATAAGATACAAAAGACATTTGGATCAGTTCAAAACATATTATGGATAGACTTTAAGAATTAATAAGTAATATAAACATTCTCTTTTTTCTCTCTTTTATTGAACCAATAAATAGGTAAAATCAAGGAAGTATAGAAGATTAACTCCCTACACAAATTAAGGCTAGAACTCCTTTCTTCCTTATCTTATTCTACATGCAAAGGAAGGGGAGAACAAAGACAAGACATTTTTTTTAGGATAGATGGATGCGACCTTCGCTTACGGGTCACTAGATTAACTCAAGACCTTTCAGTTGTGAGCATGAGCTAGCTTAGGAATTCAATATTTGGTTAACACGGGAAGGTAGGTCAACCAGACCACTCTTGTCACCTCTTGGTAAAAAAGTTTTGGCCAACTAATACAGAAAGACATAAAGTCAGTCTCTTTTGCGTCACATGAGTAGGTTGAACAAACTCCTTCTACTGGTTACAAGAGGAAAGCTGAATCCCAAAGTGTCTTTAGAGAAGAAGCTTTATCTACACCCTTTCAAAGGCTTGTTTGCCTATTCTAGATGACCTCGCGTCCTTGCCTATAACTAAAGATGAATCAAAGAGATGTAACAGCTTCATTTTTGGGAGTTTTGCGGCTTACCAAATCCAAATTATTCCTTTAAACAACTTAGAAGGGGATGCAATGAGAAGCTTGATCCTCAATATTGCACAAGCTTCACTCAAATAGGAACTTGAACACCTTTAATCAGTTCAAAGGATATTACAAATTAGCAAGCATCTGAAAATTGTTGATAGCAACTCAAAGACTCCAATCAACATATCATTACCAGATGTAATATATTTTTTCGAAATCAATGGGTTAGCTGCTTGTACCCTACCAAGCATATCATTCTTAGATTATTAATTTTCCTACCCCATACCTATTGCCAAACTCTCTAGGCTTTAAATTCTAAAAAACTTATAAAAACACTCATAGTCCTATAAGCGAAAAAGTCAGCGTCATATCAATATACTGCCTCTGTTTTTTTTTTTTAGTTGACACCTTTCTAGTATCACGCTTGCCAACACATGTTTTTAACGATTAATAACACTAATTATAAACATTATAAAATTATAAAAAGTGGATATTAATAAAATATACATTGAAACGATTCAAACAAGACCCCACATGAATATGTTTTATCGTATCTATAAACTACAAAAGCGAGTCAAAGCGTGTTGTGTAAATAGTGTAAAAGTCAAACAGTGTCAACTAAAAAAACCGGAGGAAGTATCATGTATCAACAAATCTACAATCCAAATAAAAACAACAGGTACACAAGCAAACAAGAACAATCAGGAAAGTCTGAGCAATTGAAGGAAGTTACCCTTGGAAACAAAGCACGGCAAGAAGCACACCAAGTTCCATAGAATTCAACAACTACTAATCTATCTCCAGCTTCTTTTAGTGCACTCAAAAACTCCTCAGTGGAATGAACATCAATCATATTGGGTCCTGCATTCTTCTCCCACCATTTTGGTTGATCGGTCGCTTCAGCAACAACAGCATGCACCTAGCATACATCACCATACACAACACAGAAGGCTCTAACTTAATTACCACAACCACATTTACTATTGCTTGATCGAGAAAATAAATACAGATAGTTAAAACTTCGTCCGTCTCACATTATACCACATTTCTATTTTAGGACGTTTCAAAATAACAGGCCACTTTATATACATACATAAAACTAAATTAATATATGAAAATTTTCATATTACTCTTCAAGTTTATAGGATTAACTCCATAATATCGTCATAATATGATGATTACAATAGAAATGACCTCGAATCGAATTTGGAGTAGTAAATTAACTTATAAAAATCCAAAATTCAATGAAATGCGAATTACCCCAGCAATATACATGAGAAACATGTATAATTGACCATATTATATCAAATAATTTTGAAAAAGATAAAGAGAATAATAAAATGATTACCTTGAATGAAGACGGTCGCTTTCTGGGTTTGAAGGAAAGAGGAGCAACAGAAACAAAAGCAGAATCAACGACTTTAGCACTAATTTCAAAGGAATTACGATTAACTGGGTGCCAATTATTGAGTGAAGTGAGCAAAGACGCGGAAAATCGAAGGGAATTGCAAGAAGATAATCGAATAGCATCTGCCATTGAAGAAGAAAGAGAAAAATTGAAATTAATTTAAGCAATTGAATCGAAAACAATGGTGTGTGAATAAAATTAGCAGCATAATAATGGAGAAATTGGTGAAAATTTAGGGATAGAAAATGAACTCGGATTTTTTTCCCAAAAAAAAAAAAAAAAAAATTTCCCGAGTTTTGAATAAGTGGCCTGAGCTGACTTACATAAAGGGCGTTTGGTCAGTATATATCATATCACTAGGGGTGTTCAAAAAAACCCGACCCGATTGTCCCGACCCGATTTCCCGATGACCCGGTAAGTACCCGATGGGAAATTCGGGGAAAAAATCTATTTTTCCGGGACGGGTACCCGACCCGAGAAGATTGTCTCTTATCCGGGTCGGGACATGGGGCAAATTTTTTAATTATCGGGTACCCGTTACCCGATAATAACTTAATTTTTTTTTTTTTAAAAAAAAAAAACCCTCCTTCAAAATGAGCCCAGCCCATTTATATTTTACTAGTTTATTAACTTAGGGTTCCTGATCTCTCTTTTCAATTTTCACGCCACTTTCATCTCCCCCTCTCTCTCCTCCCTTATCTTTCTCCGCCTCTCTCTCTCCTCCCCTATCTTTCTCCGCCTCTCACCGCCCCTATTTTTGTTATGCGAATCGAAGCAACAACAACCGCAACAACGTTCTGCAAATCGAAGTAACAACAACCGCAACTACAACACCGAAGGGGAGGTGCGGTGGTGTATGTGCTTGCTTCAATATGGTGGCGGCTCCACTTTCATCATTCATGCTCAGATCTACAAGAAGATTACAAGTTTCCAATATTAATAATGAAGTATGTTTGTTAATTAATTAGGGATGAATATGTATACCCATTTTATTGTGGGTTTTAGTGTTTTACAAGTTAATTAGTACTAAATTATTTTTAATTGTGTTTGGAATTCTGGATTAGTATAGTCATTCATGGATTTGATAGTAATAACGTGATAGTACTCTTTAAATTGGGTTTTTGTTGGGGTTGTATAACTTGTTCTTATTATATTATACTGATAAGAAAGTTGTTTTGTTATTTGTTTTTTTTTTAATTTATTTTATACAGCATATTGTTTTTTTTACAAGAAATACTAGTATAATTATACGAGATATTTTATACTGGTATACGTATAAGAGAAATAAACATTAATTTTCAGAAAGATAAATAAACCTTTAAAAAAAAAAAAAAAAAAGATCCGGGTACCCTATACCCAGACCCGAATAATTCGGGTACCCGGAACCCGGGTACCCGAGATATTCGGGTCGGGACATGGGACAAATTAACAAGTACCCGAAACTCCGGGTACCCGGGTTTTCGGGTACCCGAAAACCCGGGTACCCGGATTTGAACACCCCTACATATCACATCTTTGAACTAATTGATTGTTGTCGTAGTGGTGATTGAGACTACACTTAGTAGGGAGGATTCATATTTGATCCCGTAATAATAACTGAGAGGGGAATAGAACATAATCACCCATAACTGATCTCCGAATCCGGATAAGCCCAAAGAGTGAAGCGGGTGGAACACCAAAAAAAAAATATCATATCTTTGAGGAAATTATATATCCAAGGGCATATCCCCGAATCTAAATTAGTTTAAAGGGTGAAATAGTGTTTTCGTTGGATGCCTCTTAGGTATAAGAGGTGGTTCTAGTTATAAACTATACCTAACTAACCGACCCTTGCTCCTTAACCAGGAATGTGAAATATAACAAATTCACTTTATGGTTTACCTCAATGCTCAAAATAGGATAGGAATAGACAAACAAAACGGATTTTTGAAAACAGATAGAAAATACTCCACTCATTCATATTATGACGGAAAACAACATATGCATGATCCTAGTATACGATAATAAATGTAATATAAGCTTCATCGTTTATTATACTAAAAATGGAGAGCGAAAAAACGAGAGGAAACCTAGGGTTTTCAAGCGAAGAAAATGACCAATTGCAAATGTCGTAAGAGTAAAATAAAGAGACTACGAAACTGAAAAAAAAATTGTACATTTAATATTATATAACTAATCATTTCAGTTGTTATAGTAAATGTTCTTTTTATCAAAGAAATGTTATCAAAGAAATCAAAAATCAAGTAGAAAAAGAGGGAGAAATAGACTTAACGGTATAAAATACGAGGATAGAAGACGTAGATAGGGACAACATTGGAGTAGTTGGAAGCAGCAGAAACAATGTCGAGATGATCGTCGTCTCGTCGATTCGAAGGTCATGCTTGAACCAGACAACAGCAGCTCCGCCATTGTTGTTGATTCGAAGGTCTTGTGCGTGTTTTCCGTCATTTTTTTAGGAGGTAAGTCGGATATTATCCTCCCAACATAAACTATTTTGGGTAAAATTACCCAAGCCACGAGGTCCTATCAAAAGGTGACACGTGTCACCTTACGAAAGGTCCAAATGGATCAATCGCCTTATGACACGTGTCCCTCCATACAATTGGGAAAAAAGGCTGCCTTCATGGCCCAAATCCTGAGAAAGTCGTAATATGGCGCAACCCACCAAAATTAGGTCAGAATGACCTAAGAAATGGGTACTTTTTCCAACGACCCTATAAATAGGGATATTTCCCCCATTTTCTAGGACACGTTCATTTTCCCACATCAGATCTACATTCTCTCACATCAGAGAAAACACCTGATCTCGGAATCCGAGAAGATCTCACATTTACCTTTTCCGCACCTCATCGTACTCTTCGATCGATACTAACTTGATCGTCGGAGGCGGAGCTCCTACCAACCGGAGTCTCCGTGTTTTGCAGGTACAGATCGCGTGGGACTATTCTTGGTGACGTAACTCTCCCAAGGGATTAGAAAACACCCAAAATATTTGGCGCCGTCTGTGGGGAGAGTACCTCTAAGATGATCAAAGAGTCTGTACCGCTACCTGAACCCAGTCGGGCGAGAGTCGATGGAGAGATCTATTCAGACCAAGATACAAATAACGAATGTGAAGTCGAAACCCATGTAGCCCCTGATGGGTCACTCATCTCTAAGCGCATCTGTCCCAGGGATAAGAACGCGGCAACAATGAAGTTGGTCCCAGTAAATCTACTAGACCACCAGCTGGGGAAACCTAGTCATCCAGAGGGACTGCTCCCGTTACTAGGGATGAACTCATGAAGTTCATGAATAATTTCAAGTAGGAAATCAAGGACCTCATCAACAAAAGGACGACTAGCTCTAGCAAGGGTCAGTCGACCAAGAAGACTCCTCAAGCTGAGAGGAGAAAGCCACACCTGCAATTGACTGGTCTAAAATCCTTCTGCCTCAGACGGGAACAAGGAAGGTCATCCGAACAGTTCAGCCGGATGGCAACAAGAAGAATTTCTCCGATGCTTGACACATTATCGAGCATAATAGGAGCCAGCAGCTGTTTGAGCCAGCCTCTACATCGAGCTTCCCAGACAGCTTCAAAAATACCTCAGCAAGGAATTCTCAATCCTTGCATGAGAGCCATACAGGCGGCAAGTCCGTCCACACTGGCCCTCAAATGATTGAGTCAGCCCCGTATGTGCCTTAGATGCTATACGGGCAATATACCCCACCATCCATGCAGCCGACCCTCTTTGGAGGTCAGGCGGCATACAACGTCCAACCTGTGAACTAGCGGCTCCGTCTGTTAAAACTTGGTGAACAAACCTCTGCGTTCACCAATGAGATAACCGAGGCGGCACAGCTGGCTAAGGTTAAGAATGTTTTGGTTGGTGCCTATGATGGTACCACCAACCCTAAAGATCACCTTATGGCCTACACCAACCTCATGCACATGTAGGGGTTGGAGGACGCCATGTGGTGTAGATGCTTCCTGGCTACATTGGAGGGCATAGCGCAACAATGGTTTGGCAACTTGCCAGCCAGATGTATTGATAGCTTCAAGAGGCTTGCCTTCTTGTTTGCTTCCAACTTCTCGATGAACATCCCTGCCAAGAAAACAAGTCTCGACTTGAGCACAATTCGACAAGGAGAGAGAGAAGGACTCCGCTCCTGCGTCAAGCGGTTCAATCTGGTGAGAACCCAAATTCAAGGACTACCTAACGAAGTTGCTTATACAGACTTCTTCAAGGGTTTGAACGACGGATCAACCTTTAAGTTTGACCTTGTCAGGAAGAGGGTTTTCACCCTCCAAGAGGCGTTGATAGAGGCGGAGAGCTTTATACAAGCAATCGACCTTTGCACGTCCAGCTAGCAACCAATCAGTCTCTAAGAAGTCTGGCAAACAAAAGGAGAGCCGGTCTGCTTAGCCGGCTCCCAAAGCTGAACAGAGCAAAAAGGGAAAGGGATCTGGGTGGTTGACGATTCTGATCAGCCGTCCTAGAAGAAAAAGAAGGAATTCAAACCGTACGTTCCTAAGTACGATTTTCATAAAGACTGCTACTCAATCTTCATGGAGATAAAGGATCGGGTGACTATTGAGAAACTCGCGGCCATGAAGGGTTCCGCCAATAATCAAGACAAAAATAAATACTGCCATTTCCATGAGGACATCGACCATGAAATCAATGACTGCTATAGCCTCAAGCGGTTGCTGGACCGTCTGGCTGATCAGGGGGTGTTGAAGTCATACATCCTCAAGTCCAAGGTCACCCTGAAGACAAATCCAAGGCAGTCGTCCAAAAAGACTCCCCAGCCTACTAGTAGCTCGGACACTGACAAGGATCCGATCTACACCATAGCAGGCAGTTTTGCTGGAGGGGGCCCTACCATCCGGGGCACCAAGGACCATTTGAGGAAAATGGATGTTAATTGTACTGAAGAAGGTCAGGCGTCTACCAACACATTCCCAGAGGTCGTCATCACTGAAAAGGATCGGGGCAAAGTCCGCTGGGCGCATGATGACCCTATGGTTATTGAATGCAAAGTGGCCAACCAACTGGTTAGCCGCATCCTAATTGACACTGGTAGCTTATTTGACATCATCAGCTACAAGTGCCTGTCCAAGCTGAGGTACAAGGTGGACAACATGCACGACGTCTCCCACCCTCTCGTTGGTTTTGGTGGAGGAGTTGTGCACCCTGTCGGACGAATAGATCTGCCCATCCGGTTGGGAGAGAAGGGAAAAGGGAAGCATATGACCGTTCGGTTTTTGGTGGTTGAAGAGCTGACCGCCTATAACCTTATTTTGGGTCGTCCCACTCTGAACGAGTGCAAGGCCGTCATCATCCCAACTCTTATGTTGTTGAAATATGAAAGGGATGATGGTTATGTTGGCTCCCTAAACGGGGATTAGAAGACGACTAAGGAGTGTTACCTCTCATATGTCAAACCGACGGTTGCAGTAGCCGGATAGGGGTCGGAGCCAATAGATCTTGACGATGTCAAGGATCCTGATCCAACCCCACCAGCCACCAAGAAAAGAAAACCTGCTCAGCTGGTAGAGGTGAAGAAGGAGAAGAAATAGCAATCACTGACCGGGGAACGGTCAGATGAACTCCGTCCCTAGCCGGCCGGCGAGCACATTGATATTGCTCTGGATGACAGCTGTCTAGAGCGTACTGTTAAGGTGGAGACGGTTGCTTTTGCAAAGTTGGGTGCAGACTTGCACCTTCCGCTGAAGAAATTCAAAGACATCTTTGCGTTTGAAGTGGAAGAGATGCCAGACATCAGCCCGAATCTCGCTGTCCACAAACTCGCCGTTGATCTGAAAAAGAAGCCCATTCGGCAAAAGAAAAGAAATCACAACGAGGAAAGAAGTCAGGCAGCAGCTGCCGAGGTTAAAAAGCTGTTAGACGCCGGGTTTATTCGGCCATGTAACTTCCCTGATTAGGTTGCAAATGTTGTGCTTGTAAAGAAGCCGAATGGTACCTGGAGCATGTGCGTTGATTACACTGACTTGAACAAGGCATATCCCAAGGACAGTTACCCACTTTCAAAGATCGACAATTTGGTCGACTCTACAGCTGGGTATGCTTTGATGAGTTTTATGGATGCCTACTCAGGCTTCCACCAGATTCCCCTGTGGAAAAAAGATCAAGAAAAGACGACATTCGTCACTGATCAGGGGTTATTCTGTTATACTGTGATGTCGTTTGGCTTGAAGAATACGCCTGCTACTTTCTAATGGATGATTAATACTGTCTTCATTAATCAGATTGGGAGGAATGTAGAGGCGTACATCGATGACATGATAGTCAAATCCAAGCAACAAACGGATCATCTCGCTGATATCCGAGAAACCTTCACCACACTCAGGCGGCACAAAGTCATGCTTAATCCCAAGAAGTGTGTATTTGGTGTTGACTCTAGGAAGTTTCTCGAATTTTTAATTGATCAAAGGGGAATAGAGGCCAACCCAAAAAAGATAAAGGTGGTGATTGACATGAAGTCACCCCGTACTATAAAAGAAGTTTAGAAGCTTACTAGTTATCTGGTGGCATTGGGGAGATTCCTCAACCGGTCAGGTGACAAATGCCTCTATTTCTTCCAGGTAATCAGAAAGAAGACAAGGTTTGAATGGGGGGGATGATGTCGAGGCGGCCTTTCAGAAATTGAAAGAATATCTACAGTCTTTGCCAAGGCTTGTTAGCCCTCTGCCCAAAGAGACGCTTTACATGTACTTAGCTGTTTCAGATCATGCCCTCAATACTATTCTCCTTGCTGAGAGAGACAACATTCTACTCCCGGTCTATTTCATTAGCCATGTACTCAGCAATGCTGAACTACTATAACACCCCAATAATTCTCTCTTTAAACCTGTGAGTACCCTGAACAAAAATCTAAGAGAATTACTGACGTGTTACTGCCAGGTGTTCAAACGTTAAGGCTGTATCAGAAATTAGCAAGGGAAAAACTAATTCAATTATAAATAAGTTTCAAACCAACAAACAAAACCAAATTAAGTCTTACAACTTGGAACCATTAAGGCCCTTATTCAAAACCCAAACTAGTAAAAGTAGTATTAAATGAAACCGAGTTTAAATAAATCCAATAGTAAGTAGCAAAGTAAGTTGTGAAAAGTAACCAACACTCCACTTAAAATCCCACCACCTTGATGCGAATTCTGAATATGTAAAAACCTATGGTTAATCTACTCCCCAATATTATAAGTGTAAAAATTGGATCGTCACAGGATCATTGAAAGGCGAAGGCCATGACCAAAGAAAGACATACAAAAGCACGCAATCAGCAATGCTGAGTACATACAGGCTACGAAATATAATAAGAAATCCCTAGCATGGCAGTATGCTACTATTATTCAATCATCACACACAATTAAATTATAGACTCAACACACGACTTTACTGTCAAGTTTACTAACACTTCACTAGTTAATAATAGTTAAATCATTTCATTTTATTCATCGAATTAAGCAATAGACAAGGTTGTCCTCCTATGATCCATTTGGAACATCAATAAAAGAAAACCCCATGCCTCCTTTCGGAAACATCAATAAACATCAAATGGCCACGGACGCGACTTCATGACCATAGCTAGTATGAGATCTCATCTAACTCCTTATAATTTTTAAAAGCATTTGAAAACAAGGGACTCGTAGATCAGACGGCCTCTAAAAAGCACACGGCTAATACCCCTTGAACCCCAACCCCTGATTGTCAATATTCTAGATGTGCACAAATCCAGAGTTTTATTGCTCATCTATCTTACACTTTACGTGATTTACAAGTTTAGAATTGGTGAAGACTCATATGCAGAACAATACAATCAATCAAATATCACATCATTTAAACAATCTAAGTTTCCAATTCAATTCTTGATTTATTAGTGACAAGTAATATTTATTATTGATTCCTTTAGCTACCTTGGTGCATAAACACCTTAAGTGTATAAAGCACCAAAACCTTAACCTTGTCTTTTAAGACTTTAATTCTTCCTTTACTTATTCCATTTCAATAATCATGAACGAGTAATTAAATAATTCATTCCACATAGTCACATACCTTTGCCTCTAAGCACATCTTACAAAATTAATGCATAAACAATTCTTGCAAAGTAGAATAAGACACAACATACGGAAATCACAATGTATAATCAAACAATTAAGCCCAGTCTTCTCTATACATGACACTAAGTTATCAATACATCCCTAAACATGCATCTAAAGGCAAGGTTTCGTAACTTGTACGTACCTTGAATAAACAAATTGGTAAACTGCTTTTCCAACTAAAAACCCCTTCTATGAGGTTCTCTCCTAAACCAAACAACAAAATCTCAATCAATACCCAAACAACCAAATTTTCAGCAACACTAACTTACTTTAAAACCTTCAAAATCCAATTAAACAACACTTTAAAACCTCCCTTTAATTAGAGTCAAAAGCTTATATATAATTCTTTAGATTTCTTTCAAAAAAAACCATAAAATACACCTTTGTACGTAAAATTACAGCAAGTATAAACTAATCTTCAAAATTCAATGCTTCAAACTTACAAAATAACCCCAACAATTATTTGTAGAAATTGGAATCATGAATTAATGAAATTACCTCAAATAAAACCCAAAATTAAAATTTTAACAAATGTGAAAATTAGTTTTAATCATCAAAAATATAATTCTAAAATAATATAATCACTATATATTTAAGTAACTTGACTAACATGTTTTTAAGCCCTAAAATCATGAAAACCAAGATTTAAGCCCTTATTTTTTTAATTAAATCAAATCTAAAATTTTATTCAATAAATTAAAAATAGTATAATTCATAAATGTGTAGTCTTTTAGAGTGATTAAACATTATTAAACAAGAATAATAACAATTCAAAAACAAAAACTTATAAAGATTAAAACTTGAAATAATTTAACAAAAGAGAAAGAAAGAAGGAAGGAAGGAAAGAGAGAAGAAGAGCAAACGACGGCTGGGTGTATGACGGTGGTCAGAGGTGGTTTGGACGACACGATGGTCGCCGGTGGTGGGTTGTCGTCGGTGGCAACAGCGCTGCAGAATAGCAGATTTTTTTTTCCTTTTTGTAGTTTGTGAATGATGGAGAAAAGCAAGAGGGAAAGTAGTACTACTGGTAGTACGTGAAATTGCAAGGTGGGGAAAATTTGAGGGTTTTGGGGGATTTTTTATATGGGCTTGGTTTCCAAGTTTAAGTAAGAGTAGGATTAAAGAGTTGGGCTTGAATAAAAGTTTAAGGTTATTTTGAAGTGGGCAACAACATTATAAACAAGGTGGGTTGGACTTGAATAATCATTCACGATTGAAAATATGGGTAGAGAAATAATTTAATAAAAATAATTTTATTAACTTTACCAACATTAAATTTATTTGCTTATATAAAATAAATTTTGTGAATAAATAATCATAATTAAATATTCACATAAATATGTTAAAATATAATTTTAAATTTCACAAAATTACGGGGGATTACAACTACGGTACCCCATGGTTGAAAAATTTGGTCTTGCTCTTTATATGGTTGTCAAGAAGTTGAAACCCTACATCCTGGCACACCCGGTTGTGGTCTACACAAACCAACGTCTCAAGCGACCAATGATAACCTTGGAGTCATCCGGTAAAATGTTCTAATGGGCTATTGAAATTCAAAGTCTTGAAATCACTTTCGAACCAAGAAAGGCAGTGAAGGGTCAGGCGTTCGCCGACTTCATTGTCGAAATGACAAGGCCGGTTGCACTGGATAATCCTGATCAGGTTTGGAAAAAGTATGTAGACGGGAGCTCTACCATGAACGGCTGTGGTGTAGGCGTTATTTGCCAGTCTCCTGAGGGGGACAAGTTTGAGTATGCACTACGGTTCAAGTTCTAGGCCTCAAACAATGTGGTAGAGTATGAAGCCTTGCTAGCCAGCATCTGTATGTGTAAGGCGGCAGGGGCAACCAAAATTAACGCCTGCTCAGACTCACAGTTGGTCGTTAGCCAATACCATGGTGATTATTAGGCCACCTATCCGGCTATCTTGAGGCGGTTAAAACTGAAGCTACGACACTTGAAGTGTTCCATCTGAGTCAAGCGCCCAGGTCTGAAAACAATCAGGCGAATGCACTGTCAAAGATGGCATCCTCCGCCTCCCGTGATACGCCTCGGCCAGTCTTCAGGGAAGTTTTGGAAAAATGAAGTATTGCTGAAGAAGAGCCCATTGGAGTACTTGACCGAAGCTCAACTCTGATGGATGCATCCGGGCATACTTACAAGACGGCACGCTGCCTGATTCACCACAAGAAGTGGCCCTCATGAAAAAACGTGCTGCAAACTTCGAGATGAGAAACGGAGAACTCTTAAAAATAGGTTTTTTAAAGCCTCTATTGAAGTGTGTTACCCCAGAAAAGGGGCAAGAAGTTCTCAAAGAATTGCATGCGGGATACTGCGCCTCCCACACAGGCGGCAGGTCCTTGGCTGTCAAGCCCAAACGACAGGGGTATTTCTGACCTACTCTTGAGTCAGACGCCATGGAGATGGTAAAAAAAATGTGACAAGTGCCAAAGGTTTAGCAAGCTAATCCATCGTCCGACCATTGACCTGACGGCAATTCATAGCCTAATCCCGTTTGCTAAATGGGGCATGGACATTCTGGGTCCGTATACGCCTGCTCCAGGCGGAAAGCGGTACATCCTGGTGGCTGTGGATTATTTCACCAAGTGGGTGGAGGCAGAGGCGGTCAAAAATATCAAGACAAAGGATGTCATCTCTTTTATTTGGAAGAACATCATCACCTGGTTCGGGGTACCTATGTCTATGGTTTTTGGCAATAGCCCTTAGTGTGAGACGCCTCAACTCAAGAATTAGTTGAGAGATTAAGGGATCTCACATTGTTTTGCATTAGTCGGCCGACCCCAAGCAAACGTCCAGGTTGAAGCCTTCAACAAACTCATCTCGGACGGCATCAAAAAGAAAATTGAAAGGGTCGGTGGCTTATGGGTAGAAGAATTAGTTCATGTCCTTTGGGCTTCCTGGACAACTGAAAAAGGGCCAACTGGTGAAACCCCATTTCTCATGGTTTACGGTGCTGAAGCCATCTTGCCCATCGAGCATTATGAGTCGACTCTACCAGTCATGCTATAGGATGAAGAGGCAAACCGGGAGGCCAAGCGGCTAGCATTGGACTCACTCCCAGAACGCAGGGGCAATGCCGCCTTGATTCATGAGATTTACCGTCAGAGAATGACCCGTTCCTACAACAAAAGAGTACACAAACGGCCTCTAAAAGAAGGGGACTTTGTGTTACGGAAAATGAAGGCAACCGGTAGGGCCAATGAAGAAGGCAAGATGACGCCCAATTGGGAAGGTCCCTACCAGATCTATGAAGAAGTAAGAGGCAGCGCCTACCGCCAGGAATTTCCAGACGGTAGGCGGCTGCCCAGAACTTGGAATGTAGACAACCTTAAAAAGTACTATTTCTAAGACTTGTAAATTTTTCGTAAATATTAAGCTATCAATGAGAAATATGCTTTTTAGTTTCAATTGTGTATTCATTTGTTGAAGATACAGACGTCCCTTGATAATAAAAATACCGCCTGTGCATACTACAGGTGTCCAACTTTAAAAACGAAACTAAGCTAAGAATCTTAGTGGCTAAACAATAAGAAGAGGCCAATGGCCGGATGACATTTATATTTATAAATTCGTCTGCTCCCACATGAGTAAGGCGTCCGACGACACCCATCTGGGTGAATTCGTCATAGAGAGAATCTCCCATTTGGGTGACACATTGCTCTATAAACCTATACAGACGGTAACGATTGAACGACTTAATTGGTCAACTCATAGCTATCTGACGTAAGTAATCTAAAAAGAATGCAATCGGATTTGGAATGAAGCTGTGTCTAGAAACACAGCTGGAGTCCAAGTAAAGCTCTTACTTAGATTATGTCTTGAAATTATTAACCTCTGAAGAGTCTTCCTAGTAGGAAAGGCGGACGAGTATATAATTGGATTACAAACACCCCAGACGGCGGATAAAGATGGTTTATTAAAAGCTATTTGAGCCGCCTAGGGGTAAGCAGTTCACCTGCTTTTATTACATCTAGGTAGCTTCGTCGCAGAGAGTGTCATCCCAATTAAGATGACTCATTACTCCTAATATACATAGACGACCATTATTAATTGGCCTAATTGGCTCACTCATAGCCGTTCGGATTGAAAATTCTAGGTGGAACAAGCCCTAAGAACCTGTTTGAAATGGGGCAAGCGGCCAACCGTTTCCCTTGGAATAGCTTAAGCGCTATAAGACCGCCTGTTATTGTGACGGAGTAAAGCAGGCGGGCGAAGGCAGATTATACATTCTGGTCCGCCTACTCCTTATGGGAAAAATGGCCAGAATGTAAGGGCTAAGGCTTTAATTAAACATTTAATAGCCATTCGGCTACCTAGAAGTGGTCAATGACCGCTTGTTTCCATCACCGACTGCTCAGTGGCCGGCTGCACGCTTGGTTTGGGGCAATCACCATAGTGATTGATTGACTTAGAAATTAGTCATACTCTCTTTTAAGTATCAAAAATTTCCAAGTCAATCAACCCACTCTTAAACTCAAGCGTACAGCCGTACAGGGGCAAAAACACCCGGTATACCGCTTGTATCAAATAGATGCAAACATTAAAAAAAACACAATTGTTAAAAACCGACCTAATGGCCGGATGATTCATCATTAAAAAGCTGACCCCTTGACCAACCAAAATAAATAAAAATTGTTACCTGGTTATACAACCGGTGGAATAGTGACATTGTTGGATAAACCCGACTCCACAGTCGGTAAATGAACAAGATATACTCGAGACGCAGGCCGAAAATGTATTTAAAAGGCCATTCGACCGCAAAAACTTAACATAATCAGCTTTGGGGGAGGACTCCGCTTCATTCTCATCCGCCGTATCTCCTTCATTGGTCGAATGGTTCTCGTTCAGCTTGTTGTCCTCGTTCCCCTGATCATCATCCGGGACCTCCAATCCTTCGCCCTCAGCCTCCCGCTCCGCCTGCTGTCGCTCTTTATCCAGGGCCTCAGTGGCTTGCTTAAAGCGATACTCCCAGATGGAGTAATCGTCCTTGGGAAAGAGAGCCTTCCACGCCATCTTCATCCGGGTGGTGCAGTCGGCCTCGTTCTCTTCGATGAGCAGCCGATTCTCTTCCTCGACACAGGCAACATACTTAGACCTGAGCTGCTCCTCCTGGTTGGTAAGATTTTTCTACAAAGTCTCATTCTAGCGGCGGAGATTGTCTGTGTTCCTGCCAACGTCTTGCAGCTTGCCAAGCTCCATCCGGGCCGTCTTCAGCTCCCCCTTGAGCTCAGTCACCCTCTTCTGGGCCGCCTCCTAATCTTTTTTGACTTGCAAATTTATAGTCGCCCGCGAGTACAGGATATCCTGAGTTAGTGCCTCAGTTTTATTAACATAAAACATCGCCTGGTTAAGATTAGAAGCGGCCCTTTGGTTGGCAGCCCTTACCATAATCTGCTTGTCATTGAATGGCTTTTTAAGCCCATTCACCCTCAACATGGCCTGCATCTGGCCAAAAAATAAGACTGTTAACATGCAGTCGGCTAGCAAAGACTTGAATAAATTTTCTAACTTTAGAGGGGTTACCTAAGCAAGAAGCGCCAGTATGGCGTCGAAGTTGAGAGTGTTGACTCCCTTAATGGAGTCTCGCTGCTCAGCAGAGACGACTTGAGCATATTCTTGGCCAGCTGCTGTACATCCGGCGTTTGGGAATCATCTGCACATGCAACATTTGGTGAGAGGTTGGCATAGATCCGGCCAATAGACCGGCTGACTTCATAACGGTTAGGCGACTGGTTATAAGTCTTAACCCTACAAGGGTAAGGCAAAAGGTCAAATGCGCTGGTACCTGGGATCACGACCAGGTCCTGGACACACTTGTCCTTCCGCTTACCAGAAAGACCGCCTAGAGAGTTGTCAGTGCCGATAGATGGCCTATCTTTGGAGGCCTTGGATTCCTCTGCCTACTTTAAAGCAGCCATAGCAGCCGGCGACTTTCCGCTTGTTGAGGGGTGAGAATCAGACTTGCTTGCAGATGGCTTGTGAGCAATCGTCTTCCTCTTCTTCGAGGGCGTCTGCCCCTCCCCAGTAGATGGCCACTTGGGGGCCTCTCATTCAAAGCCAGCAGTATTGGCGGCTTGACTAATCCCTCTTGTAAAAATCACAACACTTAGCAAAAAATTATGCAATAGAGTTGTGCCAAATAGATGGATGTTTGGGAACTTACATGCTCAAGCTGATCCTTTTTGAAGATCTAGTTCTTCTTCCGGATCATCTGACAATAGGCGGATGCTGAGTTGCTAGGCTTCTTGTTTGGATCTAGTTGAGACATAGCTTCCTCTACAAAAAGCTCGAGTGTATGGTTAGCAAAACAAACAAACAAAACAATAAACTCTCAACAAAACACTCATCCGACCACTCACCTCTTCCTTTTTCTGAACTAAGGCCATAGGCGGCTAGGAAAACAAGGTCCCTAAGTAATTAAAACCTAGGGATATAACTATTCAGGACAATCTTTCTCTCAGTTCCCCCCTTTACTGTTTTGATGTCAACGTTAAACAGCTTAGGCGTCAAAATTTGATCCCAGCCTTCTTCAGGTACAGGCAAAAGGATCGCTTTCTAGCCCAAGAGATATCGATATCTATTCTAAGAGTTGAACTTCTTGTTCCTGGTGGTGTCTGGAGAAGAAATGATGTAGAACTTGTCTCTCCAATCTTTCCACTTAGACTCTTTTCTAAGAGTCATCATGAAACCTTTATTGCAATTCAGAGTATACCAGCCGGGTCCGGCTGATTTCGGCGCCTTGCTTAAGTAGTGCATAGAGGCAAATGCCTCAAAACTTGGTTCTACCCCCTAAATCATGCAGGCAGCCACATAGCCCAATATATTAACCCAAGAATTGGGGGCTAGTTGCCACACCCCCAGAAGGTAACCATCAAGGATCCTTTCAACAGCTGGATCCAAGGGAAACTGGAGGCTCGCATGTATTGCGGCCGCATAGCAACCAAAGCTAGAATCCTCATAGCTCTGGTTGAGTGGCCAGAAGATAGTATCATCAAGGGCAGGAACATTAATTTCATAGCCGACGCCCATTACGTAGGTGTCCCGGATGTTGTCCAAGTTCTTCCGTATGAGTCTTTGAGTTGCAGTAGAGATGTGGGTAAAGTAGGGAGTGTATTGCTCTTGAAGGGAGGAAGAAGTCTCCTCTTGACCTCTTTTAGTAGAGGCGCCCTCTCCTACAGATACCTCCTCATCTGCCTCAGACGGTCTTCCTTCATTTTTAGAGCCGCCTGAGGGGGCATCCGTATGGGATGACCCTTGCTCAGAGCCGGATGACCCATCACCGGAGTCGTTATATGACTCATCTAAAATAGCGTGATTTGGCGTACTAGGGGTGTCAGGCGGGTAGTAATAGACTTCGTTCCTAGGCACCCTAATAGGATTATCGTCCTCCTCGTCACTAGATGCCTGAGATGTCCTCTTAATTCTGGCCATAGTGTCCTGCACAGACACAAAGACGGTCGAATTTAGGGACGAATGCAGAATGGGGCAGGCGGCACCCCTAGTCCTAAATTAAGCCATCCCATGTGACCGGCTGACAGCTATCCTAGGCCGTGCCGTGGGTGTTTGTGAAACCATTTATGTAAAGAAGGGAAAAGCAAACACAAGCGAAAGCAAAATTTTTAAGAGAGATAAAGTGCAGACGGTTACCTTGTGTGAAGGTACTGTTGGAGACTACTCGACCCAGTTGTAGCAGGATAACTGAAAGTAAACGGTAGATGACAAATTCTCTTAAAAAAGTCAAAGATTCTCTTAGATTCTCTCAAGTGGTTTTTCGTGAATATGCGAAAAATGAGGGGAAAAACTATATTTATAGAGGGTAAAATCCGAGGCAATCCTGTAATTTTCCCAGATGGGTGAACAGTAAAACTGATACACCAATGCATGAGTGACAAATGTCACAGATTCCACGTGGCACACCATGTCACATCTCTGAGGGGAAAATGTTTTGGGTAAAATTACCCAAGCCACGAGGTCCTATCAAAAGATGACACGTGTCACCCTACGAAAGGTCCAAATGGGTCAATCGCCTTATGACACGTGTCCCTCCATATAATTGGGAAAAAAATGCTGCCTTCATGGCCCAAATCCTGAGAAAGTCATAATACGGCGCAACCCACCAAACTTAGGTCAGAATAACCTAAGAAAGGGGCACTTTTTCAAACGACCCTGTAAATAGGGAGATTTGCCCCATTTTCTAGGACATGTTCATTTATTACATCAGATCTACATTCTCTCACATCAGAGAAAACACCTGGTCTCCGAATCTGAAAAGATCTCACATTTACCTTTTCCGCACCATTTCGTACGCTTCGACTGGAACTTGATCGTCGGAGGCGGAGCTCCTACCAACCGGAGTCTCCATATTTTGTAGGTACAGATCGTGTGGGACCCGTCTTGGTGACGTAACTCTCCCGAGGGACTAGAAAACACCCAAAACATAAACCATGTTGCTTAAAATTTGATTTGATCCCCATACTTGATTCCCAAAATATTCTCCCATTTTTTACTTTTTTCACCCAATAAAAAATAAAATTTAATGAGTCAAGTAATTAAAAGAAACATTGGTTTAATGTCACAATGCTTGGTTAAGGAGAGAAGGACGTTTAATCAAAGACAACACCTTCATTCAAGTACTGCTTTTTGATAAAACGATTCGACACAGAAAAAAGTTCGTAATAATGGCTAGTCAAGAAAAAGTTGATCAACTCAAACAAACTGTTAATGGACTCACTGAAATGCTTAAGGGGCTCATTGCGCAAGTCAACGACCCTAACAAGCAAGTGCTAGTTGAGACTATCAAGCACATAGAAGAAAGCTTGAGTCAAATGTCTAATGACTACAAGTACCTTGGGAATAGCTCAAAAGGAGTCTCAGTGGATAAGGAACTTCTTCTGCAAAAGTTTTCTGCCAATGATATCCCCTAAATTCAATCCACTTGACAATCCTTGCTTTCACTTAAGGGCTGTTTAAAAAATTATGGACATTAAGGGAATTGATAGGAGAGTTTTCCCTTCACTCTTTCCTCTTTCTCTTGAACCAGTATGTTAACAATGGTTCTTCTCCATAGACACCGAGAAGATTGCTACTTGGGAATCTATTACACATGCTTTTATTGATAGATATAAATGTAATATTCATATAGAAACTGATCATAAGGAATATAAGATACTTAAACAGAAAGAAAATGAAGGATTCACTACTTCCTATAATAAGTGGAAGGAAACTTCCACTAGAATGATTGAAGTTCCAAGTGAAAAAGAATTAGTAAGGATGTTCATTAAGAACCTCCAAGACAAGTATCAAAAGCATCTGAAATATCAATGCAACTTAAATACTTTCAAAGCCGTTTACAACATAGGCATTTTTGAAATTGAGGATGACCTTATGAAATAGAAAGCTACTAACACAACAACAATGGTTGGAAAGGAAAGAAGAATGACAATCCTTCTTCTTCCAAATCTACCCATTCTGTTAACAATGTTAGCACCTTTAACTTAAATGATGTCCAACCCATGAATAATCAAGGATAAAGGAAGCAGTTTAGGAGAGACTTCACTCCTATTGGGATGAGCTATGATACTGCTTTTGACTGTCTTTATGCCAAAAGACTCATTACTCATATTGGACCTATGCAAGATCCTCCAGTTGAAAGGAGAACACTTAATTGGGATCCAAACGCACATTGTTAATATGACCAAGGTTGGGCCACTCTACCGAGAGTTACTGGAAATTAAAAGAAGCTATCCAAGACCTGAATGATAACAACAAACTCCCAGTGCCTCCTGCTAGCAAGAAGCCAAGCATCAATACTTCTCCACTTTCGGATTCCTTAGCAATTTCAGATGAACAAGATCCTATCGATCCATCGCTCCACATTAAACCAAGGAAGTTCATGTCATTGAAGAAGAAAAAGAGACTTTCTTTGATGCCATGCACGACTTTCAAGAAGAAGCTAAGCCCTTAACTATTCGTGAACAGGTTACTACTAGGGAAGAAATATGTGCCCTTACCAACACATTAGAAGAGATAAGATTTGAACTTCAAGTTCTTTCCAGGAAGGTAGAGGAAGCTAAAAATAAGCACGCTCCTGAAAAAGAAATACATACTTCTTCTTCAAACAATGTTGAGAGAAAACCATTCATCTTTAACGTTGTTACACCACCAATGAAGAGAAATGACAAGGTTTACACACCTATTGGTGTTACTTATGAGAAGATGTTCAACATGCTCTTCGAGATGAAAAAAATAAAACCTCTCGAAGTAAGGCCATTTGAATCCCTCAAAAGGACGGACAAATTTTACTGCAAATACCATCAATCTAAGGGCACACTATAGAAAATTGTTTCAAATTTAAAGATCTCGTGCAAGGATTCATAGATAGTGGAAGGCTTATCCCTATAATAAGGGAAATCTTGGATAAAGATGTCAGCATTAATGTAGTTTGGGACAGCGACGATGAGGATGTCTACCTCAAGGCTATGAAAGAACCACCACTAGCTACACTTTATCAAGTTGATGATGATTGGGTGAGTATGAAGACATCCCAATCTATGTCCTTACCAGGTCCGGGAGATTGCAACCCCTAGTCACGAGTGCACCTATCCTTACCACTCCACAAATTCCAGCGCCCCTTATAGAAGACAATGATATTGTCAAGCAACTCAAGAAAACTAAGGTCAAGATAAACGTGTGGAAGCTTCTAGATTCATCTCATGAACATAGAGTTGCCATAATGGACGCTATAACAAAAGTAGGATAGACTTTGAGACTACTCTAGAGGGTTTGGCCAACTTCCTTACAAGTGACCTCCCTAGTCCCATTAACTTGATCACCTTTTCTGACAAGGATTTACCCCTGGAAGGTGATAAACACAACAAAGCCTTAAACTTCACGGTGGTTTGTAAATTGATGAATGTGCCAATGATCCTTGTAGACAATGGTTCAGTAATTAATATTTTCCCACTTTGAGCTGCAAGAATGTTGGGAATAAAGGATGAAGACTTGTCTCCATCTACACAAGGGATAAGGGCCTATGAAAATACTCGTCGCCAAGCTCTTGGAACCATCACTATGAACGTCACTGCAGAAGTCATTGAACATGCCACCACTTTTCAAGTAGTAAACATCAAGATTTCACTCAACTTATTGTTAGGACGCCCTTGGATTTATGATCTACAGGTCGTCCCTTGATCTCTCCACCAACAAGTCAAGGCTATAGTTGGAGGAATTCCTATCATAATAGATGCCTCCCCTATGAGAATCAAAGCGATTGAAAAACCGAGCATTTATGTAGAGCAAGATGAGAATGATGAGGATTTATGGGGATTTATTGTGGAAGTGGTCTATTTAATCAAAGAAGATGAAAAGACCCCTCTTGACTACAACCCCCATTCAAATCTTGTAGTATACGTTATCCTCAAAAGACAAGGGCACTTTTCTGGAATGACTCTAGGAAAGAAGAAAGAGATAGCCAAACGAATGAGACTACCTAGCCTCCCTAAATTAGATACTTTTGGACTTGGTTTTGAACCAACTCTAGAAGATCTTAAGCGAGCCTAGGAAAAGTTCAATGCACAGAGAATAACTCGCACCTAGAAAAAGACAATCCCAATGGATTAATACCCTCTCACTCTAAATGGATAATTCATAAAAGAGGGGGAAGATTACCCATGCTATGAATTCCCAAAACCACTTGTAAAGAATGGAATACGACAACCTGGTTTTGAAATCTTCCTAGATTGTAATTTTCTAAATGAGATCTCAGCTCATATTCATAAGGAACGAGCACCTCCATGCTTTGACTTTAATGTCATGGGTCTCCTCTTTGGGTACGAGAAAAATAAGCCTAAGCATGTTGACGACAACTTGCTGCTTATCCAAACGGTGCTACAAAGTGAGAACTTTGACCCCTCCAAGCTCATCACTCCAGCGGATGGACTAGTCCAAGGATGGCGTAAGATCGTATAAGTGACTACACCAAGTGGAAAGAAGATATCCATAACCACGAGGCAAGGACCTACGTTTGATGAGTTTGATTCGTCAGAGTAAGAGTCTAAGTCTAAATTTGAGTCTTCTAAGTCTCTTGTAGTCGCACCTCCCTCTATTCCACCTAGTTTAGCACCTACTCCTAGAATAGTTAGTAGCAAAGTCCCAACGGACCTTTCTCGTTATGACGCAATGATTCAAGAATTTAACAATATGTCTTCTTCCTCTTACTCCTCGTGTTACTCTCTTACCCAACATGACGAGCATTCCTTTACTAACAACGAAAATGTCAAAGAAGTAATTAAAGCAATAGAAGCACTTGAGAATAAAACAATAATAATTGAAGAAACTGAAACTGTTAACATCTCAAAAGATCCCACCATTAAAAGAGAAGTTGAAATTAGCTTAACTTTTACTCAAGAAGAAAGAACTGACTAGATAAATCTACTAAAACAATTCTTCGATGTGTTTTCCTGGTCATATGAAGATATGCCAGGAATAAATAGAGAAATTGCTCAACACACTATACCACTAATTCCAGGAATTAAACCTGTAAAACAAAAGTTACGTTGAATGAAACACGGTGTAGCTATTAAAATAAAAGAAGAAGTTCAAAAACAAATAACTGCATGTTTTATCAAGGTGTTTAAATATCAAGAATGGTTGCCAACGTGGTACCAATTACCAAGAAAGATGGTAGAGTAAGAATGTGTGTCGACTACATAGATCTCAATAAGGCAAGTCCTAAGGAGGACTTCCCTTTACCATACATCGACATTTTAGTAGATAATACAACCAATCACGCACTTCTCTAGTTTATGGATGGGTACGCAGGTTACAATCAAATTCTCATGGCAGAAGAAGACATGGAGAAAACAACTTTCATACACCATGGGGCACTTAATGTTACACGGTAACGTCATTCGGATTAAAAAATGTGAGTGCCACTTACCAGAGAGCAGCGACTGCCTTATTTCATGACATGATGCACAAAGAAGTCGAAGTATATGTGGATGATATGATAGTGAAATCCAAGGATCGTCCTGGCCACCAAGTAGCCTTGAGAAAATTCTTTGAAAGGCTTTGAAAATACAATATGAGGCTAAACCCAAGCAAATGTGCATTTGGAGTCACATCAGGAAAACCTCTAGGCTATGTCATTAGCTATAGAGGAATTGAGATAGATCCCATTAAAATCAAGGTAATCATGTTAATATCACCACCCAAAATTGAGAAACAAATTCGAGGATTTATTGGCCGATTGCAATACACAAGTAGGTTCATATCAAAGCTTACCACGATATGTGAACCAATATTCAAGAAGCTAAAAAAAAATGTACCAGTGATATGGGATGATGAATTCCAAGAAGCCTTTGATATGATTAAGGCTTATCTTGAATCATCCTGTATTAGCACCAGCACTTCTAGGCATTCCTCTTCGCCTATACTTAACAGTCACCAAAGAAACAATGGGGGCTATTGGTTCACAAGAAGTTGAAGGGAAAGAAAATTTCATCTACTACTTAAGTAAGAAAATGCTCGAATATGAAGTACGCTACACACCATTTGAAAAGTTATGCCTCCACAACTAAATTGAGGCATTACATGCTCGTTCATACCGTCTATGTGGTATCTCGAATGGACCCCCTTAAATACCACTTTGAGAAGTCTACACTAAATGGAAGAATATCCAGATGGATAGTGAACTTGGCTCAATTCAACCTAAGGTTCTTGGCTCAAAAGGCTATTAAAGGATATGTGGTTTTTGATTTCCTAGCAGACTTCCTAATAGAGGATTCTACACTAATACAAGAGAATAAATTTCCAGACGAAGAGTTGATGGTCATTGAGGATGACACTTGGATGTTATACTTTAACGGAGCATCCAACTAAAAAGGGTGTGGTGTAGGGGTATTATTAGTATCACCTAAGGAGAAGCATGTCCCAATCTTGATCATGCTTGACTTTGACGTTACCAATAATGCAGCGGAATATGAGCATATGCAGTAGGCCTCGAAACAACCTTGGCATTAGAATTAAAGAAACTTCAAATATTCGGAGATTTTTCCCTTATAATTAACAAAATCTCCAAAAGATGGAAAGTAAGGAATGAAAGCTTTGCTCACTACCAAACTTATTTGGAAACCCTCACCGATCAACTGGAGAAAGTATAATACACATATTTACCAAGAGAAGAAAATCAGTTTATTGTTGCCTTGGCAAGACTAGCCTCAATGGTTAGGATTCATAAGGAAATTAAACAAATGCCTTTAACCATAGAAAACAGGCATAAACCTGCTTACATTAAAGCTATTAAGGATGAAAAGGTAACTCAAGAAGAAGAAGAAGAAGAAGAAGAAGAAGAAGAAGAACCTTGGTATACAGACATCCTCAATGATGTCACCAAAAGGGAATATCTACCTAACACTTACAAAAGAGTAAAGCGGGCTTGAAGACTTTTAGCATCACAAATCATGTTGATAAATGATGAACTACAGAAAAAGGTACCTAAAGGCAAGGCTCTCTTATGTGTAAGCAAAAAGGAAGCTCAAAGGGCAATGAGAATTATTCACGAAGGAGCATGTGGAACACACATGATATGGTAAAATGCTAGTTCAAAAATTAATGTGCCAAGGTTATTACTGGACTTCCATGAATAAAGATTGCAATCAATATGTGAAAAGATGCACAAAATGCCAAATATATGCTAATTTACAACACGTCCCACCATCTCTCCTTTACACCTTCTCATCTCAATGACCATTCTCAACTTGGGGAATAGATATCATTGGAAAGATTACTCCCCTCTGGGACAGGAGGTCATGAATACATTCTTGTCACCATTGATTACTTCACCAAATGGGTTGAGGCAGCCTCGTATGCGAAACTCACCACAAAACACATAACAATCTTTATCGAAAGAAATATCATATGTAGATATAGAGTCCCACATGAAATGATAAGTGACAATGGAACTCACTTTCCAGCAGAGTTTGAAGACTTACTTCAAAAGTATGGAAAAAAAATCACCACTCCTCCCCATATAGACCTCAAGCAAACGGCGCAGTGGAAGCAGCTAATAAGAATTTAAAGACAATTATCGAAAATATGACATAAAGTTACAAGGATAGGCATTACAAACTCCATTTTTCTCTTTGGGTTTATCGCACGTCAAGTCAAGCCTATGGAGTGGTTTGCATAGTCAAGATGTCGAGTAACCCTAAAATCTCTTCTTTTTCGGTTCCTTCAAGGAATCATTGAGATGCTCATTAGAGATGGATTTGAAACTAGTAGGGAGAACACGGTAAGATTTTTTGGGATGAAGGTGAATTGCATCTTATTAGTTCTCTATGCTTAACATATTTTATGTTTTAATCAACCTTGGATATCTTGAAACGTAAACTCCCTTATTTTCTTAGAAAAATTGCATCCATTTATGCTTGTTCATTTGCAAAAGTACTTTCAAGAGCATATGTTTTCTTACTTTTCTTTTGATTTCCTTTTTATGATTTGCCTTGTTTCACTACTACAAAATTGGTCAAAGAGACCATAAATAAGAGACCCTTTAATTAGATAACCGGTCTCTTTGTTTCAAGAAACCGAAGTTTACAAATCACGGGTCTCTTTGACCTATCTTAGAAAAGTGAAAATTTAAGAGGGACCTTTTATTAGAAATGACAGGTCTCTCTTAGTTTTTTAATTTTTAATTTAGAAAAGGGAGACCCTTTATTAAAGGTGATAGGTCTCTTTGGTTTTTTTTTTTTATTTTAATTTTTTTTTATTTAATTTTAAAAAAGAAAGACCTGTTTTCAAGATAACCGGTCTCACCTTATTTTTTCCAAAAAATAAAATAAAATAAAATTATTTGGAGAGACCTGTTATTTCACTAAACTGGTCTCTCCTACACTAGCTCTAATTAAACCTTAGAACTTCTCCTATCTTCAATCCGCCTCCATCTTCTTCCTCTTCTCCTAGCTCTCTCTCTTCTCTCTCTATTTAGTCCTACTCTTTTTCTTCAAATCTTCCTCTCATGGGAAACTACGGTATCAACGAACAGTTTCTCACTCCATGGGAAACTTCGTCAATCCGATGGTAAGCATGAACGAAAACCCTAGATCCCTAATAACTTTCGAAATTTGTCAAATCCAAGTAGGCTACCATCGCAATTCGTCAAATATGTTATAATTTTTTGATTTTGTCGTGAAAATGTCAGCAGGTGCAACTGGGTACAGCTACAAAGCAATGAAAGAAATTATTGCCATTTATGATGTCTAGTATTTCTTCTAATTCCAACGTTAATTTTTTTTTTAATTTTTTGTTATTGTTTTTCTTGAATCTATGGTTTTTCAATTGTTGGCATGATTTTCTGAATAGTTTGTACAAGGTATGAATGAAAGGCAAATCAAAATTTTAAGATTTACAAACTATAATCTATGAAAATTGCTCAATTTATAGCAAATTTTTTGTACTTTCTTTTCTTTATGAGTATTGATCTCTTACAATCTTAGTTGACCAGATCTAATTTTCTCAATCTGGTGGAATGAAATTGAAGCCCAATTACATGAATTATACGAAAATGAAGGGTAACGTCTGATAATATGCAAAAGATCAAATTAAAGGTGGTTATTCAGTTACACTTCTTCTGCCTTCATCTATTGTCAGCTCACTGGTTTACTAGATGAAATGTGAAGTAATTGTTCATTTTTAGTTCTTTTTACAATTTAGTTTATGAAAATTATGTAATTTATAAGTTACTTTGATGGTTTTGGAAAATGATTTTCTTGGAATCAGGTTTATGAAATTTTGTAAGAACATTGAAGGTATTGGACGATTGAGAGATCGAGATTTTGCAGTTGAAGAATTCGTTTCCATCTCTTGCGCTTTGTATATAATTATACATATAAGTTCAATAATTCATATGTAAATTTGTCATGGATTTCAAGTTTGATGAAATCGTTTGTATTTAAATATGAAACACTTAATCATGCAATTTTAAATCTTTTAATGTTGAAGGTGTAACTTACAATATTCCATTAATTTCAACATAGTACTCCGTATCTATAAGATTAATTGAAAGCTTGATTTTTTTTTTCAATTTTAAATGAGACCAAAGAGACCGGTTGAGTTATATAACCGGTCTTAGTTTTCCGAAAAAGGAGACTGTCTACCTTAAATAGGCGATCTCAGTTTTCTGAAAAAAGAGACTGCCTATGTTAGATAGGTAGTCCCGATTTTCTTAAAAATGAAACCACTTATCTTAGATAGGCGGTCTCATTTTTTCATTATAGAGACCGCCTCTAACAAAGCAGTCTCTTTTCCAAAGAGACCGCTGAGCTAGAGACCACCTCTAAGGCAATCTCTTTGGCCTCTTTAAACGGGTGTCTAAGGCCATTCTTGTAGTAGTGTTTGTTTGGTTTGGGAGAGTTATGGGGGTAAACTTTTAGGAAACCCTTACGAGACCTCACTTGTCCTCATTGGAGACTTGGGTTTAAAGTCTTGTTGTAGTTGTAGACACCTACTTTTGGCCTCCTGTCCCGACAGGAAGTGCGATGATGTTACAAAAACCCGGTCTTCATGCTAGATCAAAGTTGAAGTGTTTATGGACTACGAAATACACTATGAAGTAAGTTAAAACCTATATTTGAGACCAATTTATCTTAGAGCTTTGTCTAATTACTAATTAGGCCTAAAACGAGCTCATACATGTTTAAACTTGATTAATAATGGACCCAAATGCGTCAAATGCAATGATTAGATCCAATGGATCTTACATTGTTAAAACCGAGCCAATCAGATAAACCAACCATAAATTTCTATGAAAAGTTCATACAGATGGATAGCCCTTTCAAATATCTTTCCAACGGTATATTATAAGCCCAATTCCGAGTGAAAACGAAAAAGTTATGATCAAAACACTAATCTGGGCCCTAAAACCGACACCCTTGTACTCCAACAGCCATATCTTTTGATCCATTTATTTTAACCTAATTCCAACGTAATTGGAAAGTAGAAATTCAGAGCTTTCCAATGATATCTCACATTCCTTAATGGGACTTTGCAAGCAAAAGGTATTGAAGTTTTAAAAACGCGTTTTTGTATAAGGAAAACCGCACCGAGGGCAACTCAATGAGCGCGCGCAAGTCAAAGAGATGCGCGTGGCACCTAGCGCGACTCCCAGAGTTGCACACGCCACCTGACGCCGAGGCCCTAAACTTGGATTCCTACGCCTATAATTATGGGTCTTCGTTCAACCCTAAGACGGACAGAAAAAATCAGAATTCTAAACCCTAGCATTTTTAAAAACCTAATCTCTTAAGTACCCTTACTATTGTAACACCCTAGAAATTCCTTTCCTTTAAATACCTGTTTTGCTCTTTTAAAAATTCAAAATAGGAAAATCTAAGACATTACAGCCACCGTGAAAACGGCTAAGGCAACTATAAAAGACACACAGCGGAAGACTATCTTTTAAAACCATTCAAAACAATTCAACTTAAAAAGTCAACCAAAGAAAGTAAAGTCAAACCAAAGTAAAACGAAATCAACCTACAACTTGGAACCATTGTAGGCCCTTAACAAAACCGAACCAATTCAAAACCTTTGCGTTAGTCTCACAAGCATAATATAAAAAATGATTAAAGTAATAAACATATGATAAACTTATGGTAACTAGCATAATTCACTCTTCACTCATTCCCATCATGAATATGCTTCATCACCTAAAAAACTTCTCTCTACTTGTTTCAACTACTCTCCATTAAAAATGGGTCATCATAGGGCCAAGGTAAAGACAAGGCCAACAAACACACAATCAGTAAAGCTGAGTACATAAGCGTAATTAAACACACTAACATGCTTTCACCTATCAACACACAACTTACCTCATTGCACCTGTTTACAAGCACACAACATACAACATGACTTCTCAATTAAGTAACTAATTGATTCATTTAGCATTGATTACGCATCAAACGGGTTCCCCCCTAACCTGCCCCAATAAAGGGGTACTAACATGGGAGCTAACCGTGCCAGTATAAAATAACCACTCGTAAGTGGCGGAATTCCTGCGCATAATAATAAAAGGAAAATACAGCGTCCTGTACTCCCAGTAGAAGTTATGGTCAAATATAAAGTCGCATAACTCCCCCTATATGTTCATACTCAAGGTATATACGTTCCAAGAGTTTTAGTGCGTAATCTCTTTCACTTTACGTTATTTACATATTATTAATTTTGGTGATGACTCTCAAACCATAACACAATCCAACATTATAATTATCCAAACAATTAAACATTCCAATTTAATTCTTGAATAATTAGTGACCACATAATATTTAATGTTGAACCCTTTTTAAATCTATCTCGGTGTTAAAGACACCTTAAACTCGTAATGCGCCACAATTCCTATCCCTTGGTGTTAGAAACACCTTAAGTGCACTAAGGCACCAATATATAATTTATTCCTCGTGTACATAGCCACTTACATAGCTCTTTTCTCATGCTTATAGCATCAATAAAAATTATATGAACCACAATAAAATTTCTCTTTAATATTCCAAGCTAAATTAAACATTTAGTTTAATTAAACATGCTCTCTATCATGCCAATAATAAAAGTGTGGTTCATACATAACATTCTAAAATAATTATTTCCATTCAATAATCCATCACAAATAATCCATGCTTCATAATTCAATCACCAACATCAACCAAATAATAAATTGCAACCAAAACTATCATGATACTATTTGGAATCAATTATTCAAAGCCTAGCATGTTCCTATATCACCAAATAAATATCAAGTACACGAACGTACCTTGAATACGATCTTAAAATCGCCACGACTAACAGAATTCACTCACTTGGATGTCTCCTACAATCCAAAATCATAATATGGCATTAAAATCTACTCCACACAAATTTCCAGCAATATATACTCTTATTAAACCTCCCATAATTTAATTAAAACAAGCTGAAAATTCATTTAAAACCTCTTACTTTAATCTCAATTGATGGGTAGTCAAAATTCCTTCAAGAAACTTAAGTTTTAGCTTACTAACAAAATTTCCAGCAATATTAACTTATGAAAACTTGATGTAATTATACTTAAAAACCTTCAAATTAAAGATTTAAACCACCCTAAATCATATTCCTTCAATAATCAACTATTTACAATTCTAGGGTTTCAAGTTTGGGGCTTTTTAATTAAAATTAAAATTTGAAAATTAATTTGCACCATACTTAAAATCAATCATCATAAAATCATCACAAAACTCATAATTAATAATTAGATTTAGGATTAAACAAAAGAAATAAAAAAAGAATAATTTTTTTTTTGTTCGACGGCCGCAAGCAGTAGCCACCACGGCACAGTTGGGCTACTTCCGCGCTTTGTCGGTGCCACCGCAGCTGTTGGCACTTGCGCCGGTGGCTGTGGTGGCGGCCGGTGGTGTGTGGTGGTGGCCGGCCGTGCAAAAAGGGGTAGGGGAAAAGAAAGAAAAAGAAAAAGAAATAAAGGAGAAGGGAGAGAAAGTTTACCTTGGGTATTCTCCACTCTGGGCAAAGCTTAATTTGCCCGTGTGTTGAATATTTATATCCCTTTCTCTAGAAACCCTTCTTACCTAAAATTTTCCTTTCTATCTTGACTAATACATTTCCTAATAAAACTTAACTAAAATAAAATTTTCCTAAAATAAATCCCAACTTAATAAAATAATTAATTAAATAAAATTTTCCTTTTATAAAATATTTCCAAACTTATTTAAAATAAATAACTAGAATGCTATAAATAATTCATTTCGAATTATTTAAATACTTCACAAAATACTTATTTAAAATAAAATACGTATAAAAATATGGGGTATTACAACTATCATACTACTTTTCTCTTTTCTTTTCAATTACTCTTCAATCCAAATACATTCCATTGAAGTCCTTGAAGGTATGAAGAAGGAGGAAAGTCCATAAACGTATAAGATGAAGATTTAACATAAAAGAAGAACAGTTAGTTTCCTGAGCACTTAGATAAATCACTTTTCTTTTATTGTTTAATAACTTTAATTGATTAATTAGTGTTGTTTGACCACTTTAAACAAACTTTTAATTAATTTAATTCACATAGATTCTTGCGTTAATTCAAGACTAGAATTTGAATAATTAATTGATTGTTTTATCACCTAAGTCAAGGCGAATATTGTTTATTTCTTGTTCTTTTCACGAATTTGAATTAACTAAGAATAACGACATTCGTTGCAATGTAATCTTTATGTGGTTAATGCTTGTAAATAAACTCAACCAACTTAGTTTTAGGTACCACTTTACATATATTGTTTGGTGATAAAATTGTGAAAAAGGAAGAGTTAGTAGAGGCCGCACTAGGGCTAGAATAGTTGTTCCTCCCAAAAAGGAACGTTATTTTGGTACCCTCGCTCCCTAACTCATTTCTAGTATAAGTAGTCCAATTTGGGCATAGGGTAAATTTATGATTCATGCTAAATATCTCTTGAACCCTACTTGGGAGAAAGGCATGAACGAGGTTTATGAGTTTTCCTAAAACTCATTGGCGACTCCTTACTAGTTTCTTACAAAAAAGCATAATGATAGGATCAACTCTAATTCAAAGGTCTCCCAAACAGTTAAGAATTTAAATCCTAAAACACCCTAAAAAGTGTAAACTCATAGAATTTTAAAGAGCCATGGGCATAAAGGAGAAGGATCCTCTACGATAGGCACACCCTCCTTACAGTGGCTACTCCACCGGGGATTTAGAGTTTTCAAGATTAGTTCATAGTTATGGTCCAAGGTTTCCAACACCAGGTTACCTATGGGTTGTAATGATGGCTAACTTGGATAATCTCTAGTTAGAGAGCGAGACTTGAATGCATAATATCTTCCTTTTTCACAAAAGTAAATACAAAACAAGCAACATTACATCATGCATAATCATAGCACACTATAGCCCGTGGGGATTGGCTCATTGACTAGGGGTTGCAAACACTAGGCTTCTATCCCAAAATCAATAACAATCATTCCACTTATATCGCCAAAAAAATGTTGGGAGGACTATGTCATGGGTCAACATGTTGAGTGATTGATTTGTGCATCATTTCTTAAGATATGGTACCTTTGGACACCCAAGCCTTGACCTTAGAATGACATTGTATGCATCGACGGTTCATTTTATGTTTCTTATGTGACTATATGGATATGTGTTTAATTATATGATTCGTGTCTAATCTAATTAATTCCAACTTGTTACCTAGAGATAATTAAAAAAAAAAAAGCATTGTGGTTCGACATAAAAAAAAAACTTTTATCGTTCTTTTTGCATTTTCGTTAAAAAAATGTCGAACCTACCAGGTGGCGCGTAAACTATCAAAGTTGCGTGCACCTTTCAAGCACAAGTCCAGAAGTTGCGAGTGGCTCTTTCGCACAACTTTGTGTCTTGTGCGCGCCCACTGTTCCACGTTGACTTTTGACTTATTGCGAGCAATGTTATACAAAGAAAATGATATTACCATTTCAAGGTTAATCGTTAAGTAGGTGCTAATAATATCTCTTTGGCTAAGAATATTGTCTAACTTAGTTGTTTTTTTTATTGTTCTTATATCTTTTATCGTTCTTTGTTTAAAAAAAAAATGTCTTTTAATCGTTCTTTTCTTTCTTTCCTTTTTTTTTTTCTCTTTTCCCAAAAAAAAGGTCTTTTATCATTCTGTATGCTTTTTTTCGCAAAAAAAAAAAAAAAGAAAAAAAAACGCGATACTTTTTTCGATTATGATGATTCATTTACGTACTTTATAATCAAACTAGTGACATTACTTCTCATAAGGTCCTTCATTAGAAGTTCACATCTCTTGATAGGACGTCATTAATATTCCCATTCTTAAACATGCCTATTTTCATGGTCGTCATCTTTTAGTTGTAATTAGTCAACCTTGACTTAAGAGCATAATTTATTTACCTCTTCTGTGGTTTAAAAAGTGAATCTCGAGAACCTTATTTGGGATGATTGCCTCACAAAAACAAAAAACAAAAAAATAAAAAAAATAAAAAGAGAACAGAGTGAAAAAAAATCAAGCAACCATTCTAAAAAAAAGATTATGATACAAAAAGTTTTATTCTCAACCAAAAAAAAGAAAAATAAAAGAGAGAATAATGAATGATAAAACCGAGAAGATGATTTACTCATTTCTTGGATTTTACGTTTGGAGACAATCATTCTTTTTAAACAAATAGTAATTATCCTTTAAAGATGAGCAATATGAAAATCATAATAATAATAAAAAAAATGATAAAGATCTCTATTGTAATCTAAATGATCAACAAATACCATACTATATTGATCATTTTAAAGAGTACGTGTAATAAGGTTGACTAATATTTCTGAAAATTTGATGAGCATGTCAATCCAACTTTCTTTTTCTTTCTCTTCTCCCTTTTTTCGAAAACAATTCAATTCAAGTAAAATCCTTAGATGATTACGTTGTTGAAGTCAACACAAATCATGACATTCCATTAATGATTGTTTATGAATTTTTTGACATTTTTATCAATAAACTTTCTTATAGTGAATTCGTATTACAAGGACTAAAACAAATAATCATTTTAACTTTTGATCGTTGTTTGAATGCTTGGAAGAAAAGTTTAAATGAACGTGCTTAATTTCTCATGATACACATTACTAGATCATCTTCCACATTCGCATACTTGTCCAATCATGGGTGACAAAGCAGCATTGGAGAAACTTAGAAAGCAATTCCAAAACCTAAAGTCCCTACGAGAAGAAGAAGCCAAAATGAAGGCTCATAAAAAAGCAGAAAAGGCTAAAATTAAAGCAGAGATAGAAAAAGAAAACATTCTCCAAGAAAAAGCAAGAGCCGAAAGAGTAGAGGCCTTGGAGAAACTTGTCCTTCGAGCCAGCTCAGGGAATAAGTACTTCAATTATGAGCTTGCACCACAACCTAGTGGCAAGACTCTCCCAAAAAAGTTCTTGACTACGGATTTACCAACCTTTAAGGTTACAGACAATCCTAGGACTCACTTAATGAGCTTTATTAGAATTATGGCATTGAAAGGGGTTGAGCATAGCTTATATGCATGTACTTTACCTCTTTCATTGGACCCAACTGATAGATCATGGTTTTATAACCTCGATGCAAAAAAAACATCCACTTGGAGTGACGTTGTAGCGTTTTTTGTCCAATATGGAGACAACATCGAGCTCACCACTACCTTGCGCGATCTTGAATTGCTTAAGAAAGGGGAAGAAGAAGGCTTAATTGACTTCTTTTCCAGGTGGCGATCAAAGGTTGCTCTTCTTTCACAAAGACCTCCGGATCATGAACTTGTCCCAAAGTTCATAGACAATATGTCTCCACCATACAAGTGCCATTTATAATACCTTAGTTTAGACACATTTCAAAAAGTCTATACTGTGGGAACATTAATTGAAAGGGACTTAATAAATGAAACCATGAATCATATAGATGGACTAGATTTTTAGAGAGGATTTCACCTATGTTGGAAACGGACAAAGCTTGAAGACGCAATCTCAAGAAGTTGTTAACAATTCAAGATGTAGCACCCTAGGTCTTGTTTTGTTTCTTTTTCTTTTGTTTTCTTTATGATAGACTAAGAGATTCATGCTGTCAAATCTACTTATTTTGTACTCTCATTAATTAATGAATGAAAATTGTATTTTCAAGTACGTCTATCTTGTTCTCTTTTCGATCTCTTTGTTGTTATTAGCTTGAATTTTTGAAATACACCTATAAACAGGCAATATAAAAAAAGGCATACATACTCAACACTTTAAGAATCTTGATTAGCTCTGGCTTACAAGATTTACCGAATAAAAATAGGCCCCTCTTTTGGCCCACTAAAAAGAGATATGATGATTACACCAACACAAGAGGCAACTTGAAACTCCACGTAGATAATTCCATGTTAATAACCTTAGAACAATCCATCTTTTGTTAGCTCATTTGAGTTTCATCAATTGAGCCTTACTTATTCAACCTACATTATTATTCCAAACCTTGGGATGGGAATGGTGCAAAGAGATACAAATGAAAAAATTGGGGGAACGAAACATAAGAGGGGGACACAAAGTTAGTTTAAACCCAAGAAAGGAAAGATCAAATGCAAAATCGTTCTAAACCCAAAACAAAACTTGTCAAAGAGGAGAGGAAATAGAGAAGAAAGAGAGAAAGGGAAGACAAGGAAAAGACACCTAATGTAGGTGTTGTCACACAAAGTAGAAAGGTTTTAATTTGAGAAGCATCAAAAGTAAGGGATTAAGGGAGTATACTTGAGCCTGTCCATTTTTCATAACCTTAAGCCTAAGCCACGTTACAACCTTAGAAAGGCCCTCCTTGAGGTAGACCATAGTCATGTACCACAAACTTCATCATTCTACGAAAGTATGGCCCACCTTAGGCCTTTGCACATATGGACCTACTATTGAGTAGTTATGCCCATACATAAAATGAATGAAGTATTGAGTAAATGATTACAAAATCATATAAAAAAATTCAAATAATTTGGATGATTTGATAGCCATTGGCTTGGTTACATCATTTTAGTAAAGCAATCGAATCAAACTAAATTCGCTATTTTCCGTATCTTTTGCCAAGAAAAATGAGATGACTATCACTTTTAAAAAAAAATAATCATCTTATTTTCTTTTAATAATAGGGCTATTTATTACCAAGGTGATTCAAGTTCTATACACATTTCCTAGAAAGAAAACGAGTTAATATAGTAAGATGATTTGATATATCGACAGCCTCGACGTCAACTTTAGATGTCTTTTACAACTCTTGAGCATTGGTCTTTTCGGTAATCATGAGCAACTAATATGTCCGCATGCGTGGGATATCTTCATCCTCTCTAAGTGAGGAACATTGATTGAACATGATAGCTACATGAAAAAATGATCGTTATCGCTATCACACATATACCTCACTGCCAAATCATCGCGATGATTCAAATATTAAGTCAATAATCCTTGCTTTTTGAAAACATGTCTATTTTTTATTTCTTCTATGGGAAAGTTGGATCCCCTTCCTTTTTATGCAAATCCGTCTTTTTTGCTTATTTCTTTTTTAGGGGGTAAGTCGGGATGATCCCTCCCATTTGGCAACTAAAATACTAAAAAAATAGTATAATTTTTTCGCTCTTTGCCTCAAACTGGGGGCTAAAAATGCCAAGACATCCCCACTTCTCTCTATTTTTACGTATTTGAACATGCTATTTATGCTACTAAATCAATGTCATATAAAGCTTATTACGAATCATCTTAATAACTTTAAATGACAAAGCGAAGAATACCACTTCCTATTATTGGACTAAGATAATTAATTATGTTACTTGATCAAACAATTTGTGATAAATATATGCAATATTCCTCAAATTGAAAATACAAATCTTGGGACTCCAAATAAACATAAGAAACATCCCATAGGATATGTATACATGAATTCCAAAAGCCACCTAAATCTACACTTGAGGGCTACAAAAATATAGGTCTCACCTCAACTTTCGTTTTCAAATAAGATCATATTTTGAAAAGTGATTCGAATGATTTTATTAATTATTCTAACACTCCATCAAACTTAAGTTTGATAAATGACAAAGATGACAAACACTAAAAAGAAAAACATAAACAAAATTAGATATACAAAAGTTTGCTTACATTTTCATAGCTTTGTTGAAATAAGGTTCAAATTACAACTTACCTTCATCAATCTTGGACGGAAAAGTCACACTCAATTACGAGCTAGACTTTTCTTTCCATTTTGGGTCCAGTTTTGAAAATAACATGATATGCATTTTGCGTACTAGAAAAAAGTTTCTTCATTTTATTTTCTAAACAAACTTTTGTTAAAATTATTGGTCCTTCTCCAAATTTTGAATTCTAGTTAGAAATAACATGTTTCTTACTCTCTAAATATAAAAATAGTCTTCAAAATTTCCCTTCTGAATTTTTGTTTCATTTTCTCAAATAAATAAATTTTCAAATTCTCAATAACCATTTGGATAATACATGTATATACATAAATATTTCCAATAGGAATGAACTAAGATTCGACTTCTTCTTGACTCGAACTTATTCTTGCCTAGTTATCGTACGAACATGGGCTTAGGGATGGTAAATGAACCACCTACAAGACCAAAATCAAAGATTGATAAGAACAATGAAATCATTTGATGTTTTAAATAAACTTTAAAGAATAATATTACCGCAATGATCTCTATGAACATTTTGACATTAGGTAAAGATTACTAAACCTTAACTATAATTGTTTTGGGTTTATAAACAAGCAAAGAACTAACTTGCTTCCTTGAACATGACTTTAACTAAAATGCGCAAGCCATGTCATTATCCTAAAATGTTCTCAAAACACAAAACATGGGATACATAGGCTCATTCCCATATCACGATTATATGAATGGCCTAAACAATAGCAAGTCATTAGAATTACCCCAAATTAGGGGCTCCAAGACTTGTGAAATAGCAAAAATGCTCATAACCTGACTCGTAAGGGCTCCAATGTCCATAATAAAAAATGAAATATTCATGCCATTCGAGCTACTTTCGAGAATTGCCTAAACTATAAATGGTTTACATAGATCTCGAGCCTTACAATTTTCAATTGCATCTCAATGATTTAACAATCATTTTGTTCCTTTGAAAATTATGTTTGCAATTGAACTTGGCCATAGAACAAGCTACATATTCGAGCCATTTTCAAATTCAAAAACTAATCTTAGTGCATAATTGATGTTTCAATACTTCAATTTACCTCAAGGATCAAAGAGTATGACTAGTATAGAGCAAAAGAAACAAAATAATGAGTTTCAAAATAGAATTCAAACGAAAGTTTAGTACTCAAACATTCATCATGAAATTTGTATCAAGACACTTCATTAACATAAGACAAACAATTTCACGAGGTAGAATAAAAGACTCCTAAATTCTAAATTAAGAGGTCTTCATGTTTAATTCTATATTGTTGCACGAATAAAAAAATTGAAAACATTGGAATTTCACAAAGAGGATAATATCTACTTTCTCGAGCTCCAATCAGTAACAAAATTTGAATTCAAGAGAAAGAATTCGAGAGTAGCGAGAATAGGGGAAAAAGATGAGCATCATTTCATTTTTCCTCTTACTTGTTCCAACGAACAACCAATATTACTTGACTTAGCAAATTTCATTTGTTAAAACTATGAATGGTCGAAAACAATTTTAACACACTCGTTTAAACGTTTCAAAGATCCTAGTTGTTGTAACAATAAAACAAAACACAGGATTTCTAGACCCATTTCGAGCAACATGAAAAGGTCTAATTCTTAAAAAAACAAACAAGTCATCGAAGTTATCCAATATTGGGGGCTACGACATTCAAAAATATAAAATGGGGGCTTAAAAGCTCGAGATATAGCCAAATTACACCAGTTCGATGATGTCTTCAAGAATTTCCTAAATTTACTAGTTTATGCAAATCTTGAAATCATAGTTTTATAAGTGAATAATAATAACTTTCTGTTATTGTTATCATTGTTAAAACCAATTTTGCAACTTAGGCATCACAAAAATAAACATGAGTCGTAAGAAAAATTTCATGCCATTATCAAAGTTCAAAATTTCGATCATAGTTTTAGTGCATAATTTTCGTTTTAATAATACTTCAATTTACATTAAAATTTACAAGTATAGTCTACGTGAGCAAAAAAGAAAAAATTCAAGTACAAATTCCAAAATTAAATACATATATGCTTATGCAGGATCAATACTTTACCATTTCACATGAAATTCATGCAATATACTCTTTAAACATGTCCCAATGACATAGAACAAACAAATTTATGAAAACAAGTAGGATCAAAGTCCCTAACTTCTAAAAGTTAGAATTCTTCATTTGGCTTTCTCTATTTTATTGACCAAGTCCAAGGTTTAGTTGAGAGTTTCTCTTTCTAACTTTAGGTTTAGTTTAGGAGTAAATTTAGAGAGAGAAAGTGAGAGATTTCATTGGTGATTTGAGAGATTGAAGATTAAAGGTGACAATTGTATTGAAGATCTCCATAATCAATCAATGAGGATTTCTAACTCTATCTCATTTTATTGATTTTTTTAAATTCATATTTGTTTGATTTGGTTTTGATGACTGAATCTTGATTAGTGTAGTTGTTCTTCAATATTTGTTGATTCTTGATTTCATTTTCTTTCTTGTTTATTTGATGATGATTTTTGAGTTGTTGCTTTGCTAGGGATTGGGTGAAACTTGTATGATTGATTGATTGTGATTAATTTGGGAATTATGTGGATTGATTTTTCAGACTAAAGTGATTAATGTAAGTTTGCATTGTGTAGTTTGATTAGGCCTTGAGAACTACGCTAGATTGCATTGTGATTTCTAATGACACGAACCATTTATTTAGGGATTGCAATTGTTGATTGGTTTGTATAGTGATTCTCCTAGTTTATTATTCATAGAGGAAACCTAGCTTAATGATTAGGAGACAGCTCTTTGATTCCGATTGATAGCTCTTATTATTAGTCTCCACAACTATTTATTAACATGCGACCTTCCCAAGTTGTTGCAATTGTCATGATTACTTGTTAATCCCCATTCCCTGGTGTTTCATTTGTTTAGTTCTTGTTTTTAGTAGTTGTTTAGTGTTTCCTCTTCACCCTTGACTTCGACCTAGCTTAGGCATTGATTGAAAGCACTTGAAAATAACCATTCCTAGTGGTTCGACCCCTGACTTACCTCTATACTTGTATTTAGGTTTGTCAAGTGATTATAAATTTTGTTTGACACTAGGGAGGATTAGTCAATGACCTATTTCTACCTACGTCATGCTCCATCACCGCTGATAACAAAATCCTAACAATTTTAATAAATGATCCTATGAATATTAGTATCGATCGTAGGATCATACAATTGCTACAAAAAAAATATCAATTACTATCATGATTTTGCTTTTTAATTAAATTATTACAATTGCTACAAATACTTGTCAATTAATACCACACTTTATACCTTCTTTGTCAATTACTAATCTCTAATTATTAAAATTTACATTTATTTACCACAAATATTGTTTTTCCTTCAAATTTTAAAGGAATATTCTGTTAATTAAAAATATATATAATAATTTCCTCGATTTGTGTATTTTAGATAATATGTTCAAAAAAATTGGTCCGATTAAAGTTAAACATGTGTCAATAATGACTTATCACCGTGCTAGAAGGATTGAAAATTGAGTTTAATAAGCTAGTACTCCATATCATATGTGGTCTACATCGTTAATATGAATTTTGGGCCTGAGGATTTGTGTTAATGGGTTTTAATGGTGGGCAACTTACTTAAAGGTGAAAGCTCATTTTGATTTCTTACAGTGTTATGATCCTATTTGACAAACCTTATATCTCAAATCATAGTTGTAACTTGTAACAAAATCCTGGCCTATTCGGCAATAAGATTTTTTTTAGCTAATAATACGTAAGCAACAACTTGTTGCCATTTTTACTTACGTGAGAAACAAAGAAGTAAGAACATCATTTGCTAAAGCCTTTAATACCATGGGGAACATTCATTTGCTCTTTTTAGCGCAAAATCAGAGCATTAAATTCAAGGATCAAATCATGAAACCCAACTTCCAAGACAATTATGCTGCAACAAAACTACACCATCCTTGACGTTTGGACAAAATCCTAACAGATCAATGAATGATCTTAAGAATTTGAATATTATTGACTATATTGTTAAACGATCCTAATAGAATATGAATATTGATTTTATAAAAATTCAACATATGAAAATTACTTGAACAGAAAAATTTAAAACTCTACATAAATTAGATCTGAACGATTATTATTTTAGCAAGTGATGTTGAGTTGTACAAAATCAACTATCAAGCTTGATGGATATTCGAATTACATAGCCTTAAAAGTTACAATGAGCTCTTTTTATCAATAAGCCAAACATGACAAGATTTAACCAATAATTAGCTTTTTTTTTTAGCTAATTTCTACTTACGTGAGAAACAGAGAAGTAAGAACATTATTTGCCAAAACCTTTAATATCATGGAGAACATTCGTCTGCTCTTTTTAGCCCAAAATCAGATAATTAACAAGAACAAGACAATTAAATTCAAGGATCAGATCATGAAACCTAGCTTCCATGACCACCATCAAACTTCTTTTTGCAGCCATAACTTCACCCAGCTCCGCCGAACTCGAAACATTGAATACGTTACACGTGTACAGTAAAAACCTTCCCTGGATAGTATCACAAGACAACACCAAAACCCACCTAACTAGTATTGTATCTACAAACCAAATCGAAGAAAATTTTAACCCAAGATAATGTATCCACAATTATATGTTTATAACTCCTCAACAGCTTAAAATTTTTAACAAAGAAAAAATCAATAAATATGTTTGTTGACTCAATAAATTATACTAATATATATAATATAATATAATATAATATAATATATATTAGAAATTACAACATCTTGTTGACTTAATAGTCAACTGGCCTTTCACTTTATTAATTAATCCAAACCATGAATACATTACATTCCGCGATTAAAAAAAGAGTATAAATTACATTCAAAAAAATTCAAAGATAAATAAATTCTCCTGGAACCGTAAGTTGCGGGCTTCTAATAAAATAACGTAGTTAGAAATTATGTATCAGGAAAGAAAATGTTACCTGTTCCGCAATTGTCTGCTCTAACTGGGTACTGCGCTAAGAGCTGAATCCCTTACTTGTCTAGACACAGTATAATTTCTCGTAGATAAGGAGTCATTTGTGGAGTTTGTCCACTATACTTATTTACCATTGAATAATAATATGACATAAATAATCTTTAATTTGCTTCTTCCTACTTATCACATATATATTAAGGTTTAAAATGGAATAATACTATACACGTTAAAAATGAAACATGTGCTCTTATTAAAAAAAAATGAAACATGTATTCTTATATAAAATTAAATGGACAATATTAATATCTGAAGAAAAATTTAAACTAGAATTTTGACATTTTCCAATATTTTATAACCTAGCTAAATATTGATTATCATTCAATAATCTCTAATTTATATAAATCAACTTATTTCACTTTATTAAAATTATACAAAGTTTGAACTTGATTAAAAAAAAAAATTCCAAATTATTTGAGCGCAAGTTTTAAACCATTTAATTTCATATTTAACTCTTTCAATAATCTATTGAGTTTGAATAAAAATGGACAAAAAAAACTATAAAAATCCAATGAAACATTGATTTAGAAAAATGTACAAAAATAAATAAAAATAACCATTATTATTTGTTTGAAAGAACCAAAATTTTTGTATACAATAATGAAAAACTAATTGATGTCAATAATTTTTTTAATATGACACGCACGCATAGCGTGCAAAATATGTTAGTATTATTAAAAATGATAATATCTAACTGAGATCAAATTGACAGTTGATCGTTGGTTGTGGATGCAAGGATGGAAAATTATAAGAATCCCATAAGCCATAGATGGTAAAATTGTCATTCTTCACTAATTGTTTGTAGTTGGTATTTTGTTGTTTATAGTATCCTGAGGCCCATAATTGAGTAGAGCTCATGAAATCATGATCTTGAATTGAACCCATAAGAAATGTGAAATAACGATGTCTATTACATATCTCATTTTAAAAAACTTAAAATTTAAATCACTCTATTTGTAAAATTATAGGTCGTCTTAACTCTTAAGTCTTAACTCTATGACACTATTTGTAAAATTATCTCTTAACAGTCAACTCTATGTGAAATGTGGTAATATATATATATACATGCAGTCCTAAAAAATTTAATACTCTTAATTACTTTATTTGTAGGGCTATATCCGAACACCCTTGCTTTATACATGCCTAAAGTTATGAACGACTAAAAACTTGAAGGTTGTTCTTTGCATGTGTAGTAGAAAACTCAAACTAAGGCTTTATTTTTCTTTAACTAACTTGTTTTATCTTTATAATGTTGTACAACACTTTGTTTCTTCTTAAATTTACCAATATTATTAATACTCATATATATTTGATAACTAGTTTAAGTCCCGTGCCATGCACAGTAATTTTCGGTGTTATTATCAATTTATAGCTATTTTAATCAATGTAAAACGAAATATTCTAAATTAGTGTGAATTAAACTACCGAACCATTTACTAAAATGAAACATAGTCATGAAACCACGGATTAGGTAAATATGTAGTTCCGTTCAAAAAAAAAAAGGTAAATATGTACTTTAAAGTTAAGCATTTGAGCATGTGATTATTTTATGCATTTCAGTGTGGTATTGTTATAGTGTTATTTTTCTTGTTAACTAAATGTAAAATTTTAAAGTTACATACTAACCTTGCGAATAAATATTCTTTGTACACGCTATTAAACTCTATGATTTCATCCAAAAGTGTGCAATCTAAAATAATATTATTACATATCATTCCGACAATATATGATTTCTTATTCAACTTTTCTCCTGATATGAACTCTAATTATTTATCAATATATTCTAAATTATATTTTTGTAATATTTTATATAATAACTAATAGTTATCAATCAATAAATTATATAGTTATTGATTGATGTTCTTACTTTAATATTGGTTATTTAGGCAATTAACTTAACAAAGATAAGTATAAAAATCTTTTGTTGACAATCTACTACGTATATGATATTTTTCCTAAAGAAGTTATTTTATTTTATTCATTCTATAATTAAAGATCTAGATAATAATTACTCTCTCCGTTTCATTTTGTTAGTCTCTTTTGGAATCAATCACCTAAAATAAGAAAAGGAAAAATCATAATAATTTGGAATTTGATTGCAACTTTGTAATCATTGTTGTCTTTTTCTTTTTTATTTATTTTATTTATGGAAATTGGCGTTTATTAATTCGTCTATAATAAATCTTAATTAGAAGAATTTGCCATGTTCGCAATCCACTAGCACATATATCAACCAAACAAAATTATTTAACTATTTATACACCAAGTAGATTAATTATTCTCATATTATGAAAATTATTAACCCTATTTTAATGTCAGGAATATATTCCATATGGATATATCATTTTAAAACGCCCAAAATAGTATATGGGACTAACAAAATAAAAAGGAGGGAGAATTTTATTACAATTTAGGTTATTTACATTTTAGTCAACTTTTTTTTACCTTATAAAACTTTACTTAAAAGAAGATTTTCTCCAAGGAAATAAAAGAAAATAAAAAAAATATTTAAGGACATACCAGGCAATGACATGCGTCATTGTTAGTGTGTCTTTTAGTATATAGTTATTGATTAAAAAATAAAACTTGTCATCTTCTATAATAACAAATAGTAACATCTATCTTTTGAGAGAGAACAAATCTCTTAATAAGTTTAAGTACCAATGAAGCAATGCCATGGATTCAATTTTAAAAGGCTAAATAGATAATATTAGTAATTTAAAAAAAAAATACTTATTCGATCATTAGATGACTAATATATCTATTTATAGCTTCAAACCCTCAACGTTTATCCATTACTCAGGTCATATCTTCCACTATAATCAAGGAAATATTACTGCATTTAACAATACCCTATAAATACCCACATAAGCTTCTTATTTCTCTATTTTGTCAAATCTTAAACAATACGCACTCCTTCTTCTCCTATTCTTTTTCAAAAATCCTAGCCATTACCACCGTCCTCTGCATTCGCCTAGCTGTGCAATTGGTGATCCCTAAATCTCTCTCATTATTTTTTTAGTTACTTATGTTTAGATACCATAAATAAATTTTATGTTTTAACTTAATTATACAAAGGTTAATTATTCAATATAAATTCGTATTTACCATCTAATCATAATTACAAATTTTGGGTAAATTTTCATAGTAATTCTATCATTGTTAAACTTGTTCTAGTAATTGTTTGATGCTCTAATTAAATTATCTCTTGTATTAGAACCAGCACTTCTAGGCATTCCTCTTCGCCTATACTTAACAGTCACCAAAGAAACAATTGGGGCTATTCGTTCATAAGAAGTTGAAGGGAAAGAAAATTCCATCTACTACTTAAGTAAGAAAATGCTCGAATATGAAGTACGATACACACCACTTGAAAAGTTATGCCTCCAAAACTAAATTGAGGCATTACATGCTCGTTCATACCGTCTATGTGGTATCTCGAATGGACCCCCTTAAATACCTCTTTGAGAAGTCTACAGTAAATGGAAGAATATCCAGATGGATAGTGAACTTGGCTTAATTCGACCTAAGATTCATGGCTCAAAAGGATATCAAAGGATCCGTGGTTTTTGATTTCCTAGTAGAGGATTCTACACTAATACAAGAGAATGGATTTCCAGACGAAGAGTTGATGGTCACTGAGGATGACATTTGGACGTTATACTTCGACGGATCATCCAACTAAAAAGGGTGTGGCGTAGGGGTATTATTAGTATCACCTAAGGAAGAGCATGTCCCAATCTCGATCAAGCTTAACTTTGACGTTACCAACATTGTAACGAAATATGAAGCATGTGCAGTAAGCCTCGAAACAGCCTTGGCATTAGGAGCAAAGAAACTTTGAATATTCAGAGATTCTTCCCTTATAATTAACAAAATCTCCTAAAGATGGAAAGTAAGGAATGAAAGCTTTGCTCCCTACCAAAATTATTTAGAAACCCTCGTCAATCAACTGGAGAAAGTATAATACACATATTTACCAAGAGAAGAAAATCAATTTACTGATTCCTTGGCAAGAATAGCCTCAATGGTTAGGATTCCTAAGGAAATTAAACAAATGCCTTTAACCATAGAAAAAAGGCATAAACCTAAATACATTCATGCTATTAAGGATGAAAAGGTAACTCAAGAAGAAGAAGAAGAAGAAGATGAAGAAGAAGAACCTTGGTATACAGACATCCTCAATGATGTCACCAAAAGGGAATATCTACCTAACACTGACAAAAGAGTAAAGCAGGCTTTAAGACTTTTAGCATCACAAATCGTGCTGATAAACGATGAACTACACAAAAGGTACCTAAAGCTAAGGCTCTCTTATGTGTAGGCTAAAAGTAATGTGCCAAGGTTATTACTGGACTACCATGAATAGAGATTACAATCAATGTGTGAAAAGATGCACAAAATGTCAAATATATGCTAATTTGCAACACGTCCCACCATCTCTCCTTTACACCTACACATCTCCATGGCGATTCTCAACTTAGGGAATAGATATCATTGGAAAGATTACTCCCCCCTAGGACAGGAGGTCATGAATACATTCTCGTCTCCATTGATTACTTCCCCAAATGGGTTGAGGCAGCCTCGTATGCAAAACTCACCACAAAACATGTAACACTTTTTATCGAAAGAAATATCATATGTAGATATGGAGTCCCACATGAAATGATAAGTGACAATGGAACTCACTTTCCAGCAGAGTGTGAAGACTTACTTCAAAAGTATGGAATAAAACATCACCACTCCTCCCCATATAAACCTCAAGCAAATGGCGCAGTGGAAGTAGCCAATAAGAATTTAAAGACAATAATTGAAAATATGACATAAAATTACAAGGATAGGCCTTAAAAACTCCATTTTGCTCTTTGGGGTTATCGCACGTCAAGTCAAGCCTCTGGAGCAGTGTGCATAGTCAAGATGTCGAGTAACCCTAAAATCTCTTCTTTTTCGGTTCCTTCGAGGAATCATTGAGATGCTCACTAGAGGTGGATTTGAAACTAGTAGGGAGAACGCGGTAAGATTGTTTGGGATGAAGGTGAATTGTGTCTTATTAGTTCTCTATGCTTAGCATATTTTATGTTTCAATCAACCTTGGATATCTTGAAATGTGAACTCCCTTATTTGCTTAGAAAAAATTGCATCCATTTGTGCTTGTTCATTTGCAAAAGTCCTTTCAAGAGCATATGTTTTCTTACTTTTCTTTTGATTTCCTTTTTATGATTTGCCTTGTTTGTGTAGTTTGGAAGAGTTATGGGTTAAACTTTTAGGAAACCCTTACGAGACCTCACTCGTCCTCATTGGAGACTTGGGGTTTTAAGGGCTTGTTGTAGATGTAGACACCAACTTTTGGCCTCCTATCCCGACAGGAAGTGTGATGATGTTACAAAAACCTGATCTTCATGCTAGATCAAAGTTAAAGTGTTTATGGACTACGAAATACACTATGAAGTAAGTTAAAACCTATATTTGAGACCAATTTATCTTAGAACCTTGTCAGATTACTAATTAGGCATAAAAAGTCCTCATACATGTTTAAACTTGATTAATAACGGACCCAAATGCGTCAAATTCAATGATTAGATCCAATGGATCTTACATTGTTAAAACCGAGCCAATTAGATAAACTAACCATCAAATTTCTATGCAAGGCATGCATAGATGGATATCTATTTTAATGATCTTTCCAACGGTATATTATAAGCCCAATTCCGAGTTAAAACGAAGAAGTTATGATCAAAACACTAAACCGGGCCCTAAAACCGACACCCTTGTACTCCAACGGCCATATCTTTTGATCCATAACATAATTTAACCTATTTCTAATGGAATTGGAAGCTAGAAATTCAGAGCTTTCCAATGATATCTTACACACCTTAATCCGACTTTGCAAGCAAATGGTATTGAAGTTTTAAAAACACATTTTTGTATAAGGCAAACCGCACCGAGCGCAACTCAGTAAGTTACTCACGCCAGGCGCGCACATCAAAGAGATGCACGCGGCACTCAGCGTGACTCCGAGATTTGCACACGCCACCTGACGCCGCGGCCCTAAACCTAGATTCCTACACCTACAATTAGAGGTCTTCGTTCAACCCTAAGATGGACAGAAAAAATCATAATTCTAAACCCTAGCATTCTTAAAACCCTAATCTCTCAAGTTCCTTTACTATCATACTACTTTTCTTCTCTTTCCAATTACTCTTCAATCCAAATACATTCTAGTGAAGTCCTTGAAGTTACGAAGGAGGAAAGTCCATAAATGCATAAGACGGAGATTTAGCATAAAAGAAGAATGGTTAGTTTCCTGAGCACTTAGATAAATCACTTTTCTTTCATTTCTTAATTAACTTTAATTTATTAATTAGTGTTGTTTGACCACTTTAAACAAACTTTTAATTAATTTAATTCACATAGATTCTTGCGTTAATTCAAGACTAGAATTTGAATAATTAATTGATTATTTTATCACCTAAGTCAAGGCGAATATTGTTTATTTCTTGTTCTTTTCACGAATTTGAATTAACTAAGAATAACGACATTCGTTGGAATGTAATTTTTATGTGATTAATGCTTGTAAATAAACTCAACTAACTTAGTTTTACTTACCACGTTGCTTATATTGTTTGGTGATGAAATTGTGAAAAAGAAAGAGCTAGTAGAGGCCGCACTAGGGCTAGAATAACGGTTCCTCTCTAAAAGGAACGTTATTTTGGTACCCTCGCTCCCGAACTCATTTCTGGTATAAGTAGACTAATTTGGGCATGGGGTAAATTTATGATTCATGCTAAATATCCCTTGAACGCTACTTGGGAGAAAGGCATGAACGAGGTTTATGAGTCTTCCTAAAACTCATTTGCGACTCCTTACTAGTTTCTTACAAAAAAGCATAATGATAGGAACAACTCTAATTAAAAGGTCTCCCAAACAGTCGGGAATTAAATCCTAAAACACTCTAAAAAGTGTTAAGTCCTAGGATTTTAAAGGGCCATGGGCATAAAGGAGAAGGATTCCCTACGATGGGCACTCCCTCCATATAGTGGTGACTTCCCTAGGGACTTAGAGGTTACAAGATTAGTTCATAGTTATGGTCCAAGGTTTCCAACACCAGGTTAATTATGGGTTGTAATGATGGCTAACTTAGATAATCTCTAGTTAGAAAGCGAGACTTAAACGTGTAATATCTTCCTTTTTCACAAAATTAAAAACAAAACAAGCAACATTGCATCATGTATAATCATAGCACACTATAACCAGTGGGGATTGGCTCATTGACTAGGGGTTTCCAACACTAGGCTTCTATCCCGAAATCAATAACAATCATCTCACCCATATAGCCAAAAATATGTTGGGAGGACTATGTCATGGGTCAACACGTTGAGTGATTGATTTGTCCATCGTTTCTTAAGATTTGGTACCTTTGGACACCCAAGCCTTGACCTTAGAATGACATTGTATGCTTCGACGATTCATTTTATGTTCTTATGTGACTATATGGATATGTGTTTAATTATATGATTCGTGTCTAATCTAATTAATTCCAACTTGTTACCTAGAGATATTAAAAAAAAAAAAAAATCATAAAAGCATTGTGGTTCGACAAAAAAAAAAAAAAAAAAAAAAAAACTTTTATTGTTCTTTTTGCATTTTCATTAAAAAAATGTCAAACCTACCAGGTGGCGCGTGCAACTATCAAAGTTGCGTGCACCCTCCAAGCGCCAGTCCAGAAGTTGCGCGCGACTCTTCGCACAACTCTGTGTCTTGCGCGTGCCCACTGTTCCATGTTGACTTTGACTCATTGCGAGCAATGTTATACGAAGTAAACGATATTACTGTTTCAAGGTTAATCGTTAACTAGGTGCTAATAATATCTCTTTAGCTAACAATATTGTCTAACTTAGTTGTTTTTTTTTATTGTTCTTATATCTTTAATCGTTCTTTGTTTTTTTTTTAAAAAAACATGTCTTTTAATCGTTCTTTTCTTTCTTTCCATTTTTTTTCTCTTTTCCTAAAAAAAAGGTCTTTTATCATTCTTTATGCGTTTTTTCGCTAAAAAAAGTAAATTAAAAAAAAAATGCGTGTGGCAAGCGCTACTCTCAAAGTTTTACTTTCCACCTTAGCGCAAGACGGAAAATTGCACGTGAAACTGTTTTCGATTATGATGATTCATTTACGTACTTTATAATCAAACTAGTGACATTACTTCTCATAAGGTTCTTCATTAGAAGTTCGCATCTCTTGATAGGACGTCATTAATATTCCCATTCTTAAACGTGCTTATTTTCATGGTCGTCATCTTTTAGTTGTAATTAGTTAACCTTGACTTAAGAGCATAATTTATTTACCTATTCTGTGGTTTAAAAAGAGAATCTCGAGAACCTTACTTGGGATGATTGCCTCACAAAAAACAAAAAACAAAAAAAAAAAAGAGAGAACAGAGCGAAAAAAAAATCAAGCAACCATTCTAAAAAAAAGATTATGGTACAAAAAATTTTATTCTCAACCAAAAAAAAAAAAAGAAAAAAAAAGAGAGAATAATGAATGATAAAACCGAGAAAATGATTTACTAATTCCTTGGATTTTACGTTCAGAGGCAATCATTCTTTTTAAACAAATAGTAATTATCCTTAAAGATGAGCAATATGAGAATCATAATTTAAAAAAAAACGATAAAGATCACTATTGTAATCTAAATGATCAACAAATACCATAGTATATTGATCATTTTAAGGAGTGTACTAAGGTTGACTAATATTTCTAATAACTTGATGAGCATGTCAATCCAACTTTCTTTTTCTTTCTCTTCTCCCTTTTTTCGAAAGCAATTCACTTTGAGTAAAATCTTTAGATGATTACCTTGTTGAAGTCAACACAAATCATGACATTCCATTAATGATTGTTTGTGAATTTTTTGACATTTTTATCAATAAACTTGCTTATAGTGAATTCGTATTACAAGGACTAAAACAAATAATCATTTTAACTTTTGATTGTTGTTTGAATGCTTGGCAGAAAAGGTTTAAGTGAACGCGCTCAATTTCTTGTGATACACATTACTAGATCATCTTCCACATTCGCATACTAGTCCAACCATGGGGACAAAGTAGCATTGGAGAAACTTAGAAAGTGTAGACACCTAATTGTGTCTCCCCAAAAACCAAACCCAGTGATGAATATCTTTCATGTCATTGATTATCGAACGAAGTGAAAGTGTGAAAAGTCTAGTGATGCGGTTATTTTTAATAAAAGTACTTCTTTTTGTTTTCGAAAATATTCCTTTTCGTACCAAGTTTATGAAAAATGTCCAGTCCAATTTAGTTTGGTCCATGATATGGGTCCAATAATTGTGTAGTTGGATGGGGCTTGAAAAGAGTTTTCCAATGATATATTATAAGCCCAATTCCGATGAATAATGAGGAAGTTATGGCCAAAATACTAAATTGGGTCTAAAATGGTTTTATGGCCCAATGATCTAGTGGAGGGCCCTTTTAATTAAATATTTATTCCTAAAATTATTAGGATTAATTCTAGTCTTCTAGAATAATCTAGAAGGTTATTTTAAATTCTAATAAAGTTAGAATTGATAATTATCTTTTGAGAATAATGAATTTGATTTGAAATAAAACAAGTGTTTTATTAAGATAAATCTGATTTAAAGTTGATAAACACGGAGTTTAATTGCTTAATTATATTAGGAAAAGGATTCCGTACAAAAGCGCGTTTTATCTGTTAAACCAGTGCCAAACGACAGCGCCATCGCTAAACGTCAGAGCCTGTCGCCATGCGTGATCCCTGTCGTTTCGCGCTGGGTCCGGTCGGTCGCGACAAGAACCAATTTTATTCCGATTCAAATTCTAACTCTTTTCTATCGTTTTCGGACTATTTTCTTTATAAATAGGGTTGTATTTCTCTGTTTTCAATAATCAACAAGCTTGATCATCACCAATCATCTCTCTTCTCTCTCTATTCTTTTTCTAAGCCTAGCCCTTTTAAAAATACATCATACCTAATTCACAAGTTCTAGACACACCTAGCCAAGTTCGAAGTTGCCTTCACCCTCGACGTGAAAGGTTGATAATTTCTGAGGGTTTAGTCCCAAATCTTATTTCAATTCTTTGATTAGATTTACTGTTCAATATTTTCCTTGAAGTTACTAACATGTTTATTATTTTGATAGAAAGAGATATGAGGCATCGAAGTAAGTAATTCGATTATTTACTATTATTTTGATATAGAAATCATGTTTATATTATTTTAATTCCTATTATCATGTTAGGATGTTATTTATTACTTTCTAGAATCATGTTTAGGTTGCTTCCTATTTTCTTCCATCATGTTAGTATCATGTTAGGGATAAAGCTTTGATCTTTAATGTTTAGTGACTTGCTATGATTTGTTATTAATCTTGTTAGTATCATGCCTAGTATCTTGCTAATACTATTATGCTTTATTGAATATTATGATGATGATTTGTTGTTATTATGTTGCTTGATATTATTATTGTTATTGCTTGATCACGCCCTCTCTTGCAGGTTTAAAGGGAATTTGTACTTGTAATCACGCTTAATAAGATAATTAATAATCTTGTTTAGGCTAATATGATTATAATTTAAGTGATCGCCAATAATATATTTGTTTGTGCATTAATATTCAACCAACATAGATTAAACAGGTTTTAGGGTTAATATATTGATTGTATGTTAGTCAGAAAGCGCACATGAATATGAGAAGAATAAAGTAGAGTCCTATTATTAGGGCAGGTTCAATCTCTTTTAGTTTGGATTTGTACTGCATCCCCGAATATCCAGTCATGGTTCCAGACCACTAGGAATTAGCGATCTCATGGATCGTGAAGGGGTGTAACCTTCACCCTGTGAACGGTTTACAAGTTCCTAAAACTTGTTGGCCACTCTTTTGCTCTAGATTCCTTCCCTTTGGACGCCACCATACTTAAGTGTATGATCACAGTGGGGCTCAAGTGTGGGATGCTTGAAATATTCCCTACAGTTTTTGGCGACTCCACTGGGGAGGATTTCTATTTTAATTCCTGAAATTTATTTTGGCAATGATTTAGAATGAGTGGATGAGACTCGAAAAGTTCTAAATATTCATGTGCGTAATTTTGATTGACATATGCATAAAAAAAGGTCCGCATTGGATAGACCATCCGTAATGCGTCAAAAACATAGGATTTTTACACGTAGAAAATTTGGGAAATATCTTTCACAACTAGAATCGAAAAAACGCTGCGAAAAACTTGAAAATTAAAAGAATAGAAAGCTGTTGAGGCATGTAGGAACCGACATTGAGAAAACAGTGTCAGCGCAATGCGATGGCTCTATCGCCGTGCGACAGCAATGTCGTTTGGCGACAGGGTCATCGTCTAGCGACAGGCCTTGTTGTCTCGCGCCAAGTTCTTCCAATACCGAGCCAGAAATCTACCTTCTTTGTTTCGACCAATTCTAGTACTGTTTGCTCGATTTTACTTCCTGATTGAGTTTTTCCCTCTTTTTTGAACCCATGTGTGTTCTACATATGGTTATAAACCCCTTGTGAATTCACGCTCCATCTACCCAATCGAACGCTCATGACAACGACGGGTACATCCGAGTTTGTGAATTCACCAAACCGTGGAAGCAAGTTTAACTTGCGGGGTTCCATCCATACGCGCTAACCCTTCCAAAGGTTAGCCTTTCGCGCGATGCATTTGGATTCATAACCATGGACCCTCTTTGACTAACCCTTATCCTTGAACTTTAGAGAACTAGAGCCATGGTTAGGTGTCAAACTCATTGCATCATATTGTGCTTACTTGACTACTTATGCATTTTTGCTTGTGCATACTTATATGTGATTAAATTAACCGTTTGCTTTGACCCGTGATTATAAATATGCTTAAATTAACTAACCAATGACTAAAGGACTTTGCTTAATTAATTCATTAATTAATTTGAGTTAATAAATATGTCTTAAATCGAGTCATGGTTCCTTTGAGTCAACCCAGATTTTTATTCCCATATACTGCACAAGCGTCAATTTGTTTTGGTCATATCCGGAGTTCTAGGAAGATTTATGAGTCGTACAACATATGGATCTGTAGCCCCGAGTTTTATCTTTCATTTGGAGTTAGTTTCGTCCAATTCGAAGTCACAGATCAAAAGTTATGATTAAAATAATACAGACTGTCCAGTTTAGTGCACATACGTGAAGTCTTAACTTAGTCTTTGTTTGAGTCTAGTCACATAGTCTAGTCACATGGTCATGACACGAGTCTTGAACATATCACTTACACCCACAAGTATTCACACACTTTGTCTATATGTCACCATGGCCATGTCTTAGGTTCATGCATGAATCGATTTTTTCCGTCATTTGAGTTGGGGGTCCATTCTATTCCTAATTCTTCCATATCTCTCCAACTACATCATCTTTCCACTCTCCACAAGCTTTCTCTATACATATCATTTCCCTCATTCTTCCATGATCTCTTCTCCATCTAAGCATGTTGAATCGAATTTGAGTCAAATAATTAACAAAAAAGTATCCATAACTTCCTTTTCTGCAGTACTTAGTTAAGAGGAGAAGGGTGCTTAATTAAGGACAACACCTTCATTCAAGTACTACTCTTCGATAAGCCCATCAGACACGGGAAAAAGTTTGTACTAATGCCTTCCCAACAAGAAGTTGATGAGTTGAGCAAAACATGAACAATCTGACTGAGATGGTGAAGGCTCTCGTTCTTCAAGTTAACGATCCTAGCAAGCAACGACAGTTTGAGCACATGGAAGAAAGTCTTAAGCAAGTTTCCAATGATTATAAGTATCAAGGAATTAGCTCACACAGGGTCTCGGTGGACAAGGAACTTTTTGAAGTTCAATGCCAATGACATCACTAAATTCAAGCCAATTGACAACCCTTATTTCCACTTAAGAGCTTTTGAAACAATAATGAATATTAAAGGGATTGATAGGAAGGCTTTCCATTCACTGTTTTCATTATCTTTAGAAACCGTTTGTCAACAATGGTTCTTTTCCCTTAAAAAAGAGAAGACCTCTTATTAGGATGCCATAATAAACGCTTTCATAGATAGATACAAGTGCAACGTTCAGATTGAAACTGATCATAGAGAACTTGAAATGTTGAAGCAAAAGGAGAATGAAGGATTTACTTCTTTCTTCAACAAGTGGAGGGAGACTTCCGCTAAGATGATTGAAGTCCCTACTTAAAAGGAATCTGTGAGGATGTTCATCAAGAACCTCCAAGACAAGTACCAAAGGCACCTAAAATATCAATGCAATTTAAACACTTTCAAAGTTGTCTATGACATAGGTATTGATATTGAAGACGACCTTGCAAAATAGAAAGCTACTAACCATAGTAACAACAGTGGCTGGAAAGGAAAGAAGAACGACAATCCTTCTTCTTTCGAAAACACCTACTCTAGCAACAACGTTAGTACCTTTGACCTTAACGAAGTCTTAGCTATGGATAACCAAAGACCTAAGAAGCAACTAAGGAAAGAGTTCACCCCTATTGGGATGAACTACAATGCCGCTTTCAATCGACTCCATGCCAAAGGACTCATCACTCCTATTGGACCTCTTCAAGATCCAGCACCCAAAAATAGGTCACCCAACTGGGATTCTAAAGCTCATTGTAAGTACCATCAAGGTAGAGGGCATACTACCGAGAGTTGTTGGAAGCTAAAGGAGGCCATCCAATATTTGATCGATAATAACAAGCTTTCCATACCTCCAGTTGGCAAGAAGACCGAATGATGATAAAGCACAAGACACGAGGCGGGCTTCAACAACAAGATTTCGTGACCTCCTTTTTTCTCTTTATTCCTTCTTTCCCCAATAAGTCTAGCATAGGAACCTTTTGTTTTCCTTAGATTTATTTTGTAGATTTTTTCTTTTTCCCTCTTAATAAAATGAGCATTTATTTTCTTGCATATGATCATTGCATTGCAGCAAAAAAAAAAAAGAAAAAAACCATATGTTGGACTAAGCACAAGGTATATGTGATTTGAGGAACCCCTTGTTGCCATATCATATCATCTTCACCTTTCAAATATACAATCCTTTCTTGATAAAATACTTTGAGCCTTGTCTAACGATAGACCTTTCTTTTTTCAACCCACATCTACCTAACCTTGGGATGGGATAGTGTGCAACTTATGAAATTTACAAATACAAAAGCTTGAGTGATTTCAAAAGATTAATATAAAATGAGCAAAAAACAATAAAAGTGTGCAAGAGGGAAAGTGTTCCAATGTCTTTGACATAAACATGTCTTTGATATGAACACGTCTCAGATTGCGTCTCTTATCGAGTTCTCGGTACCGTGCTTGAGAAACATGAATGCAAAGTGAGTGATAGACCGCATGATCGGGATGACCCAAACTTTTCAAAATAAAAAAATGAATAAAGCAAAAAAAGGAGAGCAAATATATAAACAAAAGAGAGTTCAAAAGTGAGAAACCTCAAGCATACAAATACAAAGATTCAAAAGCAAGATTGCACACCCTGGGGGCTTATATAGGGTCTTAAGCCTTTATCCCTTTCTTCTTCAACCTTTAGCTAACCACGTTACAACCCTGAAAAGACCTCTTTGAGGTATACACATACTTGTGCGAGGTTCGGTTAGAGCTACGTTCAGCCTGATTCCTAATGGATATGTAGGTAACCTCACATTGGGGTGCGACCATAATAAAAATGCATTCATTCACATTCACATTTGTAAATGATCATATCAAGGGATCTCCAATGTTCATCCCTATCCATTTAGAGCTAGACTTGGGGGCTTGATCCTTACATTATTAGCTTACCTAGCCTAAGAGTCACCATTATTTGACTATTTTCAATATATTTTCCACACCTTTAGCCTTTGCGGCCTAACCTTAGTGTCACTTTCACACACTGCACAGATACATGACAAAATAAACCTTCCCATAAGAACCCTTTGTCATGAAATCTTAACACAACGTTGAAGCATGCCTTGTCATAATCAAGATCACTCATCACTTGTAATCATCATTGCATTACAAAGTATGAAGTGCTTAGCCTCCGTGCCTAAGTTACCTAAATAATTTCATCATCGAGTCAACAATTGAGATAGCCTAAAATGTTACAATCCTCGCACCATGAGATGCAACGTCGATGCATACACTTGATTAAGCTAATTCAATATGCACCCTCAAACACTTCACTTCTTCCTTTTCACGTCTTTCCTTTTCGGGAGAAAGTCGGTACCCTTCATAAAAATGGCGAATTTGCTTTTCTGCATTTTGAGTTGCACAAGCACATCACAATACAATGCACACACGAGTCATGTACGTTAAGTCATGTCGTATCATATCACGTCGAGTTGAGTCTACACAAACGTGTTAAAACACATTGAGTCAACCTCAAGTCAGTCAATCACATTGAGTCAACCTCAAGTCAAAGCAATCATAAAGCACAATAAACCTTTGGTCAACCCTAAGAAAAACATAAGCAAAGTCATGTAGTCCAAAATATAGATGCAGGTACACTAAGTCCCAGACGGACAGGTGATTTTTACAAAGGTTTAAGGCAAAAGACGCAAGTTTTTTCAATACATGACAAGCTATCACTTCCAAGGTGTGAAGATGAGAGAATTTGACAAGATGACTCAAGGTGCAGTGGTATTTGACAATATCCCCTAAAGATATGGAAGATGTCACCTTAATTTGAGAAGACAGCTCAAGGCGTAGTGGTCTTTGACAACATTCCCTAGGATGCGAAAGTTGACACCCGATTTGAGAAGATGGCTCAAGGCGAAGCAATCTTGGACGATATTCCCCAAGATGTGGAGATTGTCGAACAAAACAAGGTTTATTCAATAAAACTTTGTTGTGTCCTAAGGCATGGACGACTCACACATCAAGTTTCTTAAGGCGAAGAGACTCATAATTATCAGACAAGTTTTCCTAAGATGAAGGGAAATTGTCAATTGATGCACACTTCCCAAGCCGTAGAAGTTGGCGATTACATCCTAAGGCGTGGGTACTTAGTGGAATTTCACATGTGAGCTACTTAAGGCGTAGGAGCTCACGACAGGACTCTCAAGGCGTGGAAACTTTTAAACTATTAGACTTTTCAAGGCGTGGAAAATCATCATTTAGAAGATTGCTCAAGGAGTCTACGACATGTTGCCCGAGGCGAGGAAACTTGTCATCATTCATTTGTGAGTTGCTCAAGGCGCAAAAGCTCATGATAAGAATTCCCAAGGCGTGGAAAATCATCATTCAATGGATCACTCGAGACGTAGTGGTTCACAATAAGAATTCCCAAGGTGCGGAAGACCATCATTCAATGAATCGCTTAAGATGTGGTGGTTCGCGGTAGAATTCCCAAGGCATGGAAGATTGTCGTCTAGTGGATCACTCAAGCCATGGTGGTTCGCGATAGAATTCCCAAGACGAGGAAGGACGTCACAGCAAAACTGAAGATGACTACAAGCAGAGTCACCTTCAACTATGTTCCCTAGCTTGCGGAAGATAGTCACAAAACAACAAAACGTCGCTACAAGCGGAGCAGTCTTCAGGCGATATCCCCTAGCTTGCGGAGGGTCATCACAATAAAATCGGTTACCCCAGAGGGGTGTACTCGACGGTGCAAGATACGCGTTTCTTAACTCTTTTATCTGTTTAACTAACGCTAGTTTGCAGGTATCGGCGTTACAAGAATGATTTAGGATCGCAGAATGTTCTGAATCATTCTCCGTCCCTATCGATACTTTGATTTTTGTTTTCGAAACTTACATTTTTCCAAACTCAGTCAAAGTGGGGGCTTCTGTAGACACCTAATTGTGTCTCCCCAAAAACCAAATCCACTGATGAATATCTTTCATGTCAATGATTATCGAACGAAGTGAAAGTGTGAAAAGTCTAGTGATGCGGTTATTTTTAATAAAAATACTCCTTTTTGTTTTCGAAAATATTCCTTTTCGTACCCTGTTTATGAAAAATGTCCAGTCCAATTTAGTTTGGTCCATGATATGGCTCCAATAATTGTGTAGTTGGATAAGGTTTGAAAAGACCTTTCCAATGATATATTATAAGCCCAATTCCGATGAATAATGAGGAAGTTATGGCCAAAATACTAAATTGGGTCTAAAATGGTTTTATGGCCCAATGATCTAGTGGAGGGCCCATTAATTATTTATTCCTAAAATTCTTAGGATTAATTCTAGTCTTCTAGAATAATCTAGAAGGTTATTTTGAATTCTAATAGAGTTAGGATTGATAATTATCTTTTGAGAATAATGAATTTGATTTGAAATAAAACAAGTGTTTTATTAAGATAAATCTGATTTAAAGTTGATAAACACGGAGTGTAATTGCTTAATTATATTAGGAAAATTATTCCGTACAAAAGCGCGTTTTATCTGTTAAACCAGCGCCAAACGATAGCACCAGCGCCAAACGACAGAGCCTGTCGCCATGCAAACGACAGCACCAGCGCCAAACGACAGAGCCTGTCGCCATGCAAACGACAGCACCAGCGCCAAACGACAGAGCCTGTCGCCATGCGTGATCCCTTTCGTTTAGCGCTGGGTCCCGTCGTTCGCGACAGGAACCAATTTTATTCTAATTCAAATTCTAACTCTTTTCCATCGTTTCCGGACTATTTTCTTTAAAAATAGGGTCGTATTTCCCCGTTTTCAATAATTAACAAGCTTGGTCATCACCAATCATCTCTCTTCTCTCTCTATTCTTTTTCTAAGCCTAGCCATTTTCAAAATACATCATACCTCATTCACAAGTTCTAGACACACCTAGCAAAGTTCGAAGTTGTCTTTGCCCTCGACGTAAAAGGTTGATAATTTCTGAGGGTTTTTTCCAAATCTTATTTCAATTCTTTGATTAAATTTTCTGTTCAATATTTTCTTTGAAGTTACTAACGTGTGTATTGTTTTGATAGAAAGAGATACGAGGTATCAAAGTAAGTAATTCGATTATTTACTATTATGTTGATATAGAAATAATGTTTATATTATTTTAATTTCTAGTATCATGTTAGGATGTTTTATATTGCTTTCTAGAATCATGTTTAGGTTGCTTCCTATTTTCTTCTATCATGTTAGTATCATGTTAGGGATAAAGCTTTGATCTTTATTGTTTAGTGACTTGCAAGGATTTGTTATTAATCTTGTTAGTAGTATGCCTAGGATCTTGCAATATTATTATGCTTTATTGAATATTATGATGATGATTTGTTGTTATTATGTTGCTTGATATTATTATTGTTATTGCTTGATCACGCCCACTCTTGCAGGTTTAAAGGGAATTTGTACTTGTAATCACGCTTAATAAGATAATCAATAATCTTGTTTAGGCTAATATGATTATAATTCAAGTGATCGCCAATAATAGATTTGTTTGTGCATTAATATTCAACCAACATAGATTAAACAGGTTTTATGATTAATATATTGATTTTATGTTAGTCAGAAGCGCACATGAATATGAGAAGAATAAAGTAGAGGCCTATTATTAGGGCATGTTCAATCTCTTTTAGGTTGGATTTGTACCTTCATCCCCGAATATCAAGTCATGGTTCCAGATCACTATGGAGTTAGCGATCTCATGGATCGTGAAGGGGTGTAACCTTCACCCTATGAACGGTTTACAAGTTCCTAAAACTTGTTGGTGACTCTTTTTCTCTAGCTTCCTTCCCTTTGGACGCCACCATGCTTAAGTGTTTGATCACAGTGGGGCTCAAGTGTGGGATGCTTGTAATATTCCCTACAGAGAGGAACTCAAAAACCTAAAGTCCGTACGAGAAGAAGAAGCCCAAATGAAAGCTCATAAAAAAGCAGAAAAGGCTAAAATTAAAGTAGAGAGAAAAAGAAAACATTCTGCAAGAAAAAGCAAGAGCCGAAAGAGTATAGGCCTTGGAGAACCTTGTCCTTCGAGCTAGCTCAGGGAATAAGTACTTCAATTATGAGCTTGCACCACAACCAAGTGGCAAGACTCTCCCAGAAAAGTTCTTGACTACGGATTTACCAACCTTTAAGGTTACAGACAATCCTAGGACTCGCTTAATGAAAGGGGTTGAACATAGCTTATATGCATGTACTTTTCCTCTTTCATTGGACCCAACTGCTAGATCATGGTTTTATAAGCTCAATGCAAAACAAACTTCCACTTGGAGTGACATTGTAAGCGTTTTTTGCCTAATATGGAGACAACATCGAGCTCACAACTACCTTGCGCAATCTTGAATTGCTTAAGCAAGGGGAAGAAGAAGGCTTTATTGACTTCTTTTCTAGGTGGCAATCAAAGGTTGCTCTTCTTTCACAATGACCTCCGTATCATGAACTTGTCCCAAAGTTCATAGATAATATGTCTCCACCATACAAGTTCCATTTAAAATACCTTGGTGTAGACACATTTCTAAAAGTCTATATTGTGGGAACATTAATTGAAAGGGACATAATAAATGAAACCATAAATCATATAGATGGATTAGATTTTTAGAGAGGATTTCACCTACGTTGGAAACGGACAAAGCTCGAAGACGCAATCTCAAGAAGTCATCAACAATTCAAGATGTAGCACCCTAGGTCTTGTTTTATTTTTTTTTCTTTTGTATTCTTTATGATAGACTACGAGATTCATGCTGTCGAATCTACTTATTTTTTACTCTCATTAATTAATAAATAAAAATTATATTTTCAAGTATATCTATCTTGTTCTCTTTTGGATCTCTTTGTTGTTATTAGTTTGAATTAAATAAAATACACCTATAAACAGGCAATATCAAAAAAGGCATACATACTCAACACTTTAAGAATCTTGATTAGCTCTGGCTTACAAGATTTACATAATGAAAATAGGCCCCTCTTTTGGCCCACTAAGAAGAGATATGATGATTACACTAACACAAGAGGCAACTTGAAACTCCACGTAGATAATTCCACGTTAATAACCTTATAACAATCCATTTTTTGTTAGCCCTTTTGAGCTTTGTCAATTGAGCCTTACTTATTCAAACTACATTATTATTCCAAACCTTGGGATGGGAATGGTGCAAAGAGATACAAATGAAAAAATTGGGGGAACGAAACATAAGAGGGGGACACAAAGTTGTCTAAACCCGAGAAGGGAAATATCAAATGCAAAATCGTTCTAAACCCAAAACCAAACTTGTCAAAAAGGAGAGAAAAAAAAGAGAGAAGAAAGAGAGAGAGGGAAGACAAGGAAAAGGCACCTAATGTAGGAGTTGCCACACAAAGTAGAAAGGTTTTAATTTTATAAGCACTAAAAGAAAGGAATTAAGGGAGTATACTTGAGCCTGTCCATTTTTCATAACCTTGAGCCTAGCCACATTACAACCTTGGAAAGGCCCTCCTTGAGGTAGACCATAATCATGTACCACAAAAATTATCATTCTACGAAAATATGGCCCACCATAGGCCTTTGCACATATGGACCTACTATTGAGTATTTATGCCCATACATAAAATGCATGAAGTGTTGAGTAAATGATTACAAAATCATATAAAAAAATTCAAATAATTTGGATGATTTGATAGCCATTGGCTTGATTACATCATTTTAGTAAAGCAATCGAATCAAACTAAATTCGTTGTTTTCCATATCTTTTGCCAAGAAAAATGAGATGACTATTAGTTTAAAAAAAATAATCATCTTATTTTCTTTTAATTATAGGGCTATTTTATACCAAGGTGATTCAAGTTCTATACAGATTGCCTAGAAAGAAAACGAGCTAATACAGTAAATTGATTTGATATATCGACAGCCTCGACGTCAACTTTAGATGTCTTTTACAACTCTTGAGCATTGGTCTTCTCATTAATCATGAGCAACTAATATGTCCGCATGCGTGGGATATCTTCATCCTTTTTAAGCAAGGAACATTGATTGAACATGATCGCTACATGAAAAAATAATCGTTATCGCTATCACACGTATACTTCACTGCCAAATCATCACGATGATTCAAATATTAAGTCAATAATCCTTGCTTTTTGAAAACATGTCTATTTTTTATTTCTTCTATGGGAATGTTTGATCCTTTCCTTTTTATGCAAATCCATATTTTTTTTCATTTCTTTTTTAAGGGGTAAGTCGGGATGATCCCTCCCATTTGGCAACTAAAATACTCAAAAAATAGTATAATTTTTTTGCTCTTTGCCTCAAACTGGGGGCTAAAAAAGCAAAGACATCCCTACTTCTCTCTATTTACAGATTTGAACATGCTATTTATGCTACTAAATCAATTTCATACAAAGCTTATTACGAATCATCTTAGTAACTTTAAATCACAAAGCAAAGAATACCACTTCCTATTATTGGACTGAGATAATTAATTATGTTACTTGATCAAACAGTTCGAGATAAACATATGCAATATTCCACAAATTGAAAATACAAATCTTGGGACTAAAAATAAACATGAGAAACATCCCCTAGCATATGTATACATGAATTCCAAAAGCCACCTAAATCTACACTTGGGGGCTACAAAAATATAGGTCTCACCTCAACTTTCGTTTTGAAATAAGACCATATTTTGGAAAGTTATTCGAATGATTTTATAAATTATTCTAACACTTCATCAAACCTAAGTTTGATAAATAATCATTCTCAAACTACGGTGCTTATCTAATTGGAAGGACTTCACTTTCAATTAGCAAAATATGACAAAGATGACAACACTAAAAAGGAAAATATAAACAAATATAGATATACAAAAGTTTGCTCACATTTTCATAGATTTGTTAAAATAAGATGCAAATTACAACTTATCTTCATCAATCTTGGACTGTAACACCCTAGAAAATCCTTTCTTTTAAAATACCTGGTTTGCCCTGTTTAAAACTTTAAATAGGAATATCTAAGACATTACCGCCACCGTGATAATGGCTAAGGAAACTATCAAAGACACACAGCGGAAGACTAATTTCAAAACCTTTCAAAACAAGTCAACTTGAAAAAGTCAAGCAACGAAAGTAAAGTCAAACCAAGGTCAAACGAAGTAAAATAAAATCAACCTACAACTTGGAGCCATTATAGGCCCTTATTAAAACCAAACCAAACTCAAAACCTTTTTGTTAGTCACGCATAACAATATTATCATAAATAATTAAATCAATAAACACATCATATACTTATAGAAACTAGCATGATTCGCTCTTCACTCATGCCCATTCATGAAAATGCTTCATCACCTGAAAAGCTTATCTCTACCTATTTCCACTACTCTCCATTAGAAATGGGTCATCATAGGGCCAAGATAAAGACAAGGCCAACAAACACACAATCAGCAAAGCTGAGTACACAAGCGTAATTAACACACTAGCATACAATTCCCTACCAACACAATACTTACCCTGTTGCACTTGTTTTTCAAGCATACAACATTCAATAAAAATTCTCACTATACACTAAATAATTTATTTAGCATTGATTACGCATCGAACGGGTTTCCCACTAACCTCCCCCAATAAATTGAGGTTACTGACACGGGAGCTAACCGTGCCAGCATCAAAAACCACACATAGGTGGCGGAATTCCTGCGCAGAATAATAATAATAATAAAAGGAATGTACAGCGTCCTGTACTCCAATAGAAGTTATGATCAAATATAAAGTCACATAACTCCCCCCATATGTTCATACTCAAGGTATATATGTTCCAAGAGTTTTGGTGCGCAATCTCTTTCACTTTACGTTATTTACAGATTATTAAACTTGGTGATGACTCTCAAAACCATAATCATTCAATCAACAATAATTATTCAATCAATCAAATACACTAATTTAATTCTTTAATAATTAGTGACCACATAATATTTAATGTTGAACCCTTTTTAAATTCTACCTCGGTGCCAATGACACCTTAAACGCATAATGCGCCACAAGTCCTATCCCTCGGTGTTAAAAACATCTTAAGTGCACTAAGGCACCAACATACAATTTATTCCTCGTGTACATAGACACTTATATAGCTCTTTCCTCATGCTTATAGCATCAATAAAGAGCAACATGATGAAGTCGCACCTATTTAGACACGTGCCCCCAGTCTTGAGACGCGTGTTTCCATCTAGTAGACAAGACTGCTGAGAGAGTTGCCGATTTTCTGTTCTCTCACTAGATTTAGATATATGCCTCCATTCCTGAGACATATATTTTTATCATATGGACCCCGAATACTTTGTTTTGGCAAACGAGTGTCAAAACCACTATTCACGTGTTAGGCTCCGAACGCCGAAACACCTCTCATTTTATCATCTTTTACTTTGTTAAAATCATGGACTAAAGTTTCAATTACATATCGTGGGACTTTAGATCAACGATGCCATATTGAGAGGGTATCATCCTCTTTACACTTTTTAAACCGATATCTTCTCATAACATGACATCACCCAGGACAGCCTTTACTTGTAAAAGCGTTCTACACTTGCAAACGGTCAATCTAGATTCTTTATCGCACTAAATCTAGAAAACACTTTTTCTAGTCATAAAAGCTATTTGTCTTGAACATTTAGCGAATCAAGGATAGTTTTGACATTCTTAACACTACTGAAAGATTCCTTATTTTAATGGAACTTCGCAGAATGAGTCTCGGATTTATTTCCTTGGCTACTTTAATCATCGTCTATTCTAGACTCGTGGGGGCTAACTATAGACACCTACTTTTGGCCTCCTGTCCCTACAGGAAGTGCGATGATGTAACAAAAACTCGTTCTTCATGCTAGATCAAAGTTGAAGTGTTTATGGACTACGAAATGTACTATGAAGTAAGATAAAACCTATATTTGAGACAAATTAATCTTAGAGCCTTGTCCAATCACTAATTAGGCCTAAAACGTGCTCATACATGTTTAAACATGATTAATAAATGACCCAAATACGTCAAATGCAATGATTAGATCTAATGGATCTTACATTGTTAAAACCGAGCCAATTAGATAAAGAAACCATAAATTTTCTGTACAAAGCCTATAAAATGGATAGCCCTTTCAAAGATCTTTCCAACGGTATATTATAAGCCCAATTTCAATTTAAAACGAAGAAGTTATGATTAAAACACTAAACCGGGCCCTAAAACCGACACCCTTGCACTCCAACGACCATATCTTTTGATCCATAACATATTTTAACCTAATTCAAACAGCATTGGAAATTAGACAGTCAGAGCTTTCCAATGATATTTCACGCGCCTTAATCTGACTTCACAATAAAAGTTATGGAAGTTTTAAAAACGCGTTTTTGTATAAGGTAAACCGCACTGAGCACAACTCAGTGAGTTGCGTGCGGGCGTCAAAGAGATGCGCGCGGCACCCAGAGCGACTCCTAGAGTAGCGCACACCACCTGATGACGCGGCTCTAAACCTAGATTCCTGCGCCTATAATCAGAACTCTAAACCCTAGCATTCTTAAAACCCTAATCTCTCAAGTTCCCTTACTATCATACTACTTTTCCCTTCTCTTTCCAATTACTCTTCAATCCAAATACATTCCATTGAAATCCTTAAAGGTACGAAGAAGGAGGAAAGTCCATAAACACATAAGACGGAGATGTAGCATAAAAGAAGAACGGTCAGTTTCTTGAGCACTTAGATAAATCACTTTTCTTTTATTGTTTAAATAACTTTAATTGATTAATTAGTGTTGTTTGACCACTTTAAACAAACTTTTAATTAATTTAATTCACATAGATTCTTACGTTAATTCAATATTAGAATTTGAATAATTAATTGATTGTTTTATCACCTAAGTCAAGGCGAATATTGTTTATTTCTTGTTCTTTTCACGAATTTGAATTAACTAAGAATAACGAAATTCGTTGCAATGTAATCTTTATGTGATTAATGCTTGTAAATAAACTCAACTAACTTAGTTTTAGGTACCACGTTGCATATATTGTTTAGTGATAAAATTGTGAAAAAAGGAAGAGCTAGTAGAGGCCGCACTAGGGCTAGAATAGTGATTCCTCCCTAAAAGGAACGTTATTTTAGTATCCTCGCTCCCGAACTCATTTTTGGTATAAGTAGACCAATATGGGCATGGGGTAAACTTATGATTTATGCTAAATATCTCTTGAACCCTACTTGGGAGAAAGGCATGAACAAGGTTTATGAGTTTTCCTAATACTCATTGGCGACTCCTTACTAGTTTCTTACAAAAAAGCATAATGATAGGATCAACTCTAATTCAAAGGTCTCCCAAACAGTTAAGAATTTAAATCCTAAAACACCCTAAAAAGTGTAAACTCATAGAATTTTAAAGAGCCATGGGCATAAAGGAGAAGGATCCTCTACGATAGGCACACCCTCCTTATAATAGCTAAAACCAACCATGATTCCTACGAAAGTGAGTTAGTAAATATTTTCATCTCCCCTCTTATTTTGTTTGTTTGAATAATCTCATCATTTCCCTTGCTTGTTTTTGTTTTGCTCAAGGACGAGCAAAAGTTTAGCTTGGGGGAATTTAATGAGTGCCATTTATGGCACTCATTTGATGAGTTTTTAGGTTGTTTTTACCTTCTTTTCACGGCTTTCTTTCTTAATAAATTCTTAGTTTTTTTCATTTTCTCCTTAGTTTCCTTATTCTCTCTTATTTTGTGTTCGTATGGATTTTCTAGTGTTTTCTCCTTTATTTGATCTCTTTTTGTGGTTGTAGGTATTGTACGAGTTTTGGGTCTTGATATTGGTGGCTTACTAAGTTTGAATATGCCTTAAGGGCAAGCTTATAGCACTGGGAAAGCTTAAGAAGTAAGATAGTGGCATGCTCCAAGTTCTAGCTCTTGCACTCCCAAGTAGCGCTCTCATGAAACCATGGTGTTAAACCCACCGTCAAGTCTATTTGAATATGCCATACTTAGTGACTATCATGAATATATTGCTTGCGCACACGAGGAACCATTTGCGAGCGCACGAAGATAAGAAGCGTCGAAGGAACCCAAAAGAGCGCGGACGCGTAGCCCCATTCGCAGGCGCGCAGAGCTCATGCACGGGCGCGCCACACTATTTTTTCAGTTCGTTTCGATTTCGTTTTTCGCCTCCTATAAATACCTTCTGATTTTTGTATGAGCTTTTAGACATAATTTTCGTCATAATTTTAGCATAGTTGAGAGTTTCTCTCTCTAGTTTTAGGGTTAGTTTAGGAGTAGATTTAGAAGAGAAAGTGAGAGATTTCATTGGTGATTTGAGAGATTGATGATTGAAGGTGAAAATGTATTGAAGATCTCCATAATCAATCAATGAGGATTTCTAACTCTATCTCATTTTATTGATTTGTTTAAATTCATGTTTGTTTGATTTGGTTTAGATGACTGGATCTTGATTAGTGTAGTTGTTCTTCAATATTTATTAATTCTTGATTTCATTTTCTTTCTTGTTGATTTGATGATGATTCTTGAGTAGTTGCTTTGCTAGGGATTGGGTGAAACTTGTATAATTGATTGATTGTGATTAATTTGGGAATTATGTTGATTGATTTTTGAGATTAAAGTGATTAATGTAAGTTTGCATTGTGTAGTTTGATTAGGCCTTGAGAACTACGCTAGATTGCATGGTGATTTCTAATGACACGAACCATTTATTTAGGGATTGCAATTTTTGATTGGTTTGGATTTTGATTCTCCTAGTTTGTTATTCATAGAGGAAACCTAGCTTAATAATTAGGAGACAGCTCTTTTATTCCGATTAATAGCTCTTACCATTAGTCTTCACAACCATTGATTAACATGCGACCTTCCCAAGTTGTTGCAATTGTCATGATCACTTGTTGATCCTCATTCCCTCGTGTTTCATTTGTTTAGTTCTTGTTTTTAGTAGTTGTTTAATGTTTCCTCTTCACCCTTGACTTTGACCTAGCTAAGACATTGATTGAAAGCACTTGAAAATAACCGTTCCTAGTGGTTCAACCCATGACTTACCTCTATACTTGTATTTAGATTTGTTAAGTGATTATAAATTTTGTTTGACACTAGGAAGGATTAGTCAACGACCTATTTTACCCTACATCATGATCCCCTCCATCACCGCTGATAACAAAATCCTAACAATTTTAATAAATGATCCTATGAATATTAGTATCGATCGTAGGATCATACAATTGCTACAAAAAAATATCAATTACTACCATGATTTTGCTTTTTAATTAAATTATTACAATTGCTACAAATATTTGTCAATTAATACCACACTTTATACCTTCTTTGTCAATTACTAATCACTACTTATTAAAATTTACATTTATTTACCACAAATATTGTTTTTCCTTCTGTAGCGAATATTTCAAGCCATTAACCCCAAGCTTGAACCCCACTGTGATCATTCACTTAAGTATGGTGGCGTCGAAAGGGAAGGAAGCTAGAGCAAAAGAGTCGCCAACAAGTTTTAGGAACTTGTAAACCGTCCACAAGGTTAAGATTACACCCCTTAACGATCCAGGAGATCGTCAACTCCAAAAGGTCTTGAACCAAATAGGGTTCGGGGATGAAGGTACAAATCCAACCTAAAAGAGATTGAACCTGCCCTAATAATAGGCCTCTACTTCATTCTCCTCGTATTCATGTGCGCTTTCTGACTAACATGCAATCAATAGGTTAACCCTATACCTGTTTATCTATGTTGGTTGTATTTAATGCACAAGCAAAACTATTATTGGCGATCACTTGAATTATAATCACATAAGCCCTAAACAAGATTATTAATTATCTTATTAAGCGTGATTACAAGTACGAATTCCCTTTAAACATGCATAAAAGGCGTGATCAAGCAATAACAATAATATATATCAAAAACATGATAACAATCATCATAATTATAATATCATAATCATATTAATAATAAAGCTTAAATATAATAGCAAGACCCTAGGCATGATACTAACAAGATTAATAACAAATCCTAGCATGTTACCAAGCATTAAAAATCAAAGCTTTAGCCCTAACATGATATTGATATGATATTAGAAAGCATAGGAAGCACCCTAAACATGATACTAGAAAGCAATAAAGACATCCTAACATGATACTAGGAATTAAACAAATTTAAACATGCTTTCCAAAAGAATAGAGCAATAAGAATACATACTTTGATGCCTCGTACCTCTTTCTAATAACAAAATAAACGCGTTAGTAACTTCAAGGAAAATATAAATCAAAACAATCAAATTAAATAATTGAAATCAAGATTTGGGACCAAACCCTCAGAAATTATAACCTTTCACGTCTAGGGCGAAGGCAACTTCGAACTTGGCTAAGTGTGTCTAGATCTCGTGAATGCGGAATTTTGTTTGAACTAGAGAGATGAGAGTATAGAGAGAATAGATGATTGTGAATCGATTGTTGATTGTAGATCGTAGATGAGAATTGATTGATTGTGGATGAATAAAAACAGAGGTTCAGGACCCTATTTATAAGAAAACAGTCCGGAAATAAGTAGAATTTGATAAGGAATAAAACTCCACGCTGTCGCTGCAAAACCGACCTTGTCGCCAGGCGACAGGGTCTGTCGCGTGGCGACAGCCTGGATTTCTACGTGCTTTCAACACGGAGTCCACATATGAATCGATTTGTAAAGTCCGTATGAAACTGAAATCGTATCTTTCATAAAATAATATAAAACTTTATCAAAATATAATTATTAATTCTAATTCTATTAGGATTAAAGAGAACCCTCTAGAGAATTCTAGAAGACTATAATTAATTCTAATAACTTAGGAATAATAATTAACATTGGGTCCTCCCCTAGATCATTGGGCCGCATGTAAATATCAAACCGGGCCCAGTTTAGTATTTTGGCCATAACTTCCTCATTATTCATCGGAATTGGGCTTATAATATATCGTTGGAAAGCTCTTTGCAAGCCCCATCTAACTACACTATTATTGGACCCTTGTCGTGGACCAAACTAAACTGGATTGGCTGTTTTCATAAAATAGAGTTGTTTTCGAAAACAGAAAGAAAGAATTTTAATAAAAACTAACCGCAACACTTGACTTTTCACACTTTCACCTCGTTTTATAATCATTCGATGCAAAAGGTATTCATCACTGGGTTTGGTTTTGGGGATACACATTTGGGTGTCTATAGAAGCCCCCACTTTGACTGAGTTTGGAGAAACGCAAGTCTCGAAAACGAAAGTCAAAGTAGCGATAGGGACGGAGAATGATTCAGAACGTTCTGCGATCCTACACCACTCTTGTAACGCCGATACCTGCAAACTAGCGTTAGTTAAACAATTAAAAGAGTTAAGAAACGCGTATCTTGCACCGTCGAGCACATGTCTCTAAAGTAACCGATTAGTTGCATTTGTTGAAAACCGCTCTACTTGTAGCTGCCTCCTATCGAAGATGACTCTGCTTGTAGTCATTCTCCGCCGCTTGTGACCATCTTCCACATCCTAGGGATCACGATCGAAGATAACTCTACTTGTAGCCATCTTCAGTTTTTTGTGACCATCTTTCACATCTTAGGGAAATCGATCGAAGACAACTCTGCTTGTAGCCATCTTCAGTTTTTGTGACCATTTTCCACATCTTAGGGAACACGATCTAAGACAACTCTGCTTGTAGCCATCTTCAGTTGTTGCGACAATACTCCGAAGAATATCACCGAAGACCAATGCCTGTTGATCCTTTAAAGTTCGCTTGAACTTTTGCTTCCGCTATGCCAGTACGTCGGTGCTTCTACTGCTTGTGAACCATTATGTCAGTGCCTTTGCTGCTTATGAACCATTATGTCGGTGCCTTTGGGCCAATGTTTAGGCGCTTTAAGCTAAGTGAGACGATCTTTTTATCAGGTCGATCACTTGATTTAATCGTAATCGAGCCGATCATTTAAATCATGTCAAGTTGCTTAGAGGGGCTAACTGGCGTACCAAGGAACCCGAAATTGCTGCACGAGGTTCACATAACCATATTATGGAGCCCAGTATTCTGGCGCCGCTCCAGCGCTAGCCAGAACTTCTTGTTGCCGCTTTTTTCACTTGTCGCCAGGCGACAAACTTTGTTTTCCAAATCCTTACAGAATTCGAAATCTGCCAAAAAAATTGTTTATAAATAGCCCTCAAATCTGTCGATTTCAGTATAATTCGAACAGATTAACTCAAAAATTAATCATGGCTTAAATTAAAAAGAGTTTTTGTGATTTCACTCGTGAGTGGTGTCGTTCTTTAACTGCTAAGGAGAGAAAAGAACTCGACTTTTTTCATATGGGGGGTATTTATGGTATAATGGGGGTAGATCTTGATATAGACTTCATTCATACCGCCTTAGAATATTGGGATCCTAATACTCATTGTTTTAGATTAGGCTATGATGAAATTTGCCCTTTACCAGAAGAGTTTGGTGCCATTCTAGGCTTTCCTCCATTAAATCTTGTGGTAATGCCTTCGGTGAGTGAGTATTATTACAAAGATTATAAGCGTTTTCTTGACCTTAGGGGTAAAGATCTAAAAAACATAATGCATGGTAATAATGTTGATTTAAAAGAATTTGCACGTTTTTATTTTGATAGACCACGCTCCGAATCTTTTCATGTCTATAGGAGAAGAGCTTTCCTCTTTTGCATGCTTAGCCAATATTGTCTTACTAATGGTAAAAATAATGATGGTCAAGAAATTATAATATCTGTGCTAGAACAAATCGAATCTGGGAGAAATCCAATGCCATTAATCGTTGGAGAGACTATGCTTAGTCTTGATGAATTGAAAAAGAATCCAGAAGCACCTCTTCGAGGCTCTCCAATTTTATTACAGGTAGAAATATAATATTCTTAATTACAGAAATTAAAAATATATTTTTGTATAGCAATACTGATTATGTGCATTGATTTTTACAGATGTGGATCATGGAGAGACTAGAATTGATTAGTCCTCCTGATAATATTGACAAATATACCCCCAATTGCTTTGTTCGACGAAAGAAGCGTTTCTCCTTGAAGATGGGTCGCCATGAGTGGGGCAAAGTGTTTGCCTGTTGTGACTTCTCCATTAAATGGGTCATTCCCTGGTGGAACTTGAAAAGATGATTGGTTGTAATACCCAACCCTTTTGCCGTCTTCCTAGTTTGTCAAAATTGACCTTTTATTATCCTTGTAGAGTAAAGAGGCAATATGGGTTTGCTCAAACCATTCCTACGGGAGATCTTTGTCGCCCTTATGAATTCCCGGTTTCACAGGAAGTTGAACGATTTGACGGGTATTGGTGTGCTAGGCCTTTATGGAAAGTGATTACCCAAAAGGCTCCACCTTCTTTGTCCAATGATGTGAAGCGGTGGGTGACTGGTAGATCTCAAAAGGATCGAACCAAAATAGAGAAGACCAATGTGAAGACTCGCCTTGGTGACAAGAAAATTCCTGCGAAGGAACGCCTAGGTGAAAGAGTTGAGTTTAAGACTCCTGTGACGCCTAAAAAGAAGAGTGCTAAAAAGGACAAAGGGAAAAGGAAGGTGGACTCTACGGAAAAAAAAGTTTGGGTAGAGAAGAAGCATGGAGTTTTAGCTGTGGGAGAGACTATGCATACTAAAATCGAATGTAGAGCCTCTAATGGATGTCTCTTAGCAAAAGTGATGGATGAAGAAGAAGCCTCGGACAAAAATTGGAAAAGGATGAAGAAAGAAAAGAAAGATTAGAATATTGCTTTTCCTTCGATTTATTAGACATGTTAAGTTAATTTTAATTTTTTAAGCTTTATTTAAATTCCATCAAAACTTATTAATGCAATTTCAGCTTTTTAATTAAATTAACTTTACATTTGTTCATTTAAAGTAATGAAAACAACTTAAAATATTTTTTCCGAAAAATTTCTTCAAGTACGGAAGTCGAAAAAATTTCCAGAATGCACCGAAGTTGTCCAGATCTACGCAGAAAATTGGCGTCGCTCATACGAGTCTGTCGCCAAACTTTTCGCCTTGTCGCCTGGCGACACTCTTGTCGTCTGGCGACAATTTTTTTTTTTCGATGCTGGGACGCGAAATGCTTGATAATTAAAGTGGCCGCACCCTTTTAAAGGGTTGCCTACGTATCCTTTCTTAAGGAATTAGGCCAAACGTAGCTCTCTTGAGTGTCCTACTCAAGTAATTATGGGTAGTACTTCTTAAGTTGGTCAAGATTGGTCATGTTTGAGAACTCATTGTCGTCCATGTCGGTTAACTGAGCTGCCCCTCCTGAAAGGATTGTTTTGACAACGTATGGTCCGGACCAATTGGGCCTGAATTTGCCTCTTGGATCCAACACATTCTTCTTTAGTGCTTTTAGTACCAAGTCTCCAACTTTGATATTTCTTGTCTTGACCTTCTTGTTGAAGTGTCTAGCCATACGAGTTTGGTAGCATTGGGTATGATGTAGAGCTTCTAGTCGTTTTTCATCAACTAGAATTAACTCTTCATACCGTGCTCTAGTCCATTCAACTTCATCGAGTTTACTTTCTAACGCAATGCGCAGAGAACGTATTTCTATTTCTACAGGGTGTACGGCATCCATTCCATAGACTAAAGCGAATGGCGTGTTTCCTGTTGACATTCGAATTGACGTGCGATAACCCCAAAGTGCAAAATGGAGTTTTTCAGGCCAATCCTTGTAATTTTCTGTCATTTTCTCGATGATAGTTTTTAAATTTTTGTTAGCTGCTTCAACTGCTCCATTTTCTTGAGGTCTATAAGGGGACGAATGGTGATGTTGAATACCATACTCTTGTAACAATTCTTCACATTCGGCTGGAAAGTGAGTTCCATTGTCGGTTATCATCTCATGTGGGACTCCATATCAACAAATTATGTTCATTTCGATAAAGAGTGCTACATGTTTTGCAGTGAGTTTAGCATATGATTGTGCTTCTACCCACTTTGTGAAGTAATCGATTGCTACCAAGATGTATTCGTGACCTCCTGTTCCAGGAGGTGTGATCTTTCCAATTATATCGATTCCCCATGTTGAGAATGGCCATGGTGAGGTGTAAGTGTAGAGAAGGGATGGAGGAATATGTTGCAAGTTTGCATAAATTTGGCACTTAGGGCATCTTTTTACGTATTGATGGCAATCCCTATTTATGGTAGTCCAATAATATCCTTCTCGCATTATCTTTTGGACTAGCCTTTTTCCATTAACATGTGTTCCACATACTCCTTCGTGGAATATTCTCATAATTCTTTGAGCGTCCTTCTTGCCTACACATAATAGGGCTCATCATTTATGAGTACGTATTGGGAAGCCAAAAGTCTCAAAGCTCGTTTTGCTCTTTTGTCAGCATGAGGAGGGTATTCTCTTGTGGTGACATAATTGAGTATGTCGGTATACCATGGTTCTTCTTCTTCTTCTTGGATTGTTTCATCATCCTCTATAGTTTGAATATATGCTGGTTTGTGTCTTTTCTCTTTCGTTAGAGGCATTTGCTCAATTTCCTTAGGAATCCTAACCATTGAGGCTAGTCTTGCCAAGGCATCGGCAAATTGGTTTTCTTCTCTAGGTGGATATGTATATTCCACCTTTTCCAATTGATTGGTGAGAGTTTCCAGATAGTTTTGGTAAGGGGCTAAGCTTTCGCTCCTTACTTTCCATCTTTTGGATATTTAGTTGATGATCAAGGAAGAATCTCCGAATATTCGAAGTTTCTTTACACCCAATGCTAAAGCTGTTTCGAGGCCTACCACGCATGCTTCATACTCTGCAGCGTTGTTGGTAACGTCGAAATCTAACTTTATTGAAATTGGAATATGCTCCTCTTTAGGTGATACTAATAGGACTCCTACGCCACATCCCTTTTGGTTTGAGGCTCCATCGAAGTATAAAGTCCAAGTATCATCTTCCGTGACCATTAAGTCTTCATCTGGAAATTCATTGTCATGTATTGGTGTCGAATCTTCTATTGGAAAGTCCGCTAAGAAGTCTGAGACTACAGATCCTTTAATTGCCTTTTGAGGCATGAACCTTACATCAAACTGGGCTAGGTTGACTATCCACCTTGAGATGCGTCCGTTAAGCGTGGATTTGTCGAATAAGTACCTGAGAGGATCCATTCGTGACACTACAAAGACTGTGTGAACAAGCATGTAATGTCTTAACTTGGTTGTGGCCCACACCAATGCGAGGCACAATTTCTCAAGTGGTGTATAGCGTGCTTCATATTCGAGCATCTTTTTGCTTAGGTAGTAGATGGCGTTTTCTTTTCCTTCTACCTCTTGTGTGAGCATAGCTCCCATTGTTTCTTTGGTGACTATTAAGTACAGCCTTAGAGGAATTCCTGGGAGCGCTGGGGCTAATACGGGAGGATTGGCGAGATAGGCTTTGATCTTCTCAAAGGCTTTTTGACACTCGTCGTCCCATATTACTGGCGCATTTTTCTTAAGCTTCTTGAATATTGGTTCGCATATTGTCGTTAGCTTAGATATGAATCTACTTATATATTGCAACCGGCCAATAAATCCTCGAATTTGCTTCTCGGTTTCGGGCGGTGGCATTGACATGATTGCTTTGATCTTGGTTGGGTCTATCTCTATTCCTCTAGAGCTTATGACGTATCCCAAGAGTTTGCCTGAGGTTACTCCAAAAGTACACTTGGATGGATTCAACCTCATGTTGTATTTTCTTAGCCTCTCGAAGAATTTTCTTAAGGCCTCTTGATGTCCTGGACGATCTCTAGATTTCACAATCATGTCGTCCACGTATACTTTGACTTCTTTGTGCATCCTGTCATGGAGTAGGGCAGTTGCTGCTCGTTGGTAAGTGGCACCCGCGTTTTTCAACCCGAATGGCATTACCGTGTAACAGTAAGTACCCCAAGGTGTTATGAATGTTGTTTTCTCCATGTCTTCCTCGGCCATGAGGATCTGGTTGTACCTTGCGTATCCATCCATAAATGAGAGAAGAGCGTGATTCGCTGTATTATCTACCAAAATATCGATGTGTGGTAAAGGGAAGTCGTCCTTTGGACTTGCCTTGTTTAGATCTCAATAGTCGACACACATTCGAACTCTACCGTCCTTTTTTGGAACTGGGACTACATTTGCAACCCATTCGGGGTATTTGGATACCCTAATAAAACCTGCAGTTATTTGCTTTTGTACTTCTTCTTTTATTTTAAGAGCTACGTTGGGTTTCATTCGACGCAACTTTTGTTTTACAGGTTTCATTCCTGGGATTAGTGGTATAGTGTGTTGAGCTATTTCTCTATTAATGCCTGGCATATCTTCATATGACCATGCGAATACATCGATGAATTCTTTAAGTAGATTAATTAAATCGGTTCTTTCATCTTTGTTTAATGTGAGCCCGATTTTAACTTCTCTTTTGATGGTTGGATCTTTTGAGATATCAACCGTTTCAGTGTCCTCAATTATTGGTGTTTTATTTTCAAGTGTTTCCATTGCTTTAATGATTTCTTTGTCGTTTTCATCGTTAGTTAAGCAATACTCATCATCTGGAGCTAAAGAGAAACACGAGGAATAAGGGGAAGAAGACATATTATTAAACTCAGAAATCATTACATCGAATAAAGAAATGTCCGTTGGGACTTGATTGCTAACTATCCTAGGAGTAGATGATAAAATAGAAGGATTAGAGGGAGGTGCTACAACTAGAGACTTAGAGGACTCGATAGGGGAAGACTCTGACTCAGACGATTCTTCGAACATTGGCCCTTGTCCTGTAGTTATTGAGATCTTCTTTCCGTTTGCAGTAGTCACCTTTACCGTCTTGCGCCATCCTCTCACTAAATCCTCTGCTGGAGTGATGAGCTTGGAGGGATCAAAGTTCTCGCTTTGTAGGACTATTTGAATGAGTGAAGAGTTATCCTCTATGTATCTTGGCTCATTCTTTTCTTGCCCAAAGAGAAGTCCCATGACGTTAAAGTCAAAGTATGGGGGTGCTTTTTCTTTATGTATGGGAGTTGGAATCTCATCTAGAAAGCAACAATCCAGAAATATTTCGAACCCAGGTTGTCTTAAGTCGTTTACAACGAAGGGTTCTGGAAATTCGTAACATGGATAATCTTCTCCCTCTCTTATGAATTGTCCATTTAAGGTAAGAGGGTATTGATCCATTGGGATTGCTTTCTTTTGTGCCCGAGCATTTCTACGTGCTTTTGATTTTTCCTGGGCTTGCTTCAGATCTTCGAGAGTCGGTTCGAAACCAAGTCCGAAAGCATCTAATTTAGGGAGGCCAGGTAGTCCCATCTGTTTTGCTATCCCTTTCTTCTTTCCTAGGGTCATTCCAGGGAAGTGTCCTTGTTTTCTCAGGATAGCATTGGTTATCATGTTTGAGTGAAGGTCGTAGCGAAGAGGGGTCCTTTCATCTTCCTCGATCAAGGAGACCTCTTCATTAAAACCCCACAGATCTTCATCATTCTTATCGTGCTCCACATTGATTAGTGGGTTTTCTACTGTTTTGATCCTCATGGGTGAAGCATTGATTGTAATTGGTACTCCTCCAACTATGGCTTTCACTTGTTGGTGAAGAGATGAAGGGATGGCCTTGAGGTCATGAAGCCAAGGGCGTCCCAACAGTAAGTTGAACGAAGCCTTAATGTCTACCACTTGGAATGTGGTGGCATGCTCAATTACTCCCGTCGTTATGTTCATGGTAATTGTGCCCAATGCTTGGCGACGTGAGTTATCGTAAGCTCTTATCCCTTGTGTTGATGGAGATAAATCTTCATCCCTTATCCCCAACATCCTCGTAGTTCTAAGTGGGCAAACATTAATTGCCGATCCATTATCTACAAGAGTCATAGGGACGTTCATTCTCTTGCAAATTACTGTGAGGTTGAGAGCTTTGTTGTGTTTGTCACCTTCCGGCGGTAGATCTTTGTCTAAAAAAGTGATCAAATTAGTAGGACTTGGGAGATCACTTGTGAGGAAATTAGCCAACCCCTCAGGAGTAGTGTCCGATTCCATCCCTACTTTAGCTAAGGCATCCATGACTGCGATTCTATGTTCTCGGGATGTAGCTAGAAGTTTCCATACGTTCATTTTGACTTTAGTCTTTTTTAATTGTTTGACAACATCATTGTCTTCTATGATTGGTATGGGAACTTGCTGAGTAGTGGGAATAGGTTGTGTAGTAATGGGAGGTTGCATTCTCCCGGATCTTGTGAGGACATCTATAGGTGAATCCTCTTCATTCCAAATGTCACCTACTGGGTATATTGTCGAGAGTGGAGTTTCTTCAACGTCCTTAAGGTAGACATCCTCATCATCACTATCCCAAACCCCATTAATGGTAGCATCTCGTTCTTGTGGGATTTGAACTAGCTTCTTGTTATCAATCAATCTTTGGACCAAGTCTTTGAACTTGAAACAATTTTCTATAGTATTTCCTCCCAATTGATGATATGGACAGTAGTACCTATCTGTCCTTTTTAGTGATTCAAATGGTCTCGGTTCGAGAGGTTGAATTTTACCATTCTCGGAGAGCATTTTGAACATGTTTGCATAAGAATTTCCAATTGGAGTGTATGGCCTATTGCTCCTTTTGGGTGTGTCAATTACATGGAGGGAGAATGATTTCTTCTCTTTAGGAAGAGGTCTACTTTTGAGTAGCTCGTTTCGTTCCTTTACCACCTCCATGGCCTCGCGTAATAATTCTCTTGCTTCCAACACAACCTGAATAAGGATACACACTTCTTGTTTTGTCGCAAGTTCTTGTCCACAAGGAAAATGATCCTCGGCATCTTCGAAGATTTCCTCCTCTTCTTCAATAGCTTCGACAGGTTTGATGAGGTTTGAGGGGTCAACCTGATTTTCCTCATCGGAAATAGCCAAGGAATCCGACAGTGGTGCGCTATTTATACTTGGCTTCTTGCTTGCAGGGGGCAATGGAAGTTTGTTGTTATCAATTAAATCTTGGATTGCTTCCTTTAGCTTCCAACAATTTTCTGTGAGATGGCCCCTACCCTGATGATATTTGCAATGTGCATTGGGGTTCTAGCTAGCCGTTCTCTTCTCGACAGGTGGGTCCCCAAACGATCCTATGGGAGTTATAAAACCTTTTTCATGTAAGCGATCAAATGTGGTGTCATAACTCATACCAATAGGAGTAAAGTTCCTCCTAAGTGGTTTCTTTTGTCCTTGATTATTCATGGTGAGGACTTCACTCAAATTAAAGGTGCTAACATTATTTGAGTGGGTGGTTTTGGAAGAAGAAGGATTGTCGTTCTTCTTGCCTTTCCAGCCACTACTAGAGGTACTGTTAGCAACTTTCTGTTTAGCTAGGTCGTCTTCAATATTGATACCAATGTCATAGACGGCCTTAAAGGTGTGCAAGTTATTTTGGTATTTGAGATGCTTGGAATATTTTTCTTGGAGGTTCTTGATAAACATCCTCACAGATTCTTTCTCACTAGGCACCTCAACCATCTTTGCAGAAGTTTCCCTCCATTTATTAAAGAAAGAAGTAAAGCCTTCATTCTCTTTCTGCTTGAGTATTTCAAGTTCCCTATGATCAGTTTCAACTTGAATATTGCATTTATATCTATCAATGAAAGCGTTTACGATTGACTCCCAACTGGAGGTTTTCTCTTTATCAAGAGAGAAATACCATTGCTGACAAACGGTTTCTAAAGATAGAGAAAATACAGAATTAAAAGCTTTTTTGTCTATTCCCTTAATATTCATTACAGTTTCAAAATCTCTTAAATGAAAACAAGGGTTATCCGATCCATTGCTTTAAATTTCGGGATGTCGTTGGCATTGAACTTCTGCGGAAGAAGATCCTTGTCCACCGAGACCCCTTGTGAGCCAATGCCTTGCAATCTATAGTTATTAGATAATCTGCTCAAGCTTTCCTGGATGAGCTCCATCTGTTGTTGTCTTGCAGGGTCATTGATTTGAAGAGTCAGACTCTTCAACATTTCAACCATGTTAGCTACCTGTCCCCTGAGTTCGTTGACTTCTTCCTGACTTGCCATTGTCTTCTTAGCTTTCCTTCTTCGATTGATTGGCTTATCAAAAAGTGAGACTTGAACAAAAGTGTTGTCCTTGATTAAACGCCCTTCCTTTCTTAACCACGCGCTGTAGATTAAACCATATTTGTTTTAATGACTTGACTCAAATTGATTTTGACTTTCTGGTTATAAAAAACAAAAAATAGGGTGTATATTTTTGGGAATGGGTTCAAACAAGTGGTTTAATTGGAGGATAAATATCCGACTTACCCCCCTAAAAAAAATTACGGAAAACACGCATTCAAGACTCTCTAGACATGATCAAGGTGTGACATACATGTTAAGTGTGTGTTTTATAAGTGAGTGCAAGTGACATGCTTTGACTCTTATGTATGACCATGGGACTAGGTGCCTAGACTCAATTAAGGACTTAACAAATTGATTAAACTGATTAGCAGACTGTTAAATAGACTCGTCGTGATGACTCGAGTAAAAATCTGGACTGTCGCCAGAACAGCAGAACTGTCGCCACAATTTAAAGCTTGTCGCCAGACAACAAACCTGTCGCCAGGCGACAAGCAGTAAACTGCGGCGCCACAGCCCAAACTCCTGCGCTATTTCTGGAACATTATTCTGGGACTGTTTCCGATAATTTTACTCTAAGGGGACATGCCTAAAGTCGTACTAAGTCAAATTAATTATTTCATTAGTCTTTAATTAGTCAAATTAATTAATTAATTCATTAATTAGACAAAGTCCTTTTTAGTCATTAATTGGTTTATTTAGATTTAAACACAAGTCAAACAAACGGTTAGCACATATAAAGTATGCACAAGCAAAGAATGCACAAATAGTCAAGTAGTCACAACATGATGCAATGAGTTTGCAACCTAACCATGGCTCTAGTTCTCTAAAGTTCGGGATATGGGTTAGTTAAAGAGGGTCCATGGTTATAAGTCCGGATACACCGCGCGAAAGCCTTACCTTTGGAAGGGTTGGCGCGAGTGGATGGGACCCCGCAACTTAAAAACTTGCTTCCATGGTTTGGTAGATTCACAAACTCGGATGTACCCGTCGTTGCCAGGAGTGTTCGATTGGGTAGATGGAGCGTGAAACCCATAGGGTTATGTCCATATGTAGAACACATATGGGTTTCAGAAAAGTGAGAAAAACTCAATCAGGAAGTAGAATCGAGCCAACAGTGCTAGAAATGGTCAAAACAAGAAGGCAGAATTCTGGCTCGGTATTGGAAGAACTTGGCGCCAGACTACGGGGACTGTTGCCAAAAAAGTGCCCCTGTCGCCAAGCGACAGAACTGTCGCCAGGCGACAGAAGCACTTTACAGGCGACAATCCTGTTTTCTAGGCGCTAGTTCCTACATGCCTCAGCAGGTATCTGCGTTCTTAGAATTTTCCAGATTTCGCAGCGTTATTTCAATTCTAGTTGTGAAAGATATTTCTCAAATTTCCTACGTGTAAAAATCCTATGTTTTTTACTCATTTCGGATGTTCTATCCAATGAGGAACTTTTTTTATGCATATGACAATAATGCTAATCAAAATTACGCACATGAAATACTTAGAACTTTTCGAGTCTCATCCACTCATTCTAAATCATTGCCAAAATAAATTTCAGGAATTAAAATAGAAATCCTCCCCAGTGGAGTCGCCAAAAACTGTAGGGAATATTTCAAGCCATTAACCCCAAGCTTGAACCCCACTATGATCATACACTTAAGTATGGTGGCGTCCAAAGGGAAGGAAGCTAGAGAAAAAGAGTCGCCAACAAGTTTTAGGAACTTGTAAACCGTCCACAAGGTGAAGATTACACCCCTTAACGATCCAGGAGATCGTCAACTCCAAAAGGTCTTGAACCAAATAGGGTTTGGGGATGAAGGTACAAATCCAACCTAAAAGAGATTGAACCTGCCCTAATAATAGGCCTCTACTTCATTCTCCTTGTATTCATGTGCGCTTTCTGACTAACATGCAATCAATAGGTTAACCCTAAACCTGTTTATCTATGTTGGTTGAATTTAATGCACAAACAAAACTATTATTGGCGATCACTTGAATTATAATCACATTAGCCCTAAACAAGATTATTAATTATCTTATTAAGCGTGATTACAAGTACAAATTCCCTTTAAACATGCATAAAAGGCGTGATCAAGCAATAACAATAATATATATCAAGCAACATGATAACAATCATCATAATTACAATTATCATAATCATGTTAATAATAAAGCTTAAATATAATAGCAAGACCCTAGGCATGATACTAACAAGATTAATAACAAATCCTAGCATGTTACCAAGCATTAAAAATCAAAGCTTTAGCCCTAACATGATATTGATATGATATTAGAAAGCATAGGAAGCACCCTAAACATGATACTAGAAAGCAATAAAGACATTCTAACATGATACTAGGAATTAAACAAATTTAAACATGCTTTCCACAAGAATAGAGCAATAAGATTACATACTTTGATGCCTCGTACCTCTTTCTAATAACAAAATACACGCGTTAGTAACTTCAAGGAAAATATAAATCAAAACAATCAAATTAAATAATTGAAATCGAGATTTGGGACCAAACCCTCAGAAATTATAACCTTTTACGTCTAGGGCGAAGGCAACTTCGAACTTGGCTAAGTGTGTCTAGATCTCGTGAATGCGGAATTTTGTTTGAACTAGAGAGATGAGAGTATAGAGAGAATAGATGATTGTGAATCGATTGTTGATTCTAGATCGTAGATGAGAATTGATTGATTGTGGATGAATAAAAATGGAGGTTCAGGACCCTATTTATAAGAAAACAGTCCGGAAATAAGTAGAATTTGATAAGGAATAAAACTCCACGCTGTCGCTGCAAAACCGACCTTGTCGCCAGGCGACAGGGTCTGTCGCGTGGCGACAGCCTGGATTTCTACGTGCTTTCAGCACGGAGTCCACATATGAATCGATTTGTAAAGTCCGTATGAAACTGAAATCGTATCTTTCATAAAATAATATAAAACTTTATCAAAATATAATTATTAATTCTAATTCTATTAGGATTAAAGAGAACCCTCTAGAGAATTCTAGAAGACTATAATTAATTCTAATAACTTAGGAATAATAATTAACATTGGGCCCTCCCCTAGATCATTGGGCCGCATGTAAATATCAAACCGGGCCCAGTTTAGTATTTTGGCCATAACTTCCTCATTATTCATCGGAATTGGGCTTATAATATATCGTTGGAAAGCTCTTTGCAAGCCCCATCCAACTACACTATTATTGGACCCTTGTCGTGGACCAAACTAAACTGGATTGGCTGTTTTCATAAAATAGAGTTGTTTTCGAAAACAGAAAGAAAGAATTTTAATAAAAACTAACCGCAACACTTGACTTTTCACACTTTCACCTCGTTCGATAATCATTCGACGCAAAAGGTATTCATCACTGGGTTTGGTTTTGGGGAGACACATTTGGGTGTCTACACCTTCAAATTTTAAAGGAATATTCTATTAATTAAAAATATATATAATAATTTCCTAGATTTGTGTATTTTAGATAATATTTTCAAAAAAATTGGTCCGATTAAAGTTGAACATGTGTCAATAATGACTTATAACCGTGCTAGAAGGATTAAAAATTGAGTTTAATAAGCTAGTACTCCATATCATATGTGGTCAACATCGTTAATATGAATTTGGGCCTGAAGATTTGTGTTAATGGGTTTTAATGGTGGGTAACTTACTTGAAGGTGAAAGCTCATTTTGATTTCTTACAGTGTTATGATCCTATTTGACAAACCTTATTTCTCAAATCATAGTTGTAACTTTTAACAAAATCCTGGCCTATTCGGTAATAAGCTTTTTTTTAGCTAATAATACGTAAGCAACAACTTGTTGCCATTTTTACTTACGTGAGAAACAAAGAAGAACATCATTTGCTAAAGCCTTTAATACCATGGGGAACATTCATTTGCTCTTTTTAGCCCAAAATCAGAACATTAAATTCAAGGATCAAATCATCAAACCCAACTTCCATGACAATTGTGCTGCAACAAAACTACACCAATAATTAGCTTTTTTAGCTAATTTCTACTTACGTGAGAAACAGAAAAGTAAGAACATTATTTTCTAAAGCCTTTAATATCATGGAGAACATTCATTTGCTCTTTTTAGCCCAAAATTAGATAATTAACAAGAACAAGACAATTAAATTCAAGCATTAGATCATAAAACCCAGCTTCCATGACCACCATCAAACTTCTTTTTGCAGCCATAACTTCACCCAGATCCGCCGAACTCGAAACATTGAATACATTACACGTGTACAGTAAAAACCTTCCCTGGATAGTATCACAAGACAAAACCAAAACCCACCTAACTAGTATTGTATCCACAAACCAAATCAATGAAAATTTTAACCCAAGATAATGTATCCACAATTATATGTTTATAACTCCTCAACAGCTTAAAATTTTTAACAAAGAAAAAAATCAATAAATATGCTTGTTGACTCAATAAATTATACTAATATAATATAATATAATATAATATAATATATAGAAATTACAACATCATGTTGACTCAGTAGTCAACTGACCTTTCACTATATTAATTAATCCAACCCATGAATACATTACATTCCTCGATTAAAAAAAAAAGTATAAATTACATTCAAAAAAATTCAAAGATAAATAAATTCTCCTGGAACCATACGTTGCGGGCTGCTAATAAAATAACGGAGATAGGAATTACGTATCAGGAAACACAATGTTACATGATCCGCAATTGTCTGCTCTAACTGGGTACTGCGCTAAGAGCTGAATCCTTTGCTTGTCTAGACACAGTATAATTTCTCGTAGATAAGGAGTCATTTGTGGAGTTTGTCCACTATGCGAGCATCTTAATGCTGGAATTACATTCAATTGTGCATGAATTGCATTTCTAAAATCACCAGCACGTTGTTAATTTGTTGGATGAGGGCTCAAAACTGTATCCATAAAATATTATTCAAGGTGAGAATATTAATTATGTTTCAAGAGTTTGTTAAAAAAAATTAGCAAAATAATGTGTTACATAGTATGTAGTAATACTTACAGAATATAAGATTGCAATTATATTATACTGATCCTTCCAATTAAGAGCAAGATTGAAATAGTCTTTTATGGTGAAGGAAGGATTATTTAATTTACACCCCTGTTTTGACCATTCATAGCTCCAAAATTGTTGGTTTGTTCTTTTGTTCACAATGTTGGGCCACTCATAATTTAGGTGTCTTCATAGCATGGACGATATCTTCATTTAAAATAATAAAATTACGCTTTTTGAATGAAATTTTACAATTATACAATGATAAAAATATATAAAAAAAAAACACATATCTCTATTATATAAGTAAAGGGGGGAGGAAAATGGTGTCCCCCTTTCAAAAATACTTATTTACCACTTAATGATCATATGACATAAATAATCTTTAATTTGCTTCTTCCTACTTACCGCATATATTGAGGTTTAAAATGGAATAATACTATACACGTTATAAATGAAACTTGTACTCTTATAAAAACAAAAAATGAAACATGTATTCTTATATAAAATTAAATGGACAGTATTAATATTTGAAGAAAAATTTTAACTAGAATTTTAACATTTTCCAATATTTTATAACCTAGCTAAATATTGATTATCATTAAATAATCTCTAATTCTCTTTATATAAATCAACTTATTTCACTTTATTAAAATTATACAAAGTTTGAACTTGATTAAAAAAAATCCAAATTATTTGAGCGTAAGTTTTAAACCATTTAATTTCATATTTCACTCTTTCAATAGTCTATTGAGTTTGAATAAAAATGGATAAAAAAACTAAAAAAATCCAATGAAATATTGATTTAGAAAAATGTACAAAAATATATAAAAATAACCATTATTATTTGTTTGAAACAACCAAATTTTCTGTATACAATAATGAAAAACTAATTGATGTCAATAATTTTTTTAATATGACACGCACACATAGCATGCAAAAAATGTTAATATTATTAAAGATGATAATATCTAGCTAAGATCAAATTAACAGTTGATCGTTGGTTGCGGATGCAAGGATGGAAAATTATAAGAATCCCATAAGCCATAGATGGTAAAATTGTCATTCTTCACTAATTGTTTGTAGTTGGTATTTTGTTGTTTATAGTATCTTGGGGCCCATAATTGAGTAGAGCTCATGAAATCATGAGCTTGAATTGAACCCATAAAAAAATGTGAAATAACGACGTGTATTACAGATCACATTTTAAAAAACATAAAAATTTAAATCACTCTATTTGTAAAATTGTAGGTCGTCTTAACTCTATGACACTATTTGTAAAATTATCTCTTAACAGTCAACTCTATGTGTAAAATGTGGTAATTTATATATACACACAGTCCTAAAAAATTTAATACTCTTAATCATTTTATTTGTAGGGATAAAAAACCGAACAACCTTGCTTTATACATGCCTAAAGTTATGAACGGCTAAAAACATGAAGGTTGTTCTTTGCATGTGTAGTAGAAAACTCAAACTAAGGCATTATTTTTCTCTAACTAACTTGTTTTATCTTTATAATGTTATACAACACTTTGTTTCTTCTTAAATTTACCAATATTATTAATACTCATATATATTTGATAAATAGTTTAGGTCTTGTGCCATGCACAGTAATTTTCGGTGTTATTATCAATTTACAGCTATTTTAATCAATGTAAAAAGAAATATTCTAAATTAGTGTGATTTAAACTACCGAAACATTTACTAAAATTAAACATAGTCATGAAACCACCAATTAGGTAAATATGTACTTCCGTTCAAAAACAAAAAAAAGTAAATATGTACTTTAAATTTAAGCATTTGAACATGTGATTAATTTATGCATTTCGATGTGGTATTGTTATAGTGTTATTTTTCTTGTTAAGTAAATGTAAAATTTTAAAGTTACGTCCTAACCTTGCGAATAAATATTCTTTGTACACGCTATTAAACTCTATTATTTTATCCAAAACTGTGCAATCTAAAATAATATTATTACATATCATTCCGACAATATATTATTTCTTATTTAACTTTTCTCCTGATATTAACTCTAATTAGATATCAATATATTCTAAATTATATTTTGGTAATATTTTATATAATAACTAATAGTTATCAGTCAATAAATTATATAGTTATTGATTGATGTTCTTACGTAAATATTGGTTATTTAGGTAATATACTTAACAAAGATAAGTATAAAAATCTTTTGTTGACAATCTACTACGTGTATGATATTTTTCCTAAAGAAGTTATTTTATTTTATTTTAAAGATCTAGATAATAATTACTCCTTCCGTTCCATTTTGTTAGTCTCTTTTGGAAACATACACCTAAAATAAAAAAAGAAAAAATCGTAATAATTTGGAATTTGATTGCAAATTTGCAATCATTGTTGTCTTTTTCTTTTTTATTTATTTTATTTATGGAAATTGGTTGTTATTAAATCGTCTATAATAAATCTTAATTAGAAGAATTTGCCATGTCCGCAAACCACTAGCACATATATCAACCAAATAAAATTATTTAACTATTTATACACCCAATTAGATTAATTATTCTCATATTATGAAAATTATTAACCCTATTTTATTGTCAGGAATATATTCCATATGAATACATCATTTTAAAATGCCCAAATAGTATAAGGGACTAACAAAGTAAAACGGAGGGAATATTTTATTACAGTTTAGGTTATTTACATTTTAGTCAACTTTTTTTACCTCATTAAACTTTACTTAAAAGAAGATTTTCTCCAAGGAAGTAAAAGAAAATAAAAAAAAACTATTTAAGGACATACCAGGCAATGACATGTGTCATTGTTGGTGTGTCTTTTAGTATATAGTTATTGATTAAAAATTAAAATTTGTCATCTTCTCTAATAACAGATAGTAACATCTATCTTTTAAGAGAGAGCAAATCTCTTAATAAGTTCAGTACCGATGAAGCAATGCCATGGATTCAATTTTAAAAGGCTAAATAGATAATATTAGTAATTTAAAAAATAAAATAAAAAATATTTAGTCGATCATTAGGTGACTAATATATCTATTTATAGCTTCATACCCACAACTTTTATCTATTATTCAGTTCATATCTTCCACTATAATCAAGGAAATATTACTGCATTTTACAATACCCTATAAATACCCACACAAGCTTCTTATTTCTCTATTTTGTCAAATCTTAAACAATGCGCACTCCTTCTCCTATTCTTTTTCAAAAATCCTAGCCACCACCACCGTCCTCTGCATTCTCCCAGTTGTGCAATCGGTAATCCCTAAATCTCTCTCTTTATTTTTTTTTAATTACTTATGTTTAGACACCATAAATCAATTTTATGTTTTAACTTAATTATACAAAGGTTAATTATTCAATATAAATTCATATTTACCATCTAATCTTGATTACAAATTTTGGGTAGATTTTCATAGTAATTCTATCATTGTTAAACTTGTTCTAGTAATTGTTTGATGCTCTAAATAAATTACCTAAATTAAATCAAAAAATTTTGCATGTTGATGATGAATTTCCATAATAATTTTTATTTCCATGATTTTTCAAAATATTTATGCCATATTATTTGATTATAATGGACGCTAGCTTTTTGTATCCCACTGTTCTTGAAAAATAAGAATTATTGTAAGTACGGAGTTGGAGTATACGTCTTTAAATCCAACTATGAAATTTGAATGCATTAGATAGTGAAGTTAAATTGTGTTAATTGAACAATATAACTTAATTTTTTTTACGTTTTCAAATTAAAAATTTTCAATTATTTTCCCAAATAATTTTTTTCCACACAATCTATCATCATGAAATTGTACTCTGTATCTTTAAAACTCAAGTCAACTTATTGACAACAAAAAACTTAGGGTGTGTTTGACATCATTGTTGTTTTTGGTTTTTTTTTTTGTTTTTACCCCCAAAATAAAACAAAACAAAACAATGTTTGGTAAAATAGCTTAAAAAAACAACTTTACAACAATTTTGTAAAAAATGAAATGATAAACCTAAAACACCTTTAAGCCGATTATGAGGGGTTTGTTTTACTTTTGTAAAAAATACTCTATTAAAGCTATGCTCTAAGGCTTGTACATCGATTGTATTTCCTCCAAATTCAATATCTCATCTTTCTTCCGCAAACCCTAATAATTCTCAAGATTTAAGGAGCAAGCAGTTAAAGGTATAGAGCATTCTCCTCTATCTTTTCTTGTAATTTCATTCCCTATTGTTCTTTCTACTTTGTTAAATTACAAATTTATTGATGTTTTTATTGTTAGTGTATTTAATTTATTTGATCAAAATTGGTTATCTTTGTTCTTTATTTTTCTGAATTTAATCGTTCTATCGAATTTGTATATAATTTATTTGGGTTTTTATATTTAGGGCTTTTTTTTACTGAAATAATACGAGTGTTGATTAATTGGTATTGTAAATTATATAATAATATCATGTTGTAATTGAATTACTTGAATTAATAAGCTGAATATCATGTCAATTCTATAATTTAATTGTAGGAAATTTGTGAACTGATTGTAAAGTGAAATAAGTCGAATTGCAGTATCTGAATACTCTACTATTTACCACTTAATGATCATATGACTTAAATAATCTTTAATTTTCTTCTTCCTACTTACCACATATTTTAAGGGTTAAAATGAAATAATATTATACACGTTAAAATTGAAACATGTACTCTTATAAAAAATAAAACATGTACTCTTATAAAAAAAAAAATTAAATAAACAATATTAATATTTGAAGAAAAATTTTAACTAGAATTTTAACATTTTCCAAAATTCTATAACATAGCTTAATATTGATTATCATTCAGTAATATCTAATTCATTTTATATAAATCAAATTATTTCACTTTATTAAAATTATTCAAAGTTTAAACTTGATAAAAAAAATTCGAAATTATTTAAGCGCAAGTTTTAAACCATTTAATTTTGTATTTCACTTCAATAATATATTGAGTTTGAATAATAATAATAATAATAAGAGTTGTGCCAAGTTTTATCTGGGGGTATAATTGTCTTTTCAAGTACCAGTGGAGGGGTACATACATCTTTTCATGTAATAGTTGAGGAGTACATGTGTAATTTCTTCACCAAATAGTAAATGCAAGTTGCAAACAGTAATTGGACAGCTCACCAAAGTACTGAAAAAATGACCACGCTTTTTCAATATATTTACAGAAATGCCACCAGATTAACAAAAATTCGTTTATGTGGCAGATAAATTTGTATTTACCCTAATAATAATGGATAAAAAAACAAAATCCAATGAAACATTTATTTAGAAAAATGTAAGAAAATAAATATAAATAAGCATTAATATTTGCTTGAAACAACCAAAATTTTCGTATACAATAATGAAAAACTAATTGATGTCAATTTTTTTTAATATGACACGCACGCATAGGGTGCAAAAAATGTTAGTATTATTAAATATGATAATACCTAACAAGGATTCAATTGACAGTTGATCATTGGTTGCGGATGCTAGAATAAAAAATTATAAGAATCACATAAGCTATGGATGGTAAAATTGTCATTCTTCACTAATTGTTTGTTGTTGGTATTTTGGTGTTTATAGTATCCCTAGGCCCATAAGTAAAGTTCATGAAATCATGAGCTTGAATTGAACCCATAAGAAATGTAAAATAACGTAGTGTATTATAGATCTCATTTTAAAAAACACAAAATTAAAATCACTCTATTTGTAAAATGGTAGGCTAAAAAAAACCAAACACCCTTGCTTTATACATGCCTAAATTTATGAACGGCTAAAAACGTGAAGGTTGTTCTTTGCATGTGTAGTAGAAAACTCAAATGCATTATTTTGCATGTGTAGTAGAAAACTCAAACGAAGGCATTATTTTTCTCTATCTAACTTGTTTTATCTTTATAGTGTTGTACAACACTTTATTTCTTCTTAAATTTACCAACATTATAAATACTCGTACATTTGATAGTGCCATGCACAGTAATTTTCTGTGTTATTATCAATTTACAGCTTTTTTATTCAATACAAAAAAAAATGTCATAAATTAGTGTGAATTAAACTACCGAAATATTTACTAAAATTAAATATATTCATGAAAACACCGATTAGCTAAATATGTACTTTAAAGTTAAGCATTTGAGCATGTGGTTTTATTATGCATTTCGGTGTGGTATTTGAAAGTTTTATTCTTCTTGTTAACTAAATGTAACATTTTAAAGTTACATACTAACCTTGCGAATAAATTTTCTTTGTACACACTATTAAACTTTATTATTTATTCAAAAACTATGCAACCTTAAACAATATTATTACATATCATTTCGACAACATATTATTTCTTATTCAACTTTTCTCCTTATATGAACTCTAATAGATATCAATATATTTTAAATTATATTTTCATAATATTTTATATAATAACTAATAGTTATCAATCAATAAATTCTATAATTATTGATTAATGTTCTTTCCTAAATATTGGTTTTAAAGGTAATTTACTTATAAAGATAAGTATAAAAATCTTGTATTGATAATCTACTATGTATATGATATTTTTACTAAAGAAGTTTTTTTATTTTATTTATTCTATAATTAAAGATCTAGATAATAATTACTCCCTCTGTATCATTTTGGCATTCCCTTTTGGAAACAATCACTTAAAAGAAGAAAAGGAAAAATCCTAATAATTTGGAATTTGATTGTAGCTTTGTAATCATTGTTGTCTTTTTCTGTTTAATTTGTTTTATTTATGGAATTTTTCTATTATTAAATCTTCTATAATAAAGCTTAATTAGAAGAATTTGCCATATTCGCAACCCACTAGGACATATATCAACCAATCAAAATTATTTAACTCTTTATACATCCAATTAGATTAATTATTCTCTAATTATGAAAATTATTCACCCTATATTAATGTAAGGAATATATTTCATATGGGTATATCATTTTGAAACTCCCAAAATAGTATATGGGACTAACAAAGTAAAACGGAGGGAGTATTTTATTACAATCACTAGTACAAAACTAACCTCAAGTAACACCCAAAAAGTGTTACATAATGTGGTAAAAGTGTTATTATAGACAATAGGTAACACTTCATTGGGTGATACTTCCGCCCATGTTACCTAAGGTCTTATGTAACACTTTGGGTAACATATGGTAACACTTTCAAAAGTGTTACTATAAACCCTCTTATGTAACACTTTTTATATTATTAGTATCATTTTAAAGTGTTACTTTTTATTTCTTATGTAATACTTACTTATCTTTAGTAACATTTTTCAATTATATAGTATCACTTTATCCGACATTATGTGTCACTTTTTCGAACTAATGTAACACTTTGTTGATTATTAGGTAACATTTTTTAATCATATTTTGACATTTAGTAGCACTTTATTTGACATTATGTATCATTTTTTACAAACTAATGTAATACCTTATTAATTAATAGGTAACATTTATTATTATTATTATTATTATTATTATTATTATTATTATTATTATTATTTCTCAAAAACACACAAAACTCATACAACCTATAAAAAAACTAGTGGGAAGCCAAGAAACAATCTAGGCCCCCACTCCTCTAACTATGGCAAAACCTATCCTAATAAATATATGAGCAGCAGCACGAGCCCCAATGTCTTGCATGGTTGAGAATTTCTAAATCCGCCTCAGCAATGTAACAACCTCCTTCTCTAATTCCCCAAGTGAAGCAAAGGAGAAGGGAATGAAACCATATCCAATCGCCTGAATACGAGCTTCATACTTAACCCGCTTCCGATAAGCTGCATCAGCCACAACCCGTCCTAGAATAAAGTCAGATAGCCCTGACTATGTCAAGGAAGAAGACCCTGTCAAATCTACACAGACATCACGACCACGATCCCAGGAATAAAGTAACAGATCTGCAGGTCTGAGGGCCTCATCGTTCCCTCCAGACAACCCAATGTCCACCTCTTTCTTTGCTAAAATCCCAGAAAGATAGCAAATATCAATAAGGGTATCCCGAACAACATTATTTCGATGTTTAATACCCACGATACCAGCATACGACACCGCGTGATCACCAAAAATATCCCCAGTAAAAACCCTTAAACAAGCAAAGTACGACATCGAGACAGAGAACAATGGAACACCCAATCAATAGGATAACACACAACGGTAAGTCTTTGCGTTCATCGTCTGACCCAAACCTGGAATAGGAACGGCCTGAAGCCAAGCAAACGTGTGACCTCCCTGCTGAGATTTCCACAATGCTGATAGTTGAGGAGATAATGAAAAGGTGGATTCTGCAGAAGCAGTAACCTTCGTGAAATATATATCTGCCAATTTCTTCATGAGTTTCGGGGCAGCGACCTCACTAGGATTACTCAAAAAATCAGACTCCACCGTTCCATTAAACAGACTTAAAGCATCTTCAAAAGCTCGTCCAAGACCAACAATGTCAGCATGTCGTAGAAGGTTTGTTTGCAACCCAACAGACTGTAAACACCACCCAACCGAGAAGCAAGAAAAGCATAATGCCGAACATCACCTGCGGAATAAACACCAAGCCCTCCAAATGCAAATGGTAGGGTGGCAAGCTGCCACTGCCAATCGCTAAACCTAGGCCCTGAAGCAGTAACAATACACTCCAAGGAAAATCGAAGAGCCACGTCAAACGTGCGCTAAGCCGCCTTAAATGTACTTGGGGGACAAGTACGCAATGCAAAATAGAGTTTAAAAACTCCGGTACATGCCCTAAATAACAACAGCTCACACTGAGGATCATCTAACGTAGAAACCTTATCCATAAGCGCAATGGTTTTGGTCACCCTATGCATCACAAGCTCAATACTAAAACCAAAATCAGAACTAGCGAAACCACCAAGCAACTTAACACTACGCAAAGGTCGAGCAATGTTAGGTGGAAAGACACCCACAAGCCTGCTTCGAGGGTCTTCTGTAGGCTAGAAAACTTCAGTTTTGTCCACGTTAAGATGTAACCCAAAACGAGGCCCTTCCTCCATAATCAACTGCAGAACCTTCCCCACCACCAACGTGTCACCAATAACAGTGTCGTCATCCAAATACAAAGCCTGAAGACATACATTAAAAGTGTCTCTGATTTTATACACCAGGGGTTGTAAAACCAAAGCAAATAGTAGAGGACCAAGGGGATCACCTTGCTACACCCCTTGAGACGACCATAAGGTGTGGTCCCCATAATACAATCTGGCTAGATTAGAGTGGCAGAATTCAACCCACCGCGAAATACCAGGACAACGACAATGGACTTCACGTAACATGACCACACGATCAACTAGATTAAAGACATTTCGAAAAACCACCAACAACATTGAAAGACCAACATCAAAACGACGAACCTCAATCAACCGATTCACAGCATGAAGAATCGCCTCACCACATAAAGAAACCCTAACGCCAAATTGAAGACCATCAAAGTAACTTCCCATAGACTACCCAACTATAACAGCACCGACCGTCGAAATCATACGTCGCCAAACAGTACCTACAGTTATAGGACGAATACCACCATTGGGCTTGACAAGTGGTGTAAGTGGAGCACTAGCAATATACTCTGCTAGTTCCATAGGACATCTACTAGCTAGAAACAGATTAACCACCCCGGAAATATAGTCAACCAACTCATCTGAGACAGCCACAACAGCACCACTCAAGCAATCCATAAGGTGTTGAGCACGTAACCCGTCCCTACCACACGATGTGCCACATGGGAAACTCTTAATTCGATCCAAAACAATAGCAGAAGTAGCAATGAGATGAAGTTGATCAACAGGTATATCAGCAAGCAGGGATAGAGGTGGAGAAGAAGGGTGTTTTGAAAGCAAATCCGCAAGAATGGCCTCATTATACGGAGTAACACCTGAAGAAGAAAGAATTCGGACTGTTGCGGTGTAATGGACATCACAAATCTTCCTACGACACTGCTTGATATTACGCTCTTCTAAATCAAGGTCCTCATCATCAACCATCTACATAGTAAGAGAATCCTCTGCCAAAGTTTCCCTCACAAGCTGCAAACTACCACCTGGTGCACTCTAAGAACAGATAGCACGGGAAATACTTTCCTCGTGATGCCAACGCTTTAGGAAGACCTAGACTCACGACTACTTCGCGGGCGAAAGGTTTTAAGGGTGCAAAGAGGTAACACCAACAACAATACCCAACTAGAAATGTCTTCAGGCTTAGAGATCACCTTATCAAGAGCACCTTTCAGAACCCGAGAAAACCTCAAATGACACTTGGGAGGGATAGATTTCACAGTGCGAAACCCCTTTGAGAACAAACAATTAAGGAAAGCCACATCAAAACCACAATACTGATCTCGCGCCAAACCATCCACATGTCCAATAGTAGCCGAAGAAGAGGGAGCTTGCAGCTTGGAGAAATTATGAAGCACAAAACAAACAATACCATCTCCTTCGTAAGGGGGTGACACATCCTCAGCCCTATCATGACGACACCTAGAACAAAGCGTATGAGTTTTATAACAAACCCCACATAACCAAATCCCCATACGCGTAAAAGTGACTTCCGCCTCAGTATAAACAGCCAAATTAGAAGTAAGAGAATGACGTGTGACATCTCGCGCACCAGTACAACAATGACGATCATGAAGATGCTTGATTAAAGAGCGTCTTGTAAGCCCATTACCACTCCCATCTTGACACCCACTAAGACCCACAAACGGACAATGAAACTTCACCGACATGGCTACACACAGCCACCACCAAAAACCTGAGCAAATACCACTCAGAAAATAGCACTCAAAAAGCCCATAAATTGACCAAAAACTGCACCCAAATGCACAAGAAACTGCACCCAAACTGACCAGAAAAATGCAACCAAAAAGCACGTAAAACAGCACCTAAACCGACCAGAAAATTGCACCTCAAAAGCACGAAAAACTAACCAGGAAATTGGACCCAAAATGCACTCAAAATAGGACCCAAAAGCACACTAAGAACGAACCAAAAGCTGCAGCAAAAAGATGTTAAAAGTGCAGAATTGTTGCCTGAAAAACGCCCCCAAAACACCAATGAATATAGCCCACTTCGCCGGAGTAAATATTGCTGGAATAGACACTAAATCCCGCCTGAAATTCACCCAGAAATCCGTTAAAAACTCACTTACAAAACCGTCCCAAACTCATCCATAAACTGCCCGAAACTCGCATAAAACAGCCCGTCAAACTGCACCAAAAATAGCCCCTGTAACTCAACGGAATTTCGCCCAGAAAGTGCCGCCTAACCGCCGGGAAACCTGACCTGACACCTCGCCGGTGAAGCAACCGTAAAATAACTCGTGGAAACCGACGCTAAAGCCTGAAAGTGCGTTGAACCAACCCAAAATTCACCTTGAATCTGCCTTAAAAAACCCCCTGGAACTGCCTGAATATTGACGCAAGAGAGACTCTTCGCTTGACCTCACCTATCGCCAGAGATGTTGCCGGAAAATGGACGTGGAAGCCGACGAGAAATCCTAAACCTACCCAGCCCTAATCGCCCAAGTCGAGAGAAAAAAATGGTATTAAGAGACCTTTCTCACGAGGGGAATTTCTAATGCATAATAGTATGTAGCTTACAAAAAACCTATTATTATTATTATTATTATTATTATTATTTACAAAAACTATGAATAAGAAATTAACATATATGATAAACAACAATTTGGATTGAAATAATATCATAATTCTTACAAAAAAAAAATCCATAAACACCAATTTTAATGTTTGGCCAACAGCATAATAATCCAAACAAAAACAAAATCAACTTTGCTTTCTAGCTTGAAAAAGTGAGGAAATAAGAAAAACTTCCGAATTTCAAAAAATAGTCGGCGAAAGCAGTAAACAGCATTAATAACAGCAGATAGCTAGTAGAACAGCAGCACCAGTAACAAAAGCTAGCAGTAGCATTATGTAGCAGCAACCAGCAGTAGCAAACAGCAGCGGCAGCAACCAGCAGTAGGAGACAGTATCAGCAGCAAACAGCAGTAGCAAGAGTCAACAATAGACAGTAGTAGTAGCAAAAAACAGTAGTAACAACAGCAGTAGTAGCAATAAAACAGCAGCACAGCAGCCCGCTCTAGGGAGGTGCATGCCCTCTCCTTTTTCTCTTGTCTTCCTCAATTTGCTTAGCAAGCTTGTCAAATCTTCTTATACCTACAAGCATGAACATAAACACACACAAAAGAGGCGGCAATGCCAAAATATAACTTTTATTTACAAAAGGAGTTAGAGAGAGGAGAAAAGTAGGAGAAATGATTATAAAAGCGGGTTAGGATTACAACAATAAGTGGACAAATAAACCACTTTTCAATCATGAACCAGATCATGTTTATTAGCTTGCTAATCAAACATAAGAGAGGTACTAATGCATGAGGAAGGAACAAGTAAAGAAAAAAAAAAAAAAACAAGATTACCTATTGTGGTGAGAGTTTTAGCTCTTTGTAAGTCATTGAGATTGACCATGCTAGGAAGGTTTGCACCAATGGTCCTTAAGCTTTTGTCCAATATAATAACATTGACTACAATCTTGCATTTAGTTAACATTATCCATTATAAAACGAAGATCCTCTCTCGTTCTTTTCCCCTATATTACTAGAAGTTAAAAGCAATTATCATATGATCAACTTTCTATCCCATTAATTGTCACTCATAAAAGTAATACATCACAAGATTAAGCAACCATTATTTCATTAAAAAAAAAAATACAGTCACCCACTGATCATCAATGAGAACAAGTGACAACCCTATCAAAATACGAAGTTTAACCTCAATAGAGCATGAAGTTTTAATTTACCTCCGGTAGCATACATAGTTGCAGATAGATTGTGTACTATAGTTGATGTCAAATGCTTAATTACTTCCTCTAGCTTGCCTAATGTTCCAAACAACACATATAAATAAGATAAAGGACAGCTGAGAAAACGTCCACTGAACTTTACAATATAAATGATGTAATTAACTTCTGAAATTGCTTCCATTGCCTTCATTTTATCTTCTTGAGCTGCCACGGTTCTCATTTGATACGTGTCTTTAACTAAAGAATCACCCATCTAATACCAAAAAGAGTCAATATATTTGCAAATATAAGAGAGCATTTACTTACTCAAAACTCAAACAATACATTTTAAACCACCATCCAAGATCATCACTGATAAGAAAACACAAGGCCCTTCACAATTGTTCGCAAAAGGCTACTTACCCTACACTTACACATGTGAAAGGCGGGAGCTATAGCAGAGGCATTGAGTTAATGATATAATATCTTAATTCCTTACAATCCACATTTCCAATAACTTATCAACATAACATATTTTCAATAACATTCTATATTTCCAATAATAGAGTACATTCACTAAACCTATTATGTTAATTCTAACATAATAAAAGTGATTTTTTCAGCATTTTAGTTGCAAATATCATACTACATATCTAATATGATGAGTAGTTCAACACATGGTAAATCTCATATTTTCAATACTAAATTAAATCAAATGCATAAAAAAAAAAAAAGGATATAAGCAGAATTAGTGGAATAATAAAGTGTAGAAATCGTGGTGAAATTCCCATCATATGGAATTAATCTCAAAAAGTCAATAATCTAAACTGATTTTTTTTTTTTAAAAAAATGAATGTTATGTCCAACAGTTACTTCCCTAAGTAAACCCCAATAAGAGTTCAAGCAGACGAAAATCAAATTCATCATTTTGCATACTTAAAAAAAATAGAATCTTGAAATAAAAATAAATGATCCAGACATAACCCAAATATCAATGACATTTTCTAGAAGACTAATAAATTATGCCAGAATAAAACTAAAATTCCTCTTTAAAACCCTAGTTTAAGAAGAATAACTTCACTAATTTTGACCAATAGGTAAATAATCCACCTTAGAAGAACCCTCAATTGGCTAAAATGAAGAATAAATTGGGAAATGAATAACAAATCAAGGGTTTGTGAATTGATAACATTGAGAAAACGAATTACCTTACATGGTTAACATAGCGCTCGATCTACAAATGAAAGAGAATAAGTGATGCAGGAATAAAACTTACAAAAGGATTTGAAAATGTTCTTGATTTCACCGTTTTTGACATTTACTGTAGCGAATTAGTGATAGGGAAGAAGAAAATAAAAGTAGCGAACAAGTACTGAGTTGTTTTTATTTTATTATTTTTTAACTTCTTTTAGGTATTATGAGGACTCTGATGGTTTAACCATACCTAACCCTCACGGTTTTTTAGGTTCGATATTTGCGGGTTACACAGTTTGAGAGTGAAGGGATTGTAAATGTAAGTGATTACTAACCTTAAAGTGTCTCTAGTGGGAATTGAACCCCAAAATCAAGATTAAAAGGTGCAATAATTCCTACTAAACCAAGTTTAGTTAAGTGAGCTTATACTACTGAATTAGGATAGAGAATATCAATATATGACAACATATTTTTAAGTCTAGTAAGAGTTAACAAAACTCCCAATCAAAACAAAAAAATAAAAAATAAATAAAAAATAAATAAAATAAAAACTAAACTAAACTCTACGAGATTTGTCTATGGCATTTTTTTTTCCCAAGGGATCTTTTGTTAAACATCAACTAGAATAAATTAACAATCTTAATTACATGTAAAGCTTACAAGTTACAACCAAGTATTACTTAATATTATAATAGTGTTAATTAAAACCAAAGTGTTACAATAAAGTGTTACTTAATTAGAAAGTGTTACAATCAAGTGTTACATAAGATCAAAGTGTGACAAAAGTGTTACCTATAAATTAGCTAAGTATCTCACCTTCAAAGTGATACCATGTGGTGTTACCATAGGATATTTTTGTACTAGTGAATTAAGGTTATTTACATTTTAGTCAACTTTTTTTTACCTCATTAAACTTTATATAAAAGAAGATTTTCTCCAAAAAATAAAAAAAAAAATAAAAATAAAAATAAAAATATTTAAGGACACACTAAGCAAGACATGTGGCATTGTTAGTGTGTCTTTAATTATAAAGTTATTGATTAAAATTTGTCATTTTCTCTAATAACAAACAGTAATATCTATCTTTTGAGAGAGAAAAAAGCTATTAATATGTTAAGTACCGATGAAGCGATGCCATGGATTCAATTTTAAAAGGCTAAATAGATAATATTGGTAATTTTTTTAAAAAAAAATCATGTAGTCGGTGATTAGATGACTAATATATCTATCCGTAGCTTCATATCCATAACTTCTTATCCATTATTTAGTTTATATATTCCACTATAATCAAGGAAATAATACTGCATTTACCAATACCCTATAAATATCCACATAAGCTTCTTATTTCTCTATTTTGTCAAATCTCAAACAATACTCACTCCTTCTCCCTCTATTCTTTTTCAAAAATCCCAGCCACCACCACCGTCCTCTGCATTCGCCTATCTCTTTATTGTTTTTTTAAATTACTTATGTTTAGACACAATAAATAAATTTTTTGTTTTAACTTAATTATACAAAGGTTAATTATTCAAACTAAATTCATATTTACCATCTAATCATGATTACAGATTTTGGGAAAATTTTCATATTAATTCTATCATTGTTAAACTTGTTCTAGTAATTGTTTTATGCTCTAATTAAATTACCTAAATTAAATCCGAAAATTTTGCATGTGGATGATGATTTTCCATAATAGTTTATATTTCCATTAATTTTCATAATATTTATGCCATATTATTTTATTATCATTGGCCCGGGCCCTAGTTTTTTTTTCTCTCATCATTCTTGAAAAATAAGAATTATTGTAAATACGGAGTCGGAGTATACGTCTTTAAATCCAACTGTGAAATTTGAATGCATTAGATAGTGAAATTAAATTGTGTTAATTCAACAATATAACTCAATTTTTTTTTTTTTATGTTTTCAATTTTAAAATTTTTAATTATTTTTCCAAATAAATTTTTTCCACACAATCTATCTTCATGATATTGTACTCTATATCTTTAAAAATCAAGTCAAATTATTGACAACAAAAATCTTAAGGGGTGTTTGACACCGTTTTTTTTTTTTTTTTTTTTTTTTTTTTTTTTTTTTTTTTTTTTTTTTTTTTTTTAACCCCCAGAATAAAACAAAACAAAATAGTATTTGATAAAATAGCTTAAAAAAACAACATTACAACTATTTTGTAAAAATAAAGCGATAAACCTAATACACCTTAAAGCAGTTTATGAGGTTTTGTTTTATTTTTAAAAAATATTCCCTATCAAAGCTACGTTCTAACGCTCGTACATCAATTGTATTTCCTCCAAATTCAATATCTCATCTTTCTTCTGCAAACCCTAATAATTCTCAAGATTTAAGGAGCAAGCACTTACAAGTATAGAGCATTCTCCTCTCTCTTTTCTTTTAATTTCATTTCCTATTGTTCTTTCTACATTCTTAATTTATAGATTTATTGATGTTTTTGTTGTTAAATTTGGTTGTATTCAATTTGTTTGATCAAAATTGGTTATCTTTGTTCTTTCTTTTTCTGAATTTTAATTGTTTTGTCGAATTTGTATACTACCTCCGTTAACATTTACTTGCAACTTTGGGTTATTATTTGAGAGACATAAAATATTCCAAAGTTGCAAGTAAATGTTAACGGAGATAGTATAATTTATTTGGGTTTTTATATTTGGGGCTTTTTTTTACTGAAATAATACGAGTGTTGATTAATTAGTAGTGTAAACTAAATAATTATATCATGTTGTAAATTGAATTACTTGAATTTGTTAGCAAAATATTATGTCAATTTTATAATTTTATTGCAGGAATTTTATGAACTTGTTGTAAACTGAAATAAGTCGAATTGTAGTATCTAAATACTCTACTTTTTTCTGAATTTTTGTTTTTTCAATTTCCTTTTTTGTTGTTATTAATTTGCAAATTTGGAAATTTTCATGGGTTTTGTACTTTTGTTTGGTGGGGTTTAGAATTTGCAGACATATATGATGATAGATGTTGGAAATTGTGATTATATTATCATGATCATGTTAGAATTTCCCCTGTTCAGATTTATAATTGCGTGGATCGTAATTGAGGAATTGTGATTATATTATCATGATCATGTTGCTTTCTAGATTTTGATCCCATATGGGATTTGTATTTGATTTACTGTTACATTGAAAATTTGACATTATCTTGCATGAAGGATGTTATTGGTGATTTATATCTTAGTTTATAAGCTATTGTATCTTTTATTTTTAACCCTTGATCATGTTGTACTAGAATAGTGAGTTTAGGTTTTAAGGTTGGTGATATATGATCTGATCTCTGTTATTGTTTTCTTGGTTCATTAGAATACATGTACATAGTATATGGAACTATCATAGTAATTTTTTTTTTTTTTTTTTTTTTTGAAGGAACGTTAGCCGGGCAATTTTATTAAATCAAATTAATTTCCGCCAAAGTGATAAATCTTTGAGGGAAATTATCAAGCCATACATAAGTTGTTTCACTAACATCATATCTAGCAACAAAGTGCGCTAGAGTTATACTAGACCTCCGAACGTGACAACACTTACAAGATGTAAAATCAGATTTCATTCTCTTAACATCCTCATAGAGCAGCATCAAAGGAGCATATCCCATAGGCTCATTGTTGATCGTCTGTACCACCATTAATGCATCACATTCTAGCATAATATTCATACATCCCAACTGGCGTGCGATCTGAACTCAAAACCTGGCAACAGTAATTTCAGCTTGTTCAGCAACCCATCTTGCATTCACGACCTGCTTTGCAGCAGCCACCAGACCACCATTCTCATCCCGCAAAGACACTCCCAGGCCAATAACGTTTCCAGCATCCATGTGAGCATCCGTGTTCACCTTAATGGTGCATGTAGCAAGAGGGATCCAATGGTTTTGTATGCCAACGGGTACACCAGCAGGCCTGAACACACACTTTGCATATTCAACATAGTCAGTCAGCAACTTCGAGTAGTTCACAGCAACCTAACTAGGGTCATTCACCGGTTCATTATGCATGCGTTTGTTCCGACAAAAACAGGCAGCCCTAGCAAGCATGCTGAATTTGCCGATCTCCTTTTTACCAATTCTGTTAGCTACTCAAACTAGGTGTGCCGCAAAGCTTGAGTTTGGTGCGTCAGCTAACAACCCCGTGTAATCACTTTGAGCCCAAATTGCAGCAGCTTCCTAACATTAAAAATTACACGTATTACAGTCTCAGTAGCAGTCCCACACCCTTAACACACATTGCCAGTAGTAATGTGATGGTAGTAAAACGTCTCTTTTATAGCAATGCTCTCTTTGCAAGCCCTCCAAATGAAGTGACAAAGTTTATGTAGCCCTTCCATTCCCCAAACCAGTTTCCACAACTCTTCCTCTTGGTTACCATGAATAGTTGACCATGCTTGAGTACGCCCCAGTCTTGCCAGCCAATACCTGGATTTAATCTGTAACACCCGTTTTTCGTAGGCCAGCAATACTTCTAATCAAATGGCCAGTAGGGTGAGATGGTTAGATCAAAGATTAAATCGCACTCATTCTCCACGAAGGTGTTCTTAACAAACTCAACACTCCTATGTCAAAATCGATTAAATCTACAACCTTTATGTCAAAATCAACATTCAAATTTGGCATAGGCAGTAGAGACGCCCCATTTCTAGGTAACCATGCCTCATCCCACACTCTTACACTCATCCCATTGTCAACCCTACACTTCAATCCTTCAAGTAAAATATCTCTAGCACCTTAAATGCTTCGCCAAGTGTAACTAAGGTCGTGCTCGATTCCCTCATCCAAGAAATCACCATTATTATAGTACTTTGCCTTCAACGTCGAATGGAGCAGAAAACTTGAATAGTTTTGCAATCTCCACGCTGGCTTATCAAGGAGGGCTTTATTGAAACATTTGAGATCTCGAAAACCCATCCCGCCCATAGACTTTGGCAAACACATCGTAGCCCAATTATGTCAATGCATCTTTCTTGTAGTATTCGTCGAACCCCATCAAAATCGAGTGTAGAAAGCTTGTGCCCCTTTCTTGTACTATCATTAGCGAAGAAAAGATGGGACACCCTTAGCTTGTGCCCCTCTACAGACTCTAGCTCCGTGAATCAAATTATTCCTCTCTGCATATGAAATAAGTGTGGAGAACACATCAGCACAAAGAAGGAACAAGTATGGAGAAATAGGATCACCTTGCCTAAGCCCTCGTGTCGGAATAACAGAACCCGAAATCTTCACCATTGATATTAAAAGAGAAAGAGACACTCGAAAGACACCCCATGATTATCTGAACCCAACCAAGGCTAAATCTCTTTTTCAACATTACTCTTTCCAGAAAAGACCACTCAACAAGATCATAGTCCTTGCACATATCAAGCTTGAGTGCCATAATGGCATATTTCCTCTCGCCCCCCTTTTCATCGCATGAAAAATCTCAAAAGCAATTAGAGCATTATCAATAATTAGTCTACCCGGCATGCACAAACAAACTCTGATTTTCGGAAATAATCGAATTCAGAAAAGGTTTCAACTTATTTGCTAATGTCTTTAAAATAATTTTGTTTACTACATTACAAGGACTAATTGGTCAGAACTCACCCATATATTTTGGATCAGTGCATTTTGGTATCAAAACGATACAAATCCTGTTTATCTATTCAATATCCACATTCCCTTTCCACCATGCCTTCACAAAATGCACCACATTATTTTAAACTACATGCCAAAATTTTTGAAAAAATATAATGCGTGCATACTATCAACTTAGGGGGCCTTATTTGGGTGCATCTAAAAAAGAGCAACTCTAATCTCATGCGCTGTTGGTTCACGATCCAAGATCACATTCATCTCTTCTGTCACCACTCGCTCCACACTGACCAATACATCCTTAAAATCTTTCGGATTATCGGAGGAAAATAATATTGGGTTTCGTGATGTCCGACATCAACAAAAACCCCACACATAAATTAAAGCAACTAAAACATGCATATTAATTAGCTACTACTAAAGATGGGCAACGAGCCGTGCTGTGCCGTCGCGGGCCGTCCCTGGCCGTGCCGCGGTGGTGGGCCTGCCGTGCTGTGCCGTGCCGGCTCCGCGGCGGGCCGTGCCGTGCCTAAATTTGACACACTCCAGCCCACGACACAGCACGACCCACGTGCCTGGCGGGCCGTGTCGTGCCGGGCCGCGGGCCAAACCGTGCAACTTTTTTTTTTATATATATATATATATAAAAAATGTAAATTAAAAACGATATATATATATATTAGTACAACTTAATTTTATATAAATAATGTTATTAATTTATGTTTATGTTAATGTTAATATATTTTGTTTTGAACAACTTTATTTTAATTAAGGTTATATAAATTATTTATCTAATTATGTTTAAGTTTATATAAATAATTCTATTAATTTAGCAAAAAAAACAACAATACATATAATAAAAAAAAAATTATGAGTGCCGTGCCGGACCGTGCCCGGCCGTGCCACGTGTTGTGCCCGGCCGTGCCACGTGCCATGCCGGCGTGCCGACCCACAGGCCGGCCACCGTGCCGCCGGCCGTGCCTCGTGCCGTGCCCGTGCCGATTCCCAGATTTTTGTTCACGGCACGGCCCACGGCCCACAGGTGGGCCGCTGTGCCGTGTCGTGCCGAGCTCGTGCCGCTCGCGTGCCGGCACGGCCCGTGCCCATCTTTAGCTACTACATAATTAATTAACTAAGAAGAAAAGACGATCATACCCTTGATGCGTGCTTCGCTCTTTCTTAGAGCTCGGACTTGAAAGCGTCGAGCCCCGCAAATGCGCAAGCCTCTAACATCTCACACCATTGAGACCCAACCCGAACGGCCCCTACCCCAAAGCTTAGTCGGGGCTAGACCAAGAAATACTAGAGTATTACGAACTTAAAGGTTTTCTCACCTATTGGGAGATGCCTTATTGAGTTCAACTCAAGTGAATAATCCCAACTCCTAAGGTTGGTATTTATAGGGAAAGGTTGCCAAAATCTTCAATCATATTTCCATGTTGGGGGAAATGACAGAGTGAGAAAACACTACGACAAAACGTGGATAAGGAACCATATCTAAATCACCATTTAAGTCACTTGTTAGGTTTTTTAGATCAAAAAACCATATATTTGAGAAATGTGGTTTATGAGAATAATTATAAGATACCATTCAATAGAAATATATGGTTTCTTTAATATCAATAATGAATACGTAGTATACGGAATCAAACATGACACCACAAATTAGAGATGTATATTCTCTTATCTTTTTCAATTTTGTTTTTTTTTTTAAAGAATCTTTTTCAATTTTGTTAATAATGATAAAAATGATGATACAGTATATAACTACACACGTTCATTTTTTTTTTTTTTTTTTTACTTAATTAATATTATTTTCCTTACCTCTTTTTAGGGTTTTAGTTTATTCATCCCTTAGTTTTAAAAAAAGCTTAAACATGTTTCATAATGAGGGAATATGGAAAATTTGCTCTCTCCAACCCACTACCACTTCCTTCACTGCTCTGCCTTCTTAAAGGTCATTTATTAACCATTTCATGTCGAAATTTACAGATCTTTAGCCTCTTTCATCCAATTCTTTAACTCTGTTCTTGGTTTCTCCTATCTCCTCTAAAAGTGATGTAAATCAAATAAGTTGGGATTTTCCGCCACCGTCGCCTTGAGGACTACCTTTCGACTGAGCTAAGTATTTGAGGTTGTTTTGATACATTTTTTGTCATCTTAGTTGTTACCGTCGATGTTGTCGCCTCTCTCCTTGATTTCTAACCCAACCCTTCTCACGGAAAAGGTGTAGATCTTAAAGGATTGGAAATATTCTTATGTTGTTGCTTGGTTGTAGTCGTAATGTGTTTGAGGTGGTTGTTCACCCTCTTTGTCATCCTTGGGGAGCGAATTTCTGACGGTTTAAACAACCATTTCTCATCTTTTAGATTCTAAAATAAACTATGTTTAGCTTCCTTGAGAATCCTTTTCTAGTATTAGATTAGTATTTCATTTGTTTTATGTATTTTAGTATTTTAATTTATGCATTTTTCGTTTAAAACATTTGGTTCCCTTGTTTCCCACTATGGAAGAAGCTATACTTCCTTGGATCATTGGAGACTGCCGCCGTCGCGACACCACCTTCAAGATATTTTTGGTTAAAATTGGTTTATATTGTTTCAATGGTTTTCTTGTATTGCGTAATTAGTTTTTAATTGAGTCAAATCCTTGAAAAGTTGAAAGTAATAAAATTATTAAATTACATTGATTAGTGAATCTACTTAATTGAAATTATTTGCAAATTGTTTATAATTTACAATTGGTTTCTTTATTTTGGATTCTAAAAAATGTGCATGAACATAATAATAAATGCAAAATTTAATTAAAAAAAAAGAGACCATATTTGTAAGAAGTGTGGACTCTTATACCTTAATCTAAGAAACCACACTTGTAGAGAATATTTCAAGCATCCCACACTTGAGCCCCACTGTGATCATACACTTAAGTATGGTGGCGTCCAAAGGGAATGAAGCTAGAGCAAAAGAGTCGCCAACAAGTTTTAGGAACTTATAAACCGTTCACAGGGTGAAGGTTACACCCCTTCACGATCCATGAAATCGCTAACTCCATAGTGGTCTGGAACCATGACTGGATATTTGGGAATGAATGTACAAATCCAACCTAAAAGAGATTGAACCTGCCCTAAATAAGCCTCTACTTTATTCTTCTCATATTCATGTGCGTTTTGTGACTAACATACAATCAATATATTAACCCTAAACCTGTTTAATCTATGTTGGTTGAATATTAATGCACAAACAAATCTATTATTGATGATCACTTGAATTATAATCATATTAGCCTAAACAAGATTATTAATTATCTTATTAAGCGTGATTACAAGTACAAATTCCCTTTAAACCTGCAAGAGAGGGCGTGATCAAGCAATAACAACAATAATACCAAGCAACATAATAACAATAAATCATCATCATAATATTCAATAAAGCATAATAATATTAGCAAGATCCTAGGCATGATGCTAACAAGATTAATAACAAATCCTAGCAAATCACTAAACATTAAAGATCAAAGCTTTATCCCTTACATGATACTAACATGATGGAAGAAAATAAGAAGCAACCTAAACATGATTCTAGAAAGCAATAAATAACATCCTAACATGATACTAGGAATTAAAATAATATAAACATGATTTCTAAATCAAAATAATAGTAAATAATCGAATTACATACTTCGATACCTCGTATCTCTTTCTATCAAAACAATACACATGTTAGTAACTTCAAGGAAAATATTAAACAGTAAATCTAATCAAAGAATTGAAATAAGATTCGGGACCAAACCTTCAGAAATTATCAACCTTTCACGTCGAGGGTGAAGGCAACTTCGAACTTGGCTAGGTGTGTCTAGAACTTGTAAATTAGGTATGATGTATTTTGAAAAGGGCTAGGCTTAGAAAAAGAATAGAGAGAGAAGAGAGATGACTGGTGATGATCAAGCTTGTTGATTATTGTTCAATTCAAGTGAATAATCTCAACTCCTAAGGTTGGTATTTATAGGCAAAGGTTTCCAAAATCTTCAATCATCTTTCCATGTGAGAGAAATGATAGAGTGAGAAAACTAAGAATTAATTTAATTCCAAATTAAATTAAATTAGCTATGCAATAGTCAAATGACAAGTGTCAACATGTGGAAGGGAATAGGTAAGGACCACAAACCCATCCTTGGAGGGCAAGCATAAACCCACCAACCCCATGTGCATGGAACACTTGGTCAATCAAAGGATGACCAACCACATGCCTTGGGCCTCAAGGCTCACCTAACTAGCGGCCTTGACCTCGACTGGGCATCGCAAGCTGCTTCTAGGCCTGCTTGCGTGCTTGTGGGCTGGTGCTAGAGCTGCTAGCATCGCCTTGCTCGCATGCTTGCGGGCTGGCACTACTAGCTCGAGCTGCTCGCTCATCCAGCACACAAACGTGGCTGCTGGGCATGCAGTCGAGGCAAGCGCATGGCTAGCTGCCTTGCTAGCCTTGCACACGTAGCCCTCACTTGGCAAGGCCAACGCGAGGCTAGGTCTTAGCGTTTTGAATTGTCATTTGACCTATTTTCTCGTCTTCTCGTTCATAAAATCCACTCGACTTACTGACGCTCTGAGCCCAAAATCCGACATCTCTGTTCGTAAAAACCCTATTGAGTCACTTAATCCTTTAGACTAATTTGTCGTCTCGGATCGGTTACTTGATTGGGTGTGACCAGAAGGGTTCAGTCAAAATTAAGCTGTAATATTAATTATGTATTAGGATTACATATCGGAAGCGGCCTCTAGCTAGGCATTCCGATCATCACTTAACCTCACAGAATAATTAGCTTTCTAATAATTCCGAACCCTCTATCAGAATAATACACTTGTTCAAAGGACACAACTCCTTTTAAATAAATCAATGAAAAACTCCGATTAGGGGATGACATTTGGGGAAATTCACAAGTTGTAAAATTTTGGCTCCATCTGCAATATATTATAATAGAATTTAACTTTTTTATATTTCATTATCATTGTTTTTTTAATCAAGATATGTTTAGATTTGTTTTAATTCATAAAAGGAAATTAAATATATTGAAAAAACAAATTTGGTAAGGAAAGAAATTGTATGATTTATTGTGGTTCTTCATATTTTGCCTATTTTAGCTTAGAAAAAAGAGTGGAAAAACTTTTCATTAGAATGCTTCATGTGAAATTTCTGATTTTTTAATTTTGTAAAAAGTAATAGATGATTATTTATTATATACATGGGAAAATATCTTCCTAACATTATCCTATTAGTGCTTAAGTTAGAGCTTGTTTAAAGGAAGTCTTGTTATGCAAGAACAATTGCATAACGAGGGGTAAGAATGTAATTACACGTAATGTATATTTTGATTTTAGAGTAGTACCATTAAGTAATCAATAGTATCATAGGGTGATTAAATAGTACCATTGAATATTTCAGTGGTATGCATTCAGTGTATATATACATTCAGTGGTACTAACTACGTGAATATATAGTATCACTAAATAACTAACGGTATTATATGAATTTTCAGTGGTAAAATTAGAAGTGGTCCCACACATCTTTCTCTTTCTTCCTTTCCTTAGTTTTAAAAAGCACGCCTAGGCACTATTGAGGCGCAAGGCGACGTGAGACGCAATCCAAAACGTGAAAATTTTAAGGTACAGGCGGTGGTACCATGCTTGGTAGTTGAACATGTAGCTATTTTATAAAGAACATACAAGTATTTTGTAAAGAACATCTAATTTTATATATATATATATATATATATATATATAATTGAGATCATGTGAGAACCAGGGTGAATAATAGGAATTAGGAACCAATCTCAGCCTTTAGTCACGCTACATCCGACGGCTCACATGTTACCCGCATTCATTAATGAAATTTTCGTAATTTCGCGAATTTTAAAACTTTTTTCCAGTTTTTTAACTTTTAAAGCAATTTCATTTACTTTATGACTGATTTCATTTACTTTTACTAACTTTTCATTTTACTTGTTAGAAATGAAACTGGAAATCACTTTGTTAAGTTAAAATATTACGAAAATGTCATTAATGACACGGGAAACATGTTGACTGTCCGATTAACAGATCTAAGAGCCTAAATTAGTTCCTAGTTCTTATTATAACCTTGGTTCTCACTACAACTTGGTTATATATATATATATACTGCAATATTAATAAAGAACATGATAATATTATGTAATGAACATTATTTATATATACCCATCATAATTTATAGACAAAGTTCAAAGAACATTATATCGCAAATAAAAGTACAATATACTCACAATCAAAGAACATGAACATATGTTCTTTTCACTCTTTTTTGGTGCAAATATGTTCTTTTTTCTTTTCATTATAGTTGTATGTTCTTGACATTTGTATAATATGTTCTTTCCGCGAGAGACGTCTGTACGATGCACAGTACAGGCGCCTGTAGGAACCAGGCATTGGCCAAAACGCCTCGGCCTTCCTAGGCGTCGCGCATTCCAGAAGGCGCGCGCCTCCTCAGACCGCCTCTACCAAAGTGTAAGGCGAAACGCCTGAGCCACCTTGTGTTTCAAGGCGTGAGAAAAGGGGATTTGGATTAATTTTTGTAAAAAAAAAAAAAAAAAAAAAAAAAAAAAAAAAAAAACATTTCTTTTCCAAATTGAAGCTTACCTAGTCTTTAGAGTGATAATTCGAGCAAAAGCCCCTTGTTAATTGAACAAAATCACTTCAATTTGACCCTAATTTTTAAAAAACCCTAATTTACGAGTTGCTTTGCAATTGGAAAATTGGTGGGTTCTGCTACGGCAAACTTTACCGGAGATCATTCCCCGATGGTTTCCGGCAACAAATATACCGGCGGCCGACACCAGTGAAGCAACCCTGGTTGATTTTTTTTTCCCTTCTATTCTTTCTCTTCGATCTCTGCTTCTTTTTCTTTTTCTGCGATATCTACCCACTTACAAGGTAAAGATTTTATTTTTCTAAATTATTAATATTTCAGTTTTTTTTTTTTTTAATTGACCAAGAGGCGTGCGCTTTCGCTTTGAGCCTAGGCTTCAAGGACCCTTTGAGGCTTTGCGCCTCGCGCTTTTTAAAACTAAGTTCTTTTCTCTCTTTTTCATGTAACTTTTAATATTTTAATATTTGTTATGCATTGCAAATGCATAACAACACTACATTAGTACTTCCTCCTTAAGTTATACAAGTAGACTTACCCTATTTACTTTCTCCCTACATTAATATTTTCTATACCAAACACCCCTTAGTACAACTTGTACAGGTAATCCTCAACTCTAGCGGTCTAGCCTTCTGAGAGAGAACCAGTTCGGTTTAAATGGAATGTCCACAAACAAGTAACAAGTATTCGACTGACTAGAAAGGGTAACAATCCAAAGACATCATGGCTACAAAAATAAGCTAAGAGCAAACAAGCCAAACAAAAATCAGTTCCAAGTTCCAACCACATAGGTCAAATAATTTAAATAAAACTTAAAATCGAAGCAAGCCAAACAAAAATCAGTTTAGAAAGTTATGCCTCTAATTCTCCTACTCCACAATGCTTAAAGATAGATTATCATCGTCCTCATCACGCTTGTTCTGTTCATCAACTCTCTCAGTCTCATCAAGGTCAAGGACATCATCCATCATATCATCCTCGCCAACGTTTATATCTTCAACCTCCTCTTCATCTTCACTATTGGCATCTGGTATTTTCCGTGCCTTAGGCCCATGTTCCAGCCTATGTGTTTCCAACTCTTTGTCCATGGTTTCCTGCAAGTTTGCATCATTGTTTGCATTTCTTGATTTTCTAGCAGTTAACCACCTTTCGAGATCCCTTTCAACGTTTGTAATATACTGATCATAGACTTCTTTCTGATACGCAGAAAGCTCCTCTCTCCTGGCAACCTTCCATTCCAGAAATGCCTGAAATTCCATCAAGAACAACAATGAATAAAAGCTCCCAATATGCAAATTGCAAACTACATGTTTTCACATAAATCAGCAGACTAATTGCTATGGTAGGAGATCAAATTACTTTGCTTTGACACAAGCCTAGTTTTTAAACCTTAACAGAAACAAATAGTAGACTACATCAAGTTCTGAATATGACAGATAATGCAATCATAAACCAAAATGGCATCAAAATTTAATTTACGGTTTTTCACTTGTATGTATGATATATTAGATATCCAATTTTCTAAGTAACCTCCATAGTCAGATTAGAAGGGAATACCAATTGCACAATGAATTTCAGACTATCACCTGTTCTTTCTTTTCATCATTTAATACTAAATTTTCGTCAATAGGCTTGGCTGGCATGTAATAAATGGGGGGCTCCGCTTTTGTCCTGAGTCACCAAGAAAACAGCAAAAAAAAGGGCACAAATACTTTCTAATCAGCAATAGAAAAGAAACTTTCGACCAAAATTATTACCTAATCTCACATGCCACACCAGGAATAAAATCAAGACATCCTTGCTTGAACGGCATGCACATTAATTGAAACTTATCTTTGGTCAATAAAATTGTCAATATGGACTCTTTTTGGACCTAAATTAAAATTAACCTGCAGCACAATCAAAGAATAAGAAAAATTAGAAATTTCAATGAACAATTCATTAAAGCTATATTAAAAGGTACCATAAATTACTACCCAAAAAAAGTACCTTAAATAATTTGTAAGCTTCTTATGGTGCTCGCTCCATTGAAGAAATAGCAATTCCATCTTCTTCTCTTCAGCCTTGGCAGCTACACGAGCCCTGAGTACCTGACCAAAGAAACATTGAGTAACATAAGGGATATGACAAAAGGCTAGACCATTAACAAGAGCACCAGAAAACCCATGCATCTCCAGCTCAACATACCAAATCACGCTTCCTATTTTCAGCAATTTTTTCACGCTCCTGTTGCCGCAGCCTTTCACTTTCTTCGCGTGCCTTTTGTTCCGCCTAGTAGGAACATATTGTTTCTATCAGTAAGAACTTTCATAAAAATGCCGTTAAATTTTAAGCTAGTGGTTTATTGCATATATAGACAAAATACTATTATATAAAAAACAAAGAACAACATTGACAAAACAAAAAAAATTCAGTCACTCACTGTAAAGATACTTGTTCCATTTTTCATTTAAACTTACTTACCCAATTAACTAGAAACAAACAAGTTTAATGTAACTTAAGTTCCATTTGAGTAACAACTACCTATTACATACAAAATAAGGAGTAACGTAGACAAAATAAAACTTTGTCCATAGTATCTTTTTTCTCTAATCAACAAGCAAAAAACAAGTAAAATGTTAACCAAAGTTCCAATATGGGTGAAATTTCGGCCAGTAACTAATGAAAAAATGGATCCAACTGTCCTTTACTAAAAAAAAAACCTACTATTCACATTATATGAAAAGATTTTGAGAAAGAAAGTTCCTCACTCTTTGCAAGGAATCTGATCTTCGCATGTATGCCTCGGTCCCTGAAAGCTTCATGTCTTCCTTCTTAAATTTCTGAAAACAAGATAAAATAGAGAGTTAAATTTAAACTCCAATCAACATATCTAAGTGAGGACCATCAAAATAAAATAAAGTAATCAAATTTTGAAAACAAGTAGATGAAAAAAAGCATCAAATCCAAGCAGATTGGGAATCTAATTTCTAAAATGTAAACTAAGACGATGTGATAGGTACCTAAGCCAGTCAAATATTAACTATAAAAAAATACAACAGGGACACTTTACAATCATAAACAAAGAATAGTTAATTTTTAGAACACATTACAGATCACCTTTTCAAATGATTAAAAAAAAAAAAAAAAAAAAAAAAAAAAAAAAAAAAAAAAAAAAAAAAACATTCAGGCCTTTCACCCTATAAAAAACTGATGTAACTTTAGGCACTTAGGTCTATAAATCCCACTAACTACATTGACCATAGTAAGAAACCTATGGCAATTTATAGCATTAATGTCAAATCTGGTACATACCATACAACAATACCTCTAATAAATCAGCTGACGAGACATAGTAAGCTTAGATCAAAACCGAAAGGAACAAAAAAACCATGAAAGAAAATGATCCTGAAAACCAACGACGTGAGTGTTCTTGAGGATCTTCTGCGTTGTATAAATCAGAAGAAATTTTGCATGTTCCTTGCATAGGAGAGGCTACTCTATTACTAAACAATATCATGAATTTGATTTTACAGAAACTACAGTGATAAACAAATACACTTTAATAACGTTAGTTTAATATACATAGCTATATAAGCAGTACAAACACCCACTGCTAGGGGACATAAAATGAAAAAAATAATCGGCCGTTACAAATAAAACATTGTAAACAGCAGGGAACTTCTTGCCTTGGTAAAGCTACACAGACATTCTTGAAAGAATTTCAAAATGCTGTAAGAGCAAGCAGCAAACACCCCAAAAAATGGCATAACAGGGGGAGCCAATGGTTAGCAAGTCATAAGCCATTCTATTGATGATACAATTGCTCAAGTCAAGAAGTCTCTGTACATTTAATATAGTACTGCATCTTTACATATTAAATTTATATTTTTGTAATGAGACGGCGTTCTATTGGACTAGAATGGCTATGTTAGTCAGGCTGCTTGAGATTAGGGGTAAACTCTGCCTACAAAGTGCCCATGGTAAATTTTGTTCCCAGAACCTTGAGGTTTTGAGATACAAACCTTAACAACTAGACCAAAAACTATGGGCAGATCCGTAGATACATCTTAAAATTAAACGGTTTACTAGAGTAAAAGCTTCATCATGCATACAGCATATTTGTATTTTAAAGTGCATTAAAATTAATTAGCGTCCACTAATAATTTATCATTATCGTATTTGAATTTGAAATATACACTTGGTCTCTATCCTCTTGAACTTTTTAAAATGGGACTAAGGATTCGATTGATTGAGATAAGTATACGGAAAATTCTCATTGGTAAGTACCTACTTTGTACTTTTCTCATTGGTAAGCACCAAATATTTTTATTCTCATTGGTAAGTCCATTTTAATGTTTATTATCAACCGTAAGATTAGTAGAATTCAAAGGGATCAAATAGGAAACAGTACTCTTAATCATAAAATGGTTCAATCCTCTTATATCATGGATATTGTTTCATTCGCAACAATTAGTTTTTTTTGGTTGCGGCACAAGAGTCAATTTTCAAGTAGCGTACACAAAAAAATTCCACCTAGCCTACACATGTAAAATATTTTGAAGAGTTTTTCTACATGGTATCCCTGAGTTATTAGGTTTTCTACATTGTACCCTTCTAAATCCAAAGTTCTACAAGGTGCCCTTGAGTTTTGGGTTTTTCTACATGGAACCCTTGAGTTGTAAAATAAATAATTGTAACTTAATTTGACTCAAATCGACACCATCTAAGTGATCTATTTACCACTTCTATATTTATATTAGATGGAGGAATCACCAATCTTAATTATTCGCTATTTAGTGGAACTTTTGTATCATTGTTTGAGATGGAAGATAAGAACTTTTTTTGCTCCTACTTAACTAACAGAGCTTGTTTTAGAGGGGACTCAAGTTGTTAGTCCTTTTTTTTGCAATAAACATGCTAGTTGTGTCTTTGAGGGTGCTAAATAAGTCGTTTAGATGGTGTTGGTCCGAGTCAAATAAATTTAGAGTCATTTATTTTACATCTCAAGGGTACCATATAGAAAAACCCAAAAACTCAAGGGTGTAATGTAAATAAAACTAATAACTCAAGGTCACCTTGTAGAAATTTGAATTTAGGAGGGTACAAGGTAGAAAACTCAAAAACTCAAGGGTATCACGTAAGAAAACCCTAGTTTAAATCACAAACAAACCCTAAAGATACTAATTTTTTAAAAAATAACCCCTCTCTCTCTCTCTCTCTCTCTCTCTCTCTCTCTCTCTCTCCCCCCTACTTTGTTGGGGAATCACACTTTCTTATGTTCCCACTCCTCAAAGACCATCATGGAAATCTTTAACAATGATTATATTTATGCCTTGCTGGTCACTTTTCTTTTTAGCTTTCTCGCTTCAATTTTGGGACTTTTTAGGCCACTTCATTCAATCATTGGTGTTACTAACTAGGTCTTCAAATCAAAAATTAAAATCAATGTAAAATAGTTGGTAATTCATTATGCTTCTCCCCTTCTTTTCCGTACGAATAGAAGGTTTTTGAGAACTAATTTCCCCTTTCACCTAAGACCTCTCTAACTCCCGCTCTCTATCTATCTCACATCTTAAGCACCTAGGTAATCTTGGCATAATGGCCAAAACCACTATTTCTCTCCATCATTGCTTTTTGTGCATTCAAGAATTGCAAGCATTCAAGCACAGAGTAAGTACAACTTAGTCTAGCAAAAGCAAGCTAAGTCTAGAAAATTAAGTTTCAAAAGGAAAATAAATTCAGCAAATATAGATTATATTTAATAAAAGGAAAATAGAGAGCAGAAAATAACACAACTACAGTGGTCGCATCTTTTTTATAAGAATACATGTGCTATGGGAAACCATGAAAGTTATACGTAGTATAATTAAACTTTGACTAGCCATGATGAAGACATTTTATACGATTTATATTCATATCTTTTATCCTATCTTATCCTCGTTGTATACTCGTTCCTCAAATCTTCATGGTCTTCATTATATAATTAATTATCTTGATACATCATCATTATCCTAAAGGCATTCCTCTAATACGGTTTTTAATTCTGTAAGCAACACATTTTTTATTTTATTTTTTTTGACCGGGTAAGCAACACATGTTAAAATAATGTATTACAATATCAAGAATCATATGGTCATTCTCCACTTCACATAAATACATAATCACTTCAAGGTCTTCAACTCAAAATTGCTTTGATTTCTTAACATTTCTCATATTTATATCATTAAAGGATTTTTGTTTAATTGGTTGATGGTTGACTGTGGATTTAAGTAACTTAATATTAAAGAGAAAACTGAAGTGTTTTAGAGAAGGCATCGTAAGAAGTGTGCAAACAAAAACAGCTACTATTGCAGGCAGCAAGGTAGTTCAATAACAATACTAAAGCTGTAGCTTTGGAATTTGGCTTCACAGCGAAGTTTGAATTATATCTTACACACACACACCCCCCCACCCACCCCAGGAATTATACCATACCTCTAGGGTCCCCAAAAGTTGACCTAGCATCCTTCGATTCCTATTAACCAACCTTGGATCCTCATCTTTTGGCAACACTCTTGGAACCTCCTTAACTTGATGATCAAGCCCCTATTATGCAAATTGTAAGATGTCATAAGTTGTTCAGCAATATAACAACTCCAAAACAAACAAAAGCAATTTACTGACATTATCCAATTGTTGATTGCCGATTTTTGCAGAAAATGGACGATTTTGCTGCGAAACTGAAGACCTTTGATCGTTCTTTCCCATTGGACCAGAAACACCAGCAACAGGATCCTCACTTTGCATGTAACGGACGGCGATTTCTTCTTCAACAACCTCTCCATCTTCCACCTTCAGTTCAACAAATTTCAGCCATCAAACATCCCCCAAGCAACAATTCAAACAACAATTCCATTTTTCAAACGAAAAACAACCCTAATGTTATATTATGTACTACAAATCACCCATCAAACATTTCCAATATTAAAACTAACACATATTCCACATTCCAGTCAACTAGTGATCGTATGACATTACACAGCATATAATCGTACATGGTTATGATATATATAACCCAACTAACCAACCCTAAGCATTATATTGAGTATTAATCTAGAAAATTATGCCAAAACACATGCTAATTATCTCCATGTAGGGAATTTTCAGCTTGTTGCTCATACAAATTACCATTTTTGAATTTCCCATCAACTAATCACAATCCACCCATCAAACCACCGCAACAGCACAATTCAAACACACAATAAAACCCAATTAAAATTTAACATGCTACAAAATTAGGGCACACTAAAAAAAAAAAAAAAAAACCACAATACAAAAAAAAGAACCCAACCTTAACAACTGCAGAACTCAATCGCCGCTTCGGAGGAGGCTCGTCCTTTGAATTAAACCTTTCACCCTAAAACAAAAAAAAAAAAAAAAAAAAAAAAAAAAAAAAAAAAATCCGTTAGTTGATTCAACTAATAATTGCAGAAAACATAATCCAAAAAAATCAAGATTGAAGAACATACAGGTCGAGTGAAAGGACGTTGATTAGGAAGATTGTTCCTTTGAGCATTGCCTGAGAATCCGCCACGACGAAGTCCTCTTGGATCCCTAATACGCTCAGTAATCTGTTGAAGAAAGTTGGATTGAATAGAAGAAGATGGAAAAATAGAGGAGAGAGAAAGAGAAGAGAGAGAAAGACCTCGCGTTGTTGTCGTTGAAGAGCTTCAAGTTCTTTGCGGAGTTCATCCTCAGTCTTCTCACCACTCTGGTTCGCCATTCTTCTCAGTCTATGCTGTCTGCTTTACCGGCTTCTTGTTCTACTGCCTTCTTTTCCTCCTCTCTACATATATACTGGGTTGTCGCTTTTCTTTTTTCTCTTTTTTTTAAACATCCATAAATAATCAATTTACAAAACGTTTTGCGTGAGACTCTAATCATGTGAGATCGGGCTCATAATCAAAAAGGCGCGGGCCTGATAAACCCAATCAAAGCCCACGCGCCACTTTATAAAATACCTGAATTTTTTCATTTTTATCATTTCCTTCAAATTTCGAGCGCCGTCATTTCCTCAAATTTTAAGCACCTTCATTTCCTCAAATTTCGAACGCTTTCAATTCCTCAAATTTCACAGCATTCAAATCTTTAAATTTCACAACATTCAAATCATAAAAATGGAGAATCAAACAATACGATGATAATTGAAGGAGAATCTAATTCACCTATAGAATCAATTTCGAGTTCAATTACTGCTGAAAAAGTTATGATTTGTTTCATAATTTCAAATCATATATAATTACAGATCGTATTGAATTTGTACAATCAATTTCAAGTTTATAAGTTTTCACAAAAGCATTAGTTCAATTTTGCATGCAATTTAAATTTGCATGCAATCAATTTCGACTTAATTTCGACTTATAATTTGAATGAAAGACTAATTTAATTTTAGATCGTATTTAATTTCAACTTAATTTTGACTTATAATTTTAATTTGTACAATCAATTTCGAGTTTATAAGTTTTTGCAAAAGCATTAATTCAATTTTGCATGCGATTTAAATTTGCATGCAATCAATTTCGACTTAAAATTTGAATGAAATGCTAATTTAATTTCATATCGTATTTAATTTCGACTTAATTTTGACTTCTAATTTGCATGCAAAGGTAATTTAATTTCATATTGTATATATAAGGTGTCGCAGTAAATTAATTTAAATTTGATTCCAATTTATTGTGTATTGATAATTTTAAGCTATGAAATTCAAATATACTAATATTAATGATGAATGCAGCAGATAATGTAATTATAGAAGAGAACACCAATCAAGAAAGCGATGAAGAAGAAAGAGATGAAGATGCTGCAAATATAATAGATATGTTTGTTTGAAAATTATAAAAATTAGAAGTATAATACACTGATAATTAAATACTCTGTAATTATAATGATATAATTGCTGACAATTAATTTAATATAGTCTAATTTCTGACAAAAATAATTTAATTCCTAACTAAATTAACCTACTATTTGAGAAAAATAATGCTATACCTGACTAAAATAATCTAATTCCTGACTAAAACATACCAATTCCTGATTAATATTATCTTAAACCTGACTAAAAACTATTAAATTCCTAACTAAAATATTGTAATGGGTGGCAAAAAAAGACCAATACCTGACATAAATTATCTAATTTCTGACTAAAACTGCTAATTCTTAAGACTTATAACTTTAAAAAAAGTTTAATTACTGACTAAAATATTGTAATTCCTGACAAAAATAGACTTATACCTGAGAAAAATTATCTAATTCATGAGTAATACATGTTAATTGCTGATAAAAATTAATTTCTAATTCAATTCCTAATTGTATAAATCTAATTCCTGATTGAAATAATCAAATTCCTGACTGTTTTAATCTAATTCCTAACTGGCTAAAATAATCTAATTCCTATATGTAATAATCTATTGAACAAAGGAACTAGGATTTTAAAACATAACAATTCCTGACTAGTATTATCTTATTCCTGACTAATATTATCTTAAACCTGACTAAAAAACTATTAAATTCCTGACTAAATATTGTAATGTCTGACAAAAATAGTCTAAAATCTGACATAAATTATCTAATTCCTGATTAAAACATGCTAATTCCTGATACCTATAAGTTTCAAAAGAAGTTTAATTACTGACTAAAATATTGTAATTCCTGACAAAAATAGACCTAAACTTGACATAAATTATCTAACCAAATGAAAATACATACTTGAAAATTTCATATGTTAACTGTGAATATAACTAAATGAAAATACATACTTGAAAATTTCATCATATTCATTCATTTCAAAAGATTTACAATAAGCACCTAAATACTAAGTAATGTAGCCCTATGAAATTACAACCATGACACCCGCAAAAGCAGTCTGCTGCTGCATTTTTCATGTCAATACTACTACAAAAATAAAGTTCACCACCATTAACAACACCTTAACTAATAACATACCATATGACCCATAAAAAGACCTACACCCCACAACATAATCCCACCAACCTAGATTATTAAACCCCAAAAAAGGACAATTGACATCCCAGCCTAGTACTACAACCTTCACCTCATAAACAACACTACAATGAAAAACATGCAACAAAAGATCAAGGTCAACATGAGCTTCTTATCACTGTTGCTCTCCTTCATCTCAAAGAGGGTTTCAGTCGTGGAAATCCCCATTTCTCCAACCCCATCAACCAATTTCTCCTATTTAGCCTTCAGCTTTCTCACCTTCTCCTTTAGCAGCTCAATTTTGTCCTCCAACTCCATGATAATTAAGTTCTTATCAACAATTTGAGCTTACAGATCACGAATATCATCGACCTCATCAACCATTTGAAAAATCCGCATGTCCTTTGTACCTAGAAAAAAATTAATTAATTACCCAATTAAACAACATAGTCAACCAAATTAAAATTAAAGGATAATTTGAATGGATGGATTTTACCGGCCAATAAGAACAACTGTAAAACCGCTTTCCTTGGTTGGGTCCGTCGTGCTTCACCGTCCTCAATGGAGCAACCTCGTCGTGATAGCAATAAACAGGGGAAAGATGGGACCCTGATTTCTTGGTTTTCGAAGATGAGTCATAAGAGTGTTGACTTGCCATTGATAAAGACAGAAGCTTTGAGAAGAAAGAAGGAGAGTAATTGCAGTTAGGAGGAAGAACTATGGAAAGTAATAGGGGTAGTTGGCCTTTTAAACGTAAATGAAGAACAGAGGGGTTAGGTTGCGAATAAATGGTGCTCAACTAACTGTATTAAGTATTTTACCTGCTCAACCAACTGGTAATTAAAAGCTTTGTAATTATAATGATGTAATTGCTAACAATTAATTTGTAGTTCAATTCCTGACTGTATAAATATAATTCCTGATTGAAATAATCTAATTTCTGACTGTACTAATCTAATTCATGATAGGCTAAAATAATCTAATTCCTGTATGTAATAATCTAATTCCTAACATAAATAATGTAATACCTGACATAAAATAACTAATTCCTGACAAAAATAATGGAGTTGTTGACAAAATACGTAATTGCTGTCTGAATTGATATATTTCCGGACTTAAATATTCTAATTCCTGACTGAAATAATCTAATTTCTTACGCCAAAAATTATTCAATTCCTGACTTAAATAATTTTGACAGTATGATTTATATTTACTTTTGTTGCATATTATTACAAATTTGACAAGGATGAAAACATAAGTAGATGTCTAGCAGGTTATACAATATCATACTACAATGATGGATATTTTTTATACAAAGCTCATTCAAGATCTGTTAGTTTCAGCGTTAGAAAATCAACAAAGAGAAGAGATAACAATGATATACTGTATGAGTTTTATTTTAGATGCTCTAAGGAAGGATAGACAAAAGGTAAAATGAAGATTACAGGTGAACAAAATTCAGTCGAAATACCCATATTGGGTAAAACTGATGAAAAAAAGAGAAAAGAAAGGGAAGTAAATAACACAAGAATTGGATGCAAAGCTCATATTCGTTTCAAGAAAATTGCAGAAGGTATATTTGTTGTTCTTACACATGAGTTGGAACATAATCATGAATTGGTAATAACAATTCAACGACATCATCTAAGATCAGAAAGGCAAATATCAGCTACAATGAGTGAGCTAATTGAGAGCATGCTTGAGAGTGGTATTAAACCAATGGATGCTTACAATTATATAAGCAATGAAACTGGAGGAGAAAAATACATAGGTCATACTAAGAGAGACCACCTTAATTATGTATCGAGGGTGAAATATGGTTAAAGGTGGAGACATGCAGAATGTATTAGATAACCTTCAAGAAAGAGCAGATAAAGATCCTTCATTCTTTTATAGACTGAAATTTAGAGAAGAAAATATTATGGTGAGCTATTTTTGGCGTGACTCTCAAATGCTTGAAGATTTCAAAGCTTATGGTGATGTTTTAATCTTCGATACAACATATAGAACAAACAAATATGGGTTGATATGTGCACCATGTGTTGATATAAACAATCACTAGTGAACAACAATGTTTGGATGTGCCTTCATAACTGATGAAAAGACTGAAACATTTGTTTGGCTGCTTTTAATTTTCAAAAAGTCAATGTGTGGAATTGAACCAAAATCAATCTTCACTGATCGAGATCTTGCAATGAGCAATGCCATACCAGAGGTAAGCAGTTTTAGCTTCATAACATACATATTCTATAATTTAAAATCTGATTAGTATAAGTAATTTAATATAGTGTAAGTAATTTAATATAGTCTAATTCCTGACAAAAATAATTTAATTCCTAAGAAAAATAATGCAATACTTGACTAAAATAATCTAATTCTTAACTAAAACATACCAATCCCTGACTAATATTATCTAACTCCTGACTAGTATTATCTTATACCCGACTAAAATATATTAATAACTGACTTAAAACTATTTAATCCTAAATAACATAATCTAATTCCTGAAAAAAAAATAAACCAATACCTGACTAAAATAATATAATTCCTGAATAAAACACACCAATTGCTTACTAATATTATCTAATTCCTGACTAATATTATCTTATAAGCTAGTTTAAGAAGATGTAAACCAACAAAACAAAATAAAAAATCATATAAGCCAATAGAATTATAATATGATACTAAATAAATAATATATAGGCTTACAAATTTCATATATGTGAGAAACACATCAACAAAATGAAGAAATATATCAAGAAATATCATATATTCAAAAATTTTAATTATTCTATATCATAATTTTCATATATTCTAATGATATGTCATAGATAACGAAATTTTTTCATTAAACTTAGAACTTAACAGAAAAAAAAAACCTAGAATCTTAATCTTTTTCTTGTTCTTCTTGAGATTATAAACTTGTTTCTTCTTTTGATCTTCTTTTTCTTCTATCGGTTCCTTCTTTTGTTGATCTTCTTCTTTATTTTTCTTGTTTTGTGCTTCCTGGAATTTCTCCTGTGCTCTTTTCTCTTCCTCAGTTCTTCGATTTCATTTTTTCCACTTTTTCATTGAGCTTCATCAGTCCATCCTTCAATCTATCTCTTCTTTCGAATAGATCATTTAATCTTTTTTCAAAGTTGTCAATAACATTTTCTTCTGGATCGTTTGATGAAGTAGAAGACTAAGAATTGTTTTCCATATTTGAGAAATATAGAAAAAAATTTTATTTTAGGAGAGAGAATATACAAGACAACAAACATGCGAAATGTGTGAGAAAATAATGGTTTTATAGGCAAAAAAAAAATTAAAAAAGACTATTTTAATTATTTTTCTATTTTTTATTATTACATTTTTGTTGTCTTTATCCAAAAACTCTGGATAAATATCTTTATTCTAAAACCCTAAACCCAAAAACTATTTAATTCCTGACTAAAATATTATTATGCCTGACAAAAATAGACCAATACCTGACATAAATTATCTATTTCTTGAGTAAAACATGCCATTTCTGAGAAAAATAAACTTATAACTTTCAAAAAAAGTTTAATTCTTGACTAAAATATTGTAATGCCCGACAAAAATACACTAATACCTGACATAAATTATCTAATTCCTGACTAAAACATGTTAATTCAAAATAATTGTAAAAAATATTATGTTTTGATATTTTTATTTTGATATTTTTACTTTTTAATATAAATTAAGTTTTGATTTTTTTTTCTTATTCCTGACAGAAGTAATCTAATTTCTGAATAAAACAATCTTATTCCTGACTGATATAATTTATTTCCTGACAAAAATGACTTATTTCCTGAACAAAATAATCTAATTCCTGACTGTCATTTTCTTATTCCTGATAAAAGTAATCTAATTTCTGACATAAAAAATCTTATACCTGACTGATATTATCAAACAAAAGAAACTTAATATCTGACTATAAAAAGAAAATATATATATATAAATAATCGTAAAAATAACTAACAAAAACAAAATTTATATGTAACTATACTTAAATATTATCAAACAAAAGAAACCTAATATCTTACTATAAAAAGAAAATATATATACATATGAATAATTGTAAAAATAAAATTATCTAACTTTCAAAATTTAACTAAATCCCATTTGCCTCTATTTTACTGGATGTATTCTTCATTTCCTCTCCTTTTCTTTCTGTATGGCAGCCTTTTCCTGCTTATATTTACTCTCAAGCTTTCTCCTTGCAGGCTGAGCACGTAAAATTTTATGCTTCTTAATAGAAAATGCAATGCATTCATTCCACAGTTGTTTGCGCAAAAAATTTTCTTCTCTATTCATTAATTGAAAGCAATTCTGCATCTATACAGCTTCCGATTTTGCTTTTGCAAATTTATACAAAAATAAGAACACTAAAAATAATTAGTATAAGTCAAAAAAACAAAAGAGAAAAAAAACTTACAAGTCTCAAGTCAACAAGTTCTGCATCTAATCCAGTGTACTTTTGCATACAAATTAACGCAAAAAGACCACAATAAAAATTTTCTGTGCTTGTCTTCCATGAAAAAGAAGGAACATGCCAATCCATAGTCGTAATAATATCAGCTTTTGGATGACCATGCTTGAGTAAATACACATAAGCAGCTTTAACTTGTAAATATAAATATATATATAAGCATTTAAAATTATAATTCTCAATAAAGAGACTTAGAGAATTAGTTTAAAAAATCTTACCAAATATTTATCTATTTCGTCGTACCATTCAAATTTTTGACAAATATCAATTCTGTTATTTATCCAATCTATACGTGGAGTTTTACCAGGAATAAAATCCAAAACCATCAGAGTATACTGATTTTTATACCAAATAGGAAAGATAATCTGCAAAATAAAATACATAATAAGTTAAACTATTATCTGAATAGAATGAATTATTAGCTAACTATAAGAAGCTGATATGGGACTAAAAGTGGCTAATATCTGACTAGATTAGGCTAATACCCGAATATAACAAACTAATACCTGACTAAATATAAATCTAATAATTGACTAAAAGAACCTAATACATGATTAAAAGAAGCTAATACCTGACTATAAAAATATATTACCTGACTAAAACAAACTACTATCTGACTAGAATGAATTATTACTTGACAATAAGAAGCGAATACCTGACTTAAAGAAGTTAATATCTTACTATATTAGGTTAATACCTGACTATAATAAGCTAATACCTGACTATAAAAATATATTACCTGACTAAAAGAAGAAATAAAGTTAAAAACTTACTAACTCTGCTTCAGCTATTTTAAGCAATGGAAAACACTTAACCCACTTATCAATCATATTATAAACATCCTCAGGATCATGTTTTTTCAACTGCAATGCAAGCTCCCTTTTTTCATCCATTCCTTAAACTTTTCAAATTCTTCTGGATTATCTTTCAAAGTCTTCAAAATTTTCTCCTGTTCTTTAATGAATTTAACTTCTTCTCGATAGATTTTTCTCTTTCTTAAGTATCTCTCTATAGCTTCCCACAAAACAAAAATATATAAAAATATATTATGTTATATAAATAAAAATTCCAAAAAAAATATATGTAAAGAAAAAGAAAAAACTTACAACAACTCCAGTATGAAAAACAAATCTTTTGTACTGAAAAATGCCTCGGTCAGTTATTTTGCTCTCTTCAATATTCAGCACAGAAGCCCAAGCATCATGAATAGCACTGTTAATCCAGACAGAGGGACGCAGCAAACAAAACTCCTCTCTAACCAAAATAATATCACTTTGTGAAATATCTTCGGTAGGAAACTGACAGACAATAGAACTAGTATCTCATATGTACAGAGTGCTGTTACGCGCCTTAATTCCCTCATCTTCTGACGTAGGATCTTACTCCTTCTCCTCTTCATATTGCATATAAAAGAGGAAGTCATACATATATCTTTGCTGTTCAGTCAAGTTTTTCAGATACAAGGGCTTATTTTCCTGCAAACTCCTAGAGACAAGAAGTCCTCGATTTTAAATCGGAATCTTATCAATAGGGGGTTCTACCCAATCTAGAACACCAGTTGCTTCCCAATTAGCCTACAATTTCAGCTGTTGCTTTTTTTTTTTTTTTTAATATTGCAATCTCTCAGCCCTTTTTTAGTATATATATCAGCAGAAATAAAAGTAGTTTCAGCAAGAACATTTGGAGCAGCAAAACTTTTATCTATATCAATTAACTCAATGTGTATTAGGAGGCTGATTTCTTGATACCATAAGCTCATCATGAGACGAATCAGCAACAATAAGAGCAGTATGATTTTTATCTATTAGAATTATGTCAGCATTAGGAAAGTAGGATATTCATTTGCAAAAGATTCCTTTGGAACATCTTTATTCCTCAATAAATCTAAAACTGCACTTGTATCTCTAGGCTGGGCTTCTACTTCCTACAAGAAAAAAAAATATTAATATCAAACAAAAGTAATCTAATCCCTGACAATAATAATCTATACTAATATAATATGAATCCTGAATTAAATATTCTAATTCATGATTGCAAAGTTCTTATTCCTGGCAAAAGTAATCTAATATGTGAATGAAACAATCTTATTCCTGATTGAAAATGTATTTACTAACAAAGATAAGTTAATTTCTGACCAAAATCCGATAATTCTTGATAAAATTAATCTAATTTCTGACTGGAACAATTTTATTCCTGATTGAGATAATTTATTTCCTGACATAAATAATTTAATTCTTGCCCAAAATAATCTAATACCTGACTAAAATATTCTTATTCCTGATATATGTAATCTAATTTCTGACTGAAACAATCTTATTGCTTACTGATATAATTTAACTCCTGACAAAAATATCTTAATTCCTGACAAAACTAATCGAATACATGACAAAAATAATCTAATTCCTGACAATAATGAACAGACAAATTTCTGATAGAATTAATTTAATTCCTGACAAAATAAAACTAATTTCTGACTAAAATACTTAAATTCATGAAAAAAATTAACATAAAAAATTACCTGATGCGCCTAACCAACAGGTAAATGATGTTCTTCTGTAACTTTTGACTGAATTAAATCATCAGATTTAGAATAAACCTGAAATCATATGTATAATACAAATAAAAAATATATACATTTATTTATATGAAATATCAAACTTAAATACAAAAATTATGTTAATAAATTATTCAAATAAAATACAAATATTAGACCTTAGATGTGCTGTCATCATCCTTGTTATTTTTACTTTCTTTTTCAATAGTTACTTGAATTTCTTCTTCAGTAACTTCTGCATTTTTTTTTCTTAAGATGGTTGAGGACTAGGAGGAGTAGGAGTAATTAATAGAAACTTAGGCATAGAATCATCTCCCTTGAAAAAACTCCTCCCTTCTTGCACAACCCTAGCCTGATTCTCATTTAAACCAGCTAAATAAAATTCATTGAGTCATTTGGCTTTCTTGGAGGTGATGTCGAAGTTTCTAATGGTCCCGTCACAAGTTCAGAACCAACAACATTTTTAGAACCAAGAACACTTTCCCCACCAACTGAATCAACCACAGTTTTTGATGGTCCTGTGCCAGGTTCAGAATATATAGCAGCTTCTACACCAACTGAAACAACAACTGATTTTGGTTCAGTATTCAAATTTTGATCAACATCAGTTCCTTGGTCAATAGTGAAGACATTGCCTTCATCTGTATTCCCCTTTGGTATCTCTTCAGGCATATCAATTTCAGGCATACCAGTTTGATCCTGTACATTGGTTTTGTTGCCTTGATTTGTATCCTCTAAATTACCTTCATCATCTTGAGTTTGGTCTTTTCCCAAATCAAGATCAGCAATAACATTATTCACCTATATAAAATCAAGATTAATAACAGATACAAATCTCAAATGAATTTAATATATAAAATAATAATAAAGATAATTAAACTTACAATATCATCAGGCTTAAGCTTAATATCAAACTGATCCAAATCAGAAGCTAACTTTTTGCTCTGAATTGAGAACTAGAATATATATCATCTTCTCCTTGAGATTGAGACTCTTGTGAAAATGTCCTTGCTTCATCCTTCAAATAAATAGCAAAGTGAATTTGGTTCTCTGATACAATCTTCAAGTCACGACCAAATTTCATCATTTTCTTCTTCATAGGCTAATAAAAAATAGAATAAAGAGTGAATAAGTAAAATATAATAAAATATCCTAATTCCTGACTATGAACAAAAAGTGAAATATTGTAACATTCTTATTCCTGACAGAAGTAATATAATTTCTGTCTGAAACAATGTTATTGCTCATTGAAATAATTTCATTCCTGACTAATATAATTTCTTTCCTGTCTAAAATAATCTAATTCCTGACTAACATTTTCTTATTCCTGATAAAAGTAATCTAATTTATGACTGAAACAATGTTATTCTTGATTGAGATAACTTATTTCCTGACTAAAATAATTTCATTCCTGACCAAAATTATCTAATTCTTGACTAACATTTTCTTATTCCTGATAAAAGTAATATAAGTAATATAATTTCCGACTGACAATATTAATCCTGATTGAGATAATTTATTTCCTGATAAAACTAAACTAATTTCTGACTGGACAATTTTAATCCTGACTAATATTATTTAACTCCTGAAAAAAATCACTTAATTCCTGACAAAAATTTAAGTACATATGTAGCAGGTTATACAATATCAAAACTTAAATAATAAACTTTACAAAATTAATAAAAAGATGAGATTTTAAACTTGCATCAATATCCATCTTGTTAATCTCATCATCAGTGGGATAATCTTGAGGAATCCTATACATTACATATCTAGCTTTTTCATCTTCAACTCTCAAATTAATACTAGTGGATTGTACACCATGGCCTTCCTTATTTTCATCAAAATCTTCATCATTAGTATCTTTAAGCTTAAACTCAATGCTCTCAAGCTGAAAAGCTTTTAAAAGAGCCTATTCACTTTTGCCAGCATACTGTTTTGGTATGGTCTGAGGATATTATTTCAGAGTACCATAATCCATATTTTCTACAACAGACTTAATCCTCTCATTCAGACTTTCACAAGTCCAATTCATTATAAATGGCTTCCTATCTAAAGTGGTCCCAAACTCAAACTTTTGCATAAAAGCAATTACAAATGCAACCAGACAACCATTTACTTGTCTTGATTTATTTTTCCCTTCTCCTTCTGCCTTCCTCTTCAAAATAAATGCCTGAAAGTCTGCTATTGAATCACATAACCAAGCCATCACATAACCAGCCCGGTTGTAAGTCTTTATGAAACGTACATCTTCCAAAGACTTAATGATGTTAAAATTGGGGGACTTATCACCCATTGGAGCCAAAAAATTAGATACAACAAACATAACAAAAAGTCTCTTGAATTCATAAACCCCCTCTCTACATTTCTCAAACAACTTTTCATAAGTACTAAAATTGACATATGTCTTCTTCTTCTTACTTTGAACAGCTTTTTCAGATTCATCTCCAGTTTCCTCTTCTTTTTCTTCTTTGTTTCAGATTCATCTCCTTTTTCTGATTCATCTTCTTTATCCAAACACAAAAACTTCCTCCACTCTAATTTCATTCAAACCCTCATTAGGATTAAATCCTTTCTTGATTTTAGAAATCTCTTTCACAGCTAGATCGATATAAGGAATACCCAACACATCAGCAATATCAGAACTATCAATATGAATGACATGTTCCTTTTTACCAACAATCAGATTTCTAGCCTTAGGATTATAATGATTTACTACATAACTGTACAACTGATGACTAATATTTTCCTTCAAATTAATATGAAGCAAACCACCAAAACAAATTTCTATTACATCCTTCTTTTGCTTCTCACTTAAATCTTCCAGAATTAGACAAAGTTGATTAGCACCAGATTTATTACCAACTTCTAGGTCTGAAGTATCATTTTCAGTAAGAGAACTGAAAATTGAAAAGTAAAAAAACACATTAAAATTGTAAGCTGACTAAAACATTCTTATTCCTAACAATAATTATCTTATCCCTGATAAAAGTAATCTTATTTCTGACTATAAATATCTTAAACCTGACAAAAATAACTTCATTTCTGACCAAAATAATCTAATTCATGACAAAAATATTGTATTGTCAAACAAAAGCTATCTTATTCCTGATAAAAGAAATGTTATTCCTGACTAATGTAATCACATATATATCTTATTCGTGATTAAAGTAATCTTATTTCTGATTGAAACAATCTTATTCCTCACTTATGTAATTTAAATCCTGATAAAAATAACTTAAATTTTGACTATAATAATCTTATTCCTGACAAACATATACTATTATCAAAATAAAATAATCTAATTTGCAAATATGATTTATCATAGAATAATAAGCTAATTTCTAATACAAATAATATAATTCTTGACAAAGTAATTGTGAATCCTGACAAAAATAATCTATTATCAAATTACAACAATATAATTACAACAACAATAAGCTAATTCTACACAAGAATATTTTACATCAAAACCAGAAAAGCTATGTTTCCTAACAAAAATATTCTATAATAAAACAACAAATACTATATCCAAACAAGAATTTTTGCGAAATAAATAGAATAGAATATCACACCTAACAGCTCGACTTCGTTTAGAACCAGGTTTAGGACCACGCTTCTTCGATGGAGGTTCAGAATAATCCCTACAAAACGAAATAATAACTTATAAAAAAGGATTTCAAAAAAAAAAAAGAGTATAACCTAAAAATAACTGAAATATAATATAAACCTTTCAGCCATTGCAACTGTCTTCTCCTGTTTTTGTGCTTGTTTACTTCGTTTAAGATAAACTTTTAAGGGCGAAGAATCCTTAATCGACGAAACGTCAGATATTAATGGAGTCGAGAATGACGAAAGTTAGGGTTTATATATAAGAACTAAAAATTAAGTACATGCAAATAAAATTAAAGCTGAAAAATGAAGTCCGGATTATTCGGGAAAATGGAGTTAATTCAATAGTAATGGAGTGTAACTGACGAAAATAGAGTGAAAATGGAGTGAAAAATGCAGAAAACGTGGGTAAGAAGAAGAAGGAGAAGGCGGAACGTTGGGTTTGATTTTGATTTTTTTTTTAAAAAAAAAAAATTCGTGGATATTTAAAGTTCGAGTCGCGCGCGAGCTGAACTTTAAGTAACAAGCCAAGCACGGGCCGATTAATAGAATGGACTCATGTGAGTATGTTCTACACAATATTTTTCGATCTATTTATAAACCTATTGTTAAAACTTAGAGGCTGCCATAGATTTTTATCAATGGTAAGTCCCAAATTCTATTTTTTTTAGTATGAAGCTCCGAAGTGGCTACTTTCTCTCTTTTACTTTGGTGGTAGTCCCAAATTCTTCTTCAATTTAATGTTTTTAGTCAATAATAGTCAGTCCCTCTAGGCCTCCATGTAGGGTTTAGTATTGTTTGTTTGTTTGTTTTTAGTGTGTGCAGGGATACAAATTTAGAAGATTCGTCTTGCAAATTTGTAGAATTGCGGGTTTGTTGGTATAGGGGTGCAGATTAAGAAGATTCGTCTTGCAAATTTGTAGAGCTTGATGACCAATCAAGTTTTATCACTTTTGCGACCATACATCAATGGAGCTCCATCAAGAACGATGCAAAGACATCTAAAATTATCCGGAGCAGTTTAGAAGCGATACAATTAGTTTAGGGGTGTTAATTCTTGTATTGAGAATTTAAATCTCTTAAGGAATGATTGTAAGTGTCGAATGACTATTATTATTTAATGAAATCACCCCTCCCAATTCCATTAAAAAAAAACTAATCTATTTATAATGTATAATAATTTATCTATCTATAATCTATAACTAATAACTAAAATAATTCATTGTTGATGCCATCAAAATAAGTCATTGTTGATGTCAATCACAGGTCACATGTCAAATTATAATTAAAAAATTTCCCTCCAAAACTAATGATGACATCACTTTCCTTCTAATTTTAATCATCCCAAGTTTTAAAATTAATTAATATATTGATCGACAAATTTTTTTTAAAAAATTTGAACCCTTTTGGTATGCTGAACCTGAATTTCAAAAAATTATGTATGAGTTTTGGTGTAGTAATAAGGAAAGTTTGTTAATAAATATACCAAGCTTTAGGGTCACTTTGAAAATAAGTACCAAGTTTCAAAATTTTTTTTATTTAAATACCTATGTTTTGCAATTTCCTTTGAAATCACATCCCTAGATATACTAAACTTGCTTGGAAACTTCACTCTACTAATCACCTAGCCAGTCATATTATTAGATTTAAGTGTTATAGATGTGAAAATATAAAGACTTTTAAAGTAGGATCACATGTGTGGTAAGATTTGGTAAAGGTTAAGAGAATTTTTGTAAGTATCACATTTGAGCTGTGGAAAATGGGCAGTCTATCCATCGAATAACAGTATTATTCCGATAGAGGGTTCGGAATAAATTATAGAGTTAATTATTCAGTGAAGTCAAGTGATCGGAAAGTCGGGCTAGAGGCCATCTCCAATCAGTGAGATTAATTATATTAATCTCACAACTTTACCTAACTGAACCCAACGGGTTACACCCAAGCGTGCAACCAAACTAAGTCGACGAATGAAGCCGAAGGCCTTAATACGTCAAACAAGAGGATACGTACTCTAACGCCGGACTCTGAGCTTAGAGCGTCAAAGCTGAATGTCGGACGTCGTGTTAAATTCTAAGAATTAACGAGACGTACAAATAAGTTAAACAATGAATGATAAAGTCAAAGTGAGTAGCCGTACGAGAGCAGGCCAACACATGCTGCCACAAGCACCAGCAGCCCGCAAGGGCGCGCGGGCTTGTGAGGGCAGCAACAGCGAGATGTTAGCATGGCGCGCCAAGTAGTTCGCATGTCAGCAAGCTAGCAGCTTGGCATGCCAGCAAGCCCACAACGAGCTGTGCCTTGAGAGGCATGTTGGCTAGCCCGATAAGGCAACCGAGCAACGCACAACAGCCTAGCAGCTCGTGTGGGCTTGCGATGCGTGCTAGCAGGCCCATGCCAAGCAGTGCACACATGCACCCTAGTCGTGGGCTTGCGACATGATTAGGAGGCCCAACCGAGTCAAAGGGGCCTTGACTGGTCATTCCTTGATGCCTAAGGATGTTGACCGGTTATACCTGTTTTGGGGTTTCTTGTGATTCCCTCAGGATACTGGTCACGTACTCAGTCGGATGGTCTTGACACCTGTAAAACAACGAATATTCCGTATGGCGGGATATTCGCCTCTGAAGATCAAGTTAACCTTTAGAATAATATGTTAATAGTATGGGTACATAAAAAAAGATTGAAAAAGTGAGGTAAGAGTAGTTAAAGTAGTTACATTGCCATGGGAAATAGATGTGTACACCAAACAAAGTAAGGGAAGTGACTTCCTAAGAAATTAAAATTCCTACTTTGTCAAACAAACAAATTTAGCCCAATTCCAAGGGAATTAACAAAGGAAAGTATTTCCCATGAAATTGAAATTCCAATAGAAAATTATTTCCCATGTGAACCAAACAACACCTAATATTGAAACATGGGGGTTGGACACAAATTTTAAGAAGAGGAGAGAGAGGAATAATGATAAAGACCCATGTGAGGAGAGATAAAACATGTGCAAGTAGGGAAATGTTGCAATATTTGTGAAACCTTCTAAAATATTAATTGTTGCAATATTAAGGGAATGGAGGAAGTAATAATCACGAGAAAAAATTCACTTAAATAATCACAAATTTGGGCGATTTACTTTGAATAATCTCAACTTTCTATTAGGAAATTTTAGAAAATAACACCACAAAAAAACACAATTTTTGTTTATAACACAACAAAAAAAAAAAAAAACCTTTTATTATAACACCACAAAAAAAACTCACAAATATGATTTCACCACCACTTAACGGATTCTTGGATGGAATCCGTTAGTGGGGCCCATAATTTGACATGTGTCAATAGCTTATAGGTTTAAAAAAGTGAATTGATAAATTTTTTTTAAATAAAATCCCTTATTAACCCAGCTAGCCCCACCATCGGCACCACCTTGCCTCAGCCGCCGGCATCACAACCAGCAGGCCGCCGACATCCATTTCCCCCACCGAAACTGGCAAAACCACCCCACGCTGCCGAATTTTTCCTTCCCCCTCCCCAAAAACCATTAAAGCCGTCAAACTGCTACCAACAACCCGAAACGCCGACGAACTCCTACATCACGCCATAATCAGCTACCTTAGCTACATCACCACGATCGTCGCCGAAATCCTCCCCCTACTTAGACCAATCGTCGAAACCCTAACCTAAAAACCACCTTCCCATGAACCCTAACCCATTTCCAAAAACTAATTGAATTGAGGGTTGGCTGAGCTGGGTATGACGTTTTAGGGATTAGGTGGTGCGTCGTTCAGGTGGTCGGCAGGGGTAGCCGGTGCTCTTGGCTGGGTAGTGAAGTGGGGGCGAGTGGAACTGGTGCCGGTGTAGGCGTTGTTCGAAGTGCGCCTACGTTAAGCATGTGTGAATATGCTTGGCACTCTTAGGAAGTGGCAATTGACATATACGATTAGGGACAACGATTAGGGACAAGGAAAGTAGGGAGTCGCCAACAACTTTCTAAGGACTTATAAACCGTTCACGGATCATAAAAGACAACCATGAATAAAGGGACAATGATAGGCAACAACGATTAACCTGTGAAGGTTACACCCCATTCATAATCTATGAGATTACTAACTCCATATGGTTTGGAACCACGAAAGTAGGATCAGGGATGATGGTACGAAGTGAGTCATGGAGTCACATTCGCCGTATTGGCCTCTACTCGATTCTTATAGTGAAAAGTGATTCCCGCGATCTCAAAGGCATACAAACAAAGATTCAATTTGCTCTAAACTATTATTAGGCTAAATTGGTTGAATATTAATGCAACATATAATTCTAAAATATTTGTGATCACTTAATTAAACAATTAGAGTAAAAAGGAACCTAAACCGGTTGTCCAAAATATCTTATTAGGCGGGATTTTCAATTACATATTCCCTTTAACATGCAATATGGTGATCATAAAAATATAATAGAATAAACATTAATATTGGAAGCAATTTAAAATTAATATCGTTAGTCAAATCAAATAATAATAAACCTAATCATGATACTAGCAATATTAAAACAAAATAAGTAACTAAATTAATTAATTACTCACATTTCGCGCGCTCCTTTAAAATGCTACATCATGAATAAACTTTTAGTAACTTCAATAAAAATATAAATCAAATGGAAATTAAATTAAATTTAAAATAGAGTTGATTTTGTTCAAACCCTCAGTTAATTATACCTTTAACGCCTTGGTTTAAGGACAGAACCTCGAGTTAAGTATGGACTCCTTGGAGTGTTTAGGGGAAGTATTATGGAAGAATAGGTAGGCTAGTGTTTAGGCTAAAGAGGGAGAAGAGAATAATTTTGGTGTATAAGATAGGAAGAGAGAATGATTTTTGGTGCCCCGAAACTGCAGAAATCGGGTTTGTATTTATAGAGGAAACGAACAGGGGGATGCACAGAACCCTAGAAGAGATAAGAGCCTCTGAAAAACCCTAATTGGGCACTGTGACACGGTGCTGGGCACCGTGACATGGTATGCGGCACCATGACACGGTACAGTTCATCGTGGCACGGTGAAGCACACCGTGTCGCGGTGTATAATTTGTCTAAAAATAAGTCCAGATTCATAAGAGCGTGAGAAAATATGCGAAATAGACATGGGAAAGCACCGTGAAACGGTGAAAATTTCCGTATCATGGTAAAAGGCACCGTGCCAGGTTGGCATGCACCATGGCCCGGCATTTTAGTTGTTGCGCGGTAATTCTAATTTTTTACGCATTTTTAAAACTATGATAACTTTTGATCCATAAGTCGGAATAAGGCACATAATATATCATTGGAAATCTTATCAAGTTTACTTTTCAACCCAATTAAAATCAGGTCAAAATCATTTTTAGATTTTAAGATATGGCAGTTTTAGGGAAAGGGTGTCGATTTTGGGCCGAGTTTAGTATTTTGCTCATATCTTCTTCGTTTTAAATAAGAATTGGGCTTATGATATATCGTTGGAAAGCTTATTGAAAGTAATATATTAAAATAATAATAGTTTGATCAAAATTATAGGGCCACAAAATCAGTTTCTCTGGGTTTTGTGGTATGGACAAGAAAAGTGGAAAGTAAGTTATGGTTTAAGGAAATGGGCTAGGAATTGGGTTGGTTTATGAAATGTATTGGGATTGAATATGGATTTAAGGACTCCAAAGATTAAATACTCAACCCGACCAATAATGGCGGAGAAAGGTTGTTCATCATCGAGTTTGGTTTTGGGGAGACACTTTTAGGTGTCTATAGAAGCTCCCGCTTTGACTGAGTTTGTAGAAACGTTAGTTTCAAAAATGATAATTTAAGTAGTCAATAGGGACGGAAAATGATTTAAGACGTTCTGCGATCCTAAATCACTCGTTTTACGATGATACTTGCAAAAAATTTGTTAGTTTTACAGATAAAAGAGTAAAGGGATAAATTGCGTATCTGACACCAGTGTATCGGTGATGAGATTGCAACTCTCTATGTATCGAGAACCTTGAACCGTGAATCATCTTTGCTTGGGAGATGATCAATAAAACAATGATGATGGTTCGATTGTCCCCGAACGTGGGCTGTAGATGGTTTGATTGTCCATGAACGTCGGCTGTAGTTGGTTCGCTTGTCCCCGAACGTGGGCTGTAGATGGTTCGCTTATCCCCAAACGTGGGCTGTAGTTTGTTCGATTGTCCCCGAACATGGGTTGTAGATGGTTCTCTTGTCCCCGAACGTGGGCTGTAGATGGTTCGCTTGTCCCCAAACGTGGGCTGTAGATGAGACCTATAAAGTAAAATTTGCCAAAAGACCCGTATAGACTGCGATTAACTTGACTAACTGACTTGACCAAGCTTAACATGACATGACATGTGTATGACTTGTGATTGTGTGTGAATGTGTATGATTATAGTGTGTGTGTGCAGACATAAGCAATGCAAAAAGCCAAAAAAATTTGTCATTTTTGTCATGAGTGGAGAGTACCAACTTTATCCCGAAAAAGAAAGACATGAAAAAATGAAGTTTTATTTTCGAATTTCCGTTAATGAAAAATTTTGAAAAAGTTTTTGAACTTTCGCAAAAGAAAAGACATGAAAAAGGGAAGAAGTTTTGAACCTCATCATTGAGCAAGATGAAATAAATCGTATGGATTGAATTGCTTGTCTTGAAAATAATGTATGCATGATGCATGTTCTTAGGCAAGGAGGGTAAGGAAAATTACATTATGTGACACAATAGATGAAAGAACTTAGGTCATGGAGCTAAGCATCATATATGGTGTACATAAACGATCTTGAACGTCACTTTGGTTTGGAAGCTAAGCATGTATATAGATGAAGGGATTGTTGAGTATTGCATAATGAACGTTGCTTAGGTCAAGGAGTGTAGACACCTAATTGTGTCTCCCAAAAAACCAAACCCAGTGATGAATACCTTTCATGTCATTCATTATCGAACGAAATGAAAGTGTGAAAAGTCTTGCGATGCGGTTGTTTTAATAAACATACTTTCTTTCTGTTTTTGAAAATGTACTCTATTTAGGAAAATGTCCAGTCCAATTTAGTTTGGTCCATGATAAGGGTCCAATAATGGTGTTGTTGGATTAGGCTCGAAAAGAGCTTTCCAATAATATATTATAAGCCTATTTCCGATGAATAATGAGGAAGTTATGGCCAAAATACTAAATTGGGCCTGAAATGGTTTTATGTGGCCTAATGATCAAGTGGAGGGCCCATTAATTATTATTCCTAAAATTATTAGGATTGATTTTAATCTTATAGAATAATTTAGAAGGTTATTTTAAGTTCTAATGAAATTAGGATTAATAATTATGTTTTTAGAAAATAAAGAATTTTATTTGGAATAAAACAAGTGTTTTTAAAAAAGAATTAAATCTGATTTTAAAAGATAAGTACGGACGTTAATTAGTCTAATTTAATTAGATTAAGGACTCTGTACGGTTTTTAGAAAACGCGTGAACCATCGCGAAACGACAAAGCTGTCGTGCCCTGCTGGACGCTGTCGCGCCACGCTAGACCCTATCGCGCGGCAACATAAGTAATTTTATTCCAGATTGGATTCGGTCTTTTTCTGATCGTTTCCAGACTATTTTTCTTATAAATAGGGTCGTATTTCCCCGTTTTCAATCATCAAAAATCATCTAATTCTATTCTCTTCCTCTCTAAAAGCAAAAGCTTAATCTTTCTCTCTTTTTAAGCCTAGCCTTTTCATAAACACAATACCACATTCACGAGTTCTAGAACACCTAGCAAAGCTCGAAGTTGCCTTCGAGCTAGACGTGAAAGGTTGATAATTTCTGAAGTTTTGGTCCCAAATCCCTATTTCAATTAGTTAAATTAATGGTTAAATTTAATATTTTCCTTGAAGTTACTAACGTGTGTATTGTTTTGATAGAAAGAGATACGAGGCAATGAAGTAAGTTGTTTTATTGTTATATCTTTAGAAAGCATGATTATGTTATTTTAATTCCTAGTATCATATTAGGATGTTTTTATCGGTTTCTAGTATCATGTTTAGGTTGCTTCCTATTTATTCTATAATGTTAGTATCATGTTAGGGCTAAAGCTTTGATATTTGTTTAGTGACATGCTAGAATTTGTTATTAATCTTGTTAGTATCATGCCTAGGATCTTGCTAATAATATTATTATGCTTTCATGAGATTGGGAATATTATTTTGATGATGATGATTTGTTGTGTCTATGTATTGTTATGTTGCTTGATATACATTATTGCTATTGCTTGATCACGCCCTCTCTTGCAGGTGTAAAGGGAATTTGTACTTGTAATCACGCTTAATAAGATAATTAATAATCTTGTTTAGGCTAATATGATTTTAATTCAAGTGATCGCCAATAATAGTTTTGTTTGTGCATTAATATTCAACCAACATAGATTAAACAGGTTTAGGGTTAATACATTGATTGTATGTTAGTCAGAAAGCGCACATGAATATGAGAAGAATAAAGTAGAGGCCTATTTTTAGGGCAAGTTCAATCTCTTTTAGGTTGTATTTGTACCTTCATCCCCGAATATCCAGTCATGGTTCCAAACTATTATGGATTTAGCGATCTCATGGATCGTGAAGGGGTGTAACCTTCACCCTATGAACGGTTACAAGTTCCTAAAACTTGTTGGCGACTCTTTTGCTCTAGCTTCCTTCCCTTTGGACGCCACCATACTTATGTGTATGATCACAGTGGGGCTCAAGTGTGGGATGCTTGAAATATTCCCTATAGTTTTTTTGTCGACTCCACTGGGGAGGATTTCTTTTTTAATTCCTAAAATTTATTTTGGCAATAATTTAGAATGAGTGAATGAGACTCGAAAAGTTCTAAATATTCATGTGCATAATTTTGATTGACATTATTGGCATAAGCATAAAAAAGGTCCGCATTGGATAGACTATCCTTAATGAGTCAAAAACATAGGAATTTTTACACTTAGGAAATTAGGGAAATATCTTTCACAACTAGAATCGAAATAACGCTATGAAAAACTAGAAAATTCTAAGAACAGAAAGTTGTTGAGGCATGTAGGAACTAGCGCTGAGAAAAAAGTGCCCGTCGCAGTGTGATGGCACTGTCGCTGTGCGACAGCAATGTCGCGTGGCGACATGGTCATCGTCTCGCAACAGGCCCTGTTGTCTCACGCTAAGTTCTTCCAATATCGAGCCAAAAATATACCTTCTTGCTTTGACCAGTTCTAGTATTGTTTGCTCGATTCTACTTCCTGATTGAGTTTTTCTCACTTTTCTGAACCCATATGTGTTTTATATATGGCTATAACCCTTTAGGAATTCACGCTCCATCTCCCAATCGAACTCTCATTGCAACGAAGGGTACATCCGAGTTTGTGAATTCACCAAACCCATGGAAGCAAGTTTAACTTGCGGGGTCCCATCCATACGTGCCAACCTTTCCAAAAGTAAGGCTTTCGCGCATTGCATCCAAACTCATAACCATGGACACTCTTTGACTAACCCTTATCCTTGAACTTTAGAAAACTAAAGCCATGGTTAGGTTGCAAACTCATTGCATCATATTGTGCTTACTTGACTACTTGTGCATCTCTTGCTTGTGCATATTTACGCTAACCGTTTGTTTGGGTTGTGATTAAGTCTAAATAAACTGTATAATGACTAAAGGAATTTGCTTAATTAATTAACCAATTAATATAAGTAATTAAAGTCTAAATAAACTGAATAAACCTGACTTAGTACGGCTATAGGTTTTTTCCTCGAAGGTAGAATGCTGGAAACAGGCCTAGACCAATGTTTCAGCAATGACACAGAGGTTTGGCCTGTGGCGCGACACGCTAGTGTCCGTCGTGACGTGATAGCAATGTCGCGCCATGATGGTGCTGGCACATCACGACAGTCCCATTATTTGTGCGATGGTCCAATTTCCTGCTTGAGTCTTCACGCTGGGTCTAACTAATCAGTTTATTAATGGAAGAAGCCGTATTTATTCCTTAATTGAATCTAAGCACATAGTCCCATGGTCTTACACAAGTGTTAAAACATGCCACTTTCACTCACTTCTAAAGCACACACTTTGTATATATGTTTCACCTTGACCATGTCTAGTGAGTCTTTTGTGCGCGTGTTTTTCCGTCATTTTTAGGGGGGTAAGTCGGATATTAATCCTCCAAACATAACCATGTTGTTTGAACCCTATACTTGATTCCCAAAAATATGCACCCTATTTTTGCTTATTTTCCTTAAAAACCAAAAGAATCAAAGTCAATTTGAGTCAAGTCATTAAAACAAAATTGGTTTAATTTACAACTCTTGGTCTAGAAAGGAAGGACGATTAATCAAGGACAACGCCTTAGTCCAACTCTCACTCTTTGATAAACCGATTCGACAAAAGAGAAAATCTATGAAAATGGAAACTCATGATGAAGTCAATGAGCTTAGGCAAAACCTTACTAGTCTGACTGAGATGATGAAGACCATTGCTCTTCAAGTCAATGACCCTGCGAAACAACAACAGATGGAGCAATGGAGGAAAGCTTAAGTAAGCTCTCCAATGACTATAAGTTCCAAGGGATTAGTTCACAAGGGGTCTTAGTGGACAAGGAACTTCTTCCCCATAAGTTCAATGCCAATGACATCCCTAGGTTCAAGCCTACTGATAACCCCTACTTCCACTTAAGAGCCTTTGAAACTATAATGAACATTAAGTGGATTGATAGGAAGGTTTTTCACTCTTTGTTCTCACTATCTCTAGAAATCGCTTGTCAACAATGGTTCTTTTCCCTTGAAAAAGAGAAAACCTCTTCTTGGGATGGCATAATGAACGCTTTCATAGATAGATACAAATGCAACGTCCAAGTTGAAAATGACCATAGGGAACTTGAGATGTTGAAGCAAAAAGAGAATGAAGGATTTACTTCTTTCTTTAATAAGTGGAGGGAAACTTCCGCTAAAATGGTTGAGGTGCCCACTGCTAAAGAATCTGTAAGGATGTTCATCAAGAACCTCCAAGAAAAGTACTCTAAGCATCTCAAATATCAAAGTAACTTGAATACTTTCAAGGCTGTTTATGACATAGGAATTAACATTGAAGACAACCTTGCAAAACAAAAAGCTGCTAACAACTCCAACAGCGGCTGGAAAGGAAAGAAGAACGACAATCCTTCTTCTTCCAAAACTACCTACTCAAATAATGTTAGCACCTTTAATCGAAATGAGGTCCTAGCTATGAATAATCAAGGACAAAAGAAATCATTTAGGAGAAAATTCACACCTATTGGCATGAGTTATTACACCGCATTTGATCGCCTTCATGCAAAAGGTCTTATAACTCCCATTGGACCATTTGGGGATCCACCAGTTGAAAGTGGACAGCTAGCTGGAACCCCAATGCACATTGCAAGTACCATCAAGGCAGGGGCCATCTTACCAAAAATTGCTGGAAGCTAAAAGAAGCTATTCAAGATCTCATTGAGAATAACAAACTTCCATTGCCTCCTACAAGCAAGAAGCCAAGTATTAATAGTGCTCCACTTTCAGATTCCTTGGCTATTTCTAATGAAGAAAATCGCGTTGATCCAACATCCCACATTAAACCAGTTGAAGAAATTCATGCCATTGAAGAAGAGGAGGAAACCTTTTTCGATGCCAAGAAACATATTATAGGTGAATTGCCTGCCAGTAAAGAAGAGGTATGACACCTCATAAACACAATGAAGAAGGCAATTGATATGTGTCGTGAGGCCCTCGACCATATAAAAATGGTTCAAAGTAAGCGCGACACGGAAAAGATGATAGCTACTAAGACTACTGAAAGAAAACCCTTTTCTCTCTAAGTAGTCGAAAAACCTAAAAGGAGCAATAAGTCTTATACTCCAATTGGGACTTCTTATGCAAATATGTTTCAATAGCTCCTCGAAAGTAGGAAGATTAAACCTCTCAAGCCAAGACCTTTTGAATCACTAAAAAGGACAGGCGGATTCTATTGTCCATACCATCAATCAGGAGGACATACCATTAAACATTGCTTCAAGTTCAAGGATCTAATCCAAGGACTAATTGATAGCAAGAAGTTGGTTAAAATAAGTCCAGTAAAAGATTCTAGTATTAATGGAGTTTGGGAAAGTGATGATGAGGATGTCTACCTCAAAGATTTAGAAGAAACCCCACTTTCCACAATCTATTCAATAGATGACATTTGGGATGAAGAAGACTCACCCATAGATGTCCTTACGAGATCAGGGAGAATGCAACCTCCCATTACAACACTACCTATTTCTACTACCCAACAAGTTCCCATACCAATCATAGAAGACAACGATGTTTTCAAACAACTTAAAAAGACTAAGGTCGAAATGAATGTATGGAAACTACTAGCTACATCCCGTGAGCATAGAGTCGCAGTAATGAATGCTTTGGCTAAGGTAGGGATAGATTTTGAAATCACTCCTGAGGGGTTGGCTAACTACCTCACGAGTGATCTTCCAAGTCCCATCAACCTAATCACTTTTTTTTGATAAGGATCTACCTCTAGAAGGTGATAAACATAATAAAGCCTTAAACCTCTCAGTAATCTGCAAGAGAATGAATGTCCCAATGACTCTTGTAGATAATGGGTCAGCAATCAATGTTTGGCCACTTCGAACTGCGAGGATGTTAGGAATAAGAGATGAAGATTTGTCTCCATCTACGCAAGGAATAAGGGCTTATGACAACACTCGTCGCCAAGCTCTTGGGACTATCATTATGAATGTCACGGCGGGAGTCATTGAACATGCTACTACTTTCCAAGTGGTAGATATCAAATCTTCTTTCAACTTGTTGTTGGGACGCCCTTGGCTTTATGACCTTCAGGCCATCCCTTCATCAACAAGTGAAGGCCATAGTTGGAGGAATTCATGTCACAATCGATGCTTCTCCAACGATAATTAAGGCAATCGATAAGCCTATTATAAATGTGGAGCACGATAAAAACGATGAAGACTTATGGGGCTTTAACACAGAAGAGGTCTCCTTTATCAACGAAGATGAAAAGACCCCTCTTCACTACGACCTCCATTCAAACATGATATTTAATAGCATACTCCGAAAGCAAGGACACTATCCTGGAATGACTTTAGGAAAGAAGAAAGGAGTAGCAACACGAATGGGATCGCCTGGCCTTCTAAATTAGATACTTTTTGACTTGGTTTCGAACCGACTCCAAAAGACTATAAGCAAGCCCGAGAAAAGATCAATGCACGGAGGAATGCTCGTACTCAAAATAAAGCAATCCTAATGGACCAATATCCTCCCACTCTAAATGGTCAATTTATAAGAGAAGGTGAGGACTACTCATGTTACGAATTTCCTGAGCCCTTTGTCAAAAATGGGATAAGACAACCTGGGTTTGAAATCTTCTTGGATGATATCCCAACTCCTATCCATAAGGAGAAAGCACCTCCATGCTTTGACTTTAATGTCATGGGGTTACTCTTTGGCTACGAGAAAAATGAGTCTAAGCGTATTGACGATAATTCGCGCTTATCCAAACGGCTTTCAAATCGAAGACTTTGATCCCACAAAGCTCATTACTCCGACAGAAGGATTAGTTAAAGGATGGCGAAAGACTGTGAAGGTGACTACACCAACTGGAAGAAAGATCTCCATAACAACAGGACAAGGACCAATGTTCGACGAGTCTGAATCATTTGAGTCTGAGTTTGAGTCTGAGTCTGAATTCAAGTCTTCTGTAGTCGAGTTCTCTAAACCTTCTGTAGTAGAATCTCCTTCTCTCCCTTCTACTTCAAAGTCTACTCCTAGGATGGTTAGTAGTCAAGTCCCAACGGACATTTCCTTATTCGATGTAATGATTTCTGAGTTCAATAACATGTCTTCTTCCGCTTACTCATCGTGTCATTCCCTTACTCAAGATGATGAGCATTGCTTAACTAACAATGAAAGTGACAAGGAAATAATTAAGGCAATGGAAACACTTGAGAATAAAACACCAGTAATTGAAGATACTAAAACGGTTGATATCTCAAAAGATTCAACCACTAAAAGAGAAGTTAAAATTGGCCTAACTCTTAATAAAGAAGAAAGAACCGATTTAATAAATCAACCAAAAGAATTCATAGATGTGTTCGCTTGGTCATACGAAGATCTGCCAGGTACAAATAGAGAAATAGCTCAACACACAATACCAGTAATTCCGGGAATGAAACCTGTAAAACAAAAGTTACGTCGAATGAAACCCGACGTAGCTCTTAAAATAAAAGAAGAAGTTCAAAAACAAATAACAACAGGTATTATAAAGGTATCCAAATACCCCGAATGAGTCGCAAATGTGGTACCAGTTCCTAAGAAAGACGGAAGGGTAAGAATGTGTGTCGACTACAGAGATCTAAATAAGGCAAGTCTAAAGGACGACTTCCCTTTACCACACATCGACATTTTAGTAGATAATACTGCAAATCACGCATTTCTCTCGTTTATGGATGGGTACGCAGGGTACAACCAGATTCTCATGGCTGAAGAAGATATGGAAAATACTACATTCATAACACCTTGGGGCACTTACTGTTACACGATAATGCCATTCGGGTTAAAAACGCGGGTGCCACTTACCAAAGAGCAGCTACTGCCTTACTCCACGACATGATGTACAATGAGGTAGAAGTCTATGTGGATGATATGATTGTAAAATCAAAAGACCGTCCAGGACACTAAGTAGCCTTAAGAAAATTCTTCGAAAGGCTAAGGAAATACAACATGAGGCTAAACCCATCTAAGTGCGCTTTTGGAGTCACCTTAGGAAAACTCTTGGGCTGTGTCATTAGCTCTAGAGGAATAAAGATAGACCAAACTAAGATCAAAGTAATCATGTCAATGCCGTCGCCCAAGACCGAGAAACAAATTCGAGGATTCATTGGCCGGTTGCAATACATAAGTAGGTTCATATCCAAGCTAACCACGATATATGAACCAATATTCAAGAAACTTAAAAAGAATGTGCTAGTAATATGGGACGATGAGTGTCAAAAAGCCTTTAAAAAGATCAAATCCTATTTCGCTAATCCTCTCGTATTAGCACCATCGCTTCCAGGAATTCCTCTTCGATTGTATCTAACAGTCACTAAAGAGACAATGGGAGCTATGCTTGCGTAAGAAGTAGAAGGTAAAGAGAACGACATCTACTACTTAAGTAAAAAGATGCTCGAGTATGAGGTACGCTACACACCACTTGAGAAATTGTGCCTCGCACTAGTGTGGGCCACAACCAAGTTAAGACATTACATGCTCGTTCATACAGTCTATGTGGTATCTCGAATGGATCCACTAAAGTATCTCTTCGAGAAATCTACACTTAACGGGCGAATATCGAGATGGATAGTCAACTTAGCCCAATTTGATGTAAGGTTTATGCCTCAAAAGGCTATCAAACACTACTACAAAAGCCATGGAATCTCGACACTATAGCCTCGACACTATGGAAAACCGTCAATATGAAAATATAAATCCCGTCTCACCTCGACGCTTATAAGTGTCATAAACATGGACCGACGATTTAAAGTGTCGAGATTATCACGTGCCCCATGTGATAAAGAAGCCCAACAATATCAAGCCAGCGATTGAAATTTTAGCCGGAAAATTAACACGCTCAATTGAAAGTTCAAAAATTAAAAAAAAATAAAGAAATAAAACAAATCAATAAACGCACCGCGCTAAACTCCTATACTGCTACACTCATCAGTTACCTTGTCCACTTTTTAGCTTTTGAACCCTAACATAATTCCTCTTTTGATTTTATTTTTCATTTCTCATTAAATAAGAATCGCTCATCCAAGATTGCTGGTGATTCCGACTGTCGATCTATTGAAGGTATGATTTTTTTTTAAAAGTTATCGTGTAGATTGTTTTTAGGGTTTAATTATGATTCGTATGAATTATGAAAATTACAGTAAAAAATGAGTTTGGATCATGATACAATTACAAATTACGCTTACAAATTAGTTAAAGATTCAAATTTATTCCTTTCCATTGAAATTTACAGGTTCTTATTTCTTAATTTCGTTCCCTAAAATAATGAAATGAAAATTTACGAATTCATGAAATTGAAAATTATTAATTTTGGAATTACATATTTGAAGTTGTTCCCACCTTGAATATCCAAGCTTTTTTCGCTTAATTCCCCTAGCCTGTAAATTAAAACTGATCAGTTTGCATGTATCATTATATTATTGGAAATTGTTGTTCAATTACATGTTTGTCATGTTCGGATTTCTTAACCAATAGTCAATTACTGGTTGATTGCAATATAATCATAGATTTAGTAGTGTTTTGTGCCTGCCTAAGTAAAAAATCTCATTACTTTCTATAGTTTAGATTAGTTAGGTCCTTTGGTCAACTAATCACTTTTTGATCTGTAAAAAAAAATGTAGCTCATTGCTTGTATCTTTTGTTTTCTTAATAAAAGCACAACATTTTCAGAGAAAGAAGCCTTTGTTTGAAAACAATGACGAAATATGTTTGAACTCTTAAAGCAGTAGTGCCTTATAGATGAGCACCGCAAACTTAAACAAAATTTGAATGGTGAAGTATAATTTAAGTGGAGAAAATGCACGCACTAAGCTTAGTGTGAATTGGACTAATGTAGATATTGTAAGATTTAAAAGTATAATTAATTAAAATAGATAATTAAGGATCTTAAAATAGAACCCTTAGACAATTTCATTTCATTTTGGAAGTAAGAGGTAAATCTGCAATAGTATGCCAGCTCAATTATGCTCAATATTGTGTTTCTTATAATATATCCCTTAATTAGAGTAATTCATGGACAACTTTGAGAAGGTGTATAATAATGCATGAGCTATGTCATTATTTTAACTTTTTGATACTTTGATATATAAACCAGAATATCCCCTTCACTTCTTGATATTTGTTTTTTACATAATTCAATATTCGAGTAAATTAATTTATTTTGTTATCTGACTCTTCAAATGTTAAACTAAGTGAAATTGGCTGTTGGGCACAAAGTGAAGAGGACAACAACAAACAAGATCATCTTAGTAACAAGTAGGATCAGGCTTGAATCACGTTTGTACTCTTCCAGCTAATTTAGGTAACTACTAATAACCTTTAAGACTTATAATTCAATGTATATGGCTATGGATGCATAATATGATATTTTGAATTCATATGTCTTCTCATGATTTTATAATTATCATGTTTATTCTTTGTTGTTTTTGCATTTGTATTTTTTTGTGTGGGTAAATGAGCCATCGTTTACTTAACTAATCATAATCATAAGTTAAAAGGTTATTAAACTTTGTCCTTTAATTACCGTCATTGATGCTTAGTTTATACAAATTTTTTAGTGATTTCTTGGTATTCCATTTAAATTGATTCCTTTTTCCATATAATGCATAGAATGATATACTAATAATAATGTGAGCATGTTATAGCAATAGTTGAAGACATGTGCAGTACTCTTATATGGCTTATGACTGAATGAGTTTCATGCTTTAAGCCGATTGTTAAACTTGAAAATTATTTAATATTGCTTTTTGTATTGATTTGTAATATTTTTTTTTTATCAAAAAGTAAATAGAAAGTAATTTGGTGTTTTTGTAGTCATGGATACCAGTTGGATTGATTTATGCAATGGCAAACCTATTTATTACAAAGGTTGCATGAATTTTGTTAAACTTGCTAAGAAGACTCTTATAGATGGGAAAACTCGATGCCTATGTAATAAATGCAAAGTGAATGAATGGTTACCCATAGAAGAAGTAGGAGGACATGTTTTGTGTAATGGTTTTTTTAAGAAGTATAGGAATTGGGTTTTTTATTGTACAATTGATGAATGGACCAATACCTTAGAAACCCCCATTAATCAAAAGGTAGTAGGTCAAGATGATATGGGTGGTTTGTTAAGAGAAGCCTTTAGGGATGACATTCTAGATTCTCTTTTTGAATCCCAAAACATGCAACAAGAAGAGGCTTCATATGATATGCACGAAATAGGTGGTTCATACGATATGCACGAAGATTTTGATTTTCATTGTGATGTAGGTAATGTAAATCCATCTACTAACTCTAGTGAAGAAGATGTTAAGTATAAAAGACTAATGGATACTTCTTATGAGGGTTTATACGAGGGGTGCACTACTTTCTCAAAGTTATCGTTTCATTTGCACTTGTTTCACCTTAAGTGTATGTTCTATTGGTCTGCTGAGTCATTCACTAAATTGCTTGAACTTTTAGTAGATGTACTTCCTTCCATCAAAGAGATTCCCTCATCTTACTATGAGGGTATGAAGATAATTAAGGACTTGGGATCAGGGTATGAGAAAATTGATGCATGTCCAAATGATTGCATGTTATATTGTCATACATCAAGGTGGAAAACTGTAAAAGGGAAGGAAGGCAATTCAAGTGAAAAAAGTAAAGAATCGTGTAAAAAGGGTGAGTAAGCTAAGGTATTGCGATACTTTCCTCTTATCCCTTGATTAAAAAGACTTTATATGTCATCTAAAACAGCAAAGGACATGAGATGGCATTTTGATCGAAAGGATGATAAGGTTCTAAGGCACCCAGCAGATGGTGAGGCTTGGAAAAAATTTGATGAAAGATATCAAGAATTTGCCGCTGATCCTCGTAGTGCTAGGTTGGTTCTAGCAAGTAATGGTTTCAATCCATATCGTCTTATGAGTTCTAATTATAGTACTTGGCATGTGGTCTTAATTCCATATAATTTACCACCATGGCTTTGTATGAAGCCATCATCATTCATATTGTCCTTGATTGTTCCTGGTAAATATAGTCCGGGGATTGATATTGATGTGTATTTGCAACCATTAATCCATGAGTTAAAATTGTTATGGGATGGTGTTGATGCCTTTGATGCTTATAGTGGAAAATACTTTAAAATGCGAGCAGCCTTACACTCCACTATAAATGACTTCCCTGCATATGATATGTTGTCTGGTTGGACTACAAGAGGTTATAAAGCGTGTCCTTTATGTGCCCATTCCACTCACTCATATTTTTTTAGTGGTAAAATTTGCTACCCTGGACATCGAAAATGGTTGCCACTTGATCATCCTTTTCGTTCTCAAGCCCATTTATTTGATGGGACACAGGAACATGATGTTGCTCTAGTTCCTACAAGCGGGGAAGACATTTTGAAGGAACAAGAAAGGATTAATTATGTATATGGAAAGTCTAAAAAATCCTCCCATAAGAAAGGAGATAGAAAGAAAGGTGGGATATCCACTAATGAATTTGATAATGACCATGGTGAGAAAGATTCTAATAATGTTCTTTGGAGAAAGAAAAGTACATTTTTTGACTTGGAATATTGGGAACACAATCTTCTAAGACATAATTTAGATGTTATGCACATTGAAAAGAACGTTTGTGACAATTTGTTAGGAACTCTTTTAGATATGGACAATGCTAGAGATGACAAGAGTGCAAGAGAGGCCCTTAAGAAGTTAAATATAAAATCTCATCTTTGGATTGATTCAAGTCAAAATAACTATATGCCTCCCGCATCATACAACATGTCTATAGAAGAAAAAGAATGGTTTTTAAAAGTCTTACAAAAGCTTAGAGTTCCAGATGGATATGGATCTAACTTACAAAGATGTGTGAACATAAAGCAATGAAAACTTATCAATATGAAAAGCCATGACAATCATATCTTCATGCAAGATATCCTTCCTATTGCTTTAAGAGCATCAAATGCCACAAAAGTAATTGACTTGATTGAGGAGTTGTCTGACTTTTTCAAACGACTATGTTCAACTTCTATTGATACGAAGGAGTTAGATGATATTCAATCCAAGATTGTTTTGACACTTTGTAAGATGGAACAAGAGTTTCTACCAACTTTTTTCACACTCATGGTTCATCTATTGATTCATTTAGTGGATGAGGTTAGACTCGGTGGACCAGTTCATTACAGATGGATGTATCTGGTTGAAAGGTCAATATCTTAACTTATATTTTCAAAGCTTCGTTAAAATAAACAATATTATCATATTACTTATTATTCTTTTTATGTATTTTTATATTCACATTCATTTTTATATTACAAGGTACTTGGCATTTTTGAAATCTCATGTAAGTAATAAAGCCCAACCTGAAGGGTCCATTGTCGAAGGGTTCCTTTTTTGGGAGACAATTACATTTTGTTCGAGATATTTAGATAGTGTTAAGACCATATTTAACAGACTGAAAAGAAATGAAGATGGTATTATAAACACCATCTATTTATTTAATTCGGGCTGTCGTGTGGTTGGAAAACAGGAAAACTTTCGTCTTGATGATAAAAGTTTAAAACAAGCTCATCGCTATGTTTTGCTTCATTTAGATGAGATGAAACCAATTCTTGAGTAAGTGTCGCAATAAATTAATAACTTACTGTTTATTAAGTATTATTATACTATTAGTTAACATAATATTTTTTCTATGTCTAAAGTGATTTCATATACCAAAAAAGACAAGAGAATCAATCTCAAGTGAACGAAACTGTAGAAAATGGGTGGATAATCAATGAATTTTCTGGGTGGTTACAAAATCAGGTTACTAAATATCAAACTTTATTTTTATTTTATTATTTTTTTGCACATATAAAGTCCTAATTAGGCTTAACGTAAGATTTATTTATTTATTTATTTACATAGGTCCACAACATAGATGATAGTACAACATAAGGAAAGTTGAGAAAAGCATTAGCCGGGGGTGGTTTAAGTAATCGTTGTAAAAGGATAAAAAGTGTTATCATCAATGGTTATAAATTTGACATTGTGGATCGCGAGCGATATCGAAAGACACAAAATTCTGGCATTATGTTAGAGGCTTAAGGCCAAGAGTATTATGGAAGACTCAAAGAAATATATGAATTAGATTATTATGGTTCTCACAAGGTTATAATGTTTCATTGTGATTGGTTGACATAACAAGGGGTTTGAAAAGATACCATACTGAAAACGTTTGTGTAAATTTCTCGAAGCTGATGCACACTGGTCGAAATTTGCATGATGATCCATTTATTTTCTCGATCATCTCAAGCAAAACAAGTGTTTTAAATCGAGGATGAGATAAGTAAAGGATGGTTACATGTTGTTAAGACTAAGCCAAGGGACTTGTTTGATATGGGCGATGATGAGACTTAGTTTTGCATTTGTTGACTTTTTTGTTTAACACCTATAAATTTTGCTTAGATTTGTAATAAAAATGGCTCTAGAATCTTTATGTTACCTTGTTGTCCTAAATTGAACTGTTGAAACAAAACAAAAAAGTTTGTAATAGAGGAGCCCTACTTAATTCAACTGATTCTTCTTATTGAAAATTTGTTTATTAATAAGCAGCATTGTTTGCAGATATATACCTGTTGTCTTGTTTCTCACTGCCCTTTATAGTAGGACTTAGGAGGTGCATAGTTACTCCAGCTAAACTTTAGGTGATTAGTAATGAATTTCATTTGCACTGTAGGTGATGGATTTGAATTTTGTGTGTTGCAGTTTGAACAAAAAATAGTGAGATTCATTATAGAAAAGAAGCTTTTCTAATTTTCAATGTTTTAGATATCACTTAAATAAAGACTCCAAGGAGAGAGTTTTGGCTTTAGATTGGGTATATTGAATTTCAAATCTAAAAACCAAATGGAACCAAATTGTGTGATTTGTGTGTTATGTAAGGAGTATAGAAATATCTTAGCCTATTACATCGAGGATTACATGAATATTGGTATTATGAAAAGTGATTTATTCTGTAATTTATATCTGTTCTAATATGTACCCAACAATTATTATGTGTTTTTATTGTATTAACATACTTCTCTTCCATACTTTACAGGTGAGAGGTCTTATTGATTGTCTGAGTTCTTTACCTTTTTACACATGAGCAGGAGTACAGAACTGAGCTAATTAATTGTTTTTTTATTGAGTCTGTCTTTTTTTTCATAGTTTTGTTGAAAACTACGTCTTTTTTCTTTGGAAATTCACTTCGTATTATTACTGGTGGATTCAAATAAACTGGTGGCAGTTTCTTGTCATAGTTGTCAACTTTATGGACTGACTTGCTCTTAACCTTTTTTCCCTTTCAAGTTAGTCAAGATGAGTTATCGTAGCAAAAGAACAAGGGCAGTTGGCCTGGCAGCCACAAATGCACCTGATACTGTTTCAAATAAGGCTTTAAAATTGGTATCATCACAACCACTACAAAAAGAGCCTAAAGCTTCAATGCCTTCTACCTCAGTCAAAAAATCAGGGGAAGCCAATGGTAAATGGGGACCATTTACCCCACCAAACACTCAAAACCCACCTACATCTTCCACTACTAATATAAGTACATAACCTCCACCCCCAAAAAGCAATCCAATATGGAAGAAACCACTCATAAATGTACCAAAATCTCTTAGCAACACTAACACTCAAGACCTCCCTTTATCTTCAACTACCAGCACAAGCAAACCTCTGTCCCAAAAAAGTAATGTTGTATGGAAGAAGCAACACAGTGTACAAAATTCTCCAACCATCACTAACACACAAGACCTACCTTCATATTTTACTACCAACATAAGCGCACAACCTCAAAAAAGCATTCCTACAATGAGAAACCCAACTAATGTAACAAACCCTCCAAGCATAACTAAGACTCACAACTTCCCTTCATCTTCTACACAAAACACCTCTACCGTTCCTAAAAAAATTCCACCTCCGAAGCTATCAAAACCACCTATATTCCCTTTTATTTCCCATGCTTCTCATCAACCATTGTTACAAGAAATGCAAGATGATCATACTACAAAGTAAGGATAAAGATAAGCATGCATGTGATGGAGCAGCAAAAGAAAAATCTAAAATTTTCAAGCTTTGACGTCACGCATCGCTTCCCGAATGGCTCGGTGCAATTGAGTATGATGAAGAGGTTCTAACCATTGGTACATACTTATACTTATTGTCATGCTAAGCTAGGATCATTATTCGTGAATGCGCCCTATTTTTAGTGTTCTATTATTTTATGTGTTGTGTTATTAATACAATTACTATTTGGTTCTCTTTTTCCATAGATGCTGATGGTAAGAAGCGATTAATTAGTGGACCCATTCCGCTAATTGAGGTTTGGAATAACAATGGTGTTAAATATGTTGTGCATTTCAACGATTTTTGCCAACCAATTCAGAAAGGTGGGCATATATTGGTCCAATTCCTTGGTAGCATTGCAAAGGAAGAGTGTTTTTGCCCACTTTCAGATAAGACTTGGCGTAAGTTGGATGGCTCTTTTAAGAGGGACATCAGTAAAGCAATAAGGGTATGTATTCCATTTATCACTTAGTTAAAATTTGTGTTAATTATTATTTACATTTGCTCATGGAATTATATTTTATTAAGGACTGCTTTGTGATCCCCGATGAGGAGAAGTATTACACCCAAGCTCTACAGTGTGTTGATAAAGTATGGAGAAGTTACAAACATGATCTTAAGAAACGATACTTTAAACCAGATGAGAAATCAATAAGAGATATTGTTGATAATCCCCCAAATGGAGTTAGCAAGAGTAATTAGGTTAATTTGGTTAACTATTGGAATTCAGAGAGAGGGAAAGTAAGTTTTTATCATATGATTGTTACAGCTATCGCAATGAAACCATATATTCTGTTTCATTTTTCTCTATTATAAATTTTGAAAGTTGTATGAATTATTGCAGGAATTGTCTGAAATCGGAAAAGAGGTAAGAGCATCTCTAAACCAAATTCATAATTCTGGTGGTACAACCTTTGCGAATAGACGTGCTGATTATGTATTATTGATTTACCCATTGATTGCAAATATAATGCATAGTGATGCATGAAATTGTGGTTAGCAGTTTTTGAAAACGATTCAATATATAACCCTATATATCTCTATTAATTGTAATTTATAGAAAGATGAGCAAGGAGAAGAAAAGAGCCTATATGAACTGTGGCAACAATGTTATAAAAGAAAGGATGGAACTTTTTACGAAGGCACAGACACAGAAGATTTCCTGGTATTAGTTTTTTTTGGTTATTTATCTTCTGATTTTAGATAATTTGACTCTAACATATACATTTGTTATATATGTTGTGCAGGAAGATGTTAAGGCTAAGGCTGAAAGCTTAAAGCTTGCATACCCTGATGGTTCAAAGTCGCGTATAGAAATAGAGAATGAAGCTTTTGAGGCTACACTATATGGTGGACAAATTCCTGAAAAACCACAAGGCTTCGGTTTTGGAGTTCGAAGTGGAGACATTTATGGGGTGCGTGGTGCACTTAGAAAACAAGGGATTGGAAAAGGAACAAAAGTTGTGGAAATGGACAGCATGTCATCAGAGGTATCAAGTTTGAAAGAAGAAAATAAGGAGCTTCATAAGAAAAATGAAGAGATAAAAGGAAAGTGTGATGAGAATACAAAGCTACTTAAGACAATGAAAGCACTATTTTCTCAGTTTTAGAATCCTTTCGTAGTGGAGAAGTTTCGTCACAACTTCTAGATACTGCACAACTAGCCTTGCGTATGGCTAACCCTCGGGTATGGTTAAATAATTCCTCACTCCCTTCCTTGTTTATTTGGCTATGACAATCAACATATATTAATTTTGACTTTAGTATAGTGATTTAGTTATCCTAAGTTGTTGTTGTTGATAATGTATAATTTTTATAGAACTCAGTAAAAAAAAAAAAGTATAGCAGGGGGTAGTAGTATAAGCAAGGGACAATGACCAGTAGTTGGAATGATGGAATATAATAGTTGGAATGATGGAAATTTCCTGATAACACAACATAAGGCTTAACAGATGGGGGGAGTATCTTGAAATGGTTTTCTACATTATACATTAAAGACTGGCCAAATAAAAATAACAAGGAAGAAACAGGAGCCAGGCCAGGGCCATTACTATAAGGCAAGGGTAGAAAATCATAATAACACTGACCTGGCTATAAATTCCAAGCAATTGTTTATGGCACTGGATTCTGTTTAATTATTTATGCTGTGTTATCATTAGTTGGGTGTTGCCTGGTGGTTCTGCAATGGACTGCACTTATGCACAAACGATTTCACGCAACACAAAGAGAAAAATGGCAGAAGATAGTTGATTGGATTGATATAGCCGAAAGGCTTGGAGAATACACTACTACAACTACAGCTAATAAACTAATACAAACTTTTCTCAATGTGTTTTCCTACTCACTTCTTGTTATTTAACTTCTTACAACTCTACCATGTGACTTAGCCTTAATTGATATCTTAACTACTTTTGTCTTCTTGCCATAAGCTGCCAAGGAAATTGCTGAAAAGTACTTTAGTTGTCCCCTGCTTGTTGTTGTTGTTGGCTGTGGTTGTTTCCCTTGCTTGGTGTTGTTGTTGGCTGCCTTCTTTTGCTGTACGTATGTACTATGGGAGGTCTAGCTGTGTGGGTGCATTGCAGGTTCTAATCTATTCAGGATATAAATAACCAGAAATGAATCTATTGGGTGTTGCCTGGTGGCTCTGATCTGTTCATGTTTTTGTAAGGTTATATATAACCAGTATGCATTCCCCACAGATGGTCCTTATCTGGAAAAATCTCTGGATATCATTTATTTTGGCACGATGCTTTACTTTATCTAGTTTCCATATTCCCATAGATCAAGTTATAATTGAAATAGACAGAGTAGGTTAGAAGGTTTTCTCTTGAACCTAAAGAGGTTCGTCTTGCTTTTATGCTTTGTGGCTTTGTGCAATTGAGTTTGTAATAGCCGCTTATGACCCATTATTATAAGGCCTTTTATTTTCCTTTATGTTTTAGTTTGCTGGAATGAGATAAGTTTGTTTTGTGTATAATTACCTACATTTTGTTAATATCAATTTCAGGTTTCTAATGACTCTGTAGATCATGGTGGCGGAAGATTTGAATAATCAAGAGATGCGTATTAGCTCGTTCAACTATTGACTCACATTACGAACGAAACTTGTAATTATAATAATTAGTGTTAGTTTGAATGGTTTTTAGTGATGACTAAATAGATTTAATAGGTTTAACTAAGACTAGTTACACCCCCTATTTTACCTTTATGGTTTTCTTTTGGATTATTTAGATATTATTACTTAGATAAGCTTTACATCAAACAAGTTATGGTGTAATAAGTTTAATTTTGATTATATGCACGTATTTTGATGTATTATTGTAGTTATTATTATTATTATTATTATTATTATTATTATTATTATAATTATTATTATTATTACATCCCGCTTTGACGTATAATATTATTAATTTTATTTTCTAGTTTTGCACATTTAAATTATTGCTTGGAATTTAATATATATATATATGTGTGTGTGTGTGTGTGTGAAAATTAATTTAATAACATAAATGATATAACTAAAATTATGGACAAGTATTATATAGTCAACAAAAGCTTGGAAAAAAAGGGAAACATGAAATTCCCGACGCTTTTAAACGTCCAAAATGCATCCCGCCAAATATTCTACGAAACGCGAAAATAAAATTGTCAGCAGTTAATTGTGTCGACAAATAGAATTTTGTCAATTAAAAGTGTCGAGAATCTTGACACTTTAAAGTATCAAAGAAAATTTTAGACATAAAAAACTGTCGACATTATTGACGAGAAAAGGCGTCGAGAATTCTCGACGGCCAAATTCTCGACGCTTTGTCGTAGCGTCAAGAAATATATGCTCAACTCTTTTTAGCGTCGAAATTTAGGTAAAAAAATGTCAAGATTAGGCGGGTTTTGGAGTAGTGAAAGGATCAGTGGTCTCGGACTTCCTAGCAGATTTCCCAATAGAATATTTAACACCAATGCATGAAAATGATTTTCCAGACGAAGACTTGATGCTTACGGAAGATGATACTTGGACATTATACTTCGATAGAGACTCAAACCAAAAGGGTTGTGGCGTAGGAGTATTATTAGTATCACCTAAAGAAGAACACGTCCCAATTTCCATAAAGTTAGACTTCTACGTTACCAACAATGCCGCGGAATATGAAGCATGTGTGGTAGGCCTCGAAACTACTTTAGCATTAGGAGTAAAGAAACTTCGAATATTCGGAGACTCTTCCTAAATCATCAATCAGATTTCCAAAAGATGGAAAGTAAGGAGTGAAAGCTTAGCTCCTTATCAAACATACCTGGAAACTCTTACTGATCAACTCGAAAAGGTGGAATACACATATCTACCAAGAGAGGAAAATCAATTTGTTGATGCCTTGGCAAGACTAGCCTCAATGGTTAGAATTCCTAAGGAAATTGAGCAAATGCCTCTAACAATAGAGAAAAGGCATAAACCAGCTTACATCCAAGCTATAGAAGATGATAAGGTAGTTCACGAACAAGAAGAAGAGGAAGATACTTGGTATACTGACATCCTCAACTATGTCACCAAAGGAGAATATCCACTTCACGCTGACAAGAGAGCGAAACGAGCATTAAGACTTTTGGCTTCCCAATACGTGCTCATAAATGATGAGCTACACAAAAGGTTACCCAAAGGTAGAGCTCTCCTATGCGCAGACAAAAAGGAAGCCCAAAGGGCAATGAGAATAATCCACGAAGGAGCATGTGGAACTCATATGAATGGCAAAATGCTAGCCCAAAAAGTAATGCGTCAAGGATACTATTGGACTACCATGAATAGGGATTGCCATCACTCCTTTACACCTATACATCACCATGGCCGTTCTTAACATGGGGTATAGACATTATTATTGGAAAAATCACTCCTCCTAGAACAGGAGGTCATGAATACATCTTAGTAGCTATTGACTACTTCACAAAATGGGTTGAAGTAGCATCATATGCAAAACTCACCGCAAAACATGTAGCACTCTTTATCGAAAGAAGCATAATATGTCGGTATGGAGTCCCACATGAAATGATAAATGACAATTGAACTCACTTTCAAGCGGAATGTGAAGAATTGCTTCAAAAGTATGGTATTCAACATCATCATTCTTCCCCATATAGGCCTCAAGCAAATGGTGCAGTAGAGGCAGCCAATAAGAATTTAAAGACTATCATCGAAAAAATGACAGAAAATTACAAGGATTGGCCTGCCAAACTCTATTTTGCTCTTTGGGGTTATCGCATGTCAATTCTCTCATCCACAGGAAATACGCCATTCTCCTTAGTCTATGGGATGGATGCCTTACAACCTGTAGAGTTAGAAATACCTTCTCTACGCATCGCGTTGGAGAGTAAAATCGATGAAGTCGAATGGACTTGAGCAAGATACGAGGAGCTAATTCTACTCGATGAAAAACGACTAGAAGCTCTACATCATACTCAACGCTATCAAACTCGCATGGCTAGACACTTTAACAAGAAGGTCAAGACAAGAAACATCAAATTCGAAGACTTAGTGTTAAAAGCATTAAATAAAAATGTTCTAGACCCAAGAGGCAAATTTAGGCCTAATTGGTCCTGACCATACATTATCAAAACTATCCTATCAGGAGACGCCGCAAAACTAACTGATATGGATGGTAATGAATTCCCAAATATGACGAATCTTGACCAACTTAAGAAGTTCTACCCGTGATAACTTGAGTAATATATCAAGAGAGATACGTTTGGCCTGATCCCTTAGGAAAGGATACATAGGCAACCCTTTACAGGGTGCGGCCACGTTAATTTTTACAAACCTCGCATGCCCACATCAGTTCTCCAACACAGAACAAGCGGCACGCAGAATTCAAGTCCAGCGCAGCACGACAACATCTGTCGCTCAACGACAGGATGCATCACACCGCGACAGGATCGTCGCGCTACGACAAATTCAAAATTCCAGCGCCAATATTTCTTCATTGATCTGGGCGAATTTCAGTGTATTTCGAGAATTTTCGACTTCCGTACTCGAAAAATTTTCGAAATAATTCAAGTTGTTTTCATTACTTTTATAAATAGTTCAATGTAAAAAGTCAATTTAATTTAAAAGCTGAAAATTGCATTAATAAAAGTAAAATTACATTATTAATGAAATTAAAAATAAAGGCTTAAAAATAAAATTGACTTTAAAATACAAATTGACTAATAAATTCATAGTAAAAGCAATGCTCTAATCTGTCTTCTCTTTCCTAGCCCTTTTCCAACTCTTCTCCGCCTCTTCATCATCATCCATCTCTTTCACCAATAGGGATCCCTTAGAAGATCTGCACACAATTTTTGTATCAATAGTTTCTCCAATAGCCATTACACCATGTTTCTTTTCAACCCATATTTTCTTTTCTGCAAAGTCAGTTTTTCTTTTCTCCTTGCCGTTGGCAGTACTTTTCTTCTTAGGCATAATAGGAGTCTTGAATTCAACTCTTTCACCCAAGCGTTCCTTAGGAGGAATTTTCTTATCCCCTAGGCGGTTTTTCACATTAGTCTTGCTCGTCTTTCGGACTTTGTTGTTGTCCTTTTGAGATCTACCAACTAACCACTACTTCACATCCCTAAATAAAGAAGGAGGAACCTTTTGAGTAATAACTTCCCACAAAGGTCTAGTACACTAATAATCATCAAATCTCTCTATGTCTTGTGAAACTGGAAATTCATAAGGCGACGAAGATCTCTAGAGGGAATGGTTTGAGCAAGTCCATATTGTCTTTTCACTCTAGAAGGGTAATAAAAGGTCAACTTGGACAAACTAGGAAGACGGCAAAAAGGTCTGCTATTGACACCAACCATCTTCTCAATTTTCCACCAAGGAATAACCCATTTGATGGCAAACTCGCGAGTTTCAAAGATCCTACTCCACTCCCGGCGGCCCATCTTTATGGAGAAGCGCTTCTTCCTTCTTACAAAGCAATTTGGTGTATATTTTCAATATTGTCAAGAGGGCTGATTAATTCAAGCTTCTCCATTAGCCATATCTGCGAAAATTCAATGCAAATAATTAGTATTACTATACAAAATTAAATATTTTTTATTTCTGTAATTAAAAGTATTAATTTTCTACCTGTAATAATATGGGAGAACCTCCAAAAGGTGCTTTCGGATTCCTTTTTAGTTCATCCAAACTAAGCATAATTTCTCTAACAATTAATGGCATTGGATTTCTTCCCGATTCAATTTGCTCCATGAAAGACACTAATATTGCTTGACCCTCACGGATATTACCACTAGTGAGGAGATATTGGCTAAACATGCAAAAGAGGAAAGTCTTTCTCTTATAAACATGAAAAGACTCAGAGCGTGGTCGATCAAAATAAAAACATGCAAATTCTTTCAAATTATTACATTCCCATGCACTATATCTTTTAAGTCCCTATCCCTAAGGTTAAGGAAACGCTCAAAATCTTTATAATAATATTCGCTCACCTTAGGAATTACCGCAAGATCTAAAGAAGGGGAGCCAAGAATGACACCAAATTCTTCTGGTAAAGGGCAAATTTCATCAATACCCAATCTAAAGCAATGAGTGTCTGAATCCCAGTACTCTAAGGCGGTATGAACAAAGTCTATGTCAAGATCTACCCCCTTAATACCATACAAACCCCCCAAGTGGAAAAAGTCAAGCTCTTTCCTCTCTTTAGCAGTCAAAGACCGATACCACTCACGATTAAAATCACTAAAACTCTTAGACATGATTACTCGATGGAAAATTAAAGCTAAAATTATTTTTTTTCAGTTCGGGTTGTACCGAAATCGACAAATTTGGGGGCTATTTATAAACAGAACTGACGCAAACCGAATCCCAAAAGGATTCAAAAAAAAAAAGCTAGCGCGCCGCGACAGCTTAATTTTTCCCGCGTCGAGACAACGTGCCATGCTAACCGCGTTTTTTTTTCCAACTTCGACTCGGATTTACACTTTGACTTTACGGTTTTTACCTTTTCAAAGCCTTATCCAACCATATCACACATTATTTTTGGCAAATTGATTCCAAACACTTATCCCATATTTGATTATTTTAAGCTTAATTAAATTTAAGCTTATTTTTAGTCAATCTCAATTTTATTTTTCATTTTTTCTTTTTGGGGGAGAAAGTCGGATACCCTCCATTAATAATAAAAAATGACGGAAATTTTTGCGCAAAAAATTAGTCACAATTTTTTTTCACACACTCACATACACATAAAATGAAAAATAAAAGTGCAAAAAGATAAAATAGTCATAGTAATCATAGGATATATATACAATATGTCTAACATAAGTGTCGAGTCATATAATACAAATAAGAAAAGTCCTACAAAGTCAAATAAACAGAAATACAGGTACAACTATGAGGGCGGAGGAGGCAACTCTGGAGGAACTCGAAATGTATCAAAAAACTGTATAGTCCGAGGAGTCAATCCCTTACTAGCATCAGGATCACTAGTGATCAGAAGCGAAAGAGTAGGGCCAGCCCATCCTGGCTCACCCTACTGAAGTTCCAGCTGTTGTGGCTGCTGCGACGACGAGCCAACCTCGTACGTCCCACCATCCGCTAAAGGAGCCGATGTCGCGCCTCCTTGGCCAGTCGGCCTCCTCGATGCACCCTCGGAAGAAGACCCGGAACCCTCCAATACTGTAGTGTGCTTCGACTCCGCTCGACCCCCTGGTTCCCGGCCAAAGTACGTCGACGCCTCATGCCAGATCAAGATCTCTCCCTCCGATCCTCGGGTCTCGTACGAGTGCGCGTTGGAGGAATAGGCTGAAATAGAAAAACAAATCAAATCAAGCAGGAAAAGAAGCAAATAGAGTAAGTAATGCTATCAAGTGAAAAACCTCCATGCCGTCATCACCACGGCGACAGGTAGCTCGATGACTTAATCTCACGAGTTGGTAACGAAAGGTGTCCATGGCTCTCGCCATCCTCGTCATCACCTCGCAAGAAAACTGTCAAGCAATAAAGTCAGGAACACTTGCTTCAATTGTGCAATGTCGAGGTAGAGGGTGCTCGAACTACCCACCGGAGTACAAGACGGTAAGTAGTGGTCAAGATAAAGGTTGGTCGCGAGCCTCGTAACCATACTACCACAAGGGATCTCCCCGGACTCCCTTTCTTGCAACTCCTTGCAATATCTCAAGAACATGTACCCTAAGTTAAAATGACCCCGGTACTCCTCTCTAGTAGCCAACCAAAGTATCCGGAGCTCCAATTTACTCATCTTTCCCAATTCTTACTTACGGATTATCGAATATCCCAAAAGCCTATGAAGAACCCTTAGACACGGTTGGAATACCTTGCTTATGGAGGCATACCGAGTAATGAAATCGCCTTCCCTCGATATATTATCCCACCAAGAATTTTGGTCATACTCATTGTTGAAGAATAACTCGGGGTGCAAGACATCCGCCCCCGAATTAAGATCGAGTGCCGTATTGAACTCGGCAAGAGAAAGATCATGATGAATGTTGAAAAGTTGAAAATAGACCCGGTAGTTACCATCCTCTACCGCCTCACATGTAACCGTAGCAAAAAATTCTAAAGTTGGCTCAAGGTAGGTTCGGTAACACGTGCTCACAAAGGTGCTCATGCGAAGATTGCTAAACAATTCCCTCATATCCTCATCAATACCCAATTTGATCATGTCTTGTTGAAAGTAGTGCCGAGAGGGTTTAAGGGACCGGTTCTTTTTTAGCTTGGCATATCGAGCTTTTTGGATTGGGTCATTGATTGTTATCTTAGGCAAAGGAGTAGGTTGTCGTGTTTGGGAAGTAGAGGGGTTTGAAGAAGGTTCTCTGATTGTGATGTTGGTTTTTCGTTTCTTAGAGGAAAAGGCTCGAGCAAGCTTCGACATTGTGTTTCCCCCAAATTTATCAACTCAAAATCCAATCAATCAACACCACAAAAATACCATAAAACACTTCCAATCACCAATATCACAACTCCTTAACCAATAACACCAATCACACAAACAACACCTTACTACCAATATTCCAAATTTTCAACTTCTCACAATCACCACCAATTAAACCAAATTTGCTTCACAAACATACAACAACACAATGTGAGTAAAAATCAATCAACAATCAACACAAATAATCAACCAAATATCACATTCAATCAATAAATTCATCAAAATACATACTACTACTATTCACACCCATAAACAATCAAATTCTTGCAACAATATGATATAAAAATGTAAATAAGAGTTTAAGAATATGATTATACCATACTAGAAGCAAGATTGAACAAGAATTAGCCACCAATTCCCACCAAATCGAAAAGTCCCAAATTTGGTCTTCAATGGAGGAGAGAGATTGGAGATTGAAAATAGAAGAAAATAGTATGATTATTGTTGTAAAAACAATGAATTTGTAGAAGGAAAATGTTGATTTTTGATGGATTTTCAATGAATCGATGACGAAATATGTGAGAAATGGAGGTAGGGTCTCGGTTCTTTAGAGTGAGAATGAGGGTCGTGCGTGCAAGAATGAGGTTGAGGGGAAATGAGGGAAAGAAAGAAGAAAGAAAAGAAAAAGAAGCTCGGCGCTGCCAGGTGCGCGGCCGCGCGACCTGGCTGCGCGCCCGCGCCTGTGTCTCGCGCGCCCGCGCCTTTGCCTGGTGCACCTGCGCGACTGCGTGGCTTCCCTTCTTGAAATTGTTGCTTGGTTTTTGCTCGAAAAGAAGAGGGCAACTCTACCCCTGCTTGTGCGTGCGCGCACATACACTGTGCGTGCGTACCAGCCAAGGCCAAGGGGGGAGGGCTTGCTCCCTCTTGTGCTTACTCTCGTGCTCGCGCTCTCAACGACGCTCACGAGCGTCATGATCAAGTGATACCCACGAGGGGGGCAGACCAAAAATCACATAAATTTTTTTTAAAAAATCACTTGTTCAGGATTAAAATTCACGAGAGTGCACTTGCTCATCAATTTCTCCTTCACCTTAATTCAACTCAAACCTCTTGAAACCTTCAATATTCACCAAAATTGTCGGAAATCTTAATCAACTCAATCCCGAGGTACCTTACCCTTTCGCCTCAAAATTCGATAAAATCGAACATATTCTTATCAAAGACACGAAACACCTTTCCATTTCTCATGCTCGCTTGAAATAATCCAATTCCCATGAATTTAACCTATCAATCCAAATAGAAAACAAGTGAAAGAAAGGAAAATAAAAGAAAGAAAATTAAGAAAAATAGAAATAAAAAAAAAGGGTTAGAAAACCGGGTTGCCTCTCGGGAAGCACTTGCTTAAGGTCCTTAGCTCGACCCTTCCTCCAAATCATGGAGGGTCAAAGAACACCACCTTGTTCAAAGTGGCTAATGGAACAAACTCCTCTTCAATTTTTAGCAACCTCACATTGTTGCTAGATGAAACTTCACTTGATGAAACCTCAAAGGCAAGCCTCTCTTGCTTCAACTTCATCCTTTTCTTCCTAGAAGCTCTCGCCTTCTTCTTTGCCTTGTTCCTTCTAGTAGACGGTTTCTCACCATCCACACTCTTGGAATCATCCTCCTCCTCTTGAGGGTAAAGCTCAAACCAATGAGGAATATCAATCACCTCCTCGTCCATGGGCTTGGAAAACTCCTTTTTCTCTTCACTAACCTTCTTGAAATCAAAACTCAAAAGCACATCATCATAAATCTCAAGAACATCGTTAGTTAAAGAGTCAATCATGCATACATTATCAATGGAGCGAGGGGAATTAACACACATGATTCCATTAACAAAGGATAAGGACTTATGCATCGGTTTTAGCTCAAAACTTGCCTTATTGCTACCAACTCTTAAAGTGATTAGGCCTCCCTTAACATCAATCAAAGCTCCCAAAGTAGCTAAGAAAGGTCTCCCTAGAATGATAGGTATGTGGTCATCTTCTTCAATTTCAAGCACAATAAAATCTACGGGAATAGTAAAACCCCCTATCTTAAGGGGAACATCCTCAACCCTTCCCTTAGGGAACTTAATGGATCTATCGGCCAATTACAAAGTCATGTTGGTAGGAAGAAGCTCTCCTAGCTTAAGCTTCTTGAAGACGGAATAAGGCATGATACTAACGCTAGCACCAAGATCACACAATGCATTTTCAAACAATTTTCCTTTAATTTTGCAAGGAATGGAGAAATTACCCGGGTCTTTCATCTTTTTGGGTAAGTCATTGTGAATCAAAGCACTACAACACACCCCAACCTCTACCAAATCTATCTCATTGTACTCTCTCTTGCCACTCAAGATATCCTTAACAAATTTGGAGTATCTAGGCATTTGGGTCATGGCTTCGGTGAGAAGGATTGAAAGATGAGCTTCCTTCAACATATCAAGGAACCTCCCAAATTGTTCATCAATTTTGTTCCTCAAAAACTTTTGGGGGTATAGAAGGTTGGGTTTTCTCACTTCCTCTTGCATTTTCTCAACACTCTTCTTTTTCTCTTGAGCTTCCTCTTTTCTCACATTCTTTGACACATCGTTCTCTTCTTTCTCACTTGAGTCACTCCTCTTCTCATCCTCCTCACTCATCCTAGAAACTCTCTCGTCAAGCAATCTCCCACTCCTTGTGGTAATAGAATAGATGGGTTTCTTATGATCAACTCCTTGAGAAGGTAATGAAGAAGGGCTATCACAACCTTTCAAGGTGTTGTCTAGTTGAGTGATTTGGGTCTCAAGCATTTTGTTGTGTGTCATCATCTCATTGAGCTTCTTGTCACTCACCGCCATGTAAGTGTTCAAAATTTTGTTTGGTTTTCAATGATCTCCTCCAAGTTAGTTCTAGAAGATGAGGGTTGAGCATAGAAATTATCACCATTGCCTTGAGGTCTTGGAACAAATCCTGGTGGGGGTCCCCTTTGATTGTTGTTTTGAAAATTTCCCCTACCTTGGTTGTTCCAATTACCCCTATTTTGATTTTGACCATAACCTTGATTATGGTTACCATAACCTTGGTTATGATTACCATAATTTTGGTTTTGATTTTGGCTACTATAACCTTGGTTGTTATAGTTACCTTGGGAAATTTGGTTCCCTTGGTTCCTATTACCGCCACCTTGGTTATAGTTATCAAAATTCCTATGGTTGTTGTAATTCCTATTCCATTGACCTCATTTATTCTCAAACCTAGAATCATTATTGTTTAACACATAATTCACATGCTCATTCACATTTCCATCTTGATCATCACAAACATCCATACATGCATGAGGGCAATTAGAAGCATCATGATCATACGACCCACAAACATCACAAAATAAGCATCCACTAGGCATGTTACTAGAAGAGGGAGAGGATTGAGAATTAGGAGACATACCTCTCCCCTTAGATTGGGAGGGAAGATTCGAAACTTGGGAGATAGCACTTTCCAAATTTGCCTTGATAGCGGAAATTTCCTTCCCCAAGTTTGTCATTTGTGAGGATAGATTGTTGATTGCATTTAGATGATCAACCAAGTACACCGAAGAGCTACTCTTGCTATTTGACTCCCTTTCTCCATCTTGCCAATCTCTATAATACCTTACTACGTCTTCAATTAAGTCTACCATTTCCTCCTCCGTTTTATTCATAATGGGACCTCCGGCTCCTCTATCTAGACATGACTTTCCTTGAGCACTAAGGCCACCATAGAAGATTTGAATAATTTGGTAAGTAGGAATTCCGTGGTGAGGACATTCTCTTAGATACTCCTTGTACCTCTCCCATGCTTCATAGAGGCTTTCACTAGACCTTTGCTTGAAACCTTGAATCAAAGCTCTAGCCTCCGCCGTTTTCTTTTGTGGATAGAAACGGGATAGAAATTCCTTGGTCACTTCATCCCATTTCCTTAGAGAATTCGGCGTGACTTCCTTGTCTAGCCATTCCAAGGCACGCCCTATGAGGGAAAAGGGAAAAAGCTTGAGGCGGATGAATTCTTGGGAAATTCTATTCACTTTGATAGTGTTGCAATACTTTTCGAACTCTTTGAGATGGTTTAGTGGGCTTTCATGCTTGGCCCCACTAAATTTTCGCCTCTATATCAAAGTGATCATTGCCGGCCTTATTTCAAAGACATTTGCCGGTGTTGTAGGTGGAGCAATCCCACTTTCAAACCTATATGCACCCGGAATCCCCAATTCCTTCAATGCCACCCTTGGATTTTCTCCCATGCTTGCTTGTTCTTCTTGTTGTGGTTCTTCTTCACGTGAAGGGCTAGAACTCAAATATTGTCTAGCAACTCTTATCCTTGTAATTGTCCTCTCAATATCCGGATTAAGTGGTACTAAAGTCCTTCCTCTTGTCCTGTGCATACAATCTCAACGAAACAATTAGTAGCACGGCTACAAGTGTAGCCTAAAAGAGAAAAATCTTTTTGTATTTTTGAAATAAAATGAAATAGACTCAACAACAATAGCAAACAACTACGCCATTCCCCGGTAACGGGGCCATTTTGACGAAAAGTAGATTCTAGGTCGTTGAAACTAAAATTCCTCCAATCAAACTAAATTTATAACCAAACCTACACCTAGTAATAGGGCAAGTTTGGGTTGAACCACTAGGAATGGGGGGAAATTTGCTAAGGCCAATGTCAAGCTACTTCAAAAGGTAAGATGGTAGAATAGGTTATCTAATTCAACTAATCAAACCAAGTAAATCAATATATCAAGACACTAGGGATTTAGGATCCACATGTACTTGCAATGGACACACACTAATCGGGTTGGAGATTGATTAATTCGAGTATTGCGAGGGAAGATAGACAATGCAATCAAAAGAGCTCGACAAGCTATCTCCTAGAGGTCTAGCTAGCGCCAACTACGAAAGACTCTAACTAGGAACGTCACTAACCAAGCTCAATCGACAAATGGGAGCTACAAATCAATTGTCCGTATTAAAGTAGACTCACAATGCAATCTAGTATGACAATTAAAGTTAGCTACTCTTTAACTAATCACACACGTGCAAAAAATCAATCAACCAATTTAATCTCAATGCTAAATCAATCAAAAACCCCTAATTAGCTATGATCCATCACTCAAACATGCTTCACCACATCCCTAGCAAGTAAATTACTCACAATCTATGGAAGAAATCAAGATCAAAACTAAGAAATTCAACAAATTCATCATCATCATTTTAATCAAACAAATTCAATCAACTAATCAATAAACTTAAACAATTAACAAAACAATTGAATCAAAAGTTAAAGGTTGCATTAAAGTAAAAGAAATTCTTACAAAATTTAATGAAATCAAAGGAAATGTGCTTAAAATCAATCATCAATCATCGACCATGAGTTTCTCTCTCTAAACTATTCTCCAATTCTTCTCTAATGGATTATCTAATGAAAAATTCTCCAATGAATTCTCTCTCTAAAAATCTCTCCTCTCCCCAAAAATTATCTCTCTAAAATAGAAGAAAAATCTATATATTATAAAACTAACAAAGAGAAGTTAGTTAGATCGTCAAAATAGACCCGTACAGGCGCGGCCTTCTTCAAGAAGATGCGTGGCCGCGCAAAAGAGGGTACGGAACAGGGAGAGCAACAGGCGCGGCCGCGCCAGAGCACCGCGCACCCGCGACACCATACGGCGCGCCCGCGCCATTGATGCGCGTGCCCGCGCCTGGGAGTAGGGCAGCTCTCTTCCCCTTCAACTTGACGCTCCTCGTGCGCTCCACTTGGTGTGCTTGATGAACACGGAACATGGCAAATTCCAAACACTTTGACTGTGGGTTCAACACCAAAATTGGTGCCCCCACGGCTTGAATGCACGGCCTAAGGAAACTTGGAACTTGCACATCTCCATACTTGGGCTTCAAATGGAAGACACTAAGCATCCCAATCAATGTAAAAGCCCGGGAAGAAACCTCGGGAATCCTTGGACAACGATCTTGACCTGAAAATGAAAGAAAGCAAACAAATAAAAGGGAAAAAGACAAAATAAACTAAGAAATACACGAAAATGGAAAATCAACTAAGGAAAGTGCAAATTAAAGAAATAAAGAGCAAAACTAAAGAAAAGGGAATGAAAGGAGCTATAAAAACAATCTAAAATCACCCTAAAAGAGAACAAATGAGTGCCATAAATGACACTCATCACATTGTCTCGATTTTTATCCTAGGAAAAGCTTATAGTTTATGATTATAGGAACGAGTTAAGATGTACTCATACATCATCAGTTAAATACTCGTAGCTCATAAATGCTATCTTCTCTATTGTATGGTCCAAAGACTATCTAATTGCAGGTAAATATACTAATTCACATAGATTTTGTGCCAGGGTGTTCAATGAGGGTGTAATACCCCGTATTTTTGAAACGTATTTTCTAATTAGTATTCTCTTAAAAAGGGTATTTTAGTAATTTATTTTACTATTTGAATTTTGGAGCCAAAATAATATTTGAATTTCGACGCCTAAAGTATTTTAAAACTTAATTATTATTTTTGGATTTTAGATAAGATTTATTATCCATTTATTTTATTTTAAAAATCGGATTATTTATATATATTTCAGATATTTTAATTAAACAAAATTATATTTTGTTATATATTTAAAAGGGCTGAAAATTCCTAAATTATTAACTATGATTTTCGGATTTTCTATGTGTAGAAAATCTGATTTTCTTAGTTATTTTATTTAGTGAATAATTGGAATTTTATTAATTAATTATTTTATACAATAAATATTATTTACACAATTATTTTTAATTCCTTAAAACTATCAAATTAATTCCCTAAATATCTAAAGCCACCATGATGGATTTTTGGGTGACTTATTTTGGTAAATTATATTTTTAATTATCTCCTTAAAATCTCTTATTTTCCTTAATTTTATTTTTCCATCTCACAAAGATTCGATCATCTTATTTTCCTACCTTATTTCGTATTTAATTATTCCCCAAGTAATCTTCCTTGCCATATTATTTTTCATGACAACATACCTTCCATATTTTTGTTATACACAATAACCTTAATATCAAAACTTTCCATATTTCTTTATTCTCTTCTCCAAGTAATTCCTTAATTCTTCCCACATTCTCTTGCCATAATTCTTGCATGAGGTAGCCTATAAATACCCCTTCATACTTCTCATATTCTTCTCACCAAAAACCCAATTCTTTTCTTCTTTCTTCTTCTTCTTTTCCCTAAACCTTTTCATACTTTTCTTCTCCTCTTTTCATACAAATATTATCCTGTATACCTTTGAAGCCAGTTTTTGGGCACTTCTGGTCAGTTTTTGGGGTATTGATGTTTCAACAGAAGATTGTTCCTCTCGAAAAATCCTTGAGGTTAGGCTCAAAAATCACCCAATTCGGAGTTATATTGAAGGAGTTATGACCTCTGCAAGTTCTGCCTATTCTTTCCTACGAAAATTCTATTCTCTTTAATCCTATTCCTTTATTTTTTTCATGGTTAGTTTTCTAAAATACAAATAAGCTATAATTTTATGTTAAAGTATTATTTTAAAAGAGTTTTATAGTCCAAGCACATTAGATTTGAGTTTATGTTGTGATAACCTTATGGTTATGTTATTTGCAAGGTGTATTCGTGATTGAACTTTGAAAGTGCGAAGTGTTGATTGATATTCGGAATCAAGGTTCTTGAGGTTCTTTTTGTGTGGTTTTGCTAGCAAGGATAAAGGTACGTTTAGGTGGCTAGATACCTTTGAAAGTGATTAGTTTGAATAACATGTTTTACACGATTTAATTGGTGATTGAATTAAATTGATTTGAATTATGATTTTGAAATAAATTATGTTTGAAGATATTGATTTTAATAAAAGTATTTTGAATGATTGATTTTTAAATCATGTTTTGAATAGTTTGGATTACCTTATCGTGTTTAAAAAAAAGTAATTGATTTTAAATGGTTTGTTGAATTAAATAAAGGTTTTTCAAGGAAGAGTTATTAATTTTGAAAAGTTATTAATATGAGATTTTATATTTAAAAGGTTTTGATTTTGAAAGTATGTGGAATTATTAAAAAGGAGTTTGAATGATATTGGAATTTATTGGATATTAAAAGGATTTATTGAACCATTGAATTATTATTATTAATGCTTTTTAAGCATGTTGGTAATCCCACTATGCGGATTTGGTTTATTGATAAGGCCTTGGACTTTGTATGACCGGGTCTTTTCTCAATTGGTTCTTAATAAAGGAATTGGTTTTATTAACTATTGTTTTGAATATTGAATCATTGGAATCGGTTTTGGAATAATGAGTTTGGAATTTATTGGATTAATTATTGGAATTGATTTTTAAAGCATGTTTGCAAATAAATTGAGTTTACATTATGTTACACTTATCGTACATAGCATATTTTGCTAATTCGTATTTCTTATTTGTTTTGGTTCGCCCTATTTACCGTAATGGTAAGCAGTGTTGACTATTTTTAGGTGGAGTCATGAATGAGCATATGGGAGTCCAGGGATTTGCTTCACCTAGTTTAGGAATGTTAGTCTCGTCTTTATTTTGAGTACTCAAAACAATGTTACTATTTTTATAAGTATTAATAAAAGAAAGTTGAGTTTTCGCTGCAAGTTTTGTTATTCAGTTAAGTATTTTGAGTAGCCTTGCGTAATCACACGGCGGTAATACGCCCAAGTCTATCTCTACATTATAATTATACGTATTATACTGGTATTTCCGTAGAGGGAGATTTGGGGGTGTTACAGAGGGTTTTTTCCTCTCCATAACACTCCTATTGTAGTCATAGAATGATGCAATAGCTTTGATTGCCTTTTTATGTAGTAATACGTAACATTGGCGAGTTATAATATATATGATCATTTTCATAACACAAAACATGTTTCTACAATTAAATAAATTAAGATATAATCTCTTATTGATCGACCTAAGACAAGTATGATTCAACAGCAACTCAAAGTACGTAAACTTTGAGGTTCGAATTTATAACTCCCCTATGATGGCTAGATGTATCGCGCGCGTAGGCTTTCCTAGTTTAAAAAAGAATTAAATCTGATTTTAAAAGATAAGTACGGACGTTAATTAGTCTAATTTAATTAGATTAAGGACTCTATACGGATTTTAGAAAACACGTGAACCATCGCGAAACGATAAAGCTGTGGCGCCACGCTGGACGCTGTCGCGCCGCGCTGGACCCTATCGCACGGCGACAGAAGTAGTTTTATTCCAGATTGGATTCGGTCTTTTTCTGATCGTTTCCGGACTATTTTTCTTACAAATAGGGTCGTATTTCCCCGTTTTCAATCATCAACAATCATCTAATTCTATTCTCTTCTCTCTCTAAAAGTAAAAGCTTATTCTTTCTCTCTTTCTAAGCCTAGCCTTTTCACAAACACAATACCGCATTCACGAGTTCTAGATACACCTAGCCAAGCTCGAAGTTGCCTTCGCCCCAGACGTGAAAGGTTGATAATTTCTGAGGGTTTGGTCCCAAATCCTTATTTCAATTATTTAAATTAATTGTTTAATTTAATATTTTCCTTGAAGTTATTAACGTGTGTATTGTTTTGATAGAAAGAGATACGAGACAACGAAGTAAGTGGTTTTATTGTTATATATCTTTAGAAAGCATGTTTATATTATTTTAATTCCTAGTATCATGTTAGGATGTTTTTATTGGTTTCTAGTATCATGCTTAGGTTGCTTCCTATTTATTCTATCATGTTAGTATCATGTTAGGGCTAAAGCTTTGATATTTGTTTAGTGACATGCTAAGATTTGTTATTAATCTTGTTAGTATCATGCCTAGGATCTTGCTAATAATATTATTATGCTTTTATGAGATTGAGAATATTATTTTGATGATGATGATGATTTGTTGTGTCTATGTATTGTTATGTTGTTTGATACACATTATTGTTATTGCTTGATCACGCCCTCTCTTGCAGGGTTAAAGGGAATTTGTACTTGTAATCACGCTTAATAAGATAATTAATAATCTTGTTTAGGCTAATATGATTTTAATTCAAGTGATCGCCAATAATAGCTAGTTTTGTTTGTGCATTAATATTCAACCAACATAGATTAAACAGGTTTAGGGTTAATACATTGATTGTATGTTAGTCAGAAAGCGCACTTGAATATGAGAAGAATTAAGTAGAGGCCTATTTTTAGGGCAGGTTCAATCTCTTTTAGATTGGATTTGTACCTTCATCCCCGAATATCCAGTCATGGTTCCAGATCAATATGGAGTTAGCGATCTCATGGATCGTAAAAGGGTGTAACCTTCACCCTGTGAACGGTTTACAAGTTCCTAAAACTTGTTGGCGACTCTTTTGCTCTAACTTCCTTCCCTTTGGACGCCACCGTACTTAAGTGTATGATCACAGTGGGGCTCAAGTGTGGGATGCTTGAAATATTCCCTAAAAGGATCTAAGCACGATATGCTTTATATGATTACAAATCATTGATATATAAATGTTGCTAAGCACATTGTGCGATGCATGATATAATGAACATTGCTAAGGTCAGGAAGCTAAGCAAGTATACAATGTTTCTTCTAATGAATGTTGTCTTAAAAGATGATGAAGCATGCGCGGTAGGGAAACAAGATTTCATGATAAATGGTTCCTAAGGGAAAGATGATATGGCTATGTATGTGTGAAAGAAGTGTGTGAAAGTGATACTAAGGTGAGGCTACAAAGGCTATGGTGATGGAAAGAGATGTGAGAAGAGTCGAGATGGTGACTCTTTAGGCTAGGTAAGCTAAATGACTTGGTTCAAGCCCCCAAGTGTAGCTCTAGATGGATAGGGTCATAGGGATAAGCATTGGATATGACTCGATCATGGTGTGGATATGAATGTGGACATGAATGTGAGTATGAATGTGGCCGCACCTCATTGTGAGGTTGCCTACGTATCCGTTAGGAATCAGACTAAACGTAGCTCTAACCTAACTTTGCACAAGTGTATGTACACCTCAAAGAGGTCTTTTAAGGGTTGTAACGTGGTTAAGCTGATGGGTGAAGAAGCAAGAGGGATAAAAGGCTCAAGACCCGAGAGAAGCCCCCAAGATGTGTAATTGTGTATTTGAAATTTGAACTTTGCAAGTTTTCTTTTTCACATTTATTTTTTGTTTAATTTTCTTTTGCACAATTTTGTTTAATCAATGTAAGCAATCTCGGATCATGTTGTCCATCACTCACTTAGCACTCATGTTTCTCAGGCACGGTACCAAGCACTCAATGAGAGACGCAATTCAAGACATGTTCATATCAAAGACATTAGAACACTTGCCCTTAGACATTTCAATTATTGCTTTGTTTTTTTTTTTATTTAAACTTGCTTTTTGAATGTTACACAAATTGCACACCTTCCTATCCCAAGGTTAGGTGAATGTAGGTTGAATAAATAAGGCCAATGTTAGACGAGGCTCAAAGTGGTTAGTGAAGAAAAGGGATATGTGATGGAATGGTTAACGGGGAATAATGGGTTGCAAAGGTACTTCAATTCATTAGTAAACCTTGTGTTTAGTTCAGCAATTTTTTTTTTCTAATGAATGAAAAAGGCTATGATCGAGATATAAAGGAAATATGCTCATTTTATTAATGGAATAAAGGTGAACAAAAACTCAGAAAGGGAAATCTATGCTATACTTGAATGGAAATGAAAAAAAAATCATGAAATCCTGCACGAAGGGCTCACCGTGCGCCTGTCTTCATTGCTGCTTGTCATTTCCTGACGCCTGGAGGGACAGGAAGTTTGTTAGAATCAACAAGATCTTGAATAACGTCCTTCAAATTCCAACATTGCTCGGTAGAGTGACCCCTTCCTTGATGGTACTTGCAATGGGCAATAGGATTCAACTTAGCGCTCCTTTCTTCAGGTTTTGGCTCTGGAAACGGCCCAATAGGTGTGATCAAGCCTTGACCGTAAAGGCGATCAAAGGTTGCATCATAAGTCATTCCTAAAGGAGTGTAAGTTTTCAAACATCCCACACTTGAGCCCCACTGTGATCATACACTTAAGCATGGTGGCGTCCAAAGGGAAGGAAGCTAGAGTAAAAGAGTCGCCAACAAGTTTTAGGAACTTGTAAACCGTTCACAGGGTGAAGGTTACACCCCTTCACGATCCATGAGATCGCTAACTCCAATAGGTCTGGAACCATGACTGGAAGTTCGGGGATGAAGGTACAAATCCAACCTAAAAGAGATTGAACCTGCCCTAAATAGGCCTCTACTTTATTCTTCTCGTATTCATGTGCGCTTTCTGACTAACATACAACCAATAGGTTAACCCTAAACCTGTTTAATTTATGTTGGTTGAATTTAATGCACAAGCAAATCTATTATTGGCGATCACTTGAATTATAACCATATTAGCCTAAACAAGATTATTAATTATCTTATTAAGCGTGATTACAAGTACAAATTCCCTTTAATCCTACAAGAGAGTCCTACAAGAGAGCACGTGATCAAGCAATAACAACAATAATATATAAGCAACATAATAATAACAATCATCAACCATAATAATATTCTCAATAAAGCAAAATAACATTAGCAAGATCCTAGGCATGATACTAACAAGATTAATAACAAATCCTAGCATGTCACTGAGCATTAAAAATCAAAGCTTTATTCCTAGCATGATACTAACATGATATTAGAAAGAATAGGAAGCATCATTGAAACATGCATGATATTAGAAATCAATAAAAGCATCCTAACATGATACTAGGAATTAAAATAATCAAAGCATGACTTCTATATCAAAAGAATAACAATTAAAGCAACTACTTACTTCGATGCCTCGTATCTCTTTCTAATAACAAAATACACGCGTTAGTAACTTCAAGGAAAATAATAAACAAACAATTAAATTAAATAATTGAAATAGAGATTAGGGACCAAACCCTCAGAAATATTCAACCTTTCACGTCTAGGGCGAAGGAAACTTCGAACTTGGCTAAGTGTGTCTAGAACTAATGTATGCGGAATTTTGTGAGAGGGAAGGTTTAGAAGAAGAGAGAGAAAGCTTCTAGCTTTTAGAGAGAGGATAGAGAGAGGTGATTGTGAATTGTTGATTCTTGATGATGGTTGTGGAGAACGGAGGTACAACCCCTATTTATAAGAAAACAGTCCGGAAACAAATCAAGTCCTATTCGGAATAAAACTGGCATCTGTCGCCAGGCGACAGACATCAGCGCCAGGCGACAAAATTAGCGCCAGGAGACAGATGTTAGCGCCAGGCGACAGACCCTGTCGTTTGGCGCTAATTAAAAGATAAAACGCGTTTGTACGCGGAATCCTCTTCTTAATATGATTAAGCAGCAAATTCCGTGTTTATCAAATTAAAATCAGGTTTATCATAAAACACCTATTTTATTCTAAATAAAACTCTTTAAAATATAATCATTAATCCTAATTCCATTAGAATTTAAAAGAACCTTCTAAATATTCTAGAAGATTAAAATCAATCCTAACAACTTTAGGAATAATAATTAATAAGCCCTCCTCTAGATCATTGGGCCGCATATAAAATTTATTTCGGGCCCAATTTAATATTTTGGCCATAACTTCCTCATTATTCATCGGAATTGGGCTTATAATATATCACTGGAAAACTCTTTTCGAGCCCAACCCAACTACACTATTATTGGACCCTTATCATGGACCAAACTAAATTGGACTGGCTATTTTCATAAATAGAGTAAGAAAAGAAATGTTTTCAAAAACAGAAAGAAAGATATTTTAATAAAAACATCCACATCACTAGACTTTTCACACTTTCACCTCGTTCGACAATCAAATTACGTGAAAGGTATTCATCACTGGGTTTGGTTTTGGGGAGACACATTTGGGTATCTACAGTAAGTTCTCCTTTTCCTGGGCAATGGAGCATCATGAACTAACACTTCATTGAGATCGACTTAACTTATATTGTTGGTAGTATTTTCGTGCTTAGAAGACCAAGAAGAAGGAAGGTCGTTCTTCTTGTTTTTCCAAGTGTTATTATTGTTACCACCAGCAGTCTTTATTAGCTCATCCTATTGATACTAATGTCATATACAGCTTCGAAAGTGTTCAAAGGGAAAAATTTGAGATGTTTCCTGTACTTGTAAGTTAGGTTCTAGATGAAGAGAGGCAAACAATCTCTCTTTCTTTGGGGGGATCTACCAAGAGTGCAGCCGTTTCCCTCCACCTGTTCAGATAAGCGATGAAGCTTTCATTCTCTTTCTGTTTGATAATGGAGAGTTCACGTTCAGAAGTTCTAGTTTTAATGTTACACTTGTAACGATTCATGAAACTATCGGTGACATCTTGCCAAGTTGCAGTATGCTTGGCATCTAGAGAATAAAACCATTGTTGGCAAGCATGCTCTAAGGAAAGAGGGAACACCGTAGGGAAGAGTGTTATGTCCAATCCATGGTTGTAGAGAACGCTTTCAAATGGAATATTGGATTGTCAGTAGGCTTGAAATTTGGAATATCAGCAGTGGAGAACTTTTTGGGGAGCCTATCCCTCATATCCAAAGGAGTGGGAGGTTATTCAACATAAGTGAAATCCTCGGAAATCTTACTCATCTGTTCTTTCAATTTGTCAAGGGTAGCAACAGTTACCTTGTTTAGTTCCATGGTAGTGACCCTAGTGATAAGGGTTTGCATCATGGAAGATAGTGCCTCGATGGATTTGTTGATGTTCTCAATATCTTCCTTAGTGGCCATTTGAATGAACTGAAAGTAGTTTGAAGGTGATGAGTAATGTGGAGATGGCGAAGTTTTCTTTGAACGCCTCTTAGATCTAAGAAGTTGTTGCGGTAATGACTCGAACCGTGTTAATCTACCCCTGCTCTTCGACCAAATACTATGAAATAAAACAATTCACTTAATCATTTGACTCATTGCTCAAGATAGGAAAGGAAGGGAAAAAAATAGACATTTGAAAACAGGTGAGAAATCTCCACTCATTTTTTATTATGACGAAAAAGGGGGTGCATGAACCTAGTATACGATCATAAACGATATGGTGCATGACTGGAGTCGAAAAATAAAGAAAGTGTGTGGACTATACTTGATTCGTGAGTGATTAGGTGATTATAAGACTCGTGGTATGATCGTATGGCTAGACATGTGAACAGTAACCAAAATGACTGACGCAAGGACCAAATTAGCACGGAAGACTAAAAAAAAGATGACTGGACCTATTCCCTGGGCACCGTGACACGGTGCCGCTGTCGTGACACGACGAATTGTACCGTGTCGCGGTACAAGCTTCCATGACACGGCACTGATTGTCGTGGCGCAGTGATCAGTTCTAGGTGTTTTTGTGTGTTTTTCTAGTTTTTGTCAGTTTTAGAGTTTGCGCTAATTACTAGTGAGTACGATCCATTGGTATTCGTTAGTCATAAAATAAACCACCATAGATAAAGAAAGATTGTTAATATTAGGATCAAAACAATCAAATATATACACATAGGGCACGTTGGCACAATGAGGCAAAGAAGAGTTCGCAACCTAATGTCAAGTTCTATGTTCCACTATGGTCAAGTTTATTTGGTGTCAAAAGGGTACCATGATTAAGAGTTTGGACGAGTTAGCAAGGCAGCCTCCCTTGAGGGTGTATGCCAATGGGCGGCTCCGCAAGTTCGTGATTAAATCGAACTCGACTCCATGGTTTGGGTGAATTTAATAACTCGGATGAACCCTTATTGCCATGAACGTTTTTGGGTTGATAGAGCTTAACGGTGTGTTTGGATTGAAGGAAATGGAGGGAAAGGAAGGGAAGGGAAGGGAAATGGAGAGATGAGGTACTTTTCATTTGGATAACAAATGATGGAGGAAGGGAATTGGAGGGGAGAGAAATGGAGGGATTAAATTGTAGGAAATTAATCTCTCCAACAACAGAGAGATTTGGTAGGAAAACTTACAATTCTTCCCTCCCCTCCTCTTCTCCTCCCTCCCCTTCTTTTTCTTCCCCTTTCTTTATCCAAACACAGTGTAAATTTCTCGAATCCAAGACGTATGTAGAACACACACGTTTTTTCAGAAAAATCGAAGGAAGCTAATAACGAGAAAGAACAGAATCACTAGAATAATTTTACAGGCATCGTGTCATAGTGGAAATTGCCGCGACACGGTGGAAAATGCCGCGACATGCTGGAAAATACCGCGACACGGTACAGTACACTGCGTCACGGTGTTTTGTACCGTGTCACGACACCTCTGTCATTACACGGTGCTTGTAAAATTCAAGTAGTGCCTCGTTTTCTTCAATCATGATCAGGTCATCCAATTTTTCAACGGGCGAACCTAAAATACGACGTTAAAACGTCTATGTATATGCAAAAAATGCCAATTTAATCACAAGAATACGATTCAAGAATCTTTCAAGTTTTATCCACTCATGTTAATTAAATACTGATCACTCAAATTGACAAATAACCAATAATCCTCCCCAATGGAGTCGTCAAATTGTAGTCGTCGTTAAAAGTGCGCCTACATTAAGCATGTGTGAATATGTTTGGCACTCTTAGGAAGTGGGAATTGACATATACGATTAGGGACAATGATTAGGGACAAGGAAAGTAGGTAGCCGTCAACAAGTTTTTAAGGAACTTGTAAACCGTTCACGGATCATAAAAGGCAACCACGAATAAAGGGACAATGATAGGCAACAACGATTGACCCATGAAGGTTACACCCCATTCATACTCCATGAGATTACTAACTCCATATGGTTCAGAACCACAAAAGGAGGATCAGGGATGATGGTACGAAGTGAGTCATGGAGTCACATTCGCCCGTATTGGCCTCCACTTGATTCTTATAGTGAAAAGTGATTCCTGCGATTTCAAAGGCATATAAACAAAGATTCAATTTGCTTTAAACTATTATTAGGCTAAATTGGTTGAATATTAATACAACATATAATTCTAAAGTATTTGTGATCACTTAATTAAACAATAAGATTAAAAAGGAACCTAAACCGATTGTCCAAATTTATCTTATTAGGCGTGATTTTCAATTACATAATCCCTTTACATGCAATATGGTGATCATAAAAATATAATAGAATAAGCATTAATATTGAAAGCAATTTAACAATAATATTGTTAGTCAAATTAAATAATAATAAACCTAATCATGATATTAGCAATATTAAAACAAAATAAGTAATTAAATTAATTAATTACTCACATTTCGCGCGCTCCTTTAAAATGCTACATCATGAATAAACTTTTAGTAACTTCAATAAAAATATAAATCAAATGGAAATTAAATTAAATTTAATGTAGAGTTGATTTGGTCCTAACCCTCAGTTAATTATACCTTTCACGCCTTGGTTTAAGGACGGAACCTCGGGTTAAGTATGGACTCCTTGGAGTACTTGGGGGAAGTATTATGGAAGAATAAGTAGGCTAGTATTTAGGCTAAAGAGGGAGAAGATAATGATTTTGGTGTATAAGAGAGGAAGAGAGAATGATTTTTGGTACCCCGAAACTGTAGAAATCGGGTTTGTATTTATAGAGGAGACGAACAGGAATATGCACGAAACGCTAGAAGAGATATGAGCCGCAGAAAAACCCTAATTTTGGGCACCGTGACACGGTAAGGGACACCGTGACACGGTACAGTCCACCGTGGCACGGTGAAGCGCACTGTGTCGCGGTGTATAATTTGTCTAAAAATACGTCCAGATTCATACGCGTGTGGGAAAAAACGCGGAATAGACACGGGAAAGCACCGTGACACAATGAAAATTTTCGTGTCACAGTACAAGGCACCGTGCCACGTTGGCATGCACCGTGGCGCGGCATTTTATTTGTTGCGCGGTAATTCCAGTTTTTTACGCGTTTTTAAAACTATGATAACTTTTGATCTGTAACTCGGAATAAGGCATATAATATATCATTGGGAAGCTTATCACGTCTACTTTTTAATACAATTAAAATCAGGTCAAAATAATTTGTAAATTTTAAGATATGACAGTTTTAGTGAAAGGGTGTCGGATTTGGGCCGAGTTTAGTATTTTGCTCATATCTTCTTCGTTTTAAATCGGAATTGGGCTTATGATATATCATTGGAAAGCTTATTGAAATTACTATACAAAAAAATAATAGTTGGGTCAAAATTATATGGCCACAAAATCAGTTTCTCTCGGTTTTGTGATGTGGACACGAAAAGTGAAAAGTAAGTTATGGTTTAGGGATATGGGCTAGGAATTGGGTTGGTTTATGAAATCTATTGGGATTGAATATGGATTTAAGCACTCCAAAGATTAAATACTCAACCTGATCAATAATGACGGTGAAAGGTTGTTCATCATCGAGTTTGATTTTGGGGAGACATTTTTAGGTGTCTACAACCGGTGACTGGGTAATGCGGTGGCTGGGTTAGGAATTTATGGTTTTCAATTTTTTTTGTTTTTTTATCCAATATATTACCACCACGTATACAATGTGGAGCCCACTAACGATTTTTTGGATGGCGTTAGTAAATGGTGGTGAAATCCAATTTTTTGGTTTTTTTTATGGTGTTAAAATAAAAGTTTTAAATTTTGTGGTATTATAATCAAAATATGTGTTTTTTTTTCCTGGTGTTATTTTCTAAAATTTCCTTTCTAATAATTTGAACTTTGATATATGTTTGCTTCTACCAGACCTGGATGATCGGTAACTTGATGAACATGTTAAACTTTTTTTTAAAAAGTAATTTTCACATGTCGCATGTTTATTGGTCAAAAAAATAAAATAAAAAATAAAAACAAAAAATGACCCCTCTTCCCAACCCCCTACAAGCTCTACCCTCCTCATCGGAAATAACCAACCCCCTCCCCTCCTATCTCATCCCCCTTCCTGTCCCCGATTCCTAATTCCAACCCCTCCCCTTCTGTCCTAAATTCCGGCTTCCCCTTCCCTCCTCCCCCTCCACGATTTTGGCCCCCTCTCCCCCCACCTTCTATTTCGATCCCTTTCCCCATTTCGGATTTTAGCCCCCCTATTTTTCATGCAGTACATTTCAGCACCAGCCTCACTCTATCCTTTTTAGGTAAAGGGTTTTACAAGGTGGGGGAATACATGGTGTTTTCGAGGGCAGGAGGTGGAAAACTTGTTGATTTCGAGGGTACGGATGGGGAGCGAGGTTGTTTTCGGTGGTAGGGGAAATGGGAGGTTTCTAGATAGGGCTAAAGTTGTTTCGGGTTGGGCTAGGGGAAGGGGTGGTTGTAAGGGTTTATTTAATTTTGCTTTTATTTGATTTTGTTTAATTTTTTGATTTTTTTTAACCTTTTAATGATGCCACATGTTAAAGTAATTGGGACCGCCAGAGGAAAATGCATGTCAAATTTTGGATTATTTGATAATAATTGAAATTTGGGAATATTCAATGTAAATCAATAAAAGTTGGGATTATTAAAGTGAATTTTTTCCTATTACAATATAACGTTTAGAGACTATATTTACAATTTACTCTATATAATTATGTACTCCCTCTGTATTTTATCATCTATCTCATTTCTCCATGCCTGGAGTTTTAAGAAGTTTAAGATAATTTAGGGCTTCCTCAAAATTACTCGAACTCCTACCTTTTGTCTGAGATAATTCTTATGAACAATGTTTAGACAATTATATCATGTTAAAAGTTTATTTCCTTATTTGTCATTGTTATTAGTTGCTTCTTTTTTAAACTATTAAGAATAGTTTTCCGACATACTTCTTTTTTTTCTCTCTCTAGTTTTTAGAGAGAGATACTTCCCTGTAGGGTTTTCCCTTGGGATGGTTTTTCCTAGTCTCTTTTGCTAGGGTTTTTTCTTTGTTTTTTCTTCAATCCTTCCCTAATTCTCTCCATCTCTTTCATTCTTGATTTTTATTTGTGAATTTTGTAGGGACTTCCACTGGTTTTTACCGGTGGAAAGCCCCAAAATCTCTTTAATTGCTTTCAATAAAAAGATTCCATCCTTAAGATGGTGTTCATGGTAGAGATTTTAATTACTTGTTTATTGAAGGATGAATATTGAAGGTTTCGCAATTTCTACCGGAGTTTAGAAGACCATGGAAGTATATTTATCCAAAAAATTATGCATCTGCACATCTTATGCCGAATCAGAGCGAACTCACAGATTGTATTGCTTTGGATGAAGTTTTTTGTTATAGGCTAGTATCAATCGATTCTATGATGTTGTTATTTTTAGGGTTTTATATATTTTTGTTGGAATTTTAAAATTTTCAAAAACTGATTGTAAGTGCTGTCTGGCTATTTTATAAATGATATCTTTAATCTTCCTTAAAAAAAAAAAAAAAAAAAAAAAAAAAATTTCGGACATAACCGCACTAGTTTCCTAAAAATATATATATATATATTAAAAAAAAAAAAAAAAAAAGAAAAAAGAATGCCAGCCCAATTCGTTAAAAGATGTTTCGTTGCTAAATTACCCAACAATCTTATCATCTTCTTCCTCAAACTTGAAACCGCCATTTTCCTCTGCTTCCTTCTTCGTAGTACTTGTGTATGATGAAACCTCTGCTGCTAATACTATCACTTGTATAACTCAACTTCAAATGTACATCCACAAAAGAATGGCATTTACAACAGCTAAGTTATCTGAATTACCATTGCGCAATACCCTCCCTTTCACCTGCTCACACTCTTCTTCTTCCCCTTCTTCAATCTTCAAATCTCCAAAACATTGTTTTTCTATCCCAATTACCTTTTCTTCTCTCAAAACTACCCAAACCCACAAAAACCCACATTCAAATTCTTCCCAAAACCCTTCTAAAACCCCTAATTCAGCTCCTTGGATCAAGAAATGGCCTTCAATTGACCCGTCAACTGTTCAAAATGATGCTGACTTTGGTAATTGTAGTAAAGGGAGTAGAATTGTGGAGAATAAAGGGAAGAGTGCAATTGAGAGGATTGTAAATAGGTTGAGGAGTTTGGGTTTGGAATCAGATGATGAGGATATGAGTGATTTGGATGAGGAGGGTTTTAGGGAGGAGGGGAAATTGGGGGATTTGTTGAAGAGGGATTGGATTACGAATGATACTATGTTGGTTGAAGAAGAGAAGAGGAGTGATTATGGGTTGTTGCCTTGGGAGAGGGAGGAGGGGGAGGAGGAGGATGTGGGTGTGGTTAGGGAGGTGAGAGCAAGTGAGAAGAAGGCAAAACGGGTTGTTAGAGGGAATACATTGGCTGATTTGACGATTGAGGAATCGGAGTTGAAGAGATTGAGAGGGCAAGGGATGGTATTGAGGGATAAAGTTAATGTGCCTAAAGCTGGACTTACTCAGGCTGTGTTGGAGAAGATTCATACAAAATGGAAAAAAAAGGAGTTGGTTAGGTTGAGATTTCATGAAGATTTAGCTCATGATATGAAGACTGCCCATATTCTTGTAGAGGTATATTGAACTGTCAGCTTAGAATATAGTGCTTTAGTAATTTGTGCTTGTTTGGTTCAGATGATAACAATGTATGTTATTCGCAGACTCCTGATTTTGAGCATTTGTTGATTATGTTTGCTTCACATAAATAATGATAACAGATACTGTGGCTAATTAGCTTCATTCTTTCGTAGTCAGTGTATTAAGAATTGATGGTTTTTGGGGTTAAGCGTGGGTTGGGATGGCCTGAGAACTCAAACTAAGAGAGTGGAAGTTGCTTATTTGTCTCACGATTCATTTTTATCATGTATGCTTGTTGCACATGCTTGTTTAACACTGTTAACTGTGGAGCATAATGTTATAATCTACGAACTTTGTATTAAGCAGTAACAAAAGGAAGAGGTTGACAGGTTTATCGCCTAGGCCCTTGTGTGTTCAATACTGCATGTGTACTGAACTTGCTTGCTTAAATTCTCAAGATATACCTTTTATCACCTAGGCACTTGTGTGTTCAATACTGCATTTGTACTGAACTTGCTTGCTTTATCTTATACACTTATTACATAGGCGCTTGTGTGTTCAATACTGCATGTGTACTGAACCTGCTTGCTATACACTTGTATCTTCCAGTTTATGGTTGTTGGTATTGTTTGTTGTAAGTCTATGGTGTTGAAACATATTTTCAAGATAAATGGTGGCCATTGACTCATTGTAATCCTAGAATGCACAAGACATATAAAAATAACAGTTCTTATTTGGCCTTTATATTAAGTTGGACTGCTCAGAGTTTCTAGATACAAAAGATGTTGGTTTAATCAATTCATGTCCATAATTTGCAATAGAAAATCTTTTTTCTTAAAAATATGCTGCTGAAAATTAAGTATTGGTGGTGCGTTTACTTGTTTATGGCAGGAAAGTTGTTTTATTCAAATTAACTATTTTTTCTTGAACAGCGCCGAACTGGGGGTTTAGTCATATGGAGATCGGGAAGTGTTATGGTGGTTTACCGCGGAAAGAACTATGAAGGGCCCCTACCTAAATCAAAGCCAGATACATCATCTGTAAATATAGCTGCAGTAAATAATGGGAATGATGCTGGTGCATCATTAGAAACTATTTCACCACAAGTAAAAGCTCTGGAACAGTCTAGGAATCTGACAGCTGAGGAAGTTGAATACAATGATCTTCTTGATTGTTTGGGCCCTCGATTTGTTGATTGGTGGGGTACTGGAATTCTTCCGGTTGATGGTGATTTGCTTCCTCAAACAGTTCCTGGTTTCAAGCCACCATTGAGGTTACTCCCAACTGGGATGCGGTTGGCAGTGACTAATGCTGAGTTGACGACTTTACGGAAACTGGCCAAGTCACTTCCTTGTCATTTTGCTCTTGGTATGGATTATCCCTTTTTTAGTGCTTATTAATATCTCCTCCATTATATGACGTCAATATTATTCTGGAATGTGAAGGTAGAAATAGACATCATCAGGGCTTGGCAGCTGCTATAATTAAGCTTTGGGAAAAGAGTCTAGTTGCAAAGATTGCTGTAAAACGAGGAATTCAGAACACTAACAATGAGCTGATGTCAGAGGAGTTGAAGGCACTTTTCTTTCTCATCTCTTAAATTGTCTTTATTTGCCTTTTCTTCTATTAATTGTCATTTCAGTGTGTTTGTTCTGTGTAATTATGTGTCTGTTTATTGCTCCAATTCTTCTACTGCTATGTACTTGTTTTGACTGATTTTTCTTCAATGCTGAAAAAGAATTGTACTTCCTATGAGACAATTTGAAGTGAACAGTGCTTAAACTATACTTCTGTGATGATATTATTTACTTAAAGATTGAACTTTTATAATGTATGATTTCAAATATTTTTGTGCATTAGTTATATGGACTTCTAAACCTTAGTAAACTTATTGTCATTAAAGGGCTTTATGATCAAAGATTTCTCATGGTATTCCTTTGATCTTGGACAATGTCAAACCACAAAGATACCATGCTGTTTCTTTTATTTTATTGGCAAGGGTGAGAACTAAATAGCAGCAATTTTGGGTGCAGTTGTGATAATTATTGTATAAATGCCTAGGTTTAGCTGTAAAGTGCAAGGATGCGTTAAATTGGATGGATCTAGGATATATAAGTTTCTGTACATTTTACATTTTTTTTTTTTTTTTTTTTTAATTTTGTATTTATTTTTGTTTTTATTTTTTATTTTTTTTGGCAGCAGGATGAACAAGATAAAAAATAAATAAAATAAAAACAGTACATGACTACTCCTTATTCCTGGCATTAGGTGCTAGGCTTTGGGTAGTCTTAACACTACTACAAAGGCACTTATTATTATAACTAACATTACAACATTGAGAGCTAATAGCACTAACACAATCTAGGATTCTTGAAGTTGCTTCTTCCTTGGATGATTGTAGAGATCCATTGAGGGGGGAGTAACGTACTTCCTTTTTTCACCAGCTTGGTACCTGCACTTTAAACCATGGTTAGAAGGGAATGAGCGATCACCTATGTGACGGGTTGAACATCTTCTCGCGTGGCATCTTGTTGTATGTCGGGTCTTGACATTTGAGCTAGCCCTTTGTGTCCTTCTCTTAGAAGCACAAAGTAGATGCTGGGTCAGCTTCTTCTGTATGGTGGATGCCAATTGAAACTAAGTTACATCTTGAGCCTTGGCTTCATCTGTAGGCTTTGCTTCTTGTTGAGCCTTAACTTCTTCCACCTCACTGACTTTATCACTCTTGTTAGCTGAGTCATTCATCGATGATGGAATAACTCTGACTTGGAAGTAGGTTCCTGACCTGGAGTTGAAAGACTTGATAGTCTTTCCTTGTTCCATCAGAAGATAATCCTTTGTTGAGGTTCTAAGAAAGGAGCCCTGCCTTTTACGGTTTTGAAACCGATATTTAGGCTCTACAAGATGACTGTTTTCATTGCCTTCTTTAGTAGAAGGAGAAGTAAGGTTATTCAACTGATCTGAAGATTCTTTCTCTAGACCACCTGATGAGAGGCCTGGTCTTGACATTCCTGAACACAGCTTGAAGTAGGGGCTTGTTCCAATTTCGGATTTGGATCACTTTCAACTTGGTGGCTTGCATAAACCTTTTCACACTTTTTTGGTAGCTTCTCTTGTGAAGGGAGGCTAGTTCCAAGAGCATTTGGGATAATTCCTGGATTAACTACCTTCTGACCACCAAATATGATACTCTTCACTGAACCCAACTTCTTGACCACTACTTGATTTGAGGGTTCAAGATTGTAAGCGGCCAATACATCCAAATGGGCTAGATCATTTCTCCCTAGTTCCGTGGCAGCACAAGCTCTCCTAAACAAAGCTTTCACGCTATCGGGATTATATTTGAGGACAACTGAATAGAAGCGACCAACCTGGATAAACTCTCTCTTTTTCAACAGGCAGCAGCTAAATTTAGACAAATAGCAGATGGTAATTCGACAAAAACTTGATGCTTTTCCTTTGAATCAATAGAAAGAAAAGTCAAAACTTTGCTGCAGAGTCATGCTTATCCAAGGCCCTGTCATAGTTCCCTTGCTTAAATAGGAGGCTACCTTCCTCCTTGAAATCCTTAACATAATTAAGAATACCCTCTGGATTCTTCAGGTTTGGGATGAAATCAATCATTAGCGCATCCCTTTCCTCCGATTCCTCCTCAAAAAGAAGGAACAAAAGATCCCCCTTTATTTCCTCAAGCCTCCAAGGAACACATAATTCAGATAGACAAATGAAATTACTAATGCAATATACTTGGGAACAAATAGGATAAAGTAAATCACAAAAAGGCACAACAGAATAAAATTACTCAACTCCATATGGAAGAGGACAACTAGAACTTGAGCAAGTATAGAAATTAAATTGCCGAATAAGAAGAACTAGGATTGAAAGGTGGAAGCAGAATAATCACTCATGATTCGACGGCAGCTTGGCTCAAAGAGTTCGAGTTTACTCTGGGAAGGCGAATTGGTGGCTTGCCGGCAACCGGTAGTCCGTCCTGAACCTACACCGTCGCCGGTGAGCCTTGTCTTAAGAGCTTATCTGGCTGGGCGGGTTTTCGGGATTTGGTAGTAGAGAAAATAAAAAATTTCGGGTTCAGATGAAAATAAAAAATAGTGCACTGAAATTCATACGTTAATTGTTGATGCAGAAAATATTGACTAGTGTCGTAAATTGTACATAGTGTTATGCTTTAGTAGAGCAAAACTCTGAACTTCTATATACTGAGCAGTGAGCAGCATGACAATGCATGAGTGGATATGCTTTGAGTACCGTCATTGGCGTCATACAATGGACTGAATTTGCTGGAAAAATTGTCCAGTGAAGGCAGAAGTCAAGTTAGGTTGTTTGGGTAGTGTAGAAATTTAGATAGATGTTTCTCCCTCCGTCCTCAAATAATCATCCTGGTAGGTTTGGACATGAGTATTATGGAATTTAGAAGGGTGGGTGGGTGAGAGAGAGAGAAAGAGAGCTAGTGCAGGGGTCCACTTTACATGGGTTGAGTAGGAAAATTTTTTATATGAAGTTCTTTTTTTTTTTTTTTTTTTTTTTTTTTTTTGTGTGTGTTGGGAGTTTGATATAATAATAGTACTTGTTGTCTTATTAAAAGTTGGGTTATATTTACTTTGTATTACTTTATTTTTTTTTAAAAGTATGAAGGGAGGGGGAGGGTTGAGACATTATGTGTGGTTCCCTAGAATGACATATGCCTTCAGAGGTTGATGATCCAGATTTTATCTCTATCAAAGGCCAGATATGCCAGAGTGATTGCCACATAATAATATCTGATAGGTAGCCTCAGTGTATCCCGGAAAGGTGCTGTTTTCGCAGAGTAAATCCTAACAATTGAGCAGCTTGAGCTATCTGTTTCCATAGCAAGACTGGAAGCACTGAAGAATGATACCAAAGCAAAGCATGTCTGTTTCCTTGTAAAGTTGCTGGTTTAATTGCTGGTTTAGGTGCTGGTTTAGGTGTCTGTTCTAGTAATTGTGTCAAAATGTGAGAGAGTTGATGTTATTGAAACTTGGGAGCACAATGAGACAGTTTTCTTTTCTAATTGAAATGGCATATTTCCTTGTAAAGTTGCTTGTTTAATAGTAAGAATGTTGTGTCTTGATTAGATTTTTTTTTTTTTTTATCACAAAAGGGAACTTTGGGAAAGACCTAAGGAAGCTGTTCAGTACATCAGTGTGATGGAAGAACACTAAGGGAATGGGTTTATAAGTCTGACTAATCGAATTTATAATTGAAGAGCATCATGATGGATATGTAGTGCAAGTATGCAGCAAATTACAAACCATTAGTAGAAGGTAGGGGCTGAAGAAAAAATCGATTAACATAATGTCATAATCATTGAAAGCACCTCAATACTGATATGTTGATTAGCAGTGGTGTTCTTCTACGTTACTTTAGCTATCTTTTTTCCCTCTAGTGCGATCATTGAATTTGGTTATCCTCCACCTTCAGATAAAATATTTCAAGCATAAGTCTTTGCTACAGTAGTACAATAGAATTGATGGACTTTGATAAATTAGTGTGAAAGAAACGAAAATCACTTGCTGCTAATTGTTGCCTTGTAATTTCCCACACAATCCCTTTGCTATATTGATTTTGTTATGAACTGGTTTGCAGTTTGCCCCTATATTTTATGGGACTAGACTAAAGTTGGGTTGTTTTCTGATTGAACATATTTGATTATACATGTTTAAAGCATTGGCCAGTTCTACACTTCTACTATAGATGGCATTGATCTTTCTCAGTTTCCCTGAGAGAGCTTTTAATCTTCAGTTCAGAATCTGTCATTTATCTCACATGGACCATTATTTTTGTTGCCATGGACAGTAAAATAAAGCTCTCAAAACAGTGAAAATAACCTATTTGGCTGAAGGTTGGCCCATAACACCTCTTACAAGGCTGTGATGCTGCGTAGTAATGTTTATATGTATTATATTTCTTCCCTGTGATATTAGGTTCTCTTTTCATATACTCTTCATCCCTGCATCATTGTGCAATAAACTGATGTTAGGGAAAGGGGTATATTGGGTAGTGCAATATAATTCAGCTAGTAGTGTCTTGTAGAGAAAGATATGGGAGGTTTTTCAAGATGTAATACTATGAATAAGAGGAAGGAATTGGTGAGTTGAATGTTGATCGAGTATGTTGGGTTAGCTTAGTTAAGCTAAAATAGAATAGAATCCACCTCTTGAAAGTTGAATTATCACTCTTAATTTCTGTAACTCAGTTTACTAATCAATAGTATCTTCTTCTTCCCTAATTTCTTCCATTAATGAAGTTTAACCTATCTTAATTCACAGTTCATTGGTTTATTGGCTAATTGGTCTTGCTGCAGGCACTCACGGGAGGCACCTTGCTGCTGCGAAACAAGTATTTTATTGTTATATATCGTGGAAAAGATTTCCTTCCACGTAGTGTGGCTGCTGCTGTTTTGGAAAGACAGGAACTCACAAAAAAGATCCAAGATGCTGAAGAAACTGCACGAATTGGATCATATGTGGCACCTACCACTTATGAAGCTGAAGATGCCCCTGCTGGTACACTAGCTGAGTTCTATGAAGCCCAAGCCAGATGGGGCAGAGAAATATCAGCTGAAGAACGAGAAAAGATGATAGAAGAAGCTTCCACTGCTAAAAGTGTGAAAGAGGTCAAGCGAGTTGAGCATAAATTAGCTCTGGTAAGCATGCTGATCTTCTTATAAGGCTGACTAGACTGCATATTTAGAAGCTGGACTGCAAAAGATGCGATAAATCAAATTTTGGCACATATTATATTAGCTGTCTAAGAAACATGAACTCCGTGATCTTTGTGCAAGTCGCATTTAGTGTCAGTTTTGCTTCTCAGTGAATATATTTATCCCTTCATCTTAGAAACATCTCATCTTTTGAAATTTAAATTGTAAAGTGGGCATTGTAATGGGTTTACTCCGTGTCGTTGAGTAAGTGTTCTACGTAGAAAAACTTTATGTATAGAAACCTAGAAACACTAAACAAACGATTATAGGAGATGTTTGTACGAGATGTTAGGGAATATAATTTTTAATTTTAAAGCGCTTTTCTTTTCTGATATAGAAAAAGGGCCAGATCAGTGTTAATTTGGTGCAATTAAAGGATGACATTGATTTAAGATATAATATCATATTAGTTTGATATGAGTAAAAGGTCTGAATATTGTGTGAAGATATGAGAGGATATCACGTGTGTTAATATTCCTCCCTACTTTACTAGTTCTTTGTCATGTTGCCTTTAGTCATCGATTCCTTGCACCTTTTTGTGCTCTGTTGTGGTGCAGCAGGACGGATTGCTCATAGCTCATTTTATTTGATTCAAATCTAGAGTGTAGACAAGTCAATTATCAAGTAGTATTAACTTTATACAAATTTATTTGGAGTTCCAACTCTTCCAAGGCCATTTTCCCTAAACCAAATGTGTTTGCTTCAGAGCATTGCACATGTAATTGCATCTAAAAGCCTTATATCATTCTTTTCATGGTCCTTTTTTAGTGGAGTGTGATTAATAGCTCAATTAATTGTGATCATTTATTCACCCACCTCTATTTCAATTTAAAGTGTCTAGGCTTCTATTGGTAATCAAGAGTGTTTGCCTAATCTTGCACCGGTTAGTTTAGTTATGAGCTCGAGTTTTACTCTTCGCTCCTATGCGTTCTTATTGTAATAAAATTGTTGGTGCTCACTGATCGTGTATTGTGTGTTGGTACTGAAAGTCCATTTTGATGTTGTGTTTGATACCATTGATATATAACAGCACAGGTCTATGATATTCATTCTGTAGGATTCCATTTGTAGATCATTCTTGTTCATAGTCTTTTGGTTTTGAAAAGCCAGCAACTTTTTTTTTTTTTTTTTTTTAAATTGAGCTTGAACAGTTGAATAGCATATAGAACTTAAGTGAAAAGTGCCTACTTTGTTTTGGCTTCAACAAGTTATTGTGACCTTCCTTACCTAATGAATCAGCCAAAATGTAGCACAGGATTGGAAATGAGTGGAATGAGAAAACACGATTTCTCAAAATTAGTAACTGCAAAACTGTAGTTAATAATTTAAAAATATTTTTCCCTTAAAAAAAATTGAAAATATTTTTGATCAATTATCGTCATCCTTTTCTTGTAAAAAAAAAAAAGAAAAAGAAAAAAAAGAAAAAAGAAAAAAAAAATCATGCTACTTTCAATAATAATTTTATTTATTTATCTTTGTAATAAATGATATTTTTTCCGTTTTTTAAATATTGCACAACTTGCCTTTTAAGGAAGTTTCACAAAAATTGCACCATAAGCATTTTAAGGAAATAAAATATTTGTGTTCACACTACAAATACCCAATATACCCCTACTTTTAACATTTCATTCTTTAGTTTATATTTACATCACATGGATAATTTTGTACTTTTACCCATCTCCCTCTTCCTGTTTCCCACTACCAAAAAAATTGTACCCAATCTCTATGGTGCAATAATAAAAGAACGGAGGAAGTATACATAATGTTTTAAGTGCATAGTAATAAAGCTAAAAGAAATCATCTGATTTTATGTGCATTAAATTATACAGGTCTAAGTAATAAGTCAAGGCCATAAGACTTTAAATCTCATTAATCTGTCACATGTGATGATGTGATCACTCACATTTTCCTCTCCCCCTCTTCTGGTCAAGACAACCCCCTTGCACTCATTTTGAGCAATCAGCCCATATGTGATATGACTCCTTGGTGGCTATCAGAAGCTATTGATGGTGACAATCAACAAGTCAACATTGAAAGGTGGATATATTGAGTGGAGAAGAGATACAGATAGAGAAATCTCGTGTGAAGTTTCTTGGGTTTCACTTTCTCTTCCCTCTAATAACCCCTTGTTGGCACAACCTTGTTTCAAAATGCTTCGGTCTAGAGATGATTTTGATGTTAGACAATGAATCATTTGAATACTTGCCTACCCGTTTTGTAGACTTTTCATGTGCATTTCATCTGGTCTCCGGATCCCCAAAAAACAAGTCTCCTAATGTTTCCATGCTTCATAGGTGATGATAAATTGTATTACTTATAGTAGAAAAACAACAATAACAACAATTACAACAATGATGAAGGCGATGATAACAACAATAATAACACTTACAATATTGTGGACACTAACTAGCTAAGTTGATTAAAGCCTTGGGGTTGTTGTATTGATCCAATTTAAGTTAATGCACTGTGTGGCTCTCTCAGCACAAACATGTTCCGTCAATGTTGAAGGTTAAATTACTTTATTTTAAGAACAATATATATTGGTGTTTTTTCTAATTTTCTACACATGACCAGGCCCAGTCAAAAAAGCTCAGAGCAGAGACGTTGTTAGCAAAAATAGAAGCATCAATGGTACCTGTTGGTCCGTCTGATGACCTGGAAACAATCACTGATGAGGAAAGGTTTACTTTTCGCAGGATTGGCTTAAGCATGAAAGCATACTTGCCTCTTGGTGAGAAATCCTTATATTATACATAAGATGTCTTGTTTGCTGTCAAGCCGTCAGCAAATATCAGATGTAGTCTGTAGTTCATGGAAAAATTGCTTTTGTCATATGTTGTGATTATTGCGTAGGTATCCGTGGTATTTTTGATGGTGTAATTCAAAATATGCATTTGCATTGGAAACATAGAGAACTAGTCAAGCTAATCACCAAACAGAAGACCCTTGCCTTCGTAGAGGAAACAGCTAGACTATTGGAGTATGAGAGTGGTGGCATATTGGTCGCTATAGAACGGGTGCCAAAAGGTTATGCTATCATATATTACCGTGGAAAGAATTATCAGAGGCCTGTTAGCTTGAGGCCAAGAAATTTGTTGACAAAAGCAAAAGCATTTAAACGTGCAATTGCGATGCAGCGGCATGAGGTTTGATCCATATGTTTCAGTTTTTCTCTTCCTAACAATTGTAATTTCTGCAGAAAATTTATAATTAATATTCTGTTTTCATGTGGTAATGAAATTTTGCAGGCCCTTAGTCAGCACATATCTGAATTGGAGAGTAGCATAGAACAGATGAAAATCAGTGTAAGTAGCAATAGACTTTATTGACTATAAGCATGAGGTCATAAGTTATCGACTTTTTGCATACGCTCCCTATTTTAGATTTTTGTGAACTACTAATATACCATCATTAAACCAAATGTTTTATCAACACAAAACAGCGCCTTCTATTTATTTATTTTTTAAAAACGAAATGTAGTTTTCTTGCAGGCTCATTCATAACATTAAAAAATACTGTTATAATTGTTGTTTAAGAAATCGAAAAATCTGAACGCTAATTTGTAGATTATTGATCTTTTGTAAGTGTTAACATTTGGGCAGGTGTTTTTGAAAGGGAAAGGGAGAGAGTTTAGGAAAGGGATAGAAGGAAAATGGAAAGTTAAAGATGTTTCATTTGATATCATATGTTGTTTGGATTGTAAAAATAAAAATATAACTAATCAACCATTCTTTCTTCTTCCTTTACTCACCGGTCACCACTAAGGCACTAACCTCACCAAATCATTAGTCACCATCATCCTATCTTTTCCTTCTCTCTTCTCTCATCATAAACTCCATCTTCTTTTCCTCACTGCCTACCTCCCTCTTTATCATGTCAACAAGGACCTCCTTCAACATTGGCAGTATGTTATCGTCCTCATTGGTATTACTCACTGGATTTAGAGATCTAATTCAGTCATTAAAACAATAGATCTGGTGTTTTTTATGGTAGAATTAACCATCTAAATCCATAATTATCAATACGAAAGTAGTATTTTTTTTTAACCATTTTACTCTCAAAATCCTTTTTCTTCTCGCTTGCTTTTTGGTAGTGGTGAATTGATGATGGTGGTGGTTTGTGTGGTTGTTGGTGGGTTTTGTTGAGGTAAGTGGGTAGTTTTCTTTGAGGAATTCTGTTTGGTGACCAATTGGTGGTGATTTGGATTGGTGAGCAACTCAGTGGTGGTGCTAGTAGTCGGGGTAATGGGGTTGAGAGGTGACAGCTTAAGTTTGTGGTGGTTGGAGAGTGGAGACCTTGGGGTGGTAGGTTCGGCAGCAGGTGATCTCAAAGGTTGTGGGTGGCTGGGGTGTACAAGGTGTCGATAGCTAGGGGAAATGAGATTGGAAAACCCTCATGCAAGGGATGGGGGTGGTGAATCATTGTAGAGGAAATTAGGGGTGAGGAGGGGAAAAGGAATGATAAATTTGACTTAACAAACAGCTAAGGAAAAAAGTCTTGTGATTCTCTTACCCTTTGATGAAGACCGCAAACCAAATGCCCATTTAAAGTTTTCTGTGCAGCATATAGTAAGCAATATTATTATTTATGTAAAACTGATTATCTCCTACTTTTTTCTTACTCCTACTCATCTTTTACTCCATCTCTCTTACTTTATCCATTTCTTGTTTTGTTAATGGTCATTTTGTAATTTTGGAACTTCGAGACTGATAACAAACCTCTTAAATTTTAATCATTTTCATTTACTTTTCAATCTATTTTGATTCTGTTAAAAAAATTCTGTTTAATTTCCTTTAACTATTTTTTATCGATTTGTTTTATTTTGAAACAAAATGTATGAAAACTAATTTTAAACAGCAGTTTATTTAAGATATGCTTCAATTTGATGATTATCAATGTGTTTTGTTACAAGTAGTTTAAAAGATTTTCTATATACACGCTTTTGAGCTACTACTAAATACTTTTATGTTTATCTGCTTTACTTTTAAGGGACGAAATTGGTTCTCAATTATAATTTTAGACTTGTTTCTTATTGGAACTTGATCGGGTGGAAAAGATAGATGGGTTACATATATAGCTATTCAAAGCTTTTGAAGAACTCATTTTAAGATTATCAAATTCAATGTTCTATTTTTTGTGACAGTTATAGGTCTTCTAAATTCAGCTATGTTTATAGTTATATACATTTTTAGAGTAATCCCTTATTAAACTACAGGGTAATAGTAAATCTACAGAAGATGGAAAGGCCTCCAGCTTTAATGTTGAGTTTGGTTCAGACTCAGAAATCAGCCATGTGAGACATTTTACCTCTCCGCTTTGAGTGACTTGGTGTATGTTACTTCCATTTATTTGGGGCTTTCATAGAAGCCAGGAGGGTGAGATTGGGGTAGTGAAGTGGGGTAAGTGGGTTAGTTAGTTTCTTATAATAAGTTCACATTCTTCATCTACGATATTTTGCTTGTGTTGCAGGGTCTCTCGATGATTAATACAGATTCTGGTGATGAGGAAGATGATGAAGAAGATGATGACTTCAATGACTCTGATGATGACTTTGATTATTCTGATGACGATTCCAATGAATTCACAAGTATTGAGGATCTGGATTAATCCTTCTGTTGAAGAGTTGCGAAACTAAATTTCTTATTTGATGACTTTTATGAAGGGACTCAAATTAAGGTAATTGGGAATAGTGTAACTTAAGTTTCCTATCACATGAAATTCTTAGTTGATGTTGCTGTGCATTTAATGATTGTTAGTTTATTTCTTGGGAAATTATTTTTGGCTTTGTTTTGTGTCCTAGCAACTAATTCCACATATCTCATCAAACAATGGGTCATGAAGAGGCCTTCATGTTGTAGAGCCTTTGATAATCAGTAATAGCATCACTGACTTGTACATTTCTGTAATTTAGCTCCCTGTCTGGCATGCTTACCTATTTTTGTCTCATGATTGTTTATTTTTATTTCAATTTATTGAATTCTTCTTTGTAATTTTAGCCGACCCCACTTTTGGGATTAAGGCTTTGATTGATTGATTGAATTCTTCTTTGTTCAACCTTCTCCAAGTTTTTTTTTTTCCTCTTTTGTTTTGGGCAAGAAGTCCCTTAGGGGAAAAATTAGGGATCCCACTTGCTTGGGGTGAGTATCGATCTTCTCTTATAGGGTTGGAAGGAGGGCCTCCAATCACTAGGCCAACCTTAATTCTCCAACCAAACTTCTCCAAGTGGTCTGACAATCTCGCATAGTCTCTTTTGATAAAGATATTTTGCTAACATATAATATACCTAAATTGATATTCAAACAATTCTATCCAATTACAAACATGGACTTTTTTTTTTTTTTTTTTTTTTTTTTTTGAAGGAATTACTAACATGGACGTGGACTTGTACATTGACAAAACTCTCCAGTTATGAGAGACCTGGATACTCATCAATAGACATGATAACTGTCCGAAATTGTGGTGCCATTTCATAGTGTCATCTTCAGCCATTGCTGCTGAGGTGCATCTGATCTGTGTCTGCCATCCCTGTACCGCAGTACCCATTCTTCACAAGGCTGCTAGTCTAGCTGACAAGGAAGCCTAGATAAAGGAAACATCTACAAACACAAGGAACTCTTTATGGGAAAAAGGAGGGGGGGGGGGGGGGGGGGGGGGGGGGGGAGGGGGAGGGTAGCAGAATTGGGTTTTTTGACGGAATCAGGGGGGTTATGGTCTTATGGATGTTATCCTGTTACTGTCGTTTCAAGTTTTCGTAATTGCAGTTGTTGCTGCTAATGTTGCTATAATTAACCTTTGATAACTTTCCTTGCTGTTGTAGGTGCTTAACATTGATGCAATATCATGCTATTTTGATTCCTGTCTGTTATAAAATCTACAGCTAAAGTGTTTCATGTAGGACTGCATCCCTCTATGATCATATTCACTGAGAAACCAATTTTATGAGGGCTTCCACAATATCAACTAATTACTTAAGAGTATTCGATATCATCTTATAGAATCCTGCAACATACTTGGCCTCAACCCTCAAGCCTCGAACTTGCCAACTGTGAAGCAAATCGAGTAGCTAATATGGCTGCATCAATTTCTAGATCGTTGAGAGACTATACCTGGTCAATTTGTAATTTAAATCTTCTATACTTTTAAGACAAACTAGATTACTAAATTTAATTTTCTTCCCTTTGTAATTTAGATCATTCTGTATTTTTAGATAAACTGTATATGTACCACCGAGTGCCTTTGCAAAATTGCAAGTGCACAAAATTCACAAATCTATTAACTAAAAGCCTCTTCATCTATTTGCTCAATTTTGTAATTGTTTTCTTGATAATTTTGGTGCCTTAATTGGTTAGCTTACCATTGGTGATTTGGTGAGCATAATAGATGCTCAAGCAACTGGGTTTGTCTTTATTTATTTATTTTTAATTTTAAATAGAGCTGTCAATTTGGGTATTCAAGTCGGGTTCGGGTCGGGTCAAATCAGGTTTCGGGTTGAATTAGGATCAGGTTATGTCGGGTCAATCTAGCCTCAGATCAAGTTCAGGTTCAGGTCGGGTCAATTTCGGTTTAGATTATTCCGGGTCGTTAACCTTTTTGGGTATAGGTCGGGTTTGATTCGAGTCAAATTCAGATGAGGTTCAATTTCAAAATCGGGTTGTGTTCAGTCGGGTTTGGGCGGGTTAATAGATGGTACATTCAGATTCGGGTTAGGGTTGGGTTAGATAATTATTTGGTCGGATAATCTTAAAATTAGATCATTCTTGGTTTTAGTTCAAGTTCAATTCGAATAAATATCGATGTGGTGAAGCTGAACTTATGTAATTACGCCTTTTATAATTTGATCAAACATCATCAAGATTTTATTAAGGCTATATGCAAAGTAATAGAGAACAAAAGGTATATAAGCTGAACAAATTGCACCAATATTTTGTTAAGGATTGAGGGTTTACAGAACTGTACCAACTCAACGAAAGGTGTGTAAAATTTTATTAAACCTTTCATGACTTGGGTCAATAACAGGTTGTGTTGGGTTAAAATCGTTTTCAGGTTCTAATCGGGTCGGGTACTGTAGGGAATATTTCAAGCATCCCACACTTGAGCCCCACTGTGATCATACATTTAAGCATGGTGGCATCCAAAGGGAAGGAAGCTAGAGTAAAAGAGTCGCCAACAAGTTTTAGGAACTTGTAAACCGTTCATAGGGTAAAAGTTACACCCCTTAACGATCCAGGAGATCGTTAACTCCAATAAGTCTGGAACCATGATTGGAAGTTCGGGGATGAAGGTACAAATCCAACCTAAAAGAGATTGAACCTGTCCTAAATAGGCCTCTACTTTATTCTTCTCGTATTCATGTGCACTTTCTGACTAACATACAACCATTGGATTAACCCTAAACCTATTTAATCTACGTTCGTTGAATTTAATGCACAAACAAAACTATTATTGGCGATCACTTGAATTATAATCATATTAGCCTAACACAAGATTATTAATTATCTTATTAAGTGTGATTACAAGTACAAATTTCCTTTAAACATTCATAAAAGGCGTGATCAAGCAATAACAATAAATAAATATAATATCAAACAATATAATAACAATCATCATCATAATAATAATATTTTCAATCTCAAAGCATAATAATATTAGCAAGATCTTAGGCATGATACTAACAAGATTAATAACAAACCCTAGCATGTCACTAAACAATAAAGATCAAAGCTTTATTCCTAGCATGACACTAACATGATATTAGGAAAGAAATAAAAAGCATCATAATAATATACATGATGTTAGAAATTTTAATTAATCCTAAACATGATACTAGGAAGCAATAAAACATCCTAACATGATACTAGGAATAATCAAAGCATGCTTTCTATATCAAAAGATCAACAATTAAATTACTTACTTGGATGCCTCGTATCTCTTTCTAATAACAAAATACACGCGTTAGTAACTTCAAGGAAAATAATAAAATCAAACAATTAAATTAAATAATTGAAATAGAGATTTGGGACCAAACACTCCGAAATATTAAACCTTTCACGTCTAGGGCGAAGGCAACTTTGAACTTGGCTAGGTGTGTCTAAAACTAATGTATGAGGAATTTTGTAAAGGGGGAAGGTTTAGAAGAGAGAGAGAAGCTTCTAGCTTTTAGAGAGAGATGATTATTGTGAATTATAGATGATTGTTGGTGAATGATTAAAAACGGGAAGATACGACCCCTATTTATAGAAAAAATAGCACAGAATCAAATCAATTCCTATTCGGAATAAAAGACCTCCTATCGTCAACGACAGGAGTCAGGCCAATCGACAGGAGCAGCGACTGGCGACAGGTATTGTCGCCAGGCGACAGACTTGTCGTTTGGCGCTGGGATAACTTTTTTGCGGATTTTGTTTTTATCATATCTTTTGATCCAAAAGTCCAAATAAGTCATATAATATGTCTTTGGAAAGCTCTTGAAGTCTACTTTCCAACCCAATTAGAATTAGATTAAAAAATTTTGTAGATAAAAAGATATGGCCGAAATAGTGGGACGGTGTCAGTTTTGGATAGAGTTTCGTATTTCTTTCATATCTTTTTCGTTATAGCTTGGAATTAATATTATAATATATCATTAGAAAGATAATTTCAAGATCTATCCAACCATATAATATTTGGATAAAAATAATGAGGCAAGAAAATAATATCTGACTGTCTTTGAACATCTTTAAATTTGAATAGAATTAGGATTTAAAAAAGGAAAGTTTTATTTAATTTCAAACTCTTTGATTTTATCTTTTCAAAAAAGGATAATTTAGATATTTTAGAAACTTATAGAAACTTCTAATAAATCCTAATTAGTTTAGGAATGGGATTAAACCTTTGGACCCTCCACATGATCATTGGGTCGTAGGTAAAATCCGGTTTGGGCCCAGTTTAGTATTTTGACCATAACTTCCTCATTATTCATTGGAATTGGGCTTATAATATATCGTTGGAAATGTCTTTTCAAGACCCATCCAACTACACCATTATTGGACCCTTATCATGGACCAAACTAAATTGGACTAGATGTTTTCATAAATAGAATAAGAAAAGAAATGTTTTCGAAAACAGAAATAAGTATTTTATTAAAACGACTGCATCTCAAGACTTTTCACACTTCACCTTGTTCGATAATCAAATGACGTGAAAGATATTCATCACTGGGTTTGGTTTTTGGGGAGACACATTTGGGTGTCTACAGAAGCCCCCACTTTGACTGAGTTTGGTGAAACGCAAGTTTCGAAAACGAAAGTCAAAGTAGCGATAGGGAGAAAGAATGATTCAGAACGTTTAGCGATCCTAAATCATTCTTGTAACACCGATACATGCAAACTAGCGTTAGTTAAAACAGATAAAAGAGTTAAGAAACGCGTATCTTGCACCGTCGAGCACACATTTCTAGAGTAACCAATTTTGTTTGACGATCTTCTTCAAGCTAGGGGATATCGCCTGAAGACTGCTACGCTTGCAGCTGCCTTAAATTTCCGCTATTTTATGACCATCTTCCACATCCTAGGGAATATGATCGAAGATAACTTCGCTTGAAATCACCTCCTATTTTTGAAAACCTTCCTCATTCTAGGGAACGTCGTCGAAGATAACTCCGCTTGAAGTCATCCTCAGTTGTTGTGATAATATTCCGAAGAAAATTACCGAAGACCAACGCTTGTTGATCCTCAAAGCTCGCTTGAACTTTGCTGCTGTGATATTTGCTGAAATTACCGCGGTGCTAGTACGTCGGCGCATTTTGCTGCTTTTGATGCCTTGGGGGTGATGACAATCCTCTCTTCTTTAGGAATAGTTGCCATCACAACTCTTGAATGATGTATGACAATCCGATTTAGGGGAAGTTTTCAATGCCACGTAACAATCCATCCTAGGAAATGTTGCCACGATGAAGCGACAATCCATATCTCGGAAATTTTGCCAAAATCCAAATTTGGGAAAAGTTTCCAATGCTTCGTAACAATCTATCATAAGAACCTTACTACGATCGACAATCCACATCTTGGAATATAACTCTTGAAAGCAATCCACCTTGGAAATTTGCCAATATTATACAACAATCCTGTTGGGAAAATATTGCCACAGTTGACAATCCGCATCTTGGAACATTTGCAAAAAAGAGTCTACTGACAATCCGTCTCGGGAAAATTTGCCACTACTGAAATGAATGACAATCCACGTTGGGGAACCTTTGCTGAAATGTTAAGATGAATAGAGACCTACGACAATCTTTTGGGAAATTTTGCCATAGGGAACTTGATGCATGACAATTCAATCTCGGAAATATTGCTAAGGATTTGATGAATGTATGACAATCCGAACTTGGAAAAACTTGCCACATAGAGAAGGAGCACGACAATCCATGCTTGGAAACATTGCCAGTTTGAGATGACAGTCCAATCTTGGAAAAAATTTCAAAGATTTGATGAATGTATGACAATCCGAACTTGGGAAAAACTTGCCAAATAGAGAAGGAGTACGACAATCCACGCTTGGAAACATTGCCAAAGGGGACAATCCAATCTTGGAAAATTTGTCGTTGAAGAATGATGCTTGTCAATTCACTCTTGGAAATATTGTCATTTTGGTGATGTGCTTCTTTATGAACCATTATTTCGATGCTTGCGATGAGAAAATACTTAGGCTCTTTAAGCTAAGTGAGACGATCATTTGTCAGGCCGATCACTTACTGCGATTGTAATCGAGCCGACTACCAATCATGTCAAATTGCTTATAGGGGCTAACTGGCGTACCAAGGAACCCAATCAATCAATATGACCATTTGACTCTAGTTGATTTACTAAGTTGTTTGCGTCCTTTTGCTTCAAAATTTTTGTAAAGATCACCTGTCCGTCTGGGACCTAGTGTGCCTGCACTTATATTTTGGACTATAGGACTTTGCTCATGTTTTTAAGGTTGACTTTGTGTTTGGACACGACATGACTCAATGTGCATGACTCGCGTTTGTAGACTTAACTCGATGCGATAACACGATATGACTCAATGTGTACATGACTCGTGTGTGCATTGTGTCGTGATGTGTTTGACTCAATGCAGAAAAACAAAAATTTTCCGTCATTTTTGTGGAGGGTACCGACTTTCTCCCGAAAAAGAAAGACACAAAAAGAATCGAAGTGGGTGTTTGATGGTGCATGTTGAATGAACTTAGTTAAATGTATATGTCGATGTTGTAACTCATAGTGCAAAGATTAATTCACCTTAGGCTATCTCAATTGTTGACTCGATGATGCAAGTATTTAGGTAACTTAGGCATGGAGGCTAAGTACTTCATACTTTGTAATGCAATAAGAATTATGATAATGAGTGATCTTGATATGACAAGGCGTGCTTCAATGTCATGTTAAGATTTCATGACAAAGGGTTCCTATGAGGAGGATTATTTGTCTATGTATCTGTGATGTGTGTGAAAGTGACACTAAGTCTAAGCTGCAAAGGCTAAGTGTATGGAAAAATATTTTGAGACGAGTCAAATGATGGTGACTCTTAGGCTAGGTAAGCTAATAATGTAGGGATCAAGCCTCCAAGTCTAGCTCTAAATGGATAGGGATGATTATTGGAGATCCCTTGATATGATCATGTATGAATGTGAATGAATGCATTTTTATTACGGCCGCACCTCAATGTGAGGTTGCTCATGTATCCGTTAGGAATCAGGCCGAACGTAGCTCTAGCCGAACCTTGCACAAGTGTGTGTATACCTCAAAGAGGTCTTTTAAGGGTTGTAACGTGGTTAGGCTAAAGGTTTGAAGAAGAAGGGGATAAAGGCTCAAGACCCTAGATAAGCCCCCAAGGTGTGCAACCTTGCTTTTGAATCTTTGTATTATTATGCTTGAGGTTTTTCACTTTTGAGCTCTTTCTTTTTTATTTTTGCTCTCTCTCTTTTTTTGCTTTATCATTTTTATTTTGATAAGTGTGGGCAATCCCGATCATGCGGTCTATCACTCACTTGGCATTCATGTTTCTCAGGCACGGTACCTAGCACTCGATAAGAGACGCAATCTGAGACGTGTTCATATCAAAGACATATCCATGTTAATGACATTGGAACACTTGCCCTTTTGTACACTTTTATTATTTTTTTGCTTTTTGCTTTTTTAATCTTTTGAAAGCACTCAAGCTTTTGTTCTTTGAAAATTGCATAAGTTGCACACCATCCCATCCCAAGGTTAGGTAGATGTGGGTCGAAGAAAGAAAGGTCTATCGTTAGACGAGGTTCAAAGTGGTTTGTCAAGAAAGGATTTTATATTTGAAGGGTGAAAAGTAATATGACATGGCTACAAGAGGTGCCTCAAATCATTGGTATACCTTGTGCTTAGTTCGACATGGATTTTTTTATTTATTTATTTATTTTTTGAAATACAATGCAATGTGATAATCATATGCAAGAAAATAAATGCTCATTTTATTAAAGGGAAAAAGAAAGAACCTACAAAATAAAATCTAAGGAAAACAAGGGGTGCCAATGCTAGACTTATTTGGAGAAAGGAGGAACAAAAAAGATAGAAAAAAAGGGGTCACGAAATCCTGTCGTTGAAGCTCGCCTTGTGTCTTTTGCTTGATCGTCACCCGGTCTTCTTGCTAGCTAGAGGTAATGGGATCTTATTTGCTTCTATGAGGTCTTGAATGAGATTTTGAAATCTATAACATTCATCCGTGGTATGACCCTTTCCTTGATGGTACTTGCAATAAGAGTTGGGATTCCATCTTGAAGATCGCCTTTCTGGCGTTGGATCTTCAGTAGGGCCAATAGATTTGATTAATCCTCGATCATGGAGACGATCGAAAGCAACATCATAGGTCATTCCAATGGGTGTGAACTCTCTTTTGGGTTTCCTTTTAGATCCTTGATTATCCATGGCTAAGACATCATTTAGGTCAAAGGTACTAACATTGTTACTAGAGTGGGTGTTTTCGGAAGAAGAAGGATTGTCGTTCTTCTTTCCTTTCCAGCCACTATTGTTATTATTGTTAGTAGTTTTTTGTTTCACAAGGTCATCTTCGATTTCAATACCTATATCGTAGACGGCCTTAAAAGTATTCAAATTATGTTGATATTTCAAATGCTTCGAATACTTGTCTTGAAGGTTCTTGATGAACATCCTTACAGACTCCTTTTCAGTAGGAACTTCAATCATATTAGCGGAAGTTTCCCTACACTTGTTAAAGAAAGAAGTGAACCCTTCGTTTTCCTTTTGCTTTAACATCTCAAGTTGTCTATGGTCTGTTTCGACTTGAATTTTGCACTTATATCTATCAATGAAAGAGTTTATTATTCCATCCCAAGTAGAGGTCTTCTCTTTGTCAAGGGAAAAGAACCAATGTTGACAAACGGTTTCGAGTGATAAAGAAAACAATGTATGAAAAATTTTCTTATCTATCCCCTTAATGTTCATTATTGTCTCGAACGCTCTTAAGTGAAAGTAAGGATTATATGTTGCCTTGAACCTAGGGATGTCACTGGCATTGAACTTCTGCGGAAGAAGTTCCTTGTCCACTGAGACCCCTTCTGAGCTAATGCCCTGGAATCTATAGTCATTCGATATTTTGCTCAAGCTTTCTTGCATGAGCTCCATTTGTTGTTGCCTCACAAGGTCATTGACTTGAAGAGCTATACTCTTCATCAATTCAGTTAGGTTGGCCAAGTCTTTCTTGAGTTCATTAACTTCTTCCTGAGACGCCATTATCTTCTTAGCTTTTCTTTTTCGACTGATTGGTTTATCAAAAAGTAGTACTTGAACAAAGGTGTTGTCTTTGATTAATCGCCCTTCCTTTCTTGACCAAGTACTGTAGAAAGGAATATCGGGGATACTTATTGTTAATTTTTTTGACTCAAGCTCTATTCAACATGCAGTAGATGGAAGGAGGTAGGAAGAATGAAGGTTGTGATATGGAGAAAGCATGTAGAGAATGGAAATATATGAAAGAATTAGGAATAGAAAGTACCCCAAACTCAAATGACGGGAAGAACAACTCATGCATGAACCTAAGACATGGTCATGGTGACATATACACAAAGTGTGTGCTAAGGCTAGTGAGTGTAGGTGACATGTTTAACTCGTGTCATGATCATGAGACTAGACTATGTGACTAGACTTAATTAAGGACTAAGCTAAGACTTCACGTATGTGCACTAAACTGGACAGACTGTAGTATTTTAGTCATAACTTTTGATCTATGACTTCGAATTGAACGAAACTGATGCCAAATGAAAGATAAAACTCGAGGCTACAGATCCAAGGTTGTACGACTCGTAACTCTTCCTAGAATTCTGGATATGACCAAAACAAGTTGACGCTTGTGTAGTATACAGGAATTAAAAATCCGGGTTGACTCAAAGGAACTATGACTCGACTTTAGACATATTTATTGGCTTAAATTAATTAATTAATTAATTAAGAAAAGTCCTTTAGTCCCTGTTTAGTTTATTTAAGAATATTTATGATCACAAGTCAAACCAAACGGTTAGTTTAATCTCATGTAGGTTATGCACAAGCAAATAATGCACAAGTAGTCAAGTAGTCATAACATGATGCAATGAGTTTGCAACCTAACCATGGCTCTAGTTCTCTAAAGTTCAGGATATGGGTTAGTCAAAAAAGGGTCCAAGGTTATGAGTTCAGATGCACCGCGCGGAAGCCTTACCTTTGGAAGGGTTGGCGCGAGTGGATGGGACCCCGCGAGTTAAACTCGCTTCCACGGTTTGGTGAATTCAACAAACTCGGATGTACCCTTCGTTTCCAGGAGCGTTCGATTGGGTAGATGGAGCGTGAATCCCCAGAGGGTTATGGCCATATGTAGAACACATATGGGTTTCAGAAAAAAGGGAAAAACTCTATCAGGAAGTAAAACCGAGCAAACAGTACTAGAAAACTAGTCAAAACAAGAAGGTAGATTTCTGGCTCGGTATTGGAAGTATTCGGCGTGAGAAAATAGCGTCTGTCGCCAGACGATGCCTCCGTCCTCAGACGACAAGTACTGTCGCCAGGTGACAAAGCCATCGCTCGGCGCTGACTCTATTTTCTCAGCGCTAATTCCTACATGCCTCAGTAGCTTTATGTTCTTGAATTTTCCAGTTTTTTTCATAGCGTTATTTCGACTTTAGTTGGGAAAGATATTTCCTAATTTCCTACGTGTAAAAATCCTATGTTTTTTACGCATTACGGATGGTCTTTCCAATGCGGACCTTTTTATGCATATGCCACAATGTCAATCAGAATTAAGCACATGAAATACTTAGAAATACAAATCCTCCCCAGTGGAGTCGCCAAAAAACTTTAGGGAATATTTCAAGCATCCCACACTTGAGCTCCACTGTGATCATACACTTAAGCATGGTAGCGTCCAAAGGGAAGGAAGCTAGAGTAAAAGAGTCGCCAACAAGGTTTAGGAATTTGTAAACCTTTCACAGGGTGAAGGTTACATCCCTTAACGATCCAGGAGATCATTAACTCCAATAGGTCTGGAACCATTACTGGAAGTTCGGAGATGAAGGTACAAATCCAACCTAAAAGAGATTAAACCTACCCTAAATAGGCCTCTACTTTATTCTTCTCGTATTCATGTGCGCTTTCTGACTAACATACAACCATTGGATTAACCCTAAACCTGTTTAATCTACGTTGGTTGAATTTAATGCACAAACAAAACTATTATTGGCGATCACTTGAATTATAATCATATTAGCCTAAACGAGATTATTAACTATCTTATTAAGCGTGATTACAAGTACAAATTCCCTTTAAACATTCATAAAAGGCGTGATCAAGCAATAACAATAAATAAATATAATATCAAGCAACATAATAACAATCATCATCATAAAAATAATATTTTCAATCTCAAAGCATAATAATATTAGCAAGATCCTAGGCATGATACTAATAAGATTAATAACAAACAGCATGTCACTAAACAATAAAAATCAAAGCTTTATTCCTAGCATGACACTAACATGATATTAGGAAAGAAATAGAAAGCATCATAATAATATACATGATGTTAGAAATTTTAATTAATCCTAAACATGATACTAGGAAGTAATAAAACATCCTAACATGATACTAGGAATAATCAAAGCATGCTTTCTATATCAAAAGATAAACAATAAAATTACTTACTTGGATGCCTCGTATCTCTTTCTAATATCAAAATACACGTGTTAGTAACTTCAAGGAAAATAATAAAATCAAACAATTAAATTAAATAATTGAAATAGAGATTTGGGACCAAACCCTCCGAAATATTAAACCTTTCACGTCTAGGGCGAAGGCAATTTCAAACTTGGCTAGGTGTGTCTAAAACTAATGTATGAGGAATTTTGTAAAAGGGGAAGGTTTAGTAGAGAGAGAGAGAGAAGCTTCTAGCTTTTAGAGAGAGAATAGAGAGAGATGATTATTGTGAATTATAGATGATTGTTGGTGAATGATTAAAAACGGGGACATACAACCCCTATTTATTGAAAAAAATAGCACGGAATCAAATCAAGTCCTATTTGGAATAAAAGACCTCATGTCGCCAACGACAGGAGTCAGCGCAGTCGACCGGAGCAGAGCCAGGCGACAGACCTGTCGTTTGGCGCTGGGACAGCTTTTTTGCGGATTTTGTTTTTATCATATCTTTTGATCCAGAAGTCTAAATAAGTCTACTTTCCAAATCAATTAGAATCAGATTAAAATTTTTAGTTGATAAAAAGATATGGACGAAATAGTGGGACGGTGTCAGTTTTGGATAGAGTTTCGTATTTCTTTCATATCTTTTTTGTTATACCTCGGAATTAATATTATAATATATCATTGGAAAGATAATTTCAAGGTCTATCCAACCACATAAGATTTGGATAAAATTATGAGGCACGAAAATAATTTCTGACTATCTTTGAACATCTTCAAATTCGAATAGAATTAGGACTTAAAAAAGGAAAGTTTTATTCAATTTCAAACTCTTTGATTTTATCTTTTCAAAAAAGGATAATTAAGATATTTTAGAAACTTATAGAAGCTTCTAATAAATCCTAATTAGTTTAGGAATGGGATTAAACCTTTGGACCCTCCACATGATCATTGGGTCGTCGGTAAAATCCAGTTTGGGCCCATTTTAGTATTTTGACCATAACTTCCTCATTATTCATCGGAATTGGGCTTATAATATATCGTTGGAAAGGTCTTTTCAAGCCCCATTCAAATACACCATTATTAGACCCTTATCATGGATCAAACTAAACTTGACTAGACGTTTTCATAAATAGAATAAGAAAAGAAATGTTTTCAAAAACAGAAAGAAGTATTTTATTAAAACGCCCGCATCTCAAGACTTTTCATACTTCACCTTGTTCGATAATCAAATGACGTGAAAGGTATTCATCACTAGGTTTAGTTTTTGGGGAGACACATTTGGGTGTCTACAGGTACTAATTCGGCTTCGGATTGTTGTTGGGTCGGATTAAATCGGTTGACGGCTACTATGAGATCAAGTGTAGGTTCGGGTTTGGGTCATAAAATATTGGATTAAATCGGTTGTCGGTTAACATCAGGTCAATTCAGGTCGGGTTACAGGTCACTAGTTTCACCCCATTGTTCGGGTACAGATCAGGTTCAGATCATTGCCGGTTCAGGTCGGGTCAGTTTTTGACTGCTCTAATTTTAAACCGAACTTATCCTGTGGATTTGGACATTACCTAATTTGGTTTAATTTGGGAAGAGTTCCCGCAGGGCATTTCTGCTCTTGCGGATTTGGACATTACTGATTTAGTTTAATAAAATGCTCCTGCTCCCGTCTTCTTTCCAAAAAAAAAAAAATGCATAGTATTATATATAACTAGGTGAAACCCCATGCAATGCACGGAAATTGACTAATATAATGAAAGTATAATTAGATATTAAAAAATTAAATCGATTGATCTGTATTAAACCGTATGAAATACAGTTCTTATTAAAAATGAAATATAGTTCGTATCAAAACAATAAAAACATGAGAGAGAAAATATTTAAATATGTGATAGTTATAATGTGCAAGTCGATATTTTAGGAAGTTTACTTTAGATTTTATATAAAATAAAAGTCATAATCTAAATGCAATCTTTTTTTTAATGTAATAATATTTTTTTTAGAAAGTAATTTTGGCGGGAATTTTTTTGATAACGCATTGACAAGTGTTCTCTTATATTCGCTTTTAGTAGTATGTAATTGATTAGCATCAATGTCATCAAAATTAAATTTAATTGACAATTTGTATAGTAGTTTGTAGAAGCATCTGTTATTTTTTAGTCAAAATTCATAAATAATTTTCAAATTAATAAAAATAGAGTAGTTCAGCTTAAAAAAATAAATAAATAAATAAAGATAATGTCATTAAAGTATTTTTTTTTAAAAAAAAGGTAAGAAGAAGGACCCTATTGAGCCAGCACCTCTCACAGGTTTAGCCAGCCCAGCTCCGCAGGTCATCGATTGAGAGTAGAGGGGGGAGGTAAGAGAATCCCCCTACTCCCAAACATTTTGTAGTTCCCCACCAACTCCACCAAGATTTGCTTGGTAATGTCATTAAAGCATTTCGGCGAGAATTTATTTATGAAAAAGCGACATGTGTACAAATTTAGAGAAAGATGATGTCAGTCTATTTTGTTTTATTATTAGTTAATAGGTTTCAGTTTTACGTTTTAAGACAATAGTAAACTAAATTTAATTTTGTGGAGATTTTTTTTCTAAAGTAATAAAGTACTTAAACCAATCAATAACATAATACTAAGGCCTTTTTATCGTTTTATGTGCAATTTATTATCGCTAAATATCTTTAATTTCGTAATGAAGAAAATAATGAAAATTACATATTAATAAAATACACATTATTAAAAATCTAACAAGATCCCACTTGATGTATTTTTTCCTTACAGATTATCGTACACTTAAGGTTAAAGTTTGGTCAAATCAGACAATAAGATCACATCAGAATCAGACCAGATCAAATAAGATCATATCAGCCAGATTAGATGAGTTTTAGATAAGCAAAAATAAGGTGAACAAAATAGCCCCTAAAACAGACGTCAGAAATGACACGTGTCACTTCTAGGTGCTGTTTTTTTTTCCTTCAAAACAACTTTTTTTTTTCTATTCGTCTAATTTTCAATAAAAAAATACTTACCATATTATTATAATACTAACTTCCTATTTGACCCCCATATATTTTTTTTAAACACTAAAAAAGAATCATGCCATTTATTTATAACAAATATCTAAAATTGTCACCAAAATATCACTTCCTTCATTTTTTTAGTTGACACCGTTTGACTTTTACACTATTAAAAAACTACACTTTGACTAGTTTTTGTGATTTATAGCTACAATAAAAAATATTCAAGTGGAATGTATAATTTATTAATATCCATTTTATATAATTTTACAATATCAAGAATTAGAGATACTAGCCGTAGAAAAAGTGCATTGACAAGTGTGTTATAAAAAAATGTGTCAACTAAATAAAAACAGAGGTAGCATATTATATCAAGTATATTGTTCCAAATTAAATCTTAAAATATATTCAAACATTAATCTATCTATCTATATACTATACTATAAGAAAAACATTATTAAAATGGATCTAGTTATATTCGTCTCATCATAAAATTTTTAAATATGTAATATTTATAAAAAAATTTAATACACAATTAACGATATTTAACGATAAGTAAATGATAATTAAAATTTCTAATCTTGTAATACCCCGTATTTTTATGTATTTTTTATAAAGTATTTAAGTATTAATAAAATGTATTGTTAAGGGCTCAAGTATTTTAATTAAATATTTTAAAGGGTTAAAGTATTTTAAGTATGAGGTTTTATAAAAGTAAAATATATTTTGGACCAAACGTTTATTAATTATTGGGCAATGTAAATTATTCCTACATACTCTTATTGGAATAACCCATTCCAAAACCCATAACTTAAGCCCTATCCCATAACTTAAGCCCACATTTTTATAAGCCCAAATTTAACCCTACACTCCCTACTCTATAAATACACCATGAATCCCCAAAAATTTCCCACACAAAAAGGTTAGTCTTATTTTCTTTCTCCTTTATTTTATTAATTTGTGGTTTTGATTTTATTGTTTGAAATTAATTTAATTAGTATCAAATTGTATTCTGATGATTAAACTTTATAATTTCAGATTTTATAAATGTCATAATTTTCAGATTTTGTAAATTTTATAACCTAGGGTTTTTAATTATTGAAAATCACGATTTCAGGGTTTTTACGAACAATTGATTTAGGGCTTTTATAGTAATGATGTTTTGAAATTTTGGTGATTATAACTAATGATTACTTTAACTTAATTCCAGATTATTTTGAACACGTAAATTCGTGTTTTAATTTTTAGATTTCCGTTCGTTAATATTAATCCCGTTTTAATCCCGATCAGGTTCTGAACTCATCCGATTTTGATAAAAAAGTAGTGTTTTCCATGTGTAAACAATGTTTTAAGAAGTGGCCAAATTCAGCCTCTAAATATGATTTTCGGGCAGTTTTTGATTTTTAACGAAGTTTTTTATGCTTAAAATTTTATCCTTGTATTTGATTAATAAAATTAATTATGTTTAAAGTTAATTAAGCATAAATATATGTTTTATTGAAGTTTTAAGAGGTTTTTCATCATATTATATTGTTGGAAATTACGTGGGTTAGTAATATTAATTGTTGTTTTTTTTAGGAAGTGATTATTTCCTAGGAGACTTTTAATTGAGTATTAAAGTGATGTGTTGATAAAGTTTTGAAGGGTTTTTTATTTAATCTAAAGTGCTGGAAATAGTTTCTAAGTACTACTTTTGATGTTTTATAAAGAGGGTTTAATCACCCATTAAAAAGGGAGATTATTAGGGGTTTTTAAATAATTTTCAGATTTTTATTAAACTTTAAACTTGTTGTAATTTCATGTATAAGAGTATATTTTAAGGTTTTTATGAAGAAAATTTAAAGAACTATATATAAGCCTTTAATTTTAACTAAAGGGAAGGTTTTAAAGTGTTGTTTGATTTGGATTTTGAAGGTTTTAAAGTAAGTTAGTATTGCTGTAAATTTGATTGATTGGGTATTGATTGAGATGTTATTGTTTGGTTTAGGAGAGGAGTTTATTGAAGGTGATTTCTAGATAGTAAAGTGGCATACCAATTCGTTTATTCAAGGTACATACAAGTTACAAAACCTTGCCTTTAGAAGCATGTTTAGGGATGTATCGCGAACTTAGTATCATGTATAGAGAAGACTGGGAATGATTGTTTGGTTATACATTGTGATTTTCGTATGATGTGCACTATTTTACTTTGCAAATATTATTTATGCATTAACTTTTCAAGATGCGCTTAGAGGCAAAGGTATGTGAATATGTGGAATGATTTATTTATTACTCATTCATGATTATTGAAATAGAATGAGTAAAGGAAGAATTCAAGTCTTATGAGACGAGTTTAAGGTTTTGGGGGTGCCTTATGCACTCAAGGTGTTTATACACCGAGGTAGTTAAAGGAACCAATAATGAACATTGCTTGTCACTAATTAATCGAGAATTGAATTGGAAATTTGGTGTACTTGATTGAATGGATATTGGATTGTTTGTATTGTTATGCATATGAGTCATCACCAAATCTAAACTTGTAAATCACGTAAAGTGCAAGATGGATGAGCAATAAAACTCCAGATTTGTGCACATCTAGAGTAATGACAAACAGGGGTTGGGGTACACGGGGTATTAGCCGTGCACTTTTCTCGAGGCCGTCTGATCTACGAGTCTCTTATTTCAAATAATTTTCAAAAACTAGGAGTTAGATGAGATCTCATACTAACTACGATCACGAAGTCGCGCCCTTGGTCGTTGGATGTTTATTGATGTTTCCGAAAGGAGGCATGGGGTTTTTCTTTTATTGATGTTCCAAATGGAGCATGGGTTGGACAACCTTGTCTATTGCTTAATCCAATGAATAAAAATGATGAGTTAACTACTTTTAACTAATGGAGTCTTAGTAAATTGATAGTTGAGTCATGTGTTGAGTCTACAAATCAATGATGTGTGTTGATTGATTATTAATAGCATGCTAGGGATTTCTTATTATGTTTTGCAGCTTGTATGTACTCAGCTTTGCTGATTGCGTACTTTTGTGTGTGTCTTTCTTTGGTCACGGCCTTCGCCTTTCAATGACCCTGAAATGAATTATTGGGGTGTTACAAATCTAGTCTGATCTAGTTTGATCTGATATGAATTTATCAAGGAATAAGTAATAAGTATCTGAAATAAGTTGAAGAGAACAAGTCCTTAGTAACTTATTAAAAACATATTTTAATCTTGAAGTATGTTGGATATATATATATTGAATGGAATAGTGTAGACACCCAAATGTGTCTCCCCAGAACCAAACCCAGTGATGAACGTCTTTCACGTCATATGATTATCAAACGAAGTAAAAGTCTAGTGATGAGGATGTTTTTATTAAAATATTTCTCTTTCTGTTTTCCAAAATATTTCTTTTCTTACTCTATTAATATAAAAATAGCCGGTCTAATTTGGTTTGGTCCATGATAAGGGTCCAATAATAGTGTAGTTGGATTGGGCTTGAAAAGAGCTTTCCAATGATATATTATAAGCCCAATTCCGATGAATTATGAGGAAGTTATGGATTAAATTAAATTAGGCCCAATGATTTTAAATGTGTCCCAATGATCAAGAGGAGGCCTATTAATTATTATTCCTAAAGTAATTAGGATTGATTTTGATCTTTTAGGAGTATGTAGAAGGTTCTCTTTAATTCTAATGAGATTAGGATTGATTATTATATTTTTAAAAGAGATGTTTTATTTTGAATAAAATTTATTAAATCTGATTTTAAATCTGCTTAGACGTAGAATTACCTGTAATCGGTTTTAAAGGTGATTCCGCGTGTAAAAGCGCATTGTACTTTTGAACCAACGCGAGACGAAAGAGTCGTCTCCTGGCGCTGAATTTCGTCTCCTGGCGCTGACCTTCGTTGCCTGGCGACGCGCTTGTCGTCTTGCACTGACTCTTGTCGTTGGCAACAGGAGGTATTTTATTCCGAATATGATTTTCTTTGATCCCGTGCTATTTTTCCTATAAATAGGGGTCGAATTTCCCTGTTTTCGATCATCAACAATCACCAATCATCTCTTTTCCTCTCTCTAGAAGCTAGAAACTTTCCTTCTCTCTCTATTCTTTTTCTAAAACTTCCCCTTTTTACGAAATACAAAATTCCACATTCATTAGTTCTGGACACACCTAGCCAAGTTCGAGGTTGCCTTTGCCCTAGACATGAAAGGTTTATAATTTCTGAGGATTTGGTCCCAAATCCCTATTTCAATTATTTAATTGTTTTGTTTTGTTTTATTTTCCTTGAAGTTACTAACGCGTGTATTTTGTTATTAGAAAGAGATACGAGGCATCCAAGTAAGTAATTTAATTGTTATTATTTTGATATAGAAATCATGCTTTGATTGTTTTGATTTCTACTATCATGTTAGGATGTTTTCTTGCTTCCTGGTATCATGTTTAGGGTAATAACTTGATTTCTAATATTATGTATGATGCTTCCCATTTCTTCTATCATGTTAGTATCATGTTAGGGATGAAGCTCTAATCTTTAATGTTTAGTGACATGCTAGGGTTTGTTATTAATCTTGTTAGTATCATGACTAGGATCTTGCTATTATTATTATGCTTTATTGAGAATATTATTATGATAATGATTATTATGTTGCTTGATATATATTATTGTTTTTATTGCTTGATCACGCCTTTTATGCATGTTTAAAGGGAATTTGTACTTGTAATCACGCTTAATAAGATAATTAATAATCTTGTTTAGGCTAATATGATTATAATTCAAGTGATCGCCAATAATAGTTTTGTTTGTGCATTAATATTCAACCAACATAGATTAAACAGGTTCAGGGTTAATCTATTGATTGCATGTTAGTCAGAAAGCGCACATGAATACGAGAAGAATAGAGTAGAGGCCTATTTTTAGGGCAGGTTCAATATCTTTTAGGTTGGATTTGTACTTTCATCCCCGAACTTCCAGTCATGGTTCCAGACCTATTGGAGTTAACGATCTCCTGGATCGTTAAGGGGTGTAACCTTCACCCTGTGAACAGTTTACAAGTTCCTAAAACTTGTTGGAGACTCTTTTACTCTAGCTTCCTTCCCTTTGGATGCCACCATGCTTAAGTGTATGATCACAGTAGGGCTCAAGTGTGGGATACTTGAAATATTCCCTACAGTTTTTTGGCGACTCCATTGGGGAGGATTTCTATTTTAATTCCTAAAATTTATTTTGGCAATGATTTAGAATGAGTGGATGAGACTCAAAAAGTTCTAAGTATTTCATGTGCGTAATTTTGATTAACATTGTGGAATATGCATAAAAAGGTCCGCATTGGAAAGACCATCCGAAATGCGCCAAAAACATAGGATTTTTACACGTAGGAAATTAGAGAAATATCTTTCACAACTAAAGTCGAAATAACGCTACGAAAAAAAACTGTAAAATTTAAGAACAGAAAGCTGCCGAGGCATGTAGGAATTAGCGTTGAGAAAACAGCGTCAGCGCCAAACGGTGGCGCTGTCGCCTGGCGACAGGTTTGTCGTCTGGCGACAGACGCTATTTTCTTGCACCGAATTCTTCTAATACCAAGCAAGAAATCTACCTTCTTGTTTCGACTAGTTTTCTAGTACTGTTTGCTCGGTTTTACTTCCTGATTGAGTTTTTCCCTTTTTTCTGAAACCCATATGTGTTCTAAATATGGCCATAACCCTCTGGGAAATCACGCTCCATCTACCCAATCGAACGCTCCTGGCAACGACGGGTACATCCGAGTTTGTGAATTCACCAAAGCATGGAAGCGAGTTTAACTCGCGGGGTCCCATCCACTCGCGCCAACCCTTCCAAAGGTAAGGCTTCCGCGCGGTGCATCCGGACTCATAACCATGGACCCTTTTTTGACTAACCCATATCCTGAACTTTAGAGAACTAGAGTCATGGTTAGGTTGCAAACTCATTGCATCATATCGTGACTATATGACTACTTGTGCATTATTTGTTGTGCATATCTTATATGTGTTTTCCCCTAACCGTTTGTTTGACTTGTGAATGAGTTAAATAAATTAATTAATGACTAAAGGACTTTGCTAATTTAATTAATTAATTAATCATAAATGATTAAAGTCTAATAAATTGATCAAACTTGACTTAGTACGACTTTTAGGCTTGTCCCTTTAGAGCAAAATACTCGAAACAGTCCCAGATCGATGTTCCAGAATGGCGCAGGGATTTGGACTATGGAGCCCCGCACTAGAGATTAGCACCAGGCGACGATCCCATCGTCTGGCGCTGACCCTTAGCGTCTGGCGACAGTTCTGTCGTCTGACGACAGCCCGTATTTTTGCTCGAGTCTTTGCGACGAGTCTGACTAATTTGCTAAAACGGTTTAATCGTTTTATTAATGGCAGTAATCATGTTCAGTCCTTAATTGAGTCTAGGCACATAGTCTCATGGTCTCACAACAGAGGCAAACATGTCATCTACACTCACTAATCTTAGCACACACTTTGTGAATATGTCATCATGACCATGTTTTAGGTTCATGCATGAGTCGGTTTTTCTGTCATTTGAGTTAGGGGTACATTCTATTCCTAATTCTTTCATATCTTTCCATCTACATCATCTTTCCATTCTCCACATGCTTTCTCCATATCACAACCTTCATTCTTCCTACCTCCTTCCATCTACTACATGTTGAATAGAGTTCGAGTCAAATAATTAACAAAAAGTATCCATAACTTCCCTTTTCACAGCACTTGGTCAAGGAGAGAAGGGAGACTAATCAAGGACAACACCTTTGTTCAAATACTACTTTTTGACAAACCAGTTAGTCAGAAAAGAAAAGCTAAGAAGATAACGGTGTCTCAGGAAGAAGTTAACGAACTTAGGAAAGACGTGGCCAACCTAACTGAATTGATGAAGAGTATAGCTCTTCAAGTCAATGACCCTATGAGGCAACAAAAAATGGAGCTCATGCAAGAAAGCTTGAGCAAAATATCCAATGACTATAGATTCCATGGCATTAGCTCACAAGGGGTCTCAGTGGACAAGGAACTTCTTCCGCAGAAGTTCAATGCCAGTGACATCCCTAGGTTCAAGGCAACAGATAATCCTTACTTCCACTTAAGAGCGTTCCGAGACAATAATGAACATTAAGGGGATAGATAAGAAAATTTTTCATACAGTGTTCTCTTTATCACTCGAAACCGCTTGTCAACAATGGTTCTTTTCCCTTGACAAAGAGAAAACCTCTACTTGGGATGCCATTGTAAATGCTTTTATTGATAGGTACAAGTGTAATATTCAAGTTGAGACAGACCATAGACAAATAGAGATGTTAAAACAAAAGGAAAATGAAGGGTTCACTTCTTTCTTTAACAAGTGGAGGGAAACTTCCGCTAATATGGTCGAGGTCCCTACTGAAAAGGAGTCTGTAAGGATGTTCATCAAGAACCTTCAAGAAAGTATTCGAAGAATTTGAAATATCAACATAATTTGAATACTTTCAAAGACGTCTACGGCATAGGTATTGAAATCGAAGATGACCTTGTGAAACAAAAATCTACTAACAATAGCAACAACAGTGGCTGGAAAGGAAAGAAGAACGACAATCCTTCTTCCTCCGAAAAAACCCACTCTAGTAACAATATTAGTACCTTTGACCATAACGGTGCCTTAGCCATGGAAAATCAAGGATCTAAAAGGAAACCCAAAAGAGAGTTCACGCCCATTAGAATGACTTATGATGCTGCTTTCGATCGTCTCCATGATTGAGGATTAATCAAACCTATTGGCCCTACTGAAGATCCAACGCCAGAAAGGCGATCTTCAAGATGGAATCCCAACTCTTATTGCAAGTACCATCAAGGAAAGGGTCATACCACAGATGAATGTTACAGATTTCAAAATCTCATTCAAGACCTCATAGAAGCAAATAAGATCCCGTTACCTCTAGCTAGCAAGAATACCGGGTGATGATCGAGTAAAAGACACAAGGTGAGCCTTAATGACAAGATCTCATGACCTCTTTTTTTCTTTTCCTTATTTTTTCTATCCCCATCAAGTCTAGCATAGACACCTTTTATTTTTCATTAGATTTATTTTGTAGGATCATTCTTTTCCCTTTAATAAAATGAGCATTTATTTTCTTGCATATGATTATTGCGTTGCATTGCAAAAAAAAAAAAAAAAAAAAAAAAAAGTCCATGTCGAACTAAGCACAAGGTATAATTATGATTAGAGGCACCCCTTGTAGCCATATCATATCATCTTCACCCTTCAAATATACAATCTTTTCTTGATAAACCACTTTGAGCCTCGTCTAACGATAGACCTTTCATTTTTTTTCAACCCACATCTACCTAACCTTGGGATGGGATGGCGTGCAATTTATGCAATTTTCAAAGAACAAAAGCTTGAGTGATTCAAAAGATTAAAATAGCAAAAAATAGAGATAATAAAAGTTTGCAAAAGGGCAAGTGTTCTAATTTCTTTGATATGAATATATCTTTGATAAGAATACGTCTCAGATTGAGTCTCTTATCGAGTGCTCGGTACCGTGCCTAAGAAACACGAATGCCAAGTGAGTGATAGACCGCATGATCGAGATTGCCCACACTTATTCAAAAAAAGGTTCAAAATTAAAATGCATAAAAATAAACAAAAGAAAGAGAGTTAAAAAGTGAGGAAACCTCAAGCATAAAAATATAAAGATTTCAAAAGCAAGGTTGCACACCTTGGGGGCTTATCTAGGGTCTTGAGCCTTTATCCCCTCCTTCTTCAACCTTTAGCCTAACCACGTTACAACCCTTAAAAGACCTCTTTGAGGTATACACACACTTGTGTGAGGTTTGGCTAGAGCTACGTTCGACCTGATTCCTAACGGATACGTAGGCAACCTCACATCGAGGTGCGACCGTAATAAAAATGCATTCATTCACATTCATATTTACAGTCATATATGATCATATCAAGGGATCTCCAATGCTCATCCTTATCCATTTAGAGCTAGACTTGGGGGCTTGATCACTACATTATTAGCTTACCTAGCCTAAGAGTCACCATTATTTGACTCTTTTCAAAAACAATATTCCATACACTTAGCCTTTGTAGCTTAGCTTTAGTGTCACTTTCACACACATCACAGATATATAGAAAAATAATCCTCCTCGTAGGAACCCTTTGTCATGAAATCTTAACATGACGTTGAAGCACGTCTTGCATATCAAGATCACTCATTATCATAATTCTTATTGCATCACAAAGTATGAAGTGCTTAGCCTCCGCGCCTAAGTTACCCAAATACTTTCATCATCGAGTCAACAATTGAGATATCCTAGGATGTTATAATCCTTGCACTATGAGATACAACGTCGATGCATGCATTTGACTAAACTCATTCAACATGAATCATCAAACACTTCACTTCTTCCCTTTTGTGTCTTTCTTTTTCGGGAGAAAGTCGGTACCCTCCACAAAAAGTGACTGGAAAATTTTTGAAATTTTTGCTTTTCTGCATTTTGAGTCAAACACATCATTGAATCATGTCGTGTTATCACATTGAGTTATGTCTACGCACACGAGTTAATTAGAGTACATCGAGTTACACGTCGAGTCAGGCAATAGCATTAAGTCACAAAGTCAACCTTAAAAACATGAGCAAAGTCCTGTAGTCCAAAATATAAATGCAGGCACGCTAAGTCCCAGACGAACAGGTGATCTTTACAAAAATTTTGAAGTAAAAGGACGCAAACAACTTAGCAAATCAACTAGAGTCAAATGGTCATATTGATTGATTGGGTTCCTTGGTACGCTAGTTAGCCCCTATAAGCAAATTGACATGATTAATAGTCGGCTCGATTACAATTGCAGTCAGTGGTCAGCCTGACGACGATCATCTCACTTAGTTTAAGCGCCTAATCATTGGCTCATTACAAGCACCAAGGCATTGGTTCAAAAGCAAGCACATCACCAAAATGACAATTTTTCCAAGAGTGAATTGTCGAGCATCATTCTTCAATGACAAATTTTCCAAGATTGGATTGCCATCTCAAATTGGCAATGTTTCCAAGCATGGATTATCGTACTCCTTCTCTATTTGGCAAGTTTTTCCAAGTTCGGATTGAAATACATGCATCAAATCCTTGGCATATTTCCGAGATTGGATTGTCGTGCATCAAGTTCCCTATGGCAAAATTTCCCAAAGGATTGTCATGGGTCTCTATTCATCTTAATGTTTCGGCAAAGGTTCCCCAACGTGGATTGTCATTCATTTCAGTAGTGGCAAATTTTCCAAAAGGGATTGCCGATCGACTCTTTTTTTTGTAAATGTTCCAAGACGCGGATTGTCAATTGTGGCAATATTTTCCCAAAAGGGATTGTCGCGTAATATTGGCAAATTTCCAAGTCGGATTGCTTTCAAGAATTATATTCCAAGACGTGGATTGTCGATCGTAGTAAGATTCTTATGACAGATTGTTACAAAGCATTGGCAACTTTTCCTTAAATTGGATTTTGGCAAAATTTTCGAGATACGGATTGTTGCTTCATCATGGCAACATTTCCTATGACGGATGTTACGTGGTATTGACAACTTTCCCTAAATCGGATTGTTGTACATCATACAAGAGTTGTGTTGGCAACTATTCCTAAAGAAGAGTGGATTGTCATCACCCCCAAGGCATCAAAAGCAGCAAAATGCGCCGACGTACTGGCACTGCGGTAATTTCAGCAAATATCACAGCAGCAAAGTTCAAACGAGCTTTAAGGATCAACAAGCGTTGGTCTTCAGTAATTTTCTTCGGAATATTATCGCAATAATTGAGGATGGCTTCAAGCGAAGTTATCTTCGACGGCGTTCCCTAGGATGTGGAAGGTTGTCAGAAATAGGAGGTGATTTCAAGCGAATTTATCTTCGATCATATTCCCTAGGATGTGGAAGATGGTCATAAAACAGCGGAAATTTAAGGCAGCTGCAAGCGTGGTAGTCTTCAGGCGGTATCCCCTAGCTTGAGGAAGATCGTCAAACAAGATCGGTTACTCCAGAGACGTGTGCTCGACGGTGCAAGATACGCGTTTCTTAACTCTTTTATCTGTTTAACTAACACTAGTTTGCAGGTATCGGCGTTACAAGAATAACTTAGGATCGCAGAACGTTCTGAATCGTTCTCCGTCCGTATCGCTACTTTGACATTTGTTTTCGAAACTTGCGTTTCTCCAAACTCAGAGAAAGTGGGGGCTTCTGTAGACACCCAAATGTATCTCCCCAGAACCAAACCCAGTGATGAACGTCTTTCACGTCATTTGATTATCGAACGAAGAGAAAGTGTGGAAAGTCTCGTGATGAGGATGTTTTTATTAAAATATTTCTATTTCTGTTTTCAAAAATATTTCTTTTCTTACTCTATTTATATAAAAATAGCCAGTCTAATTTGGTTTGGTCCATGATAAGGGTCCAATAATAGTGTAGTTGGATTGGGCTTGAAAAGAGCTTTCCAATGATATATTATAAGCCTAATTCCGATGAATTATGAGGAAGTTATGGATTAAATTAAATTAGGCCCAATGATTTTAAATGTGGCCCAATGATCTAGAGGAGGGCCTATTAATTATTATTCCTAAAGTAATTAGGATTGATTTTGATCTTTTAGAAATATCTAGAAGGTTCTCTTTAATTCTAATAAGATTAAGATTGATAATTATATTTTTAAAAGAGATGTTTTATGTTGAATAAAATATATTAAATCTGATTTTAAATCTGCTTGGACGCAGAATTACCTGTAACCAGTTTTAAAGGTGATTCTGCGTGTAAAAGCACGTTGTACTTTTGAACCAACGCGAGACGACAGAGTTCCTATAAATAGGGGTCGATTTTAAATCTGCCTGGCGCTGAATTTCGTCGTCTGGCGCTGACCTTCGTCGCCTGGCGACGCGCTTGTCGTCTTGCACTGACTCTTGTCGTTGGCAACAGGAGGTATTTTATTCCGAATATGATTTTCTTTGATCCCGTGCTATTTTTCCTATAAATAGGGGTCGAATTTCCCTGTTTTCGATCATCAACAATCACCAATCATCTCTTTTCCTCTCTCTAGAAGCTAGAAACTTTCCTTCTCTCTCTATTCTTTTTCTAAACCTTCCCCTTTTTACGAAATACAAAATTCCACATTCATTAGTTCTGGATACACCTAGCCAAGTTCGAGGTTGCCTTTGCCCTAGACGTGAAAGGTTTATAATTTCTGAGGATTTGGTCCCAAATCCCTATTTCAATTATTTAATTTAATTGTTTTGTTTTATTTTCCTTGAAGTTACTAACGCGTGTATTTTGTTATTAGAAAGAGATACGAGGCATCCAAGTAAGTAATTTAATTGTTATTATTTTGATATAGAAATCATGCTTTGATTGTTTTGATTTCTACTATCATGTTAGGATGTTTTATTGCTTCCTACTATCATGTTTAGGGTAATAACTTGATTTCTAATATTATGTATGATGCTTCCCATTTCTTCTATCATGTTAGTATCATGTTAGGGATGAAGCTCTGATCTTTAATGTTTAGTGACATGCTAGGGTTTGTTATTAATCTTGTTAGTATCATGCCTAGGATCTTGCTATTATTATTATGCTTTATTGAGAATATTATTATGATAATGATTATTATGTTGCTTGATATATATTATTGTTTTTATTGCTTGATCACGCCTTTTATGCATGTTTAAAGGGAATTTGTACTTGTAATCACGCTTAATAAGATAATTAATAATCTTGTTTAGGCTAATATGTTTATAATTCAAGTGATCGCCAATAATAGTTTTGTTTGTGCATTAATATTCAACCAACATAGATTAAACAGGTTCAGAGTTAATCTATTGATTGCATGTTAGTCAGAAAGCGCACATGAATACAAGAAGAATAAAGTAGAGGCCTATTTTTAGGGCAGGTTCAATATCTTTTAGGTTGGATTTGTACTTTCATCCCCGAACTTCCAGTCATGGTTCCAGACCTATTGGAGTTAACGATCTCCTGGATCGTTAAGGGGTGTAACCTTCACCCTGTGAACAGTTTACAAGTTCCTAAAACTTGTTGGCGACTCTTTTATTCTAGCTTCCTTCCCTTTGGACGCCACCATGCTTAAGTGTATGATCACAGTGGGGCTCAAGTGTGGGATGCTTGAAATATTCCCTACAAATAGGGAGGGTGATTTCATTAAATAATAATAATAAGTCCCTCGGCACTTATAATCATCCCCTAAGAGATCTAAATTCTCAATACAAGTAGCATTATACACCCCTAAATGACATCGATTTTGAACCGATCTTGAATAATTTGTATAGTCTTTGCATCGTTTTTGACCGAGCTCCATTGATGTATAGTCGCGAAAGTGATAAAACCTGATTGATTATCATGATCGGCAAATTTACAAGACAGATTTTTTAAATCCGCACCCCAATACCAACAGACCCACAAGTCTACAAATTTGCAACACGAATCTTCCAAATTTGTATCCTTTCACACACGAAAATCAAACAAATAACTCATACTACAAATCCCACCATCAGGGAACCAACTAAACCCTACATGGAGGGACTGACTACAATTACCATATAGTTGGTGATCTTTATTGGCTAAAAATATTAAATTAAAGAAGAATTTGAGGCTTACCATCGATAAAATCGACGGATTCCTAAGTTTTACTATGATGGCTTAAATATGTAGTAATTTAAAATTTCATAATATCATATCAACTCTTAAATTAATTTACGATGTTGCTTTGAGTACCATTTCAATTAAGGACCTTAAAATTTCCATGCAATCTATCTTTACTGTTTGTTTGTTTGTTATTTTTCCTTCTCAAAAAAGAAATTCTTATAAATTTTAACTCCTTAATCAATTATTCTATAGCACAAATTTCAACACCTTATCATTTTCAGCTCCATCCTAAATTCCTAATTAGTTATTCCAAGCATAGCATTAGTTAGGGATGAGAAGTAAAACAACTAAAGTTATCTGATTCACTAGGGATGTTTATCATGATTTTGCTAAAATTGGTGCGGCAGTTGCACACAAATATTGGTGAAACAAGAGAAAATTAGATCACTATTTTACAAGTCTATTTTCGTGTAACAAGAGTCTATGATCATGAGTAACTTAACCAAAACCATACTCTCTTCACTCTAGTGAGACAATTTACACATAGTAGCTCTGTATAAGTCCTTTGACATACGAAGAGGGGAAGCTAACTCAAATAATTACATTAGAAACACTTCCTCCGTCCTATCATCTACAATAATTAATTAATTATTCCATTTCTTCAATCCCTCGATTAAGAGAGTTCATTCCCACAGATCGAAGCAGTATTGTTTTACAGATGCTAGTCATTTGGCAGAGCGAGCTAATAGGAAATCCTCCTACTGAGATTAGGAGACGAATTAAGTAGCTCCTGACCAAGGTCACCTATTTTGTTAAGTAGAAGCATTCTTTCCGTTTCAAGCTGGAGCATATATTGTTCCTGTGAGTCCTCTAAGCTTTGAAGTTCTTTTAAAGTACTTAAAATTTCTTCAGCATCCTTGTCCTCAACTGAAGACTCAAGCTTCATCAACATATCCTTCATCTATGTAAAGTCATGCAAAAGCGACAATCAGGTGGCTAAATTGTAATGATAAACACGTATCTGAACCACACTTTGAATAGCCTTAGTTTCTAGTAAAAAAGGCAATATATATTTGTATATAGCTAAAAATCTGCTGCACAATTTTTTCCATTTTCTTAATCAGCATAATAAGCCAATCAAGTATGGATCACCATGAAAGAACTTTCAGAACCATAAGAACATTAATTCACAAGCTATATATCGATTTCAGTAAAAAATACTTCAGGATGTTCCAAACAACCAACTATTACCTTAAGTCCTTAAAGTGCTAAAACAAAGAGTATTTTTTTATGAAACCAAGTGAGCAGATTAAAAAAGCTAATGCATCTTGTGATTTGTACATGCATTCAATTCTTTTGCAAGACCTTTCCATAAAGTGCATGCCAATCGACAAGAGGAACAGCAAGGCAAAATATGGGTCTCGTGTGACATTATATAAACGATGACATTTTACACCAAAAGATCAGAAACAGCCAACAATAGACAGAGATTACTAGAGCTGATGACTGTGCTTCTAATCCTTCATAATTTAAGGGTGAAGGATAGGGAGGTAACTTTAATGTTTCGTATGATTTTCTATATAATAAATGCAATCTTTCATTCATGATAAAAAATCGATGGACTAATGGTAAGGAACCTGCACAATGTGTAGTGTACCGGATCTCAATTTTAGCATAATTTTTGTTTCATTTTTTTAAATATATTTTTCTCCCTATTTACCACAATTCCACAAATGTTACAGGTTTTTTTACAGATGTTTTTTTTTTCAGCTTTTCTTTTTCTCATCTTCTGTATAAATTCATTTATTCATTTTTTTTTTTGGGGGGGGGAGAAATTAACAATGAAGACATCTTTTAATGTGTCTATGCATCTTTACTCTCATACGTCCTTTAATTTATTTTTCTTTTCTTTAAACCTCATTTTATTGAGAAGAAAACTTTTTCTCTAATTCTTTACTCCTAGTTATGCTAATAAATAGATTAGTTATTATTGTTAAGATTTACATACACCAATAATACCATAGAGGAACCAATGATGTCTAGTGGCAAAGGTTGAGGTCTCGTATGAGATAGGTCATAGATCGAATTCCCCTTTTCCCATTGTATTTGTGATTTTTCATGCTTTTGTTGGTCATATAGATCCCCCCACCACAAAAGAAAAAAAAAAATCAATATACCACTGAAAGGCCACAAGTGAATTTGGGTATTCTGTGTAGGCAATTAATCAGTGATGCACACAGCAAGCATGAGCCATAAGCATTAATTGACAGCAATAAAATTCTTACCTGATCAGATATTGCTTGAGCTCTTTTTGACAATGAATCAGAGTCTACACTGGTTATCTTCTGAAGATCTGGAACTTTTCTTGTTATTTGAACATGTATTTCGCCCTTTTTAACTCCTTGCAGAGGTATCCACTTCTCAGATACTTCATTAGGGGGAAGTCTTTGGTATTGTACTATGCAGTTGCCTATGCTTGATGAGGACAATATAGCATTGTGATCCTTCACTTGTAATTCTAACGTACTTCCATCATCAGGAAACTCAAATGTTTGGTTCCATGAAGGATTCACAGTCTTGTACACAACCTTCATAGTAAAAAGAAAGTAAGAAAACAATAAAAAAATCAAATACACTTCGTATCTGGGGGAATGAGAAAAGTGGTTATTTGCAAAACTAAGCACAAGGCATTCTAAACTTGACCAAAATGTAGTTCTAGTAGCTACGATTCCAGCACCACCAACTAATCAGGATCTCCCGGCCGTGGGAAATTTGGTGGCCAGAAAATGTCAAGTAGCCTTGGCCACTGTCAAGCAATGCCAATAAATCGTATCACTACCACCATGCTAAGTAGTTTCCTAAGAAATTACGGTGACTCATTGATACGTTGAAGTTAAGATTACTATTTCAGGTAATATAAAATCACATTTAAGCAGAGTACCTTTGTTCTCCTCGTCTCATTTCCATACTGGACCTTCACATATGGATCACTTGTTCCCCGGAGATCAGCAGCAACAAGATCCCTGGCCTCAATGAGAACAAGCTCAATCAATCCATTCTCAGGACCGCCATTGGATACCTAAGCCAAAAAACTCAGTAACTACAGATATGACAGTGTACACTGAGAAAACTAATCACTATGAACCAATAGAGTTCATAGTTATGTTAGTAGTTTAGACAACAAAATTGGTTAATAATCTTTCATGTCACTAAATTACCATTCAATTAGAATGAAGTTGGACAACACATTTCCACAGAAGAAACATCAACCATTCCTTGACATTTTCTGTCACAGAATGCATAATTTTGCACACAGCACCACAATTAAATGTCCAACCACCAAATGAAAGAATGTTCTATAAATTTTCAGGACAAGATTTAACGGCTGTCTCCTTGCACCAATTCCAAATTTACGCTGAAGAATACGATATTTCTCTTCACACAAATGCAAAAATTTCATTTATTTCATTAACAAAGCTTCAAATGTGGCTCCATACTTTGATGAGTGTCATTTATTGTTAGTATTTTAGGTTGTTTTTACCTTATTTTCATAGCTTTCTTTCCTAATAAATGTTTGCCTTTGTCCATTTGTTCCTTAGTTTCTCTATTTCTTGCTTGTTTCGTGTTTTGTTCCATTTTTGTAGATTTTCTTGTGTTTTCCCTTTTATTTGCTCTTCTTTCTTGGTTTGTAGGAGTAAGGTAAAGCTCGAGACCGGTCACGATGATTTTCTTTGACTCCATTCTCAGTAAATGCTTTTTTTTAAATAACTTTACCTTTCTTTACTCCACCTACAGCATACTATTTCTTATATAAATCTCGCTTACAACACTCATTTTTCTTTATGAAGGTAGAGAGAGAAAGAGAAAAAGTCAAAATACAATTATCATAACTTTTTTTTTTCGAGGAAACAATTATCATAATTTATCATAAGAAGAATGCATTTGACTTTCATTTGATTCTCATTTATTATATTTTAAATACTTAAATTGAATGTTCAATTCAGTTTATAATTTGATATTATAATACAATATTAGTTTGCTGTCAGCAATTCAGCATCCTCAGCACTCGAATTCCTCCATTGAAGTTTATTCCAGTTATCCAGTTGAAGTTATAATGTTGTAATTTTACTTTAATGCGGTGCAAGGTGGAAGCTTATGTATAGCTTATAAGGCAAGGGATGGCAAGCTCCAAGACTTGGTGTTTGCGCTCTCTTAAAATCATGGTGTTGAACCCACAGTAAACTTCATTTCAAAACTGCCATGCCCAGTGACGATCATGAGGAACGCACCATGCACATCACACACGCACCGAAGAAGTGTTCTGGTCTAGGCAGCGCGGGCGCGCAGGAAAGGACTGCCACACCACAGCAACCATTGCCTCGCCATGACAACCACCGCCACGCCACAGCAGGTCTAAATTGTGCAGGAAGTTAAAATTTAAGCAGGAAGTTTGCGCGAACTTTGTGCGTGCATGGGCGTGCAAGTTTTCTTCGCGGGCGCGCCACCTGAACTGAGGTCTCTGTTTCTGTACCCAATTTATCGCGGGCGCTCCCGATGGATCTATTTCGAGATATTTGCCTTATTTCATTTGTATTATAAATAGCTTTTCTCATTTCTTCATTATGCAATTTGAGAGTTTCTCTCTCAAGTTTTAGGCTTAGTTTTAGGAGTAGTTTTAGAAAGAGAAAGTGAGGGATTTCAACGGTGATTTGAGAGATTGAAGAAGGGAGACAATTGTATTAAAAATCTTCTCAATTATCAATGAGCATTTCTTGCTCTATCTCATATTATTGCTTTCTTTAATTTCATGTTTGTTTGATTTAGTTTTGATGATTGATTCTTGATTAGATTAGTTGTTGTTGATGTTTGGTTGATTCTTGATTTTATTACTTGCTTTGATTTGATGATGGATTGTAGTGAGTAGTTGTTTGCTAGGGTTTGGGTAAAGCTTGTATGATTGATTGATTGTGATTAATTTGAAATTATGTTGATTGATTGTTGAGATTTATTTGATTAATGAAAGTTTGCATGTGCTTAGTTTGATTAGGCCTTGACAACTATGCTAGATTGCATTGTAATTCCTAATGACATGACCACTCGATTCAAGGTTGCAGTTATCGATTGGTTTGATTTGTGAATCTCCTAGTTTGTCATTCATAGTGGAGACCTAGCTTGACGATTAGGCAATAGCTCTTCGATTCCAATTGATAGCTCTTGCCATTGGTCCTCACAACCATTGATTAGCTTAACCTTCTCAAGTTGTTGCAATTGTCATGATTACATGTTGATCCCATTCCCTAGTGTTTCATTTGTTTGCTTATTGTTTGTTTTGGTAGTTGTATAGTCTTTCCTCACCTTTGACTTTGACCTAGCTTAGACATTGATTGAAAGCACTTGAACATAATCATTCCTAGTGGTTCGACCTTTGACTAACCTCTATACTTGTATGTAGGTTTGTTAAGTGATTATAAATTTTATTTGGCTTTAGGGAGGATTAGTCAACGCCCTAGTTCACCCTACATCAATACTATCTTAAAGCTTTGCAAATTTTAAGAGAGGTATCATGCACAATAGTACAGATTATTTTGTCAGGTTGAATATTTAATTCTTCTTATGCAAGTGAATTTATCCTCTTGAAGATGGAAACTTAATCACCAACTAAAAGTACGGATAACAAAGTTCAGAGTATATATGAAAAGATACTAACAGTATATTTTTAGGGTACGTCATGCAAAGAATTATAGATTCAAAGATTCTTCAAGTAGTAGAAATACATTATTCAACAAAACTTTAGTCCTGACTTTTTTAACAATTTTATTGCCAATAGAAAAGACGTACCTTGCTCACAGCTTCAATTTGAAGCCTTACTTCCCCAGAATTCGCGTTTTCAAGGGGTACAGGTACATCCCTAACTGAACCCGCCTCCAATCCTTCCATGTTCACAGTTGCACTGCCAATGACCTCGTCTCCAAAAGTTTCTTCATATAAACATTTCAACTTGAGATATTCACCCCCTGTAATCTCATCAAATTCAAATGTCTGGTTCCAAACAGGATTTAATGTCTGTTTCACAGCCCTTGTTTTCTGGACAACCTGGTATAAGAAAGATGACGGCATAACAAGACGTGAACATTGGGAACTCTAAGTACCTTTCTAATGGTAATGAACCAAAATATCGTATGAGAAAGTAAGAGAAATAAGAGACCTTCCCGTACTGCAACCTAACATAAGGCTCTGATCGTACCAATTTATCCTTTCCAGGAATATCTGTAGCTTCTTTTACAGTAACATACAGTTTTCTTCCAGTCTTTGAATTTGATAATCCAGATAATGTTGATTGAGCATTAAGGTGTAACCCAACACTTTTAGAACCACCCGAAAACTGCCATTCTTTCAGAACAAGTCTGACCATCAACTGCAAATATCATCAATTACATAAGTTGCAACATCAACAATACCTCAATGCCTTTAACAAGGCTTCTGCAATGTACAACATAGGGGGGATTTGGACAAGCACAGCCCTGCTTCTATGATTACAAAGAGGTTGTTTCCTTTTAGACCTAGACCTTGAATCTAATATTCAACAATCATTTGCTGCATCACAATAAATAAAAAGCTCAAAAAGTTTGTTGATTATAAGCTAAATCCCAAAGTTTTGTGAAATTTCAGCTCCATCACAAATGAATAGAATCATACACAATGACTCGCATTCTGTATGTGGTTAAATTATAGTTAATTTGACAAGATTGGAAATTGATGATGATTCAATACTTTTATATCCACTGTAATATTATAAGCACCAATGACAAGCTAATTTATTAAAGTTGAATACTAGAATGCACAATCACACAATTCTCTTACCTCCCCTGACTCTACTGCCTCAAAAGGAACATTCATTTCAACTTCTTTTCCACAACACTCAGCACGCTTTACTATGACTCCTGAATCAGGTCCTATTGCCCAAAATATTGTGGAATCATCTTCACAATATCTAACCTGCAAGTCATTGAAATATTGTTTAGATCATCTGATATGGTAGTAATGCTTGTAGTATTGACGTTGCAAGACCCATGAGCAACAATTTAGATGAATCACTTAATACAATTCATCAATGGAATTTGTAATTAATAATTGAGAAATATGTAAGATAATGCCCTTAACGGTTTTGGTATTTACAGCTACATAGTATTTGACAAAACAAAAAATCCTTGTATACTAATACCACATTTAATTAAATCATCAAAATCCAAAAAATGACAACTTTGATGAATCTTCATTGGGATTAGCATAAGCCCACACCAGAGGAAAGTCTGGTCACATGTAAAACTTGTAGGGTTGCATCCTATAACATTATGGTAATGGGTAGAGTAGCTCTCTTGTCTTATATGTCAGGCAGGCTCTCTCTAATTCTTCAATGTGGAACAATTAGTCCCAACTCACATGTGGGTTATTTGTTAGCACTTATGCAAGGACAGTATGATGAAGCTATGTCAATATATCACCAACTCCACAAGTCCACACTATGAAGGAGCCATAAAGTATAAGGGTCAACAAGGATTACTTTTTAAGGGAGCAAATTGGTTTGAATGGATCAAATGTTGTGAAAAGAAAAAATCTAAGAACATTCTATAGTGGTTATCAAACCCCAAGTTACCTTGGTAGAGCACCCCTAATGTACAGAAATATCCAGCCGTAACTTTGAGCAAAGTTAATTGTTCACATGCAGTAACATCTTTGATGAATTATGAAGGGTCATTATTCAAAAATTTATATGTGACTTGTAGATTGATTCTAAGGCAATGAAGTGGTACTTTTAATTCCAATACGTTAGATAAAAAAAATAAAATAGAACAGCTATATTGGGTGAAGGCTCCATGTTGTTTTGTGGTAACGACTAAAAAAGCCTGCAACAGTACCTTAATCTCACAAGTCGCAAGGTGATCAAACTTCACACTACCAGGAGAACATTCATAAAGATGGAATTTAAGGACTCCTGCATTATCGTGTAAAACCATATTAAATGTGGAATCCCATTGTGGACTAGAGCCTGGCTTTGCATCTGTTCTCCTGGTAATTTCTTCAATTTCTACCTCCACAAATGTCTTCACATCCTTATTAAGACGCTCTTCTGAGCCATGATTTGAACCAACTTGTGTGCTTGTCGGGCTTCCTTTAACCACATTTCTAGAAAGTTGACTTGCACCAACAACTGTTACATAAAGTATGCCACCAACTGCTCTTTTCCCCAACTGTACAGCTGACAGAGTGAGACATCGACGACGAGGTTCAACCATAGTCTTCACTAAGGTGTCAGTCAAGAGTTTGACCTGCACGGAAAATATTATGAGCATGAAGGTACAATAATAACTGGAATTATAAGCTAGATATTTGTATTTGAAATAATAAGTCCAAAAGTATTCTATCATGGGAAATGACCTTAGTTCAACATTAGATTTAGTTCACAAAAGTTACAACACACTGCTACATGATACAGAAATATCCGTTAATGGTACAAATGTGACATTGGTATATACCATATGGTTTCCACTTCTGATGCAGTTATATACTTATATTGGATTTTCCATCTAAAACTTTAGATCACTCACAAATATATTTGTAACATGATAAAGGTATACAGTAAAAACAATTGCAAAGGAATTATATTTTTCCTTAAATTTTAGATTTTAAACAATGAAAAGCATAGCAAAGAAAAGCATGCATGACAATGGCAATTGGCAGCGTTCCTAGGTTTTTTTACTAATATGAATGAATTTAAATCAGCTAAACACACCAGCCATGAAGAAACAACGGGCAGCTCCATTCCAGGGAGTTGACTTCCACCACTTCCCAAGGCAATTCCAAGTCTCACCTCTGGCACAGATATAAAGGAAAGTAAAATTGCTCTTCCATCTAGCACTGGCATCAGTTGCACCTAGACAGCAAAAAAAATGTCAAAATTACCAAGCATTGACCAAAGCAATTACCTCAAAGTTAGAGTAACGTCAACTGGACAGGCATAAATAGATTAAGTTTCTAAGTTCAAACTCACATGATTCAAGCTAGTTTTACAGGGGAGGAAACAAGTTTTAAATCTTTCAATGTTTCAAATGTAGGAGTTTTAGTGGAAAGAAAGATTGACACACAGAGATAAATAGAATGGAAAACTAGACAGAGGAAGAAGAAGCACTTGATGTATTGTGTACCATTTGCATACGGCTAGTCTTCACTTAAAGGTTGAAAAATCATTCCAACCTAACAGCCTCTTCTAGTTTTGGTGATGACAAGCAATCCTTATTAATGAAGCTTTGTTAAGTTAACAGGACTTAGGTGAGTTCTTGATCTAAGAACATGTTCCAGAGTTATAACAGAGAAGGTCCTTCGATTGATGCATAAAGACATTAGCAGACTACTCAAGTGAAGCAACAATTGAAGTTCCAATGTGATTTCCTATAGGAGCCATAAAAGTTCCTATAAGACACAACACCAAGTTCCAGATTGGGAATGACGACTGAAGCTACTAAGTTGAAGCTTCTTGACTAGTAAATTAGTAATTATAAAGACTAAAGAGTATGAGTTTACTTTTAGGCTTATGTAAGTGTTTAGAAGTCGATTAGTTTGTTGGGACAAGAGGTATTTTTTGGGTTTTTTTAAGCTATGTTCATGAGGTTGTTGAGGTGTTCCCATGCTTTTTCAAAATTACAAGTTGAGCCCTCCAACTTAAGTTGTTTAATCTACTATATCCTTTGGCATTACCTCGACGTTAGTAATTGTAAAAAATAGGAAGCAATAAAAAACAGATGAGAAAAAAGAAGTACAACAACAGCTTGACATATCAAAGATTGCTTACGTTAGTAATTGTAAAAAATAGGAAGCAATAAAAAACAGATGAGAAAAAAGAAGTACAACAACAGCTTGACATATCAAAGATTGCTTTAAGAAGAAAGAAGAAAGAGTAGATGAGAAAATGTGAAAAAAAATGCTTAATGTTAATCCCCTTATACAACTCTAACCCAATTTAGGCATGAAATTTCTCTCCAAAGTGGGGTAGTTAACAATTAACACAACTACTAACATTGGGTTAACATCAAAGTTTACAATTGAATAAACACCTTAAGTTGGAGGACACATCTTGTATTTTTGAAAAAGAAAGAGCACACCTTAGAAACTCAACAACCACGGGGGTATTTACAATTGGAGCAAATTTTCTTTATAAATTTAAAATTTATTTAACTAGATGAACGTTTTTTAAATTATTATTGAATTATATTGGAATAATAAACAAATTACCTTATTCCTTATTACAAAATATTTTCGTTTTCTCCAAGAATTGATTTAAACCCTTCCTATGATCTCCCAAACATAATTACTTCTCGTTAGTGTTTGAATACATGTTCACTTATTCCCATTATCTCCAGTCAACTTGGTTAGTGCCTATTTTTGCTGGAACACTAATATCAGTTGTCAAGATAGTGATGAAAGTGATTATTCATAAGCACTCTATAAAAAGGATAACATTGTTTCAGTTTTTAGACCCCTGACTTGCTTGCAAACATATCCTAGCAAGAAATATTCTTTTAAGTCGCTGAATAAAGAAAGAGTAGTGATCCTTTGTTCCAACTGCTAACCACATAGAGCATTAATTATCAAGTTGTAATTTGGGGTGAAGAGTTTGAGTGAACCTTTCTTGTGAGACTTATAGTTAAGTCTTAAATAGAGAGTAGGCTTCAGAGTAGAAGCTAGAGAGAGTGAGCACTATGATTATAGGGAATCACAGTGGGGGTCTTAAATTCATAAAGGAACTTAAGCTTTGTCAACTTCCAATAGGTTGTAATTACTAATTGACAGTTACTAGCTACTCTAACAGCTAACCGCTACTGCAAGTTTTGCCAGACAGGGCCTTAGTGGAGTTGGAATATATGCAGCCTTAGGCCAGTGCAAATAGAGAGGCTAATTTTATTAGATACCTCAGTACAAAAATACAGAGACTGCTACCTCCCAAAAAATTATAAAGTGAATAGCGACACATTCAAATTCACTGGAAATAAGCATAAAGCATGAATTCGTGTAGCATATATTCAACTGGCAAGCTTTACCAGCTTATCATGAACACAATGTCAAGCAGCTATATAACATGTAAAGTTGACAGATGGTAAAGCCATCAAGCAAGCCAAATAAGGTTTTCATGCAGCCAGACATCCATGGACAACACACTTATAATTCACCAACACAGAGAACATCATGACCACACATGAAGAAAATTGAAGGAACCATTCTATCACTTAAGAAGAAAATTGAAGAAACCATTCTACATCTTCAAAGACAAGACCAAAATTTTTAAATATAATGTGAATATGAAATAACTTCATTTTAAAAAAATTAAGACCGGATACAAAGTATAGTCGAACATACATCACCCTTGATATGGAGGTAGTTTATGGCAATGCGTGCAGTTCCATATAATGGTTTGGCTAGTTTAGCAAGCAGCATAATATTCATGTCTTTGGTGTCCCAGTCAAAACTTGTATGCATAATCCTCTGCCACAAATGAAAATATAAACTGGTATTGATAGGGTGCCCATTGTAAGTAAATAAATAAATATATATAAAAGATCCCTCATATTGCAGCAATTACTATGATGGTGCAATTGTTATGATGGTAGGCAGGTAGCAATCCCTAACTTGCATAACTGGCATCTTCTGTGCTTACCTGAACAATTATGACTTTATATGTAGTTGACAAGTTCAAGAATTTAAAACTCAATGTTATAATTAAAGTAATTCTATTCTCTTAGGAAGTTACACTTAAAATACCCTCTAGGATTCCAATTGTTACCATATGAAAAAGCTAGAATCTCTTTAACATGCATATGGACAAAAGGAAAAAGTTTCAGCCAAGACATTCTAAAATCGTGAAATGCAATATTATGGATATTTGTTACGTCTTTAGTAAAGGTTTGCAAATCGCTATGCAATGTAACAGCAACAATGAAAATTGTGGCAAGAATTTGGAAACCACATGGTTTATTAATTTCTACAATGACACAATAAAACCTTAAGACATTTACAAAAATTTTCAGGTTATTTAATATTAATAGTTGTAACTGCTTGTAAGTTGTGAGCTCCCAAGGCATCTTACTCATAATAAGCATAATGAACTGATAAACTAATTTGGAAATTGCATGAGAATTTTACTAGTTTACACAGCGGAACTAGAAAAGTATCCTTAAGAGTCCCTTCACTTGTATATACCAAAGAAGAAAAGTCCACTAAAAAAACATGAACTGAATCTTAGGAGGAATAAAAAAAATGGATAGTCTATGGGTAGACAAAAGTAGAAAACCCCAGAAGAACCGAAACTGTACCTGATCTCTAACAGTTGACCAACGCATCCCCTGAAGACCTACTTTAGGAGGAGAAGAACCAAGTGAAAATTCTTCGAGTTCAAACCTTTCCTAGATGGAAGACTACCAGTAAATTAATCATACAACTATATTACACAATATAGAAAGTAATACAGAAAAAAATTTCTCCCAACTCACCACAAGCTTTGGTTTCTTATACTTCAAGCGTCTCTGCAGGCATAAAATAACAGTAAGATTACGAAATTTTACTGCAGTAAGAACAAGTTGAGTACACATTGCTTAATAAAAGTAACATTGAAATCAACTAACAGTATCCAAAGCTTTACAAACATCCTAAAGTCACACTTGAAGGCTAAGTCCTACAAAGGCACTCAGTAAATTGTGCCTCCATGCAGCTGCTGCCAAACATTTAGGTTCTTAAGATGATTAATTTTTGCTATTATACCAAAACCTTTAGTATACACCCGGGTGCACATAGAGGTACATACACCCAAGGGTAGTTTTTCGCTTTTTGATAATTTTTTGCTCATTTTAAGATTTAAAAATGAGCAAAAACATTATATGAGCAGATAGCGTTGGGTGCACCTTGCACCGGGGTGTATATAAAATATAAAGCCACAAAAGAGACTCCCCCCGCCCCCCTTCAAGTGGGAAAGAGGGGTTAAGCCTTACCTCAAAGACACATTTGAACATAGTTTTGGTGTCTAGCACCATAAATGTGTTAAGACATATGACAGAACAAATAGTCGTGCAAGTTAAATAATAATGATATATATCGCCAAATTCAGAAGGCAAACCTAACTCAACTTTTATGATGAGTTTCAACATAAAAAGAATGCTGGAAAAGAGTCAATTTCCTATGCCGATCTCCAAATCGTTACATTGAGTAAAAGAAAATCAGTGTTCCCAAGCTAAGGAAAAGGATTTGAACTACTACAATATTGCTTTAAGTAATTAAGCCTTCTTTTGTGAGGTCATGTCTTGAGGAATTATATGATAACTTTAAAACTAAAAATAATCCTCCAAGTGTGCTACAATCTAGACTACATTATGGCATGGCATAATTTATCCTTTTATTCCAACAACAACAAAAATAGCAAATAAAAAGAGAGAGGGGGGGGGGGGGGGGGGGGGGGGGGGGGGGGGGGGATAGTAGAAAATTTAAAGCTATAAACCAAGACAGATTGAAAGAACAAAGAGATTAACCTCAACTATGTAAGAAAACCTTGATGAAATCCTAAGGTGAATGTAGCTAGGCCAAACTTCTAACAACAACCTGTTCAGCCACTCACAGTGCTCCAGTGCAGTCGTTGGCTGAGTAGTTTCTTACATGTCAGACTCATATTCTGTAAGAAAAGCGTAAAGCTGAAAATTGATATATAAAAGTACCGATGTATCTAGCATTGCTCGGTTCCATTTCCTGTTCAAGTCTTCGGCAAGAATTTTGCGCTGATAGCTTCCATACTAATATCAGAGTGATGCCTCGTGTTAGACTCGGAAATTTATTCATATTGATGTATTTTGTACTTTTATAGCTTTATTATGTGATCCCACATAATATAAGCAAAGTATTTGCATTCATGTCTATGTGTAAATTTACAAGGGTACCATACACATATAAAAACAAAAAAACACATCCATACGTTATTGCAAACATGCAAGTGTGTGAAGAATAGTTAGCATCGCTTCATCAATGACCAGAATTGTAAACCAAACTCACATGTTCTCATTTCAAAAAGAATCCAGAAACTTTGACTTTATAGGAGTTATTGCTCAGGTGACAAGCTGATGTAAAATACACATCTTCTAAGTACAGGTGCTGATGCATGCAACCAGTCTAAGGGTTCAATCCCTCAGGAGTTGAACATTCACTAATGCTGACAAGAACTTGTTCAAATGCAGATAGACAGAAACAAACAACTGTCTTTTTATTTTATTGCACCAAAAGTCAATTGTAGAACAATTAAATAATTGCATCCCTAAAAAATACAGTCAAAGTCTACCTTGCAATGACACAGAATTCTATTTTCAAATTTTCAAAAAACACCAGAGCAATCAATACCTCAATTCTTAGCAATCATAGCCTATCTCCCTATGTGGTCACACTGCCCACTTTCAAGTAAACATTTTATTTCATAAATAAAAATAAATAAAAATAAAGTTTAACATTGACAAAAACTCTAAAGCAGATGAAGCACCATTTCAGTCTTTGGATTCTTCATTCCTACCTCCAGGTCAACATATTATGATCGCTTTCCACTCATTTCTTGTTTATTCAGACTCAAGTTTATACGCTACAGTTATCTGTATCACGGAGTTGTTTACTACATCAGTAAGGAGTTTCTGTTTTCTTACAGCTTCTTTTATATGTTTCACTTTCTTACGTTATGGAAATTGTCATTTTCCTTTCACAAATTTCATGGTGCGCCTGGGTTCACAGTGCTCATGGAGTCATGGTGCACTGGAACAAAACAGACAGCCTTTTGTTGATTCAAACTACATTTTCTTTGGGTTTGAAGCAAATTTTCTTTAATTCTTTCATTATGATCTATGTTTTTTAGGAATGTGGATTACACATGTTCCTTGGATTTGAATTTCATATTATTGGGTATTGAACTATATCGTCTTTAACTTAATATTCATTGGGTGTGAACTATATGTTCTTATTCTCTTGCTCTTTGAGTTTGACAGTTTGAATTGTGTGTTCTTTTATCCATGTTGTTTGTATTTTTCCCTTAATATTAAGGGTGATGAGGCTCACTCATTTAAAGTTTATTAGACTAGCATTTTAGCCAAACCCTATATCATTTGGGACTAAGGTAATGTTGTTGTTGTGGACTATCATATTAAAACTGTGAACAGTTTGAATAATGCAATCGGGTGCATAAACTAATCATCGTTTCCTGTTTCCATTTCATATCGAACTGGTATTACTGTTTCAGTTTCCATGTAACATAGATACTAGCTATAAACAAATCAGGTGACAAAATTAGATGACAAGTTTGTTTTACTTTTACAAGATACTAATCTGATTAGAATCTCCAATAATTAGCCCCAAATAATTCACAAAATACATTATGACCAGGACTCTTAACTTGATCACTTTATAATTTGAAAAATTCTAATTGGAAAACAACGCTAAGGACTGCTTATAGGTTCAATGCTTCACACCACTTAAAGAAACAGGTACTTTGTTGTCAATTTCTGCAGGATGCCTAAATGTTAGGCAAATAGTCCCACTCTATTTATCCTCAAAAGCATAGATGATACAATATGTAATTACCGAATCCTGAAAGTTGAAAATATTTTATATGAAGTATTACTTCTCTATTTTTGAATACTTGCAACAATTTGACTTTTGCATTATTCATATGTTAACTTTGACCATTTTCTTTTTTACTAATTTAAACGAGTAATATCAAATGTTATTGTCCAAAATATTGTACAAACCATTTTTTTTAAAATAATTATTACTACTACCACGACATAATTGCATATACCTATGGACAAACTTATGCATTGGCAAGTGGACAAGTTAAATTATGGCCACAATTTAGAAGCGGAGGGAGTATACATATGCCTATCATTCTATCAAACAAGTGATGGTCGAGCCTTATTCACCCAACTTTTTCCACACCCTTTGGACTCTCACTTCGTACTGGTCTTCTAGTACACATAGTTATACTAGTTAATCTAGAGAGAGCATATATACTCAACAACTGAAGGGATAATGAAGCTAATTTCTTATGGGGGAAAAATAATAATATGAATAAAATTAAATAAACAATTTATGCCCATTTCACCACTTCAACAAATTCATCACTCACACAAAGATTGAACAAAGTAAAGTAGGTGGATCTTGAAAGAATATTACTAATAAAAATTGAAAGCATATAACTAAAAAGTTATAATATACAATGAATCATATGACCCCAGCAAAAAAAATTAAGTAAATATATCCAAAACAAAAGCATTTCTCATCTACTTATTTGGAGAGGATCTACCCAAAACAAAGTATTATATTCTGTCTTTTCCCTATAAATTATTACAAAAGTAGAGAGTTTAAATTAAGCCAAAGTTTAATAAAAAAAAAATATAATGGAAAAATTACCTGCAAAGTAGCCCAAACAGCAATAGCAAGAGGAACCCAAGTAGAAATAGAGAAAACCCATTTCTCAAATGCCCAAATAACAGAAATTAAAGGCACAAAAACCAAGTAAACTGGTTTATCAATGGCGATTTTCTTCAAAAAATCCATGACTACCTCAATATTAAAGCTGAAACTCAACTTCTTAATTCTACTCATTTTATATCAAATTTTTTAAATAATTTCAATATTATATTACAAATCTTTTTGAAGTAAGCAAAATGGAACAGTTATTTTATAGAAAGAAGTGATTTTGAGATGAAGAATTTGTACCAAAAAAAAGGGGATTTTAAGCATTTCGACAAGAAATTGATAGTGGGGGTATCATTTTTTTTTTCCTTTATTTGAAGTTGTCTTTTCAAATTGATAATAATAAATTTTTGGGGGTCATAAATTTGAGGGAAAAGGAAGAGACAGCGAGGTAAGCCAATAGGCTGACCAATTTATACATTGTAATAATAATAATACTAGCAAGTTTCTGGTAATAACAGAATTTTATTGAAGTTGACTTTCTGAGATTTTCTTCCTTGGCGGCAGTGTACAAGGGAATAGACATGTACTAGAAGAAAAGGAGGACAAAAATGAAATAATGGAGCCGAGCCAGCGAATTACCATAAGTATTTTGGCGTGAAAGAAGAGAATACTGATAGTTTGTAATTTACTCCTATCAATTAGACCTGGTAAATGAGTCATTCGGGTCGAGTATGGGTCAAGTTATTCGGGTCGGGTTTGGATCGGGTTGGATCATTTCGGGTTTCGATTCAAGTTGGGGTGAACATCTCGGGTCGGGTCGGGTCAAGTTCGAGTCGGATCAGTTCGGGTCGGTACAATTCGTGTTGGGTGGGACAATTCGGGTTAAGATTAGATTAGGTCATTATGGGTCGATACTTTAAATCAAGCTTTATTAGTAGATTTATTTTTTTATACGAATTAATAATCGGGTCAATTGGATTCGGATTTGGGTTCGGGTTTGGATTCGGACCCGAATCCACGATCTGAATGTTAAACAGATCGGATTCGGATATAGCCATATCTGACCCAAATCTGATACGTTGTTATTCCTATTTGCAGTTATTTTCAATTTGGGTATGCTCGGGTCAAGTATTTGGCTTGAAATAGTTTGGGTCATTTCTGGTATAAGATCATTTTAGTTCGGATCACTTTGGGTTTCGGGTCTATTTTGGTTAATTAATTCAAGTTAAATTCAGGTCGGGTTACTTCGGGTATCGAGTCAATTTTGGGTCAGGTTAATTTGGATCAGGTACTTCGGGTCAAGTCGGGTCAACTTCGGGTTTCGGGTCAAAGTCGGGTCAATTCCACTTCGGGTTGGGTTGATTTCGGATTACGGATCAATTTCGGGTCACTAACTTGTCATGGGTCGGGTCATAGGGTCTGGGTCGGGATTGCCAGGTCTAGTATTAAATTGTTGTGTTGATACTTTTTTATAGAAGGGATTTTGGGTACCTACACGTGCTATATGATGCTCATACAATATGGGGGTATTTTGGTCTTATTCTGAAAATTTTTAATTTCAATGGTATATTTTGTGTGTCATTTAAAACAAATTAAATAGTATCATTGGAGTTTTAATGGTACTACCAGATACTTGTAGACACCTAAAAATGTTTCACCAAATCCAAACTCGATGATAAACAACCTTTCATTGTTGTTATTGGTCGAGTTGCATATTGAACCTGTAGACATCTAAAAATATCTCCCCAAAATCAAACCCGACGATGAACAAGTTTTTACCGACATTATTGGTCGGGTCAAGTATTTAATCTCGGGAGTGCTTATAATCATTTTTCAATTAAACACAATTTACAAATCAATCCACATTTTCGGTCCATGTAAAACTCCATCTAATCCTCATTTCAGCCTAACCATCTTTAATCCATTTCATTTATTTGTTAATTAAGCCCTATTAATAAACATTATAAAACCTTAAACCTTAAATGATGAGTCTGAAATAGCTAAAACGGGAACTAATTATCATGTGCTCTATTTTAAAATAGGATAAAAAAAAATTTAAGTAGTTTTCAGTAAGGCCATCTGTCGTGCCACGGTACATAATGTCGTGCCACAATAGATAATTTAACCCGGTTTTATCTTTTTACACATTTTTTACTTTTAAACTGATAGAATTAGGTACCACGCTACGTCACCATTACCGTGCCACGACACCCTCTTCCGTGCCACGGTGCACATTTCTTCTACGGCGCTTTATTTCTAGAGTTCCAAACTGCATCCCTCACATTTCCTCTATGAATACGAGGCTGATTTAATAATAGTCTCGGGGGACCAATTAATTATCTCCTTTTCTCTTATGATATAACCTAAATACTTGCCTTCCCTAATCTTACAATCCATCCCTTAAGTACTCCCTAGAGTCCATACTTTACCCGAAATTCTATACTTAAACTAAGGCGTGAAAGGTAGAACTGTTTGAGGATTTGGCCCCAAATTAACTTTACAGTCATTTGATTTAATTTCCATTTAATTATTTAATTTCCTTGAAGTTACTAACGTGTTTATTTTTTTACAATTGCAATCAAAGTAAGGAATCTTGTTCGTTTTATTCCTATTATATTTCTAATGATTTTTGTTATGTTTTTCTTATATTAATCTCTATTATTATGGTTAAATTGCTTCCAATGTTAATAGTGATTATATTGTTTTATTTTGATCATCATATTGCTGTTTAAAAGGAATATGTAATTGAGAATCGCGATTAATAAGATAATTTGGACAACCATTTTAGGTTTCTTTTTAATTTGTTGTTTAATAAAGTGGTCACTAATATTTTAGAATTATGTGTGCATTAATATTCAACCAATTTAGCCTAATTTAGTTTGGAACAAATTGAATCTTTGTGTTATATGCCTTTGAGATATCTAGAAATACTTTTTGTTATAAGAATTGAGTAGAGGCCAATACGGGGAATGTGACTCCATGACTCACTTTGTACCATCATCCACGAACTAGTTTTCGTGCTTCCAAACCATATGGAGTTAGTAATCTCATGGATTGTGAATGAGGTATAACCTTCACGGGTCAATCGTTGTTTCCTATCATTGTCCCTTTTATCGTGGTTACCTTATAATGATCCGTAAACGGTTTACAAGTTCCTTAAAAAACTTGTTGGTGGCTCCTTAATTATTTGTCCCTAATCGTTGTCCCTAATCATATGTAAAATTCCACTTCATATGATTACCAAGTATATTCACAAGATGCTTAAGTAGGCGCGCTTCGAATGACACCTACAATTTGGCGACTCCACTAGGGAGGATTCTTGGTTATTTATCGATTTGAGTGATCGGTATTTAATTGAGATAAGTGATAAGACTTGAAAGATTCTTGAATCTTATTCTTTTGATTAACTTGGAATTGTTGCATATGCATTGACATTTTAACGTCATATTTAGGTTACCCTCGTACAGAAAATCAAATAACCTGATCGAGATCGAAAAAACAAAGTACCGTTGTGTTATTATCATGCACCGCGTAGAGGCAGAATTGGCGTGGCATGACACATAATACCGTGCATGTACCACGGCACTGTACTGCTACGAACATTCTAGTGATTTTGCTTTTCTCATAAATAGCTTCCTTTGTTTTTTTTTGAAACCCGTATATGTTCTACATACGTTTTAGTCTTGGGGGATTTATGCTCTATCAATCCAAAAACTTTCATGACAATAAGGGTTCATCCAAGTTTTTAAATCCACCCAAACCATAGAGTCAAGTTCGATTTCATCACGAATTCACAGAGCCGCCCGTTGGCATACACCCTTAAGGGAGGCTGCCTAGCTAACGCGTTCAACCTCTTAACCATGGTACCCTTTTGACTCCCAAATAAGCTTGACCATAGTGGAACATAGAACTTAACCTTAGGTTGCGAACTTCATTGCATCATCATGCCTATATGTAAGGGTGCTCATAACCGGGTACCCGGGTTTTCGGGTACCTAAATCCACCTAAACCAACACAATTCCTAGCCCAAATCCACAAACCATAATCCATTTTTCTCTTTTTGTTACCACGACCCAAGATTGAGTAAAACTCATTTTTTGGCTCCATAACTTTGATCCAAGTATTACTTGGTCGGATATGCCTTGCAATAAGATTACCAACAATTATAAGCCCAATTCCGACTTAAAACGAAGAAGATATGAGCAAAACACTAAAACTCGACCCAAAATCAACACTTTTTCACTCAAATAGCCATATCGTAAAATCTACAAAAGATTTTAACCTAATTCCAATTGGATTGGAAAGTATACATAAAGATCTTTCTGACGATATATTATATACCTTATTCCAAGTTAGGAAACAAAAGTTATTAAAGTTTTAAAAACGCAAAAAATCTGCTAAATATGTTAGTCGCCGTGGGAGGTCGGTGCACTGGAAAAGGAGGGGGTCGGACGTCGGCGTGGATTGGGTAGGGTAATGGTGGCAGGTTGGTGGAGGAAGGGGGTGACTTATTCTTAAAATCATTTTTTTTGAAACCATTTTTTATAGTCATTAAATGTAAAAAAATAAATAAATAACCTAACTATAGTTAAATACTTTATTTAAGTTCATCATTAATGTTATAGTTAGCTTAAAATTAAAAATTCATGATTACCAATGATAATAAGTTTTTTGTCAATTCACCAAAGAGAAAACTTAAAAATATAGTGTTACCAAAGTGAATTTCCCAATTTAAATATAGTAAATTAAATCATTTTGCTTACAAATATGAAGTGTAGTATGAGTTAAGATACAAGATATATATCCCAAAAAGCAATGGCAGATTTAAGGTTTCTGAGATGGTGGGTCACCATCGAGTGGCATATCCAAAGGATTCAGAAGTATCGAAAAAAAGAACGAAAAAATATCAATTAAAGATCCAACACATAAATCCATATTTCGGCAACAAATGGATTACACTTAGAAAAATCAAAACTAAAACTTACAAAAGCATTCTTCGAGTTTTCATACTTTGGAAGCGTGTCAATTCATCATCATTACTAACTCTAGCAAATACGTTTCTCTCCCCCCCCCCCCCAAAAAAAAAAAAAAAAAAAAAAACCTATATATTCGCAATCAATTAATTAATTATTTAATACAACATTCTCTTTCTCCTCTTTCCTCTATTTACTCAAAAAACCCTAGCCTCCATTCATGATTTTTCTAAGGGGTTCCATCGATTTTTACCGATGGAAAGCCCCAACCTTTGTTTCTTTACACTTTTTTGTTGTTTTTTTGGTTTATAATAATGATTTCTCCCTCAAAAGAAAGGGTTTTTGATCTTATTCAAAAGACAAGGTTTTTTCGGTCTCCTTCGAAAGACTAGGTTTTTTAATCTCCTTCGAAAGACAAGGTTTTTTTTTCCTCTTTTCGAGGGTGAATTTATTTAGCTTTAAATCTGGGATAATAAATTAAATGAATTGCCGCGAAATTGTTTTGTAAGTGAAAAATTATGCAGGGTCGCAATTGTTTTCAATTTTTTTAATACGGTTAGATAATTAGATAAAAATCATCCTCACAACTACAAGGGATCGTTACATTGTCTCTCCAACAAAGCTGTATGTTCCAATGATGTAAGTGGGAGATGTTTCACATTGCAAGATCTGCTTAACGATCGTAGTTTCTATGAAGAAAATTTTTATTTGATTCAAATTATGTACTACCTTCATTAAATGATTTATGCAAGTTTTGCCAAAAATGGACGCTAAACATTATATGCAACTTTCCCAAATCTTTCCATTTCTAGTAAAAAAAATTGAATAAAATTACATAAATACCCTTACTAAAAATTTATAACCTCAATCACATTCTAAAAAAAAAATTAATTAATTACTAATCTAACCTAATTAATCTAACTATGCTTACCAAATTTGTTTCATCTCCCCCAATAACTCATTGAAATCAACCAAATTACTTCACCTTTTATGTTAAAAATCTTCAAATTTCTCCACATTCATACCCTAATTTTTCACCTTCATCATCTTCCCCATTAACTTTCTCTCTCTTTCTTTAACCTCATTTCAGGTTTGGTAATATGAAAAAGAATACAGCGAAGAAGAAGACAATTGAGGTTGTGTCGGTGGGTTGGATGGGTTTTTGTTGGGGTTGGGCGGTTTCGTGGGTGGTCTAGGTTCGAGTCAAGGTGAGTTTTGTAGTTCTAGGTTTGAGTTGGGGTGGGTTTCGTGGTTCTAGGTTTGGCTTGAGGGGGTTTAGGTTGTGGGTGGTGGTTGTGGGTACGGTGTTCTGGGTTGTGGGGGTACTGTGTTCTTGAGGGTGTTTGTGGTGGTGGTTTTTGTAACACCCCAATAATTCTCTCTTTAAACCTGTGAGGACCCTGAACAATATTCAAGAGAATTATTGGCGTGCTACCGCCACGTGTTCAAACGTTAAGGCTTTATCAGAAAATAGCAGCGGAAAAACTAACTCAGTTATAAATAAGTTTCAAAACCAATAACCAAAACTAAATTAAATCTTACAACTTAGAACCATTAAGGCCCTTATTCAAAACCCAATTTAGTTAAAATAGTATAAAATGAAATTGAGTATAATGAATTCAAAAGTAAGTAGCAAAATAAGTAGTGAAAAGTAACCAACACTCCACTCAAAATCCCACAACCTTGATGCGAATGCTGAATGTGTAAGAACCTGTGGTTAATCTGCTCCCCAATATTACAAGTGTAAAAATTGGATCGTCACAGGGTCATTGAAAGGCGAAGGCCGTGACCAAAGAAAGACACACACAAAAGCACGCAATCAGCAAAGCTGAGTACATACAAGCTGCGAAATAAAATAAGAAATCCCTAACATGCTACTAATAATCAAACATCATGCATCATTAAATTATAGACTTAACACACGACTCATCTATCAATTTTATTAAGACTTCACTAGTTGGTAGTAGCTAACTCATTTATTTATTCATAGGATTAAGCAATAGACAAGGTTGTCCAACCCATGCTCCATTTGAAACATCAATAAAAGAAAAAACCTCATGCCTCCTTTCGGAAACATCAATAAACATCCAACGACCACGGGCGCGACTCCATGACCGTAATTAGTATGAGATCTCATCTAACTCCTAGTTTTGAAAATTATTTGAAATAAGAGACTCGTAGATCAGACGGCCTCGAAAAAAGTGCACGGCTTATACCCCGTGTACCCCAACCCCTGATTGTCATTACTCCAGATGTGCACAAATCTAGAGTTTTATTGCTCATCCATCTTGCACTTTACGTGATTTACAAGTTTAAAATTGGTGATGACTCATATACAAAACAATATAATCAATCAAATATCACATCATTCCAAGCAATCCAAAGTTCCAATTCAATTCTTGATTTATTAGTGGCAAACAATATTTAGTATTGAATCCTTTTAACTACCTCGGTGTATAAACACCTTAAGTGCATAGGGCATTTCAAATCCTGAACCTCATCTTAAAAGACTTTAATGAACTTCCTTTACTCAAATCATAATTAATTCATGAAAGAGTATTAAAAATTAACCTCATGGAACCATTATCAAAATTAATTCCACTTATAGACAACCAAGAATCCATAACCTTTAATTAATCATAACATATCCAATTGATAAGACAATCACTTATACATCACCCACAATCGTAGTCATATACTTATATCTCAAACATGCCTCATACACAATATACAGAAATCACAATGTATAACCAAACAATTATTCTCAGTCTTCTCTATACATGATACTAAGTTCTTGATACATCCCTAAACAAGCATCTAAAGGCAAGGTTTCGTAACTCGTACGTACCTTGAATAAACGAATTGGTATGCCACTTTACTATCTAGAAATCACCTTCAATAAACTCCTCTCCTAAGCCAAACAATAACATCTCAATCAATACCCAATCAATCAAATTTACAGCAATACTAACTTACTTTAAAACCTTCAAAATCCAAATCAAACAACACTTTAAAACCTTTCCTTTAGTTAAAATTAAAAGCTTATATATAGTTCTTTAAATTTTCTTCATAAAAAACTTAAAATACACTCTTATACATGAAATTACAGCAAGTTTAAAGTTTAATAAAAATCTGAAAATTATTTAAAAACCCCTAATAATCTCCCTAAAACATCAAAAGTAGTACTTAGAAACTATTTCCAGCACTTTAGATTAAATAAAAACCCTTCAAAACTTTATTAACACATCACTTTAATACTCAACTAAAAGTCTCCTAGGAAATAATCACTTCCTAAAAAAAACAACAACAATTAATATTACTAACCCAAGTAATTTTGAACAATATAATATGATGAAAAACCTCTTAAAACTTCAATAAAAACATATATTTATGCTTAATTAACTTTAAACATAATTAATTTTATTAATCAAACTCAAGGATAAAATTTTAAGCATAAAAAATTTCGTTAAAATCAAACACTGCCCGAAAATCATATTTAGAGGCTGAATTTGGCCACGAGAGGGTGGTGCTCACTACTAAAGTAGTGAGTCTTTCTTAAAATGTTGTTTTCACATGGAAAACACTACTTTTTTATCAAAATCGGATGAGTTCATGATCGGGATTAAAACGGGATTAATATTAACGAACGGAAATCTAAAAATTAAAACACGAATTTACGTGTTCAAAATAATCTGAAATTAAGTTAAACTAATCATTAGTTATAATCACCAAAGTTTCAAAACATCATTACTATAAAAGTCTTAAATCAATTGTTCATAAAAACCCTAAAATCATGATTTTCAATAATTAAAAACCCTAGGTTATAAAATTTACAACATCTGAAAATTATGACATTTATAAAATTTGAAATTATAAAGTTTAATCATCAAAATACAATTTGATACTAATTAAATTAATTTCAAACAATAAAATCAAAACCCATAAATCAATAATTATAATTATACAAATTAATAAAACAAAGGAGAAAATAAGACTAACCATTTTGTGTGGGAAAATTTTGGGGATTAATGGGGTATTTATAGGGGAGAATGTTGTAGGGTAAATAGAAAGATTGGGCCTCATAAAATTAATGGGCCAAATGAATGAAATGGACTAAGCTTTAGTTGTATTGAAATAAATTATAGAATGAAGGTTCATAAAATAATTTGTACCAAAATAATTTTTGACCCAAATTAATAATTTGAAACTTTTGAAATTAAATTCTGGAAAATAACAAATAAATATTATAAATAAAATAAAATTTCATTTATAAAATATTTAAAAAAAATACGGGGGATTACAGTTTTGGGTTGTTCTTCGATTTTTGTACGGATTAATGATTTTCTACTGTTGATAGTCTTTCATTCAATCCATGGGCCACGATTGTATGGACGATTTAAGGGAGGTTAATAGCAGTAAAATTTGATGAAGTCAACGGTGGCAATGATTGTTGATGATGGTGGATTGAGCAGCACGAAGAAGAAGAGGGGAAGGTCTTATTGTTGGGATTTTGTTTTTAAAAAATTCCCCACCTTTTTTTTAAGTGAGCTGGTCCTAACTTCTCTCTCCTCTGATTTAATTACTTGCCATTAGATTTCCTAATCTTTGCCCTTCAAATTTTACCTTGGATTTCGTAAACCACTCCAAAGTTGCACAAAACATTTAACGGAAGTAGTATTTGTTAATTTCAGTTATTGTTGTAGATGTCGTATGACTTTTATTAATGGATTAATTTTACTATTCAAAAAAAATAATTAACTATTCAATTAGAATATTTCTAACTAGCAAAACAGCAGTTATCAATTAAATAAAAACTAAATAAATTAAAGTAGAGCAGCGAGGTGTAGGATTAAGGTACTATGAGTATTGGCCTACTAGGTAGTGGCGTAGAGCAGGAATAAAAAAAAAATTTAAAAAAATGGGTTATGAGGGTTCAAACCATGACAACCTATAATCCTAATTGGTAAGATGGGGAGTAAAAAAGACAATCACTAGGCTGCACATTAACATATTGTTCTATTCTACACATATATTCTATTTAACCCTTTTTTTTTTTTGTAAATATTAAACTTCATTTTGTTTTTGGGATATACTAATGAACATGCACCACTATAGACACCCAAATGTGTCTCCCCAAAACCAAACCCAGTGATGAATACCTTTCACGTCATTTGATTATCGAACGAGGTGAAAGTGTGAAAGGTCTAGTGATGTGGATGTTTTTATTAAAATATCTTTCTTTCTGTTTTTTAAAACATTTCTTTTCATACTTTGTTTATGAAAATAGCCGGTCCAATTTAGCTTGGTCCATGATAAGGGTCCAATAATAGTGTAGTTGGGTTGGGCTCGAAAAGAGGTTTCCAGCAGTATATTATAAGCCCAATTCCGATGAATAATGAGGAAGTTATGGTCTAAATACTAAATTGGGTTCGAAATGAATTTTATATGCAGCCCAATGATCTAGAGGAGGGCCTATTAATTATTATTCCTAAAGTTATTAGGATTGATTTTAATCTTCTAAAATATTTAGAAGGTTCTTTTAAATTCTAATAGTGTTAGGATTGATAATTATATTTTAAAGAGTTTTATTTAGAATAAAATAGGTGTTTTATGATAAACCTGTTTTTAATTTGATAAACAAGGAATTTGCTGCTTAATCATATTAAGAAGAGGATTCCGTAAAAAGCACGTTTTATCTTTTAATTAGCGCCAAACGACAATGTCTGTCGCCTGGCGCTAATCTTGTCGCTCGGCACTGATGTCTGTCGCCTGGCGACAGATGCCAGTTTTATTCCAAATAGGACTTGATTTGTTTCCGGACTATTTTTCTATAAATAGGGTCCTAGACCTTCGTTTTCTATCATCAAGAACAATCGATCATCTCTCTCTATTCTCTCTCTAAAGCTAGAAGCTTTATCTTCTTTTTCTAACCTTCCCTCTCACAAAATTCCACATATATTAGTCTTAGACACACCTAGTCAAGTTCGAAGTTGCCTTCACGTGAAAGGTTGATAATTTCTGAGTGTTTGGTACCTAATTCCTATTTCAATTATTTAATTTAATGGTTTGTTTATTATTTTCCTTGAAGTTAGTAACGCGTGTATTTTGTTATTAGAAAGAGATACGAGGCATCGGAGTAAGTAATTTCTTTAATTGTTGTTATTTTGATATAGAAATCATGCTTTGATTATTTTGATTCCTAGTATCATGTTAGGATGTTTTATTGCTTCCTAGTATCATGTTTAGGATAACAACTAATATTTCTAGTATCATCTATGATGCTTCCTATTCTTTCTTTATATCATGTTAGTATCATGTTAGGAATAAAGCTTTGATCTTTAATGCTTAGTGACATGCTAGGGTTTGTTATTAATCTTGTTAGTATCATGCCTAGGATCTTGCTAATGTTATTTTGCTTTATTGAATATTATGATTGATGATGATTGTTGTTATTGTTTCTTGATATTATTATTGTTATTGCTTGATCACGCCTTCTCTTGCAGGTTTAAAGGGAACTTGTACTTGTAATCACGCTTAATAAGATAATTAATAATCTTATTTAGGCTAATATGATTATAATTCAAGTGATCGCCAATAATAGTTTTGTTTGTGCATTAAATTCAACCAACATAGATTAAACAGGTTTAGGGTTAATTTATTGGTTGTATGTTAGTTAGAAAGCGCACATGGATACGAAAAGAATAAAGTATAGGCCTATTTAGGGCAGGTTCAATCTCTTCTAGGTTGGATTTGTACCTTCATCCCCGAACTTCCAGTCATGGTTCCAGACCTATTGGAGTTAGCGATCTCATGGATCGTGAAGGGGTGTAACCTTCACCCTGTGAACGGTTTACAAGTTCCTAAAACTTGTTGGCGACTCTTTTACTCTAGCTTCCTTCCCTTTGGACGCCACCATGCTTAAGTGTATGATCACAGTGGGGCTCAAGTGTGGGATGCTTGAAATATTCCCTACAACCATTGTGCCCTTAACTCCCTCCGCCATTACTAAAAATTCATATTAATTAGCAATGACGTGTACAAACTTGATGCACAAATTTTATAAATTGATTGAACAATTATGAATTATTCTCAACATTTTTGTTATTATAGGCGTCAATCAAAGTGTGCCTTCGTAAGCATGTTGTGAGTATATCATAAGAAATTAGATTTGAGATATAACGACAGTGACAAAAGTAGGGAGCCGCCAACAAGTTTTTAAGGAACTTGTAAACTGTACACGGATTTTACAAAAGGGACAAACGCAACCACGAATATTAATCCATGAATTGAAGGTTATACCCCATTCATATTCCATGATATTACTAACTCCATCGTAGTCCCAAACCATGACTGAATATTCGGGGATGATAGTACAAATTGAGTGAGGAAGTCTATTTCGCCCGTATTGACCTCTACTCAATTCTTATAGCGACATATATTATATAAATTGCAACTCGGAAGATATAGATTCAATTCACTCTAAACTAATTACTCTATGTTGGTTGAATATTAAATGCACACATAATATCAATTATTGTGATCACTTAAATTTAGCAACAAGTAAGATTAGTGGGAACCTAGACCGGTTGTCCAAATTATCTTATTAGACATGATTTTCAATTACAGGTATTGATTGGATCATGCAATATGTGAATAAAACAAATAGAATTAATCAAATAGATTAAATAGGCATGCATAGAAATATTGGAAGCAACTTGATAATAATACTAATCAAAGGCACGAATAAAACCCCCAAGACGTTATATTAAATAATTATTGACACGACATTAGGCATTATAATAACAAAATTAGTATGATGCTTAAACATGATACTAATAAGTAAAAACAAAGCCCTAAGCATGATACTAGAAGGAACAAAAAGTTATAGAACTAATTAAACTAAAAGAATAACTACATCTACTTACGTCGATTGCGAAAACCTTGCAACTGCATCATGAATAAAATGTTAGTAAATTTCAATTAAATGTAAATTAAAATAAATTAAATCAACTTAAATTGTGTTAATATTTTGAAACACTTAGGGCTTGATCAACCTTTCACGCCGCGGACCGTCGATAGAGCTTCGAGTATTGTATTCATGTCTAGGAATACTAGAAGGAGGAATGGGATGATTTGAATAAATTAGATTAAGAAAAGAAGAGAAATACAAGTCAACCAAATGGAGAAGCGAGAGAATAGCCAAGAAATGCGTAAAAAGGATAATAAAATTAAAAACACACATTTCTCTAATTAACACACAAGCACACAATGCAAATTAACATTATTACCCTAAAAAAACGACAAAAGAAGCTAAAAACGAGCACTACCCTATGAGTGCCATAAATGACACTCATCAAGTTAATGAAATCGATGCAAGTTTGTAAACAGGTAAATTAACAGTTTACCTCTCGAGAAGAACCTCATGAAGCGCAACACGAGATAAAGCAAAAGAAACAGGCGGCTTCGTTCTTCTTGCTATCTACTTCAATTTATCATCTAATGAAGACGAAGAAGAAACATGGCGACGGTGGAACTAATAAGATATCTTATCCATCAAGGATTCATGTTACTCTTGAGGAAGATCAAATATGGATGGTTCAAGGTGAAAGGAATAAAGAATAGGAGAAGAGAGAAAATGGAAAATGGAAAATGGAAGAATGTGAGGGGGTGCGAAGGATGGGATGTTGCGTTTTTTTTTATTTATTAATTACACATGTAATAATCGTGAATACATTGAGGCATAGCATGACATTGATAAAAAAAATAAATAAATAATCTTTTTCCAATGATTTCTTTTATAGGCCTTGTTAGTCAAAATTGAGGCACAACATTTAGATTTCTCAATTGTTCCTTATAATAGATGAGATACAGTCAAACAAGAGTGGTAAATTTGAGTCTCATCTAGGTCAATTTGGTGTTTGATTAATTATTTAATATTCGTGTGCAAGTTACTTGTAAAGTAGTATATTAAGTATAGCTTCTATTTATTTGATGTAGATAAAATTTAATTTTGATCTTAGGTAACATGCCAAAGGCTTTAAGGCTAGATACAAGTTTCTCAACATGAGAAACGTTGTATGTTTCTTAAGAGGGGTATTTTCATTTGTTTGGTCAAACAAACTAGGTTTTTTTTTTTTTCTGTTTGACAGAACGAGGGATTAACACCGTTATCTATTCTATATTCCCACTATTCTCTCTTCAAAAATGGAGATTGAGAAATTTTTCAATAATGGAAGAAAGGTCCCAAACAATGACCAACACTTACTACTTAGGGTTGAGAAATTTCTTATAGAGTTTTTCGTTAAATTCAGCAACAAAACCGCTAAAAATGGTGATGTTGAGGTTAGGGTTTGTTGTGGACTTGTGGTGTTGGTAACCCTTAATTTTTGCTACTTCTACTTGGTAACCCTCCCCTTTTTTTTTTTTTTCATAAAATGTCCCTAATTAAAATTTTTTTTCCACCTTATAACCTAAATGAATGTTTTAACTTAAACTTTTGGTTAGATAACTAACTATGGTTAGAATTGTTATAAAAAAAAAAAAAAAAAAAAAAAAAAAAAAAAAAAAAAAAAATCCCTTCTCTCTATATTCCTCCACCGCAGCCACTAGCAACCGGGTCTCTCAACACCAAAAATTACAACACTATTGCACTAATGTAGCCTTTGGTGGTGGAACTTCGAAACGCAATGTTGGAGGCGGCCTAATGGGTGGTGCTCGAACAAGTTTGATTAGGCTTGTTCGGTAATGGTTCAATTTGTATGGGTCTTCAAATTTTTTGGGTAAACAGAACGAAGATGGTGGCTGACGGCGGGTTTTCGAACATGGGCTTGAGGGCAACACTCAAAGAGAATGAACTGGGTTTGGGCATATTCTTACATGCATGAGCATGCATGTAAGAATAGCTGCAACACGCTGAAATGCATGACTTTGTTCATGAAACACAGCCCATCTCAAATCATACAATCCATCATCTCAGCTCTAAAGTTCTTCCCACGTAAATTTTTGGTTTCCTTTTTCCCAATTCTCTCTCTTTTCTTTTCTTTCCTAATTCTCATCAAACTTTTTTGATAAAAAATTTCATTACAATTTTTTCTTCTTTGTTTTTTCCTCCTTCCTTCTTTAATTTCTCTCTCCTCTGTTTTTATATTTTTCTCTTTTTTTTTCTTCAGTTTTTCGATTGAATTTGTTCTTACAATATGGAATTGGTACTTATTCTTCCCGACAAGATCGTCAATGCAAGTTAGTGGCTTGTTTTGCGATTTGTAATTAGGTTTTTTTTAGGTTAGTTTCAATTGTAGTTGTTTTTTGTTTGATTTTTTGTTAGCTTCGATCAATTTCAATTTATTATGTTTCAATTGTAATTGTTTCGATTTATGTATGAATTTCGGTTCGTTATTTGGTGAATTTGTGCTTAATTCCGATTGATTATGTTTTATCTGGTTTTTTGAATTCATATGAATTGAACTTTGTTAGCTTTGACCAATTCCATCTGTGTATGAATTTCATCTGATTTTGTATTTTTGTTATCAATGAACATAATCATGCAAAATATGAACATATGCTAAGGTTCCCTTAAATGTAAACATTAGCGTTTTAGAAAGTAACATAGGCATAAAAAATATGAACATATGCATTTCAATATATGAACGTAACAATTCAATATATGAACGTAAGCATTGGTTTCCTTAAAATGAATATAAGCATTTAAAAGGCGAACATATACGTAAAAAAATGGATAAAACTGACATTTGCTACTCCCTCCGTGTTTTAATAAATGTTACACTTACCAAATCCGGTCGTATTTTAATAAGTGTTACACTTCCTTTTTTGGCAAAAAGCTACATTAAAATATTATATCTCTCTCCTCTCTCCTCTCATGGTCTCCACTCAAACCCAGTACTACTTTTTTATTATATCTTTCCTTTCACATTCATTACTTTTCAATAAACTATTAACCCCACTATCTTTCTTTTACAATTTTTTAATACTCCAACTACCCCACTTACCTCTTATTTTATTTAAGTCAATTAAATTGCCTAAAACTATGTGTCGGTCAAACTATAACACTTAAAAAACACGGAGGGAGTACCAGCAAAAGCACCTTGTGTCATATTTGCTACCCGTTTAAAATTTTATTTTACATTACTACCACCCAAATTCCAAGAAAATGTATATTGCTACCAATTAACAGAATCCGTTAAGGTTCCGTTAAGTGGGACCCAATATTTCATTAAATAATAATTTATTTTATTAAAGTGGGACCCAACACCATTTTCTCTCTCCTGCTGTAACAATGGCGGCCAAGAACTTGCTAGGTTTCTATGAGTACCAAATTCAGAAATGGCAGCCACCATTATCATCTAAAACAATTTAACAAAAACCCCAACTCACATTGTAAAATTGAAGACTCAAAAGCACGAATTCAACAAAAATTGCTCAAATTTCACGAAGATTTAAGATACCCAGATGAAAATTGAAGCAGATTTAGCATTTCTAACCCAGAAATCAGCTTTTTTCCGCCAAAAAAATGTGGGAAATTATCCAAAACTCTACTGCAATCTTAAATTCAAAGAAAAACCCAGAAAAATTCGATACTTGTTGAGTAAATTGTGGGTGGTAGTAATGTAAAATAAATTCTAAACTATAATGAGCTAGGGCGAGGAGCGATTGAGAGGTTTAAGGATAGGGGAGGGGTTTTTCTGGGTTTTGTGTGAGGGAAAGGGGATCGTGGTTTAGGGGCTAAGAGAGAAGGAGCGGTGCCGCGCGAAGGGGAGAAGGTGGTGCGCCGGCCACGGGAAGAGATTTGGGGCGTCCCCGGGGTTAGGGGTAGTCGGAAGGGGGGACATGGAGGAGGTAGGGTTCGCCGACATCGGGGGAATGTATGGGCGCCGGCAAGGGGAGTGGGGAGGGTGGCTGACGGGGAGGGGGAGGTATTTGGGAATTTATTTATTTTTTTTAAGTTTTTTTTTATAAATTAAATTATTATTTAATGAAATATTGGGTCCCACTTAACGGAACCTTAACGGATTCTGTTAAGTGGTAGCAATATATATTTTTTTTGGGATTTGGGTGGTAGTAATGTAAAATAAAATTTTAAACGGGTAGCAAATGTGACATAAGGTGCTTTCGCTGGTAGCAAATGTCAATTTTTCCTAAAAAAATATAAACATAGCATTTGAGAAAGAGAACATATGCATAAACAGACTTAATGAGAATATTTTATACAGCACATATTTACATCATGAATATTTGAAATTATCTATGAACATATAAAATATTATTATGAATATAAGGCATTTAATTATGAACATAAAAATTGAAGAAATAAAAAATAATATGATTATGAAACATATGCATTATAAGTATTAAAAATATGTACATATTCAAAAAAAACTGTGAATATATAAATTCAAGAAAAAGATCATAATCATGCGAAATATGAACATATTCATAGGTTCCCTTAAAAATGAACATTAGCTTTTCAGAGAGTGAACATAGGCATAAAAATATGAACATATGCATTTTAAAAAGTGAACATAATCATTCAAAATATGAACATAAGCATTGGTTTCCTAATATGATTATGAAACAAAAAATTCAAACAAAATATAGAAAAATTTGGATGAAAATTAACGATGAAAGTCAGTGATATTCATAAAAATCTACATAAATTTGGACAAAAATCAAAGAAAATTTACCTTTTTTAGGACAATCCTTTTGATTTTGCATCTCTTTTCGTATATCTATTGTTGATTTTTCAGTTTTTAGTGAAGTAAAATCATGTAGAGGAGAGAGAATGGAGTTTGGAGAGAGAAAATCAGAGAAATTAATTGCAGATTTTTATTTTTGAAAAATTAATGAAAAGTAAAACGGTTTTTTTTTATTAAAAAATAAATTGAAAATCCAAAATATGGATTTGGAGTGGGTCACGTTTGGGAAGTAAAGATTTGGATTGGGTCGCATTTTCAGGGCATTTGGGCAAGTTTAGCAACTGGGCTGCTTCTTTATTGGGCTGGTGTTGCGTGTATCCTAGCTGCGTAAGGATGCATGTAAGACCAATTGCTGAGTCTGTTCGGAAAAATGGAGGAGTGGCTCTAATTTTGTTGAATTTCTTCAATTTTTCTAGGTAAAAATCAAATTAAGGTCGGTTTGATAAGAAATTGTGGCCTGGATTAGGGGTGCTAATCGGGTGAGCCGAGCCCGAACTATGGTCAGCTCGGCTCGTGATCGTTTAAATTTGTTCAAACTCGAACTGAGTTCAAACCTTTAAGAGTCGAGCTTTGACCGAGCCGAACTCGAACTGTTCACGAACAAACTTGATTTATTCTTATCCCTAGTTTACTTGTCTTCTTTATTGTTTATTATTAATTTTTTTTATTTTACAACAAGTTTATTTTTTTAATAATGAAAACACTAACTTATTATTGTGTAATATCTATTGATAAATATATTTATATTTATATACATGATTTCTTTATATGAAAAAAATAATCGAGCTTGTTCACGAACTTTCGAGCCGAACTTGGCATAACTCAGCTTGGCTCGTTAAGGTCTCGAGCCGAGCTCAAACCCGAGTCGAGCCACCACGAATCGAGCTTTGACTGAGCTTTGACCGAATCGAGCTCGAATAGTTCACGAATAGCTCAGTCTCATTATCACCCCTAGCCTGGATCTTGGGTAATGTAGCAAGACAAGAAAATTTGGTCAGCACTGCTGAAGATTGGTGATGTAATTAGTGATCGGTGGTGATGAGATGATTGGTAAGGGTATATAAGTAATTTTTATCATTAAGGTTAGCCATGTTTTGTATTTTTTTTTAAAAATTAACATAATAAGGTTATAAGATGGAATAAAATTTTAATTAGGGCCATTTTGTGGAATCATCAATCAATCAATAATTATATACTAAAAGACACACCAGCAATGACATGTGTCGTTTTTTGGTGTGTTCTTAGGTATTTTTTTTTTCTTTTTCTATTTGAAAGCTTATTTTGGGTAAAAATTTCTAATGAAGTTCAAAAAGAATTAACTAAAATGTAAACAGCCATAATGATAGCAAAATAATTATAGCAAGAATTTATGTACTCGCAAATCAATCATAGCAAGAGTGTTTTTTTTTTTTTTTTTTTTTTTTTTCCAACAATATTCTCTACTTTCTATACTAGATTTAGGCTAGATTATATTTTATTGTTTCTTATTTTAAAAAAATTAATTGACAAAAGAATCAAATACTAAATATTTTTTTTAAAAAAAAAAAGTTCAAATAATAATAAAACGTATTCCAATCAAGTTTAATTGCACTATAATATTTTAATTTAAGCAAAATAGTATGTATATCTTCAATAATTTCTAAGTAAAAATTATAAACACTCTTTTTAACGGTAACTTTGATGACTTAAAATATTGAGTATAGTATTGAACTAATGATAAATTATGAAGATTACCGTGCATGGCACGAAACCTAACCTAGTAGAAATAAAATGGGGTTACCAAGTAGAAGTAGCAAAAATTGAGGGTACCATGTAGAAATTCCCAAAATACGGTGATTCTTATGGAGTTGAGGTCCATCCCCCATTGATGATGAGGAAGGCTGAAGATGATGAACAAGGTTGAAGAAGAGATGGTGAAGAAAGTTGAAGAAATGGAAGGAAATAGAAGGAGACGGAGGAAGAGGCCCTGAGAGGATGAATCAGTCAACGATAAAGATAAAATATTGATAAAAGTTACTATTGTTTACTACTTTTACTATTTGAAATACATCCTTATTTCTCAATAGAGAAACTAGGCTTAGGCCTTAACCAAATAAGATGGTTAAAATCCACAACATTACTTTAGACTTTCTCAAATCCCATGCCTACCAATATATGCATATATTGCTAAATGCTTTGAATTCTTATTAAAATACTCCTTTGTACGGAAATTTTATCCATAGTTTAAATATGCTGGTTAGTTCTTACATGGCCGTGATTGATAATAGATCATATCTACAAATTTCGTCATGAGGTGCTTCTCTTCCAGATGAAGCAAAATCTTGAGCGACTACATCTCCACAGAAAAAAATTCAGAGCCTGCTGCTATTATATTATATAAACACGGTGTGAACTTACATGGTAAATCACCTCTTAAAAAAATAAAAAATATAAACAAAAATTAGAAGGAAAGTATGAACTATAGAAGATTGCTACAATCACAAACTAAACATGAGGCTAAAAGACTATCGTGCTTTGCTTTTCTGCAGGCGCCACACACTGCCACAATGCCTGGTAATCTTTGATCTTCGCTGCATCAACTCCAATGGTAGCCAGATTACGTCCATATTCCTGAAAATTTCAATATAAATATATAGATAAACAGGTTACATACATAGAATGTCTAGTTTTTTGACGCTACAGGATTCAGGTAGGTGCTGGTTATTACTAAGTTTTTCTACTCAAAAATCATCATCAAAGAATCCAATCCTCTACCTCAAGGTTAGAGCTCAATTGAAGTGAGCCCCACCTTTTCCCCTCTTCTACAAGTATATCTTTAGTATTTATTGGCGTAACATGAATGCAGACACTACAAAAGAAATCATTTTGGTAAATTACCGAAGCAAGAGGAATTTTTTATTCTCATATAATATAGAGAAAAGAAAACTAGAAAAGAAAGCACCTGTATATCGAGGAACAGCTGCATGCAAATTTTATCTGTATTAGATACATTATGGTCTGACACATCCGAGCTTGCTCCAGTTCGCCTTTGTGCACCTTGACGTAGTCTCTGCAGCGAACTTTCTGTTTTTCGTGCCTGAGGAATTACAATAATTCAGTCATAACTTATTAATGGTAAAGGAATTTAAAAACGTGTTTCTTGTATGCCAGTTATCATACATACCACATTAACTAGTTCAGAGACCAAGTCATTATAACTCTTGGTGATCTCTAACGAAGCACCTTGTATGAGTTCATGTTTTGTTGCATCATCCAGAAATGTAGCAGCTCTGTCTCCTTCCAAGAAAGCCTGCGAGGTACATGTTTAATTCACTAGATACCTCTTTACAAATTTAGAGAAGGGAGGGGTAAAGTATTCAGATTTATAGAGCATGTAAAGGCGTTTCCATGTTTACATTAAAAGGCAAGACAACTCTATTAAATGACCTCAAAACACTAAAAAAGATAGAAATCAGAACAAAACAATGCAAGTGTTGTTCTTCATTCTAAAAACTGGAGAGATGTTAGTATATGTAGTAGAAGATTTGAAGCCACTTTGAAATAATTGGATCGAAAAATTGAAATAATCACCAACAAGGCTATTTCAGAAGCCATAGTCTTGTGAATTAGCAGAGGCAGGTGGAAGCCAATCAAATTCTTTTCTAATAAAAATTCAAGAATGCTAACCTTGAGAGGGTGAAGAATCGCTGAGACATATGGAGAATGATGGATAGGCAGAGGTTTGTTAGTCAGCCTATATGTTGCGGAAATTCCCTTTAGTTGAAGCAGGGCCTGAATTCAAAAGATCCATTAGTAAACAGTTCAAAACACTGTGACTAAGCATCTCAATTTACTCCCACCCATCCTTCAGCCATAGAGAATTTAGAAATGTAAGGCACTATGATTCACTATGAATCAATATTTACATGTGTTATGCTATGTAACAATTCAAATCCCAAATCATTTACTTTCTTCAGCTACTCATGCTATAAAGCTGAAAGCAAGGATCAAGACATAAGCATATACATGTCTATCATCATATTGATTGTAGTAACTCGATACTTAGCCAAATAAGACAGCAAAACTGACAATAATGCTGATTTGAATCATTTGATTCGTCAATATAGTTTGACAGATCATTACTTGGAATATGGGGGTAACTTATTTGGATTAAATCCAAAGTCAAATCTTATCCAGACAGTTTTGGATTGGATATTTATTACATCAGATTGGATTAGACTCAAATTTTTTTAATAAAAAAATTGGATTTGTGGATCAGATCAGATCGGAAAAAAACAGCTGAATTGATATAGAATCATCTGTACATTTTGTAATATGCTGATGATTATATATGTTAACTCTTAAGTTGATTATGAGGTCAATATTTGGCCTTGTAGAAAATGTCCATGAGCCATTGGAAACCCACCCCTCAAATAAAAGAAAAATAAATATTTTTTTGGAAACTCTCTTTGGTGCTAGATTTTTATTTTTCTCAATGGTAAACAACAAAAAATAAAATTATCTTTAGTAATCAACTATTATTGTTACTAATTCAGTGGTGACATTAATGACATTAATCCACAAGTATAAGCCTAACCCTAGTTAATTGAAGGCAAAATGACTAATATATCTTTAAAAATGAGTTTTTCCTCCAAAAGTCAGTTACCCCTTTCCCTCCTAAACGAAATTCCCAATCCCCATTTATATATATATATATATATATATATATATATATATATATATATATATATATATATATATATATATATATATATATATATATATATATATATATATATTGCTCCTAACTTCTTCAACCCACAGATTTTCATGGTTTATTTTTAAAAAGATTTCAGAGTTTAAGAATTCATGAAGAAATTCCGGCATTGTTGTAGTAGTTCATCTCTTAACCGTATGAGCAATGTGCATCCCTAAACACTTACCAATTCCTAGGCCAATTTCCTAACCTGCGCCTTCTTCCTCATTTCATATATACCATTTTTTTCCTTTTGTTTTTCTAGTTGTAGCGAAGTATTACTTCTGCTAGTGCTCTGTAAAATGGGGTCTTTTGAGGAGAGAGAAAGTGAGCATGGATCCTTGTCCATTTGTACATCTAACCGTCGGTAACCTTGCGCTGAAATTAAAGTTCAGGTACTAGTAAAACCAGCACGCACTGTAATCCACCCAACATCCTCCCCATGTTTTCGTAAAATCAAATTCAAAGGTTTTACCGTTCAAACCGTTGTTATCCCCTACAATCCGACAGAATACCAGCGTTTCGGACAGCACCATCCACGAAACCTCTTTCATCGGCCGCCGCAACTTTCCATTTAAGCAGGGATGATCTGAATAATAAACTCACCGGAAAATCGATTTTTGTCAGTAAATTGTTTTTGAAGATTTCAATCTTTACTGAAAGAACAGGGGCAACTTGTGGGGTGAAAAACTCCGGAAGATTGTTAGGGAAAGTAATTAAACAGGGGCAAATTGTTTTTGTCAGTACCGTTGGATCTCTAAGGGGCGGAATCAAGGGATGTGGTTTTGCAATGGTTTTATTCAGTGAATGTAATTAGACACAAATGGTTGGCTGTTTTAAATAGGGGCATTTCAAGCATTTCCCTTTTCCCTCCCTTTTAAAACACTAACCACAGTTCATAAATCATTTAATTGCTTAACTATTGTCACCACTGAATTAGTAGTAACACTAATAGTTGATCACCAAAGATAATTTGATATTTTGCTGTTTACCATTGAGAAAAATAAAAAACTTAAAGAGCACCAAAGAGAATTTCCCATATTTAAAAAAATAAATAAATAAATAAAAAATAAATAAAAAAAAGGATCCAAACTACCAAGTCCATAATCATTGGATCAGATTGGACTTGAATCCAAAACAGACATTATTTCAGATTTGGATTGGAATATAGCCATGTTCAAAACAAATGAACATTCACCCTCACTCTAGAAACAATCATGATTACGCTTTCTGACATGATTTATTCTTGGTTGCCATCTGTACATGTATTAATCCAGAAAGTTCCTGGGTAGTGTTAGGTTTGAAGAAAAAAAGCTTTAGTATAAAGCAAATAAATGATGTAATGTCCTGAAAAATAAATTTCCTTTCAACCACACAACCTATATAACCAGAGAACACAAGCTGAAAGGACCTATATGGGAGTCAGGTAAGTAATAAAAATAACAGTGAACAGCATCTAGCCAACACGCTGTCCAAACTATTGCCAAGTTGCCAACCAAACTATTATACTGGTTTTATATATATTCATTTAAACTGATGCTTATGTTCACAATATTAACCAATAATTTAGCTCACCTCAACAGACTTCTCAACCAGCATATCTACTATGGATTTTATCACTGAAGGGACCATATTCTCCAAAGACTTCGCACTTTGCAATATGCTCTGTTTGACAGTATCCATCACTTCAGTAGGACACGAAGAAAGAATCTCCATAACATGTCCAATGTAGTTGCCACAAACCTCATCCACAAGGATCTTTACATCATGAATAATCTGAAAAGCAATTCAGCTTAATTTAATACACGACTCAACTGAAATCAAGACAGACAGAATCCCTAAATGCTTATGTGTACATCATCTACATGATAGCCAAAAAGTGAGACTGAGAGACATATAATAAACATTAAAGGCTTAACTCTTAACAACCATGATCAAGGAACACTGCAGGTAGCACTAGAAAGAGTAGCAGAAATAGCCATAAGTTTGATCCATCTTTATAGTCTCCTCACCCCTTACCCACCCCCACCCCCCCCCCCCCCCCCCCGCCCAAACACACACACACACAGTAAGTTACGCAGAAATGAAATAGAGAAGTGTTCAAAAGCAAGTAGCAGACGTGCGCTAGTCGTGCCGCTGATTTGCAGTCACTGGTATGCTACTAGAAGTTCTGAAGCACAATTCATATAAACAAATTCCATTATTAATATTATAAACCAAAACCATTCGGAAAATAAGCAAGAACCAGATGCAAAAGGCATTCATACATATAGAAGATCTTCAGGCCCAGCAGAGATCGCCCATTCAGCTCCAGGGTTTGCATTTGCATGACCCATTTGCCGAGCATTGAGTCCGTGTGACAACCAGCTGGAATACCTGTTTAATAATTTTGTCAACCAATCATTCATGAAGCAGAGATTAATGTTCAAAGGAAATTCAAAATTAGCAATTTTTCTTAGTACGACCTTGAAAGAAGTTGCAATGACAGACGAAGAAACTTGTCTGAGCAAGACAGGACAAGTACATCTTCACCCCAACAAGATCTCAAACTCTCCAACAGAGTTATACTTTGTTTCAAAACCAAAGCTGGAAAATTTTCAACCTCATGACGTGAACCTTGTGCCACTACCAAGCTCGGTGTTACAAGTACAGAATCTAAAGCCCCGGCTATTTCTTGAAACCTATAATCATTGAATTCCATCACTTAGTTCCATTAACCAAGAAATAACTCATTCTCTAAATTTTATAGATACCAAGGTTACATATGATACCTCAACGAGAAGTAAACCCCAAGATTCCATTGCTTCATGAAGTCAACATATACAGGCTCTGTTCTAAATTTAGACACGGCATATCTGGATGTGCAGTAACCTTAACAACATAACTTAATGATTAAACCTTGAACACAAAAGGTAAAAGTTCTTTTCAAATGCAAGTATACATAGCAAGTTGCTATTTATTATCATTAAATCCTACCTTCCAAATGAGACAAAAACTCTAAACTCGATTTATAATTTTTCAAAAATTCTGTAGGCCTTCCAGGTGAAAAAGCCCCAGGCTTTCCTTTCTGAATTGCTGAATATACCTCTCTGAGGATCGAATTGGCCAGAAAGTTAAAAACATGAAATCCTGAATCCTCTGCAGAACAAAGACAACAAGAGCAATTTATCAGCACCCATATAATTGGGAGGAAAAAAAAAAAACCACCATGACTTCAGATAATGTCCGAATGCTAAGTAATATGTACTAGAAATAGTACAATGAGGAGAAAGCATAGAATTTGCATGGGAAATTTGCTCATTATAGCCCAAGAGGTAGGGGTGGAGGCAGCAGTTCAATAAAAACTAATCTACAAGATGTAATATCAGCTTGCTAAGTAATCTATGTGGTACATCAAATCAAAGAGTAGGTTGTTCCATAATCTACCATACCTCTTGAAGAGATTCTCAGCAAAAATGTACAATCTTTCTCAATACACTGTTTTATTTCTCGGAAATCAGCCTCAAGTTCATCAACAGAAGCCACACCATTTAACCCTGAAGAACCATTAGGAATGATTTTCTCTATCAGAGGAGCAACAATGGTTGAGCGGAAAATCTCTTCAGCATTGCTAGTACTGTCAATGGCAGCATATGCACGTAAACAATTGTATATGGCATTTTCATCTCGGTGCTCTAGACCATCTAAAAAGCAATGCCCCAAGCTTGCATCTAATAAATGGCTAGCACTTTGAAATCTCTTCTCAACGTTCTGGATAAAAGGTAGGTCCTGTACTGCCATAATGGACGAACAAAGTGAGCGGATATATTTATTATCTATAGCACAAACCCATACATGAGAAAGTTGCAAACTACTACGTAATATATTGAAGTAAATTAAGCTCATTGATACAATTAAGAAACAAACCTCCATCCTCAGCCAGTGTTTAAAATTTAATATTTTTCATGGCCCTCGAGTTGCCAATATATCATGTTAAATTTTTTATTAGCAATTCAGCATTGTTATTTGCAGAAAAGCCGTTACATACCAAAAAAAAATTTTGGAGTACAGGTTATTGATTTAATATCAGTGAAAGCAACTAAATGGTCCTCATCAAACAAAATAAAACCTTCTTTTGAGGTAAATTTAATTTTAGATGGAGCTCCCGTAAACACAGTTCTGGGAGAGAACTTATGCCAGGACCAGCTCATACCCTCACAAAACAGGAATGCCAAACAGATTAATTTAGGAAGTAAACAATACTCAGGCAAAGGAGTCGTTTAATTTAGGCAAGTAGGATTAAATGCTTCCTCTGCTGGCGCTATTTTTATAAAAAATAAAATTAAAAAAAAAAAAAAAGAAAGAAAAAAAAGCACTAATATAATGTCTAAAGTCAAATCGCTTTACTCTAATGGTTTTGGAATACATATATATATAAGACTTCATGGAGTGACAAATAAAAACAAAAAACAAAGTATTTGTAACACATGCCCCTGTTCTTTAGAAGCAAAACATGATAAGAAATCTACGCTTCATTATATTACAGGCTTTCACCCATAAGCCACCTAATATGCTATTTACAATTTATTTAGATAAATATTATATAGATTTGTTCACACCAAAGGCATTCAAGAGAACGAGTACCCCACAAAGATCAAATTTAAGACAATTGTGTTTAACAACTCTTTTCCTAATCTTCTTTGATTTAATCCTCATTATATTAAGGGGTGGAAAGAGGAAGCATCAGGCCAAGAAAAAGCAAAATTAATAGGAAATTTAAAAGGTTATTCATCCAACCGACAAGATAAAGAGTTGGTTGGATGAATAAAGGACAAGACAAAGGGAAGAGAGTATAAGACCTTTGCATGAGCCATATAGAACTTCAATCTGTTCATTTCACTAGCAATTCTCTCCAAAAGCATGCTCTGAGTCTCTCTTACATTTGATTCATTCTCAGATTGTTGCAAAGATATCCCGTTACTTAGATGACTCTTCTCTGACGCATTCATGTCACCATTTGACCAATCAGCAGGAACACTAGGTAGCTCCTTTATTAACTTCTCAACCTAATAACAGCAAATGGATCATATCAAAAGTTTAGCCAAAGTGAAATGAAACATGCACAACCATAATGACAAACCAAAAAAAAGTCTTTGCCCCTTTTTTTTCCTTACAAATTTTATTAATCCCTTTAAACAAAAAATTATTTCACATTTTGTATCAGTCTTCAAGGCACACCTTTACCATGAATAGTTAATAAGCATTATAAAAAGAAGTGAACACACATCGAAACAATCTAAAAAGACCTGAGGTAATGATCTTCGACTCAAGCTAATTTAAGTTATATTTTTAACAAGCGAAAGAATTATAAACAAGTTTTGAAATTTTGGTTAATAAACAAGCTTGAACATGAAATGAAGTATACTTATCCATGTAAGTTGACAACCAACAACCGAGTTGTTTATATGTGTTCACAAAGACCTCAACTAGTTAAGTTTACATGTAATCTAGGATGCATGAGAACGGGTTCAGAGATCAAGTTCAAACATACACAGAATGGACATGTTAAAACATCAATACAAAGTTAGGGGTCATGGGGATGACAAAATAAATCGCAAATATTATAAAAAATTGAATTTGATAATATGATTAATTAATCACTTAAAATTGGTAAAGAAAGAAAGGCTAGTGCCACAGACTCGACCCAAGCAACAGTGAAGAAAGAAAGGGGGAGAAGTTTCAAGGAAGAGAGAGGGAGCTTAGAATTACGTATATGAGTAAACAAACAAGCAAAATCCTTTTATTTTCATTACAAGATTGTTTGGTTGTGCAGGCTTTGTAGCAAATAACTCGTTCATTCATGTTCAACAATTTAATTTTCATATAAATGCTTGTTTCGTTGTTTAACAAGATTTATATAAATACATTTAGAATCAAATATAAATAAATACCAATTTAAATTATATATCAATCAATCAAAGCCTCAATCCCATAAGTAAGATCGGCTACATGAACCAAAAATATTTATTCCGGTAGTCATCGACATAAATCTTCCTCCTCCATCCCTTACGATCCAATGCCTAATCCTCATGCAAATCCATATACTCCATATCCTTCCTAACCTCTTCTAACCAAGTCATTTTCGGTCACCAAACATAAATTATTATATAACCAAACATAAATTATTACCCGTTTAAATTATATAACCACATATAAATTATTACCAATTAAATTATATAATCCTTTAATCAATATAAATTTCACCATGCATAAAACATCAAAAACTAATTTAACTAAAATAAAAGAGAATAACTAAAAAGGTCAGAATTCCAAAGATGAGCAATGATCAAAGAATGGACACTTCCATTGCCACTCCATTGAAAATAAAACATCTAAAATTATCAGACTAAACATCTAAAATTATCAAACTACAAGTCTTATCACAGTTCATATCCAACTATCGAAATCAACAATCAAGTAATTTTCAAGTAGTCCATAATTTCCGCATAATGTAGATATGTCAATGAAATTGCAAGCCAATAGCAAAACGCAATGAACCAAAATCAGGTACCTTAGAAACAACATGAAAAGTGTCAAGCAACAATTCGAGAACTTCCCTAGCATTAGCAGCCTCAGCTCTCTGATTCAACCCATTCTGAAGCGAGACAAGAGAATCTTGAACACAATCCCTAAACGCAGCAATCTTCTCCCTAAGATCAGACAATGGTGCGCGCATTCTAGCAACAGAAGAATCAACATCAACAAGATTAGTACTAAGATTGACGAAATCATTGTAATCCCTATTGATAAGATCAACGAGCTGATGCTTGAGCGAAGAAAGATGAGCATGAAGCTGAGATCGAAGAGTGTCGAAGGGTACGAAGGTTCGGAGGTCAGAGATGTAGGATTCGGAGTCGAAATCGGGAGAGAGAAAGAGGTCTTTCTTGAACCATAGAGGGCTTGAATCGTCGATTGGGTCGCCGAAGAGGTCGGCGTGTGAGCGTGGTGGTTGTGTTAGCGGTGGTTGCGCCGACGCCAGATCTGCCGACGCCATTGTTGCTGGTGTTTACAGATTTGCAGTTACAAGTATGAGCAAAAATCGATCAACAGTTCAAATTTATCAGCAAATATACCAATTGAAACATCAAATTGAATAAAAAGATAAGAGAGGAACAGGGGAGTGGGAAAAAAGAGGGTAGAGAGGAGAGCGAAAATTAATGGGCTAAAGTTTTTTTTTCGGTTCGGATCGATTTATGAACACCCCTAGTCGTGGCGATTTTGAAATCGTATTCAAGGCACGTTCACATACTTGATATTTATTTGATGACGTAGGAACATGTTAGGCTTTGAATAATTAATTCCAAATTATATCATGATAGGTTTTGATTGGAATTTGTTATTTGGTTGATGTTGATGATTGAATTATGAAGCATGGATTATTTGTGATGGATTGGTGATTGAAAATAATTTACTTTTATTATTGGCATGATTGAGAGCATGTTTAATTAAACTAAATGTTTAATTTGATTTTGAGTAGTGAAAGAGAATTTTATTATAGTTCGTATAATTTTTATTGATGCTATGAGCATGAGGAAAGAGTTATTTAAGTGTCTAAGGACACGAGGATTAAATTACATTGCGGTGTCTATGTGCACTTAAGGTGTTTCTAACAACGAGGGATAGGATTTGCGGCGTATTATGCGTTTAAGGTATCTTTGACACCGAGGTAGATTAAAAATGATTCCACATTAAAATTTATGTGGTCACTAATTATTCAAGAATTACTTTGGTATGATTGATTGTTTGTATAATTATAATGTTTGGTTATTGATATGGTTTGTGAGTCATCACCAAGTAAAATAATATGTAAATAACGTAAAGTAAAAGAGATTATGCATCAAAACTCTTGGAACGTATATACCTTGAGTATGAACATATGGGGGGGGGGGGGCGGGGAAGAGTTATGCGACTTTATATTTGACCATAACTTTTACGTACTGGGAGTATAGGACGTTGTATATTCCTTTTTATTATGCGCAGGAGTTCTGCCACTTATGAGTGGTTTCTTTTATAGTGGCACGGTTAGTTCCTGTGTTAGTACCACTTTTATTGGGGCAGGTTAGGGGAAAACTCGTTTGATGCGTAATCAAGCTAAATAAATAATTTATTCATGTAGTGAATGTTCATGTTGTATGTTGTATGTTTGTAAACAGGTACAACAAGATAAGTTGTGTGATTGGTAGGAGTAAAGCATGGTAGTGTGTTTCTTTACGCTTATGTACTCAGCTTTGCTGATTGTATGATTGTATGTTTGTATGTTTGTTTGGCCTTGTCTTTACCTTGGCCCTACAACGACCCATTTCAAATGGCGAGTAGTGAGGACAAGTAGAGAGAAGCTTTTTAGGTGATGAAGCATATTCATGATGGGCATGAGTGAAGAGCAAATCATGCTTAGTTTCCATAAGATTATGATGTGGTTTATCGCTTTAATAATTATTGTATGTTATACTTGTGAGACTAACGCGAAGGGGTTTTTAAGTATTTGTTCGGTTTTAATAAGGGCCTACAATGGTTCCAAGTTGTAGGTTGATTGCGTTTGACTTTGATTTGACTTTACTTTTGTTTGGTTTGACTTTTAAGTTGACTTGTGTTTGAATGGTTTTGAAAAGAGTCTTCCGCTGTGTGTCTTTGATAATTGCCTTAGCCGTTTTCACGGTGGCGGTAATGTCTTAGATTTTCCTAATTCATATTTTTAAAAGAGCAAAACAGGTATTTTAAAGGGAAGGAATTTCCAAGGTCTTACAAAGTGGTATGTGGGAGCTTGGTTGAGATTTTTATTACCACTAAAGCCAAAAATGCGTTTTTAAAGTGTTTTGTTTTAAAGTTGGCCAAGTGCTTATTTAATTAAGTAATTTTAAAAGTGAGTTATTTATTTTATTTTGTTTTAAGAGGACCAAATATTTTATTTATTTATTTTAGGGTCCGAAATTTTTTTTTTTAATGGAGAAGTCCGATTTTTTTTTTTTTTTTTTAGTTAAGACATCCGATTTTTTTTTTTTTTTTTTTTTTTTAATTGGGGTGTCCGAATTTTTTTAAATTGGGGGCCGAGTATAATGGCCTTTTTCGGAGCATATTTTTTAAAATTAAATTTAAAAAGGAGTCAAAAATATTTTTGGTTTGTTCATTTTGTAGGAAAGCAAGGATTGAGGTAAGTATTATGTGTTAAAAGCTTTTAAAAGCATGTTGGTGGGTTTGGGTAGGAAAGAATTTGGGCATATAAGTTAGAAATAATTATGTTCTTGTATAATTAATAATTAGGTAGTGATGTTTAATCTTTGAATTGATTAGAAAGCATGTGATTATATGATTACATATAGATGACATTGTTTGATTGAACATTGAAAATAATTCATGCAAGAACTATATTATTTTTTTGTTTTTCTTTGGGATGGGAATTCTTTTCTAAGCCTTTTCCTTTACAGGATGCCGATCTTTCCTAGCAAACATTCCCAAATTGGTACTCTAGTTAAGAAAAACAACGAACATCCATTTGATTATGTCAAGAAAATCCAGTTCTACTGTTCTCACCTGAGTGATGTCTTAGGAAACAAACTTTATGATCTTCCTGGTCGAGTTCTGCTATTATTGTTCATTTTCTTTCGGATGAACCCCCATACCTTGCTGTCAAAGCAAAGATTTCTATCTAGCGAGGGACTGTAGGCGTCGTTTGAAGTGCGCCTACGTTAAGCATGTGTGAATATGCTTGGCACTCATAGGAAGCGGGAATTGACATATACGATTAGGGACAACGATTAGGGACAAATAAAGTAGGGAGCTGCCAACAAGTTTTTAAAGAACTTGTAAACCGTTCACGAATCATAAAAGTCAACCACGAATAAAGGGACAACAATAGGCAACAACGATTGACCCGTGAAGGTTACACCCCATTCATAATCCATGAGATTACTAACTCTATATGGTTCGGAACCACTAATGGAGGATCGGGGATGATGGTACGAAGTGAGTCATGGAGTCACATTCGCCCGTATTGGCCTCTACTCGATTTTTATTGTAAAAAGTGATTCCTGCGATCTCAAAGGCATGCAAACAAAATATTCAATTCCCTCCAAATCATTATTATGCTAAATTGGATGAATATTAATGCAACATATAATTCTAAAATATTGTAATCACTTTGATTAAATAACAAGATTATAAAGGAACCTAGACCGGTCGTCTAAATTATCTTATTAGTCGTAATTTCCAATTTCATATTCCCTTTAAACATGCAATATGGTGATCATAAAAAATATAATAGAATAAACAATAATATTGGAAGCAATTTAACCATAATATCGTTAGTCAGATCAAATTAATAATAATAAAACCTAATCATGATACTAGCAACAAGAATAAGAATAAGAGTAATTAAGTGATTAATTACTCACTTTCCGTGTTTTCTTGAATTGCTACATCATGAATAAATTGTTAGTAACTTCAATAAAAATAATCAAATTGAAACAATTAAATTAAATAAAAAGTAGAGTTGATTTGGTCTAAATCCTCAGTTAATTATACCTTTCACGCCTTGGTTTAAGGACGGAACCTCGGGTCAAGTATGGACTCCTTGGAGTGCTTAGGGAAAGTATTATGGAAGAATAGGGTGGCTAGGGTTTAGGTTAAAGCAAGAGAGAAAGAGAGAAGAGAATGATTGTTGGTCTAGAGGGAGAGAAAATGATTTTTGGTGCCCCGAACTACAGAAAGGAGGGGGTATTTATAGAGGAAATCAGTAGGGATCACACGAAACCCTAGAAAAGATAAGAGTTGGGGGAAAACCCTATTTAGTACTGTGACACGGTGTGTGTGCCGCGATGCGGTACTGGGCACCGTGTCACGGCATTTTCCACCGTGGCGCGGCAGAGGGCGCCGTGTCACGGTGCATAATCCTGCCCAAAATACGTCTAAATTAATAAGCGGAGAGCACGCAGAAATATCCCGTGTCACGGTATGTGCACCGTGACACGGCATTGGTCCACCATGGCACGATACAATACACCGTGTCGCGGTGTACAATTTTTCCAAAAATGCGTCCAGGTTCATAAGTGCGTGAGAGAAAACACGAAGAAGACATGTGAAAGCACCGTGTCATGGTATGTGTATCGCGACACGGTACAGAATACCATGTCACGGTACAAGGCACCGTGAAACGTCAGCTTTTGCCGCGACGCGGCGTTTTTGCTGTTGCGCGGTAATTCCAGTTTTTTACACGTTTTTAAAACTATGATAACTTTTGATCCATAACTTGGAATAAGACATATAATATATCGTTGGAAAGCTTATCAAGTCTACTTTCTAATCCAAATAAAATCAGGTCTAATTAATTTGTAGGTTTTAAGATATGTCCGTTTTAGTGAAAGGGTGTTTGTTTTGGGCCGAGTTTAGTGTTTTGCTCATATCTTCTTCATTTTAAATCGGAATTGGGCTTATGATATATAGTTGGAAAGCTTATTGAAAGGCCTATCCAACAAAACAGTAATTGGATCAAAATTATAGGGCCACAAAATCAGTTCAACTTGGTTTTGTGATATGGATACGAAAAGTGGAAAGTAAGTTATGGTGTGGGGAAATGTGCTAAGAATTGAGTTGGTTTAATATTGACTGGAAATATGGATTAAACACTCCAAAGATTAGTTACTCAACCCGACCAATAATGGCGATGAAAGGTTGTTCATCATCGGGTTTGGTTTCGGGGAGATACAGAAGCCCCCACTTTGACTGAGTTTGTAGAAACGTCAGTTTTGAAAATGATTGTCAAAGTAGTCTATTGGGACGGAGAATGATTTAAGACGTTCTGCGATCCTAAATCACTCTGTATTCGCCGATACCTGTAGAAAAATGTTAGTTCCACAGATAAAAGAGTAAAGGGATAGAATGCGTATCTGACACCAGTGTATCGGTGACAAATATGTTTGATAGTATCTGACACCAGTGTATCGGTGGTAAATGATTTTAGTAGTTTTCTATGCCTGAAGAAATCCACCGGATGAAGATTGCTGTGATATTTCCCATGCTTGAGGAATGTTGATAGATGATATAATCGCTGACTTCTTCGCCTCGAGAGGTGGCAATGACCGACAATTTTCCATGCCTGAGGAAAACCTTGTCTAATGATGAGATTGCAAGTCTCTGTGTATCGAGAACCTTGCACCGTGAATTGTCTTTGCTTAGGAGATGATCACTAAAAAATGATGATGGTTCGATTGTTCCCAAACGTGGGCCGTAGATGGTTCGCTTGTCCCCGAACGTGGGCCGTAGATGGTTCGCTTGTCCCCGAACGTGGGCTGTAGATGGTTCGCTTGTCCCCGAATGTGGGCTGTAGATGGTTTTCTTGTCCTCGAACGTGAGCTGTAGATGGTTCGTTTGTCCCCAAACGTGGGCTGTAAATGAGACCTGCGAAATGAAATTTGCCAAAGGACCCGTATAGACTGCGATTGACTTGACCAACTGACTTGACCAAACTTAACTTGACATGACATGTGTATGACTTGTGATTGTGTGTGTATGTGTATGATTTGAGTGTGTGTGCAGACACAAACAATAAAAAATGCAAAAGCAAAAAAATTTCCGTCATTTTGTCATGAGTGGAGGGTACCGACTTTCTCCTGAAAAAGAAAGACATGAAAAAAAGTTTTGTTTTCGAACTTCCCTCGATGAGAAAATTTTGAAAATATTTTTGAACTTCCCTAAAAGAAAAGACATGAAAAAGGGAAGAATTTTTAAATTTCCTTGTCGTGTAAATAGAGAAAAGCAAGGTAAATCGCATGAATATTCTATTTGTCGAATTGAATTGCTTTTCTTGAAGATAATGTATGCATGATGAACGTTCTTAGGCCAAGAGGATAAGGACAATTACATCATGTGACACAATAGATGAACTTAGGTCATGGAGCTAAGCGTCATATATGGTGTAAAGAAACGATCTTGAACGTCACTTAGGTTTGGAAGCTAAGCATGTATACAGATGAAGTGATTATTGCATAATGAACGTTGCTTAGGTTAAGGAGCTAAGCACGATATGCTTTGTATGATTACAAATCATTGATATATAAATGTTGTTAAGCACATTATGCGATGCGTGAAACAATGAACATTGCTCAGGTCAGGAAGCTAAGCAAGTATAAAATGTTTCTTCTAATGAATGTTGTCTTGAAAGATGATGAAGCATTCGTGGTAGGGAAACAAGATTTCATGATAAAGGGTTCCTAAAGGAAAGATGATATGGCTATGTATGTGTGAAATAAGTGTGTGAAAGTGTACTAAGGTTAGGCTGCAAAGGTTATGGCGAGGGAAATAGATGTGAGAAGAGTCGAGATGGTGACTCTTTGGGCTGGGTAGGCTAAGTGACGTGGATTCAAGCCCTCCAAGTCTAGCTCTATATGGGTAGGGGTAAGAATTGGAAATGACTTGATCATGCGTGGATATGAATGTGGACATGAATGTGAGTATGAATGTGGCCGCACCTCATTGTGATGTTGCCTACGTATCCATTAGGAATCAGGCTGAACGTAGCTCTAACCGAACTTTGCACAAGTGTATGTATACCTCAAAGAGGTTTTTCAAGGGTTGTAATGTGGTTAAGCTGATGGTTTAAGGAAAAAGGGGTAAAAGGCTGATGAGTGTCATTTATGGCACTCATTTGAGCCCTTTTAGGGTGAATTTTCATTCTCTTTTGTAGCTCTTTTTATTCCCTTTTCCTTAATTTTGCTCTTTATTTCTTTAGTTTGCATTTTCCTTAGTTGATTTTCCTTTTCCTTGCATTTCTTGGTTTATTTCACCTTTTTCCCTTTTATTTGTTTGTTTTCTTTTATTTTCAGGAGAAGATCGTTCACGAGGTCTCTTCCCGGGTTTTGCATTGTTTGGGATGCTTAGTGTCCTCCATTTGAAGCCCAAGTATGGAGATGTGCAAGTTCAAAGTTTCCTTAGGGCGTGCATTCAAGCCGTGGGGGCACCAAATAGAATCTGCCATGTTCCGTGTTCATCAAGCACACCAAGTGGAGCGCACGAGGAGCGTCAAGTTGAAGTGGAAGAGAGCTTCCCTGCTCCCAGGCGCGGGCGCACGCGACAATGGCGCGGCCGCGCAGTGTGGTGGCACGGGCGCGCGGTGCGCCTGTTGCTCCCCCTGTTCCGTATCCTCTTCTTTGCGACCGCGCACCTCTAAAAGTAAAGGCCGCGCCTGTACGGGTTCTTTTGGGACGACTAACTACTTTCTCCTTTGTTAGTTTTACTATTTATAGTTTTCTCTTCATTTTTGGAGAGGGAGGGAGCTTAGAATTAAAATTAGGTATTGATTTTCTTAGAGAGAGAAACTCAAGGTTTTAGGTTTGTAGAGAGAGAAACTTGAACATTGGTGATTGATGATGGTACAGTTGGTTTGATTTCAAGCTCATTTCCTTTGATTTGATTAAGTTTGTAAGAATCTTCTTTACTTTAATTCAATCTTTAGCTTTTGATTTCAATAACTTTGTTGATTGTTCAAGTTTATTGATTGTTTGATTAAATTGGTTTGATTGGAATGATGATGATAAATTTGATGAATTGTATAGTTTTGTTCTTGATTTCTTTAATGGATTGTGAGTAGTTTGCTTGCTAGGGATGTGGTGAAGCATGTATTAGTGATGGATCATAGCTAATTGGGGGGAGGGGGGTTTGATTGATTTAGCATTGTGATTAAAATTGGTTGATTGATTTTGTGCATGTGTATGGATTGTAAGGAGTGATCAACCTTGTTCTTCATGCTAGATTGCATTGTGTGTCTACATTGATACGGACCATTGATTTATAGCTCGCATTTGTCAATTGAGCTTGGTTTGTGACGTTCCTAGTTAGAGTCTTTCGTAGTTGATGCTAGTTAGACCTCTAGGAGATATCTTGTCGAGCTCTTTTGATTGCATTGTCTATCTTCCCTCGCAACTCTCGAATTAATCAATCTCCAACCTGATTAGTGTGTGTTCATTGCAAGTACGTGTGGATCCTAAATCCCTAGTGTTTTGATATATTGATTTACTTTGTTTGTTTAGTTGAATTTAGATAACCTACACTACCTCTTACACTTCGAAGTAGCTTGACATTGACCGTAGAAAACTTCCCCCCCCCCTCATTCTTAGTGGTTCGACCCGAATTTGCCCTATTACTAGGTGTAGGTTTGGTTATATTTTTAGTTTGATTGGAGGAAATTTAGTTTCCAACGACCTAGAATTCACCTTCCATCAAAGGCTCAAGACCCCATAGAAGCCCTCAAGATATGCAATTGTGTATTTGAAAATTTGGACTTTGCAAGTTTTATTTTTCATGTTTTATTTTTTATTTATTTATTTTTTGTTTTGAATTTCTTTCTTTCTTTTTTTTTTTAATTCTTTTGAATCAATGTAGGAAATCTCGGATCATGCGGTCCATCACTCACTTAGCATTCATGTTTCTTAGGCAAGGTACCAAGTACTCGATGAGAGATGCAATTCGAAACGTGTTCGTTCCAAGACATTGGAACACTTGCCTTTAGACATTGTTTTTTATTTACTTATTCTATTTTATTATTATTTTTTTGAACTTGCTTTCTGAATGTTACACAAATTGCACACCTTCCCATCCTAGGTTTAGGTGAATGTGGGTTGAATAAATAAGGCCAATCGTCAGACAAGGCTCAAAGTGGTTGACGAATGAATGGATATGTGATTGGAAAATGGTTTTAGGGGGAATGACAGGGTTGCAAAGCTGTCTCAAGTTATTGGTGTACCTTGTGTTTGGTTCGGCGATTTTTTATTTATTTATTTATTTATTTTTTGTATGCATAAGAAAGACATTATTGAGATACAAAGGAATAATGCTCATTTTATTGATGGGAATGGTGAATAAACAAACACATAAACACACTAGAGTCTACGAAGAAAACCTATGCTAGACATAAAGAGGGGAATGGAAAGAAGGAAGAAAGAAATCATGAAATCTTGCACAATGAACTCGCCGTGCGCCTTGTCTTTATTACTTCTTGCCGCCTGGAGGGACAGGAAGTCTGTTTGCATTAACTAGATCTTGAATAACGTCCTTCAAACTCCAACATTGCTCAGTAGTGTGGCCCCTTCCTTTGATGGAACTTGCAGTGGGCATTGGGATTCCATTTGGCGCTCCTTTCTTCAGGCTTTAGCTATGGAAATGGCCCAATAGGTGTGATCAAGCCTTGACCGTAAAGGCGATCAAAGGCTGCATCATAAGTCATTCCTAAAGGAGGGTAAGTTCTCCTTTTCTTAGGTAATGGAGCATCAAGAGCTAACACTTCACTGAGATCGACTTGGCTTATATTGTTGGTACCATTTTCGTGCTTAGAGGATGAAGAAGAAGGAAGGTCGTTCTTCTTTCCAAGTGTTATTATTGTTACTACCAGCAGTCTTTATTAGCTCGTCCTCGATATTGATGCCAATGTTGTATACAACTTTGAAAGTCTTTAGTGGAAGAAATTTGAGATTTTCCCTATACTTGTGAGTCAGATTTTGGATGAAGAGGCGAACCATCTCTCTTTCTTTGGGAGGATCTACCAAGAGCGTAGTCGTTTCCCTCCACCTGTTCAGATAAGTGGTGAAGCCTTCATTCTCTTTCTGTTTAAGAATGGAGAGTTCACGTTCAGAAGTTTTGGTTTGAATGTTACACTTGTAACGATTCATGAAACTGTCGGTGACATCTTGCCAAGTTTCAGTATGCTTGGCATCTAGGGAATAAAACCATTGTTGGCAAGCATGCTCTAAGGAGAGAGGGAACACCGTAGGGAAGAGTGTTACGTCCAATCCCTTGAGAGCCATGGTTACAGAGAACGCCTTCAAATGGAATATTGGATTGTTAGTAGGCTTGAACTTTGGAATATCAGCAGTGGAGAACTTTTCAGGGAGCTTGTCCTTCATATCCAAAGGAGTGGGAGGTTGTTCCACATAGGTGAAATCCTCATAAACCTTTCTCATTTTCTCTTTCAATTTGTCAAGGGTAGCAATAGTGACCTTGTTTTGTTCCATATATGGTAGTGACCCTAGTGACAAGGGTTTGCATCATGGCAGACAGTGCCTCGATGGATTTGTTGATGTTCTCAATATCTTCCTTAGTGGCCATTAAAATGAACTGAAAGTAGTTTGAAGGTGATAAGTGATGTGGAGACGGCGAAGTTTTCTTTGAACACCTCTTAGATCTAAGAGATTGTTGCGGTAATGATTCGCACCGTATCTACCCCTTCTCCTTGACCAAGTACTGTGAAAAAAAACAATTCACTTAATTGTTTGACTCATTGCTCAAGATAGGAAAGGATGGGGAAAAAATAGACATTTGAAAACAGATGAGAAGAACTCCACTCATTTTTTGTTATGACGAAAAAGGGGGGTGCATGAACCTAGTATACGATCATAAACGACATGGTGCATGACTCAAGTCGGAAAATAAAGAAAGTGTGTGGACTATACTTGACTCGTGAGTGATTACACTACAAGAAAAACCATTTATCGCAACAAGTTTTTGCAACGACTCACTGTTTGTCGTAGCAAAATATAGCTTTGTCAAAAACTAAAATTAACCGTTGCAAATGTTGTTACGAAAAATCAAAATTTCATTTCCCTCCACAAACCTTCAGGGTGGGCAATGAAATTTTGGGGCTAAAAATTTACTACTAGGATTAGCAGCAGAATTAGTCGATTCTAAAAAAAAAAGTAATGTATAGCTACAACAGTAGTCGTTGCGAAAAATAAACCATTGGGTATTGCAACAACAATAACTGTAGCAAAAAATAACAGTGTGCATAGCAACACTATTAGTCGTCGCCAAAAATATATGAAAAAATAAATCATATACCCATGTCCATTCCTTATTCCTTTAATTTTATTGTTCTAAAAACAAAAACCCTAACCTCCTTCCCTCTCACAAGTCTCACTACATTCATACCTAGGTCTAGAAGTATCTTCGGCGGCAATTATAGTGAAGGGCTCCGGGACACATCTTCATCTCTGGAGATAATAACTTTAATCTCCGGCAACACTGCTTCACCATTTGAGGTAAGATTTATGGGTTATAATTGTAGTGTTCGATTTGAAGGGTTTTTAATTTTTTGGGTACGATTTCTAGGCTTGTTTAGCAATTCAATTTCTTGGTTTATTGAAGAGTTCAACTTTTGGGTTGATTGAAAGTTCGGTTTCTGGGTTAATTGAAGGGTTCAATTTGAAGATTTTGTAATTGAAATGTAATAGCCCTCCATTGAATGTGACTTTGTCACGATGAACTCAAAGCTTACGTGTATCACTCTTAACCTGTTTATAATTAATTACAACTTTCATTCTCTTTAATTATGTTTTTATAAATGTATTTTGTTCTGTTTGGTGTTCGTTTATTGATCTAATTAATTACCTGTTTACCTCTTATATAGCCCAATTGCTTTTTTTTCCTAATTTTTTATCAATAAAATCATTTATATGGAATATTTATATATTTATATGTGTATGACTTCTTGTAGAGTTTTGTTTTTTTTTGGTGTGTTTTTTTACAATTGTTTTTTGCTCTGAGAGATGAAATTATGCTTTTTTCTAAATGTTAGTGATTTTAAACATGATATGAAGTTTCTATTCCACTTCTACCACTAACATACAATTTAAAAATAAAATAGTGAATTTTGTTGGTTTTTATAATTTGTTGCTTGGACAATATCTAGATAGCAACTATTAAATCAAAGTTAGTTGTTTGTTGAATTGAAAGTGTAGAATAACTTTAAGTGTTGTCTAGCGTTTAGATCAAAGAATAATTTCACCTAATATGTACTCTATGCATATCAGCTTTCAGGTTGCTTATTACAAAATATTTAGGTACCATTTCCATTCATAAAGTCTGCATCTTTATACTAGTACTAGAATTTGCCTTTTATTTTATGCTAAATAGAAAGTGTTAGATACTTACAGCTCATATATATATGCATGTGTACCTAAAATTTCATTAGTTCTACCCAAATTGTGTACCTAAAATTCTAAAACTTACATGGTTGCGAGAAATGCAACTATCTTAGGGATGTTATAAGACTCGTGGTATGATCGTATGACTAGACATGTGAACAATAACCAAAATGATTGACGCGAGGACCGAATTAGCACGGAATAGTAAAAAAAGCTGATTGGACTTATTCTCTAGGCACCGTGACACGGTGAACTATACCGTGTTGCGGTACAAGCTGCCGTGACAAGGCACTGATTGCCGTGACGCGACATTTCTGCCGTGGCGCGGTGATTAGTTCTAGGTGTTTTTGTGTGTTTTTTCCATTTTATTTTATTTTATTTTATTTTTATTTTATTTTAGTGTTTGCGCTAATTACTAAGTGAGTACGGTCCATTGACATTAGTTAGCCATAAATAAACAACCATAGACTAAGAAAACTCGTTAAGGTAATGATCAAAACGATCATACATAGGGCACGTAGGCACAATGATGCAAAGAAGAGTTCGCAACCTAAGGTTAAGTTCTATGTTCCACTGTGGCCAGGTTTATTTGGTGTTAAAAGGGTACCATGGTTAAGAGTTTGGACGCGTTAGCAAGGTAGCCACCCTTGAGGGTGTATGCCAACGGGTGGCTCCGCAAGTTCGTGATTAAATCGAACTCGACTCCATGGTTTGGGTGATTTTAATAACTCGGATGAACCCTTATTGCCATGAGTGTTTTTAGGTTGATAGAGCTTAAATTCCCTGGGGCTAAGACGTATGTAGAACACACAAATTTTTTCAGAAAAATCAAAGGAAGCTGACTGTGATAAAAAAATAAATCCACTGGAAAGATTTCAGGACCGCCGCGACATAGCAGGAAGCACCGTGTCACGGTACATAACGCCGCGTCACGGCATTCTGCATCGTGACACGGCAGTCATGCCGTGACGACTGGTGCCTCTGTTTTTTTCGTTCGCAATCAGGTTATTCGACTTCTCCTACAGGTAAACCTAAAATACGACGTTAATTACATGAATACTTTTCAAGAATATTGCAAGTCTCATCCACTCATCTTAATTAAATACCGATCACTCAAATAAATAAATAACCAAGAATCCTCCCCAATGGATTCGCCAAATTATATGCGTCGTTTGAAGTGCGCCTACGTTAAGCATGTGTGAATATGCTTGGCACTCATAGGAAGTGGGAATTAACATATACGATTAGGGACAAATAAAGTAGGGAGTCGCCAACAAGTTTTTAAGGAACTTTTAAATCGTTCATGGATCATAAAAGGCAACCACGAATAAAGGGACAACAATAGGTAATAACGATTGACCCGTGAACGTTACACCCCATTCATAATCCATGAGATTACTAACTCCATATGGTTCGGAACCACGAAAGGGGGATCGGGGATGATGGTACGAAGTGAGTCATGGAGTCACATTCGCCCGTATTGGCCTCTACTTGATTCTTATTGTGAAAAGTGATTCCTGCGATCTCAAAGGCATGCAAACAAAATATTCAATTCACTCCAAACCATTATTATGCTAAATTGGTTGAATATTAATGCAAATATAATTCTAAAATATTGTGATCACTTTGATTAAATAACAAGATTATAAAGGAACCTAAACCGATTGTCCAAATTATCTTATTAATCGTGATTTCCAATTACATATTCCCTTTAAACATGCAATATGGTGATCATAAAAAATATAATAGAATAAACAATAATATTGGAAGCAATTTAACCATAATATCGTAAGTCAAATCAAATTAACAATAATAAAACCTAATCATGATACTAGCAACAAGAATAAAAATAAGAGTAATTAAGTGATTAATTACTCACTTTCCGTGTTTCCTTGAATTGCTACATCATGAATAAATTGTTAGTAACTTCAAGAAAAGTATAAATCATATTGAAACAATTAAATTAGATAAAAAGTAGAGTTAATTTGGTCCAAACCCCTAGTTAATTATACCTTTCACGCCTTGGTTTAAGGACGGAACCTCGGGTCGAGTATGGACTCCTTGGAGTGCTTAGGAGAAGTATTCTTGAAGAATAGGGTGGCTAGGGTTTAGGCTAAAGCAAGAGAGAAAGAGAGAAGAGAATGATTGTTGGTGTAGAGGGAGAGAGAATGATTTTTTGTTCCTCGAACTGCATAAAGGAGGGGTATTTATAGAGGAAATCAGTAGGGGATCACATGAAACCTTATAAAAGATAAGAGCCGCGGAAAAACCCTAATTGGGCATCGTGACACGGTGTGTGTGACGCGATGCGGTACTGGGCACCGTGTCACGACATTGTCCACCGTGGCGCGGCAGAGGGCGTCGTGTCACGGTGCACAATCTTGCCCAAAATACGTCTGAATTCATAAGCGGAGAGCACGCAGAAATATCCCGTGTCACGGTATGTGTACAGTGACACGACACTGGTCCACCGTGGCACGGTACCGTGTCGCGGTGTACAGTTTTTCCAAAATTGCGTCAAGGTTCATAAATGCATGAGAGAAAACACGGAGAAGACACGTGGAAAGCACCGTGTCACCGGTATGTGTACCGCGACACTGTATAGAATACCGTGTCACGGTACAAGGCACCGTGAAACGTCAGCTTTTGCTGCGACACGGCGTTTTGCTGTTGCGCGGTAATTCCGGTTTTTTACGCGTTTTTAAAACTATGATAATTTTTGATCCGTATCTCGGAATAAAGCATATAATATATCTTTGGAAAGCGCATCAAGTCTAATTTCCAACCCAATTAGAATCAGGTCAAAATCATTTGTACATTTTATGATTTATTTTTTTTAGTGAAAGAGTGTTGGTTTTGGGTCGAGTTTAGTGTTTTACTCATATCTTCTTCGTTTTAAATCGGAATTGGGCTTATGATATATCGTTGGAAACCTTATTGAAAGGCCTATCCAACCAAACAATAATTGGATCAAAATTATATGGACACGAAATCAGTTCAGCTCGGGTTTTTGATATGGATACGAAAAGTGGAATGTTATGGTGTGGGGAAATGTGCTAAGAATTGAGTTGGTTTATGAATATATTGAATGGAAATATGGATTACACACTGCAAAGATTAGATACTCAACCCGACCAATAATGGCGGTGAAAGGTTGTTCATCATCGGATTTGGTTTCGAGGAAACATTTTTAGGTGTCTACTGGGACATTCCAAATTACTCTAAATACAAAGATTATTGTGGTCAGTGGTATCCAGATTATAGATACTTGATTTCTTACCTCATTAGAGTTGAGAAATATCCTTATGAGCGTTTTCACATTCCATATCCAGACTACTACTATGATGATCCAGTGGGGAATAATCCCCCTTCCTCTAGCCAACAATCTAGAAGTTCTTCTCCTACTCAGGGTGATCAAGCAAGGACAGTTGGAGAGCAAGAAGAAGGAGAGATGATGGATGAGAGTAATAACACTGTTAATAGTTCCATTATGGAGATTTCTGATCCAAATCCACCTCCAACCCCAATCATAATTAATATTTCATCTGATGAAGAGGAAGAGTTCGTTCAAGTTGAGGAAGAACCAGAGTCACTTGAACCAATGGAGGAAGCAGATGACCCTGAATTCGATCCTGGAAGCTACAAATAATCTACAGATAAGAGGACAATGTTCGAAAGGACTAGATTTTTGTATTTTAGTTCCTTTAGGGATTCTTAGATTCATTTCCACATATTGTTTATTTTAGTTTCAGTAAAATAATAAATGGCATGTCCACAGTGAGTCAGTAAATTTATGTAGTTACATAGGTTATTATAACTCATTTTATTTCAGTATTCCATTAATTTTTCGTACTCAACAATTAAATTTCATTTAATTCTTTCTCAATTAATTCATTTTGTTGACAATTAATTCATTTCATTCCCAAATCATCCATTTCATGTTGCTAATCAAATGAGCCAATTCTCCCTCAAATCAATCCAATAACTCATTGCTAAGATCTGGGTATCCATGGGAGTTGTTTTTATTTATTAAATGTATGGTTGGTTAGCAATCAATAATTGGTTGATAAAGCTACAAATATAGGGAATTCTAGCTTTTGCTATCCCAATTTGTTAGCTTCAAAATTTAATGTGTATATTTCAAGGGTATTAATTAGTTAGATGAGTGTCTACCTTGTGAGTTAACCAAGACCTTATTTAACAAAAAAACCCTTGTTCTTAATTCAGGCGAAGAAAAATGGCAGGAGGAAGTGGTAGCAACAATAATGAAGGAGAGTTGAGTGAAGTTATGAGACAATTGGCAGCTGTTGCCCAATAGTTGGCAAGGAACTCAACCAACAATGGGGATGCTCAGGGAGAGCTTTTCAAGAAGGTGGCACAAAGCAAGCCACCAACCTATTAGGGGGAGCCTGACCCAACCATACTGGAAAACTGGTTAAGAGAGTTTAAGAAACTGTTTGGGGCAGTTGGGTGCTCGTAAAATTCTAAAGTTGGTTGTGCTACTTATTACCTGAGGGGTGAAACTGACCTTTAGGGCAACAAAATGAAGCTACTATTAGGGCATTACCTAGATTCAATTGGACTATGTTTTAGGAGAATGTTAGGGACAAGTTTTACCCTAACTTCTTACAGAAACAAAAGGCTAAGGAAATTTCTAACCTCGCAATAGGAGAGATGTCAGTCACTGAGTATTACACAAAGTTTATTGAGTTATCATGATTTGCCAAGGATTCTGTATCAACAGAAAAGTCTAAGGCTAGAAATTTGAGAGTGACCTAACTATTGATTCGCAGCTAAAGCTTTATGGGCAAGTATTTGAGACATTGGATGAAGTGTATGGAAGAGCTGCAAACCTGTATGCGTTGGAGTTAAAGAAAAAGAAGGAACTAGCTGAGATAGAAGGAAAGGAAAAGAGAAAGGAGGTGGGGCAAAATTCTGGGAACCAACAAGGCAACCAGAACAACTTTAAGAAGCAAAAGTACCACCATAACAATAATAACTTCAACAACAACAATAATTTTCAAGGTAATAATCGTCAAGGAGGATGAAACTTCAATGGAGGAAAATGAACCTCGAAGTTGTAGAATAGAGAGCGCCAGCAGGCATACTTGCGAACCTAAGAATCCAACCAACAATATTTGATGAGATAAGGGAAAATCAAGCAGGAGATGTGAAGTTGGATAGGATTCGCAAGAAGATAAAACAAGGTAAAGCTACATATTTCAAAATTCATGAAGATGGGAGCTTAAGGTACAAAGGTCGTTGGTGTGTACCATAAAAATGTGTGGAGGTTAAATTAAAATTAATGGAGGAAGGTCACAATACACCATACTCAGTACACCCAGGAGGGGACAAGCTATACAAAGACTTGAAAAAGGTGTATTTGTGGCCTAGAATGAAGAATGAGGTTGCGGAATTTGTAGCTAAGTGTTTGACTTGTCAAAAGGTGAAAATAGAACACAAAAGACCGCAAGGGACTGTATAGACATTGGAAATTCCTGGATGGAAGTGGGATTGTATTTCAATGGACTTTGTGACTTACCTCCAAAAGTCAAAGAGTGGAAATGACACCATTTGGGTAGTGGTGGATAAACTTACAAAATCTGAAGTGTCCATACCAATGAAGGAGACCTAGAAGATGGAGCAACTTGCAAAAGCTTACATCAAGAATATTGTGAGATTACATGGAGTTTCAAAAGATGTTGTGTCTAATAGAGATTCTAGGTTTCTTTCAAAATTTTGGAAGAGTGTGCAGGAAAACTTTGGTACAACACTAAAGATGAGTACAACATTTCACCCTGCCACAGATGGTCAAACTAAAAGAACCATACAAACCTTGGAAGATATGTTGAGGGCTAGAAGATTTCAAAACATGCATTTCTCCAAACTCAGTCAAAGTGGGGGCTTTTGTAGACAACCAAATGTGTCTCCCCAAAACCAAACCCAGTGATGAATACCTTTCACGTCATTTGATTATCGAATAAGGTGAAGGTGTGAAAAGTCTAGTGATGCGGTTGTTTTTTATTAAAATATTTCTCTTTCTGTTTTCAAAAATATTTCTTCTCTTACTCTATTTATGAAAAATAGTTAGTCCAATTTGGTTTGGTCCATGGTAAGGGTCCAATAATAGTGTAGTTGGATTGGGCTCGAAATGAGCTTTCCAAGGATATATTATAAGCTAAATTCCGATGAATAATGAGGACGTTATGGATTATATTAAATTGGGCTCGAAATGATTTTTATATGCGGCCCAATGATCTAGAGGAGGGCCTATTAATTATTATTCTTAAGGTTATTAGGATTGACTTTAATCTTCTAGAATATTTGGAAGGTTCCTTTTTAATTTTAATGAGATTAGGATTGATAATTATATTTTAAAGATTTTTATTTTTAATAAAATATGTGATTTGACACAAATATGATTTTAATCTGATAAACGCGGAATTTTCTACTTAATCATATTAAGAAGAGGATTCCGCACAAAAGCGCGTTTTATCCTTTAATTAGCGCCAAACGACGAAGTTTGTCGCCTGGCGCTAACATCTGTCGCCTGACGCTAAGCTTGTCACCTAGCGCTGATGTCTGTCAATCAGCGCCAGGCGACAGATGCTAGTTTTATTCCGAATAGGACTTGATTTGATTCCGTGCTATTTTTCCTATAAATAGTGGTCGTATCTCCTCCGTTTTCATTCATAAACAATCAATTATAATCATCAATTATTCACAATCATTATTCAACAATTATCTCTCTCTAGAAGCTAGAAGCTTTCTCTCTCTCTATTCTTTTTCCTAAACTTTACCTCTCACAAAATTCCTCATACACAAGTTCTAGACACACCTAGATAAGTTCGAAGTTGCCTTCGCCCTAGACGTGAAAGGTTGATAATTTCCGAGGGTTTGGTCCTAAATTCCTATTTAAATTATTTTATTTAATTGTTTGTTATTAGAAAGAGATACGATGCATCGAAGTAAGTACTTTAATTGTTTTATTGATCTTTTGATATAGAAATCATGCTTAGAGTGTTTTGTTGATTCCTAGTATCATGTTAGTTTGTTTTATTGCTTCCTAGTATCATGTTTAAGGTTAACTAATATTTCTGATATTATTATGATGCTTCCTATTCCTTTTCTAAATATCATGTTAGGGCTAAAGATTTGATCTTTAATGTTTAGTGACATGCTAGGGTTTGTTATTAATCTTGTTAGTATCATGCCTAGGATCTTGTTATTATTATTATGCTTTATTGAGATTATGATGATGATGATTGTTATTATGTTGCTTGATATATATTATTATTGTTATTGCTTGATCACGCCTTTTATGCAGGTTTAAAGGAAATTTGTACTTGTAATCACGCTTAATAAGATAATTAATAATCTTATTTAGGCTAATATGATTATAATTCAAGTGATCGCTAATAATAGATTTGTTTGTGCATTATATTCAACCAACATAGATAAATAGGTTTAGGGTAAACCTATTGATTATATGTTAGTCAGAAAGCGCACATGAATACGAGAAGAATAAATTAGAGGCCTATTTAGGGCAGGTTCAATCTCTTTTAGGTTGGATTTGTACCTTCATCCCCGAACTTCTAGTCATGGTTCCAGCCCTATTGGATTTAACGATCTCCTGGATCGTTAAGGGGTGTAACCTTCACCCTGTGAACAATTTACAAGTTCCTAAAATTTATTTTAGCAATAATTTAGAATGAGTGGATGAGACTCGAAAAGTTCTAAGTATTTCATGTGCGTAATTTTGATTAACATTGTGGCATATGCAGAAAAAGGTCCGCATTGGAAAGACCATCCGAAATGCGTCAAAAACATAGGATTTTTACACGTAGGAAATTAGGGAAATATCTTTCACAACTAAAGTTGAAATAACGCTACGAAAAAAACTGGAAAATTCAAGAACAGAAAGTTGCCGAGGCATGTAGGAATTAGCGCTGAGAAAACAGCGTCAGCGCCAAACGATGGCGCTGTCGCCTAGCGACAGTCTTGTCGTGTGGCGACAGTGCCAGCGTCTGGCGACAGACGCTATTTTCTCGCGCCGAATTCTTCCAATACTGAGCCAGAAATCTACCTTCTTGTTTCGACTAGTTTTCTAGTACTGTTTGCTCGATTTTACTTCTTGATTGAGTTTTTCCCTTTTTTCTGAAACCCATATGTGTTCTACATATGGCCATAACCCTCTAGGGATTCACACTCCATCTACCCAATCGAACGCTCCTGACAACGAAGGGTACATCCGAGTTTGTTGAATTCACCAAACCGTGGAAGCGAGTTTAACTCGCGGGGTCCCATCCACTCGCGCCAACCTTTCCAAAGGTAAGGCTTCCGCGCGGTGCATTCTGACTCATAACCATGGACCCTCTTTGACTAACCCATATCCTGAACTTTAGAGAACTAGAGCCATGGTTAGGTTGCAAACTCATTGCATCATATCGTGACTATATGACTAATTGTGCATTATTTGTTGTGCATATCTTATATGTGTTTTTCCCTAACCATTTGTTGACTTTTGAATGAGTTAAATAAATTAATTAATGACTAAAGGACTTTGCTAATTTAATTAATTAATTAACAAATGATTAAAGTCTAATTAAATTGATCAAACTTGACTTAGTACGGCTTTTAGGCTTGTCCCTTTAGAGTAAAATACTGGAAACAGTCTTAGATCGATGTTCCAGCAAGGGCGCAAAGATCTGGAATGTGGCACCATGCGCTAGTTATTAGCGCCTGGTGACAATATTGACGTCTGGCGCTGACCTTTAGCGTCTGGCGACAGTTCTTTCGTCTGACGACAGTCCATATTTTTGCTCGAGTCTTCGCGACGAGTCTGACTAATCAATTTGCTAAAACGGTTTAATCGGTTCATTAATGACAGTAATCATGTTCAGTCCTTAATTGAGTCTAGGCACATAGTCTCATGGTCTCACACAAGAGTCAAAGTATGTCACTCACATTCACTAATAAAGCACACACATAATATGTCACATTTTGACCATGTCTAGAGAATCTTGTATGCGCGTATTTTCCGTCATTTTTTTAGGGGGGTAAGTCGGATATTAATCCTCCAATTATACCATACTTGTTTAAACCCTTACTTGATCCTCAAAAATACAACCTATTTTTGCGTTTTTGTATTTTTTAAAAAATCAATAAAGTCAAAGTTAAATTTAAGTCAAGTCATTAAAACAAATAAATGGTTTAATTTACAGCACTTGGTCAAGAAAGGAAGGGCGGTTAATTAAAGACAATACATTTGTTCAAATACTCCTTTTTGACAAACCCATTAGTTGGAAAAGAAAAGCTAAGAAGATAATGGCGTCTCAAGAAGAAGTTAATGAACTCAAGAAGGACGTGGCCAACCTAACTGAATTGATGAAGAGTATAGCTCTTCAAGTCAATGACCCTGTGAGGCAACAACAAATGGAGCTCATGCAAGAAAGCTTAAGCAAAATATCCAATGACTATAGATTACAAGGCATTAGCTCACAAGGGGTCTCAGTGGACAAGGAAATTCTTCCGCAGAAGTTCAATGCCAATGACATCCCTAGGTTCAAGGCAACAAATAATCCTTACTTCCACTTAAGAGCGTTCGAGACAGTAATGAACGTTAAGGGGATAGATAAGAAAATTTTTCATACACTGTTTTCTTTATCACTCGAAACCGTTTGTCAACAATGGTTCTTTTCCCTTGACAAAGAGAAAATCTCTACTTGGGATGTCATTGTAAATGCTTTTATTGATAGGTACAAGTGTAATATTCAAGTTGAAACTGATCATAGGGAACTTGAGATGCTTAAACAAAAAGAGAATGAAGGTTTTACTTCTTTCTTTAATAAGTGGAGGGAAACCTCTGCTAAGATGATTGAAGTACCTACTGAAAAGGAATATGTGAGGTTGTTCATCAAGAATCTCCAGGAAAAATATTCTAAACATCTCAAGTATCAAAGCAACTTGAATACCTTCAAGGCCGTCTATGACATTGGAATTAATATTGAAGACGACCTTGCAAAACAAAAAGCTGCTAACATTAACTCCAACAGTAGCTGGAAAGGAAAGAAGAACGACAATCCTTCTTCTTCCAAACCACCCACTCAAATAATGTTAGCACCCTTAATCTAAATGAAGTCCTCGCCATAAATAATCAAGGACAAAAGAAACCATTTAGGAGAAACTTTACTCCTATTGGTATGAGTTATGACACCGCATTTGACTGTCTTCATGCAAAAGGTCTTATAACTCCTATTGGACCATTTGGGGATCCACCAATCGAAAAGAGAATGGCTAATTGGAACCCCAATGCACACTGCAAGTACCATCAAGGTAGGGGCCATATTACTGAGAATTGCTGGAAGCTAAAAGAAGCTATCTAGGACTTGATCGAGAACAATTAACTCCCAGTGCCTCCTGCAAGCAAGAAGCCAAGCATCAACAGTGCGCCACTTTCTGACTCCTTGGCTATCTCTGATGAAGAAGGTTGTGTTGATCCCTCATCTTTAATCAAACCAGTCGAAGAAACTCGTGCCCTTGAAGAAGAAGAAGAAGAAGAAGTATTCTTCAACGCCATGAGTGAATTGTCCCCAATGCAACGACCGCCCACTAAAGAAGATATATTGCTCCTCGTATATTCGGTAGAGAGAATGATAGGCATGTGTAGAAGAGTTCTTGAACGCACAGAACAAGAACAAAATAAACATGTCAATAAAGAAGTAACACCTATAAAGACTACTATGAAGAAACCATTCTCTCTTCAAGTAGTCGAAACACCCAAAAGGAGCCATAAGTCCTACACTCCAATTGGGACCACCTATGCGAATATGTTCAAAATGCTCTCTGAGAGTGGCAAGATTAAACCTCCTGAACCGAGACCATTTGAATCACTAAAGAGGAAGGATAGGTTCTACTGTCCATATCATCAGTCAGGAGGACATACAATAGAACACTGTTTTAAATTTATGGATTTAATTCAGAAACTAATTGATGATAAAAAGATAGTCCAAATTCCACAAGAGAAAGATGCTACTATTAATGGAGTTTGGGACAGTGATGATGAGGACGTCTACCTTAAGGATATGGAAGAGACCCCACTCTCCACAATATATCCAGTGGACGACTTTTGGGACAAAGAAGATTCACCCATAGATGTCCTCACAAGATCCGGGAGAATGCAACCTCCCATTACTGTGCAACAACCTATTCCTACCACTCAGCAAGTTCCTATACCCATCATAGAAGACAACGATGTTGTCAAGCAATTAAAGAAGACTAAAGTTGATATGAACGTATGGAAACTCTTAGCAACATCCCATCAACATAGATTGGCAGTGATGAATGCTTTGGACAAAATAGGAATAGATTCTGAAACCACTCCTGAGAGGTTGGCCAACTTTCTCACGAGTGATCTTCCTAGTCCCATCAATTTGATCACCTTTTCTGACAAGGACCTACCTCTAGAGGGTGATAAACATAACAAAGCATTAAACCTCACAGTAATTTGCAAGAGGATGAATGTCCCAATGACTCTTGTAGATAATGGATCAGCAATTAACGTCTGTCCACTCTGAACTGCGAGAATGTTAGGGATAAAAGATGAAGATTTGTCTCCATCTACACAGGGAATAAGAGCCTATGACAACACTCGCCGCCAAGCTCTTGGGACTATCACCATGAATATAACGACAGGAGTCATAGAACATGCTACTACTTTTCAAGTGGTAGACATTAATGCATCTTTCAACCTATTATTGGGACGCCCTTGGCTTCACGACCTAAAGGTCGTCCCTTCATCCCTTCATCAGCAAGTAAAGGCTATAGTTGGAGGAATCCCCGTCACAATTGATGCTTCACCATGAGAATCAAGGCTATCGAGAATCCCATCATAAATGTGGAGCACGATGAAGATGACAAAGACTTGTGGGGCTTTAACGAAGAGGTCTCCTTAATTGAGGAGGATGAAAGGACCCCTCTTCACTACGACCTCCACTCTAACATGACAGTAAATGCTATCCTCAAGAAACAGGGACACTTTCCTGGAATGACCCTCTGAAAGAAGAAAGGGATAACAAAGCAAATGGGACTACCTGGCCTCCCTAAATTGGACACTTTTGGACTTGGTTTTGAACCGATTCCGGAAGATCTTAAGCGAGCCCGGGAAAAAGCAAATGCGCGTAGGAACGCTAGTACCCAAAAGAAAGCAATCCCAATGGATCATTGTCCTCTTACCTTAAATGGATAATTCATAAAAAAGGGAGAGGATTATCCATGCTATGAATTTCTTGAACCCTTTGTCAAGAATGGGATAAGACAACCTGGGTTTGAAATATTTTTGGACTGTAACTTTCTAGATGATGTCCTAACTCCTATCCATAAGGAGAAAGCACCCCCATGCTTTGATTTCAATATCATAGGACTTCTCTTTGAGTATGAAAAGAATGAGCCAACTTATATTAAGGACAATTCTTTGCTCATTCAAACGGTACTACAGAGTGATAACTTTGATCCTTCCAAACTTATCACTCCAGCAGAGGGTCTAGTTCAAGGATGGCGAAAGACTGTGAAGGTGACCACTCCAAGTGGAAGAAAGATCTCCATAACAACAGGACAAGGACCAATGTTCGAAGAATCGTCTGAGTCAGAGTTCGAGTCAGAGTCTTCCCCTATCGAGTCTTCTATGTCCTTAGTTATAGCACCTTCTCCTAGTTCTTCTATCTTAGTACCTTCTCCTAGAATAGTTAGTAATCAAGTCCCAACGGACATAGCTTTATTTGATGTACCGGTTTCTGAGTTTAATAATATGTCTTCATTTGCTTACTCCTCGTGTCACCCTTTAACCCAAGATGATGAGCATTACTTAACTAACAATGAAAGTGACAAAGAAATAATTGAAGTAATGGAAACACTTGAAAACAAAACACCGGTAATTGAAGATGCTGAAACGATTGATATCTCAAAAGATCCAACCATTAAAAGAGAAGTGAAAATCGGACTAACACTTAATAAAGATGAAAGAACCGATTTTATTAATCTATTAAAAGAATTTATCGATGTATTCGCTTGGTCATATGAAGATATGCCAGGCATTAATAGAGAAATAGCTCAACACACAATTCCACTAATTCCAGGAATGAAACCTGTAAAACAAAAGTTACGTCGAATGAAACCTGTAAAACAAAAGTTACGTCGAATGAAACCCGACGTAGCCCTTAAAATAAAAGAAGAAGTACAAAAACAGATAATGGCAGGTTTTATCAGGGTATCTAAATACCCCGAATGCGTCGCAAATGTAGTCCCAGTTCCTAAGAAGGATAGATGGGTACAAATGTGTGTCGACTATCGAGATCTAAATAAGGCAAGTCCAAAGGACGACTTCCCTTTACCACACATCGATATTCTAGTAGATAATACAACAAACCACGCACTTCTCTCATTTATGGATGGATACGCAGGGTATAATCAGATTCTCATGGCAGAAGAAGACATGGAGAAAACAACATTCATAACACCTTGGGGCACTTACTGTTACACTGTGATGTCATTCGGGTTGAAAAACGCGGGTGCCACTTACCAACGAGCGGCAACTGCTTTACTCCATGACATGATGCACAAGGAAGTCGAAGTTTATGTAGATGACATGATTGTGAAATCAAAGGATCGCCCAGGGCATTTGGTAGCCCTAAGAAAATTCTTTGAAAGGTTAAGAAAATACAACATGAGGTTGAACCCATCCAAGTGTGCTTTTGGAGTCACCTAAGGAAAACTCTTGGGATATGTCATTAGCTCTAGAGGAATAGAGATAGACCCAACCAAGATCAAAGCAATCATGTCAATGCCACCGCCCAAAACCAAAAAGCAAATTCGGGGATTCATTGGCTGGTTGCAATACATAAGTAGGTTCATATCTAAATTGACAACAATATGTGAACTAATATTCAAGAAGCTTAAAAAGAATGTACCAGTAATATGGGACGATGAGTGTCAAAAAGCCTTTGAGAAGATCAAAGCCTACCTCGCTAATCCTCCTGTATTAGCACCAGCACTCCCAGGAATCCCTCTTAGGTTGTAGTTAACAGTCACCAAAGAGACAATGGGGGCTATGCTCGCACAAGAAGTAGAAGGAAAGGAGAACGCCATCTACTATCTAAGTAAAAAGATGCTCGAGTATGTAATACGCTATACACCACTTGAGAAATTGTGACTTGCATTAGTGTGGGCCTCAACCAAGTTAAGACATTACATGCTCGTTCATACGGTGTTTGTAGTATCTTGAATGGATCCACTCAAGTATCTTTTCGAGAAATCTACACTAAATGGGCAAATATCAAGATGGATAGTCAACTTAGCCCAATTCGATGTAAGATTCATGCCCTAAAAGGCTATTAAATGATTCGTGGTTTCAGATTTCTTAGCAGATTTCCCAATAGAAGATTCCACGCCTATACACGAGAATGATTTTCCAGACGAAGACTTGATGGTCACAGATGATGATACTTGGACTCTCTACTTCGATGGAGCCTCAAACCAAAAGGGATGTGGTTTAGGAGTACTATTGGTATCACCTAAAGAAGAGCATGTTCCAATCTCCATAAAGCTAGATTTCGACGTTACCAACAACGCTGCAGAATATGAAGCATGCGTGGTAGGCCTCGAAACATCATTAGCGCTGGGAGTAAAGAGACTTCGAATTTTCGGCGATTCTTTGTTAATCATCAATCAAATTTCCAAGAGATGGAAAGTAAGGAGTGAAAGCTTGGCCCCTTACCAAACCTACCTGGAAACTCTCACAAATCAACTGGAAAAGGTAGAATACACATATCTACCTAGAGAGGAAAATCAATTTGCTGATGCCTTGGCAAGACTAGCCTCAATGGTTAGGATTCCTACGGAAATTGAGCAAATGCCTTTAACAATAGAAAAAAGGCATAAACCAGCTTATATCCAAGCAATAGAGGATGATGAAGTAACCCAAGAAGAAGAAGAAGAGGAAGAAGAACCATGGTATACAGACATTCTCAACTACGTTAGAAAGGGAGAATATCCACCCCATGCTGACAAAAGAGCAAAATGAGCTTTAAGACTTTTGGCTTCCCAATATGTGCTCATCAACGACGAGTTACACAAAAGGGTACCTAAAGGTCGAGCTCTTCTATGTGTAGGTAAAAAGGAAGCCCAAAGGACTATGAGAATAGTCCACTAAGGAGTATGTGGAACACATGTAAATGGGAAAATGCTAGTCCAAAAGATAATGCGCGAAGGATATTATTGGACTACCATGAATAGGGACTGTCATCAATATGTCAAAAAATGCCCTAAATGCCAAATATACGCTAATTTACAACATGTTCCTCCATCTCTTCTCTACACCTATACATCACCATGGCCATTCTCAACATGGGGGGTAAACATTATTGGCAAAATCACTCCTCCAGGAACAGGGGGTCATGAATACATATTAGTAGCAATTGATTACTTCACTAAATGGGTCGAAGCAGCATCATACGTAAAGCTCACTATAAAGCATGTAGCACTCTTTATCGAAAGAAATATTATTTGTCGATATGGAGTCCCACATGAAATGATAAGTGACAATGGAACTCACTTTCAAGCAGAATGTGAAGAATTGCTACAAAAAGTATGGCATTCAATACCATCACTCTTCTCCATACAGACCTCAGGCAAATGGTGTAGTTGAGGCAGCTAATAAAAATTTAAAGACTATCATTGAGAAGATGACTAAAAATTACAAGGATTGGCCTGACAAACTCCACTTTGCTCTCTGGGGTTATCGCACGTTAATTCGCTCGTCAACAGGAAATACGCCATTTTCTTTAGTCTATGGAATGGATGCCGTACAACCAGTACAACTAGAAATACCTTCCTTACGCATTGTGCTGGAAAGTAAACTCGATGAAGTTAAAGGGACTAGAGCAAGATATGAGGAGCTAATTCTACTCGATGAAAAACGACTAGAAGCTCTACATCATAGGCAATGCTATCAAACTCGTATGGCTAGACACTTCAACAAGAAAGTCAAGACAAGAAACATCGAAGTGGGAGATTTGGTGTTAAAAGCATTAAGGAAAATTGTGTTGGATACAAGAGGCAAATTTAGGCCCAATTGGTCTGGACCATATATTGTCAAAACCATCCTATCAGGAGGTGCTACAAAACTAACTGATATGGATGGCAATGAATTCTCAAACATGACAAATCTTGACCAACTTAAGAAGTACTACCCATAATTACTTGAGTAAGATAACTCAAGAGAGCTACGTTTGGCCTGATTCCTTAGGAAAGGATACGTAAGCAACCCTTATAGGGTGCGTCCACTTTAATTTTTACAAATCTCGCATCCCAGCGTCGACAAATCAACTCAGAGCAATTGACGCGAAAATTTTCAAACGCATCCTAGAAAAGTTATCGCCTGACGACAGACGTCAGCGTCGGCCGACAGCAGCAGCGTCTGGCGACAAGGACAGCGCCAGGCGACGAACATCAACGTCTGGAGACAGACCTAAATTGCGACGCCAATTTTTCCGCATTAAACTGGGCAAATTTCGGTGTATTTCGAAAATTTTCAACTTCTGTACTCGAATATTTTTCAGAAAAATAATTAAGTGTTTTCATTGCTTTAATGGAAATTATAATGAAAATGTTGATTTTATTTAGAAAGCTGAAAATTGCATTAATAAAATAAAGTAAAATTACATTATTGATGGAATTTAAATGAAAGCTTAAAAAAAAAAATTAACTTCAAAATTAAAATTGTCTAATAAATTTAAAGTAAAGCAATGCTCTAATCTTTCTTCTCTTTCTTTGCTCTCTTCAATTTTTGTCAGCTTTTTCTTCTTCATCAATTACTTTTGCTATCAAGCATCCTTTAGAGGATATGCATTCAATTTTGGTGTCAATAGTTTCTCCTTTAGCCAATACACCATGTTTCTTTTCTACCCACACTTTCTTTTCAGAGTTAGCTTTTCTTTTCTCCTTGCTCTTAGTAGTATGTTTCTTCTTAGGCATAACAGGAGTCTTGAATTCAACCTTTTCACCTAGGCATTCCTTAATAGGAGCTTTCTTGTTTCCAAGACGATGCTTCACATTGGTCTTAATTTGAACTTTGTTCTGGTCCTTTTTAGATCTACCAAGTATCCATTGCTTCACATCTTTAGACAAAGAAGGAGGAACCTTTTTGGTAACAACTTCCCATAAAGGCCTAGCACTCCAATAATTATCAAACCTCTCCATGTCTTGTGAAATAGGAAATTCATAAGGGCGATGAAGATCACCAGAAGGAATAGTTTGAGCAAGGCCATACTGTCTTTTTACCCTGCAGGGGTAATAAAAGGTCAACTTTGATAAGCTAGGAAGACGACAAAAGGGTTGCTTGTTGACAACAACCATCTTCTCAATTTTCCACCAAGGAATGACCCACTTGATCGCAAAATCACAAGAGGCAAATATTTTGCTCCACTCCCGGCGTCCTATCTTTATGGAAAAGCGTTTCTTTCGCCTTACAAAGCAGTTTGGCGTATACTTGTCAATGTTATCAGGAGAACTAATTAATTCTAGCCTCTCCATTAGCCACATCTGCAAAAATTCAATGCAAATAATTAGTATTACTATACAAAAATATATATTTTTGATTTATGTAATTAAAAATATTGTTTTTCTACCTGTAATAAAATTGGAGAACCTCGAAAAGGTGCTTTTGGATTTTTCTTTAATTCATCTAAACTAAGCATAATTTCTCCAACGATTAAAGGCATTGGATTCCTCCCTGATTCAATTTGTTCCATAACAGATACTAAAATTGCTTGTCCCTCACGAATATTACCACTAGTGAGGAGATATTGGCTAAACATACAAAAGAGGAAAGCTTTCCTCCTGTAAACATGAAAAGACTCGGAATATGGTCTATCGAAATAATAGCGTGCAAATTCTTTCAGATTAACTACATTTCCTTCTACGATACTTGTTAGATCCCTGTCTTTAAGATTAAAGAAACGCTCAAAGTCTTTATAATAATATTTACTCACATTGGGAATTACCGCAAGATCTAAAGAGGGGAAGCCTAGAATGGCACCAAATTTTTCCGGTAAAGGAATAATTTCATCATAGCCTAGTCTAAAGCAATGGGTGTCTGGATCCCAATATTCTAAGGCGGTATGAATAAAATCTATATCTATGTCTACCCCCTTAATACCATAAATACCTCCCAAGTGAAAAAAGTCAAGTTCTTTTCTCTCTTTAGCTGTCAAAGACCGGCACCACTCACGAGTAAAATCATTAAAACTCTTAGACATGATTACTTGATGAGAGTTAAAACTATAACTTTTTGATCGGTTCGAAATATACAAAATCGGCAGATTTGGGGGCTATTTATGCACAAACTGGTATAATTCGAATCCCGAAAGGATTCGGAGAAAAATTAGCGCCAGGCAACAGGTGCAGCGCCTAGCGACAAGGCCAATCGCCTGGCGACAAAGGTCAGCACCTGGCGACACAAAGCCGACACGACGCCAGCTTGACTCGCTATGCAAATCGTGTTTTTTCCGACAATGACGTGATTTTGTACATTGACTTTATGGTTTTTTGACCTCTTGTCTCAAAGCCTTATCCAACATTATCTCAAACACGTTTTTCGATTAATTTGAGCTTAATTAATTTTAAGCTTATTTTAGTCAAAGTTTATGTTAGTTTTTATTTTTTTTTGGGGGGGGGGAGAAAGTCGGATACCTTCCATTGTTAATAATAATGACGGAAATTTTTGCGCAAAATTGTGTTGTCAAAATTATTCACAATTTTCCACACACTCACATGCACATAAAATGAGAAAAAAAGTTTGTATATACAGCGCGTCTAACATAGAGTCATATAATACAAACTAGCAAAGTCCTACAAAGTAAAAAAAAAGGGGTACAGCTACGGTGCTGGAGGACGCAAATGAGGAGGATCTCCCAAAGCGTCAAAGAACAATGTAGATCGTGGGGTATGCTCCTCACTAGCTCCAGGCTCACCCTGACGCTGAATCGCTAACGGCTGAGGCTGCTGTGGCTGCTGCGACGACGAGCCAACCTCGTACGTCCCACCACCCCCTATAGGAGCCGATGTCACGCCTCCTTGGCCTGTCGGCCTAACAGGTGCACCCTCAGACGAAGAGCCCGAACCTTCCGATCTCTCGGTAGGAGTCGTCTTCGACCGGCCATCCTCGCCCCTAGAAGAGGTACGACGACGTCTCGAGCCAGACCCGGATCTCTCTCTACTAGCCTCGGGTCTCGTCCGAGTATGTGGCGGAGGAATAGGCTGCCTCTGCAAAAATAAATCAAGTCAGATGCAAAAATAAACAAATAAAACATGTGATAAGGATAAGAGAAATACCTTTGTAGCAGTGTCGTCACGACGATAGGAGGCTCAGTCCCTCAATCTCACCAGCTGGTAGCGAAAGGCGTCCATACCCCTCGCCATCTTCGTTACCACCTCGAGATTAAACTATCAAGAGAACAAATTCAGTACCAGTCAAATATATATAAGTACACAATGAACAAATGACTCACCTAAGTCTGATGCCGAGGTATAGACTGCTCGATGAAACGATGTTCTGGAGGAGCTAGTGGAATCATCTCTTCGATCGGACCATACACCCCTGATAGGTAATGGATACCGGTGGAGGAACGAACTCTGCATGCGTATCCTGGCAAAACAAATCCAAATTATTAGTATCTACTTGGGGGCTTTCTAAAGGACAAACACAGGAAACGAGGAATACATCTCCTCCCTCTGGCAAAACAGGTGGTGGAGCGAGAAGCGGCAACAACATCTCCCCATAACACTGCTCCACTCGGGCATGAGTCCGCCACGGAGTACCCGTTGGTGACCTACTCGCCAAAGTCCTCAATCTAGTCTGGTCAAACATGTGCCGAGGAGGGCGAGTAGGAACGACAAAAACCTTTGAGAAGTGCTGAATATCTACTCTCTCGCCTAAGTACACTATTGCATCGTACGTCCCCTGGAAGTACCAACGCTGAGCAGTGTACTGCGTAGCAAGCGCAGGAATCTCCAAATCGGCCCACGGCCAAAACTCTACAGCAGGCTCCTATAAAATGCATATTCATGAGATGAAATCTTACTAGAAGGTACTAAGAGACAAGTATTCAAGGAACATACCGAAAGGATCAACTCTCAAACACAAGTGGTAGTAGCCAGGTCATTGAGGTGGCCTCCCTAACAAGCAGCAACGGGAAGCTCACGAGGCATAGGTCTCGCCGGCGCAAGAGACGGAAAGTACTCGCAGAACCAGATCTACGAGGATAAAGAAGTGTCAATAAATGCTAATGCAGATCTAGAGCTAACTTTAGTAAGGGAAATAAAGTATACCTCTACGAGTCTCCAAAAGCTGGAAAGCGCGATATCTCCCTTGAAAGAGCTATGACGACTGGAAAGTCGCAATCCGACTAGGAAGTCCGCGTAGGCCAAGCTGGCTCAATCATACGAACCGACCATGTGAAGGTCGCGAAGAGCAGGCAAGTAGTAGAGTAAAAATCGACTACCTCTGTTAGGAGAAAAGGTCCCTTACAGCAAGATAAGAGCAAAGATACGCACCCCTGCTATGGGGTGGTCGCACCATCATGAAAAGCCGCCACGAGCGTGGACCGACGGATACATTGAGAGCTGAGATGTGTTGGCTCAGCCTCACTACGAGCCCGAATAGTGATAGGGCCCAACAGCTCTAGTACCACTAGAGAAAAGACTGTGATCTCGTTATCAAATGGAAGCGCGACCGAACGAAACTCCAACCCTGTAATGAGACTGAAGTCGGTAGGGGTAACAGTCATCTCACCCCAAGGGAAATGGAAGGTGTTGGTGGTGTCCCAAAAGAACTCCACCAAAGCTCGAACCACGTAACGGCTCGACCTGAAAGAATACAGAGCCCGAGTGGCTCGGAGTAGAGGAGACAAGCCACAAGACTCCCGCGACGTAAACCGTCATGGTCGCGGAAGTAAGTATTGTACAAAGAACCGATAGCGTCATTTCCAGAACCATGGCTACGAACTCTCCCACTGTGAATCCCACGCTGAACGCGCTCCGAGATATGGAACTCGGGCGCAAAGTACAGAGTGCGCTCGTCCCACTCTAGGAAATCCCCTAGAGAAGAAGAGGTCCCTACGCCGGCATTAACGGGATCGTCCTCCCGATGAGCCTCCCTAGAACGAGAGCCAGAGCCTCGTCGTCTAGCCATGCTATGTTATGCAAAATAATAGAAAATTAAGTGTTCTATAGGTTCGCCTAGCCTCATGATACTATGTTCGCCAAAAATAGAGTACGTAGTACTAAAATAGAGCATGATTTCAACTCAAGCATAAATGGCAATTTTCAAAAATCAAACAATTTCTTGCAATATTATGACAAATATTGTGATAAATTTGACAAGAATGGCCAGCAAAAACACGAGAAACAAGTCACATTGTTCTCACAAACTCAAGAGGTTCAATAATGGCAATTTGCTCATTTCTTCACCAAATTGAGTCAAACAAGTCTCAAAATGCTCCCAAGGCAATGTATAAACATAATCAAGCAATTTCAAGGCATAAGACTCAACAAACGAAACGAATTAAGCACAATTGGGTTCGAATTTTTCGAAAATCCGCGCATGAATATGTTCAAATTTAGCAAAAACCGAGATAAGTTTGAGAAAACTTACATGGATTGGAAACTAGATGAAATAAGCTTTGATTTGCAACAAATTTGAGCGAATTTGGTTGAGAAACGGAGGAGAACGAGCAAGTTGAACTTCCGAGTGAAATCGCAAGCAAACAGCAACAGTAACGGTAAAATGAAGAAGAAAGGGGTTTTATTCGAAAAGCCTGACGTCAGCGCCAGACGATGATCTTTTCACCAGGCGCTAATGCCTGTCACTTGGCGACAGGTCGTAGTAGCGTGCGCTGGTGTGAAGACATGATGTGTGGCCCCCAAAAATGATTATGCGGACCTTATACAGCTATTTCGGGTTCCTTGGTACACCATTTAGCCCCTATAAGCAACTTGACATGATTAAGTAATCGGTTCGATTACAATCACAGTAAGTGATCGACCTGATAAATGATCGTCTCACTTAGCTTAAAGCGCCTAAACATTGGCTCATCGCAAGCACCGACGTAATGGTTCACAAGCAGCAAAATGCGCCGACGTACTAGCAACGCGGTAATTTCAGCAAATATCACAGCAGCAAAGTTCAAGCGAGCTTTGAGGATCAACAAGCGTTGGTCTTCGGTAATTTTCTTCGGAATGTTATCACAACAACTGAGGATGACTTCAAGCGGAGTTATCTTCGACAGCGTTCCCTAGGATGTGGAAGGTTGTCAGACAACTGAGGATGGCTTCAAGCGGAGTTATTTTCGACGGCGCTCCCTAGGATGAGGAAGGTTGTCAGAAAACAAGAGGTGACTTCAAGCGAAGTTATCTTCGATCGTGTTCCCTAGGATGTAGAAGATGGTCATAAAACAGTGGAAATTGAAGGCAGCTGCAAGTGTAGCAGTCTTCAGGCGATATCCTCTAACTTGAGGAAGATCGTCAAACAAAATTGGTTACTCCAGAGACGTGTGCTCGACGGTGCAAGATACGCGTTTCTTAACTCTTTTATCTGTTTAACTAACACTAGTTTGCAGGTATTGGCGTTACAAGAATGATTTAGGATCGCAGAATGTTCTGAATCATTCTCCGTCCTTATCGCTACTTTGACTTTCGTTTTCGAAACTTGCGTTTCTCCAAACTCAGTCAAAGTGGGGGCTTCTTTAGACACCCAAATGTGTCTCCCCAAAACCAAACCCAGTGATGAATACCTTTCACATCATTTGATTATCGAATAAGGTGAAGGTGTAAAAAGTCTAGTGATGCGGTTGTTTTTTATTAAAATATTTCTCTTTCTGTTTTCAAAAATATTTCTTCTCTTACTCTATTTATGAAAAATAGTCAGTCCAATTTGGTTTGGTCCATGGTAAGGGTCCAATAATAGTGTAGTTGGATTGGGCTTGAAAAGAGCTTTCCAGCGATATATTATAAGCCCAATTCCGATGAATAATGAGAAAGTTATGGATTACATTAAATTGGGCTCGAAATGATTTTTATATGCGGCCCAATGATCTAGAGGATGGCCTATTAATTATTATTCCTAAGGTTATTAGGATTTATTTTAATCTTCTAGAATATTTGGAAGGTTCCTTTTTAATTTTAATGAGATTAGGATTGATAATTATATTTTAAAGAGTTTTATTTTGAATAAAATATGTAATTTGGCACAAATATGATTTTAATCTGATAAACGCGAAATTTACTGCTTAATCATATTAAGAAGAGGATTTCGCACAAAAGCGCGTTTTATCCTTTAATTAGCGCCAAACGACAAAGTCTGTCGCCTGGCGCTAACATCTGTCGCCTAGCGCTAAGCTTGTCGCCTGGCGCTAATGTCTGTCGTCTGGCGATAGATGCTAGTTTTATTCCGAATAGGACTTGATTTGATTTCGTGCTATTTTACCTGTAAATAGGGGTCGTATCTCCTCCGTTTTCATTCATCAACAATCAATTATAATCATCAAATATTCACAATCATTATTCAACAATTATCTCTCTCTAGAAGCTAGAAGCTTTCTCTCTCTATTCTTTTTCTAAACTTTCCCTCTCACAAAATTCCTCATACACGAGTTCTAGACACACCTAGCCAAGTTCGAAGTTGCCTTCGCCCTAGACGTGAAAGGTTGATAATTTCTAAGGGTTTGGTCCCAAATTCCTATTTTAATTATTTTATTTAATTGTTTGTTTATTATTTTCCTTGAAGTTACTAACGTGTGTATTTTATTACTAGAAAGAGATACGAGGCATCGAAGTAAGTACTTTAATTGTTTTATTGATCTTTTGATATAGAAATCATGCTTAGAGTGTTTTGTTGATTCTTAATATTATGTTAGGATGTTTTATTGCTTCCCAGTATCATGTTTAGGGTTAACTAATATTTCTGATATTATTATGATGTTTCCTATTCCGTTTCTAAATATCATGTTAGGGCTAAAGATTTGATCTTTAATGTTTAGTGACATGCTAGGGTTTGTTATTAATCTTGTTAATATCATGCCTAGGATCTTGCTATTATTATTATGCTTTATAAAGATTATGATGATGATGATTGTTATTATGTTGCTTGATATATATTATTATTGTTATGCTTGATCACGCCTTTTATGCAGGTTTAAAGGGAATTTGTACTTGTAATCACGCTTAATAAGATAATTAATAATCTCGTTTAGGCTAATATGATTATAATTCAAGTGATCGCCAATAATAGATTTGTTTGTGCATTAAATTCAACCAACATAGATAAACAGGTTTAGGGTAAACCTATTGATTGTATGTTAGTCAGAAAGCGCACATGAATACGAGAAGAATAAAGAAGAGGCCTATTTAGGGCAGGTTAATCTCTTTTAGGTTGGATTTGTACCTTCATCCCCGAACTTCCAGTCATGGTTCTAGACCTATTGGAGTTAACGATCTCCTAGATCGTTAAGGGGTGTAACCTTCACCCTGTGAACGGTTTACAAGTTCCTAAAACTTGTTGGCGACTCTTTTACTCTAGCTTCCTTTCCTTTGGACGTCACCATGCTTAAGTGTATGATCACAGTGGGGCTCAAGTGTGGGATGCTTGAAATATTCCCTACAGCTTGTGTTATAGATTTCCAAGGAAGATGGGAAGATAGCTTGGACTTAATTAAATTTTCCTATAATAATAGTTACCATGCAAGCATTGGCATGGCCCCATTTGAGGCATTATATGGAAGAAAATGTCGCAGCCTGATCTGTTGGAACGACAAAGTGAAACAGTGATCTTAGGGCCTCAAATGATTGACGATATAGTTAAACAAGTGAGGGAGATTCAAGCTAAAATTCAAGCAGCTTAGGATCGTTAAAAGAGCTACGCAGATTTGAAGCGTAGAGAAGAAGAATTTGAGGTTAGTGACAAAGTGTTGTTGAAAGTGTCACCAATAAAAGGAGTGATCGTGAGGTTTGGAAAGAAAGGAAAGCTTAGTCCAAAGTATATTGGTCCATATGAAGTACTGCAAAGGATAGGCAAAGTAGCTTATAGGTTGGCCTTACCTATGCAGCTAAGTAAAGTGCATGATGTATTTCATGTATCTCAATTAAGAAGGTATATCCCTGATAAGTCTCATGTGCTACAACCTGAAACCATTGAGTTAGATCAAAGATTAACCTATGAAGAAAGACCTATCAAGATCCTTGACGGTAAAGTACGTAGTACACGTAATAAGGATGTTAAGATTGTTAAAGTGCTATGGTCTAACCAAGAGTATGAGGAAGCCACGTGGGAAGCCGAGGATGAAATGAAAAAGAAATACCCCGAGTTGTTTGAGGTATGTTCCTCGTTTTCTTTAAGGGGGGTAGAATGCGGTAGAATTTCACGCTTTTCCCTATATTTTTAGTTATTTTTGTGCTTTTTGCACAATTTTAACGAGTACCTTGAGTAATTTTGATTTCAAAGAGACATGAAAAGTAAAAATATGACAAAAGATAACAATATTATACAAAGTGAGGAAAAAGTTTGAATTTCGTTACTTAAATTTCGGGACGAAACTTCTTTTAAGAAGGGTACACTATAATACCCTGTATTTTTATACGTATTTTTAATTTAAATAGTATTTCTCAAAGTATTTAAATAAGTTGAAATTAATTATTTATGAGGTTTTATTAATTTAAAGAGCTTTATTGTCCAATTTATTTATTTAATAATTTTGGAAATACTTTATTTTATAATTTAAAAATTTGGGGCATATGATTTTATAATAGGTAATTTTTAAAGTCAAAGGCATTTAAAGGAAAGTCAAATTTTAGTTGAAATAGGAAAGGGATCATTAAGGGTAGGAAAGGGATTTTAGGAAGGAGGGTTTTTGAAAGAGGGTATAAATACCCACCATATGAGCAAAATCAAACTTTGCCCAAGGTGGAGAATACTCAAAGGCAATCTCTCTTTCCTCTTATTTTCCTTTTCTTTCTTATTTTTCCCCTTCCCCTTATTTTTTTTGTCACCACCGCCGGCCACCACCACACCGCTGGATGGTTGCCGCACCACCAGCAGGAGCTTGCGGCAGCAACAGCACCACCAACGGCGCAGCAGCAACCTGCTGTGGTGTCAGGGCTGCTGCTCGGCTTTCAAAAAAAAATTAAATTTTAATTCTTTTTTTTTTAATCCTAAACTAGCCTTTAATTAATTGGTGTTTTTGGATATTTGTGATGATTTTATGATGTTTGATTATAAGTATAATGTAAATAAATTTTCAGATTTGGTTTTGAATTAAAAAAACCCCAAATTGAAAACCCTAGGTTTCTAAATAATTGTATATTGATGGAAATTGATTATGGGTGGTTTAAATTATTGAAATAGGTGTTTTAAAACATATTTACAACAAGTTTTCATGATTTAATAAAGCTGGAAATTTTGTTAGTAAGCCAAAATTAAGTTTCTTGAAGGGATTTTTAACTACCCATTAATTAAGATTAAAGTAAGGGGTTTTAAATTAAATTTCACCTTGTTTTAAATAATTTATGACTGAATTAAGGAATGTATATATTGCTGGAAATTTGTGTGGAGTAGATATTAATGCCTCTTTGTAATTTTGGATTGTAGGAGATTTCCAAGTGAGTAATTTTGTGTAGTCGTGGCGATTTTGAGATCGTATTCAAGGCACGTTCGCGTACTTGGTATTTATTTGATGATGTAGGAACATGATAGGCTTCGAATAATTAATTCCAAGTAGTATCATGATAGGTTTTGATTGGAATTTGGTATTTGGTTGATGTTGGTGATTGAATTATGAAGCATGGATTATTTATGATGGATTGGTGATTGAAAATAATTAATTTGGCATGTTGAATATGGACCATACTTTTATTAATGGCATGATTGAGAGCATGTTTAATTAAACTAAATGTTTAATTTGGTTTGGAATAGTGAAAGATAATTTTATTATGATTCATATAATTTTTATCGATGCTATGATCATGAGGAAAGAGCTATTTAAGTGTCTAAGGACACGAGGATTAAATTACATTGCGGTGCCTATGTGCAATTAAGGTGTTTCTAACACCGAGGGATAGGATTTGCGGTGCATTATTCGTTTAAGGTGTCTTTGACACCGAGATAGATTAAAAAGGATTCCACATTAAAAGTTGTGTAGTCACTAATTATTCAAGAATTAAGTTGGTATGATTGATTGCTTGTATAATTATAATGTTTGGATATTGCTATGGTTTGGGTATTACAGTCTACGTTGAAAAGGGGTGATTACGAATACGTATAAAAATAGCTCGAAACTTATTTTAAGGGGGGTAGACTGTAATACCCCGTATTTTTATACGTATTTTCCTAATTAATTAATTAATTATTATTTTCTAAAAAGGGTATTTTAGTAATTTAACTTACTATTTAAATCTTGGAGCCAAAACGATATTTGAATTTTGGCGCCAAAAGTATTTTAAAAACAAATTATTATTTTGGATAAGATTTATTATCCATTTATCCTATTTTAAAAACAGGATTATTTATATATTTTGGATATTTTAATTAAGGCAAAAGCTATATTTTATTATTATTTTAATAAGTCCGAAAATCCCATTTATTTGGCTAATAAATTTCGGATTTTCCTAAGAGAAAATCTGATTTTATTAGTTAAAATTATTTGGTGAATATTTGGTATTTTATTATTTAATTATTTATTACAATAAATATTATTTACACAATTATTTTAATTCCTTAAAACTAGCAAAATAATTTCCTAAAGTACTAATAGGAGGGCCGAAAATATGAGCTTAGGAAAGCTCAAAAATTTCGGCCATCCCATGTAGATTTTGGGAAAAATATTTTTGGTAAATTGTATTTTTAATTATCTCCTTAAAATCTCCTATTTTCATTAAATCTAATTCTCCATCTTTTTAGTATCCAATCATTATATTTTCTTGCCATCTATTTTTCTTAATTATTCCCTAAGTAATTCCAATTTCCTTAATATTTTTCATGACAATCATACCTTCCATATTCAATTATACACAATCTCTTTAATATCAAAACTTTCCTTAAATCTTTACTCACTTCTCCAAGTAATCCCTTAAACCCTACTTACCATAATTCTTCCCAAATTCTCTTACCATAATTCTTGCATGAGCTAGCCTATAAATACTCCTCCATACCTCTCACATTCTTCACACCAATTCTCTTCTTTTCTTCTCCTCTTTTTACGCAAATCATCCCGTTTATCTTTGAAACCAATTTTCGGGCACTTCTGGTCAGTTTTTGGGGTATTGTTGTTTCACAGAAGATTGTTCCTTTCAAAAAATCCTTGAGGTTAGGCTCAAGAATCACCCAATTCGGAGTTATATCGAAGGAGTTATAGCCTCTGCAAGTTCTGCCTATTCTTTCCAACAAAAATCCAATTCTTCTCTTTTCCTTGGTTTCCTATCTTTTCTCTTTCTCTTCTCTTATTCAATTATTATTATTATTATTATTATTATTATTATTATTATTATTATTATTATTATTATTATGGGGGATTTATAAAAATTATTATGAGTAGTTTTAATTATATAAATTAGATTTTTAATGATGTTTATGAAAATTAATTTAAAATGTTCATGTACATATAGTTGGGGGTTTTTAATTTCATTGTTGTGATTATTTGTTAACCTTATATTAATTAAGGTTATATTTATTTGTAGGGTGTTTTTGATCAAGCTACTTGAGAGTTCTTTTGAAGTGTTTTTGGCTAAGCAAGGATCAAGGTACGTTAGGTGGCTAGATACCTTGAAAAAAAAGATTGATTTGAATGAGCATGTTTGAATGATTTTATGGTGATTGAATTAAATTGACTTGAATTATGGTTTATGAAATAAAAGTATGTTTAAAAGATTGGTTTTAATAATTAAATTGGAGTATTGATTTTTATAACATGTTTTGATTAATTAATTTATTATTCATGTTTAAAAAGGATTGGTTTTGAAAGCTTGTTGGATTTATAAAAAAAAAGGAGTTTGAATTATTATTATTATTAAAGGTTGGAATTATTGGATTTAAAGAGGATTTATTTAATCATTGAATTAAATTTATTATTTATGCTTTATAAGGATGTTAGTAATCCCACTATGCGGATTTGGTATTTTGATAAGGCCTTGGACTTTGTATGACCGGGTCTTTCCTCAAGAATAGCCTTGTAACATAAGGAGACTAGCTTGGGGGGTGTGCACACTTGGGAGAGGAATTGGTTAAATTGGTTTAATTGGTTTTAAAATAATTGGAATTGGTTTTATTGATTATTGGGATTTGGATATTGAGAATTGGTTTTGAATCATGAGTTTGGAATTATTGGAATAATTATTGGAATTGATTTCAAAAGCATGTTTGCAAATAAATTGAATTTAATTATCTTGCACTTACCGTACTTAGCATATTTGCTAACCCGTACTTCTTATTTGTTTTGGTTCGCCCTGTTTACCGTAACGGTAAGAAGTGTTATTTCAGGTCGAGTGAATAAATTGATGCATTGGAGTCCCGGGATTTGGTTTCACTAAGTTAGGAATCGTGGTCTTTGTATCTATTTTTGAGTACTCATAACATTGGTTTCTATTCATAGTTATTATTAATAAAGGAGAGTTTTGAAGTTTCCGCTGCAAAGTATTGTTTTGTTAGTAAGCTGAGTAGCCTTTCGTAATTACGCGGCGGTAATACGCCTAAGTCTATCTCTACGGTATAATTATATGTATTATACTAGTATTTCCGTAGAGGGAGATTTGGGGGTGTTATAAAGTGGTATCAGAGCCAGGTTCTAAAAAGATTAAAATTGGAATAGTAATTAAATCTGTGGGTAGACTTAAGAGGGCATATAGGATAGATAGAGTTTCGCATTTGTGTATGACTTAAAAGCCTTATTTTACTTAAAAACTATTTTCCTATTTGTGGAAAGATGAATGAGAAAAGGATGCTCGAGTTCTCTACGGAGGCCTATAATGGGTACGACTCTCTGTCTAGGAAAGGCTCTCCTCAACGTCGTAGGTAACTTTCCTGGGAGACGCGGGCTCGACCGTCCTATAATCATGATTCGAGTACATATTTATTATTTTTGAAAATAAAAAGAATTGAAATTATTTGAAACTTGAGTATGTGATTATGTGTGCATTAAAGTTGGTGTTAAAACACCTGAAAGTGTGTATAAAGGGTCCGAAATTTTGGAGTATTACCCATGGTTGGGTGATTTTGAGTTATACTTGGTTTATTGAGTTATGAATTGCTTATTGCAAATGGATTTTGAATTGGATTGTTTGTGTGATTTGGCATTTAATTAATTGTTTTGCATGTGTGTGTGTGAAACAGATGAAAAAGATTGATCAAATGAGACATCAATATTTTGACATTCATTATTTGAAAGATAGTGGAGCCTCAGTTAGTGAATTCATGACTGAAATTTGTACTTTGGCCTTAACCCTTTGTGAGAAGTATGGTGAGGAAGCCTTGACCCAACAACCTTGGATGGTCCTTTTGGCTTTAGCCCATTTACCTAGGATTAAGAAATACCAACCTCTCTTTGACAAATATGGGGATGTGATCAAGGAAGATGGAACAATGTGGAATGAGAAGCATCATCATGAAGGGAAATGGTTAGCAACCATGTCTAGCCTTAAGAGGGACTTGCACTATGTGGAGCGCAAGTATGAACCTAGGAGGAAAGTTGTGAAAATTCCCACGATCCCAAAGGATCGAACCTTTGGACCTAATGACCAAATGTACTTCTTAAATGCCCAAGTACCTTTTTCATACCCAAAGAAGCGACATGAGTATGTGGAATCTAGTGATGAGTCCATACCACCTCTTGGTAGGAGCAAGCATTACCGTTCTCTTAGCCAAACTCCAAGCTATGAATCTTCAGAACAACCTAGCCCAAAAGTCCATTTCCATGTTGCAAAAAGGCCTAGAACTCGTTCTCAAACTGCAAAAGAAAGAGCCCAAAAACCCCAAAGCTTCTTCAAGCCAACCTCGTGGGGATGTAAGCCCAACAAAAAGCCTAAGTTACACTCCTGGCCCGGATAGAAATATAAGTAAATTTGGGTCAAGCTCATCAGGCCTTATTCCAAGCTATAGTGGTTATAACCCAACTCTCATGGCCGAACCAAGTAATAGGAGTGAGGATCCGAATTATGATCCTATTGAAGATGGTTATGCTCATAGTGTTATTTGATTGATTGATTTCTTAAACCTATGGTTTGTTTAATGTCTCAATAATTGTCCTAAATGACAAAGTTGTATTTTCATTAATTATTAATGAAATAAAATGAATTATTTGAAATTTCTCTATGTTGTTAAGTGAATTAAATGTTTATATGATAAAACTTGTTTTAATTTTCAAAGTGTGATAATTAAACCCAGGAAGTATGTCTGCAAGAATGAGAGACCAAGTGAAAAGTAAGCGCACTGGTTCCAAAGTTGGGAAGGTCCTTAATCAGTTAGCCCATATTACTGAGAACATCACGAAAGTGGTGAAAAAGGAACACCGAAATCCCGAGCTTGATTCCTATAGTGAAGTCTTTAAGAGGGTAGCTACAGCTAAACCACCTGTTTACTTGGGAAAGGAGGACCCAGCCAGCCTTGAAAACTGGATTAGGGAGTTTGACAAGTTGTTTGATGCTATCAATTGCCCAAGTGAGATGAGGGTGAACAATGGGGTTTACTACTTGAGGGAGGAAGCTGATTTATGGTGGGCCCAAAGAAAAGATGAGCTGTTGAAGAAACCAAACTTTGGGTGGGATGAGTTTAAGGAAGCCTTGAGAGAAAAGTTTTACCCTTCCTACCTGAGAAAGCAGAAGTGCATGGAGTTTACCAACCTAAGGATGGGGAACATGTCAATCAGTGAATATTACAACAAGTTCATTGAGTTGATGAGGTTTGCCCCGGAAGTAGTCCCTACTGAAACCATCAAAGCTCAGAGACTTGAGCAAGGCTTAACCTTGACCCTCCAAGGGAAGCTAGGGGGAGTGACCTTTGAGACTTTGGATGAAGTTTATGGCCGTGCAGCCCATCTGTACGGAATTAAGGGGAGAGAGATGGATCAGGTTGGAGAGAAAAGGAAAAACCCGGACACGGGGGTGAAAAGAGGCACAAGCCCAATGGGAATTACCAAGGGAATTCTGGTGATAGGAGGGAAAACAAGGGAAACTTTGGGAAGGGGAATGGAGGCCAGTCGTCCAACCATAAGGGGAATAGGAACCAAAGGGGTGAGAAACCCAAGAGAAGGTATTTCTGCAAGCGGTGTGAGAAAGACCACCCAGGGAAGGACTGTGAGGGAAACCCGGTAACTTGTCGTTACTGTCAGAAGTTGGGACACCGTGAGTACGAGTGTTTCAAGAAGGAAGCTGATGTTAAGTATGGGAAGGTGAAAGAGTCTAGTGCACCTAGCAAACCACCTCAATCTAGTGGACCTACAACCAAGGCTGGAACCAGTAGCGGTGCGGGAAGTGCCCCAAAAGGTCGTGTGTTCGTGATGAATAGCCGTCAGGCTGAGTCTGCTAATGATGTGGTAATTGGTGTTTTCTTTATAAGTTCATCTCCTGTGAGAGTCTTGTTTGATTCAGGGGCGTCGCATTCTTTTATTTCTAAGAAATTAGTTGGGAGTCTCGGTTTAGAGAGTCCTGAGTCAGTTTCTCTAGATGTGTCTATCCCGTCTGGGGAAGTGAGGAGTTGTTCAAGATTGTTTTTGAGAGTGCCTATTTCTATTTCTGGGGTAGAATTTCTGGCAGATTTGATCGAGTTCGATTTGAACGACTTCGATGTAATTCTGGGTATGGATTGGTTGGGAAAGTATGAGGCAAGGATCGATTGTGCGGCTGAAAAGGTCACCTTAACTAGCCCAAATAAGACCAAAGTGGTATACAAAAAGGGAAAAGTTCAGGGTTGAGAATTGTGTCTGCAATGCAACTACAGAAGCTGGTTAAGAAGAGTTGTCCTTTGTTTTTGTGTAGTGTTCAAGAGATTGAAAGTGAGGAAAAGAAAGGTGAAGAGGGTATTTCCTGTTGTAGAAGAGTTTCCGGATGTGTTTCCAGACGAGATTCCGGGTATGCCGCCAGTAAGGGATGTTGAGTTCACTATTGACCTAGTGCCTGGAACTGGACCTATCTCTAAGGCTCCATATAGGATGGCTCCAGCTGAGTTGAGGGAGTTAAAGACCCAGTTGGATGATTTATTGGAGAAAGGTTATATTAGGCCTAGTTCATCACCCTGGGGAGCTCCGGTATTGTTTGTGAAGAAGAAAGATGGGAGTATGAGGTTGTGTATAGATTATCGAGAGTTGAACAAGGTGACAGTGAAGAATAAGTATCCATTACCAAGGATCGATGATTTGTTTGACCAGTTGAAAGGAGCAGGAGTATTTTCAAAGATAGATTTGAGATCGGGTTATCACCAGTTGAGAATTGCGGAGCAAGATATTGCAAAGAGTGCTTTCAGGACCTGTTATGGTCACTATGAGCTCACAGTTATGCCATTTGGTTTGACCAATGCCCCTGCAGTGTTCATGGATTTGATGCATAGGATTTTCAGGCCATACTTGGACAAGTTTGTGGTAGTGTTTATTGATGATATTTTGGTCTATTCAAAGGATGAAGAAGAGCACAAGGAGCATTTGAGACAAGTGTTATTATGTTTAAGGGAACATCAGTTGTATGCCAAGTTGTCTAAGTGTGAGTTTTGGTTGGAGGAAGTAGCATTTTTGGGCCATGTGATTTCCAAGGACGGAGTTTCAGTGGACCCAAGCAAGATTCGAGCTGTGAGTGATTGGCCAACCCCAAAGAATGTGTTAGATGTAAGGAGTTTTCTGGGTTTAGCAGGCTATTACAGAAGGTTTGTGAAGGATTTTTCGAGGATCGCGAAGCCCATGACAAGTTTGATGAAAAAGGAGCATAAATTCTTATGGACTCCAGAGTGTGAGGAGGCGTTTAAGATCCTGAAAGAAAGGTTAACCAAAACACCTGTGTTGGCCTTGCCGGATGGGAGTGATATGTATGACGTGTACAGTGATGCATCGAAGTTGGGATTGGGATGTGTGTTAATGCAAAACCGAAGAGTGATTGCGTATGCCTCAAGGCAGTTGAAGGTTCACGAAGGGAATTACCCAACCCACGATTTGGAGTTAGCTGCAATAGTATTTGCTTTGAAAATTTGGAGACATTACTTGTATGGGGTGACTTGTAGAATTTTCACAAACCATAAGAGTTTGAAGTACATTTTCACCCTGACGCACTTAAATGGGAGGCAGAGACGATGGTTGGAGTATATGAGTGATTATACATTGGATATTCAGTATCATGAGGGAAAGGCTAATGTGGTGGCAGATGCTTTGAGCAGGAAGTCAGAACATACGGTGAATGTGATGGTAGTACCAGATCAGTTGTGTGTGGAATTTCAGAAATTGAACTTGGAGGTGATGGAACATGGTGAAGTGGCTAGGATGTTGAATGCCTTGGTGATTCAACCATCCATTTATGATGAGATAAGGGAAAGTCAATTGGAAGATGAGAAGCTAAAAGCAATAAAGAAGAATATTGATGAAGGAGAAGTGTTGGATTTCACCATTTGTGATAAGGGGAGTATTCTATTTAAGGGGAGATGGTGTGTACCGCAGAATCGTGGTGATCTGAAACAAAGAATGATGGAAGAAGCTCATAATTCTCCTTATTCAATGCATCCTGGAGGGGATAAGTTGTATAAGGACATGAAGAAAACTTTTTGGTGGCCCAATATGAAGAGAGAAGTGGCTGAATTTGTGGCTAAGTGTTTGACATGTCAGATGGTGAAGATTGAGCATCGCAGGCCTCAAGGAAAGGTCCAATCCTTGGAGGTACCTAAGTGGAAATGGGATTCGATTTCTATGGATTTTGTGGGAGCTTTGCCAAAGACCAAGGCAGGGAATGACACTATTTGGGTAATAGTGGACAGGTTGACGAAGTCAGCAGCGTTCATACGCATGAAGAGTACTTAGACTATGGATCAGTTGGGAAGAGCATACGTGAAGTTTGTGGTGAAGTACCATGAGGTACCCACGAATATCATTTCGAATAGAGATTCAAGATTTTTGTCTAACTTTTGGAAAAGTTTGCAAAAGGCGATGGGAACGAAGTTGTTAATGAGCACAGCATTTCATCCAGCAACAGATGGTCAAACAGAAAGAACGATTCAGACATTGGAGGACATGTTGAGAGCTTGTGTTATGGAGTATCAAGGGTCTTGGGAAGACCACTTGGATTTAATAGAGTTCTCTTACAATAACAGTTACCATGAAAGCATTGGAATGGCACCATTTGAAGCATTATATGGTCGGAAGTGTAGAAGCCCAGTGTGTTGGAATGATATAAGTGAGACTATGGTTCTTGGACCAGAAATGATTGAAGATATGGTGAAGCAGGTCAAGTTGATCCAGGAAAAGATTAAAGCAGCCCAGGATCGACAGAAAAGCTATGCTGATTTAAAAAGAAGGGAGGAAGAATATGAAGTTGGAGAGAAGGTTTTGTTGAAAATTTCACCCATGAAAGGGGTGATGAGGTTCGGAAAGAAGGGGAAACTGAGCCCAAAGTACATAGGGCTTTATGAGATCATCCAGAAAGTGGGAAAAGTGGCTTATAAGTTGGATCTGCCTAACGAGCTAGAAAGGGTTCACAATGTGTTCCATGTGAGCCAAATTCGAAAGTATATTCCGGACGTGACACATGTGTTGCAACCAGAAATCATAGAGATGGATGAAAATTTGACTTATGAGGAAAGACCAGTAAAGATTCTTGACTCTAAGGTAAGGAGCACAAGGAACAAGGATGTGAGCATTGTGAAAGTGTTGTGGTCAAATCAGAAAACTGAGGAGGCTACATGGGAAGCTGAGGCTGATATGAGGAAACGATACCCAGAGTTGTTTACCTAAGGTTAGTGGTCAAGTTACGGGGGCGTAACTCCTTTTAAGGGGGGTAGAGGGCGATAGAGTTTCGCGCGTCTACTTTTCGAGTCATTTTTTTTGTGATTTCGAGTCTTATTTGAGTTTAGTTGGAGTCTTGAGACAAGTTAGGATGTGCATGAACCAATAATTTCAAAATGATTTTGGTTTCTTTTGACTAAGTTTCGGGACGAAACTTATTTTAAGGGGGGTAGACATTAATACCCCGTATTTTTATACGTATTTTCCTAATTAATTAATTAATTATTATTTTCTAAAAAGGGTATTTTAGTAATTTAACTTACTATTTAAATCTTGGAGCCAAAACGATATTTGAATTTTGGCGCCAAAAGTATTTTAAAAACAAATTATTATTTTGGATAAGATTTATTATCCATTTATCCTATTTTAAAAACCGGATTATTTATATATTTTGGATATTTTAATTAAGGCAAAAGCTATATTTTATTATTATTTTAATAAGTTCGAAAATCCCATTTATTTGGCTAATAAATTTTGGATTTTCCTAAGGGAAAATCTGATTTTATTAGTTAAAATTATTTGGTGAATATTTGGTATTTTATTATTTAATTATTTATTACAATAAATATTATTTACACAATTATTTTAATTCCTTAAAACTAGCAAAATAATTTCCTAAAGTACTAAATAGGAGGGCTGAAAATATGAGCTTAGGAAAGCTCAAAAATTTCGGCCATCCCATGTAGATTTTGGGAAAAATATTTTTGGTAAATTGTATTTTTAATTATCTCCTTAAAATCTCCTATTTTCCTTAAATCTAATTCTCCATCTTTTTAGTATCCAATCATTATATTTTCTTGCCATCTATTTTCTTAATTATTCCCTAAGTAATTCCAATTTTCTTAATATTTTTCATGACAATCATACCTTCCATATTCAATTATACACAATCTCTTTAATATCAAAACTTTCCTTAAATCTTTACTCACTTCTCCAAGTAATCCCTTAAACCCTACTTACCATAATTCTTCCCAAATTCTCTTACCATAATTCTTGCATGAGCTAGCCTATAAATACTCCTCCATACCTCTCACATTCTTCACACCAATTCTCTTCTTTTCTTCTCCTCTTTTTACGCAAATCATCCCGTTTATCTTTGAAACCAATTTTCGGGCACTTCGGGTCAGTTTTTGGGGTATTGCTGTTTCACAGAAGATTGTTCCTCTTGAAAAATCCTTGAGGTTAGGCTCAAGAATCATCCAATTCGGAGTTATATCGAAGGAGTTATAGCCTCTGCAAGTTCTGCCTATTCTTTCCAACGAAAATTCAATTCTTCTCTTTTCCTTGGTTTCCTATCTTTTCTCTTTCTCTTCTCTTATTCAATTATTATTATTATTATTATTATGGGGGATTTATAAAAATTAATATGAGTAGTTTTAATTATATAAACTAGATTTTTAATGATGTTTATGAAAATTAATTTAAAAGGTTCATGTACATATAGTTGGGGGTTTTTAATTACATAAACATCATTAAAAATCTAATTTATATGATTAAAACTACTCATAATAATTTTTATAAATCCCCCATAATAATAATAATAATAATAATTGAATAAGTAAAGAGAAAGAGAAAAGATAGGAAACCAAGGGAAAGAGAAGAATTGGATTTTCGTTGGAAAGAATAGGCAGTACTTGCAGAGGCTATAACTCCTTCGATATAACTCCGAATTGGATGATTCTTGAGCCTAACCTCAAGGATTTTTCAAGAGGAACAATCTTCTGTGAAACAGCAATACCCCAAAAACTGAACCGAAGTGCCCGAAAATTGGTTTCCAAGATAAACGGGATGATTTGCGTAAAAAGAGGAGAAGAAAAGAAGAGAATTGGTGTGAACAATGTGAGAGGTATGGAGGGGTATTTATAGGCTAGCTCATGCAAGAATTATGGTAAGAGAATTTGGGAAGAATTATGGTAAGTAGGGTTTAAGGGATTACTTGGAGAAGTGAGTAAAGATTTAAGGAAAGTTTTGATATTAAAGAGATTGTGTATAATTGAATATGGAAGGTATGATTGTCATGAAAAATATTAAGAAAATTGGAATTACTTAGGGAATAATTAAGAAAAATAGATGGCAAGAAAATATAATGATTGGATACTAAAAAGATGGAGAATTAGATTTAAGGAAAATAGGAGATTTTAAGGAGATAATTAAAAATACAATTTACCAAAAATATTTTTCCCAAAATCTACATGGGATGGCCGAAATTTTTGAGCTTTCCTAAGCTCATATTTTCGGCCCTCCTATTTAGTACTTTAGGAAATTATTTTGCTAGTTTTAAGGAATTAAAATAATTGTGTAAATAATATTTATTGTAATAAATAATTAAATAATAAAATACCAAATATTCACCAAATAATTTAACTAATAAAATCAGATTTTCTCTTAGGAAAATCCGAAATTTATCAGCCAAATAAATGGGATTTTCGGACTTATTAAAATAATAATAAAATATAGCTTTTGCCTTAATTAAAATATCCAAAATATATACATAATCCGGTTTTTAAAATAGGATAAATGGATAATAAATCTTATCCAAAATAATAATTTGTTTTTAAAATACTTTTGGCGCCAAAATTCAAATATCGTTTTGGCTCCAAGATTTAAATAGTAAGTTAAATTACTAAAATACCCTTTTTAGAAAATAATAATTAATTAATTAATTAGGAAAATACGTATAAAAATACGGGGTATTACATTAGCCTTTTGCATGAACACGCTTGATGATAATAATACGATTATTTGAAGTCCTTGTTCTTAATTTTATTATCAATTAAGAGGGAGAAATTAATTTTATTATGGTTCATGTACGAGATCCTACTCATCTATCACCGGGCTCTCGGCTTCACTCTCGAGGCACACAGTTACTGCTGGAGGAGCGCCTAAAGGGGCTCACCAGCCTAGCAGTAATCAGCCCGCAGGCTAAACTTGTGGGACTCCACCTAAAGGAAACCACACGCCTATAAATATGGGATAATGTACAACTGAAAAGAGGTTAGACACACATTCTATTACATGATCTATTTCTCTAAGTACACTTTCTCTCTCTAAAAACACATTCTAACTTAGGCATCGGAGGGGGGTTCCTCGAGCCACCCCTAAGGGCAGTTCACGTGTGTTGCCTTGCGCAGGTCATCAACTGGACCCAGTTCAACCCAGCAAAACCTTTGGATCCACACCAAACAATTGGCGCTATAAGGAGGGGTAGGATCATCTAACCTGAGGTTCACCAACTGAGCAAGGGACTAGTTGACAGATCGCCATGGCCAGAGAATAAGCTGTACAAACACCAGTCTCAAAGGCTATTGACACCAACCAAAAACCACAAAAAACAACTTCAATAACCGTCGATCCCAAAGGATCAACCGAAAAACCCAAATCCGGTATCTCTCATAAAACCATTCCTATTAGGTCGACATCAGCTGCGATCAAAGCGGTGGCGAAACTAGCAGATCCTGTAGGATCTAGTTCTTCTTTTAAGTTCAGAATGCCAGTGATAGACACGATCAAAGGGAACTGTTTATTCCTATAATCAGCTGAAGAGAATGTTCATGGAACACTTCGTCACACTGGTGGATCATACAAAAATGACCACCGAGCTGATGTCATTAGTTGAAGGAAAGGATGAGCCCCTGCGAGAGTTCATTACCAAGTTCAATAAAGAAGCAACCACCATCCCTAACATGAGTCGGGAGGTAGCGCTGCTGGCAATGCAGAGCGGCTTGCTGCTAGGCTCACCATTCAGAGTGTACATGGGGCGAAAAAGCCTTAAAACACTGGCCAAAGCGATAAGCAAGGCGCATGAGTTCATAAAAGCAAACGAAACTGACAGAGCCATGCTGAGCAGGAAAACACCAAGTAACCGAGTTAAGTGGGTTAAGGTCACTCGGGCAGAGAACGTAGCCAGGGTGGATCAGCCCAGCAGAGCTGAGCAAGGTCGTAGGGATGCCGAAAGGGCAGTGGGATAAGAAGATCAGACCAGAAGCGTGGAGCTAGGGCTGGAAGGTTTGATCATTATACTCCGCTCACTACTTCGAGAACCCATATCTACAGTGGGAACAAAACTGATGATAAATGGTAGAGGCCACCTAAGATGGTGAACAGAAATCGTGACCCCAGCGAGTGGTGTGGCTTTCATAAGGACCATGGACACACCACCGATGAGTGTACACATTTGAAGGATAACATTAAGGACTTGGTTCGGAGAGGGTACCTGAACCAGTTAAAGTAACATCCTGACTCCTCTAGGCGAAGGGAGGAGGATAGGTCTGGTTATGACCGCAGAGGAGGTCATAGAGGCCTAGTTGAGGGCAGAGATTGAGACAGCAAGCTAGAGGGCAGGGTGCATGTAATCAACGGTGGATCGGTGAACGGAGAAACCGTAAATAGGGCAAGAGCCGACTTGCGTGCAATGATCCATCAAATAGGTTACAATGAAAGGCGCAGATGGCCACCACTCCCCTCGCAGCCGCGAGCCATATTCGACGAATACGACCAAAAAGGCATAATCTACCCTCATGACAACCCCCTGGTAGTCACAATGAGAGTTGCAAACTGGGACGTAGATAGAGTCCTAATCGACGGTGGCAGCTCGACCAACATAATATACATCAGCGCATTCAGAGAACTAAAGCTGGATAAGAGAGACTTGAGAAGATTAAGCTACGAAGTCATAAGGTTCAATGGATCCGGATTGGTCATTGAGGGCATAATGGAGCTGTCAGTCCGCGTTGAATAAGGGTCAAGACGGCGTGATGTCCGAGATACATTCTTAGTGATAGACTCACCGTAACCTTACAATGTGATAGTGGGGAGGCCACTCATGCATAAGATAGGTGGAGTGGTCTCCACTTATCACCTTGCTATGGCATATACGGCCAATGACGAAAGGTCTGTAAAGCTCAGGGGAAACCAAAAAATAGCCCAACAATGCTATATCACAGCCTTGAAGCAGCCAGCCAGGACTAGGCAAGAGCCTGGCCCAGATCCATGGTCTAAGGATCAGACTGAGAGGAAATCAAGAAAAAGGAAGCGGGAGAATACCACAAAGAGAAAAACAAGCAGAAGCTTGCAATGGAGAATTTGAGGCCCGCAAAAAAAGAGATAGCCAGGTCGTTACCCAGCGGGGAGCACATAACAGTTAAGCTCATAGAGGGCGATAGCTCAAGAACAGTGAAAATTGGAAAAGACATTGACCCTAGAGTAGAGGTGCACCTTGTAGAACTGTTGAGAGCAAATAAGGATATCTTCGCATTTTCAGCGGAAGAAATGCCAGGAATTGACCTAGAGGTTATGGTTCATAGGCTGAATGTAAAAGAAGACATCAGGCCGGTCAAACAGAAAAAACTAAGTTTCTCCACGAAGAAAAACCAGGCCATCTAGGAAGAGGTGGACAAGCTACTAAAAGCTAAATTTATTGAACCTTGTGACTACCTAGAGTGGTTAGTCAACGTGGTCATGGTGAAAACGCAAATGGCCAGTGGCGGATGTGCGTTGATTTCACATATTTCAACAAACCATGTCTAAAAGACTGCTACTCGATGCCGCGAAATGATCAGTTGGTAGACTCAACCAACGGTCATGCCCTACTGAGCTTCATGGATGCCTTCTTAGGGTATCACCAGATCAGCCTACACAAACCAGACAGGCAGAAGACTGTGTTCATCACTGAAGAGGGGGGTGTACAATTACATAGCCATGCCCTTCGGGCTGAAGGGGATACGTTCCAGAAAACAATGGACAGGGTGTTTATGCATCAGAAGGGGCGGAATGTCGAGGTATACATTGACGACTCAATTGTCAAGAGCGTCACGTAGGCAGGGCACATCATGGATTTAGCAGAGACATTTGCCACACTGAACAAATATCATATCAAGCTCAACCAAAAGAAATGCATTTTCGGGGTGAGCTCTGGGAAGTTTCTAGGCTTCCTGGTTAATGAGAAGGGAATTGATGCTAACCCAGAGAAGGTGGAGGCAGTCCTAAGCCTCCTAAAGCCCAAATGCACCAAAGATATTATGCGGTTGACAGGGAGAATGGCAGCGCTGACTTGATTCATTAGAAAGTCAGCTGGCAAAGCCTTACCATTCTACCAGTTGTTGAAGGGAAATAGAGAATTTAAGTGGGGTGAAGTAGAAAAAGAAGCTTTTGAAGGGTTCAAGGAGCACTTGACCAAGCTCCCAACCATGATCAGCCCAGAGCAGAGTGAAAAGCTCCAGTTATACATCCCCGCCTCAGTGCAGACAATTGGGTCAGTCCTCCTAGTTGAAAGGCAGAAATAGTAGAAACCAGTATACTTTGTTAGTCACGTGCCGGCAGAGGCTGAGTAGAGATACCCACTGGTAAAGAAGCTGACTTTTGAAGTGGTAACTTCAACAAGAAAGCTAAAACCCTATTACGATGCACACACAATTCAAATCCTTACAAATCACCCACCGGAAAAAGCCCTATAGAAAATGGACGCTTCAGGCAGACTTCTAAAGTGGGCGATAGAACTCTCTAAATATGAATTCGAGGTTAACCTAGGGCAACCATCAAAGCTCAAGCCCTAGCTGACTTCATAGTGGAAGCCTCTTATGAAGAGAAGGAGAATGAGGTCGGAGTATGGAAGGTGGCAGTGGATGGATCTTCAGCTCAAACAGGAAGTGGAGTAGGAATAATAGTAACATCGCCAGAAGGAAATGTATTCGAGTATGCCATTAAGTTCAAGTTCAAGGCATCGAACAACGAGGCAAAGTATGAAGCAACTCTAGCAGGTTTGAGGATGAGTATTGCAGCGGGAGCCAAAAAGGTGCACCTGCAGACTAACTCTCAGCTGGTAGCCAGCCAACTAAAAGGGGAGTATGAGGCTAGAGAGCCTACAATGCTGAAATACACAACCAAAGTGAAAGAGTTGGTAGCTCAATTAATGCATTTTTAGATAGATTTGGTACCTAGAGCGGAAAATTCCCAAGCTGATGCATTGTCAAAATTGGCAACTCCACTCTCCAAAGCCTAACAAGGACGGTCATGGTGGAAGTCCTGAACGGGAGCAGCATTGTAGAAAGCAAGCAGGTGAACTGTACTAAGCAACAACGAGCATGGTTCTCAGACATACTGGCGAATAAGGAACATGGCTTGCTGCCTAGTGACAATGCACAAGCCAAAAAATTCAAAAAAGATGCTAATTGGTACATGGTGATGAATGAGGAGCTTAACAAAAAGGGCTTCTCCAAGCCACTGCTGAGGTGTATTCTAGAGTAGGAGCAAGAAAAAATTATGGAAGAAGCACACTCAGGAATCTGCGCCAACCACATTTGAGGAAAGGCCTTGGGAGTTAAAGTGCTTAGAAGAGGAGCATATTGGCCAACCCTGACGCATAGCATACGTCAAAAAATGTGAAAAGTGCCAAAAGTACGCTCTAATTATAAATCAGCCAGCCAATGATCTGACCCAAATTCTCAGCTTGATCCCGTTCGCTCAGTGGGGAATGGACATATTAGGACCTTTCACCACTGGATCAGTGGGTGGGAAATATCTCCTAGTGGCAGTGGACTATTTCACCAAGTGGATTGAAGCTGAGCCCACCAAGTACATAAAAGCCTCTCAAGTAAGGACGTTCATACGGAAGAACACCATTACAAGATTTGGGGTGCCATAGTGCATAGTCTTTGACCATGGGTGTCAGTTCGACTGTGACACCACCAAGGATTACTTGGAAGAGATGAGTACCAAGTATGCAAGCGCCTCAGTCTGCCACTCGCAGAGCAATGGCCAGGCAGAGGCAGCAAACAAGTTGATCCTAATAGCCTTACAAAAGAAGTTGGAAGAGCATAAGGGCCTCTAGGCTGACCTAGTCCTAGGGGTATTATTGGCAAACAGGACAACAAAGAAGGAGTCTACTGGGAAAAGTCCATTTACCCTGGCTTACGGGGCAGACGCGGTAGTTCCAGTGGAGGTTCAAATCCCCAGCCTAAGAATCCAACACTATGAGCAGCAAGGTAATTAAAAGCATCTGCTGGAAGAACTAGATTTCCTTCCAGAGATGCGGCTAAAAGCAGCCCTCAAGCTGGCAGCCTAGAAGAGCAGAATCTCAAAAGCCTTCAACAAAAGAGTTAAGCACCGGGAAATACTACTTGAGGACTTGGTTCTCAGAAGGACTGCAGCAGTGGGAAGAGGGAATCAGCATGGAAAGCTGTCAGCCCATTGGGAAGACCCTTTCCTCATCCACAAGCAAGTAGGCCCAGGTGCCTTCCTCCTCGCAGATCAAGAAGGTTAGGTGTTATGGAATAGTTTCAACGCAGATGTGTTAAAGAAATATTTTGTTTAAAGGACATGTGGCTAAGTAGTAATTGAAAAACTTTTTCTACGTTATACAAGAAATTTGTTAAAATTATGCTGTGTTAATCAAGGCAATTCAAGCCATTTGAATTCAATGAAATACAAGCCTCTACGTAAGGAGTATAATATATGAGCTTGCCTAAACATGTTCATTCATTAAATCATGCTTTAGCATTGTACACTAACATGCTGAAAATACCATACATACATTAAAGTCAAAGCAGAAAGCATCAAAATAAGGTGCAGCAAGACATCATTAAACAAGCGAAAATCACAATTCCCTAAGTTTAACCAACCTGCTCAAAGTAAAACAGGGTGCCAACTCGGGGACGCTTGAGGAGGAGGGCTAGCACGTTCAACTTGAGCAGGGAGAAGTGAACGAAAGGAAAAAGAGCAGGCTGAGCGGGTATCACCAAGCTTCTCTTGGTCCCACCCAGCTCACCTCTTTTGTGGGAGGAGAAGAGATGGATTAGCAATAAGCTTTACAAAAAATAAGTAAGGAGCATAAACAATAAGTTACAGCAACATAAGCTACATGACATGCAAGTAAGTCATAGCCAAATAAGTTGAATGACATGCGAATAAGTCACAGCCAAATAAGTTGAATGACATGCGAATAAGGTCACAGCCAAATAAGCTAAATGACATACGAACAAGTCTCTGCAAATAAAATTAAGTAGATGACATAACGTACAAGCCTTTGTCATAAAGAGATAAATGGCATAAAACTTGACAGTTTCCACCCAGGGTAGTGAAAGGCAAATAACTAATGAAGCCTTATATGGCCAAGTGGGAGAACAAAATTAAGGAAAAGTAAAAGTGAACGCCACAGGAAAACCCAACCTACGAGGTTTTACCTAGTATAGCGAAAGGGCGGCTGAGTTAAGGTTTAGGTACCACTATACCATGACTCACCAGAAGACTTGAGCAAGCATGCTGGCAACAAAGTAAGCAATGAACGAAATAACAGAGAAGTTATCACATGCATATACTAGCAAGTTGAACCTCTGCCCGCCAAGATAGAGAAAACATTCAGCAAAAGGTTATAACTGTCACAAAGCAGAACCCCTATCCACCACGATGAGGAAAACATTCAGCAAGAATAGTCAAAAAAGCAAAAGGATTCAAGTTAAGCTGGACAAACCTTGCTGACAGAAACATAAAGTGTTAAGTAAAAACACACAGAAAATACAATCTTTGGCGGCTATACACCCCAAAGACAATAACAAAAGCTACCTAGTAGCTACAGACCTAGGTGAGGGAAACTCCGATGAACCGCTGGAGGAAGGGGGAGACAGCAGCCAAAACCATTATTGCTCGTTAGCCATAGTCTCCACCCTAATGGCAGCAGCAATATCAGCACATAAAGGCACCTCCAAGTTCAGCATAGCGTGATTGGGAACTTTGCAAATAGCAACAAGAGGGTGGTTAGCGGGCAGGTTGTAAAATTCAGCTTCTCCAACACCATCAACCTTAGCCCAAAAGGCGTTAAAACGAGCCTGCTGCTCCACGCCCTCACCATAAAGACCTCTCACGCAGCGAGCTGCGGCCTCCCAGCCTCCATCATGACGATCAGCAAGCAACTTATTAAAAGCTGGAGAGAGCACAAAAGATCTAAATGCCATCTTAGCCTCCAACGCTTGCACTCTGGTCTGAGAAGCTCCCAGTTGCCCCTCACAGTCTGTCAGTCTAGTGTTGGTGAGCTCGAATTCTCCTAGCTAAAGCTGTAGAGCATCCGCCCTCTCTCTCAGCGGAATCACCTCACCAGCCATTGCGTCCCTCTTAGAGCGAGCCAGCTAAACTTCCTTATCCTTCTGAACAAGGGTTACGCTTTGATTTTGGTACTCCTTCTCCACTGTAAGCAAGGAAATAGCCAAGTCGCCAACAAACTTGGTAAGATGCAAGCAAATAAAACAATAAAAACAAGCTAAGACAAAAGCAGTAAAATAGGCAGAAGGAGAAAGCTGAAACAGAAAAAAAAAAGAAGACTAGAGAAAAGAAAGCTAACCTTCTATAAGTCATGGCACGCAGTAGCAGCAGGAAGACTAACTGAACCGCTAGTAGAGTCAGAAGGAAGACGAATGCCTTAAGTACGGCGATAGCCCAAGGTGCCACCTTGTCGCAGGTTATCCACAAACGAGAATTCGTCAGCCCGAACATTCATCAAAGGGCGAAACGGAGCGTTCTCAGCCCCAGTAGGGCACAACAAACGGCGAAGAGAAATATCAATTGGCACTTCCCCAAACTCTATAGGCCCAGTAGGACAGAAATTACCTTCATCAGAGATTGAGGTCGCAGAGAGAGGATTCTCAAACGCATCACTCAAAAACTAGTGAACGCAACGGTTAAGTTCACTAGAGTTATGAGTACCAATTGACAGGGTAAAGTCGTATCCCCAAATCAAAAGTAATTCCTAAATTCTCTAACTAATGTAGATAGGGAAGTAGGGTCGAATCCACAGAGAAACGAGTCTTTCTATTCCTAATTAACTAATATAATCTAGATTATGAGGTAACCAATATATATATTTGAATAATAAACTAAACTACGGAGATCAAGAATAAGGAGAAAATAATATATAAAAGGATCTAGGGCATAGGTTCACCAATAAATAATATTCCAGGGTTGAATATAATAATCATTCATCAATGCATAATTAATCAGATCATAAAGGGCTTTCGCTACGTATTATAATCACACAATTAATTTACCGGTATTAAATCTCATCTTTCGAATCTCGACTTAACCATTTATAAATTAACCTGCCTATTGAAACTAGACCTAAACATTAATTCTCATCTGTCGAATCTCGAATCAATATTGTCAAACTCATGCATAAAAGATCAGACCTAATCTAGTCACAAAGCATTAAATCAATAAATAGGAAATTAATCTAGCATTGATAATTAACAACAATAATTTACCCCTTCATATTATTTATGGATCCCCATAAACCCTAGAAAGTAAACTACTTAGACATGATTAGAAATAAACTAAATAAAGCAATTAAACAAGTCATAAGGAATTGAAGGAATGAAAATACTGAAATTGATAAAATAGAAATCGTACCGAATCGACGGAATTACAAACGGAGTTTAAGAACAAGAGAAAGAGTAAAGGTTTTGAGAGAGAAAATCTAAGTAGAGAGAGAAAAGTAGCAAGGGAGAGTAAGAAGTCCTAAACTTACCTAAATAAATTACATCAAAATACTAAGCAAGGAAATTCTACGCTAAACGAAACTAATCGGAGCCTAAACAAACCCCCTAAAACTCACGCCCGGTCGGGCGCCGTACCGCCTGGCCGGGCCCGCCTTTTTGTTGCTAAAATCACCTCTCGCGCCCGGTCGGGCGCGTGCTCCGGGCGGGATGTTCTTCTCTTCTTTGCTCTCCCCGCCCGGCTGGGCGCGCCTTCGGGCGAGGCCTTAGGGCCCCGCGCGGAGCTCTTGGGCACCAATAATGGACTTTGATTGGGCCTTTACTCCTAAGCCCAATCGGATTTCCTCCTTGGGTCTTTGAACTCGGTCCAAACGCCTCGGGATTTCCAATACCGAGCCCTTAATCACCGATTTGCTTCTTCTAACCGGCCTTGGGCTTCAATCAGTGGCCGTGCACCTCCAATGCTCGTAGTCGCTACTCGAAAATCCAGGAAAATGCTCCAAAAGTGCAATTTCCTACAAAACTCAACCAAAACTACGAAAACACTAGAAAACATTAATTAGTGATAAAAGTGGCTCAAAAGAGCCAAAAACACTACTAATTATGACCAAGGGACGGGGGTATATCACCATATAAAATGGACATATCAAACTCCCCCAAGCCAAACCCTTGCTTGTCCCCAAGCAAAGAGCTCATCAATGAACATATAAAACATGCCTCACCCCAATAATCAAAACAAGCACAAACGACTCAAGGCAAATCTAATGAACATGCTTCAACATTAATCAATCTCATTCATCCAATCACCTTTCCTCCCCAACAATTGTCAAATAGAGCAAACCACAAGAGCATATAGAATTCAAGACTAGTGCTCACTTACTCAACTCTCATTTATGTGGCGAGTAGAAGATGTACTCGATCGCTCTCCATCCCAACCCCTTTATGTGAACAATGCCCTCCCAAACTCACAACACTCGTGTGTTTAAGAAAAAACATGCACTCAACCTAATAGTTGACTCGGAATATGCCAAGTCATAACTTGCATTGATAAACAACACTTTCACATTTACACAACTCTATGCACAAGGTCGGAAGGTCTTTAAAGCTTATAATGTAAGGCTAGGGTAAAAGGTATGAAATATTTGGGAATATGTGAGAGAAAAGCTATGCATCAAGGGAGCCAATTCCTAGTAAACCCGTGATCAGAATAAATAATGATCATACATCTCAAACATACTCAATTCCAACAAAAATCCACCAAATACAACTCCAAACAAATCAAACAATCCCAACACTTACAAAAATATAATAATGTAGAACTTGAGTGAAAAACAAACTCCAACTACTAAACATGAATTTTCTCATCGAAACTCAACCCTTTTTTTTTCTTTCTTTCTTTTGATCAACCTTCACTTAGATCATTTGAACATATGACAATTTTTCTCCTTTTTTTTTTTTTTTTTTTTTTTTTTTTTTGAAGTTCACTTTTTTTTTCATTTTTTTTCATCACACTTTTGTTTTTCCAAGGATATTCAACTTTTAAACTCATCAAAACAAAAATATGATCAACCCACCCAAATTGCGCAAATAATGTGCACACTACAAACTCCCTCACCTCACTCACTAATAGCTCCCCCAAGCCAAGCTTGGGACTAGTAACCAATGGGGCAAATATAGCTTATAATATGGCTAATAAACAATAAAAGGGCACAAGCAACAACATGGGTAGCAAGAAGGGAACAAACGTATCTAAATTCTCTGAAGGCTACCTAAAAGAATGAACGCCTTCGTCCTCCTCATGTGCATAATAATGAGTCATGAAACACTACTCATAGTTGCAAACCAATACTCAAATTCATTGACATACCAGGAACTAAACACATATTCCTAACCAAATCAACTAGTCAAGCACTATATTCACAGGTAGTTGGACAAAATTGACGCAAGTTTAGGCATCCAAGCAATCAAACTTCAAATCATGATCAACTAATCCACAATATTCATCATCAAAAACCAAGAATCAAAACAAATTTTCTCAAGTATGGGGCACAGGGAAGCATGATTTACAATTCATTGGAACGTATTTTTTTTATTTTTCAATTTTTCAAAATTTTTTTTTTTTGAATAAGAAAGCAATAAATCTAAACTAAGAAAACACACCAAAAATAAATAAATAAAAGAAAAAGGGAATAAGAAATATATACCAAATCCAAAAATCTCCCCCAAACCAGAATCAGACAATGTCCTCATTGGCCCGAGAGCTAGCCCAGCATGGCTAATCCTCCTCGTCCTGATCCATCCGTGTGGACCCCCCTCCTCCACTACTACCTGCACCACCTGCACCAAAAGAGCTACCACCAAAATAGTTAGCGTGATAACTCCCCCCCGCCGGTCCCCCAAAAGGTATGTCCTGGCCGTACCCATGGAAAGAGGAATAGTCAGTGTAAATACCATGGGCAGTGGGATCCCTATCGTATCCCTGGGGTGGAGGTTGGAACCAGTCTGGGTAAATAGCATCGTTGGGAATGTTGCCTCGACGAGCATAGTCATCATAAATGGGGTAAAGCCCTCTACCCTGGTTCCTCTCTAGGTAACCCAATCTATGGTTAATGGACCCTATCATCCTCCTCATGTCAGTATGGGAGTGCTCTATACGTCCTAAGGCATGACCTATACTCTGAAGGTCCCAAACTGGGTCAGAGTCGGCCTGGGGTGAGACTGGCGGGGTGGTGATGGTGAAATCTGTAAAGGCTCAGTCACAGGTGGAGGTTGTGGTGGTGGAACTGGAGGTGCCTCCCCTCGGGCATGGGCAACTAGAAGGGCATAGGTGTAAGAATCCTGCCCGGGGGGAAATGCGGTCAAGTCTGGGTTAGGTAGGGGAAAGATGGGCAATGGATGCTCGTTCCCTACCTTGATACACCAATGGGTGACCTGGTGACCATCTACCCTCAACCACCCCAACTCCTCAAGGTACCTAGCGGTCATGTAGGTGTCAGGTCCACAGTTAGTCATACGGTGGGGTCTGTTCTCTACAAAGCCCGCTTTCTTGATGGCTATCCTGGTGATAAGGCCACCAAGACGGATGGGGGTAGTGACGGTGTTGCTAGCGGTGGCATGTCTGCCTAGGTGGTGAATGATATACCTAGCTATGTTCAGCTTCCCGAACCCAAACACATAATGTCCAATCACAGCAAGTTCATTGGTCTGACAGTTATGGGGTTCGTATCTACCTAGGAAACACACACCGGCAAATCTTTGCCACATTTTAGGGACGGGGTGGTGGATCAGTTTGGCACTAGCATGTTGTGCATTTACATTAGGCATTCCAGTTAAAGCAAAATACACATTTTCCATTTTAAATTCAGCATGCCATTGTCGATCCAATTCATGATCCAATTCAAAAAATTTACAAAATTCCACAAAAGACAAAGTAATATTTCTATTATTTAGCCTAAAAATCAATTTTGGTCCACTTTTATGATTTTGAACAATTAAAAACGACAAAAATTCACAAGTTAATTCACGATATGTGGCATAATGCATTTTAAAAAATTTACGCATACCAATATCATTCATAAAACGTCTAACAAAATCATAAATTCCTAGAGCTTCTAGAGTAGGGCGGTGTAACCACCGTGAAGGAATTACCTCTCACCCGTAGAGCACCTCTAGCTTCTCCTTTTGCTCTGGGGTCGCAATCTTGATTGTCGGCCACTGAGCAAGTTGTAGAGATGGGTCGTATTGCTGAGACGAGCTTGAGCTACCCCCGAGTAGAGTCCTTGCCCTCTTTACCGCCATTTTAGGAAGTGGGTCAGAATTTGATTTTTGTGAAACTTGAAAATTTTTGTATAAGAATGTAGAGGGTGAAGAGAGGAGAAAGAATATGTAAAAATTTTTAAATTTGAGTAAGAGATGGAGAAGATATCTTAGAGAGAAGTTAGAGGATAGTTGAGTTTTAGAGAGAGAAATAATGGTGGAAAAGAATGAAAGAAGAAAGAAGGAGAAGAAAGGAGGAAGAAAGAAAAAAGAAGATGGGCGGAAAACCTGAGGTGGGATCGCGCCCGGTCGGGCGGCCCGTCGCCCGGTCGGGCGACATGAAGTGTCGATTCTTGCCTCTTCTCGCGCCCGATCGGGCGCCACATCGCCCGGTCGGGCGATGTTTCTTCAAAAATTTTCCTCACTCTCGCGCCCGGTCGGGCAAAAATAAACTCCGTACACGTCAAGTTTCGAGCCCGATTGGGCGCTCCTCCGCCCGGTCGGGCGAATTTTGCTAATTTCAAACCCTTACTCTCGCGCCCGGTCGGGCGGAGCCTCGCCCGGTCGGGCCCGAGAGCTAGTTGGACATTTCTTTTTCTTCAAATTTTGGCTAACTCTTTTCCTCAATCTGTACCAAAAACTCATAACACTCATTAAATTCCCTCCTCTCTCCTCTCATAAGAAAAAGTAAACAATAAAAACTAAAAAAAATAAATAAATACGGGTTGCCTCCCGGAAAGCGCTGGTTTATCTAGGTCCCGCACGACCTTCTTACCAAGTATAGTAACTAGGACCCTTGGCCAAACGCTTGATCGGGCGATTTCTCACCCGGTCTAGCGGTGTTTTGGCTACGCCGCGGCTTCCTGACATACCCTGTGGGACGCCAATTCACTTTGTCTGGTGGATCCTCTTTGACTTGGATTGGGGGTTATTCAATGCTACGCACCAAAGATCCTTCTTTGATCGAGGGTTGCTTCAAAATGTCATTGCATTCAACACTTGCAACTCGATCTGGTGGAACACTTACCGTAGGCTCGAATTGCACAACTTGCGTGATTGATTCCACCTTTTCGTCCTCAAAACCAAGACCAACAGTGTAGAGTGCTCTTTCTATTACATCAACTTCCTTCTTCCATCTGTTTATCTCATCTGAAAGGGATGCAACACAAGATACCGCCTCCAAGGGATCTTTTTCAAGAGCTTGGGGCTTGTTAGAATAATTCTCAACCACATTAACACTAAAGCACTTCTCCTCTGTCATGAGGCTTTTAGGGGTATTATTAAGATTAAAAATAGTTTTATCATCCCCTACTGATAGTGTTAATTTACCACTTCTCACATCTATGATTGCTCCTGCAGTGTTAAGGAATGGTCTACCCAAAATAATCGGGGTTTGCATATCCTCAGCCATATCAAGAACAACAAAATCAACAGGTATATAAAATTTACCTACTCTAACGGGAACATCCTCTAAAACACCTAAGGGGTATTTGAAAGAACGGTCAGCCATTTGTAGAGTAATATTAGTAGCTTTTAATTTACTCATATTCAGTTTGGAACACACAGATAATGGCATAACACTAACGCTAGCACCCAAATCACACAATGCATTATCAATCATTAGATTTCCTATATGATAAGGGATAGAAAAGTTACCCGGATCTTTTAATTTAGGTGGAGATTTATTCTGAAGTACGGCACTACACTCTACAGTGAAAGCTACTGTCTCTACCTCACTAATAGACCTTTTTCTTGTCAATATTTCTTTCATAAACTTTGCATATGAAGGAATTTGTGTGATTAATTCAGTGAAGGGAACTGTTACCTTCAAATCTTTTACCATCTCCAAGAACTTACCAAACTGCTTATCCAAGTTTGTCTTCAAGTGACGATTGGGGAATGGAAGCTTGATAACTGGCTTTGGAGCATTATTGCTCTTATCTGGAGTAGCCACCTTCTCTGGAGTCGTACCCTGCAATGTAGAATGAGATATATTAGTACTGTGCTTTAGCCCTGCAGGGCTATTAACTACATTGTCTGGTTTAACGGAATCAAGATTAGCATTATTTAGTAAAACAGGTTCATCAATTCTGGGCATAGGGGGCCCTTCATAGTTTGAACCACTCCTTAGAGTAATTGCGTAGGATTGATCCGTAGGCCTGGTCGGCTGTGCGGCAGAGCTCCCTGTTGGCGGGCTTGTAGAGTGGCGGAAAGTTGCGCAATCTGATTATCTACAATTTTATTGTGCGCTAGGATTGAATCAATTTGCGCATCTCTACTCTCCATATGCTTCTGCATATTAACCAACATCGCTCTAATTTCCACCAAAGAAGGGTCGGAAGATGAGGAGGATTGTTGTGGTTGGTTTTTCTGGCCAGCATTGGGATGGTAATATTTCTGTTGATGTTGCTGTGGCGCCTGTGGTTCTTGTGACGGTGGATTTTGAACATTGGTACTCCGGTAGGAAAGGTACGGATGATTTCGATACCCAGGATTGTAGGCGTTGGAGTATGGGTTATTCTGCTTATAGGTTTGAAAAGCATTAACTTGCTCCATCGAGCTCCTGCAATCTTGCTCATAATGTCCTACACTTCCACAATTTTCACAAAAAGCATCATTAGAGTTATTAGCAACAGCAGAAACATTAGCAACAGAGTTAGGGATATTAGTACTAAGGTTATCTAATTTCTGGCAAATAGAAGTAAGCTGAGCCTGCAAAAGGGATACTGAATCAACGTGGTGTTTGCCCTTATTTGCATAGCCTCTAGAATTCCCATATTGGGAATTATGTATCGCCATATCTTCAATAACTTGACCTGCATCATCAACATTAAGATTCATAAATCTACCATTAGCTGCAGAGTCTAGAATTGTTCTGGATGCATTCCCTAATCCGTTGTAAAAAGCTTGAATTAACTGCCACTTTGCCAAGTTATGGTGGGGACACTCCCTCTGCAGATCCTTGAACCTCTCCCAAGCCTCATATAATGCTTCATCTGGCTCCTGGGCAAAATTCTGAATGGCACTTCTTAGTAAAGCTGTTTTCTCTGTAGGGTAATATTTGTTATAAAAATTTAAAGCAAGAGTCTCCCAGTTAGTAATACCAAGTGTATTTCTATTCAAACCATTAAACCACAATTTAGCTTTTCCACATAAAGAAAAGGGAAAGAGAATCTCCCTGATCTGGTCCTGCGTTACCCTATTCTGCCGAATAGTATTGCAGTATTGACAGAAATCTGCAATGTGAAGATTAGGATCTTCACCCTTAGCTCCACTGAATTGCTTTCTTTCTATCATCGTTATGAACTGGGGCTTGATTTCTAACTGGACTCCCGCGATATCTAGTCTGGGGGAAAGGTGTGGAAAATCCGTTAAGGACGGTTGCGAATAATCGCTGAGCTTCTTAGGTGCAGTTATCTCTGATTCTGAATCTGAAGGAATTTCCGAATCACTAGAATCACGTGGCGAATCTCTAGGAATGTCGTTACTCCCAGAACCCGCCAGGATTTGTCTATAAAGATTCTTCTGTCTATGGAAAGAGCGCTCGATCTCAGGATCGAATGGAATGTAACCTGATCTGGAACACCTGGGCATAAACAGAGAACTAAAAAGACAAATATGAAAACTTCCTCAAAGAACTAATGTCCTTTGAGGCAAAAGAAAAAAAATAATCTAGACTACAAAAACAATTAGAAATAAAAATAAAACCGTTTCCCCGGCAACGGCGCCAAATTTTGACAGGGTAAAGTCGTATCCCCAAATCAAAAGTAATTCCTAAATTCTCTAACTAATGTAGATAGGGAAGTAGGGTCGAATCCACAGAGAAACGAGTCTTTCTATTCCTAATTAACTAATATAATCTAGATTATGAGGTAACCAAGATATATATTTGAATAATAAACTAAACTACGAAGATCAAGAATAAGGAGAAAATAATATATAAAAGGATCTAGGGCATAGGTTCACCAATAAATAATATTCCAGGGTTGAATATAATAATCATTCATCAATGCATAATTAATCAGATCATAAAGGGCTTTCGCTACGTATTATAATCACACAATTAATTTACCGGTATTAAATCTCATCTTTCGAATCTCGACTTAACCATTTATAAATTAACCTGCCTATTGAAACTAGACCTAAACATTAATTCTCATCTGTCGAATCTCGAATCAATATTGTCAAACTCATGCATAAAAGATCAGGCTTAATCTAGTCACAGAGCATTAAATCAATCAATAGGAAATTAATCTAGCATTGATAATTAACAACAATAATTTACCCCTTCATATTATTTATGGATCCCCATAAACCCTAGAAAGTAAACTACTCAGACATGATTAGAAATAAACTAAACAAAGCAATTAAACAAGTCATAAGGAATTGAAGGAATGAAAATACTGAAATTGATAAAATAGAAATCGTACCGAATCGACGGAATTACAAACGGAGTTTAAGAACAAGAGAAAGAGTAAAGGTTTTGAGAGAGAAAATCTAAGTAGAGAGAGAAAAGTAGCAAGGGAGAGTAAGAAGTCCTAAACTTACCTAAATAAATTACATCAAAATACTAAGCAAGGAAATTCTACGCTAAATGAAACTAATCGGAGCCTAAACAAACCCCCTAAAACTCGCGCCCGGTCGGGCGCCGTATTGCCTGGCCGGGCCCGCCTTTTTGTTGCTAAAATCACCTCTCGCGCCCGGTCGAGCGCGTGCTCCGAGCGCGATGTTCTTCTCTTCTTTGCTCGCCCCGCCCGGCCGGGCGCGCCTTCGGGCGTGGCCTTAGGGCCCCGCGCGGAGCTCTTGGGCACCAATAATGGACTTTGATTGGGCCTTTACTCCTAAGCCCAATCGGATTTCTTCCTTGGGTCTTTCAACTCGGTCCAAACGCCTCGGGATTTCCAATACCGAGCCCTTAATCACCGATTTGCTTCTTCTAACCGGCCTTGGGCTTCAATTAGTGGCCGTGCACCTCCAATGCTCGTAGTCGCTACTCGAAAATCCGGGAAAATTCTCCAAAAGTGCAATTTCCTACAAAACTCAACCAAAACTACGAAAACACTAGAAAACACCAATTAGTAATAAAAGTGGCTCGAAAGAGCCAAAAACACTACTAATTATGACCAAGGGACGGGGGTAAATCACTATATAAAATGGACATATCACCAGTCTCCTTAGCAGCATTCTCATCAGGAAGCCCAGTGTTGGAAGAATGAGAAGCAAAAAGATCAAGGGCTGAGGAAGTTCGAGCCTTTTTGGCAGCGGGCTGGTCGCCGTCATCTGAAGGAGAGACCATGGGATCATCATCCAAGTTGTTAATTGAATGATCTTATTTGTGCGAACTCCCATGTTGAATGCGTCCTCTCCTGCTGGCACTTTGCAAACGGCCTCGAAGCCCAGCAAAGCGAGGCGGGATCTTGGGAAGCTCCATGATAACTTCATTAGGTAGTTGGAAGGAAGAAGCCTCGATAGAAGGATCAGTAGCGTCCTTAGCAGCAATGGTAGCACCAATGCTGGGAGAATAGAGCAGAACATGCTTTGTAGAAATTGTGGGTTTCTCACCCACCGCAGCGTTAATCTTAGCCTCCCCCTTAGGGGGGAAAATAAAAAACAATGTCAGCAAAGTTATCAGCATTATCATTTTTAGGATCATTAGAAGCTTGATTCAACGATTCATTTACTTCGGCGGGCTGAGGTACCACCTGGCCGAAAGCCGCAGCAGGACGCCTCTTAGAAGGAGCACCCTATGCCACTAACGCCTCAGACCCCAAAGTAACGTCCTTGGGCAAATCACAAGGTTCCCGCTGACTCCCAACAGTAGAAGAGGAAGGCTTAGCCTCAGCGAGGCTAGACCTTACGCTATCAACAGCGGTCACAACGCCAAAAATAGCTCTCAACTCAGCTGGAGCTAAGCGGACCTCACCCTTCAAAGAACCAGCATAAACCTCCAAAGTCTCAAAAGTTTTTGAGGATTATCAGGAGTGGTAGTGAGGGGGTCCTTCCAGTTGTCTTTCAGCCCGAGAATGCCCTTATCTAACTTGTCATAACCTGAAGAATCAGGTGACAAAAGAGGAAAAAGCAAAAAGACATAAGAATACAACGCACGTAAAAGTAAAGGAAGGAAAACACTCAGATAAACAAGAAACAAAACTTACCAGGCTAATGAGTAGAACATAAGTGCATAGCAGAAAGCTACGCATTACCCACAATGTACAAAGAGTTAGGCAGCCAAAACTTGGTAAACTTTGAATCACCGATGCCAGCTCCCTACAGTGCATCAAAAGCCTCTGTTTCTCGAGAGGATTCAGTAGGAGAAATAGTAACCCCAACTATATTAGTACGAATCTCCCGGAACTTGCGTGGCATAGCAAAAGAGGAGGGCACTGCAACCTAGAAGAATTTACCAATCCAGTCCCTAAAGCGGCCAAGATTAGGATAAGACAAGACTCTACCCCCTTTGGGAGCCACATAGTACTAGCTAGACTCAGAGCCAGAGGACGACCTCTTCAGGCTAATTAAAGACTTAAAAAAATGCAGCGATTCGGGGTACCTCCAAAATCGCAAAAACCACAACAAGCATATCAGGGTATGTAGAGAGGCAGGGTGTATAGGGCAATGTAGAGATAAAGGCACGAAAAACCTTGTCCAAAGTAAGGTCCAAAGGAAATCGCAAACACAAGTCTAGCTGAGAGGCAAAAACGGTAATGTGACCAGCAGGAGGAGCAAACAACTTAGAGCCCTCAGCTGGTAAAACCAGCCGGTAGCCGGTAAAAATTTTGTCCTACAGTAGCCAGATCCAACTTCCTAGTGTCCTTTTGATGCGGGTGAAACCTAGGTCGTTGGTTACTAGGATTCCCCGATCAAAACCAAATTTATAAAACCAAACCCAACCCTAAGTATAGTGGTAAGTCCGGGTCGAACCCAAGGGAATGCGGTATTTACTAAGGTCTCAAACTAAGCTATTCCGAAGTCTTAGAACAATAGGGTTGGTCTAAGCTATGCTATCTAATCAACTCAATCAAAGCTAAAAAATAGAATTCAAATATCAAAGCACTAGGGAATTTAAGATCCACATGCACTCACAATAAACTTGCTAATTTGTCGGGAGTTTGATCAATCTAGCAATGCGAGGGAAAATGATATTTGCAATCAAAATCACTCAAAGAGCTATTTCCTAGGGTCAAGCTAGATGTCTCTACAAATGACTTCAAAGGAAAATCACAAAATAAGATCAATCGATAATAATAGCTTCCAAATCAATTTTTCCGTGTCATTGAAAACCACTATGCAATCAAGCTTGATAATCAAGGTTAGCTACTCCTCTTCAAATCAAACACATGCACAAATTTTATCAACCAAATTAATCACATCATCAAATCATTCAAAAACCCAAATTAGCTATAGCTTATCATTCATACATGCTTCACCACTTCCCTAGCAAATGAACTACTCACTACACATTGTAAAATTGAAAAGCATAACAAAAATAATCATCAATTTCATCATCAACATTATAATTCAAATATTAACAATCAAATCAAACAAACTATAGAAATTCAACAATATATCAAGAATCAAACATGAAATTGCATTGAAAAGGAAAGAATTCGTATAAAACTTTGATCAATATTAAAGAGGATTGAGGATAAAAAATGTAGCAATCATCAATTACCAAGTTTCTCTCTTAAAATCTAAGAACAAAGTTTCCAAAATCAAGAGTTTCTCTCTCTAAAATTTCTAATCAAAATCTATTCAAAAACTAACTCTTTAATTATCCCCTTCTTCATTCTCTCTCTAGAAATGAAGAAATTCTATATATAGTAAAACTAACTAAGAAGAATTTAGTTGGACGTCCAAAAAGAACCCCAAATGGTGCGGCCTCTCATCCCAATGCGCGCCGGCAACAAAATGGGTACGGAACAGGGGGAAGGAGTCTCGCGGCCTGTGTGGCCGCGCCACAGCCTTACAGCCGCTCCTCCCCTGTGCGCGCCTGCGCCTGGGGGTAGGGGTGATCTCTTTCGTGTGCTCGTTGATGCTCCTTTGCGCTCCACTTGATACATGTTGGGGGAGGCAGTCACTAGTGGCCTTCACGGTGGGTTCAACACCGATTTGGATGTCCACGCAACATGAGAGTGCGGCCTTAAAGACTTGGCTTTTGCACTCCTTCACTTTTGAGCTTCAAGAGGAGGAACCGGGTTGCATCTTAAGCTTTGTATACCCTGAGAAAACGCCAATGAGCTTCTCGAACATCACCAATCTCCTAAAATCAAAGAGAAGCAAACAAGTAAAGGAGAAAAGGCAAAATAAACTAAGAAATGCAAGAAAATGAGAAAACAACTAAGGAAAACAAAAACTAGAGAAATTACAAGTAAAAATAAAGAGAAAGAGATAAAAGAGATATAAAAGCAATGAAAAATCATCCTAAAAGAGGCTAAATGAGTACCATAAATGACACTCGTCAAACTCCCCCAAGCTAGACTTTTGCTCGTTCTCAAGCAAAACAAAAGCAAGTAGAAATAGGATGAAAGACTTATTCAAACAAAAAAAAGGAAAGAAAGAGATAAGAATGTACACTAAGACTCACTTTCGTAGGAATCACGGTTGTTTTTAGCTACAACAAGCCCTTTAAACCCCAAAGTCGCCAATGAAGATGAGTGAGGTCTCGTAAGGATATCCAAAGAGTTTGACCCATAACTCTTTAAGGTAAAAATGAGGCAAATCAATAAAAGAAAGTAAAATAAAAAATTCAAACAACTAGCTTTTGAAATGGTCTTTTACAAATGATTAAATGCAAGTGAATAAACAACTTTCTATACAATAAGGCTATGCACGATCCAAGATATCTAAGGTTGATTGAAACATATGATATGCTAAGCATAGAGAACTAATGAAACATAATTCACCTTCATCTCAAACATTATTACCATGTTCTCCCAATTAGCTTCAAATCCACCTTTAGTGAGCATCTCAATGATTCCTCGAAGGAACCGGAAAAGAAAGAGATTTAGGGCTACTCGACATCTTGACTAATGCACACCACTCTATAGGCTTGACTCACATCTCCCTCCACCGACTTGTGACTCAACCACAAAGGTCAAAAGGTCTTGAGAAAGATTGTAATGTAAGGGCGAAAAGGGTGAAGGTAGGCTAAAATTTAAAATTTGGTGGTATACCTAAATTGTCAAGCAAAGGGTGATCAATCCTCAACACCATAATCAAGTAATCACTAAACAAAAACACCAACACCCCAAGCTTATTCAAAGCCAAAATCACAAACATATATACAAAAAGCATAAGAACGCTTCCCCTAAAGCTAAAATGAAGCATTGTCCTCAATGCTTAAAATAGGGAGAAATATACTCACATCAAAATATTTTTGAACTATTTCATTTTTTCACATTTTTTCAATTTTGCCAAAGCTTTTGAATTTGGTTTACTTTTTCTCATTTTTTTTCATTTTTTCAATGTTTTCACTTTATTTCATTGTCCTCGCCTTTTTTAACTATGAACGACTTTTTTAACTTGGCATTTTCCTTTTACTCACAAGATACTTACAACACAAACTTGCATACATTATAAGAGCCAATACTCAAATTCATCCACCATAATCTCCAATAATAATGATCAATTGCTTCACAAAAACCAATAATGGAAACAAGAATGAAATAAAAGGCTCAAAATCTAAAGATATGGCTTGAAATGAAGGTTTATGGATCAAATGATTAGAAAGTAGGCAAATGAAAACCCAAAATAAAGAAATAGAAAACTATCCTAGAAAAAGGAAAAATCACCACCCTGAAAAGATGCCTTTGTCCTTCCTAAATGGCTCAGTCGCGATCTCGGGAAACAAGAGTCAAGTTCTAGATAAAGCATACAATAGTCAAGGAACCATGTGCCGCTCATGCAAAATATGTAGAAGGCTTGAAAAGAATTAAACCTCACATGGCTGTAGCAATAACTCACTATTAGTTTCAAATTCACCAAAGGGAGCAACTCTAACTTTCCACAAACAATTAGATTCTGGCTTCAAGGTCCCAACAGTTCTAAAGACACTACCTTAGCATACTCTATCCTAGAATCAACCAAAGATACTCTCAAACCGTGCACACCGATATCACATATGAAATCATTCATTCAAAAGCAAAGGTTCGGATGATATTATGTCCATGACATAAGCATAACATGAAAAGAAAATGACAAGAAAGCCTCAAAATCATATTTTTGTATTTTGTATTTTGAAAAGAATGAAATGAAAAAGGAAAGTAGAAAAGAGAAGAAAAGGAAAAGAAAGGAAAAGATAAAGAAAAGTGCAAAGATGCATGTCATATAAATCCCAATCGTTATACAAATGGTCATTCGACAACATCGCTAATGACCCCAAACACCCTTGGGTGTAACAAAGCAAACATCCTCGAACCGTTTAACTCTTCCTAAACTAATCTTATTTTATGCAAACAATGAAAGAAAAAAAAAGGGGAAATAAGAAAGATCTCACCTGGAATCCAAGCTAAGCTAAGAAAAGCGAGGTAATGAAAATACCACCTCCAAGAAGTTCCAATCAAGCATAGCATGAATTGTCAAAACCAAGTGAGAGTGAAAAGAGAAAAATAGAACTATATACAAAGAAAACGGTTAGTAACTTCAAAACAAAATAATAAGAAAGAAAAATCAAAAATAGAAAGACAAAGTAACAAAATTAAACTAATCTACAAAATCAAAATCAAAGCAAACCAATCAAAATATCAAAATCAATTATACACTCAAAATAGCAACATCAACTATACACCTAAACTACAATCATTTGGATCAAAGGGATTTGGATTCAAGGGATTTGGATTTAGGGATTTGGATTCAAGGGAGAAAAATCATCAACTCATCATGAAAGAGCAATCATCATCAAAATCAGCATCAAAAGAATTTCAACAAGAAAAACATGATATAATCATGGAAAACAACATCACTCAATAACATCAAGTATAGATCAAGACAAGCAATCATAAACCATAAAGGCATGAAAAATCAAGGACATCCAACAACAACAAAATTAGCCACCGAAACCCTTCCATAAGACTAGTGTCCTCCCAAGCTAAACAAAAATACATCTCAACATCTCATCAATACAAAACAAAAATCACATAATAAAAGGGATGGAGGTAAAAGCACAAAGAGGGGGAACTAGTTACCACTAGGCCCGACACCATCATCATTGTCCTCCCTATCATATGAGAAGCCGGATGGGGGACCATAAGGATCCCATCCCCCGGTGTAGCCGGGTGGCCAACCATAATGACCCCTAAAGTTATCTTGTTACCAAGGGGCCAAGGGAGTATATTGATCAGGCAACTCAAGTGGCAACGGATGGGTGGGATCGACATAGGGGTAGTTAGGATCACCCCTATAGTCTCTCCCATCGGGCACACGGTAATCATAGTTACCGTGCTCATCCGAAAATGAGCGAGTCTCGGTGTTGGACCCTTGAGGTCCTTGCCAATATGGATAGGTAGCCCTCCCATCATCACCCCAAGAAGGTACGGGACTGACTTGAGGAGGGAAATACGGGTAGTTAACCGGGGGAGTGATCTCCCCACGGTTAACACTCGCATCATAGGATTGTTGTTGTTGGAGAAACATACCTTGTTGCATTTCGGAGATGCCTCTCATTTGGTTGTAGATCGCCTCAAAGTCTTGATCATACATCCACTCCAATCGAACATGCATGTATGCCCGCCATTTGGGCACTCAAAGCCTCCATGTTGGAGTTGGAGAATTGGTGTTGTTGATGCTGAGGTTAAGGCACTTCTTGCTCTTATTGTTGTTGTTGTTGTTGTTGTTGATTTTGTTGGATTTGTTGCTCTTCATTGAGGACATCTTGCATGTCTTTATCTTTACCGGGGATGTGGTTGTTAATGGGAACAAATCACACATTCGGGGCATGCCGGTAAAGGGAGGTCAAACAGGGGTTCGGAGGATAACATCAATGAGCATTCCTCACTAACCAATCAAACACCTCATTATCATTGCCCTTTGCTATGAATTGCACTTTCTTGAGTTGAGCAATGTCGAGGTAGAGAGTGTCGGCGTCCCCTACCGAAGTACAAGAAAGGAGATATCTTGCATAACCAAGTTTGGTAGCCAATCTAGTCACCATGCTACCACAAGGGATGTCTCCCGTTTTCTTGCCCCGCATGTCCATGCAATTTCTAAAAAATATGTTCCCAAAGCTCAACCTTCCACGCAACTCTTCTCTAGTTGCCATCCAAAGAACACATAACTCGACTTGCGACATCTTTCCCAAGTCTTTTTTTGGGAATACCGAGTAACCCAACAACCGATGAAGCACTCGAAGGCACGGTTGGAAAATGTCGCTAGCAATTGAATAGTGGGCAGTGAACTCATCCAACCCCGAGACATCATGCCACCATGCATTTTGGGCGTACCCATCCAAATAACCATGCTCGAAAAAAAGGATATTCGCCTCCAGATTGAAATCAAGGGCCGCATTGGATTCGGCTAAAGACATGGAATGCTCCACATTGAAGAGTTGGAAGGTTATTTGGTAGTCCTTTTCACCAACCGGAGTAGTAGTCAAAGAAGCCAAGAATTTCCTAGTCGGCTCAAGGTAGGTTCAGTAGCATTTGTTGACGAATCTACCCAACCTAAGGTTGTCAAATAAGACCCACAAGTCTTCATCGATTCCCAATTTAATCATACTCGATCGATGATAGTGCCATGAGGGTTTTATGGTTCTTTTCTTGAATTCGTTCCAAAGGGGTTTGTGGCTTGGGTTGGCAAATCGTGTTTTGGGTAGTGGTAGAGGGTCTTCATTTTGTGTTTGGGAAGTAGGTGTGTTTGAGGGAGAAGGTTCTTCAATTGTTATGTTTGTTTTTCTCTTTTTGGAAGTGAGGGCTTTCATGATTTTAGACATGTTTGTTTCACCAAGTTCACAACCAAAACTCAATCACAACTCCATAATCCACCAAAATCACAATACACCCACAACACTACCACAATACTTGGTTAAACCAACCAACACTCCAATCACCACTTAATACCAACAGTACCAAATTTCAACCTTCCACAAATTTCTACCAAATTTCACAATTAAGCTACATAATCAACAACAACACTATGTAAGGCAAATTTAATCAACAAACAACACATATAAGCAACCAAAATTACTCAATCAATCATCACATTCAAGCAAAACAATACTACTACTAATCACAAGTATGCATAATCAAATTCTTGCTACAAATTGATGTAATAATGCAAAATTAAGGTAGAGAAGATGACTATACCATACAAGAAGCAAGTTTGAACAAGATTTAAGCACCAAAATCCACCACAATGAAAATCCCTAAATTGCTCTTCAATGGAGGGAAGAGATTGGAGAAGGAGAAATGGAGGAAATTAGTATGACTTTTGATGAAAATGATGAAATTTGAGTAGGAATTTGTTGATTTTGCGAGTTGTTTTGAGGATTTGAGGGATGATTTTTGTTGTTTGAGGGTTAGGGTTTCGGTTTGGGATGAGAAAGAGAGTGCGGGCAAGGGTGAGGTTGAGAATGAAATGAAGGAAAGAAAGGAGAAAGAAGAAGAAGTAGGTGCGGTGGGGCACCTGCGCGGCCGCACAGCAGGGGTGCGCGCCCGTGCCCTTGATGCTCCTCTTCCTTGCTTGCTTCTTCTTCTTGGTGCGTTCATCTATGGGCTTAATGATCTTTATCATCCCGGGATTATTGAACCCACTAAACATATCAGTTGTTAGACCCCTTGATAGTGGGTTCAACATCCCAAAATAATGAGAGCGCCATAATGAACCCACCAAGCACAAATTTGCTTCTTATTTAAAACACAACTTTCCCAATCTTACCTCCTTGATAACCTTACCCATTCAACTCGAAATTCAATAATATCGAGCATACTCTCACCAATTACCACGAAACACCTTCCCATTGTGCTCATGCTCGTTTGAGGGGTCTGATTTCCATGAATTCAACCTCATTAATCCAAACACAAAACAAGTGAAAGAAATAAAAACAAATTAAATAAAACTAAGAAAGATAAAATCAAAAGAATAAGTTAGAAAACCGGGTTGCCTCCCGGGGAGTGCTTGCTTAAGGTCCTAAGCTCGACCCTTCCTCTAAATCATAGAGGGTCAAAGAACACCACCTTGTCCAAAGTGGTAGAGGAAACAAACTTTTTCTCATTCCTTGGCAACTTCTCATCATTGTTGGATGTACTCTCATTTGTTGAAAATTCCGAATCAAGTTTACCTTGCTTCAACTTCATTTTCTTCTTCGTAAAAGCTCTCTTTTTTCTTCTTTGTCTTCTTGCTCCTTGTAGTGGACGGCTTCTCACCATCAACACTCTTGGAGTCAATCTCATCTTCTTTTGGGTAGAGCTTAAACCATGAAGGTATATCAATCACCTCCTCATCCACAAGCTTTGAAGGTTCCATGTTGTCTCCACTAACCTTCTTGCTTTCAACACTCGAAAGCACATCATCACAAGCTTCAAGAACATTGTTAGTTGAAGAAACAATCACACATACATTATCATTCGAGTGAGGTGAATTGATGCACATAATTCCATTCACTAAAGACAAAGATTCATGCATCGATTTAAGCTCAAAACTAGCCTTATTGTTACCAACCCTTAAAATAATAAGGCCACCCTTCACATCAATCAAAGCTCTCAAAGTGGCTAAGAAAGGTCTCCCTAAAATGATAGGTATGTTGTCATCTTCCGCTATCTCAAGCACAATAAAACCAACCGGGATTGTAAACTCTCCTATCTTGAGGGGGACATCCTCAACTCTTCCCTTTAAAAATTTAATAGATCGATCAGCCAATTACAAGGTCATTTTGGTTGGAAGAAGCTCATCTAGCTTAAGCTTCCTAAAAACCGAATAAGGCATGATGCTCACACTAGCACCAAGGTCACAAAGAGCATTTTGAAACAATTTGCATTGATTTTGCAAGGGATAGAGAAATTACCCAGATCTTTCATTTTCTTGGGTAAATCATTGTGAATCAAAGCACTACAACATTCCCCAACCGTTACCGAGTCAATCTCATTGCACTCTCTCTTGCCACTCAAGATTTCCTTAAGGGACTTAGAATACCTTAGCATGTGGGTCATGGCTTCAGTGAAAGGGATTGAGAGATGGAAATTCCCTAAGCATGTCAAGAAATCTCCCAAATAGTTCATCAACTTTGTTTCTGAAAAACTTTTGGGGATATGGAAGTTTGGGTTTGATCACATCCTCTTGCACTTTTCCATCACTCTTCTCTTCCTCTTGGGATTCTTTTCTCACCTTCTTTGACACATCAAGTTCTTTCTCCTCACTTGAATCACTCACCTTCAATTCTCACCTTCCTCACTCTTCCTAGAAACTCTCTCTTCAAGCACTTTCCCACTCCTTGTGGTGATAGAATACACGGGCTTCTTAGGTTCAACTCCTTGTGAGGGTAAATAAGAAGGGCTAGCATTCACACTTTCTTTCAAGGTATTCGCTAATTGAGTGATTTGTGTTTCAAGCATCTTGTTCTGTGTCATCATCTAATTGAACTTTTTATCTCTTACCAACATGTAAGTGTTCAAAATTTCAGTTTGGTTATCGATGATTTCTTCCAAGGTAGTTCTAGAAGATGAAGATTGAGCATAGGAATTCTCACAATTACCTTGAGTTCTTGGAGCAAATCTGGGCGGGGGTCCCCTTTGATTGTTGTTTTGAAAATTTCCCCGGTTTTGGTTGCTCTAATTACCCCGATTTTGATTTTGGCCATTGTATAGCCTTGACCTTGGCTTTGGTTTCCATACCCTTGACCTTGACTTTGATTATTATAGCCTTGATTATTATAGTTACCTCGGAAATTTTGATTTCATTGGTTTCTATAACTACCATTGTTATAATTATCAAAGTTCCCTTGTTGGTGAGCATTTCTATTCCCAAAGTTCCTTGGTCCATCAAATTTTTGTCCATTGTTGTTATTTGAAACAAAGTTAACTTGCTCACAATCATTATTATCAACATCTTCACAATTTTCAAATGCATGTGGACAATTAGAAGCATCATGGTCAATAGACCTACATACATCACAAAACACACATCCATCTGGCATATTATTCGAAGTAGAAGGAGGAGTAGAGTTAGAAGATGTACCTCTCCCCTTATTATGGGAGGGAAGAATTGGTGCTTGTGAAGAAGCACTCTCAAGCTTTGCCTTAATTGAGGTCATCTCCTTTCCCAAATTGGAGATTTGTTAGGACAAATTGTTGATGGCATTGAGATGGTCGATTGAATACAACTTAGAACTGCTTTTGCTTGTCGACTTTCTCTCGCCTTCTTGCCAATCTATGTAGTACCTTACCACATCTTCAATTAAGTCCACCACTTCATCCTCCATTTTGTTCATGATAGGGCCTCCAGCACCGGCATCCAAGCAAGACTTTCCTTGGGGGCTTAGACCTCCATAGAAGATTTGGATGATTTGATAGGTGGGAATCTCATGGTGTGGGAACTCTCATAAAGACTTTCATTTGGCTTTTGCTTGAAGCTTTGAATGAGAGCTCTTGCTTCGGTCGTCTTCTTTTGTGGGTAGAACCGAGATAAAAACTCCTTAGTCACTTCATCCCTGTTCTCAACGAGTTTGGCTTCACCTCTTTGTCCAACCACTTTAGAGCACGTCCAATAAGAGAGAAAGGGAAAAGTTTAAGTCGAATGAACTCTTGAGTAACCCCATTCACCTTGATGGTATTGCAATACTTCTCAAACTCCTTAAGATGGTTGAGGGGACTCTCATGCTTGGCTCCACTATATTAACGCCTCTCTATCAAAGTGATCATCGCCGGTCATATCTCAAAGTCATTTGTCGGTGTCGTAGGAGGAGCAATTCCGCTTTCAAACCTTTAAGCTCCCGGAGTTCCCAACTCCTTCAATGCTACTCTCGGATTAGCACCATGCTTTCTCGTTCTTCTTCTTCTTCATGGATTTCCTCTCTTTGGGGACATGAGCTTGAGGAACGATTAGCAACCCTTAACCTTGTTATTGTAACACCCCGAAATCTCCCTCTACGGAAATACTAGTATAATACGTATAATTATACCGTAGAGATAGACTTGGGCGTATTACCGCCGCGTGATTACGCAAGGCTACTCAAACACTAAACTCAATAACAAAACTTGCAGCGCAAACTCAACTTTCTTTTATTAATACTTATAAAAATAGTAACATTGTTATGAGTACTCAAAATAAAGACACAAGACCAACACTTCCTAATCTAGGTGAAACCATTCCCGGGACTCCATATGCTCAATTATTGACTCCACCTGAAAATAGTTAACACTGCTTACCATTACGGTAAATAGGGCGAACCAAAACAAATAAGAAATACGGATTAGCAAAATATGTTAAGTACGATAAGTGCAAGATAATGTAAACTCAATTTATTTACAAACATGCTTTTAAAAATCAATTCCAATAATTAATCCAGTAATTTTAAACTCATTATTCCAAAACCGGTTCCAATGATTCAATATTCAAAATAATAGTTAATAAAACCAATTCCTTTATTAAGAACCAATTCCTTTTAATCCAATTCCTCACCCAAGTGTGCACACCCCCCCCCCCAAGCTAGTCTCCTTATATTACAAGGCTATTCTTGAGGAAAGACCCGGTCATACAAAGTCCAAGGCCTTATCAATAAACCAAATCCGCATAGTGGGATTACCAACATGCTTATAAAGCATTAATAATAATAATTCAATGGTTCAATAAATCCTTTTAATATCCAATAAATTCCAATATAATTCAAACTCCTTTTTAATAATTCCACATACTTTCAAAATCAAAACCTTTTAAGTAGATACTTGAGAATAAAATCTCATATTAATAACTTTTCCAAAATCAATAACTCTTCCTTGAAAAACCTTTTATTTAATTCAATAAACCTTTTAAAATCAAATCCTTTATTTAAACACCATAAGTAATTCAAACCATTAAAAACATGATTTAAAAATCAATCATTCAAAATTGTTTTATTAAAATCAATACCTTCAAACATAATTTATTTCAAAATCATAATTCAAATCAATTTAATTCAATCACCAATCAAATCATATAAAACTTGTTATTCAAACCAATCATTTTCAAAGGTATCTAGTCACCTAAACGTACCTTGATCCTTGCTAGCAAGACCACACAAAAAGAACCTCAAGAACCTTGATTCCGAATATCAATCAATATTTCGCACTTTCAAAGTTCAACCACGAATACACCTTGCAAATAACATAATCATAAGGTTATCACAACATAAACTCAAATCTAATGTGCATGGGCAAAACTCTTTTAAAATAATACTTTAATATAAAATTATAGCTTTGAAATAGGTATTTGTATTTTAGAAAACTAACCATGAAGAAATTGAATTTTCGTTGAAAGAATAGGCAGAATTTGCAGAGGCCATAACTCCTTCAATATAACTCCAAATTGGGTTATTCTTGAGCTTAACCTCAAGGATTTTTCAAGAGGAACAATCTTCTATGAAACATCAATACCTCATAAACTGACCAGAAGTGCCCGAAAACTGGCTTCAAAGGTATACGGGATAATATTAGTATGAAAAGAGGAGAAGAAAAGTATGAAAAGGTTTAGGGAAAAGAAGAATAAGAGAGAAGAAGAGAATTGAGTTTTGGTGTGAAGAATATGAGAGGTATCAAGGGGTATTTATAGGCTACCTCATGCAAGAATTATGGCAAGAGAATGTGGGAAGAGTTATGACAAGTAGGGTTTAAGGGATTACTTGGAGAAGTGAGTAAAAGAATTAAGGAAACTTTTAATATTAAGGTGATTGTGTATAACAAAAATATGGAAGGTATGTATGTCATGAAAAATAATAAGGAAAGGAAGATTACTTGGGGAATAATCAAGGGAAATAAAAGGTAGGAAAATAAGATGATTAAATCTTTGTGAGATGGAAAATAGGAATTAAGGAAATAAGGAATTTGAGGAAGATAGGTAAAATACAAAACTAACAAAATAATTAACCCAAAATTAGCATATGGTGGCCGAAAATATTGAGCATATCTATGCTCATATTTTCGGACCTCCACTTATAGTTTTTGGGGAAATATTTGCTAGATTTTAAGGATTAAAAATGATTGCGTAAATAATATATTTCGTATAAAATAGTTAATTAGGAAAATACCAATTATTCACTAAATAAAATAACTAAGAAAATCAGATTTTCTACACATAGAAAATCAGATTTTCTACACATAGAAAATCCAAAAATCATAGTTAATAATTTAGGAATTTTCGGCCCTTTTAAATAAATAATAAAATATAATTTTGTTTAATTAAAATATCCGAAATACATATAAATAATCCGGTTTTTAAATAAAATAAATGGATAATAAATCTTATCCAAAATCCAAAAATAATAATTGAGTTTTAAAATACTTTTGGCGCCAAAATTCAATCATTTTGGCTCCAAAATCCAAATAGTAAAATAAATTACTAAAATACCCTTTTTAAGAGAATACTAATTAGAAAATACGTTTCAAAAAATACGGGGTATTACAGTTATGGTCCTCTCAATTTCCAGATCAAATGGCACTAAATTTCGATCTCGTGCCCTACGCATACAAATCTAAAAGACAAATATCAATAGCACGGCCACAAATGTAGCCTAAAAAAAAGAAAATATTTTTGTATTTTTCAAATTAAATGTTATACACTCAATCAACAATAGCAAATAACCATGTCATTCCCCGATAACGGCGCCATTTTTGACGCGGGTGAAACCTGGTCGTTGGTTACTAAGATTCTCCGATCAAAACCAAATTTATAAAACAAAACCCAACCCTAAGTATAAGGGTAAGTCCGGATCGAACCCAAGGGAATGCGGTATTTACTAAGGTCTCAAGTTAAGCTATTCCGAAGTCTTAAAACAATATGGTTGGTCTAAGTTATGCTATTGAATTAACTCAATCAAAGCTAATAAATAGAATTCAAATATCAAAGCACTAGGGAATTTAGGATCCACATTCACTCACAATAAACTTGCTAATTTATCGGCAATTTGATCAATCAAGCAATACGAGGGAAAATGATATTTGCAATCAAAATCACTCAAAGAACTATTTCCTAGAGTCAAGCTAAATTTCTCTACAAATGACTTCAAAGGAAAATCGCAAAATAAGATCAATCGATAATAATAGCTTCCAAATCAATTTTTCGTGTCATTGAAAACTACTATGCAATCTAACTTGATAATCAAGGTTAGTTACTCCTCTTCAAATCAAACACATGCACAAATTTCATCAACCAATTTAATCACATCATCAAATCATTCAAAAACCCAAATTAGCTATAGCTTATCATTCATACATGCTTCACCACTTTCCTAGCAAATGAACTACTGATGAGTGACATTTTTGGCACTCATTTGGTTCCTTTTTGGATGATTTTTATTTCATTTTATCTCTCTTTTCTTTAGTTTTCCTTAGTTTTATTCTTGTTTTCTTCATTTTATGCTTTTTGTAGTTAGTTTCTCTTTTTCATATCTTTTTCTAATTTACTTGTTATTTTTCTCTTTTACTTGCTTTTTATCTTTTGCTTGTAGGTGGTAATTGATTGTCCAAGAATTCCCGAGCTTCCTCTCTACGAGTTTTCATTGTTTTTATGCCTAAAGAAGGTGCAAGAAGTTCCAAGTCAAAGTTGGATCCAAGGGGCAAGGCTTTGTTTATGCCTTCCTCATGGCTTATACTCTTCAATAAATTCAAGAAAGTTCCTGCCTACTTTGTCCTCCATCATCATCATCCTGGATGCGTGCACCACTTGAGCTAGGACGAAGAGAAGAAGGGGGAAAGACCCAGCAATGTGCGGGCGCACTAAGGGAGTGTGCGACCGCACATTGGTCGTGTGCGGCCGCACACCAGGTGCGTGCGGGCGCACCAGTCTGGGTGTGTCCCGTGCGCGCCATTCTCTCTCCTCCGAGCGCCCGCACTTACGAGGGTCTATTTTTGGGCGTCATTACCGACCTTCTCTTTGTATATATAGTTATTTCTACCTATTTTTAGAAGAGGAGTTTTAGTTTTAGATTGAATTGGATAGTTAGTTTTTGGGAGAATTTTAGAGAGAGAAACTCAAGAACTAGAGAGAGAAACTCATGATTTTTGGTGATTGCTCAAGGTTTCCTCATTGTATTTGATCTTTGGATCAAAGTTTTGTAGGGATCTTCTTCTTGATTTCAATACAAGTTTGATTTTAGTTGATTTCATTAGTTTTTCATGTTATTGATGATTGATTTGGTTATTGATTGAATTTTGTTTGATTTTGATTGATTGTTGGTTTAATCTTTGATTTCAATTATGTTGATGATGAAATTGATGATTGTTGTAGTTTTGATCTTAATTCCTATGGCTAGTGAGTAGTTTCCTAGCTAGGGAAATGGTGAAGCATGTATGAATGATGGAATAGTGTAATTTGGGGATAATTGATGGAGTTGATGATATGATTAAATTTGGTTGATATTTCATGTGCATGTGTGTGATTAATTGAGGTTTGGCCATCTTTGATTAATACACTAGATTGCATTGTAAGCTTGCTATGATACGGACCATTGATTAGTAAACTTGCAATTTCACGATTGAGGTGCTTTGTGACGTTCCCTAGGTAGTGTTTAGCATAGTTGACGCTAGTTAGACCTCTAGGTGAACCATCTTAGTATGCTCTTTTGGATACATGATGATTTTCCTTCATATTGCTTGACTTAGTCGGTTTAACCTCCCAAATTACAGTTTCCATTATGATTGCATGTGGATCCATTGCCCTAGTGTTTTAGATTGATTTCATATAATTTTTGCATTACCTAGTTTAGCCTAAGTTCTACCTCAAACCCCTTCTTGACTTCGAAATAGCTTGATTTAGGCATCGTGCATTTGATCTCCATTCCCTTGGGTTCGACCTTGACTTACCACTACGCTAAATAGGGGTTAGTTAAGTTACAAATTTTGTTTGATAGGGTGGGGTGGTAGCCCAACGACCTACCGTTCTCCTTCCCATCAACTACTCACTAACAAAACTAATCATCAATTTCATCATCAACATTGTAATTCAAATATCAACAATCAAATCAAACTAACTATAGAAATTCAACAATATATCAAGAACCAAACATAAAATTGCATTGAAAAGGAAAGAATTCGTATAAAACTTTGATGAATATCAAAGAGGAATGAGGATAAAAAATGTAGTAATCATCAATTACCAAGTTTCTCTCTCTAAAATCTAAGAACAAAGTTTCCAAAATCAAGAGTTTCTCTCTCTAAAATTCTAATCAAATCTATTCAAAAACTAACTCTCTAATTATCCTCTCCTTCATTCTCTCTCTAGAAATGAAGAAATTCTATATATAGTAAAACTAACTAAGGAGAAGTTAGTTAGACGTCCAAAAAGAACCCCAAATGGCGCGGCCTCTCATCCTAATGCACGGCCGCAACAAAATGGGTACGGAACGGGGGAAGGAGTCTACATGGCCACTCCCGCCACTTGTGCGGCTGCACCACAGCCTTGCGCGACCGCGCCTAGGAGTAGGGGTGATCTCTTTCGTGCGCTCGTTGATGCTCCTGTGTGCTCCACTTGATACATGTTGGAGGAGGCAGTCACTGTAGACACCAAATTTTGATCCTACTTTTGTAATTATCACTATTATTATCTTTTATTATTATAGTTATTGTTTTTGCAAATAATTACTATTATTTTGCTAAATATTTAAATAAACTTAATGATTTTTTTTATTATTTAAAACGAAGAAAACGAGTAATAATAATGATTTTCATTCATAAGTGTTACAATTTGTACTTCTAAACTACTAAATTACAAAATATTGAAGTACAGCTAACACCACATGCATTTTTACCCTGCTCTACCGAAGTAATTTTCGGGCTTTACTTTTGGATTAGCGAGTAAATTAATGCAGCCATTAGGAGGACCACTAGCCCCACAATGTACATGAAGTATACCCGTATCATCCTCATGTCTTCCTCAAAAGTAAAGACAGACTTATCTTCTTGGTTACCTTGAAACATGGTGGTCGAAATTAATGGTTGTTTTTGTTTGGTTTTTTCAGGTAAGGAGGGAGATGGAAGAAGATAAGAATTAAGTGGTGAGTGGAGATTTTAGATAAGGGTAATTTTCTTTTTATTTTAAACTGTATTTTTATACGTATATGTATAATAATCGTATAGTATAAATTACAATAGTTTTTGTCTCGCCAGGGGAATATGTCACTTTCTTCATAAACAAGCATTGTTTACTCCTTTAAAGTATAGTAAGTATATTAGTATGTTCACTTAAAGTATTAGAATACTTTTATCTAGTAATTTTTGCAATTTGTGCAATATTCTATTATTTGGCCAGTTTACCTATAAAGTCCACTACTCTAAAGACTCATGTCCAACCAATGTAGGGAAATGACAAACATTCTCACACCTAAAGAGGTACTACATGTCACAGTACTAAAGGGACCTTCTTTTTTTTTTTACCGCAGACTAAAATTGTACTGCCTTTTTATATCTCGCTATTAATATTGGATCCGATAAATATCAATTCGGATCCATTGAATCAATAATCATCTATTGATAGGAAGTGTGTATGTGGATAGGAGTAAAACAGGCTGATAATGGCCGGAATTTATAAGGAAGCACAATATATTTTTATTAGCTATTGGAGTATAATATGGATTGTAAAGGATATAAACTCATGGAGTGACAAAGATCATGCAGATTGTGAGGATAGGAATGCATGGGGCTGCAATAGTAACGTGAGTGGAGATAGGAATGCATGAGGCTACAGTGTTAATGTGAGTTTGTAACAATTAGTAGAGATGTGAATGCATGAAGTTTGAAGCAGTTCGTGAGGATGGAATGCATGGAGCAACAGTAATAGTTTAGGCTTGTAGCATTTAGTTACAAGTTCTTTATGATTGTGAAGTTATTTTTAGGGATCATGTCCCCTTTGGTGGACTGATTTTTTTTCTTTCCGTTTCTTCAATTTGTTTTGATCTAATTTTGTATATCTTGCCATCGTCAATGGTGAAATAATACGACTATGATAGATATAAATTTGTGTTTTAGTAGAGTAAGATAGGATAAGAGTTCATTTAAAAAAAAAAAAAAGAAGAAGTCGTTTGGTTAAGGGATATATATTACTCTTGACCACATTAACTTTATGTCGTATGACTTAATAACTTAATAATTATTACTCTTGACCATGTCAACTTTTTTGTTATATGGTTTTTACATAGTATGTTTTTACTCTGACCACGTTAATTTTTGGGTGTTGTTAAACGTCGCTCCCATTTTACATACTAACGCTCGCATTTTTTAAGAGATTTCCATTTTTACCCCTAGCATATAAATACTCATAACTAGGATACTCGTAAAAATAGGATACTGTCAGCACTAATCCAACACAAAACACTAATCCTAAACACAAAATTATTCACGAAAAAAAAAGAAAAAAAAATGGAAATCCAGGACTTCCGCCTAGATTTTCTGAAAACACCATGGAGGATCCAGAAATTTCAGGCGGATCCTCTGTGGTGTTTCCGAAAAATCTAGGCGGATGTTCCTAATTTTCGATTTTTTTTTTTCGTGAAAAATTTTGTTTTAAAAAACTGATTATTGTTGTTGTTATTATTATTATTAGTAGTAGTAGTAGTAGTAGTAGTAGTAGTAGTATGTTATTGTTAATATGATTATTGTTATTATGATTATTGTTGTTGTTATTGTGATTATTGTTAGTGTTCGGCATGTAATGTAAAGAACTGGACATTTTTATATTTTATTTTGTTGTATGTAATGTAAGAACTTAAATACTTAATTAGTTTTATAACTATACATTACTAATTGTAATTAATAAACAAAGTAATTTAACCACGATACTAATTGTAATTAATATTTTGAGAAGAAAAAAAAAACACCTGGATTTTGGACATCCGCCCAAAAAATCCGGATGTCCCAAGGTGGATCCGGAAATTTCAGGCGGATCCACCTTGGGACATCCGGATTTTTTGGGCGGATGTCCCATTTCCAGAAAATAAAAAAAAATAAAAAAAAATAAAAAAAAAAAAGAAAATTTGAGGGCTAGGGATTGACGTGGTATAAATTTGAGGGGACCGTTTGATATAATAATGTTCATGACCAACAAAATCTTTTTGTCTACTACAACTTGTAAAAAGGGTAAACTAGTCCATTCATGTAAAAAAGGGAGCGTTAGTATATAAAATGGGAGCGACATTTAGCAGTTCACTAATTTTTATATGACTTTATATGATTTACATTACTTTACTTAGTAAGGGTCATTGTTTGTCATGCTCGTACGTATAAGATTTTGTCGTATGGTTAAATGTTCTTGGGTAAATTTATATGTACTGTCTAATAAGGGCAAGGGTTATTTTTTATTTTATTTTTTTATAAGCTCTGAAAATATTTTGTCCACCCCTACTAGTATTGTAACCTAATGTCTTTGTGTAACTTTCAGAGCTGACATCTTAGCGAGATATTTATTTTATAAATATTGTTTTAGTACCTTAGTGTATAATAGTCACTAAATAAATTTAAACACTCTGCCATACGTATACCACGTGAGTATTTTTGAGTTGTGACATGACTTGGTTATATATTTTATTTGGCATTTTAGAACCTTTTTATTATATGAACATTAGAGTCTGATTTAATTACGGTTTTCTTTATTTTATCAGTTTAAGTATTGCAAAACATATTAAGTAGTTTGTTACATATAAAACGAAAGAATTTAATATCAAGATTTTCATTATTACCAAAATCTTGATATTTACCATTAAAATTCTTGAATTATAATTTATTTACTTTTTTTTTATTTACAAATTAACCCATTTATTTTCCTATAAATACCCCCCTAATTCTCTCTCTAAAATTCTCTCTAAAAAATTCTCCTCTAATCTTTTGCTTTAGTTAAAAACTCTCTAATTTAACTTTATTTTTAAGTTATTAGCTTATTAAAAGCATCATATAATTAAGTTGTAATTTTTATTTTATTTAAGTATTGTTATTATCTTTAATTCCTAAAAAAAACACAAAAATATCAAGTTTAAGCATTATTTTTTATTATCCTTGTTAAAAAATATTAGTTTAAGTGCTTAAGTATTCCTAGTCTATATTAAAACAAAAAAAAAAAAATTTATTTCTCAAGATTTAGTTTTATTTTTCAAGTTTATTTTCTATAATCGAAAATAAAAAAAAAAGTTCATTATCTTTATTTTGCACTAATTTCTTTTAATATCTCAAAATTCTACAAAATATCACTTAGTCTCTTTTATTTTATTTTAATTAAGGAGTTACCATCTTTTAATCCTTGATAAGCAAGAAGGGTTATCTAAAAAATTGCTACATCTAGCTCAAGGTATTATCTTTATTCCTTTCTTAATTTCCTTAATTATTATTATTATGCTAACTAATGTGTTTGTTTTCATGTGATGATACCAATAGGGGTAATGATGAAATTAGGTGCTAAATTAGCCCTAAATCTTTCATTACTCCACTTTGGAAAGTCAAGCCTATTGGTGAGGTGATAGTTTACAAAGAGGGGGCGTTAATTGCATTTTGCATTGCATCTCTTTCTAATGCATTTAAAATATAAAAGGTTAATACATTCATGTGTCTGCCTAAAGCTTTTTTTAAGAATAATTTACTTCTTAAAGTGAAAACCTAAGGAATTAAAAGTTTATGTAAAGGATGTTCAAGAGTGAAGAGTTACTTACCACATCCCAAAGATGGCCTATGAAACAACCCTTACGTCCAGAAGCAGTTCCATTCTTTAGCTCAAGTCATAGAACTTTTCAAGAGCTTTCCAACCGTATCTCACAATATTTTTTTCGATCTTTCTATGATTTTTAATGATTTTTTTAGTTTAACCTATCAAAGAAATGAAAAAGGCACTTTTTTCTCTTAATTGTTTTTTTTTTAAAATTGTATTAATTTATTTTTAAGAAACTAATGGTGTCATGGAACCTATATTACACTATATTATGTATTTTTCATTTATGGAACTTTAATTATTAAGAGTTTTAAATGCTTTAATTTTATTTAGAGATGACTTTAGAAATAAGAGTTTTAACAATCTTTAATTCTAAGTGTTGTTTTAAGAAACTTTAATCTCATTTTAAAGATGATTTTAGAAATAAGAGTTTTTAAAAAAACTTTAATTCTAAATGTTGTTGTTTTAAAAATCTTTAATCTTATTTTCAAGATGACTTTCGAAATAAATTATGTCTTAAGGGTTTTAATTTTATTTTAAGACGACTTCAGAAATAAAAGTTTTAACAAACTTTATTTTCTTTTATAATTTTTCTAAACATGATTTCTATATCAAAAGAATAATTAAGAAGTAATCTAATTACTTACTTTGATGCCTCGTACCTCTTTCTATCAAAACAATACACACGTTAGCAACTTCAATGAAAATATTAAATCAAACAATTAAAAATAATATTAATTGAAATTAGATTTGGGACCAAACCCTCAGAACTATCAACCTTTCACGTCGAGGTCTAAGGCAACTTCGAGCTTGGTTAGGGGCGTCTAAGACTCGCGAATGAAGAATGGTGTATTTTGTAAAACGGTGTAGAAAGGCTTAGAAAACTCAAGAGAGAGAAAGAGAGAATAAGCTTTAGTTTAGAGAGAGAAAGAGATGATGATTGTGGGTGAATTGAAAACGGGGAAAATCGACCCAATTTATAGAGAAAAATCGACCGAAAACGATCAGAAAAGAGTCAGAGCTTGACTCGGAGTAAAACTGGCTCCGTCGCGACGCAATAGGGTTATCGCAACGCGATGACTCTATCGCACAGCGACAGGCCTATCGCGACGCGATGGACCTATCGCAGCGCGATAGGAGCTGTATGATAAAATTCGTACGGAGTCCTTCTTCCAATTAAATTGGGTTAAGTAGAGTCCGTACTTATCTTTTATTAAATCAGATTTAATCCTTTTAAAACACTTGTTTTATCCGAAATAGAATTCTTTATCTTTTCAAAAACAATAACAATTATAATTATCAATCCTAATCCCTTTAGAACTCAAAATAACCTTCTAGATAATTATAGAAGACTAAGATAAATCCTAATGACTTTAGGAATACAATCATAATTAATAGACCCTCCACGTGATCGTAGGGCCTCCCATAAAACTCATTTTAGGCCCAATTTAGTATTTTAACCATAAATTCCTCGTTATAACTCGGAATTGGGCTTATATGTATCGTTGGAAAGATCTTTTCAAACCCCATCCAACTACACAATTATTGGACCCATATTATGAACCAAAATAAATTGGATTGGACGTTTTTCATAAATAGGATACGAAATGAATGATTTTCAAAATACAAAATGAATTGTTTTTATTAAAACAATTTAGAAAACAGAAGAATTCACGAGACTCTTCAACATTTCACCTTGCTCAATAATCAAAGAAGTGAAAGGTACTCATCACGGGGTTTGGTTTTTGGGGAGACACAATCAGGTGTCTACACCTTCCATCTGGTAACTTGCTAGCATGTATCCTCCATTCACAACTTCTGAAGAGCATATGGCAGTGTACCTCCTGTTATCTGCAAAAACCACGACAGTGATTGCAAAACCTTCCTGCACAGCATAGTCCTTGGGAGTATCCTTGAAGTGTGCCTTATTAGTGAACAACATCCATTGCCTCAGTTTTACTTTGCTAAACTCCCTATCTTCATACATCTCACCATTTTTGTATAAAGTATCAAAGTAGTCATCATCATTGTAATCATTTATGAAGTTATACCATTTGCTAGGCTTCCAGACGTCTCTTACTCTAAGAACTATTCTAACATCCTCTAACTCATCTAGAACATCTCCAGATGGTATCACATCCCCATCTGAGTCAGCTGACTCATCACCCTTCTGTAACTCATTAGTGTCATGTGACTCATCTTCCCCATATGAGTCATCTCCATCATCTGGATCATCTCCATCATCAACAACAAAATTCATCTTTCTCCTCACAGGTGCATGAGTAGCTGCACTACATACTAGACTCACCCTATTTAACCAATGTCTTAGAACTAAACTATATACCCTTCTTAACAGCTGTGCTTTTAGGGATTCTCCTTCTGAATAAAGAGGAATCAGAAGGCTTACTAACTGGGGCAGCAGGTACAGTTACATCAGGAGAAAATCTTTGACTCCTTCTAAGGGTCAAAGTCTTGAAGAATATATTTGGTGATGCAGGGGAAGGAGGTAATTATATTGGGAACCATGGGCTGGTTGGTAACAGTAGATTTAGACTTTCTCTTGCCTTTTCCCTTTTTCAAACTAGCTTCAAATGCTTCAGATTCTTTCCTACCCTTAGTATATTCCTCTCTAGACTATTTCTCAGTGTTTTCATTATACTCATCTTGCATTTCTGCTCATGTATAATCAGTCATAATGAAGTCATCTTCAGTCACATTAATCTCATTAAGTGACTGAGCATTAGAACCTGATGACAACTAAGACAAATGCTCACTATTCCTCTTAGGTGTAAGTTTGGTCACTAGTGGTTGAGATGGTTTAGGTGTGGTAGGCACTTCTGTTTGGGATGGTTCAGGTATAGTAAGCACTTCTGGTTGGGGTTGGTTCTATCAAGTTTTGAACTGCTAGTGGTGGTGGTGGTGCAAAGATCCAAGTTATGGGTGGTTGTTGTGGTTGCATAGCTTAGGGTTAGAAACTGGAGATGGTGGTTCATAAGCAAGAGTTTTTTATTTCCTAAACTCTAACACATACTTATTCAATTTACTTGGCTTGTTAGTAGTGCCAACCCAAATATGGATAATGTCATTATTAGGGAAACATTTAAGTATTTTCAATAAGTCTCCATCATCTAATAGTGGCCAATGTCTCTCTTTATAGGCATAATAAAAGGTGGGGTTAAGGATATCAAGTGGAGGAACCCAATTACGAGCACAATCCTCATATTCAATTACCAAATCCAATAAACAACAAGTATCCATATCGACATCAGTATCTATATCTTTTCCCATGTAATGAAATCTGAACACCACATTACTGTCACCCATTATGCAAAATAACACCACATCTAAACTCTTACAACATGCACCAACACATAATAAAAAATAACAACAATTCCTTGTACAATTCATACTGAAAATTTCACTTATCATTCCAAATTCACATCATCATCTATAATTCACATCATCAACCAACCACAAAGATTCTATTTTTCTATCATCATCATGCTTTTTCATTAATTCACAACATAATCATCAAGCGAACAACAATCAAACCAGAAATCATCATCCATGCATAATTGTAACATCGAAATTCATAAAAAAAAGAAAAAAGAAAAAAAAAAGAACAAGATTGTGACTTATCTGGCAAGAGAGAAAGTTTTCCTTGGATGTTGACGCAATTCACAATTTCAACATGCAACAAACCTTAGAAATTAGTTTGATGGAGTTGATTTTTTTTTTTTTTTGAATGGAACAGGGAAGAGTTTATTTTCAGAGCAGTCTAATCGACACAAATTGGGTTAAATATGGCAGTTGGAGGGGAAGGGTTTTAAAAGAGGGGTAGTTTAGTCTTTTCAATTTTTTTAAACCTTAAACATCAGTATTGTAGGTTTATTAACGTTTGATTAACTGATTAATCACATTAGTTAAAGAGTCAAAACATGGGGTGTATCATTAAGAAGTCAAAAATTTAGTGGTGTACCATTGGGAAAAGTCAGAACTAGAGGTGCAATGGGAATTTTTCAACATAATTTGATATTTTAGTGTTTACCATTGAGGAAAAAAAAAATAGAGCTGATGAGTGCCATTGAGAATTTCCCATCAAAATTAACGTAAACCTACCTTACACAAAACTTAGGATGTATTCTATTCAGCTTAATTTCAGTTTAGTTCCTACCTAATTTAAGTCCCATGCAATACACGATTGTTATTAGATTTTATAAAGAGTTATTGTATTGAATTTTATAAAAAAAATTATACTCATAACACAAATTTAAAAATAAATTTAACTTTAAATTTATACATAGCTATACCAAAGTCAAGAATAGTGACACTTAGACTTGAATTTTTTTTTTTTAAATATTTTTTAAGGGTATATGAGGTTTTTTCTTACAAAATAAAATTCTAAGGATAGTACCCACGCGTGCTGCGTTATTATTGATATGACTTATGTGTGTGTGTGTGTTGTGTTGTGTTGTGTGTGCGTGTGTTAACAAAATGATTTTATTTCTAATTGAATTAAACATTATTGCAAAGGTAACAAAATTGGAAGAAAAAAAAGTAAATAGTATTATCGAAAAGTAAGATAATATAAAGTAGTATTTACTTAATATATGTTCATTTTTTACAAAAAAATAATGCCTAATATAAAATACTACATAAATGTAAAAATATTATAGTTAGGTTTATATGGAGAATTATTACTTTCAGAATTTTAATTGGTAGAAAGATATTTTGAATTATTATGAAATAATTTCCTTAAAGAATCTGCGTAAAATAACGAGCGGGAAATTTTTAACCAGGAGATAGACATGTGTCATTCCTGGTTTCGCTTTTAGTATAAAAACTAGTTCTTTGCCCCGAGCAATGCTCGGATATTCACAAGTAATGTTATCAAATTATTATAGATTAGATACGGTAATGTAGAGTACTTATCTCTAATTTTAGTTTCTTGACATCTTATGAATTTAAAATTGAGTTAAAACCCTTTTTTAGAATAGAAAACTAACAATACATTTTATATATTAACGATTAAAGAATCAAAGAAATATACAAAAAAAATATTTTATTTATTTAAGTTGTTATTGTTGCTCTATTTTTTAGGTTGCATATTTTTTATTTATCAGAACAGACCCCTTACTGATCACAAAGACTTCCCCTCCGAATATAGGTTATTGAATCCTGAGTAGAACACACAACACAGTAGCTTAGCAATAGGAAGAAATCTGAAATGATAATCCGAGCACCTCACCCTCTCTCGTCAATCTCTCTCCTCCGTTTTACCGCCAAACCCTGGAACCCCCACTTTCCTCTTCACACCACCCTATTCTCTCGTCTCTGCTCTTCTTCTTCTTCTTTGGTTGCTGAAACTTCCTCTGATACTTCTACCACAGTTCCTCCTTCTCATCATCCATGGCCGGAATGGGTTGCCTTTGTCGACCGCTTGAAATTACAGGGTTATTTTCCCCCGAAATCTTCTGACGATGGGTTTCGTTATGGTGAAGTTAGCCTCTTGAAGGACCCTTGCCTCAGCTTTGCTCGTGACCGCTACGACCTTTTCAGGTTTTTATTATTTATTAATTAATTTATTTATTTTTAATTTGCTATTGTTTGAATGATTTTGTTGTGTTATGTTGCATTTGAGGTTGAATTGATTGAACATATATGGGTTTTATATCGGGCATGTTTGTCGTTCTTTAATTTAGGTAGTAATAAATGATGTTAACAGAATTTGTAAACGAACGAATTGAGGACCGAATTGTAATATTCACATTAATGCAACGAATTATTATTGTTCATAACTTTTAGGGAGTAAAGGGATTTGGATTAACTAGTGTCAGCAGGGTGATATCACTAGCTGGGGGTATTAGGCTTTATAAAATTTGTATGGTACTCGTAATTTGTAGTTTTAGCCAAGCGAATTCGACTGGTGTTGGTTGTTGAGATAATAAGGTTTAATTTGATTTGTGTAATTGTGAAGTTATATGACTAATTCACACAGTGAGGTGATTGAGGGTCGCTATTAGGCGTTTTAAGAGATCATAAGAGGGAAGGTCTTGTTAATGTTATAGAGGGAAGGTTATCAAAGAAGATTAAGGCCGGTTACACAAAGGGGAAAGCTTTAGATAGGACATTATGACGATAGGTTATTGGCTTCAAATAATTGTTGCCTTTTGATCAATATTGAACAAGTGGTTGAGAAAGAACACTGAAGCTAATGAGTTGAGTGTCCAATATTTTTGAAATGAACTGATAAGAGAAGAGACATGTTTAAGTTGAACTTTGGGAAGATATAGTGCGATTTTATGCATTTTGGAAGCTTAGATTTGATAACAATGGCAGTAAAGAAGACACTTAAAGCAAGATTTCCAGCAACTAAACATTTGCAGCATAGTTCTGTTCATTTTAGAAGTTCCAACTATTTCATGTAGCTTTTTTCTTCAAGGGTTATTTGTAACTTGGTAAAAGTACTCTTTTCAAGTTCTTTATCTTTTTTATTTTTTGAATAGTTTGCATAAACTGTTTCTACTTTTGTAATTTTTTTTTTATTTTATATATAAATGCTTGGCAGTTATCTTGGTTGAACATCTATTTCAGAAACATTGTTTTTCTTTTTTTCCGCAGTACCTTGTCTTGACCTTAGACTGATTCATGCAGGTCTTTGTCAAAAGGTGATATTCAGACATTGGTGGAGAGAGGATGTCCTAAAATTCAACGCAAAGTTATTAATTCTGCGAAACGGTTGAGAGTATATGTGGGATTGGAAGAGAAAAGTGTGAGTAATTTTGATTTGTTGGATGTTGAAATGAATGAAATCATCTCTTTCTATTGCTTTTAATGTCATATATTATGGATCTTATTTTACGAATAGGTTTTTAAATTGTCCCATTGTCATGCCATGGTATATTGGTATTATAAATCTGCTCTAAATGTTGTTCTTTTCCTTCTTATATGATATACAAATCATATACATAGTTTCAGGAATTCATTATTTCTCACACACCAGTTAAAGGCCGGTCTTGGGCCTGATTTGTGGTTACATATGTTAGTATCATCTTAGCAAGTAACAACTGATGAGTAGTTTCCACTGCATAGCAATCTGTAACTGCCTTTATGCATTTGCTACCATCAACATCAGATGCATTACTGCCACATATTTTGCTTAAAAAATTGATAAATGTATGAGCTCTCAATCTACTTTGCTAGTTTGTTACTGTCAAGCAGGTAGGACAATTATCATCCAGAACATATGGAGTCTATTACATGATTTACATCATATGTTATGTACATTTTCTAATCCCTAAAATCCACTTCTCGGGCCATAGAGTCAATCAATTGGAAAAATCATAGGATAAGTCTAATGTGCTTGTTTTGTAAAATCAATTTGTAAACTTAATAAATGGATTGGTAAATTTAAGGAGTATCTAATTAGTAAGTGAAGTGTCATTTATTGATTCTGAACTTGTCTTTTAAACAAGCAACATGCAAATATCTTAGAAACACATCTTTTTTTGAATTAAATTTGATATGCTTAACATTTTGTGCAACACGAACTTTCTGCAAAAGGCATTAGAGATTTAGAGATGTATTAAAATAATATTGGTTTTTTTTTTTTTCTTTTTCCTCCCTAAATAGAAGTATTGCTACTAATTCAGGACTGGGTGAATAAGATAATTATAAAATTTGGATTTAATGTGGTAGCTTAAATCTAAATATTGCTACTAGGCTACAAATTTTACTTTTGCAGTCATTTTTTACAATTTATCTGTTGTAGTCCTTGGAAACTTGGAGGTTAGTTGTCTACAAAGAGAGTGCTGCAAACTTCTCTAGTTTTTCCTTTATGCCCGATCTATACTATATCCAAGATTGAGACAACTCATGGGAATCCTCTGCTGCACATAGTGCAAATCTGTGCTACTGAGAATTGACATTCCTTTTTGTTAGAGGTGCAATTTTAGAGTTATTGTGCCAAAAGTTGCCTACATGTTCTGTTCCTGGAAAAACTGTAATGAAGCAGTTTTTCCCCCTAATATTGCCTTTTTTGGAGTTAATAAATCTTAAGTATATAGTAACAAGAGGTGGTTTCTATGAGCTGTAACATCTTATCAACAAATTACCAGGAGGTGGTTTTGCTTTCATGTATTATGGTGAGCCCAGATAAGTGCTTTCCAATTACACTTTGATAAATCATCTATTTCTTTATTGGCAGCACCATTCAAATTAGTGAATTATTGTGGTGATTTGCTTCTTGCTTGTTCATATAAGTTGGTTCCTTCACCTTCATTGCTATTAGGGGCTGATGCCCAAAGCACTTCAGCATGGTATCCTTACGTCTTTAGAGTTGTGATACAAGTATGTGTACGGAGGCATTTTAGATTTTCAGCATGGAGGCTTTTAGTGTCCATGGGAGTGTGAACTCTTTTTGGGTGAAATGAACTTTTTTTTTTTTTTTTTTTTAATTTTTTATCTAAATTTGAGTTACCAGATCTTTTGAATTTGACATTTATGTTAAGAAGAGTATCATCTTGTAGGCAGGGCCGCACGCTACCTGATTAAAGTCATGTTATTCAAATCTAGCTATTAGATATATAATTTGCCTTGGTAAACTCCTGACTTTGTAACTCCTTACCTTTTAGTCATGAAAAGCAAATAGTAGTAGTTTTTCTACTAAGTATTGACTATACCAGTAAGTCTTCAAATCCAGCAGGAAACAATATGAGTATATATTGTTGTGAGTATTGTCAAGATGCCCATCATAAAGTTGCCACCTTTGCTAAAAAAAATAGTAGTGGTTTATTGATTGCACTTTCCTAGATACCCTTAAAGTGAAAATTGAGAGATGTGGGAATGCTCATTCTACTGTAAAGAGCCTTCTATATATTTTATTTATTTCCACAATTACGAAGCATTGGGAAAATGAAGAACTGAAAGGCATTGTTTCTTGTGTTTGGATGAATTGGATCTGGGTCATTCAATTTACAGCTGATTGAATCGTCTGTTTGCTAATTATATATTGATATATCTTTATTTACCTGCAGGTATGTAACATATGCAGTCTTCAAGGATCTTGTGATCGAGCTTTTGTAATGCTTGGAGAATCTGAAGGAGGTGCTCGAATGGTGGATGTCATGCGCCTCTTGTTGACCTATGCATTGGATCCCATAACCATCTCTGTGGCAGTGAGTACTACCAGTATTGAGCAGGCTGAATCAGCTTCAAGGAGATTGCTAAGCTTGTTGGTTACATTAAGTGAGACATCTACAGGTCTACCTCCTCGTGAGTCTTCTGAAAATTCTGCCTATAAGAAGGAACAATCTGTTAATTCTAGGGATGCTGCACTGTCACAAGATGTTGAGAAGAAGAAAGGGGATTGGACATGTTGTAAGTAAGTCTTCTAAATTTCCTTAGCCGAGAAAGCTAAGCATAAACTGCTACATTTATACTTAGAAACCAAAAACCACACTACATTTTTCCAATTTTGTGTGGTTGGAAGTCTAAGAGTAGAATAGTGAATGACTAGAATGAGAATGAGAAAATATTAAAATACTCATAAGCTGCTGGCCTGCCCCATAACCCCGCTTTGTATTCCAAACCTCTCCTATGTTCATTATCACCTGTAATGAAAAGAGAGGGTAATTCAGTAGCGAGATCATGTACTAAACCAACACCCCCCCCCCCCCCCCCCCCAAAAAAAAAAAAAAAAGAAAAAAAAAATCTTTTTGGAGCAACTTGTTCATCTATGGGGAACAAGTAGTTTGATATCATTGACAACCTTTGAAATTCCAAGAAGGCTCTCTAAAGAGCCTTGTTTGAACTTGTTCACAGATTCAAGGTCTCTTAAATATTCTACTCCCAGCGTTTTAGAAATCTTGATAATATGATGAATATCTATATATTTGGAACTCTTGTGCTGTGCCTGTAAGAGCCTCCTTTTTGGGATTGCACATGTTGTTTAATGGCCTCTCTCTCTCTCTCTCTCTCTCTGGGTAGGGGGCAGATACTAGAGCTGTTGATTCAGTAATATCAGTTAAGCATTCAGTTCATACATATCTAATTAATAACATTCAGATTCTGATTTATTGTTTCATGCCCCTTGGATTGATTTGCAGGTGCAATTTCATGAATTTTTCTAAGAACATTAAATGCCGGAAGTGCAATGAGGAGGGTCCTAAACGGGTTAATGCCGTTGTTGAGATGAAGAAAGGTGACTGGAAGTGCCTCCAGTAAGTTGTGGTTTCCTTGAACACCCTAACCAAATTTATTTTTCCAGATTGTCATGGTAAAATGTACATGATATGTCATGTGGGAACTTTATATAGTCTAGTCAGAAATTTGTTGTATTGGAAAGATGAAGTGCAGTTGTCCTACTGAGAATAGATGCAGGACTTACTGTTTTATTGAAAAAGGGGCAATGCCACAGTGGGTTCCAAATGATAATATGAGATTTCCAGTTTCTCATACTGATTGAAAGTTTTTAGTAAGCTATGACTGTCTGGAGAAGTTGGATCAAAGCTATTGTTTGGTTAGGGATGAAAGAGGCATAGGATTTCTTCTCTTTTCTTTAAAGGCCCGAATGTAAGACGTAGCCAATAATTACCTATTACCTACATTGTAGACTTTGGACGCAGTTTAATGCCAAAATAAATAATTTATCATATGCTGCCATGATTGCTCAAAAACCTATACAATGTTGTCATTAAGTAGTGATGCGACTGAGTTTGAAGGCCCTAAATGAAATGACGGGATGTGGTTTATAGGAGCAACTTCTTTGAGTATAGAAATTAACCTTTTGCATTAGCTTATGATGTCGACAGTACGATTTGCTGTTAGCTTTTTATTTTAATATTACTGTTGATCTACTTGAGCACACTTTCCTAATAATTTGCTGTGATAGGTGCGAGTGCATAAATTTTGCTAGCAGACAGAATTGTTTTCGTTGCAAGGATCCACGACCCCCAAGGGCTCTGGAACCTGGGGAATGGGAGTGCTTCAAGTAAGCCTTTCTATCTCTCTGTTTCTCTTCATGATAGATAATCTAACATTCTTATTCTTAGATATCCAATATTGTGCTATGATTATGATTTCAAGCTCTAATTAATAGTTCATTTTTGATAGGTGTGATTTCCTGAACTTTCGAAGAAACGTTATCTGTCTTAAATGTGGTAGTGAACCCCATAAAGAGGAAGTATCGCATGACAAGATACAGAATCTGGTGGTTGAATGAGTCGGATAAAGGAACTTGCCTACTTCAATAGTTCAATGACATAGATAACAGCACGCAGTAACAATCCTGATCTGGTAACATTGTGTAAGTGACCTTGTCATTCAATTTTGTAAAAGTAAGTGAAGATGTCTTTACATTTAGAGCAATATATTTTAGTATGGTCACACATTTCTTCAGTTGATTAGGATATACGCCACATGCCCATGTTTTTCATTTTCTTCCATTATTATTTGATGCGATGCTAGGTGGATTTATCAATATAAAGTCTGAAATCAGTTTATAAAATATAAATCCAACTTATTGCTGAATTCCTGTTTTCAAATTAGTTGTCAGTAAGGAAGCCCTTTGATCTTTTCAATCTGGAAGTTTTTTTTCCTCATGGTATTCGTAGGTGATAGTCTGTCAATTGTGTGGCTGGTACTTAGTGGTGTAGCTTCTTACTAAAAGTTATTTGTTGTTATCGTTGAAGTATACATTTTTAAAACAACACATGTAAGTGCTCCACATTGAAAAAGAAGAGAGAGTTGATCATTTTATAAGGCTAAGGCCGTAAGGGGAGATAAGGCTAAGGGGCTACTTCTCCTAATTACCATATGGTTTTGAGGTAGAATCTTCTGAACTTGTAAAGTGGATACTTGTGGCGGATGTGGTTCTTTGTAACGGTATTGGAGCTTAAGTTAGATTAAGTTGTGATAAAGGGACACATATAGACAACTCATATGTGAGGGGGAGTTTTGAGCCTATAAACAAACCCACATGTGAGTGAAAATGGTGTCCAATATTAAATGAATGTGAAAGTAAGGGCAGTGTTGGGATATGTATCTCACATTGATGAAATAAAAAAGTAGTTGTGTCCACTTTATGAGGCTAAGGGGTTGTTGTCTCATTGTTATTTGAATTGGAGGTGAAACCTCCTTAGACTTGTAAAGTAGACATATGGCTGGTGCGACCTAAGCCCGTTTGACATGGTATCAAAGCCATAACCACGGTTAGGATTTTTAATGTCTTTAATATTATGGAATAAAAGGGATCTTACATGTAAGGGAGATTATTATTTAACAATCACACAATAACCATTGAGGTATGCATCACTACCTCTTAGCATTGCGTTTAAGTTTTTGTTATAGCAATACAAGATTTGTATTTTAAATTTTATTTTGTTAGGGAGGGTGGATACCATGGAGGACTCATTGTTAAATGCTTGAATCCCTCTCAATGCTCCCTTGGAGCATAATGCTCCCTTGCATCCCTCTCAAAATGCAATTTAACAATGACACTTAGTTTTAAAACTTAACTAGTGAGTGGCCCGATGATGCACCAGGTTTTGTTGCGCTTGGGGTTTGCGACGTTTCGGTGTAGTGAGGTGGCTGGGTGATTGGTGGGGTTGTGAGTGGACGATTGGTGGGGTATTGTTGGTGGATTTGATGAGGCTGTAGGGTGGTTGGTGGTGTTGTGGTGGTCGATGGTCCTGTTCGAGTGGTAAATGATGCTGCTGGAGTTGTCGGTGGTGGTGTTGGGGTGGTCGGTGGTGTTGTGGTGGAAGACTTTGATTAATTAATTACCTCAATCTATCTTAATCACATGCCCTTCTTTTTATTAATCTTCCCTTAAAAACTTTTACATTGGGGTAAGTGCTGTCAAATTGATGTTTAATACAAAGTATTTAGTATATTATAATTGAATATTTGAAGCATAATTAAAAGATACTCGGTAGCAAATATGATAAGAACATTAATTCTTTTTTTTTTGGCCTTATGTTTAAACCTTATAATAAACAATTTAAAACCTTTATTTTTAAAATGCAAATTTAAACATATTTATAGTATAATGAATGATGTGACATACAATATATGTGAAAGACGATAGTGGCATACATCTAATAAATGTGAAGGGTGTCACGTGACACATATATTGTTTTAAGAACACGTGTTCAAGAAAAGTAATATTAACAAAAGAAATAAAATAATACTGAATTTTAAAAAATATAACATGACCTTTTGGATTTGGATCACTTTTTAGAAAGGACAAATACAAAAACCAAGTAAAAAATTAGAAAAAAAAATATTTTTTCATTTTTTTCGTAATTTTTTCTCTTTATCATATCCATTGATTTTGTTTAAAGAACCTAACAAAATTTAGAATTTCGAAAAAATGGTTGATAATACAGAATTTTTGAATTATAAAAAAACACAAATTAAAAAGTTGCTGGGACACAAAAACATACAAGTAGCGCACAAGTAAAAGTGGTGCACAAGTATAATTAAATTACAATTTTCGTACAATTTAAATACGTTTTACAAACTTTTGAAAATAATAATTGGAGAATAGTTAGTGGGGATGTATCACATGAATTTAGAGATGGGCATTCCACGGGCGGCACTCCGTGGTGGATCGGGCCGTAAACACGATTTTGAAAATTCGGCACGAGCATGGCACGAATCCGTGGGCGGCACGGTACTTTGGCCCGCGAGCACGGCCCGCCAACACGACACATGGTACGGCCAAGCACCGCATGCGGCACGCTGGGCACAACACGACCTGTGCAAAACGACTACTCATTCCCTGTTTCAAATAAATTAATAATAAAAATAACATAAATAATAAAGAACTATAAAAATAAAAAGCATAATAATAATAAAATAACATATAAATAAATAAAATTATTTAAATAGTGTATCCATTTTACAAGTTGTTCAAAAAAAAATATATCGATTTTTTTTTTTAAAAAAAAAACACATGGGTGGCACGTTTGCCGTGCTGTGCTGTGGGCTGGGTGTACGAATGGTGGCCCGGCATGGCATGGCCCGCCAAAATGCAGGCACGACATGAGCCACCGCTAGGCACGGCGAGGCACGACCCGCGGTGGCCCGGTACGGCACGGCACGATGCCCACCTCTACATGAATTGTAATGTTGTATGTGGTGGTTAAAATTAAATTTTTCATTAGGTATTTTGATGGTGTAACAGCTCGAGCTAAGTTTAATATCCAAGGCGCACTTTAATACCTACAACTAAATATCAACTTAGGCGCGCTTGATTATAGGTTGCCGTCAACGGAGTGATGTTTCTTTATGTTGGTTAATTCAAGATATCCATGCTCTTCTTTCCTTGTTTGATGCTTATAGGATCCTAAAGGTTCCTAGGTCGTGGGTTTCCCTAGCGCATTGGTTGGCTGGGAAAAGCTCGTGCTCGGGAGTTTCTTTGCTGGTCTTTTTAAGTTGGTTTATTTTCTTTGTACTCACTGTAAAAAAAAAAAAAAAAAAAAATTATTTTTTATCTTTTTTACAAAATAAATATTAACTTTTAACGATTTAATTACAGATATAAAAAATATTTATGTAAGTTACTTTAGAAAAGCTTAAAACTCTACACGTTGCTTCAATAATCTCATGGTTTATTCAACTAGTTTTTATATCCATACAATGCAGTAATTAATAATAAAGATAATCGAATAAATTAAAATATCAAAAAATTAAAAAAAAATACAATTTAAAATATACAAATACAACTTTATGAAATTCAACAAATATAAAAATTTAAATGGAAATTCTGATAAAATTATACGAAGTATTGAAATTCAACTAAACAACAAACACAACATAAAATTAATCATAATCAACAATCTTTAACTCCACTATAAATTTACACAAATAAATCCAAGTATAATTTGAAAAAAATTAACCAACAATTCCTCTCATATACAAAAACAATCCGCAAATTCAAAAGGGTATTATAAAAAATAATCAAACAATTACAATCACATATTAAACCTATAAATTACCTAATCGAATATATCGGTAATAAAATAGAGTCCATCACCAATGCGTAAACCAAGGGAAAAGAGAGTGGAAGCAAATCAGAATAAGGGATCGAGCAATAAGTGAAAGCAAGATCATAAGAAGATGATGTTTGAAGAATTGCAAATGATTGGAGAAGATGCTGACCCAAGTACCTGCTCCTCTTCCTATCAATATTCTCTTCTTATTCATATTCGATGAATACGTTGGTTTTTTGAATTGTGGACTATACCAAAAAGATTGGTGCATGAATTAGATAAAGGAAGTAAGGTTGACATTAATTTGATTATGACGGTGGGGATGGTTGATGTTGTTTGACGACGATCAAAAAATTATTTTTTCCGGTTAACGTGATTAATAAAAATAATACATAATTTTAGATTGAAAGAAAGTTTATTAGTGTATGTGTTTTTATACTAATCAAATGAGTGAGTGAAATAAATGAATTTATAAATGATTTTAGAGGAATGGATTTGATTAGGTAAATTATTGATAAAATGCATAGATTGATTAAGGAAGGGAATTGAATATATTATGGTAATTAGGAAATTTGTGATTTGATTGAAATATGAATTTGTTTTTAAAAATTAAATTATTAATTGAGGAAATTAATGAAATTATATAATTTAGAAAGTTATTTGATGTAATAGAAAATGATGGACTAGATACATTGGTTGAGTCAATTCTAGACATTTGATTGATGATCAATGATGTGATTGCTTTTTAACTTTTTTTTTTTAATTTTTAAATGGTAAAAAATTCATTAATGTATAGGGGTACTAATGTAATTTTAAAGAGACACTAAAATCTACCCTGTTGGCTTTTTTTTTTTTTTTTTTGTTTTTTTTTAAAGGAATCCCCTTTTAGCATAACAGAGATGTGTCTACTTTTATTGTTAAAATGTTTCAACTATTAATAAACATTGGAAGTTTATGATTTCTACAAGTGTTGTATTTTTATCACATTTAATCATTTAAAGATAATACTCGAAGTTAATTTTCGTTTCAAATTTTCAATGTCTCTGCTTAGGAGTATCTTCCTTTTTATCAGTTGCATTTTACTCACCTTATTTACAAAATACAAGATATTCATAAAAATCAAATAGAATACAAATTTTTTTAATAATTTTAAAAACAGTAAAAACAAGCCTTCGATTATCAATAGATAAAATTAAATTTGTAATGGGTAATGATATTTAGCCGTAAAGAAGATAAGATATAATACTAACATTGCTAAAACAATGGTAGTACATCAGTCGAAATATATGAATAATAATAAAATAAAAAAATTAATTAATTAATTAATTATTTAATTCTTAAAAACTTGATTGAAGTTTGGTAGTTTGTTGTGTGCAGCATCCTAAAAATGATGAGAGAAATGACATTTGGGATCCTACCAACTTCTTTACCGCAAACTACTCCCTATTACTTACCATTTCCATAACAGCCACCCACTTATTAGTTACCTATATATACCCATTATCCATTTTTTACCACTAAATCAAATCATCACATAATTAAACTCACTAAAGATCAAACAAAATCACCACTTTTTTTTTTTGGTTGGTTTAGAGTCATTGATCATAATGCCAAGAAAAATGAGCCCTCCATCCTTCCAACAAGATCAACACTACCCCCACCCCCACCCTTACCACCACCGTGTGCCGCATCCGGTCAAGCAAGAGACTACTCCACCTCCGGCTGCCACAACAACCACCAATAACAATACTGTTTATGGTAGAATGACTCCGTCGTCTTTGAAGATTAATAGGGACTCCCATATGATAAAGAAATCTCCGGGGCCTAGTAGTGCTAAATTGAATCAACAACAGCAACAACAACAACGAGGGCCGGTTATTATCTACACTCATTCCCCTAAAGTCATCCACACCAATCCTAGGGACTTTATGGCCTTGGTGCAAAAACTTACAGGTATGTCAAGGAACAACGAAGAGGCCGCTACCTCATCGAAAGAATCTGAATCTAGTGTCCCGAATCATGAGCCTGTCACGGCTAAGGTGGATTACACCCCGCAGCATCAGCACCAGGATAATAATAATTATCTGGGTAAGGTTGAAGGTTCTAATTGTCTTGGCGTAAACAATAACAATAATAATAATAACAACAGTAGTAATAGTACAGATGATAACGAATCATCATCAGTTATAACAGACGAGAATTGTAGCAGTAGTGGTAACCACACAGGTGATGTTGTGGGACAATTCAATCCTTATATGACTCCGCAGTTGTTTGACCTACTGCCCGCGCCACCATCCAGTCTGCCGCTCTATTTGCCTAATTTGTCAGACATGTTATGCTATGGTGGTGATCCGGCTATCTATGATTATGATATTAACTTTCTATATGATCAGATAACTTAATTTCATTTTTCTTTTTATATTTTGTTTCAATTTTGGCTAGTTAAACAGTTTTGGGACGTCTAATGTGCGCCTGTTTTGGTTATGGCGCACACACGTCAACAATTTTGGTATTGCATTAGAGTTACTATGAACCATTTTTGTCATTCAATAAGTTAAATCTTATTTACGCTTTAATTTGAAGTTTTCATTTGTAAATTAGCTTATTCTGAAATTACTCTTGAGTTTCGACTTTGTCAAAATTTGCACTGGATACTGGATAGTGAATGCTTCAACACAAGATGATTAGATGATCGAGGACATTGCTCTTAGGATGATAGAGCTCACTTATTCGATTAGGATGTAGCTCAATTCTAATGTTCTTTTGTATACCGACAGTGTAGGGCCATAAAAATTAACATTTTCCCAACATATGTATACCAACAGTGTAGGGCCATAAAAATTAACGGACTCCATTATATGTTATGTCCATCTTTTAAATATTTTATATCTCACATAATAATATTGAAAAGTTGCAAATAGTTTTTTTTTAATTTTATTATTATTTTTTTGTTAAGAAAGAAGCTCGTATATATTTAAACTTAGTCATATTAGAGAGTTACTTAATAAACGAACCATTCACAAACAATATAGTGTACTAACGAACATGTTTGAATAAATTATACTGTGCTTGAACTCATTCATATTCGCCTTTTGCCTCTATTTCCATGCAATTTGAAAGTTTCAGGAACCTTGAAAGTCTCATTTATCATACAAGCCTTACTAAATAGCATACTGTGCTGCCTTTGATCACCAATACTATCTCCTTGTTTCTCCATTTACTGGCCAAGCATAAGAAACCAGTCTGCACACAGGATTCAGGAATTATCCGAGGAATTCAGTGAAGTTTCCCGATCTAGTTGTGGCTGAATGAACTCCAAGTTAGTTGCCTCCCTTCTGCATGTCATTGTGAGTCTTAATCTTGCCGATGAAGCTCCTTCCTTGAAAAATATCTTTCTGTCGACCTTTTTCATTCTGTTGCCGTTAATGCTTGCTGGTTTCACTGTTTAAGAATAGGTAGCCCTCACTTGCATCTTTGTGGGAAATGCACAACGCTAACCATATGCACAGAGAATTATGTTCAACTTTACACTTCTCATTGGATATATCTTGTATACTAGAAAAGAACTTTATTAACAGTCATTCTATTAACAAGCAGCTTTTCTATCAGCAGAATGATACAATGATTTATTACTAATCTACAACCTTCAAGCACACGTGAAATTATTTCCGTTTCTTATCTTCGTTCTCTCTCTCAAGAGCAACTGGTGCCGCGGGTATGCTAAACCACCACTCCCTCAAACGCCTCTCCCATTTTTCTGTGTTTGCTCTCCTTGGAGGGGAATACCTTGTGAATACCTCCAGAAAGCACAACAGTATAATGTACTTACTTGGGACAAATGCCAAAAACACAGCCATGCCCGAAAGCACTATTGCACATTTCATGGTAGCCTACACAATCAGTAGGATCAATATCAGATCTCGAGTCCAAACTAATATAAATATGTAGCATAGATCAAAACATTAAGTAATAGAAGAAAACACAAACAAGAGCACCAATTTTTTTATCTCCAAAGTCCATACTAAGAGCATGTTTGGTATAGTGTTTTTAAGGAGTGAAAATGGAATTAGTTACCCGTTTACATTAACAAGTTTTTGGTATGAGAAGTAGGATAGCACACTCCATTTCCTAAAGGTAATTATTGCCACCAATTTGTTACCTTTACCAACCTGATGGTAACAAAATTGTTTCCCTCCTCGATCCTCAATTTGATACAAAGGATTCCTTTCCTTGGGTATACCAAACAACTAATAATGGTAGCACTAAGAATTTTAACCTTTCCTCTTATTATTCGTTATATTCCATATCTTTTCCTTGATTCATACTCCGTACCAAACATGCATTAAATGTACATGTGTATAATCAATTCTCCTTCTTTGTCTTCTTTTGAGGTGCTTATTCATCAGAATATAATATAATCTTTATTCAATTAGGTAAGAGGTTGGAGAGGGTCAAAGTGTCAAGAACAGCTGGAAATACTAAACGAAAATACTAACCTGAGGTGAAATGGATAGCAACAAGGCACGAAGTTTGAGAAGAATAATATTTCCAAATTGGATGAACTCTTCAGCTTGAGAAACTGCGTTCTGGACTGCCAAAATCTGTTCCATTGCATTCTTTGTTGGTGGTGCTATAACCTTCACCTCTGAAACAGGTCGACCTTGACTAAACCATAGTGTCAGAAGCATAAAGAATGCAATAAAGATTAGAGGCGAAGCAACAACATACACAAGCCATCCCCTGCAAATGCACAACCAAAAGGTTACTATGTACTAATATCCAAGTAATCAGAACAGCCAAGCATACAAGTATCATATATTATAAAATTTGACCAATTTCATGGTGTAAATGCCTCTGGAATTATTTATCAAAGCCATCCTAGTCCTTGATTATCAATCATTCGGCAGCATTGTTAACATGCCTGACGCATGTAAAGTGTTTATGTTTCATTAATTATATGTTCCTCAAAGTATTCCTGTAACTAGAAGGTTCTATCCTTTGGTGAATAACTAAACACGCATGGAAAGTGGGAACATGCGAAGTTGTTTGGATAATAGAAACAGAATGAGACCCCTGGGTAAGTACAACACTCTCTTGTCTGATCAACCAAACTACTTTCAACACCAAAACTCATAAAATTTCACAGTCAAGTCTTACAATTACATACGAAAACAATTAATGGCCAATTTTCATTGCAAAACTTCAACATGCACAAGTTTCCACAATTTGGACAGTTGGAGTATAGGAGCAATGAATATGTTGCAGGTTAAAGTTTCAACTGGGGTAATCCTCATTTGGCTAGAGATATAAAAGGTTATCCTCAACAATCCTCATTCCATGAGCTAAACCAATATCATGAAAGAGAGACACACTTTTCAAAGAAAACCAAACATAGATTGCAAACTAATTATACTAGTCTTATCAAATTCCCCCAAAGATATTTCATACCAAGATTCTCGGACACGTTAGAAGACGGCCAAATAAAAGAAAAGAATGTCAGGAATGAGGCAAAGTAAGTCAGCAAACTTGATAATGTTACATCAAAAATATCTTCAATGTAAGGCCATGGACGCATGATATAAGATAAATAATTAGATCCAAATAACTTACCTGAAGACAGCATAAGCAACAATTGCACAGAATACCAGAGACTTCAAAGGCTCTTCCCAATAAACCAGAGAAAAAATACAGTTGACAAGTTCTAAAACAGGAAAAAGTAGCTCCTGCAAAAATATGTCAATAAAAAAGTCAAGACTAAAATAAAATTCTGTCCTGGGGAAATAACTTAATCCTATCAGGTAATGGGACATGGATCAAGAAATGAATCCATTAAATGCAGGGGGGTGAATTACGCTTTTAGTCTTCGTTCCCTGTCTTCACCGGAACCCCCATTTGTCTCTTTCATTATCTCATAAGCACACACAATGCGCATACACACACACACACACCAATAAACCACCACTATCTTCATTTATACATAAAATACAATAAGAAAAATCATAAAGTATTAGGTTTGATCACCACTATGCCATAATAAAGTAGTCAGAGCCAATAAAACTTAGCCAGTTTAAATTCTCACCAAAAGCCTACAATATTCCTGCAAACCGTCATCAACAGCATCACATGTTTAGACGTACTTTTAATACAACTCTGCTTGTCATGGTTAATGAGTGTAAGATTGTAAGGCTATTCAATTCCAACTAAGAAAAACAAGTATAAATGCCCCAAAATGGTTGGTATTAACGCCTGAAAATGCGGTTCGCTATTGACAAGTCAGTGCGTTCTATGGTTGAACAACCACAGTAGCACATCTGGGTTTAACCCACTAACTTCATTTGCAAGTGCAATATCTATATGTGATGGATGGCCAAATGTTAATGTCAAGGATTATCAAAATATACCTTCATTACCGCCAAGTTGGTATCAATACCATCTACTTTTACACCGTCCACTGTTTCCTGAGCTAGGACCACCTTCTCATAGCTACTTCTTGATTCCTTAACAACCTTCTCCAAGGGAGTTGTATCCCCAACTGCTATCTCACCCACAAGAAGTACATGATTGTTATGGTCATTGGAACCAAATCCAAAGCCTAAAGTAGTGGCAACCGCTAAAGCTGAACTAGAGTGAAAACCACATCGTCGAGGACTATTAATCCTTTCTAACTCTCTTGAGGTGGACATGCTGGCTAGAGTTTCTAGAATCATATCTCCCCCGGGTAGATGATCACAAAGATTAAAAAGAAGAATCGCTTCCACACGAACAGGGCCTATTAAATTCATATCTTGAATGGCCTGTAACCGAAGAATCCCAAGTACAGCTTTTAGAAGTGCTTCTTCCCGTCCAACGCCAGATATCTTGTACTTGCGAATGAATTTATGAGCAAATAAAATCTCCTGCATAATCGCCAACCAATAGTCACGTCGACTATGCCCTTTAAGCTCAGGAAATTCCATTATTACCGGTTCTGATCTGAAGGATACAAAATGAATTTAATCAACAGATCCAAATTTACAAGACAGTAATATTAGCTACAATATAGTAGTCTTCTGATGCACAAACATGCCAAAAGAAGGTATAAGCTACCAGAAAACCAATAGACTAGTAAGAGATAATGGTCTTACAGGGAAACAGATTTGTAAGCAACAGCCTTATCAAAAAGTCTTGTACCCCATGGACCAGTCAATTCAGGTTTGACACTCTGCTTCAAATCATCTGCTAGGTCATAGCGTGTTGCTTTATCGTATGATACAACTTTAAGAGGTTCAAAATATAGAGCATGATCAGTAAGGATTAGTCTCCCTGCATCAGATGAAAATGAAGTAGGGATGAGGTAAGAACATGGTGTAAAGACACAAAAATATTACAGTATTTAAAAAAAACAAAAAAGATATATCACAACTTTAAAACAACTGCACTACAAGAATGCCATTAGCCTCCTTAAATAACAACAACAATGATCATGATGAAGTTAGAGAAGGTGGTCCCAATTTGGGTGAGGAAAAATTTTCAGAAAAAGATGACTCACCAGGCCATGTAGAAATTCCTAAATGCTGGAGAACTGGTTGGGTTGTCACTGTGCCATCCACTTCCACTATCTTCTCCCTTCTACCTGACCGCAGTTCAGATAGCAATGATGAATCAGATTGATTCTTCAATTTCTTTACAGCTCTGAAATAAAAGAATGAGACCAAATTAGGGTTTTTTCATGACCTCTAAGATATTAACATATGAATAAAATAAGTTGATAAGGTAGTAAAACGAATAAAGCAAGAAATTTCACGAATAGCCATGCCTGAGAAACAAACAAGATCACAGTAATGCATATTCCCACATATAAGAAAATTAATCATGATTGATGTTTAAGAAATGTTGTCTTTTGCAAAAGGAATTCAAATGAATAATGCATCCATAAATTCTAAGATATTAAAATATGATCGATATCATGTAAGAGTTCATTAATTTGGGTCAGTTTCCTTCTCCTATTTATACACTAAATCCTACTTAACTATGTACAATTAATGTTTCCAACTTTTTATATTCCACAGTTGCACTTGCTTTATTATTGGGTGGTAGATAGAGCTGTCAATTCGGGTAAACGGGTCGGGTAAGAGTGGGTCGGGTCAACTCGGGTCGAGTCAATTCGGGTTAATGCCGTAACCTATGAGGGTCGGGTTCGGGTTGGGTCATGCTTGAGTCGGGTCACGTCGGGTCATACATCTTATCGGGTTTGGGTCGGGTTAATAACACATCGGGTTACATTTGGGTCGGGTGAACAATAGGTCGGGTTTAATTCGGGTTTTCACGAGTTAAGACGGGTTAGGGTAATTCTCGGGTTCGAGTCGGGTTCGGTTCAAGTCAATAATTTGCGGGTTAGATTCAGGTCGAGTCATTCTCGGGTTTGAGTCGGGTTCGGTTCAAGTCAATAATTTGCAAGTTATAATTAGGTCGGGTCATTTTCAAGTCGGTTCATTCTCGGGTTCAAGTTGGGTTCGGTTCAAGTTAATAATTTACGGGTTATAGTCAGGTTGGGTCATTTCCTTCAAGTCAGGTTATGTTCAAGTCAATAATTTGCGGGTTACAATGAGGTCAGGTCATTTCCAAGTCGAGTCATAATAGGGTTTAACTAACTATAAATATATAATTATCATTTTTATCAAGCTAATTATTTCCTTTGACTATAATATATATGGCAATATACTAGGGAACTACAATCTATAATTTAGAAAGATAATTATCTCCTTTGACCATACAGCAAATATATATACTATATTTAACTCATAAATTTGGGGATGATACTCCTTTCTTTTGCTGGCCTGTACCGACTTGGTCTCCCTAGACAAAATGCTTTGATCAACAATAATAAGGTGGTCTAAATTGAATTTAAAGTGATTTGAAATCGGGTCAGGAACAATTTGGATTAAATTTAGGTCGGGTCAATAACAAGTCGTGTTAATTTTGAGTCGGGTTAGTAACAGATCGGGTTGAATTTTTGAGTCGGTTAGTAATTGGTCGGGTAAAATTCGGGTCGGGTCAATAACAAGTCGAATTGAATTTGGGTCGGGTCAGTAACAAGTCGGGTTGATTTCGGGTCGGGTTTGTAACAGGTCAGGTTAAATTCGGGTCGGGTTAGGAATGGGTCGGGTTGAATTCAGGTCGAGTTAGTAACAAATCGGGTTAAATTTGGGTTTTGACGGGTTAAAACGGGTTTGGGTCAATTTTGGTTCAAGTCGGGTTCGGTACAGGTCAATAATTTACGGGACATTCGGGTCGGGTCATCTCCTGGTCGGGTTCAGGTCTCACATACTCAGGTCAACTCGGGTCTAGGGTTGGTTTCACGTCGGGTTAGGTCGGGTTTGGGTCACCATTTTTTCTGGTTCAGATGAGTCAGTTAATAATCGGGTTCGGGTCGGTATTTCGGGTCGAGTCAGCTTTTGACAGCTCTAGTGGTAGACTGGTAGATGGATGATTAATGACTTTCGTTGGGAGGCTAATAATATTTGGAGCCAAATTCCACTTTTCTAAATAAATCTAGGAAAAATTGCAATAAACCACCTTTTATAACACCTTTTTTTAATGAAAAAACACCTTATAAAAATTTTCTTGTGAAAACATACCTAAAACCAATTTTTTTTGCTAAGTAACACCTTAACCCGGTTTTCAGTGTTTGACTTGGTTTTCCGGCGTTGACCTTGCACGTGTGGGTCACGTGATCTTCTTCCTTTATTTTTTTCTCTTTTCCCTCACCAACACCACCTCACCGCCACCACCACCACCACCTCACTACCACCCCCACCAACATCCCCTCACCACCACCACCAATTCACCGCCACTCTCACCAACACCATCTCACCCAATAAATGTGCTCCCATGAAAATTCCACCCCCGTTCATTCAGCCCCATCCACCCAAAACCCCACCCCACCTCCTCACCCCCTTCCTCCATTGAAGCCCAATAGAGCAAGCACATACAACCAAAAAAATAAAAAAAAGAATTAAAGACCACATTGGTGTACATTGACATCTCGAAATTACTCCTAATTCCATCATTTGTGGGCAAACACGAAGAACCCTAATTTTTAATTACAAACCCTAATTTATGAAAATTCGAAAACCCAACATAATTTACAAGAAATTTCAATAATTACGACAACTTACCTTACTCGAAATTAGGTTAATTGCAACAATTCACACTTAAAAATGGAGTTTCCTTTGTTAATGGTGAGTTATTGGGACTTTGTGGGAGAAGAAAGGAGGAGAGAGAAAGTTGAATTGGAGAAATGGAGGGTATATTGGGAAAAAAAAGAAGAAAAGGGGGAACTCACCGGAACACGTGCTTCTCACGTGCAAGTCAATGCCTGAAAACCAAGTTTAAGGACGGAAACCAGGATAAGGTGTTAATTCGCCAAAAAAAAAAAAAAAAAAAAAAAAAAAAAAAAAAAAAAAAAAAGTGGTATTAGGTGTGCTTTTATACAAAAAGAAATTTATAAGGTGTTTTTTTACAAAAAAGTTGTTATAAAAGGTGGTTTTTTGCAATTTTTCCATAAATCTAAAACATCAATTATTTGTCAGCAATTACAATAGTGTAAAATATCAGTTAAATACAACTTAGTAACTACAAAACAAGCCAATGATTAAGATCATCTCGTCCCCAAAGGACAGCCTCTCCCAAGATAGAAAAACAATATAGATTTAGGTACATTGGTATCTTAAATTTGACTATAGTCATGATCAGCAAATACAAAACCCTGGCAGTTGTAGCTAAGTGGAAACTGGAATGAGAAACAAGAGTTTCAGAACCCAGTTGGAAGCAGAAAGAACATAAAGATATAAATACCCTGCCAAGTGCCAATACAAGAAATTTATGCATAATTGCCATCATCTAGGACAAAAGGCAAAGATATTAAACCTGTAGTTATTATTTGAACGTTGCAAGAACTGAATTCACCTAAATGCTACCTTTCTAAGCCAATAAGGTACTTCTCATAGACAGAATACTGAAGGCGACCACCAGTTGAAGCAGTAAGCGCCAGAAATAAATTGTTGCTGATGACTACATTTGCAATAATAGGCACAGCAGGTGCTATCCTAGAAAAGGCTTCCAGTCCAACTGTAGCATCTTCATCCACCTGCAACAAGGTTAATCAGACAGTATGCCTAAGCATAAAAGAAGATTTGAAGCATCAAGGTCACAGAACTCCCCTTCCCCCATCTACAGAGAAAGTTATAGTACAAAATCCTCAAACATGCAATTAGTAGTAAACAAGCATAACGAATTAAGTTTAATGGATGAAACTAGGGATAAGTATTATTCATTTGGAGGATAGGACTTGAAATCACTGCTAAGGTTGCTTGCCATATTCAGTTATCCATAATGTATGACAATAAAATTTGGAGCTGGTGCAGAAGGAAGCCATGTCCGAGATCTTAAAGCTCTCTTGAAACTAAAACTGAAATTAGCCATTATTTTTATAAATTAAGAATAAAATAGTAATATACTCACAGTAAGTAATGGTTGGCTAGAAGAAGCAGGAAACTCCCACGCGAGCATCATATCATAGGTTAAACGACGGAATTTTTTATCAGCTAAATAACCAGTTACTTGCATAGACAGGGCAAGTGCTCTAAAACAACAGTACTCCAGTAAGTTTCTAGCATAATGAGAAGGGTCTCTAACAGATTCCGAAGCAACTGAATCAAAATCTTCTTTAAGATCACTTGTTGAAATCCCAAGTATTCTGCAAAGTAAGGAAGAAAATGCCAGCTTTAAAAGTGAAATACCGAATAAGCAAGAACTTTCATATTATTTTAAAAATTACAATTAAATTATAATTGATAACAGCGCAGCAGGCTGACATCATGCTATAGGGCTATACTAATCTAATAATCTCAGACGTGCAACAGTTCAGAAATGTAAAGTGTCCAAACATTCACAGGGCTAGAATTGTGGCAAACAAAACCAACAAAAAAATATGAAGCATCTTGAGAAAAAATTACAGCAAAGGTAGTATGACAACAAAAGGTGCTATGTCATAAGATCCTACGATATGATCTCTCACACATGATACAATAAGAAAAAGAGAGCAGCCTACAACACCCCAAAGTCCTACATCCGAATATTATGGAGAGAGTTGATTGGGTTATTAAAGTCTAAGCCCTCTACAAAAAAGACACAGCCTTTATCTTCTAAGCCCAAACAATTCTTTATATCAACTCATAGGACTATAGGAGACTTCCAAGAGTTCCCAAATATATGGATTAGTAAGGTTGTCTAGCAGAGGTAATAGGATAGACTCTTATTATTGGTATATTGAAGTGCACAGTGATAATCGAGCCTACAATAGAGAAATCATATTCATAAGAAGAAAGGCTATGACCAACCAAAGAATCCTATCAGAATCTATCAAGAGATGTAATAAATTTAGAGGGAACCTGGCTCTACTACCGTGACAATAACACCAAGGTTTATAATATGACTGCAACTGCAATTGTAATAATACCTGCATAATTTTACTTCAGTGCATTTTGGCAGACAGATTTAAGCAGACATGGCATGATCTCTATACTGCTTATACTGGTCATAGTTGCGAATTTTTTTGCTTCAGTGGTAAAATTGGCATAACAGGTTCTGGACGAGGCACAATCTTTATACTAGTTGTATTAGTCACATTGGCCTATTATCAACCAACAATTAACAAAATTTCGCATACATCTATTTGGCCCACTGAAAAACTATTCTACAGACTCAATACAGTATTCTCTTATCGGACTAAAGTGTCTCTTTGAATAGTGCTGTTGAGAGACTCCCACCACAGTGGGTTAGCATAGTAGTTGGAGTAGATCATATGTTAACATGTGGCAGACGAAAAGTACATTTAGTAACTATAGACAATTAATGGCTGATCATTTGGCCTGATGACCTTCTCTAGGTGTTTCCCATTCTCATGTTGCCAGTCATTTTACAAAATTAAGACGCACAAGAAAGATATCCTCACGAAGAAGAAGAGAAGACAGCCACTGTAATTCCCACAGCTGCAACATTTGTTTATGACATCATAATAAAGGTTGTATTATCATATAGTCATGAAGATATCGATTCATATCCTAAATAAAAAAACCACTCGAACCTCATTCATCAATCTCTGTTGTCAATTGTCATAAAGCATTTATGTAATGGAAAGGAAAAGTGATGGTATCTTGGTCATGCAATTTCAATAGGAGTTAAAGTTAGATTCTCTGCCCAGGAAACATTAGCTTTAACAAGAAATAAAGGCAAAGCAACTACACAGAATTAAAAGACTCGCCACTAGCATACAATAGATAAGAGATGGAAAACAGGAAAAAAAAAATAATGTTTAAAACTTGCAACCCTGCAATATATTTCTCTAAAACTCAACAGAAACATTTCCTCCTATCCATTGGAAACAAAATATTTCACAAACATAAGTCTACTCCAGCATAGCATGGACAGCTCTAAGCAACTAGGCTGCCTAACTATTCCTTTATATAAATCATTCTTTTATCCAATGGCATAATAAAGCTTGACAGCTCCAGTTCCAACCACTTTCTTAGCATAGATTTTGAGGAATATGTGGGATCAGTAGCAAGGTATAAATAAGTACAAATTTCTCCGTCCTTTCAAAAGTTTACCCAAGAAGAAAAGGAGCCTTGAAATCAGGCTAGATAGAATCATGTCAGTCAAATTGCAAAAAAATGCATCTCACAAAGATCATAAGCTGTTGAGCAACAATAGTAGGCAAGCCGCACCTTTCTTGGAGAACATAAAAATAAAAAAATAAAAAAAATAATTTCAATTTAATATTGGTTTTGTTTAAACTTAAACTTTGTACTTAAGAAGAAAAGTTCCAGCCTCAGAAGTCAGAATGAGGTAATAATTGAAATTTACCCATAAAGTAAGCAACCTAAAGTCCCAAACAACCCAATATAGCTCAAATCACTAGTTTGTTCCATACATCAATCTTGTAGTGCAATCTTCAATTTGGAGCATCAGTACATGTTCTATTTCAATTGTTTGTGAGCTATATGTAATAAATCATGCATGGTAAGTTAAGTAAACTTTCTAAAAACCATTTCAATTTGTAATTACTCTAAAACTCAACCATTGCTGATAAAAGTGCATTGTTTACACATACACCTATTATAGGATTATAAAAATTAAAAAGTATATTGAAAATGCAAATGTGTCATGTTGCAACACCCAAAGAAGATCGTGGCTGATAAAAGTGCATTACTTACACCTATTATATGATGGGAAAAAAAGGTGTGGATAATGGAAATGTATTTAGTTGCTACATCAAGAAAGGAAAGCTTAATAAAAAAGAAAGCTTAGAAGTAGAAGCAAGGAACGCAGCGCACTACCCTCTAGGCAACTATATATGTAATCTTCACTGATATTTTTAAGAGCTTGATTGACATACTTAGGCTCCTCTTTCCATAATCTAGTATAAAATGGTTTGCTAGCTTTTACTTTGTGAAAATCATATTTTGAAGTGACTGCAAGGTTATAAGTTATAAGCCTATAGGCATCTCTTCCAAAAATTAACTTCCATCAAGTCTAGGCTAGTAGTGAATGGTGGTTGTGAATAAAGCCTTTTACTCCATGGAATTTGCCTTTGGTTTCATACACAATGTTTGGATAGGAATATTTGGAGGGAAAAGGGAGGGAAGAAAAAGTGAGGGATACAATGTCCCTTATTCTGACACGACATAGGACAAGGGAAGGAAAAGGAAATGAAGGGATACATTTACCTTCCCCTTTAACATACCGAATCCTTCTATTGTTGGAGAAATTTGGAAGTAAAATGAAAGGTTATTCTCTCCCTCCCCTCACATCCTTTTTTATTTCCCCTCCCTTTCCCTTCACCATTGTTTCAAAACATAGTGTTAATCTCAATAAAATAAGTTTGATAAGGTATCCAAATTCATACTACATCTTAAAATCGAACTAAAACAAGTTTAAATAAGGGCCAATGAATTCAAAGAAGAAAAGATAAGATGAAAAGAATGGAAACTAAGCCCTTCAAATTGTATTTGGATAGAGAGAAAGAGAAGGGAGTTAATATCCCGAGTTAATATCCCATACTAGGAAGCTCACTCTCTTCCTCCCCTTTCCTTTCTGTATACTTTCCTCCCTGGCATTTCCCTTCATAATTGCTATCGAAAAGCAAAGAACGTTCCACGTATCTAGACCAAAGAGTACATGTTAGTTACTAGACAACTTGCAGACCTATTTTAAAATTGGCCCCTCACTAACTCATGAATTCAGTCGTACAACGTAATCAAAATACTTGTACTTTTTTTTTTGTTATCGACAACTCAACAAAAATAATTCACATCAATTCCAACATGTTTATCACTAAAAAATTAAGAAAATCATTTCACGCCAGAAGTCACCATGCTTACCAACTCCAATTTGCATTTCGCTTGAACTTCATGAGTCCTAATATGACAACCTTTCACAATGGAAGCAAGCATGCTTACACATAACCTTTGAAAGTATCTAACATCTTCGGATCTTCCACAAGATGGACAGCATAATACCAACTCTGGTACTCTATATACCACATTGAAATGGTTAAATACTCCCCAAATCCATAGTTTGTAAAGTACAATCATGTAGTCGATTGAAAAACTAAGGGGGTATCTGGTTCAGGATTCACAAAATCTAGGTAAACCCATACCATTACACATTGCATACTGCCTTGATTTTAGTCATGGAATAGATATCAATGCATCACATTAGTAACAAAATTAAGACCCAACCACATAATGGAATCATAACATTTACATACTACCGTGATTTTAGGCATGTAAAATGTACCAGACATCATCAAAAATTAATCAACAACAATACATCGAGTTAGAAAATTCAAGTTGAGGATCCAATACAGAGCAAATTACATTTAAACACATATTAATAAAACAAAAAAACCAACAATTAGCATAACAAGATTGCTTAAATATGTGCATGAACATTAACAGTCAAACCTTGAGCATCTCCTAGCCACAACATTAGCAACAGGTGAAAGTTCAGGTATCCAATTACTATCTCCAGAAGATGATTTGCCTAATTCCTCCATTTCCTCTTTAAATGAATCCCGACTACCAACCAACCATTTGAATGACCCTTCTCTCATAAAATCCTCCAACATATTCCTTGTTTTGTTCACCATTGTCATCTAATCACAATTCAGCAATTACCCAACAAATTTACAAGAACTTCAACCAACCCACCAAAAGTTATTAGTTTTTTCGTGTCGATTTAAGTCTAAAGTGGCGCCAATGAGCCCAACAATGTGGCCGTATATCAAAATACTAGATCCGCCACTGATTACCCCATCATCAATACTATACCATACAAAAAAACAAAACCCAATTACTTATTATCACCAATACCCAGAAAATCAGTGGAAAGTTTCAAGAACACCCATCAAATAATCTCAACTTAAAAATTTCCTTCAAACATATGAAAAACAGCAGGAATTATCAAGAATTTATTCGATGAGTAAAAATTGAGGGTAATGGAAATTGGTAGAAAGTTGAAGGGGTGAATTGGAATGGAAGCAAAGATGGAAGTATAAGCAAGAAGTTTAGGAAGTAATTGGGAGAAAGAATCAAAGTTCACATTTTTCACGAAAAGATTGAAGGCTGAATCGGTGGATTATATATATATATATATATATATATATATATATATATATATATATATATATATATATATATATATATATATATATATATATGAAGGGGAGTTTTTCCCCGAATTTTTAAAGAGTCACGTAGGATTTAATTTTCTTAGCGCGCCATGTAGAATTATTAATTTTTGTTGTAGCCAATTAAATAAGAGATTATTAATTTTTGGGGAGTTTTTTCCCGAGTTTTAGAGAGCCACGTAGGATTTAATTTTTTCATCGCGCCACGTAGGATAATATATTTTAGTGGTAGCCAATTAAGTACGAGATTATTAATTTCTTTTAAAATTAAATAATTTAAATGACACGTAAGCGACATTGGCGAATGAGATTTCCCAGTTTAAATTAATTAAATATAAAATATTATCTTTTGATATTAGGAATTTTATCTAAACATATAACAAATTTTAGCACATAAATATATATATAAAAAAAATTATTTTAAACAATTCAAATGAACCATGCATCGCACGGGCTTCATCTAGTATATATATATAAAGGGAAGTTTTTTCCCGAATTTTTAGAGTCACGTAGGATTTAATTTTCTTAGCGCGCCATGTAGGATTATAAATTTTTGTTGTAGCCAATTAAATAAGAGATTATTAATTTATTTTAGAATTAAATAATTCAAATGTCACGTAGGCAAAATTGGCGAATTAAATAAGAGATTATTAATTTCTTCTAGAATTAAATAATTTAAATGCCATGTAGGCAAAATTGGCGAATTAAATTTTTAAATTTAAATTAATTAAATATTATATATTATCTTTTAATATTAGAAATTTTATCTAAATATATAATAAATTTTAGCACATTAATACAAAAACAAAAATTATTTAAAAAAAAAAAATCAAACAAACCGTGCATAGCACGGGCTTCATCTAGTTCATCGGAAATCGGTGTTATGAAAGAGCATTACTGTAGGGAATATTTCAAGCCATTAACCCCAAGCTTGAACCCCACTGTGATCATACACTTAAGTATGGTGGCGTCCAAAGGGAAGGAAGCTAGAGCAAAAGAGTCGCCAACAAGTTTTAGGAACTTGTAAACCGTTCACAGGGTGAAGGTTACTGTAGACACCCAAATGTGTCTCCCCAAAACCAAACCCAGTGATAAATACCTTTTGCGTCGAATGATTATCGAATGAGGTGAAAGTGTGAAAGGTCAAGTGTTGCAGTTGGTTTTTATTAAATTCTTTCTTTCTGTTTTCGAAAACAACTCTATTTTATGAAAACAGCCAATCTACTTTAGTTTGGTCCACGACAAGGGTCCAATAATAGTATAGTTGGATGGGTCTTGAAAGAAAAGAGCTTTCCAACGATATATTATAAGCCCAATTCCGATAAATAATGAGGAAGTTATGGCCAAAATACTAAACTGGGCCCGGTTTGATCTTTACATGCGGCCCAATGATCTAAGGGAGGGCCCAATGTTAATTATTATTCCTAAAGTTATTAGAATTAATTATAGTCTTCTAGAATTCTCTAGAAGGTTCTCTTTAGTCCTAATAGAATGAGAATTAATAATTATATTTTGATAAGTTTTATTTGGAATAAAATATTATTTTATGAAAAATACGATTTCGGTTTTCATACGGACTTTACAAATCGATTTTGATTCATATGTGGACTCCGTGTTTTAAAGCGCGTAGGAATCCAGGCTGTCGCCAAATGACAGGCTGTCGCCACGCGACAGACCCTGTCGCCTGGCGACAAGGTCGGTTTTGCAGCGACAGAGTGGAGTTTTATTCCTTATCAAATTCTACTTATTTCCGGACTGTTTTCTTATAAATAGGGTCCTGAACCTCCGTTTTTAATCATCTACAATCAATTATCATCACCAATTTTCAGTCATCATCATCAATCATCTCTCTCTAGCTTTTCACAAACAAGATTCCGCATTCACGAGATCTAGAAACACCTAATCAAATTCAAAGTTGCCTTCGCCCTAGACGTGAAAGGTTATAATTTCTGAGGGTTTGGTCCCTAATCCCTCTTTCAATTATTTAATTTAATTGTTTTATTTTATATTTTCCTTGAAGTTACTAACGCGTGTATTTTGTTATTAGAAAGAGATACGAGGCATCCAAGTAAGTACTTTAATTGTTTAATTGATCTTATGATATAGAAATCATGCTTAGATTGTTATTTTGGTTCCTAGTATTATGTTAGGATGCTTTCCTTAGTATGATATTTATGGTGATTTGCTTATATCAATTATGATTTCTAGGATGCTTCCTATTTTCTTTTCTAATAGCATGTTAGTATCATGTTAGGGCTAAAGCTTTGATCTTTGATGTTTAGTGACATGCTAGGGTTTGTTATTAATCTTGTTAGTATCATGCCTAGGATCTTGCTAATAATATTATGCTTTAACATGAGTATAATTATGATGATTATTATGTTGCTTGATATATATATTTATTGTTATTGCTTGATCAAGCCTTTTATGCATGTTTAAAGGGAATTTGTACTTGTAATCACGTTTAATAAGATAATTAATAATCTTGTTTAGGCTAATATGGTTATAATTCAAGTGATCGCCAATAATAGTTTTTCTTGTGCATTAAATTCAACCAACATAGATAAACAGGTTTAGGGTAAACCTATTGTTTGCATGTTAGTCAGAAAGCGCACATGAATACGAGAAGAATAAAGTAGAGGCCTATTATTAGGGCAGGTTCAATCTCTTTTAAGTTGGATTTGTACCTTCATCCCCGAACCCTATTTGGTTCAAGACCTTTTGGAGTTAATGATCTCCTGGATCGTTAAGGGGTGTAATCTTCACCTTGTGAACGGTTTACAAGTTCCTAAAACTTGTTGGCGACTCTTTTGCTCTAGCTTCCTTCCCTTTGGACGCCACCATGCTTAAGTGTATGATCACAGTGGGGTTCAAGTTTGGGGTAATGCTTGAAATATTCCCTACAGTTACACCTCTTCACGATCCAGGAGATCGTCAACTCCAAAAGGTCTTGAAACAAATAGGGTTCGGGGATGAAGGTACAAATCCAACCTAAAAGAGATTGAATCTGCCCTAAATAGGCCTCTACTACAAATTCCCTTTAAACATGCATAAAAGGCGTGATCAAGCAATAACAATAAATAATATATATCAAGCAACATAATAATCATCATAATCATGTTAATAATAAAGCATAATATTAATAGTAAGATCCTAGGCATGATACTATTAAGATTAATAACATATCCTAGCATGTCACTAAGCAATAAAGATCAAAGATTTAGCCCTAACATGATACTAACATGATATTAGAAAAGAGTAAAAGGCACCCTAAACATGATACTAGAAAGCAATAATAACATCCTAACATGATGCCAGGAATTAAACAAATTTAAACATTCTTTCTATAAGAATAGAGCAATAAGACTACATATTTTGATGCCTCGTGCCTCTTTCTAATAACAAAATACACGCGTTAGTAATTTCAAGGAAAATATAAAATCAAGCAATTAAATTAAAGAATTGAAATAGAGATTAGGGACCAAACCCTCAGAAATTATAACCTTTCACGTCTAAGGCGAAGGCAACTTCGAACTTGGCTAGGTGTTTCTAGAACTAATGAATGCGGAATTGTGTTTGTAAAAAGCTAGAGAGAGATGAGAGCTTAGAGAGAATTGATGATAATTCATTGTAGATGAGAATTGATAGTTGTGGATAATTAAAAACGGAGGTTCAGGACCCTATTTATAAGAAAACAGTCCGGAAATAGGTAGAATTTGATAAGGAATAAAACTCCACCTGTCGCTGCAAAACCAACCTTGTCGCTAGGCGACAGGGTCTGTCGCTTGGCGACAAGGCTTTTCGCGTAGCGACAGGCTTGTCGTCTGACGACAGGCTGGATTCCTACGCGCTTTCAAACACGGAGTCCATTTATCAATCAAAATTGACTTGTAAAGTCCGTATGAGAACTGAAATCGTATTTTTCATAAAATAATATCTTATTCCAAATAAAACTTATCAAAATCTAATTATTAATTCTAATTTTATTAGGACTCAAAAGAACCTTCTAGAGAACTCTAGAAGACTATAATTAATTCTAATAACTTTAGGAATAATAATTAACATTGGGCCCTCCCCTAGATCATCGGACTGCATGTAAAGATCAACCGGGCCCAGTTTAGTATTTTAGCCATAACTTCCTCATTATTCATCGGAATTGAGCTTATAATATATCGTTGGAAAGCTCTTTGCAAGCCCCATCCAACTACACTATTATTGGACCCTAGTCGTGGACCAAACTAAACTAGATTGGCTATTTTCATAAAATAGAGTTGTTTTTCGAAAACAGAAAGAAAGAATTTTTAATAAAAACCAACCGCAACACCTGACCTTTCACACTTTCACCTTATTCGATAATCAAATGACATGAAAGGTATTCATCACTACGTTTGGTTTTGGGGAGACACAAATGGGTGTCTACAGAAGCCCCCACTTTGACTGAGTTTGGAGAAACGCAAGTTTCGAAAACGAAAGTCAAAGTATCGACAGGTACGGAGAATGATTCAGAACGTTCTGCGATCCTAAATCATTCTTGTAATGCCGATACCTGCAACCTAGCGTTAGTTAAACAGATAAAAGAGTTAAGAAACGCGTATCTTGCACCGTCGAGCACACGTCTCTGAAGGTAACCGATTTGTTGAAGACCGCTCTGCTTGTAGCTGCCTCCTATTTCTTCGAAGATGACTCTGCTTGTAGCCATTCTCCGCCGCTTGTGACCATCTTCCACATCCTAGGGAACACGATCGAAGATAACTCTGCTTGTAGCCATCTTTAGTTGTGTGATAATATTCCGAAGAAAATTATCGAAGATCAACGCCTGTCGATCCTTAATGCTGCTTGAATTTTGCCGTTGATGCTTTGGGTGATGACAATCCTCTTTTCTTCAGGAACAGTTGTCAACACGACTCTTGTATAATGTATGGCAATCCGATTTAGGGAAAGTTGTTAATGCCACGTAACAATCCATCCTTGAAAATGTTACTATGATGAAGCGACAATCCGTATGTCGGAAAATTTGCCAAAATCCAATTTTGGGAAAAGTTGCCAATGCTTCGTAACAATCTGTCATAAACTTTGCTACAATCGACAATCCACATCTTGGAATATAACTCTTGAAAGCAATCCACCTAGGAAATTTGCCAACGCTATGCGACAATCCTTTTAGGAAAATATTGCCACTATTGACAATCTGCGTCTTGGAACATTTGCAAAAAAAGAGTCGACCGACAATCCATTTCGGGAAAATTTGCCACTTATTGAAATGAATGACAATCCACGTTGAGGAACCTTTGCCGAAATTTATGATGAGTAGAGACCTACGACAATTCTTTGGGAAATTTTGCCATAAGGAACTATTGTGTATGACAATCTAATGTCGGAAATATTGCCAAAGATTTGATGCATGTATGACAATCCGAACTTGGAAAACTTGCCAAATAGAGAAAGAGTACGACAATCCACGCTTGGAAACTTTGCCAGAGATGACAATCCAATCTTAGAAAAATTGTCGAAGATTTTATGAATGTATGACAATCCGAACTTGTAAAAACTTGCCAAATGGAGGAGGAGTATGACAATCCACGCTTGGAAACTTTGCCAGAGATGACAATCCAATCTTGGAAAAAATTTCGTTTAAGAAGAATGCGCAACAATCCACTTTTGGAAATATTGTCAGTTGGGGATGACAATCCAATCTTGGAAAAATTGTCGTATAAGTGCTTGCTTTTGAACCGATGTCTTGGTGCTTGTAATGAGCCAATGTTTAGGCGCTTAAGCTAAGTGAGACGATCGTCGTCAGGTCAATCACTTACTGCGATTGTAATCGAGCCGACTACTAATCATTTCAATTTGCTTATAGGGGCTAACTAGCGTACCAAGGAACTCGAAATTGCTGTATAAGGTCCGCATAATTTAACATGGGGCCATCTATTGCGTCGCCGCACTGGCGCCTGTTGGAAGACTCTAGCGCCGCGCTTTTCTTCTGTCGCCAGGCGACAGCCTTGTCGTCTGACGCTGGAGTCAGGTTTTCATTCGCGGTTTTTCGAAAAAAATCCGAGAATGTTCTTGCTCACTGAAATGTACCTGTATTTATATTTTTGACTATAGGACTTTGCTCATGTAATTAGGGTTGACTTAAGACTTAGTGTTGCTTGACTTGACGTGTAACTTGATGTACTCAAATCGACTCGTGTGCGTAGACTTAACTCGATGTGATAACACGACATGACTCAATGTGTACATGACTCGTGTGTTCATTGTAATGTGATCGTGCGACTCGAAAATGCAAAAAAAGCAAAAATTTTCGTCATTTTTGTGGAAGGTACCGACTTTCTCCCGAAAAAGAAAGACGCGAAAAAAGAATGAAGCGAAGTTTTTGAAGGTGCATGTTGAATGAGCTTAATCCGTTAATGTTGTCTCTCACAGTATAAGGATTGTAACATCTTAGACTATCCTGGTTGACTCGATAATGAAAGTATTTAGGTAACTTAGGAACGGAGGCTAAGTACTTCATACTTTGTGAGGCAATGATGAGTGATGAGTGATTTTGTTATGACAAAGTATGCTTCAATATTGTGTTAAGATTTCATGACAAATGGTTCCTAAGGGAAAGACTATTTGGTCATGTATCTGTGTAGTGTGTGAAAGTGATACTACAGTTAGGCCGCAAGGGCTAAGTGTGTGGAAAAATATATTGAAAAGAGTCAAATGGTGGTGACTCTTAGGCTGGGTAGGCTAATAATGTAAGGATCAAGCCCCCAAGTCTAGCTCTAAATGGAAAAGGATGAGCATTGGAGATCCTTTGATATGATCATGGTGTAAGTGTGTGAATGTGAATATGAATGCATGTTTACTACGGCCGCACCTCAATGTGAGGTTGCCTACGTATCCGTTAGGAATCAGGCCAAACGTAGCTCTAGCCGAACCTCGCACAAGTATGTGTATTCCTCAAAGAGGTCTTTTGAGGGTTGTAACGTGGTTAGGCTAAAGGTTTGAAGAAGAAGGGGATAAAGGCTCAACACCCTAGGTAAGCCCCCAAGGTGTGCAACCTTGCTTTTGAATCTTTGTATTTTTATGCTTGAGTGTTTTAACTCTTTTTTTCTTTTTTTTGCTTTTGCATTTTTTTTTATTTTTATAAGTGTGGGCAATCCCGATCATGCAGTCTATCACTCACTTGGCATTCATGTTTCTCAAGCACGGTACCGAGCACTCGATAAGAAACGCAATCTGAGACGTGTTCATATCAAAGACATGTTCATGTCAAAGACATTGGAACACTTGCCCTTGTGTACACTTTTATCATTTTTGCTTTTTGAATTTTTGAGTTTTATGTAAAATCACTCAAGCTTTCGTTCTTTGAAAATTGCATAAGTTGCACACCATCCCATCGCAAGGTTAGGTAGATATGGGTTGAAAAATGACAGGTCTATCGTTAGACGAGGCTCAAAGTGGTTTATCAGAAAAGGATTGCATATTTGAAGGGTGAAAGGTAATATGATGTGGCTACAAGGGGTGCCTCAAATCATTGGTATATCTTGTGCTTAGTTTGACTTGGATTTTTTTTTTTTTTTTTTTAATGCGATGTAATGAAATGATTATATGCAAGAAAATAAATGCTTATTTTATTATAGGGAAAAAGAAAAAACCTACAAAATAAATCTAAGAAAGGTGCCTATGCTAGACTTATTGGGGAAAGAAAAAAAAATGAAAAAGAAATAGAAAAAGAGGTGATGAAATCTTGTCGTTGACGTTCGCCTTTTGTCTTGTGTCATTTGCTTCAACATCACCCAGTCTTCTCGCTAGCTAGAGGCAATGGGATCTTGTTTGCTTCTATGAGATCTTGAATGAGATTTTGAAACCTGTAGCATTCATCGGTGGTATGACCATTTCCTTGATGGTACTTGCAATAGGAATTGGGATCCCATCTTGAAGATCGCTTTTCTGGCACTGGATCCTCGGTAGGGCCAATGGGTTTGATTAATCCTCGATCGTAGAGACGATCGAAAGCAGCATCGTAGGTTATTGAAATAGAATGAGTAAAGGAAGAATTCAAGTCTTATGAGACGAGGTTAAGGTTTTGGGGGTGCCTTATGCACTCAAGGTGTTTATACACCGAGGTAGTTAAAGGAACCAATAATGAACATTGCTTGTCACTAATTAATCAAGAATTGAATTGGAAATTTGGTGTACTTGATTGAATGGATATTGGATTGATTGTATTGCTTTCATATGAGTCATCACCAAGTCTAAACTTGTAAATCACG